>NC_135531.1:82018761-84628761 GCF_045843805.1 Urocitellus parryii | reverse complement strand
TACTTTCATATATTTTACTATCTTTCTGTTGGTCCTTTAACCAAGAGTACTTAACCACATATTTCCATCTTGAAAACCCATTAAACCTTAAAAGCAACTTTAATGTTCCTAAGACATCAAAAAATAATAATAACCTCTTTGGACCCCACATTTTTGCTCTACAGGGCTTACAGAACAAATTATGTCATAATTATACTTAATGTTTGCCTTACCTCCTGCCAAATTTTCTCCCTCTAGACATTAAAATATTCTCCCCAAAATCCCTGCCCCAAATCAATTGTCAATGAATGTTTACTAAATTGAAATGTACAAAGCTTTTCTTTTTTTAAATAACAAGTTTGTGAAGATTGGTTTGAGAAATCATTTCTTCCCATAAGAGGCTTACAGAATACAGAGTCTAAATCTGTATAACAAATATCATATATGAAGTAACAGGTAATTCCCCATTTAATCAATGACTTACCAATACCAGAAAGGAAGCAATCGTAATTTCACTAGCTCATACTATTTGAGACATAATAGTTATCTAAAAAACAGCTTCTCAAAATTTAAAGAGAGAGATTCTTACATTGACATGGTTTTCCAAGAAAAAAAAAAAAGCTGTAGGATTTTTAAAGCTTATAAAGATGAATAAAGTTATGTTACATGAGAAACAACCTGAGCATAAAGACTAAGAGAGAAGAAATGCAAATGAAGGTTAGATAGTGAATATAAGGTTAAACTATCTGAATGTGTGTTAACTAAATATTTTGAGATTTAAAGTGTGTAATAAACAAATATTTAGAAAATGTTCATTATTCGGTTTTGTGTTGCATAAAAAATAAAACTGATTAAATATACTTAAAATAAGTTTTCATCAACAGGAAGAACATGTTTGAAAACAAATAAATTTTTATTTATCTTAAATAATTTGGAATTTTTTTTTAATGGAATATAGTTTTCCTGCTATTTGCAGGATTTCTTGAATGGTTGTTCAGAGTAAAGCAATAGAGAAAACTTCTGGTGAAGACGATTGGCAACATATAAATGCTTGGAGAAAAGGCTATTCACACCATTATGAAAGAATCATTTATTATGAAAATCACATTTTATGAAAATTATGAATTCTAAATAATAATTATAAATTTAGAATTAATTCTTATGTGATTTATTTATATTATTATATAAAATAATAGGGATTATGTTGTAACTATTTGTATTCTTGCCATTTCAGAACAAATATAACATTGGGCTATAGATTTTTGTTAAGTGATATAAAAATATAATAGTTCAGTTTTATAGCTATAAAATGTTATAAAACTATAATTTTTCAAGAGGCAATTTTTCAGCAGTTTAATATTCCATAGTTATTGCATTTACCTTTATTAATATAGCAGAATTTTTAAATGCAGAATTTATCTGGTATTCAAAATGTAAAATTTTTTTAAAAATATGTACTGTGTATTTGGTTCTTTGATTCTTACATTTTTCTCTCTTGTGGCATTTCCCTTAATCCAGTTATTTTCAAACATTTTCTTTCAATAATATCCTGTGGAGATGACAACTGAAAGAATCAAATATTGCCAAGTAAAGCTGATAGCAGTTTGAACAGTTTTAAGTTCTATGCTTTATCTATAAATTTTATGCAAATTTATACATATGCCACAACATATTAATTTTTAATAAAATACTAACTGAATTATTTATTTTAAGATAAAATATAAAAATTTATTAAAATATGCCACATTGAAGCCTGATAAATCCAAACCCATGCCTTTAAAGGCAAAGTTTCTTGAACAAAGATTGAAAAAAAAATTTAAATCCATAATACCTACCCATGTATATTCCCCATTTTTTTGTTCAACACCAAAGTGAGGTAAAGGTAATCTGCACAGTTACTAAAAGATTATAGGGTAGAAACTATAATGCCTCAGAGTCACACTGCAAGAAAGGAAAACATATAGATAATATGAAAAAATAAGGGAAAAATCAAACAAACCAGGATACTACAATAACAGAATCCATGGACAGCACAATTGATGAAATGTCAGAGAAACAGTTCAGAATGTACATAGTTAAAACAACCCGTGAATTAAAGAATGACCTAAGTGAGAAAATACAGGCAAAAATTGATCACACCAACAAAGAGATAATACTGGGTGACTAATACATCTCTCTCTTACCACTGGATAGATCTTCCCCCCCCCAAAAAAAAAAAACTAAACAAAGAAATTATAGAACTAAATAATACAATCAAAAACTTGGAGTTAACAGGTAGCAAAAGTTACTTAAAGAAAGAATTAGAGATTCTGAAAAAAAAAGAAAAGAAAAAAATCCCTGAAATGAAGGAAACAATAAACCAGGTTAAAAAAATCTCAATAGAAAGCATCACCAACAGAATAGATCACTTGGAAGACAGAACATCAGATAATGAAGACAAAGTATACAGCCTGAAAAATAAAATTGATCACACAGTAAAGATGGTCAGAAATCATGAACAGAACACCCAAGAATTATGGGATAGCATCAAAAGACCAAATCTAAGACTTATTGAGATAGAGGAAGGCACAGAGAGAGGTTCAGACCAAAGGAATGAACAATGTCTTCAGTGAGATAATTTTAGAAAATTTCCCAAACATGAAGAATGAATTGGAAAATCAAATACAAGAGGCTTATAGGACACCAAATATACAAAACTACAATATATTACACCAATCTACATTATAATGAAAATGCCTCCTATACAGAATAAAGATAGAATCTTAAAGACTGCAATATAGAGAAATCAGTTCACCTATAGGAGGAGACCAATTCATATCTCAGCAGATCTTTCAACCCAGACTCTGAAAGCCAGGAGATCGTGAAACAACTAAGCTCTAAAAGAATATGGATGCTAACTAAGAATCTTCTATACAGAAAAAATAAGCTTCAGATTTGAGGACAAATTAAAAACCTTTCATGATAAAGAAAAGTTAAAGGAATTTACATTGAGAAAGCCCACACTACTGAGCATCCTCAGCAAAATATTCCAGGAGAAATTGAAAAACAACAATGAAAGTCAGCAAAATAAAGAACTACACTAAAGGAAAGACCAGTAAAAGCAAAAATCAACTTATGTTAAAAAACAAAAATGTCTGAGAATACAAATTATATTTCAATTATAGCCCTGAATGTGAATAGCCTAAACTTTTCAACTAAAAGACACAGACTGACAGATTGGATTAAAAAATACCCAACTATATGTTGCCTTCAAGAGACTTATCTCACAGGAAAAGAAATCCAGGTGAAAAGACTGAAGGTGAAAGGGTGGGAAAAAATGTACCACTCACATGGACCACATAAACAAGCAGGGGTCTCCATCCTCATATCAAATAAAGTGGATTTCAAACCAAATCTAGGGAAAAGGGATAGAGAAGGACATTCCATACTACTTAAGGGATTCATATATCAATAAGACATAACAATCATAAATGTCTATGCTCCAAACAATTGGGCATCTATATATGTCAAACAACTCCTTCTCAACTACAAGAACCAAATAGACCACAACACAATAATACTGGGTGACTTTAATACACCTCTCACACCACTGGATACATCTTCCAAACAATAACTAAACAAAGAAATTATAGAACTCAATAATACAATCAATAATTTAAACTTAACAGAAGTATATAGAATATTCAGTCAATCGACAAGCGAATATACTTTCTTCTTAGTAGCACATGGATCCTTCTCCAAAATAGACCATATGTTATACAACAAAGCAAGTCTTAGCAAATTAAAAAAAAATAAAATAGAGATACTACCCTGCATTCTATCAGACCATAATGGAATGAAATTGGAAATCATTGATAAAATTAAAAAGAAAGGTTATTCTAACACCTGGAAACTAAACAATATGCTATTGAATGGATAACAGAAGCCATCAGGGAAGAGATAAAAAAAATTCTTAGAGGTAAATGAGAACTCCGATACAACTTATCACAATTTCTCGGACACTGTGAAGGCAGTGCTAAAAGGAAAATTCACTGCATGGTTTTTGTTTATTAAAAGAAGAAAAAGTCAACAAATAAATGACCTGACATTATAACTCAAAGCCCTAGGAAAGGAAGAACAAACCGACACCAAAACTAGTAGAAGACTGGAAATAATTAAAAGCAAAGCCAAATCAATGAATTTGAAACTAAAGATGCAATTCAAAAAATTTACAAAACAAAAAGCTGGGTCTTTTAAAATAAATAAATAAAGTTGACAAACACTTAGCAACCCTAATAAAAAGAAGGAGAGAGAAAACTCAAATTGATAAAATGTGTGTGATGAAAAAAAGGAAATATCCAGAAGACAATTAGAAACTGTTTTGAAAATTTATACTTCAGTAAAATAGAAAACCTCAAAGACGCTAAGCAATTTCTTGAGGCATATGATCAACACAAACCAAGAGGACATACACAATTTAAACAGATCAATTTCAAGCAAGGAAATAGAAGACACCATCAAAAGCCTACCAACAAAGAAAATCCTGGGGCCAGCTGGACTAACAGCTGAGTTTTACAAAACATACTAAGAATTAATACCAATACTCCTCAAATTATTCCCTAAAATAGAAAAGGAAGGAACCCTAACAAACTCATTCTATGAAGCTAGTATCATCCTGGTACCAAAACAAGGCAGAGACAGATCAAGGAAAGAAAATTTCAGACCAATGTCCCTAATGAACATTGATGCAAAAATTCTCCATAAAATTCTGGCAAATTTTATACAAAAATATATTAAAAAATAGTGCACCATGATCAATTGGGGTCCATTCCAGGGATGCAAGTTTGGCTCAACATACAGAAATCAATGAGTATAATTCAACATATCAATAGACTTAAAGATAAGAACCATATGATTATATAATTTGATGCAGAGAAAGCATTTGACAAAATACAGCATCCTTTCATGTTCAAAACACTAGAAAAACTAGGGATAGTAAGAACTTACCTCAACATTGTAAAACCTATCTATGCTAAGCCCCAGGCCAACATCATTGTAAATGGAGAAAAATTGGAAGAATTCCCTCTAAAAACTGGAAAAAGACAGGAGTGCCCTCCTTCACCACTTCTATTCAACATAGTCCTCGAAATTCTAGCTAGAGCAATTAGATAGATAAAAGAAATTAAAGGGATACGGCTAAAAAAAAGAAGAACTCAAAGTATCATTATTTGCTGATGACATGATTCTATACTTAGAGGATCCAAAAACTTCACCAGAAAACTTCTAGAATTAATAAATTAATTGAGTAAAGTAAAGTAGCAGAGTATAAAATCAACACCCAAAAATCAAGTGCATTTTTGTACATCAGTGATGAAACCCTGAAAGAGAAATTAGGAAAACTATCTCATTCACAATAGCCTCAAAAAAAAAAAAAAACTTGGGAATCAACTAAAAAAATAAGTAAAAGACCTCTGCAATGAAAACTATAGAGCACAAAAGAAAGAAATTTAAGATGACCTTAGAAGATGGAAAGATCTCCCATGCTCTTGGATAGGCAAAATTAATATTGTCAAAATGGTCATACTACCCAAAGCACTATACAGAATCAATGTGATTCCAATTAAAATCCCAACTCCATGGGGCTGGAGTTGTGGCTCAGTTGTAGAGCGCCTAGCATATTAGAGGCCCTGGGTTCAATCCTCAACACTACATAAAAATAAATAAAATAAAGGTATAGAAAAATTCCAACCCCATTCCTTATAGAAATAGAAAAAGCAATCATGAATTTCATTTGGAAAAATACTCCTAGATCCAGACTAGGCAAAGCAATTCTTAGCAAGAAGAGTGAAGCAGGAGGCATCACAATACCAGACCTTTAACTATACTACAAAGCTATAGTAACAAAAATGGCATGGTATTGGCACCAAAGTAGAGAATAGAAAACACAGAGATAAACCCACATAAATACAGTTATCTCATACTAGATCAAGGTGCCAAAACATAAGAGGAGAAAAGATAGCCTCTTCAACAAATGGTGCTGGGAGAACTAAAAATCTATATGAAGCAAAATAAAATGAAACCCCTATTTCTCACCATGCACAAAACACAACTCAAAGTAGATCAAGACCTAGAAATTAGTCTGGAGACCCTGTGCCTAATAGAAGAAACAGTAGGCCCAAATCTCCATCATGTCCAATTAAGCCCCAACTTCCTTAATAAGACTCCTAAAGCACAAGAAATAAAATCAAGAATTAATAAATGGGATGGACTCAAACAAAAAAGCTTCTTCTCAACAAAAGAAATAATCAATGAGGTAAACAAATAGCCTTCATTTGGTGAGCAAACTTTTGCAACACACACATCAGATAGAGCACTAATTTCAAAGATATATAAATAACTCAAAAAACTTAACACCAAGAAAACAAACAACCCAATCAATAAATGGGCTAAGGAGCTGAACAGACACTTCTCAGAAGAAGATATATATCCAATCAACAAATATATGAACAAACAGTTCCAACATCTCTAGTAATTAGAGAAATGCAAATCAAAACTACTCTAAAATTTCATCTCACTCCAGTCATAATGGCAGCTATCAAGAATACAAACAACAATAAGTGTCTGTCAGGATATGGGGAAAAGGCACACTCTTATGTTGTTGGTGGGACTGCAAACTGGTGCAACCAATCTGGAAAACAATATAGAGATTTCTTAGAAAACTTAGAATGGAACCATTTGACCCAGCTATCCCACTCCTCAGTATATTCCCAAAGGACTTAAAATCAGCACACTATAGTAATGCAGCCACATCAATGTTCACAGCAGCTCAATTGTGGAAGAAACCTAGATGTCTTTCAATAGATGAGTGGATAAAGAAACTGTAGTATATATGCACAATGGAATATTACTTAGACTTAAGGAAGAATGAAATGATGGCATTTGCAGATAAATGGATGGAGTTGGATAATATAATGCTAAGTGAAGTTAGCCAATCCCCAACAAAACCAAGGCTGATTCTTCTCTCTGATAAGTGGATGATGATCCACAACAAGAAGAGGGAAGACATGAGAAAATGGAGGGACTTTGACTGGGCAAAGGGGAGGGAGGAGAGGGAAGGTGCATGGGGGCAGGAAAGATGGAGGAATGAGATGGACATCCTTACCCTAGGTATACTTATGACTGCAAATATGGTGTGATGCAACATAGTGTGCAACCATAGAAATGAAAAGTTGTGCTGCAATATAATGTATTATGTATATAATGAATTAAAATGCATTCTGCTGTCATATGCACCTAATTAAAATAAATAAGTAAATAATTAACACAAAAATAAAAAATTTAAAAAATTGAACCTCACTAACTTAGTAATCTATATGTCATACTTTTGTCAACAAAGTATGGTTTCAAAGATTAGTGTCCAAAGAAGTGAGAGGATACATTTTAAACATAATTTCTTCAGTTATCTTTTTAACTATAAATACAGTTTTATCAATTTTTTTTACACATCATGCCTATACACAAAGAAATTTAAAGTTAAGAATGTACAAAGAAAAATCAGGATTTCTGCTCTGTCAATGTGCAAATAACTCAAATTAGTCCTTAAGCTGAGGACCACTGGAAAAGATGGATTTTTTTTAATATGTTGAACAAATAGGCAGAGAATGAGGAATGATAGACATTGTTTCTGAGATAAGAACAGCCACTAACATGAGCTTACTTATTAAAATTTTTTGTAAAGAATTTGTGGGTTCTACATTATTTTAGAGATGACTTGGGGGATGTTAAACTGAACATAACTTCTAAAAAAAAATAAAACTACGGGAAAAATGTAGTTTCAATGCCATAGATGAAACTACAGCAAACCTGTCATGATTTGTGCAGGTTTTGATCCTAGGACTAAGGGTAGAATGGTAGAAGCCCTTAAAAGCACTGTGGCTCGACTTTCAGACATCTCAGTACAGGATGCAGTAAGTGATCTGAGATATCTGAATTAATTCATCCTGGGATAACTTTGTAATCCAAAGTAGAAGATTATATCATGATATTATGGCTCAAATTACTTGTCTAATGCTTCATGATGTACAATGTATGCAATTCATGAATCCATATCTATAATTTGATAAAAAGTAATCAGGCCAGCTGCTAACAAGACTACGTGACTCAAAACCATGAAAAGAAAAATAAAAACAGAATATAAATAATAGAAATGGTCCCTGTGACCTTCAGATAATGAAGATATCAGGCAAGGGTTTTCCTATATATAGTATTCACAAAGTTTTAGAAAATAAAATAAACAACTGAAAAATTTAAAAGAATACTGGAAATCATAGAAATATGCAAATAGAAATTTCAGAATAAAACACATTAAAACTAAAATAATTTGATATAAAGTTTTATTACCAAACTAGATTAATCTGAAGGATTGTGATGTGAAAACATCAAAAACATCAAAACATCAAAACATCAAAACATCAAAACATCTCCAAACACCCTCATATTGGGAGAGGGAGAACTTCAACATGAAATTTCAGAGAGCATAAATCAGATTCTAGCAATACCTCATACGTACTGTATATGTTTATATCTCTACAATGATCTGCATATATAGTTGTTGACTTTTTAAAAAAGTATAAAATATTATTTGTGGTTATTGTCATTAATAATAGAGTGGGATGAGGTGTTTATTAAGCATAAAATTTAACTTTTTAAGTTCATTCTATAGCGTTTAAACTTATTTTTTTATTTTTGTAAAAATAATCAGTAAGAAAAAATAAAAAGTGCTGTGTTCTGTGCTTGCAATATCATTTAGCATAAGGCAGATGAGACTTGGGAAGAAAATTCATCTTGGTCATTTAAATCATCTGTACTCAGATAAAGAACTTCTGAAAAGAGAGGAAATACTGTGAAAGTTTTATAAATTTTAAGATGAGAATTTATTAAAATTATATACAACAATATAATTAATAGATCTTTTATGCATTCATTGTATATGTTAAATTCTGTGCTAGATATAAAAAGATAAGCACTTAAAGATGTCTTTTCTCAATTTAGAATATAGAATAATATTTTAAAATACAAAAATACAAAATTATTGTATAATTTAATTCTAAACTTTGATACTTCAAATTCACAAATTTGTGTTCTACAGGGTTTGATCCTACTTACTAATTTATTTATTGAATCAAATGTCTAATTTAATTGGCATCAAATTATAAAGTAATTTTGCTTCAATAGCACAAAGGAAATTACCCATCATGGCTTCATGTGGACACATTGAAAAGAGCAAATACTTCTTAGAGTCTTACACAGAAGGAATTGTCCCATCATTTCCTTTGTCATGAAAGTAAAGAATTAATTCAGTCAAACCTGTGAATATTAACTCAAATGTGAAATGTTAATGTTACTAAGTAAATTCTTACACTCCTAAATGCAGGAACCCTGAAACATCTAGAATTAGATCCATTTAACCTAGATTAATAAGCTTATTTCTCAAAAATGCAAATCATGTTTTTGTATGGTGATATTTAATCACAAAATAAAATACTGTTGCTAAGTGTTTTTTATTCCCCTTCAAATTTTCTAGGATAGACAAAAATTGGTACCTTTCACCACATGTCTAAAAGTGAAGCCATAATGAATTCTGAATCCCAGAATAAAACAACTACAGTACAATGAGACACATCCTTTTTGATGGCCTTCAGTGTTTTACAGTTTTTAGAACTAATTAGCAGCAGGTTCAAATATACATTTCTTTATCTTAGACTTAAGAATGAGAAGAGTCAGCTTTTTGAGCTCTCACCAGATGCTGATTTTATAACCTTAGTTATGTAGGCTAACTGCTAACAGCTCAGGATCGGAGACTTTCAAAGTTATTTTTAGGACAAATCAGTTAATGAGCAAGTACAAACTTAAGCATAAATGAGCAGCAGGGCAGAGGCAGCCAAATGTCAGGGAGAGTCTCAGATGGTAGGACAAATTGTAATTATTCAATCCAGTTATGGACAGTGGTGAATAAAAATGAACCGTTGCCAACTGCTATTCAGTCCAAAGGTTCAATTTTTTATGCGTAGAAAGAGAAAATGCACAGTAAACATTAAGCACACGATGCATGTCAAAGTAGCTTACTCTTGCTGTCTTTCCTGAAAACAAAAAGCATAGTCTCCTTTTCTTTCTGGAGTTCTCCACATTCTACTCTGTTAGTTCTAATACTTCCATTATAACTCTAATGAATTGTACATCTTTGTTTTATACCGGCTTATTTGTAATGAAAAGGCCTTGTGCACTCTTTCAACATGTTATAGAAGACTCCAAGAAATCAGCCTGGTCATAATTCACTCCCTCTGCTACCATCGCACTACCAACCTCCAGCCTTGCCTCCACCAAGAATTGATAGTGTCATGAAAAGGCTCAAATAAATCAGTTAATTTCCAATGAGGAAATTAAAATAGGTTACCAGTATGTAGGGAGTGACTAAATTTGGGAACAGAAAAGGAAATTTTGCCGAAGGTATGGCATTGTAGAGCTTGAGACTTTTAATTGTTACTCTGGTTTTTAGTGCAGAGTGCAAGACTATGAAAAAAGGACCAAGAATCATATGGTTTGGATGAGCTAAATTTCCTCGTTTTTTTCAAGTAGGTTTTTAAAATAGGAAACATATTAGTCTCAAACATCTTTCTAAAGTATTTTCAAAAGGTTGGAGTTTTTTTTAATATTATTTAGTTGTTGATCTATTTTTATTTTTTATTTATTTATGAACCCAGTATCTCACATATGATAGGCAAGTGCTCTACCACTGAGCCTTAACTCCAACCCTTCAAAAGCTTTTTCTTAACTTTAAAATTTATTTCTTAAAATTATGTTCCTCATAATTATATAACAGAGGTGATCTAGTTATATGGATTTTTGTTTGCTTTGGTTTTGTTGCCAAGTAACCAGTATCGCTGTTTCTAACAGCATCCTGTATTTTGGGGAAATGGATTTTTTTCTCTTATTCTGGTGGAATAATATACAGTGCTATACTCTGCTACCAAGAAAAGAAAAGAAACAGGATGTCCTCTATCAAAACGTGACTATTTTTCTCACTGCTAGATACAATAAAGGATGAGCAAGTAAGCTTACTCAGTCAACCCCTTTCTCAAAATTCAAATCATGACAGGTGTGACAAAGGCACGAGAAATAATTGAAAATTTTCCATCCATCCTGACAATGTCTAACACTCAGAGCCATTAAGATTTTAAAACTTCTTCTCCTCCTATCTGTTTTCTGACTAGTTTTATTTTAATCTATGTGAGCTACTGCATGTCCACCCACTAATCCCTATTACTTTAACTCAGCAGAATCAGTTAGTAGTCTTTGCAGCTTGAGCTGAAGTGCTTTGGGGAAAGGAGTTGAAGAATTGTTTTATGGTGTTTTCACTCAGAGACAGATAGGGGTTTTGATCCTGGGAGGAAGTGTTTCCTAATTGTTTATGGATTATTGACTGTGTTAGCCAGGAGAGCTTGACCCAATACGCTTACCAATTCAAAGCTTTCATCAACACAAGTGTACCTGATTTTGATGGTAAGGGTGGTCATGTTGAAGTTAACTGTTATACCAAACAAATACATTTTTTTTTGTCATTGGGATGCAGATTTGTTTGTGTTTCACAGTGTCACTTTAAATTTTATTCAGTGGGTCTGTTGGGGAAAAAAATGAAGAGGAATCCCTGATTTTCTTCTCACTATTAGATAATGAACAGCCTTAAGTCACCTAGAGCCAAATATACAATCATAATTTAGACCTAGAATGATGAATATAATGCAGCAATCAAAACTATGAATACGATTTACAGTCAAATCTTTGCTCTCTCATTCAGGGACCACTTCCACTAGGCTGCCTATGGCTTGGGAAATTGGTATCTCTTTTCCTCAAGTCTGTTAACAACCTTGTGGCTTCCATCACTAGTAATGTTTTCCAACACACCTAGTAGGACTACGTTTTTCCATTTCCTTGGTTCTGAGTGAAACTGTCAATAGTTCTAGCCAATGAGGGATGGCAAGTAGCACTAATTATTTACATGACACACTGTTTTATGTTTGATTCAAAACCCTCCAAAACTCTCTCCCTTGGCCACAGTGATCAGCTTTTCCTGATAGGAAATGGAGTACTGCAGTATTTTAAAAAAATTCCATTTCTCCCAGTGGTTCAGGAGGCTGAGGTAGGGGGATCATGTGTTCAAAGTCAACCTCAGCAAAAGTGCGGTGCAAAGCAATTCAATGAGATAATGGACAAGATGTGAGTAAAATTGTTGGTATTCAATTGTTGCATGAATGTCTTTTCTCTGTAATATGCAATGTTTGTAAAGGTACAACTCTATCTGTATCACCAAGTGATGCCAACAAGTGTAGACTTCTTGAAAACTTGCAAAGGACATGTGACATAAGAACCTTTTGTGTTTATCTTAAGTCAAGGAGATTTAGGATTTGTTTGTTATTGCAACATAAACCCACCTATTTTTTTAGCATAATAATTATACAAAGAATTTGGGTTCATTTTGACAAAATCATTTATGCAAAAAATTCATTTCAGTTCCCATTCTGCTCCACATTTTCCTCCCCTCCTCCTTCCCCCCATTCTCACTTCTCTACTCTTCTCTTCCTTTTTTCCACATATACATGGATGTGAAATTCCCCTTGGTGCTTTTATATGTGAATACAGCAGGATTTTGTTAAATTTATTCCATTTTCTTCCCTCTGTTCTTTCTTCCTCTCATTCTAATTCTTTTTCTTCTTTATGATATCCTCCCCAAGAATCTTTGAATCAGTCATGGATATCTAGATGAACAGAATCAACAGGAAGTATGGTTATAAAAGGGACATTTATTAGATTGTCTTACATGATCAGAAGCTGGATAGGCCACAGTGGTCATCTGCAGGCAGGAGAGCTACAGGAACCAGTAGCTGTGCAGATGCTGACATCTCAGAACAAGAGGGATCAATGTTGCTACCTAAGTCCAAAACCCAAGACTTCTGGAAACTCCCTGGAGAACCACTGGCAGTGTCTGATTTGGATAAGTGAAGGAGTAAGTCTGATATATCCTCAGGTGCAGAAGAAATCAATAAACCATTCAAGAAGAATCAAGCTTGCATCTACTGCTGCTTCCTTTTTCTTCCAACTTCTACTCTATCCAAGCCTCCATCTTATTGGTGCTTCCCATGCTTAGGGAGGGTCTTCATTTCAAGTCCCTATGCCACATGCCAGTCATTCATAGACACACCCTTATTGACACATCCAGAATTCTCTTAATCTGATTAAGTTGACAATTCAAATTAATCATTACAACTTTATTGTTCTTATTTTCTCTAGCTTCCACATAACAGAGAAAACATTTGACCCTTGATTTTCTGAGTCTGACTTATTTCACTTATCATTATTTTCTTTTATTTTTATTTATTTATTTATTATTAGTTGTTCAAAACATTGCAAAGCTCTTGACATATATTTCATACATTTGGTTCAAACGGATTATGAACTCCCATTTTTACCCCGTATACATATTGCAGATTCACATCAGTTACACATCCACTTTTTTACATACTGCCATACTAGTGTCTGTTGTATTCTGCTGCCCTTCCTATCTTCCACTATCCCCCCTCCCCTCCTTTCCCCTCCACTCCCATCTTCTCTCTCTACCCCATCTACTGTAATTCATTTCTCTCTCTTGTTTTTTTCCCCTTTCCCCTCACTTCCTCTTATATGTAATTTTTGTATACCCCTGAGGGTCTCCTTCCATTTCCATGCAATTTCCCTTCTCTCTCTCTTTCCCTCCCCCCTCTCATCCCTGTTTAATGGTGATCTTCTTCTCATGCTTTTCCTCCCTACTCTGTTCTTAGTTGCTCTCCTTATCATTATTTTCTATTTCTCCATCCATGTACTGGCAAATGCCATCATTACATTTCTTCTTTATGTCAGAGTAAAACTCCATTGAGTATTCATACCACATTTTCTTAATCCATTCATCTACTGACAAGCATCTGGGTTACTGCATAATTTGGTTATTTTGAATAGTGCTGCTATAAATAGTGAAGTTGTTATATTGCTATAGTTTACTGACTTTAGATCTTTTAGATAAATACCTAGGAGTGGGATAGCTGGGTCATATGGTGGTTCCATGTCCTAGTTTTCTTGAATTTCTACAGTGCTTTCCATAGTTGTTGTATTTATTTAATTTAAAATCCCACCAACAATGTAAGAGAATACCCTTTCCACTCTTTATTGCCAGCATGTACTATTCTTTGTGTCTTGATATTTGCCATTCTGATTAGAGTGAGATGAAATCTTTGTGTAGTTTTGATTTTACTCAGCATGATTTTTGATTTGCATTTCCCTAATTGCTACAGTTGTTGAATGATTTTCTTCATTTGTGTTCTTTTTTTGACTGTTTAGGTTTTTTGCCCATTTATTTATTACGTTCCATTTTTTTGTTTGTTTGTTTGTTTTGTTTTTTTTTGGCATTGAGCCTTTGAGTTCTTTATATATTCTGAATATTAACCCCTGTCAGAAGAGTAGCTGGCCAAGATTTTCTCCCATTCTGTAGGCTCTCTCTTCACTTTCTTACTAATTTCCTTTGCTGTGCAAAAGCTTTTTAATTTGATGCCATCTCACTTTTTTATTCTTGCTTTTACTTCTTGAACTTTAAGTGTCTTATTGAGGAAGTTCTTGCCTGCACCTATATGATGGAGTGCTGACCCTGTTTTCTTCTAGCAGTTGCAAGTTTTCTGTTCTTGTGTGGGGTAAAAGACAGGGATCAGAATTTATTCTACTACGTATGGATATCCACCATTTTCCCCAATACTGCTTATTAGGAAGACTATTTTCTCTCCCACATAATTTTTTGGTACCTTTGTCAAATATCAAGTGGCTATAAAACTTTGGATTTGTCTCTGTGTCTTTTATCCTGTTCCACTGGTATTCATTTCTATTTTTATGTCAATACCATATTGTTTTCACTTTTGTAATACTGGAGTATAATTTAAGATTGGGTATTGTGATTCCTCCTGAATCTTTTTTTCATGTTCAGAGTTGCTTTTGCTAGTCTGGGCCTCTAATTCTTTCAAAAATGTTTGGTATTGTTTTTTCTAGTTGTGTGATAAACTCACCTACTCTGACTGATGTTTGGTTTCTGTATCCTTGGAATTGAGTCAGAGAAGGGGAAGATAAAAGGAGTATGTGAAGTTCTTATCTGACTATTACCTTAACAGTCTCTGAGCATAGCTAGTAGATAAGGCTGAATTTTACTCTTGGGGGCATTTTAGTAGATTCTTTAGAGACTTCCATGATGAACCCTTCTGACTCTTTTTCTTTGGCTGGCTGCTTCTGCATCCATAATAAGATTCAGGTTTTCTATCTTTCCACCATACATAGACTTTCCCTGTCAGGACCCTGTGTCTTTTGGCAGAGAATACTTTAGAGAAGCCTCATTTAATAAATACCCACAGCATTCCTAGTTATTATTCCTATTTATTGAGTGTTGCAAAACTCTCCCAAGAGCTATTACACTTTTGTCTGTCATTAGCAGATTGGATTACTTCCTAATGTAGCAGGAGCTCTCTCTAAACTATAGCTTCAGTATGTTCCAACCTGTAGACACCTCATACATGTAGACACACCATAACAACATTCTCTCACAATGTCTGGGGTCGACACCAAACTTTCAGAATTGTCTTCTTGAAGGGAGTGCACATAAGAATTGAAATGAGAAGGGAACAGTTCAGCCTGCCCTTTAAGCAGGAATGAGTAGGAAATCAAAATACATCACCAACTGTACCAGAACAACTCTCTTCACAGATCTCCCTTCCTTTAGCCACTTTGTCTTTTTCTTGTGTATTTTAAAGCTGTCCAAAGAGTACTCTTTGTCATCCTTTGAAAATATGCATTTTATTCTGGTACCTCCCTGTAGAAATGTTGTCTCTATCATAATTTGATATCTAAATTGAACTTTCTAATTCCAATCTCATATTGTCACATTAAAATTGCTTCCATTATTTACTGATCACTTAGATGGTGCTAATAATTGTACCAAACATTTTAAATATGTCTATTATCTCTTTTAAACCTCAGAGGATATTTATGAAGTTGATTTAATATTCCAAATTTCAGTGGTAAACCCTGAGATTTGAATGGGTTTAGTAGTCAATGCTGAGTGGTTTTCTTCGTGTTATTGTCATTTCTGCTGTTGTTTTAAGATCCATGCTACAGTAAAACATCATTAAGTCACATGCTATTGGTTTCTGGGGGGAAAAAACCACAGAAAACCAATAAAAGCAATTTGTCTCATTCCGATATATTTTGGCACTCCTTGGATACGGTTTAAAAAGAATAAAAGTTAAACTTCATCTTAAATTAACCAAAGTGCTATATTTAACTTCATTTTACAAAATTTTGAACATGGATGCTCTAGGTGGTGAGTTATCAGCAATATTCCCTTTTCCTTTATATTTTCTCTTCCAGAATGGAAGATACAATGCATCCACATCAAGAACACAGTGTACATTTCAATAGTAAATGTGTGATTTCACTCATACTTTTCTGGCAACAGACTTTTTGCAGTGTACAAGCAAATATTCTCTATGCTTTCTCAATTATGAGAACAGCTTGAAAGTTTCACATGTCTAGAGAGAATTCCCCTAGGCTTCTGCTCTGCCACCACCTACCCTTTCTTGGCCTTTGCTTGTTCTTTTCAAGCTTATTCTGATCATTATCTAGTTATAGTTTTGCTATTAGTCAAGAGGCTCATTTATGGCACCTGTCACCCCCAATCAAACTTGAGTGTAGCACAATAAGGGATCTCTCAAGATTAAGGTTCCCTCTCAAATATGTGAACACTTGGGTACTAATTGTTGATTTCCCAGTTAGTATGACTGCAGGCCAGCTGGCTTCCTCACTGAGCTTCTTCATCAAGCACATGCCAACTGACACTTGAAATGCTCTGAACTTTGTAAATGTGTGCCTTTAAGACTTAAGCTGTCACTGCACTCCAAAATGAGCGATCATGCCCATTTCTCCGTAGTACACATGACTGCAGCAAAGCCATCCTGAAACAGCAAGCACTGTTCTCTTGAAGCTCAGTGATAACTCATAAATATGTGGAGAACTCTCTTTCCTAATTCTTGCTCTTAAAACTGCTTTAGAATGAGTTTGGTTGAATCTATTGCTTTTTAAGCAGGGCTCTTTCTGTTTGTTTAGTTTTTTTATTGGTTTTTAAAAAGTGTTTTATTTTAAGAAGTATAAATTTCTCTATTTTTCCCATGTTTTGAATACTTTGACAATTCACTGTAAGAGAACATGGTGTATGCAAAAACTATGTATATTTACTTTGGTTTAAAAAATTTTAATTATAAAAATATGAGTTTGGTCAAATGACATTTTTCAAAAAGTTGCACAAAAATATGTCACAAGATTACTAAGTATATATACATTTTATTTTTAAATCAACTATTTCTTTTTTTTTCCTGAGGACACATTCAAGGTCACAACAGTAGAAAAGACTTTCTGTATGTGATTGTGTTTCCATCTGTGCCTTGGAGACCATGGAAAGAGACTTTATCTCAGACTTCAATTTAAATGACATTCTAAGTACCCCACCCTACCTTCTCTTAAAATAAATAAACCTGATCAAAGATATTGACAAGTATTTTTTCTTAATTATATGTAGATTGCTTTTAAATTTATATATGAACTGACAAGATTTTAAATCAAACTTTAAACAATGCACAAACACACACAACACACACACCACACACGTACAATGCTCAGAAAGAGTGTGAAAAACATAGACTTTATGATTACTGGGAATGAAACAGGGAAAGGAGGTTTTGTAGTGTGTATGGAGAAAACAATTCAGAATTAGAGGAGACTGGTAGAAGATTAGTGTTAAGAAATAAGAGAAGCATAAAAATAAAAAGGAATATTTGAACCTTATCCTCAGAAAAGTCTCTTATTTAAACACAGAAATTCTGTTATGCTATAAGAAATTAGCTTAGTATAACTACACAGACATTTCATGACCCAAAAACCTTAATTTGTAGTTAAAAGAAACAACTTTTGTTATGATTATTAGATTTTCTGAATTCCATTGAAAATTTCATGTCTTTGTAAAATCTATGCCATCAAAAATCTGCTTAAAAGCTATAAATATTTTTTTCTTTATATTTCCTCATTTATAATCTTTCTGTAATAATGAACACAGTGTTTTCCTTAGAAAGCCTGAATGTTTGTGCAGACACAACCATGACAGACTTAAAGGATCTACATTTTGATGGCAGTGACTCTAAAACATGACGATGATTTGTATTCAAATAAAAAAGACACAAGGCCAATGAGAACTCTGAAGAGACAAAAGATATTGCAGGGATTATTATCCACAAAATCAGTGTAATAATCTATACTGAAGACCAAAACTCTAGCAGAGAACAGGGATATTTCAAATAGTCAACTCCTATAGGCTTTTAGTAATAACATATTTACCTAGTATCCATCATATCAGATCTACAAAAAGAATAGCAATAAAAATAGCATTATTTTTTCTTTATAGTTATACATGGAGTTGACAGTGTAATTTGGTGGTACTGGCTGTTTATAGTTTCTTCCTCCAAGAGAAACCTGTGCAGAAATGCAATGTGTGCCCCTGAACAAATTTTTCAAAAGAGTCCCAAACAAAACAATAAATATGGTCTTCCATTATTTCCTATGTTTAAGGCACACATTTTAGTATCTTAAATATATTGGATTGGAAAAGAAAGAGAGAGACTAAAGATAAAAATTATTCCCCAATTTTAAAGGTAGATAGAAATTTTCCTTGAAATTTCATTGCTTAAGATCAAAAGCTTATCAGAAAGATGCCATATACAGTATTTGTGCATACATTTAGATTTTAGGGATTCACTGATCATTATAATAAGCCATTAAATATCAGCTACAACATAGCCATCTGTCACAATGGATCTCCCTATAATAGGAATTTGATGGTGATTATAATAGACGTCAAAGTAAACTTTAGTAACTAGAGATGATTAGGTTAATAAAAAAGATAAACAAAAATGAAAGACACCTATTCATTCATTTAATATGTATGCACATATGCATACCAAGCATTTTTCTGGGAAGTGAGAGTTCAATAGTTAAAAAAAAGACAAATAGCCCTTTTTTAAAGGGGCTTAGAGTGGACAAGGGATACAACAAACTGGATAAATAAATAAATTATATACTTTAAATATATATATATATATATATATATATATATATATATATATGTTAATTTTTAGCTCAGTTTAAGTTCATAGCAAATGTGAGCAGAAGGTATAGAGATTGTCCATATGCTCCTTCCTCTACCTAAGCATAGTCTTTCTCCACCTAAGTTGTACATGTGCTACAATTGATGAGCTGACATTGACTTATAATGACTAATTAACCAAACTCCATCTTTAAATTAGGGTTCATTCAGAGTACTGTGCATTCTATGGGTTTGGAATAATGTATAATCATGTGGGTCTACTATCACGATATCAAACATGCTATTTTTACCACCCTAATAACTGTATGCATTACACATATTAATCTCGCCTTTCCCTGTAACCCATGAAACCATTGATCTTTCTGCTTTGCTTTTGTACATAATGCCATATAGATAGAATCACACAGTATGTATTTTTTTCAGATTAGCATCATTTGATTAGCAATGTATATTTAATGTTCCCCTGTGTCTTTTCATGGCCTGATAGCTCATTTTTTTTAATACTGTGTGAGATGCCATTATCTGGACATACTATAATTGAATTACCTCTTTACCACTGAAGGATATCTTTGTGACTTCCAAGTTGGGGAAATTATGAATAAAGATGCTATAAACATTTCTGTACAGATTTTTGTGTGGACATACTCCTTTGTGTAGATTACAAATAGCATAATTGCTGCATCATATGGTTAATAGTATGTTTATTTTTGTAATAACCCAACAAAGTGTCTTTTAAAATAACTGCACCATTTTGGAATTCCACCAGCAATTAATGATATTTCTCTTACTCCACATTGTCATAAAAATTTGATGTTGTAAATGTACTGGATTTTGGCCATTGTAGCCATATGTATTGGTATTTCATTCTTGTTTTAGTTAGCATTCTCACTGATAACCTAGGACTTTGAACATCTTTTTGGATGCCTACTCACCATCTACATATCTTCTTTCATAGGTAGTTGTTAAGGTCTTTGGCCCACTTTTCAACTGAGAGGTTGCTTTCTTATTAATGAGTTTTAAAGCTTTTTTGTATATTTTGGATGACAGTTCTTTATCAGATATGTCTTTTGCAAGTATTTTATTCTCTTGTTAGTGTCTTTTACAGAGCAGAAAAGTTAATTTAATGAATTCAACTTAAGTGTTTTCATACATTATGCTTTTGGTCTTGTATCTAATAAGTCATCAGCAAACTAAAGGTCATCTAGAATTTTTTTCCTATATTTTCATCTAGAAGTTTTATAGTTTTACATTTAATATTTATGTAATCCATTTTGAGTTAGTTTTTTGAACACCATGAGATCAGAGTATAGATATTTTTTTTCCTTCTTTCATTTTTGTTTTGGCATGGGAATGTCCAGTTGTTCTAACATTATTTGTTAATAAAACTATCTTCATTTCACTGTATTATCTTTTTTCCTTTTAAATTCTCATTAACTATATTTATGTAGATCTATTTCTGAAATATTTATTATGTTCTGTAGATTTATACTCCTATTCTTTTAAAAATTCCAAGCTCTTTGATTACTATAACTTTATATTAAGGCTTGAAGTTGAGCAGTATAAGTTTCCAACTTTGTTCTTTTCATTATTGTGCTGGTTATTCCAGGCCTTTCACTTCTCTATATAAGCTTTGGAATCAGTTTGTAGGTATCCATGGAAATTGTTATTTCCTGTGTTTATCTTTCTGCCTCTCCATTTTGGTGAAGAGTGGTTTGCCCCATAACTTCATTCTTCCTCCAATAAATCTAAGTCAGATTGTTCCTTTTTTTTTTTTTTTTTAGTTTGTTCAGCTTTTTACTTGTTAGGATTGAGTGAGAACTTCTAACTTACAAGTCAGACTAGAAACTAGAAGTCCAGAAGTCAAGAGACAGCTTGTAATCTAGTATTTATTAATGATAAAGAAGGGAAAAAAGTAAGAAATTTGTTTGTACAATAAAAGTTTAAAATGTTACATGGAGTGATCTGAGCACACCTTACAGAGTAAACACCTGCATGGAGACTCTAAGTCATGTAGGTATCTGGGGAAGGGGCATTTCAACCAGTAGAAAGAGCAATTATAAAGTGAAGAGGCCAGGTCAGCTGGAACAGAATGATGCAAGGGGCTGGCCGGCTATACATGTTGGACCTGGGAGTCTTTCTAAAGAATTTTTATTAGGGGTCATCTGGGAAGATTTTAAGCAGTGATTTTTTTTTTTAAGAAGTGATATGATTTTGTTTGTTTAGTTTTTCTGTTTTAGCCAGATCACTGCAACTCCTGAATTGAAAGTAGGAAGTAGGAAAAATGGGATGAAGGGAGAGTAGTTGGGAGATGGCCCCAGTAGCTTCCTTTCGTCCTCACAGAATTACTTTCTGCCCTCTTCACCCTTTTCTCTTCGAGGAAGTAGACCTGTATGTACTACATTAACAGAGCTCCTGGAAGATCAGATGGAGGCAGACGGGTGAGGCTAGAATTTATTTCTTTGGATTTTATCCCATCAGTTTGTCCAAGGCAGTCTTTTCTTTTTTAATTGAATGTTCACTGATTCTTTCAAATTGGATACATTTACTCAAATTTCTAACATTGAGTTATTCCCATTTACAATGTTATTCCCATTTGTAGTAGTTTCCTAGGATGAATTAACAAAATGTCACAAAATAACAGAAATGCATTATTTCACAGTTCTGGAGGCCAAAAGTCTGAAATCAATCCATCAACAGTATAAGTTTCCTCTGAGGGAAAGAAACTGTGAAGGAAAATCTGTTTCCGGCCTCACTCCAGGTTTCTGGTAGACTCAATTGTTTCTTAGCTTATACCTGGCATTCCCCTATATCATTATATCCTCTTCCTTCTGTGCACTTCTGTCTCCATACAAACTTCCACTCTCTAAAGGGACATGAGTCATATCAGCATTGGGTCCACCCTAGCAATCTCATTTAACTTGATAATCTAAAAAAAAAACAACAAAAAAAAAAAAACTATATTTTAAAAACTTTTGAAAAAGTATAGAGTTTGTGACTTCAACATCTTTTGATAGTCGATCCAAATATTATTCTTCCAGCTTCAGAGAGGAAAATAGCCTGGCTATCACTGGTTTCCTTACATTCAAACCTTTTTAAAATGCCTTCAAATGTAAACTTCCTAATTATTATATTTGAGTTATTTGTTTACTATTGGGAGCCTGATTGTAAAAAAAATCTAATAAAATAATGTAGACTATTATCTGGTAGCTTGCACTAGAACACTATAAGGAGCAGCAATGAGATGTGGTCATTATTCTGAATATAATTTTGAAGATGAGTATATTAGGCAAGGTCCTCTGGAGAAATGAAATCAAAATAATAAAGATAGATAGATGATAGATAGAAATATATAGCTACATTTACATAGATAAATCTGTTTTATAAATACATATATTTACCTGTATATGTGTGTTTATATACATATATAGGTAGAAATTAAATATACAGATATATATACACATATATATATACACACATAGATATATAGATCTGTATAAATGTACCTATATATTTGATGTAAAGCTGTATCAGCAGATATCTCTATATCTATATATCATATGTAAAGAGAGAAAGATTTGTTATACAAATTGGCTCATGTAGTTATAGAAGCCAAAAGGTCCCACAATTGACCTTCTGCAAAGTGCAGAAACAGGACATGATATAATTCAATACACATTACAAGGTCTCAAGAACTGAGGAGGTCATGGTCAGACTGTAACTCTCAGTCTGAGATAAAAGGTCTGAAAACAAAGATGGGGAGGCTCATGTAAGTCCGGGAAATCAAAGGTTAGAGAAACTGGATCTTTAAACACTAGGAGCAGGAAAAACTAATGCCCCAGCCCAACGCAAGAGAATGAATGTTCCTTCTCTTTTTGTTCCATTTCGGCCTTTAAAATGACTGGATGATGACCACCACATTGCTGAGGGGGATCTTCTACACTCAGTCTAACAACTCCCAAACAAGTCTCCTGGAAAGACTCTCACAGACACAGGAGAGATAATTTTTCACCAGCTTTCTGGGCAAGATTTAGCCCTGTCAAAAACAAATTAACCTTCACATGGAGGTAATGAGATTTGCTAAGTAATTGAATATGGGGTTTGGAAGCACAGATAATTTTTGGTATGAGTAACTGGAAAAATGGTGTTGCTGTTTATTGTAATGAAGAAGGCCAAGAGAAAAGTAGGTGTAGAGGAAGTAAAATATAGGATCTCAGTACTGAGTATGTGAATTGCAAAATTTCCATGAGCAACAAAAGGGTGGCTATCTTAGATATACAAAGGGTGTTTGGAGTTAGGCAGAGGTCTGTAAAAAGTGCTGTAAAAACAGCACTTAAAACCATCAGTCTTGTTGAAAATCAGAAAAGGATTAAGAATAAACAGAAAAGGATGATCTAAAGGTCTAACTATTAGAATTGTAAAATTTGTAAGTCAGGCTAGAGAGTAGCAAACAATAAAATTGAGAAGGACCACCACAAAAGGAGAAAGAAAACCAGGAGATTTGGGGGTCAGAAGGAAAGTGGAAAGGTGTTTCGGGAAAGAGAGTGTTCAAGTGTATCAAACGTTGCTGATGAATCAGGCAAAATGAGTTCCGGGAATTGAGCATGGAATTTAATTGAAATTTATGGAAATGTCAAAGCTCAAGAGAATAAATACCGATGCAATCTTGTGTTCAGATTGGCCTGCAAAATGGACTACTTGAAAATTCTGGAATTGGTATGAGAAAGCTTAAAACAACTGTACCACACACAGTTTACAAAGGTACATATTGCTGTAGTGTTCAGCTTATTGTCTTTTAAAACTTATTTTACTCAGCAGGACTTTTCCTAAGAAATGGAATTGGTTGGAAGTGAGGAAAAGTTTAATTTTATTATTTTGTACAAAGGTCTTTGTTGTTAAGATACTTTATAAGCAACTTATTTATTTTCACAAGTAAAAATAAAAAGAACTAATTGAAAAGTTTGTGTGAGGGAAGAGAGGACCAACTTCCAGCATGACAACTCTGCTGATCCACCCCCTGTTGAAACTAGTGAAAATTTTTTTTTTTTTTAATTAAAGCCTCTAGAAGTATTCCCAAGGGCATAGAAAATGAGGAAATACCATAGTCAATAAAATGTATAAAATTGTGTTTTTTAAAAAAGGTGAGAATCTGGTAGTTAAATCGAGACCTTTCTTTCCCTGTACTTTCCCAATTCAGTGAAGCAGATTCCTGCACTCCAGATGGCTGCAGCCTTGAACACAGGGCTGTGTTGTCCATGGCTCCCAGCCACAGGCTTTCTGCCCAGGACAAGGAAGACTTCAACATTTCTCACCCTGCCCTCTGTTATCTGAGGCTAAGTCCTGGGCCAAGATATTCAGGAAGAATATTGTTTAAACACATCATTTCTATGAAAAACAACTAGTTTCACTTTAGGGCTCTAAAGAATTATTTTTTTATTTCATCTGCTTATTTTGTCAAAAGATAAAAAATTGTAGTCTCAATGAATTCATGAGTATTAAAGACTTAGCTAGACAATTTACTTAAACAAGAATATGTTCTCCTGTATGAATAATGTATGTCTAATGTGGCTCAATAATATATACATTTATATAAAAATATTACTTTGACTACTCTAGAAATATTGTAAATATGAAATTCATTTTAAGAAACATAAAGTACTAGTTTCTTCCATAAAATCAATCAGTAAAATAAATGTCAGGCAAAATTCAAGATCATAGGCTTTTCAAACTACATTTTGCAGTCTTTTCCCCTTCTGCTTAATATTACATATACTATATTATAACCCTCAATCTGTTGCTATTTACATTTATAAACATTACAGTTTACTGTAAAGGTCTCTCTCCTGAGAATTTTCTTCATCTTTCACTTACATCCTTCCTGATCTCTATTTCTTCTTACTTAACCCCTTTTCAATTTCTCTGTAACACATTTGCTTTATATTTCCATATGATTCATTAAATACTTTACTTACAAACCTAGGACATCATTAAAAATTTTAGTCCTTCATGCAAATATGATTGACAATCAGCTCTAATTATCACATTTATGTAACACCATAGTTCTTAGGGTATTCCAACGTGAAATGGAGATATTAGAATGCATAGAATAGAAGATTTGTCATTTAGATGTTCCAGATTATTTAGACATACATTATGCCTTATGAAGTAGATGGAATATATCAATATGTTAATTAAATATGGATGTGTTGAAAAATTACTGTGCTAAGCATTGGGCATATATTACTAAAATAGGAGTAGTCATTGCTCTCCTAGCAATGAGAATTTACATTAGCAATGAGTTTACATAATATTAAAAATCATTGATGTTTTGAAGCAGGGACTCAGAAAGGATGCATGAATTATTTATTCAAAGCTAGTTCATAACTGGTGGTTAAACCTATAGTTTTCATTCACTTGAAAGTTTGTTTTCAAATAAACCAACTGAAATTTTACTGAAAGTTCTCCACCTGCAGAGATAGATAACTAAAACAGTTTGGAATTAAGAACTTCCATTCATAGGGGATATTCAAAACACCCACTAAAAGGAAAGCAAGGTCCTTGGATTTAAAAGAAACTTCTATTTGAGTGGGTTTTCCTACTTATGAGGTTTGTGGCATTCTTCAAGTAATTTAACCTCTCTCAAAATTATTTTCTCAATTGTATAAAATGGAAGCAATGATATGCCCTTCTTAGGTTATCGTGAGCAACACATGATGTAATGAAAAACTCAGCAGAATAAATGATTAAGGGATACTACTAGTACATCTTCTGAGGAACAACTGTAGCTGTTTAGCTTCCACAATGGATTGGTTCTGAGAACCCTGTAGATGCCAAAGTCTGTGAGTGCCCAACTCCCTCATATAAAATGGTGAAGTGTTTGTGTATACATTCTTTCTCATACTTTAAGTCATTTCTAGATTACTTATAGTACCTAGTATAATGTAAATGCTGCATAATCATTGTTATACTCTGTGGTTTAGAGAATAACAACAAGAAAAATATCTGCAAATGTTTTAATACAAACAATTTTTTTAAAAATATTTTTGATTCATAGGTGGTCAAATGCATGAAGAGAGAATCCAATTATCTGGAGGAACGACTGTAATTACCAGGCTACTTGCAAGAGGGAAGCAAGCATGTCATGGTCAGAATAGTGAGATTGTGATGATGGAGGCTTATGTCAGAATGATAGCATTGCTGGAAGATGGCCCTGAGCTAGTGAAAGAGAACAGCCTCCAGAAGCAAAGAAGTTTATCTCTTAGAGTCTCCAAAAGAATGTAGCTCCACCCAAAATTTTGTTTTAGCCCACAAGACCCAATATCTGAGATTTCTGACTACTAGAATTATGTGATATTACATGGGCATTGTTTTAAACCACAAAATTGTGAAGTTTGTTACCCCAGAAATGGGAAATTAATTAGAAATCTATTAAAAAAAAAAAAAAACGAGCACTCCAAATGAAGATTTAAGAAAAGCCAAGCACTGGTTCATTTGAAGAAATCAAAAAGGTTATAAGAAACTGAGGAGCTACTCAGAGGTAAATGTATTCTGTGGTTTTTAACTCCTAGTTAAAGACTTCATCTAGCTAGCCATTCTCATAATTACATCCAATTTACTTGATTACAGTAAAATTTCACAAGTCAAAGACTCTTATTTATAGTAAAAGTTGTCCTCCACTGATAACTAGTCTGTTACATGTAGTTCTAAAAGCAGTTATACGTTATACAAGTTATCCTCAATGAAATGTTAGTCTCGTAGGTATTATTATTTGATTTACAGATGAAGAATTGAGGCATGGATAGAATATGACTGACATCCTGCAACTAGTAATTGGTACAACCCAGATCAAAGTTAATATATTAGTCTAGAAAGCTGTCCTTCTCACATTTAACCATTACAAAGTTATAAATATCAATCGTGACTGTTATTGTTTGCATGTAGAGTTTCCACCAAGATTCATGTGTTGAAGGCTTGGTCCCCAGTACAGCAATGTTCAAGAGGTGAGGCTTTGGAGAAGAGATTGGAACATGAGAGCTCTGACTCAACAGTGGATTAATTCTTTGATAGCTGAATGAACTACTGGGAGGCGGTGGAAACTGTAGGCCTGCAGAATATGGTTGGAGGGAGTAGGTAACTGGGATGTGTGCCCTTGGTGATTTTGTCTTGTTTCTACCACTGCTCTCTCACTCACACTCTCAACTCTTGAGGTGAGTGGATTTCCTGTGCATTCTCTTCTATCATTATGCTGACTTGGAACCACCAATCATGGCACATCCTCTTTTAATCAGTTATGTCACATAAAAGCTGGCTAAAACAATGACTTTGAGAGAATTAGGTCTTTACTATTTTTTTTTTTTAGGATAACAACTGGTACAATGAGAGTTCAGTACAAAAATTGGAAACAGAAAGTAGATCAGCTTTGAATTGTTTATAAATTATATGGTTGAGCATGCTGAATATTTTTTAAAAAGACATCAGTAGTTAAAAGTGGGTCTAAAATTAAAGGAGTTATGTCAAAAACATTTTTTTTTTATTCCTTTCAAAGTTTTCCAGGATTCTCTATGCTTCCACAAATAAGAAAGGAACTCTGTTTTAAATTGACCTGCTTGTTCTTATGTCTCAAATTCCAAGCTTTTATCACCATTTAGTTAGTTATATATTTTATTTTAAAAAACCTGTACCATCATCTAAAACCAAACTATGATTTATAACATTACATTTATGAGATAAAAACCTATTCCTGTTTTCAAGTACCAACTACCAAATGAAGTTTAAAATGACAAACAGTTGGAGCACTTTAGCAATTATATAAATATTTTGGCAAGTGAAAAACAATACACTGTTAATCCGATAAAACCATTTTAGTTTTATTTGTTAAGAGTTGTCTTCCTAGCCTAGCCACAATCCTCAGATTGTAAGGATTTTGTCTTTACTTTCGTTTTCAATTTAAGATACCACTTTTGAATGAACAACTATTGAAACCTTTATATAACATAGTACTTCTCTAAACACTCCATCATTAACCACCTGTTGGAAATTTTTAATTGCACTGTTTAAACTTAAATTTTACTTGTTTATAGTATAACAAACATGTTTATTATATTTGTTCCAATAAATATTTAATAAGAGCTACTATATCTTTTGAATTACTTTGACTCTGTCTCTACATATTCCTGTCTGGTGCTCCAAGTTTTCTTAAATACCTTTTATAGACCACTGACATTGATTTTCTTGAAACTGTTTACTTGATACATCAATCTTTTATTTTCCAACCGAGAAATTTTAATTGACAAATACAAAAACAACCATTAGCTCCTAGAATTCATTCCATAATTTCAAAAGGATGCTTTTAAGTTTTAAGTACTTCCAAGAATACAAACTTAGCAAAGATACTTGTCATACTTACTTAAAAACAGCAGAATCATGTTTCCTATTTAATTTTGGCATATTAAATCAATATATAATTTTGTTTCTAGCAAAGACTTAGAGTCTGTACTTTTCTAATTGATGCTGATTTTATAAATTATTTGTATGTGATATACAATTATGTTATTGTGATACTGCCTACTCCTCACAATAGAAGCTAACCAATATGTTTGAGCATGTAGGAGAGAGAATCAAATAAAGCTGAAGATACACCAATGGATAATATCCAGAATATGGGGAAAAAGAGAAAATAAATAAATTTAGTTTCAATACTATGAAACATCGTCAAGCATATGCATCATGGTGGAGGATATGGTGGAGGAAAGCATCTCAGGATGTGTTGCCAGAAAGCAGAGAGAGCTCAAGAGCTCCACTTGACAAAGATAAAACAGACACCCCAAAGGCACACCCCAGGGACTCACTTCCTCTAACCATACCCTACCTGCATACAGTTACCATCCTATCAGAACATTAACACACTAATTGGATTAAGGCTATCATATCCCAATCAGTTCACTTCTAAATTTTCTTGCATTGTCTTATACATGAGCTTTTGGGAGATACCTCATATCTAAACTATAAGAGGTGACAAGGACAAGTTAATATTTTATGTAAAATAATCTACTTTCTTGTATACATGCCCAGAGAAATTCTCTTTGGGATGCTGATTATGTAAGCAAGCTAAAGAAGCCTATGATATCTGCAACTTAATGTATAAAACCCCTTTCTCAGTGGCAACTGGTGTGGAACTGAGGGCACCATGTAAAAGATATCATGTCACTTGTCCAGCCAGCGGCCACTGGACAAAATATCATGAAGGAAATGACGTACTGCTTGGTGAAGTACCTTCAGGGACAGAGGAGTTATCTGTCACTCTATTGCCACTGAACTCTTCTTGGAGCTGTTACTGATTTCTTGTAAGCTTTCACCAATAAACATGTCTTGTATGCTATTGCTGGGCACTTTCTTCAGCCTTTCTGCAGCCTATCCCACTGTCAAGGCACAATTGGGATGTGAACATAATAACTGGTGAACCAGCCAGGAAACCAAAGAAACCCCTATAAGTACTGAGACTATGTAGCTGAGAAGGCAACACATGTGAAGGGGAACTCCCAGGATGGATTTCCATTTCCATTCATGTGAGGAGAGGGGAGCAGGATGCAGCTATTATGGATGTCTGTGGGCCATCATGTGAGTATGATGATATTACCAAAATATCATCATATGGGAAATACTGTTGCTTTTCAGTGAATATTGTTTTCTAAAGAAAAAGAATGAGTAACATAAGAGAGTAGCAGTTATGTGATAGCCCCTCCTCATGGAAGTGTAGCTAGCAACAGAAGCAGACCTGCAAACCCAAGCCCATGTTAGACAATTGCAGAGGGATTTAACCTGTAACATGAAGTGTGTCTAACTCAAGCAGGAACTACTAAGTAAGTGTTTGCTCTTGTGAGGAGTGCTGATTGGTGAAGATGGTATTTACAGCAAAGGACAATTATCCTCATAAATGGGATCCCTCTGAACCCAGAACCTCAGAAAAAGAGGATAGGGACTGGGAGGAGCCAAGTGAGGTGCCAGTGCGGGGGTAGAATGGTCATAACTCTAAAGGTAAAGACAGATCAGCCACAGCTGGTGAGAATGGGTATTAAAACTCCTGCCTCCTCTCTCTACCAGCACTTACATAACTCCATAAAAGACTATCCTGTTGATGAATTGATAGAATTGGAGAACAGTATAGGCATAAAGCCTGGGGAAATGTAGCCAAGTGTCTGTCACACTGTGGGACACTGGTGCTGAGGCATACTTATATCAGAGAGTGAAATGAATAAAATCACCTCAGTCATCATACATCTTACCCAGAAGCAGTGTTTATTTTCAGTTGTTAATGAAAACCCTGCCATCTTTTGATTGTCCTGACTGATAGTTGCCAATAAAATGCTTGGCCCAGTGTGAGGGATTTACCCATAATTCCCCCACTATGGCAATCCATGGAAGAGATTCAAGACCCCCTAAGAGAATTCAGGATGAAGAATGCCATTTATGCAGAAAACTACAGTGGTTCTGATAATGAAAAACAGGAATGAAGGATACCATTCTTCAAATGGCTCTGAGGCATTACCATGGAGCTCTACTATTAATTAATCCTGAGCCCTTTAGTGGATCTTCCTCTTTCTTTAATAGCACAGAATGCAGCTGATGTGGAGTAAATAAAAAGATTAGTAAGCAAGGGATACAGATTCTGAATAGGAAGTTGGGGAAGGATGAAAGAAACACAAGGGGTCAAATAAGGATATCCAGAAGTATTTTTTTTTCATTCAGGAAGGACAACAATAGACTTTTAGTATTTCTCCCCAAGGGTGTATACATCATTAATCATATATCATGGAATGGTTGTGGCATATCTGGTCTGGTGGACAAAACCTGACATAGTATTGATATCTTATTATAATGATATGATTTTAACTTCCCCACCCAAAGGAGACAGCTTAAATGGTGATGGGTAATCTCTTAAATATCTGAAAGATCACTATGGAAGGGGACCAAAATTTGGAAAGAAATCTGGGTACAACTCTCACATTTGGAATTGACTACATGTCATGTGGCAGCATACAGCCATGCTTCACCAGGCAATCAGGAAGCAGATGACCCAGCTAAAATTAGATGACTGAAATATTTTCCAGCCAAAGATGTGGTTTTTTGGTCTGCATAATAAGGCAGATCACAAGGGAATAAAAGCTTTCTATCACATAGCAAAGAAATGGGGGTTCCCATCAACGTATTCAATCAGTGTGATTTTATTAATCTCATCCTGTGAAGCAGTCATGGTCAATGCCTCCTGTTATGGGGCAGATAGCTCAGGGAGGACAGCCTGCATAATAGTGGAACGCTGACTTCATTAAAACTCTGCCCTTTCAGAAGACTGTTAGGTTGCTTTAACTTGGACAGACGCAAACACTGGAATGCTTGCAGGCATATGTTTGCAGAAAAGCACAGAATGCATGTGTGGCACTCTAATGGACACAGATAATGACAAGGGAACACACCCTTCTTGTCATATGGTGCAAAAATGGTTTGATAATTTTGACATTTCCACTTACATCATAATACAACTCATTGAAAAAAAAATGAATGGCTCACTGAATAGCAATTAAACACAGAAGTTAGAGCTTTGGCAAATCGGACCAAGCAACTCTGGATGGCGATCAGGACTAACAATGAACACAACTGCAGCACACATCCCACCACCTGCCTGAAGTCAACACAAGAACCTGATGGCACCATCTTGATCCAAAGGATTATGTTTAAAAACATCTGAACTCCACAAATGGAAACCCAGGATAATTTGCTTTGTTTGCTGCCACAGGACCACTCACAGGGCACCCATATTGTCTGTTCGTCATGGGAATGGGACATGAGGCCTTGTTTACAATTTCCTAGGTCCAAGGGGAAAAGGACAAGTGATACAAGAGATATGGTATTGTAAACCTGGGAATGGGCCACCAATTGGTACTATTTTCTCTCACAATGATCAGGCTGCTTATGTATTATTGAATAATCATGATTTGCTTGTTGTTTTAGCCGACTTTTTCACTGCCGTGTACAAAAGATCTGATAAGAATAATTGGAGAAGAAAAGTTTATTTGGTGCTCACGCTTTTGGAGGTCTCAGTTCATACATGGCTGTCTCCATTCCTCAGGCCTCGAGGTGAGGCAGAACTTTATGTCAGATGGGTATGACAGAGGAAAGTGGCTCAGGACATGATGATAGGGAAGCAGAGAGAGAGAAACTAAGCTCAGCTAAAAAAATATATATCCCCAAAACATATATATCCACAATGACCCACCTCCTCTAGCCAAACCCTACCGGCCCACAGTCACTACTCAGTTAATCCCTATCACAGAATTAATGCACTGATCGGGTTAAAGCTCTCATAATCCAATCATTTCATCCCTAAACCTTCTTGTATTATTTCACACATGAGCTTTTGGGGGACTTCTAATATCTAAACCATAACATTTGTATTAATACCTATGGAAATTAACATTTTACCTTGAGAGCTAATCTTTTTTTGTGGAATGCACAAATACCACTTCAGAGGTGCAGAATAATTGGATTGTTGGGTATGCAATAAACTGCCTCTGTCCTCCAATTGTCTCCTGTAACACCAGCACTGTTCACTTTGGGGCAATGAAAGCAAATCTTAAGCTGGAATAATATCTACCACTCATAGACAAAGCAGACCAATTGCCTTATGGACTTGAATGTAAATTTAACCTCTTTTAAGGATACCAAATATATGTCTTCTGCTTGCCACTGAAGAAAAAGAACATGGCTAAGCCTTTGCTGGAGCATGCTGTACTTAATAGTTTGATGTGGCCAAGTGCAACCATGTGGAAATTCGAAGAAAGGATCCTCTATGTAAATGAAGAAACAGTTGCAATAAAATCTTTCTATCCTTGCTAAATATGGGTTGGACCCTTGTTGACCAATGTAAATTAACCATTGTACTCAAAGACACTGAGTACAATAACTATATGTACTTAGGATGGCACAGTCCAAAAACATGTACAGGAGTTCATCTCTTCCCTTTGGGGTGGTCATGGGCATGCAATACACACAGGTGACCACCTGCCTCATAACTCGATTCGCTGATCTACTTATAAAAGGCCTCATATGCAAGCCTTCATAATTCTCACTTTGTCTACATGCCTTACTAACTGGAATCTGGTAAAACCTTGACAGGGTAACCCAAGTTGCCTGATGACTGCCTATTTGTTAAATCTCTTCTTGAGCAGCAAATGTTAACATGGAGAGTCAGGTTGAGGCTTAAGCTAAACACACTACATCTATGTTAAATAATACTTTCAGAGCCAGAAACTTGCTTCACAAAAAAATCCTACCAAACTGTGGAAGTGCTATTTTGGAATACAATTGTGCTAGATGTGCTAATTGGAGCATAGGGAGACTCCTATACCCTCATTAAAACAGAACACTGTGTATGTGTCCCTGAGAATAATCATAATGTGTCTTTGGCTCTACCTATTACTGCTTTAGGTAAACTTAGTATTGATCCCATTTCTTCTTGGTTACAATCTCTTCCTGCTACCTAGAGATATGTTGTATTCATTCCACTTCTAGTAGGGCATATCACATTCTGCTTCTCTCTGAATTGCTATTGTGAGATTTGCTTACAACTTACATACTGATGTGTTGCCTGAGGGTCATTGTGGGAGATGGGCATGATAATACTATAAGGAGAAGGGCATTCAACCATTTGTGTTATGGAGTACATCATTTTAAAGAAAACCTGGACAGTAAAACGTCATGTCCCTGAATGCCCATTTCCTTTTCCCAAAACTTAGCCAAATTAAGAGAACACTGAGAACAAGCACAGACTGGAAAATTTAGGTAACTATTATTTTGAAAGTCTCTGGATTTTTATTGTCAGCATGGGTGACAAAGGCCAGTTAGTGTTAGCTGTAAAAATGTTACTTTCTTGTGTATATGCCAGGAGACTTTTAGTCTCCTAAAATATCTATGAAACACTTGAGCATACCAGCAAACTAAGGAAGCCAATGTCAATGATGTTAGTGCTTTTGCAGCCCAACACATAAAACCCCTGATTCAGTGACAATTCCTGTGGAACTGAGGACACAGGACACTGAAAAGGATATGGGTCACTTGTCCAGCTGGCTGCACTGGACAAAATGTCATGAGGGAGAGGTCCTACAGTGTGGGGAAGCATGTTGAGGGACAGAGGTACTATCTATTCAGCCTTTCAGCACTGAACTCCTCTTTGAGAAGTCACTTATAAGCTTTCTCTGATAAATCCTACATCTCTCATGCTGATTCTAGGCAATTTCTTGACCTTTCTATGATCTACTCCCATTGCCTAGGAAAGGTCTGCTGTGAATGTGATAGCATCAGACTTATACTATAAGAAATATCAGAGTCTTTCAGAATAAAATGAAAGGACACTAGAGGGTAAATCAACTGAAGTTACCACTATCTCACATGATACACAAAGATTATTCAAAATGGATTAAATGCATAGATGTATGAGTGTACCAAAAATGCCAAGTACCAAAGAGATGAAAATTTGCATGATTTTGGATTAGTCAAGAGTTTCTTAGATATGATAACAAAATCACATGAAAGTGAAAGAAAATTTAGAATTCGGTTGAATCAAAATTTATTATCATTTATAACTTAAGAGAAAAAACATAACCAATCAAAATGCAGGCAGAGTATTTGAAAAGATTTTTTTTTTTTGAGAACCAATGACCTTTTATAGTTAGAACACAGAGTCAAGCAACAGCTAAATTGGAAGAAGCACCAGATGTCTTCAGGGACAAAGAATCTTCCTTGCTTCCCCCAACAACAGCCAGAGGGAGTCTCTAGACAACTTGGCAAGTATTAAAGCAACATTTTGTAGATCAAGATCACACATGGTAGGAGGCTCCCATGCTCAGTTCACAAGCCCCAAGTAATCATCCATCAGGGAGCCAATGGCAAAAATGTCATTCTTGTCCACGCGGGTCCCCACAATCTTCAAGCAGATGTCATCCTCCTGCTGAATCACAATGTCCTCATCCATTGTCTTGTAACATGGTGGGTTAGAATTAGGATCAAATTCCATCTCTGATGGGATGGAATGTCGAGAAATGAAGCAAGACATGGGCCCAATTTCTGTGAAGAGTCCAACCTTATTGACCTGAGTGACCACAGCATCCACAACCTCGCCTTTAAAAGGCCGGAAAACAATGGCCTTGTACTTAACTTGGTAAAGAACAAAGCCCCGGCCTGGCTGGATTACACCAGCACCAATATTGTCAATGGTGGTGACAGCAATTACAAAGCCATACTTTCCGGTGCAGGTTCCCTCCACCTCGGTGAAAAGCTTCTGCTTCACGGTATTGAGCAAGTTGGGGCCGAGCAGGATCTCATGCTCCAGGAAGATGTGGTAGAACATCTTTGCGGAGGAGGTTGGACTCTGAAAAGATTTTTTTTTATCAAAAAGGATATGTAAATGGAGCATGCTGTTCAATAAATTTGAAAACACAGTCATCATCATAAATCATAGTACTATGATTTGATGTTCCTCCAAATTCTTATTGCATCTTAATCCTTTATTAATGCATTTTCTGATTCCAATAACACAATACCACAAACTTGATGAGTTATAAAGAAAAGAGGTTAATTTGGGGTCAGAGTTCAAGAGTCCCAAGGTTGATGGGTTATACTGGTGAAGGCATGCCTGCTGGAAGAGTTCATATATGGTGTAGCACATCACAAGGTAAAAGAGATCACATATGTGCTTTCTGGTCTCTCTCTTTCTTCTTATAAAGTCACCAGTAGTTTGATCATAGGCACTCCACCCAGATAAATATATTTAATCCTACTCACCTCCCAAAGGCCCTATCTCTAAAGGTCAAATTAAATTTTCATGTTCTTGATATAGCAATGGGACAAACTGCTACAGCATACCTGAGGCTCTGGGATCCAGCACTGCAAAAAAAGCTTTCATCCTCTTAATACCTTATAATGGGGATTAAATTTCTTCTTTCTTTTTTTTTTCTTTCTTTCTCCTTGGTACTATTATTTAACCTGGGGGTGCTTTACCACTGAGCTCCATCCCCAGTCCTTTTTTATTTTTTATTTTGAGACAGAGTCTCTTTGTTTCTGAAGATCTCACTACATTGCTAAGGCTTGCCTTGAACTTGCAATCCTCCCTCCTCAACCTCCTAAATTGCTGGAATTACAGGCATACTTCACCACACCCAGCAAACACACACTAATTCTTTTAAGACACATTCAAACTATATCTAAGTCAAATACTCCCCAAAGCAAAATTATTGAGAGATGTGACCTTCAGTCATGAATAGGTTAATGTTTTTATAAGTTGGATGGAAGGAGTTAAACAAGTCCCTTTTTTGGCCCTTACATTCTTTCTGCCAGGTGAGAATGTTGTGCCCAGTTCCCATCTTGAAATCAGAAACTAAGACATTGAACTTTCTGGTACTTTTATCTTGAATTTCCCAGTCTCCATAACTGTGAGAAATAAATTTCCATTATTTTTAAATTACTAAATTACTCAGTCTCAGATATTTTATTATAGTAGCAACCTTGGACTAAGACAATTAAGTAAAGGCCAATCAAAGCAACAAATACTAAGATGGCTATAATAAAGCAGACAATAACAAGAACTAGCAATGATATGGAGAAATTAGAACACTGAATCATTTCAAATGGGAATATAAAATGGTAAAGCTATTTTGGAAGTCAATTTTGGAGATCTTGAAAATTTTAAACATAAAAATAACACATCACCCAGCAATTCTAGTACTAGGTAAATACTCAAGAAAACTGAAAATCTGTGCCTACACAAAAATGTTTATGCAATGTTCAAAGGCAGCATTATTAATAATAGTCCCAAAGTAAAAATAACTTAAATGTCTGTCAATTAATGAATAGATAAATAAAATGTGGTATACCAATACAATGAAATATTATTCCCTGAAAAACAGGAATGGAGTACTAATACATGCTACAACATGGATGAACCCTGAAATCACCAAGATAAGTGAAAGGAGCTAGACATAGTAGGCCATATATTCAACATGATTTATTCAATATATGACTCAACGTTCAGGTGATTCAATTTAAGAAATGTCCAGAATAGGAAAATACACAAATACAAGAAAATCCATGGATATACATATCCAATATACACAGATTCTTGGTTTGCAGGTATGCAGGAAGTTGAGACTGGAGTGTGACTCATAGTGACTACAGGATTTCTTTTGGTTTTTAATTTTTTATTTTTGGGGTTTTTTTATTCCTAACAGATATAAATTTTTTTATCAGATGCCATGTGATGTTTAGACACATGTTCACATGTGAAATATTAAAATCAGGGTGAAACTATTTCTTCAAACATTTATCATTTCTTCATGGCAACAACAGTCAAAATTCTTGCTTCTAGCTTTTAAAATAAAATAGTGGTCATGGTCCACAACCTTGTGAATATAATTAAAATTGTTGAGTTGTACATTTTAAGTGCATAAATGAAAAAACAACAAATTATAGATAAATGTTAATAGTTGGTTTAAAATTAAAAGGAGAACCTGCTAGATTCACAGTAAATAGACTTACAGAATTGGTTCTGACTCATTTAAGTAGCTTCCTAAAATATCTATGAAACACTATGAGAATTCTCTTTCAATTAAAGTCTTACAAGTTTGTCCAATAACAACTAGCACAATAGTTCCTGAGAAACCAGACCTTAAAAACATAAAAAGTCATTTATTTAAATTAAATAAATTAAATGTCATATAACTACTAAAAAAAACAGGTCCTTGAAATGCTTTAATAGTGTGTTATCACTCACATATATAAACTAGTAAAAAAACAATCATGCAGATTTCTCTTTCTGCTCCTACACCAACAGACACGTGGTCATTTTTAAGCTTCTAAGTTTATGTATGCACACAATGGGCTAACAGAGTCTGAGCTGATCCAGATGTATCAATATATAGTCTAGAGGATTTCTTCATCTTCAACCCCAGAAAGGAAAGAAAAACACAGTTGACATATAGACTTTCATTTATTTCTGTCCAGAGAGATTTGTGGCCATCATTTCTAAGGGAGTTTGGAAAGAAGAGTGACATCCTGACAGTCTCCTTATCTCTTTTTGAGAAGACACAACAGGCTGGGGCTTTCTGAATGCAAGTCTTAGAATCTTGAAGATTACTGAGGAAAAATGTTGGAAATTACTTAACTATGAACAATATGGAATAACCACCTATGATCAATTATATCTTATAGAAAAAGAATTTTTCAACACACGTTATTTTTTAGATGTTACAATAGTTAGTATCCAACTAGATGGAATCCTTCTTTGCTGAGACACATTAATTTTTATGGCACCTTTCAAAATCAAGTAATCACAAAGCAAAGAAAGAAAGGGAAAGACAGGACAAATAATAGGGCACTTATGTTATATTTTACTTTGCATAGATTTATTTGTGTAATATTTTGGTTATATTTCTTATTAAATTTTAATTTCATTGTGAGTAGATAACATGCTATCTTAAATATACTTTGGACATAAGTATGAAGATAAGCATTCAGTAATTACTCATTAAAAGAATACATGAGCAAAAGAATTTTATTCATTGGTGTTAGTAAGAAAATCTAAGCTCTTGATGACCTAAAAGAGTTTCCATATCTTTATTATTAATACATTATTCTCCAATATTTTAAATTTGCCATGCAGAACTTAATATGATTGGCATAAATTAGTTGTCTTATGAAAATTTCATTATACATTTTCTAAAATATACATATTAGGTTTTATAGAATAGTGATTTCTACTATAGAATTTGATTCTCAAAAGTACTTAAAACCATATTTAAAAGTGCATACTATTACCCAACAGCTTTAAACACTTTCACAATGTTTAGGGACTTATCCAAGATATGAATCCAGGACTCCTGTGTTAGAGATGGGCAGGTCTTCTCTTCTTCCATACTAATAGAGTCATTTCAGACCACACAGATGTCCAGCTAGATATGAAATTTTCTAGCTAATATGTTCTGTATTACTTCCAGTTTGTATATTGAAACTTAATCATCATAGTGATAGTATTAAGAGTTAGGGTTTTGTCAGGCGCTGTGGTGCACCCCTACAATCCCAGTGGCTCAGGAGGCTGAGACAGGAGGATCATGAGTTCAAAGCTAGTTTCAGCCAAAGTCAAGCACTTCGAAATTCAGTGAGACCCTGTCTCTAAATAAAATACAAAATAGGGCTGGGAGTGTGGCTCAGTGCTGGAGTCCCTGAGTTCAATCCTGAGTACATCCCCACCCCCACAAAAAATGTTTCATCAATAAATGGGCAAATAAACAAAACAGACCTTTCTCAAAAGAAGAAATGCTTATGGCCAACAAACACATGAAAAAATGTTCAACATCCCTAGCAATCAGGAAAATGCAAATGAAGACTACACTGAATTTTTATCTCACCCAGTTAAACTGTAAACCTCAAGAATACAAATACCAATAAATTCTAGAGAGGACTCAAGGGGAAAAAAAGGTACATTCATGATTTGTGGGTGGTATTGGAAATTAGTACAACTTCTGTGGAAAGCAGTATGGAGATTCCTCAAAAGAACAGGAATGGACCCACCATTTATCCCACCTATACTATTCCTTTATATTTATACAGAAGAACTAAAATCAGCATATAATAGTGATACATGCAAACCAATATTTATGCCTGCACAATTAAAAATCGGCAAGTTATGGAACCTGTCTTGGTGTCCCTAAATAGATGAATTGATAAAGAAAATGTGGTATATATATACACAATAGAGTTTTACTTAGCCATAAAGAATACTGAAATTATGAAATTTCCTGGTAAATGAATGCAACTAGCAAACATCATAGTGTGTGAAAAAAGCCAGTCTCAGATAGTCAAGGGGAAAATATTTTTCTCATATGTGGAAACATGCAGTTCAAGAGAAATAAAGTTTTTTTTTTTTAAGTGAGTGAGGGTCTCATGAAAATAGGAAGAAGAATAGTGAATCAGAGGAAGGGGGTCAAAGGTGAAGAAGGAAGGATGGGAAAGTGGAGGAGCGGTGGAATGAAATTGACTAAATTATGCTATATGAAAGCGTTTTGAATGAGTTATGAAGAAGGTGGTTTCATAATGTGAAACATAGTTCACTTCTAAACTAATGTTCTGTTCCTCTTGCTGTAAATTGAAACAACAATGAGTCTTCAACCTACCTCTGAATATGTAGATCAACATCTGGATGGTAAACTTGTGGATTGCAGAATAAGAAAATGGAAAAATCCAGGCCCAGAATGAGCAAGCAGAGTATAGCCACCTTGCAGCATTAAGATTCACCTGGGGGCTGCCTTGTGAGGAATAGTTTACTGTGTTCTATAAGCAGCTGGAATTGGGGATAGCTTTGCTAAGAAGTTTTCCCTTCCTATGATTAAAAATATTCTTTATCGTAGAAATTAGAGACAAAATTCCTTGGGCTTTCTTAAAGCTAGGTTTCAGACAAGGTACCTAACTATGCAAATTAGACACAGTAAGACAAGACCTCAATTCAGAAGGTTGTGACACAAAGAAGCAGTCTGCATAGTCTATTCTGATGAGTAATGTGTGTGGATTTCTAAATATCTGATAAACTCGTTAAATGTGTTCCCAGGCAGTCATTTATTAGAGTTTTGAATTTGATTAATTTTATAACTTGGGTGGTTTATAATAATTTTATTCACACTAGAAATCAGATTCATTGTATCATAAGACATTGGGAAATGAAACACAAATATTCCTAATGTTGTGACAGTTTAAAATTTTAATTTAATGGATAATAAGATTTTGTTTCACTAGGGCATGTGTATGTTTGGTTAAAAAATATAAGAAAGTAAAATAAAACCCAAACTTAGAAAATATCAATGGAACACTTATACATTTAATTAAAATAATAAAATGCTGAAGTAAGTAAGTATCTAATGGAAAAAATCAGTAGAGCCACCAAGAGCTAAGCTGTATTTCATGCTTGAGGAATTCTGCTAAAGAAGATGCCTCTGTTTAGAAATTCCTAATTACAGAAAGTTGACTTTCAGCTTTCAACTTTGAAAGCCTCATAAACAGATTACCATGGAAGACATTGTATATGAGATGTCAAATAGAACTGATATATTTTAGAAAACAAAGGAAGTAGGTTTTTTATCATGCATTTTTATCATATCAGAAGAAAATATGCAACTTCCACAGGGAACACCGTTTCTTCAAATGTAAACTATTCCACCTATTTTTATAATTCATCTTTATAGTCTAAGATTTGAAATTTTGTGTTTTACTTTTAAAATAATAGAAGGAACTCATAGTACTACATTGAGAATTTTAAAGTCTAATGCTTCAGATGTGTTTTATGTAAAATAATTTTTATTTATAATTCAGAAGAACAGAGAACAAGTTTGTATCGCAGATAAAAATATGAATGACCAATGTTCAATAATGTAGAATAAAATAAAAGAAACTTACTATGACATTGAATGTGATTACTTTTCTGATGAATCAATATATGTGTGTGTATAGATGTACTGAGATATTATATAATCATATCAGTTAAAGATACATTTACTTTGTTTTCTTCAACATGTCTTAAATAGCAACAAAAGTTTTCCAAGGTGCAACATTAGAGATGGATTCTAGAGTTTGACTTAACTGAAATTTTATCCTGAAAATAAAGAAGAGCTTCTGTAACAGGAAAGCAATTAAAGAAAAAAAAAAGCTTAATGGCTTTAACAGTGAATGTACTTTTTAATACAAACGATAAAACTCTTTTTTAAAAAGGAATGGAAATATTTAAGATTATTTTCCCCAATTAGAATCCATCAGAGGAATAAAAATGCTCACATCTGTACTTGTGTGTTTTGGGAGAGCATTTTGTATCTCTTCTCAGCTCCTTTGTATCTTCATAATGGATAGAAGAAAAAGCTAAGAGGACTAACATAATTTCTCTTCAGTGTGTTCATGTGTGTGACTTCATTTTTGCCAAAGTCCATAAAAGAAGACACATAATGCTTTCCAAGTCAAAAGTATGTGCATTGGATTAAGTGCCAAGAGAAACCACATCATCTAACATTTATATTGAATGTTTACCATGTATCAGAATTGCTCTAACTGGCTTACATGAGTGAGATACTGAAATATTATTTTCCTCTTTTTACTTTTTTACACTTTTTTTTGTGCTATAAAAGCAGTTTTCCTCTACTCATTCTTAAGACTTTCTCCCAACAATCTTGATTTTTATACATGAAGTATAGAAACCGTGGAATCAGAGAAAGTTTACCTCTCTCTTTCCCTTCCCCACCTCCCACCTACTTTCTCTCAATTTCTCCAGACCCCTTCCCTTGTTTGACAGAAGAAACAATGCCCTTAGATATGAATAAATCATGAGTATGCCCCAGGATTGCTAAACTATTTAAGGAAAGAAAGCCTCCAAAGACAGATATAGGGATGCTTCACAAAAGCAAAAACACATAATAGTAATTATTAAGAAATTAGAGAAATATATATAATTATACCATGAGCTATCTTAGTGTTTTTAGTTAATTACAAATGAAGAGTTAATCAAAAGAGTGGTCCATTATCAACATAAACAATGGAGGTAGTTATAATACAGTGTGATCTCATGCCACTGGAGATTTCTTTTACTAAATGAGCTGTGAATGGAAGAATTCAGGTTTCACAGACGATTATTAAGAACCTTTTCTTTGCCATAGCATGGTTTTCCAATTAAGATGTCAAAAGTTAACTAACTGACAATTCTATGACGTAGTAATCATTTTGATACTAAATTGATTCTAACAGGAATCTTCATTCATATAACCTCCCGTAATAAATGAAAAGAAAAATAAAGTAGTAAGGCAGCAATAGAAGAAATGTGTCTATTTGTTTCCAAAAATAGAGAAAAATTAGCTTTCTAATTTTTACTATGAAACTGCAAGTTTGGCTCTAATCTTTAATTATTAGTCCTTCTACTTCTTTAGCTCACAGCTTATAGATACTCTCCTACCTTACTGATTTTTTTGTCAACCTCCAACTTTATCTTCATATTTAGTTACAATCTCCACTAGGTTGATAAAGATCATTCCATGCATATTCACACACTTATCCTCACTTACATATGGATTTGGGGGGGGGGGCTTATTTTTTCCTATGATCTCAGAGTGAGAAAAATACTTCTGTTGTCACTTTTCTAGTGACATTCATTATGATATTCTCTAATTCTTAAGAAAAAAAGAAATACTAGTGCCAAATATCTCTTTCCTAGAATTTTTAGTGGCAATTCTTTCTCGTTTTCCTCTAGTTCAGGTAGAAAAAAAAAAAAAAATATATATATATATATATATATATATATATATATATACACACAATACCAGCTATATCAAAACATACAATACACAAAGGCCACTACTATCATTTCTTATGATATCCTACATTTGTCTTTCAGCCTGTTTCCTTTTCCTGGAGAATTGCATGACAGTGTGACTGCTGATGACATTCTCCTCTGGAATCTTGCCTTTTCCTTCATAAGAATTCTTATTTCTCCTAGCATCTTTCAGTACCATCTTTTTAACCACATTTTCTTTAAAAATATTCATTTCTTTTAACATAGACTTTCTAGGAATACTCATTTCTTTATTAAAAAAAATTAGAGTTGATGTGATCTCTAGCATGAACTCCTCACCCCTCTTTCAATCCCTACTGCCAGAACCCTTGCTCTCAGAGCTCCTCCAATGCTCAGCCCACAGGTTCCTTCTGGAATCCTCTTGCCTTGGTAATCTTTCTCATATAGGGTAGCACCTGACTCAGCACCATTTTTCGATTTCGCTGCTGCTTGTACAGTAAACCCTTTCTAGTTTCATTTATTGTGATTTTTAAAAAGCACAAATCTGTCTACTGCATTACACATTATAAATGCCTTAGAAAACTTCTGTATATGATTTAACTGTAAGTCTATTTTGTCTCATATTAATAACGTCAAAAAACTGAAGTAGTACAATTCCATCTAGGTTTTCAATTGCCCTTAAAAAAATCAAGAAAATCATAAAAACTGAGAAAACAAATGATTAGTCTTTGTTCAAGTTTATTTGACACATTAAAAAAAATGGGATTTCTTATCCCCCTTGTCTCTGAGAAGAAAAACAAAAATCTCTTGATGAAAGCTTAAAATGTTAACCAAAAAGAGGAAAGAAAATAGCTTATTTCATTTCTTTGTGTAAAACTAATAGCTTTAGTTTCATGAGAAAGCTGCCATTTTTCTAGCAAGTAAAAGATGCCCTATACTATGAAGGGTTGCCATTTAAAGAACAACCAGGAAGCAATTCAATGAAGGGGAATTGTTAAGGATAGGTTTCTTGCTGTATTCCAATCATGTTCTTTTCAAAACCTGGCTTTATGGATTTTAAAGAAATCCTGAGGGGGCACTCTTTTCCTTTTGTCCCACTGAAATATCATCATTAAACTACTCTAAAAATGGTTTCTGATATGATTCCGCTTTCCAGCTGAGGCAACGTTTTCTATAAGTAATAACAAAACAGCTGAACTGAGTAAAAGCAAACTGGGCAGATAGGAATATCAATCCTGATGGGACCAAAGGGAGCCCTGTGTTAACTTCTGAAGTACCTGAACTTTTCTGAACCAGTTGGTTTTGACTGAAATTGGAAATGCTCTTTTACTTTTGAATCCCTGCCAGAGGGGGCTGCTATGGTAGACTTCTCTAACTATTTTTCTTCTTTTTCACAGGAATTCAAGACAGGAGATGTCAATGTGTGTGCTTAAGCGTAAAAGTGATCATTTTTTAACCACTGGTGGGAAAGTAGTTCGCCAGTGGGGAGCTAAGTGTTGAAATCTGGCATTAATCCAGCAGAGTTGGACCAATAGATCACAGATAACTATATAGTATATGCTGGTGAGTTCTCTTGCTTAAAATGAAAAGGAAAAAAAAAAGGAAAGAAAAAAAATGGAGAGTATTGAGAAGTGAGACAGGAGATTTTTCAAAAGGTGCACTACACTGCTCTATTGACTTAAGCCAGCCACAAGGAAATTTAAAAACAATTTAGAAAATGGAGTGCAACTACCACTACGAAGATCACTCTTCATAACGTAGGTGGATGGGGAATATTCCAGTATGAAATATTGCCTGGCATGTGTGTTTACCTTACGGCTTTAGCAGATACTGAATCGCATTCTAGAAGTTTGGTGAATTTAAGCCAAGCAGGCTGTTTATGTCACCCAGAAGCAATGCTGACAACCCTCGAAGTGGAAGTGGAAGTAAGGAGTCAAGTGCCTATCTCTGGAGGGGAAATTAATAAAAATAGAAATCGAGACCTTCCACCAGGATCAGGGCGAGCTGTGTTTCAAAGTAAGGGGTTGTTAAAAGCTCCAGCTGCCTTGCTTTCCACATCAGCTTGCAAATGTGAGCCCTTTGCTACTGAAAATGATCATCAAAATATGGATTTGAAGAAATATTTTCAAATAAGAGATCAGAAAGTGGTTCTGACCAATTTTTCTCCTCTTTTAAATCATAACTAAATAATCATGAGTGAAAGTAGAATTTAAAACATAAAACATTTGAATTTTGAGTAAATGTTACCCTAAAATAAATTCCTTAAAGTTAATTTTTAACTAAAATAGGTAGAAAATATAAAGATAATATTATTGTATATAAAGTATATGCTGCCCATAGGTCTTAAGTAGAATCGAGGATTCAAAATTATAACTTCTCAATTTTCATATGACAGGTACCAGCTATTTTTTCCTTTCCATTTTCCTTAAGATGAAGTCAGTATATTTATTGTAAACATTGTTTCTCTTAACTTTTTCCCATAGTGTTTTGATATATGCCATCTCAAGTATTACTTTATTTATTTGGTATGTTTGGTGACCACTGTGCATTATACTGAGTTCTGAAGTAAAATGGTAATAGCTAGATTATTGGTCCTGATTCTTGAAAAACTAAAAATCAAATCCATGGACACTCATAAAAGGATATACAACTTAATAAAACTAAGTAGAAGCCATTTAGTTTTCAGAAATCTTGACCATGAAGCCCACAGGCAATAAAGATGGTATTTGGGGATAGTCACAGGTATTTTCTGCTCTCTTACTTAGGCTTTGAATAAAGAATTTAAGTTATTGAACTCATAATTTTCTTGGGTCTTTAAAGCACCCAGCCACCTCCATTATGTTCCTTATTTATGCTTATATTTCTATGTAAATTACTCCTTGTTTACCTAAAACTTTCCTCTTAAACATTTAATTACATGTGACCATGTGTTATCATTCAAATAACTGTTTTGCAACCTCATAACATGAGATACCTGTACTAACTGGCTCATGTATGCCTTTAAAACTAACTAGATCAGAGACCCACCTACAGAATCACATCCTATTTTCAAAACTGTTTCTGTTTTTATCATCTCCACAAAAGCTATTCTCAAACTCAATAGTTTGAAAGAACATCTGCTTGAACATCTCTTATTTGGTGGGTTGACTTGGCTCCACTGGCCTGCTATGAAGCTGCAGTCACAAGGCAGCGAAGACTCCAATGGCTAGGCTAGTTTAGGAGGGTCTTCTTCCTGTCTGCGGCCTCTCAGAGCTTCTGCTATCAACACAGCTTCTTTCAGAAGACCAGCCTGATTTCGTTCTTGGTAACTTATGATAGAGAATCTTCTAAGAACAAAGAAATGGACACTGCCAAGCCTTTTAAAGGCACAGCTGGCAGACCATCCCTCATGCTATCTGCTTATAGAGATGATAGTGCATCCACAGAGGAATACATGCCAGGAGATGGACTTCTGTGGTGGTCATTTTTGGAGACTAGGTACCACAGGTACCTTGAAATTTCAGTCAGTAGTTTCCTGGTTAAAAAAATGTTTATTTTCAGTCTGTTATTCAGAAGCCCACTTTTAATGATTAGTATTTGAATAACAACTGAACTGTAGGCTATTTTACTGTGCCATTCATGATAGTTGTGCCTATTATGTATACTTTGACATTTATTCATGAAATCAGAATTGACAGATAATAAGAGAGATGTCTAATTATGTGCTTTTGATCTGAGTAGTTGGACATGAAAGCCCTATGCAGACTATTTTTATGTTGTGGGAGATATGAGACAGTACATGCTATGAGTAAGATAAAATTGACAAATGTAATAAGTTTGTTAGATGCATTATGGTGTAAAATTTACTTTTAATAATAATGACTGCCATTTTAAGTGTTAGTATTTAATTCTACAATATCAGAACATAGAATATAAAAAATACTATGGTAATAAGCATATTACCATGGTATTCCTATCTGAATATGATCATCAAAAATTGATGATTTTAATACCTGTGTGTTTTTATGTCACATTCTTACATATGACCCATAGAGCTACATTGGGATCTTTAATCACCTTAACTCTAAATATTTCAAAATTTGAGATTTTTCATTTAATATACCCAATTTTTACTTTAGAATCACTATGGCTTTCTATTTCTACATTATTTGGCTCTAGCTATATTTTTTGACTTACTAGAAGTTGCATTTCTAAAACATTAAGTATATATCTATCCATTCATACTTTCTTCTGAGGTTCCTAGCACATTCACATCATCAGGTGGTCTCTCCTGGAAGTAAAAATTAAATGTGGAGTTTTGAATTACTTTTTATTTCTCTTTAAGAAAAAAAAATACTAACTCAATTAGGAGAAGTAGAATTTAGCCAAATAACATTCTATCTTTAGCAAAATAATATATTTAGCTGGTGACCAAAGACCTCAAACACTAAGAAGTATATATTTCAACATGGAAATATATTATATATATAAATATATTTTATGTATATATATATATATATATACATACTAGATATATACTAGAAAATAATTTTACATATTCCCCAATAATGTCCTACTTTCTTTTTCTCCCCTCATCATTCTTTTATATTTTTTTCCTTTTTTTTTTTTTTGTATGCTTACTCAGATTCTCAGGACTTAGCTTTTTCAAAGGTGCTACTTCTACTTCTTCCTTCCATATTGTTTGTTTCTATCCTTCATGTCCTAAGTGAATAAAACAGAAAACACTGTGAAGCAGATGATATAAGAATGTTAAAACTTTCTGTTGCAGTATCTAAGTAACAACACATATGAACACATGTTTAGACCAAATATCCCCAAGTCAACTTATTAGTAACATTACATATCAAATTGTATTTAAAGGAGAAATTCCACATTCATCAAAAACCATTCTGGTATTCAGACATTTAACCTAACAGAGATCTCACACCTATAAACATAGACTTAAGTTTTCACTCAAAAATTTTTTTCTTGTTGTTTCATAATGTAATGAAACAGCAGAGTAAATCCATTCTAACTCATTCTATACGATTCTCACCTCTCTGGGTCCATGTTGCCATTTAGGCATGTCAACGATCCTACTTTTCTAAATTATATTATTTTTAAATGAACTATATCATTTCTAGGTGGTATCTAGTATTTACATTACCACACTGAGGAATTACTTTCACTGGGGTACCAGCTGTTTCAAATGTTCTTATTAGCAAATAAATACTTATTTATTAGTTTATTTTTATCACAAAATTTTCCAGTGTAGAGCTGATTTTCCTTTTGCATGTAGATTTTCTTTTACCCCACCTTAGAAAATTCTATTTGCAAATTAATTTTATCAGTGCATTGTTAATATTAGGTTCAAAATTGAGCTTTGGTGTTTCAGTTAAATATTTTGGGTGAAGACATAATACAAAGGCAAAACAATTTTTCCCATAAATTAAAAATAGTTTTGGTTTTGGAAAATAATTAAAGTGGGTATTCAAAATACATAAGATGGCCACAAAAATCATAGGCTCATAATTCTTGCAGCCAAGGAGAAAAGACGAAGAAAATAAATTGAGTAACTTTCGAAGAGAATAATTTAAAGGCCTGATAATACAAAATAGCCACAATCATTTTCTAAACATGAATAGACAAACATCACAGCCAGGGATTATAGTCAGGACTGCATTCTTCTAGAATCCACAGAGAGGTAATACAAGGGTGATAATGAATTCTTGTATCAAAAAAATCTACTCCCTGCAGTTTCTCTACATGAGAAGGGTCACACAAACAAAGACTAGTTTTGAAAGAAAAAAGAAAAAGTGAAATGTTCTCAACTCACTAAAGCAATTTATTTATTTATTTGTTTATTTATTTGGTAAATAGCTGAAATCTATTTTATTTAAAGTATTTTCACCAAATTTAACTGTTTTATAAGCATTTATTTTTATTCCCTATGGGAGGTGCAGACATTCCCAGCAAAAGGAAGAAAACAATGAAATAAGAAAATAAAGATTTGCAAAAAGTGAACAATATCGATAGTAAAAACTTACTAACTACAAAAAGTTCATCTCTTTGCAGGGAAACAATGCATTATCTTTACTTCTGCAGAATTCAGAAAAGAGCCCAAATGTAAGGACTTGTATTAGTGATAAAGTAAATTGTTGTTTGACTGACTGTGTTTTGTCTAAACCCTTCAAATTCCAGTCCTTTCAAGTTTTCTTGGATAGCCTAAGCTTCAACTTTGATCTGTCACAAATTCCATGTAGGATAAACCACCTGCCTCTCCCTCTCCTCTGCACTCCCTTCTATGGAAACATTAAACATTGCAGTAGATCATTCTGTGGACCCAAGAAAACCTGATCTTATCTGTCTCTAACAGTGCCTGCAACTTAGCCTTGAGTTCTACAACTTCTCACTTCATATCTTCATATCTTTTAAATCTACCAATCTCTGTGTGCCTAATACACCCTCATTGCCGTATTTAAATTGTTATTACACCTTATATAGATTTTAGAAAATTCAAATTATCTCAAATTTCATTATCTATAAATAAGAAAACTTAATATGTTGTGTATTTTAAAATAATGTGTGTATATAAAAACTCTATAATATTAAGTAATTCTAATGGCTTGATCGGATTCAAATTTAATTAGCTTGTTTGACAAGAATTCATTAGAGGTATTACTTTGCATCACCTTAAATTTTGAAAGAATCTGAATAGCAGAAAATTCATAAATCTGCCTTTTATTCAAACTGCAGAATGTTAATATCTTACATTTTAGCCTGAATATCAAGTTAGTATGTGTCAAAAAGGCACCTGGCAGTTAAAATTTGAAACCACTGAATAATTGGATGGATTAATGCCCATCCCATCCAAAATAGGTTTATACAGGGAAGATATAATATGGTGTCATTATAGTTTCATAATAAAAACATGACATTTTTGGAAGACTTGTAAAGTGCCAGAGAATGTGCTAAGTGCTTTCAAGCTTTATCACATTTAGTTTTTCAATTATTCTCATAGGCACTATTGTCATGAGCTGTTTCATGGATTGGAAACCTGAGTACTAGAAAGGTTAAATCACTTTCCCAAGATGAATTGGTGAGTGGTACTCTGGCTAGAACTGAAAGTTTTGTTGTCCTCTGTAGCCTATAGTTTTATCCTTGACGCCATTACCTCAATATCTGATTTCAACTTAGTGCTTATGAAATATCAGTGATATATCAAATTTTAACAAACTTACAAAGTTGGGCCCCTTTATAGTATTAATTCACAAAACTTGAAAAAATGGAGGCGAAATCCTGAATTGCCTTCATTGGTTTAATCAAAAAACAAAATAACACTTAAAACTCATGGGAGTAAGGAAAAAAAAACAAATAGTAAGATTTTAGTTATTTCATTCCCAGGATTAATTGTTTCCCTTCTACCTTTAGAGGTGTATCTGTTCTTTGACAAACAGTTGACAAGTTTGCAAGCTGAGGGCAAGCACATATGCTGTCCTGTGACTATGTAAAATTAAAATGTGAGGTGGAGCTCTGTTGCTGGCTGCTGTTAACTTTTTGAGCAGCATTAAAAATTTATTCACATTAATTCTATACATACCAACAATAACATAATAAACTCTTTTTGTTTGCATTTCAAAGTAAGCATGTAGTGAATGAAGAAACTAGAGCACAAACTGTCATCTTTCAAAACACATTAGATTTTCATAGAGCACTTCACTCTTGAGTAACTGAATAGAATGAAAAAAGAAGAAATGCAACACATTTACCTTATATCCATAGAACCGATTTTACAATAAGTATGTATATCCACAGAACAGTTTTTACACTAAGTACTTAGATAAAATTAGAAATGTCTCAATTCTTGGGGCTGGGTGGTGGCTCAGTGGTAGAGCACTTGCCTCCCACATGAGGCAGTGGGCTCAGTCCACAGCACAACAGAAAAATAAATAAACAAAATAAAGGTATTGTGTCCATCTACAGCTTTAAAAATGTCTCAACTATTGATGCAAGAATTAAACAAATGCTCATTGTACAATTTTTTTTCAGGCAGTGGTTTAGAAAATTAAGGAATATGTGCTCCATGAGAAGTACTTAATATCAGTGTTCCCCTTTTTCTAAATGAAGAAATTAAAATTCAGCATTTGTAATCTTCAGAAAATCTAGTATGTTTTGGTGTTGAAGCAAGATTCCAAGTCTAGTTTTGCGACTACATAACCTTTGCTTTTTCCACCTTGTTACACTGTGTTGTAGGGCATAAGATAAACTAAATATATTTAAAAAAATAAGAAACAGGATGTTTATTCATTGTTTTTATTGTTATTCTTAGTGCTGAAAGTTTATTTATTCTTTTAACTAGAAAACAGGTAAATAAGCCTGGCTAGAAGATCTGTGCATCTTAGATGGCAACAGCACTATTGTGAAGAATTCTGAAAGAAACAAGTGATTTTGAAGGTAATTGGTTAGAGGTGTTGTCACTGAATGTCATCTTTTGTCTACAAGTTTAAATTTGAAAGAGAACAAGAGAGACACAATCTTGTAAGTGATTAATATTCAGTTGCCACTTTCACCACACCTGCTGCCTGCCCATTCTAACCACCTGTCTGAAAAAATATCTTCATGTCATCAAATTGCCTATACTCAGCCATGGCAAAGGCAGGTGCAGGAACTTCACTGTCAAATCAGAAATCTTTCATTTTTTAAAATAATTATTGTTAGAATTCTTTTCTGATAAAAACACAGTCTTCTAAACCCAAAGCAAATGTAACCTTTTCTGGTCTTTTGCTTTTCATTCATTGTCAAAACCAAACAAAAACAATAAAAACCCAGTTATCTCGAAAGAAAAACTCAAGGGAAAATCTAAAAGCTCTTACATGAACTCATTCCTTCCTACTTCCCAAACAAGGCTCATCACTCAAATACCAGTTGGCCTTTTAACCCTTATCCTGTTTTGCTTTTTTTTTCCCAATAAATTATGAAGTTTCTTTCATTGACTTACGAAAGTCTGTCTTCTACTAGTTTGGAGGACATATACACAGGAAAACAAAACATCTTTCACAGTTTCCTGTAAAACTGTAAAAACTTGTCTAAAAGCTGTGTCTTGCCCTTCACGATAAATAGGCACTATTCCTAGTGTAAAGAGAAAAGTAAACTAAAGAAAAAGTAAACTTACCTCTAAACTTATTGCTTTCAATTTTAAAAACAAACAAAAGTGTCAACAGGAATAATCATTTGAGATAATACAGAAAATATGTATTTACTTAGACCTTACAAATTTAGCTATTTCTAAACCCACAAGAATCCATTTTTTAGTAAGTGTGACTCATCCACTTATTATTACTTGGTAGTACAAAAAAAATAGCTGTAATAACAATTGAATTAAGTCTAGCTGTGAAGGATATGCCTCTAGTTTTGCACTGAAATACTTTGGTTTCCCTTCAACTTTCATGTCCTATGACATCAGCAATCACTTTGGCACTGAAGGTCTTTGAAAGACAATTTCATTCACAAGGTTGATTTACTTCTGTTGCTAGATGTTATACTTTGTTAATTAGGCTTTGAGATACTTTCAAAATATCAGATGTTTTATATATATATATATATATATATATATATATATATATATAAATCTTCAGTGGATTATTCAGAAGGCTAACACAGAGCCCACCAAAAAAGGAAAGGAAAGAGATTATAGCTTTTTAGAAATCATAATATTGGTCTGTGAAAAAAAAATAAGTGAAGATGTCATTTTAAATATTAAATTTATTGAAGTTAATAACTTCATTTGGTATAATTTTTGACCATTTGGAATATTTGGCATCTCTGAATATGAGAAAACTTTGATAATTAAGGGCTGTTTTGCACCAAAACATCTATTAGTTATGAAACTGAAAATAACTTACTTTGTTTTCTTATGTATTTCTTCTAATCATTTCAATCTTTTATTATATGAAAAAAAATTATAGGCAAATTTACAGGTGAATTGGTTATAGTGCTATAAAATGATGACTTTTCTGAAGTCATAAGCTATACCAAACTGCATAAGTAGGAGGCATGAGGCCTGGTCTTCTATTCCAATTCTTCTGTTCAATAAAAAGAAAGAGGCCTGTATTCCTTCTCCCACACCTGTGAAAGGCTTCTGGAAATGGAAGATGGATTACCTAATTTTCATTGCCTCTGCCTCTTGCCTGGAAAATTTTTAAGTAATTTTACCTATGTAGTAGAACTCTAATAAGAGAGAATGAGAAGAAGAAAAGGAAATATTGAAATATTTGTATTAAACTTTTAGTGGTTTTATGTTTGTAGAAATTTTTGGAGATTTTTTTTTGCTCAATTTGTTATTATCTTTTTCATTTTCTACTTTTTGTCATTAGTCTTGGTTGGGTAGTCCCTAGGAATTGAGTGCTCAATCTTCTATAGGTCAATACATAAGTTTTTCTAGAGGAGAAGTCTGGATGAAGATGCTTCATTCATTGTGCTCATCAGTGTCCAATACAGAGAAGACAACAGAAAAGTGCTTGTTAAATGCATTTTGAACTAAATTATACACTTTCTTCCTTATTGGAACAAAGCATCAAATTGCTAAAAGTATTCTCAAAGATATGATTCAGTCCAATGAAACTGTCAGTGAGGTCAGTTCACTAAATTAAAACTATACAAACTATAAATGAATTATAAAATCTTATTATCATCATATGAAGACACCATGTTCTTCTTCTTCCATTAATCATGTAAATCTATGGTATGTGCAAATGTGTATTTCTCCATTTTTCACAATGGAATCTTCAGGAAAAGTATATTATCATTTTCACTTCTATAAATTTTCCTCTGAGACATGGGATTTTTATCCCTTTTTAGAGCAGTTCAGCACAATCAACAGTTGGATACATCATAATAAGACATAAAACACTTGCCTTAAAAGTCATACTTTAAAATTAGGTTAGATTTTGATGCTGATTTTTTTCCTGTAAGGAAGTTGTTTCTTATACTTTCAAACTCTAAGGAATAGATTCAGTTAAAAACCTAAGTTACTAAAAAATGAATTTTTAAAAAATGGTAGGGATCTCAGTAAAATAGAAAGAAGACCAACAGAATAGAGGAAGGGGAAACGCAGGAAGAAAGGACAGGAGGGCATGGGGCAACAGAATCTATCAAATTGTGCTATGATTATGTACAAATAAACTACAATAAATTATATATGTGTGTGTGTATATATACACACACACACACACACACACATATATACACATATATAATTGTATATATAATTATAATGTACTAATTAAAATAATGATAATAATAAAAGAGATCAATAGAGTAAGAGGATCATGAAGAGACAAGGCAGAAGAAAAGGGAAAGTACTGGGGAATGAGATTGATCAAATTATTATGTGTATGTATAAATATGACATGATGAATTCCACTATCGAATATTATTATAAAGCACCAACTAAAAATTAAAAACAAACAAACAAAACGAACCTAGAGACCCCTATATTCTGGAATCAGAAATTTTTTCAGGATCCAAGTCTCCCTCAAATCTTAATTCTTTAGAGTCTTTAGCTTTTAAATCCAGGTTTTTTCTTCTCTCTCATATTATGATTATTGGTTTCACTAAAGATGATGAAGTCCTGTGAACCTGAGAAATTAAATTTAACTTGGGAGCATTTTCATTTATTGCCTCTTAAGAGTAGTTACATAATTCCTAAAATATTTGGCTTTGCCCCTCAAACATGAAAAATTGAGAATTGTGGTTAATGACATCTGTTTCACAGGTATCATACTCTCACGGGAGAAGTAGTTTATGCTTCTGGACATTGTTCTCAGAGTGCCTCTCAATCCAAAATTATAAGCACCATGGACTTTTAGAGGAATAAGAAGGCAATTTATTCTCTCTTACAGGCAGCCTAGAATGCTGTTTAAAATCAAGGCTTCCAATATAGCAATTATGTGGTGTTTTTGTTTTTGTTTTTTTAATGAGGGTGTTGCTGGACCAGAAACACAGTTGAGGCATTTAGAATTATTTTATGGCAGTCTTGAGGAACCATCTATTCCTAATCAGAATAATTTACCCATAAATGACTCTGACACAGTTCCACAAGAAAAGCAGATCTAAAATTCTCAGTCCCTCCAGAGCTGTGAATCCCAAGTAGGGATGCATGTACCTTTGTTCAGTAAGTTTGCAAATAGACACATCAGTTAAATAAGTGCATACAGAATAAATTGCATGAAACCTTCTCCTTGTTATGATAAATAAACTTTATTTATTTCAATTTCATTTATTCTAAATATTTTGATTTTAAGGATCTAATCAATATTTAGATGTCCAAAATATATACATTATTCTCTTCAACAGAGCTTAAACTACCTTTCCTCAGTGTAGTACTTAGGTTACACTTGCCATTGAATTTTAAAATAGCAAACTAATAAAAATAATTCAGTTACTCTGAAAAAAATCTGTTGGTCTTTTTGGCATATTTTCCTAATCAAGACTAAATTAATAACTTGTATATTTCAGAAGCTCTTAGCTCACATATTTTTTTTTTCACAGTAAAAAAAGGAAAGTAGGATTGGGTCTTAGATCCCAAAATATACAAAGAGAGACATACAAACACACACACACACACACACACACACACACACACACACACACACCTACAGAGAGAGAGAGAGAGAGAGGGGGGGGGGGGAGAGGGAGAAGAAATGCTTTTCTGGAAAGTATAAATTGAGTGGAAAGTGAGAGTGAATTTTACTTGGTAATTTTAATTGTAAGTGCTATGATAATAATTCTTTACTAGAGTTCTCTAATTAAGTGACTATAAAATTATTGTTTATGACAGTCTTGTCCTTTAAAGATATAGTTTTTATATACACATCATATGCATATTATCTTTACTTTTTTTAATAAGAAAGAAGTAATGAACCATTTAAGCACATGACTGGACAATGTAATTTTCAACAGGCATAATGAACAATACTGTGTCTTCTTTTTTTTGAAGCAAGAGGTTTTCCAATATAGCACTTCACAATGAACTGACATTTGGCAATGAACAACCTTTCTAAAGTTCAGGAACTGCATTAAAAAGAGAATTATAAAGGGCATCATTAGAATTTAGGTAGAAAACTGTTACTGAGCATTTCAATTACAGTGCTACATGACTGGCAGTAAGAAATAATAGACACAAATTAGTACTATTGACTGTTTCTTAACATCCACTCAGCTGGCCTGAGCAGAGACTGCCTTGACCATGTCATAAATTCTGTAAGGTTCAGATATCTTACTCCTGTGATGATAACTGCTTCCTCACTGTGACTCTTCTAAAGAATTTTAATGTTTTAAAAGTTGTAGACCCAAAACATTTATTTTATTATCCTGACTGCAATTCCATTTAGCATTTTCTTTACCTTTCTGTCTGCTGTAGACATACCTCGTTTACTTAAATTTTACACAGTAGTTAGAGTCCAAGATAATAAGGAGGAATGTTCATTCTATAAAATGCAATACTTAGTTAATAATTAGTCTGCTGAGACTTTTGGAATATGTATACAGCTGTGGATGTAGTATTGAATCACATTTTTATTTCCCAGAAATTAATGTTTACCATGTGTATGCAAAGGTGTCAAAGATCTGAAGAGTAAATTTCAAAGATACTAATAGTTATTTGTTTCTACAGTATAATTTACTCCCCCTCATCTCCCCATCCCCACCCCCCAAAAAAACCCTTTGGTTAAAGTAGTTTTCTATTCTCACTTTCTTCAAATTGATTTTTAATTAAATTTGTTTTTTTGCTAGTCTATTCAGAGACACATACACTCTCGATTTTTTCTTTGTTGCTGATGTCTGGAACATGTTTCTAAGTTTGTCCTACACCTTCAGATAGATTAAGGGAGCCAGAAAAAAAAAACTCTAAAAAACAAAAGAGATATCCTTGGAGCCAAAACTGTGCTTAGCTCACTAACAGAGAAACAGCTTTATAGATTTAAATAGTATTTGGTTGTCACATTTACTCATAAGAACTGATAAATTCATAATGGCTGACAGACAGGAATTGATTTATGAGTTTATGGGAATGAAAGGAAACCAATGGAAATGCCCTTATTAAAAATCTGCAATTTTTCACTCATACCAGGTTGCCATAATAAATGTGAGAATAGGTTTGATTTCATTCAGAATTAATTTAGTCTGAAATTAAAATGAGTCTTACTTCCTGCCTGCAGGAGTTCTGCTGACATTTCTAGGGCTGCTTCAGAGTCTGCATGAAAAATAGAATACATGTGCATATATGTGTACCCATATATACATTATACCCACCCAGAGTATGATTAATAATAAAGTAATATTTTGTCCCAAGCAAAGATTATTAATCATGGAGGCAAAACTCATAACATTTATAAGTGACCATGTGGTAAAAGTCTGAATAAGTATAGAATATCAACAGCTATTCTATTTTAGTTAATGAGCTAAAAATTAGAAGATTATAGAAATTCCTTCCTTCCTCTCATGTTCTTAAATTGAACCTGCTCTTACCTTAGAAACTGCCAATACCCAATTTATATCATGAGAAAATCAATTTTATTCCACTGTAGTGATCACCCAATGCATCCAAATCAAGCCCAAAGTTAACACCAACATTATAATGGAGTTGAAACAATTTTAACTTCCCAGAGAAAATTCAAGCAAACAAACAAAAAGTAAAGTTTAGCTTGAAATAATCTTTTCCAGTTGTGTTTCATTTGGAAAATAAATTTCAGCTTGTGATTTTGAGGACTCCCCCTCTGCTGAAGTGAAGCCACACATTCCAAGGAGCCAACATCAACCTGAAATGTGGTCCTTCTCACAAAGCAGTTGAAAACTGCTATTGTATATAATGTGGCAGTCGGAGCCCTATTCTCCCGTTTCCTTCCCAAACAGTGCCCCTGAAGCTTTTATGAAGGTCATCTGGTATGAATTGAGTCAAATCTAAATTGATAATCCAATCTACTAATGAATCTTTCAGCAGAAAGAAAACAAGAAACACAACAAAACAAACAAACAAAAAAAAACACCTGGTTACCAATTCATGTGATGACAGACTTTATGGTTCCTTTCAGAACAATAAGCTCTTACTCTTTGGCTCGGACTAAGTATATGAGTGGGAAGGGCCTGGACTGTCTCTCTGTGATACATAGAAGATTCTAATTTTTATTATATGAGAGCCATCTTACTAGCACTGACTTTTGCAAATATAAGAGAAACCAAAAGTACATACACATCTGCTCTGATGAATGCTTGGGAATTCTGAGACACTAAGGATGCTCTAATATAAATGTCTATATTGTTTATCTTTAAGAAGTAAAGGTATATGATAGAATTGCATAAGACTGAATCCAAGGAAATATAACATTATTTTCCAAAAAGAGAGACTGTTAAGTTAAAATAACTCTGGGCTCAAAGTAAACTCTAAAGACAGCAACATAAAACAGAAAAGAACAGAAAAGAGAAAAATATAGAAAAACAAGCATGCAGGATTAATGATTTTGACCTAGAGGTAAATAGAAGATACTTCAGACTATTCACACAAAAAAAAGAATAATCAGGGGCAATGATTATCTTATCTTTTGAGAAATTAAGGGGTTCCCTTGAAGTGACATAATATATGTGATAAGACTGGGACTACATAAAAGAAAGCAAATGACTTTCAACTTAAGAGAACAAAAGTCAATTTATATATAAATCTCTTGGGCTCATTGTTTAAAACAACTTTAGCTCAACAAATAACCTATACTTAAAAATGTTTTTGTCATATTTGAGATCTTAATTATGTCTGAAAAATTCCTTCGTGACAATATCTAGATAAGCTTTTGGTTAAATCAGTAGGAGAAGACGTGTGTACCAAAAATTTTGATGCTCATATTCAAATTCAGCCTAACACAGACAGTCCTCTGATCTTAAAAAAATTCATGTTCCTCTCAAAGGCAAAATTTATTCAACCCCTTCCTAAGCCTCCCAAGAATCTCATCCTATTACCAGTGATTTCAAGCCTAGTATATCATTATCTAAAGCCAAATCTTGTCATTTAAATTAGAACTAATCAGACCTCTAGTTAAAATCCATTCTGGATCATATTTGCTTTCTATTTGTGGACTTGTGAAATTAAAGTTAAAGTTATATATCAAATTCTGTGTACAAACAGACTATTATGATAAAATTGGTATAGGATGAAAGTTACAGATATTCCTTTTCAAAAAGCAGGAAAACACAAGGTATGAAGAAATCATTCTGACAAAACAATTTTAATATCCGTTTAGGCAAAATAAAGCCAGAGTTTTTTGTTTGGACTTCAAGGTATGGATATATCCCTTCATGGCTCTCAGCTCCATTCTCTAGATTGTTAATTTTGCCTTCAGAAACCTCATTCTGAAGAATAGAGGAAGGGAACCAGGGGAGGGAGTCTGGAGAGAAAGGGATGATAGTGGGGAATGAAATTGACCAAAAGATGTTACGTGTATATGTGATGTACACACATGTACAAATGTCACAATGAATCCCACAGTTATATATAATTAAAATACACCAGTATTACAGAAGAAAAAATACAATTGATCAACAAATATATGAAAAAGTGTTCAAAATCTCTAGCAATTAGAGAAATGCAAATCAAAACTACTCTTAAGATTTCATCTCACTCCTTTCAGAATGGCAATCATCAAGAATACAGGCAACAATAAATGTTGGCAAGGATGTGGTGTAAAAGGTACACTCATACATTACTGGTGAGACTGCAAATTTGTGCAACCAATCTGGAAAGCAGGATGGAGATTCCTCAGAAAACTGGGAATGGAACCACCATTTGACTAGCTACCCCACTCCTTGATTTATACCCAAAGGAGTGATGCAGCCACATTAATGTTTATAGCAGCTCAATTCACAATAGCTCGACTATGGAACCAATCTAGGTGTCCCTCAATAGTTGAATGAATAAAGAAAATCTGGTATATATACTCAATGGAATATTACTCAGCTTTGAAGAAGAGTGAAATTATGTTATTTGCCAGTAAATGGATGGAGTTGGAGAATACAATGCTAAGCAAAATAAACCAATCACACAAAACCAAAGACAGACTGTTTCTCTAATATGTGGATGCTAATTCACAATAAGGCAGGGGGCACTAGGGAAGAATAGTGTTACCTTAGATTAGGTAAAGGGAAGTGGTGAGAGCAGAAGAGAGGGGTTGTGGGGATAAGAAAGATATTAGAATGAAACACACGTTATTGTTGAATGTATATATGTGACTACATGACCAATATGATTCTGCAACAAGTACACTCAGAAAAATGAGAAATTATATCCCATCTATGTATGAAATATCAAAGTGCATAGATGCATTCTACTGTCATGTATAACTAATTAAAACAAAAATTTTTAAAATACATCAGTAATTTTTAAACTAAGTAGCAAGTGTTGGCAATTGAGTAGTTTTATATCTGCTTTCCAAGAGTAGGGTTTTAGGCATGTAACAGCCTCTTTTCATTTTATATTCTCTGTCCTTTTCAATCCAATCTTGAAGTATTTCTGCTCATATAATCCCATCAATCATATTGATTTTCTGTGAATTGAACTGGGTTTCACTCCATTAGATCAGCCACAGATACACATCATCATGGAATCTTTTAGAGAACATACTTTTTTTTTGGTCTATTTTTGGCTCCTGATGCTGTTCAGGGGGAATTCTTAGGCTTCCTTGAAGTGTTCTACTGTAAAAAGATCTGGGTAGTACACTCTCAATATCTTAAAGATCCTCTTGTGTGACATATGACTTGTTTCTTCCTAAGGTTTTAGAAAAAGATTTTTATGGCCACACCCTTCTCCTATTCTCTTCCATGCCATGTTTTTAGAAGCACTATCTCAATTTTTTATATCTTTTTATATTTTTTGCCATATGGATAGACTGAGGATTTCCTAAATCATCAAGACCTTATTTACTTTGTCAAAGAAAGTCCCAAATGTGCAGGTTTTTGACCCCACCCCTGGCTTTATAAGAATGGTTCTTGAGCCCAGAGCACTTTCTTCCTGAGAGATAAAGAGTCTTCACAGCTCATGCTGGACTTTTGTCCTTTCATTGGTTGGGATGTCTTTTCCTATTTCAAACTCAGCATGTTCATCTTTGTTCTACCTAAGTATGTGCATCACAGACCACCTAGCCAACCCCATTCTGTCCTTTGCAGGGAACACATTTTCAATAGTTGTTTTGTTTAACCATTTTTCCCTGAATTTGTGTCTCTGTTGTCATGTTTTCTATAAACAGGAAGAAAATGTAAAAGGACTTGAGACTTTGCTGGGAGACTCCTTGTATGGCCAAGGAATTGCTTGTATTGCTTATAAGTTCTACTTCACACTTAGCAGCAGAATATCATTTCGCTAAGCATTCTGCCACTTCCTGTCTTCAGTTTCCAATAACACAATTAGCACTTTCTTCTGAGCCCTGCCTGTCAGAATCCTTAAGATTTCTACTAGTAATCTGCCCAAACCTAACCGGGCTCTCTCTATCATTTTCTTCATTTCCTTCTAAGCCTCCACAAGCAGGATCTCTAATGTCCATATTTCTTTCAACATCTGTTCAACGAAATCTAGGATTCCTCTACTTATGTCTCAAAATTCATCCATCCTCTCCCCATTACCTAGTTCCAAGTATGTACTCCTCACATTTTTAGGTATTCATTATATCAGCACACACCTTCAGATACCAAGATTCATATTTGTTTTGTGTTACTATAAAGCAAATCACTGCAATCTCAAACTAAAATTTAAAAAAAAAAAAAACATCACCTCATACTTTCTGAAGGTCAAGAGTCTGGGTATAGTTTAACTGGATGTTCTGCTCAGGGTCTACCAGGCTAAAATCATGGTTTCCACTGAAGTTGTAGTTTCTATTTGGGTGCTCCTTCAAGTTAACTACTTGTGGGAGGAATTATTTCTTTGTTATGATGTAAATAAGTTTCCCATTTCTGATTGGCTGTCATCTAAAGCCACTTTCAAATATTAAAGACCACCCTATTCCATGCCAAATATTCTCCTTATCTTCAAACCAGCAATGCTGCATTGAATCCTTATGCTTCAATCTCTGACTTAATTTTCTCTGACCTCAGACCAAGATTTAAAGACTTAATGGGGTTAGATCAGATCCACCCAGACAATATCCCTATCTTAAGTCAACTCACCATGGCTTTAATTACATCTCTAAAATCCTTTTATAGCATGGCCTACATACTGTATTTAGCAGAGACTTAGGAATCCTGTAGGCTTTCTGACTACCATATTTCCTATGAGGCTGATAAAACTATATTTCAGTAAAAAATGTCCTTCTTAAATATCCTCATATTCTCAATGATTTCTGAATATATATAGTTTCAACTTCCATTTTGATCAAGAGTTAGGTGTATGACCTTGGGAAATTTGATTAATGCATATTATAGTTTCCTCTTCTGTAAAGTGAAAGTAACTTTACAGACTTTTGTGATTTTTAAATAAATGTTCAGGCACACAAAAATAATTCAATAAATATTCATTCCTTTCTTACCTTCCCTTGAAAATTTGGATCAAAATTACCTCCCCCAAAGATGACTTCCTTCCAATAAAAGAGAAAAACTCTCTCACTTCCTGAATATATTATCTATAAATGTACTTCGCAGTGATTCTCAAACTGGATGATGCATCAGATCATTTGAAGGACTTAGAACATTAATTTCTGGGCTGTACCTTATGGTTTCTGATCAGTAGGCTTGAGATGCAACTGAGAATGTGCATTTCTAACCACTTCCCAGAAGATACTGATGCTACTGTTCTAAGGAAAAATCTTTGAGAACCTTTGAATCATAGCACTTAAATTATTAGTCTTTACATATATATGTGGAAATCCTTATATTCTTTTTCCTAATTACATTGGATTGGGAAATCCAATTATGAATTTCTAGAGGGTAAACTTGACTCTTATCTATCATTTAAATTTTCATTATGACTAGAAAAGTCACATATAGTAAGTGCTAAATCAGTGTTAACCAAAACTTAATGATTTTCACATTTATTTAATTGGTTTAATAGAAGGGATATAATTCTTCCCTGGCAAATAAGAGTTATTTTCCACACATTTTGAAATGATATGTTTTTGCTAACTGACTCATAAAATTTTCTTATTTTATATAAACTGAATGACTTTAATAAAATATACTTTGCAAAGCATATTATTTTTAAATTATCCTTTTAAGTGTGATTTGTATAGCTAATAATTTCTGATTAATTTCAATATAAAATGTGAAATAATGAATAAAGAGGAAAATAAAATAAACCCAACCATGATCTTGCAACCAGTAACCAAAGTCTTACAAACCTCCAGATACACTATAAATATACTGGCATTAGATATCAAAAGGCAATAGTGCCTTTTAGGAGGGGAGAAAAAGCCCCTTAATGGTGTCTCAAGTGCTGTGCTATGCTCTGCAGACAGCCAAGAAAAAGGTTAAATTTTGACTCCCATGCTGGGGTGATTTATTCCTTGTTGATTTTACTTGACAGCAGGTGCCTGGTCTGTATTTTAGCCATTACACTATAGTGGTGTTTTTTTTTTCCCTTACTTCTGAAAGTCTTCTAGCTGAGTAGCCAAAACCTGGGCATAGCACCTGCTAAAGTAATGAAATCAAGAGAATAATGGTCCCAAATTTAGGATAGCAATAAAAATAAAGGGGAAAATCCATTTAGAATATAGCCAAATAGTCCAATAGGTATGATGTCACTTTTTATAGATTTAAGGAATGAGATACTTAGGATATAGTGAAGGTTAAGTAGTGACTAATTAAGAAAAGTGTTTTAATAAACCATACAGAGAATCTCTTTCAATTACTGAAACCATAATGAGTTTTTTTAAGTTCATGATAAAGTTTTTAACTCTTTACTTAATCCATGTCCTAAACATCTTTCTTATGTTTTTCTTTTTTGAAAATGTAAACAAATAAATGTGAGTTTTTTAATGAAAATTTTTCACAAGCTGCTTTTCCTATTTAGAGCTTCAAACCATTAAACTGCCTTTCAGGAAGCATTTTATTTGTTTCTTTAAAATTAAATCTAAATGCTGTTTTAGTGAATGTTATCTTTTTTTAGGGAACCTGTAGTTAAGTAAAAGAGAATTTTGCACAATTCTATTTTGTACAATTTTCCTTCAGAAGCAAGCCTCTAAGGACTTTCTATCATTTTAAAGACAGCCTTGAGGTTCAAATTTGGATTTTCCCCCATTCTAAATCCTACCCAAGAGCAGTTTGATGGCTCCAGCTGTGACACCATGGTTTGATTCTAATCACAGACAACTTGCCTCCATAGTCACAAACAACTAACCCATTTGTACTGTACACGTAGAATTGCTTCTCTCTCCTGATGTCCTGGCACCCTGCAAACTATAACCCTTGATGGCCCAGAGCTCTCTCCTCTATTGCCAGTCAGGACCTTTAATGGCTTTAAGTATTTCTTTACTCTACCACACATTATGTTGAAAACAGACATGATCTTTACTGTTTAAGTTATATCATCTATAATTTTATATAATCCAGTTTCTAATACCTGTGGACATCCGGCAAGTTAACACTACCTTATTATTAGTCTTCTGAGGAAAGCCCAGCTTACTCTATCCCAACTTTGACCTTGGTGACACATTGATTTGATTGTATTTTTCTTTATTTAACTCTTCATTAAATTGATGCATTCATCCCTGGTATTCTTGGAAGTTTAGCTCTGATAGAGGTGTCAAATTTGTGTCTCCCTCTGTGAATATTTCAAAAAACTTGGATAGCTGTAAAACCGTGTGGGATACAGTCCAATCTCTTCAAATTGCTTTTTAACCACAGAATAAGCTAAAGCTTAAAACTAGGATGAGTATAATGGCTTATGATTTCCTGTTACATAATTTATACCACATGATATATGTTGGGCTTCCCTCTCCCAGTATCCCTCTGCCCACCCCTGCAACTAGACTAATCCACTTTAGGGTTCATAGGCTGCCAAGTAAAGGGTGTAAGGTATTGTGATGAACAATACTGGAAACGCCAATGAACATGATTCCCATATTATGAGGATGGTTTCAGCATATGTCTCTAAGCAAGACAATCATCATTTTGCAAAGAAGATAGTGATGGCGCTTAGAATCACATCAAATCTAATACCTATTCCAATAGAGACATTTTTAACATCCAATCCAAAGTAAACTTGACTTACTGCTCCATTGATTTTTTTCTTGTGTGATTTTGCATACCAAAAATTAATAAATGATTTTAAAAGCATTTAGAAAATTTGAGGCTCAGAAAACAAGATGTCAAACTGTATCTAACTTCATCATATTTATAATCCTCTGCAAACCTCACTCATACTGCAAAATGTGGATTTGCCTAAGATTAAATTAATCCCTGTTTACACATATCACATAATTCTATCTCTTTCACCCCAAGGGATAACACAGAGAATTTCTGAGGCATGAGTGAGCATGTTAATTTTAGCCCAAATGAACTATAAGGATTTAAGAAACGTTCCTTATTATAATAGTAAAATGCAGAAAAGAATTGAAATACCACTCACCAATCACCTCTTATTCTCAGTGAGACATGTAATCCCATTGAGAATCTTGGTTTCAGATGCACCGTAGTAAGCAATTTTATGAGAACATTTTCACCTGATGAATTCTCAATTACAAGAAAATGTGCTTACATTTATCAGGATTTATAACATCTTTCTAGGTAATAAGTTCATTGATGTATGTACATGATACAATACTATTCCTTAGTATAAAACTGCATATAAAAACTACCAAGAAGTATGTTTTACTCAATATAAAATAATAATTAATAAATTATTTTAGGGGAAAAATTATTAAAAAGAGAATTGAGCCCTGTATGAGAGGAGTGGAAAAGGAAGGAAGGAAGTTAAGACTCTGGACAATATACTGAATTTTTAATACAACATTGTGATATCATTGTTATCTTTACTATACAGAGTTTTAGAGTGTGTACTATGAAGAAAAGTTTTCCATACAGCAGAGAACTGTAAAGTGATAGATCCACAATTGAAAACTAGGTTCCTGTGAACCCAGTGGCCAAGGTTTTATTTGTTATGTTTTTCATTTTATTAGCTGTTTCTGGAAAAATGAAAATGACTATAATACTTTTACATATTCTATATGTATCCAGCTATTAAATAATTATCATATAAGCATTCCTCTTCTTGTCTGTAATTAATTGTAAGTGTAAAATAATTGGAGAAGCTACTATGTAACTCAACACTCACCTGGGTGCAGGTAAAGTTAGATACTGTGAACTGTGCTGCTATAAACATTGCAGTGGCTGTTTTGCTGATTTTAGTTCTTTTGAGAAAATACCAAGGAGTGGACTAGCTGGGTCATATTGTGGTTTCATCCCTAAATTTCTGAGAAATTGCCATACTGTTTCCAAAGTAGTTGTGCCAGTCTGCAGTCCCACCTTAATGTTGTACATTATTGGGATTTGGAAAAATGCATGATAATATGTATCCACCATTATGGTAGCTTATAGAATAGTTTTACTGCCCTAAAACTTTCTGCACACCATCTTTTATTTTCTGCCACTCCTAAACTCCTAGCAACAACAGATCAAACTGTCTCCATAATTGTGATGTGGCCACATCAATGCTCATGGCAGCTCAATTCACAATAACTAAGCTATGGAAGCCCTTCAGCAGATGAATGGATAAAGAAAATGTGATACATACACAGAATGGAATACTACTCAGTGGTAAAGAAGAATGAAATTATGGCATTTGCCAATAAATGGATGGAACTGTAGGCTATCATGCTTAGTGAAATAAGCCAATCCCAAAACATTGAAGTTGGAATGTTTCTGGTATGCAAATAATGACTCACAATAGACACAGGGGGTGGGGGTGGGGAGTTGAAGCTCACTGGATTGGACAAAAGAGAATGGGGGAAAAGGAAGGGCAATGGGAATGGGAAAGAAAATAGAATAAATGAGTCATAACCTTTCTGTTTATGTATGAATACATGACCAGTGTAACACCACCTCATGTACAACCACAAGAATGGAAAGTCATACTGCATGTATACATGATATGTCAAACTATATTCTACTGTTATGTATAACTAAAAAGAACAAATAAAATGTTTTATTCATGCTTATAAATTCATTCAGTGATGTGTAATTACACAGTAATTAAAATTTTAAATTATATACATGCTCTTATAAATCTCCTCTATTTGATTGTTGAAGAAAAAAATTAGTGTTGTAATAAATGAAAAGTTACCAGAATAAATGCTAAGAATTACCATTAAAGAAAATTTCAAATAATTGAAATGCTACCACAATGGCCTCGACTATTCTGAAATATATGGAATACTTTGCAGTCTTTCAGAGTAGATGATCTCTGATTCAGATTATTCAATATGACTCACCATTAAATTAGGAAGATGTAATAAACAACCTTGAATTTCTTTTATATCATCCCAATAATAACGTTCTATATATTTGTTAAGCAAAAAGAATTTTTTAAAAATTGCAGCTTATCAAAGAAAGGGTACTGGAAAACAGGTCTTTCAATAGTAAAGTTCTAAGTAATAGTGACTTCATTTTTCTCTTTGTGAACACATCTCTTTGTGCTGAGACTTGTTTACATATTAATCTCTCACACAGACTGATATTATCCCATAATGGCATGTATTCATCTAACTTTTTTGTTTACCTACTATAGCCACCCATGTTTGAAATATGTTTTCAATAATAATTTTTAATTCATGAAAAGACCAAAAGCTACTGCAAACTTTGTGCCACCAATCACTTGTTCCATGTACCTGAATTCCTTAATTATTTGGAGGTAACCGGACTGTAGAAAATGAATTGATGTATTTTCAAATCAAATTTTAGCTAAACTTAATAAAATAAAATCTTCAAATTTTCAAATAGTCAGATGTACAGAGTTTTATATTTCCTACATTTTATTAAAATTTAAGCTTATTCATTTTATTATACTTTATGCTTATTCAAATATATTAAGTATATTGTGTTTTAAAGAGTTTAAAGACATTCATTTCTAACAGAATACAGTATGTATAAAGTGCAATTTATTTTGTCCCTTGCTTCTGTTTTTTTTTTCTTTTTTTGTTTGTTTTTTAATTTTTGATAAATTTCATTTTGGAATTGATATAGTTTTTACCAAAATCTTGCAAAGATAGTACAGAGAATTTATATATGTTCTATTCCTAACTCAATTATTATTAATATTTCACATTAGTGTGATACATTTGGTTACAATATTCAAAGTTTCTTAATTTTTATCTACTATCTTTCCTCCCAATATCTATTTTAGGATTCCATTCGGGATGCTGCGTAACATTTCACTCTTCTGTTTCATTATGCTCTTCTTGACTGTGATACTTTTTTTTTGTTGTTGTTGTTGTTGTTTTGTTTTTGAAGACTTTGACAATTTTGAGTAGTATTGACCAGGCATTTTATAAATATTCTTCAATTTTTATTCTGATGTTTTTTCTCTTGATGCTTAAACCAATGTTATAGGTTTAGAGAAAATGAACACAGAATTAAAATAACATTCTTTTAAGCCATTTTGATTACATATCATTACTATCATTATTGATTTTTAGCTTTGGTCACCTGATTACAATAGTGTTTATCAAATTTTATCATTTTTATTTTTATCACATTTTCCATACTTTACTCTTTGAACAGAAGATACCATGGGTAGTCTACCCTTAATAATTTGGAAGTCATGTTCCTTCTCTTTGAAGTATTACAGACTTAGAACTAATTACTTTCTCTCTATAATTTCAATAAATATTAGTTTTAGAATAGAAAACTCAAAAAAAGAATTATATAGGCTTTTTTTTAATTTATGAAAGAAATCTCTAGGGAGTCATTTTAAACATCTCCTAACAAAATGATATATATTAGAAGGAATTATTTTTCTACAAATCATCTAATGTGTAGGACTTCAACAAAGTAGACACTATAATAGCTTTTTGTGAATGCTATGTAGAGTGACCATACAAGAAGGCAGAATCAGAGCTTTCTTACTGCAGAAGACCAATTTGGATAGCTATCCATAGATAAGAGTACTTCTGTGGGAGTCTGCAAGTCCAGTAGAGAAGTGTCAATACATTACTGGATCATAAAGCTGAGAACAGGTACGTTTAGAGTGTTATAAGTATTTAATTTTACCTCAATAACTGCCTCCCAAACAGCACAACTCAATGCCAAAAGAGATTCTGTTGGCCCACAACTTCACCCATAGAGAAAGAGAAATCATTGAATGAGCCCTTATATTCCCAGCCATGAGATATATTGTACAGAAATCTCACTTCTTTCTCACCTACATAAGATAATAAGATGATTGTCATGGTCAAGAGGTTGAAAGAGGCTAAAATCAGGAAAAAGAGGCTGAGGATCTTACTAACCATTTCCAAGACCCAATCAGGAAGCCTGCTTAGGAGCCACTTGAGATGCCTAGAATGGGGACACCCAACTAGCTCATAGACATTCTGAATATTCCATGCAGTGTATCCCCAAAGCATCTCCATGAACAGTGAAAGGAAGGGTGTCACTTAGGCGTAGGTTCAACTCAAGATTTGGTAGAAGCCACTTAATCTTAAGAGATCTTCCCCAAAAGTGAATAAGAAACATAGAATGTGTGCATTTGTATAAAGGAGTTGAGAAGTTTGAACAAAGGATATTTCAATAAACTGCTTTTTTCTCAGAAATAGTCAGGATTAAACAAGGAGACTATGTAGCAATATAAGACATCAAGAAACATACAAAACACACACACACAAATAATCAAGGAAACAAGACACCACAGAAAGGAACACAGAATTCTATGAACCAAAGTAATGGATATCTAATTGCCTGAAAAATAATTCAAATCAAGCCAGGTTAAGGAAGACACATGAACTATGAGAGAACACAAATAGATAAATCAACAAAACCAAGAAAAAATAATATATGAACAAAGAGATATGATAAACAGAAATCATAAAAAGTAACAGAGATATTTTGGAGGTGAATAATAAAATTAATGAAGTGAAAATTGAAGCACATATCATTAATTGAGAAGAATATGGGTATACAAAGGTAGGTCATTAAAAAGATTCAGCCAGAGGAAAAAAAAAACAAGAAAAAAAATTAAAAGGAATAGAGAAAAACTATAGGATATATAGGCAACATCAGGGTATCTATAATTCACATAATAAGGTTTTCAGAAGAGAATGTGAGAAAGTAGCAGAAATCAAATGAAAAGAAATAGTGGATGAAAACATCTAAATATGTGGAGAAATATGGATATCTAAGTGCATGAAGTTCAAAGTTCAAAAATCAAATTCAATCCAAATAAAGCTTCATCAAGGCATTATAATCAAGCTATTAAATATCAAAGATAAAGATAAAAGTCTTGAAAGAGGTGAGAGAAACAGGATTCCTAATATGGGAATCTCAATAGACTTTTAAGAAATTTCTCAGCAGAAAATTTATAGGCTGGGAGAAAGTAGGATGAAATATTCACAGTGCTGAAAGGCAAACCTGAAACTAAGAATACATTACTTTGAAAAACTGCCCTTTAGAAATAAAGAAGATATAATGATTTTTCCAAACAAATAAAAGCTGAAGAATTTATCATCACTAGACCTAATCCCCCCCAAAAAAATGTTAAGGGGAGTTGTTCAACTGAAATGAAAGGACTGTAATTAGTAATATGAAAAAATAAAGAAGTATAAAACTCAATGGTAAAAGTAAGTGATAGTCAACTTCAGAGTATTTTAGTACTATAAGTGTCGTGTGTAAATCACTTCTACCTCTATATAAAGGTCAAAAAATCAAAACAACTATGGTTATAATAATGTTTAGTGGATGCACATTATAAAATGCATAAATCATAACAACAAACACATAAAATAAGGGAGGGGAGGAAGTAAAATTCACAATAGATCAAGAAAACCATCAATTCACAAAGGAAGATAGTCAGAGGGTATAAAGAAACAAGCTAATGAACACCTAGTGAATGATTAATAAAAATCCTAACCTATCAATAATTAGCTTGCTCGCAAATGACATACATTATCTAATCAAAGAGTGTGTAAAAATAGAACAGTCAACTATATGTTGCCTATAAGAGATTCACTTAAGTTTTGATATCCCACATAGACTGAAACTGAAAGGGTGAAAAAAAATATTCCATGCAAAGGGAAACTAAAAGAGAGCAGGAATAGCAATATTGATATCAGACAAACTTTAAGTAAAAATTATAAAAAGAGACAAAGGAGGTCACCTGTAATAATAAAGTGTCAATTAAATGGAACATACAGCAATTGAAAATATACACATAGCCAATATTATAGCACATAACAAGCAAACATGGACAGAATGGAAGGAGGAAATACACAGCGAATAATGATAAATCATTAGAGTAAGAAACCAATCTACAGAATGTGGGAAATATTTGCAACCCATGGATCTGATAGGTGGTTATCTCTATAATATATAAGGAATACATATTAACCAATAGTAAAAAAAAATCTCCAAATATGCAAATATGTAAGAGGGATAAAGACTTTAATAGATATTTCTATAAAGAAAGCATACAAATGGGCAACAGTTCTGAGAAAAACTACTCTTCATTACAATGAATCAGGAAAATGCAAAGAAAAATCATTATGAGTTACAACTTCACACATGTGAGAGTAGCTATTTCAAAAAACAAAAACAAAACAAAACAAAAAAAACAGAATATAAAAACCCCTAGCAATACTGTGAAGAAAATGGAATCCTCATAGACTGTTAATAGGAATGCAAAATGGTGCACCTGTTATAGAAAACAATACAGAAGTGCTTCAAAATTTGAGTTGAACTACCGTATGATCTAGCAATCTCACTTCTGCATTTTTATCCATAAAATTTGTTCAATGTGTGGATAAATTACTAGTGCTCCCATGTTTATTGCAGCATTATTCACCTATAAAGTATTTGAAACAGTCAATTTCACAGCATCAAACAGTGAAAAGGTAGTTGCTAAGAACTGGCAATAGGAGATGAAAGTACCTAAACAATGGACTTAAAGTTGCAATAAAGCAAAAAGAATAATATTTCAAGAGCTCTGCCATAAGAAGTTGTACCTATATTCATCATCATATTCTACACTGAAACATTTTAGAGGACAAATCTCATGTTAGATGTTCTTATCATAATAAAATCAAATAAAAGCTTAAAAGAATTTTAATAAGTTCCTTTAGATTCTTTGTTTATTCAATAAATAATCAAATGTTGTGGTATTCATAGCAATCTTACTAGCTGCTAATCTGGAAAAAAAAATAAGCCTGCTAAAATATGAAACTGCCATTCCTTATAGCTCACTTCTTTTAGCACATTAACACCAATACTTGTGTAACTTCATGCTTCTTGTTTTGACAAATACAATTTCAGTGAAAAGTAGTGGCTACTTGCCAGATTCAGACAGCAGTAATTGCTTATCTTGCAACTAAATTGAATACACAAGCCAAGAATAATTTGAACAGGAAAATATATATCCTCCTTTAGTCTCTGTTTTTAAGAAACAAATTAGCCTACAAAAGTGAAATTCAGTGACTTTCAAAGTAAAACATACATGCCATGGGAATTGAATTTTATATTATGGTATTTAATAATCAAATCAAATAAGTAAATGTTTCTTCATTTTTTGCTTGTTTTTACAATTTACAATTCAGTAAAAGTTTCCTAGATAAGTATCAAGTGAAATCCTATGACAATATTTTGAATAATTTTAAAATAGTGTAGTCTCAGTGGTATTCCCCAGAAGAAATCAGGAAGCCTATACAATTATAGTCAAACACATACAATAGAATATTTGTGATTTGATGAAAAAGCATAGAAGAAGGAAAATGATTCCTAAATTTTTTAATGTGATTATAAGAAAACTTTAGATATTTGAGGCTGATGAGCAAAGGTCCACTCCAACAACACAGATTTGTCTTTGCACCTCAGCTTAAAGCAATATGCACAGAAAATCACAGCGCCTAATAGTGTGTGATAGGAATAAATGAATGAATTAACAAAATGTGGAGTTTCCATGTTTAGAACTTCATTAGTAATATTTTTTTTGTTTGTTTCTTTGTCTCAGTTTTGTTCTTTTGTTTTTTTCATTCCTGAAGTGTATTAACACTTAAGCACCTGAAATATTTAAAATACCCATTTTAACCTGAATTGATATAATTTATTAATAGCTTCTATTTACTTGTATAGAATACTTCTTCTGATGTATAGGCTTATTACAAAATCCACACTACATAAGAAAGTCTGCTTGTTAGAGAGATTATTGGAGAGGAGGAGGGCAACCCGGATAGGGGAGGCAAGGGTAGAAGGTGATGTGGAGGTTTGCATTGCATTCATGAATATATGCCATAATGAAATCCACTATTCTGCATAACTGAAATTCAATAATAAAAAAATGTTTGCTAGTTAATCATAAAATAATAACAGAAATTGTGCTATTGCTTGAAGAATAGGTTCATCTGTTCATGACTGGATTTCATCAGGAGGACACATTTAGTGACCAAACCAAACCATCTAGGTTTCTTTAGGTATATCCTACAATGTGGCACAAAGATGTAATGGCCTGATGATGCCAATCTCAGAACATGTTCCTCTTGTTGAGAGACTCATGACTATATTAAGTCACTAGAAGCTGTCCCACGGGTCTCATATCTTACTTTCTTCCTTCCTCCCTCCCTCTCTTCCTTCCTTCCTTTCTTTTTGTACTTTTCTCTTTTTCATTTTGGAGAGTTTTTATGGTCATGCCTTTAAGTTCACTCATTTTTAATTCTATCATATTTTTATCAATCCCTTCTTGTTACTCATTTTCCTTCAAAAAATGCATTTTTCATTTCCAAAAGTTTCATTTGGGTCTTCTTTACAATTTTCATCTCTCAACATGTTCAATCATTCCATTTTCTTTTACAACATATGGAATAGAGTTAAAATAAGTATTTCAGTGCCTTCGTCTCCTATTGCTAATGTCTGCATCAATTCTAGGTTGGTTTCAAGTGAATAACATGTTTCTCCTTATTGGTCATATTCTTCTGCTTCTTTACATATCTTACAGATTTTAAAAGTTATTACTATAGGCTATACATTGTAAATTTAATGTATTTTTTATGTAGTTTATTGGTGTTTGTTTGTTTATTTTATTCCTATAGTTTTTCTTGAGCTTTATTCTGAGACTCAATTAACTGAATTTGTAAACAGATCTTTTAGGTCCCACTCTTGAGATCTAATAGGCAGAACCAAAGCAGCATTTAATCTTGGAACAATTATTTCCCAATATTGAGACAAATATTTTTAATACTCTACCTACTGTCCCAAGTATTATAAAGTTATCCCGTCTGAATAAGGACAAGGACTCCTGCTAGCCCTGCATGAGATCAAGCTTTTGTTTTTTGAAGTCCCTTTGAATGGTTGTCTCCTCCATCTTAGCCAGTTCCCCCAAAATATCTAGAGATCACTGCTCTGATGAACCTGGAGGACAACTCTCTGCAAAATTTTTGTTCTCTCTTTACAACTCTCCTCCCTCATACTCTGACCTGTGAACTTGAGTAGTCTTGGTATTCTCAGGTCCTCAGCTCCATTTCCTTAACTTAGTGAATGTCCTGGACTCTACTTCAGTATCTTTTTTCTGAACTGTGACCTGAATACTCCCTGAAGGTGTAAGCTGCAGTAATTGGTTGGTCACCTCATTTTCTTCATTGCAATTCAATGCCTAATGACTTCTGGGTTTTTTATTATTATAATTATTAATCATTTCCTCATACATTTCATCCATAATTTTGGTTGTTCAGTCTTTTAGTCACCTTTTCTTCCCACTGTGACTTAAAGACACAACCAGGACAATTATAGAGAAAGAAACATGAATTTAAGGGCTCACCGTTTCAGAGATCTTAGTCCACAGAAGGCCAGCTCCATTCCTTGAGGCTCCAGGTGAGATAGAACATCCTGGTGTAAGAGTGTGGCAGAGGGAAGCAGCTCATATGATGATCAGAGAGCAGAAAGAGCAGCTCCACTCTCCAGAATCAGAGTGTATGTCCCATAACTATGCCCACAATATACCACGTCCTCCAGCCACAACCCACCTGCCTCCAGTTACCACTAAATTAACCTCACCAGGGATTAATTCACTGATTAAGTTAGGGCTATTACCCAATCTTTTCTCCTCCAAATTTTCTTGCATTGTCTCACATGTGAGCTTTTGGGAAGATACCACATCTAAACTATAACATTTATGTAGGAGGGAAAATCTCATCACTGATATACCATCTTGGTCAAATAAGGGAATACAGACTCAAATATTTCGATAATTTCACCTAGAAATTGAAGGAAGAAAAATGTGCTAAAAAGTGATGGCCTGAATAGTTTTGTGTTGCAACAGAAAGGATGATGAAAAGCCTATGAAAGGAACAAAGCAGCCATAGTTATGGAAGGGAGAAGAAAACAAAAAGAATGAGAAGGGTGAATAATGAAGGCTTATGATAGAGAAAAGAATACAAGAATTAAGATTTTTATTCTTTTGGCATTTATAAAGTAGAGGAAGTTAGCAGTTGCTTATATTTTGGAGAAAAAGTGCTAAATGATAATATTCTCAAAGATAAATATGTAATTATGAATGGAACACACTTTCCAAAAAGACACTGAGTAATTCTTCCATTCATGCTTCAGGAATATGAAAGGAAAGAGAAATAATACTTTTGTAAATTCAAGAGCAGTGAGGAGAAATGGAATTTTAGCTAATAGTTTCTAGCTTTCTGTGAACTAAGAGACCAAGTACACGAAGAAAGTGACAAAAATGTGAGAATGCATGTCTAGATAGTGGGTGAAAAGCTGGTAATGGCCCCCAAATTCTGGGAACAATGAAGATCACACTTGGATGAAGACTTGGAGACCATAAATGTAATGTAATGGGAGAATTAGTTTTGTTCGTTTGTTTGATTGTTTGTTTTCTTTCATTGTATCATATCAGAGAAGCAGAGAAGGATGTTGTATATGGCAACAAAGTTGAAGTTTTGCAAGTTATCTGTGAAAAAGTAGAAAACAGGCAAGATTAAGGTGGCAGCCCAAGCACTTGTGGGTGACAAGGAGGAAAGCAAAGAAGGCAAAGCTTAGCAGCTTGAGGGCAAAAATTCAAAGGACTAGAAATTGTGATGGGTGGGAAGGAGCAAATTCAGAAAGAGTAACTTGGTGACAAGTATGAATCATAGAAATGAGAAATTGTATAAGAGTGAAACAAAGAACCTTAAAATTTGACAACTAGGAGTTGTAAATGAGGACCAGCAGCTCCAGTGTATGACTTAAGGTATGAGTTGATGCTGATGTGGGACAGGAATGACAAGTTCATTATGGAAATCATGCCAGCTAGATTCCTTATGCAAACAGCCCTTGAGAATCTCAGTATAGCATGGAGAGACCTGAAGGAAGAATGAAGACTCATAGTTTAATGACAAATTCTGAAAACATATGAAGAAGTACTGGCTAAGGGTGGTGACAGATGTGGCAAAACAGTACCCTGAGCACTGAAGAGGACTTTTAGTCAAGTGGAAGACACAATCCTATACCTACTCCCATTAGTAATAGCTTAAAAGAAAAACACCTATCAACAAAATGTATTGACACTGTTCTTCTCAAATGCACTAACCAAAAAAAAAGGGGGGGTTGATTTTACACAATAGGCTAAAAATAGATAATAAAGTAAAATTAATGTTAAATTACACAGAAAATAGAAATAGGAAAATAATAAAATAATAAAACCACAGTGTGGAGGAGGGAAGAAAAACAAAAGGAAAATCAAAATGAGAAAGAAAAAAAGAAAAGGAGAGGGAATAAAAATGAGAAAAAAATAGACAAAAATTATAATGAATTAAAAAGTAATTATGCAACAATATGCAGCAGCAGAAAATCAAACCAATCTACATAGAACTCTGTACAGGTGAAATAAAAAACAAACAGGACAAAGACTAAAGGTACTCCTTGCTTATGTGCTTAACATAAAGAGACTTCTTTCAGGTACTACCAGTTTTGAAATCTGCCAGGTATCAGGAGCATGGCCAATGTCCATGCTTTAGCTGTGTATCCTCTGATAGACTGGGTGTGGAAGCAGCAACCAAACCACCTGGTTCCATGTTGGGGTTAGAGGCTGTGTATTTTATTTCCTACATCTTGATAAGGCTCTTGGTTCAAAAGAGCAGGGTGAAGCTCAGTCACTGTAGTCTATCCACCCAGTATTCTCCTCATCCTCATCATCCCCTGGTATGAACCTAGGCAGTTCTGGGTATTCTGCTGGGGCCTGTGATCTAGAATGCCCTCTGGGGACTGTGCCATCTCCAGCTCTGTACCTGGATGCCTTTCTGACACAAGTAGCAGTTCTATGAGCTAGCAGGATTTCTTGGTGCATAGAGAGAAGCACTGGGGGCCCAGGATTAATTGCAAAGACTTTACCACACTGTCCTCTGGTGAGAACTGAAGTGGCACTGGAAATTCCCCTGCTGGGCTGAGAACCTTTGATATTTGAAATTTGGGACCCCTGGTTTTGCAGAGTGGCTGGAACTGGGAAATCCCCGACCCAGTAAACTAAACCCTTTCTGGCATCTTATATTTTAAAAAATATCATGCTTTAATTGTTTTAAATCAGAAGATGCCAGCAAGTATGTTTTTCCAGATCTAGAAGTTTAAAATGATAAATAAAAATTGTACATGTTGAAGGTTGCAATGTAATAATTTGATATACATATACATTGCATAATTATGACCCTAATCAAATTAATTAACACATTCATTACTGACCATAATTACCTCTGTGTGGGGGGGGAGAGGGGTAAGAACAATTAAGACCTACTCCCTCATTAAATTTCAAGAAAAAAGAGATGAAGATGTAATTTAGTGGTAGAGCACTTGCCAAGCATGAACAAGGCCCTGGGTTCAATCCTTAACAGCACAACACAGAGAAAGAAAGCAATAAAATATTATTAACTGCAGTCACCATGCTATGTATTCCATCTCCACAACTTATTTATCTTTCAATTACAACTTTGTACCCACCCCATTATTTTTAAATATAACTTATTTTGATATCCTGAATAAAAATTTTGTTGCACATCTGAAATAATTGTCAACTAATTTAAAAGAATTCAGATATTTATACAAAATATAGCATAATACACTTCAACCCAAATTATTTTTAAAGAATTTTCTGCTTGCAAAATACTCAAGAAATTGCATTTTATATATTTTTCCATACAGTATTATATGTTATACATGTAGAGAAAATTTACAAAATGAAAAGTCTTTTTTAAATCGTAAATGTCTTTAAAAAAGAGAATTTTTATTCACAAGATATGGAATCAACATAGGTGCCCATCAACAGGTAAATGGATAAAGAACATATGATGTATCTACAGAATGGAGTATTACATAACCAACCATAAATGAAAATTAAACCTTGTCATTTGCAGCAGAAAGAAAGGTACTAGAGGACTTTATGTTAAGTGAAATAAGCCAGAAACAGAAACAGAAAGAGTGCACGTTTTCCCTCATGTATAAAAGCTGTTTTTTTTTAAAAAAAAAAAGTTTACCTGAAAGTGGAATGGTGATTACTAGAGATTGGGAAGAATGTGGGGATGGGTGGAAAAAGTGCAGCTGGGTTTGGTCAACACAGCACTATGCATATATGGAAACATCACCCTGAAACTTACTACTATGTACAATTAATATATGTTAAAAACTTTTTGAAGATTCTAGCTACAGTTAACTTTTTAACCTGATTAAAAAAAGAAATAAGCTTGTTCAAAACTGAAATAACTGTTCATTTTATTCACAGACTGTCAAAAAATTAATTTTAATTTATTGTGTGAATTTTTTTTCATTTTAGTTTGAGAAGGGGTGTTGATATTTTTTTCTTCCTGTTTTGTTTAAGGACCCTCGATATTTTAGGCAAATGATAGAAACACCTGGAATATGTTAGAAAAAGATAAACTTCATACATAAACAAAGAGAAAAAAAAACATATATCTTTGAAAGAGATTTATCTCTAGAATTTTCTTGTTGGTTCTGTCTAGAATGTATGCTTTCAATTCAAGAAAGGAGAAAAACTTAAGAGGTAATTGATGAAGCAGAGAGACCATTTAGATCAAACAGATATTGTTTAAAGGGTAAAGATAAAATATGTTTTTATTATAGCTTTTAGCTTACTTCAATATCATTGCTTTACAGTTGAAAAAGCACTCCAAAGGGGCAATAATGACTTGAGATAAAGACAGTGCACTCCACTGATGCAGTCCTGTCCTTCCCTCCTATAAAGTGTTTTCTCATATGTATCAGTTTTTTACTGGCACACACTTCAGGCCAAATTGCCTACTTTCTCTAGGAACAATGAAAGCAGGCATATGTGCATGAAATAAAAGGGGGTGCTATAAACACATACTTCTGTTTCATTACTACTCTTTTATTAACAAATTGCCTCCATTAAAGGGATTATGAGGTTGCAAAAAGCAATCGGGAATGATATAGTCCAATCCTAAATTTCACTTTGATGAATTGAAGTGATTTGCCTACAGTGGATTCAGTTCCTCCTTGTTTTAGTGACTGTACTTGTTCATTTGTATCTTGAATTGTGCCTGAGCTTTCTCCAATAGGGCTTTGTGGATCACCTTTTCTAGTGGGAAATTATGATTACAATTAAGTGGAGAAATACACATCTCACCTTCTAATGTAAAGAGGTATGTGCTGTGTAAAATATACCTCACAATGGAACAATCTGTGCCAAAGAGCCCTGTTTCCTACCTGGTTAGTTTGCAATCCAATCTTTTGTGACATATGAACAAGCTTTTTCAGCAGTCAAGATTCCAAAACTTGCTTAACATCATTCTAATGTTAAATCAGTACTTTACTTTTTGAATAATGAAATTTTAGCCCTCTGAATTTCCGTGGAGATCCCAAAGTATTTCCTTTCAGTTTTAAGTGAAGGGGAAAAAATATGAATAATGTCATGTGTTTTAGAGTTTATAAATATTTGGCTCTACTTGGAGTTATACAATTTTTATTTTGGATGTAATGGTCAGAAGAGGTTTATGTTTGTTTGCAATGTTGAAACTTAAAAGAAAAAAAAAAGAATGTTGACAGGGCCTGGTCTACAGAAAGCAGAACTTTCATAATCACAAGGCACTTGGGGCTGCAGAATGAGGACTCACATTGATACCTTCCAGATAGAGTATTAAAATGAACTGGCTTCCATTGGAATGAGGGCTAAGAATACAGTAGGGAAAAAAATGATTTTATAAAACTTATAGTAAGTTAAACCTCCATCTGTTTTTCAAAATTTATCATAGTAACCATAGTATTGTGTTTGTATTTCTTTTATGTTGTGTATTTAATAAGCTTTTTAAAAAAGTTTCTAACAATCAGTTAATATTTTAAATGTTAACTTAAAAACAGAAGTAAATCCTATAAAGTTTAAGTTTATTTTTAAAATTTAGTTTCTATAAGATTTAGAATTTCCAAATATTTCCAAATAACACATAAGTTGTTCTACTTGTACATTCAAGGTAACTGATAGTAGTAAAAACTTGAAAAACATAAAATTATAAAACAAAGAATAAAAGAATCATAAAGGTCTTAATGAAAGGAAATTGTTCATTCTTTTATTTTTTGAAACTTTCATTTGTTTCAGAAAATGTGACTTTACTATTTATGCTTCTTTCTTTTTTCTCAAGATTTGTCATTTTAAAGGGAGTCTCCGAGGTAACAAAGCAAGATTACAAATCTCCTTAAAAATCTCTATAAATAAAATAAAATTGGGGAACAATGCAAGCAAAAATCTCAATAGTTACAAACAACTGTCCTATTCTTTATAATTTTCTAGTTTTCTTTAAGTCGTTTTTTAAAAAACTTGGTAGTATATTGTATTTGTGCTTTAGTTTTAAATATTTCATTTTTTATCTGTAGATCAGCTCAATATTCATTTATATTCAGTCTTGTTTTTATATTTTCATTTTATAACTTTAAGATTTTATCTGAAATTTATTTTAGTATATAAAATAAGAAGAAAACTCAACTTGAACTTTTGCCAGAGGACCTTTCCTCCAAAACAATTTTTTAAACAATGTATCTGCTACTATTTTTCAGTTTTTCATATTTATAGTTTTATTATTTTGAATACAGGAAATATATTATTTTGTGCTGTGTTCTGCAATTGTTTACATACTATGGTGATTTTCCCATACCTGAAATGCTTAGAAAATTTATCAGTTAAACCTTTTAGAAAAAAGTGAATAACCTCTCCAGATATGTGTACATTTCAATGAGATTATCACAAGATGACTCCAATAGAAAATAAATTTATATTTACATGTGTATAAATAAATTATTCCCATATCTATTCTAAAATATTAAATATTTGTATTTTCTCTTTTTTGTGAGGTGTGGGGGGAAGGTGTGCACGTGCACACTCTTGTATATTTAGAGATATATAGCTTGTACTCAGTTAATTAGTTTTATGTTTCTATTTCCTAATTTATTGGTTTCTGCTTTTGTATTTCTTTTCTTGAAGTATTTTTGAATGCTATATTAAGGCTCATAATCAAATGTATAGCTTTCTATTTCTGGACTTTTTGTTCCAATTAATAATATGAATTATTTCTTATATTTCAGCAGTTTTGTAATGTGATGTTGACATGTAATGTTTAATGAACAGCTTGCATTAATGTTTCAATTTCCATCTTGAACCATACATTACTTTTTAAGAATCCAATGTGTATATGATTGAATTAATCAAATGCTTTAGTTTGCAATATATTGTCTTTAGCCCATGAGTACCCTCCTTTCATTTTATTTTGTTTACTTTTAAATAATATAATGAACATGTAAGAGCTCAGAATATGGTTTAAGAATTAAATGACCATTAGTAACTAACAGGGTGCATTCTCCTTTATGTTCCTTCCCTAAGTAGTTCCCTTGTCTCCCAAATACATGGACATTGGTGAGCTTATTTATACACAACTAATTAACATTTTTATGTAGTGTAGCTTTAAGCTCTATATAAAGTTCATCATCCTGCTGTTTGTGATCTTTCATTCAGTGCTGTCACAGGATATTTGATCATGTTATTGTACATAGCTATAATACTTTTATTATTTCTGTTTATGATATTACTTTGTGTGATTATAATGCAATTTATTTATCTATTTAGCTTCTCTATGAGATTTATGTTGTTTCAGGGATTTTCTCTATTCAAAAAAAAAAAAAAAAGCTTTTCTGAACATTAATTTTGCAAAATTCCTGTTGAACTTTTGAAAGAATTTATCTTGTACAAGTACTTAGAAGTCAAATTACTGGATCATAATGGATCCAAAAATCATTTTTACAAACAATGCCAAAATGTTATCATTACTGATTGTTTCAATTTATGATCCTACCAGTATAAGTGACTTCCAGCACATACATCATCTGTAAAACTCTATAATCAGACTTCTTTGCTTCATAACCTGTCATGCCATCTCTGCCTTAAAGCAATATTCCTCACAAGTAGAGGTCTAGTTCATGACAGTCCATTCTTTTCTGTTGACAATTGTTTATCCCTACATCACTCCCATGCCTTCTTGATTCTTGCTTTATAGAGTGTTTCTAATATCTTTCCCTCCAGTTTTTTCTTTCCACAGGGAGGTTTGAGTATTTTGGGCCCTTTGGACTTTCAAGCAAATTTTAGAAACAGCTTAACAATTTAAGAAGAGACTTATTTGAGCTACCTTGAATCTAGACTTTGGTAGTTTGGCGTGCTTCAAATATTAATTATTCCTATGCATGAACATTAAATATCCCTTCAATTATCAAATGTTCATGTAAGAGTTATCCTGATGATAATTGCATATGAATGACAGAAGTTTCATTATTTAAAGTTTGTATTAATTTAGTTATTTTCATGTGGTTACAAAAGACATGTAAAATAAAATTTTGGTATTTCATTTCTTTTTTTTTTGTAATTTTTGATTATTGAAAGTTTACTACAATATATCTTTGTACATATAAATGGACTACAATACAAAATTATTTGTTTTACAGAAATAATCAATATACCTCATTATTTTCAACTCACTCGATTTTGATAATGAACATTGATAATGTTGATTTTAAGAATATCATCAATATTCTTTATCTATATTTGTATTTGTGACATCTTTATATGTCATGAAATTATTTTGTTTTGAGGAAAACTTTAATTTTAGCTTCATCAAAGATTGTAGTTACTTATATCAAATAAACATAGGGGAGCAATTAACACTTTTTTCTTCAAATTATTCATACAGAATTCAATCTACTTTCTTATTTTGCTTGTAGTAATTCCACAACCCTTTCTAACCATTTATTTTAACTGCTTCAGTTGTATTTCTACAACCATTGAATATTAGTTGGATAGTTATTAAAGACATGTTTTCATGTTTGTACTTATATTGTTGGCTTCTTAGGAAGAACTGTGCCTTACATGTTTTTATTTCCTCTAAGTAATTTTGAATTGTTCTGGGCACTAGAAAAAAAATGTTATGATTTTTATTAATTATTTTTTAGAAATTTGGAAACCTTTGCCTTAGATATTAGTTTTGCTGTCACAACTAGGAAACTTCTCTTAACTATTCTTTCTCTATAAAGAAGGAAATTTGTTATCATCTGTCAGGAAAATAGTTTCAAGATACTCAAAGTGAAAGCAGTTGGAGATATGTTTGCAAAGATTATTATGTCTTCCATAAGAATAAGCACAGGTGCTACCCATTTTTCACAAAATAAATTCCCAAAGCCTAGACACTACTTATTCACCATAAAGGTCATGATTTACACTTCCACCAAGATGGTATTAAAGCTTCACATGATTCAAGTCTAGCCAGGAACCAGAGAAGTGAACTAATTGGTTAAGTCTGTTCAAGGTGACAGGCTGCCGGCTGGCAGACAAAACATTTAGAAAGCAAGCTGAACATGCTACATCTGATTTTTCTCAGGATGTATGAAGAGATCCAGAAGACTGGTCTGTTTACTGGCAGTGCAGCATATATTCCCATGCTGATTCTCAGATCCTCTGAGATGGGGCTACTCAAGAGAAAGAAGGCAGCTGCTCCCCGAGAATCTTTGCCTGAATGTCATAAAATTATATGAGTCATGTAAGGTAAAGTTTGGCACAGAGAATGGTCATAATTTATCACAAATGTAATATTTGATAGTTATTTAAAAATTCTCTTTAACTGTATATAAAGAGAGAAAGAAAATAGTACTCTAAATTATAATACAATACCTTCTTCTAATTTAATTTCCTAATAGAGAATATAAATAGTCCATAGGTGTTAGTGGCTTCATGGGACCATCTAAACTCTTCCAGGAAAATCTTTGAATAGGAAGTATTACTCCGCCGACAGTGGGAATCTATCCACTTGGCTATGTATTTTCTTTTATTCTCTCATTAGCAGTCAATGTAATCATTCATTCATTTTTGGAGTTGTGTGGCCTCTAGTGGTATAAGGAAAAAACATACAATGAAAATATTACAATCCTTCACAGGCCTATCTCCCAAAATTAAAAATTCTAAAAAAATGCCAAGTATTATTTTAATATAAAACAATAAAATACACATTATTTTGATATAATACCATGCTCTTATAAGATAATTTTCAATTTTGATCTTGAAGTTTTTACTATCTCTACACATATATTCATAGAAAAATTATATACAAATATAAACAATAATTAATTTTTTATTCATTTTGCTTCTTATATTTTTCTTGAAGATCAGTGTCAATATTTGATAAGGCATTTTCCTTAATTTAATAACAACTCTTTTTCAAAAGAGTGTAATCAATTTTAAAAAAATATACTTAGCCATGTTTTAGACATTTGACCTTTAGTGCAAAATGAAAATGTAACTCAAAATATGCATTTTATAGATGACTTGATTTCTACCTATAATTCTAAAACAGTTACGAACCATAACACTAGATCTTGCAGAATTTGTAAGCTGGTAAACAGATATCAAAAAGAACGCTTTGATATATTGTTCAAAATGAAAAACTGCCTTTTGTGTCTTGGTCCCTGGTCACTGCATGTTGAAAGACCTTAAATGGCAGAGGATTGCACTTGTGAACTAATTAATTAATATGTTCCTCAAGAAATATTGGAGCAGCAAGTTTATATCTTCAAAATGTGTTATTCTTTCAGCTTCATGTTATATTATAGTCAATTGAATCTGTTCCCATTCTGACAAAGAAAAAATAGCATTGACTCTAAAAGGGACTTCAATAAACAGGAAATATGCTTAACTTGCCACAACAGGCAATTTGGCATTACTCTCTTGATATGTGGACCTTACACAATTCAGGGATTACAACTGGGACTTGGAAGCTTTTCTCCATGACATTCTTTTCCCTTATTTTAAAACCTTATAGTTAGCAATCCTAAAAAACGCCAAAAGCAGATGGTAATATGTTCCACAGTTAAAGTATTTTCAAATTTATTACAAAGTATTTGCCTGCTGCTAGAGTTAATTCACTAGACTACAGATTTCAAAGACATTTCCTAATTCATCATGTTTACTAGCACAATTCCCCTCAGGTTTTAATGAAGGAGTTTATAACTAGAGATTAGAAGATAAAGACAATGTTGTATTTAGTGAGAAACACAGAGTGATAAGAAAATACAAACTAGGTGTCTACTGATGCCCTTTGTAGGAGAAGATTACTCTGCAGCTTTATCACACTTACATTTTATAGGATAGTTGAAGAAAATGAAGCATAGGAATATGTGAGCTATGTGCTGGCAGTTATTGGAAATGGGTTTTTGATTTAGTTGCCAACTGAGAATTCAGAAACAAAATAAAACCTTTTCATGGCCATCAGCAACTATGAGTTTCTAAATAAGAATAATGAATATTGTCTATATAAATGATTCCCATGTTAATTCATCCAAGATCTTTTAGAACCAGAATAGCATTATTTTAATAGAATTCTGATGGCTGAACATCTAACACTGAAAAGTCACTTGTACACACACATAAAATCATGTTATATAAGACTCTGAGAAAAACACCATTTCCTGTGAAGAAATTGACAAAACAAGGGTGAGCACTCTTTGAAAGAGCAAAATTCTCCACAGTTGCCAGTCTCCTGCAATGCTGATATTATCAGTGTTTAGTGGTGAGGGAAATTCACCTCTCTTTGGCTGAAGAAAGTTTCTGGGTCCAGTGGGAATGATGAGAATGGTGTACTTTAAGGAAAGGATTTATACTTGGTGTATATTCAAAGTCAGTAAGAGACCACTGCCATGTTTGAATTTCTATTTAAACTATTCTTCTGTCAATATTCTTGAGCACATTAATATTTTATGTTATTGTCATTATCTTAAAATATGGGCAAAACAAAATAAGTTAGTATATTAATTAAATAAGTTAGTATAGGTGCAACATCCAGCAACAATCATATTAATGTTGCATACTCTTCACTTTTTATGGTCTATAGTTTGATTAAATAGAGGCAATATGAGACTAGCATCAGGACTGGATAAACTTTTGGGGAAAATAGTTAGCTCTAAATACTTAGTATGACTGCTAAGTAAAGTGCAGAAGATGCTCTACCACCACAAATAAAACTATATCAAGAACTCAGATATTGATTATTCACTTTGTTAATTTGGGGGTATTAAAAAGTCACTGAAAGCATACAGATTAATTATAGACTTACTAAAACTTCAATAATAAATATTTGACTCTTAATTTGCTTGCCACTATATAACATTCGTTATCCTTCCTTTCCCATGGGCATGCAGGGTATGTGTGTGTGTGTGTGTGTGTGTGTGTGTGTGTGTATTTGTACCTGCATGTGAGCACTAAAAAACTGGTATTCATACATATATAAACCAATATACATATACATGTTTATTTACTTTTACATGGATACAAGTATCAGTTTAGTATAGCAGTAAAATCATAGTAAAAGTTTCAAAATAAAATATTTTTTAATTTATTTTTAGTTGTAGTTGGACACAATACCTTTATTTTATTTAGTTATTTTTATGTGGTGCTGAGGATTGAACCCAGGTTTGATTGAAACCATGCAAAAGCATGTACAGAGGCGAGTGTTCTACCGCTGAGCCACAACCCTAGCCCTAAAATATTCTTAATATCAGAGAATTTTCATGTAGATTCTAGCACCAATGCTTCATTTTCAACCAAACACTACAGCCCTGAGAAACCCTGAATCTCAGAGACTCTTTTCACAAAACTTTGGAAAATACTGGTCCATAACTGTTCAGAGATTCACTTTTAATTTTGAGATAAATAGGGGCTTTAACATAAATAAATAGCCTAGGCTAATATTACCTTAGAGCTATTTCTGTGCTTACTAAATCAGATAATTCAATTAAAATTTAAAGTAACTGGAAATGTGTAGCAAGTTAAAATTCATCTCTAAGAATCTGGAGATATTTTATCTAAATTACTATTTTATATAGAATTTTCCATCATTTTGACACAGGTGTATCGCAAGTAGATTTCTCCATTTTTCTGTGAAGAGTTATGTGTACCTTTCTTCCAATGAATATAGAATAATATAGGCAAGAGTGAAAGATAAGGCCTTCATTACAAATGGCCAAAACGGTGCCTCCTCAGTGGGAGAAATTCTATGAAATTCTAAGCTCTGTGTTTTGGGTACTATGTATAGCCTTGAAGTAAACTACTTTTCCCAGACCTTTCTTCTTTGACAAAGTTCAGCTTGACTTTCTAAATAAGATTAATGCTTATGGTCGACACAGATTATTCTGATGTCAGTCAATGCACTGCTCTTTCCTCGGTTACTAAAACAATATTGGTACTGGCAGGTATAAAACGCGTTTTCCAACACAAGCAGACAGTGAGTTTAGTTTGGAATCTGAATCCAAATTAGGTCCTGTATTAATTGCAAATGGTAAAAACCTTTGCTTTAGTTTTCTAATTAAGATTAATGGTGGTGGTTTGAAGAGCTGATACTAAGACCCTGGCATTAACAGCAATCATTTTTCAACTGTGGCAAACATGCTTTTCCTTTGAACTAGTTTTTAGTCCAAAATGGAATTGGCACTAAGTGGAAGGTAGAAGGTGAGAGGTGCAGAAGATGCTCTACCAGCATTGAACCACAAATACATGGAATACACAAAAATTTCAGAAAAAAATTTTGATTCTGGCAACACATTCCCAGACAAAACTTGCTCTCCAAAAAAGCACATGGAAAACAAGGGACTCCATGCTCTTAAATGAGATTCTATTAAAAGTTATAAATAACTGGTATAAATAAATGTTCCCAATTAAAGTGCTTCTGGATATCTGTTGATTGTGAGTGAGATGATTTACGCAGAGTGCACAGCCAGAGCACAGACACACCATCTGGAATTACTAACCGAGAAACCCATAAAATCATCGATGTATTACATGACTTACTGTCAGGCCTCCGTGGAGTTGGTATCATCAGATTATAAAGCTTCACATTTAGACCACTTTAGAACTTGCTTAAGACAGAACATGTTTCATTCAAAAAAGACTCCCTTTATGGATTGTGTTGTGAATGCTCTGAAAAATAATTCCTCGGAGCTAGATGAAAGAAAATCTGGGGAAACAGCTACCAGTAAGTTTTTTCTCCCAGCTGCTTTGTCAGTTTTAGACAACCACAGAAATTATACAGTGGATTTTGTTCCACAATCAGTAACACACGTCATGTCTGAAAATATAGACCTCTTTGGAAAGATGATTGCTTGGTGCCCTTAGGATTTGAAGGAGGTGGTTAACTATTTTTTTCTTTTACAATTATATGAGCACAAGAGAGCTTTTGTGTGCCAAGACATACATGTTCTTTAGGCAAACAAAAGTGGAAAATTTTAGCACATTCTGCATTAATAGAAACAGAATTGAATCTGCCTGAGTTCTGTTATGAATGGCATTATTTATACAGCTGTGAATTGTATTGAAACATGACAATGTGGGAAAAAAATCTACATTCATTGAATTATCCAGCTGACTTCTATTTTTTTAAATGCATACTCAGATAAAATGTAAAGCATCAATTTTTTTAAGATATTGAATACTTTTAGAAAGTATTTCAATTTTTTTATAGTATAACTGCTTTTGAAATTTGGTTCGATCTGTTGAAATGGATTATATCTGAAGATTTATTTTATTAACACATATTATCCTCCCTTCTAGTGTGAAGACCTTATTCGTTAGTCCTAAACAAGCAAAGACTCATTTTCTGATTCTGTAGTCAATCTTGAAATGGATTGGCTAAAAAAACCTATTGATCATTATCTAAAAAGCATTCCCCAAGGATGTCAAAAATTTTTAAGCTATTCCTCTTGAAATGGCAGAACAATTTTTTTTAAGAAAAATTAATTCTTCTCTAAATTAGAGGACAGAGTTAAATTCCTGTTTCTAAGAAATCCATATTAAAAACTTTTGATTTAGATCTCTTTTCTCTATAACCACTGTCAATATTGATCTTTCACTGTATGCTCAATGGGCTTCCTCAGCCCTCCACAACTGAAAACTGTAAACAGGTATAATTGTGCAGCAGTTAAGAGCACCCAGAAGTGAGCAGCAGGGGTGTCGTTCAGGTGACCACATGTGGCTAGAGTGAGCCTTGCTCAGTTACAAACTTTCATTACATTTCTCCCCATCTCCATCACAGCCATGTCCCACATATACCAACAAAGTGCATGTTCTTCAATTTCTGAATAAGACCAAAGTTTCTAGGCATAAATTGTTGACCTTTAAAGTAGCTAATTGGCAAAATTTACTATTAATCTATTGAATTGCTTTTTTAATGGCTTTTTTCCCCCACCATTATAGAGTTTTTCTTGATAGGCATTTGCCCTTACCAAGTTTATTATTCCAAGACAGCTGGGATTTTCTCTTATATTTTATTTCTTTTTTTTTTTTTTAGTTTTTTAAAAAATGTTTATTTTTTCAAAGAAAAACGGCAATAGCCAATTGGAACCTACTTATTCTTCAACGCCAATTTTGTTTTCTTTAAATTTAGAAGTGACTTACTGATTTACTATTTTAAACAAACCCCCCCTTTCCCCTTTAAATGTTTTGGTTTTGCTGGTTATAAAGGTTTGGATTGGAGAGGGCTCACTGGATCCCAATCCTTGGAGCTAGATCATTGGATTCAAATCATAATGTGGATAGGATAGGGAGGATGAATTACAAGGATTCATGGAGCGGGATCAGATTACCAGGAACATAGGAGTGGATTCCTGCCCCAACCAAACCGAATTCGTGTGGATTTTTTATTCAACTTAATTGGCTATTCCAAAGGTTTTTTTTTTTTTTTTTTTCCTATTTTTGACGATTGGAGCCCTTAAGATGCACGATGGAATTGTGTTTTGCATTTTTTGGTAAAAGGAGCAAAGCGAGGACCTGGAGATATACACTGGAGCAATCTCCTTGGAAGGATTCAGCAAGAGTAGATGGTAAACATCTTATATTTTATTTCTATATCCCAAGTTCCATGCTCTGTAAACTTCCATAGTCTATTTTGGCATTAGTTTCTAAGTCATGCTACAGCATTACTGTAAATTTGTTAACAACAAATTTCCACAAACTTCTTATCTTAAAATAATATATATCCATTGTCTTGTTTGTCTACACACCCTAAATACAACAAGGGTCACACCAGGGTAAAATCAAAGATTGAAGGGAGCTGCTATTTTTTTCTGTTGGCTCTATGGCAGAATGTGTTTCCTGGCCTTTTACTGCTCAATGAATGGCCTCCTTCCTCCATCATCAAAGCCAGAAACTCCCTCACTCTGACAACTTCTTCTTTTATTACAAATTTTTCTCAGACTAGAGCCAGGAAATTTCCTTGCTCTTAAAAACTCACGTGAATAGATTGCCCCCACCACATGATCTGGGATAATCTCCAATATCAAGGTCCTTGCTTTAAATCACATCGACCAAATTCCTTTGCCATGTAAGTAACATATTCATAGATCAGAGGAATTGGAATGTGGGCATTTGGGGGTTTATCATGCAGCCTATTACATCACCTGAATAATTCTTTTAAACATCATTCTTTTATTTATCTGTTATCCTCAGATCACTACAAAGCTGAAAGTTCGGACTTGTTAGGATAATTGCAAGCTATATAAGAAAGATCACCACATAAATTCATCATTCTAACTTTACAAGAAAAGAACATTGTTAATGCATATTTAATGCCCTCTTTATGACAGCGGTGTGCTTCCAACCAGAAGCTCAAGCACTGGCACATACACAAATTCTGTCCATGTATCTGAAACTAGCAGGATAAATGGAGAACAAAGTAATGGTCTTGAATGTCAAGGCCCTCCTTCTCTCTGGTATCTGTTTTAGTACATGCTTTGTCCTGATCTTTTCATTCTTATTTTCTGAAAAATTCACAGAACCTTCTACCTATTTACTGTGACCTCGAATTTCTGTTCTTCTTCATGGCTAAGCGATTTCAAAATTAATATCTGAATATTGTCCTCTAAGCATAAGTCTAAATTGCCCTCCACCTAAGACCATCCCTGTAATGATCAACTCTAGCTCTGTTGTTGTCCTTTTAATCAGATAGTGTCCTCCACGAGGAACCAGCTGTCACAGTTATATTAGGATAACTTGAAGAGGGTTTCTTAATACATTATTTATAGATTTCAGAACACCGTGGACCTTATGAGATAACCCAGTGCTGGTGAAAGTAGAACTGTCATCACCCCAAGTAGGACCAAAGATATAAAATAGAAAATAGCTATCAAATGAAAATGAATGGAGGCTATCATTGGAAGATCTGTGAATTTGGGTGTGGGATATAACTAAACCATGATGACCCTGCAAAGAGGGAGTCAGGAGAATAAAAGCCTTCCTATTTACTAAACCCTGCTAAAAACCAGAAAGCTCACTGCTGTGACCCACACAGATCAGACTCCTGGCTTGGAGACCAAGTAGAAAAGAGTGGTGGTGCACTGAAGGCACAAATATGAATTCAGGCTCTTCTTGCCCGTGTCTGAGCTATTCTTATCCAAATATCTTGTTCTGCAACAAATTTCATCTTTGTTTTTAGTACAGCCAGAAATTATACAGATTCAGTGCAAATTTTTCTCAACTTCTAATTTTCTCAGTTAGGCTCTCAACTGAGACACATACATACATGTATGTGTCTACCTGGCTGGTCAAATGACTCAGATTATGAGTGCACTGAAAATGCAGATTTCTTCTTTATGAAATTTTGTCTCATCGCCACAACTCAGTATCATTCTTCACCCTTATTACTCACTCCCTGAAACACATTTCCTTTGGAATTTTCATTCACTACTCTTTGTAGTAAGGTTTTGGTAAACACACTTTTCTTTGCCATTAAACTTCATGTCATAGACTTACAAACCTTGACATCTAGAATAGTATCTAGCTGTCACTTGAGGATATGAATTAAACTTAATTGAATTATTCATTGCTGACCCTGTATCTTTATCTGCCTCATCATTATTATAACACAGTCCATGTGCAATATTTCAGCAGAGCAGAGCTCTTTTTCTGTTTCATCACGCCTACAGTTACTTAAAGATTGCATCCCTTTGTTAGAAATCTCAGCCAGAATGTACTGGCATTTTTCAAACAAACAGCACTTGCATAGCTGGAGACAGAAGAGTAGTACTCTGTAGCCCTTTTCTTTTTTCCACTTTTTCTTATTTTTGGCAGCTCTTTACCTAATGAAGACTCTTTTTTTTTTTTTATAAATTCTAGCTTTCTTCTTCTGATAAATTTACCATCAATGCATGACCCAGATAGGTAAAGCTGTCAACTTATTCAATTTCTTCTTTTTATTTATCTTGACAGATCCGTTGGTACAGTATTAATTTTATCCACTTTAGTTTGGAGGTGATTATTTCAACTCATTCTAATAGTACTTTTGTGTAAATATGTTCCTCCAATCAATCTCAAATGTAATCAGTATGTGGTAATGGGAGCTACATATATAAAATAAATACAAAATTCTTATACATAGGGATACTTATATAAGTAAAATATTTCAAAATTAAAATATTTTCATACCAAAAATTCTCAAAGTAAAGCATTAAACTGTTAAGGAACTCTGTCTTACATAATTGGAAGGATTAGGAGGTTAAAATTTGTTTGAAGAGAACATAGGCTATGAAAATATAATAATTTTAAAAGTTTCCTTCATAAATTTTTCTGAGAAAGGGAGAGAAATAGTAAGTTATTACTCCATGGGAAGTGAGAAAAAAAACCTAATGGTCACAGATAAAGCATGTTTTTGTTCTAATGAGAATTATTAATAATATGTATAACTATACACTGTTGTAGGACTTATTATTTATATATTTTTGTACCAAAGATTGAACTGAGGAGTTTATAATCACTGAAACACATCCCCAGGCCCTTTGGTAATTTTTTTTTTTTTTTGAGACAGAGTCTCGCTAAGTTGCATAGGGCCTTGCTAAATTGCTGTGGCTACCCTCAAATTTGAGATCCTTCTGCCTCGGCCTCCTGAGCTGCTGGTATTGATCCTCATGACCACATAAAAATAAATAAATAACAGAAAGGTATTGTGTAAATCTACCACTTTTTAAAAAAACACATGTTTAGAACTGATTCGTTTTTTTTAAATTGGTAGGTTTACACAATACCTTTCTGTTATTTATTTATTTTTATGTGGTCCTGAGGATCAAACCCAGTCTCTCACATGTGCTGGTCAACCGCTCTACCACTGAGCTCAATCTCCAGCCCTAGGACTGATTCTTTACATCAGTAAGTGGGATGAAATATGGGGTACATTTGACCACTCCTTCACAACCAAGCACTTGTAATTTGTGATGTCACATTTTCCTTGTTGTTTACTTCAATGCTATCCTATTTTAACTCTCGATGTTGATTACGGTATAATTCTGCATACTAGGATGTCTAGCAAAGTTCAGATTACAAATCACATTCTGGCAATTCTGCAAGATCTCATTTGATGCCAGTGCTGCTACTGACAGACAAAAATCTACAGGATTTCCATACGTTAGTGTGTTTCAGGGCCAAAATCTGAAATGGTCCTCTTTTTTACATCTCATGTTTACCCTTAAATGTTCTCATAGAGATCACTAGTTTTAAATTAGATTTCTCTCTCCCCATTTGGTCTATATTAACTGGAGGTTTATTGTATGTTGCCTATTGAAATGCATACCTTCTATTCCTAATTTTTTTTTTACTTTTTATCATAAAAGAATATTGTATTTTGTCACATGATTTTTCTGTATCTACTGAAACAGTCATATGGATTTTTCCTTCATTCTGTTAAAGTTATATGCCCCATTTATTGATTTGTATATGGTGAACCATCTTTGTATCCCTGGGTTAATTCCCACTCTATTGTCATTTCTATCCAACAAGGTACTGGAAATCTTAGTATTTAGGGAAGAGAAAGAAATCCAAGCCATCCATACTGGAAAAAAAAGAATTAAATTATCTGTATTTGTCAATGATATGATATCTCATGTGTCTAAAAATTCCTTTAAAACATAGTTAATGAATTCAGTCAAGTTGCAGGATACAAAAGTAACATATTCTAAGTGAAGTTAGCCAATCCAAGAAAGCTAAATGCTGAATTGGTATTAAAGGAGGCTGATATAAGGAAACTGATTCATAGTGGGTTAGGGAGGGGGAGCATGGGGAATAGATACGAACACTAGATAGGGCAGAGGGATGGAAGGAGAAGGGAGGGGGTATGAGGTTAGAAATGATGGTGGAAGGGGCTGAGGATGTGGCTCAAGTGGTAGCGCACTCGCCTGGCATGCACAGGGCTCTGGGTTCAATCCTCAGCACCACATAAAAATAAAATAAAGATGTTGTGTCCACCGAAAACGAAAAAATATATATTAAAAAATTCTCTCTCTCTCTCTCTCTCTCTCTCTCTCTCTCTCTCTCTCTCTCTAAAAAATGGCTCCTCTTTAAAAAAAAAAGATGAGAAATGGTGGTGGAATGTGATGGACATTATTATCCAGAGTGTGTGTATATATATATATATATATATATATATATATATATATACATACATATACATATATATACACACACACTAAAGGTGAGCAAAGGAATTGAATAGGCATTTCCCAAAAGAGAAGGCATATGAAAAAAAAAATCAGTATCTCCATTTATCAGAGAAACATAAATTAAAAGGACAAAGGAATATAACTATAACATCACATGTTAGTTATCACAGAGGAAAAAGATAGTATTGACAAAGATGAGAAGAAACAGGAATCCTTTTACACCAAAAGCTGGGGGAAGAGATAAAGGAGGAAAAGTGGACACACTGATCCATAGCTACATAGGAGAAATATGTTCTAACATGCTATTGCACAGCAAGGTAGACTATAGTTAATAAAAATGTGTTGTATATTTCAACATTTACCAAAGAAATGGTTTCAAATGTTCTCACCACTAAGAAATGACAGAAGCTTGCAGCAATAGATATGGTAATTATCCTAATATGAACATTATAAAACATACTTGTCTTGAAAAAAATCACATTGTGCTCCATAAATATGTACAACTATTTGTCAATTGAATGTAAAATAAACCTTTTTAAAAGAAAATTATCTCCAATATAGTTATTGATTAGGAAATCCTAACATAACAAATAGTGAACACGGGAGGTCCAATTTCAAACTCTTGGCTATAACTCCCAAATCTCTTAGTCTGTTCCCATATTCCTGGGTGGTACTACCCTCCAACCATTGGTCAAGTGAAATAAATAAGAGACAGTTCACACTTCAAACCATTTTCTTGCATCATCAGCCCATCAGCATTTCTCTAGTTCTACTGAAACTCATTTCCATGCCTTTCTATTCCTACTGTCTTTATCCTTTTTCTATTCACCAAAATGCCATGCCTGTTATAGCAGACTTCTACAAGTCTTCTTTCTTGGCCTTCCACCTCCCCTGTGGTGGTTGTGTGTTCCATTCTTCCCTGACGAGTTGGGATTGTCTTTTATATAATAAATGAGACCAACAAATGAACTCTTTAGCAGGCTTCTATGGACCGCACTCTGCCTAATTAAGGTTGCAGCCCATGTTTCCAAATTCCTTTTAGAGTAGTACTCCCTTTACACAAACATTGAAACTATATTGACCTTTCTTCTACTTAAACTTTCCATACTTGCTTCTGTTCTACCTCTGGTCCTTTGTAGTTGGTGCTGAAAGACCATGCCTACCACCACCACCTGTCAGGATGATTTTCCTCCAACTCTTTTCATGTCAAATTCCTTATTTATGCCTTTAGTTTGAGTTCACATGAAATGTCCCCAGAGAAATTGTTTCAGGCCACTGTATTGAAATGTACTATCCACCTCCACCTCTATGACACTCACTCCCTAAAGCACGCTATGTGAAACACTCACCACAATCTAAAATCAGACACTTTTCCTTTCCTTTTTCTTCTGAGTGGATAGTGAGGTAGGTCATTCCAGGTTCAAGGCTGTACCCTCATACACCAGGAGCCCCCCTGAATTTTTATTTACATCATTTCTTTGTATATGTGATATATGGTTCCATTTGGTTGAATTTAAACTTCGTAAGATCCAGAAATTTGCCAGTGAGTCCCCACTGACTAAAATAATAAGGACAATATCCATGATACTTTAATGGAGAAACTATTTACTAGAAATAAATGTGGTCTCCATAATTCAATGCAATTTTATTTTGTTGTAACTACAGCAATAATTGTTCCCAATTAATCCTTTGTTTATTACAAGAATGGGTAACTGTGAATTCACTCATTTAATTGTTCTCAGGATGATGATAAACTCTGTGTAAATTTAATTTCAGAGCTTGTCTTTGAATGATTCTTTGAATTATTTATATTATTCACTTGAGGCTTAACTTCCCCATGGGTAAAAATATTAAAGCCTATTTATTCTTGTGTTCCAATTTACCATCCATGGTGTCTTATACATTCCACTGAAACATTATATTGTGTCTGAGAAAACTGATAAGTTTTTGAAATTGTAGGTGAACACAGTTTTCTCTCTGAACCAGCCATCACTGAGTCACAAGGGTTGTCTTAGGTCCTGATGAAGAGCCACTCAACTGCAACATGTAATGAATTCCTTCTTTTGTCCACTCAATTTCTCTCACAAAATTTGTACTGGGCATCTACCTTATGTCAGACTCTATATGCACCACAGATAGAAGTAAAAGCGGAGACTTCACAAACAGTTCCTGCTCTCGTGGAGTTTATAGTCTGCTTTGGAAAACAGACATCAAAGACACAATTACTCAAATAATTATTTAACTATGTGGAATAAAATCAAAATATTAAGATAGAAATAACAACAGTTCAGGGAGAAATCTGGGCAAAAACAGAAAAAGAATGGTAAAGTAACTGGAATAATTATAAATACATGTGTATATATTTATGTGTGTGTATTTTTACATACACCCTAGTGCTATATATCATATACGTTGTATAATGTATATATAAATAATATGTATACCTTCTAATACATATATGTGAAATATATTTTATATACATATGTGTTTGTATACATGGGTATACATATATATAGAGAGAGAACAGTTAGGAGCAGATGTTGATAAATATTAAGGGAAAAATACAAAGAATGAAGAGAGAATTTTCGCCTTCAGACATAATGCAATTTTTCCAAAGAACCCTTTTCTTAGTCCATTTACAAACTCATTACAAGAGAGTACAATCAGACCAACCAAGAGATAGTCCCTCAGTAAGAATCTACAAAACTTTCTTCATAGTATATGTTCTCAATCACTTTTCTAGCATACATATCCTTGGAAAGGACAAAAAATCTCCAATTTCAAGTCATTTTTTGGACATTAGTGGGATATAACCTACAATAAATCATAGTGACTTGATCTCTTTTGCTTTTTTTCAGTTGCCTTCTTAGCTTAACAATTCCCACTTCGACAGTTCCATCTTCAATTGGCTTAAATGTGCCCTGCTTCCGTCCACCCATCTCTACTTCTGATCCTTGATACTATTCATATGGTTTGTGGAAAAGCTCAACATAGTGACTTAGGATTGGAGAAAATTATTTAACATCTGTGCTTCATTTTCTATTTCCCCATCTGTAAAACTTGATGTCATAATATTTATTCAATACTGCACAGAAGTGATATAAGAATTTATTCATGTTGGTAAGGAACATTGAGATGCAGGGCACAGCAGAAGTATAAAATGCTGTTATTATTCTCTGACAGGCCGGTCAAGCTCTATAAATAACATGGTCAGGCCCTGAGAACCGTATTATGGTGGATAATGACTTGCAGGTGGGCCTCAGTCAAGAGACTTGGAGCTCTCTTTCTAAAGTACCATGTCATTGAAGCTGTGTAAATGTCATCATGCACATTTTGTGGTGGTAAACTTACAACTCCATAACTCTGAAAATTAAGATTTTATTTTTCCAATACCAATGAGAATTTACTGTGGTGAGGATAGAAACTCCACATTAGAATAAGATTTGATCAAGTGGCTTTGGAGGATACAGGTTAAAAATTTTCTGGTATGCTGTCATTAGGAAAAAAAGAATGACCACATGGGTAAGACTTTTTTTTTTTTAAGCATACAGTGGAGTCACAACTAGTGAAAATACCCTAGTTAAAGTATGCAGTTCTATGGAAAAAATAGAATCATATTCATAGTCTTAAATTTTTTAAAGTAAAAGAATGGTGTCCAGTAGATTTGGAATTAAAGAATCCACTCTTGGTCTTCTCTCTCCTTAATCCTCCTTATCTTTCTACACACTTATGCAACCAAATAAACTTAAATGCTTTTTCAGCCTCATCTGTCTCTACTTATCCAACCACCTGCCCAATATTATCAAACTAAAAATGGCTAGAACAGGAACACAAATATTATGGAAACCCATTACCTTAAGATACATTAAGAATGATTGCATAAATGTGAAATTTGTTTCAAGTACTAAATACTTAATTTTAATCATCTCTACTTGAGATGAAGAAAACCTACATCCCTGAATTTGTATAGTCAAGAGACTATTAAAGTATAATTTTTAGTGTATTGATAAATCTACCAATAAAAATGATTGCCCTCATAAAACTAGACTATGCCAAGAGAAGAGTGGGTTTGTAAGCAGTTCAAAAAATTAAAATCCAGTCATGTGTGGTGTCACACACATGTAATTCCATGGATTTTGGAGGCTGAGACAGGTGGATCACAAGTTTGAGATCAATCTCAGCAACTTATGAGACTCATCTCAAAAAAAAAAAAAAAAAAACAACCTTTTTAAAATGAATGGATATGCAATTCAGCCCCTGGATTCAATCATCAGTACTATAAAAAAATTTAATTGGACCTATAATATGTGAAAAATAATAGAAAGATTTGGCAGTACATGAAGAAATAAAAGCAGTCATAGTGATTATTTACATATTTATTCTTTGTCTTATAATAATACCTTGTCTTAGGATGTGTTTTTTTTTATGAAAATACATTTAAAGTGGAGGGAACATTACAAAATCAAGACAATAAATTTTAAGTGGTGCCTGAATATGATTATTTTTTAATTTTGCATTTTATTGAATTATGTGGAAACTAGCATACTCAAGGTACTTCCATTACCAAGATACACATTATATGTTGGTGGCACCAACTTGTAAGAGGCAACATGTCTGCATTTTCTATTAGGGTCCAACTTTTGATATGAACAAAAGTCTTTTTCTTTAATAATATGTCAAGACAGAATTTCATGAAGAAGTTTATTCAAAAGAATTCTTCCAATGAAATTCACATTTTGAGATTAATATAATAATGTACAACCTTCTAATGTCCAGAAAGTAAATATAAGTTTTAATTCGCACAGGCAAAAAACTTTTTTAAAAAACACAATTTCTTGAAATTCTGATAACCATGGCAAATTTTTGGATCATGTGTAAGACAAAATAAAGAGTAAAAATTACAGAAGACTGCCAAGGAACTTACTCTTAAATTGTAAAGACAATTTCAACATGTTGAACTGTACAGAAAAAAAATGAATAATAAAGGTGGATTAAAGAATATCCATTCACCATATTGAGTGAAATACCCTAAAGAATATGAATAAGTGTTAAATACCTAGATTTGTGCATAATCAAGAGCTCCTAGCCAAGTGGGGATGCTGTTTTCACAAACATCTTTGCTCATTTCCCCAAGGTCGGGACATAAAATCTAAATGTAATTTCATTTATCATTTTCCTCCTGTTTCCTCTCCCTAGCTAAAAACTCCTCTCTTGAGCATTATTTTATCCTAGTCTTTATCCTCTTCCTTTGCCGTCATCTCCACCAGGTGTCAGGACTGACTCTGAGGAAATTGGCTAAAAATGCTGAATATTAGCCTTGGGTGAGCCAAGAGGAATGATTTACTCTCAGATAGACCTTCCAGATACTGGTATTAGAGGGAATCCTGGAATCTCTTCTGTCAGAGGTCTTGACAAATTTAGACTTACAACCAGAAGAACACAATTCTGTTGTCACAGTAGTAAATGAAACCATTTTCCTCCAAAACGATTTCCCTTCACTGGAGTGTAAGCTCTGGGTAGGAGCTCTGTTTTGTTCACTGCTACTTTCTCAAAATTTAAAATAGTGACTATAAAAGTGCTCAATCAATATTTATTGAGTGAATTATCAAGACTTTGAGATGCTTACCCATTAAGTCTATCTTGAGTCTCTTGGCTTTTATGGTATGCTCAACCTCCACTGTGCCTGCCCCCTATTGGGCTGGCACTTTTCATTCCCCACAAAACACACATATACACACACACCGAAAGCAAACACCACTGTGCCAGTCCTACAAATTCTATATCATTGTCACCAAGCTTCTTCACTGGTATATTTGTGCTTGGATTATCTGTCTGAAATTAGGTTTTAAGAGGTTAATTCCCTCTCTGTTAAATTTATCCATTATTTCTATGTTATGAAGCAGGTACTTTATTAATTTAACAAGTCATTATTGAGTTTTGAGCATGAACTGGAAATTATGATTGCCCAGTAGACACAAATTTAAATAAACCACAATGCTTTTCCAATAGATATTCTTACACTTGATTTGTGGAGAGACACTTAAAGAAATAATGGCAATTAAGTGTGTCACAATCAATAATAAGTGATTGTTAAAGTGTGTATTTAATGAATACTGGTTGTTAAAAATTTATACTTTTAATTATGACTCAATATTGCTATGTTCAATCACCATTTATCAAATAAATATTAATAAAAAATTTGTTTTAAAATTTATGAACCAGTGTGCATAATACAATTCAAATTTCAAAATGAATCATCCTCTCACTTCATAAAAGTACTTACATGGCATTTTACTTATTATTTATTTATTTACTGTTTATAGTTTTGAGACAAAGGTCTAACTACATTGCCAAGACTGGTCCTAAACTCCTGGCTTCTCGATTCGAGTGATCTTTCTGCCTCAGTCTCCATGGTATCATGACTACAGGCACAAACCACTGCACCTGACCTCATTCATATTCTAAATAAAGAAATGTTGTATTCATAAATTTGAGTCATAATTATAATGCTGTTAAGTTTTGAGGTTTTGCATATACATTATTTTATTTATTTTTGATCCTTAAAGATAGATAGATTTCCTTGATAACTTTGCTTATAAAAAATGACAAGATTAAATTTTACTTACATCCCATAGTAAATTAATAAATAAATGATGAGCTCTATTAATTAAAATTGATCTCTTTGACTACTTTTCTAGATTTGAAAGCATAATCACCATTGCTACACATTTAATAACAAGGAGACCACAAAGGAAAACTCTCCCCCTTAATATATTGGCAAAAAAAATTAAAGATGCAAAGTTGAAGTGGAACAATCACCAAAAGTAAAGTTGAAGAAAGTTATAAGGAAAAAGGTGTTTTGATGAATTTTGAGTTTTATTTCTTTGTCAAAAGCATTACATCATTAGTCATTGTGTGATAACTCAATGCTAGTAATTGGGAAGATTTTTACAAACTGCTACCCAAAAAATTACCTTTGAGTCACAGAAAATGCACATCATAAAACTCTATTTCAAATGTGTCTGGTATCTTTTGAGGGGATAGATTACTCATCATGCCTTGGGGACTAAATAAACTAAATACCAGAGACATTCAATATATTCTCAGATGCCTCGACAAGTGTGTATTACATCATCTGCCCCTAAGGTGGAAGCAGAGGCTTAGAGAGGAGTCTGGAGCCATGGAACTATAGAAGTCATTTGCTGCTTCTTAGGTCAGTGAAGTAATGTGAAGCGTCTGCTCTTCTCCAAGTAAATCAAAGGTCATTGGTGTTTTCATAATTTTAGCTAAAACACATCCCTGACATCAGAATCGGAATTTATACATTTGAATTCCCTGCAAAAAAAATGGGCTAAAATATGTAAGAACATTTATCAAATTAAGTATCATCTTAAAGTGACCCTTTTATAGGAAACTTTCTTCAAGATATTTATAACAGGGATGATTATCAGATTACCTGTAACTTAAGGTATAACTTAAGGTATAATATCAATATTAAGTTCCTGGAAAATCCTGATGCATTGAGGCCAGAAGCTATGTCCTCCATATTTTCATTAAACAAAGTACAGTGACCTCTTGAAGAACACTCTGTACTTGACACACAACTGCACCCTTGTCTCTCCTTCAGAGAGTTGCAATTTTTGTAGGTGCTGGAGGGACTGACTGGTGAACCAAGAATGAACCTTCTTACCACAGAAAAGTAGAAAAACAAGTCCCATTGCCTGGTCTGTATCAAAATATTTTTCTATGTGGTTAAACTGCAAACTTGCATGGATGTCTGAATCTCACTTGAGGCTTTACCTTACAGGACTACAAGGTAGTGGTCAAATAGAGGAATAAAGATAATCTCCTCCCATCTGCTATTTCCTGCCTCTGAACTAAGCACATGAACACACACACACACACACACACACACACACACACACACACACTTTACTTCCTGCCACTACCTTATTCTTCAGTAATCTTTACCTTGTTCCAAGTCCAGTTCGAACCCCATGAGCCCATCCTATAGAGAATTCTCTGATGAGCTAACTCAGAAAAAGGAGAACTTAGTTTTGCTTAAGGGTATTAACAGTTGCCTTTCAAAAGAATATGAAAAATAGTTAATTATTAACTTTTAAAGGTATGTCAAGACTTGAGAAGTTATTTCTGAATAATATATATGGAATGCTTACTGTTTCCTTACCTTGAAATAAACTTGATACAACAGCAAGCTAAAAAGGCATCCTCATTGCCCCCATAAAACCTACAGTTTAAAATAGAATATGGAATTTCATCACAATATACCCCATTACAAATGGGACGAGTTTCAAAAAACAGGTTTATTGCGTTATGAATGTGAATTAAGGAGGATCTGGAAACCAGCACTAAATGTAAAGACCAAGCTAAAATCTGAAGAAACAAGAGACAAAAATGCTAAAATCTGAAGAAACAAAGACAAAAATGTATATTCCCATGAACTTGAAAAAGGATGTTTATGTTGAAGTGCAGAGTAAGAGAGAGCTCTGTAACAAGATGATGAAATCAGAGACCAGAAAATGAAGGATCTCTGTAGGTATAGCAACCACACTGATTCATCATCTAACAACCAAGGCATTTTTGAAAGTGAAATGTGTTTCTACTAATAACAACAGGCACTGCAAGGAATGTTCCAGGCAACTATGGTCCTACTATCATCCTAGTCATCTTAAAGTACTGGGCTTTAACCTAAGGGCAATAAAAGTTTTATAGCAGAATGGAAATATGTTGGAACTTGCACGTGACTCTGGCTGCTCTGTGGAGAGAATGGACCACAGCAGGATTACTGTAGTAGTCACATGAGATATAATGATGGCCTGTTATAGGTGTGGCATTCAAGGAAGTGAGAAATGGTAGTGAGAGAAAAAAAAATGTATCAAAGATATCTCCTAAGATCTTGTTTTATGACTAGATAGATGGCAATGATGTTTAGTAAAGAAGAAACAGAAAAGAATGTTAGCCTGGGGTCATGAGTGGGAAGAGGATGCTTAGTTCTGCTTATGGTCCTGTAGAGTTTAGAATGCCTTTGAGAAAATAAATTATGTAAAATGAGTTAAAAATAAAAAGTGTTTCACAGATGAGAAATCAGAGATAGGGATATAAATCTGTGCATCATTTGCATATCAATAGTGACTGAAGTCATGCTCATTGATATTGCCTTGAAAGTGTTTAAATGGAAGAAAAGAAGTCATAAGAAGGCGTTAAGGTACTGCAACTTTCTAATGAAGGCGTACAGGAGAATAAAACTGCAGAGAAGGCTGAAAAGAGTTGTCTCTGAGGACAGGAGAACTAGCCGAGGATAATACTGTGGAAACACAGGTAAGAATATAGATGATAGAGGAAATGGCAATGATGATAGACAGACAGCAGGTCAAGTAAGATGAGAGCTGAAATATGTTACTCAATGTGTCAAAATGGTGGTTAAATGGATTTGGAAGTAGATTATCCAGGTTAAAATACCACCTCCTTAATTTATTGTGTTTCCTGGAGTAAACCACGTAAACTCTTTGCCTCAGTTTTCTCAATTGTAAAATAGGAATAATGATAGTATTTTTCTCAAGGGACTGTCTTGATATTGTTTATCAAAGTGCTCTTCACACAGACAGGTGAGGATCCTGGAGACCCTTTCAGGAGATTTGTGAGCTCAAATACACTTTCATAATAATGGTAAGATATTATTTGCCTTTTTCACTGTGTTGACTTATACATAACAAAGTAAAAGTTCTAAAGTATATTATTACCATGATAATTTTCTTCACAATCCATTTGTGTTTTATAAAAGATATTTCCTTTAAGAATGATATTGAATAATCATTAAATTAAATATACTTATTACATTTAATTTTTTATATTATATAACAAAATGTGTCAGCTCCACCAAGAACTGCATCTCTCAGTGAGCCAAGATTTTACAAATGGCTAATGTGTGACATCCAAATATTTAACATGGGGAAAAATAGCTATCTAATGTGCAATATACTCCAGACTATAAGAAATTCATTGACCTGATTTCAGGCTCAACATTAACTATAATCTTTAGGTTTTAAAATAGTCCTCCATTTTCCAACTCAGTATCTCTAATTGAGGACGGAATTTTTTCATATGCTTCCTGGAAAATATTGTATTGTAACAGATAAAATGTAAAAGAATATGTGGTAGTCTATCTTATACTAAACAGGTTTTTAAAAATCTAAAAAAAAATTAGATAGTTTTACTCTTTCCAGTACATTGTTTTTGTATTGAAATTTTTTATTAAACTTGTTATTTACATTAATATGCAATGGATTTCTCATGGTTGTTAAATTAATTAGAAAATATACACATTAAATTGTTTTAATCTTATTGTTAAATATGAAAATCACAATAAAAATCAAAAGGCCTATGTAAACCAAAGCTCTTTAGGATTTTTAGTTTTCAATTTTTTTGTACTGAGGATTGAACCCAGGGGCATTCTACCACTGACCTATCTCCCCAGTCCTTCATTTATTTTTATTTTAAGGCAGGGTCTCACTAAGCCTGAGGCTGGGCTTGAACTTGCAATCCTCTTGCCTCAGCCTCCCAAGTCACTGGGATTTGATGCGTGCCACCATCTCCAGCAGGATCTTCAATAATTTTAACAGTATAAAGAACCTCTAAGACTAAAAACTTGAGAATCACTGCTTTTGATGATTAAACCAGCTAATGATTTTGAAATATGAGTTAGTTTCTTATTGTGCAACCCTGCTTCTAAATTCTGTACATGTATCAATAGAGATAGATAGAAAAATTAATAATAAAAAAAAATACATGACAGGTGGTGGTAAGCAGATCAGTAGATAAGCAGATAGAGAGAGAAACCCAATCACTAGTTAAACTAGCAGAAGTATTTTGGAGGAACCCTGGGGATGGCAGCCAGATGAAGGCATGTGGAAGAAAAGGGAGCATTTTAGAAACACAAAGTCATTCCTAGGAAAAAATAATTTTCTGGCTTCTCTAGAGTTTGACCCAACATAAAAATACTGATGTTTGCTTTGCTATCATGTAGCTGTGTTCTAATGTTTTTTATAAAGAGAAAACAGGAGAAAAAAAATCAATGAAAGAAAAATCCAAGGTTTGACAGGGCAGTGTGATAGAAAAAGAAGCTTCAATGAGAATTCCAAGGTAAGTTAATACTTCTGAGAAGGAAAAACACTCTGGGAAACAGAAGGCAGACACTTCATTTTAAGATAAATTCTCCTAATCTGATTTTCTCTGTGAGAGAAATCAGCTTCTTCTCTTTATCCTAGCAGAGTCCCTGAAAGTGTAAGTTGTTTATAGTCATAAAGTAACACACACACACACACACACACACACACACACACACACACGCCTCTTTCTCCTATCTAACTCAAGGGTTGATCTTCTTTTCATCTGAAAAATCCATCAGAAGATCCTATAGAAATTTGAAAACCTGTGAAAACAAGATGACTCATGGTACATGATAAGAACATTTATAGGGACATTTAAATATATTTAAATTATGTATCTACTAGCTGGGAAATACAGAGTCATGGTAACAAAAAATGGATGGTATTGGCACCAAAACAGACACATAGACCAGTGGTCTTGGGAAAATTGGAAATCCACATGTAACAAAATAAAATTAAATCCCTATCTCTCATCTTGCACAAAATTCAACTAAAAAAAGTTGGCCCAAATCTTCACCATGTGGGTTTAGGATTTGACTTCCTTAACAAGACTCCTAAAGCATAAGGAGTAAAATCAAGAATCAATAAATGGGATGGAACCAAATTCTAAAGCTTTCTCACAGAAAAGGAAATAATAAAGATCATGAAGAGAGAGCCTATAGAATGGGAGAAAATCCTTATCACCTACACCTCAAATGGAGCATTAATCTCAAGATATATAAAGAACCAAAAAAAACTTAATACCAAAACACCAAATAACTCAATTAATAAATGGGTAAGGAACTGAACAGACACTTCATAGAAGAAGAAATACAATTGATCAACAAATATATGAAACAATGTTCAACATCTCTAGGAATTAGAAAAATAAATGCAAATCAAAACTACTCTAATATTTGCCATACTTCCACTCCAGTCAGAATATCAATTTTCAAGAAGAAAAGTAATAATAAATGTTGGTGAGGATTTCGGGGAAAATGTACACTTATACTTTGCCAGTGGGGTTACAAATTGCAACCATTATGAAAAGAATTGTGAAGATACCACAGAAAATTTGAAATGGAGCCACCATTTGACCCAGCTATCCCACTTCTCAGTTTCTACACAAAGGACTTAAAACCAGCATACCACAGTGACATAACCATATCAATGTTTATAGAAGCTCTACTCATAATAAACTATGGAACCAACATAGGTGCCCTTCAATAGAAATGGATAAATAAAGTATGGTATATATACACAATGGAATATTACTTAGCCTTAAAGAAGAATGAAATGATGGCATTTGTAGATAAATGGATGGAGTTGGAGAATATCATGCTAATTGAAGTAAGCCAATCCCCAAAATACAAAGGCTAAATGTTTTCTGTTATATGCAGATGCTGAATGGGGGGCAGAGAAGAATAGAGTTCCTTTGAATTAGGTAGAGGGAAGTGAAGGGAAGGCAGGTTTATGGGGGTAGAAAGGATAACAGAATGAATATGACATTATTATTGTATGTACATATATGACTACATGACCAGTATGATTCAACATCGTGTACAACTAGAATGAGAAATTACACTCCATTGATGTAAATGTATCATAGTACATTCTAATGTCATGTATAACTAATTAAAACAACAAAAAAGATATAAAAAAGATCTATATGTTCTGCCTGAAGACTATCTATAAAACTTCCAAAGCATGATGGATCTTAAGTTAAGAAATTTGAGAATCAGGGGAAATTGTTTGGAGCAAAAATGATGCCTCTGTCACAATATTTTACTATGTTGCTCTAGAATAATAGACAATCACAGTATCTTGGTGCCTGCCATAAAGATGAGGTTTAAAAAAGGAATGAAGTAGTACTTATGGAAAGGAACACTTACATGGTAAAGTTTCCTCACTTCAGAAAAGTGGAAATGAAAATCTGGAGCTGTTAAGTCTTGCTAAGAGTTACAAAATCAACCAAAGAACTAGCCGACCATTCAACATTCTACTCATTTCCCCCCACTCTTCTGAAAATAGTTAAATTTGCTTACCATGTACAAGTGGTTACTGTCAGTACATGGTTCACCTCCAAAGAACATACTTTACCCAAATCAGAAAACTACATAGGTAGGGAAGGGGCATATTTTATCTCAGAAAATGAAGAAGCCAATTATAAAATAAAAAATGTCAAGACACAATTAAGCAGCAGTCATTTCACCACAAATTATTGAAAATAACATCTTAAGAATCATCCATACACAGAGGATGTGTATAATCAGATCAATCATTTACAGTTATAATCATTTGTTTCTATAAAATGCTCCTATATGAGACAAAGTCATGGAAATAAAGAAATATCATATCAAAAGGAGAAATTGAAGAGAATTTACCTAAAGGACTATTTATAAAAATGTGAGTAGAATTAAGGTAAAGAAGAAGAGCTGGTGTGAAATACCCAGGGTAGTGATGTGGAGAGTCATCACACCCAGGACTGGAGGAGCAGCCACTGCGAAAGAATGTGGTAGGGTAGAAACTATGGAGGAAAAGTCATTACCTCTCTCTCCTTCCATCCATCTATCTCCTGACTGTGCCTCATCTGACCAAACCAAAATCCAGAGGGCAGTTACACATAGTGATGCTGATCGAAATGGTAACCATTGATTTCATATTCCGCACACACTACTATAGTTTTCGAAATCACCTTAAATTAATGGACTGTGGAACGAATACAAGGATTTAATGCTGTTTCAAAATCTAACTTCATTTGGCAAACCTAGACATGTTTGCTGAATGATCTACAGCATAAAGGAATAATGTTCAAATATCCTACATAGTCCAATTATGATAATATATGTTCCCACATTTGGAGTTAAACAGTTAGACAGTAATCATTGGTAGATGTTGAGCAGGTGGAACTATTTATTTTCAGGAGAGTAGGAAGAAATGATTAGAATGTGAGAAGGTTCAGGATGCAGAATTATGTATCTGGAAAGATAAATGGAGAATAGCTGGGAAAATTCTGGAACACAGTGATGCTGTCTCTCAAGCTTCAGGAAACTCAGAGCCATTCCTAAGGACCAAGTAAGTTCTATGCACTAGACCTCATACTTCCAGATGTCATATCTCTGAGGGGACCCACTGAAGAGAGGAAAGAGTTGACTTCATGTTCAAACACACTAGTGCAGAGTTGGAGATCACCTTAAGCTGATGGACTGTGAAAGGACTACAAGTATCGCACGCTGTGTTTCAAAATCTAACTTCATCAGGCAATCCTAGGAGACAGAAAGTGCCTGCTAAGGAGCTGACACATAAAGGAATAATGTTTAGTAATACAGAGTCCCAAGAGGCACTCTAGATGGTAAACTGATGAATAAAACAACTGACTGAGTAAGGAGGGAAAGACATTGCTCAAGATATTGCTAGCTACTTCTCAAAGAGACCATGTAGTAAATGATAGTAACCTCTAGGAATATCTTTCTGCTAAGGACGCTGGGAATTCAATACTATTAATAGAGAAACATAGGGAAACAGATGACAAAACAATAACATCCAATTCTTCTATCAGGAAAATGTTTGTCTAAAACGTGCCTAAAGGCTGGGTGTGGTGGTGCACACCTGTAGTCCCAGCAGCTCTGGAGGCTGAGGCAGGAGGATCACAAGTTCAAAGCTAGCCTCAGCAATTTAGTGATGCCCTGAGTAATTAGGGAGAACCTGTCTCTAAATAAAATAGAGCAAAGGTCTGAGGATGTAGTTCAGTGGTTAAGCGGGCCAGAGTTCAATCCCTAGTACCAAAAACATTAAAATTAAAATTAAAAATGCCCAAAAGCTGAAAACTGTCAGTAAGGCCTGAGGTGAAAGGTATGATCCAAGATTTCTGGCTCTGTGCTAGGGATAAGAAAATTCTTTAGCCTTTTGGGCATTGTTAATATCATTAGCCTTCCTGTCTTCCCTATTCTTGAGTACCACATAAAGTAGAATAGTGATGTAATATTTACTGTTTGAATGTATCTGGAAAAATGGGACTGGGGTTGTGGCTCAGTAGTAACACGCTTGCCTAGCATGCATGAGGCACTGGGTTCGATTCTCAGCACCACATACAAATAAATAAAATAAAGGCCCATCAACAACTAAAAAATATTTTTAAAAAAGAATATATCTGGAAAAATGAAAATAGTTGTTCAAATGTCTCATATGAAAAAGAAAAATAATCTGAGCATATTGGTAATTTGAAAACACAAATAGATACTGAAGTTAGCCTTCAGATCACCAATAGTGAGAGGTGCACAAAAGAGGATTATATTTCATTTCACCTCATAGTTATGACCTTAGTCAAAATAGACTTTGATATTCAGACAAAATTATGTATTGTATGGTACAATACATTATCCCTCATAGCTATTCTTATTCTGAACTTGAATAACCTGAGTAAATTTTTCAGACAAGTACTTATGAAGCTAATATTTATTTTTAAAAAATATTCTTCACAGGACTATGGCCTCTAATATATCTCTTTTAATTGGGATCAAGTTTCCTGATCCAGACCCCTCTGGCATTTTCTACACCATATGTTCAAAGTACATGGAGTCAATCCATTATGCCAGCTGTGTTCTCATTATGCGGAAAGCACTATAGTTTGGACAGCATGGTTCACACAGATTATTCCAGTTTAGCAGAGGTATGCCAGAAGATAGGTTTGTGTTAAAGTGTGAGGTGAAATTGAAGATGAAGATCGAGGCTGGGGTGAGACTCTATAACAAGTGAATTTTCATAACAAAGACTCTTTCTCTTGTAAACTTAGTTATTCCCAAGACAATGTGGTAAAAATATTTTTTATTTAATTTGATGGTCAGTGGAAATCACTGGTGGCTTCAGAGAGTTATGTAAGTGTGTATATGGTACAATACAGTCTGCCTAGCTATGTTTGTAATGCAGTAAAAATGAAGGTCAAAAATTTCATATTAGTCTAAGATAGAAACATTTTTTTTTAGAAAGTTCTATAAATTGCCAGGCACAGGGGCACATGCCTGTAATCCCATCAGTTTAGGAAGCTAAGACAAGAGGATCACAAGTTCAAAGCCAGCCTCAGCAATTTAGCAAGGCTCTAAGCAATTTAGTGAGATCCTGTCTCAAAATAAAAAGGGGTGGGGATAGTTAAGTGACCTGGGTGCAAACCCAGTAAAAAAAAAAAAAGTCTATAAGTCAAATTTTAATTTTTTTAAATTTATTCTCTTTATCTCTCTGAAAAAAAATATTGTACACACTTTCCCTATTGCCATCATATTTGGGCATGTGACTTGAGATGCTCTTCCTTGTCTTATTTGACTTCAGGCATCCACACATGATTTGTTTAGGTTGATGAAGTTTCACTTCAGGGAACAAGGAGTTCCCATTTCTCTCTCTTCTCACTGGGAAAAAAAAAAAAAAGACATAATGTTCCAAATAGAGACTGTTCTATCAGCCTGGATTCTGCAATGAATATGACAGAGTTGAACAGGAGATAACCACTGATAAATATATGCCACATAGAAGAAGAAATGTCAATGTGAGCATGTCCATTTTGTGTCCAGGTACTTGGTGTCACAAACAAAGAATTGAGCAAGATACACACAAGTAACAGGCAAAGTACAGCTTTATTGAAGGTGAGGGTGGCAGTAGCACTCTGGAAGCTAGAGTAGAGTGAGCTGAGCAAGAAAGAGTGGATGGAGGCCCTGCTGTCTAGATATTAATGTCTTATAAGCTGAGCTATAAGGCATTCTCTTCCCTATACAGACCAGATTGAAGGCCTTACACCATTTGCTCCCATTGGTTAACTTATGAATCTTGATTAGAATATTGTCCAATTTTACCCATTGGTCATTTTAAAATTCTGAGCCCATCGCAGAATTTGTCATGGTGATAAGTCCTCAGTGGTGGGAATTGTCATGATAATGAGAGTTAGGGACAGACTGTTCCTCTGACTTGTCTGTGGCATCCTTCTTATAACCCCGCCTAACAGAAATAAGTTTTGTTGCTGTAAAACAAGTAGATTTTTAGATTTTTTTTTTTTTACCTCAGCATACTCTAACCTATGTCACCAAATGGAATAATGCATTGAAACATTCATGTTTGAAAGACAACTTTAATATTTTTTTTTGACATTGACAAGATTTCAAATAACTTGTATTCTTTATCATGGTTTTAAGCTGGGGAATGTATCCAATCAAAAAGTCTAAGGAAAATTATACCCTCAATCTAAAGATATTTAAAATAATTCACAGAGGGAAAATTACACTAAGTTGACAATGGTTTTTTTTGTGTATGCTCCTTATACTTGCAAGCAATTTCTTATGGAGCAGCTAAAAAATGTTTACAAAATAGCTCAGTATGAGAATAAGATGGTATTCATTCTTAGTTTCACTTAGCATCAGAAGACTAACAATTGTATAAAGGTCATAATCAAATAAATGCTGAGAAGACAGAAGATTTAAACTCAGCTTTGAATTTGTGCCAGTGACTAGACTTCATTATGGTGAAGAACTGAGCTATTCAAAGTCAGGGAGTATTTACTCCACTGTAGATGAATTCAAATGCCCAAAGTAAATTCAGACAGGAAAAGGAAAGTTTCTAATAAATAAAAATCTCTTTGGAATTCAAGATTTCAATACATTATTGTGATTAGACATGTTTTTCAGGGCCTCATCTTAGACCTATGAAAGATAAATAAATCAGTAAGAAAGGTACAAAGAATACACATATAGAAATCAGTCAGAAAGTGACTTAAATTCTATCATGACTTTTTATAAGTCACATGACTTTGATAAATTCTTTTTGTTTCCCTGTTAGCAAAATGGGAATAACATCTATTCACAGGGTTGGTGTAAATGCAAAATGTGAAATGCAGCTGTTAAAATGAATGCAATGAGTTCACTTTATGTGGATTTATGTATTTAAAACTATGTTTTAATAATAATAATAATAATTGGTAAATACATGCACAGAATGTGAAATTCATTTATCAACCTCTGTGCTGGACTCTGTTCTAGTTATTTGGGACCTACAAGTGAACAAAACAGAAATCCTTGCCCATATGCAGCTTGCATTGTAGTGGGGAAAACATAAATAACAAGAAAGGTATAGTGTGTTTTAGATACTAACAAATGCCATGAAAAAAAAAAAACTTGAGCAATGTTAGAATATTTTTTGTGTGTGATACTTGCTGCAAATTTAAATAAGATGGTCATGTAGGCCTCAATGAAATGATTTTTGAAGAATGATCTGAGAAAGATAATAGGTAAACGTAGTAATAAAACACCAGCTAAAACAAGGGCTTGATATAATGCATTATTCAGCATTAATCAAAGTCCAAATATTCCTTCATAGATGGAATAAAGAATATATATATGCATCCATTATCAAAACTTCTCTTTCACAGGGATAAGCTGCAAAAGCCTGAGCAGCAGTCAGCAGGCTTGCTTCATGGCAGCCTAGAGAGAGGAAATGATATGCTCAGTTAATCTTTAATATATAATTTCCTTACTGCAGGGAGAGAGCAGAATGTAGTAAATAGTCCCAGAGAAGTACACTCTGGAGCATAATGCCCTTTTAGGAGGAAGCATGGTATCAGTTTATTTGAGGTAATATATGAAGAAGAAGCAACTGTGCAATGCATAGCGGAGAACCCCATATCCCCAACATTAAAATAATCTAAAAATCCCTCCAACAACATCAATATGAGAGAAAAGTAAAAGTAAATCTGTTCTCTAAACTTCTTTGGGGCATTACTAGATAGATTTTTTTTTTCATCTATCAGTTGTCACACTAAACCACAGTTAGTCCCACACTTAGAATCCTAAAATTACTGTATACCAGGACTGACCTAGACCCAAGGGAAAGAAAAAAACATCAATAATTAAACATATCCCAGGTTTCCCAAGACTTCCAGAGCCCACCTTAAACCTCACACCTCTCCCAGTGCTGAAATAGTCAACTATGTTGTTCCACCCCTTCTGTCCCACTCACCACTTGAAAAAATAAAATGGCTGAAGGATTTGGTGACCTCTGGGTAAGGGAGAAATTCACAGGCTTTATATTTGCATTCTTTCATCCTAAATATCTGGCTCAACATAACCACCGAAAAGTCAGCTAAGGTGGTACTTCAGAGGCTAAAGGGAATAGGCAGTGCAACATTCAAAATTGATTTGCCCCCTGGGGATCTAACTCTTCTGCAATGCTCATTAAAATTTAACTTAAATTTTTAAAAGGTTTGGAAAACCCTTTTAAAAACATTTTCCAGTGTGACCTCACTCCAACTGACTGTCCTGCTTGGTTAAGCTTACTAGGGAGAGAATGGAATTTTTCTGCTGGGTTGCAAATGATTGTATAGACAAAGGGAATAGTTAAAATGCTTTTACTTGTGATAAAATTGATTGAACAAGCATAGAGGTTCCAAATCTCCCTAATTAAGTTCTGAAATGGATTTTGCATTCTTTTTTGAAACCGGGGGGAATTTCCTTGAAATGAACAAATATTTCATATGGTTAAGTATTCATTAAAATGAGCAATAGGGAATGAGCAGAGTATCCAATATCAAGAGGAAAACTGTAAGATGGAAAAGGATAGATAAATTAGAAATTAATAATCTAGGATGTTGGCAGTCTGACCAAATCATCACCTGTTGTTCTTATTTTTCAAATTATTCTTCCTGTAATTTACTCAGCTGTGCCTATATTTCTCAAATATGTACAAAGTTAGCACAGGAGCCAAAGTTGTTAAGGTAAAGCTGTGGGGTTTTTTTCTCTTTACTTGCAACTATTTAAGTAAAAGATAATACACGTTTTTATAAGAAATTTCAGGGAATAAGCTACTTAGCTCTTTCTAAGAGTAATAAGTAAATCCTCATGCAATAGATTTGTGCATTAGGTAAGGCACCACTTAGTACTGTATTGTCTTTTATTTCTTGATCCAAAACTGTTGAATTTTGCAAAGTAATTCAACTCAAATTCTGGGGATTTATTCATTGATATTAATTTATAGTTGTAAAAAATGGTGCTTACAATAAATTAAAATAAAGCTTTGTCTAAAAGAAAGTTTTATAGGCAATTTACTCTGAATGAAAATGTACTCATTCTCTTTCATCTAATTTATATTCAAAAGAAACTATTTTGCAATGTAGAATTCAGATATAAATAACCATGAACTACCAAAGAAAAAATTATACACAAAACAACCCAACATCGTATCAACTGAAGTATCCTATATGGAGGTAAACAATCATTTCCTTCCTGTTAATAATACACATTCATATACACACACAAAGTTCTCACATGTACATTTGTGTGTATACACTATGTATGCATGTGACCACTAAAAATAATTAACCTGTAGCATAATGGAATTGAATAAGACCAGTTGAGTTCAGATTTATTTTAACTGCCTCATGGGTATATTTCAACATGACCACTATTTGATAACCCAGATGCCTATGTTTGTCATAATTTCAAGAATATGTTAGTGACAAAAATTGTCAATTTTCTCTTCTGATAGCTTCTTGATAAGGTAGTATCTAGAAGATTCCCAAATCTTATCCATTGGCAAAAACGTATCTTAGTGGACTACAGCTTAGGCTAAAATGAAATGATGCATTACATTTTTGAGTAAAGAATTTAATGACCCATGTGCATATACAATAGAAATTGTACTAAGCATTATTTACTCTCAATGAAAATAAGATCATTCTATTTATCTGATCATGTTTTTTTCAGGACCAAAATTACCTAAAGCTACAAATTGAGCAGTCATTTTTGGCTGAAAAAATATTATTTGCTTTATTTTTCATGTTCTATCATTCTATATTTTATTTTTGAGGAATTTTTGATTTTCATTGTCACTAAATCTGTTCCCAGCAATCTTGGCAATGACACCTGTTACTAACTAAGCACCAATTATTTAAATGTCCGGAGGTTTAAATTAAGAAGGTTTTTTTTTTTAATTTGGGGAATATAGTTTTAGACAAAGTGACAGGGGAAGTAAGTTCTGAAAGCTGTGTGTCACAAAAACCATGTTGTTTTTGATAATTGCTGTCACAACACCTGTTCAAGAAGGAGTACAGCTAGCCCCAGTTTTCTCAAGCAGAGTATATGAAGATGGGGACCTAAGGTACAAAGGTCAGTAGCAAGCATTTGAACTTTTGGCAAAACCATGTTCTTGGCAATTTTCTTTTATTTGAAGACACACAAAATATTACTACAAGGAAAAGAATATATTTGAAGTCCTCATACAATTAAACATATGACCAAACTGATATTAAAGGCATGTAGTTTTTGTCCTTTGATAGGTATATAGGAAAGAGAAGCAATTCAATTTCAGTGTGTTTGACTTCTTGATAAATAAGAACATTTAAATGTGAGTAGTATTTGCTTAACCAATATGTAGAATGCTGAGCTACACTAAATTAGAAGATGGATGAATGTGCAAACTTGCAGTAATCAGAGAGATTCGAATATTAGGTAGCCCTGTAACAATACAAATATTCTCTTAGTGTCTCATTTGTCCCATCAAGTAGGGAAGTAATTGTATATGTAGGATTTGTTACAGAGACTGTGTTTCTGGATCATAACTTTGGATAACTAACTGTTGTTGGGTCACTGAGAAAATCGAAGGCATTATTGGTGCCACTTTCAGAGAAAATTAGTGTATAGAAATTAGAGAGGGTGGTCTGAGTCATCTTTACAGTGGCATAGAGTAGCAATGAGTGGAAGAATATTCTTCAAACATAGCAGATAGTTTTAGAAACAATGAGAGCAGGGCAGTGGGAACAGTAAAATAATTATTCTCAACTATTTTCTATTCACAAAAATAAAATACCAAAGAAGATAATCTCCCTGAGAAATTATAATTAGAAAGAAATAGAAAGAAAACTTTATCTAATTTTAACTTTCCACTCTTTAAAAAAAAATACTGTTTCTCATAAACTGAGACAAAGCCCATAGTCAATTATATCTTTTTAAAAAATCATTAAAATGCCTTAAAAATCTATGTTCTATCATTGCATATATCACAAATCATATATTGTAGAGAGAGGTCAAATTTTTTATTAATATTAATAATACTCAAGAAAATTGGTGATTATGTTTTTTTTTCTTGTATGAAATGACCTGCAAGTTAGATGTAACTATGATTACCAATAGATATGTATCTGAATGACACAACAGAATTATTGCCATAAAACTTCTCAGGGAAATGCAAATACCACAAAAATAATCCTTTCTCATAAAAGTAATTTACTCTCTGCCCTATCTGTTTCATACTCATACTCAGTAGAGAACATAGCTCCATGCGTATGTACATGACCAAACAGATGTCCACAAAAGTCCCCACAGAAGTCATGAAGCCATCATGGCATGGGTGCTACCTAAGTGTATGTGTAACCGGTGCTACTATGAGTATAAAATCAAAGTCAAATATTTGCTCTGATGCCTTCAGTTAAACTCGAGTGTTGATTGTTCTGAATGTCTTTGGGAAGGGGTACCTGGCACTCAAAGAATGATTGATTGGGCTTCCTGCCTTGGAAACAAACTAAGCCACACATAGTAAGAGAACATAACAATAAATTAAAATGTGATACTGCTTGCCGCAGTTTCATTCAGCACTTAAGTATAAAGGAATTTGAGTGGGGGTGGGGGGCAGAATGAAGTAATAGTGTAAAATTAGACTTGAATAAAGAAGAAAACAAGTGCACTATAGGCTATCAGAGTACCCCTGTTTCTCAGGCTTGATTGTCTTTACATGTAGAGACTAAATGTCACATTATAAAATGCAAGATACTCTGGTAACATTTTAAGTATTCTTTCTGTCCAATTCAGTGCTATCATTACCAGATATGATTCCTCTCTGGGTTCCAGGGCAGTCTGCTTACTTGGAGTTCTTTAATTAAGTATCTTAACTGGACATACAAGGACACTGAAATTTAAAATGTGAAAACAATGGGCCATTTGGGAATAAAATCTCAAAATAATATTTTACCTAATTATTATCCATATTTAATTTTGAAAGTTAACAATTGGGTTGTTGTTGTATTAATCTGCATGATTAAATAAAATATACCTTTGAGCTTCCTGGAAGGCTCTTTATCCTGTAAATCATCAGTACAGATTTTCGTTTCTCTGGGGATAATTGATGCCAATCCAATGTCACACAGAAAACAATTCCTATTATACATCAGGTTGTGGGTGAATCTAAATGTCATAAGCTTACTTTCCCGTTGATCAGTTAAGGTGCTATACTTGACCCATTTTAAAAATATATATGCATAATGTTATGTTTATAATATAATTTACATAATAAAACAATACATTAAGTTCTATTTACTTTCAATATTTTATCTCAATGTCATTTCTAAGCATACTGATTCAGGGCAAATATTTTGTAAACTATTTGTCAGACTAATGTGCTTTTATTTCTGAGAAACTCCTGTCAATATATTTATTGATCAATGCATAATTGCCCAAGTGTATTCTTTACAACTCATTATACTCTACCTTTTATTCAACACTAACAAAATACAAATGTTTAATATAATAGTTCTTGAGTCATATTTCCTAATCTGAGAAAAAGAAACATAGTTTATTAAGAACCTTTAAAATTTTCAGCATGACTTAATTTATTTTTGACAATGATAGAAAAAAACTTTGCAAATCACAAGTAAGTTATAACTGACAAGGATTCATTTCATACAAAGCAGAATTCAAAAATCAGCTTGCTCCAAAATCAGCATTTTGGAATTAGTTATGCATATAAACTTGGGCTGGGTAAACCATATAATTCATCGTCTATCTGGGATATTTCACAGTGAATGAGTGCTAATAATAGTTACAAGGCTATAAAACTAGTAAAACCATACAAAAATACAATCATGCTGAGATGAACAAATGGTTATGAAGCGAAATATTTGGTTGTACAAAAACACTCAGGATGGAATTAGCTTTGAAATAAAATCTATCAATTGAGGAAAATTTAAAAAGTGACAAAACAGTGCTTTTTCTAGCTTTTGAGGTTTATGATAGAGGCTCAAAAGCAAAGCAATGCTATGACCTCTCACCAGTCTGTCAGTTAATAATATATTTTTATTTTGAAATCTTCATCCAATTGCTTTATTTCTTCATTTTTATAATTTTATAGATGACACTGAAAAATAAATGATGTTAATGCTGACATTAACATTTTGATCAATATAACCCACTATTATGTATAGGTAATAAAAATTATTTTGCTGAGAATACTAATTATCACAAGATAAATTAATTATTATTTGCCTTTAATCCATCAATTTTTTTTTTACTAGGGATTGAATCCAGGGGCACTTTACCATTGAGATACATTGCCATCCTTTTTCATTTTTTACTTTGAGACAGGGTCTAAGTTGCTAAGGCTGTTCTTGAACTTTCAATCCTCCTACCTTAGCCTCCTGAGTGGCTGAGATTACAGGGGTGTACCATCATGCCTGTCTACATCCTTTTCTTGAAGAAGAAAGTGGTCACAATAATAGAAAGGTATACTTCTCTGTAAAGCAAATAAAAAGAGTTTATGATATTTTACTTTATCTCTTTAAGGTAAATACACCACATAATAAAATGCCCAGACATTACAAATAAAGTTCATTGGTTTATAAAGCATACTAAAAAATTATATATATATATATATATATATATATATATATATATATATATATATATTAGTTTTTGGTGGACACAACATCTTTATTTTATTTTTATGTGGTGCCCCATGCATGCCAGGCGAGCACATTACCACTTGAGCCACATCCTCAGCCTTAAAATAAATTCTTTATATATCAAATATAATAAGTATACACTGAATTTCCAAGTAATTCAGTTATTGTATTTTATTATATTCTGACAAAAGTCTTTTTCTTCTATCTCTTCATGGACATCTCAAAAATATGCGGAATATTTCATTTAAACTATTACAGGCAATTAGGAGTCTTCAGTGTATTCCAGGAAAATGATTTCATTTAAGTCTTGTCATGTTACTTAAAAAAAAACAGCATTTCATAAAACCTACTGAAATAATTGGCATGAAGTAACACAGTGGTATAACCTTGCAACTCACCCCAATATTATTGGTGGCAGAGAGGCTATACCATGCAACCCAGCAGATGTTTTGTCAGACACCAGGCTTAGTCAGAATCTGACTCCTCTTCCCTGTAGGCTGTTGAATGAAAATACACACTGATAATTTCTATCACAGCGATCCATAGGGGATGAAGAATTGCACACCTTTCAAACTGTCCACTCTGTTATAAGTGCTGATAACTTATGATGGAAAAGTGCAACTGAAGCAAAATGAGGTTTTTGAAGTACTCCACTTAACTATACTCAAATGCAGTAAATGTAACCTTGATCTAAAAGTCCAAGTATTTCTCTAAAGCGCAGTATACTGCAGAAGCTATATGTATTTATGACTTTGGCCCCACGAATTTATGATGATTTCCTTCTGGGTATCTAAACACCAAAATCTGACTTTTGATTTATTATGTATTTAGAATTCTTACTTTTAATAGTTAATTTTAAGAACACATATTTCTGTCACTTATAAAGGAAAATACATAAAATAACTACTAGGATATAGTTTCCCCATGACCATATAGCCATGCTTGCTTGAAGAAAGCCAGCCATGCATTAACAACAAAAGTTAACACTTCTGTTGTTGCTGATGCTATTTCCATTGATGGCATTTTCTAACCTTTATGGTTATTCTGCTTCTATTTTTTTTTGCAAGTCAATGACTATTTTTCACAGGAAATTTATTTTCTAATATCTAGAGAAAAACATTCATAGTGCACTTGTGCCCTTTCTTTAAGTCCAATCAATTTCGCTCAAGAAAAATATGGTCTTTGCAACAAGTTTCATGTTCTAACAACCAATGAAATACACAATGAAAACACAGGCAGTATGTTCCACTGTAATGAAAACATGAAAGTTTATGAAAGATAAAGCACAGAGGTAGCATAGTGTTCTATGTTCCCTAAATATATTCCAGTCTGTCTGCTGAAGTGGGCACTTCATAGTACATCCTGACTATAATTTAATCACTTTCGGTAAATGAGTACCACTTACTGTAAATCTGATCATACTCTGCTCTAAATGATTTCTGCAAACTTTTTATTTGCTGTCAGACCCCTTTTGAAAATAAATTTTCCCACTGTAGACTAACCCTTAAAGTCACAATGATGCTCTGCAGGGTTCTTTGTGAAAGGAACACAAGCTAATTCAAATATGAGAATTGGCAGCTTATAACATAAAACCATAAGCATTCTAAACCTTTTGGCTCACTTCAATGCAGTAACAAATTTCACGTGTTGTTTTAAATCTTGCTCTTTTTTCCCAAATGATTACAAGAATTATCATCAATTATTGTTGTTCAATTTTATTTTAATTTGTTTAATATTAGCACATTTCAAATATACAAAAAGGGATAATTTTTTAAATGCTGTATATTCCTATCATGTAATGTTAATCATTTTCAATATATGATTAATTTCATCTCTTACAACTCCCTAGCTGTCCCATCTCATCTTATTTTGAAGGAAATCTTGCACATCATATAATTTTATCCTTAAAATATAGAATATAGATTATATAGAGATTACATAGTTCTTTTTCAAAAGCATAACCTCAACATAATTGCTTTCTAAAAATTTCCAATGATTTCTTGATTTCAACAAATTTGAACACAGTGCTCAAATGTTTTATTATCTCATAAATGTCTTACTTTTAAAATTCTTTATTGAATAAAGACCCAAATAAGGTCCACATGTTGTTACTGGCTGTTATGTTCTTCTTATGTCTCTTTTAATATAATCTGTTTCCATTCTTCACAAACACACACACACACACACACACACACACACACACACATACTCTCTCTCTCCCTTCCTCTCTCTCTTCTTTGCAATTCATTTGTTGAAGAAACAAGATTTATTGTGTATCCAGTTTCCCATAGTCTGCATTTTGAGAACAGCATCCCTGTGGTTCCTTAACACATTCCTCTATTATGTACATTTCCTGTAAATTGGAAATTGAATCTAGAGGCTTGATCAAATTCACATTTAGTATTTTTGGCTAGAGTACCCCATATGTGCTGTTATTATGTATCTTCAGTAGTTAAAATATACACATTTTAACCAAGATAGGGTTATGGTTCAAAGCAAGGGTCCTGGAGAACAAATCCATGGAATCTAATCCTGGTTTTGCCTCATTCTGTAAGTTAACTTAAGCAAATGAATTAATCAGGGTTTGAAATTTTTCATCTAAAAAATGGAACAATGAACACATAACATTCTTCAAAGACAAATGAACTCAAATAAATTACTCCACATAGTAGACATATAAGCACTCAATAAATATTAGCTATATCAATATTATAAAGTAGCTGAAATTAATTATAGGGAGGAATATGCAGAAAAGATCTGCAACAGTTTTAATTCATATAGCAACTAAATTGTTGTGTGAATCAATAGCAATTTTTCTAATCTAGTAAGTCTAGTAAGGATGGATTTTCCATAGCTAATAAAAAAAAATGTTGAAATGTGAGTGGACTAAAAGGTTCAAATGTATCAGGGATCTGGTAATGAAAGTTACAGCCTTTTATTTGTAGGTCAGTGATTGAACACCCACGGTTACTAGAGATGGAAAGTAGTTGCTGCTTACTGCCTCTGTAAAATGCATTCTGCCTTTCAACATACACCATTCTTGCCTCACCCTCAGAGAAGAGCCACAAGCACACTTATTTTACATTTTATTCTTTCTTAAATACACTTTGACAGTAACAAGTAAAGCAAAACCATTTTCTTAGCTATGCAGAAGGAAGAGGTTAGGTTCTTGCTTCCTCAAAAATAGTTGAGGAAGAAAGTTTTCGCTTTTAAAGATAGGGCATAAATGTTCCAGACCTTCAATCAGTAGTTTATAGAATTTATAAGGGAACAAAATCACTTAATATGCATTTTTTAAATCATAGTCTTGAGAATGTCTATTAACTAAGGATTTAGCAAATGTTAAGTTATAAAATCCATACGATTGGAAAATCGTGAAGATTTGAAGTCAGATGAGCAATGGAAAGTTTAGGCTGGATATTTAAGGAAACTACCTATTAGCAAGAACTATTAGATAATGGAATGGTACTTTTCTTAAGCTCCATAAATTTCAAAAGTAAATTGGAAAACATATTGGAAGAAAATGTTCCACCTCACCAGGGGAATAAATGAAATGGTCTTTTCATCTCCTTTTCTATAAGCTGGTCTGCAAATTAGATGTATAAAGTTTACCTATCCAAATCATGAACACAGTAAGTCCAATATTAGGCTTAGTCTGAGTTTCACTGGGAAAAGTTCCATTTCCAGATCCTCAACCAAAAGCTGAATAATACCAATATGGAAATTTGGAGCAAAATCAATTGTTAAAGTCAGATTATGAGATTTTAACTGCCATTCTAAAACTACTTATACTGCCATTCAGTGTTATTTCCACTTGCCAGATCAACACCCAAGAGTCATTTTGACATTTAAAAAAAAAAATCCCAATTATACATCCAACTGCTGATTTACAAAGCAAACGGCAACCTGTGATTCTGGCTCTAAAACCCAGTTTGCCTTAGGGATAGATGGATGAAAGAAAGTCTAGCCTACTGTTTAAAGGCTAATATTCCTGCATTTCCATATCCCATTTAGGGCAGACAGACTTTAGCACTTCAGCTTAAGCGGTATCACTTTATAGAAGGTGCTTGAGTGGAGTAGGCAGCAAGCTGGAATGGGATAATAAATGGCAAAGAAGCAAGAGGCTGCTGCTGCTGCAGGTAGGCTTCCATGCCAATTGCCAAAGGAAAATGGCTGTGAAAAGCTAACACATTTTTTTATCCATGGGCAAAGGATGAGAATTTAATAGTAAAACAGCAAATTGAGTGTCTGTCCTCTTACTTCTTACTAGAATTTCTTTGTTGTCCTTTGCGTGGGGAAGGTTAACAGCTCAACCTAATTCTTCGCGCCAAGGAACTTTATAGGCTGTCATTTGGTTAAGGTCTAATGGGCCTTCCGGGATTTGATAACTGAATGCTGTGCTCAGTGGAGCAGGCTGCTCTGCAGAGGGCCTGGAAAGAATGTTTGAGTTGGAGAGAAGGTGCTGCTGCTCCAACTGCTTTTCCACCTGCAAAAACAAAACCTTTGGGGACAGTAGCACTGTAGTTAACAGGAGGCCAGACTCACTCACCCTGGGATCCCAGGAATGAGAAAGGTGTTAACTTAGCCAGCTCTTCTGTTTTGCCAAGGATTTTCAGGGCTTGCTGTTTTTGGCAAAATTTTGAAATATCCCACTTCTCTCACCCTGAGCTTTTCCCTTTCCATTTCTTAGGGATGGCTTTGGGTATTGGGATGACTAGTCCAAACAGAAAGACAGACTTTTAAGAGGATGTGAGATTCGCACTGTGTGATTCCCCACACGCCTCTAAGCAGCACTTGGCTGCCATGGAGAGTTGAAGGAGGGACCCAGCACCAATAAAAGGACCAGTTGCCAACCACCTCGACCTCAGGGTTGGAAAGTGACACTCCTAAAACCCCAAGCTGACTAAATCACATGGAAAGTTTCAAAACATTGCCAATTGAAAACGCTGCAGCTTTCACTTAGCAGGCTCCAAAAGCCAGTTCATATTTATCTAGGGAGAACTGGCACAAAAGTCCTGATGCGAGCACCTTACAGCCATTTCTTTCTTTAAATTTCCAGTGAACGATCTGAATCATCTGAATCAGCCTATTGTGATATAGTGAGATAGTGACACAGTCTTTCATTCCAAATTTAATGTTTCAGAAGTTTAAGTGATGATTATAAAATAAACACACACCATTTAATTTATTTTTTATGTTTCTTTAAACATTTTTATTATCATGAATTATGTGTAACATAAAATATGCCATTTGAGCCATTTTAGTGTCCACTTCAGTGGCATTAATTACATTCACAAGTTAAACAGCTCCTACTACTTTTTCCAAAAGTCTTCCATCACCCCAAACAGAAACTCCACAAAAAAAAAAAAAAAAAAAAAACTTGTAAAGGGTGGTGTTTTTGCTTACACATTCACCATAATTTGTGTTCCATACAACCTCAAAATAATCATAATTAGCATTCATGTATTTTCAGAAAATAAATAAATTATTGTTAAAGTGTAGAACTAGTGGCAACTGAACACTAAATCTGCATGATTCATACAGTAGTTTTCATTAATTTCATTTAATTAATCAAGCATTTTTGTATTATGTAAAATTTTAGTTATAAGACCTGTAACCTAAAAAATTATCCTACTGCTTGGAATAATAGCTGAAGCAATGTAAAATAAACAAATACAGGTTTAAAAAAATGTAAAACTATAAAGATGAGTTCACAAGGCCAGGAGTATTAAGGCATGACTAAATTCTACAATTCTGAAATTATTTAAAAAACATTTTCAAATTAATCAACAGATTAAAAGTATGTTAAGGATAATTTTGAAATGTATTTAAGTGAGGATATGGAATATAAGTTTATAGTGCATATATAATGCTATCTCAGCCACTGATTAAAATTGCCCTATCTTTCAAAAAGCAAAACTAAAATATGAAATATAGATTTTCCAGTTTTAGGCACAGCTGCTTCTCATTTCAGTCAATTCTTGCTCATTGATTAGTAAATCCAATCAATGGCAATGACAATTTGAGAAGTAAATCCCTCCATCAAATCTGAAATCTTGCATGTTGCATCTTTAAAGTTTGCCCTTTTCTTTCATCACAACACATTTCAATGCCATGTGAGGTGAGTGCATCATTTATTTTAATCCTGTTGAAATGAATGGATGAAGCTAAATAACAATGCAAGCCTTTTTCCATATAGTGCTGTAATTCACTTTGAAGTGATAGCACTTTTAGGATTAAGATGTATACATTTTTGTTGTTTGACTAGTTACCCTTTCTTTGTGTATTATATTAATAAGAATTTAAAGCAAACTAAGTCACAGCTGCCTTCTAATATAAGCCTTAGAGTTTTAAACAAAATTCCACTGGAGCAGCCAACCAAGATGAATAACTATTTTAAAGGGAATAAAACTATCATTTGGTAACTACAGACTATAGGATTCTCTTTCATTACTCGAGTTAGAGTGACTATCAATGAAATTAGTCTTGAAAATATTTTCATTTATTATCACACTGTCAGTATTACAATGAAAAAAGTTTGAAGTACTATTGAAAAAAAATTAATAAAGATTAGATCCCTAACTTGATACTTACTGTACAAATCAATTGATTCATGTAACAAATCAAAAATTTTATGAGGAATATTCGAAATAGATATTGTCCAAAAGATATTTATAACAGTTATTTATTTAGAACATATGACAAATTTCAATGTAATGTGATTTTTGAGAAGATGGATATTCTTCTCTAAATAGTTGTATACCAAAAGCTCTAGTGTATAATATTTAGATATTAATTTGTTAACTTGTTTTAAATAAAGTTTAAGTTCTAACAGTTTCCATTATAAAAATTATTCAAAGAAAGTGTTCACCAAAAGAAATTTCCTAACATATCACCATCTAAAAATTATTATTATTACCATTTCAAACCATTTCTTCTTTTACTTTAGTGCTATTCAATTTTTTTCTAATTCAAAACTAATGTATACCAACAGTGAAAACTTGGATAAATTGATAGCTACAATGTAAAATAATAAATTATAAATTATAAAACCTACATATTTCAACCATTTAAAGGTAATCTTGTAATTACATTGGCAAATGTTTTTAGCCTAGTTTTATATTTATATCCTCTTATCCAAACGTTGTAAATGTTAATAAGTTATCTTTCCTCTAATTAAACTGTAACTAAATACTTAATGCAGAAAAATTTGTAGGTGAGTAAAAAGGATGTACTAAAATTATACATAATCTCACCAGTAGAAATCTATTGGTAGTTTCATAAAGATACTATCAACATAGTTTGAATTGTATATTTTCTCATTTTCCATAAATAACTACAAACCTTTTCAATTTGATTTGGAATACTTCAAAGTAATATATAAGGGTCCACTTAAAGAAGAAAAATTCAGAACTATTCTTCAATACCATCAAAGTAAGCCATGCTAATTGGCAAGTCTTATTCTTAGTTTTCAAAGCCCTCCCACATCCTCCCACCTTTCAACAAACTGTTGCCAACCTTAGTTTTCCCCACCTCTTAGCAAGTCAGCTTCTTCCTGCTCCTCATTTCCACTTTCCATATACTACTCATGCTCTTCCCCATCTTTTCAAGACTGCTTTTCTTGCTGTTGTTATTACTTTTCGTGAGTGTACATGTGCATGTGTGTTTCGTCAACCCAGGTCTCGTCTTCCTAGAGGTTTGAGTCAAAGGTTTCCTTAAACAATGTGTCCTTTTCTACAGCTCTGGCATGATATCCCTGAGAGATAATTGAGGTACGGAGCAAAGCATGGGGAAACAAGAAAAGGACCAGGTTATTAGACTTGACCGGGCAATTACAAGAAATAGGGTAAAGTATCAAACTCCTGGAACTTGACTACAGGTTCAGAAAAGGATCTATGACATTGCTGACCTTTGCAGGGAGGCTGAACTACTACTTTCAAGCTTCAAATGAAAACAGAATTTGTTTCTAACCAGGTCAAAAAACTGCCCAAATAACCCCAAGGTTAAAAAATGAAAGAAGTTGGGAAAGGAAACCAGGCAAGGAGGTGTTATTCTCAATGATTTAAGTTAACCCAATAATGTGATAATTAGGGTTGTTCTAGATCTTGTCAATACTGAAGTTTGTATAATTTGTGAAGCTGTCTAAGGAAAAAAGATACAAAATTACAAATGGTAGGTACCACATGAAAGCCTCTATTGTAGATCAGTAAAGATGATAAAACCTTATTGAAGACTTATAGATTTAGATATATCTTTTTCTATCTCTTTAGAAAATTTATAAATATGGTTATATGGACATCCTTCCTGACACCAACATGCCTCTGTTGTTGGCTAACTGGGGTTTGTTCAAATGAAGGGTGCTAAACTGAAATTTCATTAGCTTCCTGGGAAGTGTACTGTCTTAGGTCATTTTGTGGTACTGTAATAGAGTACATAAGACTGGACACTTTATAATGAACAGAAATTTATCTCTCAAGTTCTGGAGGCTTGAAAGTCTCAGATCAAGCCACTGGATTCTGCTGATGGGTTTTTTGCTCTGTCATCCCATGGCAAAAGGGAAAACAGAAGGTAAGAGAGAAAAAGAGAGAGGGACAAAAATAAGCTGAACTTGTCCTTTGGGCAAGAATTCATTCTTATAATAATGACATTAACATGCTAATGAAAATAGATTCCTCATGATGGAATCATCTCTCATTAGGCTCCACCTTCTAGCTCTATTGCACTGACTATTAAGTTTCTGACATCTGGGTTTTTTGGACACAAACTATAATATACAACAAATAGACAACTGTGAGAACTAAGAAAAGAAGAAGAATATGAGAGCGCCATAGTCCAACAGAGGAAGAAGACTTAATGGACTCTGAGGGAAAGGTGTGTGGGTGGGGATTGCTCATACCCTGGCCTTGAATACTTCCTGAATTTCAACAGGAAGGCAGATAGCATTCAAACCAGGAACAAGATGCCCACCACTCTTCAGCTTCACCTTGAAGTTTCCCTGAATGTGAAGGTAGTGATCACATAAGCTCACCTCAGACACAATTCTAGGAAGCCCCCTCTAGTCTTTGGTGTGTCCAGATACCTACTGGTGTTCAGCTGGATCAGACAGTCCTCAGCAGTCCGTGACTTAACAGTCAAGTTACTCCCTGTTAGGGGGTACAGTCTTGTGTGCCCTCCAGCAGATGAATAAAACTGGAAAATATCATGCTAAGTCAAATAAGCCAGACTCAAGAAGTCAAGGGTTGAATGTTTTCTTTCATGTGTGAAGCTGAAGCTAAAGAAGGGAAGGGGAGGGCAGGCAGGCATACCATGAAAATAAAAAGGAGATGAGTGGAGTACAGAAGGGAGTAGATGGGGAGAGAGGAAAAGGGAGGAACTGCAAATAAAATTGACCAAATTTTTCCTATGTCCATATATGAATTCGCCACAGACAAATGATTTAAGTTATCTGTGTATATCCATAAAGTACTAATTTAAAAAAAAATGGAAGGAAGACTAACAAAAGAGGAAGGAGAACAGTGGGAAGGAGGAGGGGAGGAAAAGAGAAAGTAATGGGAACTGAAATGAAGCAAATTATATTCTATGCATATATGATTATGTCAAAATGAACCCCACTATTACTATCATGTATAACTACAATGCACTAATAAAAATATTATTTTTACTATAAGCACATCTGCATGAAAAATAATGAAGAAAAATTCTAATGTTATTAGAATAAAAGGTTAGATCTAAAAAAAAATAACAGGAATAAAAGCAGATATGACAGAACAGATGATGCCCAAGGAAAAGCAACTTGGCAAGACCCTGGGTTCAATCCCTGATACCAAGTTAAAAAAAAAATTCAGATTAGATTTAAGTGTATAGATTTGGAGTGAGGTGAAAGAATGAAGAGATCTCATTCTGAGACTGAAGCCCGATCTCAGAGGGTCTTGGGAATGCTAAGGACAGTGCACTGAATTCGAATGGCAATTAGAATAACACAGAATAGAAATGAGGTTTGTATTATTTTATATACTAGTTTGCTGTAAAGAAAACAAGGACCAGAAAGTTCTCATGATGTGCTAAGGCCATTCAGCAAATTAGGAACAGAATAATCAGCAAGTTGCTTGAGTTTTATTATCACCTCAGATAAAGTAAAGAAAATTCTATGTTTAAAAATGTGAGTACATGTTACATAAAACAAAAATCAAGAGTCTTTGGGCTGGGATTGTGGCTCAGCCATAGAGTGCTCGCCTAAAATGTATGAGGCCCTGGGTTCGATCCTCAGTACCACATATAAATAAATAAAATAAAGGTATTATGTCCATCTACAACTAAAACTAAAAAATGAGGCTTCTCTGATAGAGAAAATTTCTATAAAATAAAAATATATGTAAATTAAATACATTTGTGAATAATAAATAAAATGTGTTAATAAAAATAGTTCTGCTTGAAGTAGTTAAACAGATCTTAAGAATCAGATTTGCTGCTGGGCACAGTGGTGCATGCCTGTAATCCCAGCAGCTCTGGAGGCAGAGGCAGGAGGATTGCAAGTTCAAAGCCAGCCTCAGTAATATAGCAAGGCCCTAAACAACTTGGCAAGGCCCTGAGTTCAATCCCTGATACTTGGTGAAAAAAAAAAAAAGATTAGATTTGCTAAGGTGCATTTTAACTTCATCACCTACTCACCTACTATCTGATTTTTAGCATGCTGCTCAATTTTGTTTATCAACTTCATCATCAGTAAAATGGAACAGATAAAATCCACCTCATTTTGCTGTGATGAAGATCCACAAGAGATGACTTAGGAAAGCACTCAGCAGTACCTGGCTTGATTTATGCTGATGAGCATGTTAGCTGTAGTTCTCATTCTTCTCTATTCTTCTCTTGTTCTCATTCTTCTTCTCTCTTGTGTCAAGCTTTGTTCTTCTCAATGCAGTTAACAAACTGCAACCAGTGAACACTCTGAAGTCAAATATGATCATGTCTTATCTGCCTCAACCTGAGGCAAGAATGAGTAATACCCATCACATTCTTTTTTTTAGAGAGAGAGAGAGAGAGAGAGAGAGAGAGAGAGAGAGAGAACTTTTTAATATTTATTTTTCAGTTTTTGGTGGCCACAACATCTTTATTTTATTTTATGTGGTGCTGAGGATCGAACCCAGTGCCCCGCACATGCCAGGCGAGCACACTACCACTTGAGCCACATCCCCAGCCCCCATCACATTTCTTATGTGATCTGATCTCTCATGACCATCCTAGCTCATTTTTTAATATATTTTTTTAATGTAACATTTTAAGGTACAGTCCAGGCTAGGCTCCAGGGCATGCAATTTTTGGCTGCAAGTTCTGTAGCAGTAGTTACTAGTATTACTCTAGTTCCTCCCATTTTTTAGCTCTTAATTTAGTTATCTCTTCAACGGAGATGCCTTACCTAATGTTTTAAGATGGACCTAGCTGCCTTTCCTCAGAGGTCCCAGAATACCCTCTTCTGATCTCATTCCTAACCCTTAGCAAATGGTATCGAGATTTTCTGCTTATAGATCTGGATCCTCAAGTTCCAAATTCCGTGGGGGCAAGGACTATGTCTAGTTCACTTCTTGCCTGTGCAGCAAGCAGAGCAGCTAATAAACAAATCCTTACTGAATATATAATTAAGAATGAGAGTGGTGTTTAGCTCCAGGGCGGAAATGAGTATTGACTGCATTGGGGCATGAGGAAAACTTCTGGCATGATAGAATCTATATCTTGATCTGAAAAATAGTTACACAAGTGCATACATGTGTAAAAATGTATTGAGCTGAACTCTTAAAATGGTTGCACTTTCTTTACCTTTATGAAAATATTTTAGTACTCCATTTTTTGAATTTAAAGAAGTACAAAAAATGCAAAACTCACTATGTTGTTGTAAGTCAGGTTAGTGGTTACCATTGAGGTGAGCTAGTCACTGGAAGGGAATGTTGATTTTTTTTCACTTTACTTAATATAAAACCAGGGTATTTTTAGTTTACAAAAGTTCATCACGCCATATGCCTATGTATGCCTATGATATATGCACATTTACATGTGTATATTATACTTGAAAAGTCAGAGCAATAATGAGAAACGCACCATATGTGTGTATGAGTATATAACAGAGCTCTTCCTAACATAGATCTTCCTATTTCTGATGAGAAAAACAAATTAGTTCTTTAAACTATCTCTCTAGTTCCACATCAGAATCAGTGAAAAATAAAACTGCAAAACTTACTTTCTCTCTCTACTACATTATCCACCTGTATGGATGACTACTTACAAGCACAGATTTATGCATACATGCCAGTTAATCACACATTTATTATTAACTTTATACAATGGTGAAAAAACACAAATGTCTCTATAGCTCAACTCTTTTAGATGTTATTTTTAACACGTGGCTCTTAAGAACAATTATCTAGAATTACTTTTGGTGTAAAGTGAATTTTTTTTTCAATTATTTTCTTTCAAAGATCTTCTTAGAGTAAAAAAAAAAAAAAACAGAACTTTACTCTTTCCTCTTGCCTTAGATGAACTATTGTTTAAAACAAGACACACAGAAAAGTAATTTAGATACTTCTACTAAAGATGTTCATAAAGCATTCCTAATGCTTAAAAAAAAAAAGTTTCACAGACTATGTAATTTCCCTACAGAGCATTTGTGCATGATTTGGTTTTATTTGGTATACCTACTCTGACAGCAGGAGTTCTGAATACAGGCATACATTTAGCAGCCACATTGTGAACAGCATGAATAAAGGAATAAACATAACCTCCAGTCAAAATATCAGCACAAGGCCCTAATGCCTAAAGGTAAGAAAGGTGGCTGAATGATAGCCGGCAATATTTCCGTTGACTAACTTCAATCAAGTTCAAGTTAAAAAGCAAACCAACGAGATAAAAAGGTATCAGACCACAAAGAAGAACTGAAGAATCAAGACTTACCCCACCATCCCCACTCCACATCATTTAAAAAAAAGTACTACCACAATTTTTATATCACTACTGATTTCAAAACACAACTTCATTTTATTTAAATAAAAAGTGATGATATTGTTTTAATTCTCTTTTGTGTGTATTTTAGTTTCCAAACACATGTTTCAACAATTTAGAAAATACTGTGCTCAAAGAGGGATTTCAGGTCAGCTTTTTTTCTTGACCAGAGGTACGATCCAGAAATACATCAGTCATTGGTGTCAATTTGTGACAGTTCAAATTGCCAAAGGTATTTGGTAAAGTAATGGCTGTCAGAACTGTACAGGTTACTGGACAGTCAATACAAATCAATTACAACTGCTACCAAAATGTCCTCACATTTTGTGTTAGTGAAAATGGGTGTGTGTTCATTCTTGACAATTGAAACTTCTGGTATATCAGCATTAATGGTAATAGAGTAATGATAACAATAGCAGTGACAATAGCAGTGCCAACAAAAGATGCCAAGTTATTTGAACATTTATTGTTTTCAATAAAAGATACACAGATGTTGGTAGCCCAGAGCTGTTTTGAAGCTTCCTGAAAGATTCTCAGATATTCTGTGTGTTGTCACCTTTCACAATATGGCTGCTTGTGCTCTAGTCATCATATTCACATTCCAGGAAAAAGAAAAGGAAATAAGAAGGGGAAACTTATTCCCTTTGAGGATACTTCTTGAAAGTTGTACAGGATATTTACTTCTCATTGTTCAAACTTTGATTATGTGGTTATAACTATTAAAATAATGAATCTAGTCTTTGATCTGATCAGCAAGGTAGTTAACTAATATTTCAGGTTATTATTTTCAAGAAAGAAAATTGATAATTATTTAGAAAGTATTTTTACTTCAAAAAAAACCCACTATAACAGATCCCTTACCTTGGCAAAAATACAAAACTACTAGATAATTCAATTAAATAGTTAAAATGAAATGATCAGACTATTATTTACCAAAATGTAAGCAAAGGAGTTCATTAATTTTTTACTTATAAATTATTTTGCTGACCTTCTTAATGTACATGAGGAAATTCTCCCAGATATCAAAGAACATCTCAAACTTTTTAAAAACTGTGTGTTTCATTAGCAGGAGAAAGAGAAAAGAGGAATTTTTTAAAGAGAGAAGTTAACTTAGAAATAATTTTATCCCACTCCTAAATCAGAATTAATACTCTCCGTTGGGAGTTATGCTGTCATATTTGAGAACCACTGATTTGAACATACTATTTCTGGAAAAGATTTCTTTTTAGTAATTACTAACAGTTTATGAAAAGATCTGCAATTTTATTTTTCCAAGTGTTCAAGTAATCTTAACTCATCAAAATGCTAAAATCTTTTCTATCAAAGTCATCTAAGACTTACTCATGTAAATGGCCTGCCTGTTCCCCTGACAGCTGGAAACTCTTAGTGCTGATCTGCAGCCCTAGTCCCACCCCAAGCACTGGGACTCATTTAGCCTCTAAGATGGAATCATTGCTCTTTGTCTAACTTTAACCTCCCTTCTGACAAGGAAACCAGATTTTGGCAGCAGAGCCTCTGTGTTTTGTCGGATGCTAGGTGTTTCTCATAGGATGCTCCTCAGGAATCCTTCCACAGCATTCTAGAGAATCCCTGTCAAGACTGTGAGTGAATTGCATTGAATTGCTTTAATGGGAACCCACTACCTTTCCAGTGGCCCTTTATACAGTTTGTTTGACTATGCATTCATTTGCTGAGTAAACTAGAGCTGAAAGGTGACTGCAAGTCAGCCCTGATGCCAGACACTGGCAATATAAAGATCAAAGGCACAGTTGTATATCCTCTAATGAGAGAGGCAGCTTGTTACAATGACACTCCTTATGAAGAGGTCTTGTTCTTAAGTTAGAACATTATTGTCTTATGGAATAGATTGTTTAGACCCCCCACAGATGCACACTCAAACCTGAAATATTTTCAATAGGATTATATGATCATCAACATTTTCACCTTACATCATACCCCCATGTTCTACAAATAACTTTTATTTAATATCATACAAACATCATTTTATTTTCTTCCCCAAGCTTTTAAAACCTTGCTAATTTAACTCTTTAAAATGTTTTCTGTTTCTGCACTCTATTCTAGGATAAATTACAATTTGGAAATAACCTTTTTAAAATGCAGTATTGACAAATAAATATAATTTTTAAAAAAATCCTAGTGAGTCTTACCTCTACTAAAAAAAGGCTTAGTAATCTCATCTAAAGCAGCATGTCACAATTCTTGGTCAAGAAAAACCAAGATGCTGCAGTTTGAATTTAAAGACGCTTTCAGATCCCTTTGAGTGTTAATGTTTTGTGGTAGGTGTTTGTGTTTCAAAAATGAATTAAGTATCCTAAAGTCAAGAAGCCCAAAGTCTAGTGAAGAACCTGACATATTAGAATTGGTTACTCCACAATCATACAAACAAGGCATAGGAGAGCAATACTCCTGCTGTCAAACCACATTCCATTCCAAAATGAGGCAGTCCTCATAGGCTTCTCACAGGGTTAGTGACCATTCAGTGAGTATTGATGCATGATGGATACAGATTCCAAATCAAAATACTTTAGGTAAATAGTAGTGTTGACATTGATTACATAGAATTTTTTTTTTAGTTTTGGTTTTTATGAATTAACTTTTAAATAAAATATCCTGTAGAAGATTTAATATTAGGGTCTGTAAACAAGTCAGGATGGCACCTGGCATTTTGCCAGGGGGAGTGGTTTGTGAAGTAACGGCAGCGAGCCATTAAGTGTGGAGATTCTTTATTGGTTGACTGCTGTATCTATTTTATGTTAATTAGGATAAGCTGTGTGGAATGTATATATAGCCCTCCTGTCCTACAATAAAGGGCTCCCACTCCTGCTGTATCAGTCTACACAAGTTGCTTGTCATCCCCCAGTTAGTTTGCTGCAACCAGACTGTGGCAATTTACTACATCTGATATTTCCTGTGTGTTAAAATTGAAGGACTAGGGAAAAGACACCAAAAACACATCCCAAGAAGATAGGGATAGAAAGCTTATAATATGAGGTGAGATAAATATGATATTTACTTTTCTTTGTTTAAACTTTGATTATATGGTTATAACCATTGGAATAATGGATCTAGTCTTTGATCTAAGCAGCAAGGTAGTTAACTAATATTTGAGGTCCTTATTTTCTAGAAGAGTAGGGAAATTGATAATTATTTAGAATGCATTTTTACTTAACATCACTTTTAAATAATGTAGGGACATATAAAACAGCTTAAAGGTGATGCCCCAAAGTATTTTAAAATGATTACCTCTGGAAGGGAGAACATGAGAGGTTTTGTTAACTTCCTTATAACATTTTCAAATATCAAAGAGAGTTACTGTAAATTTTGGTACAATAAAAACTGGTGAGTGATGAGGGCCTAGAAACATGGACAATGTGAGAGTGAGCAGTGTGAGAAACCTGGTCATGTGAGGATTAAAAGCTACAAAAAAGGTATTAATAGTAAAAGGGATACAATGGTAGTGATGCATAGTTTACTGCTATAATAATATCTGGTTCTCTGCATTTGGGGTAAGTCACAGCTCTGGATTTGTTATTGAGAAGGTCCACTGGCCAATGAAATGATCAAAGCACAAGTACATTGGTCTATCTACTCAGAACTCAGGTCAAAATATGAAAATATATCTTGTTGAAACTTAAAGAAAAAGCGTGCATTGTTCTCATTTACAATAGTGTAAGTAATGTTTAACAACAAAAAGTATAATTTAATCTATGAATAATACATATACAGTCTCAATTTATGAACAAAATGATGCATGTTCTGAATCCAAGAACTTTGTTCCCAAATGAGTCAGGATGTGAACCAAATTAATCTTTTTATTACTGATGTTACCTTAAGTCTGTTTTCTCTGGAATTATTTGATATGTGATATTTCATAAATAGATAATTGGCAGAAATTTAGCACTTTAATTAAAAGTGCTCTCTGATTTCCCCTGATGGAGGTAAACTTTCCTCCTCTGACTTCACAAAATATCAAATCAATGTCTTAACTACATGACTTCAGTATTGTCTATTGCAGTATAGATTCACTTGCACATTTTGTTATACCTGCCCTACTCCTATTTCTGTGAGTTCCTTATTTGTGTCTTATTCACCTGTGCATTCCTTAAGAGCAGAGTTAATTTTTTTTAGACTGGTTTTATAAAAAATACAAGTAAAAACTATCCCCCATAGTTCTGATAATGCTTGTGGACTCAATCGACGTTTATTAGGTTAATATAAAATATCCCTCACTTTATAAAACCGGAATTGTGGAAACCTGTACTCCAAAGCTCATCCTCACAAGAATGGCCTGAAATCACCAAATCAACCTGTATCTATTCTCCATTTTTTTTATAAATATGATAGAAATAAAGTTCTGTGCAAATGAATGCTGTCATCATCCCTCTATACATTCAAGATGGGGGCTGGGGGTGCCCCTTGGAAATGGTCTCATTTTAATGAATATCCTTCATCACACAACAAAGTCCTATGGCCAAGACTCTTTCTTCTTAGATTTTGTTGAGTTGTAGTGTTCTTTTAAATAATGATAGAGTTAATCCAACAAAATAATGTTGAACCAAATCTGATTTCATTTATTTATTTTTTTCTTCCTAGAGTAGAAAACTCTCAAAGTTGCTTAGTGAAGTGCTGAATGCTTTATATTGACAGACTACCGCTGTTCAGCAATCTATATTTGCAGGCTGCCAAAATGAAAGCCATAGTTGGATCTTCTTTGTTGTTCACAGTATTTTAAATTACAAATGATGTTGATTTTAATCATCTTTGCTCTATTCACTCACAGAGCCGGATGCTGTACAAGGCAGATCTCAGATTCTGTATAAAATACTTTTTATTGGGCTTAGCACTTGCACAGCACTTTACACCTTCAAAATACTTTGTAAACATTAACTAGTCAATCCCTACTGAAAAACAGAAAGAAAACAAATCTTGATGAATTGGAAGTTATGTGTAAAACAGAGCTAAAGAAAAGAGTTTTCCTGCAGATTAAATTTGAAGGCAAGGTATTTATTTAGCTATTTACTTTCCAGCCAATAGAGTATATTTCAAGAAATGATTTTTAGTTCTTCACTTTCCATTGTAACATGGTGAAAGTTTAGTGATTGTATGAATTACAGTAGTATCAATATAATTATGACCAATAGAATGTATGGCACATGAGGAAGTCTTAAACATATTGAATGCTTCTTTTTACCCTATGGAAAGCAAATGTTTATAGCAGAGTCAATAACACTCAACTGGTCTCAGAGAACTGAAATCACATAAAAGTTACTACTTTTCCTTTCTGTATTCTAAGTAGCAACAACTTTATTTGGTATAGATGCAAGTAAGATTAACTTAGTGCAAAAACCAAATGAGTCCCCATATTTACATTAAATATATTAAAATTCATAGCATTGCATGAGTCAAGCTACTATGTTATTTAAAGAGTATGACATAAAAATTGTTTCTGGTTTTCCCCGTAAAATACAACTCTGAGTTCCCTGGCTTTGCTTTTCTCTAGTTCTATCTTTTAAAGTTTCTCACATTTTAGCCCACACTTTTAAAACAAAAATTGTATATTTTCTTTTTGGAAAGTGACATTTACTCTAATCATAAAAGAAATTCCATAAAGAGTCTAATATATTATCAGTACTATCAATACTATAACATGATAGATAAAGGAAGAGAAATTTTCATTATTGCCTTTTATATATTTGGAAATTGAAAGCAGAAACATAGTTCATATCCAGAAGAAACCTCAATAATGAGTGTGAGGGGAAAAAATCTTCTAAATTTGATATCAAATTGAGCTATGACACTAGTTCAGAAACTGAAAGTTATCTATGATATACATGTTAAGGAAGGCCTGAATTACATTTTAAACAAATTACTAAATAAAATACAACGTATTACATAATTAAGAGGAAAAAAAGAACTTTAGACATCAAATTTAGCAGAGTGAATTCATTTGCTCAAAGAATGATTCATGAATTGGGCAGCAGTCAAAACCAACAGAGATTCAGAGAGCTCTACCAGCAATATGGTAAAGCAGTATATCTAACCATAAAAAGGAAATTATACACGAAAATAGCTTAATTGGTTACAAATGAGCATTTACCTGTTTTTAGCATGGCAAGTTGATTCTTGTCATTGTATAAACATGTTCTGATCAGTTGGCAGTTGGCAGCCTATGCCTGGCTGAAGATCAGCTGCTGTGATTGCCTTAAACCAAACCAGTTATTCATTTCATGAATATATGCTTATGTTACATTCTGTTTCTGTAGAAAGTTATTTTATTTAGGTTTCAGTTTGCTACATACTTTTAAGTCTACTTTAATTTTTTATACTATAATTATATATCATATATAATGAAGTTTAGATTTGAATCAGGGAAAACTTCAAATTTACTGATTCATTAATATTCATGTTTCTAAATTCTTTCACAGATCTTCATTTAAGGTAGACTAGTTAGGGACAGAAATCAGATAAATTCTGATGATTAAAGTATAAATTAAAATATAAAGCTATGGATAAATAAAGTGATTTCATAATTTCAGGCTCCTTTTTTAGGTGTAAACATTAAAAGTTTTACTTCTGAAAAATTGATGAAAATATTATGCATATCTGTGACTTTGTTTACATGTTCAGAACAATCTTCAAAAATGAAGAATAAACTTGAACCTATATGAAAATGAAGTAAATTTTTATAATGGTACTTTATACCTTATTGATATTTTCAATATTATTGTTAACATCTTAACCATAGTCAGGTATTATTTCAAGGACATTATTTAATCTTAATGTTAAAAATTCCTTTAAACTATCTTATGCACACATTTCAATTTCTAAATCATTATTTAAATCTTTCCTTCCAGAAAGCCAAAACTTCTCAGATGCTAACTCAATACCATCTACTCAACAAAATGGTTAAATCAATTTCTTCATAAACTTAGCAATCAGATGAAAACAAGTGACTTGCCTAGGATGTGGTTTCTGAAGCCTCAAGAAAGACTTTTGACTTAAAAATAAATAAATGGAAGTATACTTTCCCTGCTCTTACCTCCTTATTAAGTAATAAGCACTCTTGAGCAATACTTGAAACTGTGAAATTCTACGGCCACCAAATAGCATTATTTACTTCACAAATTTTGCCTAGCACCATTCTGGTAATTATCTAAGATATAAATGGAAACTGCCCACTAATGAATGCAGCTCAAGCTTGGCTTGTAATTCATAAAACCAGTTACAGTTATGTTACAGTTTCTATTTCATAGCTTCCACACATACCTTGGTGGAAGATTGGCATTGATGCAATAAAATATGGAACAGCAGGAAAATATTATATGCCAAATAGGTAGCCTATTTTAACAACCCACTGTCATGAAAATTTTCCTCCCATCAAACCTAAACCTTTCCATCAACTGCTAAGTGAATTTAAGGCCATTCTCAGTTGTTCTAGAATTTGGCTGATTTCTTCTTTTTCTTATGGTTAGGACTTTATATTTTCAAAGTGCTTTTCAACCACATTTACTAATCTTTCCTCATAAATGGGCTGGGAGTTTAATATTTTCCCTCTCTTTTATAGATCCTAATATTGAAGCACAGAGATATTAAGAACCATTTTCAAGGTTACACAGCAAATTAAAAACCCAGCAGGGAATAGGCAGCAGAGCACCTGAGTTTCCAGACTATTTTTCAGCCAACTGGGCCATGGGGACTCTGAAGGAATAATAAATTTAGAAAGAGAAAGAAACTTGAATTAGAAACTAAAATTGTGAAAAATATGAAATGTGTTATCAAAATCACAGTTTCTTTTTTTCCCCAGATATGAATAGTGATGAAATGCTTGTCATCCAGGTAGAATTACAGACAGATTAAGTTACCCCTAGCTGACTTCAAACGTTCTCAACCACTTATAATGGTGCATAACACAAGTTAGGAAGTAGACTATATATAGATGACCAAAGTGAGGCAGGTTCTATTGCCTAATCTCTAAGGCCTGCAAACATCTATTTTCAGAGATCTGTCTGAGTTCCTCTTCTCAATTTCACCTTTCCAGTTCTGTTCTTCCTAGTCAGTCCTTAATGATGGGTATCAGGAAAGTAAGAAGTACTTGAAATTTGAGTTTTGAAGGTTAGTGCAATAAATTTGGGGATCAAAATCTTGTGGGTTGTACCTAGATACTAATGTGAAATGGAAGCTTGTGGCTATTGGGGTAGGAAATATGATGAGTTTGTGAAAATAGGAGAGACCTCCGTAACTCCCACATAAAGATGATTTCATACTTTAGTCATACGATCCGATCCGGGAATCTTCTAAATTTCAAAGATCCCTCCATCAAGAAGCATTCTTTGAATGTCCTTAATGTGTTGAGCTCTGGGGTAGGAGGAAGGGAACAACCATAAAAAAGTCCTACTTATAGGCAATAATCTAATTCTGTCTGGAACATCAGAAGAGCTTTCACAGAAAAAAAAAAAACTATATTTTAAACTAAGACTTGAAAGATATGTAAATAAGCCAGATTGCAGAGTTAAGGAGAAGAGTTTTTAGGCATTTGGAACCAGTTACATACAAAGACAATAAAGCAGAAAAGGGTATGAGACACTAAAGGACTTTAAAAAGGACAATAATGCTAGAGAAGGAGACAAAGAGCTATCAGGTGATGTGTAAGGGATACAAAGGGAGCAGGTCAGACCAGGCTTAGATAATGGTATTTTTTTTCTTACCTTATTCTAATGCCACAAGAAGGCTTACTATTTTATTTTTTATTCTTTTTAGTTATACATAACAGTATGATTCATTTTGATATAATTATAAAAGTGTGCAATATATTTTGTTCTCAGTCCCCAGTGCTTCCTCTTTCCCTTTTTTTCTCCTCTCTCCCCATTCTTTAATGTTTTGAGAGAGAAGTAATATGATCCTGTGTGAACTGTTCAAATATCAGTCAGATTTCTGAATGTGTTTATCTGTTTTTCATGTTCTCTTCACATCCACTTGCAGGTATTTAGCTCTTACTACAAACAGATCCTTTCTCAAAAGGAAGATCTGATCATTGGGAGAGTCAAATAATTGAATGATGTAAATTTCCTTGAGTTTCCATAAGTTCCTGCAAATTTAGCCTCAAACTGAAATAAACCAACTGATACACTTGTGAAACTCAAAATTATGCTATCATCAGCTAAGCTGAATGAAAAGAAATTAGACATGGAAGTAATAGGCAGCCCATTTAAAATGGTTTCTTTTATAGAAACATCATTACATGGGACAATTAAAAGAAGGAAATATATTTGAATGTGCATTTTTAAAACAGTTCAACAAAAACATAACTAGCAGAAGTACAAAAAATTTTGTATCAGTGGAAAGACTACAGTCATAATATCAGTTTAAAAAAAACAGAAAACACATCACGAGATATCATTAAGATGTATGAAACATAGTACAGCATTCAATTACATCAAAAACAAAGATATTTAAGAATAATAAAATATTAATCATTTACTACCTTAAATAACTTATCAAAATTATTCATTGTTTTGTGCCATGCCTTCATTGTTATATCATAGTAATAACATATAATTAACACAAAATACTTTGTTATAAGTAATTGGAAACTTTTGCCAAGTATATGGGATGACTTTATTAAAATTTTTATTATAGTTTCAATTAATTTTTAAACATTTTGAATAAATAACAAAGATGTCAATGCCTTCATTTAATTTTATGTAGATAAAATTTTGACATTTACCAGGACTAAATAAGGCAACTCTGCTTTGGGACTTTTTAAGAGAATAAAATTCAGAACTCAGTTTCCTATGATAAAGTGATTCATTCTTATACATTTTTGTTTTTACACAGAAATAAAAATACAAGTAAGCAATAATAAGAGGAGTCTACTTTAAAAGCCACTTAATGATAATATAAGGAACAGAATTGCCTTCTGAAGCCTGACTCTGAAATTTAAACCAAATGTTTTTGTTATTATACTGATTACCTAAATGATTCTGATGAAAAATTGCCATTAATCGGAAATGTCTCAACAATATTAAGATATAGATATATTTTTAGACTAAAAAATTCTAAAGCTTTAAAAAACAATAATTTTAATTACACACACATTTAAAATGCCCAATTTCAGGAGGTCCTAATTTTAAAGACTCCAATTTTAAACCTAACTGTATAGGTAAAAATCTGTTTTGCTACTACCTGTTGCCACTGATGTGCACTTGAAATACAAAAATGTTTTGAAAACTGTGAAGACATTTAAATAAAACACATTATGAATCATATTCCATAAACTCTATTGATCAATAAATATTCCCTGAATCTTCTGTAAAATAGCTCAATTCTCAGACCTCATTTCTCCTTGTGAAAGACTTAATCCTAAGACACTTACCGTGTCTGCCTTCTCCCACTTATTACTTCTGAGATGCGAACATACCCCAGGAAAATTAAGTACCCAAGAATGAAGCTGCATTTTGCTGGATCATTACCCTGAACATTCACTGAAGTATCTCTACTCACAACTAGCCTTCAATCTTAGCTCACACAAGTTATGTGGAATCATTCCTCTTTCCAAACTGTCAAGGCCAGAGTTGTGATTTAGATCTAAAAGTCTTCTGTGTTCAGAGGTGGGGTTTGGAGAAGTAATTGGATCTTAAGAACTCTAACTTCACCAGTACATAAATCAAATGATGGTTGAATAGATGACCAGGAAGTAGGACCTAACTGGATGATGCAGGTCACTGAGGGATTGCCCTTGAAGGGTTTATCTTTCCTTTGCCCCCTCTGTCTCTGCTCTCCACCCTTTGCCTTCTGGTTGCCATGAGATGAGCAGATTCCTCCTGCTATACCCCTCTGCCTTGATGTGTCAGTCTTACAGCAGGCCCAGAGCAATGGAGTCCGTCAAACATGGACTGAATCCCCTAAAACCCATGATCCACAGTGAATTTTTTCTCCTATAAATCACTCTTTCTCTGATATCCTTTTTGGGTCTACAGGTGCATTCTCTCCCTAGACCCCATTAAATTCTGTGGAGCTGAGGTTTTGTCTCACCTTCTGCCACTTATGTACCTCTTCCCCTCTTGCAGTGCTACCCTAGCCACCGAGAAACTATCTTATAAAGTCCTTTTTTTTTAATATACCAACGATTAAACCCAGGGCTGCTTAACCACTGAGTCACATTCTCAGCTTTTTTTCATATTTTTATTTTGAGACGGCCTCATTAACTTGCTGAAGCTGGCCTTGAATTTGTGATCCTCCTGCCTCAGACTCTGAAGTTGCTGGGGTTATAAGCATACTCTGCCAAGTTTTTCTAAGACCTTCTCTATTCAGAATGTACCCCCCCACCCCCAGTCATGTTTGCCACCTTCCTGGGCATTACCCTAAAAGTTAAAGGGAAGAAAATAACTTCTATTTCTGGGGCAGTTCCCAAGGTTCCTGCTGGAAGGTGCATTGTGAGCTTTTCCTCTTTCTCAGGTTCCCAGCAGGATCTAAACTCCCTTATCTCTCCTTAAGGAATTTTCATTAGTCTTCAGGAAAGGAAGCCTTATTTCTTTGACAGGGAAGAATATCAATCTTCTAAATCTGTATTTTCAAAAATCATTACTTATTAGCCCTCTCAATTGAACAATAGAAACACAATACCAATCACTTTGGCTTTTTTCATAATGTGACATAAGAATGACATTAGGATCCAAGGGGCTAAGCAGGGCTGTGAGTAGGACCATATAAGCAGAGACTTTAGCTACCATTTGCTCTATCAGATCTGCAATCATTAGTACACATAGGTGTAATAAACATTTTCCAAACTACAGGGCCTCTTTAGAAATTCCTCTTCAGTCATTTACTAATACAACCTGGCCTGAGATATACCAGTTCATCCTATTATTTGGGAACCACACGAAAGTATATGAAATTTCTTGGCTCCATCTGTTTTCCCTGAGTAGACACACCTCACCTTGATCTATTCATTGAGTCCTCATGTTGTTTGGGCTTTTCTGAGAAAAGAAAAGATAGATTGTTCATGCCTTCAAATTCCCTTGAAACACCAGTGCTTTATTCAAGCCTACTCCTGGCAATCAGGGGTTCTTAAAACTCCTTTTATTAGGAATCTAGCTTATTTACCACACAGAGAATTAGCTTCCAATTTTCTTTTTCCTTTTTTTAGGATACAAAGAGAAGCCATAATTCTTGACTACCAGTTTGAATTGCATATTTGAAGATCAAAACTCAGAAAGTAATGGACTTTGATTTCTCTGCTTTCTGTGGTTGTCATATCCCTTACTGAAACAATAATTTAGCACTTAGCTGTTTGCATGAAGAGAGTTTAATTAGGAGGAGAATTTTGCTAAAGGAATAAATGGAGAGATAACAATTCAAAAATATCAGCCATTAAGTAATTATTTTCCTCATCGTTACATGTGAGTTTTGTTACCCCACTCAGATTCATAAAATTCACTATGCATTCAAAATGGTTAGTTATTTTATTTTCCTTATGGTTTCGAACTCTGTAGTTTTTATGGGATCAATACTCTGGATTACAGAAAAGAGTATGAAATAGGTTGGGGAATACCAGAGTACTGTAGATATTCTGTCTTTCTTTTGGTCCTTAAATATTAAGGAATGAAATGCACGGCATACACAATAAAGGACATACCACGTCGATGATCAATGTGAGGAATTTCATAAAATTTAAGGCCTTATATAAATTATATTATTATAATATGACTTTCTAGAAGAAAGACATACTCAGTCACAAAAAACACAATATCATTATCAGTTAAAAAGGAAAGAAAACACTTCCCAGTTTGGGTGAAATTTAAAAAGTACGTGTCTGTTCAAAATTTAATATTTTTGCTTTGATCAACTTATGGTCAACAAACACAAGGGCTTGAAAAGCATTCTGAATCCCTATCTCTGTGATATAATATAAAACAAAATCTATTTTTGTCAGAATTCTGCATGTAAAAAATTTAGATGTTGTTTTTCTTTAGTTACTGTTGCTCTCCTGTCATAAAATATGTGGCTCCAGCCATCATGTGTGTTGTGATTACTTTGTATTGACATTATCTTGTGCACTCGTCATAGCGAATGTTATTCTCCTTGTATTGTTGTCTTAACACTTGGGAAGTATAGGGAAGTGACAGGAGATATGAAGCTCAGATCCTGCAGCAAGCAAGTTTTTCGCTACATCTCCAATACTCCACCTGAGCTGAGGACTTGACTCATCACTTGCTGTTCTGGTCCTGGATCTTTCTCAACTATACTAATAAAGTGAAAAGCAATGGCAGCGGAAAGAGCAGGCCTTTGCTTCCAAGCCTGTCCCATTTACAAGAACAATGATGCTCTAAGTGCAATCCACTTAGCTTTCCATATCACTCCTCTACTAGTCAATTGCTAATCCTTGAGAAATGCAGGGAGACTGGGATGGCTTTAGGACAAATTCTCCTCTTTCATAAAACATAAACTAAAGAAACCCATGAGGCAGCTATGCTTTATGAAATGGAAGTAGTCAAATTACATTGAAATATAAGAAAATGGCAACATATTTGGATGAGATATGTATCTTCACACAATGTATTGAAAAAAGATTAATATAGTTGTGATCTAGACTATATAAAGATCTATCCATACTACATAAGAATAATTTTAATTTCAGCCCTATATTTTGTTTTATTTTTTAAGTTACCATGCTTTTTATTTTTATTTTATTTATTTATTTATTTGTGTGTGTGTGTGTGTGTGTGTGTGTGTGTGTGTGTGTGTGTGTGTGGTGCTGGGGATTGAACCGACTAGGGCCTTGTGCATGCAAGGCAAGCACTCTACCAACTAAGCTGTATCCCCAGCCCTTAAGTTACCGTGTTTTTATAGGAAAAAAAACAAATTTTAGGCTTTTCTTTTTTCAGGATGCAAGAACCTAACCTAACCCAAAGCTGTTATTTTTGTGGAAAACCAAGGGTACCCATTCTTACAATTGAAACACAAGAGCTGGCATTCAAAGGCTGTGTTGAGACACATGAGTGAAAGCAGGACATTCTCCAAGTGTCAAAGCAAGAGTAAATCATTTTGAAAGACATAAGATATTTTAAAAAATTGGAAACACTAGAATTATTCAGAGATGCATCTCTGATTTTGTAAAAAGATCATTGTAATACACTATTGTAATCCAGTTTTTCTCATTGCATTTAATATTTAATTTCATTTGTTAATCAATATAAACAATAGTTCTTTCTGGAGGAAAGTGATCCTATTGAACTCTATCATTTTGGGTTTTTCACCTTACGACACACACCCACAAAGATTGGGTTATTTAAACAAACATTTACATCAAAATGTACAAAACGTTAGCTTATAGTAGAATTGCTGAGAATACCTTTTCAAGAGATTTTTGAACTCTAGCCTCATATTAATTTATTCAATAAAATGTAAGAAACAAAAAAAAATTAAATCTCTTTATTTGCGCTTTCCTAATCACATATATCAGAAAAAAAACCTATCACTCTGAAGGAAAGACTTATGCATTATGTTTGTTTACTGATGCTGGTGCTCAATCCAACGAGGCAGTGGGTTATGCTACTTAATGTTCTACTTTGCTGGGAATGCTACTGTGTTCAAAATGAACTTTATGTCTGACAGTAATTTTATTTTCAGGTTCAGTCATAAGATGCCTTTCTATAGGAACAGCTTCTATCACAGGAACAAATTATTCAAATCTAATTTAACATACTCAATAATTCTCCTCAGTTTTATCTTGGGCATTTTGTATTCCATTCCCTACACCTCGTGGCTATGTAACAATTCAATTACCAAAGTCCTTCATCCAGAAAGTGCCACTGATTTCCAGTAATTCTTATTCTGTTTGATTTCTTTCTTCTCCTAGTTTAACACATGCCAGTTGGTGTTGACTGAGTTAAAAATCTTGAAATAAGTCTGGCACTGTGTCAGTATGTAGGTTAAGAAATGAAAAAAAATTAATAAAATATACACTAGAAATGGAAAATAAGATTAGCACTGACATTTCTTGTCATGAGGGCATTTTTTGTCTATGCACACAAAATAAAACAAACTCAGAGCAGCTGAAGAAAAGAGGAATGAGAGACATGATATAAATTGAAAGATGAAAAGGCAAAACATGAGTGCAAAGAAGCACATTGAGAGCACAAAGAGTCAGCTGGCAAGAAAAAGCAGCTCAAAGAGCCTGAGAAGGTGAAACCTCAATTAGCAGATCAAGTGGGTAAGAGGCAGGTTTTGAAATAAAAGAGCAATCGCATAAGCAACTTCAAGGGAGATTAAAAGAGCAAGGTGATGAAAGTGTATAAGAGTCTTTGGAGATTATTAGGAATTTTATGGAATTACAATGATGAGAAAATTCTAAGGGAAAAGTCTTTTACGTATTCTTCAGTAACAGAAAACGAACTGTCAAAACCTGTCCACAGGGACACTAAATTTGGATTCTTGTTTTTCAAAAATGAGGTTTATCTTCTGAATAGATTTGGATTCATCTTTCTTCCATTTCTATAAAATAGCCCTCCTCTGTTTTATAAAATATGCCAATATACATAAATACCCATACACAGAGTACCTGAAATTAAAATTTCAAATAAAGTCAAGGAAAATAAACTTAATAGTGCAAGTACACAAAATTTATTGGCAATATGAACAATTCTAACGATTACATTTGAAAATGAATTTCCATAAATCTTCTCCATATAGTTAGAGAAGCTGCATGTAATAAATTGATGAGTGATCATTCAATTATTTTGTTAAATTACAGAAAACACAAAGTAAATTTAGACAAATAAGATAGGTACGTATTTGGAGAGGAAGCCTAAGAAAAATCCTGTTGCCATTATTGTTTAAATGATTCCAATAATGAGTTTCTACTTAAAATGTGACCAGAGTCTACAGACTTAAAGATTCCCTTTGAAAATCTGAAAATTATATAATAGAAATAGATATATAATTATATTTTTGGTGCTTCTCTATCTTGTTTTGTACTCTTGTGTACCTTAAAGAATTTTAATAGACTTCTATAGAAACAGGATTTAGAGGTATAGTTGGAGAACCTTTACAAAGAACAGCTAACAATTACCTCACTCTTGCTATGAGGAAGATACCTGCACTGCATTTAAAGAAACATATGACTAGGAAGTATCCCACTCCTTTGCCTGCTTTGTTTACATCTCAACTAGGTTATGTAACAAATTTCTTCACATAAATAAGAAAAAAAATACTTTAGAGAAAAGGTTCAAAACATAAGATAGGAAATTCAGAGGAAAAAGAATGAGTATTTGCAAAGATAATTAGCATTAGCAATAATCCAGGAAAGAAATTCTAAAATAATATAATAGTTAGTATTTGTTGTTTGGCACTGATGGAGACAACTGCTTACTTCTACATTCAAGATAGGGGAGGTAACTAAGGCAGTATTATCAAATGTAAAAGGGAGTATAAATGTAAACCATCAATTCTGTCTCTAGAAATACTTATGTTAGAAATACTTCTATACATGGATATGTTTTAAAAAACGTTTATTAAAGCATATTTTATTAGCAAAACTATTAAAAAATTCTCAACAGTGAGAAAACTGTAAATATAGTTATGTCATAATTCTACCATTGAAAACTATGAAGTAATTGAAAAGATCTAAGAAAACTCAATGAAGAAAAAACTTCCAAGATATTTTTGTGTGTATGTTATACTGGGGTCCAAACCCAGGGTCTCCCACAGACTAGACAAGTACTCTATCACTAAACTATATCCCCTAATATATACTTTGACTGAAAAAAAAATAACAAGTAGCAGTAAGTAGAAAAAATGTGGCAGAGTTATATTGGCAGAAGGAACTGAAACTTGATACTCAGAGACTAAAAGCGGTCTTCCAAATTTTAATTCTATATACTTTGGGTTTTTGAATAATGTACACAGTGTTCCTGAATTTAAAAAGCAATACATAGGTGAAATTCTTTATCCTTTTTATCCTATTTATCCCCTGGAAGTACAGAACTCAATTATACATAAAAATTGTTTTAGTTTTTGTACTACACTTTGTATGTGTGTTTTTAAATAACTAAATACTTTGTATGTATGTTTGAGAATGACTCAGTGATATTAAAATTATGAAAAAACATAATAAAACCACTTTTATATTGGAAAAAGCAGCATGTATAGAATCACAGACCTTTGTACTCAATCTTTACACAACCATTTTTGAAAATCCCCTGAAATCTGAAACTCAATTTTCCTTATGAAAACTCTTATCTGTCCTATGTAACTTATGTTTTCCATAATTATATCTACTGTAGCTCAACTTCTACAGTTACTATCATATTCAAAAAATTCTATAAATACCACTTTGCAAATAGCACATTTTATGCTAATAGCTACAATTATTTAATTAATCTAAGTCTACTTGAGAAAAACATAAATTAACCCATTATTTTCTTTGTCTTTAAATGTAACTCACTAAGTAGTTATTCTAGAATCGGTAAATAAAACTCTAGTTTCAGCTACTTAGTCTATATTTCAAATATAATAATGTAATCAAAAGTGTTTTATAAACTGAAACAACCATTAAAATTGTTTCAGAAATCAATATTGAAGTTTCTGCATTCCTATAATCAAATGAAGACTTGGTATAATTCAAAGAAAAGGAGAATTAGTAAGTTTTTATTCACAAAAAATTGAGGATTGGTTATAAGTTTGTTACAAATATTGTATGTTATGTTGATCAGAGCCAATATAATTGCAACAAATGGAAACTATAGTTGTGTATTATTTTAGAAAAAAAAGGGCTATTAGAATCCCCCTTCAAATTGAAGAATTTTCTTTTACTTGAAGCTTCTTAGGTTAATATCACATGTTAAATGAGTAAGAGATAAATCATAGGAGATACATGATAGTTAGATACATACATACATACATACAAGAAAATAAAAGGATGCAAGTTCATAAATCACACCCTATAATAAAAACATCATTTTCAGTTGTTTATTTATTTTCAGTGTATTAAATAAACAACTGAAAAGTGTTTCATAGAAAATAATCTGACTAATAAGCATTGGAAGGTAATGGGAAGATAGTTTTGATGGTGGAATATGAATGGTTGCTTCACACAGTGACAACTCACAAAAGAGAAAGAAAGTAAGAGAAAGAGAAGATACAGTAAGAAAATTATTTAGATTGAAGGTTACATCAGCTGTGCAAATAAAGAAAATGGTGCTATCAACTACTCACATCCTTCAGATGGATCACTGAAAAAGCTCTATGTAAATAGTTTTGATGTTTAAGCTCCTGCAGAAAATAATGCAGTAAAAAATGCTAGCAAGAAGCTATGAACTATGAAGGATCTTACAGTCACTTTTCTTTTAGCAGAAACAGGCCACTGATCAGCTGATTTATATATTAAAAATCACTTATTATTAATAGCTTTTAAAATGACCAAGAACTGCAATCTTTGATGGATAACTGAGAAGTTGTAAGGTTGATATGCCCTGTTGCATCATGGGTACTTTGCAAATGATAACAGGAGGGCCTGGACTTTTGTGTCAGCTGAATCAAGTCTCCACATGGAGAAATTTCTCTCACCTTAAGATTTTTTAATAAAATAAGGTAACAAAAGTTAATGGCCTGCCAGATGTTCACCACAGGGAGTTTGTTTCACGGAAATTGAAGGAAGAACTTAATTTTGAATTTATGGGAACATCCCTCCCCCAATTTTCCTTGTTTGTCCCAGGTTGCTTTTCAGGTTTGTTGACCAATGCCAGAAATGCCACGCTGGGACTCTTTCCGAGTTATTCATCTCTGCATTAGAACAAGATGCATTTAGCTTTCAAGTGTGTGTGTCTGTGTGTGTGTTTTATACTTTTCCCATTACCAGGGTGCAGCCTGAAGTAGTAATAACATCATCCTGAAATTGACAACTTCTCTGACAATTTTTGCCCAGTTCAACAACAACAACAACAACAAAATCAAATGTATCAATGGAAATACCTTGACACAGTCAGATGCTCAAGCTGTAGCATTCAATGGAACAAGATACTTGGTATTCCAGTTTCTGTGTTTAGGATACATGTGTCTCTTTGTTGTTCATTTAAGCAGGCTTGAAACTGAAGCAAAATTGAAACATTGCACTTGGGTGATCTCCAAGAATAGATAAAGACAGAATACTGGAAGAACCTTTTTTTTTTTTAAGCAATCTTGAGTTAGTGAGTTAAGGATCAATGTTTATACGCCTTGGAAATGGGTTGAAGTAAGAAGGAAAAAGGAGAAAGAAATGACTCTTGTTCAGAATGAAAAAGGTACAAAAACAGTCAACTATTCCTCAAATTATAGATTCATATATTTAATTAGTACAGGAGTATATTTTACACTCATGTGTATGCGTAATTCTGCACAAACACTGGATCTGTAATAACTCACTTCATGAGTGGATCCCAAACTTTGAAGGATGAATACAGATAACCCAATCTCCAAAAAATTGAATTTTCAGAGGTACCTCAGTACACCTTCTTTCAGATGGCACATAATATGTAACTCATAAAACATTGCTTTTCATGCTTATGACAAAGAAACCTAAAATATCTATTAAGATAATTTTACCTCACATTTGTGGATAGTTATCTTTTTCTTGATATCAGCTCAAACTAGGTGAATAATTTTTAAAAATGTGTAACAGATATATTTATATTTAACTAAAAGAGAAAAATAAAAACCTAAAAAATATTTGTTGAATATACAGTTGAAAAAGCAAGTGTGTAAACAGACTAACCCAATCTTTGTATAAATCAAACTTTGTGACATACAATAAGAAATCCCCACTTAAAACTGATTAGCTTTCTAAACACTTTACAATTTAAAAACAATTCTTATGTTGCTTTAAACAAAACTAAGTGAAGGATCTACATTAGTGGGCAACACATACAGCATTGTTTTTATTTCCTTTATTGGAGGATATTACTCTAATGCACTACTCTTCTTTGCTGATATGAAAACAAGGAAATACTCAGTTTCCATCATTGAAAGAATATATACAAACAGATTGAAGATAATTTTCCTAACCAATCTCCCAGTTTATTAGCAGTATTTCTCGAAGTTCAGACATATGATTAATATCTTTGCAATATAGGCCACAGTCTTACATGATACATCAATGCATTGAAAAGAGCACATGTATTTGTTGTAGACACTATCTATTTTAGACTAATATCAGTTATCACATGAAATCTCTGATTGGTTTTATTAACTATATTTTCCTATTTGATACTTACATAAAACACCTCAGTCATTAAAGTTTAAAAGTGTTTCTTCATCTACCACCTAAAATTAGTTCTGGTCCCAGTGTGGTTAATTCACCACATTTTGAGAAATTGTGTTCCAAGACTTCAAGTCTCAGAAGTTCAGTTCCTTTGGGTAATCTCACACTCCTCTGTGAAGAAAGAAATTCTCCAAATCTTTCCATGTGTAAGAAATTCTCAAAATATTCAAACTACCTCAGACATAAAGAGCCAGGCATTCTGTATCTCTTCTCAAATGGCAAAGAGAATATAGAAGTGGTGATTATAAATGTCTTCATCCCCACTTCCAAAATTAATTTATGTTGAAGAGAAGGTCACCAGTCAGAAGACAGAGGAGGACTTGAGCTACTATTGGTTTTATTCAACAGAAAAAAATTAAACATACATTGTTCAACTTACCAAGATAACACAGACTAACCTGTAATGGACATTATGCCTAAATTATGAAAATAATCATCTCGATCCACATATTTGTCTAAGAAGAATTAGCCTTAGCATGATCAGTCACATTTTCTAATTGGATAAAAAGTTTCCTTGTATTTGGTGGGATTTACTTTATTTAATTTTACCCAAGTAATTTCTACTTTATGTTGGATTTGGTAGCTTAAAAGAAAATAGGTTGTTGGAGAAGGTGTCATCAAGTATATAAGAATTCTACATATGTCAGCATTTTATATCACACAGTGAAAAATTCAAGGCTTAAGAAGAACAAGTTGCCTTAACTATATTTAATTTTGCATTGCAAATAAGATCTGCATCTATAGGCATTTGAGGAACAAAGTTCTATTAAGGTAGAATTTTTATTTCACATAAATTTGTGTCTGTCTCAAAAAAAATAAATGAGGTCTATTGAGGAAACTAGAAAAAAGTGGATATTATCAGCATTTTGCCCTTGAAATAATATAGTACACTGGAAAATGAATGCCTAATTAAACCGTAGTCTATTTAAAATGTTTTAATTTTTCAAAATTTCACTTAAAACAAGATTCTACTCACAAAGTAATCCAGCCCTTCCATTTCTATTTCCAGTGTTAACAACTATCCTGCTCTATCCATGATATACCATGAAGTAGAATCATTGATATAATTTGGCATTATACTCTCATTAATGTTTGCTTATTAGTTATTGGAAGCTGAGGCAGGGATTTGCTTGAGTCCAGGAGTTCAAAACCAGCCTAGGCACCACATTGAGACTCTACCTCAAAAACGACAACAGTAAATATGTGTGAATGTGTGTGTGTGTGTGTATACTTATATATGTATATGTAATATATGTGTATATACATACAAAAAAGACAAAACATAAATTGATTAAAATCAACATAATTTATCAAGTTAATACAATATTTCCATTTCCTTACTGAGATGGAAATATACAAATTAAAATTTACTCTTAACAATGTTTTAATTCTAAACTAAGCCATGATTTTACACAAACCACATATACTCTTAGAAATCCACATCCATTCCCATAACAAGTATTGAGGCTGTCCACAGTTCTCCTGGAGTAACAAAGGTAACCAAATAATTAAATCACAATGATAATGCAGAAATGTAAGTGCTAATAAAGGAAGAGGCACAATATTTTCACTGTAGTGAGGAGAAGAATAACTGTCTAACTAGTGAGTTCTCCTAAAAAGGTGTTTTAAAATTAATAAATTGAAATGGGTGTGTTCTTTTATGACTCCATCATATTGTTCATAGTAATCATGGATTGATTCAGGAGACCATATATGCAGTATCAAGTGACAAGCTCTTGCTAAGTATTTTACATGCTACATCTTATTTCATCTTTGTAAAACCCTTTGAAGTAAAATTATTCTCCCATTTTATAGATGATGAAGCTAACTAAGGTTTAGAAAAAGTGAGTAAATTACAAGAGCCCTGGTTGATTAATATTGGAATCAGACCAAATCAAGATTTGTATAATTCCAATACCTGAGGGTTTGGATACCAAATTGTACATCAATCAATTTTTAAGCAAATCCTCCAGACATTATAGGCAAACTCGAAATTTGCCTGCTCTGAACCTGACATCTCTTTAAAATTTTGAGGTTTTAGCTGGGCAAAGAGGTTAATTTTTGTAATCCCAGTAGCTCAGAAGGCTGAGCTGGGAGGATCTCTGATTCAAAGCCAGCCTTATCAACTTAGCGAGACCCTACGCAACTTAGCAAGATCCTGTCTCAAAGTAAAAAATAAAAATTTAAAAAAGAGCTGGGATGATGATCAGTGATTAATCACCTTTGGGTTCAATTTCTAGTACCAAAAATAATATTTATAATAATAATAAATGCTTTTTGAGGATTTTTCTCCTTAAATGCCTGGGAATGTTGCCTTTACTCAACAACAATAGTTTTATTACGCATAAACAATTTTTTATTTTAAGAATAAATTTTGGAACTTCTACAAAAACACTAGAGTAATGTTTCCACACATGCCATTAAGATAGTGACATTGGGGCTGTGGTTATGGCTCAGTTGGTAGAGCACTTGCCTAGCATGTGTGAGGCACTCAGTTCGACTCTCAGAACTACATGTAAATAAATAAAGAAAATAAAGGTCCATCAACAACTAAAAAGTATTTTTTAAATAGCGACATTTACACAATGTGTGTATTTTTATGAAACTTCTATACTTGGAGAATGTCAGCTAAATGATATATGAAAATCAGAATGAAACACAAACAATAACAGTAAACAAAATTTTTGATAAAGAAGGTAAAAAATCCAACACTAAAAAATAAGGAAGAAAAACAGTTGAGGTCCTGGACTAGATTAGTACAGTAATGCCTAATCAATTTATTTTTCTAAAACTTGTTATGTATTTCTTCATAAAAATTTTAAACATGCAGGGCGGGGGCTGTAGCTCAATTGTAGAGTGCTTGCCTAGCATGCATGAGGCACTGAGTTCTATCCTCAGCACCACATTAAAATAAACAAATAAAAATTTTTAAAAAAGTTTTAAACATGCATATATTTTTTACATAGAACGAGTTTGATTCCCTTACGCAGAAGGCTGCATTGAAGTTGTTAGTTCCCCACTTCTGTGACCACCTGAATAAGTCTAAAGGATACTGCAGGTGTAAGGTATCAGTTAAACCCCAAGCTCTCAACATGTTGATAGGAGAATAGAAATAAATGCCTTCAGGATCTTGGTAATTTGTGAACATGCCAAATAGTTACACAAGCATTTAGCTGAGACTTGCTAAAATTGCAAAGGAGAATGTAAATGAAAGCTACATCAAATTTCAAGTCAGTAAAAAATAGTTTGAATCTTTAAAAAGAAATGCACTGTGCATAATACACAACTTCTAGGAGAATCTGCCCTAGCAGATTCTGAAATATTATCTGAACACCTAAAAATGATTCCCTGTGTGTGTGTGTGTGTGTGTGTTTGTGTGTGTATGCGTGTGCGCACGCGCCCATGCACATAACTAGAGGCTTGGTTTAAATGGGATGGGTAAAATGAAAGTTAGTTTTTAACTCAGATTAACCTGACTTATTTTGGAAGTGAAGTTTTACTAGAATTTTCACTTACTGAGTTTTAATTTTTTCATGTGTTAAAGTATATTTTTTGCAGTCTCTTATTGTCATATACAATACTTTTTTGTAACCTAACACCTGCAGTTGACAATGGATTATTGTGCAAAAAGGATGCCAGGATGACACAGTATGCTTGGTAGATGTGGAACTTGAATTTGGACCTAAGATTTTTGGAATGCAATCGATTACATGATTCACAGCATCCAGGAGATAATAATAAACCACTGACAGTCAGGACATTCTTTCTCTTCCATACTTGATTTCTCATCCAGGCTCAAAGCATCTGGAGTCATCTCTGACATCTCCCCACTTCAGGCTCTATATTTAATAATCAAGTCCCGTAGTTCCACTGTCATGGATCTCTCAAATCAATTTCTTCCTTTCTATTCTCATTGCCACTACCATATTTCAGAGTTGCATTACCACAATCTGTTCTGTCACAATATAGGCTTCACGCTAATCAATCCTGAAAATGCCATCAGGTTAATCTTCATAAAATACAATTCTGGACATGCCACTCACCTGCTAAAAATTTTTCAACAGCTCCCCAATGCCTAGAGAACAAAGTCAATAATTCTTAGCTTGGAATTCAGTGTACCTATATTTTCATTATGGTGGGTGTTTTGTTTCTTCTTAGGAGGTGGGACCATTTTTTATCCTTATATATATAAAACGCATCTGGCACAAAGATTTATACATAGAAGTATGAGTTCCTTTCTATAAACTCCACTGTGATTCACACACATTTCCCTTTCTCAATTCCATCTTCCATTTAATCATCAGAGGTGCATGCTCTTTTATTTATAATTTACTTTGTACTATAATAGTCCATTACTTCAGGAAATTTTCCATAGTGGTTTTTCAGAATTACGTATCAGAGGCAGTTTCTCAAAAGTAATCATTGCTATTTGTTCTATATTACTGACATGAGAAAAAGAAGAAAAGAACCACTATTACTTATTTTGTGGAGAGTAAACTCCTTAAGGTCAGAGATTGAACCTAATCTATAGTCCTCCTCAACCTATCTCCAATTTCTCAGTAACCTGTATGAGTCCAACAAATGTGTTCACTAAATGCTGAATGTCTGGCCACAGAAAAATCAGATAAGAGACAAAGGGTGCCCATTGATATTTTCAAAGGCCATCTTTGTCTGAACTAATTCTTTTGTTTTTCTGTGAGTTAGATTATACTGCTGCATTAATAGTCTCCCTGCTCCAGGGTTGTTTGTCAGTGTCGCCTCTCTGCACAGAGAATGATTACAGATGAATCTCCACATTGGTAATTTAGATGGGAGATCACTTATCAGACCACTTGTGTTCAATTCAGTACTAAAAATACTATTGGGGTCCCATAAATGTTAAATAGCACTGAGAATAATAATAACTAACCTCTTCTTAGTACATGTGCTCCTGAGTACACACACTTGAATTTTTTCCAATTACAATTCAAGAACATTTCAGGTCCCTTTATTCAGGACCATTATTCAGGCTCCTCTGGAAATGTTTTATTCAGGTTGTGCATCTCTTCTCCACAATCTTTGATTCAGAATTCAGCTCTCTAATAATGAGAGGAAATTGGAATCTCAAAGAGAAAAACACCATTTTCTTAAGTGATGAATGCCATAGGCACACATTGTCTTAATCTGAAAAAGAAAAAGAAAGAAACCATGAAGCAGTTTCCTAAACCACTGAAATGCTTGAGCTTTGAAAACAAAGAGAAAAGGCAAATAACAAAACAATTCAACTTTTAAAAAAATATTCATGATGGTATTTGTAATGTTACAACATAATAGCATGAATAACATCCTAAAAAGGAGAGAAGTGTTTTAGCAGTTTTTGTTAGGCAAATGTGCAGCCTGGCTAGCCATGCACTGTGGCATAACCCCAAAGTAGAAAATACCTGTCACTATAGTGGAGTTGTGGTTATTGTCATTCCTATAGATGATAAAGTTAAAGGCCTGAACTCTATAGGACAGCTTTGCTCAACCCTTTCCCTGGGCTGTAGTTTACTCTCCTCTTAGTACGTAAGGACAGTTGAGGCAGCCTGTTAAGCACTGTAATGAGAACTGAGTAAGAAAACTTTCATAATAAATCAATGCTGTTTCTCTCCAGTTCAGAGAATTTCGGTTAACACATTTTGAGAATTTCTTATTTCTAACCATGGAATAGGCTCTTTTGCTTTGACTGTTTTTTCAACTGAAGACAAGCATATAACTTCTTGGCCATTCTTGGAAAAAAATAAAAATAAAAGCAGCCAGTCATGGAGCACCTGGGTACTGTAAGTCAGAGTGCTTGGAGGGTCCAGCGGAAGCAACAGAGAACTCACAGCTGAACAAGTGCTTGCTAATGGAGAAGTGGAAGACAGGATAGCTGCAGAAGCACTGTCGGACAAGTGTCTCGGTGGGGAAATCTACCAGCCTGACAACAACTTGCTCAAGAAATGGGGATGAATTTAGAGCCACCTATTTTTAAATGACCACCATGACAAGAGCTGTTAAGTATTAAACAGGTGTGTGCAATCCGTGATTACATTTGGATCTCCCAACTTAGTGGTGTCAGTAGAACTAATGACTGAGACAGATAAAGTGGCATACTTCCTGCTTGGATTAAGATTCTGAAAGCAAGCCAAAATAGCGTGCGGCACACCTGCCACATTTGAGAAAACAGTCATAATTCCTAAGATACTTATCTAAACTTTCTGGTCTTAAATTCTCTAATGGATCAGATCAGAAAGATTTCAGATATTTGTAGAAAAAAAATCACAAAAACTTCTGTGAGCATATGTCTACTCCAAATCTCTTCTTACACATGCTAGCTACAAAATTATATTTGCTGTGACTCCCTGGGTATGTGTGATCTGATAAGATCATTGACATATCAATTAGTGTGAAATGAAATAAAACAACACCCCAGCATAAATAAAGCATTGGTCAAAAAATTTGAATTCCAATCAATATTCTATACTTGAGTTAGTAAAATTTACATTTATATCAATTCTATTTGGCAAGTAAAATAAAAATTAAACTTCAAAATATTTTTAAAAGCCCCCCAAAAAATTTTAAGCCAGTTTATAAACATATTTTTTTTGTGCTTTTATGTGTGCAAGTCTGTAATTGAGCCTCTTTGGTTAGGGGCTCAGTTTGCCTGCAACAAAGTGTACAAAAGAGGAGTAGTTAATTACCCACCATGAGATTGACAATTTTCTATATAATTTGCATAAAACTGAATAAAATAGACTAATTCCCAATTTCTATGTAACTTAACATTTTGAAGTTACAAGAACATATGTATACACACATCCTTACTATTTGTTCACTTGGGTCTTTAGAACATAACAAAAACCAAATGCTTTTAAAGGTACTGAGGCATATACACAAGCTATGTATGAGAGTATATACATCTGATAATGTGGCTGTGATAACATGGCCAAATTGTTTGGCGTTTATCAAAAAGAATATAAATTACATATCATTTTTATAATGTGTATTTTATTTGCTAGTGATATTCATGATGAATTGGGTTTTAGATGTTATTTTGTAATATAACTCACTAATGTAAGTGGTTATACAATGTAGCTATATTTTCCTCTAATATTATAAATACTATTACATTAAAATCAACAACCAATCTAAAATGTGTGATGTATGAGCAAAATTTATTTTTCAGATAAAATTTGAAGTTTTTCTACCTCTATACCACTAATTGGCTAATCCATCATTTTTCCTCAACATGTTTTTGAATAGTTCAGTTTTTAAATCCATTCTTTAAGATATAAGATAGAATATCTCAAAATTGTTTATAAAAATCATTTCCCATGTTCTTCCCCAAGTACTTTATAAGGCCTAGCTAGTATTAAACTGTTCTTGCTAATTTCTTTCTGATATTTTTTAAAAAAATGAAAACTCCCTCCTATTTATTTCCTAAAAGCTGATTCTAAAAGTTGCTATTTTCAAATTTCTAAACATGTTACTTTTTGGTATTCATAACTTATTATATTTTCTTATCTGATTACATTGACCAAATCTTTTCATGGACAGTTGCTAGAAAAAGATAACAGTTCCATATTTACAGAGAAGAGTTCTGAACCCTGGAATCTAAGAAACATCTCCATGTATCCATTAAACAGAAAACTTAGCAGGGATCTAGAGTTAACACATGTACTTAGAGGAACTATTATCAGCAGTACCCTAGATTTCACACTAACAGAAAGTAGAACTTCCAGGTGATAAATACTATTAAGATCAGACTAGGCAAATGGAGACACAAGCAATTTTTAGCTTTTTTATTTTTCTATTTTTAACATCTAAATGATAAGTTTTTTTAGTTTCTGAAGTTTTAAATGTAGAAATTTTCAAACCTTATTATACTCTGTAAATGATTTAAGAAGAGCTCAAATGATTGTATTTTAAGCCATTAAATTTAATCCAGGAGGCATATTGCAGAAGGGGAACATATCAGAGTCACATATAGCATTTTCAAAAAAATACATTCCCACCCACTTTACCTCATATTAAAGGAGATTTTACTGGAATTCCTATTCATCATCAATTCCAATACAAAGTAAGCCATTATTTCTGATGGAAATGGATTAAATTTCTGGGATGTGTTGAGAATCACTTCTACATTAAGGAAAATATTGAAAAATAATTTTGTAGTTACTAATAGCTTACTCATTTAATTTTCCAAAAAATATTTGTTGACATCTGCTACCTGCCTAGCACCTCACCCCAGAAACATAACAACATTAGAGTTAGACAGTTAAACATAGAATCATAGAATTAAATAAAGTGGCAAGTTACACATGGAGAGACCTGCTATAGGTGTAAACTCAAGCACTATGGGACTATGTAGAAAGAATACTAATCTTCTGTTGGCAAGTGAGGAAAAGATGCACAATGAGATTGATATTGATGCCTAAAAAATAAAATAAATGAAATGAGTTAATGACTTAAACAATAAACAGGAGAATAAAGTCCCTAACAAAGCATCCAACGATGTACCTAGAAGTGAGAGACTACTTTGTCTTTAGAGAATAAAAACACATGCAGAATGACCAGAATGCAGAATTCAAGTGGAAGGAAAGGCAGGCAATCACGAAAGTTACTACATAAAATTAAGGGCTAGCAAGTCAACAAGGGTCAGGTAATGCAGGGTGTTTCAGTTCCACCAGAGAGCATGGAAGAGCAGGTGGACATTTTCAGCAAGAAAGGTACCTATGCTTCATCTTTAGAAAGCATGTCCTAACTACAATATTCAGAACAAGAGGGAGGAGGGGGAGTCCAGTGTCATGGACACAGCTGGTATACAAAATTGCTTCATGTTGACTTTTGAACAAAAGTTCAAGTATTCAACAACAAGCACTTTCTTACTAACTATTGATTACTCTGTGAATCATCTAGTTAAAACACAGTGTCTTAATTGTTATACTTAATAATTGCACAGTTTGTAATCTAAGTTGTTTACTATCTGAGGTTTAGCACTCAGAGAATTGATTGAATGGGTAACTCCTCTCTTGGATGGAAGCAGTAACCTTCAATAGAATGCTAACTACCTCTGAGAATTATGTTTAAACTCAAGACTTTCATTGCCATAGGCAGAAGTAATTGATTTTAGTCTGGGTGAACTGGTTCTTAACACATATGCCCACAGGGAGAATGCCATTTTAATAAGATGCTTCTATAAGCCACATGCTACTTTAAAGTTTTCCCTTTTTCTTCATAAGCAAAAACTGAAAGATCCCTGTTTGCCCTTAAGACCACAGTAAATAACTGTGAAATAATGTAACACTGAGTTGGCAATCTGCATGTTTCCTTACCAATTCAGCTATCTATTTTAAAAAAAGGAAAAAAAAACCTATAACTTTTCTAGAAAAATAAATCTGTATACAACACTCTCAAGTACCACTAATGAGCATACCTAAATTGACTCATATTGGTACTTCAGCAATTGTTCTCTTGATTTCATAATGCATTGTTTTGCTATCTTACTGCTAACCACAATCAAAATAAAAGTATCCAAATAATTGGAAATCATGCAGGGGAAGTAATAAAACAAACAACTTCATCTCAGAGATCAAACCAAAAAATAAAGTTTTTTAAAAATGTGAAATAACTGATTCATCAAAGCAACCAAGTTCTCATGTTGACTCATAGATTTCACCTATGGGGTACAAGCACCAGAGGTTGCTCCAGACCAGCAACTGTATTGAGGGGCAAATGTTTAAATAAATATCTATTTCTCTTCATGTTTATGTATCATCTTTTAAATTTTGGTTTATGTTTTCTAATTCATAATATATTAATATCATATGTAATATTTGAGAATATATCAATGTTCATATTGTGGGGCTTAACTACTTATATAAAATGTTAATGTTTTATGTAAAGTCAAATTTACATACATTTTTCTTATAGCACAGCTTCTAGTTCATAAAACAAAGTTAAACATAAATTTCTAAAAGTAGTTCCTTGAAATTTTTCAAGTTGTGGTTGGTATTATGGACCTTTAAAAAATAATTTTTACCTACATTAATTTTTCTCAAACCACTGGTAGCTACAAGACTTATTTTAAGTGGTAGGCAGCTGAATATTTTAAAAATGGTTATTACATATTTATTTTAATATCATTTGGAAAAAATTAATCTACCGTCCAAACTATGATCTCATCAATATTGTTTATTTGACATCTGATTAGTGATAAAATTTAAATAAAAGTAAAATGACAGTGAAAAAGAATATATTTGAAATGTGTGTATGTGTGTGTGTGTGAGAGAGAGAGACAGAGAGAGAGAGAGAGAGAGAACAGAGAGAGGGAGAGAGAATCTAAGAACAAATAGTTTGCAAATCAGGCAGAATTTATGAAGTAGTTATGCTTAGGCTAAGAATAAACAAATGTGATAACAGTCTTCAGAGCACTTGCTGAGTTGAGACTTTGTCAGATCAGAAGAATTCATGACTATGGTCTTCCTGAGTTTGATGAAACTGGCACAGGGGCCACATCAGCAAGTAAGTCTTTATTCTTCTACCAAAAAGGAAATTCACTTCCTGCTCCATTACATATTTATATGTTCTATGCTAGCATTTGAAGTTGGAAAACAATCTTCTAGCCAGAAAGTCTTGTTGAACTATTTATAGCTATAAGTTAAATGTGGAAATGAGTTCTCATGTTTCAAACTATGTTTTCTGAATTCCAATTAAAAGTAGAATCTAGTTGCACATATTAGGAATATGTATGTTTAATGTTTGTGATGGTTGATAGTGTATGTCAGCTTGACTGGCTCACAGACTATGCAGATTATTCTAGGTGTGTCTGTGAGGGTGTATTTGAATGAGATTCACATTTAAGTGGATTGAGTAAAGAAAACAGTCTTTCATAATGTGAATGTGCTTCATCCAATCAATCGAAGGCCTGAATGGGAGGAAAAAAAAAACAATGACCCTTCTCCACATAAGAAATTCATCCTGCCTGTTAGCCTTAGAAATGGAGTATCAGCATTTTTGCTTCCTTCAGACTTGAGTTGAATAATTTACTGAATTATTATTTCCTACCCTTGTATCTGCTAGTCTTCAGACTGGAACTACACCATGGCTCACAAGTTCTCAGGTCTTCATTCAGACTGGAACTAAACCATTGGCTCTCCTGGGTCTTCAGGTAGCTTCATCCTGTGGATCATAGGACTCACCAGCCTCCATATTTTTATGAGCCAATTCCTTCATGTTTAATAGTGTGTGCGTGTGTGTGTGTGTGTGTGTGTGTACACAAAATTCCATTTTTCTGAACAACCCTAAGTACTGTTATTTAAGACATCTGAAGACAATACCTACATCCTAAGACAAGGAATGTGGTCTAGGTCAGTTCAGAATTCATGTGTTCTCCAGTGACAGAAAAAAAAAAACATAAAAAGAGCAATTATCTCCCAGCACAGCATGATGGCTTTGATAACACCTGCACATTTTTATAAAATGTTCAGTTTAAAAGATAATTATTATGGAGGCAGCCAAAAGTTAAGTCAATCTCATAAATAATTGTATTTTTAATTTTCTCCTCACTAAATGATTTACTTTCATGTGCTTCTCATCTTGAAAGTGCACTTTAATAGAGCTATACAGTGTAGTGTTAAAGAGGTGGCACATTTACCATTGTGTAGTAACATAAAATCAATGGCAGCTAGTCATACAGGCTTTTTCAATTTCCATCGCACGTGGTACACAGTCTTTGGTTCAGTGGATAATCCAATTGTAAACAGTGACTCACTGTTAACAACTTTAGGAAATAGGATTAGCGATTTCTAATTTCAGAGTAAACCTATTTCATTTTTGTCCTCTAAATAAAAACAGTGTGTTCAGAGAGTTAGCTTTTCAGTTTTCAGAGCTCCCCAGAAACAAAAATATTGGAAACAAATTTTTCACTGTACTGATTCTACTAATAAAAACCATTTGGTATATGTTCCTAATGGGTTTTTGCTAGTGAAGTAACAAAAAATAAAATAGTAGATTGACAGTCAGTTAGATGAAACTTAAAATTTGAATTTAAAAGAAAATTTAACTGAACACCTAGAAATTTAAAGTATCAGAAGTATTCTCTATGCAATATAATCAGGAGGAATATAAAAGTTCATTTACAATTTTCTTTCTTTCCACAACAAAAGTCATAGGTGAGATTTTAGGAGCTGGTTTACCTTGTAAACACAGTTAAATGGAATCTTTGATCATGTAATTTTTGTAAATTATTTATTGTACCATTCTAAAACCTATTTTCCTTTACCTTATCTGTGAATTCCTTTATGGGAACATTGGCCCAACTGAAACCTAGCTTTGTGCTAATTTACAGACTCTTCTTAGCTCCCTACACCAAAGATCTGAGGATGGTGATTTTATTTCACATTTAAAATACCAAAGTGTCACCGAGCTGAACCAGAAGGTCTCCGTTAATATTGCTTATCCCTGTTTTTTTTAAGCCCTATCCCCTCCCCCCAAGTTTCTCTAATTGGTCTGAGCTAGAACTTCTCAATCTGTATTTCTTACATTCTTCATATATCTATGTGTATAGCTACAGCTAGAAAACACTGGCGTAGAACAGCCAAGGAATGGTTATTCCAAAAAGAAGCCTGAGGCTATGGTGATTGGATTTAGAACCATGATGATTATTGTTCAAGTTTTTAGCAAGAAAACCATACTTAACTCAAAGGGAAAATCAGATCAATCAAGAGTGAGAATAAAGTTAGTGGATAGGAAAATCAATATTGCAGTCTGAAAGAGTTTTATGGGAGAACATTTATGTCTTGTGATCATTAACAGAAAGTAGATTTAGTAGATAACTTGAAGTGGTCTTTCCAGGCTGAAAAAAACTAGATATAAATATATCCTTAGCTCCTAAAATCTTGTTTAAAAGTGAAATTTTACTACCTGTCAAAAGAAATTTATTAATTATATTATTCTGAAATTGAATGTTCTATTTTTCATTAAACTTGTTAATCCTCCATAAACTTATTCAAGTCATTTTGTATGTTTATATACTCCCTAATATGAGATCACAGAAATTTGGGGTCATTTATAAATTTGAGATAGAAAGAAGATAAGATCAGAACTCCATATCCATATACTGACTAATCTCACTCATCTGGTAAATTTAGAATATGTCCTTTATAATCTGTACTCTCTTGGGACAGAGCTACTCACACTAGAATTGACTTATTTATCCCTCTTTAAATCTATCTTTGCTATATCCAGTATATATTATGAAAGGTGCTAGGCACTCAGAAAGGATCTAGTCCTTGTGCTTCAAAATCCCATGTCCTCAAAATTCGTTAGAAACTTACTCAATAATAAAATATGCACAGGACATTGCATAATTAGGTGTATGTTAGAATATGAGAACCAGGTGTTAGAAGAGCACAAAAGGATTCAATGATTGCTCATTGTTGTTGAGGGTGGGCTGCTGAGAGGTATAAAATTCTTTTTAAGAGATTAAATTTAGGATTCTTGAAGCAAAGAGCAGAGATGTCATTATGGGAAGAGAACGAATTATGTTTAAAACCCCAGATAAAGAAAATACATTCATTTATGCTCCTAGGAAAAGCTGCATGAAGGCAATGACATGGGGAAAATGGAAGAATACTGATATATATGGTCTTTTTTTATAACCAAAATAGTTTAATTTCCATCTTAAAGGTAATGAATGATTTGAAGAATTTATACAAGGCAAACCTTTAGAATATCAAATATAGAAAAGAATAAAAAGAAGCTAAATGAGAGACAGACTCATCAGTTGTTAAGAGTATTCAAATAGATATAGTCAAGACTTGTGATAAACAAAGCTGAGACAGTCTGAGTGTGGAGAGAACAGAAGAGGCATTTAGGAATTGACAGGATTGAGTAAACAGTATGAATGAGGAGGACTGGAATAATCTATGATGACTTCCAATTTGGGGCTTATTAAATCAAGGGAAACAGAAGTGCCATTCACTTGATTGAGAGCACAGAACTTGTGAACTCAATCTTGTACAAGTTGAATTTCAGGTGCCACTGGGAAGTCAATGGGAGGTGTCTTAGAACTGCTGGAGACATTCTCTGAAATACAGGAAGAAGTGTGTACTTGAGATATGGAAGTTATCAATTTATATTTGCTTGTCGCTATGGTTCTTCTTACACATGTGTCTCCCAACTTTTCCTATCTAATGTAGAGAAAACCACAGAGCAGTTGATGGTAATATTGAGGTGACAGAGAATCTGACAGATTTCTTACCTTCATATCCAATGTATTTTGAGTATATAAGAGAATTTAAGATTAAACCATTAAAAAAAAAAAAACATGAGGTATGGTAGAGAGTGTAGGTCTAGAAAGAAGGCCAAGAGAGCTCAGAAAAGTAGAAGGAAAAGACAATAAGCTTGCCTAGCATGTGTGAGACCAGGGGTTCAATTCCCAGTAGATCAAAATAAAAGAAGAAAAGAAAAGGCATTTCAATGGGAAGAAAATGAAATGGTCAACTTCCATCCCTAGCACATGTGGGAAAAATAAAAAAAGAACAAAAGAAAAAAAAAAAGAAAACAAGGAGAATGTTACTCTAGCCTATTTATTCTAAAGAATAGTTAACTTTAGAGTCAAAGAATAGGGATAGTGAGGGAATTTGAGAAGAGATGTAGAAGCCTCAAATAATAACATATAGAAGAGAAACTTTGGTTAAAAGCTTAAAAGATTTCCAGAAAAAATTTAGGATCAAAGCTAATGGTTTGGAATGTCCCCCAAAAGCTCACATGTTCCAGGCTCGGGCCCCAAGATAACAGCATTCAGAGGTTAGGCTTTTGGAAGGTGATTGGACCATGAGGTCTCTGACCTCATCAATAAATTAAATCATCAATGGATTAATAAATTAAGGACTATTGTAGATGGTGAAAACTGAGGAGAGGTGGCTTAGTTTGAGGGAATAGTTCCTTGGAGTGTGCTATTGAAGTCTGGCTGTCCCCAGCCCCTTCCTCTTTCTCTCTCTTTGCTTCCCTGACACCATGAGGTAAGTAACTTTCATCCACCACCTGATTCCCATCATAGTATGCTGCATCTTCACAGGCTCACAGCAATGGAGCCGGCCAACAACAGGTTGGAACCTCTGAAATCATAAGCCAAAACAAATCTTTCCTCTTTAAATTGTTTTTCTCGGGTATTTTATCAAAGCAATGGAAAACTGAGAAAAACACCCAGTGAAACCACAAATCTGCTTTTTCCAATCCTCCCATGGTTATGTGATTATCTGTAGCAGGGATCAGCAGCCTTGATATAGTAAACAGATAATCCAGGTTGACAGTTGTGCCTTAAAGCTCAGGTAGAGAGAAAAACATGAAGACAATGCTGTTGAAGATATTGGAGAAAGAGGGACTAAAAAGAGGTTTCATGGTCACAGGATTAAATGCAGAAGAAAATGAAGCTAGGATAGAGAAATAGAAAATTGAGGAATCAAGGGACTAAAAGTTATCTTGAATTTAATGCATAAGCATTGTGAAGAGAATGAGTTGAAGGTTGGAAAAGTTATATTCACTCAGTAGGCTATTATAGCTAGCTATTGCATAAAAAAGCAATTATTTTATTTAGTATTCTCATCTTCCACTACCATGCATAGCACTCAATAAAATATTTGTTAAATTAAATTTATTCTGAGATAAATATTTAAAATATTTTTTTGAATTGAGGGATAAATCATATAGTGATTTATGTTGTAAAGTCCCTTCCTCATATAGACAGAGCTTAAAAGTCTTATATCCAAACTAGTAAACCACTCAAAAGCAATAGCGAACACTAAGCCTTCAATTTCAAGCTAAAACTCAAAGGATGTGATTCAAATACCATGTTTTGGCCAGTGAGATCCAATTTTAAAACTAGATGAGTCATCCTGCTCATAGGATATTTTAAGTAAAGATTGCACTGCATGAAGAGACTCCCTATCACAGTCTATAACTAATGCAGGGAAACAGCAAATTATATACAATCTTTATTGTTGGATTATTTCCACTGAAAAAAATAGATTACTTTCCAGAAGTTTACTTCCATCTGTTAAAGAAACTGATCCTAGGGATGCATATATTGCTAATCACTTATAACAATACCTACTGTTCTCATTTTAGAGGGGAAAAAAAAGTCAAGATCACTTAATACAAGCACTTCATTATACAGTATAAAAATCAAGTCCTGAAAAAGGTTAAGTGACTTGTTTCCAGGATCACATATTCAGAGAGTAGGCAGCTGAACTGTCACCAAGACCACTGCCCTATACCTAGGCTCACTCTTTCAGAGAAAAATCGCTGGAATATTAATATTAAAGAAGCTCCTCAGCTTATTTATAAAAGTATGTGTATTGGAGAAATTGAGTGAAATAGCTATGATTTAAATAGGAGCAATTGCTTTTCATCTACCCTTTACAAAAGGACTACGGACTATAAATCTTACTCATGCATATTCTCTCCCCCCCCCAAATGAGCAATAGAAAAGTTGAGATGGGCAACTATACACACACAAACACACACACATACACATAATGTGGAAGAGTGACAAAGAAAAGAAGGTATGTAAAATGTATAATTCACAAATAGAAGTTTTTCTCCCTGGATAATTAGAAACGGACTATATTTGCCTGTTTTTTTTTTTTTAACTCCCTGATGTACTTGACTAAAATGGTAATTAGCTACATTTTCCATTTTCGTTGAGACATATTGTATATCATGTGTAGTGTAGTCCAAGTCTCAAGAGGGAAATGAATAATCAGGAGAATATTTTTCAATGTCTCTTCTCTGTAAAGATTTACTGAGTTGTCTCTAATGTATACTGACAGCTTCTGCATTAAAATTAGAGGAAAGTAGACATCAATATTTCCAAGCTAAAAAACATCCTCTCCTTTCATTTTCATTCAACTAAAATAAATCAGGTCCATATCTTTTAATATTTCATTAGAATTGTTCATTTCTGAAGGTCAGGAGCTAAAGGACTTTTCAAAGTTTAAAAAAGATTCAAAAAAGGTGGCAACTAATTGATAGTCTCCAGACACCAACAAAGGTCAGCACTAGAAGATTAAATGCTGTATTATTTCTCTTTCTCTAGCTGCTGGTGTTTCTTAATGCTGTTACTAAACAACAGTATATTTGTTTCAAACAACAGAAACCATTTCCAGATAACTAAATACATTTATTTGAAGGATATCAGGGAGTTATCAAATGGATGAGGTTATGGAGAACCAGGATTCAGAGTAAGATACAAGGCTGGAACTTCTCAGGGAAAATTGCCAGAACAAATGGGATTCTGCCGTTTCTTCCACCCTGTTTCATCCCACTTGAGATTTATAATTAAAGAGGAAGAATTTACTTGGCTGAACCTAGGTTTTACAGGTGGGTACCCCTTGACAGTACCTGGCTATTGTGATGTGGAGATCCCATCAGCTTTTCTAAGTCAAATAAATAAAAATAAAAAGCAGTCTGATGTGATTTACTCTACCTTCTAGACCACACAACAGGAGACAGGTCATTTTTCAAAAGGAAAGCAGGGTACTGATAAGAGATGAAAATTAATACTGAGCAGTCAAAACATAAAAGGTGTCCACTTCAAGGCAAAATTCTTTATTTTGAAAGAAACCAAAAAGAATCAATTCTAAGTTCTATGCTTTTAAAAAAATAATGTCTGTTACATGTAAGTAAATGTATTTATTATTTAAGTGTTGTACAATCTAGAGGAAAGAAAGAATATAGAAATCTGGAGGAATTCTCCCCATCAAGTGATAGAATTTATGAAGTTTATAAATACTTTTCACTTATAAACAGCATTCCAAGTGCTAGGGGCAACCTAGTATTTGTTTTTGTTTTTGTTGTTGTTGTTCCTAGAGCCACATGTTAAGCTTTAGTTTAGGTCTGTGAGTTACCATGAATGTAATGTAGAGCTAATGTGTCAGTCTTGCCACAAGGAAAAGAAAGAAAAGCTACTTCAGAAGTGATTTAATACATGCTTCAAACTAGCATATGTATCCTGGAAAGTATTCCTTGTTGTACAAACACTTGAGAGAAATTTGCATTTGGTGGCTACAATCTTACACCATGAGCATTAAACACTAATAACATACAATGTTGCAGGAATTCCACATATCTGCATTCATAAACTACTCTCTTGAGCATAAATAAGCCACCAGAAATTCATTCAAATCATTTCAATTTACTATGAGGAGTAGTAAAACACTGAGCAAATGAGCAAAAGTCTAAATTCCACCTTGGTGGTTCTGACAACTCTTGTATTTCTTGAATATTTTATATAATGATGTACAGTTTCTTTTATCTGTGTTACATGCTTCTAAATAAATACATTCTTAGAATATATATGGAAGTCAATGAAAAAGTTTGATTAATTCAAATCAAATATTGTTTTATTTATGAACTGATAAAGGCATCACTGAAAGTTATGAAACACATTTTTGAAACACAATTGGAAAGTTTTTTATTTCAAGCGATTTCATAATATTTCCATTTCTCAAGAAGAGCATATTGCATAATTAAAATAAAAGATAATTTCATAGGGAACAAAAGATTGTATCTGGACAATTTCCAGCATACTCCTTAATATATGTGATATCTGATTCAAAAGAAATGATCTAAAAGTTAATATGTTGTCTAACTTTGATATTTACCTTTGAGCCAGAACAAAATAATGTCATTCTGAATGTTAGTCCTTGCCCTTATTTTTTGCTAGAGCCACACATTTTCAAGCTTCTTATGGATAATGTGCTGATATCTATGGGATCTCAAATACCTTTATTGAATGCCTCCTTCTTCCTTCCTTAGTGTTATCATTGGTCTTCTTGGAGAACAAAGAAGCAGCTCAAGGTTAAGAATACATCACATAATTTCTTAAAGAAAAATAATGATTTTTCTTAAAGAAAAATAATGATTTTTCTTAAAGAAAAATTCTAAATGGGACTACAAAGGGACTACAAAGGATTTCATAAAATATTATTTTTAAAATAGACATATTTATGCAGAGAAAATCATAGATTTATTTCGTTTTGTTAGCAAAATACACAGAATCATAGACTATTAGAATGAGAAGAAACTGTATAGATCAAGTAGACTGTTAAAGTGCAATGAGATTGGGCTGGGGATGTGGCTCAAGCGGTATCGCGCTCGCCTGGCATGCGTGCGGCCCGGGTTCCATCCTCAGCACCACATACAAACAAAGATGTTGTGTCCACCGAAAACTAAAAAATAAAATATTAAAAGTTCTCTCTCTCTAAAAAAAAAAAAGTGCAATGAGATCATTTTAGGTAGATGACCATTGCTCGCTCGCTCTCTCTCTCTCTCTCTCTCTCTCTCTCTCTCTCTATATATATATATATATATATATATATATACTATTAATATAATAATTTATGTATAATTTATATATATTTACATGTAATAATTTATATGTAATTTATGAACTAAAAAAAGTACAACTTGAACATCAAAACTAACTCCATAGTTTTCAGAGACTTTCATTATTCAAAGAATCTAAAAGTTTGTTATCATTATTGTTTGGTTAGGGTTTCACTTTTATTTTTTCACTTGTTTTTTTTTTCATAATGTTATTTTAAGATGTTAATAATTTTCCAATATAGGTAAAGATCATATATGTACATATTCATTACACTACTCTTAGAACTTTTCTGTATACTAGGAAACTCTCATAATATTATCTTTATTGTTCCTTTATGCCATTTGCTTAAATTGTCCTTTGCTACCTGCTCTACTCATTTAATTTCAATCATCAGGAAAACCCCATATCACTTGCTAAGCCAAGTGAAACACCACACAGAGCCAGGACCTCTCCATCCATAATTGTACTGTATGTTGCACCTTCAATGCTGTCTGTTGCATCTCTTCACAAGCATTCATTGCAAGACCATCTCTTCCATTACCAAGGGCATTCACAGCAGGTATATAACAGAAGCACATGAAGAACTTTAAGATATTGATATAATTCCCCACTCACTCTTAGGGACAGACAAGAAGATAAGGTTTTTTGGTTTTGTTTTGTTTTGCTTTGTTGAGATAATGCCTTGCTGTGTTCCCCAGGTTGGCTTTGAACTCCTGGGCTTAAGGAATCCTCCTGCCTCAACCAACTAAGTATCTGGAAAACCAGGCATGTGCCTCAAAAGCCAGCAAAGAATTTTTATATTTTTAAATATCCTCAGGTAATGTCTTCTATAATTAAAAGTAACTAAGTTAAAAGTAAATTTGAACTCCTCAATCTCAAAGAGATTTTCTTATGTAATTACGACTCATGACTGTTCTAAATGCAGTACACCGTAGGCAAGGGCAATGTTTAGTTAAGTATATTATAGCAAATGCCAATCAATAGGATGAAGACAAAAATATACGGAAAGGCACAGATTGAGCTTGAAGCAGTATGCAGGCTGCCACTAAGTGCATGGAGGCCTTCATAGAACGCTCTTCAAATTCGGTGTGGCTGCAGGGGCAGGAATATTGTGGGTGGTTATCATTTCTGGAAGCAAAAACTGCTCCACAGAGTCAGAAATAAATCTAGTCATAAAGAGGAAGTATTTCCCGCCAAGATGGTTTAGATCTCTTGTAAGTCATTTACCTAAGAGCAGAAGCTTCTGATGTTCCAGAGTAAATGTACACTTTCTGTTATTAAAGAACTTAATTGCATTCAAATGATGTCAGGTGGTTCTAAGAATATTTCTATGGGATTATTTTTAAAGTAAAATTAATTTTATCTCATTTTATTTTAATTTTATTTACTTTTTATGTACTAGAATATTTTTATTGATTTTTTTCTCTTAACAGGTAGCTCTAGTGGTTTCATGGACAATGCTTTAGTCTCTGGTTCTGCACACTCAGTCCTTCTTGTACATTATTGAACCTCCAAATTCTATGATTTTGAAATAGTCTAGGAAGTAAATGGTAATAATTCACAATATTATTTATTTGGACCCTGCCAGCTAGAGGTACATTCATTAATACTTGCCAGCTCTTTGAGGTACCCTTCCTACATAATCTTCCAGCTGAATGTCTAAATGTTTGCAGGATCTTCAAAATTAATCTTATAGCACTTTAGAGGAGAGTATAACATAGATTTTGTTCTTTTTGTTTTGTTTTGTTTTTAGCTATTTAAGAGGTCCTTATCAAGCATGCACCATCGTGGAGCTGGAAGTAGCTACAATATAAGAGATTCTTTTTTACATGTTTTTAAAATTTATTGGTTCTTTTCAGTTTTACATGACAGCAGAATCCATTTTGATATAATTACACAAGCATGGAATATATCTTATTCTAGATAGAATCCCATTCTTATATATATACATGATGGTGAGATTCACTGTAATATATTCATATATGTACATGGGGAAATGATGTCAGATTCATTCCTCTTTCTTTTTCCTAGCGCTCCTCTCTTTCTATTCTTCCCCTCACTACTTCTTATTGTGAGTTAGTTTCCACATATCAGAGAAAACATCTCATTTAAAAAATGATATCCCATGTCTCTTTCATCTGTAAAATTACAATAATTTTGCCTTTTTCTTCAAAGTGATCTGAATACTATAAAGAAATGCTCACCCCACATAATTCCAACACATGTTAGTCATGAAGCATCGGGTTCTCCTAGTAATGAGTGATAAAAGAAAAGTGTCCCTACCTCCCAGGACAGGCCATGGTGACTGAAGCATGGGTGAGCATCTCAGTGTCATTGCCTCCAGGGGGCCTTTTCTTTCCCTTCCTTTTCATCCACCCTTTATTATTCATATAAAGAAAAACATCTTTCTCTCCTAATATTCCCTTCTTTTCATGTAAAATAAATTGTCAATTTTAGAAGGTAATAGAAACTCAGCTTTTAGGAATTAATTCAAATATGTACTAGTAATTAATATATTAATTCTTTGTAAAAAGTGATCACCATAAAAGGCAAGAACATTGTTGCAATAATCTCCAGATTCCCAATTCATAGAATAGTGCCTGGTAGATAATAGGAACATGAAAAATATTTATCAAAAAATAATCAGTGAACTAAAGGATTTAGATCTACTTTACCTAAAGTAAGGTACTGCAAATATAGGTTGATCTTCCTGTGTTATAAATTATATTACTCCTTTGGCTCAAAAGCCTAGATTTCTTTCTCTTAAAATGTTTTGTAGTTGTAGATGGACAGCATACCTTTATTATATTTATTTATTTATTTGTTTTATGCCATGCTAAGGATCAAACTCAGTGACTCACATGTGCTAGGCAAACACTATGCCACTGAGCCACAAACCCAGCTCCTGCTAAGAGTAGTAAGCCAATTTCAACAAAACAAAGGCCAAGTGTTCTCTCTTATAAGTGGATGCTGATCCATAATGGGGGTGGGGAGAGGCAAGGGGAAAATGGAGGAACTTTGATTGGGCAAAGGGGAGGGAAATAAGGGGAAGCGGTATGGGGCCAGGAAAGATGGTGAAATGAGATGGACTTCATTATCCTAGGAACATGTATGACTGCACATATGGTACAACTGTACATTGTTTACAACTAGAGAAATGAAAACTTGTGCTGCAATTGTGAACAATGAATCAAAATGCATTCTGATGTCATATATATATATGTCATATATATATATATATATATATATATATATATATATAAATTAAAATAATTTTTTAAAAGCCTAGATTTAAGCCTGGCAGGCACAGTGGTGTATGCTTGTAATCCCAGTATCTCAGGAGGCTGAGGCAGGAGGATCACGAGTTCAAATTCAGCCTCAGCAAAAGCAAGGTTCTAAGCAACTAACTCAGTGAGACCCTGTTTCTAAATAAAATACAAAATGGAGCTGGGGATCTGGATCAGTGGTTTAGTGCCTCTAAATTCAATCCTGGTACAAAAAAAAGCCTGGATTTAAAAGAGCAATGTAATCTAGAGTAACATATCTCACAAAAAGCTGAGGTCAACCACAGAGGTAAGACTTGGGACTATCAGTTGATGCTCCTCCTTCCTTCTAAAGTCTGGATTAAGCGTCCTGGAAAATAATCAAAAGGAAAGAGGAAGCAGCAAAGAAAATCACAAAACCATCCAGAAGTGAAAACAGTAGCCTTTAGGAGATGGAAAATGCATTATTTTCCACTATTCATATTTTTTTAAAAATCTGGATTAAGTTTTCTATCATCAAAGATCCAGAAATCTGAAAATATATCTCCAAAATTACTCAAAACTTAGGAAAAAGAAAAAACTCATGACAGATACTATAGACCTCTGATCTGGTATCTTTTAAAAATTTTTGCCAGGTACAAGATCATTTACAGAGAAATACACCTTGACTAGCCTGTCAGACAGAGGTCTCAATGCCTTTAATATTGCTGTTAATATCTAGGAAAATTCAGAGCCTCCTACTTATTCTCTCTCATTGTTTGCACCTGATGTCAACTTAGTCAGAATGATTTGTTTAAAATATGTAATTTAGTGGGCACCTCAAGAAGTAATGTGGAATGTATAAACCTGGCCTGCCTAATTTCAAGTGAAATACAAGAGAGAAATGCATATTAATGTAAAGTGACTATAAATCAAAAGCTATTTCATTTTCTAGGGTAGTATAAAAGCCAACCCTGTTTGAAACCATAATTCAGCTGTCATAATCTCTTAGATATACCACTGACCTTCCTTGGAAGTTCCTGCCACACAGAAGTGAATGGATCAGAAGCAGCAACATTAAATGATGTGGCATTACTGTGAGCCAGGTACTTGAAGGTAATTCAGCTCAACTTGAGCAAGTCCTTAACCACAAGTCACACTTTCCTGGATACAAATTCCTCCTGCTATACATGTCCATACATTGACATAAAACACATTCACTATGTAGACTATACAAAGAGATTCATTGTATATTCTATGCCTGTGTTTACACATTTTTTCAATCAATATTGAACTTGATGCTCCAATGTTTTCAAGAAACAGCTGAAAGATTTTGTGTTGTAATTCCTCAAACCACATTGTCTGATTAACTTAAGAATGTATATTTTCCCTCAGTGTTTTACATTTATTATTAATAAACAGCAGTAGCTGACATGATTGCTTGGCTGCCTGCCTCTCCAAAATGAATTATTCTATTAAAGTTGTGACTTTCAATGTTAAGCCTGAGGTAGGAAAAGGGCTTGAATCTGAATCATGTTATCTGCAATGCTTAATGGTACAAGGATCAAAACAATTCTTTTGGAAGCAAGGTTGGAGAACAACCTGCCTTTGCAATTTATGGGAACTTTTAAGCTAAAAGGAAATGGTTGATGTTTGTTACACTCCATTTTCTATTTGTTAATCAAAAAAAAAAAAATCCCTGAAACATCTCCTGCAGAAAACTGCCTCTATGCTCTATCTTCCAGGACTCATTCACAAAATTTGGTTCTGTCTCAGACTTTTGCATAGGTTCATAGATTAATTGAATTCCATACCATCACAGTCAGTGGCAAATTTGAGGCCAGCTCCACCCACCCCCCAACACACACACAACAATGTTGTTATAAAGAAAAGTACCAAAGGGTATCTATATTTTGAGGACCCCCAAAGCCCTGTTTCCTCATTATAGATATCACCTGAACCCCATTCCTTTGTCTCTGACATCCATGTCTTATTTAACAACACCAAAGAAATGTCAAAAGTCAATTCACACTCAGCAGACCCAAACACGGAACTTATTTATTTTCCTATTAGCCCTTCTAGCTCACTTAGTCAATCAGTCACTCAGTCATTTATCAAATATTTATTCAGTAGCCAGTATGTGCTTGGAATTATTTTAGAGGTTGGAAATAAAATTGAAAAGGAATTATCTTTCAAGGGGGAGTTTATATGCTAGTGAGGTTATAAACCAGAAAAATATAAAATATAAAAAGATATTGTCAAATTCCCAAAACAAATAGAGTGGGAAATTGGGAGGGGAGTAATTTTGGATAGGAGTGCCAACTCATAGAATCTGATCCTCCTGTGTTTTTTGCCTTGGAGAATGTCAACAACACACACTCAACTGCCAATCAGAAGACAAAGGTTGAATTTGATGTTGCAATTGTTCTGTATCCACAGTAACTCTCCAATTCATTCGCTCGTTTCCTTCCCACTGCTATGACATTAGGTCAATCTGACATTATCTCTTGCCAAAGTAATTACAAAGACCTCCAACAGGTATTCCTAGCATCAGTCTTGCACAGCTTAAATTCATTTTTCATACTGCAGCCACAGACATCTTACTAAAACCTCAACTGAAGGGCTGCTCTTTCCCATGGACAAAATATAAATGAGCTACATTTCTCTATAGCCCCTTCTCCATCACCATCTATTTCAAACTGTACTCTCAAGCCATATATTGACCCACTGAGAACTCTCTATCTCTTCATTCTGTCGGGGTCTCTACACATGCTGCTTCCTTTCTTTGAAATTCTTTTCTTCCTCTTCCTCCCTTTCTCCCCATTCCCTCTTGTAATTTTTTTTCCAAACTGGGTAGATTCTACTAATTTTTCAGTTCAGACATCACCTTTTGCTGGAAGTCATCCCCAAGATCCCCTGCAACTGAGTTCCAGGACTTCTGATAGCACTTTTACTCATCAGGTTGTTGACCTTGGAAATGTTGCTTCAGGGAAAGGGAGATTAGGGTAGAAGGTAAAATTTGTTCATCAATCCTCATGTTTTAAAGAAATGAAGAGGATTTTTGGTATAGGTAAATTACTAGGTTCAAAATGTGAAGGAAAATAGATTTCCCTGCAATTACAAAGAAACACTTCTGTTATAGGAGCAGAGGAGAGGTTGAGAATAGAAGTCTGTTGACCCAAGAGCAAAGGGGAACTGGGATTGGCTCCTGGAGCAGAGTATGAGGGTTGGGGGTGGTAATAGTGTGGTGCACCTCTGCTGATGGATCTGTGGGCAGTTTTCAGAGATTGCCTAATCTCAAAAGAGATGTGTAGAAAGTAGAATGTCAATGGACCTGAAGAACCAGTTCACCAAACTGGTGGATGACTCTGGCATGCTAAGAGCTCTAGGAATTTAGGTCTCCATGCCTCAGGAAGCGAGAGATCTCTTCATGATTAAGATTTCAGACTTTCATCCAAGGTGGAGAGGTCTTCAAAAGAACCAAAGCTAACTGTAGGAGATGACTATTGTCCTACTCAAAATCCATCTGCTCCCTCACCTTATTAACAATAATCTGTAATCTATAAATTGCAAGGTACCTAACAAAAAATTCTACACTCTCCAACATCCTTCATGGCTAACAGCATGCAATGAGATGTAGGCCTACGTTCTTTAAGGGACATTCTGGAAAATTTTTGGAAATGTAGCTTGTATTTTCTTCTTGCTATCTTTTATTCATCAGGTCGTTGGCTGTCATGCAGATTTTGCACTTTGCCTTTCCTTAATTTCTTGTCTGTAAGTTTACTGGGGACATGAAAGGCTGTGTTTGTCACTGTTTTATTCCCCAAATAGTGTATGTTGAACAGTGATTGTTTAATTGCTTTTATTCAATGAGCTAATAAATACATGAGAGCATTGCTTTCCACAAATGTAAAAAGTATAATTTCAAATGCCAAGTTTCTCAAAGCACCTAAGATAAAAGAATATCATTAAAGTCACATATTCCTTAAGAATAACAACCTATGTATTAATGGAGCACAAAGTTATTTTTAAATAAATGGTACAAAAATATCAAAAATAATAAAAAGAATTTTGGTTAAAAACTACCTCAAATTACCTTTTATTGTAATGCTATAAAGTCTGTTTCTTTGCTCTTAGTAAAATGAATCCCTAAAACTGTCACATTATGTTGGTTTTCCTGTGAAATATAAAGTATAAGCCAAGGTAGGAGAGTTTATGTGGAGGTAACAAGTAACATCCAACTCTCAAGAATTGACCCCTCACATTTATTCCTCACTCTTGCTAGGCCTCTTGCCCATTCAGGTGGTTCTCCAGAGCCACTCTTCTTCCAGAGTTGCTCAGTATTCCAGGCTATTTTAATCTTTGGTATTATCATGTCAACACAGGCCTCCATGGTCATATTTGGAGGAGAGAACACTGTAAAAGATTTCATTTCAGCCATTATATATATATATATATATATATATATATATATATATATATATATATATAGTCAGCCATGAAAGGAATCCTTGTCATTGTCACCCACAATGCATTGGTAGAACTGGTCATATAAGTCACATAGTTGCAGAGATATGAGGAAGTATATTTCTCCCATGTTCCCAGAGGGAGAAGAGAAATGAGCATGATGATTATTTTCAGTCTCTACCATACATAAACAATTTTCAGGAAAAATGAAATTTTAGAAAAATCCTCTTTCTTCCTTTAAGATAGAGGTTGTCATTATTTTGATTTCAGGATCTCTTTTTACTCTTAGAAATTAGAGCAAAAGTTTTTGTTGATATTGATTTTATTCACTAATATTTAACCACATTTAAAACCAAAACTGACAATGTTTAAAAATATTTATTAATATTTATAATAATGTTATAATAAATTCATTTAAGGGAACAGTAATAAATCCATCATACATTAATATAAATAGCTATTTTTAATTAAAGCACTAGCTATTTGAAAGTGATGCAAAAATAATAATTAGATGAGTGGCATTATTTTATATTTTCCATAAATTTCATTAGTGCCTTTTGTACATTGATGGCAGCTGTTTTAGTCAGTTTTGACTGAAAGACCTAACAAGAACAAATAGAGGAGGAAAAGCTTATCTGGGAACTTAAGGTTTCAGAAGACTCAGTCCATAGAAGGCTGGCTCCATTTTGAGGAGCTCAAGGTGAAGCTGAATACCATAGTGGAAAAGTGTGATGGAGGGAAGCATCTGGGGACATTGCAAGAGGAGGCAGAGAGAGCTAAGCTCAGCTTACAAAGTTTATACCCTAAAGGCTCACAATATGTACCCCAGCGACTCACATCCTCCAGCCATACTCCACCTGCCTTCAGTTATCACCAAGTTAATCCCTATAGGTGGATAAATTCACTGACTGGGTTAAAGCTCTCATAACCCAATCATTTCACATCTAAACCATCTTGCATTGTTTCAGACATGAGCTTTTGGGGATACTGAATATCTAAACTATAACAGCAGCTCCATTCACATGTAACTTTGGCATTCCATCTGGTGAGATATCATACTTTAAACCCCTAGGAAAACTGCACTGTGTGACCCTAAGAGAAAGAATGTGAAAAAGGCAAATAACATTTTTGTATGATTATGAAAATAATTTTGAACACATTAAATCTCTGGAGGGGTTAGCAGCCATTCCTCTCCACTCTGCCTAAACAACCAGTGCACCTAGGCAATAGCATTGCCAAGTGCACAAAGGCAAAATGTTTACCACCTATAATGCCTTCTATTTTTCTTTACTTTTACCCTGAAAACTTTTATTAGGAGAACCCATTGTGCTTTGATTGAAAGTATTCAGTACCTCATTCAGAGGATAAACTTGCCTGCTGGTGCTTCCAGAAATTATCTGTGAAGAATGTGTCTATTATCTTAAATAATAGTATTGTTTTCTTCTTCTGGTGTGCATTTTCAACTTTCTCAGTGAATCCATTTGTCATTTTCTGATCAGCAGCTGAATAGGCACATTGCTTTCACATCCTCTTTAATCCACTTTCTCTATCCATCAGGACCCTAAATCTCATAATATGAGAGTCTTAATCCTGAGCACATTCTTTCTTCCTATATGTGGGTTTATTATCTTACCCCTTTTGGGGCGGGGGTAGGCCTATAATTTAAATCTTTTTATCAATAAGGCTCATGAATTCTCTAAAATGGCATGATACTTCTTCCCCTTTTCTAAAGCAATAGAACTAAATAGTAGTTATTGGAATAATTATCATACGCAAAAACTCCTATACATATATGATATTTTTGCCTTTATTCAAATAAACACAATTTGAATTATACATTTTTAGTGATGTAAAAGTTATCAAAACAAAACAAAAAAACCTTGGAATGTGATTTAAAAAAAAGGACAAAATTTAAATGCTCCAACTGAGACACTGAATTTTACATAAAAAGAGAACTACTTTGGTCACCTGGCACCCATTCACAAATATGAAAATATTATGTGTCATCAAAGGAGATGAGCACCATGGCAGTCTTTCAGAGAGCTAATTTCTCTAAAAATCCAAGAAATGTCTACTCACTTTCTTTAAAAAAAAAAAAAAAGGCTCATCCTAAAAAGTTTCCATAGTCTGTTTTATTGTCCAATTATCACTAAGTTTACAATCAGAGAACTTTTTTTGCTTCTAAGAATGGTAGAAGTTCAAGTGCCTCACAAGTATAATAAAATGAGAACAAGAAAGCCTTTCAAGCTAGACTGATGTGACCGAAACTGTTGGTGAGGATGTTGCCATGTAGGTGCATATGACCCCCGAGAATGTCCTCAAATGATCCTGCTGTCTTGGTGCAGGATGAAGGGCCTCAGCATTCAGCAACTTCCCTTCACATAGAGCTCAACTTCCCTTAAGATCTGAGTTCAGATCCTGACTCTACCTTCTCACTAGCTATGTGGCCTTGTGCAAGTGACTTTATGACATAATATGGACAAAATTAAGAATATGATGAAAGATTCAGGGTGACATAATATTTGGGACATGGTAAGTGCTCAACAGCTTGCCTCATTATTATAACCATTTTTAAAATTTGAATTATTTTCTGTGTGATCATATTGGTCACTTCATGCTGCCACAACAAACTGTCATAGAATGTGTGACTTAAAAAGAGAAACTAATTTTCTCACAATTCTGGAGACTGCAAGTCTGAGACTCAACGTGCCATCCAGATCTAGTTCTTCTGAAGGCCTCTTCTTGGCTTTCAGACACCTGCTTTCTCAGTTGTTTTCCTTGTGTGGTAAATAGATCTCTCTCTCTCTCTCTCTCTCTCTCTCTCTCTCTCTCTCTCTCTCTCCTCTTTGTATGGCTATAACAAAATACCACTGACTAGGTAATTCATAAATAATAGAATTTTTTTTTCTTACAGTTCTGAAGGCTGGGAAATCTGAGTTCAAAGCAGGGACAGGTCAGTGTCTAGTGAGGGTTGCTATCTGCTTCCAAGATGGTACCTTGTTGACGCATCCTCCAGAGGGATATATGTGTCCTCATGTAGTACAAAGGATAGAAGGGATGAAGTCACTCCTCAAGCCTCACAAGGAATGGCATTGTAGCCAAACCTGGGGAAAGAAACAAGTTCACTGAGAGGAAGAACCTGCACCTGTCTCCACCGTGCTTCAGTACACATGCGTAACGGTCAGCAGTCCCAGCAAACAGCAGCACAGTAAACACCTGGACCAGTGTCAGGTCAGAGAAGAGTTTCCACCAATGAGGGGGACACCATTAAAGGTCAATCCCAGAAAACAACCCCACTCAAACCATCTCTAATAGAACTCCAAACCCCTCTTAAGGATAGATATGGCCCAGCCTTCCTCTAAAAACCCTTTCATGTCCAACTGGGAGACATTCAAACCCCTGAGCTGCATCAAAGGGTGAAATGTGGACTCACATGGCCTCTGTTCAGACCCTAACTGTTTCACTGATCAGTTCTGGGAAATATTGGTTTCCACCTTGACTCTACTCTTATTTATTTATTCTATAAACTTCATTTTCTTCAAACAAGAGAAGAAAAATTTACCTTTTATACTCATTGGCCTCTAGCATTCAATGATTCCAGAGTCTAATTAACTCATCTATGTATCAAATCTCATGATGCGCAAGTGACTCAGACTCTATCTTTGAAAGTAACGGTGTCCTTATCTGTATGGAGTCCTCATCAGGATGGTTGAAATAACTTAGTGCTTATAAAATACCTAGCATTCTTTAGGAATTTCAGTAATAACTGACAATGTCTTTCATTTGACTATATTATAAGGTTGATATGAATTTGAGGTCTAAATTCTATAAATGAGCAATTTAAAATACCCAAACATTTATTTTGGATTTTTCATTTGTTTGTGATTCACCAGGATCACTACAGAGAAATTGAATCACACAAATAAAGAGAATGAAAAGAATCAAAATTTTGACATTCACTTTGCTGACTAGACTAGTTTCAATAAAAGAAAAGGGGACCTTAAAACACACTTTACTGAAGTCTTAACAAGATTTAGATATATGATTTATAAAGGACAAAGCTAGTATAAACTCAAGATAAATTTTAACTAGCTTTACAAATTCTGTTCTTGTTAAACTCTCAATTTTATGCGATCTCAATTTTAATAAAAATAACAATAATAATGCTTGTACCTATAATGTCATTTACTATTGTCTCAATGAAATAGCAATACTTACTACTCCATATTTTCATATTGGAAAAGTGAAATGTATTATTAAAAATAATGGAAGTCAGACAGAAAGGATTAGGCATACAAATGAGAACACAGAGCCTTTTGAACCCGTTAGAGAGGTAAAATGACTGACAGCTGTTATCAAAACTATTGCAAATGGTTTCAAAGGAATTGAATGAAAAGGTTCAACTACCTGCTGCTTATGAAAATGGCTCCAACAGGCAAGAATAAGTGTGTACAAGGCAGCCATAGCCAGGAGGAAAGCCTGTGAAGGGGGTTTCAAAATGATCAAGTTGTGTTGTCTTTGCTCTGGAAACAATCTCTCATTTTAACTGAAAACTGAGAAATAAATTCAAAAGAATGAACTTACTAAATAAATGGTTCAAGAAACAAATCTAACATCTCTGAACTGTGAAAACTTGTAGAAATAATAGGAAGTTTTTTCATTTAGAAAAATACAATAGATTTGTAGACTCCTGTACACATAATTAACTCCACATAATAAATGCAACAAAGTCTTTTTCTATTACATACACACACTTATAATAAAATCCCCACTGGGATTATTTCCCTTCCGAAGTATTTATTTAATCATAACTCTAACATGTTTCTAAGTCTATATTTACAGATACAGGAATTATTCTGGTAACATCTCTGTCTGGCAATATTGTATGTTATTTTCAAGCCATCCATCTCTGTAAACACTTCCATATCCATATTTGTGGGAATGGAAATTATTTTGCTAATAATATCTTTAGTTAGTAAATGTTCTTATATCATTTTCTAGACTATAACCCATCTCAGCAATGAGACAATGACCATGAAAGCTTTTCTAAACTTCCTACATTCTGTCCATGAAGGTGGCCCCTCCCCAAAGAAATTCATTTGAAGAGTGGTGACAAAGTATGATTGTGCTCATTGTTTGACTTAAATCAAATCATTTCGGACACAGTTCAAATCCTTAGGAACCTATCTATGGCCAATTCAAACAAATAAACACTCAAATAAGAAAAGTAGAATGAAGTCCTGCTGTTATACATTTCCCTTAATAGTTGCTTTGCTGATGTATTTGAGAAGAGTGTTTGAAAGGACAGTATGTATTTTTCTGTGATGTCAAAATGTCAATTCAAAATCCATCTGTTTTAGCAGAAAAATAATACTTTGTCATAAATCTGAGCTAACAGCCAGTATTCTGCCTGGCACCCAGAGGAGATTGAGAAAATCCTCTATTGTCCTAGCACAATATTAGTTATTATTTATAAGGCCTTATGAAAAAAAATAGTTGTCTGACATTCACATGGTTTTCATAGAAGAAATACTTCCCTTTTCCAACAGTGTTTAAAATATACCCGGGCAGCTACAGGTATGGTTATTTACCTTGATATGGAATTATTTTTCTAAAGATTGTCATTTTAAAGAAAAGATGCTAAATATTGATAAGGATTGGTTGGTTCCATAGCTTCCAAACCAAAAAGCTAGAGAAAAATCAAGAGTAAAATAAAACTTTTCTCCCACTGTGCTATAAACACATTTCATTCAAACATGGTGTGAATGTCCTTTGAATCTACAGTTCACAGAATTTTAAGACCAGAAGCATATCAAAGCTAAGATTACTAAATTAGAACCAATTTAGTACAATTTAATGTAATGTAATCTTGTATAAGAAAACACAAGCTGAGATTCTCTTATTTACCTAGTGACATTTATAGCTGCCTCATTGTCTTTATTGCTTCACTTTTGCAGGTACAGCAAGCATATCTTCAAAATAGCATGAAGTTTCTTGCTACAATGAGGCAAAAGACCCTATGGAGGCCACTTGGTGGTCTGGTAGAGACACATATTTCTAAAAACCACAAAACTTAATGAGCTAGCCAAGGAGACCAATTTGCTTTTAATAAATAAAAGTTGTGCATTTCTAAATATAACATTTCAACTGACATGCCATAAATATGACTAATACTTCTTTTAAAAACAATTTTTATAAATGAAAATAAATGTAATACATACAAAGAAGGCTGGTACAGTGAGGGATGGAGTCATAACTTCTCAAACTGAAAGATATTCCTCTCCCCAAGGTATAATAAAATATTTTTTTATTATAATTAAGAATCTCTAGAAGGGTCAGTCTTATCAGAACCCACACCTTTGCTTGTAAGTATCAAATGATACCATTTATTTATTCACTTGCTCAATTCCCAAATATTAATGAGCTCCGTGAGTCAGGCCCGTGCTACATACGGGGGCTGTGTCAGTGAATAAAACAGTGGTCTCACTAAAGTCTACAGTCTGTGAGGGAAGACCGACATTATACACGTGCATATTTATTCAGAAATTTCAATTTCAATTGTGATAAATAGCATATTTTATTGCATACCTGTACGCAATACAGGACAAAAGGAGATATTTAACAAGGAACTTGATCTAGTTTCCTATTGGAAGGGAGAATCCTCTAGACAGAACAACTGAGAAAACCTTGAAGTGGCAAAGAGCAGAACAAGTTTAAGAGACCAAGAAGAACATGTGGTTGAGTCATGGGTTAAGGTAGGGCTGAAGAGATGGCAGGGAGCCATTAGATGATTCTCTCAGATAACATTAAGGATTAGGAACCTTATATTGAGAATAAGAAAATGTGTCTCGATATTGCAAGAAGGGGAATCTCATGGTAAGATTATTCCTGAGGTTGATTCCTACTAAAAAATTCTACAGAAATGTACTTTTTCTTATTATTTAAAAGCAAAATAAGGGCTGGGGATGTGGCTCAAGCGGTAGCGCGCTCGCCTGGCATGCGTGCGGCCCAGGTTCGATCCTCAGCACCACATACCAACAAAGATGTTGTGTCCGCCCAGAACTGAAAAATGAATGTTGAAATTCTCTCTCTCTCTAAAAAAAAATAAATAAATAAAAGCAAAGTAAGTAAGGTTGGCACCAGTTGACATATACAGAAAACTCAGATTGATAATATGGAACTTTATTGTTACATCATCAAATTTAATTTAACTCATTAACTTCCTCAATTGCCAACCATTGTAATACAATGTAGTCTTTGCAACTGAAGGTAGATCGAGTCATGTTTAAGTTTTGATCTCTGTTTACAACTCAGTCAATTTAAGTTACTCTTTGGGATTCTTCTTCCACCACTCCATTTCCCTTTCCTTTCTTCTAGGACTTACTCTATATTCTCAAAGATTATTCATATTGTTGAGCATCTAGCCCAGGACTCTTTCATTTTCCGTGTTGCCTATAACCCATTTCTTTTTCAGAAGACTCTAACATTTTCTAGTAATGGCCTCCAATCCACCATGACCTAGATCTTCTCCTGACCCAGGTTTCTATTTTTTCGGATCTTCCTGACACTTAAGAGGATAGAACTTAATAAAAAGTACCAATAGGCCTATTGTCTCAGGTATCCACAGTCCTTCCTGTCTTCTCTCTAGATACAAATCTTCCAAAAGAGACTTAACTTCTCTCCAAACTATACTCAGAGACCACACAGGCCCCTTCCACTGGAAGATTTCCCCTCAATATATCTGTGTTTGTATTTGCTCCTTCACTCAGCTCTCTTACCACACTACCCAGACAAAGATTTCAGGCAGCCTCTGAGTTCTAGTCCCATTCCTCTGATCTGCCAACTGCTGATCAAATCTAGTTCTATTTGAGTAGGCACAGTGCTTTCATGTCATTCATACAGTCTTCCCCAGTCTACAGCTTATTGTAAAAACCCTGTTCACGGAGTCCTCTAGCTTTTGCTCTTGATATTCAGAGCCAATCTTTTTGGAATTCAAACAAAACAAAACTGTTCTCTCTGAATAAATTCTATCAATTCCAACTCAAAAGAGCTTTGACTTTCAGACACTGACTTTGCCGTAGAATAGAAAAGTCTACCTGGGAGATCAAAAACCAAGAATTTTAGTTTTTATTCCCTTTAGATTATTTTGTGTGACTTCCTTCAGTGGGGCAATACACCTCAGTCTCTCAAACTAGTTCTATCGGTAGGAAGGTTCCAGGATGCAAAGAAAAAAGAATTATATAAAAGATAAACTATATCATATTTTTTTTCAAAAATTTAGCATGGAACATAAGAACTAAGACACTAGTATAAAATAATATTAGAAAATCCAAGATTAAAAACACAGTCTCCTATTTTAAAACACAGTCTCCTATTGCAAAGAAACCTACGTAAAACATTCCAGGTTTTGTTTCCAGAGTGATGCTTCTCTTCTAATATGCTTCTTCTTGTAAATGTTCAATAACAACAGAAAAGCACAGTTCCACTATTGGTATAGACTAGCAAATCTGGAAGAAGTCTTATCTGGAACAATGGGTAGTTTCAAATATATTACTTGGTTTTACAAGTTTATAGAAAGTAATTAAAATGTCTTTTCTTCATAATTCTGTAAACCACAGTAGCAAGATTCCAATAATAACCAAAGCATGTCTTTTCCTACATTTAAGATATTTCCATATAAAACAAACTGAACATCAACATGTTGTTTAACACTTTGCTGCTGAAAATGTGGAACATGAACTATAAGCAGAGGCATCAACTGAGAGCTTGTTGAAAATGCAAAATGCAGGTCCCACTCCAGACCTGATGAATCAGTCTGCATTTTCACAAAATATATTACTAAATGAAGCCTCTGCACAAACTTTGAGAGGCACCAACTTATGTTATTTCTCTTCTACCAAAATAAGTGAAATGCTTTATTAAAGAAGGAAATTGATGTAGCAACTAAAAACATTTGTCTTAAAATAAAAGACAATTTTACTAAAAAATAATTTTAGTGACATTTGTGTACCATTAAATGCTAAAATATGTAGTTCCTAACAAAATACAGCATTTAGTTCCTAAAGAGCCAACCACAGTATATGAGTGAGACAACACTATTTGTTCTTAATGTATTCTTACCATGTTAATATGAATTATGTAAATTCTAGTGGCAAGTTAGAGCCTTATTTAGTGGAATTGGATTACTTACTAACAGTCATCCTGTCTGCTATCTAAATTATCCTGCTGTGGTCTAAAATAAAGTTATCTTTAAATGTTGTCCTAAGAAAATTCCTTCTGGTTCCTCTTGTCTGTGATGTATGTGTGTATGTGCGTGTGTCTTTGGTTCTAAACCTATTACAAAAATGAAGACTAAAGCAATAGAAGAAAAAGTATTAAAGAAAGTGTTGCTGTCTAGGCTTTAAAAAATGTTCATTGGAACAGTTGTAATTTTAGTAACATCTTTGAACATAATCATACTTCAAGTTGCTCTTTTGAACACTGGAAACCATGCGTAACACATTTTTCAGTAGTGACTATGAAACTTCACTAGGTTATGTCCCACAACCACTCCCTTATACAACTATGCATGAGGTGTCTCCAGAACCAAAGTGAAACTCAGTAATCATTCTATAAATTCTATGCCAAGTATGATCTTGCCCTAGTGGATGCCTATAGATGTTTATTGATAATGAAGCCTTATAAAGCTGTCACTGTTTACTACTAATTACCCAGATTGCCTTTTGGATTGTGCATGTTCTCTGAATAATTGTAAACTTTATTTTAATTCTTCAAGACTGGAATGTTTGTCTATCTTAAGTAAGTTCTTTTAAACTGCCCTGAAATACCAAATGGCTTAATATGCCATTCCTTTTACACATTCCTAATTCTAGGGAAATGAGATAATATTGATTAATTGTGAAGACTGAAGCTCAAAATTCATTTTAAATTACTTCTCAGAGGAAATAGCTCATTCCAAGCTACCTGTAATCTCTTTGCTCTTGTGACTGATGGCACATAATGGTGAAGCAGTTGGTTAGGTTGGAAATACAATAGCTGATAGTTGCACTATTTCTACCATCATCACTACTTCTTTTATGAAACTTACTGATCTAGGAAACATTACAACAATATCTGCTAACCATCCATGATATCGTGTGCACTAACTGCTGTGCTACAATTTTTTCATTAATTATCTCATTCAATCTTAAAAAAAAAATCCAACGAGGTAGGTGATATTTTTGCCATTATTCATATTTCACACATGAGGAAACTAGAAATCAAGACTAAACAACAAGTAAGCATTGTAACAAGATTCAAAGCCAAGATTAATGCTCCAAAACCTACCTGTAAGTCTTTAATTATCATATTTGCCTAATATAGTTTTCTGACCTTGAATATCCCACTTGAACTTAAATAATATTGTTTAGATGAATTTGATCAACATTTATATCCGTAAAATAGAATATATATATATATATACACACACACACACACACACACATATATAGTCACAAATAAAGGCTTAAAAATAAAGCTATGTCTGAGTCATAATTGCTACATGTGAAGTGACACACACCTGGTACAAAATAAAAAATGTTAATGAAATGAGAATTATTGTGCCATTCCTATCAGATAATGTCTAATCTTATGGCTTTATATAAAGAAAGAATCTGTATTCTCTATAGGGCACATATTTATTGTATATTTACACATATGGGCTTCCATTGTTAAGGCACAAAACAAAGCATGATTTTTGCTTAGAAAAATCCTCAGGACCCACTGAATTCAGAAGTCCACTTCAGGAATTTGCTCCTTCCAGGTGCATGGACATCAATATGGACTGAAACCTTATTAAATATAATAAAAAGGTCCTTTTGGAATTATATTCCTTAGCCTACTTCCAAGGGAAATCATTTATAGGTTTCTTCAGGGCAATGGTTATCAACCAAGTGCTCAGGCTCATCTTCAAATGTTCTGGACCAAATTTACTATAATAATGATAACTGCTCCTTCAGTATCCTGATCTTTTTAACTGCTGTACATCTTTTCATCTATTTCCATTTCCCTTAGGTAGAGTGCAGGCTAAGAAATCATCAGACCCATTTTTCAATACTATATATAATCAGAAACAATTTTGATAATCATATTATTAGTGTGCATATCCCCTTCCTTCAGAACTCTGCTAAAAGAGTCACCTAAATGTCCTGCTCTTGTTCACATGCTCTATTTATATCTGCAAATGTCAAAAATTCTAAATGAAGTGTATGAGCTTTGCTTGATAAGGGAGATGGCTCTTTTGTAGCAAGTAAAAAATAATTAATAAAATCCCAGCACCTGCTTAAAATTGATCTTTAAGATTCTTTAAAAATGTTCTTTAGTTAATTCAGGTGACGCACATTTGTATCCTGGTTCAGCAATAGTTTTCAAATGCATGATTATTTGGGAGAGAATATTGGATTTATTACCTTTGCTAATGAACACTTAGATAAAAGTGGTATTCTCAAGACAAGTATTCTCATGAGGTGAACTCTGATTACCATATATTAATTTTCATTTCAGCTCAGAATTATACAAAGAACTTGGTGACTTTTACATATAGAAAATGGGACCCCTCCAAAGTACACTCTTCCATAATTCTCAAGTGTCCCCTGTCACTTTTATAATGTCACATATCAGCAGAATCAGAATTCATCATGTAAAAAATTCCAGAGCTTTAACAAAGCAATAGATGAACCTAAATGACACAGTATTTAAGCCTCTGTTGTTCTAAAATATGTCTCCTAACTCTATTTAAGTGGAACTAGGAAGACTGATTTTTTAAGAGTGGTCAGTGAATTTGTTGAGATGTCCCTTTCCCATATATTCTATAACCATGAAAGACCTATATTATGTGTTTAATTTTCACAGTACAAATTTAACACAAACTGAATGTAACAGAGAACATAATTTTTGGACAACTGTAAGGTACAGAGTAATCTCTAATATTTGAGACAATGCCAGAATTTCTCAGTATTAGACAGTGCCTCCAGCACCATAGAACTCACATTCTCTAGAGCATATGTCTCTGTCTGAGGAATTTTGGAAAATGGAAAAATAATGGACAAATATCAAGGAGCCAACATAACCAAAATTTTAAGGAAAAAAATTATTTGACAATATAACAAAATGAAATGAGCAGCGGCAAAATTAACTATCTTCCTGAACTCTAAGAACTATTATTGCCTTGAACATTGTATACTATAAAAATTTATGCAAAGCATGTGGTGTTCTTGTGAACCTAGAACATAACTCAGAGCACAACAGCAATTGTAACAACAGAGAAATGGCACATTTGCATGATTAATTAGTCTGTTTACACTTAATAATATTTTTATCCTGTGTATCCTTCAAAAAGTATCTCTTCAAATGATTTATATTTTTAGTGGAAAATGATCAAAATTAGCATTAGATATTTTAACTCTTTTATTGTACTCTAATATATACATAGAAAAATTCACAAAAGTGGCAAGCACAATGAATTATGGCATGGGAAACACACCAGTGTCAGAAATAAAATATTTCATACATCCCTCAACCTACATTTCTTCCTAATGATATAATGTCCCTTCTTCCCAAATGTGCCCAAGGTATTATAGGCCACCTACCAAAAGCCATGAATTGAGCCATTTTGGAATGAATTTGCCTGTGCTACTCAAGTTTTCAGATGATGGAAGCTCTGACTGACATTTTAACTGGAACTTCGTGGGAGACCCTGAGCTATAATGACCCAACAAATTTACTCCAAGATTGGTAAATGTACCTAAAGGTAATAAATCTTTATTGTTGTGTTGGGCAAGTTTTAAAGTAATTTGTTTTGCAACATTATGATCAATATGAAAGCTTTCTTGACTGCTAACATGGTAGCTTAGCATTTTTTAAAATCTTTTGTTTGTGGAATCATTATTTCTTATTCTTCTTGTATATTTAGCTCATTTTACTTAACACTGTTAGATTCATCCATGTTATTATGGGTAGTTATGATTCATTTATTTTTAACATCATATAACATTACAAAGTATGAATATACCACAATTCATTTGTTCTTTCTACAGATGACATTTGATGTGCTTTTAATTTTTTACTATTATAAATAATAATATTTCTATAAACATTTTGAACAAGTTTTGGGTGTATATGCATGTGTATTTTTACTGAATGTATATCCAATACTTTAATATTAGTCAGAGCATTTACAAATATTCAAATTTAGTTCTTTATAACAGTTATCTTTCTAAAGGGGTTGGAAAATTTTGCATTTCCTTTAGCAGAATAGGATATTGGATAATTTGAGAGGCTGAGACAGGAGGATCACAAGTTCACACCTGGCCACAGCAACTTAGTAAGACCCTAAGCAACTTAGCAAGACTTTGTCTCAAAATACCAAATAAGAAGGATTGGAGGGCTGGGGTTGTAGCTCAGTGGTAGAGTACTTATATAGCATGTATGAGGCAGTGGGTTCAATCCTCAGCACCACATAAAAATAAATAAATAAAAATAAAGGTATTATGTCCATCTACAACTAGAAATATATCTTAAGAAAAGATTGAAGATGTGTCTCAGTGGTTAAGTGTCCCTGGGTTCAATCCCCAGTACCAAAAAAAAAAAAAAAAAAAAAAAAAAAAATCCATTGCTATATGTCTCTAACAGTTTGTATAATTAGGGAAAAATATTTCATTGCTATTTCCAACTTAAAGTTGATCCTATAAATACATATGTACACTGTAGGAAGACATAATTAATTCATATAAATGACAAAGGATTTATACTAAGAATATATTAAAAATCCTTACAAATAAATGTGAGAATATCTGTATCGTCTGTATCCCAATCTTCTTTTATAAAAACATTGTTACATTATATTAGAGCCCACTCATTTGACCTCATTTTTTAATTACTGTTTCAAGGCCCTGACTCTAAATACAGTCCTATTTGAGGTACTGGGCAATAGGCCTTCAATATATAAAATAGTCCATAACAGTAATAGAAGTCAGAACAAGCGGTTCGTTGTCTCTTGGAAGTGGGGGAAGAAGCATGAGACAACCTTCCTTGATGTTGGAAATGTGGTATATCATGATCTGGGTGGAGGTTATGTGACAGTGCACACAGGTGAAAGTGATTAAGCTGTATACTTAGACTAGCATTGTTTAGTTTACATAATATAGATATTACTCAACAAAAAACTACACTTTTAAAAAATATTATTTTAGTTGTAGTTGGACACAATATCTTTATTTATTTTTATGTAGTGCTGAGGATCAAACCCAGTGCCTCACATGTGCAAGATGGGTGAGCTACACTGAGCTACAGCCCCAGCCCCAAACTAAATATACTTTTGATATCATGATAGATAACTCTTCTGAGATTATAGTTGTAGAGCCTTGAAAATCCAGGTTTAAGTTAACTTTCTTTATTTCTTCACCAATTTTGATAATATCAGATATTCAATCATACACCAAATATTTATTGATAATCTACTATCTGCTGCAAATTGGAATGTAAATATCAAGGACAACTTCAATAACTGTTGGAATATTTAACTATGGAGACTTGGAAGGACTTTAGAAAGATTTGCTTCCATTTCTTCCTTCAAATCCTTTCTGCTCTTACCTCTTGAAAGGGGAAAGAAAACACAAAAATTTATCAAACAGAAAACACCAGTTATTTTTTAAATTATTTTTTAGTTGTAGATGGACTCAATACCTTTATTTTATTTATTTATTTTCATGTTGTGCTAAAGATTGCACCCAGTGCTTCACATGTGCTAGGCAAGTACTCTACCACTGAGCCATAACCCCAGCCCACCAGTTAATTTTTTAAAAATAAATTTGTAATTATTCCAAGCTATTGTGTTTCCAAAGTAAGGCTAAAGAAAAATATGACATGATTTTTTTCTAACTTATGCATTTATTTGTTTTTATAATACATTAATTTATATCACAAGGCTTAATGTTTCAGGTTAAAACTACCTTTGAATTGATATAATTAATGGTGTCCATACAAGTTCATATTCTAATAGAGAAGAAAGGATTCTTAAATCTAGAATTTAAGAATTCTAGATTTCTGGAGTTGTGCCTGAGGTTACTTATTCTTTATCCAATTTTTAAAAAGTGAGTTTCAATAAAGTAATAGTAAATTATAGTATCACAGATAATCTGTAATAAAAACCTTAAAATTCTTTCCCACATATCTATTTCCATTTCAAAGGAAGACTACAGAGTCCCACAGACTTTTGATCATGTTGAACATCTGATCAAATAGGAAAGGCAAAACAACTGAGGTACAAAATGCATAAGCCCACTGCTTTCTATGAAAAAATATAGATATCTAAGAAATATAACACTAATCTGGCTGAGAACTCCAATACTTCAAAATCCACTAATTTAGCAGACTCTATATCTACTCAGTAAAGAAAGAAAAAAAGATTCACATTCAATAGAAAGGAAATTGGCTAATCATTAGCACTGATCTCCCAAATACATAATTTCTCATTTTTGTTTATTCATTGACATTGTTTACATACACAATAAAGCAAAACAGTCAGAGTCAAGCCTTTCTCTCATAATCTCTCTCTTCTCTCTCTTTCTCCCAAACACACACACACACACACTCTCTCTCTCTCTCTCTCTCTCTCTCTCTCTCTCTCTCTCTCTCACACACACACACACACACACACACACACACACACACACACACAATCACACATGAAGAGAAGGGAAGGGAAGGGAAGGAATACTGGTATCCAGAATGGGTCAACAATGTTTTAGTTAAAATACTGATGTCAGCAAAACAGACATTAAACAATATTTTTCTAGCACTCCTGTTTCATATTCCCATCCCTACTACAGTGTGGGCAAACTCTGACATCACAGGCTTTCATCCAACATTTATTGACTGAACACTCTATGTTTCAGTCACTGTTCTAGATATTATGAACATAGTAGTGGAAGAAATAAAGTTCCTTCTCTCATGGATATTACATGCAAGTGCAGTTAATGATAAGTGTGACCTGCATGATACTCACATGCAGATGTATTATAATGTAGTGCTTGGAAGAAAAGATAATAAATTATTATTCAAAATGAGTCAGGGTAGGGCTGGGGATGTGGCTCAAGCGGTAGCACGCTCGCCTGGCATGTGTGTGGCCCGGGTTCAATCCTCAGCACCACATACCAACAAAGATGTTGTGTCTGCCGAAAACTAAAATAAATATTAAAAATTCTCTCTCTCTCTCTCTCTCTCTCTCTCTCTCTCTCTCTCTCTCTCTCTTTCTTTGAAAAAATAAAAAATAAATGAGTCAGGGTAAAGGGGGTTGTGCTAGTCAGTTTTCTGTTACTAGAACAAATACCTGAGGTATTCAACTTACGAGGAGCAAAGGCTACTTTTGGCCCCATAGCTTTATAAGTTTTCAGTTCAGAGTTTATCTTTGCTTGAGGGAATGTGTGGCAGAGGAAGCCTTCATTCATCTCTTGGGGTCTAGTAAACAAAAGCAAAGGGAGACAGGAAGGGCTGGATTCCTACTATCTCCTTTTTTTATTGGTTCTTTTGATTATACATAACTTTAGGATACATTCTGACATAATTATAAAAGCAAGGAATAATTTGTTTTAATTCAGTTCTCAGTACTTCCGCTTTCCCTCCCCTCCTTCCTCTCTCTATTCTACTTTATTTTTTAAAATTAGTGTCTTGTGGATGTATATGATAGTGAGATTTACTATTGTATATTCTTGTATTCAAAGTTAGATCAGATCCAGTCCACTGTCTTTTCTTTTCCCTTTCCTCTTCCCTTCCCTTAATTTCCCTTTGTTCAGTCCACTGTCTTTTGACTTTGTTTACATACACAATTGTTTACATACACATTCCTCCTCCCTTCCCTTAATTTCCCTTTGTCTACTTCACTGATCTTTTATTTTTGTGTACCCTCCCCATTGTGGATTAGCATCCCCATATCAGAGAAAACATTTGACCTTTGGCTTTTGAGGACTGGCTCATTTCACTTTCCTTTGAGGGCAAACACTCAATGACTTAAGACCTCCCACTAGATCACTTTTCTTAAAGTCCCACCACCTCTTAATAGCTAAGGACCAATTTTTTTATCATGAGGACTTTGCAGAGCATTTTAGATCCAAACTATCAGAAAAATGATGGGACACGAGGCAGTTTTACACAGGAAAGGAGGGTGTTAGTAAGAAATATTTTCTTCAAGAAGATCAAATTTGAGTTGAGACATAGAAATAGAAATGAAGAATTAGCTGAGCTGTGATAAACCCTCAGGAAAGAACATTTCAGGCTGAAGAGAAGAGTAAGTGAAGAAGCTCAGGAAGCAAATGTATCTACTATTTTTGAGGAACTGCCAGAAAAGCAATATGACTGGGGCAGAGATTATAAGTGAGAAAAAATAACAGACAATGAGATGCCCAAAGGCCAGATTATAAAGCAGATTTCATGCCAGATTAAGGATTTTGGAATTCATGTCTCAGAGTGATGGGAGGACACTAGTGTTTCTGATGAATCTAATATTTTTAAATCATCACTCTCTTTATACTCCCTGTAACAGGGATGTGAGAATGAAACTCCAACAAACTTCAAGAGGTTATTACAGAAAAGATGGGTTAGTAGCTTGTTAAAGCAGCAGTGGGAGGTAAGGGGGGGAGAGAGGACACGTAATGGGGCCCAACAAATCTGAAGTCAGAGGAAAATCTCGCCAGGCACGGTGGCACTCGCCTGTCCTCTCAGCGGTTAAGAAGGCTGAGGCAGGAGAATAGCAGTTCAAAGCCAGTCTCAGCAATGACAAGGTGCTAAGCAACTCACTGAGACCTGTCTCTAAGCAACATACAAAATAGAGCTGGGGATATGGCTCAGTGGTCAAGTGCTCCTTAGTTCAACCCCCAGTACCCACCCCCCAAAAAAGGAAAAATTCAAGAATGCCTCCAAAATTAATGTGCTTACGAACTTGGTGAGTTTTTACTGAGATGAACAAAAGAGTAAAAGGGATTACTGTGTACAGAAAATAAAAATCCAGAGTTTCATGTGTGATATGGTGAGTTGTAAAGGCCTATTAGACATCCAAGTATAGATGTCTTCAGTAAAAATTTTTATACATAAAGAAATGGAGCTAAACCGGGTGCTGAGGTACACACCTATAATCCCAGAAGCTTGGGAGGCTGAGGCAGGAAGATTGTAAGTTCAAAGTCAGCCTCAGCAAATTAGTGAGACCCTAAGCAATTTAGCAAATCCTTATTTCTAAATAAAATATATTTTTTAAAAAGGGCTGGGGATGTGGCTCAATGGTTAAGCACCCCTGGGTTGAATCTCTAGGACAACAACAACAACAAAAAAATAGAAGTGGACCACAGAAAGTCATCCAAAACTGTAGAAAGAATAAATAAATAAATATATATATTAGGCATGGTTTTTCATAAGATTTAAAATCCCAGGATTGAATGACATCACCCAGAGAGTGAATACAGCTTCAGAGCCTTTTTAGTGAATCACATCTCATTCTTTCTAGGCCACTTAGTTGAAAACAAACTGAAATTATTTGTCTTAAGCAAATAAAAAATTCTATCTGCTTGGCTGAACAGTAACTTTGGGATCTTCAAGACCAAATTTGAGCTGTGAAAAAAGATGAACTTCAGGGGGAAAGTTTTTCTTGATCTCCTGTGAAAGCTCACATAAAAGAAATACTCTTTAGAAGGAAGTTTGACTTAGAATTAAGTTGACCCTTTTCATTCCCATAAAATACAAGAATGGAAAGAAACTAGCTACTTAGGTGGGGATTGATCAACTATCACCCAAAGACAGTGTATCTCTGAACATTTGATGTAAGAAAACCATTAAGTATCTTAATTCAAGCAGACGATTTGGTTGTTTTTCTTGATTTTAAGAAGTATCTGAGACCCAAAACAGAAAAGAATGCCAAAAAAGGGAGAAAAAGAGAAAATAATTTTTTTTTTTTAGTCTGAGTAGTACAAAAGACAAAATGAACCAGATAAATTTATTTTTCTTCCATATAGGAGCTTTTCCAGCCATATATAACAAAAACCTGCAAATATTACTCAGTTTAGAGGAGGAATAAATCTTCAGAAAGTTGGTCCCCTAGGGTGGTGAAGATACCTGCTGGAGTAGCCTTTCTTCTCTCCCTTTTCATATGGAAAGCTAGGACAATACAAGTTGGGTGTTTGACCAGTGTAGAGCTAACTTACTATTATCAGTGTGTACAATGTTAGAGGCTTGATATTCTATTCCTAAAATGTTCTTCCTCAAGCTTCTCTGAAAAGAGCTCTCAAGACACCCTAATGTTTTTGAGAACCCAGTGGATTGCATTGGGGAAGATTTGGTAGCCCTCTATTGTGAAATCACAAAACATAAGACATCTGACTTTGTGGGGCTAGTCTTATAGGACATTGTACTCTGCTGTTATTTTCAGCAGATTAAAAATAAAACCATTGAAAACATTTCTCTCAATTCATTTTCAACTAAAACATAACAGTGAGCATTTCCTAGTGCTTGAGCTTTCAAAAATACTCTGAAAAAATAAAATTAAAAAACATTTCAATTAACATGGCATTAATTCTTCTTTAAAGAAATAAAGCAGAGATCCTAAAATTCTCCTTTTCTCTAGACTCTCTTTGCTATTCACCTGCTTGTTGCCTTAGTGTTTGGCAGATGCAGGGAGAATAATTGAGGATTATGTTTATCCTTTCTGTTGACATCTGGACAAAACCCCAGGCAAAAGTCAGCAGCCGTTAATTCAAATAAGTATAGTTCCTTTGACAATGCAATTGAACATCTCTCTTTTTTAAAGATGTAAAGTCTCTTTCTAATCCATCATGTTTTTACCACATCTAAGCTTTGCCACACAACATACATTTTGGGAAGTTGTTCAAATACCATTGTAAGTACTTCCTATATTTCCAATGACAACCTAATTTAAAAACAGTACTATATTTACAGCCCAACTTTGGGCAGCTTTACACATACCAGAAACACCTGCCAGCAACATCTACAGATCCCTTGCTTCCTAACATTGTATATTTTAAATATTCAAATGTATTATTTATTAAATATTCCTAATTGCTATTTGTTATTCAGATGAACTTTAAAGCTCTGGATCTTTCCAACCTTAAAGAGTATGTAATCTGGTTTACATAAGATTAGAACCCAATTCAAATATTTTCATTATTTATTTATTTGTTAGTTTTGGCAAGCAATGTTCATTTTGTATTTGTCACCAACAATTTATAGCTCCCATCTCCTAAAAGGGTAAAATATTCTGGTCACTAAGGCTGTCAGAAACAAATTCAAAGTGCTTTTAACAAAGTTTTTGCATCTCAAATCCCTGCTATGTGACGAGTATAGTGTTCAAAAATAAAAGAAAAAGAGAGACAAAAATAAAATGTAAATGTAAAGTAATTACCACAGCAGCCACTTAATTGCTTTTGAGCAGTTACATTTTACGAGAGCTATTTTAAATATTATTTGAAGTCGTAATTCATCTTTAGAGCTTATACTTTACATTTTAGTTATTTTAATGAAAATATTATAATTTGATCTTTTTCCTTTAAAAACTGGTCAAATACACAATTTGAATGGTGTGAATATTGCTAAGAAATCGATCATTTTGTGTTCATGGTAATGTTTTATTATACAGCCAATGGCTACACACTCTCACATACTGGCAAAAATCTCTGACGGCATCCTTACATGTGTATTGCCTGAGATTTCATAAGAAACCCCAGAGTGGTAAGCCCCTGTCCTACAAAAAAAATGTTTCCTGCAGCATTATCACTCAATCCAATGTCACAATGGAGAAAACCATCCACGGCTCTCTAGAAGTGATGAAATGATTTTTCTATTTTCAGATTTATTAATCATGTACTATATATTTATGATTTATTATGGTTTATTTTCAAAATACAAAATATTGAAATGTCCAGGCAAGTGTCAAAACATGTTTTCTCTTCATTGTTGCTTGTCTTAGCTAGATATTTTTTTATTTTAAAGTAGATTTTTAAAGGCATTAATACCTAGTAGTCTGTCATAGCACATAAAATGTCTTTTTTTTTCCATTTCCATAGAGAAAAATGCCTTGAAGGGTAAAAAAAAAAAAAAAAAAAAAAAAAAAACAGCTCCATTTTATAATTGTGGTTTGACCCTGACCCTGTTGAATTTATCTAATTGCTGAACCTTATTGTTAGGAGTCCTCTGATTACCTAAAGGGTTCCCCATTAACTTTACCATCAGACAAACACAGTAATGCATAATGAAATTTAGCCCTTTGCCATGTTTTTCTCATTGTTTCTAAAGGCACTGCATCTACACATAGGATGAAAGAAAAGAAATGGAATCTGAATTTCAAGTAGAGTAAAATAATAAAGTGTTTGTAAGTCTTCTTTTATGGAGTACTTATGAACTAAACTAAATATTCTATCCTAATTTAAAAGGAAATTCATATTAGAAAGGATGACAATTGACTTTAGGCTCCTGTATCTACACATTGAAGGAGTGAAAAACATTTTCTTCATAAGAAGTTATGAAAAATTATACTTGAAAGACACTGGTGCTTAACTTAACAAATTTAGCAAATCAGCTTAACTTCGTTTTGTCTAGTTGCTTTAAAAATGTTGACATCACCACGCTTTATGCCATATTTAAAATATCATAAAACCCATTTTTGGAATAAAATGATACATCTTTCTTTCTCTAGCCCAGGAAGGTTATTATTATTCTAGAGAATTTGGACAACATCAAAGTAGATTTATACTTGACAGATTTTGAGAAGTTGTTTTTAATTTCAAGAGTGAAGTGCTGTCTGAGGAACAAGACTGGGATCCTTAAATCTGTTCTCAGATCCAGCTTGGGTGCTGACAAGACCTGGGTTAAGCAATGTGTCTTCCTTTAGAGTGTTCCTGTTTTTTAGATAAAATAAAAATAGTAATCTAATTCAAAAGAAAACTTAATGTTCTGTAATTATTTTTTCCCCTAGTACTAGGATTAAACCCATGGGCACTTAACCATGGGGATGAGCTACATCCCCAGCACTTTTTATGTTTTATTTTGAGACAGGGTCCTGCTAAATTGCTTAGGACCTCACTAAATTGCTGGCTCTGAATTTCCAATCCTCCTGCCTCAGCCTCCCAAGCTGCTGATATTATGGCATTGTCACCATGTCCAGTAATGCTTTGTAATTTTTAAAGTGGGTAAATATTCTTAAGATAACAGTATATTGTATACACACACAAACACACACACACAAATGAGGCAAAGAGGTGAATTTAAAATTAGTACTACTTCCTACACTATCTGCCTACATTCACACACAAAAAAATTGGTTACTTTGCTAAATATTTATATACACAAAGCCAGATGTAGTATTTAAAAGCAACAAACTCTACTTAAGTTCAAATCATATTTCCAACCATTGTTTTATGATGACTTTCGGCAAATTTCTTTTCTATGTCTTCATTTCTATATATGAAAAACGTGTATCTCCTTCCTAAGCTGTTTTGCTGATGGGAATTGTTAATATGTCTGAAAATACTTAAACAGTACCCAGCTTGTAGTCAAGACTACATATAAATATTGGCTATGATTATCATTATGCTAATGCAAATGGAACAAATAATGTACACCATTAGAATATAAGCTTAAGCTCTCAGATAATCAATATGAGAAATAAAAATTTAAAAATAAAAGTAATAAGATTTTTTGCTTGTCTTTACCCAATGAAAAGAAACCAGTATGCAAAATTCAATTTACTGGTCTGGGTTGTGGCTCAGTGGTAGAGAACTTGCCTACCAGGTGTAAGGCACTAGGTTTGATTCTCAGAACTGCATATAAAATAAAATAAATAAAATAAAAGTCCATCAACAACTAATATATATATATATATATATATATATATATATATATATATATACATAATATATTATATATATGATATTTTGTATGATTTATATATATTTTATATTACATATATAATTATATATATATATATATAATTTACTACTTTGTACACCTGCATCTTCTACAAACATTCTAAAAATTCAACAAATTGTCACTTTGTGCTTTCCTTACCATTTTGATTTCTAGAATTTCTGCCCTTCTTTCCAAAAAAGAAAGAAAATAGATTGTTAAGAAGTTTAATCTTTTTTTTTTTTTCAGTGCTAGGAATTAAACCCTGGGCCTTGCATATGCTAGGCAAGTGCTCTACCACTGAGCCACCTCCCCAACCTGAAGCTTAATCACTTTTATCTAAACATTTCTGTATTTGAGCAGTGTTAATTAAGGAAGTCCATTGACAACTAAACCATCTCATACTTAGAAGTGTAAGAGTTATAGTGAATTCACTGGCTTTGTTTGTGAAGAAATGTTCCTTAAATGTGTAAGAAGGCTTATGGGAAAGGTGCCTTGTTGAAAGTACAAAACTGGGCTTTACCATTTGGAGAATAAATATAAACATAAAAACTGACATTTACATATATATATATATATGGGTATCAGCCTTTGATTTACCCTGAGATGATATGACTCTAAACAAGTGTCAATTTTTAAAGCTAAACATATGAACCCAAACAAAGTTTTTTAAAACATTTCAAGTTTTTTTCTTAAGAAGAGTGCCTTTCAGAGTTTTTCTTTATATCCAAATCTTAGTGGTACATATGCCTTATTGGTTTATTAGGATTTCTCTGTTTAGCTCTTTCCAGTATGGGCCTATGAATTTTTGTGATTATTATTATTTGTGAACAGAATCTAAATTTGCAAGAAGTAGAGAAAGATAAGACTAATATTTTTTTCCTTCAACAAGTTTAAAAAACACTTTTAGGAGATCAGGCAAGCATTTTGGCATCTATCTTTAAACTATATTTTTACATTAACATCAGAATTAAGATTTTCAGTTATTTTGTTAATTTTAAAAGGCAGAAAATTATTAACACTTTCATTATTTCCTTAATTATGCAAACTATATGGTTTATATTTTATAGTGTTCTTTAATGTTCTATAACTTGTTGTAAAGATGATTTTTCAAGTCTGTGAGTATACTAAAAACAAATTAAATAATTTAAATTAATTGTACTAATTATTATTTTATTTTATGGTACTGGGCATTAAACCTAAGGCCTTACATACAATAGGCAAATGCACTAAACTACATCCTAAGCCCTAAAGTTTAAAAAGTGATAGCAACTTAACAATTGAAAAAAATTAATAAAAATATAGTAATAGTAAATATAACTTTCAGGATGAACTTTACTAGCCAAATCTTTTAAATTAATAATTATTTTGCCCCTTTCTCCTTATAGCTGAAGCAAAGGCATGAAGGTACTTACAATTATAGTGCTAAAGAGTAACAGATTCCCCCCCTCTTTAAACTTTAGCTAATACTAGGAATGTTTCTTGATTCTTTTTATTTTATAGATTTGTGTCTACTATAGATATTCTCTGAAAGTTCCTTTTATAAAGTAGACATTATTTATTTTTAAAATGCTTTGTCTCAATATACAAACTAACTATCCTACTACTTTGTCATTGTGTTTTGTTTTGTTTTGGTTTGTTTGTTTGTCTGTTTGTTTGTTTTTGGTAGTTGTAGATGGAAAGAACGCCTTTATTTTATTTGTTAATTTTTATGTTGTGCTGAGAATCAAACCCAGTGCCTTACACATGCTAGGCAAGCACTCTGCCACTGAGCTACAGTTCTAACCCTTGGCATTGGTCTTTTAAAATGGAATAATCCTACTCTATATGGTAGTTAGATCTTGCACACTCAAAATGCAACATTTTTTATTGAATAACTTTTAAAAAATTTAATATTTACAATGATTGAAGGATGCAAGAAATTATTTATTAAAACATATCATAGTTTTTGTTCCTGGCATGGCAGTGCACACCTGTAATCCCAGTGGGCTAGGGAGGCTGAGGCAGGAAGATTGCAGGTTGGAAGCCAACTTCAGCAACTAAGAGTCTGTAAGCAACCTAGTGAGACCCTGTCTTAAAATAAAAAATCGAAAGCGGTGGGGATGCATGCTCAGTGGTTTAGCACCCTTGGTTTCAATCCCTGGTAAATTAAGGTTGAATGCATCCAACATTTAGAAATAAAAGAACTGAGAAACAAAAATCACTAACAAAGGGATGATGATTACTGTTAAGTCCATGTATATAGAGCAGTTCTTACTTGAGAACTACTGTGGACTTCCAACCTACAGTGATTAATCCACAAGAAAGGTCCAGATATCACCAAATCAGACAAAAATAATGAAATGTATTTGAATAGAGCATTGTAGACTAAAATCAATTACAATATCATCATGTTCTGTACAATGTTTTTGTACAATTATTTTTCCTGTGCTGACAATTAAGGTGCATGTGTTTCAAATGTCAATTGAAGGCTTGTTCAATAATCCTGCAACATTTGCAACATTGTCTCAGGTAGAAGACATGTCTTCTTACTTTGGGACCTCTTTTGTTATTTATCAGTGACCTACCATTTTTCTGCTTTGTGTTTTAAATGTGTTTTCTCTCTTCTACTTAAACAATTTTGTTGAGTACAGAAACTGCATCTGAATTTTCTTCCTCCAACCAATGATACTAAGCAAGTTATTATTTGCACCTGATAAATCTCAGCTATTTATTACAAGAGGATATGTTGCTGCCATTTTCATAGCTACAGAGTCCTTGTGGGATCTTACATAGTAAGAGACTAAACAAAAACAGCAAATATATTTAAACTACCACAGATAATTCAACAAATCTCATATTTTGCAATTTATATTTTTATAACACTTTATTTAAATGAAGAATCATCATCTATTCTAACTCTATTAAACAAATTTGACAAAAGAAGGTAGAATAAGGTGTGTGTATTACATTGATTAATAGATTGAACTCTAATATAAAAACTACATGTGAATTCATGCACAATAACTTATCAACTCTGAGACACTGAGCAAGGTATACAACCTCTCTCTTACAGTTTTCTTATCTGAGAAATAGAATGAATAATTATACCAACTGAATGAGATTTTGTGACTTAAAAGATAATACTCACAAAGAGTTCTGTAGAATACTGGTACATAGTTGAAAGATTTATAAATTTTTATAATGAGAGAATCTTACAATAGCATAGCTAATTTAAGTTTTAAAGTCCATATTTTAATTTCTAATGTTTCAAAATAAAAATATATCATACACTAAATTAATTTCAAATAATGTTAGTATTTTAGCAGATAATATTTTATTATAAGCACCTATTAGTTGTAAATTTTAATTAACCTGACTTACTTAAACAAGACCCAGTTTTAATGCTACCATAGAAAAGGGGGAGAGAACTATTTCTGTAATCTTGGACAAAGATAAATATCCTATAGCAAAGAAGAGTATCTTCTGTATTTTACTCTACTAAATATATTGGTTAAGGGTATAGGTGGTTACAGAAAAGAGACACGCTCCAGTCAATCAGGTTACCAAATGAAACTCTTATATTTATTTGACTACCAAAGTGGCGCTATGCTGCCCTGGGTCCTCTAAGTTAACTTTGAATATATGCATAGGATGCACACTTGAACCAGCAGAAGATCCAGACAGGCATGAGCAACTGAAAAACTGGGCAACTTCTCAGAAGATGTCAGAGACCCTGTTGTTGAAATCAAGTTGAGAAGAAAAAATCCAGTCCAGGGTGGGAAGGGAGCAGGGAAAACAGAAACTGCCAAAAATTCAACCCTTCAGAAGCAGTGAAGGAGGTCCATTCACTATTTAGAAGCATGGAAGAAAACACAGAATTCAGACAACGACTAACATATCTTATGAGATGGTTTGATGGTAAATCTCAAAAGGTGGACCTCCTTTAATTCCTCCTACACAAAGTAAGGAGTATTCTATAGATAGCAACCAAGCTACTGCTATGGGTAGAGGTCAAGTGGCCCTAATTTGTGAAGACAGACCTTGATTATCTTTAGATGCTCATCCTGAAAAGGAAAGTCTGTTTTGTAGACTACTAAGCAACGGGAAGAATACTAGCAGCATCTAGTGGCCTGCCTGTGTAAGTGCCCTGAACCTTGGTTCTAAGGCAGAAAAAGTGAGATCCTAAACATGGTGAGCTATTGAGGTATTTTAAAAGATTTCTCACTTCTGGGAGAATGACACTGGGAATAAGGACAATCGACCAAGACATCATGAGAACTATCATTTTCAAAATATCATCAGGAACATCAAGAAGCATAAGGCGTCCAAATAATAATGTGCCGAGTTGGTGTCCTCTTTCAGTTTACCCAGTTAGACCAAACCATCAGCAAAGTATGGCTGAACATATTGAACTTTTCACATGAACATACATAGAATTAAAGTAACAAAGAATTAATTTAGATACAATAATATATGACATATTTCTTGCCTCAAGGTACATATGGTTATAGAGCCTACTTTGGATTCTACCTCTATATCTACAACTGGCATTTTAAAAACCTTATTTCAGGAGCAGTCTCCATATGTAACATTAAGTGAAAAAATAATATTTTACTGTTTGCTATTTATCTACCTGTCTAAATCATTATCCTTATGTATATGATGATTAAAATACAATTTAAATAGAATCTGTTAAGTAAGTAATCATTTGTTTCCCATTGAGGAGACAACACGTGACAATTTGTCAAATGCTTAGTCATGAAAAAGCATCAGTGAATGTTTTTATCAGGTATGCACATTTAACAAAATTGTCAAAAGGATCTTTAAAAAAATGGAGGCACCTTCTAGAAAATATTTGCTAATTAACAAAAAAAATCAATTTATTAAACTCTTCTTTAAAGATAGAAAAGAAATGGACATTACCTGAATTCTCATTCACCTAGCTTCTTTCAAAATATTAAGGACTAGGTTAAATCTTGCCTCTAACTGCTACACAGAATTTAGCTTTGATAAATAGGAATCATTCCTTTTCTGAAAGCAGCATAGTGGCAAGTTTCTCGTTAAAGCCTTTTGGAAAGCAGTTCTTTTTATTCACAACTCACTTCTTTTCTTAATTAGTAGCTTGAATGTGATTTTCCCTTTTTTAAATTGAGCAGGCTGTGTAGCTAAATGGTGTTTTTGACATTCCTGCACTGGGGACAGATTCAAAACGGAGACAGAAGACAATAGAGATTGACTACATACTTCATGGACCCAAATCAAGGAAAATGCTGGTAATTACAGGAATTCGGCAACACTTTGTCTCTTGGCATCTGTACTTGGAAAAACAATGAAATAATCATGGACAAATATGATGTGAAATGTGTTTATGGAGCAGCATGTTTTATTAACACTGAGCATTGCAGAGAGATAAGCATCACTTGCTAATTTTAAAACTTCTATGAACTGTGGCAATTAAGCCTAATAATTATTTAAAGACTATAATAAAAATGAGACCATTTTGTCCTGCATATTAAAGGAAAAAAATAGGGTGTTTAAGTTCAGTTTTTATGGAGTAGCACCTGTGCAATTGCATGCTTTTCCTATCTGATATGATTTAAAACTAGAAATATTTCCTGACACATTAGTCTCAAATTTAAGGATTCTTCAGTTCATGTTTTGCAACTTTGCTTATTTTTTCTTGTTCCAGTCATTGTGGAAACTATATGTTGGGGGTCTTTTGTTTCTAGATGTTAATTTTATAGAGTTACTGCACACCCTGGGTGGCCATCAGGAAACAGTAGGTCTAATTGAATATAGCATTGAATATATTAGCTGTTTCTTTCAGAATAGTCATTTCTTCGATTACAGATTTTACTAAATAACAACGAAAAAGCCACTGATTGTTTTTAGTCCTTTAATGGAAAACTATTTTCTAAGGGGAGGCTTGTTAGAGCCCTGGGCAGAGTATGAAGCCTTCCATGTGTTAGCCCAGTGATAACAAATGCAGACTAGAAATCAAAACCAGAATTCATATTGCAGGATTAAAAACATGAACAGACAGGAAATAAAATAATTGATCATTAGTAAATATTTATGATAAAGAAAAATTTTAGTATGTTCTAGCTTGATTTCCTATGAGTAAAATAAAACACTTTATTAATTAATATATCCTCTATTTTTTTACCCTCCATATTCTTGTACTATCTTTTGTAATTTATTTCCTGGGTAATTTTAAAAGATAAAATCACATGTTTTACATTGTTGCATGAGAATAAAATACAATAAATAGTCACTTTCTGAGCATAAACCAGGAAATCCCAAGTTTTATTCATCTTTGTTCTTTCCTTAGAGAGCAAGTTTATTGCAGCATTTATACTGGAAAAAAATTCATTGTATTTGATATAGAAAAGGGATGCTGACAACAATTATTTCTGAACCAGACTTCTGTCATCAGGAATGGAGTATGATTATCTCCACCACCACCCTCTTAGCAAAAAAAAAAAAAAAGTCATGAATTATATACAACACAGTATCTATTGCTTATATCTTTCCTGCATTTTCAGCAAGATTACTCCAAAATGTTGGTACATATTCCATACTCACAAAGAGCCAATTTTTTTATTAGACTTGTAACATGATAGAGAACCATATTACAAAGGACTATGGAAAAATAGTTGTGCCAGTGCATTTTTTTTCCAATGTCTCTCTTTTTTATTTGCATCCACACAGTTGAGGAGAAACAGAGCTGACCTTGGACAGAAAGATGAAGAGGAAATCTAAGTCCAGGTTTTTCTGTGGCCTCTAATCCTCTGGAGTTGTGAATTCTCCATGGCTTCCAAACCCTCCCCCTTTCATACACATACATATACCTCAAACTCTCTCTCTCCTCTTTTTTTTAGGGTCAAAAGCTCAGAGCAATTTTTGACTCTCAGCACAAATGAATCTAAATTGCAGACCTGACTTTCTCTGAGATATGTTCATTTTAATCCAAATTTCTGTATGTGGGATTAAAAAAGATCATACCCAGTTAGAAATGGAAAAGAGTGTTCAAGGGCAAAAGGTAAAGCTGAAAGTGAGAACAAGTTAGATTTCTTGAAAGAAAGTTAGGCATGTCCTATTTTTGTAAAAAAAAAAAAAAAAAAAAAAAAAGAAAAAGTACCAGTCCCCTCTCAGACCAGTCCTGACGGTGAACTGGATCCAAGTGTATCTGGAGATGGAAGGAAAGTGTCTAGAGAAGTAGTCCACTTACGAGAGACCCATATATTAAACGCCTGTTTCTACATACCTACTGCATATGTTCCCTGTCTTTATAAAAAGAAAAGAGAGAAAAAAGAAAAAAATGGGAAAGAATACAAAGGAAAGGAAAGAGGACAAGTACTCCTCAGTAGAATCTAGTAGTCTAAGGAAGTAATACAAAGCAGCATCAGTTTCTTTTGCTCAGAAATTAAATTCTGAAGTCTATATGGTGAAAGTCACATAAAATCAACATTACTTTGGAAAATATGCTAAAAGATCAATAATGTTATCTTATTTTGCCTTTGAGTGCTTGTTCCCCCCATCCCTCTGGTCTTAGAGTCAGGTTATTGTCTACCAGTTGATTACTGGACTAAGTTTAGATTGTATCATGTATAAGAATATTTACTTTCATTCTTCTTATCATTGTGATATATCCACAATGCAAGAGGTTAAAGGCAACTAAATAGGAGAGAAAGAGGAATCCCATTTCAGATTATGTTGTATACAATACTACTAGAAGGAGTCACTGGCAAAATTGCTCACATGTATGGCACAGAATTTGGAAACTGCCTGGTGAGAGAATTAGTCTATGAGCCTCAATATGTGGTGATTTAACTAATTACATAAAGTTGTTGACCCAGACCGGGCTTCTTTAAGCTAGTTCTAAACCTAGGTCATCCAAGTTTGTACTGCAGGAAAAGGAGCCTCTGCTTATATTCTTAAAGATCTTTAGAGACAAAATACAGCATGATAGAGAATAAAGACTGGCAGGAAAAAAGGGACAATGAAGAACCTTCTGGGCGAGGTGCAGCTTAATGGTAAAGCACAGATGAAAGAGCCCTTGGGTTTGATACCCAGAACTAGAAAAATAAATGCTCTGGTATTAGGTTTTAGCTAAAGCATTGAAGGCAAAATTTATAAGAAACTAGGGTGGTAGTAGTAGCCAAATGCAAGATTTTATCTTTTAACTATGTTCAAATCTTTGTGTCTGAATTAGATGATTAAATGGTGAATGGTGTCAGAAAGAATGGTCAACATTAGTATAGTTTTTAGGTACTAGTGAACTAACAGAAAAAAAAAACAGCAAATTTGATTTCATTATAAAAAAAATACTGATTATAGAAACTTACATGAATTTCATAGCATTGATAGGATTTTGCAGTATAGCATAAAAATACTATATTTGTTAAAATATGTGATATATTACTATTGCTATCATTTATTATTGTCCTTTTGAAAGCTTTGCTCATTATTGAACAAAAAACTTCAAATGTTTTGCTTGTGATCACAAAGTATTACTTAGAAAGAATGGTCTAAATGAATACTACAGCCTTAGTGAAAAATTAATATGTACTCACTAAATAATTACAAGAAGCCTCTTCAAAATAAACAGCAAGCACTTATGCTAAAGTGAGTTATCTTTTTATGAGAAAATGCAAGAATAAATATTATCTTTCAAGAATTTCTATTTTATTTTACTTCTTATGAAAAAATATAGATGTTATTTAGAGTAGTACTAGCATGCCCTTCCCAAATGTCTTTAGCTTATGATGTTAGAAGTTTATTTCTCATTTACTTAGAAGCTCAATGTAGCTATTTCTGTCAAGAGAGCTACTTTCTTCCAGGTAGTGACTCAGGGATCTAGGAGAAATCCATCTTGTAGCTCTTCTATACCATAGGAATTTATAGACCTCTGCATCCAAGAAAAAAGAAATGGAACAGGCATGTCTTTCTAAAAGACTTACCTTAGAAATAACATAATTATTTTCACCATTATCCTATATGGGGGTTAAAAACTCATATGGCCACACTTGAATACAAACAGGGCTTGGAAATTTAATTTATAGCTAGGCAACTACATCCCAGAGATATCACTATGCCAATTTTCCAAATATATTTCTATGTTAATAACAGGTAACATAAAATTTGGTGGATAGTCAATCATCTCTGCTTTAGTATAGCATTTTATCAAGCTTGTGATTTTAGCTTTTGCATTTTGGTTGATGATGGCCACGTGATTTGTTGGCTTCATCATTCCTCCATGTCCTTTGATTCATGAAAGTTATTCTTTTATCCCATTTCACATCAGGACATTAAGAACACAGGCAGTGAGGACTACACAGCATAGTGAGAGAAGATGAATAGAGGTCATTTGTAGGTTCTAGGAGTTAAATCATTGATGGTCTAACATCAGTGAGGAAAAAGTTGAGTTAGGACTTACTAGTCCTGTGTCTTGTATTCAATTGGCCTCTGTCAATCTGTTGAGTGAACTAGACTAAGGAAAATGCTTGTACTCTTTAGGCTTATGTTTCTACAGTTATAAAATAAGGGAATTTCACTGAATCATACATTCCTAATCTTTCTACCACCAAAGACAATCTCATGAAACCAAAATTTGAGATCACATTATAATATAAGACTGCATTAACTAAATATTAACCTATGTGGTCTTGCCACAAGTAAGATTTCTTTTACTCTTTTTGAAATATTTAAAATAACTCAGATTGCTACTTTTATTACTACCAGTACAACTATTTACTACAATTTGGTTAACATGACCCTTCATTGAGCATTTCCTGAATTTCTTACAGTCTATTAAGTGAACTGTATACATCAAACTCAGTTCACACACAAGCAGCAGCTTCAAGATATAAGCCAACTCCAAAATAAGAACTATTCCTGGCCATAGTATGTTGGATTCAGGCACCAGTACAAGGAAATGTTGGATAAAATGCATTGTAATTAGATGATTTTATCTTATCTGTAGGACTGCAATTTCAGACCAAAGAGTAAAAACATCACTGTCTCTTAGGATTCCACCAAGAGCCTTCTTCAGTTTTAATTCTCTGAGTCTCAGTTTCCTTATTGAAAAAGTGAATTTTATATAGCTTACCCAGAGCTTCCTCAAATGCCTTAAGTACCAATTAAGCCATTTCTTCAAAGCAATAAAATGCCCAACTTCTGAGAATTAACCATATGAACATAAGGTAATGAAGCCAACTCAATTATCCATGGTAAGAGATGACAAGAAAAAGTAAGACTAAATTAAATCTACAGGTGTCCCCAAACCACATTTTTCCATTCATCTAAGCTCTTAACTATCGTTGCTAATAAGCTGCAAAATAGACAGATTTGAATTTTATCACTTTCCCTCTCCACCCCCTACTCTTGTCTGGTTTAAGTGCTAATGGGCAGCCAACCACCCTTTAAAAGACAGGAAAAGCAGAGGTTGGACCATGTAATCAATAGACTGGATAATTAGCCCCTGAGTAATTGAGAGTTAACTGTCTTATATTAACTTCACCCCATTACTCCCAGAGTATGAACAAGCCAGAGCAAGATGGACACAAATATGAGCGAGCTGGAGCACAGAGAGGTATAGTAAAGGAACAGAGCTCTTGTGCCTGGGGTTACCATGCGATGTGAACTCTAATGACATAAAACCAGATGACAACAGCAGCCTAGCAGGGCAATTGAAAACACGACAGGATGGTCCACAAGAGCTGTAAGAGAGTTGTTTCCCCTCAGTGCCAAATTATTTTTCTCTTTTTTTCCCCTACAACAAAAGATTCACACCAGGCTTTGGCTGTGTTCCCAAAAGATTGGGTAATTAAGCAGGTATGATTTCCAAGGAGAAATAAATATTTTTCAGTTACTAGACACTGTCATTGGGCTTTGATTCAAATGTGCATAATTTTTGAACAGGAAACATAATGAAAGGAATGTTTCACAAATTAATATAAAGCCCCAAGGCATACCTGGCACTCTCTTACATGAAATCATTGTCTTTCACATGCCAGGAAAGTCAGCTGAGTTCCCATCTTGGAAAATGCTTTACTACAAAGTATTAGCACTGCAAGGAGGAAAAATTTAACTTGAAGGAAAGTGCTTATAAAATATACCCTAAGCCCATTTTTACCCAAATTCAAAGCCATTTTAAGATATAATAATATTGGCATTCCGCACAATCAGTGACAATAGGGTGTCTTCTTCAGAGATTGGGAAGCTAATGAAAAGGGTTAAATGATGTGAATAATTTAAAAGAATAACTAGTTCAAATTAGAAGTTTATATGGAGTGCTGAGTTCTAGGTCGGGAACTCTTATTATTATTCTCCAAAAATTAATTGAAACTCTGAACAGTAAAATGGCTTGAAGAGCTGAGAAAATACCTGCAAAATGTAATTTTAACTATATGAGGAATACAAGCATAGGTTGGGTTGCATAACAATTCGGGTGTAGAACAATGACTAGGTCATCATCTAGGAGATTAAACAAAAATTTTCCTTTTCAGTGGGGGATAGATTGAGGGTAGCCATCTCAGACTCCAGTCTATTCCACCAATAGAAAATTCTAAGATAATGGTTTAACCATGGAAGAGAAGATTTGCTTTGTAACATCACACTTGACTTAAGAAATTTAAAGGTGTGTAATATGAATATATTCGTGAATTTTATTTTATTGCATAATATGAAGTAACAGGAATCTAAAAAGTTAAATGTATCAAGAACTACTTATTAAATGATAGTGAGTTGACTGAATTAAATTTATTTAAATTGTTAAATATTCATGCCATCCCAGCAACACATGTTTAGGAGCTTAAACACTTTTAATCGTGAATTTGGGTGCATTTTATGAGATTATTTAATATTCACTGTTAGTATAATTTAAAATGTTTTTTAGTCTTTTTTTTTCAAGTGATCATTAAGCATTTATATCTATACAAGGTACTATAAAAATTGGAAATTAATAATTTGGTAATGAAAATCTAAAGGCAAAAATATTAAAAACAGAGACTGTCAATTATTAACATATTATCGTTCAGCTCCAATAAATCCTTCATCACCTGCTCTAAGAAAAATGAGAAGGGTCCCTGCACCTGGCTCCTGCAAAGTATAGTGGTCAGCTACAGAGGCCAACAGCTTCCTGAGTCACCGTTGTCAATGAATTTGTAGTTGATAGCCCTCTTGAGAGGGCTTGGTATGATGAGCAGCTTTCCCCAGCACTCTCATTGGATTTCTGGCAAATTCTAAAGGGTACATTTCTAGCAAGTTGGGCCAATACAACATTACAGTGGCATTTCTGCTATCACGTGAGCCACAGCTGTTATAGCTTCAACAAGATCCACATCTCAGCCTTAGATGGCAACTCTTCCTTGAGTATTCTTTTAACCTCTAGGGCAAGAGTTTGCTCCTCATATCTATTAATACTATGTTCTTTAGAATTCTTCTTCTGCACAATACTGAATCTCCTGTTATAGTTAATAATTCCACATCACTGCTTTCCATATACAAATCATCCTATTTTCTGTATGAATTTTGACGTATACAAACTGAGATTGCTAAGATTCTCCATGGTGCTAAAAATAGATTAAAGTAAATATCGTAGGAAACAAAATACTGAAAAAAATAAAAGAAATTTTTAAATGTGCTGAAAGTTGAATATCTGTATATTTGAGGAAGCATTCTTCTGATATTAAATTATGCCCAGACTTCAGAATCTCACCACTTCTATATGACTGTCCTACATAAATACATACAAGAGTTCTTAAATTTGTTGATGATTTATGCCAGTCAAAAACTCACTAATTGTTGAGTTTGTAATTTATGTGTAAATATAACTTTTAATAACTGTAACTATAAAACACATTAACCAAAATTATAGAATATTTTTAAATATGTTGAAATTGAAATATGGTATGGCTCTATTCTCAAACCAGCAACATCCCTTTATGCATCTCCTACCAGTACATGCATTGTACTGATCCTGTCTGCTCAATTAAGTATCTTTTTCTTTGCACTGAAAAGGAGTTGAAAGGGGAGTAAATACTAGGCAGAAGGATCAGCATCCAGCTTGGAGACCATTGTGAGTATTTATAGAGCATTTGAGTGTTACTAGCTGAGTCTTATTCTCAAAGTACTATTTTGTTTATTTGTGACCAGAATAATATCAAGCCAGGTTACAATATCTGAGGAAAGAAAATTGTGGTGTGTGTGTGTATGATTGCATGTGTGTGCATGCATATATGCACGCATGCTCACGTTGAGCTTTCCACTGGCATTCTTTTCACATAATTTTCAATCTCTTTCTCAGACCCAGATCATCTTTCATCTCTCATTTAGATTTCTTGCAAAATCTAGTACCAGACATTCTTCCTCTATATACTCACCCCCTTGAAGCAAGACAAATGGAAGCAGAGCTACTTTACAAAAATCAGTTCAGGCTCACTCAAGAAAAATCAAGAAATACAGATAAGTAAAAGTGTAAACCATGCTCATAGTTCCGCTAACTTATCCAGAGTCAACTTCAGCTACCACTTTCTATACCCATACATATATTTGCATATTTATATAGACAACTCATATTCTTCAGGATATCTTTCTAAGCATGTAATATATCTATTTACTGTTTTTCTTGTAGATTTTCCAAACTATTCCACTAGTATTACGCTTCCTTTTAGTTAAAACATTTCAGTACTGGAAAGAATACAAAGTAAAATTAAATGACTCAAAGCAGAATACAAATTACAAAAGAATTTTTAAAAATCTGGAAAAAAATACCAGAAACATGTATTTTCTAACCTCATTGTGTTTATCAAATTGCTTTTTTTTTTTTTTTTAAAGAGAGAGGGAGAGAGAGAGAGAGAATTTTTTTAATATTTATTTTTAGTTCTTGGCGGACACAACATCTCTGTTGGTATGTGGTGCTGAGGATTGAACCTGGGCCGCACGCATGCCAGGCGAGCGCGCTACCGCTTGAGCCACATCCCCAGCCCATCAAATTGCTTTTGACTAAGTCTCCTTCACTTGGAGGAAAGCAGTATCGTTTGCAATGATTAGAAATATTTAGGGAGAACCAAGAATGAATACAATACATCCAGACATATCAAAAATAGTGGCCAGATCAAAAGTTTCAGATTCAAAAGACTGAAATATAAACCAGTAAACATCAAAGTAGATGAGGCCAGTCAACTCTCTGAATTTTATATTTTATTTCAATGCCAAAAAAGAAAGCTGATATAAAGCTACCTAAAAATCAGTTGTGAAAAATCATTTTTCTCTTCAATACAATTAGTCCTAAAGAACTCCAGAAAGCAAGTAATTTAGTGAATTAAAAGTTTGTCATAGAATCAATAATATGTGCTCTGTAAGGTTGCAGGGAGTGGTTGTTGTATCTAACTTGAAGGAAAGCACTGACTAAAATAACTTAAGTAAAGGTTTTTCTTTTTTATACAATCCTATCTCAGAAATGTGACTTTACTAATGTGTAAATTCCAGCATAGATTTCTTTCTTCTGCCAAGGAAACTAAAAAGATCAGATTTGTGCCACTGTTATCTAAGAACAAGTTGACATTCTATATTATTCGTACTGGAGAGTATGAAGAATATCCTAGCATACAACAATTTGTTTTTGATGTTAAACAAATCACTCATGGAAATATGTAACCTTATTTAATAAACATTTGGAAAACATTGTGTTGCTATCACTAAATAGAATCCTCTACCAAAATTAAATTATGATCTTAAAGACAATAATAAATTTATTTTACTAAATTTCAGCCAGGAACAGAAAATGCAACATTCTAAATACTTTCTACTCATGAGAAATGTTCAATATGACTCATAAAAGGATATAAATGTAAAAGAATTTTCATTCTATCTTTTACTGTGTTTGTAGTCTATCACCACTGGTTTTGTTTCTAATATAAGAAGATGACCTAAAGAATCCTAAAGTAGAAAGTTAAAATTCTTTAAAAATGAATCTTGAAAACTACCCAGAGAGCATATCTTGGTTATATAATAAGTTACTAGCTGAGTTGCATATAAATCAGAGATTTAGACTGAACCAAGAGGCAAGGAAACAGTATTTAAACTTACTCTCTATAGCTAGAATGTTCACCAGGGAAATCTTTACAGTATGTTCTGTTTTGTTTCGTTTTGTGGTGCTGGGATCGAACCCAGGGCCTCACACATGGGAGGCAATCTCTCTACCACTGAACTACTTCCCCAGCTCTATAAGGTCTTTTGTTGTGTTCATTGTTACTGCTTTTGTTGTTGTTGTTTTTCTTGATATTCCTACTACCTGGATGCTTAAGTATAAGATTACTACAATTAATATTATCATACTCTGATGTTTGAACTCAGCAACTACTAATACTCTACCTTAACACCCACACCATGACTTTGTAAATCCTCAGAATCATTAGAAAGATGGAATTTTGCTTCTTTGGCAATTGAATGTCAACTACCTCTAAAACTTTTAAGAGAGAGTCAAACATGTACAAAATAAGATCTCTATTTACTAAGAATTTAATTTGTATTTAAGAGATGACCTAAACATGAAAATTGCAAACAAAGACCTCTTTTAAGAGATAGGATTCCAACAGTAAACCCATATCTATCTATATTAACTGTAGTTTTAACTCTAGCCATAATGTATTTGTGAATCTCTATATCCAAAATTCTTCATATTTATTTAACCTTATCAATATCCAATAAAAATACAGCACTGATTAAGGTAGAAAAATCACCAGTGATTTCAGAGTGCTTTCCTTTTATAACACAAAAGGCCAACTGTGAGAACTCCAGAACTTCATAGATGATATCTTTCAATCTATGTTATAAATTATTGTTAAGATGAAAGTATTCAACAAGAAAAACTGCAGACAAAGCAAAACTATAGCAAAACTGTGAATAATTCAAATCCTGATTCTTGTGAAAAAGTGTGAACACTCAGGCATTGTAGCACAATCTCTGATATATAAACCCAAGATAATAACATCAGAGAACAATTATAGGGTATATTCAAAATTACAAAGTGTAAGTTTTCCAATGATGTGTTGGATGATGGGTAACCTTATTGTTGTATCTCACCAGCACACACACAAAATAACAATGAGTCATAATGATTCATTAGTGATTAGACCTATTAGTGTTTTAAAAAAAAAGCTGATTTAGAATCAAATATTAGTAGATATTTTTTCTTCTATAAACAATTATTTAATCTTTTTTTAAGACAGAATTGAGGTAAAGATGTAATATCCAATGTTGGTTCTAAAGGGTAAAGACAATAAATGAAGCACTCCTAAAATTTGGTTCATAATTATAAAAAGTTGGGTTTCAAACTGTAATATGGGGAAATTACTACCTGATTTTTACGTGTCCTGTGGGTCTACCTACAACACATTTCTAAGAAATGTACCAGGCTTTTCCCAGTTCAGAAGTCTGACTTCCCCATGATACATTTTGAATTGAACCATGGTTGACAGTTTTATTACAAATATGTTGCACTTGTAATTGTTACACCAAAGAAAGTGATTGGAAAAATTTGCAAAGTTATAAAATTGGACTTCAGTGCTGCAGAGAATGAAGAAATAAATGTTAACTTTAAAAATAATATCCTTGGAGATGTATATATCAAGACAAAAAAATTCAAATTTGATTTATTAGTTACTTTGGGTATAGCAAAAAAAAAATGTCTGAAGTTATTCCACTTTACATAAATGGTGACAAATCGCTACTTGCAGGTTTCTTTCCAAAAGCCTCACTGTCTATGACATAAAAATTGCTTGAAAGGGTTCCAGCATTGCTATTTTAACATCTCCCACCACACTATACAAATGCCAGTCTGACCACTCTGCCTTTAGGGATTTTCACAAACCAGCTTTCTTTAAAGGTTACAGGTGATGTTATGTCTTCTAAGAATGTCAGCCCTCTTGACAGTTCTTCATGATGTCAATATGGTTGATACTAAAATTTAAGTAAACAAGTTTAATCTGAGAGGATATTCTATTCATAAATCTGTTTTTGTATCTGTTAATTGTTTCATATACTAGTTTTATTTTCAACAAAAGCAGTAAAACCACACTCGAATGACTTTTAGCTATAATTCTTTTATTCTTTTTTTCTTCCTTAAGTAAAATAATAGCTTCAGACCCTTAACATCTTGGAAGTGTAGTGTTTTGTTTAGAAACAACACTCAGTCCCATATGGTAAGAAAGATTTTGTCATACTTCCCCATCCACAAAATAGTCAAACTGTATCATTTCTATACCTCATTATGGTTAAAGGAGGGGAGTTTATAACAAAAATTAAATTTTTAAAAATTCTTTGATTTCACAAAGCTGAAAAACATAGACTTTAATTTATTCTTACTCAACTTAAAATTAATTCAATAAAGAAAAATGAGGCAAGCCTTTACTATATAAGCTGAACTAATTATTATGTTATTTTGAATTAAAATAAATATTATATAGAAATATGGAAATTAAACTTGTAATAAAACAATTCAAAGGCAAATATGCAACTTTTTATTATACACTGGTATTTGGGAAGGTTTACTTTCAATGCCCAAGCAACTGCCCACAGGCTAAGCTAATAGGTTTTCTAAATTGCATTAAATATGCATTCATGTGTTCTTCCTCCTGACCTCCTCAATTTGGAGATCACTCAGTTATAAAATAGATGTTTTAAATTTTTTTCAATTATAAAAGCAAACTAAATTGTCAATACCTTGCACTGTTAATAAAACTTGGATGGCAGTTTGTTAATACCTTTGATAATGATATAATACCAATTTATATATGTTTTAATATAAAAATTATTCTACAGAGGAGCAGAGAAAATATATAAAGTTGATAATGTATATCTAAACCAAAGTTGTACTATCTGATTACAAAAAAAGTCAGATAATCCTATAGCAAGGTTTACCTGAAGGAAATTGCAGGTACAGTAATTAAATATCAAATTTTAAAGATTCAGGACTAGGGATATAGCTCAGTTGGTAAAGTGCTTGCCTCACATGTAGAAGGCCCTGGGTTAAATACCCAGCATTACAAAAAAACAAATAAATAGAATTTTAAAATTTCAAAGGACCAAAATTATAAGAAAAACATCAATTAAGCTAATGATACCATCATATGGAATCAGTGTACAATTACGCATCTTGTTCATACGAATCAGGAAATAAAGTTTGTCCAACATTATTATAATTACTTAAACACCCATCTGACATTTCTCGGCTTCCTAATGTTCTCCATGCCAAAGAATTCTTAAAGCAGTTAAAAAATATATTCCAGGAATAACTGGGTGCAGTAGCATGCACCTACTCTGGAGGCTGAGGCAGGAAGATCATGAGTTCAAGGCCAGCCTGGACAATATAGAGAGACCCTTCCCCCCCCCCAAAAAAAAAATCCAAGAAAATAATCCAGAGAACTATGCAGTCATTTACCTCTGTAACTGGGAAAAGTTCAGAAAACAATTTGTTTATCTTTGGGTTATTTTTATACTAAGTTGCTTATATTACCACATGATTGTTTTCAAACTACTTCCCAATAACCAAGACCTTCCATCCTTAGATTTGTGCAAACAACTCTTGTAAATCTTCCTAAGCTCTGAGGTGTGATAACCACATGTATTACACTGCCATCTTATATGCCACAGCAAACTATAAGTTTACCATGAGTATATAGTGTTCTCTGAATTGCACATTTCTGCTATGGGATTTGTTTTTTCTTCTACTCCTGAGTGCCAGGCTTCCATCTTGATTTACTTGGAACCCATATTTGTTTCAGGTGTAAAATCATTTCATTTGCAGCCGTATAGGAACTTTTTTACCCCCTCAGATCCCCACCTGTGTGTATTCATGACCAAACTCCAAATCATTGCTATTGTTATTAGTTCATCAAACTTTCAATAGCTTCAACAAGAGTTTTAAGTTTAGACTTAAATATTAAATGCAGTGTATAACTCTATCACAAATACATGCCATTCTAAGATACCCTACATTCAGGAAGATGACAGAAAGAAGCAGTGAGGTAGATAAGGAGTAAGGGGAAAAGAAAATAAGGAAGAAAGCGAGGGGTGGCAGGAGAAAAAGTAGGAAAAAAAGAGGAAAAAAAGAAGAAAAGGAAGGAAGAAAAGTTCTATCTTTTATTGGTTGATTATGGAGAGTAAATTTAACTTGCCTGTCATTTTTTATTGTAATATAAATCACTATGTTGTACAATTTTATTTTTGCAACCAAGCATTTAGGTCTAAAGTCGAAGTCCAAAATATTGAACATAGAGTCGGCTCTTTAGTCCTCTCCTCTCTGGCCTCCTTGTTAATACATGGAATAAGAAAATAATAACTCGTCTAATGAAAGTCTACCTCATGGCAGTCATTCTGCTGTGTGATAGTCATAGATACCCTCCATTTATCTAACTAAACAAACTATTAAGGCAGAAAGGAAACAGAACAGAGTGTTGGTTCAGTGGCTAGAATGCAGAGTAGGTATGCTGGACAGTTGGAATTCAAGGTTAACACTTGCTTAAACACAGCATTTGTACAAGTTACTAATTTTTCTGAGCCTCAGTTTCCTCATCTGTAAGGTAGAAATATTATTATTTTTCTCACAGGTTTGGTGTTGTGGTATTTAAATAAGATAAAGCATCCAAGCCCATGAGATACCCTCAAGGCATATCAGCCATTCTTATATTCAATTTACCAAATAGAAAAGTAAAGCTTTGAGACTTTAATTTACAAAACAATCCTCAAGAACAAAGCAAGAGGAACTTAATAATACCTAATCTTTTACATTCAAGCTTTCCAGCTTAGTTACACCCAGAACTTGGAATTCCTGAGATAGTTAAAACAACGCCCTACTGGCCGTTTAGCCTAGGGCCCTGTGCAGTTCCTCACAGGGCCCGAACCAATCAGTTTGAATGTGTAACCCACTTAGGAATGACGAATCACCCCCGCCCCACCTGTTCCTGCCAATGATTGTGCCAATCACGTCTCAGAGTTGTTGTTCAATTTCCCTGCGCCTCATGATGATTTGTTCTGATGTATGCAAAGCCCACTGCCCTCTCCAAAAAGTGTACTTAAGCTCTGCTTGACCTTTGCTCTGGGCTCTGGGCTGCTCTCCCTTCTTGAGTAAGCACGGAGCCCCAGTGCGCTGGAATGGATCCCCAATAAATCCCCTTTTGCCAAAAAAAAAAAAAAAAAGAACAAAGCAAGAAAAGCTAAAACGTTGACACCTTCTCTGAGGTCCCTATCTTATGCTTCTACATACTACACTAGATTATTTGCTTGATCCTCACCAGGAAAATGTCCATAATTCTGATATACTCATCAAAAGTCAAATAACCACACTATCCTCATCTTTTTAACGGGTTTATATTTTTAGAACAAACCAATCCTTAATAATTTTAAAATACCAAACTTGACTACTTTATTAGTATTAGTTTATTAGTCACTTTATTAGTATTAGTTTGGTCATTATAATATATATATATTAGTACATACCCCATTCTGGAAATTGTTTGTTCTATATTAATGTGTCTTTGGTACCGTCTCACCAAAGAGAGATTTGAGCTGTTTCAATGCACATTTTCAAAAAAGAACAGCATAATTTAAGGAAAGAAAATTTCAAACTATATCTTCAAGTATGTTACACTGGTTTATTTCTTATTTCTTATTTATTGTTCACAACATTCCAAAACAGATTTGAGGTTAGCTTAAAACATTAAAATGCACACAAATGAGATTGTTTAATTTAAGCAAACATTGATGTATAGCAATAAAACAAAGGCAAATATATCAGAAAACTTGTAAGCCTTTATTACCTTCACTAAAGAGTAAAACAATAGAATTAGGCTTTTGATTTCTTGACTGACATCTTGAGAGTTTTCCAAATAATCAACAAATATTCCCTGTGCACCTGGCACTAGTCGAGGCAAGAGAGAGATGGTAGAGATCAAGATAGGTAAATCCCTCAGCTCATTAGCTTCTATTTTGGTAGATTAAATATAATCAAATAAACAATAGATAGTATACATATGATTTCAGCTAGTGAGGAAGGCTAAAAAAATCACAAGGTATAATAAAGGGTATGGGTACTTTAATGTGGATCGAACTTTGATTCCATGCTTGCTACACTTGTGTATTAGAGAATGATACAAGTAAAATCAATCTATAGGTTTTCAATCAACAACTGGGGAAAAAATTAAAACCTCTATTCCATGTCCATATTGAAATGAGCTGCTTGGCAAGTTCATGCCTTTGGCAATAATGGGAAACAGGCTGCAGGATATAGGCAGCTTATGGCAAATCAATCATCACATTTAGAAAAATTTCCTCTACTTCAGATGATCTGTATGCCCTGTTATTTTCCACAAATGATGGGAATCACTGATTTCTAATCATTTATCATGTTCTGTGGGGAGACTAAGGGAATTAAACTTTATATCCAATGAAGGTCATAGGAAAGCTGAAAGGGTAGAAAACAAACAACTAGATATACTTCACTTCCAAAGCTGCCTAATAGGAAGAATTCCCCAATCTTTCAGTGAAATTGTTTCCGGGCTTCTCAGACCTACAAGTTTTCATTCCAAAGTAAAGATATGAAAGTTGAGAACAATTTCCTGAAAGTCAGTGATGAGGCACGACAACCTGGGTATTTATGAGTCTCTTACACTGTCATGCTGGAAAGTGTAGAATGTTAAGCAGACTACTGATTCACTAGAGAAATACTCCCAGTCATCTCAGGTTTGTTTACAACAACAGACAAAGGAGAGACATAGCTCATAGATCAGCATGTCATAAAATGCAGACAGCTCTCTGCCAAGGGCAAATTTAAAACTCTGAATGAGGAAAAGATACTGTGCCCATGCAGCACCCAGACACAGAAATCCAAGGGAGAGGATAATAGGTGACAAAATTAGAACTGCCCATATATAGTAATAGAAAGCACATAAAAAGAAACTTAATTCTACTGTTGTAATTAGAAATTAGTGGAAAATTTTTAGTAATACCTTCAGAGTGAAAACACAACTCAGAGGGATCCACCTGAAATGATTTACTAAATTAATGATTAATTGTCAAAGGACCTATCCAAGCAACAACAGAGAGGCTTTTTAATTATGTATGTACAACTCTGTGATAATAAATTTGCAAGCATCAATGAGATGGACTCCTTTCTGGGAAGATAGATACAAAATTTAATGCAAGTGGAAGTAGACAATCTGAACAAATCAAAAGCCATAGGAAAAAAAATTTCAAAATTTCTCAAAAGAGAGAGCTTTACAAGTAAATTCTATCAGAGTCTTTAGGAGCAGATCATTAACATGATATATACAAAAGTAAAGAACATAAGAAAAAAGTATTTTGGATGGAGAAATTGTAACAGTGGTCCACTTTATGCTTTAAATATAGCTCTAGCTGCTCCGCCATTGAGACTTATTTTTAAACCAGACATGTTTCTTTCTTTCCTCTCTCCTTTCTTCTCCCTAATCTCTCTCCCTCCCTAATCTCAGAAACAGGATTGCCTTTCTTTCCCATCCTAGGCAGAGTTACCTGTTTCTTGGGTACACACCTACCACAGGAACCAAGTAATTCAGATTTAGGGATGGCACCAGAAGATGTAAGAAATGACAGTCTCCCAGATTAACAAGAGAATTATAACTCCTGACAGAGAACATGTGGAATGTAGCCTCTGAATCACCTCTTTAAAAAACCCCTTCTCCCTAATGGGCAGAATCACATCCTCGGGGGCAGAAGTCCCCTGTGATTCTCCTTTGCTAGCAAAGCACTACAACTTATTTTCTTTTTCTCCAAATTGTGTCCTTATTATTGGATTGGCAATGGGGACAAGGACTGAGCTTTCCATCACAAGATCTTATGAGTTTGTTGACAATATATAACTCGCCCCAAACGAATCAGACAACATTTTAATCAGACAATGTCCTAAGCCTGTCCTGAAGGAAAACTTTGCCCTCAGATTTTTATAGCAAAAATATTGCCTTTTCCCCTGGTTCCTTCTCAATTCCTTCTAATTAGAATGGACATCAACCAAAAGAGCTGTTGAAGGAGAAGTTTTGATGTTCTGTTTCTCAGGAGTCTCTGGCCTTGCTCTTTGATGTTCCAGGATGTACACCAACAGAATTAAGCCTCTCATTCTAACTTTGAAGATCTTTATTTACCTAAATGTTACCTGTGGGAGGAATTTGGGAAATAACTTTCTAAAGCAATTAGATGGTACAACTGAAAGAAGAAAGGAACAACAGGAAAGGCATTATGCAAATGTGTGGGTTTTCAAAACCATACTGCCTAGAGAAAAGCTTGGTCAGATGTCTAGCAGAGAAGGGCACAAGAGGGAAGTCTCAAAGTGTTCTGTTTTTGGAAATCACTGACAATTCTGTTTTAATATTAAGCCTCAATTTGAATAATACTACTCATTCGACAACATAAAAAATAACCTCGGAGAAAATTTACTTATGAATATAGATATGAACATTTTTAAAATGATGGAAGCAAAATAAATTCAACAGTGTATATCTACCATGACAAAGTTGATTTTAATTCAGGAATACAAAGATATTATAGCCATAGGAAATCTCTTTAACAATATGTTCAAATAAGACTTGATAATCCCTACAGATTCCAAAAAAGCATGTGATAATATTCACCATTTATTCCTGATACATGTTTAAGGGAACTAATAATTCCCCAATACAGACTGAAGATATGATCAAAATTATTTTTATGGATAATTTCTAGAGATATCAGGAATGAGACTAGTATTCTGGCTTTATAAATATTATTCAATTTTTTTCCTAAATGTTCTAAGTTACAAATAGGTGAAAAAGAAAAAAAAATATAGAAATCAAAAAGGATAAAGCAACATTATCATTATTATAATTCTTTATTAAGAAAACTGCAAAGGATCTACTCTATCATTTTATAATTGTAATTTTATAATCAATGAAGGAGTAAGATAGGGTGGTCTCTTATAAGGCAAAGAATAAAAGCAAATAATATAAATTCACTAAAAACTATGATTTAAAAATTCTACCTACATAGCAAGCAAAATTCTAGAACCTTATAAAAACATATGAAAAACCAAGATTTGCGTAAATCACAAGCCATTCCTTTTTGTGAATCAGAAAATTTATTTAGGTGAAAATGCAGATTCTTTCAAACTCAACTTATAGATGAAAGCTACTGTCTATAATATTCAGTTTTTAAACTTGCCACATGATTTCTATTATATATAGGTATTAACTTGTTAAATAGCTACTATATTTTTTAAATAATGAAAATAAATTTTACAAAAAGAATTTATGAGTATTACCTGCCTATCTTTCTTTCTTCTTTCTTTCTTTTTCCTTTTTAAGTTTTAGGGATCAAACCCAAGGCCTTGTACATGCTAGTCAAGTGATATACCATTCAGCTATATCTCCAGCCTCATTGGTATATTTTTCAAAAAATGAAAAAGAAGTTTCAATGTAAAATAAAATTTGAGGAATAAAATGAGCCCACTTAATAACATTTATATGATTTAGAAACATAAAGCCAATGCCATTGCTTCATGTACAGGAAATAGAGGAAACAATGCAAATATGCTTTTTTTTATTATGCTTAGCAACACTTTTGTAAAGGCTAGAAATGAGAAAGAAATGATCATTAGTTTCTACTTGTCATTCTTGGTGTGGCTAAGTTTGTTTTTTGGTATTTCCTTCATAAAACTTTCTCACAAAAATGCAACAAATACCAGAATAAGGGGAAGTAACAAATGTGCTATGGTTTGGATATGATGCCTGCCCTAAGGCTCATGAGTTGAAGGTTGGGTCCCCAGTGCAGCAATGTTCAAAAGTGGAGAAGTGATTGGGTCATGAGGTCTTTGAGCTGTTCAGTGAATTAATCTATTAAACTGAATGGACTACAGAGAGGTAGTGGAAACTGTAGGTATGGTTGGAGGAAAGAGGTTATTGGGTATGTAGTCTTGGGGACTATATCTTGTCCTTGGCCCCTCCCTCTCCCTCCTTGCTGCCAGGAGCTGAGCAGCTTTTCTCTGCCATGCCCTTCTGCCATGACTTTCTTCCTGGGAACAAACCAATTATGGACTGAAACCTCTGAAATTGTGAGCCAAAATAAACCTTTCCTCCTCCAAGTTGATCCTGTCTGGAGTTTTGGTCACAGCAACAAAAAGCTGACTAACACAAAATGAAACTGCCCTCACAATTTTGGGGTGAGAATTTTGTTTCAGTTAATATTTAGTTTTCAGCCCAAGTAAATAAAGTGAGGTAATAGTGTAACTCAGAAAAAAAATGCAGAAGTGATGGAATTTGATTTTTCAATACAGTAGATGAAAAATACATTAAAGATAGATGACTAACAGCAAAGGAGATCATTTAAAAATAAATACATATTTTAAGAGTTGAGTCTCCTGCATTCCATCCTCACCTTTCACAATGTCATCTCTTTGGTCATATAAGCACTATCCCACACTAATCCACCCTTCATTGACATCTCTTTACTTCATTATTTTATTCATCATCTCCTGCCTCTTATTTGCTCAAGTTCTTGGTCATACCTGACTATCTTATGCAATAACAAATTTCCTCCAATTACATTCAGCAGGATCACCTTCACCACTTCAGAAATAAAACATGACTGTGCTTTTGCCACTTGTGTATTCTGAAATTGTGGTGACCAAAAACACCTTGAATAAGTAAACATCCTCTTAAATGTGTGTGTATGTGTATTTTAGTCTTGTATGCAGATATAATATGTAAAATAATTCACTTTGGAGTAGTGCGTGACACAGTCATAGGCAACTTTAAATTTTTGTGGTTGAATGAAGTTTCAAAAACTCTGTCCAAGTCTGATCTAAAGGGACTACTGATCTAGGTCCTTTGAGAAGTGAAACTTTTCAACAATACAAAGTAGGAAATTGCGATCACTAAGCCAGAGTTACCACTGTGATGTTCCCTGTGTATAGCTTATTCAGAGCCCTACAAAAAAGAACACAAAGTACGCTGGGGGCCTCTGAAGCTACAGCCCCATGCTTCTTCAAGGGTTCAATCCTGTGAGCTATTCTTGCAATGGCCTTTGATATAAAATAGTGAAAACATTGGATTATCCTAAGAATACCATTTTAAAAGGAGGAATTTCTAGGATTGCTTTTTTTCTACTGCTGACCCAGAAAGACCCACCAATCCATGTGCAAGCAGATTGAAAGACTATATGACAGGACCATCAGAGCTTTCTCAGTTACATTGAAGGGCATGGAGCCACCATGTTCCACAGTAGGGATAAAACCGAATTCTAGTGTTCAGATGGCAGGAATTAGTTAGGGAAGAGGAGATGTACATGGCAAAAATTCTAGAGTTAATTCACTCTTCCAGCATTCCTGGGCTATTGTTTTACTAATGAACAGGGGTAGAATTTTTCTCTACAACCATTTACTGATACATACACACCACAAAAGACATAATCGTCTGTGAATACAATTTTTTAAAATATGGATGTTCAGATCAAAGGTCTGACCTACATTAGCTCAATTAACTTAACAGATGCATTTTCTTCTAGTGCTGTGGGCAATGTGAAGTCTTATTCACTGCCTCTGAAGGTTTTCCATTTTAATCTTAGTTACAGTCACTGCCCCGGGTTATTCATTTCAATGCACTTTACATTCAATCAACAATGCAGCCAGTTACCTAGTCCCCCCTTACCCACAATGTTCCCATGTCATTACTCTCACAATCATCTGGTGGACTTTTCTTTAATAATCACTGGAAGCAAAGTGAAACTGAGTATTGCTTTCTCTCCACCCTTGGGATATGACCTGCAGAATGTTCCCCTACATTTCTGGGAGGCAACCAAACAGCTTGAACTGGATTTTGAAGTCAGACCTTTGCCTCATGTAGTCTATTGTGCTTCCATCCGCTTATACTGAGAATGTAGGGTATATACCCTTGAGTGAACACCCAATGTCAATTTGAGTCCATTTTCCTCCTCTGTTTTAACCAGGCGTGGCTCTTGCCTTTATGCCCTCATTGCTTTTCCTTCTGCCACCACAGCTGGTTGCTGTCCTGGAGTTTTATCTCCCCCACTGACTAAAGTACAGGATTGATTTCTGCACTGGGAGGAAAGAATTTAATTGGTGAATAACAGTCATTTTTGTTCCCTTACATTCAGCAAATTTACAAGCTATCTCAGTATTTCAAAAAATAAGCCTTGAGGCAGGAGTAGCATTTGAACCTGAACATCAGCCATCTATCTACCCAAAGCACTCAGAGCCCAGTGAAGTTCAGTTGTTAGTTAGAAAGCCTAATAGGCACCAAGGGACCCTAACACATTTGCGCTCACACACACATAAGCAGTCTGTCAACTTCCTAAAGAACAAAGATTCAATCCAGCAGCTCTCTACTTTCCTATCAAGCTCTGTTTCTGCTCACTTAATTTTTGTGTATTTCAAATTAAAATTTTAAGGCATTTTTCCCTACTAACATTGCAACCAAACTAATGTTAAAATAAATATTTGTCAATCTTTCTCAAACACAGGAATTGAGTTAAATACCAATACTTTTAAAAGAATGATGGTATAGTGACCTACTGTGCATCAAGATTCAGGGAGCAAATGCAGCCCTTGCAGTGATGAACAGGGAGCCCCTAAAAGACACCTTCTTGAATTAACATCCACAGGATGAACAGAGCTAACATGAGTCACTTATCAGGACACTCTCCACATCCATCCCAGCCACAAGGCCTACATAACCTCTGTGCTATGGAACCAAACAATATCACACTGCCCTGCATGCTGGAATGAATGAAAGTCAGTTGTAAATACTAATGCACTGAAATAAATAAAATGTCGTGGGCCACATGTCCATCTAGTAAAGGAAGTGATGGTAGGACTCATTCTGTTCATGGATAAGGAGGGAAAATACCCATTCCAAAATTCTAATAGGAGAAAATGTGAGTAGTATGAATGAGAAATAAGCCACATGGAAATCTGTGAAGCACACTGGTTGATCAGGTAGTAGTAAGATCTTCAGATGGGGCATGTAGCACACACCTGTAATTCTAGCAGTTTGGGAGGCTGAGGCAGGAGTATCTCGAGTTCAAAGTCAGTCTCAGCAAAAGCAAGGCACTAAGCAATTCAGTGAGACCCTGTCTCCAAATAAAATAAAAAAAATAGGGCTGGGGATGTTGCTCAGTGGTCAAGTGCCCCTGAGTTCAATCTCCAATACCTTCCCAAAAGAATATCTTCAGAAACTGAAAGTGTTCTTTCTAACTCTTTCCCACCCTTATGATTGACTCAGAATTTTTGATATTCCTAGGATAAAGCAATGTACTAAGTTTACTTTTTGTAGGGTCCTGAGGCTATTCTTAAAGATCAGATAATAGAATTTTGTAAATCATACTAATAATTAATACACTATGAATTTGGGTTGCAAGAGATAAGCAACACGTTATTGGGAATCAGAAATGAGAGTTATGCTTCATTTTAGAAGGATGAAAAGATAACTAGGGAAAGCTTTGGAAATAAGGTTGCACTAGAACTAGGTCTCCAAGGTCGAGTAGAGGTTTGACAATGAGTGGTGAGAATGGGAAAATAAGAGCAGTACTAAGTGCAAATAGGATTAGTAAAAGCACAAATGGGAGAAAATATAAAGCATATGAATATACCTACTGGTTATCGATATTACTAAAACACAATGCAAATCCTTTAATTCTGATTATTTTTTCTTATATACTTCTCATTTGTGATTTATTTTTCCAGAACCTTTCCACTAGTGAATGGGGAAAAGACACTGTCAGGATTGGTGAGTGAATCATTGCTTTGAACTGACCCCTGGACAGAGGTTGCACAGTTCTTGGGAAATTCTCTGTGGGAAGATACTGATTGAAACTGCCTCATTGATGGTAATCCCTGTTAAAAGGGAGAATTCTGTGCTTGCCATAGAATTCTTTAGCCCACAGCTTTGAATTCAGATGCCAGCTCCAAAGGATAGAGGATTCTGAATATATCAAGATATCTACCATGTTTCACCAAGCACTGCTACTTGGAGGCCTGCCCGATTAAGAGTAGCTTTAGACAATTGGCTTTCTGACCCCTCCAGGAAGCTTCAAACTTTGCAACAGTGAATTACCTACAAGAATGTTTCTAGCCCTGTAACTTTCTAGTGCACAAAGAACAATGCCTCAATAGTCCTTTACATCTTGATTATGAGACCCTAAATAAGTAAACTTCCTGGGCCAACTCTTTAAACACTGTTTCTCCACTAAAGAACAGTGTCCCACCTGATCCTAGCCTTTGAACTTTATATCTGTGTGTTTTTCTTACTCCCCCATTGAGAAGTGTTATACTTTGTTGCTGTGACACAAACATATTTGTAGTTAGGACATGAAGATTTTTCTAATGGAGATGACAAACCTGAGCCAAATGAAAATAATAATAATAATATTACTGAAGAAGTTCAAATATTGTAACACAAGCTAAGCCTTTTTCTATTTACAGTGGAACTTCTTACAATGTGACCAGAATTATGGATAATTTTATCTTATTAAGCAGAGTCCATAACAAAAACTTTCATTCTGTATTGTGTGGCTTAATCATCCCCTACAGTACTGACATAATATAATAGAGAAATAATGGACTTTTCTAAATAAGATGTGGTTTAAGACTTGTCAATAAAAAATATGTAATCTTGGGCAAATTTTTTGAAGCTCATTTTTTTCATAGGGATAATAAAATAGAAACATCTACTTTTGTAAATAAATACATGGAGCCACATTTCTGATACAGAGTGATCTAGTAAATTGTAGGCATTATTATTACTGAATACAGAAATGTGCAAAATATTGGGAGAAAATATGCATATATCCTCATAGCAGGAGACTATGGAAGGAAATAAACATTAAGAGAAATAGAAGGTTAGAAAATAATTAAGTTCTAACTGTACAACCTTGAATCAACTTGGCCCATATCCCTGTGCTTTTTAATTTGGCTGAAATATATTTTTTTTCATATAGTCAAATAATATTATCTAGAAAACTAACACAAAAGGGCTTCAGAATGTTTAATCTAAGTTTGTGGATTCCTGCCTCACATGTATCTACTTTCCCTTTTCATGCTTTTATTCCTAGAAATACCAGTTGTTGGCCTAATCTTTGGGGAAACCTGGCTATACTCCTAAGAGAGATATTGATATACAGATGTCACTGTGCCATAGAAAGATAGTTGGAGATAAGAGTAGTGTATCTTAAATAATGTACTTGAGTTTCTGCAATCTAATGAATATTCACACAAGACCTATGTTTCATGAAGCTACAGCATGAGTACTCTGATCTCCCTCAGAGAGAGACCAGAATATCTGTAATGGAAGTAAGAAATTCAGTTCTATTTTGTATTTTAATGCAAAATCTATATGGCATAATCTATATAAAAAAGAAGTACAACTGAGTAGAGTGAAATGCATCCATAACTCCAGCTATCAGGAGACCAAGACGGGAGAATCATGAATTCAAGTCTAGCCTGGTTCACAGCAACATAGCAAGACCATCTAAAAAACAAGAACAAGAACAAACAAAAATCCCTAAATAGATTTTTTAAAAAGTATAGAAGTATTGACTCTGTTTTTCTAAATGGCACATTCTGCATGAATTATCTGTCTCAGGACAAAAATACAATGTTAATCTAAATTAAAATATATAAAAAAGGGGCGGGGGTTGTGGCTCAGTGGTAGAGAGCTCGCCTAGCATGTGGGAGGCCCTGGGTTCAATCCTCAGCACCACATAAAAATAAATAAATAAAATGAAAGTATTGTGTCCAACTACAACTTAAATATATATATGAATATATATATATATATATTCATATATATGAAACATCAGTAGCTGATAATACAATCATGCTTAATATATGGACATAAGCTGTCAACTTATTGTTAGAGTCTAAGAAAAAAGTGATTTTATTGAAGTAAGTGTCTTAAATATTAGATCAATTTATATTCTACAAACATGAGTATTCTAGAAGCAAAAGCTAAACACAAATGTATATATTTTCTGCCTTCAGTTACAAAAATTATAAATTTAGAGGTGGTTATCAGAAACATAACAATTTATCAGTGTATTCATAATGATTCAAAAGAAAATTTTCAAGAGAGTTAAGGCTCATATTATGGGAATATTGATTTAAGTCTTTCTTACAACTAGTACATGTGTTTGTTTGTATTGTTAAAGGGTATGACTGTGAAAGACAAAGTGAACATACAACAGGGAATAGAGCAAAACACTAGTAAGCAAATGTTAAGGTTTGTAGGATAGGTTTGTATTTAAAGAGAAAGAAAAGAAAAAAAGATTTTGTTCTCAGAAAATCATTGACCCCCTTTCCCTTCCTACAAATGCTCTGATTAACTCAATAGCAGTCTTTATCTCATCCAGAGCCTTCAACCTTGAAAAAACACTCATCTCTAAGCAAAGCAATTAGGAAAACCGTGTGCCCTGCACAAGGTAGGTTCTCAATAATGATGCTTTGACCATCCAGAACAACATGGAAAGGAGACAAGCATTAATAAGACCAATGTGCTGAAAGTAGTACACAACTTAAAAATAGGGGTTTGTGAGAAAAGGCTTAATTTTATCTCTGAAGGTCAGGAATATATATCTTCACATTTGCTTCTTTTCTGGATATTGTATGTTGAAATTAGAATAATTCTCCTAAGCTTGGTTAGCATTTGCTGAATCAGGTCAGCAAAAAGAAACCAACTTTAGCATGATTTGAAATTCTAATTATTTCTACATGGTCATTATTTCTGGAAAGATTATTGCAAGAACATATACTTATTTAAGTATGTATATTTAATTTTGCTTATTGTTCTTAAGCATGTGAGCAATGCTCAAGCAACTTACCAAAGAAAAGTTAAAAATTCCCAATTTCTCCAAAAGTTGACAATAAAGCCAGAATAGTTGAGTAGAATCCCAAAGCAATACTTAATACTATATATTTAACTTTAAAAATCATAAATTATGATCTAAGTTGTAATTTTAAGATGCTGACTATAGCTGATTATATTGTGTACAAATGGCATTGTAAGATTTCTAGTCTCATTAACTCTTCCAGATCCTTCCCAGTCCCCTACCAAGAAACATAGTCTATTTCACCTCTCCTTGAAATTGAGTAGGACTTGGTGACTGTCTTGACCAATTGATGCTGACAACCAAATTTTAAAAAGTTATGCTGCATAACCTCTAAGACTAGATTTAAAAAGGTAATTCAGCTTTTGCAGGCTTTCTACCCTTTATATCCATGTACTTTCTAAGGGCCTGAGCCCTGAAGACTGTGTGTAAGATATCCATCTACCTTGAAGCCCCCAAACAAGATCACAGAAAGAAACAACAGAGACATAGCAACTCTCAGAGATGCCCTCAAATAATTCCAGTGCCTGATTTGCTAGTGTTCCAGCTAAAACTACAGAGATTGTGCAGCAGGGACAAGCAGTACTCCAGTGCTATGAAGCAAAGTCCCTGCCCCATGTTCAAGTAATGAATGGCCATTTTGTGCTACTAGATTTGGGGACCTTTTATTATATGCTATAGTAACTGGAAGACCCACATATAATAAATATAGAGTGAACTTGGACAGGGTATTCCACTTAGTGAATCTGGGTGTTCCAGTTAGTGAATCTGTCTGTAGTCATGATGTTAACACTTAGGCATAGTATTAGATTCTTTAATGAAACAGAACTTCATCTCCTATCAATTCACAAATACAAATCCGAACATATCCACTAAATTCTTTCAACACTTTTGTTAAGATGAAATGAGGTAGAAAATCTTCCAAATGAGTCCTATAGTCCTGTCTTCTGTCCACATCCCCTGGGATTAGGCACTTTTAGGCATGCACACACACACACACAATTTCTGATATGGCCAAAGAATAAGGCAGACAATAAGCTAGATTTGACTTCTGTATCTGCTCATCTCTCACTCACAGCATTCCAGTATCTTGCCTCTGAAATTCAAAGTCCACACAAGAGAAATTACTGACCGAGGGGCTTGACAGAAGAAATCAATAATCCTCAGTGACAGATCTCTGCACAAAGAGAGAGAGTAGTTTTTAATGAAAGGTTTTTCTCATTACCTAATTTGCAATAAAAATAAAGACCAAAACGTGCAGATTTTTGCTATTTGTATGTACTTGTCACCATCATCATAATAGCAGGTTTCTTTAAAGATATTTAAAAGCACAAAAATTTCTCACAAGGACTTCAGAGAATAACAAAAGCTTTAGGCCCTTTTGTATTCATCTATCGAGTATTTATCCAGCACCTAGAATGTGTAATGGGGAAGATCTAGGGGGAGAAAGATCTCTGCTGGAATTATAGGTGTGTGCTACAATGCCCCACCTAAAGAACCCCTGGGAATATATAGGTGAGGAGGTAAGGATTTCCAATAGATAAGGCAGAAAATGAAGAACAAGGAGGAGGAGGAAGAGGAGGAGGAGGAGGAGAAAGAGGAAGAGGAGGAGGAGAAGGAGGAGGAGGAGGAAGAATTTAAAACAAGAATGGTTTTTCAGAGAAATGAGGGATTACTTTCATATGTGGGAGGCTGGAGTCATTAAAGCTTTCTTGGATGGAACAGAAGAAATAAGGCTATTTAGAAAAGGAAATTCTATGTACAGTAAATAACATGTAAAAAGTTCAGAATTTGGGAAAAAATGTTGAACAAAGAATGCATAAAACAGAGAAAGAAAACATGATTGGAAAGTTAGGTGAGTATAGGTGATAGGGACTATATTAAGGTGAGAGGTAAAAGACTCTGCATGCTAAGAAAAGCCTGAGTTTAAGCAACAGGAAACAATTAAAGATGTTTGAGTAAGGGAATGGTGTAATATGGGTTGTGCTTAAGGAATGAGGATGTCTGTTATTTCTATGCCATTATCATTAAAAAGCACCTCTTTGTTTCCTTCCTAAAGCTCTTTGAGGCACATAAAGAAGATATTATGATCAAAACAATTGACTTAAAATCATAATATTGGTATAAACCAGTCTCATATCCAAGTCTTCTACCAAAGACCAGTGGCCTATCTACTCAATATATAAGCAAGTGAGAGAGATTTTAGAGTAAAGGTGAAGGGCAGATTGTGAAACTTTACATTTAGTTCCATAAGTATTGCCCAGTGTAAACCATCCTATAATTCTTCAATTTATAAAAGAAAAAATTATGGGCCTTTTAGTAGCTGAATTACTAGCATAGACAACTGAATAAAAAATATATAAGTCTTTTTTTTCTGGTACCAGGGATTAAACCCATTGGTGCTCAAACACTGAGCCACATGTCCAGCCCATTTTTATTTATTTTATTTTGAGATAGGGTCTCGTTAAGTGACTGAGGCTGGCTTTGAACTTGTGATGCTCCTGCCTCAGCCTCCCAGAGCCAAGGATCATCACTGTTACTGGCTATATATGTCCTTTCTAAAATAAAATGAAATCTTAATTAAAAAAAAAAAACTACAAAGCTTTTTCTAATGCTGGCTAATGAAAAAGTCATACTCTAACATTAATAGCGGGAATGCATCAAAGCCAAGTAATATAAGGAGGTTTAGAATTTTGATTTATTTTTTATTTATTTTTGCAGTTCTGAGGATTAAACCCAGGGCTTCACATATGCTTAGAATATTTCAACTATTCTAACAAAAGGGTAAGTAAAATTCTTCTTTTTATTTACACCAACCTCCCTAAGGAAAATCACTACCAAATAAAAAGATAATGCACTTCTTTGTTTCTCTTTCTCCTAAATCTTAATTCATAAAGTTCTATCAACACTTTGGACTTGCATATACAGAACTCATTAAAAAGCATAGACGTGCACACTAAGCTAAATGAATGTGAAATTTATAAAATCAATGAGAAATTAGCATAGTAAACTATACTGGTCTTGAAGATTTTTGCAAATTCACAAAATGCTTCTGAATTATGATAGTTTATCTCCAATGCTCTAAGGAAACATGACAATTTTTTTATATAATTATATTTCCCCATGAATGGGGGTAATGGTAATTAATCCTCTTCATTCCTCAGTATCTTGTCCTGTGCCTTATTACAGAAAGGAAAAACAGCAATTTATAAACATGAAATCATATCAAAGAAGCAAGGCCAAATGGATATACCTCAGTACTAAAAACCCCAGTGCAAAAATAATTGCCCAGGATTTTCACATAGAAGACATATGGGCAAAGTTTCAGGAGCTATTTGATCAGAAAATGAAGGAAAACAATTAAAATGTTGATGCATGTGAACTGACACAGAATTACCTTCTCTGCTTCTCACCGACTCTGCCAAGCTACCCTCTCAAGCAAATGTCAGGAGGCACATTTCACAGTTAAGTCCACAATCAAACAGGAGCAGCTGCGTGTGTCTGGCACATTGGAGATTCTGAGAGCATTTACCAAACAAAATCTGGAAGCCAGAATTGTTAAATAAGGACAATACCCACCTAGATGTTCATGGAAAGATATTTTACCAAAGTCCAGGAAGAAAGTGAAAGCAACATTTACTCTCAGGAATGAATGTGTTCACAGTGTTACTCACATGAGTTTCCATCCTGTGATGCTCAGAGCTCTCAATGCATTCATCTTCAATCATTCCCAGATGCAACTTTATAAGTAGGAAATATCTCATACTGGATATGCTGAGTGGGCCCTTCTGCCTGTAACAAGACCACCAACTGTACTAAAGGAAGTGTTGCAAATAATGAGGGAGAGAAGTGCCATCAGCTTTCCTTCCCATATTGTAATAGTGTCTTAGTCACTTTATCATCCAAATATCATTTAAAAAAAAAAAAACCTCAAACACTGCTGAAAATACTCTCTTCCCTACAGAAAAGCATACTGATTGGAACTCAATTGGCTTAAGCTTTTTAGCGTTTTGATCTTAAGGGCCTTTACACATTTTAGCCTTTTCCATTAGGAAAGATATTCTTCTCTGATCTCTGTTCATGTAGTAATTTGTTTGACTTGAAAGTCACTAAATCTCTGAGCAAGTATTCCTATTTTTCAATATGTTAAAAGGATTATAAAAAAATCTATAATGCAAACTGCTGAAAATGATTAAACCTTGATTTTTAAGACAGTAGGTCATGTACATTTTGTTTAATTTTTTACTCCCATTAACTTTCAATATATCCATTACATTCTTTCCCATGTACATACCCAATATACACCTAAGCTCCAAGGGCTCAGAGTCAAGAAAGAATTGCAACAACCCTGAATTTCCTGTGCAGGATGTTGGTGATTTTCACTTGTAGGGCCACAGATAATAAACAGGATCTATTCAAAGAGACATAAATCTGCCAAGCAAGATCCAATGACTTTGAATAATGAAAGTAGAAATGCACCTGTTGAAAAACTACCCATAACTACACCATCACTGATAAGGAGTTATACCAGAATTAAAAGGAAACGGCCCCATGTAGTGTTTTTAAATCTCATATTGCTCTTCCACTTTAGCACTGCAGAGATACTTGTCGAAGTCAAGACTGCATCATATCCTCCAGCGTTTCAATGGAGAGGTTTAATACATGAGAGTGTGGAAGAGCCTCAGTCCCAGCTCCTCCAAGTCACACTCTCTTTCTTTCTTTTCTCATATCTTTGTATAGGTGGAGGGCTAATAGCTGGCTCAAGAAAAGATTAAGAACATGAATATCAAGCATCCAGGAGACAAAAAAAGATGATAGTGTCCATCATATTTCATGTATTCCCTACTGAAAACACTCTGGTGGATTCTCATAATGTACAAATCATTTCAAAACTTTCTAATGACCCGCAAGCCCTATACTGTCTGACTCCTGAGACCCTTTGTGATCTCATTTATAACTACACTCCCACTTTCTCAACATACAGCTGGTCACATACAGCTTTCTTCTACTCCCCCAGCTGCCACCACTGCAATTACAAATTGCTGCCCCAACTCTGACACTTCTCACCTGTGTACAGTTAGCCAATTTAGTTAAAATCTCTGCAATAAAGAATAGTCCCTCCATTTGTAACTTGGGAATGATAATAGGAGCTACGTCACATGGATGCTATAAGAATTAAATGATTCAGAGGCATAAAAGACTTTAAACTGTGTTTGACGCATACTGTTTATTTTGCTGATTTTTGCACCCTGCAGGCTTGTATGATGGTCTCTCTGTTAGGAATGTCTCATTGCTGGTTCCCAGCTCCCATGTCCACTCATTAGAGCAGCCTTTTCCAAACATCTTATCCAAAGTTGCAAACACCAACAACCCCAACAGGTAGGAGGCTAGTTTTTCTTTCAGTATCTTTTTATTTCCCACATATCCCTTTCCCATCTTTCCATCTTCTCTTATTAGGATGTAAGCTCCATGAGGGCAAAAACTGAACTCTCTTTGAATCCTTAGCTATTGGCACAGAACTTGACAAATATTGGTATCTCTCTAAATATATGCTTGGTTCATTAATTAATTAATGGCATTGAGAGTCTGAATTCCAATTTCATTATTTGGGAAACCACTCAGCATATCAATCATTTTGTTTGTAATTGATTCTCTATCCCTGCCTCTCTGTGAAGCACAAATTGGATAATCTACATGAAAGTGCTATAGAAACTGTAAATATCACCAAATGCTAGCTGCTATTATACAGAAAATGTTAACATAGTAGAAGATGTACTAGATTTTCAAAAACCTACATGCAACTTCCCTCAAGTTCTTATTATCAGACATGAATTTCCTGAGCTTTTGATTCTTCAGTGCAAAACAGTAGCAATATTATTCTAATGAGAATTACATGACTCATTCCGTCATGTAAGTCTGAATGTAAATCATGTGGGAAGATGGACAAAGGTTATTTATAAATCAATAGAATCAGACTGTGCAGCCTTAACATTCCCCTCAGCTTCACAAAACTTTAGACTGAAATTAGTCTTTTGGACTAATTTTAACTTCCTCCCTCTTATGCATTTGCTTTAGAAAACTTGCAATTGTAAATTTATTCTTTGCTCCTTTGAGATATAAATCTTTCCCCAGCCTCTTGCCAGTTTTACAACTCAGGAATGGTCTTTCTCTAGGACCCGGGAGCTATTTCCTTTAAGTGTAATTACCAAGAATGATAATGTCCCTATTTCCTAGTTTCTGGAGGAAGTTAGAAGACTAAATTTGATAAGTGACAATTAGCCAACAAATGTGGCCTAACAATAGTAACCAGTGTACTCCAGTTCTTTCCACTAGCTCACCTCATTGCTTAAACCTGCCTCTGCCTTTTGTTTCAGCATTGAGTTCATTTCAATTCATCTCCCCTAATGCACTAACCTCTATCTGTACGTATCGCAATAGTCTTCAATCAATATCCATGTCTCTTTAACTTATGTGGTGCATTTTTGTGATAAATTACAGAAATGAAAACAATGACATCAATGAGTTGTGCTGAGCTAATCACAAACCACACCAAGATAATCTGGATCTGTCTAACCCTTGTCTATCTCAATACTTTCCTTTGCTCCTCTTATCTTCTCTTTCATAGCATCTCTTTTCTATGTCAAGTACATCTGAAAGAGCTTTATCTTCAAGTTTCTCCCTATAATTGAGGTTTGCCTGTAAATCCATTGATGATTATAATTTCTTGTCTGATGTGATTGTACAAAAAACTTTACAATAGTTGTCACTCTCGTCATTCAACCTGTGTCACTTCTGGATCTCTGTCTCACACTGTGAATTGAGTAGGTTGTATCAGACAATCCATTTCCAGCTCTATTATTTGATAACTCTAAAGCACTTTTTAATGACTTTCTTTATATCTTGATACTGGAATCTACAAAACCTGTGGATGTTGAGAAGAGGAAAGAGACAGAAGATGCAATGGTAACTCTGCCACATAATTTTTAAAGTTTGAAATATGTGGAAGTTTTCTCTTTCCTACCGTCATCACTTCTGTACTGGCACTACATTTACACACAATTTACTTCAACCTCCCCAGGATAAATTCAGCCCTGAATGACACATGGTGAAACCAATTTTAGATACCCAATGTCAAGATTAAATCAACATTTATTTAGCAGGAAATTATGTCACTGCTTTAAATTTCCAAGGTTATTTTAGTTTTTAGTTTTGTTGCACTTTTTAAAAATCATCAGTCCTTTGAAAATATCACATGATTGAGGAAATTTGTTCCAAGTACATTTACATTTATTGATCCCATATCTTTGCCATATGGGTCCCCCTATTTGCTGAACATCTGCGCTCAGAATATTCTTAGGTTCAGAATTATTGAAGCATCTGCTTTCGGTAGATACATCTGGAATTTCTAGACAAAGTGTTACCTATGAAAATCCATAAAGGATGGAGAGTATCAGAGTAGATCAGATTTACATTTGAATTAGTGATTGGCTTTCACTAGGTCAATTGTCAGATTTCTTTGTCATGCCCTTAGTGGAGATTACTGTTTTCAATGCTTTACATATTTTTTTAAAAAGTGAAAATGTGGTACTGCCAATATACAGACATAAATTCAAAAGATGTAAAATTTTGCCTTAAAAATCTATGAGAAAACCCTTCCTTGCTTTTTTAAGAACTTATGAATGCTAATGGAACCAATGAAAACTCTCAATGTTTCATTTCATTTACCATTTTGATACTATTTGTAGTGACTGTCTTGTTGATACCATAAACAGAAGATGAACATACCAAAAATAGTTATCTTTTAGAAGCAAAAATTGTGAGTTAACCTGTCTGCAAATCAATGTAATATAAGAAACTTAAAGAATCATAAACTTGAAACTGAGCCCTGGTGTACAACATCTAAACAGTCTCAAAATTATTCTTCATTCCTTTTCCCTGAAACATCCTAAGCAATCAATTAAATCAAGATGTTTTCCAAAAATACCTAATAATTTCATCATGCTATTCAGTGGAAGTCAGAAAAGAAGTCCAACAGTTACTGAACACATTCATTGTCTACTTGTTCCTTGTAACAGGCCTCTAAGGGAAAAATGTTTCTGTTCTATGGATAAGAAAACTGAGGCTTGGAGTGCCTATGTAGAACATACCAAAGGATATACAATAGAAATGTTAGAGCCAGGACTGGAAATTAGTTCAGTGTAAATCAAAACCCCTTAAAGTTTTCTTTATACCACACTGACTCTGGCATTAAAATAATGTATCTGAAGATCAGTGGCAATGTTAAAATGAAAACAGTCAACCCTGGTGATATATGTGCTCTATCCCATCAGTCCCTGAAGAATGGGAAGACTGAAATCAATCACAGGTTTGATTTGGAGACTTATTTAACAATGGAAATGGTTTAACTCAAAAATACTTTGCAATAGAATTAAGAAGTGAAAATAAAAAATCAAACATATCAATGCAAAGACGACGGGCAGTCAATAACCCTATCCTAAATTCTTTTTAGGAGTTTATAAAAATACAGTTCAATGTAAGGGATAACTATTCAAATATAATGCCATTCATATTTGTTTCCAGTCTCTTTTATGAAATGTATTTCTGCTTTGCCCATAACCCTAAGAAAATTACCTTGCCATTTCATGATTGTTTTCACTTAAGGCACCACCAACAGAGAACTTAATAAGGGTTTTGACAAGACATGTGCATGCCAAGCCGTTGTACCTTTCTAGCCATTGGACATTGCTTTCTCTTTATCACTGCTAAGACTTCTTTAATTTGGCATGCATGGTCTCTTCAGGGCTATAATATCTAGAATTTAACTTACTAGGTGTGATGTTTATGTATCAATATAGCTTGTCCATAGTACCCAGATATTTGGAAAATAGATATGATTGTAGCTGTAAGATTGTTTTGTTTTTGTTTTTTGTTTGTTTTTTAACATGGGCTAAACATTTAAATCAGTAGACTTTAAGTAAAACAAATTACTCAGTTACCCTTCATAATATGGCTGGGCCTAATTATGTTGTAGGCCTTATTTCATGAATATTGAGTGAATTAAGAAATTCAGAATTAGCCATTATGTTTTAAAAACAAAAGCAAACATAAAAAATGAAGTCAAGGCAGATACTCAGGAATGACCCATTGGAAATGCATACAATCTAAGGTTATTCTGGGCTGGAGATGTGGCTCAGAAGTAATGGTCTTACTGGGCATACACAAGGTCCTGGGTTCTCCCCAGTACCAGCACCAAAAAAAAAAAAAAAAAAAAAAAGAATTTTTATGATCAGGAAAAAGCAAAAGTTGTTTTCAGACTTCAATATAAAGTGAGATCTAGACTAGCAGAGCTCTGACAGAGAAATTATTACATTCTATTTTCTTCCTGTAGACAGAACCAGCAACAAGTTTGGGGCACTGAGCCATGAATGCAACATTAAGAAATCTTAGAAAACTTCCAGCTACTGAAGAAAAGATGAATGAGAGAACTTTTGGCTACATAGATCAGAATTTGGCAAAAAAAAAAAAAGTTCCTAGAAACACTCAAATAGTAAATATTAATGCTTTAAGGGTCTTTAAAATTCAACCCTGTATAAATGCTCTATCAGCTCAACTCTGCCACTCTAACACAAATATATGTAGGTGATGCACAAAAAAAATGAGTATAACTATTTGTGCTACTAAATGTCCTTTATGAATATTAAAAATTGAATTTCCTAAAATTAAAAAAAAGTTTTCAGACAATTAGAGATAGATTAGATTTGTAAGAAATGATACAGAGATCCAATATAAACTTTATGCAATTTTGCCAATGGTAACACATTGCAAAGGTCACTGCAAATAATCAGATTATTGATTAAAATAATCAACATATAAAACATCTCCATCATGACAATGAGCCTTCCTTTTGCCCTTTTATAACGGTATCTACTTCTTTCATTCCCAAACATTACCTCTAGCATTCACCCATCTATTCTACATTTCTGCAATTTTGTCATTTCTGGAATGTTATACAAAAGGAATTATATAACTTTGGGATTGGCTATTTTAATATTTTAATTAGTACATTATAGTTAGATATACTAGTGGGGTTCATTTTGACATAATCATATGTGTGCAGAATGTAATTTGCTCCATTTCAGTACCTAGTACTTCCTCTTTTCTTCCCTTCCTCCTTCTCCTTGTTCTCTTTCCTCTACTCTAGTAGTCTTTCTTCCATTTATTTATAGTTTTTTTTAGACCATTTGTGTTTGGTGTTATTACAGATAGACAATTTTCATTTCCTGCTATTTTTATTTCTAATCTTAATTCAAACGTTATTCTCCTTGACATCTTTTCTAGTGAGATTCATCCATATACCCACTCTGATATTATTTTTCATTTCTTCTGCATGAAATATTTCATTGAGTATGTTTTATAGTTCAGGTTTAGTGGTTATAAAGCCTTTTAGCTTTTCCTTACTATGGAAGGTTCTTATTTAGTCTTCAATAATTAAGTATATTCTTATTAATATGGTAATTTTTTCTTTCATGGCTTGTTATATGGTTTCTCAAGTCCTTCAGACTGTGGGCATCTGTGTTAAGAAATCAATTGAAATTCTAACTGGCTTACCTGTAAATGTGACCTGCTGTGTTTACTAAAACTTTTAAATTCCTTCCTTATTTTGTGTATTGGGCACTTTCATTATAATGTGGCTTGGAGAGGATCATTTTTTATCTTGTTTATTTAGGGTTCCAAGTGCATTTTCTAGTTGGATTTCCATCTCATTCCTAAAGTTTTGTAATTTTTATGTTGTTATTTCATTGAATAGTCTGTACATTTCCTTAATTTGTATTCTACTGCTTTCAGTTGAGTATAATTGTATGGTCCATTCTGAGTTTTCTAAATTATTTTATTGAGCTTCATGTCCATCCTTCTGCCAATACCACATGGTTTTTTAACTATAGCTATATAAAAAGATCTTAAAATCCTATATACTAACTACTCATCTTTTATTCTTCTATATAAAAATTGTTTAGCTATTCAAATTCCTTTGCTTTTCATATACATTTTAGAGCAATTTTGTCTATATTGACAAAAAATTTACCTGTTTCAGGTCACCAAGTTTGTGATAATTTGTTATGGCATGTTTAGGAAATTAATACATACGGTTGAAGTTTCCAATTATAATTGTGTATTTATGTATTTCTTCTAACACTTTATCAGATTTTGCTTCACATATTTTGCCACTCTTTTGTGCAGTCGTAATATAGCTGATATGAATATACCATTCTTGCTTTCTCCTCTTCAATATTTGTATGATATATAAATAGCAACCTAAGTGTATTATTGAATTTGATGTGAGCTTTTTGTAGACAAGTTTTTTTTTTCAGTCAAATATGCAAATATCTGCTTTTTGGAGACAGTTTTTTAAAAAAATATTTTTAGTTGTAGATGGACAAAATATCTTTATTTTATTTTTGTGTGGTGCTAAGAATCTAACCCAGTGCCTCACAAATAAGGCAAGCACTCAACCAGTGAGCTACAACCCTAGCCCCCAAATCTCTGCTTTTGAGTTAGTGTACTTGAACAATTTTTATTTACATAATATTGCTTTTTTAAGACTTAAGTCTGTCATTTTATTCATTTTTATAGTTTTTGTTTAATTTTTTCACTGTTTTATGCCTCTTTTTTTCTCTTATTTTTTTTTTTTTTTGGTTTGTATATAGACAGGTTTTGGAGTTGGGACACTTTTCCTCTATGATGTTTGGCTAGAGCATAGCAGTTATTGTTTAAAAGTATTCTGTCCTGCTAGGTTGTTCATTTCCCTCAGTTTTATAGAGAATGATTTTTTTGCTGTAGTTGTTATTGATTTTGTCTGTGTCATTAGCATTTCTGGGTTGTTGATTTCTTCAGCTCTCAATATGGGATATATGAGGCAAAATAAAACTCAGAATATGTACCCACACATTATTTCTTGGGTCCTGAGTTTTCTAGTTGGTCCGCCTTTTTTGCTCCATCATTCACAATCTTCTTATATTTGTTTTAAATCGGTTTTTAAAATGTGCTTAACAGAATGAATTCTTCAAAATAATATACTCCAGTTCTCTGGAAGTGGAAAATTACCAACTTTGTAAAACTTTTATGTATCATAAAATACTGTTCTTTTTTTATTATTCTAATCAATGGTTGAAAACAGTGAGACCCTCTTAGCAGTCAGACCAGACAAAAATAGATAATGGGCTAAATTTGGCTCACTGGCTATAGTTTGGCACTTGATACAGATCTAGGTTTCTGAACAGCAACTTTCTTTGCAGGCCCTAAAGGCCTGCCTCAAAAAAGAGAAGTGAGGTAAGGTAGACATTGAGAAGAAAAATAACAGCTTTTGTCTTTTCTAAAATCTGGGAACTTGGGAATAAGAGAAGATATTGTTTAGGAGAATGCATAAGAAGGATCATATTAAAATTATTACAGGCCTTAAGCTTTACAAGAAATTTCATGGTCCCCTCCAGATATAATTCCAAATAAAACAACACTAAGTCATTAGTGTGAGTAATCTCAACCAAAAGTTTTCATTTTCCTATTTATGTCTACTCTTATGTTTATTTGTGAGCTTTGTACATGGCTTCATATAAAATTCCTAGTGATTTCCTTTTTTTGCTTCTAATCCTGTCTCGAAACTGCTTGTAAAGTAATCTGAATCAGCAAATTAAATGCATAAATGTGATAATTTCCCTGCATATGTATACATTTTCTTATACTAGGGAGGTAGAAGGACACATTTGAACAAATTGCAGTCCAAATGGTGAACATTTACAACTAAGTCACAGAAATAAGAGATAGTATGAAAGCAGCTAATAATTGTTAAAACAAAAATTAAAAAGACTGTGCATCCAAGAAATCAAAGAACATCCAGCAAAACATAGTTCAAAAACCCCAAGATTGAGTTTAGAAGAGAAATTCAAACGGTCTTACAACAGAAAAGTCACACAGCTGCAAAACATTTCCAGTGAAGCTTAGATGGGAGGGGAAAATAATGTTGAACTCATGTGGCAAATGAATGTACTGCCACATCCTATTGTTCAGCTGAGCCAGCCTGAAAATTCATGCAAAGTGCAGCATTAGTGTACATAATTTTATTCTAAAGCTTTCTTCCTTGAATTGCTATTAAATTTTAAATAAACTGAAACATGAGCATTTACTAAAATTATTATGAGTCCATCACCCATGGCATACAGATCTATACACTTCTTGCCAGATACTCTTTGGCACCAAATTCTGTTGAAAGTTTTTCTCCTGACTTTTTTTTTAATTTGGTTTGCAGATCTTCAATAAGAAACACCCAGTGTCGTCTAAAAGGACACATATAGAAAAAAAACTAATTTTCTTTCTTACTGGAGTTATGTGATATGTGACTTCCAATCAAGTACAATTGCCAAAAAGGCACAGGTGTGCACTGCATGAGGAGGTGAAAATGTGCTTATAAGAAGAGAGAAATTGTGATTTTGTTCCTGTATCCATAACATAATAAGGCCCAAATAAATGTCTGCCCTTCTTTCCCATAGTCACCACCAAGCTTGGGAAACAGGAGATACTGGTGCCATATCCAGATTCATAACTACAGGAATTGAATTTAGAAATAAGAAAATATTTCCCTCTTTATTGATACCTAGGTATACTACAGAAAGTTATCCTGGAAACTCCTTTGCCTCTAATCTTCTCATTGAGCCCAAGTTGGACAAGTCAAGTTCAACGTCAAGAATCTTTTTAAGAATTAAAATAATTTAGCAATTTAATATTTTATTCTTTGAAATGTGTTTCAGAAAAGTGCCAATCCCTTTTATTTTAATCACAACAATATTACTGTAATTACAACTGCTTATAAATCTGATCTGGTAAAAGGAAAACTGAATTGACACCCAACCTAGGTGCCCTTCAACAGATAAATGGATAAAGAAAATGTTGTGTACATACATAAGCAGTATAAATAAAAACAACACTAAGTCATGAGTGTGTGTAAGCCCAACCAAAAGTTTTCATTTTCCTAATTATGACTACTTTTATGTTTGTGAGCTATATACATGGCTTCATATAAAATTCCGAGTGATTTCCTTTCTTTGCTTCTAATCCTGTCTCTAATCTGTTTGTAAAGTAATCTGAATCAGGAAATTAAATGCATAAATGTGATAATTTCCCTGCATATGTACACATTTTCTTATACTAGGGAGGTAGAAGGACATATTTAAACACACTTCCATAAAGAATAATGAAATTATGACGCTTGTTGGTAAATAAATGGAACTCGAGACTGTCATGCTAATTGACATAAACCAGATCCAAAAAGTCAAAAGTCAAATGTTTTCTATGATATGCAGAAGCTAGTCCAAAATAAGGGGGAGGGGAGAAGAAGGAAAAGGGGGAAATTTTATCAAAATAGAAGAAAATTTGGTGAACTAGAGGCAGGGGCTAGAGAGAAGGGAGAAGGCAGTGGAAAAGCAAAGAATAGTGAAATGAATCTTACCTAACTTTCCTATCTACATATATGAATATACCACAGTGAATATCAACATCATGTATATTCACAAGACACGAATTTTTTTTTAAAAAATCATAAATATCACAAAGATCAGTAGAATATAGGGAAGGGAACAGGGGAGGGATGGAGGGGAGAGAAACGGGAAGTATTAGGGACTGAATTAGAACAAATCATATTCCACACTTTTATGATTATGTCAAAATAAATCCTAATGTTACGTATAACTAAAATGAACCAATAAAGTTATATAAAAAAACTGAACTTATGTAAAATGAAATGTAAAGCAAGTCACCAAACATAATCACATCAGGGTTAAATATTATTCATTCAGCAGTTACTGATTTCAACTCAGACAACTACAAATAACTTATGTTCAGCATTATTCAACATAGCACTGTTAGCATTAGAAAGAGTTTGGATAATAGATATTTATTAATATTTATTAATATTTTTAATAGATATTTATCTATTAAAAAGGGAATAGTTATGTAAAGTACAACATATCTATATATCATATTATAGTTAAAGTACCTGAAAGATTTTTATGTATAATATGAAATAATTATTTCCCATAAGTACAATATTCTATAATTTGTTTTAAAAAGATAATAGAGGACACATATTTATGTAGAAGCTTATATGTGTACATAATATTCCAGTAAAAATTTAAATAGAAGAATAACTTTAGTTTTCTGCATGGAAGAGAATCAGGTAGCTGTGAAACATTCGCTTAAGGGAAACTATTACTGGCTACCATTTTACAGTTTTTAAATTTTGGGGCTATGTAAATAATTATTAATTTAAAACTATATTAAATTTTAAAATTTATTATTTTAGAAATAACTATTGAAGTGCTAGTATGTTGAATTGTGATAAATGTGGTCAATAACTATATTGTACTACATGGACGATCATTAATTTGGTGCTGAATGCATAATGCATTATACTTATATCAACCCAATTAAAATCTCATGAGATAAACATCATCAGATTCAGTTAACCCAGATGAGCCCCCAACACTGAAGTTTACTCAACAGAACTGATTTTACTTGTGGAGGAAGTAGGTAGATGACAATCCATTCTAATTTGGGGACCAGTTATAAATCCACATGACCAAATTTACCTCTTCTACTGTTAAGTCATGCTTTCTGAGTTCCTCCATTGCTAAGATACAATGAGGACTATCTGGGGAGAGTTTTGAAACATGTTGACTAGTTTATATATTAAAATAATTTCTTTCATATAATTTAATACAGACTATTTTAGTTATGGTTAGGGAACTAAAGGAAGATATCCCAGTAAGGTATCATTCTTGCAAAAAGATAAACTTTGGAATTATCTTTCATATTCACTAAATCGACAATATAGAAAAAAATGAACATTCCTAATCCTTGTCCTAGTACCTGGCTACTAAATTGTTAAACATACAAAAGGAATGATGAAAGAGAACTTAGGTGCCTTAGAGAAAACTTGCTATAATTTAAGATTTTGCTATGTCTAAGAGGTAGAAGTAGGAGTTTTATTAAATATGTGCAAATACCCATTTACACTAAGGAGTTAAGAAATTCAAAGAATCTCTGATTGACTAGTTGTTTGCATTATTGAAGCTTACAACAATTTAGAATTATTTTGCTTCTTTGAAAACATTTTCTTGGGCTGGGGATGTGGCTCAAGCGGTAGCGCGCTCGCCTGGCATGCGTGCGGCCCGGGTTCGATCCCCAGCACCACATACCAACAAAGATGTTGTGTCCGCCAAGAACTAAAAAATAAATATTAAAAATTCTCTCTGTCTCTCTCTCTCTCTCTGTCTCTCTCTCTCCTCTCTCACTCTCTCTTAAAAAAAAAAAAAAAGAAAACATTTTCTTAAATTGATACCAAAAGAAGCCAAATGGGGAAAAATGCCAAAGGCAAAGAATAATAAAAGTCTACCACATGGTAATTAAAATGATAAATATACTCAGAGAGTAAAACTTAGTTTAGTTACCATCTTTATATTTAAATAATTCCTGGGTATGCTCCCCTCCCAGATATTTCTTATTTCATTAGAGCTTGTTGGGACACAAAACAAACCTCAAATGCATTTTAACTTGAGATTTTGTAATTACTCAAAAGTATATTAAGTCTGAAGGAAGTAATGTTGAGTTCTGATAGCACTATTTTTAAAAAGTATTGCTAAGTAAGCAGTGAAAATGAGCTTATTTTACGCAAAATTATTCCAAAGAGTTACCCCAAAAAAGGAGGAGATAGGAGTGCAGGCACATTTAAAATTTTACTGTGGGAAATACTTTACATTTAATGTGGCCCCTAGGTATTTCACAAGTATACCTATCTCAGAAAAAAAAATGTCCCAAAGAGAAAAATTAGGTCATGCGATCAATAATAAACATGGGTTTATAAGAACAATCTATAAACAAATATTATCACCATTTTTTTAAAAAGTTTAGTAATAAGGAACATTATTTCCCCACTACCCAAGGGTATTTTAGAGTCTCAAAAGTATAGACCTTCTTTACTAAAGTACTAATAAATATGAAACAAATATTTTTTCTCAAGAAAAATGTTATTAAGCATGTTTCTCGGATTAAGTAAAAGAAAAAAGGCATGATAAGTCTATCCATAGTCTTTTAATGCACACATTTTTTCAATTCTGGAATAATTTAATATAGAACAACAGAAATTTGAAAAATTACAGAAAATAATTTGAAAGTAAAAGCAACATTATTTTACTATAAGAGAAAACAACAATTTATTCAAGTTTTGGTAAAAACAAAAAATAGTAAAGGAAGTACTAGAGACAATGCATTCTGATTCTGGATATACATTTGTGTCTCATAATAAAAATATTAATTTAAAATTGTATCCATAAAATGTGATAATATGGAATAAAAACTCTTGAAGGCTACAAACAAAAGAAAATAATAAAAATAAAGCCCACTTATAAAGTGATTAAAAGACTGAAAATGAATCTCTCTCATTTGTTACATTAGTAATGATTTGGAGAAAAGATTATGACATTTTCAGTTCATGTTAAATTAGGTAGTATTTAAAATTTCATTTAAGGATTTAGAAGCTAGCCAAATGAACCTGAGTGAAAAGACATATAGGCAAGAAACAAACAGATTCTGTTTAGAAAAATTGAAATTAATATTTTACATTATCAGAAATGTAAATCATTAGTGGTAAATCTAGGAAAGAAATGTCAGACTGAACCATTGGAATTAAAAAAATTGAAATGATAACAATATGCCTAATAAGAACCAGATACATAACCCTACACCCATAAGGATGCATTCTGTGAAATACATTATTATGTGATTTCATTATTGAGCAAACATCAGAGAGGCCACTCACACAAACCTAGATGATATAAAACAATCACTCATGGTGGCCTCTTGATGCAATCAAGAGATACCACAAATATGAGGTAGATCAGCCTGATGTTATCATAACATGACATTCCATATTATAGCAAATTTTTCTGTATGTATGAGGAATATACTCTATAACAGTGATAAGAAGTACAGTACAGTAAATTCATAAACTAGTAGCAGAGTCGTCTATTATTTGCACATAATTTTAAGTGCCATACTTTTATATGATTGTCAGTGTAGCAGGTTTGTTTATAAAAGCACCAACACAAACATGTTAGTAATGGGTTGTGCTAGGATGTTCCTATGACTACGCTGTCACTAGATGATGAGAAATTTTCAACACCATTATAGTCTTACAGGAACACCATAATGTAATCACCTATCATTGACTAAAACATCATCATGGGGGGAATAACTGTAGTTTCAAATTCACTCCTAAGATATTGGACAATGTACATATTGTCCACAACATACAATGGTTTGACTTAGATGTTTGACATTATAATTGTGAAAAAGTGAGTATAAGTGATTTCTCGAATTTTGAGTTTTGATATTTTTTTCTTTCTGGTCTGGGGCTGTGTGATGTGATATTCTTGTGATGCTAGCAATCAATAAGTGAGCCACAAATCCAGGTCAGCCAACAATCATGAGAGTAAACAACCAATACTCTACAGTGTATTGTTCTGCTAAGCTGTGATGTTGATTAGGTTAGTTGTATTAAATATATGAAAATATATGTATGTGTGTCTATGTGTATATTTATAAAGAGTAAACCCACCATAAGTCAAGGAACATTTGTGCTTTTTTATTCAAAAGACTGCATTATGTGAATACTGATTTCTGTTTGTCAAAATAAGAATTGAAATGATGTCATACCTCTATTGTTGTTCCAAGGTACCATAAACTTGAATTCTGCTTGTACGCATAGGTTTATTTTGTAAATCGCTATGTTAAAGTTTTACATTGTATTTTATCTAAGGACATAGTTGTTATGCTGTCAAAAGGAAAGTGAGTTAGAACAAAGGAAAGGAGGAAAAGGTAAAGGAAGGAATAAAGAAAGAAAATTTTGTTTTCCCAAGTGATTATTCTGGTAACTAAATGCTCCCAAAAATGACTATTAACAAACGTTTCCCTTTATCTTCCAAAACACATAAAAGCAGCACTACACATCATCTAGAAGTCTCATTGAGAATCCCTCATAAAAGTTTTCATGATGCAACCAAATAATTAAGGACACCACTCTATCAAATCAATATAATCAAGATGGAAAGAAGAAATAGAACAAAGTCGAGTACATTGTATATGAGAGACCAAACATATTTTTATATATATATATATATATATATATATATATATATATATTTATATATATGTATATTTATATATATAATTATATATATATAAATTTATATATATATAAATAAATTAGAACATCTTATGCATGTTTTTTCAAGGTTAATTCTCACAACAATACTTTAAGTATATCATTTTAAAGAAGTCACTGTAAAGAAAAGAGAAGAAACTGGCCCAATAAAATGCCAGTTTAACCAATCACAGAAAGATAACTATCTGATCATAGAAAATTAACTAAAAGCCAAGTCTTTCTGACATCAAACCTTTTTAAGCACTCCTCCTGTTTCCAAAACTGTTAAGCACCTTAAAATAGAAAGCATATTCAGCTCTGTCACTGGGCCTGCAGTCAAATGAAGTAATGGATGAATAAAAAGGAGAAAAGGAACAGCATGAGAAGGAAGAAGAGAGAGAAGTCTCTACAGTCCTTGCCCACCTGAGGATGAGACAATACATGTCAGTATAGTCTCTCAAATTATGCAGAAGAAATTCCTCAGTGTAAATTCTCATATGAAAGATTTCCAGGAGAAGGAAGCCTTCAGTGTTGGTAAGAGTTGGGTAAGAAATTCAGAGAGAGAAGAATATCAAGAAGAAAAACAGCATAATTTCTAGAAGGAAATGAGGACTAGCAAAGCAGAAGGATCATGAGGTACAGGCATTTCCTGGAATTCCACATCTAAATTTTAAAATTTACAAGGTTTGCAATATTTAACTTTTGAGGTGAAATCATGGCTCATAATCTAAAATCACTCAATTGTGGCTGAATGTTCCATTTGGCCAATCATTCCTAAACAACTGACATTATTTGTTGCATTTTAGATTACAATTCTTAAATTTACTCTGATTGAGAAATATCCCTTTTGTGGTGATACATCTTTCTCCTAAGTGTACACATTAATTATTTCCTTAATCTGCATAGGACCTATCACCAGAAGTTAGTTTCTACTGAGGCTTACAGTAAAAAAAATGCTAAGTTTTCAGACATTCTATCTGCAAGATCATAGCCCATTAATATTTTATGTCCATGAAATAGGTGTAATGTTAATTATTAGGAGAGAATAGCTTTCTTGAGTACCAAGAACAAGGCAAAAGAATGACATAGAGTCTTACTAACTGATGCTAGCTATCATTACTATTTAAACAATTATATCCTTCTCGCTGAAAAACAATTTTCATCTTCCAATTTTCCTAGTTTCCTTGGAAGATAGACAAAATACAATCAGATATAAATTATCAGAAGAGGCCAGTGAGTACAAATGCAAAGCTAAGCTAAACTAACACTAACATTGTTATTATAAATCTGAAGGAATGGACTTGATCTCTCATTTTTATATCTTCCTTAGAGATTTGTGGTTACAGCTGAGGCAACCTCAATGTCAATGACTGCTTCTGACCTCAGCACAAATGAGAAAACCATGAGGCTCTTCACCCTCAAAATTCTGCCCCTCATTTAGTCAGTCTCTCAACTAATACTTACTTAGCACTTATATTAGGTAATGTTCTAGACCCAGGATAAATAGCAATAAATAAAGCCTCTTTCCTAAAGAAGCTTACATTCTAGTAGAGAGAAACTAACAATAAAAAAATATATGCAGTTAAATGTATAATACATCAAAAGAAAAGTGCTATGGAGGAAATCAAAGCAAAGTAACAGGTACTAGTGGAGGCAATGGAGAGAGTAGTTGCCCCTTTGGCCAGGGGGTTGCTAAAGGTGTAGAAAAATACCATGGAATAAAAACAACATGAAAACATTAAGACCATGACTGAGTAGAAAACTCACTAGTGTGACATCAAGAACCTTTTGCTACTGAGTCCAGAATACCATGGATTTAATGAAAGTGTTAAGAAGTATGTGTATTGTTCAATGTAATATCAGTTCAAGTAGACACATGGGAGTCAGAGTCAAAGCAGAATGAAGATACTTCCTAAAAATTGGAATTTCAGAGACAGAAAATCTGGACTACAAAGGGTTCTGAAAGTAAAAACAAAAGTGAGATTACATGGTGCTCAAAAAGAAAGCAAATTGAGACCTTGTGATTTTTCGTTATCACGCTAACACTTTATCTGGGGAGGTTTTGTAACTTGGCCCCAGGTTTTCAGAGGTAATGAGATGATTATATTATCTTTACACTGATAACAAATTCATAATGAATAAAAGGGTACAATGAAGAGACCTGATAAATATGGACTTACAAATCATATGAATAAGGACCTTGAATCCTTTAAATATTTACCTTTGTCTGGGTTCTGAATTTCTCAGAGAAAAATTTACTGCGAAAGTAAGTGCCCACTTATCTGCAAGTGGAATAATAAAGTAGAAAACATGATATAGACTGTGAAATGGCAATATGGATAAAATCATGAAATAAGAATGAACACACAGGAAAAGAGTAACAAGACTCTTGTAATATGTCTTTCCAATGACCAAGAATGACTACATGATAAATATGAAGCTTTTGGGAAAAAGGTAATATGACCACATTATATCTCTGCTACTCTGCCATAATCACCTAATCCAGACACTTGCTTTACAACTCTGGGCTATTCTAAAGGTGATTGCCTATGTTCTTTCTCTGCCTTAAACCAAATACAAAGCATAGAGTAAATAAAACAGACAAAAAGAAAAATATCCTCTTAGCTTATAAAACTAAGGGAGACAATTATTTTTGTCTGATTTTTTAAAATTTGCCTTATATAGTATATATTACAAAACATGCTCTGTTTTCACAGCAAGAATACAGGTTTGCAAATACATCAGTATTCCAACATTGACTAAAATTAAAGTTTACTCTCTTGAATCAATAGTTCATAGATAATTACACAAAATATCAGTTACTTTGATTAAAAATATATATTATTCACTGTTTTCTTTAAAACTAATTTGTTATAATATAAAATTTTGGCCATTTAAGTTTATATCATAGGTATGAAATTTAGGAGGTTGCCTCACTAGATTTTAGACTTCAAAGCAGTTATCCAAATATATTATTCAGATTAACCTCCACTAGGGAAAGCAAACCACTGACAGTTCATGGCAATGTTTCAAACCATGATGAACCAAAGCAATTTATTTTTGTTGACCATCACCAGATATTTGTAATTAATGAGTAGTAATTCTATTTAAAAATATGTTGTAGGCAGCAAGGTGCCAGCTGGGAGAAAGTGGCTATGCATGAACAAATCAATATGCATTGTGTGCTTTCAACCATTCAATAATCGATTCACCTTGTTACGAGAAAATAAATGCCCAAATCCTCAAAGTTAATTTCTAAAGAGAGCTTTTACAAGACTATCAGATTATTAAAATTTTCCACAGATTCTCCTCTATTTGTTTATTTGTTCATGAAATCTCTCTGCTGCATCTCACAGTAACCCATTCAAAAACTGTAAGTGATCCTAAAAGTAAATTCCAGCAGAAAGATTGGCTGCATTTCCTTCCTATAACCAAGTGCTGAAGGCTTATTTGGACTAAAGCATTTTACAGACTCAACTCTTTTTTCCCCTCTAGCCTTACTTTTAAGTATACCAGCTGCATTTAATAAGCTATCAAATAAGGCTTTCAGCAGGCTTAACTATAAGATGTCAGATCTTTTGCTTCATGTGTTATTCAGTAATTTCCAGTTTCTCAAATTTGTGCATTAAAAGAAGATAACATATTCTTTAGACTAGTCAGAATTTTCAAAAGCCTTAGTTATGTGCTATGGGCTTTCAACATTTTCCTGTTACCACAGAAATGGGTTTATGAAGGACCAAATCTGTTCAGCATAATCACAAACATTAAATTGACATATAAAAAGCATTCCAGCCTAGCATCTCTACAGTCTACATAATGATTTCACTGCTTTTACAGCAGTATCTTAGCACACTGTTATTCATTCAGGGAGTCTTAAACACTATCTTTCATTGAACTAGATTTCAGAGGAGTGTCTTATACATTTTGAACCATTTTTCTGGTAGCTAACTGAACATCAATGAGTTCTGGGAATTTGAAATCAAACTAGAGTACTATACAAATCAAAGCATCAAATGCAATGCATGAGTATCACTCATTTGACTTCAATTAGTAATACAATTGGAGTGGTAAATGAGATTCCTTTCCTTGGATCACAATCATATTGCTGTGCAATAATTATTAAAACTTCACCTTAGTAAATTGATGTATCTGGTCACCTAAATTACTAAACTTGGTTTCCTCAATTATTTTTTTCTCTGAAAAAGTTGCTACATAATTTTCAATGACATGGAACTTATTAAAAGAAATAAAAATATCTCAGTTTTCACCTTATTTTAAAAAAAACACTTTTTTTGTTAAACCAGTCCAACACAACTTGAGCTAGTTGTCCATGTAGCTTTACAAAGGCTTGTTCAATCTGCTATAAAGTTCAATTGGGATTCCCAACCCTTCTAGTTTAATGGCTCAAAACTTTGATTTCAACTCCCTCCAGATTAGGAAAGCAGATGTTCTATTCTACTGTCGACCCAAACTGAAGTTAATTAAATTCTTTCTTGTAACTAAAACTAGCAAGAATTTAAAATTAACATCTAATTTAATTCTTCAGTGTGTCATCTTTCATTGTAATCTGCTGGTAGGACAGGTATTGTTCAGCAACTTTTCACTCGATTATGGAGAACTGGTTTCATTTGAGCTGATGCTGATGATGCTATTGTTATTCTTATAAAGCTCAAGTCACTTCTATGACCCTCAAAGGACACACTAAACTCATCTTAACCAGTCAAATGTCCTGTGCCATTTGTAAAAATAATCAAGTGTAACTGTTTTCCTCACACTATGGTTGTACAGCAAGGTCAAGGCAATTAGAGATTATTTCTTGATTTTACCCATAAGCGTCTACCGATCTTTTGTTATAACGATTTTCCCTTTCTCATTCTATTAGATTCTGGTAAGGTTGAACCTATTCTCAAGTCTGAAATACGTAATTTATACTTAGATAATCAGGATTTTGAAGTACTCAGCCTCAGAATTGGTTCTATGAACATACAAGATGTACATTAGACAAATTGTGGCAACATATCTCAAAACTGAGAGTAGGTTCTCTTTCTCTCTAAAATTGGTTTTCTAACGATATGAGTTTGATGCTCCTGGAGAAATAAAGCCAGCGTAGCAGAAGGCAGAGTTAGAAGATGGGAGAAAGTGGAATTGTGATGACAGTGTTTCAGCCCATGAATCCAGCTGCGCCCTATGACTTTTCAGGAAGGTGAGCCAATTTACTTTTGCCAGATTGAATCAGATTTTTTTTCATAGGCAATGAACAAAACACATTTAACTTTGCAATATTAAAAACATTCCACAATATATACACTAAAACATCATGTTGTATAGACAGATATATGTAATGTAACCGATAAAATTAAAGAAAAATAAAAATATTTGAAGTTTCTTAAAATTCACTATGGTGATGATTGGGGTATTATCCATCACGGGGAAAATACTACTTTTGGGTGCTAAAAACAAATAAAAGCCCACTGCACTCAGTTTTAGAAAGATTAAAAAGGGGGACAGGTATGTACCTCAGTTATACTGTGGACCCTGGAGTCACCCTCTTTATTTGAAGGTTAGTTGATTACCAATCTTAATTATGTATGTCCTTTAATTTTCCTTTCTCATGTAACATAGTATACTCATAAATTCCACATATCAGGACACAGGCATCTTTTGGAAGTCATTATTCACAATGAGAAAAAAGATGTCTATTAAAACCAGTTTATTGCTTCTAGTTTTCAGTCAGTTCCTTTTAATACGAAGGATCTTAACAGTTTCTTAAATGTCAGTTATTAGTAAGGTGGATTTACCTGACTATGATGTACACTTACATATCATTTATTATGAGTTCAACATGTTCCCTCTCTGGGGATAAAGAGATAATGAGATAAACCCAGTTTCAAAGGGGATTATATCTAAGTACACAAACAGGCAAAGAATCAAATAATAGAATGGAGTAGAAGACAATCAGTTTATAATTTCTCACTGTTTTAAAATAATTTTAATGAAATAAACAAAGTGAGAAATTATATCAGGAAAATTTAAAAATGATAAGGAAAATTTCCTCAATTTTTGTTCCATTAGCAAGCTATGGTCATACAGTTAAAGCTCATCAAGGATGAGTTTTGTTTTATTCAAACTGCTATGAGAGCTACTCCTGTGAATTGGTTAGATCATGCATTGATTTCTCTTCTAGCAATTTTACATCCAAGGTCATGTCATGACTCATATTTTTATCATAACCAAAAAGTACAATCAACATAAGTTAAGGTCACAACTTGAATTAATATTAAAATCTCCTTGTAAATGTGTAACAAAATGCCAACATTAGCATGAAGCAAGAAAGGGTACAACTTTCAGCCCATGTAAAGTATATCTCTCAGTACTAGCACTTTAGGAAACATGTAAAATGTCTTTAAAATTTTCTCCCTACATTATAAAATTATAAATGATAAAGGCAAACATTTTTCACCCAAAATTCTTCCATTATCTTCTTAAATCTTCATATACTTGAGAACAGTGTAACCCCTTCCTAAAAAGTTTACTTGTTTTAAGTATGTGCACATCACACATAGGCTATTTGCACTAATGAAATTGAAGTATAATTTAACACTTAAGGGCTCTTAGATTCAAATAGAGCTATTTTACTTTTCAAAGATGGGCAATTTAGTTTAGTTCTCTAATGTTCAGTGTCTTCATCCATAAGGGAACATAATAATAACAGAAATGATTGGTTGGGGAGAAAATGAAATATGTAAATCACCTGGAAAAGTATCAACATGTAGACAGCCCTGATAAATGGTGGCTAATAATTAAATATACCAATCCAACAAACTGAAAAAGAGAAACTCTAGCTTAAGCAGTGAAAATGTTTTGTGCTATTTGGATTATATAGGTTTCCTATTACTGCTTTTAAAAAGTTACCAGAAACTTGTGGGCTTAAAAGAACACAAACTTATTACCTTACTAGTAATTATGCAAGACAAATTTTTCAAAAAATTTTCTCACTGAGTTGAAACCAAGGTACCAACAGAGCTGCATTGCTTTTGGAGGTACTAGGGGAGAATCTGTTTCATTTCTTTTTCTAGCTTCAACAATATTCTTGACATGTTGTCCCTTTCTGCATCTTCAAAACCAGTAGCATATCATGTTCAAATCTCTCTATATATAACTCTAAAACCTCTTATTTTTCTTAGAAAAAAAATCCCTGTGGTTACACAGAACTCACTGGATCATGGATGGTCTCTTTATTTGAAAGTTAGTTGATTACCAATCTTAATTACGGATGTTCTTTATTTCTCCTTTCTCATGTAACATAACATACTCATAAATTCCACATATCAGGACACAGGCATCTTTTGGGAGTCATTATTCTGCTTATGACTGCATCCAACCTTAAGTTTGTTATTTGAATTGCAAAATGGCAATACCTAGAATTTACTCCAAGCTTCTGTATTGTGCATATTTCTTATTGACCTAGAAAACACACTGATATTCTATAGCAATGAAGATCAAAAGTCCCAAATTAACTCATTATGCTTACATTTATGAATAATTTGAAATCAGAATAATTCTTTAGGATACCAAAGAGTAAAAAAGAATCCACACACTCACAGGACATTATTGGAGTCAATGTTCTAAAATGCCATGCATTACAGAAACACAGATTTGGAAAGAACTTTTAATTTTTTGTTTTTATATTATTATATTATTACATATGTGTTGATTAAATTATTCAATGTTGATTAGATTTTTGTAAGGTTTGTTTTTGCATATTATTTCCACAATTTTCTGTGTAATTCATATCTAAAATTTATTTGGATTTAAAACTCAAGATTCAAACAGCAGACTTGCTAGTAGCCTGCATGGGTATGGTGTATAAGAAGGTGATAAAGATGGGATAAGAAGCATTGTCAAAAAGAATCTGCAAGTCTAGTATCCTTGGCATTTTAAATCTCTACTCAAATTATAGTTTCAAATAAATTAACTGAATTTCCTGTGTTTTTATTTGCTAAAGCTGAAAAATCTAGACATGAAAAAAACTTGTGTCAAGATGACCCTGAGTACAAACTATTTCTTCTTCCTAAGATCCCTTCTGCAGAGCTAGCTGTAGTATTTTCACTATAAGGTCAGCTACTCTTGATTTTGAATTATCAGAGAAAATAAATTAACCATAGCCTTAATGAAAAAATTAAGGATATAGATCTCCTTTTTAGATTATCATAACAGATAATTTTTTGCAAACTAATCAAATTCTAAATGAGAAATAGAGTAGTATAAATGTATACCACCTGAAAATCAAGGACCAATGGAAATCCCAAAATGAGTATCAATGATGTTGGAATATAGGAAACAAATCAATAAAGGTCCCTTTCCTATTGTCTTGAGAGAGAGAGAGAGAGAGAGAGAGAGAGAGAGAGAGAGAGAGAGAATGCAGATTCTTGAGAGTCATGTACTCATTTTAAAGATGAATAAAAATATATACATGTATGTATACCAAATTTTGCAGTTTTGCATAATTTTGAAGGGTTTAAGGGCCCACTAAAATCCATGACTTTGGTTGAATCATTTGTCATACACATTGACAATATATTCACAGAATATTAAAATTTTGGAACAGACATACAGTCATATATCGTTTAATGAAGGGAATGTATTCTAAGAAAGGTAACATTAGGCAATTTTGTCATTATGTGAACATCATACAGTTTACTTACAGAAACCTAGATGGTATAACCTGCCATACACCTAAGCTAAGTGGTATAGCTAATTGCTCCTAGGCTGTAAATCTCTAGAGCATGTTAATTTACTAAATACTGTAGGTAACTATAACAAAGTGATAAATATTTGTGTATCTAACATATGTAAACATGAAAGTATCATAAAAATATTAGGTACCAGGGATTTTTCAGATGGAACCACCATTATATATACTGTCCATTGTTTACTGAAACATTGTTAAACAGTGCATGAGTATATCACAAAACATTTATGTTTTAGTGTCTTATTTAAGGAACATTTCCTACAACACAGTGTAACAATTTTGTGTTTCTCATTAATTTTGTAATTTATATTATTTTTGTATTTTTTTACAGTAAGGCCAATTGTATCAATATCATTTATTGAATAATTTTCCTTTATTTTCCTATTGTACCTCAAATTTCCATTTGGGTATAAATCTGCTTCTGAGTTCTTTTATCAACCAATCTTCATGTTACTATAATTTGCTATTGAACTATTACTGGAATGTTACCTCTCCCATGAATTTTTAAATCAGTGTGTAAATTTCCACAGGAAAATAAATCCCTCTGAAATTGGAACTGCATTAAATATATAAAGTGATTTGAAGGAAATTGTCATTATTATAAAGTTTATATTCTCATTAATAAACATAACACATTTCTCCATTTATTCATATTTTCTTTTATGCCCTTTTAATAATTTTCTTCCATTTTTTCAAAGGTTGATAACATATTCTGCAACTATTTGAAAGTCTGTTAATGCTTCTAACACCTTATATATTTCTTCTAATTTCTTATAGATGATTATATTATCAGGAAAAAGTTACTTTTGTCTCTTTCCAGTTCCTTAAGCTACAATTATTTTTGATGACTTAATGCATTATCCAGTAATAATATGATTCAACTGTGAATTTAATATGGAAACCACCATTCTGACTTGCCAAAAAAAAATAGGAAGGGCTAACTTAATCTCTCATACTTCACTTTTCCATAGACTTCTTACTTTACAGTGCTATGCTGATATTGCCACCATTTTATTACACTGATAGAATTTAGGAGAAAGAACTGAGCATGCTCTAATAATTCCTTCTAGAATACTCTTCCTTAAAACTACTTTCCCTTTGGATCCTAGATGACATCATCCTCCATATACCACTCCTATTGAGGCAGACAGAGAAAGGTCTCTATTTGGGTCTAAAGTTCAATACAAGAGGAAAAAATTAGAAAGCCAATATGGCTGCACATACAAGTCATGTTATCCAAGAATTTTGGTCAATAATAAAGTTGTCATATTTTAATTTTTATCTTTGTTTTTCCTGGGTCAACTTATCCACTTATCAGGTTTTTTTCATACTCTCAAACTATCGTTATACTATTTACTATTAGTTATGATTTTAAATATGTTGTTAACACACATCCAACAAACAAAAATGTTCCCTTGTATTTCTAAATTGTGAAGCTATTTTTATTAGCAAATATTAGATTTTTGTCATGGTTTTCTGCAACTATTGATGTTCTTATTTGCTTTCCTATCCTACTCTATTAGTGTAGAAAACTACACTGATACAGTGAATGTGTCTTTAATCCCTGAGATTAACTCTTATATAAAAGGAGATGACAGCCTTCTCTAGGTAAGACTTACTGTTCTTTGAACTTTTGAATAAAATTGTTTGTAAAACAGTTTGGATCTGGTATCCGTTCAGATGGTTTATTTTGCTCCTAATTTAAATTATAATGGGGGTCATTGGTAACATATGCGATAGCTATAAAAATCTCACATTTAAGGTCAATTTACTTTTGCATCAGAAGTTTTGTTGCATTTCTTGTTATTTTTTTATCTTATACCTATGTTTTATTTAAAAACAAACTTCCTTTAAAAATTCTCTTTTCTCTTTATCTGTCTTGCTACATTTGCAGCTGTTTTGGACTTTCAAAGAACACAGTTTGGTTTTGTTAGCTTTTTTTAAAAATTTGGTTGCTTTATATTTTCTTAAATCTTGAAACCTCATAACTCTTTGGCCAGAGGGAAAAAAAAATTAGATTTGCACCTGATATACAAAACCTAAAATATAAAGTTTTCAACTCCCTCTATATATTCAATCCAATTAAAATTACAGAGAAAGCTAATATAAAATCTAAATATGAGGCTTAGAATAGAGTAACAAAATTCCATATATCACAGATTCTTTTTAGAAGAAATTTAGAGTCAGCCAAATGATGATCTAGACCGAAGAATTTCCCCAAGCCAAAATAAGTAACAAAGAAACAGAGGGATTAAAGTTATCATTTCACATTAATCAATAAAATAGAAAGTAATCAATTATTTAGAATAACAGACATATAGAAAATGATCTGGAGCTAATTTTTTCCTATTTGTATCTTTATTAAAAAATATATATTTACCAATATAATTTGCAGCATTCAACAGACTTCAACACTGTGTTCATGGGTTGATATTCCTCTTTGAAACACAAGGATTTAGAAATATGAGCACAAATTTTTAAAATGATGATCAATAAACCTTGGAATTTTATGTTAATATTTACTTCCTGCTATGTATATACCTTTTATTTACTGCTTAGATTCATCACAATGAATATGGGACTATTTTCTAATAGAAATTAATAAAACATTCCAGCTGAGTTATGAACTACTTTCTATTTGTTTGATTGTTTTTTGTCCTCTTCTTCCAAAGTTAAAATTATGCTTCAGTCCACATGACATGTACAATATTTTTAGTTCATATGCTGGGTAGAATAGTGCCCCTCCTTGCCAAAGATATCCATGTAGTATCCCAAACTGTGAATATTTGGCCTTACCTGTGACAGAGACTTTGAAGATGTGAGTTAAAGATCTTGAAAAGACCAAGCTATTATAGATTATCCAAGTGGGTCCATGAAATCACCAGGGTTCATATAGGAGAAAGAGGAAGACAGCAGAGTCAAAAATCAGATGTGGCAATGGAAGTGCAGAAAGAGAGAGAAAATGGAAGATACTATCCTGCTTTTGTTGATGCTAGAGGAGGGGAAATAAGTGCCAGGGAATGTAGGAAACCTCTAGAAATTAGAAAAGACAAGTAGCAGCCCTGCTGAAACCTTTACTTTAGGATTTCTGATGTTCAGAACTATGAGATAATACATTTGTGTTATGTAAAGCCAATTAATTTCTGGTAATTGGTTATAACAGTGAGAGAATACTAGTACAAACCCAGTATTTCAGATGTGTAAATGTTATTGAATTTCCTTCATGTTCTTTATTTTTTTTTTTATTGGTCGTTCATAACATTACATAGTTCTTAATACATCATATTACACGGTTTGATTCAAGTGGATTATGAACTCCCGCTTTTACCTCGTATACAAATTGCTGTATCACATCAGTTACCCTTCCATTGATTGACATATTGCCTTTCTAGTGTCTGATGTATTCTGCTGTCTGTCCTATTGTCTACTATCCCCCCTCCCCTCCCCTCCCCTCCCCTCCCCTTTTCTCTCTCTACCCCTTCTACTGTAAATCATGTCTTCCATTTGTATTCTCTTGACTTACCCCTCCTTACCTCTTATATGACATTTTGTATAACCCTGAGGATCGCCTTCCATTTCCATGCAATTTCCCTTCTCACTTCCTTTCCCTCCCACCTCTCATCCCTGTTTACTGTAAATATTCTTCTCAAGCTCTTCGTCCCTACCCTGTCCTTGTTTACACCCCTTATATCAAAGGAGTCATTTGGTATTTGTTTTTTAAAGATTGACTAGCTTCACTTAGCATAATCTGCTCTAATGCCATCCATTTCCCTCCAAATTCTATAATTTTGTCATTTTTTAATGCAGAGTAATACTCCATAGTGTATAAATGCCACATTTTTTTTATCCATTCATCTATTGAAGGGCATCTAGGCTGGTTCCACAGTCTTGCTATCGTGAATTGAGCTGCTATGAACATCGATGTAGCAGTGTCCCTGTAGCATGCTCTTGTTAGGGCTTTAGGGAATAGACCGAGAAGGGGAATAGCTGGGTCAAATGGTGGTTCCATTCCCAGCTTTCCGAGAAATCTCCATACTGCTTTCCAAATTGGCTGCACCAATTTGCAGTCCCACCAGCAATGAACAAGAGTGCCCTTTTCCCCGCATCCTCTCCAGCACTTATTGTTGTTTGACTTCCTAATGGCTGCCAGTCTTACTGGAGTGAGATGGTATCTTAGGGTAGTTTTGATTTGCATTTCTCTGACTGCTAGCGATGGTGAGCATTTTTTCATGTACTTGTTGATTGATTGTATGTCCTCCTCTGAGAAGTGTCTGTTCAGGTCCTTGGCCCATTTATTGATTGGGTTATTTGTTATCTTATTGTCTAATTTTTTGAGTTCTTTGTATATTCTGGTTATTAGGGTTCTATCTGAAGTGTGTGGAGTAAAGATTTGTTCCCAGGATGTAGGCTCCCTATTTATCTCTCTTATTGTTTCTTTTGCTGAGAAAAAACTTTTTAGTTTGAGTAAGTCCCATTTGTTGATTCTATTTGTTAACTCTAGCGCTATGGGTGTCCTATTGAGGAATTTGGAGCCCGATCCCACAGCGTGTAGATCATAACCAACTTTTTCTTCTATCAGATGCCGTGTCTCTGATTTAATATCAAGCTCCTTGATCCATTTTGAGTTAACTTTTGTGCACGGCGAGAGATAGGGATTCAGATTCATTTTGGTGCAAATGGATTTCCAGTTTTCCCAGCACCATTTGTTGAAGATGCGATCCTTCCTCCATTGCATGCTTTTAGCCCCTTTATCAAAAATAAGATAGTTGTAGTTTTGTGGATTGGTTACTGTGTCCTCTATTCTGTACCATTGGTCCACCCGCCTGTTTTGGTACCAGTACCATGCTGTTTTTGTTACTATTGCTCTGTAGTATAGTTTGAAGTCTGGTATCGCTATACCGCCTGATTCACACTTCCTGCTTAGTATTGTTTTTGCTATTCTGGGTCTTTTATTATTCCATATGAATTTCATGATTCTTTTATCTATTTCTACAAGATATGCTGTTGGGATTTTGATTGGCATTGCATTGAACTTATAGAGAACTTTTGGTAATATCGCCATTTTGATGATGTTAGTTCTGCCTATCCATGAGCAGGGTATGTTTTTCCATCTTCTAAGGTCTTCTTCTATGTCTTTCTTTAGGGTTCTGTAATTTTCATTGTATAAATCTTTCACCTCTTTTGTTAGGTTGATTCCCAAGTATTTTATTTTTTGGGGGGATATTGTGAATGGAGTAGTTGTCCTCATTTCCGTTTCAGAGGATTTGTCGCTCATATACAGGAATGCCTTTGATTTATGCATGTTGATCTTATATCCTGCCACTTTGCTGAATTCATTTATTAGCTCTAATAGCTTCTTTGTAGACCCTTTTGGGTCTGCTAGGTATAGAATCATATCATCTGCAAATAGTGATAATTTAAGTTCTTCTTTTCCTATTTTTATGCCTTTAATTTCTTTTGACTGTCTAATTGCTCTGGCCAGTGTTTCGAGGACTATGTTGAACAGAAGTGGTGAGAGAGGGCATCCCTGTCTTGTACCAGATCTTAGAGGGAATGCCTTCAATTTTTCTCCATTCAGAATGATGCTGGCCTGTGGCTTATCATAGATTGCTTTTACAATGTTGAGGTATGATCCTGTTATCCCTAATTTTTCTAGCGTTTTGAACATAAAGGGATGCTGTACTTTGTCGAATGCTTTTTCTGCATCTATTGAGATGATCATATGGTTCTTATTTTTAAGTCTATTGATGTGGTGAATAACATTTATTGATTTTCGTATATTAAACCAGCCTTGCATCCCAGGGATGAATCCTACTTGATCATGATGTATAATTTTTTTGATATGTATTTGAATCCGATTCGCCAGAATTTTATTGAGGATTTTTGCGTCAAGGTTCATTAGAGATATTGGTCTGTAGTTTTCCTTCTTTGATGTGTCTTTGTCTGGTTTCGGAATCAGGGTGATGTTGGCCTCGTAGAATGAATTTGGAAGTTCTCCCTCTTTTTCTATTTCCTGAAATAGCTTGAAAAGTATTGGTGTTAGTTCCTCTTTAAAGGTTTTGTAAAACTCTGCTGTATACCCATCCGGTCCTGGGCTTTTCTTAGTTGGTAGTCTTTTGATGGTTTCTTCTATTTCCTCTATTGTTATTGGTCTGTTTAGGTTGTCTATATCCTCCTGGCTCAATCTGGGCAGATCATAGGACTCAAGGAATTTATCTATGCCTTCACTATCTTCTATTTTATTGGAGTATAAGGATTCAAAGTAATTTCTGATTATCTTCTGTATTTCTGAAGTGTCTGTTGTGATATTGTCTTTTTCATCCCGTATGCTAGTAATTTGGGTTCTCTCTCTTCTTCTCTTTGTTAGCATGGCTAAGGGTCTGTCAATTTTATTTATTTTTTCAAAGAACCAGCTTTTAGTTTTGTCAATTTTTTCAATTGTTTCTTTTGTTTCAATTTCATTAATTTCAGCTCTGATTTTAATTATTTCTTGCCTTCTACTTCTTTTGCTGTTGTTTTGCTCTTCTTTTTCTAGGATTTTGAGATGAAGTATGAGATCATTTATTTGTTGGTTTTTTCTTTTTTTGAGGAATGAACTCCAAGCAATGAATTTTCCTCTTAGAACTGCTTTCAATGTGTCCCATAGATTCCGATATGTTGTGTCTGTGTTTTCATTTAACTCTAGGAATTTTTTAATTTCCTCCTTGATGTCTTCTAAAACCCATTGATCACTCAGTAACCTATTGTTCATTCTCCAGGTGATGCTTGCTTTTTCCTTTCTTCTTTTATCATTGATTTTCAGTTTCATTCCATTATGATCAGATAAGATGCATGGTATTATCTCTACCCCTTTGTATTGTCTAAGAGTTGCCCTGTGACATAGTATATGGTCGATTTTTGAGAAGATTCCATGTGCTGCTGAGAAAAAAGTGTAGCTACTTGATGTTGGGTGGTATAGTCTATATATGTCAATTAAGTCTAGGTTGTTAATTGTGTTATTGAGTTCTATAGTTTCCTTATTTAACTTTTGTTTGGAAGATCTGTCCAGTGGTGAGAGAGGTGTGTTGAAGTCTCCCATGATTATTGTATGTTGGTCTATTAGACTCTTGAACTTGAGAAGAGTTTGCTTGATGAATACAGCTGCACCATTATTTGGGGCATATATATTTATGATTGTTATGTCTTGTTGGTGTATGGTTCCCTTGAGCAGTATGAAGTGTCCTTCTATATCCCTTTTGATTAGCTTTGGCTTGAAATCTATTTTATTAGATATGAGTATGGACACTCCTGCTTGTTTCCGCGGTCCATATGAGTGATATGATTTTTCCCAACCTTTCACCTTCAGTCTATGTATATCTTTTCCTATCAAATGCGTCTGCTGTAGACAGCATATTGTTGGGTCTTGTTTTGTGATCCATTCTACTAGCCTGTGTCTCCTAATTGGTGAGTTTAAGCCATTAACATTTAGGGTTATTATTGAGATATGGTTTGTTCTTCTATCCATATTTGTTTATTGATGTTACTAAACCTGATTTGTTATCCTCTTTGACTACTTTCCCCCCTTTACTGTCCTACCTCCCATTGTTGGTTTTCAATGTTGTTTTCCATTTCCTCTTCCTGTAATGTTTTGCCAAGGATTTTTTGAAGAGATGGTTTTCTAGCTGCGAATTCTTTTAACTTTTGTTTATTGTGGAAGGTTTTAATTTCATCTTCTAACCTGAAGCTTAATTTCGCCGGATACACGATTCTTGGTTGGAGCCCATTGTCTTTCAGTGTTTGAAATATGTTATTCCAGGATCTTCTAGCTTTCAGAGTCTGTGTTGAGAGATCAGCTGTTATCCTGATTGGTTTACCCCTAAATGTAATCTGCTTTCTTTCTCTTGCAGCTTTTAAAATTCTCTCCTTATTCTGTATGTTGGACATCTTCATTATAATGTGTCTAGGTGTGGATCTCTTATGATTTTGCACATTCGGCGTCCTGTAGGCTTCTAGGATTTGGGATTCTGTCTCAATCTTCAATTCTGGGAAGTTTTCTCCTATTATTTCACTGAATAGACTGTTTATTCCTTTGGAATGGAGCTCTGTGCCTTCCTGTATCCCAATGACTCTTAAATTTGGTCTTTTGATATTGTCCCATAATTCTTGGATGTTCTGCTCATGGTTTCTTAGCAGACTTGCTGAGCTGTCTATGTTCTTTTCCAGTTGAAATACTTTGTCTTCATTGTCTGATGTTCTCTCTTCTAAGTGATCTACTCTGCTGGTAGTATTCTCAATTGAGTTTTTAAGTTGGTTTATTGTTTCCTGCATTTCTAGAATTTCAATTTGTTTGTTTTTTATTACCTCTATCTCCCTGTGAAATTGATCTTTTACTTCCTGGATTTGTTTGTCAATGTGATCTTTCATTGTCTGATTTTGCTGTCTCATGTCTTCCTTGAGACTCCAGATCATCTGAAGCATATATATCCTGAACTCTTTATCTGATATTCCATCTGTTGCAGCTATTACCTCTTCTAAAGTTGAGTTGACCTGCATTGCTTGTGGTCCTTTCTTTCCTTGTCTTTTCATACTGCTCGCGTTTCTTTCTGCTTGGTGCAACTGTTGTGTTTTGAAATTTACCCCCTATTTATTTATGTTGCTCTTGTATACTTGAAAAGTCTCCCTTGCAGGTGCGGGCGGCGGCTGTGCCCCTACTCCAATTGGGGTGACGTGTCTACCATGCTGGCGGCTCTCTGGGCCTGTTCCGGGAGTGGAAGGCGGCTCTGCTCTGTCCCTATTCCAATTGGGGTGTCGTGACTACAATGCTGGCAGATCGCTGGGCCTGTTCCGGGCGTGGGCGGTGGGCTTGGCTGGCGGGATTCCACCTAATGGCAGTCCCTAACCTCCCTGCTTGCTAATTAATGGCTTCTCTGAGGCGCCACGCCTTCTGTAGCTGCGGGGCAGGCCACGCGAATCAGTTGGCCTGGATCTCCGGGGTCCTGCTGCTGGCTGTTTTGATGTTGCAAGCTGTTGGAGAGTGGTGGTGTATTCTTCAGCTTTCCCGGATGGTGGCCACTGACTGCCTGGATGGAGTGTCCGCTGTTTTGATGTTGCACTCTGAAGGAGAGTGGCGGTGTATCCTTCAGCTTTCCTGGATGGTGGCCGCTGACTGCCTCGGTGGAGTGTCCGCTGTGGGGGATGGGACTGTACCGCTTCCTTCCCCTTCTGAGATCCCGTGCTCGGCCCAAGGGTCCGTGTGGGCTTGGCTGGTGGGATTCCACCTAATGGCCTTCCCTAACCTCCCTGCTTGCCAATTAATGGCTTCACTGAGGCGCCACGCCTTCTGTAGCCGCAGGGCAGGCCACGCGAATCAGTTGGCCTGGATCTCCGGGCCCTGCTGCAGGCTGCTGGGATCCCTGGCACTCTATCACTTTGATTTTTTCTGCTTGCCCCTCCCCCAGCGCTGGCTAGCCAGGTTTCCTTTTGGCTGCTACTGCGAGGAGGGGTTGGAGGTCAGGTGTCTCTGGTTTCCCCCTAGCCTGTATGGAGGCTCAGCTTGATACTCCCTCTCCCGGCAAGCCTAGGAGAGATTTTTATGCGAATTCCGGCTGTCTGGGGGGTGAGCTGAATGACACCGACCTGTTTTGATGTCGCACTCTGAAGGAGAGTGGCGGTGTATCCTTCAGCTTTCCCGGATGGTGGCCGCAGAATTACATTCGAAACCCCCCCCCCATCACGACACTGCAGTGCTCATCCTGGAGGTGGGGAGTCCGGAACCCCTTTCTTAAAGGTGATCTCACCTTTCAAGGTGTCCAATTTGCTCTCTTCTTCTACATCAGGACACAAGAGCTTTCTGAGAATGATTTCCGCGCTGGGGCGCGGGCGGCGGCGGGCGGGCGCACGGCTCTCAGCCCCCGAAGGCCGGGGCCTGCGGCAGCGGCGGCGTGGCGTCTTCCCCCGGCGGCGGCCTTCATGTTCTTTAAATCAGAATAATTTTGACAGTGAATGTGTCATATAGCTAGGTGGACATGAAATCCAACATGTCATTCTTGTTCCTTCTGGTATCCCTCCCCACAGAGGATGGTTTGTAGTTTCCAGAGTTCTGTTATATGTCATATTAGTAATAGCTAGTGCACACATATTTGGGGTAAAATGCCATTCATTTGATCCACTCAGCTTTGCTCTATTTCCAACCTCATTACTGGGACAATAGTATGTTTTATAAGCTAAGACAGACTCAGCTATTGTCCTTTGAAGCTCTGTCCCCTACCCAGTGTGAGGTATGGAGGAGAGTACTACGTTCCTTGGCTGAAAAGCTCACATACTGCTACCCCTTCACAAATTCTAAGAACCTATTTTTCATCTCATGGAAGGTACTCATGCTCCCATTTCATATTTCTTTCAAAGTCAGTTCCTTTCCTCTCCATTCAGAAAGCTTAGCATAATCAAATTAATAGATTTTTGTTAGAAATAAAACAAAGAAGGCTCAGTCTAGACTCCTGGGAATCTCAAATCTTAAATCTCACTTGCTCTAAAATACGCACAACTATGAAACTGCAGAATACCTGCTTAATTTAGAGTTATTAGCAGGTTTTAACCCCAACACCAGCATGCTACCAGCCATATTAAGTAAAATAAGTGTGAACGAGAACAGCAAATATGGGGTAGGGTTAATATTGTTTTTATGCATCTAGTAGGCAATCTTTTATTTCTGCCTTTCTTGAAGCAGAGAAACACAGAACTTGCTACTTCTTCAGTGAAGCAAAGAATAGAAAAAATAAAATGAAATAGGAATTATATCTCACATCTATAAACCTATATCCATGAAAGAGTTACTTGATAATGTTAAAGTGGTAATCAATAGCTGTTCTATTTTTTTATAAATATAAACCAAAATTTTAAAAATTAAGGTAAAATTATCTAAAATTTGTTTGCTTTGGACAAGTCATTTAACCTCTGTGACCTCCATTTATTCATCCATAAAGTATAGGTGATAGAATTCATTCTAACTCAGAGCTATATTAGTCAATAAAATAGACAGAAATTTTATATTTTACATCTGTAGGCCTTTTAGTCCCAAATAGTCTTTTAAATACTACAGATGTAGTAATTTTATTATTGAACAGTAACTTTGAGTTTGAATAGCAGGGAAAAAATTTATCAAATTGAAGTATAAAAAAATGGGATTGGAACCCAGATTAGTATTACAAATGATTTACAAGCTAATTAATTTCATATCTCTGTAGTGTGTGAAGGTCTGGATGGACTTGTGGGAGTGGATCAGAATGGGTTTCTTGGAAATCATTGGAATGTTTAGGCTTTCCATATAAAGAATGTTTACATCACTGGATAACCCATTTCTCCCCAATATGCTCTCCTGATTTTTCTCATTCTCAGTGTCCCATGTATAATCTAGAAAATATATACTCCATATGTGATAAAATAATATTTATTAGATGTTAAATATATTCTAGACCCTGATGTGGATGCTGGGGACACTAGAAGAAAATAGATTAAAGGTTTCCATTATCATGAGGCTTGGATTCCAATATAGGATAAGAAGAAGGGAAAGATAACAAATAAACAGTTTTTCATATACTGCCTTGAACAGAATATTCATGTCACCCCAGATTCATGTTTGAAATCCTTACAACCAAGATAATGGTATGAGAAGACACTAGCTTTGAAAGTGGTTAGGTCATGAGAGTTTGCCCTTGTGGGGTTAGTGAAAGAGACCTTAGGGAGCTAGGTAACCCTTCCACTATGTGAAAGTACAACAGGTACCATGTATGAACACAGAAACAGACCTTCACCAACACCGAGTTTTCTGGAAACTTGATCTTGGACTTCCAATATACAGAACTATGAGGAAAAAAAAATCTGGTATTTATAAGTTACCTAGTTTATGGTATTTTGTTACAGAAGCTTGGATACACTAAGACACATAGTGATTAGTGAATGCTGTGATGAAAATAAAACATATTGATGTAAAATAGTTTAGAGGTGGAGGTGGTGCCTTATATAAGGAGTTATTTAAGGTCTTTCTGAGGAAGGAACACTGGACCCAAAGGAATTGCAATAAGAAAATATATATAACATTCAAGGTAGAGGAAACAGCCAACTTAAAAATGAGCTCAGGATGACCAAGAGACAGAAGAAAGCCAGTGTGGCTGGAAATGAAGATGGAGAATAAGAATATTAGGAAATGAATTTGGAGAGGATGCCAGGCCTTATGAAAGGCTTGAGGGGATGACAAACCTATCATACCTTTGTCTGTGTTTGTCTATGATAAACACAGAGATGGGCTGCCTAAGCACCCCTTCACAAAAACTTTCAGTGCCCTTCTGTAAGTTGTGTGTTTATCCAGCAGCCTTCCTCTATCTCTCTGGAAAGACTGCATCCACTCCAGGGGTGGGGAGGCCCAGCACCTGAAGACCAAACAGGGTCTGACTGGTTAGCGAGAACTCTGGTGGGTAATATTCACTCTAGTGTTCCCTACTGAGAGTTTGGTTAAGATTTTTTGGGGGCCTGCATCATATTTAAACTTTTTCTTCTGTTAAATCTGCTTGCTTCTCCTTTTATGATGTGTTTGTAAACATCCTGTAGCCAAACTCCACCTTAATTGTCTGATTCAAGGGATGGCAACCTGTGATAAAATCAAAATTAACAGAGTCTTTGGAGGATTTGAAGAGTGACATGACATGATTTACATCAGATTATTCAGACAGCTGCTCAGAGAAAGGTTTAGAAAAAGATGAATATGGAAGTCAGGACATAAGAAATCAACCACTGCAATGGTCCAGTAGTGAGAAGATAGTGGCTTGATTCAGGTGGTAGCTGAAAGAAATGGAGATAACTGGTTATATTTTTGGTAGAATCAAAAATTCTTGCTGATAAATTTGATATGAGGAATGAGGGGGGAAGGAATCAATGATGACTTCTAGAGTTTGGGTATGAGGAACTTGGATAGTGTAGTATGGAAATAATCTAACAAACTATCCACTTCAAAATGCTATTTAATAGACCATAATTATTTATACCAGAGCAGATTTTTCCATATCTTAATGAGTTCATTCAAATACAATTAATTCAGGCTGATTGTAGTTAGCTAGCTCATCAGCTAAGTGGGTCTACTCAAAAACAAACATTCCTAAACCTTATTGATGCACATCATTGTAAGAGATACTGATTGCAGGGTAGCATTAGCCTGCATTCAGGATAGTAATGTTTGTATATTTCCATCTTTGATTTTAGACTTTACTAGGTAATATAAGCACTTAATTTAAAAGAGTAATTGGGAATAAAAGGCTTACAGATATAAAGCAGTGATGTTCCTGTCCACCTTCCCTCGCCTACCCTTTATGACACTAAAACATATTCCCCAGAGGCAAGCACTTTTATATCCTTTAGCTACTTTTTCTTCACTTATACTCTTGAAAGAAATTAGAGTTGTAATCCTCTCTGAAGACTCAGAAATAGCCTACAGAAAGAGGACTCAAAAGTATATAAATGCATAGGTATTTCAATAAGGTGATTTCTTTGATAAATAAAATTCTTTGAGAGACTGTTCTGTTAATCATCTCAGATTTTACACATGTATTTGTTTTCTCCCTTCTGAAGCCCTATTAAAATAACTATGACAAGATAATAGAGTTTACACCATAAGGAAAACAAAGCAAGGAAACAGCAGTGGGCAAGAGATAACAAATGTGAGGAGATGGAAAAGCAATGATTGAATCATAACACATGACCACAGTACAAGAACTGAAATGTCAGCTCATGCAGTGGGTCACACCAGTGCCATGAAGCCAGTGTATTCTGAAGAATTCTTGACAGCCTCAGGAAATCCTCTGCAAGCAGAGAAGGTGGTAAGTAGTGGGCTGAAATGCAGGAATATATATTAGGACTCTTCAGACCATCTCTCCCCTCAGACTCCAAACAGCCAGAAAAATACTCCTTTGGAAAAGAGATGGCAGGTTTCAGTCATTAAAGAACTTAATCAGAGTTTGAAAATATGGGGCAGGTGGGTGGGAAAAGGAGAATAAAGTTAAATGCATGTGCTAAATACTGAGTTTCCCGTTTTCTCTTTCAACTAAACTTTTACTTACTGTGCTAGAAGCAAGACACGCCAGCAGTAGAGTGAAGGAATCTGTGGAGATAATGACCAGGAAAATGGTCAATAGGACTTGCAGGAATCCTACAATGAATCTTCTGGTTCTTCTTCCTCATAATCACGTTTTATAAATAATGCCTCTCCTGACACATGTATCATAAAGTTTCCAATCAGTGTTTCAGTCTTCCTTCTTCAATTGGAATGGTTTCTAAAAACTGGAAGAGACTTAAAGAAAACTCTGTCACATGAAAAGGAGACAATAGCAGGAAAGGAGAGGAAATGTGAAATAAATTCTTTTTTAAACAAATTATTTAAAAATCATCTTGTGTACATATATGAATATATCACATGATAGGTCACCTTTATGTATAAATAAGAAGAAACAATAAAAATAAATAAATAAATGATTGAAAGGAAGACCAGCAGAGAAGAGGAAGGAGAACAGGAGTCAGAGGGAGAGAGGAGAAGGAAATGGAGGGGATTATGACCTGAAATTGAATTCCATGCATGTATGATTTTGTCAAGATGAAATAAACTACTATGTATAACTATACTGTTCTAAGGAGAGAGAGAGAGGGAACAGATAAAAGTTACATGGTGGAAATGGAGACAATGTAATACAGTAAAAATATTATTTGAAAGATAAGTGAAGCTATTTCACACACATAAAGAAAATACAAAAAAAAAAAAGGTGTGCTTTTAAATGGGGTCCTAAAAACAAAAAATAACAAGTACAAATGTTGAATCAAAATACCGGGAATACAAATTTCAATAGAACGTTTGAAAAGTTTAATTAAATTGAATGTAGGAAAAAGAATTAAAAGCAGAGAAATCAAGAGAAGAAAGTTGGAAAGTAGAAAAAAAAAGGATAAGGAAATTAAAGACCAATGCATGAAGTCAAACATCTAACAGGTGTTACAGGTAAAACAGAAAAATATGAAGGGAAAAACTATCTAAGAAATAATATATCCCACAACTAAAGTTTAGTTCCCATACTGAAACCTAATGAAGTGCATGCATAAAATTTTGAAACACTGGTGTAAAGAGTTTTCATAGAATAAATTAAAAGATTATACATAAAGGTCTAAGACACAACAGAAGACAGCAACATTCTCAACAGCAACAGTAGGAAATGCTTTAAACATTCTTGGAAAAGATTTCAAACTATAATTTTAAAGTCAACCAAATTATCAAGAAAGTGTGAATATAATGAAGACATTGCCAAACAAGCCAGCATTGCATTCCTTGCATGCTTTCTTGGAATGTACTAGAAAAGATCAAATGAAATGAGATCAAGAATCAAGAAAAAGTGTGAAATCCAGAATACAGGAAAAAGAACAGAAAGAAAAATGAAGAGAATATTCAGGATAATAGTAAATGGAAGAATCAGGGCATAGTGTGAATCAGACTTGAAGAACAACTAGTGCCATGTGGATCAAGTAGATAGGGTGTGCAAGGGAGCACAGACTGTATTGCATACTTGGTCAGAATAGAGTGGAGGCTGCTGTGCACATCACAGTCCATGTGAATAACACCCTTGGATGGCACAGCACAAGACATCTTGTGTATATAGCAAGGCTGGGGGGCTCCAAATCAGATGGATCCTGGTTCAATAAAATGAAATTGATAAGACCTCTGATATATTTCACCATATAAAAAATATTAAGAGGTGCTTCACAGATCTGCATAAGTTTGAAATGATGATTAGAACCCTTTTCATACAGAGATATGAAAAATTATGCTCTATATGTGTAATAAGAATTGTGATGCATTCCACTGTCATATATTTAAAAAATAAAATCAATAAACAATTGAGACAATCTCCAATTCTAGGAAAAGCAAAAATAAAAGTACAGCAATGGAAAAATGCATAGATTATAAGAGTATAACCCTTGGCATAACAAAATATTTATATAATCAGTATACAAAGATTAAAATATTGATCTAATCAAGTGCTACAATTTAACTATATTGGGATAATTTTAGAAGAAAAGGGACATGAAGTTTAAATTGATATACACAGAAATGATTTAATTTAAAATATGTGATAAATAAGAAATAAAACACTAGAAAGAACTGAATGTGGTTCTTCAAGAAATCAGGACTTTGGTGTGATTCAGAAGAAAAGCTTTTATTTTAAACCTTATTTTATAAAATCATTAACATTTTTAATAAGTAGACATTACTTATTTTACCTTGATAAAAATATATTTGGAAAATATGAGAGTCAGACATTAAATGCCAACTGTTCCTGTTTTGATTGCAGATTGTAAGAGCATTATTTTAATCTGTTGATATTGCTTTCATGATGGGATCTGTGACATGGTACAAATTAGATCTAGTAGAGATTTATGATGAGGAAGCTATTTTTCTCAAATTCTAAAAGCATCTTTTTTTGTCTTTGTCAATTTCTTTTAGAAAAAAAATCAAAAATAAATAGGGCTGATTACAGTCTATTAAGAACAGATGGATAATGTTCCCATCAGGAAGTGGACCAAATGGACATAAATTTTTTCTCCATTTTTATGTCCATCATCTGCTCTGGATACTGGAACAGGCAATATACATATTCATAATATAGAGATTGTAAAAACAAACATTCTTGGAATACAGGTTCAAAATCAAAAAGAAGGAGTTTTATTTTCCTTCCAGGGACAATAGATAAATGACAAAGCAATCTTCACAGCTCCTAATGAGATCCCAAGGTAGTCATGATGGTCTCAAAAGTGAGAAAGTTAAATAACTGAATTTAAACCAAACACTTTTTCTAGAACCTTCTGATTGTTTTTCAAGAGAGTGGCATACAGATACTGGACAACAGAGGAATGATGCATTTTCACATTCTAGGGAACATCAAGATTTATTATCAGGAGATCAGCACTGATTAATGATATTACAGTGAATCCCAAAAGGGAGCAAGGGGAGATTTGTCACTTATTATAAAGTGTAGTCACATTTGTTTTAGCTTCTTGCTGAGGGTCCAAGGAACCAAAGTCATTACTTTCTGAATGAAATATTGCATGCCAGATATTAATAATAAGGCATCTGGACTCCCCAGTTCCCCTGGATTATCATCTATGCATACAATTTTGGAAGGGAATTGAGTGAATTGTTTAGAGCTTTAGAATACTTGAGAGTGATAGTATTGCCTAGGGCAAGACACTGGCCCCTTCAGGCCACAAGGTAATTGTATAACTGGCAGAGTCCCTCAGCTCTAACCTGAATTCCTCTCCATCACAGAATTATTGTGCTCCCCCGCTGTCAATGAGCCAAGGGGTAATTTTGTTATGAATATATATTAATTTCTGTCCTCTATGTGACTCATTTTTGGTGCATTAAATCACATACCTAAACTTCATCAATTAATTTTATCTACCAGAATGCTGCACTCTCTAATTCAAGGACATAAAACTGAAACAACCACAGCTAGTGGCAGGTTACAGACACTGCTAACAGAGAACTTTAAAGAGGCTGATTCTCATCATCCAATAGCTAGTTCTAATGTCAGTTATCATTTTAAGTGTCTTATATATGTAGTTTTGTTTGACAAGAACTTTAACAAATGAACAGCAATATTATGTGTAAAGAGTATAACTGTGCTTCTAGCTTGCACACCCTCAATTGGTTTTTTATTACATTTTCAAAAGTGTTCATTTGTTTCTAGTCTCTGTCCTGTTTGACTTTATAGATGTTTGATGTACTACACTTTTTATTCTTACTGTTTTAGACACACCTCTCCCTCCTTCCCTCCCCCCATTTTTCTCTCTCTCTTATACATATACACACATCACAAACATTACTAGATTTATAGGAATCTTTTTTCAAAATGTTTATTTTTTTTGATAGCCCTACTAAGTGAAATCTCAAAGCCCTGCAGAAACTTAGAGACTTTCTGTAAGTATAATGGAAAGTTATATGACTAAATTCCTACTTTGAGGGTTGAAATACGAAACCAATTATCTTTCAACAGAATTTCTCTGGAGAAATAAAGTTATCAGTCATACATAATCACAAAGAAAAGAGGCCTTAAAAAGTCTTTAACCTCTTGCTGTAGTAGAATAACTAGATTCACATTTTAGGAAATAATCAACTAAGAAATAATATGTTTGTCAGGACTGGCAGAATTCTCTATTAAAGAATGAATGTTACTTGTCATAAATATTGGTACCTGGGCAATTTCTACAGTTGTGGTAGTCTTATTAGTTTCCCCATCAATATCAAAGCGACTTCTCTTACACTGTAAGGACATCTTTTGAGTGTGTGAAAAGACATGTTACAGAAAAGTGGCCTTCAACCTGAGTCCAGACAACCCTGCAGCCCTCATAATCAATTTTCCTAAAGAATTGCTAATCTTGAGTCAAAGCTCTTGCTGCTAGCTTCCATGCCTACCTGTAAAGATGCCTTAAATATCTTCACCCAAGATATTCTAAATACATTTCACATAGGATGTGACAGGTATTTGTATTTGTTTCTCCCATATTCTTGCTACTTCTTTTGTACACAGAAAAGTACACGGTCCTCTCTTTCATGTACATTTTGGCTATAGAGTAGTAAACACATACACACAGTTTTATCATTTTGTTTGTCTCAGACAATAATATATAATATGTGGAGATATGTGATCAAGTCTAGCCATCTACCAGGACAAACTTCCAGTCTTGTAAAGCTCATTCCCTTGGTTGTGAACTTGTTAGTTAGCAGAAGGTAAATAACTAACTAACCCAGTAGCTCTTGTGTATCACTAATTAGGTGATGAAAGAGGCTCCGTAAGAGAATCATAGTTACAGAATAGAATAAATGACAGTCCATATGGTGAGATGTGAAGTGCACCATAAATTTGAGAAAAGACTAATACCCTACTAGAAGAGAGCTTTCAGAATATCAGGGCAAAAGAGAGCCTTAAATTTAATCTGGTCAAACCCACCATCTGATAGTTCAATTCCTATTAGAATTCCCTGTCAGAAGTTGTTTACCATCTTCATAAAAATCTCCCATAAATTTGCAGTTGCTGAAATTGAAATACAGTGGATTTAGGATTAAGGAGAGGTATGGAAGTATGGACAATAAATTCAGAGGAATTCAAAGAAAAACAGAGCAGCTTGAGGTGAAATAACAAGGGAATTCAGCATCATTTGAGGAAGCCCTTATTCTCTGAAAATTGTAGTTTGTTAGTTTAACCTTCAATGTGAAACACATTTTATTTCTTTGTTACTTCATTCTATACACATTTACTGAATACCTAGTATTTGGGAGGATTTGGGGATACAGAAATAATCAATACATACTCTCTCCCCATAAAAGAGCTTAGATTCTGAGACAAATGCTGCATTTAAAAGAAAAATGATTATGTAATGTGAGTGACAGCAGTATGGCAAAATACTTCAGTAAAACAAAGGGATGACCAAGAGGTGAATACTTGAGCTGGGATATTGGAGGACTTTGCTAGGGGACAAAGAAGATAGATCAGCTAGGTAGGAGGCTGACAGAACCCCAAGGTGAATGATCAGGGGCATAAAATCTATAACATGATTAGTGAATAATCAGAAGTCTGATGTGGCTATCATTGCAGAATTATGGGGAAAGGTGGGAGAGGAAAGGGGAGATAGCAGCAACACTGCTCATGATAGTAAATTGTATGCTAAGTAATTTGACTTAAACAAAGACAGAATCTTCTACCTACAGTGGGGATCATAGTTTCCAAGTTAAAATAAGCAGAAGATTTATACTTGGACTAAAGCATTTACATTAGACAGGGTCTTATGTTATTCAAAACAATAATTGGCCAGGAAATTGAAAAAGAAAATGTGTATAATTTTTTTTTATGTTTGACAAGATGTTTTCTTAACAAGTGTGTGGATGTGAATGTGCCATTTGCAATTCCCCACTTTCTTTAACTATATGTATAAGTCAACATATATAATTTCTACTTATTATCTTTTAAGTGGGAATGAATTTTAAAATGCTATGGAAAAGCAAATCTCTATATTCTAATATTTTTTCCAATTGTTTGTTTGTTGACTCACACCTAATTTGAGAGAAAATAGTATTTGTAGCAATTCACCTTTACAAGACTTTCCAAAGCATTGCAATTATTTATTATGGAAACAACTCTTTTCACTCTCATACTACATTAATTCATAGATTATCAATTAAATTACCTAATTATAATAATAATTTATACAAACATATTGGGAATACAGTGTGCTTAGCATACAAGCCAAGCTGTTATTGAATGACACCAGACAGAAGAGTAGGCTAGTAGTTTGTAAAACCTGTTTGTTTTGAAAATCCTGGGTAGAGAACAGCAGGTCTGTGAACAGAATGGCAGTGAATTATTCTGCATTGACTAAATACCAAAAGGAAAATGGAGAATATGACTTGAGAAATATTTTTTTAAATATTCTGTGTTTATTTAGACATTTAGATGAGAGCAGCTTTTTTCAGTGTTTATTGAGTTGTGTTTCTATCAGGAGAAATGCTAATTTCAAAGATTTTATGCTATAGATTTTTCAGACATACAAGAAATGTTTCATTAAATATCTAGTATCAAAGAGATGATACTTGGGTTCAGGTCAGAGGATTTATTGCCCAAAGGAGTTCTATATCAAGAAAAGCTGACTTTCAGTTTTACAAATTCATTTATGTAAGAGGAAGGTGATCTGATATCCAGTGAAGTGGAAACATCAGGAAATAGTCACCATTACAGGACATAAAGTCTGTGCCCCTCTCCTGCACCAAAATACCTTTGAAATCAAAATTTTATCCCAGGAGACCATAGGATGATAAAGATGAGATCATTATTAAACCTTTAAACTACATAGTGATCACAAAATTCAAATTTCTTTCAAGGCCAACCCCAACTATAGATGACAACTCTACATAATCTTAAGATAATGATCCATAGACAGTGTTTGTGGCAGTATTTGTGGCTTCATTATCCCCACAAATATTCTCACTGGATAGTTGGAAAAGCAGTCAAACCATAAAGAAGTTTAGTGACCTGTACACTGATACATATCAGTCTCAGAAGAGTACGAAATAAGAACCTATTGTTTTGAATTTTTATCATTGATGATGTAACTCTTCAATGATTGTTTCTTTCTGAATTATTTCAGGAAGTGTCTTAATAATTGCCATGAAATAGCCTGGATTTTTTAATCTACTCCATGAGAAGACATTGTTTATTTAAAACTAATCTGGACATTTTTTAAAGAATAACATAAAATAAAACAAATTATATTTATATATGTTAATTAATATATACTAATGTAATATGTTTCTTATATAAACATGCTCTTCATTCACACTACATGTAGCCTAAATAATGCATGAAAATTTAAGATAGTGTATTTATGATTCTATAAAATCTATCATTTTAAGTCGTTAAAATCATGATTCTTCACAAAGAAAAGTAGCTGGATAACAAAAAATCAGTTTTTCTTGCAATTCACTATCGTAATTTTAGTTATGGTTCTAAACTATATAATATTTGAAGGAATTTTAAAAATAACAGTAGATACATATTTTAAACTGAATATGCAAGCCATTAGCATTTAAAATCCTTGTCAATAGTTGGCACATACATTGGGAGGGCTCCTATTTCCTCAAGAATATGATGTCATGAAGTAATAATATATATTTAAAGAAGCATAACGCCTGAAAACAATAATAATCTATTAAAGATGGGAAATTATAGTAACAGCGTATCTGGGAAAGCATCTTTCATTTGAAGGATTCTGTTTGTTTTCATCAAGTGATTCAAGTAAATACAGATCTAACATGTTTTCTTTGAGCATACACAATTCTCTTTTGAAAACCTTTAAATATGAGTGGATATGATTTTGATTAACTTAGACAAAGTAATTATAAACTCGCCTTAAATGGATTTTCCCATATTCTAGAATTGGATAAGGGTCACTTCATCATGAAAAATAATTAAATTTTATGTTCTAAGCCAAAAGTGTCACTTATTGGGGAAAAAAAATGAACTTGCTATGATTTTTAGAATACCAATAAAACATCTACTTAGCTACCACAAGTAGGAGAATTTTAATTAATTTTTACAAGGTTACTATTTTCAAGCTAGGTAAAGGTTTCTGATACCAGCTAAAGCTAAGCATGATGTCTTAGTGCACTAGCTAGCTGTGATGTTCTTTTGAGTACAGACTGTGTTTTTCATTTAAGTCATCCCTAGCCTACTCAGTTCTAATACACCTTAGATATTCATTGGCTTACACCAACATGCCATGGATATCTTATCTGGAAGTTAATGAATATTAGCTTTCTTCATAAAAGGAAGAAGATCTTCCAATGCAAGCAGTAACTTTTCTGTTCATTATAGATGCTTGGAAATTTTATCAAAAACTTCATGGTAGTTTTCAAAGGTAACTTTTCCCAATCATAGAAACGTTAAGTGGTGCAAAAAAAAAAAAGATATATATATATATATATTTCTAACCATTAGAACTATTTTAGTAAAGTGAGAAAATTAGTGTTGATAAAGCAAAGATTCTCTGTTGGGATATGTTAGTAGGTAAGACAGGGGAGGTAAGAGATACCAGGGTTGCTGCCCTTGAACGTCAGGATGTGATGTTTTGATTTCATCCTGTTTTTCAAGCATTGTAGGGACATCCTAAACAATATTGTACCACATTAATCCCATATTTTATTACAAGGTCTCCAAGCAGATGTAAATGAAATGAAATTTGAAGTGGGAGGGAGAGTTGTAAGAAGAGTCTTCTGCTAAGAAAAATACCATTCCATGGATATAGCAAAAGAAGACAAAAGAATGTTAATGACAAGATGATAGACAAAGAGTTCAGAGAGTATAAATTTTTTAAAAAAAGTGTTAGATTTGTCAGTTAGGATCTTGTCAGCAAATTTAGAGAGGATTTCAGAACATTCAAGATGTCAAAGCTAAGTAAACATTGTCTTAAAGTCAGGAAATACAATCATAAATTTATACTCAGATTAATTCTGAATCCAAAGTTTAGGCAATAAAGGGAATGGGAACTTTGCATACTTACAGGCTGAAAGTAAGAAAAGTTTGGAAATAGAAGGATTGAAGATGCTCTTCATGAGAAAAACAAGTGAGCAGAGGCTCTGAAAACGTTGCAGCCACCTTCAGAAAGATAGGGCATATTTTTAACACATACAGAAGAAGCGGGGAATAAAGAGTAGTATAAACAAAGGGTATTTATAAGTAGCAAAGAGTAAACATCAGCAAAGTTGTGATGAAAGTGATGTTGTCTATTCTTTTAGGAAAATGGGAGGTGAGGTAACCTGCCAAAAATGGGGCTTCTGCAATGAGATTAATAGTTCAAAGCAGTTTGAAACTTAGATAAATTGTTACTGGGAAATTTAATAGATGAATGAAAAGTCTTGCTTTTTGCAATGAATTAAAAAGTGCATAAGAGGTTATAGCCAGTCAAGTCAACACAGTCCAGTGACCCTTTATAGATAATCCATAGCCTGGGAGCATATAAAAAGGATAAATTGATCAAGGGTTGATCCAGATCTAGCTATAGGTTAAAGGTACAGGGCAATCTAGAGCATCAGGATTCTATAAAGGTGATCAATGAACATTCTGACAAAGCAAGGATTCAAATGCTATCAGAGGTAAAAATGAAAGAGAGAAGGGAGGAACTGAGCCATTAAAGGTCTCAGAGAGCAGAACCTCGTTGGATCATCATGGGACAGGATCTGAAACAGAGAGTGCAGCAATATTAAAGTGTCAAAGATACAGCCATCTTTTCTTCCTAATAATCTCCTCAGAGTCCTATAAAACTTAAAAAAAATGGATGAAATAGTACAGGAACTTTTCTGAAAGATAAACAATTGTGTACTATCATTTGAAGTCTTATTGTTCAGCTTTTGAACATTTATAGGAAGGAAGACCTAACTTCACCAAGGAAAAGGACATGTCTGCTATTAAGTTCCAAATAGCAGCAAGTGATGTGATTAACAGCCATCGTCAAATTAACTACATGTCGAAGGGAAGATTAATAAACTCACTTCACCCCTGGTCTAATCTGTTCTCTGAGCATAATTCAGGTCTCTTTAAAACACTCTTAGTTTTCTCAAAACTCTAGTTTGCTATTAGGTTCATATCAATTCAACAAACATACATTGGATGCCTACTAAGTGTTGAGACATTGTTACTGGGAAATCCAAACAAGCTTAACCACAAAACTCCTTCAATAAATGTTTCTGCTGGAAGGTGCTTTAAGATTGGCCAAAGGAAATGAGGAAAAAAGGAAGGAAGGAAGTTGGGAATTACTAGCCATAGATTAAGTATACAATAGTCCACCCAATCCACAGTTTTCCTCTGCAGTCTTTCACTTACCTGTGGTCAGTGGTATTGGTCATGTTGTAAATTAGTGTTTGTAAAGTTAGGTTGAGGGGAATAGAAGTGTATAAGAATATGGAGAAGGAGGCAGAAGAAACAATTTTATGATAATATATTGGGGATAAAGAAAGGGCACACAGATTGGATTAAACAGAACTATTGTACTAAATATATTTTTATCTATGATAATGATATAATCTATGCTATTTCTGAATACAAATGGCCACAAGGCAAAAATGTATATCTATTTTTTCTGGTCCAATTTGACCAAAAATAATTGGAATATTTCTATTTACTATCAACCCATTTACTCTTAAAAAATTCTCAAAGAAAAACAAGCAATTCTTTATTGTATTTTTTACTCATTCTAGCTTCTACTACAGCTGCATATGATAAACACTTCCAGTACAAATAACTAACTAGTCACAAAATAAATAGCATAAGGTAGTGGGATTCGGGTACAAATGTGGGTATATGTTATATATTCTACTAGTCTGACACTTCCGAAAACTTCAAGTAGCTATTTTCAAACTTTGTATACTGTTTAGGAAAATATACAGCACATCTAAATTCCTCTCAGAAATAAAATCCTAAACCTATTTGCCCAAAAGTTAACCTCTGGGCTTAAGTCATTTAGAATTACACAAACCTATAGATTTTAATGTACATGTGCTGCATTGTTTTACACAGAAGGCTCTGCTACAATAAGAATCTCATTGTTTTCACTGAATTACTTAAAGCATGATTACATATCATATGCTGTTTAAAGAAAGTGTTAAATCACACACTTTATGACTTTGGCCAATTTAAATCACATTTGTTAAGTATTTATTCCTAACTGACTTAGTTCTAGTTTTTATACAAGTTTTTACCAATTATATGCATCTTGATCACACATGCATTAAGTTTTACCCAGTGGTTTTTAACTTGGTAAAAATCAGTTATGTCAAAAAGACTAGCACATTTGGGGAGCTGAGATAGTAAGACTTCTTTATGGTGTGGTTACAAGTCGCATGCACACCCAGGATATATGGAGACTGACATCTGACCAGGAGCATCAGCTGATTTTTCTTTACTTGTCCAAGATATTATTCACTCACAGAAAAAAATATGATATTTCCCTGTGTTTACCCAGTGGTAGGGATTACATTAACCATTCCAGGATTTTTCCTGCTCTTGAATTTTATTCTAATTCATCTATGTTTGAAAGTTTTATCTTTTAAAACAAATTGTCCTTTGGACAATTTAGAAACTCTTTTTTATTCTCAATAGCAGCCCCTAATGATTTTGCTGCAACAGCCATCCTAGTCTTGGGACTCCCAAATGTCATTCATCAGACCTGGCTGATTTACTAAATAATACATATTAACCATCTCCTCCCTATCCTTGAGAAGTTATTCACTGGGTCTTGTTTAATTTTCCCTCATATGTTCCTGAATTTTGATAAAAGTGAATGAGAGATTCTTAACAAGTGGATCATCTAGAAAGGTGACACTTATTTCTCCACATATACTATGGCTTTTTAAATCTTTTTAACAAAAAATGCTGAAAACAATTTAACATTTTTTGATGACTTGGAGCTATCAAGTGAAATTTATTCAGTAGAACATTACATAGGTGTAGAAGTGCAAATCCTGATTTTGCATCTTTTTTTGAGGTGGGAAGAGTATCCAGGATTGAGCAGTCAACCATTGAGAACTACATCCCCAATCCAATTTTGTATTTTTATTTAGGGACAGGTTCTCACTGAGTTGCTTAATGCCTTACTTTTGATGAGGCTGGCTTTGAACTTGTAATCCTCCTATCTCAGCCTCCTGAGCTGTGATTACAGGTGTGTACCACCATGCCCTGCTAATTTTGCCTCTTTTAAAAATTCACCTTGTACAAATTACTTACCTTCTCTGTACCTGCATTATAATCATTTAAAAATTGGGGAAACAATGTATATTGCACAGATATATTATAATAATCAATTATAAAAATTCACATAAAGCAAATCCTAGCACATATGGTATACTCAGGAGATGACTTCTGTTGTCTTATTATTGTTACCATCACCACCAGCATTTTTCTGAACTATGTGAGGCTGCACTTGGAGATCATAGAACCTTACCAGCTTATATCCTCCCTCACTTACATTCTACATGGCCCTTCAGCTTACCTGTGTTTGGCCCTTTACCTTCCTCTTTCTTCTTTTATAAAATGCTTTTTAAATAGCCATGGAGAAATCAGAAAATAACCTTATTGGATTTTTATAATATAAATTTAAACAATTGCTTTTAAAGAATCTTACTTTTTTTTAAGCAAAGTTCATGAAATGGGGCACATTGGCATTTATGTTGGCAACCAGAAGATCTTATTTATTTATTTATTAACATTTTCCTGGTTCTGTACTGTGATTCACATAGAGAAAGTGCTAAGTAAATGACCTGTTGATAGTGTGAGGATAGTTGCCTATATTTTTGTTTGTTTTTTTCTGTTTTGGTCCCCACTGTGTGTAAAATATTGTACGTCAAGCTTTTTCAGGAATTCTAACTACAACAAAAGATCCCACTGAAGAGAACCACTTCTCAAAACTTTTTTTCTTAAGAAACAAAACTCTTCTCACAATAAAAGTGCCCTAAGCAAAACAAAAACAAAACAAAAATCTGATATTCTGGTTCACTCATATCTATCCATCTGTGTGAGCAAAATAAATATTTTGTTCTCTTTAACCAATAACTAAGTAGACTAAAGATGAGGCAGTGGAGAACCAAATGCAGACTGTTTTTGTTCATAGGTATATTAGCTCAGAATTCTAAAACACTAATATTTTAAATTCTTCAGAAACAGACTCAGGCTGTTTTAACATAAATTCTAGAAATCTGTGAAATGTTTTTTAATCTAATCTCTCAAGTATCACTGGTTTACACACACACACACACACACACACACACACACACACACTCTCTGTTTAATAAGAACTATTCATTCACACACTCCCCCCAAAGTGACCATGTAAACAACAACATTAGGTAACATTTTATGAAGTTTTCCATGTATTTAAGATAAGAGGAAGAATCCTTTTTTGCTAGGAGCCACAGCAAAACTATATGATACATGACACCTTTGGTTTAGGTGACTGCCAGCTAACCATTGAGATGATATGATTATGTTAAGATTTACATTCATATGGAAATTGGACTCCTGCTCTTCACCTAGGCCTGTTACGGGACTATGTTACGGGACTCCCGGAGAGTTCCCATTGGTTGGGGAAGGATAGTAGGTGGGAATATCCGGGGGAGGTCGGGGGCCCCGGTTCCGGTAGAGAGACACACGTGTGTGGACCGGCTTGCTAGCAGGGAGCACACGGGACACTGGCGGCCTTTTTTAAAATAAAGCTTTGTTCCTACTTGAGTGGCTTGTGTTTCTGTGCCCAGCCGGGTTGCGGCACTTTTTGAATCAACTGAATACTTTAAAGGTGTGTGTCCATCTCTCTTTTCTGTTCCTTTTAAATACTCAGTATAATTTTAATTTGCATGTGACATAATTTATTACACTGGCAGCAGTTACAATGTTTGCTAAATCTTTTAGTGCCAGAAATTAAGAAGAAAAAAAACACACTTTATGTTATTCAAATGGATGAAACTGTTTTTCAATGAGATACAGGAAGTAGGTTCTTATTGGCATTCACTAAATAAAATCTCATTTCAAAAATAATGTGTCTTTGCTTATTTGTGTAAGCTATAGGAAATTATTATGCCAGAATATTTAAAATCGAAGCTATTTTCCTTTTGAGTTGTTGAAAATTATCACTCCAGCATGCTGGTATCTCTCCTTATGTTAGAAGAACTGGGCTAAATTTCTTAGCTTTGTCAGAATTATCATGAAATCAAGTTGCCTTGCCTTTTAATGCTGTTCCAAATGGTGCAATGGATCAAATGCTTTAATCATATACAAATAGAATAAAAGTTTGAGGTTTAGTGTTTATCAGAATACCAGAGTCATATAGCTATATATGTCAATTTTTGAAGATTTTTTTCCTTATTGTTAAGTGTGGAAGGAAATGTTTATAATAATTTCCTAAGAATAATATTCCAAAAGTAGTCCCAGTCTAGAGAAAATAACCATTTCAAAGGGAAATAGTACTATTTTAAAAAGTAATGAGGGGCTGGGGTTGGAGCTCAGTGGTAGAATGCTTACCAAGCACATATGAGGCACTGGGTTCAATCCTCAACCCCACATAAAAATAAATAAATAAAACAAAAGTATTGTGTCCATCTACAACTAAAAATATATTTTTAAAAAGTAATGAGCTAGTCATAGACAAAGGAAAAAGTAATCAATCACATGAAGAATTCACAAAAAGAAGGAATTGGAGTCCCTAGTTAATTATCTCTAGGAAAGAGGTGAAAGTAGAACTAAAGAAATGAAGGATGGTTGGAGAATCTGAATTAGAAGCAGGTAGAGCATCCTACCATCTTCCTACCACCAGGGAAATGCTTCCCCACTGTTCCCTACTGTCAGAAGCTTATTTTCACAGAGAGTTAAAAAAAAAAAAAAAAAAAAAAGAACATCTGGGCTTAAAGCATACAGGGACAGGTGAAAGCAAAAACACATAGTAAAACAGGAGTAATAAGTCAATGTCCTATCCCTCACCCTGAGTACTCTTTTCTAACCTGGATTCCAAATACCAGTGCAAGCCCTCCAGGGGGCCAGTTGGATGATAGCTGTCTCAGAAGTGTGGACTTTCCCTAAGGAAAGACCTAAAGATATGGAATTCCTAGAGAAAACAGCACAGCCAGTTTCTATACACAGTTTTCAGTCAGCATTTTGGTGCCTTGCAAATGTAAACATATATCTTAGGAAAGTCTAAAATAAAGAAGACTAAAATCAAAATTTGAAAACTCAATTTGAAAGAAATAGGCAATGTCAGATAAGGAAAATGTTTAAAAAATTGTAATTAATATCCAAACAATAAAAGCTTCAATAAGAAATAACAAAAGTGTAATATTCATTAAAGAAATAAATCTAACAATTTAAAGAATTGAAGAAAATGAATTTCCAAATGAATGGATTCTCTGAATGCCCAGCTTAATGAAACACATCATTGTGAAAGTTCAAAACAGATGAGAGGATTCTTCAGGCTTCCAGAGAAGAGGGAAAAAAGCATAAATAAAGGGACAATTACTAAAACAGCTTTAGAAATTTCTAAACAAATAATTAAAATTAAATTTAGTGGGGTAGTACCTTCAAAGTTGTGAGGAATAATTCTTTGTAACCCTGATTCCAACCCATTTCTAGTAGTCAAGAGTGATGTTCATTATTCCTAGCATATTCCCAACATCCTATTTCCCACTTTTGTATAAAACAAAAAAGTAACAAAAGCATAATATATATTTAAAGGAAATGGAATCAGTGTGTTGAAGAGATACCTGCATCTGCATATTTACTATAGCATTATTCACAATAGCTAAGATATGGAAACAACTTCAGTATGCATTGACAGAGGAATGGACACACACACACACACACACACACACACACACACAGAGTAATATTATTCAGCCTTAAAAAAGGAACTGCTACCATTTGCAACAACAGGGACAAACACGGAAGACATCATGCTAAGTGAAATAAGCCAGATGCAAAAAGACATTGTATGATCTCACTTATAGGCAGACTCTAAACAAGTCAAACTCACAGAAACAGAGATAGAAGAGAGTTTTGGGAATTGGTGGGTAAGCAACATGAGGGGATATTGGTCAAAGAGTATACATTTCAGTTAGAACAAGTTCTGGGGTTCTAAGGTACAGCAAAGGAATGATAAATATGTTAATTTGATGGTGGCAATCACTATGTAATATATATGTTTATCTAATAATGTTTATACACCTTGAATATATGTGATAATTGTCAATTAAATTTTTAAAGAATACTACATTACCCAGTTATGAATAGCATTTACCTTATATATAATATTGATCTACACAAACTTATATTTTAATAGTTTAGAAGTATTTATGAAGGAAAATGTACACATGTGATAGGTAAAAATAGAATTAAATCCTTAGTTTTCCTAGTGAAAACTCAATAACTAATGCCCTAAACTGGAGTGAAACATACAGATGCTTTTTAAAGATACGGGAGCAGATAGCAAAGAATCAGTTTGAATCATTTCAAACAGAATAGTATAAATACATGAGAATGTGAAGTAAAGGTCAGATTGTGCCTGATGAGGTCAGGTCCACATAGGTGATCTAATTTTTTACTGCATCTATGACTAATCAAGAAGAAGGGGAAGGAGAAGGAATACAAGGAGAAGAAGAAAAGGAATCCTCTTTATAACAGGTTAGCAACCCAAATAATCAATTTAGATGTCTTATTTCAGACAAACTTGACCTCCCTGTTCTTTATATTGGGTTCATAAAACTCATAGTTAGAAGTTCTTTGCACATTTTCGAAATATAGCACTTCTCTATTTAAGGTGTCAAATAAAAGACTTTTGTTAAACTCAAATTGGCAATTTGTGCCACTCAGTATTTTTATTGCATTTCATATAACAGGTGTGTTTTATAAAGAATCAAGCTTCCATTTGTAACTTAGATGCTGAGCAGATAGTAGTAGTCATGTGTGCTCCATAAACACACAATCATATGTGGATCACAGTGAGAAATAGTGTGTCTGTTGACACATGTGATAATGACCCTATACTTAATACAGACATCATGGAAGCAGGTGCAAACCAGAAAATCTGAACCTGCTTTTCTTTCTTTCCTTCATTTTGGGTACTTCATCAACATCCTTACAGTATGTTTTCTTCTAGTGTTAACCAAATAAACCTACCCTCCACACTTCCTAAGGTTTCTTCTCATATTAATTGCTATTTTCTACTGCCTCTAACACTACAATCATCCCATTCCTAACCCAGAATCACATCTTGGGTGGATCTTTCTCTAAACCTCTATAACCCATTTATTTTTACACCTCTGATGACTTTTAGACTTTTTCATTATCCCAGCTTCTTTTCTAAAACCCAAGAAATTTCCTTTGAACTCTGTATCCTGCTAGAGGTTTAGGCCTGGGAGCTGTGTGAATGAAGCAAGTATGTTCAAACTTTAGGAGATTAGGAGGGAAAGGAGGTAAGGTTAGAGAAAGAGTAAGGTCAAGGCCATAACTGTGAAAAGAAAGGGGAAGAGAAATGTGGGGATATTTATTGATGCCCTCTACATGGGTTTCAGAATGAACTTTTATGTTTTCCTAAAAATGACTACTTTTTGCCATTTTTTACTTTTATTAAAATTATTAAGTGGATGACCTATGTATTCATTGGCAATTGTATTATTTCTACTTGCAAGGAAAGTTTTTGACCTTGCAAGAATTAGAACTTTATAATCTGAGTTTATTTTGTCCTCTAGCAGAGAAAAGAACACATTACCACAACAGACCTCTTGAGTCTCATTTTCAAACTAATGCATTCCAAAATGCATTCAATTTTGAACAAAGAGCAAAGGATAAACAATTAAGCATTACATGTAACAGAACTCTTACCCACCTGCCAACAATTAAACCCAGTAATTAAAAATTGTCTGAGAATACACATAAGCATATCCTCAGCAACAGTCAGACCTCGGTCAAAAAAAGGAAAAAATCCTTCCTAATAAGTTCCTTTCCCATATCCCAGGTTGCTTTTCTTGACATTAAACAGACACAAGACTCTGTCAACTGTGTTTCACTTTCTTTAAAAAGAAGGAAATCCCATTCTGTATCCCCCGGGAGGACTATTATATACAGATGAATGTATTTTGTTATTTAGTTTAATAAATGTAGTGCTCAGAACAGATGTTAAAGCTTGAAATTGTCCAGAGAAAGAAACAGCTCAGGTGGCAATAATGCAGGCTTCCCGCCTGCTGTGCTTTCTTCTTTGTCTTTGGAAGAGCTACTTTCACAGGTGAAAAGGTATTACAGTATTTATAACCACTCAAGCCCTCACCACTGGGTTGAAGCTGACAAACAGGGTGCTAATTAGTACCAGGAGTGGTGGTGGTGATGGTGGTTTTATGACCCAGGCATCTGGCCAGTAAATTGAACTAAGACAAACAACACATTTACAGAAGCATGGAGAATCCAGGCAGGCACCAACCTAAGGGTGAATGTGAGAACTGATTTTAAAAATATAGATTTCCTCAAACATCAGAGCATTTGCCTTTTCCATAAATATGCTTGTCTGTGGACTTTCTAATGCACTAGCTACTTATATTACTATGATTCAAAAGAATTTCATTAAATTATACCTCAGAATAATGGTATGCTTCATGTAGAGGCATGAAACTATTTGATCAGAGTGAATCTCTCTCCTCTGAGAATGATCATTTATAAAACAATATATTTCAGTGTAAACAAGAGTCAGGATATTGTTCTATAAACTACGAAAAGTGAGATCCAATCACACAATAATTATTTATTTACTTATTTTAAAGAGAGAGAGAGAGAATTTTTTAATATTTATTTTTTAGTTTTTGGTGGACACAACATCTTTATTTTATTTTGATGTGGTGCTGTGGATCGAACCCAGCGCCACACGCATTCCAGGCGAGCACGCTACCGCTTGAGCCACATCCCCAGCCCCACAATACTTTATTAATACTTTATTAATATTAATAATTTATTAATACTCAAAAATATTTATTAATAAAAAACTAGGTTATTAATATGGACAGTACATTCACATTATCTTCAGTGATTTTGGTCTATGATTGATGTCAAAGAGAGAGTACAATTGGATGAGGGAAAACTGAATTTGTTTTTATTTAACTATAAGAATTCAGAACAAGGACTTTTAATTTGGATAATTGGGAAGCCAAACTCAGCCTCTTATTGAGCCACTTATTGTATAGTCTTCAGGAAAGTAAGAGGGCTAGGCCTCTCTGTTCACAGTACCTACTTTTTTGGGTTGTTATGAGGATCAACTTATATATATTATCATCCATCAGCAGAATTCTTGATGCATTATAATTGCTCATTAAATGGTAAATATTATATAAACTATTAACTGCAGTAAGAAAGTTACTATTCATTTCTTTAAGCACTCAAAAGTAATCAAGTTTATATATGGATGTTTGAGGATTAAGGTGATGTTAAATGTGATAAAATATGCAAAACTACTTACAGATTAATTAAAATATATAGATACTATTGCTAGGGGATATGTGTCTTACTTTCTGTTGAAAAGCTAGTGTATAAGAACAAGCTATTAAAAAATAATATTTATCATCACCATTATTCACTTCTCACACATTAAATTCTACAAAACCGTATTTCACAAAAGCCAGGGTGTTTCTCCAGAGCAATTGTATGTACCATCTGTCACCAGAAAAATCTAAGTGCAAAAAATGACTAATTGTATTATGAGGAGGACAAGTGATGGCTTTAAATAACGGTTCAGCTTATGAAGACAAACCAATGATCATTTCCAGTTCAATATTTTAAAAAGTAAAACACAAAGAGTTTTATAATGTGAGGACCCAAAGGGGACAGACTGATTCAATTCCCAGTGGTTATGTTTTTTGATGCTCCAAAAAGTACTAGATGATCAAAGCAAGTATGTATTTCTTTAAAAAAAAAGTTTAAAAAATCATATATTTCTATCATATTACAAGAAGGACAGTAACAGGTGAAAACTCTTCAAGTTTGGCAAATTTATTCATCTAATAGATATCAATATAGCTTCTTACCATATGCAAGGTGTGTTAGATGCTGTACAAAACAATGACCTAAATAAACCTAATTACTAGACACAGATTTGTGATCAAAAAAACAGGAACTCCATTAGAAATTTCAAGGCCAACCTCAACAACTTAGCAAAACACTGCCTCAAAAAAAAAAAAAAAAAAAAAAACTAAAAAGATTGGAAATGTAGCTTAGTGATAGAGTGTCCCTAGGTTCAATCTCTACTGCCAGAAACAAACAAAAAGCAGTAACAACCCCCATGAATTTTCCATATAGGGTAAAATTAATGTAACCCATAATTTTATTCTGAGATTTTAAACTCTAAAATTAGCAAATGACCTGTGCATGATTATAGATAGAACCTATAGAATAGATTCTAAACAGAAAGTGTAAATTCTCAAACTGCAATCATATAGAATCTTATTTTTGAATCCCAAGTCAATGATGTCTAGAAAATTGTATGTGAGGAAAAAATCCAGAAATTTTCATTAGTTTGCCAAAAAATATAACTAAAATGCACCTCAAAGTTTACTAGATTACCTCAAAGAGCAGAGCTTTTCCCAGGAATTCCTCTAATCCAAATGATAGGAAGATAAAAGTCCTTGTTATAGTTTCCTTATGTCCTTTAACATAGTCTTTGAAGTTCTCTGCAAAACCCCTGCCATGACAGGACTTATTTAATGTGTACAGGGTACTAAATTCTAGTCTACACTTTTAGAACAAAGAAAATTGTAAAGTGACTTTGGGTATTGTTTTCCACCAAAGCTCCAACTAGGTGAAAAGTCCCAAACTCAAGAGTATACTAAAATTACCACCCGAGCAGAAATCCCAGATACAGTCCCCACGTAGGACACCTGGCAGCTACCCATGCAGAGCATCTCCAGCCAACACTCCTGTGTAGACCCCCCATCAACTGATGTGGGCTCCCCCAGTAGCCTCCAAATTGGGAGTCTGCATCAATGGAGATAGTCCCCAATGTGATATAGCCAGCCTGTACCAGGGAACTTCACACAGGTTCTGAAAACAGCCACAGCCATACGTTACATGCCACAGACCCAGTCTCTGAACTCATTGTTCAATGTCATCGCCCGGGTCCCCCCCACCCAACCTGACACCTCATCACTGAAAGCAACCATCTTGGGTTACCTTCATCACCATCTTTACTGGGGGCAACTCTGGCTGGCCAGGTACCCAGCTTCTAACTCCCCTTTCTCCTCAGCAACGGCTAACCTGGCATAGTGACTGCCCCACAACAACAACAACAACAAAAATCAGCTCTCAGTGGGGTAGGTGTGGAGTGCACCAAAAGTGCAACACACAAGAGCCCTGGCGAGAATGGTCCCTTATTAAAAAGTAGTAAGGAAGAGGGTGAGTGTGATACAGTTTAGAGACTAACAGAGCCAAGGACTGGGAAGTCTTCAGGTGAGATGGAGATAAGACCAGGCATTCATATCACAAAAGCAGCCCAAAAAGAGATACCTGAAGTGCAGTCTCCCTTAGGGGACAGGTGGGTGCCACACCCCACTTCCAGGTTTGCTCTACCCAGAACCAACCCTCCCTCCCTGGTTACCTTCACCAACCTGAGGGCAGAAATACCAGCTAACAACAGACAACCCTACCTATTGCAACAGGAAAGATATGGATCTCCAACCAAAACAATCCTTGTTTCTTCCTTTGAGAATTTTTTTCTTTCTTTCTTCTCCCTCTCTATTCTCCTGCCGTCACATCCCCACCATATGAGAAATCAAGTACTTTGCATGAATTAGGATATTTAGGTCTGAGACAACTGAATAATACATTACAGTTGTGTTGAATATTCTTTTTTTGTTTTGTTTTGTTTTGTTCTCCAATTTTTATTATTTTAACATTTTTAAATTTTTTTCTTAATATATATGTGTGTTTGTTTTATGTACTCTACTCTTTCTTCCCTCTTACTTGTCTACCCAAAATTACTTCCTCTCTATTCTCCTGCTACTAACCTTCTTCTTTAGATTTCTTTTTCACACTTTCTAAGATATAGTAACTATATATCTTCACCTCCTACTTCCTCAGCATATTTTCCTACACCTAACCCTGGTTCTTTGTCCACCATTAGAAACTATAAACCCTTTTACAAATCTACTGATTATATTGTAGATAATAATTAAATTCACCATTTCTGTACATTATGACCAAACTGTAAACATCTATTAGCAACTATTTGCTTTTAGGTGATATATTATTTATATCGGGATTGTTAACATTGTTCTACCCCTCAAAGGATAAGTATTGGAACCCTAAATGGGTGCTATAAGCCTATAGTATAAAAATGGTAATGCCTCGGATCCACAGTGCTAGAAGGGAAGACACAAATCAAAACTATTCTAAGATTTCATCTCACTCCAGTCAGAATGTCAGCTATTACAAACACAATAACAAGTGTTTGGCAACAATAAATGTTGGCAAGGATATTGGAGAAAAGGCACAATCATACATTGCTGGTGGGACTGCAAATTGGTGCAGCCAATATGGAAAGCAGTACAGAGATTCCTTGAAAACCTGGGAATAGAACCGCCATTTGATCCAGCTATCCTACTCCTTGCTCTATATCCAAAGGTCTTAAAAACAGCATACTACAGGGACACAGCCACATCAATATTTATTGCAGCACAATTCACAATAGCTAAACCATGTAACCAATTTATAAGCTCTTTTAGTAAAGAAAATGTGGTATATATACACAATGGAATTTTATTCAGCAATAAAAGAGAATAAAATCATGGCATTTGCAGGTAAATAGATGGAGTTGGAGAATATAATGCTAAGTGAAATTAGTCAAGCCCAAAAAGCCAAATGCCGAATATTTTCTCTGATATAATGAAGTCCATTCATAATGGTGTTGGGAGGGGAAGCATGGGAGGATTAGATGAACTCTAGATAGGGCAAAGAGGTGGGAGGGGAAAGGAAGGGGCATGGGGGTAAAAAATATGGTGGAATGAGATGGATATCATTACCTTAAGTACATGTATGAAGACACGAATGGTGTGAATATGCTTTGTATTCAACCAGAGATATAAAAAATCATGCTCTATATATGTAATAAGATTTTAATGTATTCTGCTGTCGTATATAACAAATTAGAATAAAAAAATAGATCACATAAAAAAAGTCTACTTCTTTCACACTATGTTCTCTGGAAAAACAGCCCACATGGAAAAAGCTGTAGAGCCTCTTTTGGACAATAATGCTCATTTATATGCTGAAGAGATATGTAGTTTTAAGCACTGAACTGGGCTGGTCTACGTAAATTGAAGCCAAATTACCTGACAGAACCTTCTGTGGACTGTCACATCTATCATACCCTGCCTTCACAGATAGCTGGGTGATTCATTACTTTCCATAAAACAGAATATTCCAGTGTCATCATTAAACAGTGATGGTGTTCACAATAAGAAGATGGTATACACTTATTTGAATTAAAATATTTAAATTATTTACTTTTCTAGTGATTCAATTCAAGATTTATCATGTTAAAAAAAATCCTAAGGACTAAGTGCTTTGAATGGTTCCTGAATTTCTAAAAGAGAATCAATTGTGGCTCTTGGTACATTCCACTTCTCAACCCAGGAATTTGCATATTGCTTTGTTTATCATGTGCAATGAAAACAGTTATAGAAGTGTTTCATAAAAGAATGTACATAATTTCCGATCATGTTATTGGGCACATAAAGTGTTGCCACAATGATGGATAACATAGTTATCTGACATCTGACTTAATGTAGAGCAAAGCTTAAATGAGAAAACAAAAGGCAAATTCTCAATAAAACCAGAGTGACCTGGGAAATTTCATTGTAACTCTACCACAATTAAGTATTTTACCATCATTAGCCAACTGACCTTAAGGGAAGAATAATAAAGTCAATTAAGTCATTTGGTATAATCCTAGGGGAATGTAAATACCTTGAAAATCAGGTGGTTGATAGCTGATTGATTTAAAGCTTTATTTGCAGAGGGGTCTCTTTTTAAATATCATGACACTTATGAGAAAGGGGTTGAAGGCCTCATGTCACTGTAAGTTAGATATATTTTTTTAAAAAGCAATGTGGGTATTTCTTGGCATGTATTTTGCCAGTTCTATTCTGAAATGATCAGAAAAAAAAAACAACATTATAAAACTGTATATTGAGCACTTACATACTAGGCACGTAATTTACAAGCAGTCTCCGAATTTAGTTACAATCACATGACTTGTGCACTATTATCAACCCCATTTTACATATGAGGGAACTGAAACTTAGACTACTATTGTACCCAAGATTATAAAATCCATACATGTTCTAAGACATAAACCTATGTATGCATACCTGGAACCTATAAACTACACTTTATCTATGATTGTAATGTAACTCAGGATGAAGAATGAACTACAGGGACGGACCTCAATATGTCAAGAAGGAAAATGGAAAACACATCAGAGACAACCACAAATAAAGGCACAGGAAATTGATATCTTTATAAATAAAAAAAAAATCTTCTCAAGTAAAATAAAGAACAAAGCTATTATCATTTTAGATTACAATAGTAGCACAGAATGGGGATTAATTGGTTTAATTGTATACAATATATTCTTTATAATAAAGTCAACTTGGATGTGTTTATGGTGACAACTTTTTTTACAGACATCTATAAAGAACAAATTAGAACTCAAACTAGACTAAATTTCAGCATTCATGATTAATGTGGAATGCCCATTCTTGTGGTTTTAAAACATGACCTCATATTCTTTGACACTTCTTTCAAAACATGGAGACTAATTAATTGTACTACCATTGAACATGAAGTGTTCATTGACTTCTAATAAATTAAATAAGATTAACAGATAAAAATGGTAGATGTGTCTTTCCAGCCTAGATCATTGTTTTATTCATTGCAGGCTGCAACAACTAATTGCCATAGACTGGGTGGCTTGAACAGCAAGCTTCCGGATGCATTCAGTCTTCTGGATGCTGAAAGTCTACCATGTTCAGTATGTGGGGAGGCTCCTCAACTAGGCTGCAGAGATGGTCTTCTCTTTGCCACTACATGTAGATCTAGTGAGAACTAGCTCTTTTCGTCTTCTACACAGACATGAATGCCTCGTGGAAGCTCCACTATCTTGATCTAATTACCACCCAAAGATTCCACCTCATAATTCTATCTATCCTATTGCATCTTATTGAGGGGTGGAGTATCAACATATCAATTTGGGAGGGGCACATGAACATGAACAATCATAAAAGGTATTGCAGCTCCTCTCTCTCTCTCTCTCTCTCTCTCTCTCTCTCTCTCTCTCTGAAAACCAACCACCAAGTCACAAAGACACTTGGGCACCTTTATGGAGAAGTCCATTTGGCCAAGAACTGAGATTTCTGCCAGAAGCCTGCACATTCAAGCAACCCAACCTGGAAGTAAAATCAGCAGCTAAATGAAGCCCTCAGGTGAATGCAGACCCAGCCTGAAACATAAATGCAGTTTGATGAAAAACCCTTAGCTATCACCACCTAGTTCAGTTGCTTCTGAATTCCCCTGAACATCAGAAACGTTGTAAAATGTTTATGTTTTTAGCTGCTATGTTGTAGGGTAATTTGTGTGAAGCAACATATTGTTCATGTAATCCTAACCCTATAAAACAGTGTGGTCTAATATTCCAACCATATCATCTCTCTAAGCACCCTTATATGTTAAGTGAAGAAAATACATTTATTTCCTGGAATTGTTGTGAGGATTCAAAGAGGTATTCCTGGCATAGTAAGACATAAATAAAGATTTGCCATTACTATTCTTAGTAGATAACATTTGTTTCTTTAGAAATGGGACTATAACATCATAGAAAAGAGAAAGTAGAACTCCCTGCCTACTAGTCTTACCTGTATTTCTTGATTTTACCACCTTTTAAATTTTTTTTTAATTTGGTTTTGAAAGGTACTAGAAATTAAACCCAGGGGCACTTTACCACTGAGCTACATCCCTAGTCCTTTTTAGTTTTTATTTTGAGACAGGGTCATGCTAAATGGCTGAGACTGGCCTTGAGTTTGTGATCCTCCTACCTCAGCTTCTGGAGTCCCTGGGATTACACACATGTCTCACAGTGCCCAGCTTCCCCCTATTTTTATTTTTTATTTATTTATTTTTTAAGAGAGAGAGAGAAATTTTAAATATTTATTTTTCAGTTTTTGGCAGACAAAACATCTTTGTTTGTATGTGGTGCTGAGGATTGAACCTGGGCTGAATGCATGCCAGGCCAGTGCGGTACTGCCTGAGCCACATCCCCAGCCCCTTCCCCCTATTTTTAAATCTCCTCGACTCTCATTTCCCTCATCTTTACATGAGAGATGGTAAGAGAATATAAATGATTATGTCATTTCTTCTATTTTTGTTTCTCCTTAACACTTCCCCCCTTTTGAGCAGCTAAACCCTTGACATTCACAAAAAGTTTGAGACAGAACAACACAGTAAGCTTAAAAGTGTCAAAACCTAAGGCCTAGGGAGCTTCAAAGATAATAAAAATATAGATGGTAAAAGTAAACTTTTCAACTTCCTTTCAAAGAATAAGCAATAAGATCTTAGATACTGATGTGTCCCTAAGAAAGATTCTTCTGTACTTACCAAATGTATTGCTCATCTTGGACCAAGAATTCTGAATAGTTGTAGGGAAGTCCAGATTTCAGGGAAACTACCTTATTTCCCAGTAGATCCTAGAGAGCGGGAAAGACCCCAGAGTATCCTTACACACCAGCTGTGTCTGAGGAACAATGGCTACATGGTGGATAGAGGACAATGGGCCTAAGACCACCTAGTAGTTCCAACAATTAAACATCATCTTGCCTACCAGGATGATGCAGCAAGAGAACAAACACTGGGGATTTAGCAGACTTTAAGCGATCTATTAGGGCTGGGGTTGTGGCTTAGCATGTGTGAGGCACTGGATTAGATTTTCAGCACCACATAAAAATGAATAAATTAAATAACAGTACTGTGTCCATCAACAACTAAAAGAATTTAAGAGAGAGGGAGAGGGAGAGAGAGAGAGAGAGAGAGAGAGAGAGAGAGAGAGAGAGAGAGAGATCTATTAGCCAAAATCAAGACATGATATAGCAGTGACCTGAAAAACCAACCAACAATTAAACACAAAGACCAGGGACTCAATGAGATGAACATATAACAATAACCAAAAAGTGTTCCAATTTCAGTACATTGCCTATGTTCTTCACGGGCCCCCTGAACATATAATCATTTTCAGGCAAAAGATGACAATTGTGCATTGACTTAGATTAAGTTACTTCTATGGAGAAAAACATAAGTCTTAGAGTATGTTAAAATAATTTAGAAAAAGTGAAGATTTCTTTCCAGCGCAACTGATTTTGTAGACTTAGATTTGTACTGCTACATAGTAGATGGTATGAAATTATTTTGACACTCATTTAGGCAATTCTATTCTTTAACACATCTCAGAATATAAGGCAAATTGGGCTCTTTATTTGCTTTTCTCTTTTATCCTCTCAAAGTTCAGAATTCCCTTGAATTACAAAATCTTCTCAGACTTCTCTGTTAAGTCAGTTAAATCACTTCCTCAATAAGGCTTTTTTTTCTTTAAATAATAAACTTAATTTTTACAGCAGTGTTAGGTCCACAACAAAATTTCGTAGAAAATACAGATAGTTCACAAACATTCCATTCCCCACACATTTACAAATTTCTCCTACTACTAACCATGCATGCTACAATGGTACATTTGTTACCATCAGTAACCCTGAACATGACACATAATTACTACAAGTACTTTACATTAGGGTTCACTCTTGTTGTTGCATATTCTAGGGATTTTTGACAAATGTATAATGAAGTTTATCTAATACCATTAGACTATATCATTATCGTATAATACAGAATGATTCCATTGCCTTAAAAACCCTCCACTCACCTCCAACCTCTGGTAACCACTGATCCAAAAGTATCTAATCCAGAGTGTCACATAGTTTAAATCATATATCTAGCATTTTCAGAATGGATTTTTTTCCTTTAGTACTAAGCATTTGTTTTGTTTCCGTTTTCTCATAGATTGATAGTTTGTTGTTTTTTGTTTGTTTGTTTGTTTTTAGCACTGAGTAATATTCCATTCTCCATATGGACAATAGTTTATCCTTCACCTACCGAAGGATATCTTGGTAGCTTTCAAGTTTGGGCAATTATGAATAAGTCTTCTATAAATATCTACATGCAGGTTTTTGTGTGCACATCAGTTTTCAGCTCACTTGTATAAATACCAAGGTATGTGACTGCTGGATCACTTACTTAGAGTATACTTAATTTTGTAAGAAACTACCAGTTTTCCAAAGGGATAAAGCATCTTACATTCCCACCATCGATGAATGAAATTTTTCTGTTTTATTCCACATCCTTGCCAGCAATTGGTGGTCTCAGTGTTTTAGATCTGGGTTATTCTAGTAGGAATGTAATGGTATGTCATCTTTAAGTTTGAAATTCCTAATGACATATAAGGTGGTACATCTTTTCATAGACAATTCTTAAAGAGAGACACACTTTTATGAGCATTCCATAGATAAGGATCCTGCTGATAGTAATATCAGGAGAGTTATCAGCATGTTTACAATGATATTAAACTAGGTCACTTAGCTTCCTTTCATTGGAAGATAATAAATTATCTTGATATTCTGGTAATAAATTGTTTGTAGAGATGGATTGTAGACCACTTGTTTTAAACTTTTCCATTAAACTATTATGTTATAATTATTGAATTCTAAGTAATCCACTCCAATAAATTCTCATATCTTGATCTTTTTCCTTCTTTTTTTGTAAATAATTTCCTAGATTTTTTTCCCCTTAAAATGTTTAGGAAAATATTTCTAGCAGGACATACAATGATCATTTTCATCTGAGTTGTTAATGTGTTAATGTATGTTAATAAATATATGTATGTCATATGTAAATTTGGTTTTGCAGCATAAATATGGAGAAATGATTTATGAAAATATATACAGTTATGTCTCACTTCATGACAAGGATACATTCTGAGAAACATGTAGTTAGGCAATTCTGTCATTGTGCAAGCATCATAGAACAGACATATACAAACTAAGATGGTGGGGACCCCACTAGGAGGTACAACCTCATGGGACCACAGTAGCTTGTACAGTCTGTCCTTGACCAAAGCATCATACCCAGATAGTAACTGGCACCACTCACTCAGAAGAAAGAATGAAAGGAGAAAAGCTCTGTGAAGGAACTCACAGGAGAAACAAACTTTGAAACTTTGTTTTACAAACTTAGAAAATAGATGTCTGATTTTAAAAAAGAAAATCCCCTAGAGTGGAGAGAGTTGTTTACTTTGCTCAGCTCAAGTCTCTTTCCCCTCAGTGGTTAAGTGGCTCTGATAGTCCTTTAGTCTTCATGTAATGATGCCAGAGAGGTGTCTGAATCTGGAAATAAGCACATTTCTATCCAAGGACTTTGTAAGTACCTGTTTTAAAAAATACTTTTAAAAGTACTTTCAAAATATTTAATGAATTTTCATTAAAGTTTTATTTGCCCTTGAAATATTCTTTCTCTTTTTATAAAGTGTGCTAAATTTTCCTCCATAAATTAAGGCACCAATTATTTAGTTAGATGTGTTTTTAAAAATTATGGGAGCAGAACACTGTTAAAAATTATCCTTGGTTCTCTTCTGTTCTCAGCCATCAAAAATAAAAATGAGATAATTCTTAGTTGTTACAAACATCCTCAGCAATATATTGTCAGATATCATGACAAAGAAAATAGTTAGATACACACAGAACTTACAAATATAGGCATTCCTCAAATTATTCTAACACAAAAACAAAAATACCAAAAGTATGGTTCTACATTTGAAATATTTTCAAAAATCTCTGGTTTGCATCTATAATTGTGACTCTGACCCAGGATAGAAACTAGAGTGAAAATATAAATCAACTCATAGCTATTAAGAAGACAACATCTTCTAACAAAATAATGAAAGCTATCCAAAAATAATGTATAATTATGAAATTATTTTAATACCACCAAATTTGACATATATTTTCATCCTCTGTCCTACTTCCACCCATTTCATCTTTTCTCTGTCTCCATTTCTAAGAATCCAGGTATATACTTTAGGATTTTCTTTTCTTTTTAAAGAATTGATTCTTAAATGTAAGAACCAAGCTGGAAGATGTTCTTCAACATTCATAAATATTATTGTGCTCCAGCATGGCTGGTGCCAATTGTGTTTAACAGGTTTATACGTCTTCTATTTTTCTAAGACCAGACAGAGGGACAGAAACTAAGGATATGTTAATAATTACAGACAGATGCATCCTAAGGGTTCCTCATCAGTGTTAACTAAATGTCATGTACTAAAGGACATGTATAATAAATGCTTATGTTTATTAAATATGTTTTATACAAACATTGTATAATAAATGTTTGTTACTTAACCAGATTATTTTTTCTACAAGAAGTGATATAAATTGCCATTATTAAAAATTTGTTATAGGAACCTGGGGCTGTTTAATTTGGGTGAAAGTGTTGAAGTATGGAGAATGGAAGCAAGCAATATAATGGAAGAAAATGAATGAGACAGCAAGAAGTTTTACTGAAAAACATAGAGGAGAAAGAGTAGAAATAGAAGTAAGAGAAAAATAATTTTCTAGGACATATATAAAAAATTTAAGATACTGTATATGCTATCTGTGCACAAAATTTTTAAAAACCTACATGTTGACAGAATAGAATAAAATAGGACTGTCTGGTCCAACAGTTTCTACCAAACTTTGCTATTCTTTCTAATAATGTTTCTCATTTAGCAAAAACAAACAAACAACAATAGCAACAAAAATAGCTTCAGTAATGATATACCAACTTATGATTTTTACAGATGTATTGCTTAGTTTTCCATGTATTATTTTATTGCACATTAGACAAATTCTTTCAAAATCTAAACCTGTGGTCCTTTTAGTCAGTACAAATTTACTAAATAAATGAATGCAGTAAGGATAGCTTATAATCAGCATATAAAGGAGGAATTGAATTAGAGATACCTATTTCTATTATGTGTGTGTTGTGTATGTTCTTCTTTTGAGTACTCAGCTATTAATCTTCAGAAATATAGTTACTGTGGTGATGCATTGAATGTATTTCCCAAAATTCAGTTTTGATGAGAAATCTAAAAAAGAACAGGTGGTATTTTTGCCAGATCACAGGTGCAAGGAAGAAGGGGGAAAAAGTTGAGTAGAATTAAGGGAACTAAAAAGTAGGTGTGAGAGACAAAAGAGCTACAAAAAGTTTACTAGGCAGAAATGGGTAGACAGGGGAACTAAGAAAGGAAGCAGGAGATAAGAGAAAGTAGATAGTAGGAGGGAGTCCCCACTGGGAGACAGCTGCAGAAAACATCTGTAGACACTTCTCCATCACCACCAGGAAGGAGGAACCCTGCCACAGAGGCATGCAAAAAAGCCTTAACTACCTGTGATATTTGGTTGGAGGGCATATACAATGCTCAATGTACCAGCCTCTAATTACTCTATGACAACCCCAGTTCTGCCCTCCCAGTGGAAAACATATGTCAAAGCAGCACTTCGTATTGATTGAAACACAAGGAAATTCTTTGATTCATCTCTTTCCCTACAACATGCCTGCCTTATTTCACCCTCATTTGTCTGAAGAAAAAGAAAAAAGCATTTCCTTTCAAGGAGAGATAAGACAAGGCTCTGATTCATTTATCATGTAACTGTTTTTGCTTGGCCATTATACCTAAGGTTAAAAAAAAAAAAAATCTGCCAACACTGCCCTGTCACGCTGGCATTGAATGTAACAATAGGCATGACAGAGGTACTAGCAGCTGGAAGAGTACACTGTTTAAAGTGCTAGTACTGATGACTGGGCCAGCCACGTGGAAGACTGAACAAATCTTGAGAAGATCCACTGTGAGAAGGATCGGCTTCCCTGCTCTGCCCCTTGCACATCACACCTTTCCTATGCTCCACATTATCCCATTTACAGCTCATTCAGAACTAATGTAGCAGAGACAAAACACGGAGAAGTCAGAGAGAGAAACCTTACAAAGGAAAGGAAATTCTTTATTCTGACAAGAGTATGTCATAGATTTGAAAAAGAGGAATACAGTGTGGATTTCTGGATGCACATTACTTTGGCCCATTTAACTCATTCAATCAAATGAATATTGGCCCTCATGGAGTGACAGCATTTTGTGGGTCAATCACAGGCACATTTGTGTGCATGGGATGCTCTACAGAGCCAGGGTCTCCAGGTCAATAATGAGCCAAATGCTGTTTATGGTGCCACTCCTGGAGTTAGTGCATCTGAAAGCTGGTGCTTTTGAAGTGTGGCCAGCTGAAAGAAACAAGTGGCCACAGAAAACATAATGGAACCCATAAGAGGCATGGGCAAAAATCGCACATACACAATTACCTGATTGTTAGACTTTCCATTCAATTACAGAGTCCACCTTGCCTTTACGATGACTTGCTGAGCAATGCTGGAAAGTCATTAAACTTTCTCTGCTACTCAGTCTTTCAATTTATAAAATAAGTTAATAAAGGCAATTTGATATAGTGTTCCATATAAGCAGGTGTCCTTGAGACCATTCACTTTTATTTAAGAGATCAAATAGTTTAGCTTCCTATTGACAGGTTCACATGCTAGCACAGAAAATATCTCTGAAGGACAACAACCAAATACCTAGGACATCCATAAAACCAAAGTTTAGAGTTAGTTGGCATAGGAGAACAATCCTTCTCTACCCTCGCTCAGGCCCTAAAATTAATCTTTCTTTAATCAGGAAAGATTAAGGTCCAATCTTTAAGAATATCAAAATGATCAAGTTCTTCTTTCCATATTTAGCTAAGAATAGTCACAAAGGTGTATCCATTGTGACCAAGAACCAAGAATTGAGGTCAATAGAAAAGAAAAGTTAAAATGCCGTCACATTGAGTGATCCTGACATATTATTCCTTCACTCCAACCACGTTCGATTCAGCGCTTAAGTATCTGGGAAATAAAAGAAGAAAGATTTTTCTTTTATCTTTTTTTTTTTTTAAGGAAGAAAGAGAAAGCCTAAGAAAACAAGTAGGAAGGTAAATGAAGACAACTTTGTGGCGCACAAACTTTTACTTCTCTTTTCCCCAGCCATGTCAAATACTTCATTGATAAGGACAAAAGCCATTTATGTAACTTCAAATTAGCATTCTCCCATTCAAACCATCATCTTCTCACTCCCACACAGCTTTTAATGAAATATCATGCAGACACTGTAGATGCTTGATAAATTCTATCTAACTGTAGGCCTAGGAGTTCTCATAGTTTAGCTTTTTTTTTTTAACATAAGAACAGAGAAAGAAGGAGGGAGGGAGGGAGGGAGGGAGAGAGAGAGAGAGAGAGAGAGAGAGAGAGAGAGAGAGAGAGAGAGAGAGAACTATAGCCCTTGGAGTATAAAGAGACATAGCAACTTATATCTGCATTTGTGTTTATTTTATGCACAAGACTTTTGTCTTTTCGAAAATGTTTAGTGCTCTTGTACAAATAAGTTCAGAGAGTGAAATTTTACTTGCACATTGATTTATGTAAGTGATGTAAGTTCTATCATGTTTATTACATGCTAAATTTCCTTAAAGGAAAGATTGATGTTTCCTTTTACCTCCTAGTCCCAATAGATGCTGATTGACCAAGAAATGCATGTTTTAGGGCCAGTCTGTGGAGGCACTTCATCTCCTGTCATTGCTAGTTTTATACTCCTGATATTATTCTTTCATTTGTTTGCTTTTTAAAATAAGAACAGTCTGTGCCTCTCATCTTGTTTTTAAATAAGCTACTTAATTATGGTGTTTAAAACTTTTATATTTTACCCTCAAGCCTGCTGTTGATCATTTTTGTCAAAATTGAATGCCTGCCCTTTGAAAGGTCGTTTCTAAAGTTTAAACCTGTTGGTTTGTGCTATTACAGCAAATCTCACCACAGAATGTTTGGTGCTGTACAATAACCACCCGTTCACTGCTGTGTGTAATAAATAATGGAGTCAAAAGCCACTATTTCCTCTTAGTGGTGAAGATCAGCTTTTAAACATATCTACATTTTGGTTTGCCTTTTCACATTTTCAAGTAGCTAGTAAGAGAATAACCCAAAATCATTTTACAATGGCACCATTTTTTACATAACTTTTTGAAAGGTAGTATCATTACGTATGGAGTATGGTAAGACAATGATAAATTTCACTAATACACTCAATAAATTATTTCCCTAGTCATAATTATCCATAGCTTTATGGATTCAACAACTAAATAATCTTTTATTTTTATTTGACACAAGGTGGTGTTATATTATTCATTAGAAAGAGAATATGATTTCTAAAAACAATTGGAGAAAGTCTAAAATATAAATATATTACCAAAAATATACATACAGTACAGAAAAATAAAAATAAGTTTCAGAAGAGAAATTTTAAAAAAATGTAAAGATAATAAGGCATTTTTTAACCAGGAATAAGGATTAGTTATAACAAATGTGTTTTAAATTTGACCCTTGGCTACCAGGAACTGATACTCAATGCGGGTGGGGGAAGAGAATGGATTGTGCTCTGCAATCACTATTTAATCATTTTGGAGACACATACCATCACCTTTTCCTTGATAACTGCAGAGTTCACAGGGGTCCTAAAAATGAATACTGGAATTGCTTTTCCGTGTTGATAACCATGACTTAAAGGAATCAAATACTATATCCTGGAGAACTGAAGGAAGTAACTCAGTAGACCTCAAATTGATATACAGCTCCAATAAAGTTTCCAACTATGGGAACTAGTGTTATGATTGATACCAAAAATGTTGAAAATCATAAGCAACTAGTATAGTGGTATACATATTGTATGGATATTAAATATATCATTGTGGATTCTGAAAGACAACTCTCTTAGAATGACAGTCGGGTATTTCTGTCTCTATTAATCTTTTTAAGTATATACAGTACTCTAAAAAGTGACAGTAAAAAATAATTCTATTATTTGTTGTATTTTGATGCCCCAGAAATCACAGATATGAAAGTGTATTTTACTCTTCAGTTATCTTGGAAAAATAAAATGCAGGCAATGTTCCAGGTATTATTATAGCACGAATATAGAATTAGTTTTACAAGAACATTGGCCTAAACATTTACTAAATGCATGATATCCCATAATCATTTTTCTCATTTTTGTTAAAGGGATATAATTGTAACACTTTGAATTTGAGAAGCAAACAAACCTGGCTTTGAAACCAAAGCCCAATACATATTGTTTGATCCAGAGAACATTACTTAACTACTTAATACCTCTGTTTCATAGACTTCCAAACAGTGACAACACAGACTTTGGTGAAGGCAAAATTATATGTGAAGCACCTCTCACAGACTCTGACAAAGTTAGTGTTTAAGAAATCTTACTTATTTATCCACAAAGAACCTTTCCACAGTCACATAATATATAACAGCAGAAACACTCCCTCTGAGTCAATTCTGGAGATTATTTTATTAATATTGCTAGTGATCCAGCCAATACCAGTAGCAAGAAGAAGCTTCATTTTTTTTGTTGTTGTCACTATCAATGGAATTCTCTATTATTTTAAAATTCCCTTATCTCTATTCACTTTTAACTTTTTCCACTTATACACAAGTCCATCCTTTTGCTATTACACAGTTATTAAAGAGAAGGTAGAAGAAAGATAAATTAACATGTTTTTTGGTACATACAAAAGCAAGTACTCCTAGAAGACAATCCAGTGCCAGTAAACCAAATATTTTCAGCAAGTCAACATATGTTAAAACTGTGGCAATTGATGTGACCTCAAAAATTTTAACCTTTTAGCTTTTATATTCATATTGCCAAACAACCTTCCAACAGTCATTTTAATCATGACCTTTGAGGATATGATAAGATCAAAAAATAGTGTAAATAGAAGGAACATCTTGTATTCATGGTTTGGTTTTAAAGTGTTTTTCTACTTTGACATATCAAAAAGGCTTCATCAATTTATCCTTTTTTATCCATCAAAAACATACAACTCCCATTCCAAATGTCTGATTTTAAAAACTTTTGCTGTTAAGATGTTTGTAGATAAAAGAATACTCTGTGAATAACATATATAATGTCAATGGCGTGTCTATCAGTGGTTCTACTGGACAACGTTTATTTTACAGCAAAAGAAAGCATTGTATATCCCCAGTATCAATTCAAACTATGTTTATGTTAATTTAAATATTTAAAACTAAAATCAGATATAAATACCCTATATAAATATAAAATTAAAACTATAAATTAAACATGATCAAAAGTACATAAGAAATAAATTAAAATTAACTTCAACATAATATTTAAGGGTGCTTTACTTAAGACAAATTTCCAAATCTAGCCTATTGTGCTGATGGCCTAAAGCAGTTTCTCTTAAGTATAACCATAAAGCTTTGTTTAATGCCTTAACTTTTCTAACTAATTAATGAGATGTCCATTAGCTAAACAAAAGAGATAATTGATAAGCAATTGAACATAAAATTCTGGAGTTCAGGGATATTGTTTAAGCTGGAGTTATCAAACTTAGAGTTGAACACAATTACATGATATCTAGTGCTATCATGGGAGACGTGTAGAGATTGGAAAGAATGGGTTTCATAGCCATAGAAGCATGATAAAATAATGATCCAAACCCACTAAGAGAAAGAAAAAAAATGTCTCTGTGCATCTGAGTCACCTTTTAATTTTTTATCACTTGTCTATGGATGTATGCCTATCTTTAGTTCAAATTAGTGGGTTTTAAACTGTATGCAGTGGGAGGTAGAGTCTACAGAGTTGTCTCAGTGGGTGATAAAGAGGAACCGCTAAAATACAGGAAAAAATTACTAGAGATTTTTTAACTCATCATTGCTTCATGCAGAAAGACTTTGTTTAAAGTATTAAAGACCTAAATAAGTTTCTCTTAAAGAATTAGTTTCATTGATAGAAAAAGATGAATAATTCTCTTCTTACAAATTTGAGATGTACTTGTTTTATATGAGATGGAAACTAGGATACATGCCTACAGAAAATCAGTAGCTTTTGGTCTCTAGAAGATTAAAGTCAGAATCTTTATGTCAGTGTTCTGGTGCTATCTTAATTTGGTTTCTTGCCAATTACATGCTTTACTATGCCTATTCATGTACCTAGAAGCAGATGTGCAATCCTTTCTCCCTTTTTGACTTCGGCAGAGTTCTGCTTCCTCAGAACTTTGGCTTATAAATATCATTCGGGGTTTTGATTCCATCTCATGATACCTTTCATTTTTAGCTCCACTTCTTACCCACTATTTCCCTATTTCCCAATTCAAATTCCCAAAATAAAGACTACAATAGACCCTGAATACCTTTCCACACCAAAAATTCTTATGCTACTGGTGCCTTCCTGTGGACAATCAACAAAATCACGAAACCAAAGTTCCTGCTCAAGTCAGATTCTTAAAAAGTAGCTGTGAACAGGTAAGAATGAATTGAGAAGGATCATAATTGGTTAGGAACCAGGATTGACATCTGTAGCATAGCAATGAACACAATTTATTCAATGCAAACCTTCAATGAAAATGAAAACAAAAGTTCATACTTCAAGTAATTTACCAAAGACAATGATTACGTAGGGCACAATGTCAGAGAATGGCTGTGACTATAACTACTAGGAAAATATATTAATTTTAGCCAAATAATACCTGATCTCAGTGACATTTGTGTGTATCATGCTGAACTATAATTTAAGAAGTGATTTATAAAAATCAATATAGTGTACGGCTAGCTTCTTAATGAGTTCTGACATATTTTCTACCTCAACCAGAAGAGATTTAAGTACCTCAGATCACAGCCATATGAGATCATTAACTAATATTCAAATAACCAGAGAAATCACAGCTGCCAAAAAAATAAAATTGATGCACTATATGAATTTCACAAAACACTTCATTTTCACTCCTTTTCATAAGAGTGGTTTAAGACAAACAAAAATAAATCAACTTCTTAGCCATGGTAAAAATCAATTTTTAACAAACATAAATGCTCTAGTTTAGAATTGCCAGCTGAGGAATTAAGTATGGGAGCTCTTAACTTAGATTTAACATGCATAAAATTTTCCACTTATACTGCTTCTAGTACCTCTAAAAATTTCCTAATCTTATACACAGCAAAAAAAAGGGACTTCAAAAGATTAAAAATTTTAAATATTTAACCTCAAAATAAATCAATTAATGACAGTAGTTACTTTAAAAAAATTATTTTGCTTGAATGGTCATTAAACACCTAGAATGTACAAAGGGAATCAAAGTCTTTATATAACAATTTTTAAAAAGGCTTCTCCAGCAGGTGAGAACTCCAAATTTAATGAAGAATAAACAAATTACAATTCATTGTGAATGCCAAGGCTCAGTGTTGGAAACTCTGTGATTTCAGTATAACTCCCTCAAGAGTTAGGTCATATTTGTTAGTTATTGAATTTTGTGTACATATTTAAACTTCTTCCTCCTTAACATACATTTGTTCTATTCACATAGAAGGTAGATGTATAGAATTTGACATAATTAGCTACAAGCCTGAAAAGGGATAAAAATAAATAAAAATGAAAATTCGAAATGCCTTTGTCATGTTCTTGGGGAACCTGTAGCAGAGAGAAAGGAGGATGCATCATTTTTTGATAAATGCTAACATGTCATGAGATGTTACTGTTATTTAATTTGCATTACTTCAGTGGATAACAACAAAATTGCTGCTTCTGTTTCATTATACTTTTATAGGTTTAACTCTGAAAAGACATATCACTTGGGTGGTATAGTCCCACTTATGAGGACAAGTTATGTGTACATTTTTTATATTTGTGATTCATTTTTTAAAAAAACATTATTTGAAGATCAGTAAAAGCAAATACTACACTACCTGGTGGTTACTGAACATATAAAATCTATTATCCCAGAAATGTTATTCAAGTTGGAACTCTGAAAAAGTCCAAGATGAATTCATAAATTGATCCCACTATAAATTATTTAAAAGGTAGTATTCCTAATCTTAGAGAATTACAAAGAGTATAATTAGCTCCTCCCAAAATAATTATTTGTCTGCTATTGCCATAAGCGAACAGGAACAATTGATTCTTGAAGTTGAAAAGAATGTTCCTGATTTTCATTCTCAACTCTTATATTTTAATGATGGGAAAGATAACTTTCATAAGCTTAAATAATGTTCCCAGTGTCAAATAAATGGATTTACAGTACTATAAAAATTGTTGTATCATCATCTAAATGAAATTTTAAATCTAGATGAACTATGTCATTAAGGCAGCAACATATTTTTAAACATATTTTTTAAAAAAAAAAAAAGGAAGGAAGGAAGAAACTAAACATCATGGAAGATCCTTGTAAAGGAAATAGTCTCTTGAAAAACACATATTGACCAGGGGGTGAGAAAAAAATGTTAAAATGTTTAAAATGTTTTCTACATTCCTTCATTTTAGTCCTTCTTCATATGTAGTACAAGGGAGACGATGTTAACATTAAATAAAATAACATAAAATGAAACAAGAAATTATATTTGAAATTAAATAGAATTTTATAGGTTGACTGTAATCATAAACCTTGAGAAATAGCACCTTATATTTTCATCATGTGAATTAAACTTATTACAAACATCCAAAAATTGGGAGATTTCACAGAAAATTCCACACTTTCAGTTTCTCTTGAAAATACCGTGCCAGGTTTGAATTTTCAATTGTGAACATTTCATAGGCACTAATAGCTGACCCTTTAGACAATTATGTCCTCTTCAAGTACCCCCAAGCTCTCCATCATTCCCTATTGTTGACTCAAATGCATTAAATTCCTGGACTTATCTATATTCCTATAAGGTTGTAACTTCACCAATAATCAATAACTAATAGCTACATATAGCAAGGCAAACAATTTTACTCCCTAAAGACATCTATTATAGGAAACAACATCCATCAGGAATTTTTCATAAGCAAATAAACACTCAACTGTAATTGATTTAAACCACAAAGATATTTATTATCTTGCATATCAGAAAGTTCTGTGCTCAGGATTCTTTGGTGACTAATTTAGCAGTAAAGGATACATATCTCAAGCACCTAGAATTTATCAATTCCTGCTTTGCCATCCTACACTTACTGCCTTGATTATGTTGTCTACCTTCCCCTATCCCTTAAGTTGAATAGCATTGCTTCTGGCATTATAGCAGCCAACCAAGTCCAGAGTGAAAAAAGAGAAGTATCTCTTTTATCTCCTTTTACCATTGAGGAAATATTTCCCAAAATGTCTCCAGTGGAATTCCCCCCACATCTCATTTCTGCTCCTCTCTGATTGAAAAGGAGGGCCAACCTCCCCTATACCGCATAGCTACTGTATTAGTCAGGGTTCTCCAGAATAACAGAACCAACAGGATGGACAGGTGTAGCTGTAGAAAGTGGTTTATTTTCAAGAAAATAGGCTCACAGGTTTATGAAGCCTAGCAAGTCCAAAACCTGGAGGATGAGCTGTCAGAGTGGAGACCAAGAAGAATGGATACTACAGTTCAAGTACTAGAGCCATCTGCTGGCAGAACTCCCTCTTACTAAGGGAAGGTGGGTCTTCTACTTTAACTACCTCTTTAAATGATTGAATGAGTCCCTCCTTTGTTACAAGGGATAATTTGTTTTACTCAAATTCCAGACACAACTCTGAATCCCCTTTTATTATTTGGAGGTTGATTCACTTATTGTTTCATAAAATCATTATTTCACAATGAACATTAAATTGCTTAGTGCATTTCATCATTTGTAAGCATCACAAGGAAACAGACTCAACTTTATATCCATTCACACCCACTCTAGTAGCTGTACTGCCCTACTTATAACACTTGAGATATAGCATAGCATAGTAATTAAAAGTACAGATTCTGAAACCAAATCACTTGGAACTGAATTCCAGTTTGTACTTAACAAATGTGTAACTTTGAAGAAATTATTTAACCTATCTCTGCTTCAATTTTCTCATTTAAAAAATTGCTTATTCAAGTAAGAAGAATATGTAAACTCCAAGAACAGAGGTGAGTACATAAATATGTCTTTTCTATTGTATTGTCTCTCCTATAAAATTTTTCTTTATAAGTTGTGTTATGCTTGTTGTTCTAAAAGCAGTACCACACTCTTTTAGAAAAGAAGTAGGGAAAGCAATGAGTAATCTTTGGTGAGGGAAGTATGTGTGGAGAGAAGACAGCTGCCTCAAGACAGAAAAAAAATATTCAGGAAAGTGAACTAAATGCCTTCAGAGAATAAAGAGAACAAGTTTTTAAGAGAAGAAGGAGCATCAGACATTTAATATGGAATATGGAATGATCCTTTGGTCCCAAACATAAATAAAAATAAGCAACGCTTTTATGACCCAAACAGCAGAGAAACTAAAGATTTCTTTAAATTATACATATAATTATAAATATAACCTATTTAAATGTTGTTATTTATAGTGTACTTATAGATTTGCTGTTGTATAATTATAAGAAACCTTTAGTTTTCCTATAATTATAAGAACTATAATTTTTACCATAAAGTTAGTATGTATAACAAGACTGCTGAGATATTAGGTGTCCCACAAAAGCTCATGTGTGAAACAATGTAAGAAAACTTAGAGGTGAAATGATTGGGTTATGAGAACCTTAACGTAATCAGTGCACTAATCTCCTGAAAGAAATTAACTGTGTAATAACTGAAGGTGGGTAGGATGTGACTAGAGGAGGTGGTTCCCTGGGGCATGCTTTTGGGGTATTTATTTTGTCTTTGTGGAATGGATCTCTCTCTCTCTCTCTCTCTCTCTCTCTCTCTCTCTCTCTCTCTCTCTCTCTCTCCTTCTTGATATTATGCCTTGAGCTGCTTTTTCCACCACACTCTTCCACCATAATGTTCTGCCTCACCTAGAATGTTCTGCCTCACCTAGAGTCCTTAAGAATGGAATTGGCTATCTAGGAACTAATACTTCTGAATCCGTGAGCCCCCAAATAAACTTATCTTCCTCTAATTATTCTTTTTAAGTCCTTTTGGACATAGAAGAAAAAAACCGACTGAAACAAAGACATTATTGTCTCATAATATCTGTGGACCAGAAGTCCTGATCAATTTAGCTTGGTCTTCTGCTTCAGGGTCTCACGGGGCTTTAATACATGTGTCTCCCAGGGCATTAATCTCATCTAAGGTTCAAATGAGGAATGATCTGCTTCCCAGTTCATAGTTGTTGTGCTTCCTTGATGAGGGTCTTTATTTCTGGCTGGTTGGCTGCTAGAGGCTGTCCCTACACTTGCCACTTAGTCTTGTCCACATGGAAGCTCACAATATGGCATCTTTCTTCTTCAAAGTCAGGAAGTGATATAATTCAGAATCCTAGCAATATGAATGACATAATCATATGTAAGGAAATCATTCACACATAATCACGTGTGTCTTCATTTCTTTGCTGAATCTTATTGGAAAGAATTTACAGGTCCTGACCATTTTCAAGGGGAGGAGTTTATGCAAGGATTTGAATACTTTGTATTACGGGACCAAAATAGAGCCTACCTAACTCATAAAAACATCTTTTTCCCCCAATATTTGTAATCACATAAGAACTGCATTTTCCCTTGTCTTTGGCTATTAGGAAATGAAAGTCCAAAAATTGACTCAGCTTTAATAATAATATAAAGCAAAATAGCCTATATATTTGCAATGAAATGTTTCCCTAGTCAATTTTCCCTCTAGATAGACATTTACTATACCATTGCCATTAATTTACATCATTTTATCCATTTATATTGAGTATATTTCTTGTGTTTATAAATTTTTCTGAATTTTCCATAAATGCCCTGTAGCTAGAGTCACGAAATCAATCATTATATCACAAGGACATTGTTAAAGAGTAGCTCAGCTTTGGAAAGTCTGAATTTACAATGCACCTTCACCTTCTCTATTCTTCTCCATTGACACTGAAGACATCCCCAGAGGTAAAAACAGGTTCCCACCCCTCGCCTTGATGCCACTACTGATCTCCCTAATTACAGTAAAAGTCATTTAACTCAGTTACTATATTAAGTCAGTACAACTTTCATTTAATCAGAAATGCCCCTTTCTATAAAAGTACTCTTCTAATATCTAAGCTAAAAGAAATTAATGTGAAAAATATGATCCCATCAGGAACTGGAATTATTAAGGAAAGAGCTTCAGCTTGAATATGTATTCTGTAAATAGGTGCATGTTTTAAAGCAGTAGGGAAACTATGACAATGTTTAAGAAGAACATTACTTCAAACTAAGTGTCATGATCTGTGAAACATTCCAGAAGATTTTCCTCAATTTTTATCAATATTAGTATATGACTTTAAAAAGCATTTTGTGTTAACTTTATGAAGCATATTTTCATTTCATGTTATTTGTGTTTTTATTCAAATCATAGGACTAAAACACAAGAATAATTAATAACTTTGAAATGCCCTGTAATTTTATTTTTTAAATACTTTTAGTCATAGATGAACACAATATCTTTGTTTTATTTATTTATTTATTTATTTATTTATTTATTTTATGTGGTGCTGAGGATCGAACCCAGTGCCTCACACGTGCCAGGCAAGCGCTCTACCACTGAGACACAACCCCAGCCCCTCCCCTGTAATTTTTATGTCGGCTCCTTTCAGGAGTTTGTTTTCTGGTGAATAATAATTTTATACAAAGAGAAAATGAGAAAAAAATTAAAGGTATGTTTTCATCTTGCATTTTTCTCACCATTGTAAAAAAATAAATGTGTTACTGCTTTTCTGGTATTAACTTTACTTAGAATTAAATGATACGCTTTAACATTTTCAATGTTAGTGATAGCTATGTGTGATTATGGTGATTAGGATTAAATCATTTGGTTATATGGGTTGTTTGACCTCATTTACATAGAAGCAAATTTAAAAGGATTTAAACTATCTCCTTTTTTGGAGAATGACAATTTCTTCATAGTCAGCAACCAGTTCCTATGGCTACATCTTCTCAGTGTGATGTAACACCTAGATTTTTAATAGGATAGGACTGGTTCCACACTCGGATGTATGCCTGAAATGTTCTTTAAAGTGTCCCTGTGATTTTAAGAAGGAACAGTAATATGCATGCTAAATCTAGATGTCTTTTAAACAGGAAAAAGGACACTGCAATACTGCTGCAGAGGCCAAGAGAGGGTGTGGGGAAAGGATGGTTGGTCTACACTAAACCCAAATATGCCTGCTTTGGAAAGTTAATCTCACTGCCTGCACTTCACATGGGACTGTTTGTCAGAAGATTGCTTTCTATTCATTATTACTCTCATATTCAGCAAGAAGGGACTTGGCCAAACCAGTAATATAAATGCATTGTATGCTCTACCCTCCCTCTTTATGATTAATTCTACCAGTGGTGCAAATTTGCATGAATGAATGTCAGTGTGTTTTCTGCCCTGAACATTTCCTGCTGGCTTCAGTTCAGCCCTGCTGACATTTATTACAAATAATAGCTAAATATTCCTGATTTAATAGCTGCAGTGGCCCCACATCTGAAGGTGATGTCTGTAATAAAAGCAGACAAGACAAGCTTATAACAAATACTAATCAGATTGTGTTTGCACATATAATGGATAAGCCTCATGGATATACTCACAAAATGTAATGTTTTTTTCAAATGCAGCTGCTGGAAGTCACAGTTCAAGAACATATTGGTTGCTTTATTTCTTTTTCATTTCTCTTCTTCTCCATCTCCTTTAAGTACCTAAGGACTCTGTGCACAATCAAGATAGAATATTATCCTCTTTTTTATCTAGGAAAAAAACAGGACAGTAAACACTGAAGACTGGCTGTGTCCTTTTATTCCTCTTTTGTTGTTCCTTCTAAACAAAGGGCATTGTCCCCTGATAAATTCCATTTTCTGCCTCTTATTCAAAAGTTAGTTTACACACCAGCTCCAGTGATTCCCACACAATGCAGTGACTGGCAAAGATACAAATAACTTTCAAAGTTCTTTCAACCTGTTGACCCAGTTGTCCCTTCTGAAAGATATAAACTAGCCTTCCACACCTCTTACAATTGATAAAGGAGACTATAAAACCTAGAGATCACAAAAAGAAGACACACTGCCTACTAAAGGCAGGTTTTAAAAGCTTTGGGGAATAAAAGGTGCTTTTCTCTTTATCCTACCCAAACTTCACAAGCTTTCACATGAAAATAGAAGAAGGTCAAATTAGCATTGTCTTTACTTTGACATTTAAACACAAGAATTTTATTCACTTGGCATTAATTGTGACTAACTTTATGAAAATACAACTTTTTTTTCATTTTCCCATTTTCCAGTTTTCTTTTCAGAGAAAACTGTGCCGAAATATATAATTAGAGATGAATACAGCTACCAGAATTTTTTTATAAATATTTCATTAAGATATAGTATTTGATTGGCATACATTCCCTGTGTTGCATAAACCACTTGACTCTGGAAACAAAAGTCTTAATCACAAATTATTTTAAAATCTTCCAAAGTATGAACTCCAAAATATATTTCCTTTGAAGTTTGAGAATAATAAACTCAGGCAAAGGTTAGGAACTGGATATTTTTCTGGATGCCCAACATCATGTCCTATTCTTACTGACTCACCCAAGAATACCCCATATCATAGCTTCTAACCCTAACCCTCCTCTGATCCTCCCAATGTTAGGGGACTTGCAGATGAAGATGGTGGGGACACAAGGTTAAAAGAATAATTCTATCAAATGGTCCCACTGTGCAGCCCCCCTCCCCCACCCTCCACCACACACACACACACATGCTGTCTTTGTCAAAAAGCAATTTACCTACAGTCCTGCCTGGCCTAAGTGGATAGAATATGTCACTTTCCTCAGCAAACTACCTGTTATCTAGAAGGAAATGCAGTCAGGAAATAATGTTGATAAGAGGAATGCAAACTGCTTTGAAGGGAAAAAAATTGTGACTCTTTTCACAGACCAGATTCTGGAAGATGGGGATAATTACTCTTAATCATAAAATCTGTAAGAATTTACGGTTAAGAAACCAATTAGAGGGGCTGGAGCTGGAGCTCAGTGGCAGAGTCCTCGCCTAACACATGTGAGGCTCTGGGTTCGAGCCTTAGCACTGCATAAAATAAACAAATACAATAAAGGCATGCTGTCCATCTACAACTACAAAAAAAAAAAAAAAAAGAAAAAAGAATCCAATTAGAACTGTTCGGCATGGGCCAAGGGGACCTAGAATTGTCATGGCAATAGGTACTTGAAAGTCTGAGGTTACACTGCTGTCAGTAAAAAGTCAAGAAGTGGATCTGGGCAAGATCTTCAAGAAATTTCTCTAGGATTCCCTAATAAAAATGGAGTGCAAGAGAGGCATACTGTCCCTCTCCTCTCTGAGAGGACACACTCTCTCTCTTGAGAGTGTCCTTGTTCCCTTTTCATATCCCTCAATAAAACTTGGGCCTGTTACTCTGAGTGACATGTTGGAAATCTTTCTGACTTAATTGTAACAATAAGGGTTTGAAGGGGGTCTTCTTGCTGCCTCAGTTTCCTGGAAGGCCCCAACTCTGTAACATCAGCAATCCTGAATATGAGTTCTCAACACATTGGTGCTTCTTCTCAAACTCTGACTTTGAGCTGCTGCCACCACTACCTGAGTAGTTGGACATCACTGCATGAGTGACCCACAAGGGAATCAAAATAACAGATATAGATTCAAGAAAATTTCTATTACCTTGATAATAGGGAATTCAAATTGCTCATCTCCTCACCTCATGTGGCACAATCTCAGAATCAGAATTGGTTTGTTTATTGTGATCTTCAAAAGAAGTAGAAAATTAAGCAAAATGTACCTATATTAATCAGAAATTTCCTCGTGAATTTTATATCTAGAGAATGTTAGAGCTAGAAACTGAATTTAGAAATTATACTGGTTTTATGGATGAGGACAGTGAAGCTCAGGAAGGCAAAGTAACTTGCCAAAAGTCACATCACAAATTAGGTCAGAATTTGAATTATAATTCTTGTTTTAAGTCCCAGAAAATTTCTACCTCCCTTACACTATTCTATATTCAGCCCTATCTTACTTGTTCTCTTCTGGTTCACAAGAACCAGTTATTTGTTTCATCTGTCCTGAGCTGCAAAGTTTAGTCAATAGGTGTGCTGGATTTTGAGTCGAAAGATCATTCAGTCAATCATATTGTCTATGTATTGTTTTGTCTAGGAGCTGTATGGCTCACAGATAAACTAAATGATGTCATTGGTTTCTAATAGAACTTCTTCTCCTCTGGATAAGAAACCTTGCTCAGAATGACAGAGAACAATTTCATATATGTTTCTTCATTGCTAATGGTTGCCTTTTCATGGGCAGCCATTGGTAATCAGACATTTAGGTTGCTGGACTTTGTGTCCTTGCACTTTTTTCTATCATTTTTATCACTAAAAGCTATGCTTCTTCCAGAGATCCAGTTCATATGCTTAGCACACTGTGTTAAGATTCCTCCGTCTCCCACCATTTGCCTTTGCATATATTCAGTTTTGCTAAGTGTCCATTATGGTTCTGGATATATCTTACATAAATCTCTTTTAGCATCTATACTCCTTCTATGCCTTGGGCTGGGAATATCATTTCCCTACCCCATTTCTGTTCTGCTCAGATACTGCCTATTCTTTGAGACTTTTTTCTAAATATAAGCCAGATATGATTTCTTCCTACTCTGAGCACCTAATGCCCTTCTTGTCACTTCTATTTTAATAGTACTTATATATTGGCCTACCCACACTACAGTTATGATCGCTAAGTGCACTAGGCCATGTGTTTGATAATCCATCCTTATGCTGCACATCACATAGCACAAGGGCCTTACTACTCAGTGGGAAATATAATCTTACATATATTAAATTAATATTTATCTAGAAACCATATATATTAATCCTTATATTTCCTGTATCATAAAAGAAATACATCTTTGTAATGTTATATTAAAACTAAAAAGAAACATGTTACTTTAAGGTCATGAGAGCTATATGTAAATTGAAGAGAAAGTACAACAAATTTTATACTGCAGTATGCTCTATCTAGCAGAAGCTGTGTGCCTAACACTAGAAGGTTTTATTTGTTTGTTTAGTTTTGTAGGTTTTGTTAGAGCTTTATGGTTATATATAGTAGTTGGATTCATCCCGACAAACTCATACGTGCATGGAAATTGATTTCAGTTCATATCTCCTCGTTCCCCTCCCGTGCTCCCTCCCCACTCCCCTTCTCCTTCCTCCATTCTACTAAACTTCCTTTCACTCATTAATTTATATTTGATTGGTCCCTTATGTAATCTTACCCTTTCCTCCTGCTTTCTTTTATTTTACTCTGTTGCATATGAGAAAACATTCTACCTTTGAGTTTCTGAGTTTGACTAATTTCACTTAGCATCTCCACCCATTTACCAGCAAATGCCATAATTTCATTCTTTTAAATGCCTGAGTAGAACTCCATTATGTGTGTGTGTGTGTGTGTGTGTATAAAACAATTTCTTAATCCATTCATCTGTTGACAGGCACCTAGGTTGATTCTATAATTTAGCTATTGTGAAGTGTGCTGTTATAAACATTAAATTGACTGTTTCACTGTAGTATGCTGATTTTAGGTCTTTGGGGAAAATACCCAAGAGTGGGAGAGCTGGGTCATGTGGTGGTTCCATCCCTAGTTTTTTTTGAGAAATCTCCATACTGTTTTCCAGAGTGGTTGTACTAGCTAAGATTAGAAGTTTAAGTGGAGGAAGGCAGGAAATCTAAGGACTGACCAGCAAAGGAGAACATGCAGTTTTGGTTTATTTTAACACTAAGCATTGGTGTGAGAGACAGTCACCCAGAGGTGCTTTATTGTTGCTTTTCTTTCTTTTTCTTCTTCTCTCTTCTTTCTTTTTCTTCAGTACTAGAGATAGATCCCAGAGGTACTCTACAATTGAGTTATATCTGCAGCCTTTATTATTATTATTATCATTATTTTGACACAAGTTCTCAACAAGTTGCCCAGCCTCGCCCCTAAGTAGCTGGGATTACAAGTGTGCACTGCCATGCCTGGCTCTTTTTTATTTTATTTTTTTTTAATGACCACATTGTGATTGGTTAGGAGACCTATGCAGTATCCATTGCACCACAGAGCCAGTTTAAAGGTGCTTTCTGACCAGAAATGCTCTTAGCTTAAAATTGACCCCAAAGAGAGTCAACCCTTCAACTGTCCCTGGAAACGTCAATAGGCTGGATGTTCCAAAGAAGCTGAGTTTGGGTTAAGAAAAAAACAAAAACAAAAAAACTGCACCCTGGAAGCAAAGATCAGACTTTGACAGGTAAGAGGAAAGAACATTGCCAGTAGACCAAAGGAAAGGTTGTGCAACAAGGACTCAAAAGCCAGTGGTGTTGAGCATGGAGTCTGCATGCCCCTCAGTGTTTCCTTTAGTTGGTGCATTATAGAAAGTCAGATGCTCTAACACATACATTGACTGTTACAACTTCTGTAGATACAGTTATTGCCCTCACATTTAGCCACAAAATTACTGATTTGGGCCCTAAGAAGGAAGTATAGCTGACTTTTTCAGAGGCAACTTAACTTTCTGTGGGGCAATCACCCAAAACCATGCTTTTCAAACTTTAATGTGCTTATAAATCACCCATAGAACTTGATAAACTACAGATTTTGATTCACCTGGTATGGGTTTGGAATTCTGCATTTCTAACAAGTAGCCATGCTGGTTTCTATACCAAGCACTCAGTTGGAAAGACTTAAACAACACATAAACTCTGGCCTATCATACAGAACAGGCATATTTTAAAAAATTACAGTCTAATGTTTAAATTAAGTAATGTACATGCATAACTTATATACATACCATATAATTTAAATGTTATACTATCTATAACAACATGTTATATTATTTCAGGCCCCATATGTTATTATATTCCCTTGCCAACATATAACGAAACAATTTTAATCACTTGTTTTCATATTTATCTCTTGCCTCTGTCTGCTTATATTCCTCTAATAGATTCCAAATGAGAAATGTTCACTTCACAGATTTTAATTACCTGAAATCCTTTTTTCCTTATTGATTACCAAGAGCAAAGTAGCTTTTTGTGTTAACCTTTCAAAATGTCCAATTTAATTTATGAATACAATATTTTTCAGCTCAGTGTGTAGAGATGATGCATACTGCTTCGTACTGCCTTTATGAAAAGATCATTTTAATTACCCCACAAAAATATCTGGGATGGAGAATTGTGAAAGTTCATGAACAGAACTGCCCAATAATTTGTTGGAAGAGTACATACATGGCATCTGCAAAGCAATTGTATCTGTGGTAGATAAGGCATTCCCTTAACTGCTGAGAAAATTTGTTTTGACATCACATTAGGATTAAATCAGTTATGTAATATTCAACAACGGCATAATTCCATTTGTATTTATAAAAACAAAAGGCTGATTTTCTGGATTCCTAGGAATGACTAAACACTGGTATTAGGCCCAGAGACATCTCAGCAGGAATAAGGGGCTTCTATTAGTGAGGTCATCCAGAGGCATTTGAATGCACAGCTTCCATTATTCCAAATGTGGCCTCTATTCTAGGAAGCTTCAAGGTCACACCAACACTGCTTGATTGCAGTCACTTCTCTGATGCCTTCAGCAAGTGTTTGCTCCTTTTTACATTTTCTGGTCTTTGAAATTCACACAGCAACTTTATTCCCCCAACCCAATCAGAAGGCTTTCAAGCAAGTCATTCTGCAAAACACAAAATCAGGGGGAAAAGAAGCTAAATCAAACTCAAATAAAAAGCAGTGATAGAAGGCTTCAACAAAGTCCACACAGGGAATCAAGCTTGCTTTTAAACAAAAATATTGACATAGCAATTTAAAATAAATACCAGCTTCATATGCTGAACACTTTATTATTGGCTCACAGGACTGCAAATGTAAGGAACACATTCTTCTCTGAAACATTGCCAAAGGCAAACCTCTTAAAAGCCAAACATTGTGACATGTTCTTAAGTAGCTTGCCATCATGTGGATTGTTGCATTTGGTATAACATAACGCCCGCATGTTCATTAAGCCTACATTTTGCAATTAAGGTACATATGTTTTTCTTCTCCAAATGTCTGAAAGCCAGGTGGAACGAGTCAATCGCTCTGGTGACATTGAGCATTTCTATAACAATACTGAATTCTAGCGCAGCATTTTGCATAGTCTGCCTATTATATAGGAAAACAGAATTGCCAATATGTCCTTTTGTGTAAAGTTGTAAAAGCTCTGAAGATCTTAGCAAATACTGGCTATGTATTTACTAAGGTACATGCAGCAGATGTCTACAATTATCCTGTTAAAAAGTTTCATTATAAGAGACCCTTCAAATAAAACACTGCTGCCCGTAATTGTACATTAATTGGCTTCATTCAACTCTGAAGGTCTAGAAGAGCACTGACCTATGATTTATTATCACCAAAGCACATTTTATGCTAAAAATATTGAGGAGGTCTTTGTTTTTTCATTGCGTTTTAATTTTTAGGCAAAGTGTCTATATAAGTAAGACAAGTAGATTTTATGTTAACAATCAATATTTCTTTAAATATTTAGAAAGCAAAATGAAAATGAATTTCATTACAACCTGAGACAATACCTAACCATAAGAAGCAGAAACAGAGTAAAGAGGCTGACCTAAGAGTTATAATGGTTAAGTTTCAGTTCATTGGAAACTTGAAATCATGAGCACTCGGGCAACTGAAATGTTAGATGTCAAGTAGCTAAACAAAATACGGCTTTTAAAATAAATCCCAGCAAGGCTAGAGTTCTGTGACCTCACACAATCTACCTCTCTGGGTAGAGCACAGTATAACTCTCATGGCAATGTCAGAAAGAGCTAATTAGCTGAAAGCTATATCTCAGGTGAAAGGGCAATGGGGAGCAAAACAAAGATTGCTTCTAAATCGCTCTCCCCGTGTCTACTGGACAGGGGTTTGGGAAGATTGCTTAAAGTGCAAAAGCTCTTTCTGATATTTCTGACAGTTAAAGTACCCTAAATTGGAATGCACTCCTGTGTAACAGAATAAGGAAGAAAACAATTTCCATGAAGTGTGATGGTTAGGAGAGTGGTTACTTTATGCTGTGAATACCCAAGCAATTTGGTGAAGTTTGTCTTAAACTCTGAAAACATTAGATAAATATTATGTGTGAGGTCGTCAATGTTTTACCAGTCACTAGGCACCGAACCTATCCTCTCATACTTTACCACCCAGCTTAGCCACACCTTTCACCATTTTTTCTTTTGTTTTAGGAAAAGGCTTAGAGGAACACCGGACATTTATGATAGTAGAAAGTTTAGTAAAAGTGATGGGAGAGACTTGAAAATCTGAGGCACTTTTGATTTACCCCCCAGGACAGTGGAGTCAAGAGTACACTGGGCTAGAGTGATGATCTTTCAGTTACTAACTAGTGGGCATCTGGATAATCCTCTTAATCTTTCTTTGATTAGTAATATGTAAAATGAAGAGGTTTGTCTGCCTCTGGTTTTGAATTCCTCAGGATGACTACAAAATCCCACATTCACTTTTGGGAGGTGCATTTTTAAACCAGCGTTTTCTTCTTTTGTCTGTGTTAGTTCATCACTGAAGAAGGAAACCTAGGGTTTAATTACCTAAATCTCTCTAAGACACCCTTTATTCAGAAAGTTTCATCTATAAATATTAGAGTAATAAAAAACTTAGGAATTCCTAAGCATTTATAAAATGCAAAGAAAAAGAATGGTCCTGGGACACTAGGATATTTTGTAACTGTCAAAAACTGTCATGGGAGTCCACATAACATTAGGTGTTCACAAATGGTCAAAGATGGACAAAGTTTGGGAAGACTATGAAAGAACTGAGGAGAATATCCAAATAATTCAATCATGACTCCAAAATAATTTGTATGAAAACCACATCATTGAGGTACTAGTTTATGGTAAGACCCTTTACCTGTATCTGAAGTAAAAATCTATTGGGTACAAAGCATTGTCCAAGGTGCTGATGATAAGTGGAAAGAAAAATGAACAAAATGTGGACCCTACAAGGAAGAGATGACTCTTTTGTAAAAAGAAAAGGGGAAAAACAGGCAAACAAACTAAACTTGAGCCCAGGAGCTTTTTACACACCATAGTCACCTTGAAATTACTAGATATTACAGAGATGTGTGTGAAATAAACTCAGTTAATCAAATCAGCTTACTAAAAAACCTAACTCAGATAGTCTGAGTGGAAAAACTTTCAACCAATTCCAGGCTAAAATCAGACAATTTGGTCACCGCATGGAAGCAAACCAATATTCGGTTAATTTAACAGACATTTCACTTTGAATCAGGTGTTTGGCTGACATTCTAAAATAGTAAGAGCAAGACCAGACAGCAGAGAAAACAAAGCAAATGAATGACTAAAATGAATACAGAAATCACATAAACTATAAAATAAAAAAAGAGAGGGAGGGGAAGGAAAAAGAGAGGATTTAGTTGATTTTTAAATGTCCTTTCCCAGTTTAAAAAAAAAATCCCTTGATTACATATCCAAGATCAGAAATTAGAGAAAATGAGTTCAGACCATTACATACCACAAATAACTCCAGGATTTTACATGGAATAATGTATTTCAAAGCACATTCATTCAAGTCCTATTTAAATTATTTCCATTCAAAAAATGAAAGTAAGTGCCAAATTCAGCCAGGTTTGATGATAAAATGTAGTACAAACTTTTATCATTACATTAAAAACACAGGCTTACTTCCATAAATAAACTGATGTTTCTCTCTTGGGACTACTTAGGTTACTGAACTAAAAAATACTTAAAATATAATGCCATTTTTCAGCAAGTTATATAATTGCACCATATTTTTGTAATTTCTTTGAAAAAAAATGAAGTTATACCAAATCCATGTAAGTCACCCAAAATTTCCTTCTTTTACATGGTATGTTGGGATTGAGGGCAGAGAGGATTTGCGTCAAGAAATACAAACTGAAGCAGATCACATTTGCATCTTATAATTAAGGTCCATGATTAAAGTTGAATATCTCTAAATATCTCTACATACATCCCCTGATGTCACACTCGGATATTTCTTTTAATTTAGACACACTGTTCTGCTGTGTAACCAAGAAGTGAAATAAAGATCAGCCATTTTTGCTACTCAATTCTAGATGTTTCTACCATAATTTGGAAAGATTGCAGTCAAAATGCTTCACTTCCTGGATGTTAAAATCATGTTTCCTATGGGCATATTATGAGGCAAAACCAATAAGCAAAACTACACACTTATTTTGAATTAAACTAAAACCTGATTTATGTGAATTTTATTCATTGATGCTAACTTGAATTTTTTTGGTGGCAAAAATATCACGACTGTTTCTATATGCTGCTTGTATACTCTTGCCATGTTTCACTTAGCACACAATATAAAAATATTATGAGTAGTATATAAATCCCAGTACCTTTAGAAGAAATAGTTACCAAACATTCAGAGTCTCTAAAAAATAAACTAAAAGGAATGTTTTGATAGCTTACATATAAATTTTATCACTATGTTTATTGCAAAGATTATACTTAACATACTAGGCATTCTCAGTCATGGAATTTTAGAACTGAAAAACAACATAAAGTCTGGATAGTCCAGAATAGCATGAACGCAACACAGCTTCGCTGCCATTTATCTTTCCTAAACTCTAGGCAGACAGCACTAATCAATTTCAGCTCTCTTTTCTAACTGAGCCTCGGTGTGGCCTCAAATGCTTATCCATATAGCACTCCAGGTTGCTCTTACAAATGCATCACAGTTGACAAGAAGAAATAAATTTACAAGCTTTAATCAAGTCCAGCAACCTTAATATACAAATAAGGAAACTGAAATAAGAACATAAGTAATTTCCCATTTTGCTATTCCAGTAGTTTTGTAGGATAGCTAGGATTAAAACTGATTTTGAGCTTTTATAGCCACATCTTGTTGCCTTAAAGAACTTTTTTTAATAGTGAGAGACAGGAGGTTTGAAATTAGAATATTTTTAATTTAAAAATCTCATTGCCTTATTTTCATCACATTGCAGCTGTTGATTTTCATATACATAATGTGTTGTTATTTTTTCTCCTGCCTCTCTGTAAGCCAAAAATACATCCTAAGAACAGAACATTAGTCCCTTATCTTTTTTAAAAATGTACACATTATTGAAAAAGTTACAATTTGTGACAAACAGACTTGAAGAATTCATGGAGTTGGTCCTGATAATAGCTTCTCTTACCTGGTTCATCTCAGGTTTTCTTTTCTACTGACAAAAAATTCTGGTTTGTCCACCTGCACATGAGAATATCCTCATTGGTTATTCTGATGCCAAAAAGTCTATAATCTAACTTCATGTTACATTTTATCACCAATCAGCACTGGAATTCCTTGTCAAGGATTTGGTTTGGTTTTTGGCACTTGAGCTCTGGTCCCTATTCTCTACACATGTCCTTCTCCAGCTGTTCTACCACTCAAGAATAATACAGCTTCAGCCTGTAAAAGCTGTTAAGAAAAGGAAGAAGCCACTTGCTTCCTTTACCATCAATCATCCATCTACTCAATAAATAATTGCTCAGTATCTGTTATATGGCAGGTGCTCTTCTGAGTGTTAGGATTCAGCAGTTGATCAAGTAAAAACTCTAGACATCAGCAAGTTCACATTCTCATGTAAATATTGGCTAATAAATACACACACTGGCACATGTTGATTAGAATAAAATAAAAGTTTTTATTTTGTTGTTGTTGTTGTTTTTTAAAAAAGGATGAGGTATAGGGTTTGCTAAGGAGAGGCATGCTCTTCTGTATTGATAAGTCAGGGAAGACTATTAAAAACTCAACACTTAATCAGAAACCTCAAGAAGGTAAAGGGAAAATAAAGCTGATTATATCTGAGTAGAGAATCTCCATGCAAATAAGTCCTTAGCATACAGGTAATATTTAAAGCATGAGAATAAAACATATGATAGGGTATTTCACTCTTATTTTAAAGGTCAAGGCAGTGGCAAGAGACTAAGAAGAAATCAGTAGTAATGCAGGGAACAAGATAAAGAAGCATCCTAGAAATCATTTAACATGATTTAAAAATGAGAATGTGCTTTATTATGTGAAATGATGCTGTGCCTGAGTAAGATAAGGACCACGAATTGACCATTTCATTTATGCACATAAAAGGCATCCTAATGAGAGCTGTTTCAAGGTTGGCAACTGCCTTCAAAGATGAATGGAGACAAATGATCTACAGCATGCATCAAGCAGCCCTTTCTAGAAGTTCTACTCTAAAGAAGAGCTAATAAATGTGGTAAAGGGAAATCTGAGGGTTTTTATTGATTCTGTTAATTGTGTTTAAGATGGAGAAAAGCATATTAGTTGTTCACTTAAATAATCTGGTTAAAAATAAACAGGACATGAAGCAGGAGAGTAGAGAGACTCTGGAGCAATATCCTTGGTTGGTCCAGAGGGAAAAGAGTCTTAACAGCAAAGAGTGGGGTTGTGAGGAGTGGAGAGTGTTGCCATCTCTCAAAACACAGTTCATCCACAGTGAAGGAGGCAGAGTAGAGTTCACGTGTATGGATGCAGGGGTGGTGAATGATGTGATTACAGGAAGATAGCAAATTCTCTTCTGATAACTTTTTTCCATTGTTGTGAAACAAAGTTATCACTTCTAATGAAGAAAAGGAATGAAGGAGTGTCAAAGGTTTGAGAAGAAAGGAGACTCCCTCTTCTCCTCTGTCGGCTAAACAACCTAAACCAACCACCACCTTCACCCATGTTAATAGAAAAGCATTGGGAACTATCCACACTTTGCTAGTTATCCACACCACTGGTCCCTTACAATGAAGAGTTGACTAGTTTCCAGAAAGATTGGGAAAGGGTTGGCTTATCACTTTCACCTTGAAGACATATTTTGAAAATTAATCAGTAAACAAATAGATGTTCTTCTTCTTTCCGCATCCCCAATCATGTTCTCTTTATAACCTTATCATTTTAGTGCTTTCTCTTACCACTCAGGATAAACATCCCCCTAAAAAAAAAAAATTCCTTGCAGATGAATTCACTTGAGAATTAAGAGGAAAGAAAAGTGACTCACTGATCTTAGTCCTTCCCACTCATTTTCTTTAAACTGTCCCTACATCACTAGTTATATAAGTTGTGATGGGATAACTACGCCATAGAATTTTAAATGTCAGACACATATTGAGAAAATCTGAGTGATGTTGTCATATAAAATCTACATGACATGAGTAATTGTTGTTTCATGGTCTCATATTAAGACATAAATATAAAGCCATTCATATCCATGGCTGCTTCTAACACCAAACATATTCATTTGCAGTTCATCTGAGGAAAAGAAGTAGAAAAATAAGCAGGATTGAGGTATCCTCAGATGCTCAGATGTTTTTGACACTTCTAAAATTACCTCTTCATCAGGTGACATATTTCACTTAATATGGGAACTCTTTACTAATCAGCATGCCCAAGAGTAGAAGTCTAATATAATAGCAAGGCATACTTTGCTTAGCCAAGCCAGTTCCCTCACAGAGAAGAATAAAAAATAATCCTGTTGAATCCTGCTCCATACTGAAGCTAAGGCTAGAGGATCTTCTTAGAGAATTCAAGGGTCTTCTTTCCATAACCTTTCCTAGGATGAGTCTTAAATGTGATTTATTTGGCATTAATTACTATTAATAACTAGCAGCATGATTGCTGAAAAACTAGCTGGCCACTATTCAAGGGCTGGGAGTTCTCCATAGTCTGAGAACATTCAGAGTAAGACAGAGAGGATCATAAAGGGCACTGAGGGAGGAGCTGGCAGAGACTGTGATCTTTGGAAGCAGGATTTATGGTAACATTGAAACCAAAGTACAAAGAGGAAAAGTCAATCCAAGCAGAAAGAAAATAAATAAAAGAAGTGAAAATAAGTTTTTAGAAAATGAAGATAATAAAGCAATAATTTTTGAAATTAGCATAGGTCTTTACCCATATTAAATTAAAAAAATAAGTACATGGTTGATTGGATACTTAAACGCAAAAAAAGAAAAATATCATCATTTTCAATTTCTCTATAGTATATCATATTTTAAGCTCAAAAGTAATATAATAAATTAACAAAAGAGATTGACTGACTTACATAAAGAAAATATATAAGACATCATATCAGAAAACTTATAGTATCAGAAAACAGCACAAACTATAAACATGTATAATTTTTATTTTCTTTTCCTTCTCTCTTTTCATTCCCTACCCTTTCTGAATAATTCAGTCCCCAAACTGTTTAACAGATAGGTCCAAGCAAAATAGGCTCCAGAATGGGGGAACAGATAGACTAATGAGCCAGTGAGAAGTTGGAGCATTTGTTTGTGAGAAGGACTCCTTCTCAAAATCAGGAAAGGAATAGGAAAGCCCACAGAGGTGTCTGAGCTCAGTAGGAAGAGAACTTAGGTTCATGTGAGAGAGCAGGCTGGCACAAGGTACTGAATCCTAAGCAGAGGAGGAAGTCACCCATAGGGGCAAAAGGGGAACATGCTGGGCTGGGTTGTGGCTCAGTGGTAGAGCGCTTGCCTAGCATGCGTGAGGCACTGGGTTTGATCCTCAGCAACACGTAACAATTTAAAAAAATAAAGGTATTGTTCCACCTACAACTAAAAAATATATATTAAAAAAAAGTGGGGCAAGACGCTGAGGGAAGTTTGATATTAGAGAGATTGAATAAGTATGTATGCTGAAAATAAGGAGGCCAGATTCTTACTGTGGAAAAAAAATGACAAATGCAGACAAGAGAAAATGAGAAGTAATGTTGTATTGGCATTGAATACACATATCAGTATGGACTCACTGATTTAATAATATACAGACAGATGTAGATATATGGATATATTCTGTGTGTGTGTGTGTGTGTGTGTTAAGTACCTCTGTCTACTGAGAGCACCTGAAAGCAACCACACCCCAAAACCAATGAGTACTCCTTACACACAGAAATTGTTTTATATAAATGACTAGAATACACATTAAGTATTCATAGTGATTCTTTGTTTAACTATTGGATAATTTTCATTCTTTGCTATTTTTCAAATATTCTTTAATAAGCCTTCTTTATTTTAATAATGATAAAATATGGGAAATAAGGGGGAAAGGAGACAAAGTTACTATGACCTAGTCAAAACCCTCTTGTGAAAACAAATGGATACATACATACATACATACATACATATATATACACATAAATTCCCAGCAATGGAAAAGAAATCAACAAATGAAAAACTGTCTTATATTTACGGTCCCTAAAGTGGCAGCTAAAAAGCAAAAATATTTCATTTTCCTGCCTCCTTCAGAGCTCTTTGTGGCCAGACAACAAAATTCAGAACATAAAATATAGGCATAAGTTCCTAGAGATTTTAAATATAAATATGGAAGCTACTAGGAAATGGTTTTTGCTGTTTTGCTTTTTTGCTTCTTCCAGCCTGGAAGGGAATATTCTTTCTGTGGGTTCAGCAACAGACATTTTGTGACTTTGAGAACAATGACCTTAGCACTAAAGACAGCAGTATAGGAAGAAGAAAGCTGACCAAGACCTTGGTCATCTTGAGGTCCTGGCCACTTCTGGGCTTCTCAGTCCTGAGCTTGCTTCATGAACCAGTAATCCTTCAAGGATTTAAATTGCTACTTATAAATGACATAATTTTGTTCTTCTTTAGGACTAAATAAACTCCATTGGGTATATATGCCACATTTTCTTTATCCATTCATCTGTTGATGGACACTTAGGCTGGTTTCATAACTTGGTTATTGTAACTTGTACTACTATAAACATGGGTATGCAGGTATTGCTATTGTATACTGACTTTAATCCTCTTGGATAATGGAACTTGATAGCATTATATTAAGCAAAATAAGCCAGATTCAGAAAGTCAAGTGTCTCTCTCATATGTGGAAGCTATAGAGAAAAAAGGAAAAACAAAATGTGGTGTGGGTAAATCTCACAAAAACAGAAGGGAGACCAGTAGAGTACAGGAATGGAACCCGGGGCAGACAGGATGAGAGGAAAAGGAGAGGATGAGAGGAAAAGAGGAGGTATTGGGGGATGAAATTGACTAAATGATATTATGTGCATGCACAAATGTGTTATAATGAATTCCACTATTGTGCATAATTATAATACACCAATAAAATCTTTAAACAACAAAATAAAAAATAAATTGCTACTTATAACCGTGTTATAAGATTAAAGAGTGAGGGAGTAAAACAAATAAAAAGGTATTTACACTGTACATAAAGAGAAGAAGGTATGTGCCAAAATATCACATGATTTTCAAGACCAGGTTTAGCATAATGATGTTTATGCAGTCCTCACAGAATTACAAACATGTCCTATGTCTAATAACAAAAAGGGCACATCTTCCTAAAAACCACTCTGGCTGTGGGTGAGAACTTCCTAACCATCCTAAAATATGGTCCTCAATTCAACTACATAAGCATTTCTTATAAGCACTAATTTTATTTTTATATAGAACTCTATAATAATCTCAAGCCTATGGAGTATTTTTGCAAACAATGTGGACTTAGCTTATTTGCTGCTTCTCAAATCTTGCTGGTTCTAACATCAACAATAGAGAACTTGAGGCTAGGACAGGCAAGGGACTGTGGAGCCTTTAAGTGGTACTGGAGCAAATCCATAAGTGAGGTTTCATTCTTCACTGGGACATAATCCTAAGTGAACTGATGTGAGCAGAATTTCTTTTGGGTCTTACATATAAGTTTAAAAATGTATATATGTCAACACACAGCCTGAAAAAGGGTATTTCAATATAGACGTTTGGCAAGGGCTATTATCCAGAATATCTAATGAACTCATACAAATCCATAAGAAAAAAAATGAAAACATAAAAATGCAATAAAACAATGGACAGAATATGAAGAAAGACTAAACAAAAAGAATATCCAGATGATAAAAAATATGAAAATTTCCTTAAGGAAATGCAAATTAAAATCATAATCAGTTACCATGAAATACCCACCAGAATAACTAAAATTAAAAAGATTTTAAAATTTTGGAAAGAATTGTAGCAACCCAAATTTAAAAAAAAATATATTTATTTTTTAGTTGTAATTGGACACAATACCTTTATTTCACTTATTTATTTTTATGTGGTGCTGAGGATCAAACCCATGAGGATCAAACCCAGGGCTTCGAACGTGCGAGGCAAGTGCTTTACTGCTGAGCCACAACCAAAATTCTTATATTCTGATAGTATGAGTACAGATGGTACAATTACTTTGGAAAACTGTGTGTTTTAATGGTAAACATACATCCAGGCATGGTGGCAGACACATAATCCCAATGACTCAGGGGGCTGATGTAGGAGGATCACAAGGTCAAGACCAGCCTCAGAAACTTAGTGAGGCTCCATCTCAAAAATAAAATATGATAAGAGTTGGAGATGTAGCCCAGTGGTAAACTGCCATTGGTTTTAATGCCCAGTGCCAAAAAAAAAAGGAAAACTATATAAACGAGAATAACTTTGTTCTTATACATACATTCGTATGTTTATGAAAAGACAGTTTTGTATCATAGCACAACTATTTGTAATGGAAAACTCTAAACAACTTAAATGCCAACTACAAGCGGAATGTATAAATAAAATGTAGTGTATTCACACAATGAACACTATCCAACATGGGAATAAATAATCCATAATTACAAATACACACAAATTCTTAACTCTCCCAAGATTTATACTGAGTGAAAGAAGTCATACACAAGAGTGCATACCATATGATTCCTTGTGTGTCAAGTTCACACACAGGTCAAACTGACTTCTGCCATTAGAAATCAGGACAGGATGTATTCTTTCTTACTGGAAGGAGGCAGAAACTGGAAATGAACACAGGGTTTTCAGGGAGCAGCTAATGCTCTTTCCCTGATGGATATTGGTTGTCAACAGCGAAAACTCACCATCTCTACATTGAGTTTTCTTTTTCTCTAAGATATATATTATGTTTCAATAAATAAATATGAATGTTAAGCCTCCTAGCTTTTGTGTTCTTCATAATATAGCTGTGTTTAGTGTCTTTAAATCAAGGGTTCTAGGTTTTTGGTTTTGTTTTGTTTTTCCCTTGAGGCAATTGAGAAAAGTGGCCAGGTCTGTATCACTAGCAACAACCATACATTCCCTGAGGCATCTGTTTCCCAGTTTGTGAAGCATAGGAAGTTCACCTTCTTCTGGTGAGATCAAAAGCCATTCCAGCACAGCACACATTCTATTCTCTTCAGCCTCATTTCAGTGACCTTTATGGTCAATATTCTATCCTTGCCAAGATAGTTGATATCTATTATATGTGCCCTATTGTGTCATGCTTTCAAATATTTGCTTGTAATTACTTGGAAAACCCTCATAGACCTACCCTCATCTCTTCCCTAGAAAACTTCTAGTGAACCTTTATTATCCAACCTAAATATCACCCCACCGGGGCTGGGGATGTGGCTCAAGCGGTAGCACGCTCGCCTGGCATGCGTGCGGCCCGGGTTCGATCCTCAGCACCACATACCAACAAAGATGTTGTGTCCGCCGAGAACTAAAAAATAAATAAATATTAAAAATTCTCTCTCTCTCTCTCTCTCCTCTCTCACTCTCTCTTTAAAAAAAAAAAAATAATATCACCCCACCATGAAAATTTCCCTGATCTCCTTAAACACACACACACACACACACACACACACACACACACACACACATTTATATAATAATGTTTAGCAAATAGTGTTTTAATTATTTTATAGTAACTTTTCCTACTAAACCTTGACTATTTGGGGATAATATTCTCTTTGTCATCTTTGGTCTCCATTACCTACAGCCTAACACATTGAGTGATCAATATCAGTATTTATATAAATAAATAAAAATCTGGCATTCCCATTGACTTTTAGCACTGATTCTGCGCAGTGACACTTCACTCAGTGTAGAAGTTTCTAGTGCTACTCCTCTTGGAGATCTGGCACACCACATACTCCAGGCATTTTACTGTAACAATTATAAATTATGAACCATTCCTTATTGTGTTAGTGTGACACTTTGATACACCAAGTTTAATCTAAGTTTAGCATGTTACTCCCCAGCTATTACTTACATACTTTATGTAACCCCCAAAAGTTCCTCGGACCACTAACAATCATTTATTTAAAAAATAAATAAATAAAAGTGTCTCAGCAGATAGGAGAAGGCACAATAGCTTCATGGTAATGTGGAGAGCCATTCTCACATGTGACTGGGCGACTCCCCGTTTGGGTCTGAGGCATTCTGGCTGTGTTGGAACTTTCCCAGCCCTCTCCTGATGAGAGAACCCGTCCGTGTGGGGGTGTGACTGACCACTGACCCCGGGGGCCCAATCACTGACCCTGACCTTGGAGTGCGGGGGGGCCCCCCCTCAACCTTCATTGGATGGAATTCTCCCCTGAAATTCTTGTTCCCCAATAAAGGGCTACTCCCTGGCGTGCTCGCTCTCTCTCTCTCCTGCTAGCGCTGAGTAATCCTTGCTGCCCTACTGGTGGTTCGAGGTGGGAGCCAGAGAGGGGAGCTGTCTGGGACCTGGTCATAGAAAAAGGTAACTGAGTCTGTGTGTTTTATTTCGATCTCGCTAGCTAACTTTTATGCCAAGAACCTCATTAATGAAACCGTTGTGCTGGCCGCACGGTGGATGGTAAAGTGTGCACTTTGAGGTCAGACAAATCTGAGGTTACATGTTGTTTTTTTGTTTTTCTACCCCCAGAATATAAGCCCTTAAGTTCAGATACTTTCTTTTAAAATTCCACTGCTATATTGATAGCAACTAGATCAGTCCCGGCATATAAGAGGCACTTACTGATTATTTGCTGAGTGAATATATCAGATTGGCAGCCACAGAACTGATAATCATACCTCTCTTCCATGCACCAAATATCTGACACTCCTAGACCAGGGACGCTAAAGTTGCTTTGCAATTTATGCCTTTTCTAATGAGAAAACCTGTGGGAAAATATATAATTCTGTGCGACCAACAAAATTCCAGATTAAAAAAAAGAAAACTATGCCATAAATATGAGACCTGGATTTCAGAACAACCTTTTCAGATGCATGAAATTTAAAAACAAGAATTGTTCTCCTTCACCAGAAACCTTCTGACTTGGAGAGGATAGCAAACAAAGTGAAACTAATTAAAATATTTATCTAGTCATGCACATGCAGAGAGGTGCAGAGAGTATCAGGCTTGGAGTCAGATGAACCTAAATTTTAATCCAGATCCATCACTTATTAGTAGTGTAAGTGACCTTGGAAAAGTTTTACCTGCAAAAGAAGATAATTATATACCTCATGCAGATTTCATGAGAAATGAAAGAGATGATGCATTTAAAAGTTTAGTACACAGCCTGGCATAGATCAAGGTCTTAATTAATGTTATATTTTAACATTAAAGTGCCCTCTTGGTAAATATTATCCAATAGTTTTACTTTTTCATATTTTTGAGAAAATTCATTAGTATCCACATTTCCAGGAGTTTCTGAATCTGTTGATATAAAAAAAATCACAATCTTATTTCATTCACGGGGTCAAACTTGCATATGAGATCATCATCTAATCTTCATCTATTATGTTGAACAAAATTATTTTCCCAAAGTGATCCACCTTTAATCCAGTCATAAAGAGTTAGCTGTTCCCAATTTTAATTGACAAATCTAATTACTGTGATGAGTTTATTTATAGTCACTATTCAATATCTATTGATAGTTTCTTGACCTTGAAGAATATCATCCAATTAACATGGCAATATGTGTTAATGGATTTTTAAATTACTTCATACTGGATAAAAGGTAAAAGGAAGAAAAGGGAAGTCATTTTTCACAGAGAAAAATCACGATTTATGAAAATAAGCCTTACATATCTGTCACTGAATATGCAACACTAAGGATTTCCTTTGTGTTCCTTCTAAATTATGATGGAAGCAAGCTATGTTATTGATATGGTAGTACATATTTTTGGAATTCTTTCAGGGAAACACTCATTGAATCCGGACAATGAGATGTCTGCCTAAATCCAAGGCAAAGTGTTTTGTTTGGAAACTTTTTTTTATTTTTAAAATTGTATTCCTTTTTGTCAGAATTCAAACTTGGTAGGTTATGGAAAGATAATAATCATCAATTCCCTATAACACATGAGAGACAAGGAACCATTCTTCAAAACTGAAGAGGAATGATGAAGGTGAAATTCCATCCTTACCCCTAGAAAGAGTAGTTAGTTACTATCATGTTGCCTAGTCAGAGCCCCTCATTCCATTTTCCATGTGTATTTTACTTTGTGTTTTAAGCCTAATTTTAGGCACAAACTTGGAATAGAATATTATGAATGTTGTAAGGAATCCTACATAGTATCCTTTTCATTTGCAGGAAAATTGCTAAGAAATTCAGAGGTAGAGTGATGACTCTGACCCAGGGATTTATCCTTTTGTTTATTTCTCTATTTTCACCCTCCACCCAGTTTTAGTTAGCTTTTTCACTACTATGACCCAAAAACCTGACAAGAACAATTTTGGAGGAAAAGTTTATTTGGGGCTTATGGTTTCAGCCATCCACAGATGGCTGACTTTATTCCTTAGGACTGAGGTGAGACAGAACATCTTGGTGAAAGAGTGTGGAAGAGGAAAGCAGCTGAGGAAATGGTTACCAAGAAGCAGAAAGGGGGAGAGAGAGCCAAATCTTCAAGGGCTCCACTCTCCAAGGACAAAATATATACCCCAAAGGCATACCCCTAATGACTCACCTCCTCCAAACACATTGTACTTGCCTTTTAGTCTCTATCAGGAGATTAATGCCCTGATTAGTTTAAGGCTCTCGTAACCCAGTCATTTCACTGTGAACTTACTTGCATTATCTCACACATGAGCTTTTGGAGTATGCCACATATATAAACCATAACACCCCACCCCCGTTATATCATAAGGTTTTCCAAGACAGGGACATTACCTAAGGTGTGCTGTGAATTGAACTGTATCCCCCACACCCCAAAAATGGTATGTTGAAGTCCTAGACTCCAGTATCTTGGAATGTGACTGTATTTGGAAATAGGATTTTTTAAAAAGTAATTAAGCTTAAATAAGGTCAGAAGGGTGGGCATTAATCTATTGTGAGTGATGTCCTTATGACAAGAAGAAGAGGCTCCAGAGATATGTCTATTCACAGAGAAAAGGCTATGTGTGGACACAGCAACGAGACAGCTAGCTACCTTCAAGCCAATAAGAGAGGAGGTCTCAGGACAACTAAATCTGCTGACACCTGGATCTTGGGTTTCTATCCCAGAACTGTAAGGAATGAATTTCTGTTATTTAATCCACCCAATTGATGGCATTCTGTTATGGCAACCCTAGCAAACCAGTACAAGGTGCTTATGCTCCCCTTTTCTGCTAAAGTGTCTGGCACAGAGTAGGTGCTAATGTTACAAAGGAAGGAAGGAGTGAATAAAGAAAGGAAGGAAGGAAAGAGGGAGAGAGATGGGAAGGAAGGAAGGGAGTTCCTTACAAATAAAAATTAGTGGCTCCAGCACAAGATCCCAAAATATCTAAGCCCTTTTCCCTGCATCAAATTCTATGAGACTTCTCAATTCTAAAACCTGGTTAGCACTTGATTTCATATGTGCTTTGCATATGCTTTCAACCTTTCATGCTTATTTGTTATTATGCACCTTCAGGACAGTAATTTTATCATGCATGGGTCCTAAATCTGCATGTCTGAAATCAACAGTTACATCTGAAGAGAGAAAATAGACTTAACACCTGTGAAATTTCTATTTTGCTTCAAGCCGTTTATTAAGAAATATTTTATGTTTTGAACAGAAGTAGCTCAGCCAGGCTACATCTTAAGGATTTGCACAGTTACCACAAATTACTTTGCTCTGATAGCTAATCTTTTAAAGGAATGGGGAGGAGCAAAAGGGAGTCCAAATATTTGCTTCTTGTTTAGATGTGACATTTTAAAGCAGAATACATAAGACTGGAAATTGTGCTTCTGGATTTTAGGAAGTACTAATTTCCTGGCATAAAATAAATTGGAATGGACTATGGCATTAAGAGCTACCTCTAGTACAGTGAAGTGTAGCAAACTGATGCTCAGTGAGGTTTACTGGACATAAAGATATGCAGTCAAATGCACTCAAGCACAGTTCTGAAATTGTTTTCTATCATTTTGAAAGATGCCAGTTTAACAACTTATTTAAAACTATCTTTTAGTACTTGATTTTTTCCCTATGGAGCAAGGGTGGTAGGAGGTTGCACTCAAGTCTAATAAAAATAAGATGACAATAGAAGGTTTTGCCAGGGATAAAACCTTTGGTCAGTGACTTGGAAATCCAGACCATAAAATGGCTGGTCATACATCAAGATGGTCGTTTATCTTTAAAGCATCATGGCTCATGTCTTAGTCCTTCCTTTATCCATTACCATATGGATGCTATAGATGCCTACCTGAAGGAAATTAAACTAATTCTGATACCTATTATCTTTTGATATATTATGATTTAACAATTCAGTTACTGTTGCAATTGTATTAGCCTATGTTTCATGAATTGCCATTAGACAATTCAAAGGGGAAAATAGGGTAAATATGGGTATGCATTTGTATATGCATGTGTATGATGAGTATATGTATATGCACATGTGTTTGTGTATGTGTATATATCTGATCATGTGTATGTTCATGTGTAAATGCCTTTGTGTATCTGTGACTTTCAAAACATGACTGGTCCTTCCATTAAAATATTCTCAGATATACTTAAGCATTCTATGCATTTCAACCTTAGAAGCCACCAAAACCATCACAAGTAAAAAAACTTGAGTAATGCTTGTTTTTCTACTGAACCTTCATTTTGTAAAAATGGCAGTGTGATTTTTACCCACTTAACCTTCCTACCTTGCCTAATATACTTAACTCTGCCTCATTCTGTCTACAAAATTCTCACCAACTCTCTCAGATCCAAGTAAATATACTATTTTTTTCAGCAAAGTTTTACTGCCCAAGTGAGTCTTGTGTTATAGATGACCAGTTTAATAACCTTAGGCTTACAAATCTGGCAGGTAACATGAGTAAGTCTAAACATCTTGTATCTACATATATTTCTCATTTTTCTCATGCAATATAGACATAAACAAAAGAAATAATTTTCCTCCCTAATTCTATCACAAAAGGAAAAACACTAAAGGAAAAGAATGGTGAATGGCAACTGACACTTGACACATAGGAATAAAAAGGGAGCAATAGGGACTATGGCAAATTAAAGGGAAATGCCACTTTAAAAGTAAGGAGAAGTTACTCAGCTTCAATGCTTTCTCAGAAGAATGTGGGAAGAGGATATCCAAATCATCTGAATTATCAGAAGTCCAAATCTAGATGTTTATGTATAAAATCCTTCCATTTTCAACTACTGGCAATTAACTAAAATTTTTAAAAACATACATAAATGTTTATAAACAACATTCAGGCTAACAGAGCTTAGCCAAGACACTAACAAAGAGATTTGTCCCACATCATCCTTTGCCACCTCTGAAATACAAATTAATTTAGTATCTACTGCCTTGTGTCATCTTTTGTTATTGTATAAAACAGCAGGGTCATGTAGCACACATGTTTGGCAGCCAAACTGTCTGGTTTTATAATTCTGCTCTATCATTCTTTAGTTTTGTAATCTTCGGCATGTTGCCTAACCTTACCATGCCTCAGTTTCCTTCTTTGTAAAATGCTGCTAATAATAAGAGTTAGGAAGATTAAAGGAGATCACATGGTAAAAGTGTTTATAATCATTTGAGGCACGAAGTTATTAGTTAACATAAGATGATTGTTTAAAAATCTTACAATTTGGCATATTTCTTTGACTCCTCCCCCCCCTACTAAACTGCAAATGACTTGAAGGTAATCTTTTTTATACAACTTAATGTTTAATATAGTTTTTTTTTTCTAGAGAAGGAGCTCAAATTGGTTATTTCTTTTTTAAAAAACTCAAAATGTAGAAGAAATCATAAAAGGATATTTAAAGAAATTGGCTGAAAACCAAGGTCACACTAGTGCTTGTCCTTGCATTTGCTCTATGTATTTAAATCTACTGAAAGGCCAGAACATTTCACCAGTCCATGTCAATTTGTTCTATGATCAGTTATAATGAATGTTTTCCAAATCCCAGATGTATAATTTCTGCTCTGATTTATTCTATCCAGGCTGCAGTACAACAGACAGGCACTATTCATGTCTTTTTCTTTTCTCCTTTAAAAGACTAGAAGAGAGTTAGGGTTAGATGGAACAGTAGGTACATGTAGGGCAGCCTTGTGTGGCTGGAGCCCCTGGGTCTTTCTCACCTGCCTTTACTTAAATTTACAGAAGTTACATCACAAAAACCTTCCAGGGTGCTTGTAAAAATGGAGCCATTATTATCCTCATTCTTTTCTTCCACTACAACCCTTGTTCTCTTTGAAAATAAAGAGTAGGTTCTAGAAAGGGAGTGTTACAAAATGGAACCCCCATATTTCACAGCTTGAAATTCAGAATTCTGAGACAGATAACACAAATAGTGTTTTACACGACAGACTAGGATAATGACTGTACCTCAGAACTTTGGAAGGCAGGCTCTCAGCATATAAAGTTAAAGGCATGTCTACATCCAATCTAAACTTCTCTCTTCATCACATTATACTTAAAATGTCAAAAAAAAAAAAAACCTAACACAAACCATCTGTCATTGCACAATAAAAAACTTCCTCCTATGTCAATGGATTAAACACAGTTACAATGAAATGAGATCAGAAAAAGTAAAAGGACAAAGTAGTTTAAAATGTGCTGATATTAATATCAATACTTTTCAGAAAATACTTTAGAGTTTGAAACAATAGTCACGAATACTGGGTTATCTTGTTATACAGGGTGCAACAGTTATATGCAGTTTTACATGGAGGGGTTTGAGAGTGGGAGAAAATGTGGAAAGGAAGGAACTTAAGTTTTGGGGAGAAGACAAGTAAATCGTGAAAGCTTAATGAGAAACCACATAAATAAATCAACCAGAGAATTCTCTCTTGAAATCTGACTAGAGCAAAAAAAAAAAAAAAAAAAGAAAAAAAAGAAAGAAAGAAATTTGGGGAATTTTTTCAAAATTACAGTACTTATTATTTTCTTCAAATAAATATTCATTGCTTAGTACCAGGAATTGGACTTGACTTTGGAGAAAAAAATGCAAATGAGAAGACTTTATGTGCTTCAGAGGAACCATTAAATTAAGAATATGTGTATGTGTGTGTAAGGAATGAGGTTAACAGCAAAACCAAAATACAGTAAAATAAAGTAGTAAAGAATAATGTGAAGGTAAAGCCAAAGAAGAGATTTGTAGTTAGAAAGGGGACAAGGAATAAAAAAGTAGGAAATACTTCATGTGAGTTAATACTTGAACTGAGCAGATATTGCTAGACAGATGGCAAGTGAAGGACATCACTTCATAAAATTACTCACTTGAAATTTTTATTTTGTTTATCTTTTCATAAGTTCCAAAGCTCATACTTCTGAGGATGCAAGAAAAAAATCATTTCTGCACTTGCATTTTGTCAGGTATGTTGCAATGATCAAATTTTTATATCCTAAAAATCATAGTTTATAAGGAAATATGGATAATCCTTTGTAAAATATATCCAATAGTAATGCTATCTAGTTCTTTGATAAACTCTATAGTCCTCAAACCCAGAAAATACAAATTAAAAATGGAAGAAGATAGGCTTAAAATGATTAAAAAGGAAGGTATTTATTACAAGAATATTAAATAGATCTCAGACTAATGGGAAATATTGGGGAAACAGAGGCATGACTTACCCAGCCAAAATTATGCCCCAAATCAGTCCACTGACCTGCTTGACAGGACATTGTACCTGCCATCTCAAGACACTGGACTTTGCATTTTTCGCTACCAGCATTGTTATCCCTGAGCCTTAGATTCAGAGACTAACCGCACTATTCTTATACCCTGAAACTCAAGTTTTCTATAACAGCTACTGCTGACAGAGAACTCCTCTAAGTACCCTCTATTCTGTGGAAGTACATCTGACTTGACAGTATGTAGGTCATATGTCTCTGGTCTAGCTGCAAGGAAGATTAGGGAAGTGAGTATCTAATATTTCCATTCTCTATAGGGGGAGGTGGATATGTCTCTTCCAAGACTTACAAGATAAAGGCAATTTCTATGCTAACGAACAGGGTGTAGATAATGAACAACCTAGAGAAATGTCAGACTAAGAGATAAATTATGGCAGCAGAAAAAAATATAGAATTTGAAGCTAGTCAAACCTGGACTTGAACATCTCCTCTGCCTTTTATTAGGAATATGGTGATTTCTAGAATCAGCTTCTAAATCAGCTATATAGGGAAAATAATGATTACATTTTGATTTATGAGAAAAGTGTGTGTGTGTTTTAAATATATGACACATTTCTGTAACATAATAGGTATTCAAAAAATGGTAGATATTGTTTCTAATTGGTTAACCTAGACTTTTTCTCTCCCAAATATATCTTAGGATGTAGATTTCACCATGAAATATTTATGTATTGTTTTGCAAAACTAAAGAGGATGGATATAAATAACTCCTTAAAGTTCATTTCTAAAAGATACAGATCCACTCAAGGGAAATGTAGGGAGGAGAAATGTAGAAGCATTTTCTCTGACAATTACCTGGCCTTAACAGTTTCCAATGAAACCAAAATTTGTCACCAAATAAACTATAAAGAGCATCAATAGACGAGAGAAGGGGTATCTGTGGAAGTAATATTAAAGGTGAGAATTTATAAAGCACTAGAACTCTTTTCCTTTATGCTCACCTTTGCAGGCATAGGTACACAATCTCAAGGCATCTCATTATAGAACTATTTGTTGAGCACCAGGACTTGCAAACAATTAGGAAAAGGGTAAAAATTGATCTCCTCATTTTGTTTCTTGAGCTGAGGTTACACGGTAGGGGTTGTGGTATTTTGTCAGGGGCTAAACAAGGCTGCAAAGTTAGACTTGGTGGTCAAGCCTAGCAGCCCACCCAGAGAACAACCAACCATGAGGGCTTGTGAGGAGAAAGAGCTGGCACTGTCCCCATAGGATTTCTGAAAGTAGAAGGCTATAGAATCAATGCCTTTTTAGTGTCAACACATATCTCAAGTGTCACACCCGGAATCCAACATTTAGAAATAGGCTGTACCAAGTGTAACGAGGCAGCCAGTATAGCCATGGCCAACCACAGTGGTGCCCTGAATTCCACATAAAGAGCCTCAAGTCTGAGAAGCTGGTCCTTAGCTATACCCTGAGCTTCAGCAAGCCCACGTCAAAGAATAAGCAAGACACTGACCCTCTACTAAAAGTAGACAGACTATAATGTTGATTATGCCACTCCCCAAATTAACCAAATGTACTGATGTATTTTTCTGTAAATACCATGTATCTGCTCTCCTCAGCCTTATCAGTGCATGGAGGAACACAAAATGTTGACAAGATATTGGAAAGATTTGAATGCTATATGTTTATATGTTGCTGAGTTGAGACTGTTGAATGCATATCTTTTACAATTATTCCACAGTTGTATGTTGAGGAGACTAGAAGGAGGGAGGGTATGTGGAGGAAGATAATAAAAACTGTAGCCAGTTAGCAGTCATTGAATTAAGGAAGTCTCATCTAACATAATAGATTTTATCTGGTACTTGAGTACCTTTCAATTCCATTTTTTTAAATAATATATGAAAACATTTCTTCAGGTTCTAGATCAACCTAAGGTTCAATGTCCTTCCTAGAAAAGATAATAATAATATGCCTGAACTTTGTTTCTATTCCAACAGAATCATCATAACGTTAACTCCAGCTGAACTCTGTTGATTTTTGACTGAGAGTTACTCAAAACTTGATTGGAAGTGCTGTTTATCACAGTTTCCTGCTAATAATAATCATTAACTTTAATAATAACAATAATTTCCAGTATACAATGTATTTTTTCCTCTGAGAAACTCAAAACAACTTCACATTTGCTATAGTATTCGTTCTCAGGCACCCCTGTTAAGACCTAAAGAGAACAGGAAGTGTATTGATTGTGCTATAGAGACAGACTCAGTGAGGTTAAGTATTAGTTCAAGGTCACATAGCTAGTCTATGGCAGATCCATGATAGATATTTGTAAGGGTAACTAAAAAAACTAGAGCTGAACTAAATCCAGTTATAACAAATTTGATTAGAGCCCACATCTCTGAAGCAGAGTCCAGACCTCCTCACCAAAGTCATGAAGTGTTTGCCCTGGGTAGACCTCAATCTCTCTTTCTCAAAGTGCCTCAATTCAGCCTATCAACCACTGTGTTATTTTACTTTCTTCAAGTTGCTGCCTTCCAGGTCTGCATTGAGCCAAATGTTTTTGTTAAAACAATGGATGATTTTGCTCTACAATGAATATTCTTTTAATCAAGTAAATACCTTTTTATGACAATATTTGAAAATTACAAAGTTTCCATAATGTATGATAATTACAAAATTAATTTTAATACTATTTTAATTTTAAAAAATGTTATCAAGTTAGCATCTGATTGGGTAATGAGAATGGACTTTTTGTTTCCTTCTTCAGTTTGATTTCACTTGCCACATATCTCCAGAGAATTATCATTTCAGGTGTTTTAGATTAACATTGTTTCTTGGGTCTGTTACCAAGATTTCCTTCAGAATGTCTTTGCTGCCAGTTCATGCCCATTATTTATCAACTCAGTTGTTTTGTCACTTGTCTCACCCTTATTTACTTAAATTAATTTGAGTTTTTTAATAAGATTGTGGAAAACTTTTGACCAAGAGTTGAATCTTCTAACATGCAGTATACATTCCTTTAATACAAATTTTATCAAGAAATAGAGAATAGTGTGAAATTGGTGAAAAGAGAGTTTCCTCCTAATTACAAAACATTTTACTATAGCTTTATTTGCTAAAAGGACAAATTCTTTCAAAATCCTTGCTGAAAGTCAATGGGTTCTCTCTATGAGAAAATGAAGGAGCTTCCCAATATTTCCTGAGGGCTTATAAGGCAATGCTCTATAAGCATCTGTTCTCCTTCTAAAGTGGTGACAGATAGGGTAAAGGGGAGAACTGAAGTCTGTGAAGCTGCATCTTCTACTGACATAAGAGTAGGGCTGGCAAATTGCCATGTGCCATAAATAAAAGTTTCGATAATTGGGAACGTCACTGTCTGGAGTGACATTATCAACCAAGTAATATTCAGTAATGCTAATCAGTTAAGGAATATTCTCACATTCTAGCTTATCTAATGGAGAGCTTCAGCTTCTTACCTATTATTCTCTATACATTCCTTATAAATTATACAAGGAAAGGCAGCATATAGAGAAGATAATGAGAGTTCAATGTTTTAGTTCTAATCCTTCCTTCACTCAGTAAGTCTATTTCTGAGTTAGGACTGTGGAGTCCATTACCCATTCTGTCTCTTGTGGAAACCTGTAATAATAAAATAAAATAGCATAAAAATGCTTGGTATGCCATAAAGAACCACACAAACACTTAGCCCATATAGTACTGAATTTTTTCTTTTCACTGCACCCTAACTGGGAGTACATTTACTCTTTTTTTTTTCCAAAAGTGAATAGCACTTTTCAAACCCTAATAAATGTCAAGGTTATAAAGGTACAAAACCATTTGTAAAGTTCAGCTTAAAGGTAAACAGGGCAGCTTATTAGCATCCACAAGTACTGCAAGTTAATTTTAATCGAATAAGTATCCTGAAAACACCCATAAGAACATAGTCCATCATACCAAAGAAACTTACCCTTTAAATTAATGTCATACTCTAGTGGTTTCTTGACATACTGCTGTTTACAATTTTGCAATCTTTTATGATGCTACTATCTTCAGCTACAGATTCATTTTGGTACAAAATTCAGACATCTTGTATTCAAATTCTTCCTCTCAGCTGTGTGATTTTGGGCAATGTATAAAACCACTCTATGCCTCAATTTCCTTAACTGTAAGGTAAAGAGTGCTTACCTCATAAGAATGCTATGCAAATTAAATTAACTAGTGCACAGAAACAGCACAATATTTTATATTTAGTAACATGACTTAGATATTAGCTATTTATATTCACAATGATAACAATTATAATTGTTAATAATAATTATACATTATTGGCACCAACCTGTGCATTAGGAATCTTCATAATCACTTTATTATTGAACAACCTAACATATAGGTTGCTCCCTCCTGTTCCAGAAGGGAGCAAGACATTTCCATTCAAGGAAACATAAATACACCAATTTTTCATTACCAATTTGCTTGAATACACATAAGTTGGTTACAATTATTTTCTACATTTCTTTCTTTATTTTTTTCCTTTTAATTGTTGATTATGACATTCCATTGTGGCAGGATTCTCAGAAACTTTCAAACATTAAAGTAGAATTTTGAGGGCTGCTGTTGTGGCTCATCAGAGGGGGGTTCGTCTAGCATATCTGAGGCACTGGGTCTGATCCTCAGCACCACATAAAAATAAATAAATAAATAAGTAAATGTTTTATGTCCAACTAAAACTAAAAAAAAATATTTTAAAAAGTAGGGTTTTGAGTTGCTGTACTTAAAAAAGAACTAAAATAAATACAACAAAGTTTGGGAATCTTAGGAGTTGAAAACAGGTTAACAATTATATATAATGAGTTATACATGGATTTTGAGCATAATGTTAGCATACTAAGTTACAAGTGACAACAGACAAAATTCAGGATAAAGAAGATTTCCCTTTTCATGTTTCATAGGCTTTAAATCATATGAAAGCTTACTCATCTTGAGCAAAGATAATAAAAACCCCAATATATCTGGAGATTAATATTCTGTTCCTTCATTAAAAAATAAAAGTACCAAAATTGTTACCTAAATGCCCAGGCCTGCAAAATGTACTCATTTGGTGAATAATATGTATACCCTAAGAAAAAATAACCTTAGGTGCTTACAATTAATACAATCAAAGAAAATTTGATGGGAAGCATATTTCAACCATCTAGAACCTCTCTCAATTCCTAGAAAAGTATTTTCTCAGGGCTCAGGATGTAGCTCAGTTGGTAGAGTGTTTGCCTAGCATGCACAAGGTCCCAGGTTCAATCCCCAGCACCACAAATAAAAAATTATTTTCTCTTTTAATTTGGAAAACATCCACTTTCTGCTCCCTCTACCTGGAACACTTGTCCATCTCAAGGCAACTCCTGTTTTAATTAGGTTCACTTCTTGTCATTCTTGACTTCTTAACTTGAATGTCATTTCTACTGACAAAACTTCTCAGACTCCACATCTAGAGGAGGTGCCATCACTAAATATCCATGTGACAATTATATTTTCCCTATAATGTTACATTTTCACAATCTTTTGCCATACTTACCTACTGCTTTACCTATATCCCTCACCAGACTGTAGGTCTGATAAAGCCAAGGGTCATACCCATACTGTTATTATTGTATCATAAGCACTTTGTAGGTTCCTTTTTAATATTTATTGGGGAAGAAAACAGAATGCACTCAAATTATAACACCCCTTCCAAATGCAGCTAGAAAATGTCTGATTATTTGTTTTGTAAATTATTTCTTTTAAAAAAATATACAATAGTCCCTGGTATGTACTATGGTTTTTAAAGATTTTAGTTGGGCACAGTGGCACATACCTATAATTCCAGCAACTCTGAGGCAGAAGCATCTCAAGTTTGAGACCAATCTCAGCAACTTAGTGAGGACCTGTCTCAATTTTTTCTTAAAGGGCTAGAGATGTAGCTCAGCGGTAAAGCAACCCAAGTTCAATCCTCAGTACTGAAGAAAAAAAGCAAAAAGATTTTATTTTTCCATGCCCACCACCAAGAATTTCTTTAGAGAATACTTCAAAATAAGCAATCAGATTTAGGTACATTTTTCCATTTTACAAGGAAGTAAGCACCAAGGACTTTCAAGAGCACCTTAGCCATATTTGCATTATCAGATACCACAAGAGACCATTTACTCTGTGTCTTAGTCAGGAACTGCATGATGTAAAGGAAAGATAAATGGCCTGACAGGCAGACAAAAGTCTTGGCTCCAGTCTATCCCAGTCAAGACCTGACTTCTGGTCTGCTCAAACACCATAAACAGAAAGCCACTTAACATCTCCAATTTCCTGATATGCAGAGTTATAAAATTGTGTCTGGTGATTTCTAATATCCCTTCTTCTTTTTCCTTAGAGAATGGGGATTAAACAATTTTAAAAATCTTGTCCCACACATCACATTGCCACTTGCCTGCATGCCCCCATTTCTATAACCAGTATGTGAAATGAAAGAATAAAGTGTTTACCATTAAAAGCACTGGTGGAAATCAGAGCTAGTTAGTGAAAATAATAATGATGAGAAAGTTTTGTAGTTTTATAGACACGTTTATGTTCTCAGTTTTATTGAATCATTAACTAGTAAGTTTGTGAACTGTACTCTTGTTTAATGGGATGCAATAACTGCATCAGGCCTCTAGAGTTCTTTCAGTGCGCAAAGCAGAGTTCTGCATGAAACCAATAGGTCTCAGCTTATAATGTCATTATAAAAAGATTCTTTCTTCATTTGTTTGATTTCATTTGTTAGTTTTTATCAAGCAAAACAAGAAAGAATACAAATAACAGTTATTTCTTAATAATTACTTTATACTGGCTTTTCTAGCAACTGTTACCACTAATCAGTGATGTTACATGACAAATGTGAGAGTTCTCATGTGTACATGGGGGTAGTAAAGTGAGTTAGGAAACAAAATGGAACATCTGGCCCTTTCCTCAGTGAGCCATAAGCTATCTTGGAGTCAAAGCAATTGACTAATTTAGAGGAAATTTGGAAGAATTGACATTATAAGAAATTAAGAGATGTGATTTGGGGAATGCCTGAAAAATACACCCTATCAAAAATCTGATCAGCAAGCTTGCCACAGGGACAAAACCCAATCATAATGGACTTAGGTCTTTGAGTTAACATACTTTATTTCTAGTGAAATTTCATCATTTGATAACATTTAAATAGTAATTGAAGGAAGACATTTTAGCCATTTAACATAGCAACATAGATAAGTATTTCAGAAAAGATACATTTGTTTAGCAAGATTCTATTAATCAGGACACTATATAGTTAAGTTTGGAAAGAAAAGAAGGAAAAAAAAACCCTTCAGAATGAATTTGCCTACAAGAATAGAAGATCAAAGTTTTTGAATATTTGAGAAGGATAAAAAGATCTAAAGCAGATAGTGGGTACTGAAGGGGTAAAATGCCTACTTTACAAGTTGAATAATGCTTGAACAAATATTCCTGGCGTTAAAGTAACATTCAGTGTTGTTATGGTATGAGTGTGAGGTATCTCCCAAAAGCTCACATGTGAAACAATGCAAAAAAATTCAGAGGAGAAATAATTGGGTTGTAAGAGTCTTAACCCAATCAGTGAATTAATCCCTTGATAGGGATTAACCTAGTGGTAACTGAAGTGGTAGGGTGTGATTGGAGGAGGTGGGAATTGGAGCTTGGCTTTGGGGTATGTATTTGTATCTGGTCAGTGGAGTTTCTCTCACTCTACTTTCTAATCATCATGTGAGCTGCTTCCCTCTGCCACACTCTTGCTCCATGATGTCCTGCCTCACCTCAAGCCCCTAGGAATGCAGCCAATTACTTATGGACTGAGACCTCTGAAACAGTGAGCCCCTAAATAGACCTTTCCTTTTCTATAATTGTTCTGGTTGGGTCCTTTAGTCACAGCAGCAAAAACGCTGACTAAAACAAGTGTGTGTATTCATTCATTCAACCATTTATTAAGTTTATAGTATGTGCCAGATACCGGGTGGGACTTGGAAAACAGTAGAAATGAGACACTATAGATAGGAAGACAATGTATATAAAATGTGCAACTGTGTAGAAGCAAATACAAAATATAAAAATAGCCCAAAGGAGATTATGGTCAAATCTCTATGGATCTTGAACAAGGTTGTTGAGAAAGACTTTTTTTGAAAGAAGTAGCATGTGATCTTGAAAACTGAATAAACCAAACCAAACCTGTAACCAATGAAGAGCCCTCCAGGATTTGTTCTAAGAGAAAACTGGGTTGGAACTGATATTCTACTGACCTCTACATGCACATCAGAAGCTACTGTCCTACATGTGAAGGGAAGTATGTATGAACAGGGAAGACATTTGAATTTCAAAAGCATGTGAAATTTCTGAACATTTTAAAAGAGAAAATACAAACAGCAGTCACAATTTCCTGGTATCTTTGCTCTATCTAATTCAGAATGTTCAATCCATACCAATTCCACTACTACTACATCCATCAAACATCTATAAGAACTCCTAGTGTCTTTTGTGGGGGAGAGAGGGAGGATTGAACCCAGGGGTGTTTCACCACTGAGCCACATCCCAAGCCCTTTTTAATTTTCATTTTGAGACACATCTCATTAAGTTGTTTTGAGCCTCGCTAAGTTGCTGTGGCTGGCCTCAAACTTGTGATCCTATTGCCTTAGCCTCCTGAGCCACTGGAATTATAGACATGAGCCATGGTGCCCAGACCATACTATCTTATATAGACTTATAAAAAAAGTATATTTTCAGTGGCATCTCTGGTACCAAGAGATTCAGAGTATTATCACATTATAGTGAACCACATTTCTCTGGGAGTCACCAGTGTAGCCCTCATGTAATCAAAATTACAAGGAGGGCTGTATAGTTCCAAAAGAGGAGAAGACTCAAAAAGCAACAGTGCTGTGGTTCCTTTTTTTTGAACATAGATTCTAGGGAAATGCTGACTGATGACTGACTCACTCTTTCTCTTTCCTTTCTTTCTTTCTTTCCTTTTTCCTTTCTTTCTTTCCTTCTTTCTTTCTTTCATTCTTTCTTTCTTCCTTTCTTCAACCCTCTTTGCACTGTTCTCCATAGAATTCAGATGATCCTATAGGGATCTGAACAAATGATGGACAACATGTTGAGTTCAAGGTTGTTTGTGAACTTCACCGGCTGGTTCCCTTAGTACCACCTACCCATTCTTTTTATTCCCTCAGGACAAGCTATTCTAAAATATAAATGTGGTCAGGCATGGTGGTACATGCTTGAATTCCAGCAGCTCAGGAGACCAAGACAGGAGGATCACAAGTTCAAGACCAGCCTCAACTGTTTAGCAAGGACCTAAGCAACTCTGTGAGACACCTCCCCCCCCCAAGTCGCAAAAAAAAAAAAAAAAAAAAAAAAAAAAGCTGGGGTTATGGCTCAGTAGTAAAGTGACCTTGGGTTAAATCTCCAGTAACAAAAAAATAGAATAAAAAATAAATGCAAGGCTGGGATGTGGCTCAAGGGTAGCAAGCTCGCCTGGCATGCATGGGGCGCTGGGTTGGATCCTTAGCACCACATAAAAATAAAATAAAGATGTTGTGTCCACCAAAAAGTAAAAAATAAATATTAAAAAACTCTCTCTCTCAAAATAAATAAATAAATAAAAATAAATGCATAGAAAATGCACTCACTCCTCCAGTTTTCAAGGCAAATGACATCATGTTTGCACATGATTGCATCTCATCCAGAACTTCTCTATGCTTATAAAATTGTACAGAGATACAGAATAGCATGGTTTAATAATTCAATATAATTAGAATATAAAATAATTGAAGGGTGAGTAAGGGGACAGAAAGGGATGGTAGTTGCAAGAAGTAGAATCTTTTCACTAAAAAGGACCCATTCACAAATGTTTAAACTCTTACATTTACCTAGAGAACAATAAAAAGCAATTTCTATGTTTTATAAATAAAATTGGATTCAGATGATAGCTAGGGATGGGGGAAAGGGGAGATTAATCTAAAAGAAGAGAACCCTTTATCTACCACCTATCTTGCTATTGGACAGAGGTTACTAACAGGATCTGGGCCAATATTGATAAAATCCTTTCAATTTCTCTTAGAAAATAATGTTCTCTAAAATAAAACAAGATAGAAAAGGCACTGCTTCTCACTTAATCTGATTTTTAAATATAATACTGAATTTAATCTCTATTCTTACAAAGAACAATAAGTCTGACTTTCAGTGGATATAATTCATGAGTTCCTCATCAATTTTTAAGAAAAATGACTACACCTTCCAAAGATGATATGTGAGAATTCAATATACAGAAAGCCACTATTGAACATAAATAGTTGAATTACTTTTCTGAATGCAATTGAAACAATCTTTCTGTATATGTTAGTTCAGCATACTTCCTAAGATGTCTTTAAATTACTGATGGCTTATTTTATGTCCAAACTTTAATTTCCTAAGTAATCAGTGACCCCCAATTAATGAAGAAAACTTGCCCATCTATTATCCTTTGGTTATATGCTTATGTATAGTTACATTAAAACATTTGTACAAGTAAATAAAAAAACAAAAACATAAGTACATCCACTCAAAAAGAATATATATATGAATATTTTTTTAATGACAGGAGGGATTGAACCCAGAGGTGTTTAACCCCTGAGCCACTCCCACAGAGTCTTGCCAAGTTGTTTAGGGCCTCTCTAAGTTGAGCCTGGCTTTGAACTTGTGATCCTCCTACCTCAGCTTCCCAAACTGCTGGGATTACAGGCATGCACCACGATGCCTAGCACTCAAGAGAATTTTTAAGAACATGTTGTAAAAATAAAACTTAATATTTTCATATATTCAGGTAAGAAATAGCATTAATAATTGCACCATGGGAAAATAACATTAATAATTTCATGCTATGATAATATTTTTGAGCCTACATATAAGAAAAGGATGGATTTCAGGACATTGTCCATATGACTAAAAGGCACTGTGCCTCCTTGTGAAGTTAAAAGGTTTCCTAAGATTTGTAACTACCATATCTTAACTTCTCTTGTCACTCTGTTCCTGGAACTAACTTAACCAAAGGGTTAAGAAACAGTCTATTGCTTAATTGCTTAGCATATGTGAGGTCATTGGTTCAATATTCCCAGCACCAAAAAAAGAAGGAAAAAAAGGTAGAAAGAAGAAAAAAAAGGTCTATTCCTAAACAACCCTATACAAGTAGAAAACAGTAAATAGCAATATCAGAAAAAAAATAGAATAAGAAAGGGAAAAAGTGTTTTTGAAATTTCTTGTTTTATGAGTAGAAATTTCTGATTTTTGCCTTGTCTTCTGATTTTTGCCACAAGTTTTTCTGTTAACACCTCTCACTCCCTATTGCCACCTCCTTTACATGTTTCTGGTTGTTTGTTTTTGTTACAATATAATACATTAATGATGACATGAGAAAGTGTTTGTGATAAAATGAGATGAGTAGTTTCCTGTGGCTGTCATAATAAGTTACCACAAATTGAGTGACCGAAAACAATAATTTTTTTTTTCTCTCACAGTTGTGGAAACCAGAAGTCAGAAATTGAGGTGTATTAGGACTTCACTCCCCTTGAGAGTCTCCAGGGAGATTACATTCCTTCCCTCTCATCTTCCTGTGGCTGTCCTTATTTACATACCACTCTAGTCTCTAACTCAGCAATCACATTGCTTCTTCTTTTGTGTTTTGTGTCTCTAGTCCTTAGTTTTAGGGTCCAGCTGGAATACTGAGGATGACTTTTTTCATCTTGAGATCCCTAATTTAACTACAGTTGGAAAGACCCTTTTTCCAATAAGATACCATTTGCAAACTCCAGGAATTAGGGCCTGAATTTATCTTATGGGAGCCAACATTTAACGCACTACAAAATGACATGACAAGCAAGTGAAAAATACTTGATAGGAAATACATATATTTATATGTTACAAATGCTAGTAGAATCACCATTACTTCTCTTTTTAAATTTTTTATTTGTTCTTTTTAGTCATACATCACAACAGAATGTATTTTGACATATTATATGTCCATGGAATATAACTTCCTTTTTGTAGTTGTAATGATATGGAGTTAACACTGGTTGTGTATTCATACATGAACACAGGAAAATTATTTCTTTGCTATTCCCATCCTCCTCCCTTCCCTTCATTCCCCTTTGTCTAATTCAGTGAAGTCCTGTTCTCCATAACTGCCTCCACTTATTATGATTTAGCATCCAAATATCAGAGAGAACATCCAGCCTTTGGTTTGGGGGAATTGGCTTATTTAACTTAGTATTATAGCCTCCAGCTGCGTCCATTTACCAGGAAATGCCTTAAATTAATTCTTCGTTATAGCTGAGTAATATTCCATTGTGTATGTATACCACATTTTCTTTATTCATTCACCTAAAGAAGGGCACCAGGTTGGTTCTATAGTTAGCGATTGTGATGTGAGCTGCTATAAACATTGATGTGGCCACATCACTATAGTATGTTGATATTAAGTTCTTTGGGTATAGACCCAGGAGTGGGATAGATGGGTCAAATGGTGGTTTCATTCCAAGTTTTTGAGGAGTCTCCATACTGTTTCCAGAGTGGTTGCACCAATTTGCAGTCCCACCAGCAATGTATGAGTATACCTTTTTCCTCAAATCCTCTCCAACATTTATTGTTGCTTATATTTTGGATAATTGCCATTCTGACTGGAGTGAGATGGATTCTCAGTATAGTTTTAATTTGCATTTCTCTAATTGCTAGCGATGTCAAACATTTTTTCATGTATTTGTTGACTAAACATATTTTGTCTTTTGTGAAGTGCTTCTTCAGTTCCTTTGCCTATTCATTGACTGGTTTATTTGTTTCATTGGTGATAACTTTTTTGAGTTCTTTGTATATCCTGGAGATTAATGGTGATGTTCCTCATAGAAATAGAAAAAGCAGTAATGAAATTCATTTGGAAATAATAAGAAGTCTATAATAGCCAAAGCAATCCTTAGTGAGAAAAATAATACAGAAGGTATCACCATACCAGAGCTATACTACAGAGCTACAGTAGCAAAAATGGTATAGTATAGTAGCAAAAATGCTACAGTAGCTAAAATGGCATGGTATTGGCACAAAAATAGCATTGAATTGAAGACCAATGGAACAAAACAGAAGACACAGATACATTCTCATATAAATATAGTTATCTCTTAGAAGGCAAAGGCACCATAAACATAAATTGGTGAAAAAGATAGCCCCTTCAGCAAATGGTGCTAGGAAAACTGGAAATATATATGTAGTAGATTGGAATTGAACCCCTGTATTTCACCCTGCACAAAACTCACCTCAAAGTCGATCAAGGACCTTGGCATTAGACCTTGCGCCTACTAGAAGAAAAAGTAGGCTCAACTCTCCATCATATTGGCTCAGGAACAGACCTCCTCAATAAGACTCCTAAAGCACTAGAAGTAAAATCAAAAAATCAATAAATGGTATGGCATCAACCTAAAGAGCATCTTCACAGCAAAGGAAACATCAAGAACATGAACAGAGAGTCTATAGAATGGGAGAAAATCTTTACCACCTGCACTACAAGTCCCCTTTTAAAGTCAAATATTATATTTTCCACAAAAAATGAAGCAATATATGAACAGATATTTTTAAATTTAAAGTGGTCATTTAACTCACTTTAAGACACAGAATTACAAACTCCAATAAGATATTATTAATGTTACTTCTAAGACATTATACGCTCTGTAAATTTGAATCACACATGTTGTTACATCTAAGAGGATAAGAGTAGACTTAGTATTAGACAGCAAATTCTACTAGAGTAATAATTAATACCAGTTCCCTTACTAATGAATAATCAGGAACAATGTTCATACCTGAAAGTGTACATGCAGATATACTTTAAATATTGTATTAGTTTTAACACTGAACAAATATCAATTGCAATGTCAGAATCACCATCTAGAGATATTCTCACTTACATAATAATGTTTTGCCTACCTTAAAAAAGAATTGGGTAACCCTTGTGCCACCAGTCTGATCACATGGTAAAAAGAATATACTGAGAATAACAAAATAATCATTTAAAGCTGTTCTTCAATAGCTCACTTTGGCATATAAGGTATACAATATACTTTCTAAGAATAAACTAGTAGCATAATCTGCTTTATGTTTTTATCAAAAGGAAATGGCATTCTAAGATACAGCTGCATAGACTATATGATGAATATTCAACATATGAGAAACTGACAAATTTATCTTTACTCCATCATTAAGCATTTTTGTGACAAGCTGGGTATTCATCCAATTAGGGGTCTTTTTTCTGTGTGTTCTTTTTGTCTAGTGCTTGTTCATGCCCTTTCTTGACATCCTGCAAGACTAGCCTTTTCTTTTCTTCTCAAAATTTCTGATTACCCATATTGTTAGAAACTCATACTCAGAGAACTCTTTTCAGTTAGGAAGACAAGACCTTAGTCAAAACTTCATTCCACCATCAGAAGCTTGGTGTTTTCCTTGACCAATCAAAAAAAATTTGTAAGATATATAAGTTTTCCATTGGCAAATATATGTATGTGTGTATACACACACACACACACACACACACACACACACATATTTAATTACTGTTGTTCACGAAGAATTCTGCCTCCTCTATACATTCATATTGCTCCTTGTTTAGAGAAATTTAAGTCCTTATTTTTTTAACAGAATGTACAACTTCAAAAATTTCATATTCTCAAATCATTTTCATACATCTTTTACTGCTGTGTACAAGACAAAACATTTGATGGTGGGGGAGTCTTCTACTAGGTTTTGATAATCCATAAAATAATATTCACCTAAAAGTTCATTAAACTCAGTCTGCAAAATAGATTACTGGCATTGAGCTAGAAAATAACACCAATAATAGGACTAAAGTGATCTCCAGAATCCTTATTATACTATATTAACTAAGAAGTTTACTCTGAAATTTTATTCATAAATTTTTGAAGTTTGGAAAACTTGTACACTAAACAATCCTTTTCAAAAATTCACAATAAAAATACTTTTCCATGTGAGGAAAAAATCCATATGAAAGTACATCAATTAAGAGCAAGCTTAGCTCCTTTTTCATTTATTATGTATTCAGTGTCTTCTTTATGTATCTTACTGCCCCAGAGTTCATGACCAAACATCAATACATGTTAACACATTTTCAATATTTATAAGCTAAAGGCTTAGATCCAAGAATTATCAAAAATTGTCCTGCTACTCCAGTTATACTCACCAGCATTTCAATTATAATGCCTATCAAGAGGCATCTTCAGGAATTCAGATGTGCAACAGTTTTTAAAAATTCAGTTTAAATCTGATTTACTCTTAGAAATGTCAAATGTTTCACTATCACTTCTCTCTCTTGAAATACTTTCTCTAAAAGGAGTTTTGTTTGCTGCATGACAGAGTGTATAAATACCAAACTCAAAATTATTCTTGCATAGTGCTCATACCAAAATTAAATAGAAAATAGCATTGCCTACTAATATAAATAGCAGTGACTGGCAAATAAGATAGACAAATATCAGAAATTCAAATTGTGTCAACAAAGATGAGTGAGAAATGGTACATGTTTTATTTACCAGCAACAAAACTTATCCTATTTTACTCAACATCAAATGTAAACTACTTCCTTTGTAAAAATAAATGCAAGGGGTCTAAGTAGAGTATTTTAGCAAATGCCACTAATTTCCTATTAACAATGCACATGCACAGAGAGAAGTAACATAAAAATCCTTCTGTCTATATATATGGAAAATGAATGTCATATTCATTTTTGAATTTGTAAGATAATTTCAATACAGGATTACTGTCTTGATAGAGGACAGATTTCTACTTTAAAAGTACTGTTAAAATAAAACTTCCAATTAATGATTTAACAATTTTAAACCAGGATTGGAAGAATGAACTCTGGCTTGAAAACATTCATTTATTTTTAATTTTAACATGATATTTTTAAATCTTTAAAAGAATCTTTAAATAATGCTAGATTATATTATTAGAGTAGAAATTATTTTACTATTAAAATCTGTTTGATTCATGTTCCTAATATATAGATCTTTGATCAATTAAAATTTCTCTAACTAGAAACTGAAGTGAGCACCTGAATCCTGATGTGTATTCTTGTCCAAATTGGAAGAGTCATCCCCATTCAAAAATTACCCCTTGTTCAATAATAAGATGCTGCCATGACAACTTATCACCAGCAAACATGACTCAAATGATTATTCTGTTTTTACAGTATTTCAGATATTCAGTTGATTGCCAGAATCAGAAACTCACAACTCCAGGTTGGTGTTTTTACGTTTTATTCCACCTAACGTTCATATACCCAGCACACATCCTAGTCTGATCTCCAAATGAAGTATATTCTCTAAAACAACAAATATATGTAATGTATCCCTAAACAAAACAAGGATGAGTGAGGTTGCTGCTAGCTTGACAATGTTGTCGAAGCTGTGATTCAAATTAGGGAAATAAGCTAGAGGTGGTTATGAAATGAGTTTCAAACTACAGGTTTTGGTTCATTCACCCCAGAAAGGAAAGGATTCCCCCTCTCTGTTGTGTTCTCTTTCTCTCTGTCTCTCATTCTCTCTTCCTTTCTTTCTCTCTCTACCCTTCCTTACTCTTTTTTTCTGGGTGACTGAGTATCAAATACATGTATACAAGATGCTTTTAATCCTCAGAATATTTTAATAGTTGATCTACCTGTTATTATGTATATCACTTAAGAATAATCAAATATTTCAATATCACACTTACCCCATTGTTTCATATGTCCAACAAGAAAGAAAGAAACAAAATGTTTTATTCAATATGATGCTTTATTTTTGCCTCAAAAAGACAAAAACAGAAGTCAAAACCTGTGTACTAAATCTCATACTCTTATGTAATTTTTTTTAAATATCATTCAGTGACAATTCCACTTACAACAGAATTCTAGGTTTAGATATGATTTTGTGTAGTCAAAATTAGATTAAAAACAACAAACTAGAGAAGGGGAGAAACACCTATTTTCAATGTATCTTCACTGTGAGAGAGAGTGAGTGAGATATATAAATCTTTAATATGTGCTTCCCCAACTCAATAGATAGAAAAATAGATAGATATAGATAGATAAAAAGAAAGATATAAGTATAATAAATCAGATTAAACCATTTGTAAGTGACGGAACATGATCACTGAATACTATACAAAAGGTACTCATAAAAATTTTTAAATTTATTTTAACTGATATATAAAAACATAAAATTGTAGGCTGGGGTTGTGGCTCAGTAATAGAGTGCTTGCTTAGCATGTGTGAAGCACTGGGTTCAATCCTCAGCACCACATAAAAATAAATAAAATAAATGTATTCTGTGTGTCCATCAACAACTATTTTTAAAATAACATAAAATTGTGCAAATAAATGGGGTATCATAGAATGTTTTGATATATGTGTACATTGCATAATGTTTAAATAAAATTAAACATATCTGTCTCCTCAAATATTTACCATGTGATCTCGGAAATTTCTGAGACATTGGGTTGTCTCCAGCCATCCATGGGCTGTGTATGTGAGCTATGCACATTTGAGCATATTAGGGGACTGTTCGGCATTACGCACTATTTGGGCTGTGGGAAGGAAGTGTGCCTTTCCTCTCGCTCTGCCTGTGATCCCACAAAGCACCTGAGATGGGTGTGATTTGCCAAGATGTCAATCAATCTGCTGACCACAAGACATTACCAAGCAAGACTCCACCCTTTGAAACCCTACCCCTTGCCTTATTTGGGTGGAATATTCTATCCAATGTCTTTTCCCCAATAAATAGGGGGGTTCTGGGTTCTCTCTCTCTCTCTCTCTCTCTCTCTCTCTCTCTCTCTCTCCTCTTTTTCCAACGCTGCTCAGTGTGCAGCTGACCCTTGGGATCACTAAGCAGTCCCGCCCTTAATCTTAGAAACTCATTTTCGAGTGTTGCATGATTTCTTCACCGTTTTCTTAGTTATTGCTGCATCCAGCTCCTTTAAATTCAGCTCATCAAGCCACCCCAACCATCTGGCAATATTGGGTAATTCTTTTCTTAGTGTAAAGGACCACTATGATTCTTTGTTATTGATATATCCATTTCTATATGTAGATATACATAGATAGACATCTCTCAATATCTCTCTAGATATACAGAAAGAAGTAAATTTAGATATAGACAGATATATCTCAGTCTACACAGATACATAGATACATAAATTTAAAAATTCTTGTGAGTACCTGATATTTTGTATTCGGTGATCATATTCCATCACTTACAAATGGTTTAATCTGACTTATTATACTTGATATAGGGACAGATATCAGTGACTTTTAGACAAAAATTTCTCTATAGAATAGTTTAAAATTATTGTCTAATAATAAAGCCAAATTTTTGTTCTTAGAAAATTTATTTATTAATAATATTGTATTCATTGATGATAGTTATATATTAATTAGGATATGAACTTAATGTATTTGTTTAGCATATACTTAAATACATGAGTATTTACTCATATGCACACACTTTGCATTGTGGGTTATTCTTAAAGTCTAAGGAGAAAAGGATATATTAATAGTTTTGTGCCTACCTAGGACAATAGGAAAGGGGTCCATGTCAAGAAAGTAACCAGTCTAATTAGTGAACCCCAAACCAAGGAAGTTGGGCTGCTTTTGATGTAAAAAATAACAAGAGAGGAATGACATGAAAATAAAAGGAACAATGTAAAAACTGAGCTGAATTGTGACAGAAAAAAGCAATGACATACTACAAAAAGGGAAGATCCATGTGGATGAAATCCATATCATACAAAAGAAAACACAAAAGAAGATTGGCGGAAAGAGAGAAGGTTCAAATACATTAAGATGTAAGGAAAGAAAAAGCAGGCCCTCCCTTCTCAAATGCAAGGCTTCAGGTTTCCTAGAAAAGAGAACTTACTAGGAAAGGATTGTTAACATTCTGACCCAAGGGTCAGCCTTCAGACTTCCTCTAGGAAAAAGAAAATTATACAAATGAATAGTCTAACCAATAAAGTAAAATATTCTGTATTTCTGTTGAAAACTACATAACTATGACTACTATGGCTTTAAGAATAATAGTTTTTAAAAAACTAACTACTATGAAATGATAGGCTCAAAATAATTCTGTCATAAGTTTAGAAGTTGTTTTATAAAATTGAAAGATGATTAAAGTATTTTCCTTAATCTTTCTCCCAACTCTAAAAATTTCTTTCCTTTCCTTTTGTCCTTTGTGTGGAGGACAAAGCCTATCAAGATTCATGCCTGCAACACAAACACAACCATCGGCTTTCTCTAGGTTCCAACCCAACTGTAGATCCATCATTTCAAATGACAATTCCATAGGAAATCAATATTTTGAAAGGAAGATTGCTTCAACTTGTGCAGTGTGGACTGTGGAGGCAGTCGGTGAATTCAAGAAAGCAGATCTATTTGTATCTGCTGCTCATTCTAGCAGGATTGATTGCAGGTAACTTCCTCAGAGAGGAGGTAAAAGAGCTATTCATTTATTTTTTTTTCCAACTTGTCCCTCTATTCTGAATTTAATAATAATAGTCCTAAATTTTAAATAGCAGCAGGACATACACAAACACTCTGCCCACTCAAAATACTAAATAATAATTTCACTTGTTCCTTAAAGATTGATGTTCTTTCTATTCAATATCTTTTCTTTCTATTCAATAGCTCTTTTTATATTTTGTGTTACCAATAGTGGCTGTGATTCATGGACTTTTCATCACAGGATATGCCATCTAAAAAATTACTAATTCCCCAACTCATGAAACTCCCTTAAATATTGTATTCAAATGAAATTGTACTCAAACACAATATAAAAATCTTAAAAATTTAAAACTTGATCATTTTTTCTGCTTTCAGTATTTTAAATCAATTTTACATATTGTATCATTCTTTTACGTTAATTTATGTTTTTCTCAGTATCTTTAATGCATGATAATTAAAGAAGAAAGAAATTAAAATTCAGAAAGAAGAAAATATGACCACCATATTCCATCTCCCAAAGCTAGACATATCTTGATCTATTTCTTCTTATATTTTTCTTTTTTCTTTTTTTTTAAGAGAAAGAGAGAGGAGATAGAACAAATTTTTTTAATTTTTTTAATATTTATTTTTCAGTTTTTCAGTGGATACAACATCTTCATTTTATTTTTATGTGGTGCTGAGGATCGAACCCAGTGCCCCACACATGCCAGGCGAGCGCGTTACCGCTTAAGCCACATCCCCAGCCCCTTCTTATATTTTTCTATTCAATTATTTTTATGTATTTAATTTCATACTGAGGATACAATTTTTTTTAATAAAACCTTTAAAACACAAACATTCTCCATATTCTTGGGCACTGATCATTAGTATCATATTTCAGGGGTTAATAATAATTTATTTTATACAAGTATCATAATCTATTTCATCAAATTATGTTGATATTTAAGTTTTATCCAATGTAGTATTTTGTTATTAGACACAACTCTGAGATAAACACTAACATGTAGTTCAAAAATCTTTGACACACATTGATAAATCACTTTCTAAAATAGTTAAGCACTTTTTCTTAAGATAAATACTTTTTTCAAATGAACCTCTCTTTGCCCATACCTGAAGTAGATCATCAGAACTATCCAGATACCTTCATGTCAGTGTATAAAATATGTCTTCCCTAAGAAGAGAAAAATAGAGAATGACACTATATTACTGAGTAAATTGGCCAAATAGTTAAGTAACAATCAGTTTAATCTTCAAAAGTTTGTTTTATAGCACAAGTCATTAAGACTCCTTAAGACCAAGGCCTAATAGTGATTCCACAGAAGTAGAGGCAGCATGCTCCACCCAAAGTATGGTGAAATGTTAAGGTCTGTAAATAAGTCAAAAATAACACCTGGTATTTTGCCAGACAAATGTTAGAGTTCGTAAACAAGTCTGGATGGTGCCTGGCAAAATGTCAGAGGGAGTGGTTTGAGAAGTAACAAAAGCGAGCCATTAAGTGTGGAGATTCCTTATTGGTTGATTGATGTATCTAGTTTATGCTAATAAGATAAGCTGTGCAAAATGTATAAATAGCTCTGTTGTCCTACAATAAACGGCTCCCATTCCTGCTGTATCAACGTGCACAAGTTATTCGTCACCCCCCGGTTATTCTGCTGCAGCCGGACCCCGGCAGTGAAAAGAAGAAAAAAATAGAGAGAAAGAAAATAGAAAATTAGGGAAACTGTGTCTACCATAATGAATACTTCAATCTCAGACCCATCAAGGTCAGGGGGGAAACGTATCATTAAGCATATCATGTGGAATCAACACCACCCATTTTAGTACACTCTATGTACTTGTATTGGCCAATTTTCTGAAAGAAGAGATTGGACAGTATTACCCGGTTAGATGATAGCCAAGAGCCAAGGGTTTAAGTTTGGGCTCTAACAAACTCTGGCATTGGCTTCGGACAAGTCAGATAAACCCTGTGAAGATTAGTGTTCACTGTGGACAGTTGGGAGAATTAATACCTCTCAGGTTTTGTGGCATTTTAATATTCTGTGCTGCTGAGTCTGATTTATGTGTAGCACATAAATTTGGCAGATTTTTTCTTTCATTTTTCTTACTACTCTGTACTCATGTACCTAAAAATATTCATTATCAAAGGTGGAGAGTGGGATATAGAATAACAACAAAAAACTACTCAAAAATTATTTGGCAGTACTGGGGATTGAACCCAGAGCCTTATGCATGCTAGACAAGCACTCTATCACTGAGCTACATCCCCAAGCCACAAATGGATTTTTGAATGGATTCTTTAACTACATGGCATACATCTTTAGTTCTAATGGTCAGTGCTCCTTCTATTTTTAAGCCCAATCTACTCAGAAGGAGAAAATGTCTACAAGGTTTCTAAAAACCTAGTGTTGCTTCTTAGGTGTAGAGAGATACTCAGAATAAAGGTATATAGCTCTGCTTTATCAAAATGTTGGTCAAGGCCACAAGCAGGTCAGGAAATCAATTTACTGGCTCTAGATCAGCATTATTTTTTTTCTAATGAAATGAAATGAGTGCACTGCTATTAGTTAGAATGCTTAGAGTGTGATTTCTGAGGTTAATATGAAAATGTATTTCTCACAGAAGTTTTCTACTGAAACATTTTGAAAAAAATATCAGATTAGTTTATAAACCACAGAGGGTGAAAGGAAGAAGTATGCTTACATAAGCTCGGTTGTCCAGAACTTTGGATAGGCTTATATGAGGTGGAAGAAATAGCTTAGAGAGGATTGAGAAAAGAAGCTGCTTGCAACTGTTGTCCCTGAATCCATCTTTCTTCCACTGAAGCTTTGATACCCAGAGAAGTGGAGTCCAGAACAACCACAAATATTGAGAATATGAAGACAGAAAATTTCCATTCCATATCTGGATTTCTAAAACGACCCTGACTAGCAGTATGATGCTTGCTAAAAGGAGCCACTGTTTTTAGGTATAAATTACAACTGGAAAGTCTAGGCAAAAAGTGTCTTGAGATTCATGACCACTCCATCATCTTTCCTGGAATGCTGTAGGACATGTTGAGGATCCAAAAAGACTCTCCTGAACAGTGAGACACAAAGGGTAGGTGAAAATTAAGATATGGCATACCTGAAGGGTAAGTGGATGATGAGTTAGGGGAGGTATTGTACTGCATGAGCTTCCCAGAACAATCACTATACTCTGCTGACACAGAGAGGACAGATGGAAATTCATTCAAGCAGATAGGAGCCATAGACTATGCCCCCTCATTGAGTGTCAGGGAGGTAAAGAAATATCAAGAGCCTAGATAGTCCAGGGGGAGCAGGAGAGAAGGCTGAAATTGACTGGATTTATATAGAAGATACAGACTTTAGCCTAGAAGACTTACCTTGATCTTGCAAGACTGATCTCCAGCACAGAGGACAAGGGGGCTTGGAATACATGATAAATTCATTCAAATATAAATTAAGGGTTGGGGGTATCGCTCAGTGGTAGAGCACTTGCCTAGCATGTGTGAGGTCCTGAGTTCAATCCCCAGTACCACAAAAAAAAGAAAAAAAAAATATAACAAACAAACCAAAAAATAAAGCACAAATTAAAAGTCTTTGAGTTTGGGACTACTTTTTATTCGTTACTGTTTTTTTATCCATTGCATATCTTCTATCAATGTATTTATTACAGAACAAATCTTGTTTTTTATTTTTATTCTCAAACAGATTTTTTTTTATTTTTATGTATATATGACAGCAGAATGCATTACAATTCTTACTATATAGAGAGAGCACAATTTTTCATATCTCTGGTTATATACAAAGTATATTCACACCAATTCATGTCTTTATGCATGTACTTTGGATAATAATGATCATCACATTCCACCATCATTTATAACCCCATGCCCCCACCCTTCCCCTCCAACCCCTCTGCCCTATCTAGAGTTCCTCTATTCCCCTCCCATGCTCCCTTTCCCTATCCCACTATGAATCAGCCTCCTTATATCAAAGAAAACATTTGGCATTTGGTTGTTTGTTTTTAAATGACTTTTAGCTCATAAGCCAATATCCTCCATATAATTGCTGCTCAACAAATGCTGTTTCCCAACATTTTGTTGAAATGACATACATAGAAATTGGACATTATATCATATGCTAAGAAAAATGGATGAAGTTCACCTGCCCAGAGTCTTGGACCACCCCATATCTCACTATTGTTTTTGAAGACTGAAGACATCAATCAATGGTGGCACACTGACAATCACTTCAAATTATGCAGTCTTTAGCATTACCAAATGCAATTCAAATAGTGGATCAAAATCATTCAAGTGATACCTAACATGGGTACCACATATATAATAACACATTTACTAAAGTAAACACAAATGCTATTAGAAAATGTGTGCAATTTCTTGTTTATTAAGACAATCTTTGGGGTGAGAGAGTATATTGTTAAATCAAGACCTCATCATCATTTAGAAAAGTTGTAATCATAAGTTTCTACAATGGTCTCTTATCCATGTGGGTCAAATCAGGCTGCTAATGCTACATACAAAACAAGTCCTGAAGAGATTAATTCAGAATTTATGCCAAGGATGAATCATTATTTCTTCTATATTTCATAAATAATCAGCAGCACTTCTCTATTTAGCATTGGCTTCATGAGCAAGCCCCTTAGTACACAGAAATGTCAGAGGACCTGTTGTAATCAATTACAAATATGCTATATTTTATTTTTTTCTACTGCTTCTAAATGCCATGATAATTTTTTCCTGCTTTAAAGTATACTCTTATAGCTTTGAGATTGTTTTATCACTCTAAAAAGCCATTTAAAAGTCATTTTTTAAGCCTTACGGCATATTTTACTGAGTGACCACATTGATTCTTTGATCTCTGGTGAGTAAATAATGTTCGCTTTTAATGACCTATTATTTTTTCCAAGAGGTCATTAAAATTTTAAAACAGCTCTCTTGCTGGAACTTACGTCAGTCAAATACAAGTAAAGATACAGTATAGAATCTTAGCTAAATACAATGCAATATTCAATCATAAATTTTGTAGGGAAAAAATTTCTTTAGAAGTTGCTTTCTATCATGATGGCAGGAGGAAGGATTAAAGAAGGCATGATTTTTAAAAAATAATAATAATATAGCCCCTTAGATTTGATGATTTCAATGGGATGTTCAAACTACTTCAAAGAAGAAATTTAATAACTTTTTGAATGAGAATCTATTGTCTCAACCCCCGTGTAGTACATTGCATACATAATTTAATTTAATAAATTTATTCTCATTAGTGCCAATGGTCTCCTGACACCAATAATTTATAATAACCAGATCCAATGCCACCTTCTCGGTGAAGCCTTCCCTGGGCCCTTTAACCCACTCATTATATTTTCCCTCTTCCCATATCCAGAAGCATGCATCAACTGTACTTATTTAAGAAAAGAGAGTATTCATCCCCAAATGGAAAAGATATCAAAGTATCTTAAATTATTCAATAAAGGTCATGGTCATATTTAGGGGGTCTTTTATATCATTTATATTTTAAACATCTGTCCCCAAGGGAATTTCAAACTAAATATTGTTAAAACTAATGGAAATAGAAAAGTGCTTTAGTCATCATAGTGTTAAGTCTTTCATTTTAAGGCCTCAGTTCATGAATATTTCATTTATTAACATATACATAAAAGAAGTAATCTACATATGTATGTATGAATTCATAGCAATGTAGCCTGTTCTTTTGTGCAAAGTGCACTTGTATCTTATTTACCAACATTGAAATGTGTATACTAAACAATAAAGTCATTTGTAGTGAAAAGTGTATTTCTCAAAAACAAGAAATACATTGAAAATCTTGACAGCATATTTATAAATCTTTAATAAACATGTCATTTCCATATAAGTTATTTAGTTTTCACTTTTTCTCCTCATTCTTTTTCATAACAATGAGTTCAATTTTCATTGCCACCAATAGGCTGGATAATCCATGCAAATTATAAAATGCATGTAAGAGTTTTAGCACAGTGGCTAGCTCCTTCTAAGGGGCCTATGAAAAGTTATCAGAGGTCTTACTTTGGTTGCAGGAGATGGATATTTATTTAGAATTGCCTAAAGGAACAAAAAAATAATTATCTAAAGGATGTTAGTTTATTTCATGAAATTCAAGCAACAATTGGACAACCAACTAGAGACAAACTCCTGGATATTAGAAATAATTGAGACCAAGAACTTACTAACAATATTAGGTCATTTCCTTGAATACTAATTTCTTTTTCTTTTTTCACATTAACCTAATTCTTTCTAGTGGCAGAATACCTGTCACAACACACTCACCATGTCAACTAGAAATCCTACTTCTATACATTTACCCAAGAGAAATAAAAATTTATATTACATAAAAACCCATTCACAAATTATTATGTCTGGTTTATTTATAGTTACCTCAAACTGGAAACAATGTAATGTTCTTAATTGTAGTGATGATTATAAGGTTTTATGAATTGCTTAAAATCCACAGGACTATACACAAAAGCAGATGAATTTTACTTTATTTGTATGTAGTTTAAAATTTTCAAAAATAAAAAGAAAGTGATTAGAAGGAAGTTACAGTGAAGAGAGAAAATATTGAAGACATCATCTTGGAAAGACATCAAGATTTTGATCACAAAAATCCCTGAAATAAAAAACCAAAGCAATGGGATAGAACAAATACTAAAAACTAAAACCCCAAAACTTTTCTTCAAGAATCTTTTTCTTTTCTTCTCTTTGCTTTTGTTTGCTTGTCTGATTAATTTTGCTTTGGTAAGAAGAATTTTTTCAAGACTTTCTTGAAGTAAATTTGGAAACTATATAGTAAAAAAGCACATATGTACCTGAAAATTTAGACTTGGACTACTACCATTAATGTCTTACTATAACAGAATTACTGAACTTTAAAGAAAAAAAATCCTTTGGGTAATTCTAAAAATATCAATCATTTGTGGCTGTGGATATGGCTCAAGCGGTAACTGCACTCGCCTGACATGTGCAGGGTGCTGGGTTCGATCCTCAACACCACATAAAAATAAAATAAAGATGTTGTGTCCACAGAAAACTAAAAAATAAATATTAAAAAATTCTCTCTCTCTCTTTTAAAAAAAAATCAATCATTTTAAAAGGAAAAGAAAATTAGGCTATCATCAGACTTGGACAATAATGTTTATGACATAAGAGAAAATAATAACATACATAATATACCTAATAACATATTCAAGAATTTCATTGACACAATACATATGTCAAGGATTTTATATCCAGCAAAATTGACTTTCAAATATAAAAAAGTATAAGTCAAACATTAATTAAATATTGAATAACTCAAGAATGTTCTCATGAGCACATTCTGAGAATTTTAGCAACCAAAATAGCTAGAGACATATCAATATAAGCATTGATGGTGAGCACTATATTTATAATTACATTTAGAGCTAGGAGAGTTTAAGGGAAAAGAATATTGTTCATAATATTTATATACCTATATATTGTAGGTATATTCAATTACTAAAATATGAACAAGGAATAGGATAGTATGAGTTCAAAATCACTTATATAACTATGTTTTATAATCATACTAATAGTAGTGTATTAGTATTATTTTTCTTAGAAAGTGGTATGTAAAACACAGGATAAAGAAAATAAAAATATGAAATAATTCTCTTATCTTCTGTGCTTTTTAGTAAGATTTTTAAAAAATCCCTGCCAGATATTGTGGCGCATGCCTGTAATTCCAGTGGCTTGGGAGGCGGAGAAAAGTTCAAAGCCAGTCTCAGCAAAAGTAAAGCCAGTTGTTAAGCAACTCACTGTGACCCTGTCTCTAAATAAATACAAAAAATAAGGCTGGGGATGTGGCCCAGTGATCAGTGCCCCTTAGTTCAATCCCCAGTACTCCACCACCCTCGAAAAAAAATCCCTGTAGTAGTGACATTGAATTCAAAATATCAAATAGGCATATGAAGTACATTATTTTTAGATATCCATATAAATACATATATATATATATATATATATATATATACACATATATATTTCTGTGGGGGTGTTTCGCAGGTGTGTTTACTTATTTAATCTTAATAAATGCCTAGAAACAATCACCATCTTAAAGATAAAGCAGAATCCCTAACTAGATTTTATTCTTGAAGTCAAATTTTCCACTAAAACTAACTAGAATTTGATTTTTTGGACAAAGATAGATTCTAGAACTTAGAATATATAAGATAAGCCTAGAGCATCTTGACAAATCAGATAGAAGGTAAACAATCAGAAACTTACTAGAAAGTACAGAAGTTCTCGGGATCTGATAGAAAAAAATTTTTCTGCAACCTGTACACTTGGAAAAATGAGAATTCATACCCCATTTGATTCAAATGTATGACATGTCAAGATCATTGTATTTTCATGAGCAACTAATAAAAAAATTTTTTAAAAAAAGAAAAAATTTTACTGGCCCAAAATAGATCATTTTGAGCTTCAATGAGGTAATAACACCAATTGATGAAAACACACAAATTAGTTTTTAATAATAAGGACAAAAAGACAAGTGAGTTTCCAGAAGATGATTGGAACCAGCATCTTGGAAATTGGAAAATTAAGGCAAATAATTAAGCATCTACACAGCTTTTCTTATATACTACTGTGTTCCATTGGGTCACTACATAGTAGATGAAGAGAAGCATTTCCTCAGGAAATTTTTTCTAGCTGAAAAATGAATATAAAATCTTGACTATTTTGCAACCCCTAATGAATTAATTAGTCAAGGCATTAAGCACCAATGGTTGATAACATGAAAGAGAATGAAAGATTTCGAGACAGTGAAATACACAAGGAGAGAGACACCAGAGATTATATGCATCTTGAGGAAAAACCACTATCATCAACAACAGATTTACCAAAGGGAGCAAACTTAGTCGCATCAAGGCCTTGGATCTAGCTGCTATTCTTCAGGAAATGAGAGGGCAAAGGAATGTTTTGAACACTACAGCAGTACAGTATAAAATTACCACAATCCAGAAGGGAAATCTGTAGGTTAATTGATATGTGTTTCTCAACCAATGAATTTCAAAGAAAAAAAATGAAAAGAGGATTTATATATTAAAAGATGTAGAAGGCATAACCAAGAGGCAAAAAAGTCTAATAACATAATATAGGAATGCATGTATAGGTAATAAAACTATAATAAAATTTAAGAAAGTGATCAGTAAAAAAGATCAAGATAGTGGTTAATATTGGTACCATTAGGATGGAGTAGAGCACATGGATAGATTCTAAGATGGCAGGAAAAAAAAAAACATGTTTCCTTACTCAGGTAGTAGCTATAACAATAAACACATTATATTAACTCATTAAACTATATAACTGTTTATCTGTGGTTTTAATGTATGTATTTTAAAACAAAATGTATACTTCATGTAGAAACTTGACAAAGATTCAAGTGATTCTAGAGAGCATAAATACAGAATCACAGAAATTAATTTGTAAAACAAGCATAATATCATGAACAGTTGTGAACCTAAAGTTCTTGTAACTAGAGGAGAGAAATAAGCAAATAGATCAATGAAACCAAAAAGAGAACACATTTTTATACTCATAAATACAAATACACAACGCACATCTTCTAATATAGGAAAATAATGAATATCTAATACAATAGTAGTAAACTGTAAATTTTCAAATTAATTTAAGATATAAAGTTTAAAAAGAAAAATATAAAGGAGTTTTTAAAAAGGTTCTTAGGAGTTTTGAAAATGTATCTTAGGCTGGGGAGTTAGGCAAAAGATAATATCAGTTCTTCAGAAAGTCATATATGACTAAGGAAACATTTAATAAAATATCAACATATTAGAATAAATGAGAAAAACAAGTCTTCTGGAATATGTCATTCTATAGTTTGCTCTTAAATGTCTCCCAAAAACTCACTTTAGGGAAGTGACAGAACCTTTAAGAGGTAGAGCTCTACTAGAAGGCCATTAGGTCACTAGATGCACACTCCTGAAGGGGATTGGGGGATCCAACCCTTCCTCTTCTTCCCTCTCTTTGGCTCCCTGACCATATGGCGGTCAGTTTTGCTCTGCTACTTGCTCTCATCACAAAATATTGCCTCACCACAGGCCCAAAAGCAATGGAGCCAATTGATCCTATATTGAAATCTCCAAAATTGCTAGGCAAAATAAACCCTTTCACTTTATAAGTCGATTATCTCAAGAATTTGTTATGGTGACAGAAAGTTAACATATATCAAAACTTACTTTTTTAAATGACAAACTAAAATATATGTTCACATTTTATATGACTGGCAAAGGATTAGTTCTCACATACAAAGAAGATGTATATCAGTGTATAAAAAACACAAAAATAAAAAAGTCAAAAGTCACTAATAGGTAACAGAGGAAAAAAAAAATATATATATATATGTATACACACACACAAACATATGTATATACTCCACACAGGAAATGATGCTCCACCTCATTAATTCATCATATAAATTAAATATGCATTTTTAAAAACTTTCACAACTTTTAATCTATTGGATTTGCAAATAAATAAATAAGCAGCAGTGTTTGAGACTATATAGAACAGCAGGTACTATCACACGATGTTCTCTACCTATAGAATCTCTAGATGGATATAATAATTTAAACCTACATCAATTTTTCTTTTCTACTTTTCACCTTTTTTTCCTTTGTGCTGAATTCTAGGTGAAATCCTTTGTCTAGACTAAGTAAATCTTAATCTACTATTATTCTATTATCTACCCTTATTGTTGTGCCTTTTATTTTGATGACCTCTGATTACTTTTAATAATCTTTTGTTATTTCACTGCTGAATTAACTTACCTCTAATCTCTTTATGTACACCAGTTATACTTTTAAAAGTCTAACTCATTCTTTAATTCTCTTTCTTCTTATGTTACCCATGAATTTTCATGGATTTGATTATGTGAAAATATTTGGAAATACTTGATTACTTGCTTGCCTTCAGTATTTCTTTTACACATCTCATTATTCACGTGTCTATGACTCTTTTAAACCATTATCTGCTTCTACTGATTGGGGGAGGACAGTGGAGGGACGTGCTGCTTGCTTCTGACTGTGATGTCAAGAATTCACCTTTCAAATGTGGGTGCTTTCTCTCCACTCAGGGTGATATCAGTCATCAGAACTGCATTTACTACCCATGCCACACCACTACAGTATTTGTGGGCAGCTATGAATAGAAGCATTTGCCCTCAGCTAGAAAGCAGGTACAAGAATGTGGGCAGAGTGTAAACATGGACAGGAAGTGCACGCAGTGCCTAGATGACTAGTGTTGCCCTGTGTAAAAGACAAGTATCACATCCAAAGAAACGAACTAAGGAACTCTTGACAGTGCACTCAACATCAAATATCAGTGACCTATGGGGCAGCCCCAGAGAACTTCCAGCTCCATATCTGCATTCTGCAGGCATGGAGCCCTCTCCAGAACCAATTTTACCTCTCTCCACTCTTAAGTGTTTTTTGACCTATGTTTTCCTATTAATATAAGAATATCAGAAATTTCACATATTTCCATCCCTCTTATAGTCTCCCTTCTTGTACTTCAGAGTAATTGTGGACTTACTCATTTTTAAACTTTATTTTATATAGTTTAAATCTGGAAGGAAGAGACAGAAAAATATACTTCTATTCATGCAACAGCTGTTTTTAATTCTTTTAAATGGTTTTGGTTGATTTATATATTACAAAAGAAATTTACTATTATAATATCAAATAAAACAACTCAATCACATATAAATTTTCTTTTTACTTCTTTCTCTTCCTAGCCTCTTGGGATAACTCTGGTGACCATGGAAGTGTGCCACATCGATTTCACCTCTTGAGAACTTGCTGCAAGGAGCATAATTGACCTACAGCTTCTAGCTGCCACACTTCCTATCCATCCCAGCAGGCCAAGACTATGCTACCCTCAAGCTCATCCTATTCCCATAAGGACTAACCCCAACCAATGAGGGGGTACTAAGATCCTGACAGGACACCTCTAATAGGCACTTTTGCTCTAAGATTTTTCATCAACCAGAACTCCATTCTAGTCTGCAGCTTTTCTTATCCAACCCTCCTTACTACACTCATTTTCACATTGTCACAATTGCATTATGGTCCAAGGTTTCCCCCTGTCCCTCACACTTTCTCCCTTATATCCTTCATTGGAATTTTCCTCAATAAATCTTTTGCAAATATAATACCATCTTGATGTGTGCCCCTTGGAGAACTTGAACTTACAGAATTGGTAAGAGCAGCAGTATGTAAGTATGTATGTATGTATGTATGTATGTATGTATTTTAGTGTTGATACACCTTTATTTTATTCATTTATTTGTATATGGTGCTGAGAATCGAACTCAGTGCCTCACATGTGTGAGACAAGTGCTCTACACTGAGCTACAACCCCAGCCCGATAAGAGCAGTAGTTTAAGAAAACTGGCAGAAAGAAAGATTTGGAGGTTAACTCACTTCCTCCTTGCTGTCAAGGAATGCCACAACCTGAGTAGAATGTAGCACAGACAGTTGCTGGCACAAGATGAAGCTTAATTTTTGAAGATTTTGTGGGTAATGACCTGGGGAAATGTCCCTGCAGTGCAAGAATTCAGACATTTTAAAGTTAGGAAGAGGGAGATTAGAGATGCAAATGCTTACAAAAACAGTGAAGTTCACTGATAGTTACTAACAAATAGTGATGCTATGAAAAAATTTAGGGGAGTAACTAACAGCTAAAGACTAAAGTTAAACCAGAAATTTGCTGTGGTAGTTTACAAAGAGGCCCTTATCTCCTGCAGTAGGAAGACTGGACAGAGTTGAAAAGCAACTTTAGAACTTAATAGAATGATGGAGCTCCAGAGATGTTTAAAAGTTGAGTGAAGGGATTGATATACTCACCAGTGGATATAATCCCCACTGGTCCCTGGCCTCTGAAGTAAGAGTTATCATAATGGTTAAGACCCAGAAAACTTCTCTGAAAATTCACCTAACCAAACCAAGGTAATGAACAACAATAAAAATCAAATCTCAGACCTTCCCAACCGGATTCTTGAGGAAAGACTAAATACTACCACAAACTGCACCAAGTAGTAGCCCCAATCTTAGTGGCTATACCCTGTTGCAGTTTTGTTGGTAAAGCAAATTAATAGGATGTAAGATAAAGAGTATACAGTAGTAGAAATGGTAAATGCACTTTTACCTATAAGGTATATAGAAGATGAGAAGCATTTTGATATTCATATAGAATAGACAATGACATTTATATGTAGTTGTACCCAGAATTATATTAACTCTATCACCTACCTGTGTTATAAAAAAAAAAAACCTTGAGACTTCTTATCCAAATTTCGTCAATTTTTCAAGCACAAATATTTCTAGTATTATTGCACTTGTTTCTCGAGGTCAAGAGTATTGAAAGGGTTGTTTTTATCAAGTTCATCTAGCTTATATTTGCTTTTCAAGAAAATTCAACGATATTCTAATTTGATAAAAGTAGGAATTCCCACATGAAAATTTTAACATCATTTAATAGCAATCACTGAAAGTATTCACCATGAAATAGTCACAAAATAACCAAGCAGATAAAGTAACTCAACTTATTTTAACTAGCCTTCACCATTGGTCATCCTAAAAGTAACAAAATCTGCACATGAAAAGAGTGACCATAGTTGCAGAAATGGAGGCTACATTTTGATCCCACAGTTCAGGAATCCACTTATCAAGACCAATATTAACTGCTTTAAAGTATCTAATCTGTCAGCAACAAAACAAGTGTTGACTCCTTAATATGAAACCAGTCTTCAAGGAAATCAACCAGTCCCCATTGAGCAGTTGACTTTAATAGGCCTCTTCTTCCCTGGAAGCACTTACAGGAAAATATACATATTCCAAATAAAGATTCCTTCCTTTACAGAGCTGCAGTGAGCCTTTCCTTCCCACTGCCTCTCCTTCAGCCAAGCCCATTATTTGTGGAGTTACAGATCATTCAATTCATAAGCATAGCATTCCAAACAAGGAATCATGTAGATAATGTACCAACTTAAAAGGGAAAGGGGTATATATAAAAAGCACAAGGTTTCATACAATAGACATCCTGTTGAAGATAGAATTGCAGCATCAGAAGAAATATTCTATGAGGAAAGGGCGTGCCTTACTTCAGGATGCAGTATATGCATCCATTAAATCAGAGAACTCTATGACCTTCCCTTAAGAATTCATCGGGGTCTAGGAATCAATGGTGGAAGCAAGAGTGGCTCTACTTTCTATCCCACCCAATGATCCACCAGAGGACTATATGAAACATGCACTTAAATCACTAGTCAGGGCTTTCACAATATTTTTTTTCCTTATAAAGATTTTGCAAAGAGAACTTATTATAAAGGTATTCTGCTTCCTCCAACAAATACTACTAATTCCTACAACCATGTATATCTTCCAAGCTAACTATACAACAACCTGCTAGAGATAGGAAATCAATATAACATGCTTCCTGCTGGGAATCCATTCAGGAAGAATAAGCCACCAGCAGAAATACAAGAACATGTGCTCATCTATAATTGGCTTCTGAGTGTGAACCCTGAGGATTCTGTCTTAGAGACAAGCTCTAATTTAGTTATAAGCAATTTATCAAGCATATTAGTCATTCTGGAAGTAACAATAACAAAACAGCATCAATTTGGATAAATTAAATATATTTGTCATTTTAAGACACCAAACATCAAATAATATGGTTTTAAATGAAGTTGATTTAATATATACCAATAAGATGACTTCCTGTTTTCATGATTATCTTAAAAACAGTACCTCTACATAGCACTTTGTAGTTTTCCTTTGAGTCCCAAAACAACCCTGGGAGCTAGGTAGAACAAATATTATTGTTCTCATTTTCAATATCAGGAAACTGAATTTTTTAAAAAATTGACTGATAGTCAGGAATAAAACCAACACCTGGATACGTACGTGCCTTTGGACTCTTCTTGCTGAAGAATCACAAAGTTATAAAGGAAATATATGGAGTCAGAAGTAGATTTCTAGTCCAACTCTGTAATTATTACCTATGGAAACATCAACCACTGAACATTCCTAGAGTGCTTTCTATGCTGGCAATACTATAGCGCTGAGAATAGAAAGATATGTACAACACAATCTCTATCCTTAAGAAGCTTACAGTTTACTAAAGGAGAGAGATAATTAAAGAAATCATATTATTATAATTCAGTACATACAGTGTTTAAAGATAAGCTCAAGGTTTTATGGAAACAGAAGAGAAACAATTAATGACTCTGAGGGTGGAAATTACATTTATTAAAGACTACACGAAGAAATGAAATCTGATCTTGCAGCATGAGTAGAAATTAGCGGGTGAAGTAGAGTGTTACAGGTGCAAAAATAACATAAGTAATTGCATAGAAGCATAAAGCCACAGGTTTTGTTCAGGTTATAAGTAGTCATGTACTACCAACACATAAAATGAATTTCAGTTTTGGACGTGTGAATTCAAGGGGTCTGTGGGATGATTAAGTAGAAATGTTTTTCAGGAAGCAGGAAGAGAAAAATCAGACTAAGTATTCAACAGCTGTCAACAGTATAATACAATGAAGAAAAATCAAGCAAAGTAAGGGGGAGGGAGAGCTTTTAAATAAAATAAAGTGGTCAGGAAGTCTTGTACTTTTAAAGTGATTTTGAGCATAGAACTTAAGTAAGCAAGTGAAAAGGTGAGTCATATAAATATCTTAGGAAAGAGTTTTCCAAGAAAAAGCAAATGCAAAGAGCCAAGGTAAGAGTACAACTGGGATAGTTGTGGAACAACAAAGGGGAAATGTAAAAAAAAAAAAAAAAAAAAAAAAACATCAATCAAGAAGGACTATGGAGGTGCTGGGGTTATGGCACAGCTATAGAGCGCTTGCCTTGCATGTGTGAGGCACTGGGTTCAATTCTCAGCACCACATAAAGATAAACAAACAAAATAAAGGTATTGTGTCCATCTGAAACTAAAAGAAATATATTTTTAAAAAAAAGGAAAAAGGAAGTGATGTCAGAGAAATAATAGGAACCAGATTAAGAAAGGCCTAAATGATCATGGTATATTTTCAGTTTTTACACTGAATAATATTGAAAGCCATTAAAAATTCAGATTTGAAAAATAATGTGATTTTTGTTCTAATAAACTTACTCTGACTTTTGTCTATATAATCTACTATGTGGCAAAAGGAAAAACAGAGAATGGTTTTGTCACAAATATAGGAAGCTACATCATTAATTAAGGAAAAAACAAAGGTAGTTTAGAGTGATAATAAGAAATATAGTTCACAGGATTTTCTATATTTAAGAATGTAAGAAAGGATGAAGTTAAAGTCTAAAGATAGTGAAATACCTCAAATGAGTGAGAAATAGAAGGAAAAAAAGGCACAGGGCAAAGGATGTCTATTTATTTTATAAAAGTTTAACAAAAGCTAATGTAGCCATATTGTCTAAAGCAGTGGAATGAAAAAAAATATATTTTATTTTGAAACTGGACCTTTCTAAATTGGTGGGGCTGGCTTCAAACTTGCAATCCTCCCTCCTCAGACTCCTGAGCAGCTGGAATTGCAGGCATGTGCCACTGTGCCCACCAGAGTTTAACAATTTTGAGGTTGTTAACTCTTGCCAAAACAGTTTAAATGAGTAGGAAGGAAGAAATCAGATTGCAATGGGTTGAAGAATGAATTGGAGCAAGGAATGGGAAACAGCACTAAATGTTAACCTGTCAAAATTTGACAGAGGGAAAGAAAAGAGTTATACTTGCATGGTATTTGGAATAAAAAGATTTAATCATTCATGTCTTGTGATGTGATTCAGAGCCAAGAAAGATCCATCATAATCTGTTCTAATCCAGGGTTTTAAGAACAACCCCGTGGAATGGGTCAGTTCCACATTCTAGTCATAAAGATTTAAGTGTCAGTTTTTCCTGGAACCTGGATCAAGTAGAGAATTCCAGAATAATATCTCATGTATTCATCAGTCATTCAAATAAAGGCATTAAAGATTCAAAGTCACCAAAGTGTTAGCTAAATATTCTCCAGGAAGATGACACATATATTAAATTTGTGTGGCATTTTGTTCAGTTGTACTAATATCTAGTTTAATAACCTTGCCTGATTAAATCATCTACTCAGTTTCATGTTTTGCTAAGCAGACAAAAAAAAAATCAGATTGTATAAAATGATTATGTACCTTACTTTTACTTTCTTATTTAAAATTTGTGTAAGTTAAAACACTATTTAATTACAGTGGCTTCAATAAGTCCTTGATAATGTTTAACTATTAACCAAGTATAATCTATCATAGATATGTAATTTATTCCTGAAGATTAATACATTAACTTTTAGTTTAAAAACACCCTTTCATTGACCAATACCAATAATAGTCATAAAACTGTTAAACAGGAAGAAGTTTGAGAGATATCAAGTCCAAACAACCTTATTTATAAATGAAGAAACTGGAACATAGGAATGCTTCTTGGTGAGGTGAAGGTTAGATAAATACCCATAGAAATAAGATGGATCTGGGTGCAGTGGTGCAGGCCTATAATCCTCAGAGACTGAGGCACGCAGATTTTGAGTTCAAAGCCAGCCTCAGCAATTTAGCAAGGCCCTAAGCAACTCAATGAGATCATGTCTCAAAATAAATAAATAAATAAATAAAAAGAGCTGGGAATATGACTCAGTGTTTAAGCATTCCTGAGTTCAATTCCTAGTATCAAAAGAAGAAAAAAAATTCAGTCCTGGATTTTAGTGGTTTTCTTCTTGTTGTGGTAATCTATAACCCTGCTAAGTATTCCACAATAACAGTATGAAGATACCACTACCAAAATTAAATTTATAAAATTAAATTTATCAATGCTTTACTTGATTCAAGTTCCAGGTGACTTCTCATGTGGCTGAAAGCATTGTTGTATGTCTTTACATAAATGATTTCATTCAATACTTCTGATGAACAGGTACTATTGTTACCCTATTTTCTACCTGAAGAAATTAAGATTTAGAAACTTAGAATAATTTTTTTCCAAGGAAACTCAGATAGCAAGTAACAAAACTGGAATAGCATCCTAGGTTCAAAACAGTCCGCTCATTTCTTGAGAAAGACTAGGCATTTTTCAAGATTCAGTTCAAAAAGCATTGATTGAAAGGCTACTATCTGTAACCCAACTTTTTTTGGAGTTGAAATCAGATATCTACTATACAGACCTCAAGCCCTATCAAAAAAGATAGATGTTTACACCACTAACTGTAATACACAACAAAATGGGTGAAGTGTTAAAAAAAAAAAAAAGACAAAAGTAAAGTGAACAGAAGAGAAAGCAATTTCAGGTTGGAGGTGAGCCAGGACATTGAAAATAACCAGTTCTACTTTATAACCTGTTGAGATTTGCTTCAGACAAATCTCTTATCACCAAAGCCCAGGAGATACAGAAACACTTTATTTTGAAATACTTATACGCTTTTTATTCAGCTCAGTTATTTTTCCATATCACCCTCAACACAGCCATTTCTAGATTTAGTTAGCACTCAAGTAATTTTTTAATGCCTATGGTGCAGAGGGGAAGAACAATGGAGGCAAATAAATCAGCTCTGCCAAAGCTTTTTATTTATATCAAATCATCTTTACAGAAAGTTATCAGAGGCTTCAATGTCTCCATAAAATAATCAATTTACATTCACTGTCCACTTTAGCAAACTCCAAATTTATGAGTTATCTCCTTACTGAAAAGTCATATAACTTGCTGAGTACCAATTTCTTGGATGACCCTATCCTAGTAAAGAAAAGTGCAAACAAGAGTCACAGTAAGGAAACAAATTCCTGCCAAATACATCTAAGACTATTCAAGAATCACTCTCACCTCAAAAGAATATTTTCATATGTTTAGGTATGGTTTGTTGAAAATAAGGAAAAATGTCTATGATTACTAAGCAAAGTCTAGTATTTAACAACTAAATTTAATCAAATGTCATTTGTTTTCAAATGCCCACCCTGTGTAGTAAACTTCACACATGAAAAAGATAATGGAAAAACCATTGTTTTCTCTACTTTCTTTACTATAAATCTTACTATTTCGTGTTAATTTGTAAAAACATGAAGTATGAGTATCTAGCAGCTAAGACAGTATTATGTTTCTCTTTTATTTCAAAAGTGACTCATTTAGATTCACATCTCCACTGTCTATCGAAGCTACCACTTTAAACATTTTGATTGTTTTCCCTAGTGTAGGGCAAGAGCAATCTTGCATCTTTTTTCAGGGTCTTTCGTTCTTATCACTAAGAAGATGGAAGTACACTAGGGAGATTTGGGCACATGCTACTTGGCCACACTCCCCCCAGAACCTTTCATAAATAGAAGAGGTTTTAAGCATTTTTCTAGATCAATGTTGCCTCAACTCCCATTTATCATGGCTTGTGTCTTATCTCCACAAGACTAAACTTGACCTAAACTTATGTCATATCTCAACAAGACCTAAAACTCTTAATATTTTAATTTCTTAATTTAAATGGAGTAACTCTTTTTCCTTAAATAGATCTGTTATAAAAAATGTTATCAGAACAAATTTAAAAAATTAAAAATTTTTAAAATTAAAAGATAAAGAGTAAATAAAACAATAAAACAACAATAATTGACTCAAAGAGAATACTATCAATATGGTAGATGAAAAATCAATACAAATACCACGTCATAAAAAGTCTCACAAACATCTAGCTAGATGCAGTTACTTACCAATTCTGCTCTCCAATTATTAAATAGGGAGATTAGCAAGTATTAGAAAGTTGCTAAGGATATATTAGTATCACTCTGAGATTTTTTTCCTCCTTACCATATTTTTTTTAAAAAAAATGCAGTTGTAAATTATGTACTCCTCTTTCCATATGGTTCAGTGTTATCCAGTACTGTGCCCAGGTACCTTTAAATACCATCTCAAGTACTCCAGGAAGCCAAGAACACACTGAAAAACACTGTATCTAGAACTTCCAGAATCCAAGCCTTTGCACTTCTAATTAATCCAGAATAAGTTTAGTATCACTGTTGTCATCTAAAATCTTTTCTTAAAATTTTTTTAGATGTTGATGAACCTTTATTTTATTCATTTATTTATATGTGGTGCTGAGAATGGAACCCAGTGTCTCACACATGCTAGGCAAGCTATCTACCACTGAGCCACAACCCCAGGCTATCATCTACAATCTTATCTGAGCTCTTCCCTTCCCCACCCCACCAGTGCTAACACTATATTTGGTTTTTCGCAACACAACTCTAGTCTGGTTGGCTGGAAACCCAACTAGTCTTCATAACCTGGTAAATTTCTGGCCTAGTTCTTATTTCCAAAATAACAATAATAACAATAGCAGCATGAGGGTAGGCCTATATTCATATCTCCTTTAGATTTATTTTGAATAATAATGCTTTACTTTCAAAAGTTTTGTCATTTTTCAAAAATAATGAGATAGCTAAAAAGGTCCGTCTTCCTTGATTTCTTCTGTTCTGAACTTTAACCCTCATTTTAACATGAATTATTTTCTTTCACTCTCCATGTTAATAACTCTATATTCCATTTGGAAATAAGGTTCATGTTTTCAGATTGAGAATAACTAAATTACTCATTATAGTCTCCAAGAAGTTAAACTTTGGTTATGAGATTTTTCTTATCCACTGTATTAAACTATAAACTTATTTTCTACTAGAAAATAATCAAACAACACACTAGCCCTATTCATACTTTCTCTTTGAAACTGGAGAAATGTTTCTTTATAAAGAAGCATTAGCAGCCAAATTGTTTTGTACTATCTTTATTGTATCCCCTTCTCAATTATCTTATTTTTTAAAAAATACTATTTACTATTTTTGAAAACTAGGAAGACTCAGTGTCAACACAAAATAATAGTCAGAGGGCAGGGTTTGTTGTAGCATGTGCTTGTACTTTTCCACATAACCAGAAATATACCAGATATTTCTTAAACATTACATGAGATCAAGTAGATTTTCACCCATTTTACGGGCTTTAAAAGTCTCACCATTATTTTATATATAGCACACATTTGGGCATTGCCCTGATAACTCACCAAATCAAGTAGGATACAAAAATAAGACATATAATGGTCAACTGTTGGCTGGCAAGTCTGATTGACCAAGCCATGAGTAGGAAGAAAAAATTAACAGGAAGAAGATAAAAATCTTCAGATAATCTCACAGTAAAACTAGCAGTTATATGTAGACATTAAACATAAAACTCAACCATATTGACACAGAACTCTTTACCAAGGCACAGTATTTTTAAAGAATTTTAATGTCCTTTCACTAATTAATAAAAAGTAACTACATTTGGTAGAGCCAATGAATTAAATGGAAAATAAAATTTTCATTGTATTGAAATGACCCAAATATCAATAATTCATTAAAATGGTCTCAAAATGGATTTTTTTTAAGAGAGAGAGGAAAAGTTGCAAGAAAGAAGCAATTAGATTATAAATACAGTATTTTTCAGGTGAACTACTGAGGCAGCTCATCATATTTACCCAGGTATCTCTTTAAGGTTTTACTTGTGAAAGGTTGTGATAACACTGAAAAGAACTTTAAATTCATTTGGCTTTTGAGATTATCACTCTATTTAACCTTGAAAGCTTTTTGCATTTTCTCATGCCTTTGTTTGCTTTCAGGAATTTATCTTCATTTTAACTTTAATCCATTTTATATCACCTGCCTCATCTTAGATCCACAAGGTTCAATCTTTTATTTTTTTTAAATCCTCAGTGTCTATAGTATGGTAAGGTGGGAGCAGGGGAGCCTCTTGTATATAAAAAAGGGCATAAAATATGATCAGTTTTAAAAGGTGGTGCACACATACACATGTGTGTGCACACCCTGTGTATGATTAAGTGATAATCAATTATCTGTTAGATTGAAAAACAAGTAATCCTAGTTTCATATTAATTAGCAATTTTCCCTAGGAGTTTAACACCAATTCTTTCAGTTATACATTCCAAAGGTGACAGCATTTTTGTGTCAATTGCCTAAGCATTTCAAAATACTTCTTACAAAAGTGGAAGCAAATACTTACCAACTTTGTTATAAGAACCATAAAACTAGCATTGCAATGGCAGTTTTACAAGTTTGTATAGAATAGCAGTAGTTTAGCTTTACCCACTCAGGGCTATTTTTTTTTTTTTACATTAGGTATTACAAACACAGATGCTAGAATCTATGATGTTTCTAGGGTCATGAAAATACTTGCATACCATTGACTCTAAAATTAAAAAAATAAGAAATATCCAAATAGTGTCAGCTAAACTTTTGTGTCAACTGTGACTGAAATCACATTTAAATATAATAAAATCTCAATTTAAAGAGAAAAGAAAATAATTTACTACATTAAAATAAATGTATCTTTAAATTTCACATCAAAAATTAAATGGAATATAATGAGTTAAATATTTGTGTTAGAATTTATTCAAGAGAATAAGAAATGGGGTAGACCAAAGTAAGCATGCCGAGGGTATATATTGTGATCACTGTAAATCTTTATTCATATGTCAGCAAAATAGTAATTACAGACTGGGAAACACTGAACATTTTATAAAGCAACAAAAATATCTGTACAAGAACTAGTTGTAGGCTGGAAATTACTTTCTCATAGACATTAAATCAGATAAATTGGGATTTTCCAGAAATCTTACCCAAAGAAAAGAAAATCCCAGGAGCCTTAAGACTTATTATAATTAGTCTTACTCCAATCTCATTTCTGAAAACAATGAGTGGAACAGCTGTATTCTAAGATAATTAAAGATGGTTTATACCATCCTAAAGTTATCATGGGTATCAACATATCTATGATCTTATGATCTTTTTTTCTTCACTAATTTAAATTTGCCAAAAATAAATCTTAGCAAGGATGCTCAGGAAGTGTGCCCTTACAGTAATAATTTTTTCCTGTTTGTTTAACAACTTGAAGTATCTAACAATGATCTCCATATATTTCTTACCTAAGAAAAATCAGAGCAAAGAATCCTCAGCAAAAAGTCATGGGCTTTTAAGGATCAGATTTATAAACCATCTTATATCAAACCACCACATCCTATTACAGTTCCACACCTTGTTGAAGACCCAATATAAACTTGGACTTGAAATCAAGCACCCCAGTGTTATAAGCTAGCCTGTTTTTTTTTTTTTTTTCCACAATAACAATCCCATGGAGAGACACTGCTCTCACTTCCTAACAGGTTTGAGACACTGAAATGTGACTGCTTCTCTTCAGTAATTTTCCATCAAATGTGCAAGACACATCTTGACAGTGAAACATCGTTTCTCATTTACCTCTTCCACAAGATTGAAATATTTCTTTTCTATAACAGGACATTCATTTAACATAATAAAATCCAGGTTGCTCTCTGTGACTTCATTTCTTTTTCCAAATTCTTCCTCATTAAAAAAACATTGATTTCTTAGCTCATAGGATCTGATAAGGAAATTCTTTTTTAACGTGTTCCTGCTATCTGACAGTGATATGCTATTTAAGTTTTATAGTCGGCCACTTTGGCTAGCTTTCCTGGTCACTACATCTAGTCACTGAGAGTTCAAGCTGCAGTAATAGACACAATTTAAAACCATGCACTGAGGATATGGATTCCCAAATCAATGCAAGTTAAGCCTACTGGGACTGAAAGTTTTTAATTAAAGTAAAACATGCTCTTTAGTAGAAAAATGAAATTTTGAAAGTCAAAAATAGTGTTAAATTAGAGCACAAAGTTTTAAAACTCCATCTTCCAATTCCCTCACCAGAGGAGTTACTCCACTGTAACATGAATGAAAAGTCCAACCACTTATGAATCAATCAGAAGTGATGTTAGGGATGAAGTTCATTTTGACCTGCAAGTCCCCATACAGGAATCTGTCTGTCAAACAGGCAATGGTTTCATTTTCCCCACCTACTAATAGAGTACCTTGCTCCAGTCAAATAGTCAGTTGGATGATAAATAATAAGAAAGGCATTTAATCTTCAAGGCTTCTAAAAATAACCTTCAGTTAACTATAAATTATCTCAATGATCTGAAATATTCCAAAATATCCTGAGGATAAAAAGAATATATAGGATTTATCAAAGTTTACATATGGAAAAGAAGAATCTAAATTTCATCATACTTAAGAAAAATTCTCTCTGCTCAGAACTAAGGCCTAGACTCTCTTGATAGAGTGAAAGATCATAATTATTCTGTTTATTTATTAAGAATATTACTACTTTCCAGCTGCAAAAACACTAGAATAGAGAGGGGCATGGCCAGCTGGCACTTCATGGCTACAAGAGCACAGTTCTCCCACTGAATAAATTAATGCCTTAAAGAGTTCACCTATGTTTTCTTCCAGTGGTTTCATAGGTTTCTTAGTTCTTCTGTTTAGTTGGGAGAATGAGAGATACTTGTCAAGTTTCAATCCTCTATATGTGATTATTCACAAATATGTTTTCATTTATTAGTTATCAAAACAATCATAACCCATAACATCCCCCAATATTTCTGTAGCTTTTTTTGAGTTGCTACCTTTTATAAGCCTTTTGAATAAAAGTAAAGCTACTGTCTGAAAACATTTCCTGAGAACACTGGGCAAAGTCATACAAGTCTGACATCAGAATTAGTCCCCAATTTTGTTCCCTTTTCTCTTAATTTATCTTTCTAGGTATCTATCCCTACCCAACACATCCAATTGTGTACTTAAAGTTGTGTGGGGTTTTCTTTCCATTTGCAATCTGCATTTTCCATGGATGCTATTTATTTTCCTATTTTGTGTGTGTCTAGTTCTCTCCCGTAAACGATGAAGTCTTCTGTTTTCTAACATTTTAGAGAAGAGGAAAATTTCATGCCTCTTTATAATTCTTTGGCCTTTTTTAGTCTAGTATATTAACCATAATAGTTATCATTTAACCTGAGAAAGACTTTTTTGTAATGCTATTCTACTTTGTTGAATATCATCTCCCATATCAAAAACTCTTTGAGGATAAGTACCATAATTCACTCAGCTTGGATACCTAACACAACACTTTCCACATAGTACTTTTTAAAGAATTGCTAAACTAACTAAATTGAGTCAAATCCTAGACAAATGGGAGTTGTTTAATGTCAAATTTTAATTTTTAATTGATTTTGTTTCCCTGTATAAAAACTAAAGGACCACTATGTTATAGCTATGTTTTGTTTTGAAAAACAATATAATCTATTTAATAAGTGCTGTTCAACTGGGGAAATCAGACTTACACACAAATATATGCAAAGAAGCATATAAAATATTCATAAAAACAGATCCTGATGGTGTGTGTTAAACCTCCTTGGAAAACTAAAAATGGGGGAGAAGCCTAGTCCCATATATACTTCCTGACTTGGAATCCCAGCTGACCAGGATTTATACCCCTGATAAAGCACCACTGATAGAAGCATTTATTCATAAAAGACTTCAGGAAATTAAGATACTTACCATATAAAGATTTTGTGAAAATCAAATAAGCTTCATTATGAGAAAATACATCAAAAACTGGAAAGTTCTAAAAGATGTTAGTGGTCATTACATAGTATCACCACTTCTAGAAAGGATTTGAATATTGCAGCTTAGAGGGAATTTTTTTAGCTCATCCTTAGGGAACACTGTATCTGAGACAACATATTTTTAAATAGGCTACGAATCTTCGCTTCTTCAGTATGATCAGTGTTCAGTTGTTTATTCTTTTTCAAATCAGTCCATCCTTTAAAATTCACCTTTTTATCAGATTTTAAATATCCTCCTCTTTAAAGCTCACTTCAATTTTAAATCCATTCAAATACTTCTAACTTGGTAAATATTTTTCTTAATTTTAAAAAATTCATAAAAGTAGACATATTCTCCATTAGACATTCCCAATTGCAAAATATGTGGTGTTGGTATGACTCAAGCTATCAAGTGCTATATAACATGACTTGTAACTGGATCTTAAAGTATTAATACATTTATTATACTCAAAATAATTTGATAACTGTTTTATTTCCTGAAACATGGAACTTTACCAGCTTGTATTTGGCCTTATGCCATAATTCTTAATTAATACTCTCAGGTTCCACAACATGTTCAAAAACAATGGTAAATGATTACACACCAGACAGTGATTTCTGAATTAATTTCTAAGCACCAGGAGTAATTTTGCGATTACAAGCTGCATTTAGGTCATAAATTATTCTGGGGGCTTCTTTCCTATGCCAAATAAATATGAAATTATTAATATATATGGCAATTCAGAAAAATATTTAGAAAACAAAGGCAAAGTTATTACCTATTATTGGTCAGGACCCTCTTCTAACTAAAAATGATAATGAAAACCTAGCCAAATAGAACATGAAATGCATGTGTTGAAAACTTGCTTCATCTACAGCAGACACCTGGGAAGGAACTAGTTAATAGCCTGACAGATTCAAGACAGGGACAAGCATTTTTCCTTGGCACTTTTTAAACTGCTACAAGGGAGGGTGAATCAGTGAAACTGGGGTCAGGGGAAAAAAAAGTAATAAGTGCTTCTTGGGGAAAAAAAAAGAGAGACATGCATTAAATAAAGCTAAAGAAAACCTGACACTTCCAAAATATACATTTAAAATAAACCATTATTGAATTCATGTACTTAAGAAAACTATTTTTAATAGTTTGATTCCTTCTAGGAAATAAAACATGTATGCCTAGAAATCACAATATGTTTTGAGTTTTTTAAAATGATATCAAATTTCAAGGGTCTATTCAAGAATTAGCTTAATCCACAACTCTTAAGAAATTTTGCATGAGTTTTAATAGTCTTAGGACACAGGAAATATTTTCTAAATATCAACCTGATGTAAGATAGACTAAAGTAGATACAGAGACAACACCACTACATCGATCAGCAAACATTTTTTGCAAAGGACAATACAGTAAATATTTCATGATTTGCAGGGGACTGTCTCTATTACAATGACTCGATTTTTCCACTGTAGTGTGAAAGTAGCCATAGATAATATACACACAAATGGGCATGACTATGTTTTTATAAAATATATTGTAGAAAGAAATATTAAAAAAAGAAAAATCTTAAAACACTATCCTGCTGGGCACAGTGGTACATCCCTATAATCCCAATGACTTGATAGGCAGAGACAGGAGGATCACAAGTTCAAGGCCACCCTCAGAAACTTAGTGAGGCCCTAAGCAGTTTTAGCAAGACCCTGTCTCAAAATAAAAAATATAAAAGGGCTGGGGATGTGGCTTAGTGGTAAAGCACCTCTGGATTCAATCCTCAGAACAACAACAACAACAAAAACCCACACTATGCTTTTACACACTGCATACACTGTGACCCACATGGCACCAACTAGGGTGGTCGCTAGAGTGTTATTTCCTTAGGATACTTGTTTTGACTCACTCTAAAAAGCACACAGTCTCTGAGGGATTCATCAAAACTCTCACATCCTGCCTGAGGGTAGGCATTATGGAGACAATATGAAGAAACTTGATAGTGAGCCATTAACACCAGTCACAGAATCTTCAATAGGCAGGATGAGGTTCAAGAGTAGCACCAGAACCAAATTAGATCCAACAGAGCAAAAGTGAGTATAATTTGACCACCACCCTTTCTGCTTAATAAAGGGCCAGACAACTAAGCATTGAACTCCACACACAATAGATCCTTCTTGAAACCAATGCCTATTTCAGCACAAAATGAGAAGGTATCTAATGCTGATTTTCCCTAACTGTTCAATTTAAAAACAAACCCTAGCATCCCTATAGTCTATTCAGAAGATTGAAGCAGGAGGATCACTTGAGCCCAGGAGTTTGAAACCAGCCTGAGAAACACAGCAATACCCCATCTTAAAAATATATTTTTAAATATTAAAAAAACATAAATTTCTGTCCTAGGAATTAAGAACATGTGAAACATATTAAAACACTCATGTTCTGCATTTTAAAGAATAATACATATCTTTAAACTTTGAAAATACTTCAACACTCATGATCACTTTACTTTATAATTAAGCATTAAGGTTCCAGGAACAAAGGAATAATGAACTTTTATTGCTTGAAATAAGGCTATCCCTGTGGGTTTTTTTGTTTTGTTTTGTTTTGTTTTACTATTTCATTACTATTAAGTGACTTCATCACAAATAATGTGTTCATTTTGTATCCAAAGATGCCTTTATATAGAGAGTTCATTTTTTTTTTCTTTTTGGTCCTGGGGATTTAACTCAGAGGAACTCAATCACTGAGCCACATCCCAGTCCTATTTTGTATTTTATTTAGAGACAACATCTCACTGAGTTGCTTAGTGCCTCCCCATTGCTGAGGTGGGCTTTGAACTTGTGATCCTCTGCCTCATCCTCCAGAGCTGCTGGGATTAGAGGCATGTGCCACCATGTCGGGCTACAGTTCATTTTTTAAAACTTATTTGCATAAACTTAAGAGCAAAATTTTGAAAATAAAATGCATGTTTAGACTTTTAGAAAGTTACAATCAAACATTTTTAATACATTAAATAACCTAAGACTGTTTTAATTAACTATTATTTAAAACCATAAGTTAAAATGTATTCCCTATTATACCCATATTTTATTAACAAAGCATTTTGGGGATACTTACTAGATAGTAATTGTTGATAATATCTGCTCACTTGCATGTGCTCCTCTCCCCCGCCCTGCCCCCTGCTTCTCTCCATCATTACTCAAAACTTCAGTTGCATCTGGATTCTTTCCTCTTTTCTTGAAACATACTTAGTTTCTTGAACCCCAAATTTAATAATTGGCTCCCTGCCTTTGGCTCAGATATCTAAAGTAAGGTCTTAATTTCTTACCAAAAACCCTTTTTTCCTATCCTATCCATGGAATTATATAAGATTTCTGTCTCACCTATGGTCCCCTACTTCACCTGTTCAAAATGGTACAGTCTGCCACATTCTACCTGACTCATTCTGCTCCCATCTGAGCCTCAGTTCTGATGATTTTAAGTCTGTAGATCATGGTAGCATACATGTTATGGCTGTGAAATCTTCCACAACTAGGAAAACAAAGCACATATTAATTACAGTTTTGTTTAAAATTATGTTGTCAAGAATAAATGTTTAAGTAAAGTGCTTCCTTATAAGCATCCATAATATTGAAGAAATTTAATCATTCAGTTTAAATTTCCTCAAATTTGTGAGTTAATATAAACTTCTACATAAACTAGCCTAAATTATTGTTGGTTCTCAGGAATAGTAAATACACATTATTTTTATTGAATTCATTTTAAGTAAATTCTCAAAATTGTTTACTGTGCCTATTATATCCATATTGTCCTATTTGCTGATATTCCTTTCCATTTATGGCTATTACCTAACACACTTTCTCAAGTGAGTACACTAATTTTTCTGGGTGCCAAGCAGCATGGGCACTGAATAAATAATCAGAATACAGCTGAACATCATACTTCTGGGATACAATAAGGACTGCTTTCCTCTTCACCTTATATGCCAGTTGGATTTCTATGGACATACTTCTACACAGTGATTCCAAAAGTCAGGTCCTTCCTTCTATAGTGGCTCCTATTCATCATCTGCATTCAGCCAAGAAATAAAGAACAAGAGGGAAAATGTGGAGAAGAAACACTTTCTTTTAATTATTTTACCCTATAGGCAATACACAAAACTTCCTTGCAAATTCTATCAGCAAGAATGAGTTAGTGCCACACTAAAATGCAAGAGGCCTAGAGGGGCAGCCTAGCAATATACTCAGTGAGTACAAACCACTGTATCTGCCACATAGTAAACTACTAGAAAGCAGAAAGTGCTGTGGGAAATAAATTGAACAAGAATAAGAGACATTTCAAGTGGAGGAAAAGGAATAGCAATATGTTCTAATTAGGCCTCAATGAAGAGGTGACAAGTGAGGAAAGGATGGAAGGGAAATGTAAGTGGAACCATATATGTATCTCAGGGAAGAGCATTTCAGGAGAAAACATCCAGTTCAAAAGCCATGATGTAGGATAGCACCTGGCAGGTTCAAGGAAAAGTGAGGAGGCAAGTGTGGTTAGAGCACAGTATTGCAGGGAACATCTGAGAAGCAAAGGTGCCCTGTAGAGTTGTATAAGTCATTGTAAAAACTTTTCTTTGATTCTGAAGAGAATAAGAGTCTCTTGAATTTTGAGTTGAAAAGGGATATGATCTGGGTTACATTTTAAACAAGATCATTCAGACTGTTCTTTGAAAATACACTAGAGAGGTCAGGTATGGAGCCTGTGAGACCAGTTGGGAAACTATTCCAACAATCCCAATAGTAGTAGGTTGGACCCTGGTAAGTAGCAGAGGAGATTTTGAGAAGTAGCAAAATTCTGGGCACATTTTGAAAGTAGAGTTCATGTGTTTCCTGAAGGGTTAAATATAAACTGTGTGAGAATGAAAGCTGTCACAGATGATCCCAAGATTTTTGGCCTGAGATACTGAAAGTTAGATTTGCCATTAATCAATATGAGAGAGACTGTGAGTGAAACAAATATGTGGGGGAAGACAAGAATATGAATCCATCCCTAGATATGGTAATTTTGAAATATCTATTAGACATCTGTTCTCAAATAATCATCTGGAATCATGGCAAAGATCTGTACCAAAGATATAAATTTGCAGTTGTTACCATTGGATGATACTTAAGTCATGAGACAGATGAGACCAGGAAGGTAATAAACAGAGAGAAGAGGTCCAAGGTCTGAGTTATGGTTCAAAGCAACATTAACAGGTCAAGATAAATAAGGACAAATTTAAAAAAAGTGAAGAGAGAAAAGACACAAGAATTGCAGAAAGAAATTCAGGACAGTGTGGTATCCTGGGAGATAATGAAAAAAAAAGTTTTCAGGAAATAGAAACTGGACTGTGTAAAATGCTGATAAAAGGTCAAGTATGATGGGGACTGAGAGTTGGATTTGGTGCCTAAGGAAGGGTCTTTGTTGACCTTGATAAGAGCAAGTTTGGTGGGATATGGAGTCTCAATAGTTTGAGAACAGTGAATATGAGAGAGATACGAAGAGAGGAACTGGAGACTAGAAGTGCAGATAACTTTTAAGGACTTTTGCTGCAAAAAAAAGAAGCAGAGAAACCAGGCTGGAGTAGAAGTTTTGGTAAGAGAAATTTGTTTAAGACAAGCTAATATCAACTTATTTCTCATTGTATTTAACAGGAAGCTACTTGAGACTCAAATATTATCACAGATTTACTCCAACTTACACATTTCTTTAGATGCTAGTGCTGATAAAAAAATTCTCAATTCTATTCTTGGTGAAAAATATAATTATTTGAAATCCATTCATTGATTAGCATAAAACAATTCCTATTTGGCCTAGCTGACAATTTACACGTTTTAAAACATATTCTATCATTAGTGCTTTCTCCCAGTTCACCTTAGCACAATCATCACCCTGAGAAAATGTAAAAGGTGCATTTATAAATCCCTTTGTTCCTTTTTACCAAAATATGACAAACACTAGTGTCTTTCCTTATTTAATTTGAATCATCAAATTATTTCTCTCCTCTGTGCCTTCTGCTTAAAACAAGCTATATCTTCCAAAATTAAAAGAGATCCACATCTTTCATTGATTATTAGAAATTAAAGTCTTCATAAGGAGATAGATATGTATCTAAAAATCTCAGTTCATCCTACACATATGACATTACTCTCACCATCAGCATCTCTACAGTTGCTTTTGTAGAAGCAAGAAGCTTCTTCCACCCCCTACCCCGAAAATAAAAAAAAAAAAAACTAGCTTTTCCTCAACCTTCCACCCATAAGAAGAATTCATGTAGCAATATTGCAATAAACTGTTGACAAGTTTCCATAAGCAGCACACAGCTGAAGCTTTTAAAAATTGATATTAGTAGGTTCAGGGGAAAAGGGCAGAGTTCAATTAAAATTCATCTGTTTTTATGCAGTAAACACATAAAGTTCAACTTTCTGAGCCATCTGTTAGTTCTAGGAGAGCAAAGAAATTATAGACTTAGAAATGTACAATGCAAAAATTAAATATCTGTTTAAATGAACACACAAAATAACTGTTTTAATAAGAAATTGTACTTAAAACTATTCAATAATAGTTTTGATTATTTAAGGGAATGATTACCAATAAAAATAAATTGAAATAAAACAGGGATTAATACAGTGCCTTTAATGTTCTAAACAAGTATCTTATCAGAATCTACAATGTATCAGGTTCTGTGCTAGAACATTTTTATTTGCCTTGGAACTACTCACATTCTAGTGGAAGAAAATAAAATTAAACAATGAAGATATGATGTTTAAGGTGCTCTAATAAAATTTAGAGATAGGCACTAAAAGATGTATAATCACAGTGATTAATTCCATTAATGTCAGTGGAGAAAATTAAAGAATTAATATTTGAACCATAAAAATGTCTTCTTATAGGTTGAAGTGGATTAGAGGAAGAAAGAAAGACAGATTAAATGATTTAAAGCACAGGTAACAGCAAGAACAAGGATAGGTATGTATAGAACGATGTTATGAACATAGAAAGATGCAATCCCCAGAATTCTTGTGAGCCTACTTCTTTAAATGAAGGCAGCCAGAGAAAAGGATGAACTTTACTTTCCAGAGAGTGTCTCTGAAGACAGTACCTAAAAGGGGGTTCACTACTAACATGACATGGGAAGATGTGGACGAGGTAAGAAGGAATACCATTTTATAAAGACACTGCTTGAAGAACAAAAGAAACAGAAAAGTTATCATCCTTGATTCCTCTCTTTTCCTCCTTACCACTTCCCCTACCATTATCTCAATCATTAAACAGTCTTGTGTTTGTATCTTCAAAGTATATCTTAATTCTACCACTTCTCACCATCTTCTTTGACAATCCACAAAACCCAGTCATCACATGTCTCCTAGATTACAATAGCCAACCTGTCTGTCACCTCTCTTCCTCCCTGGAAACCTTAAGTACCTCCCAAAACTACAGTGATCATTTAAAAATCATAAATCCAATTATAGTATTCCCCTAATAAAAAGCATCAATTGGAGACTTAAAAGTGTCAAATGAAGTCCTACTGCAATCAGAATAAAAACCAAAATGACTTACTTTGTCTATAAGGCCATATATAATTTGGGTTCTGCCTCCTCTACCCTCATGTTCTTTATTTCCTGTACTAGAATTTTCCCTGTGGCTTTAACATAGGCAACTCTCTCATTGTACAATTTTCAGCTCAAGCGTCATGTCCCCCAATCAAGGCCTGTTCTAATCACATTATCTGAATAGGCTCCCTTTTTCCACTCTCTATTCATTGTCCTGTTGTATTTTCTACATAGCACTTGTCACAATTTAAAATGGTATTTTTCCTTATTTACTATCTCTTCCTTCTGACTAGTCTAGTAAATTCCAAATGTTCAAATAATTGTTTTATTTACTTCAGTTTCCTCAGTACTTATACTGGTGTCTGCAGATGAATATACTTAAGTATGTGAGAAAGTTTAGATAGAGGGAGAAAGGTGCAAAGAAAGCTTTTTAAAATTTGCTCTAAGGTGCCCTATGTAAGATTTCTGTGCATCTACCTCTGAAACTGATAATGAGGCCTATATACTTCAAGTCATTCAGAGACAGAATTTGCTTGATATTCCACGTAGTCTTGGGTTTCAAAGTTAAGTGAAAACAGGCTCAACTTATGTGGAATATAAGTGTAAGCTTCATTCAAAGACTCTCCACAAATAGTCTAATTTGTGTTTAACGAAAATATTTGTGCATTCATTTATCTTTTTTGAGCCAATATAAGTTTAGCTGTAATAGTTAAAAGCAAGAAGGGCTGGGGTTGTGGCTCAGTGGTAGAGCACTCGCCTAGCACATGTGAGGCTCTGGGTTCAATCCTCAGCACCACGTAAAAATGAATAAAGTTTATTTTGTTCAACTACAACTAAAAAATAAATGTTTAAAAAAAAAGCAAGAAGAAATACGTGGAATCTATAATTCATGTAAGTCTTGATGAGAACTTTCCAGAACTATAAAACAAGCTAAATTAAATTTTGTTTGTGAAAAAAAGTTATGGTGAGGGCTGGTATTGTAGCTCAGTGGTAGAGCCCTTGCCTGGCACATGTGAGGCACTGGATTCAATCCTCAGCACCAAATAAAATTAAGTAAATAAAAATAAAGTCATTGTGTCCACTTACAACTGAAAATTTTTTTTAGGTTATATTGAATAGTGGAACTAGAAAATTAGGGTTTTAGCAGGAGAACTGGCACTGTGATTCTATCTGGCACATTCCATGGGGAAAAGACCTCATACCTTGGCAGCATAAATGGTCTCTAGAAAGAAGCATTCCACTGTGCAAGATTCTAAAGGTTTGAAAAAAAGTGTCTATCTCTTCCTGTTCTCATTCCATGCTTCTTATGTGACTTTCTGATTATAATTCAATTTTCCTGTTGCTTTTATGCTAGAAAAAGTGTTAAGTAAGATAAAAAACTCAAGGATTCTAAACATCAGAGTGGGATTGTCCATGGTCCTGGTTGAGACTGAATCACAGCTCAACTTCCCCTTCTGCCCAGCCCAACTTCCACAGGTGTTGACCTCAAGAATATTACCAAATATATTCCTTGCATGCCAATCTCCAGCTCACATTTTTGCATTCCTGGGAACCCCAATTGCAGCCTTTTTCTTTAAGTGTAGCAGGATTCAGGTGTTCAAATGAGGTAGCCAGGAATCTAACTCTATCTTCCAGCTTTACATTAAATTCATTTATAGACTCTCCTCTGGTTGAAAGAGAATTTTAGAACATTTCACTAAAATTTATTTTTTTCTACAGTCAATTCCATGAAAATGAACTTGTCTAATGACAATTTTGTTTCAGAATTTTTGGTAAGTGATTGGTAGAAATAAAATAGCCTGATGTGCCATTTGAGTAATTGTCAAAAGAAAAAAATTTAAATGCCTAGAAGTAGAGAGAATATAACATAAAAACTCATTTTAAGGAAATGATAACTTACTATGATTGCTCACAATAAATAATTAGATATATTAACTTAGAATTAATCCACCATGAGATTTGACTTAAAAATGTAAAACTATTCAAAGTAGCATGTGAGAAATTAGGATGACCAGAAGCAATTATTATTATGACTTTAATGTACTACATGAATTGTATATCACATTTGACATATATAAAACAAAAATATAAGAACTAAAGAACAAAAATTTGGCTAAAAGTTCTAAAAATGATGTGTCCAATTATAAAATTAACTAGAAAGAAGAAAAATCACACTAATTATTAAATTTTGCTACCAAGTTTCAAAAATAAACTAAGTTTTCAGTGTCACATGGAGTATTGGCAGAGGAATCTTGGCAATGCAAAAGTATAGAAGACATGTGAAGTAAACAGAAATTGAAAAAAATCTCATATGAATCACTATTGGTTATTGATGATGAAATTTTGTTTTTTAAATATTAAATATATATATATATATTTAAGAAAAAAGCTATTAACCTTAGAATTCATCAGTTACAACATTTTAATAATTTTTTTAAGAGAGAGAGAATTTTAATATTTATTTTTTAGTTTTCGGTGGACACAACATCTTTGTTTTGTATGTGGTGCTGAGGATCGAACCCTGGCCACACGCATGCCAGGAGAGCACACTACCGCTTGAGCCACATCCCCAGCCCCAGTTACAACATTTTAAAAAACATTCCTAGATACAAATATAAAAGTCAGGAGTCTTCAAAATCTATTTTTTACATATTTTTTACTTATTCTTTTTAGTTACACATGACAGTAGAATGTATTTTGATATATCATACATAGATGGAGTATAACTTTCCATCCTGTGGTTGTACATAATGTGGAGTTACACTGGTTGTGTATTCACATATGAAAGTTATGTCCAATTCATTCTACTGTCATTCCCATTTCCACCCCACCTCCATTCCCCTCATTCCTCCACATCTCCACCATCAGGTGAATTTACACTCCTCTCTCCCTGTCACCTATTTTGAGTCAGCATCCTCATAGAGAGAACATTCAGCCATTTGTTTTGGGGGATTAGCTTATTTCACCTAACATGATAGCCTCCAGTTCCATCCATTTACCAGGAAATGCCTTAATTTCATTCTTCAGTATGGCTGAGTATATTCCATTGTGTATACATACCACATTTTCTTTATCCATTCACCTATTAAAGGGCTCCCAGGTTGGTTCCATAGTTTAACAACTGTGAATTGAGCTAGTATGAACATTGATGTGGCCCCATAATTATAGTATACTGATTTTAAGTCCTTTGGGTATATGTTAAGGAGTGAGATAAATGGCTCAAATGGTGGTTCGATTCCAAGTTTTCTGAAGAATCTCCAAACTGCACCAATTTACAGTCCCACCAGCAATATATGAGTGTACTTTTTAGCCCCACATCCTCTCCAACATTTATTGTTACTTGTATTCTTGAAAACTGCCATTCTGACTGGAATGAGATGGAATCTCAGTGTAGTTCTAATTTGCATCTCTCTAATTACCAGTGATGTTGAACATTTTTTCACATATTTGTTGACCATTCGTTTTTCTTCTTCTGTGAAATGTCTGTTCAGTTCCTTTGCCCATTTATTGATTGTATTATTTGTTTTGGGGTTTTTTTGGTGATAAGTTTTTGAATTCTTTATATATCCTGGAGATTAATGCTGTATCTAAGGTGCAGGTGGCAAAGATTTTCTTCCATTTTGTGGGCTTACTCTTCATTTTCTTGATTGTTTCCTTTGTTGTGAAAAAGCTTTTCAGTTTGATGCCATCCCATTTATTGATTCTTGATTTTACTTCTTGCACTTTTGGAGTCTTGTTGAGGAATTTGGTTCTTAAGCTGATACGTTGGAGATTTGGGCCCACTTTTTCTTCTAGTAGGTTCAGGGTCTCTGGTCTAACACCTAGGTCCTTGATCCACTTTGAGGTCAGTTTTGTGCAGGGTGGGAGACAATTTCATGTCATTACATGCGGATTTCCAGTTTTCCCGGCACCATTTGGTGAAGAGGCTATCTTTTCTCCAATGTATGTATAGCTTTGTCTATTACAAGATAACTATATTTCTGTGGGTCTGTCTCTGGTAATCTTTGTAAAGTGTTAAATAACATCTTTGTAAACTGATAGATTTGTCACATGGATAATTTTCATTTGGGAAATTTAATACCAGAAAATTACTTTTAGAGAATTGATATTCCACGAGTTGGCCTTTCTCCACCAAGTTGGCCACTGGCAGCCACAGTCTTAAACTCTACAAAGCAGATCAAATGTACACTTTGTTCCTAAGAACTTAAAAAATATCCTGAAACTAACATTGATTAGGATAGCTTAATCAGGAGGAGGATGCTCATCACTGCACTAGTAACCATGGCCAAGACATGATTACAAAATGATCTCTCAAGTCTGAACTTCATAATCCTCTCTGGAGCTAGGAGAGCAACCAGGCCCTTGGAAGTCACAGGGACCACAATTGGGAGAGGGAAAATTCCTGAAAGAAAATCCTGGGTACATGCTCAGGAAAAAAAAAAAAAGACAGAGGTCTCATATATTTTTCATTCCAAAATTTGGAACAAATTTTTGCCCTATTAAGCAGCACTTCTCTAACATAGCTAAAATACAGCCAAATTTATCATGGCTTTCAAAAGAGAACATTTATATATGTAATTTTTCAATCCAACTCTACTCAGAAAGAGTGGAGAATTCTTTTTAAACAAAAATTAGTTTGTTCCTTATACTATACCATAATGGCAGTTTTATATTTTTTCTCATTTGAAAAATTTTAAAAAATATTAACTGTATGGTTTTTTGCTTGAATTCTAACATTCAAACTACTTTTCTATAGTTCTGGTGACAAGGTGAAAAATGTTTCCCAGGCAAGTAGACATGATTTGTGATATGTCAGTTATTACAAACTTTAGTGGAAAATAGACTTTAGTATGCAGATTTTTTGTTTGGTTCGTTGGTTGGTTTTTCTTTGTACCAGAGATTGAACCCCAGGTTGCTGAACCACTTAGCCACAACCCCATCCCTTTTCACTAATTTTTTTTTATTTTTTATTTTGAGATAGGGTCTCACTAGGTTGCTCACATACTCACTAACTTGCTGAGGCTGGCTTTGAACCTGCAATCCTCCTGCTTCAGGCTCCCAAACTTCTGGGATTATAGGCATGCACCACTGTGCCCAGCTAGTATGCAGAATTTTTGATGATTTGTAGTTACTTTAACTTTTAATACATTAAGTATCTATTATTGCTTTTTACCATGTTTCCTCTTCAAATAAATTAACTTTACCCTAGGTAATTTAGAGTTGATATGTCTGTAATAAATCAAAATAAAAGTACAAGAGTCTAAATTGAACCCTTAGATGACACTGCAATTGTTCTCACATTATTTACATCAACAATCATCTGACAAATATACATTGAGTACCTGCTCTGAGCCAAGAATTGTTCCAAGTTCTGGGAAGAAAGCCACAACAAACTCCCAACACTCGTGGACTTTATATTTAGCAAAAACAGACAGAACACAAATAAATACATTAGGTCAAGTGTTAATAAGTATTGTGAGGGAAATTACAGTAAGACAAAGCTGTAGAGAGTAAAAGAGGGTATAGAATGCTGTTTGGTGAAAACTAAATAAGTATTACACTCAAGTTTTATTTTAATTGAGGAAAAATGAGAAAAAGGTAAATAGGAAATCAGATATCACCTTTATCCTTGATAATTCTGATTTAGTAAAATATGTCTAATATTTGTCAGTAAGTGAACTGCCTGATTTTCTTTTCTAATTTTTTATTTGTTCTTTTTTAGATAAACTTGACAGTAGAGTGCATTTTGACATGATACATACATGGAGTATAACTTATTCTAATTAGGATCCCATTCTCGTGGTTTTACATGATGTGAAGTACATAATATTGAAGTCCAAAATTAGACCCACCCACCCATTTATTCTCAGTTCTAGAAAAATGCAAACTTCTCAAAGAATCAGACCACTCTTACAGAAACAGCACAAAGTAGAGGGAGCTCGTACTTCTTGAAGGCAGCTGGATCCCAAGGAGGAAAGGGGAGATGCTCCCAGTTTCCCTAACCCCTAATCTCCCAAGTAAATAAAGTACCAGCTGCTCCTCTAGCACAGTGAATGAGAGAACAGAGACAGGGAAGTATGTTAGTACAATCCCTCACACACATACACTGAGCCTGGGGTTGTTGCTTAGTGGTAGAGCACTTGCCTAGCGTGTGTGAGGTACTGGGTTCAATTCTCAACACCACATATAAATAAATGAATAACATAAAAGTTCATCAACATCTAAAAAAAATTTTTTTAATCCCTCACACATAAGGTATGCTATTAAAGAAACCAGTTTGTTTTCTCGCAGCCACATTCTGCTGTTCAGATATTGGTACACAGAAAGTAGGCAGAGAGTTGATTGGATTTTATCAGGGACACAGCCTGCCGAGTATTACAGGGGCAGAAGTACAAAAGGAGATGGGAGTATCTGCAAGGGAGAATTGTTGTAAAGAACTACAGAACACAAATAGAATAAAGAGAAAAGTGAGTCCATTAAGACAATAATAGACAATGAATAATTGGTATAAAAAATTGACTCTGTCCAAATGTAATGAAATAATTGTGTGAGACAGGGAATTAGTAAGTTCCCTGGAAATATAAAATAGCTCACTGATAGAAAAATTAATCACCTACCTAAGATATCCATACCCTAGTCCCCAGAATCTATGAATGTTATTTTACATACACAACAAAGGGGACGTTGTAGATGTGATTAAAGAGCCTTGATATGCAAAGATTTTTCCAGATTATCTGTAGATCCAATATGATCACAAGGGATCCTTTTAAGAAGAAGACATGCAAATCAGAAAAAGAAAGAAAATGTGATGATGGAAACAAACAGAGAGTCAAAGTTGGAGAGCTGTGCAGCTGGCTTTGAAGAAGAGGAAGCTAAGAAAAGAGTTGGCCTTTAGAGTTGGGAGAAAAGTTGCTCTGCTTAGACTTTGATTTTAGCCTGAAATACACATTTTTTGATATCTTATCCACAGGACTATAATTTACAATAACTGTTTAAGCCACTGAGTTTGTTACAAACAACACAAAACCAGCATTTGGTTAAATAGAATTTTGAAGGTAGTACAAATATTGGTAATACAAAGTCTAGGATGCACCATGGGTTAAAGTATAATGAGGAAAAGTGAGAGCACTGTGGTCTGGGAGGTGGTTATCCACATGAATATTGAAGTCTTTTTAAGCATGAAGATGGCAATTTAGATGATCAAATTCCCAAAGAATGAAGGGGAAGTTGCCTGATTAATAAGAAGGAATGCATTTCAGAGGCTCTTATTTGGGGAGGGGGTGAGGGGTCAGTGATCTGGAAGAAACAATAAAATAGAAGGAGAACACATAAAATAGGCATTAGTGGAACAAACTAAAATATAATCAGTATCCTTAAGAATGGTCAGGTTTTAGTTAAAAAGAATGAAGGGAATGATCAGAAGACAATTGAAGATACCAAGGAGTTTAAATTTTGATGACAAATTTTAAGATCATAGTGAAAGAATTTGGAGTATAGAATGAAAATTATTGATATGGTCATATTGGGGGATATTCAAGGCTTTGGTGTCATGAACCAGATAATAATTTATGATCTGAGATTCCTGGACTTTTGAAAGTGATTTATGTAAACAAGGGCATAAAGCATAATGGTATTGTCCTGATACTTTTTAAGGAGGATAAGGATCCGGGGAAGTAGCTCAATGGTAGACTACTTGATTAGCATGTGCAAGGCCCTGGAGGCCAATCCCCAACACCACCATATAAAAAAGAGAGGCTATGGGGGCTTGGGGGACAGCTAGCAGTTTCAAATGTAGAATATTTTGTTGTTGTTTTTCTTTTTGGTACTGGGAATTGAACCAAGGGGCACTTAACCAGGGAACCACACCACCAGCAATTTTTTGTACTTTATTTAGAGACAGGGTCTGAGTTGCTTGGGGCTCCCTTCAAGTTGCTGAGGCTAACCTTGAACTTGTGATCCTCCTGCCTCAGCCTCCTGAGCTGCTGGGAACACAGGTGTGCACCACTGGACCCTGCTCAAATGTAGGAGTCTTTAAGGAATGATCCATTAAATAGTTGTAGAGATGAAGTGAATTAAATTGTCTTACCAGCAATAACCAAGAGTTCTCTGGGCTTCCTTCAAGTCCATTGGAGGGAAGTGGATGAATGCATCAGAAAGACACAGTACTGGAAGGTATTATGAAATCTAGGAATTCATGAATCCCTGAGGACTTTTTTTCAGATTTCAGAATGGATCATGGTTGTAGGAGGCAAGGTAAGGCTGTGGAGCATTCATGAAGTTGCTGAGATATCTGCTGGGGTCATGGCTGGGAGAGGGGCAAGCAATGGAAATTAATTTTAAATCATATAAACGGTTTTATTATTTGCCATCCTATTATTCCCATTAAATCAAGTATCTTAGTAGTATCATTATTTTTAGAAAATAATCTTATATTTGGAGAAGGAAAAAGTATTTTTAAAAACTGAATAGTTTAAAGGAATTGGAAAAATGAAAGTGAAAGAGAAAAAGTGCAAATGAGAAACAGCCCAGATTAAAATGGTTTTTGCTGACACAAATAAGAACTACTTTTTAAGACCTTTGACTGTTTGAGCAATCTCAAAAATCCCAACCTCTGGTAGAAAAGTCCTGACACCAGGGAAAAAGATACATTCATCAAATTTATTCTCAAAGAGAATTCAATTTCTTTACAAAAATAAAACAACTTTCTACTATTCTTGCTTTCCTCAGAAAGGAGAGTATAAGATTTTAGTTTTCACATGTAAATTGCAGTCGATGTTTAAAGAAATCTAAGTGCTGGAGATGTGGTTCGTTCCTGAATTCCATGTAGTACAAGAACTGTATATAAATTATTCCTTCTTTAGAACTGGGGTTCTTAGCATGTTCAGGGTGTGCATGAAGCCAGGTGTGGGGTGTATGCCTGCAATCCAAGTGACTTGGGAGGTGAGGCAGGAGAAGCACATTTGAGGTGAGCCTCAGCAACTTAACAGGGTCCTAGGCAATTTGGGCAGACCATGTCTCAAAACAAAAAATAAAAAGAGCTATATATTTAGCTCAGTGATAAAGGATCCCTGTGTTAAATCCCTCATTTAAAAACAAAAACAAAGAAACAGTATACATGAAGCCAGTAAAATTATATGTGAAACTATATGGTAAGGTGGACATTGATAAGGTGGTGTCTGGGTCCTTAGCTGTCTTCAAATTCTTAAAGTAAACAAAAATTAAAACAGGAAATTACAATGCTGTAGGTGTTTATAATAAATAAGTTCATTTTCATGTTGTTGTTTTTAATTTTTTTTAGTTGTAGATGGACATAATACCTAAATTTTATCTATTTATTTTTATGTGATGCTGAGGATCCACCCCTGCACCTCACATGTGCTAGGCAAGCACTCTACCATGAAGCCACAGCCTCAGCCCCTCATGTTTTTTATAATATAAATGTATTGTCTAAATATATACTTAAATGCATCAAACTGGCATGAAAGGTAAGAACTCATATGTCATACACATAATGAGTGGTTGAAGTTAGAGAGTGAGTAAAAGGAAGTCATAAGTGAAAGAAGAAATATTGATTCAAAATTTATTGAGCATCAACTTTATACCATGTGGTATGAATACATAGATGAACAAGTCACAGTACCTCTGCTCTTTACATTTCAATTTCTTAAAATGTAAGTAGATAAAGTATAAAACACTATTAAAATATTATAATTTTGTTCCCAGATTGGCAATAGAAGGGAGTATGAGCTCAGACTGAGGTGTCAGAAACCAGAGGCTGCTGTGTATGGTCATGAGTAACCTAAAATTCACAGAGAAAATAAGTGGTATGAGAATTATTAGAATCATGAGAATAAACACTAAGCAGGATGATTTCCAAAAACAATAACATTATTCTTTCATTTTTTTTCCATCTTCTTTTTTTTTATTGGTTGTATAACATTATTCTTTCAATAGCATTGTCTCACCAAGTATTGAGGTAAAATTGCTATGTGCTAGACTGTCTTCCCAACTAGGAATACAGTGAATGCAAGATAAGGATGTTATATAAATAGTATCAGTTTCTATGTATGCCATTGTTATGATTTAGATATGAGGTGTCCCCCAAAAGCTTATATGTGAGACAATGCAAGAAGGTTCAGAGGTGAAATGATAATAATTATAACCCAAGCAGTGAATTAATCCACTGATAAAGATTAGCTGAGTGATAACTGAAAGTTGATAGGTTGTGGCTGGAGGACATACCCCCTGGGGGTGTGGCTTTGGGGTATTTATCCCTGGTGAGTGCGGCTTTCTGTGCTTTCTGATTGCCATATCCAGAGCTGTTTTCCTCCTCACACCCTTCCACCATGATGTTCTGCCTCACCTTGGTCCCAGAGCTATAAAGTCAGCCATCTATGCACTGAGACCTCTGAAACCTTGAGCCTCAAATAAACTTCTTCTCCTCCTCTACATTGTTCTTGTCGAATCTTTTGGTCATAGTGGTGAAAACTTAGCAAAATAGAAACTAGTACTGAGAAGTGGAATCACTGCTGCAACTAACCTGACTATATGGTTAGTTACTTTGGGAGTTCGTTTGTTGGGGGAGGAATTATGAAAAGTTCAGAGATGCAAGCTGGAAAAGTTTTTAGAATTTTATAAATGAAGGTTAATGGGTCATTGTGATGGGAGCTCAGAAAACCAGAATGCCGATAAGACTGTAGACAGTATAGATTGGGCTAATCAGGTCTCAGAACTCTATTGTACTAGAATCTGTTCACGTTAGTCTGGCAAAGAAACTGTCTACATTTTTTCCTATGTCCTGACACTTTTTGTGAGGCTGAATTTAAAGGTGATGGATTGATTAATCTGATGGAGAAAATTTCAAGGCATGGCATTCAGGCAATGACATGGATACTGCTGGTGAATTTTAGCCAAGTTTACTATGATAATTAGGAGTAAAGACCAAAGAAAGATTTTTTTAAAACCCACAGTTCAAAATTCAACAAGAACAGTATAAGTAAAAATGACTAAAGAAGGTGTGGTTCTTAAAGAGATTATATCCATAAAAAAGTACTTAATATTTCACCCAGAGATTATAGGATAAAAGGCCAAAGGACATCTCAGAAGTTGGCAAGCCCACACCCACCTTAGGCTCAGGGTACAAAAGTAAAAGTTCCTTTGAGAAGAGACCATTAGGGAACCCTCGTTGCACAGGGGGACCTAGGAAGTTGTTTGACCAAGTGCAGTTGCCCAGGCATTCAGAGGCTGCTTCAGGAGGCTTGGCTACTCCTTGAAATGGTGGCAGACTTTGGCATCAATCACATGGTACTGGTTCTGCAGGAATGCAGGACACTGGAGTTGGGAGATAACAGAGGCTTCCACCAAGATTTCAAAGGAAGCCTGGGGGCCAGGCAAAATACAGCAGGCAGCCCCTGAGAAGATAATGCATAAAGATATGAGAAGCCAAAGCTGCAGTGGAGACCCCTGAGATTAAGAGATGCTAGTAATGTTGAACTTATGCCAGGAAAGCTGCAGGAATCAAGCAGAAATAAGCCAAGAGAGAGGTCATGTGGATTACAATCAGCAAGGCCATAGGGACAGAGCTATACAAGCCCTTTGGAGAGCATATCACAATTCCTTGTGCCCCAGATGCTATACAAAGAGCTATAGAACTTGTTTGCCTAGCTAGATTTTGGCCTTGCTTTGGTCCCATCTCTTCTTTCTATTCCTCTATTTCTCCCTTGTGGAATGGAAATGTTCACTCTGTGCCATTATATATGGGATACATGTAACTTGCTTTTGATTTTTACAAGGGCTCATGCTGAGAGTTTATTTTCAGTCTCAGAGGAAACTTCAGATTTGGATTTTTGGACAATGTTAAAAATATTAAGACTATGGGATTCTTAAAAAAAAAAAAAAGGACTAAATAAATGCCCCTGAATTCAATCCCTAGTACCCCCCCCCACACACACAAAGGACTAAATATATTTTACATTGTGAGATGGGCATGAGCTTTTGGGGACCAGAGGCAGGATGTTATGGTTTAGATATGAGGTATCTCCCAAAAGCTCATGTGTGAGACAACGTAAAAACATTCAGAGGAGAAATGAGTAAATGATGACAGTTTTAACCCTATCAGTAGATTAATCCACTGACAGGAATTAACTGGGTGGTAACCAAAGGCAGGTAGTGTGGCTGGAGAGAAAGGTCACTGGATTATAGCTTTGGGTTTATATTTTGTACCTGATAAGCAGTGCACCTGTCCTCTCTCTCTTTCCCGCCCCTCTTCCCCCTCCTCTCCTTCCCTCCCTCCTTCCCTTTCTCTCCTTCCCTCCCTCCCTCCCTTTCTCTCCTTCCCTCCCTTCCTCCCTTTCTCTCCTTCCCTCCCTTTCTCTCCTTCCCTCTCTCTCTCTCCTTCCTCTTTTCTGATTGCCAGGATTTCCATGTCCTGAGCTTCTTTCCTCCTCCACACCCTTCCATCATATTGTTCTGCCTCACCTCAGGCTCAGAGCAATGGAGTCAGTCATCTATAAAACCGAGACTTCTGAAACTATGGGCACCAAATAAATGTTTCCTCCTCTAAAATTGTTCTTGTTCAGGTTTTTGGTCATAGCAGTAAAAAGCTGATTAAAACAGCCATCATGTGTGAGGGGGGGGTGGAAATGCTATCAACAAGATATCATAGTAGATCCTAAAGATAAAAGGTACAGTAAGTAGGGGAGGAAAGGAGTGGAGCATACAGGAGAGTAAAAGTACTAAAAGAAACTACAATTGATAAGGCAGCGTCTGCAAAAGGATAGTGTTGTGATTTAGATGAATAGTTGTAATATTGTGACAAAAGAAGAAAAATAAATTTGGTCTCTGGTCACCGTTCATGACATGGTGTTTCTAGTAATTTCCCGAACACCGGGGCCCTAGGAGAAACTTTTTGTTCTGATATTTGGTCTTTGACCCCAGTTACTGACACAGAGTTCTTAAGACCTTTATAATTTCCTATTTAGCAGTATCTGACACAACTCCTAAAACCCTTAGAATTTCCAGAGTGACAGGAGCATCTTTTGTCCTAGTGAGATAACTTCTTGGTAGGCTCCTAGATAGCCTCAAGATAGGGGCTGACTACCTCGTGAATCAACCATTACCTAATAGGTACTGCAAGAGGACTGCAACTTGATATATAGATTCAATGCAATTTCAATCAAAATGTTAGCAAGTTATTTTGTATATATTTACAAACTTATTCTAAAATTTATATGAAAAGGGGAAAGAGCCAGAATACTCAACACAACATTAAAGAATAAATTTGAAGAATTGACACTGCCTGACTTTAAGACTTACTATAAAATTATAGTAATCAAGAAAACTATGACATTGATGAAAAAATAAACAAATAGACAATTAGAACTGATTAAAGGGCCCAGAAATTAATTTACACAAATACACTCAATTGATTTTTATAAGGGATCAAAGGCAATTTGAAGGAGAAAATATACTGTTTTCTACAAATGGTGTGGAAACGTTGGACATGTATATACAGAAAAAAGGAATCTATACAGAGACTTAAAACCTCTCACAAAAATTAATTCTAAATAGATCAAAGACTTAAATGAAAAATACAGACACACACACAAAAAGGACTAAATAAATGCCCCTGAATTCAACTCCTATAAGATAATATATGAGAAAATCTCAGTGAACTTGGATTGGGTAATGCCTTCTTGGAAACAAAACAAAAAGCCTGATCCATGAAATAAAAGCTGAGAAGTTGGACTTCATGAAAATTGATAACTTCTACTTTACAAATGATATTGTTAAGAGAATGGCAAGATAAGCCACATATTGGTAGAAAACATTTCCAAAATGCATATTTGTTAAAAAAAAAAAGACCAGTATCCAAAGAATACTAAAAGGAAAGAAAACAGCCCAATTTTAAAATGGGCAAAATATGTGAAAGAATATTTCACCAAAGAAGATATACAGATAGCAAATAAACATCATGTTAATCATCATATGAGAATAGCACTTTGAAAGAACAAGGGAATATACTACTACACATCTACTAGAACTGTTAAATCCAAAACACTGACACCACCAGGTGCTGGTCTGGATGTGAAACAACAGGAACTCTCATTTGTGGCTAGTGAGAATGCAAAACAGTACAGTCACTTTTAAGACAGTTCAGTATTTTCTTATAAAGCTAAACATACTTTTACCTGAGAACAGTAATAGCACGTTTTAGTAGTTAGCCCACAGAAGTTGAAAATACATGTTCACTCAGAAACCTGCACCAACATGTCTATAGCATCTTTATTCATAATTGCCAAACCTTGGAATCAATCAAGGTATTGCATTAAATTTGTATGGAGGTACCAAAATAAACATATGTTTATTTTGGTACCACCATACAAAATGGAGTATTATTAAGCAATACAAATCACACAAAAGACATTAAAAAAAAACGTAAACTCATATTGCTAAATGAAAAAAAAAACAATGAAACGTCTACATGCTAGACAATTCAAGATGTATGAAATTATTTAGAAAGTTAAAATTACCATGTTAAAAAAATGGTTGCAACGGGAGAGATAGCAAGTAATGAATAGGCAGAACACAGGCAATTCTTATGGCAATAAAACCATTTTGTATGATACTATGGTATGGTATCATTATAAACTGCTGAAAATCACAGGGTGTTCAACACAAAGTAAACCCTGATGTCAATTATGGATTTTAGTATCAGTATTAGCTCACTAATTATAATAAATACAGCACACTAATGCAAAGGATTAGTAATAGAAGAAAACATGGGGTGTCATGGAGGTGAGAAGAACCTTGGATTTCTACCCAATTTTTCTATAAATCTGAAACTTATAGAAAAATTACTCTAAAACTACTCCAAAAATAAGCTCATTAATTGAAAACAATGATGGTCACTATGAATAAATGAATTGGAGTTCAGTTAGAGTAGAAGTAGGATTTTACTAAGGAGACCTATAATCATTAAGGCAAGAGAAGATGGTGGGTTGGACTAGGGTAGATATGAATAAAAATAACAGAATCAAAACACATTTGCAGTTGTTATGAGAATTTGCTGATTATTTGGATATGGGTAAGGAGGAAGTAGAAAATATCTATAAATGGTTTCTAAATTTTTATCTGTGTAATGGAAAATAGGCAAAATTCCTAAGTATATTTTAAAAAATGGACACTTTCTGAAACCACCAGAGTGGGTTGATGGTAGAAAGGAAATTGTTCAAATAGCTAGAAAGTTCAATATTTTATTTCACAAAGAAAGTTCAATATTATATTTCACAAAGAAAGCAATATTTTTACTTTCTTGAATCATTTTCACTTTCACCCACCCCCAGTCCTATACCAGAATTGCATTATAACATAAATTAAACTCCATACAACTTAAAGTTCACAGTTATATATGCAAAACAATATTTGAAACTTAAAAGCAACACGTTATTTTAAATAATTTAAATATTCTAAATATTAAAATAAAATTCTCATTTTCAAAAGAAACCATCTATCAATAGATACTGCTTACATGCTTAGAGGCTGTCTCTTTCTCCCAACCAAAAAGCTAGCCAGCATTTCCTAAGCTAGGATGCATACATCTAAAACAAGCTTTACTCCTCAGTTCTCCTCAATATAATATGAAAACTAGCAGCAAGAATGCCCCAGAAGTCTAAATTTACAATGCATCACATTAGGAAAATAAAGTAACCAAGATCCAAATAACTGTGGACTTTACAGTCTGCCATCAACACCTTAAATTTCATCTGGAATCAGCAGAACACAGAACACTGACGTAATATCCAATGGAAACATTATCACAGCGTGACTATATGGTAATATGATGCATTTCTCATGCTGGTTTCATTAAAATAGCATCATATCCACAAAATTCTTGAATAGACCATCTCCAGAGAGATTAGTCCAAAATTATCATCTTATTCAAATATATTTCCTGCCTTGGTTGCATTTTATATCTTGTTTTCTTCAGATTTCCATATGATGGTTTGTGTAGCCAGGAACCAGGGTTACCTCAACCTCTTGTTTTAGGAATCAATTCCCCGCCCTCACCCCCATCTATCTTTACAGATAAAAATTTAGAATTTAAATGTCTTTAAAATGGTAATTTATCACTTAAAAACCTTAGTTGTTTCAAAAGCAACAACTCTAATGGCTGTATTTTCTACAGCTGAGATTTATGTTATATGTTTTAAAATCATGGCTCTCAGAGCAGTGCCTTAGTGTTATACAGAGGGCCAATCTATTTTTAATTCTTTTCATACTAAATATATTCCCCTCACTTTCCAACCATTCACTGTACCTCTGAGGCATCATTAACTTCTGTTTTGGGGTTGAAACAAACTGCCAGACTTTAAGCCTGCCCAACATTCACTTTAAGTTAGCTCCTACTTCTCTTTCTCTTTTTTTTTTCCTCTTCCTTCTCTTTCTCCTTCACTTCCTCATCTCCCTCCTTTCCCTTCTCCTCCTCCTCCTCTTACTCCCCTCTTGTCTCCTGTCAGAGTGTTACCTGTGCCATGACCTTTCAAAACTAAATATTGAATTCACTGACAAGAATTTGGGATGAAATGAGCTGGGAGAAATATATGTAACCAGAGGAAAAGCAATGAACTTTTATTTTTAAAAAGGGTGGCGGGGGGGGGGGAGAAGAGAATATTCAATTTTCCTCAACCTCTCATTTTCCCAAATTATATACATTGCCTGACAGCTGTTCCTTGTCTCCTTTCACTTAACATTTGTAGGATCAGCATTATTTCAAGGAGAACACATGGGGGAAGTTAAGGCCATGAGAGGTCACTTCTCCTCCATAAAGGAGTAGAAGAAATGTGTATTTACCCCCTCTTTCTCAGAGTGACTCATCATAAAGTATTATTTTTATGTCAAACTAGAATATTCTTTATTCTTTCTTGTGTAAATGAATGAGGGTTGTTCTATACTAAGATGAGTCGCCAAAGTAACTTACAGATTTTTCCTTCCTTTGATATCTTTAAAGAAGATAAGTTATCAATTTGAGTTTGAAGGATGGCATGGAATCCTGAGAATAAGTTTAAAAAATAACTTAAATAAATGAAGTAACCTTTGGCTGCCCCTACTGCCTCAATAACAAAATATGTATTCTCATAAATCAACTTCTTTTAAACACCAATTCAGTGTGCCATCTTTAAAAAAAATTAACTTCCTGTCACCTTAAGATTAGATGTCAAAACCGTACAAACTCTGTGCAGTTGAGGTACAAAATTAATTAACTGACTACTACTATGGCAAATACTAATGTAGCATAATGAGCCTTGGAAGCCCCATGTCAACACTAAATTAGAAAACCCAGCTACCTTTAATAATTGTTACTCTGAGTCTGTAGTGTCCAGAAACTATTTCAGGATGAATGGAATGTTTATTAAAAGTATTAACATATATATGGTGTCTTCTGAGTAGTCATAGAATATAAGGAAAAGCTAAGTTCAACTCCTTAAATCTCTATTAAAAACTGATTGATCTTGAAATATCAACAGGTTGATCAATGTGTGGCACTTAGAAACTGTACACAGAATAAGTGAACTAGATTTAAAATGTTTCTTATGGCCTTTTTTAGATGACTAGTTATTATACTTCATAAAATACTCAAGCCTCTCTCTCCCCTTCAGGTACAAATTCTGGATTAATATATATTATATATGACATATATTATATTTTAGTAATATATTAATATATTATCTATAATCCTATTATCTACTTTATGCTGCTGAGATTGATGCCATCCTATTTTATTAATGCTGGAAATCAATATGAATCTTAGTATAGCTTCCTAATCATTACCAAAATATATTTCTGAGAGGTTAGCAGGAACATTATTTTTTTTTCCTCTAAGTCAATCAACTTTCACCATCTCAAGTAGAAACTGGAAGGTAAGAACATGAGCAAGATTAGCTCCAAACCTCACTGATAATCTCTGACATCCATACATAAATTTGTAGTACATTTTTCCATCCCAAGAATTTTTTATAACAATTAGCCTGTAATAAAAATTTGCAGAGGTATAAATGGAGGTATCACTAGCATCAGAATTCTAGGGCTAAATCTAGATATCCACCTAAATGAGCAAGTCCCACAACTTTGTTTCCCATATACATGCCAACGTAAAGAACCGTATTACCAAATCATCCCTTAACTCAGCTCTTATGGACAATGGTCACCAAAAAGAAGAAATGGTGATAATTTTAGGGGTTTCCTGTGAGTCAAGAATCTTGTAAGTGAAAAATTAAGGAATGCTGTGAGCTGTGAAGCATCTCTATATATGACAGCTTACCAAAAAATAAAAATCACCAAAAAGCTTATTTCTAAGCAGTTCTTTCAGATACAGTCTAAAAACAAAATGTCCAACAATTATTTATTTATATTTCCTCACTTATAACCAATAGGATATGTAGATCTCAATATTTTCAAAATTTATAAGACAAAAAATACTATTTTGAAAAAAAATTCATCTCACCTAATTGTCCAAATGAAACTATACAATGAAAATGTATTTTAAAAACAGGTTTTATTAGAGGCAATTTGCACTTTCCTTTTGTCAATTAAACCATCAATAGTTACAGTTAATTTTAGATTAGTTGTTTTGCATAGGTTAGGTTTATTTCTGAAAAATTGCTAAGGTTCAAATAATCCATTATAGTCAGCCTACAGAACGTTTCACAAAGCTACCTTACCTAAAACAAAACAATTTTAAGACTAAATTTCAAAATTAATGTAAATTTTGCATTTTATTTAGTTATAAGACATTCACAGCATTTTTGTCTTTCTCAGATTTTTCCCAAAGCCTCTTGTTCTAGGAATCAATTGCTTCTCCCCAAGTGTCCATTTTAAAGAAAAAGACCAAGGCTTAGAATCTAAATTTCTCTAAAATCGTAAACTGTCTTTAAAAAAAAATCCAGTTGTTTTGATAGCAGCAGATGCAAAGGCATCCCCCCTTTTTAACACTGTTTTACTGCTTTGATCCTATTTAAGCTTTTCAAAAAGCAACATAGTGACAACTTGTTCATTCAGAAGAAATCAAGTAAGAAAAGCAGGATTATACTCAGATGAGCATATACTCATCCCATGTTCAGAGAAATGCTCTGGAAGATTTGAATGCTTTCTGAAATATTAAGCATTTTGTGGTCCAAAAATGCACTTCTCTCAGTTATTTCTTATTCTAGGAATAGTCTGTTCATTTCTGCAATGCCTTTGCACCCTCTAATGGTCATTTTAGGATTTTCTTTAGTGGGAGAAATTTATACAAGGCTATTCAAAGGTTTCATCTTGTAAATTTGAATTTTTATTAGAATAATGACATTTACACACTTTATACCTTTAAATCTGTGATTTCATAATCCCAAATATTAATTGAAGCTCACACCTCTTCACACTGTTGAGAAAATAGAAGTATATAGAGTTGAAGTTACTAGGATAATAATTAGGAAGCACTCCCTAATTTCCAATTATGTCTGACATATTAACAAGCTAATAAGAATTTAAGATTCTGCCTCCCAGGCACAAAACAATTCAACAGTAAAGCCATGATTAGGTATCACCGTTCTTATTTCCTGATACTAGTATGATGAAATCTGCTCAGAATCTGGGCCTGTTTACACAAGGCACAGAAATGAGTTCTAATCTAGTACAATATCCAAAATGAACAGCAGAAATGATGCTTTATTACATTAAAAAAATCAATATCAAGATTAAACACACACACACTTTGCAGTTTCACTGATTTATATGTTGTCTCAAAAACATTAAACTCCCTTAACTCAGAACTCTTTAAAAATATATAATGGTCACTGGTTACCTTTTATATTTTATTCGGCACCCATAATAACAAGAAAAAAATGCTTATTTCTTTAAAAACCCATTGAAGTTTCATGTCCAGAAAACATAAAAAAAATGTGAAAAGTTTTTAATGGCAAGACTTCTGAGTCAATGATGCTGACAAAAGGGACCCCTGCTTTGTGATGAAGAGAAGAAAGTGATAAAGCTAAAGAGATGTCAGAGGAACTAAGGTTTAAAGACTTTTTGAGAAGAACTACTGAATTTCCACCAATTTTTCCTTTCCAGGCTGATGCTTTACATTTTAAGTTACTTTTAACTTCAAGAAAAGTGCAACTGGAGCCTTCTATATACCTATATGTAAAGGGTATGTACAGTAAAGTACTTCAGAATCTAGACATTTATCTATAAATGAATACTTTTGGTTTCAAAATACAACTATTCATTAAAAACACACAGAGCACTAACCAACACCACAAGAAATCCCAAATGGCTGAAGAACATTTCAGGAGATAGAATATGCTGAAATAAGATATTATTTAGGATGATGCTCTGAGTATTTGAACTGTCTATCAATTCTCAAATTGCAAATGAATTTTCAAAATAAAAATTTGGAGCCAAATGCAATGACACATAGCTGTAATGCCAGATATTTTGAAGGCTAAGATAGAAGGACCACAAGTTCAAGACCCTGTCTCAAATTAAAATAAAAAGGACTAGAAATATAGCTTACCTATTATGAATGAAGCCCTGGGTTAAATCCCAAGTACTGTAATGAATGAATAAATAAATAAATGAATAAAATTAGGAATAAAATTTTAGGTTGCCCACCTGAAAATGTAATTATCCCAAACAGCAGATAAAATAGCACAAAGATTACCAACCCAAGCAAGATACCTATTCTTAAGATTGCCTAAATATAGTTCACTGTGTCATTATGATGACAGCAAATAAAAAATTAAAGACAGAAGACTATCAGCTCCACAAATATTTATTAACTTCAATTATCCTCCAAACACTGTAAAATCCTAAAGTTACCTATCTTACAATGCAACCATGTATATTACATAAAATTCCCTGTTTATTTTCATAAACACTGAAAAATCTGTTATAAAGTTGTCAAATGACCACTGCCAGTAGCTCATATTGCATGCATTCTTTCACAATAATTAAAATCTATAGTTTTAATATGTGTATATATATTTTTTAAATGGAATATGCTTTGTTTGTGGGATTTGCAAATAACTACTATTAAACACTATCTTGTCAAATATATCTTACAAAGTCTTACACGTAAATACTTCATGAAGAAAACTTATAAAAGTATTAATCTTCAATAACTTGAGGTTTTTGAATCCTATAATGTACACTCAAAATATAAAGTTATTAAATCCATCATTATCAACAACCATTTAGAAAATAAATAATGAGAACTGATGGAAAGCGAGTAACCCAGGAGTCCTAACCTACTTGCGATAAAATTCCAGACCCTTCAAAATCAGTCCTACAAGACTACTTTTTATTTCTTCAGTACTGTACTTTTTTTCACATCTCAGTGATTACAAATTTAGCTCCCTTTATAAACAATAATTTTCTCCTGTTTCCCTGTACTTATTATTATTATTAGGACTTATTACATGGGAATGTAAACTATTCACTTGAATAACTGTCTTTTCTAATAGATTATCATATGAATTTGTTGAAGATATGAACTGAGTTGATTCATTTCCATATCCCTAATATCTGAAAACTAGTAGGTGGTGAAGCAATATGTTTTTGTGAACTGAAATACCATATGGAGACCTGTGTCTTAATCCTAGGTTTAATAACTTAACTTTCCAATTTCCTTATATTTAGATAAGGAAAACATCCTGTAGGACTGTTATGAAGCAAATGAAAAAAAAAAGAAAGAAAGAAAGAAACTAACCCAGTGTCTGATAAATAGAAGGCAATATTTTATGTACTCAATGTTAGTTGCATTTCTTATTCATGATAGCTCTTTCCACTTATATATTAACTAATTAATATAAAATTAGTCAGATTTCTAAAAATTCAAATCACTATCTTATTCTGTTTTATTCTTTATCATATACTATAATTTAAATATAATCATAGCTATAAAAATAATGGATGTTCTCACGTATTCAAGCAATTTAAACACTTGAAGGCATTTAGTTCATTTTTTTCAACAACTAAAACAGAGTCCTCAAAAGAGGACACTCAAATTCAGGGCATTCAGCTTTATTTTCTCATCTACTTCTCACCAAAGAGGAAAAAGAAAGCTTCAATATTTATAAGACTAAGATAATGGATGTGCATAATATTGCCCTAACATACATTTCCGCCTTTTAAACCCAGTTTAAACTCAATGAAAGGCCAAGAACACAGACTTAATTATGCAGAAAAAAAAGATGCTTTAACTGTACTGCACATTAAATAGACAAAATCCAAAGAAAGCAGTCCTGCCTGAAACATTTACAAATCAATTTATTATATTGATTGGGAATGAGTTGTTCTGTAATTTAAGACATAGATTACCACAGAAAAACCTGATATAATTCTATTTCAATGGAACTCTCACTTGGTTGTACACTTGACCTGAGACTTTTCAAGAAACAGTGATTTGTCTAACCTTAATAAACACTATTATATGTAAATAATGGGTTTTAATGGAGTAATGATTAAGAATTTAATCATGATTATATTTCAAAAGTACACTAAACATTGTGGTTTTAATTAATACTTTCAATAAACTATTGATATCTTATTAAGAACAGGCAATGTATTTCTATTTCAAAATGATTTATCCCACAATGAATAGACTGTTTCCATCTCATTTCCTAATTCTAATGTAATCCTTGAAGGAAAATTTAAGATTTGGTTCTGTCTTGTTTGGTTTTCATGAATAAAGCTGCCCCTTTGGGGAATATGTAATTATGCCTAAGAGTCCTTTAGTCATACTTAAATCTCCTGATGATTTGCTATTTTATCTTAACATAATTTAGATATGCTTATCTTTTTTCTTTTTTTACTTTGGAAAAGACAGAGAATTTGTCGATAATTTTCATTATAATAAAATAAAGAACCTACTGAATTAAAGAGCCCTGAGAATGTGAGTAAATAAAATAATAATTTGCAACTTCAGTCATTCCTAAGCTAGTCTCAGAATCCAGTCGGAATATAGCAAGATCCTTCCATATCTTAAATCTCTCCTTCAGTGAACTGTTGTCATTTTAATTTTCTTCATCATCTGAGCGAAGATAACCTCTGGATTCTGTTCTAATTTTATTTATTTTGAGTTCTTAATAGTTTAAATAATTAGATTAGTAGCAGAAACCAACTAACCTGCTCTTACCTAATATCTAGGTGATATATGGACATTTAAACATGAAAATTTAAATAAGCCATATGTAAGTTATTCAAATAACATATAGCATTATTAAAATCCAAGCAATATTCAACAGTTCTTTATATCCTCAAAAGTCTTCATTATTTCTAGTAAAATAACACAAAATTTGTGAAAAATCAAATATAATACCTCAATTAAAACAAAAAAATCCTTTTTTAGTCCAGTTTTCTTTCCTTTAAAATAAGATAATTTTTTTAAAAAATATGGTCCATGAAATTATAGCTAAAAATGGCTATTTAAATTACTTCAATATTTATTGAGCAGTAATTGAGCAGCAATTTAAACTTTCAAAAATTTGTTACCCTATTTAATCAGAGTGGTTTTATTTTAAATAGCTTTCTTAAAGTTTGCCAGAAAATTTCAAAATAACTAACTTTACATCTACAGAAATAAATGATGTTTCTGTGAAATTTTTACTGAAAATTATAACAGGATTCAAACTACCTAATCTTTTTAATTTAAGGTGCTTAGATTTTTTTTTCCTGGTTGTAAAATAAGTAACAAACACGGGTAAAACAAAGTTATTTGATTCCACAATCAAAACAAAATTCAGTCTCCAAATTGATATTTTTAAATACATTTGTGATTTCATCTAATTCCTAAAATAAATCTTGAAATTAAATTAATAGAAGATAAATGTAGGTCTTCATTTAATGACTCCTTTATTTAACCTACTCATGTAGGTTTGAAAAATATTCCTTTCCAAGCTGATACCAAATGCACAACCTTTGCTTGCACTGCCACCTGCTGTTGACTCTAACCATTTTCCAGCATATAGAAAAAGAAATAAAAATAAATGGAATAGCATGGGCAAATTAGTCTAGAAAACAAGCATCAACATAGATTTTATGGCAGATGGCTTTTAGTGTATCTGGAGCATTGACCTAACATTGCTATGGGGTAAGACAGGAATAAAGCATATGCAAAAAATTGGATAGACCCAAATCTCTTTTATAAAATTTAACCACATCAAAAATGACCCATTAGTTGCCTTCAGTGTTATCAGTGTTCTTCAATTCTCTCATCAAAGAGTAAAAAATAAATACATAAATACCTGACAATTTCATTTAAACATTCATGAAGATGTTATTAAAAATAAAGAAAATTCATTTTAAAGCTCCTTGTTTTGATAAGAAATCTAACCTTGGCATAAACAGACAACTTTTGCATTGTCTATCTATTGTCTATCTCTTCCTATAAAGTCCTCCTTCCATCTCTCCTATCCATACAAATTTAAATTCCATGACCCTAGCTTGTTATAACCTACCAGCTGGTTCTTCTCTCTTCTGAGAATTCAGAACTAAGATTCAGAAAGCATAGTTCAGTCTCTGATGTTTTTTTGAAGTAGTGACAGGTAAACTCAGGATCTAGGGGGCTTCCACTAAGTACTAAATGTATGAAAATATAGAGAAAAACACTCACATGTAAAGAAGGAAACACACACAGAAAACAGGAAAGAAGAAGCAGGGGACCAGGGGATAGATTCCTGATAGCTTTTCAGCCCCACATAAGCTCAGCAGTACTTCTACCCATGGGCTCCGAAACATTTCTGTATTCCACACAACCCTCTCTCCCACTGCATTAACACCAGTTTGATGTGGGATTCTATTTCTTAAAGCCAAAAGCCTTGAAATTTCTTGACACAAGAAATGCAGAGGAAATTTTAATATAACAACAAAAAATTAGAATCCTATTCAAATATTAAAAAACTAAAAAAATGGATATTGCTCATGAGATAAAATTTTTTTTAAAAAAATTAAGATATTGCTCAAGAGATAGCACCCCCCACAGAAAACCCTAATATTTAACTTGAGCTGATTCTATACCTAGGACTTTCAATATCACCTACAAGTGATTACACTATTAATTCAAATTATTTGTCTTCCTTATATATTACCTTCCTAGCAATACTTTTTTTAAATGTATGTCTTTGTTTATTTTTTTAATGTGGTTTAAGAATCAAACCTAGTGCCTCACACATGCTAGGCAAGTGCTCTACCACTGAGCCACAACCCCAGCCCCCTAGCAATTCTTCTTAAGAGAGCAACATCATTCCCACCCACTTACTTTGAAAAATCATGAATAAGTCTAAATGACCTCTAGCATTATAAAGCAGGAACTTTTACACCACTGGCAGTTCCACTGTGGCCTTCCTTTCTCTGTGCCCACACAAGAAAGAACAACAATGTAAAGGTTATATGTCAACCCTCAATAGAAATATAACATGCACAATTAATAAGACTATATTGTTATCACTGAAATTTGGGGGTAAATTAGTATCTCAATACAACTGGACAAAAACTGGTATATGTCTCAGATTCTCACTATAAAAATGCTAATTGGCAAGAAAGTAAATACTGCATTATGAATTTCATTTACTTATTGTTAATAAGCCTATATTAAGAAATGCCAACACATTTATCAAAAGACTTATTTTTTCAAAGATATTCTAATTTGGGCATTTCTACTTTACTAAAAACTGTGAATATTATATTTTTCAAAACAACTAAGAAAAAGTTCTTGGATATTTTATATTTTCCTTTCATATTATGAAAACAACCTAAAGCCAAAGATTACAAATCTTTCAGACACTTAAACTAAAAAAAGCAATTTTAACATTAGACCTTCTTTCTTGGTCATGTTATAATAGCAATGGCTTTAAATTTTTAGATACTCAGCATATTAATTCTACTTTGCAAGTACCTTTTTCCTAAAGCAATCTGTCACATGTAATAGATATTTTTCATAATTAAAAATAACTATCAAACAAATATAAAACATAAGCCCAATTTCATACATTGTCACCATGATTAGATATGCGATCTCGGGGAAGTCATTTTACCTCTTCTAAGCCATGAGTCTTCATCAGAAAAAATAGGATAATAATCTATGCCTATTGCAAAGAGTAGTTAGGAGCCATACAGCACAATGTTTATTGTAATCTCTTAAAAATGTTGGAATTAAAATTACTTTCATATATATTAACCTTAGATCCTTGGAGTTGACAGAGCATACATACTGAAGGTCTAAATCCACTGCTAAAATCTATTGCTGTAACTACTAACCTAAAATGTGCCAAATGGTCACAATGAAAGTAGTGATGGTTGCATACAGTTTTATAACCTTTATTATGAAGTTTAAACTATTGAAAAACCAAATTATTTGAAGACTATCATAACTTTTCTTCTAAGGGCACAACTACAACAATAAACTACAATAATGAGAGAATTTACTCATGCAATTCACTTTGTATTTTTATTAATTTTTAGTTGGTACAGTATAATTTACATAATAATGGGATACATTGTGACATATTCACACATGCACATAACATAATTTGGCCAATTTCACTCCCCAGCAGCAATTCACTTTATTATTCCAAGTAGTCAGTAGATAAACACTCTCCATTTCAAGAACAAAAGCACTTATTTCCATAACAACAAAGAGAATGAAATAACTCAAATGTTAAAATTACTATGTTACTATTACTCTATGCTTTGCGCATGTATTTAGTCACTGAACCATTATAAAAATTTTATGAGAAAATTGCTATTAATTACTCCATTATTCAGATAAGAAAACTGAGGCACAGGTTAAGTAATTTGCCCAAAGTCACAGCTTAAAATTAGCAGAGACAGCCTTTGAATCCAAGGATCATTAAAACTTTACTTCAACCAAATATTATTGTAGCTATACAATTAAAGCAAAAAGAACAGGAGAAAGAAATGAAATACAGTTCTAACAAGAATATTTTTATTGATTGGGTTATTGGGTTTTTTTTTTTTTTTGGTGTTTAACTTTTTGAGTTCTTTATATACCCTAGTTATTAGTGCTCTATCAGATGTTTAAGGAGTAAAGTTTTGCTCCCAAGGTGTAGGCTCTGTATTCACCTCACAGATTGTTTCTTTTGCTGAGAAGAAATTTTTTAGTTTGAGTCAATTCCATTTATTGATTCTTGATTTTAATTCTTGTGCCACAGGAGTCTTATTAAGGAAGTTGGGGCCTAATCCCACATGATGGAGATTAGGGCCTACTTTTTCTTCTATTAGACACAAGGTCTCTGATTGTATTCCTAAATCCTTGATCCATTTTGAGTTGAGTTTTGTTCGAGGTGAAAGATAGGGATTTAATTTCATTTTGTTGCATATGGATTTCCAGTTTTCCCAGCACCATTTTTGAAGAGGCTACTTCATTAATACATATAAAGTAGTCCTGAATAATCCCATTCACATGAATTACTGAAGTTTCATATTTATAAAAACATGTGAATTCATCAATCAACATCAATGTTATTAATCTAGATCCATTACTACAATACCTTTTTTTTTCATTGTCATTTCAACTTTGAAGAATTCATTTTTATTTCATTAATGGTGCTTGGAAATTTTAGTCTGTGAGCCATATTTCTCCTTGGTAATGAAAACATACAGTTGGAAAGGTTAAATCAGCAACAAATAAATGTATGGTAACTATAATACCATAAATAGATATAGCATATAGAATTGCTATAATTGATTCAGCACAGTATATCACAGGAATGCATCTAGAATATACATTTAGCATGTTATATTACACCTTTTAAGAAAAAATATATAGGTTCTGGACATCTAGATCAGTGGTAGAGCAATGTTTAGTATACACAAGGCTCTGGGTTTGATCCCCATTACTACCACAAAGAACAACAACAAAAAAGACAAATATATAAAGATGACAATTTAAAAATGTTTCATGGGATAACCCATGTAAATATATAACAACTCTGGGAAGATACTGAAATAAACACATCATAAATTGAGATTTGTCAATTTATTGCAAGTTATTACATTAACAAAAGAAGACAATTCCATTTAAATAGGGAAATTTCAACTCATGATTTAAGAAATTATTTACTAGCTGGAAAAATATTTTTCCAAATTTGAATCATATTTGAAACCTTCTAAAAAGAATGACAAGATTATCCAAAAAGTACATGTATAAAGACAGGAATTGGTGTGAATATACTTTGAATACAACCAGGGATATGAAAAATTGGGCTCTATATGTGTAATAAGAATTGTAATGTATTATGCTGTCACATATAAATTTTTAATAAATAAATAAAGCAAAAAAGAATGACAAGATACAGTTTAATTTAAATAACTCTGAAGTATTCAAATACCTTGGACCTTTTAAATTTAAGGAAATAAAATAGTTCAAGCCCCACTATCACAGAAAGGTGACAAATAGTCATTATTTGCAGGAGAAAAGGGTCAGTCATTTCCAAGGAGACTATTGACCCCTTAGAAGAATGAATTTGCCTAAAATTAACTATGATTTAGTGATTAGCCCATTATGGAAAAGTAGATATTATGCATTTTATTCTAATTTATCAATGAGGAAATCCAAATAAATAAAAAAGAAAAAGCCCTCTATTTTTACATCTCAATTTGCTCAAAATCAGGTTATCAACCAAATGGAAATTTGGTTATATCAATGTCACAGAATAATGATTACTACAGTGAACCAAATGATTAAATATTATTTTCTGTAAATTCTCAAAAAAAAACTTTACTTAAAAACAACAAATGGAAAATGTTTACATTTTAACTTTTAAGAGACTGGGTGAAGATTCCAATTTTTTTTTTCAGAATATATATAGTGTTTTTCTAACAATATCAATAAGCCCCATGGGACATTTATACACATTTCCAAGTCTCAGTAATAGCTAAAGTATTAAATAACTAATCCAGTATAATGCACTATTCTAAAGGAGAGTGGCCAGTATACCTCTTCAGAGAGATATAATAATAGCTTCACTTCACTTTCAATGAATGATCTATAATGAAAGTTACATTTTAGGCTTAACCTACAGTTGTGCCCTGTGGAAAAAGATTGAGTCTTTGTAAAATGTGTTACAGTTTACTAATAAGAATGCAGAAGCAGCACAACTGATGAACCAGCAAATCTGCTCTGACTTATTTAGTCTTTGCTGAATGAATTTGAATATCATCAAAATACATTATCCTTATCCATAACCTGCTTCCTATGATTCACTCTATCTTCACACTCATTTCAAAAGGAACTTTAAGCACTTCAATATTTTATGTACTTTTTTTGGTGCTTTCTTTCAATATTTTATGTACTTATGCTACTCCTATGGCATTACATAACACAGAAAAAAAAAATTAAAGAAAAAAACAAAGCTTTCAATACGAAAAGGTAAGTATTTAAAACCTGGAAAAAGGCAGGGGGGGTGATTCTTAATAGATGTTTACATTTGATTCTGATATATAATAAAAACAGCTTCTCACCTAAAAATAATGCAAAATCACCTTATTTGAATTTTTACTTATCATTCACATCAAAGAGCCATGAAAATATGGATTAAAATCCTCCTTCTACCAGTCATCAGCTCAAATATTAATTCCTCCCTTCTCTCCCTCTCTTCCTCCCTACTTCCTTCCCTTTCACCTGATACACTCATGAATTCATTTACCTTCTGTTGAGGGTATTAACACATATGGAACAACAGCCTCTTGCATATAAAGATGAAGAAGATAATTGTTCCCCAGAGGAGCTCCTAATCTTTCGGGTGATAGAAAAAAAATAACTATATATATTTCAAAACATGAGAAAGGCTAATTTAGGATGTTTTGCAAGGAGACAAAGAGATACAATTCAGTTTTCCTGAGATGGTAACACATGAACTTAGTCTTGAAAATCAAGTGGGAAATACACAATAAGAGGTTGTGTGAGTGAGTGAATGGAGTGAGGTAGATATTTCTAAGAGAATACAAGGAGTTGACATAATTGTAATTATGTAGCTGTGGCTCTAGTTTAGGAAGAAAAAGGGCAAGTGATAAGAGTTCTCCAAAGTTGGGTGCCCATACCCAAAGGTACGCAAGACAAATACATGAGTAGAGGAAGAAAACATTAGAAGTTCTTTTTAAAATTCTGTTTTTGTACTTACTATGGAATATACTTAATATTTAGTATTTTAAGACTTATATACATGTGTACTTTCTAAATAAACATACTGTATATATGTTCTCAGAAAATTTTAATTACAATTAAAAGGAAGCATCACTATATTTTATATTCTCCTGAAGGTGATGCATGGTAATAGGGGATTTTGGAAAAATGAAGAACAATCTGATTTTAAAAGATCAATCTGGCTATATTCTAGAAGGTAAATTAAAAGATGAGACCTGAGACGAGTAAAAACAGTTATGAAATCTCTATCATAATCCCAGTGAAAAGATCTTAAAGAATGATTGTTGCCAACTGGGAAAGCCAAGGACAAGGCAGAGACTGCTCATGAGGAAAAAGATTATAAACTATAAATCAGGTTGATTTACATCATTCATTACATTTTGACCGTGTACAATTCTACAAAGATAATTTATATACCCTTCCAAAAGCAGGCTTACAAATCAAGTTATAACATACTATTATCCTATTTGAGATCATTAAAACTCAATGATTAGATTATATTCTGATGCTGACTTTAAAAGAGAAAAGTAATTACTATCCTGGCTATATCACTCTAGATATTTTTTTGTACAGGTGAAATTAAAATATTGATCACGGAAGATGGGACAGTAGAAGGGAGGGAAAAGCAAAGATGAGAGTGAAGGCTACTGGCTGATAAAACGATAAAATGTTACAACCAATATCCAATCATCCCATGCCATCATAATACCGAATGAAAAAAAAATGGTACTGTTTCTGCTTTCCTCCTATGTTTTGCCAGATTCCACAGACCAGATATTTTTAACCACATTCAAATATATCAAATTTCCTTTGCTAAGAGAACAATAAAACTGAGCAAAAACGAATGGTGAGCTTGGTGCAGTGGTGCATATATATAATCCCAGTGGCTTGGGAGGCTGAGGCAGTAGGATCACGAGTTCAAAGCCAGCCTCGGCAAAAGCCAAGGCGCTAAGCAACTCAGTGAGACCCTGTCTATAAATAAAATACAAAATAGGTCTGGGGATGTGGCTGAGTGGTAGGGTGCCCCTGAGTTCAATCCCCAGTACTCCGCCCCCCGAAAAACAGAATGGTGAGATATAACTTTAGTACTAAGTTATGCTTTAGCCACCGAAATTTCAATAGCTGGATTTAACAAATTACAATCGTTTTGAAGAACTAATCTCCATAAGATTAAAACCCTAGAAAAGGAAAAAATATTTGATAATAGAATTGATTAAGTTGTTCATTCAAGTACTATTCACCAACACTTTAAGAATCCCTTATCCATTTTGGAATGCATAAAGGAAGGAATGAATGATTTTTCAAATTTTATTTCAGATCAAAGTGCCCGGTCCTATTAAAAAAGTATTACATTGGTAGTCCTGTTGCCAGAAAAGATCCCTGTGATTTAAATTGAAAATATTTTTTACCCACAGCAGATAATTTTTTAACTAGGACAAAATGGAATACTATATGAGATACACCTAGTAGCATTTCCTAACAGGTAATAGATCCTTTTCCTGGCTTTGCATGGATTTCTTATGGCCTTCAGTAACACATAGCCTCATTTAAGTCCCTCTAGCTTTCCCACAATTCTGTCAGATTCATGCTGAAACTAGCTATAGGATTTTTCACAAGAACTTAAAATATATAAGGCACTCTTAACACACAAGAAGTCACCACATAATACGGAAAATATTTTTTATCTTAAAAATATATCCTTTTTGATCTTAAAAATGTATAAGTGCTTTTTCTGGAATAACTATATTCTCAGAAAAAAAGAAAAATATTCTTATAATTCTTTCAAAACTCTAGAAATTCACTGAATTCAGACTGACAGTTCTGTTCAGAGAATAAAACCAGAATGCCATCCTACGGATTCAAAAGTATTTATTAATCATTCTAAATTTCATTCCTCTTTTTAATGTATTCCAAAAATATCATAGCAATCAGCAACATATTATTGTTGTAATGATAGCTGAGGAGGCAAGAGAAATCCTCTCTGGGATACTAAAACTAGACAAGTTGGGACGGCTAAAAGAATACTAAAAGAATACTGACAGGGCACTTTGTTTAGAAATAACAGGTAAGGTGCCCTCTAATCACAGTTAAGTCATGCTAGTTTTTTATTCCAAGTTTTCAGATTTACTTCTGAACTAACCTTAAATCAGGCTCAAAAACAGAATATATTCACCTCCAACAGTAAATTAACTGACATGTGAGCACATAACATGTGGCTTTAAATATAGCATTAAATTACCCGTTCTCCATAGAGAAAGAATGGACTCTGATTCATAGAGCAGGTAACAAACCTAAAGCTCTCAATCATGGCTGAAGGAATTTACGTGCACTGCAGACATTCACTCTCTGTAGAAGGTCATTGCTTCACAGCCTGGGAAATAATCCCTGCCAGCCAACTTGCAAAGTGCCTGAGGCATCGCTCCTGAGAGGCATAACTCGTCTTCTTTCAAGGCTAGAGGTCAGAGCCATGATCACAGCTCCGTCAAATTTAAAGGAAAAAGTATCTAGGGTCAAAAATAACCTAAGGAAAAAATAGAAGACTAAAACTCAAAAAATATATCGCACTCCTCTGGGCTTTGGCATGGTGATGGAAAAACCTGTTGCAGAATATTAAATTTGGATTTTTTTTCATCTGAAAGCTTCAAAATAACTAAACTAAAACTGAATACAGAATCTGATAGATGTCATGCTGCAATCAGTTTTGAGGACATTTTTAAATGCTACAAATCCATTTAAATGCTCATCAACCTAGACATTCTAAAAAAGAAAAAATATCAAGTTTAAGTGACTTAAGCATGAAATGTGAACAGCATCTCAATGATTAAATTACTGCATCAATTAACTTGAGTATACAAAAAGAATGCTGCTCTTTCAAGCATTGTTAATTCTGTCTATGGTCAGATGGACTCCCTCTCCATGATTGTTGTTTCATAAAACACTTATACAGAAAAAAGGAAGGAATGATTTGTAAATAAGAATAAACTACTATTTAGGAGCTAAATACATAAAGCAAATTGATGATTGCATGAAAAATAGTCATTTCCAAGTACTTCCAAGAATAAAAAAACTTTAGAAATTGTTTTTGAAAATCATTAGATGAAATCATCATTAAAGTCAACAAAACTGGCTTTGTACCCATAAAAATCATAAATGAGTGCATTTAAAGATTAAAGGCATTTCCAAATGTACATATCACAAAAGGCAAAATGTTTTATTTTGGTCATTTCTGCCAACTGCTATTACATACTATCATTTTCAGTTAGGGGAGATGTATTTGAAAAACAGTAAATACAACAGGCCTTAAAACAGACAATTTCTGAAACTTAGTAGACTACGGCACTATCTTCCTTAGCATCTGAAATATTAACCTACCATCTCTAAGTTTGTCCCTATTTTAAGGGACCTGGTTCAAGCCAAGAAAGGAAGAGCCTCTGACAAGCAGATTTTGTCCTATCATTGTTCCTGGTCCTTCAAAACTCAGTTCAAAGGTCCTCTTCTCATTGTTTTCTGTATCATTCAGAATAAACTGAGTCAGAAACTTGACCCTAAAATCTCAATGGTTTACAGCACAAAGGTTAATTTTTGCTCATACAAAGTCCACTGAAGATCTGGCAGCTTTCCATGTCAGTGTGCTCCCAAGGGTGAATGCCAGTCCTATCTCCTGTGCTTTTATCTTAACATGTGCTTCCAGATCACCATAATGGGGTAAGAGCTATCTGGAGGGCTATATACTATCCTGAAGTGCATTAGCCAAAACACAGTCATTTCTGTTCATAGTATTTTGGCTAGAAACAGTCACAGGGCCATGTCCAGCTGCAAGGAACATGAACAATATCCTCTTCCCAGAAGAGTCAAGAAAAAGAAAAAGACATGGATAAGCACTTTATCCATTATGCTCCCAATGAGCTCTCCATTTCATCTTTACTATAATACAAGTATTGTTTATCACCTATTTTAATTCATTAGAGAAGAAGTTCCTTGAGGAGAGCAACCAAATTTACTTGCCTACCTAAATTCCATAAACTTAGCCACAGGAAGTTAGATGACTTCCTGCTTAATGTTATTCAAGATATGGTAGCAATGTCAAAAAATATATTTGACTTAATATGAAAACAACTATTTGTTCAAAATTAGCAAATATTCACCATATGTTTGTGATATGCAAAATTAAAAAATCGAGGTCTTTGAGAAACAGCAATAAATAAGAAAAATGAGAATCTTATTACGGATCAGTTTGCATTCTAATAGAAAAACACAATAAATAAAGATCAAAACCAATAAATACAAGAAACAAGAATGCCAAAAATAAGAATATATCAATAGAAGAGCTACTGTGATCAGGAAACTCCCTAAAGAGATAACTGATGAGCTGTCATCTGAATGGCAAGAAGAAGCCTATAATTAGAAAATTTGGAGGAAGCATATTTCTATGCTGCCATTGTTGTTGTTGCTGCTCTCGTTGTTTTCCATTATTGAAGATTGAACCTAGGGCACTCTACTTCTGAGCTACATCCCCAGCCTTTATTTTTGAGCCTGCCTAACTAGGTTGCCTAGGCTGGCTTGAAACTTGAGATCCTCATTCCTCATCATCCCACGTTTCTGGGATTATAGGAGTATATTATCACATCCATCTTGGGGAAGAATATTTCAAAAGGAGGAAATAGGTGGAACAAAAATCCTAAGACTAGAAACAATTTGGTGTATTGAGAATGAAAAATGTGTATATATTTTATGTAACCTAGAAACTCCTCTATCTAGTTACATTTGAAACTATCTCATATCAAAGACTATATATATACGTAGAGTTCAAGATACCCTCACTTTTATTGAATTCAACTCTAAATGGTATAGATTTTAAGCACAGTTCCCAGATATGGCATCATTATCCTCCACCAACTTTTATCAGGTGCCTTATATGTGGAAGGAAATAAACTATTATTATATAAGGTTTTTAAAAATCAGGCTCCTCCATATTGAAATAAATTATAGCCTGTCAAAAGAAAAAGGCAAAATTACTAGAAGCATTAGTAAGTATGGAAAGAATAAGGCACATCTCCAGATCCATAAGTTTAATATCAAATAAAATTACATACATAAATTTTTATTTATTTATATATTGCTCATAAAATCAGATTTCCATCTGATTGGCAGAAAAATGACCAGACATATTTTCACTAAATTTGTAGGATACAGTTGACATGTATCTGTCTTAAAAAATAATCTATATGTTATATCAACATTCATTTGCAGTACACTCAAAAAAGGTTCCAAGTAACTTTCCAGAAGTCCATGTGGTCTTTAGAGGGCAGTAATAGTGAAGGACAAGCCATTTTGTGAAGTGATTCTATGGGCAGAGGAAAAAAAAAGAAAAAGTTGCTTTCAAGTTTGAACTACAAATTATTCGTTTCAAGGGCAATCAATCCAAATTTCATGCATTGATTTGCAAATACACTGTTCTTATAAAGGCAACAGAATATAATGTGTTCCAGAATGACTGATAATAGGGACTTATTTACTTAATGATGGTTAATGATTCTCCCAAGACATGCAAGGGAGGCTAACTACTGCATAATGGTGGTTATGAATTGAAAAGAGGGAAAAAATCCTTATCTTAGTTTATGTCCCTCAGAAGCAGATCCTGAGACAAGGATTTACACATAATTGGTCATATAGGAGGAAACAAAGGTAGAGGAGTAAGGAAGGGAAGGAATGGTAGGGAAACAGGCAATGGGATACAGCCAAAAGAGAGTTGGTTATTAATCTACTATAGATGAAGAGAATCTAATCACACCAGGGAAATCAAAAAACAGTGTAGAATATGTTCCTTTAAGAGAGAAGGTAAAAAAAGACTGAGTTATTTATATACCAATTCACATCATGTCAGTAATTAGTTGGGGATTTCTCTCAAGCAATATTAATTATCTGATTTTGTTGATCAGCTGAGCAGAAGAAAAGTGTGATCTGGTGACAAGGAAAAGCCCTCAAGTCAAAAAAAGAAAGAAAAATTACAGATATAGCAGTTGGAAAAATGGGCATCATTTATTAAGATGGTAAGAGCAATGAAATATTGATGGGAAACTGATAACACAATGAACAGAAATGATCTAGATAATCTAACAGAAAAAGTACTTGAGCTGGGCTTTGAGAAGTCAGTAGGATTTGAATAAAGGAAAGCACCTAAGTTAGGAAAAGTAGCATAAGTGTAAGGAGCAATCCAGGAAAGCATGAGATGTTCCAAGTCAATGTACAGGTCATTTTGACCATATCAGAGACTGTTTATATGAAATTCTTTTAAAAATATGCCTTAAAATATGTGTTGGATCCATTTAAGGATAGTATCTCAAGCTAAAGAATTTCAACTTTTAAGTTTCTAAATGTCAAAGTAATAAAGTAATACAGTATTTCATTAATACCTGTGTTGGCACCATTACTGCCCTTAGAATGTAAACGCCTATTGGAAAGGATCTGTATCTGTTCAATTTGCTTAGGCAAGGGTTACATGCAGAGAAGTCCACAATAATCCATCAGCAATAAGCACCCCAATACACAGGATGGTATCCAAATACCATTTTTCACCCAAAGGAACCAAAAATCATAGAGGAATGGATAACACTAGGCCTGGAACAGAATATCTACAAGATGAGTTTATGCATTTTGTCATTGTAGAAAGGAAGTAAATTATCAAACTCTCTAGGAGTTTGGTTGAAAGAACTCTGGGTCCACTTGAGGAAGTTCCCATTGGTTAAATAATCTGCATATCAAAATAATAAATGTTATAAGAATGTTTTAAACAACAATATCTTCAATGACCTAAATACATAGAATATTAAGAACCATGAGTTCATAAATAAACTTCTAAACTTGAAGGATATTAGGGAACTATTCAGAAAACAAAAGAGAAAATCACTTACTTATCCTACCTCCCAACTATACATATACTTAATGAGAAAAAAGTTGTTTATTATAAACTATTTTTGTCTCCTAAGTGTAGAGTGAATGATCAAATTAGTTAGAACATCACCATTTTTGCAACACCTATAGAAATAGTCATCAATGGCTATTAAAACCATTGGCTCAAAAACTGATAGAAAATTTTGGATGTTTATCATAAACTTTATCAGGCTGACAACATATGAAACCAATGATAAATTACAGCAGAACAAAAAAAAAATCACAACCATACATTGCACACCTATTAATGTAAGGCTATAAGAAATAAGACAAAATCTAAAGACTTCTGTAAATTTACTGGCTTATAAGAAATACAGGGAGAAAGTACACTATATGAATACAACCTAAAAAATTCAGAAAATGGAAAATACTATAATTCATTGTTAATTCAACAAATAAGCTGGGGGATAGGAATGAAAGGATTCTACATCTTAAAAACATAACATTTAATGTGGAGACCTACTTTAGGTCCTGATTTGAATAAAACAACAGGAAACAAAGTTTATGACATAATTGTAAATGTTATATTGAATATCGTTCATATGATAGAATTGTTAAAAATTTAAGTTATACTTATGATACTATAATTATATTCTAAAGTGCTTATTCTTTAGATATATATTAATAATCCCAAGAAGTTTATCCTTAAGTATTTATCAATGAAATAATAAAGTGTCTGGAATTTGTTTCAAAAGAATCCAAAGGGCTGCAAGAACTGTATATTAATAATTGTTGATGCTAGAGTATTAATTCATGAGGGTTCATTATGTAATTTATCTAACACATTGAATACAAAATTGGGTATTCCAGTGAGATAACTAAGTAGTATTTCTGATCTCCTATCTGATCACTGAAATCATTAAAGATTACTACTCAGAGAAAGGACAGAACAGTTAGGAAAACAACGTTATCAGCGGGTATATGCGGCTTTCCTTGGGGAAGGAGCTTCCACAGCGTAAAATCCGGATAGGAAGCAATGACGATCTTAAAAGACCCTTATGGATGTGGCTGATTGCCAAAGAACAACCTCTGGTTTGGGAGTACCTAAGCTTGTAATCTCAAACTAACAAAAATTTCGTAGTTCGGCAGCAATGAAAGCACAGAAAATGAAATACATAAATAACAGCAACAATAACTGTAATGTGGGTGCCGGTTCTATACTTGTTACTTTCCGAAAAGCTTTACATGCAATATTCTAGTTAAACCTTACAAGCCAAGGAGGCAGGTACTGTGGGAGTTTGATACATACGTTTTAGAGGGCTACTGAATGCGGTAGACATTAGAACACCGTACCATTTTCCACGTGAGGTGAACTGAGATTTTACAGCAGCCAAGACCTAAGTAACTTGGTTCGGCCAGTATTCCAGGTTTAGATAACACGCAAAATGCTTTGAAAAACTCAAATGCATTGATCTGTACTGGCTGAGGGAATGTTGGGGAGCTGGCTGGGAAATACTGGAAAACAAAACCGTTTCTACAGACCTACAGTTCTCAGGTAGCCCGTTCTGGGCGATCCACACCTCAATAAGAGAGGACCCACAACCTGCGGAGTCGTCAGCCCGGTTCGCTCACGCCTCCAATCCGGAGCCCCGCCCCCGATGCGGAACTCACGGCAGTGACCTTTAAACTACAACTCCCGCCAAGCCGCGCGAGCACACCGGACCTCCGCCGGAAGTAGGGAAGGTTGCCTCCGGCGCTGGGGAAAGTGAGAGCTGGATTTTCCTAGTCCTTCTACTGTATCCTGATTGCCACTACTCAGGTCACCCGTGGGTTAGTAGCAGCAGCGGCGAGTTAGTCGACCCCAGGATCCCCTCTGGAGGCGGTGACCAGTTCCCCGGGTCCCCAGCTCGGTCGTGTGGCGCACCTTGCGCTGGGTTGGCGGGCGCCTGCGCGAGAGCCCCGGCCCGGGCTGCTGCGGGGCCCGGAACCAGGCGGGGGGTGCAGACGGCCCAGTGGCTGGTGGATCTTCCAGCCCAAGTTTTGAGATGGGGTAAAAGTAACGCTACTTTGGATGTGATTTCACATTTAAGACGGAATCTCACAGTAGTGGCAAGAAAATAAACCATCTCCGTTTGGAGAGGCCGTGCTGGGGTTTTGCCTAATTGGTTAATTGACTGTCTTGACTGCCCAGGGAATGGAATTCGTTAAATAATGGTTGGGGACTTCAGTAATAGAGCCATCTATGAGGTCTTGCTCTGTCCCACTGGAGCCATATGACCTTGGGACCCGGGTTACACATTAGTAAACGTGGATGTTTGTTTCATTAAAATCTAAGTCCATTTAAATCTAAGATTCTTTTAAATGACCTCCCAGAATAGTTCATGCTCTTCTTGGAATGCAAGGGCAGCACTTTATCCTGCCTTTAAATCCTTACCTTCTACAGGACGTGTCAATAAGAAATGAAAAGGTAAATCAAGCAGTAGAGCTGGATGTCAGATTTTCTGTGCTTCTCCGGAATGAGAAATGGTACTATTTCGAGATGACTTTTCTGTTGAAAAAGCTAAGGGGAGCAGGGTATATTTTTTTCACTTTCTCTTTCCAGAGAATACTGTATGCATAAACATTGCATTAGTGATAGTGAATGACACTATATTTTTGGAGGTCAATTTTGCAATCCCTTGGTGGCCTGTGAGGAGGATGAGGGAATGACCATGACCTTAGAACAGGGGACAGTGAAATAAAACCAATCCTCGCTGAAGAAACTGAAAAAAAAAATTATGGAAAATAAATTTAAGGCTATTTGGAATAGAGACCACACAGGAGTCTGTTCAGCAGTGCTCAAAAATAAAATGTTGAAAAGTTATAGCTTTTGTTATTCATAATACTTTTAAACACATTTGGAAACTTCAATTGAAAGTATCAAGTATCGGAGGGTAAATCTAGGGTAAAACAAAAGAAATAAAAAAATTGCTTTCTGATATCATTAATTTGTAAATAGACTTTAAATATTAGTTTGTTTCATTCCTGTGAGCAGTTTTAACTGATTTATACAGTTATAAAATAAGAAAGTTCACCTTTAGCTCATTTTTTTCCTAAACTTTTTCATACTGCACTACAGAATTGATCAGGTAGACTGATGTCTGAGAATCTAAGAGACAACAGCTTTCAAAAGTTATGTGTTATATATAACCTTTTATTCTCTTTTTCCTAAGTGCCTGATTGCTTCAGATAGTTCCAAATCTTTTAATAGCATTTCATAGAAAAAAATATGTCTTAAAAAATGCTTTGAGAATTTGATAGACAATTGAAACATGAACCATTTTACACAGAAAATATCTTGGTATGTGTCCCGCCACATGTAATTCATGATTAGATAGCATTTATTAAGAAGTATGGGGCAAATCCTCTTTTTTTTGCCCTCCATTGAAACATCAGAAAGAAAAAGCAAAGTTGATGATTTGAAAAGATTCAGGGATTCAAGAATACCAGAGTGACTAACAGAACTTGTGTCCAATAATAGACTCAAAAATTTGTGGTCATCTAATTTGTGACAAAGATAATACTGAAGTGCAATTAGACATAGATGGTAGTTTCAAGAATAGTTATCAGATGCTAAGCACATTGGTGCACTCCTGTAGTCCTAGCTACTTGGGAGGCTGAGACAAGGTGATCAGAAGTTCAAGGCCAGCCTCAGCAACTTAGACCCTATCTCAAAAAATAAAAAAGGCAGCAGATGTAGCCTAGTGGTAAAGTGCCCCTGGGTTTAGCCCTTAATACTGGGAAAAATTAACAACAAAATAATAGTAATGATTTATATAAATTATCTATTCAAATACAAAATACCTTAATCTAGCCTACTTCATAGCATAAACAAAGTCATTATCAAATGGATTGCAAAATTAATCATGTAAGGTAAAGCAGTAAATTGCTTATATGTGAAATGTAGAAAGCTTTTGAACAATTATAGGATCATAATTTCTTTGAGGGCAAAGACCTATATCTGATACCATAGAATCAGACACTACTATTTGTCATCTGCTAAAAACCTCTTTTTATTTTTGTCTGCTTTTATTCTGTCTTTCTTGTCCCTTCACTGTAATGAAATCTCTGATCTGCCTCAGATACCTTCTCTTGTTTGTGAGGTTACTGGCCCCCTCTCCCAAGTCTCTTGTATTACTAAAACTCTTCGTACATTATTTTATATACCTTCCTGAGGACATATGGATTGAATTACAGTTCTCACTGATAACAATTTTGAATTGTGTACTGTAAGGACAGTTGACTACTGATTACCTTTTGAAGAATATATTGCTTTGAAAACTATTACATTATTCTAACATTAGCACTCAGATAATGTTCCTACATCACTACAAAAACCAATTGCAAATGATATTTTCCCCCTATTTTCCTTATTTTTAAGGAAGAAATGTCTTCTATAAAAAGAAGTCCAAAACAGGAAATAATTTCCGAATTTCTCAGTTCAGCTGCTGAAGGAGATATTGCCAAGTTAACAGGAATACTCAGTCATTCTCCATCTCTACTCAATGAAACTTCTGAAAATGGCTGGACTGCTTTAATGTATGCTGCAAGGAATGGTCACCCAGATGTTGTTCAGTTTCTGCTTGAGAAAGGGTAAACATTTTTAGTTTCTACTACCTGAAAGGACTTGTGATTTAAAATTTCTATGTTACATATTTCCTTTTCTTGTAGCTGAACTTATGTTACTGGGCTAGTAAATAATACATTGACCAGTTTGTTATTCAAGAATAGAGCATAATTTCTAACTAAAAACTGTTAACCTCTTTTTTTTCCTGGTTCTGGGAATTAAACCACACTTCTTATGTGCCAAGTAAGCCTTCGTCCTCTGAGAAAACATCCCCAGCTGTAACTTTTATTATTGAAATAAAATTCCTTCCTTCTTAATAGTAAAGCAAATTTATGCATAATCTTTTTCTCACAAATAAAAATGCAAATCTCATTATGACTACCAATGACTTTAGAATATTGTTATCCTTATTGAACATAAAACTAATGCTTTTTTATAAGTAATTATCCAGAAATTGTAAATGTCCACTATCTTTACTATTTCATTACTTATAATTATTAAGTGATTTTTTTAACATTACTAATAAAAAAACTGCGTACCAAAAGAAAGAAATAATCTATAAAATCATTAAAGAGAGGCTATAATGTGTATTTGGAAATATTTTATTGAAATAATTACCAGAAAAATGTTTACTTTCTATTTTATTTTTCCTCTCCAATTTTTTTTTCATCTGTAGGTGTGACAGATCAACTGTCAATAAATCAAGACAAACTGCACTAGATATTGCTATATTTTGGGGTTATAAACATATAGCCAACTTATTAGCTAATGCTAAAGGTGGGAAAAAGCCTTGGTTTCTAACCAATGAAGCAGAAGAATGTGAAAATTATTTTAGCAGAACACTACTGGACCGGAAAAGTGAAAAAAGAAATAATTCTGACTGGCTGCTAGCTAAAGAAAGCCATCCTGCCACAGTTTATATCCTTTTCTCAGATTTAAGTCCCTTGGTTACTCTAGGTGGCAATAAAGAAAGTTTTCAACAGCCAGAAGTAAGACTTTGTCAGCTGAACCATACAGATATAAAGGATTACTTGACTCAGCCTGAGAAGATCACCTTGATTTTCCTTGGAGTAGAACTTGAAATGAAAAAAAAGCTACGCAGTTATGATGGAGAAGTCCCAAAAGAAGAGGAAGATGGATTGATTGCCTGGTTTGCACTAGGTATAGACCCTATTGCTGCTGAAGAATTTAAGCAAAGACATGAAAATTGTTATTTTCTTCATCCTCCAATGCCAGCTCTCCTACAGTTGAAAGAAAAAGAAGCTGGTAAGAAATGAATACTGCTTGCTTGCATTGGTAATAATCTGGTTTTTAGAAAAACCAGGTTATTACCAGATGGAGTTAAATTGTATCTGCAATTTCCAGGAGGCACATTTTTTCTACTAAGCATGAAACTAAGCTATCTTCATTAGAAACTTCCAAAGTTTTCCCTCTAGACCACTTGGTTATATTTCCTCAGAATTAACCTTAATGCCTGATGGTTGCTTCTCATTCTTTAGTGTTTAATTCTTCAGCCCCTGCTATACACTGAACATGATGGCACAGATCTCAACTGTTTTCTTTTGTATTATTTTCTGTCGCTGGGGATTTTTTATGACATGATAAGAAGTAGTATTTTATTCTAATTGCCATTTAAATGTTCTAACCTGACATTTTGTGTGTTTTATTTTTTTAAAAGAAAAACCTCATATTAGTGTGTTTGTAGAGCATGAATTATAGATATATAGCTAAACTGTAGAAGTTAGGAGTCCTGTGTTAAGTATTGCCCAGATAACAGATTGCTTGCAATATAACAAACACATTTGACCAATGGCTTAGATTAGATGGTGGCAGTAGAGATGGAGAGAAAGGGAGTGTTTGAGATATTCTGAAGGTAGGACTGATAGCTTTATCTGTAGATTGAGACTATTATAAGTGCCCTTGACTCAGGCACAAATTAAAGTGCTAATAGTAGCGGCTTAGGAGGCTGAGACCAGAAGATCACAGTTTGAAGACAATTCTGTACAACTCATAATAGACCCTGTGTCAAAAAAAAAAGGATTGGGGATAAATAGTTCAGTGATACAGTACCCCTCAGTACTGAAAAAAGAAAGGAAGAGCAAGGAACCAAGGAAGGAAGAGCTAACAGTAGAGGTGTAGAAAAGAAGGTACATTTAAGATACATATTTTGGAAATAAGATCAGTACTACTTGCTGATGGATTGAGTATGGAGTATATAATAAGAAAAAGAACATGAATGACTACTAGGAGACTGGAGTAATTTGATATATAGTAATGTCACTGTTTTTTTTTCCTTTTTTAAAATTCTAATTAGTTATGCACAACAGCAAAATGGATTAATAATAATGGGTGATAGGTAGAGCAAGGAAGGTAGGACAGACTTGGAGGAAATAAATCAAGAGTGTACTTTTGTGTATGTTAAATTTTAGAGAAGGATATTGGAATCTGAAACTCAGAAGGGGGCTGTACTGGAGAGGCGAATTTGATAGTTGTCAACACAGAGATGATATTTAAGTCCAAAGAAATTACTGAGATTACTGATTGAGATCAAGGAAGAAAAAAAGCTTCAGAATTATACCTAAATCCCCCTAAATTTAGAGGTCAGGTTTAAGCAGAAGAGTCATCAAAGGAGATATAGTGGCTATAAGGTAGGAAGAAACCAAGAGAATATGCTCCTAGAAACCAAGAAAGAATATTTCAAGAAGGGTGAGCTCAAATATGTTGAATCCTGATGAGAATTTGAGTAAAATGAAGACAATTTGTTTTAAAATGTCTTCGATTTTGATATTATGAAGCTATTGTTGAGTTTGACCAGAGGAATATCAGTTGGGTGGAAGGAACAGAAATCAAATTATGATATACTAAAGATTTAATAAAAGGTTAGAAAGGGATCAATTATTAATATTCACATTCCCTTACATGATATGGTAGACCTTGGATACTTCCTTAAAGGCTGGTGTGGTATGTTTTATTCTTTATCTAAAACTGAAGAAAAAGTTGACTTTAAAAAAGAGAGGGGGGAAAAAAAACTCTTATTTGAAGCTATATGTATAATTTTTTTTTCTATATGTATAATTTTAAGTTCAAAATTATAAATGACCTAATTTCTTTTTTTTAAAATTATTTTACAAGTAAGGAAACTCAGGACCTTACTAACTTGCTGTATAACACAGTTACTTCTTTGTGTTCCCTTTTCCAAAAACTAAGGGTAATTTAAAAAGAAAATTTATCAGTCATTTGAAATGTAGTTTCTAGTTTTATTGCCTCAATTGTAATAATTTGAGTCAGGCCATGTTAATTCTTTCTGATGTGCCAGTGTAAAGGTTACAGCCAAAATGTACATACTATAAACGTCATTAACCACAAATGTTGTGAATATAATGTGTTTTATACTATAAGGAGTCTCCAGTTGAAAATAGGATGTGTTCTACCATGTCATGGACCAGCATTAACTTAGTCACCAAGAAGGAGAGTAGAGATAAGTTTCTACTGATATCTCCTTTATAATTCAAGCTGACATTAGGAACTTTCTTTGTAGTTTTGTTGCTGTGGTTGAAAGTTAAATGCAATTTTCTTTTGTTATCTGGAAAGTTAAATCTTTTACTTCAAAAGAAAATATACATCATAGAAACAAAAACTATTAACAAAAAATGTACTAACATAACATAAAAACAAATACCAAACAACTATTAACAGAAAAAATACTAACATAATAAAAAATACTAAAACTGTTTCTGAATATCACATGGATATTCAGAAAATTATGCTTATTATAGCTTAAGACATTATACCTAGAATAATATTGGCCAAATAAATATATTGTTATATTGTGTGCATATACAGATATGTAACAACAAATCCCACCATCATGTTCAACTATAATACATATAAAATAATGTGGAAAAACAAATGTTGTGTGTGTGTGTGTGTGTTTACAATTTTTTATTGTTTACATTTTTTTGGTGCTTCTTTTTGAAAGGGGTTGTAGCTCAAGCAAGGTCTGTCCTTGCCTGGCACAGTCGATACAAGTTCTGCCCAACTTGTGGAAGTGCAACTAAAATTGAAGAAGGTGGCTACAAGAGAGTATGTTTAAAAGAAGACTGTCCTAGTCTTCAAGGCGTTCATAATACATCATATCCAAGAGTTGGTAAGCCTTTTGTTTTATAGTGAAATTTCAACCACCTGGAGTCATGGAGAATTAGACATTCTTGAAAAACAAGTTCTTTGAGGTGCTAAAAGATTTACCTGTTTATTAAAATATGCTTGATTTAACCATTAAGGATATAAATATTAGCCAGGCGCTTCAGCATGCACTTGTAGTCCTAGTGGCTCAGGAGGCTGATACAGGAGGATTGCAAGTTCAGAGCCAGCCTCAGCAATTTAATGAGGCCCTGAGCAACAAGACCCAATCCCTATATAAAAATATAAAAAAGGCCGGGTATGTGGCTCAGTGGTTAAGCACTTTCATAATTTTCAGTATTAAGACATGATATATAATTAATCATTTAATTTTGTTAATCATTTTGAATTTGATGTGAAATTCATAATTTCAAAAGTCAGCCAGTCTGACTCCTTTATGGAGAAAAAAAAAAAAAAATTCAGTGCCTGTTTGAGGCCTTACCAAAGCAGTACAGCCAGGAGTTAGCATCTCATTCTAGTGTCCATTGTACCTTCTTTCCTTCTAATTACTATTTTGTGTCTGTAGGTTTGGAAATCTGATAACCTAGTCCTTTAAAACCACAAGAACCAAGTAAATAGTGCCAGGCACAGTGGTGTATGCCTATAATCCCAGCAGCTAAAGAGGCTGAGATAGGAGGATTGCCAGTTCAAAGCCATCCTTAGCAACCTCAGGCACTAAGCAATTGACTGAGACCCTGTCTCTAAATAAAGTACAAAATAAGGCTGAAGATGTGGCTCAGTGGCCAAGTACCCCCGAATTTAATCTCTGGTCAGCCCCACAAAAAAGAAAACCTAGAAAAATAGATAGACTCAGCAACACTTGAGGAAGTCTCCAGGGAGTAAAATGTATGGCTTAGTGACATCTGTTTTTGTTGCTCAAGAGCCTTTTAAATTTAATTCCTTGTTCTCAATCATCATCTAGTAAAGATCAATGACTTCTAGAGAGAGGAACTATTATTTACTTTTTTAAAAAATAATTTAAACCCAATCATACAGCCACATTAGCTTTCAAAAACATCTGTAAAGGGGCTGGGGATGTGGCTCAAGTGGTAGCGCGCTCGCCTCGTATGCGTGCGGCCCGGGTTCGATCCTCAGCACCACATACCAACAAAGATGTGTCCGCCGAGAACTAAAAAATAAATATTAAAAATTCTCTCTCTCTCTCTCTCTCTCTCTCTCTCTCCTCTCTCACTCTCTCTTTAAAAAAAAAAAAAAAACATTTGTAAAGGATTAGGATGCAAAGTAGAGGGAAATTTACTGTATTAATTTGTAAGATTTGAATTTTTCCCCATGCCTATCTATGTATTACCTACTCTTTCTCATTAAAAAATAATATTCCTGGGGCTGGGGTTGTGGCTCAGCAGTAGAGTGCTTGTCTAGCATGTGCAAGGCACTGGGTTCCTCAGCACTGCATAAAAATAAATAAATAAATGTCCAACTACAACTACAAAATATATAGTAATAATAATAATAATAATATTCCTAGACTACCCTAAGTACAAAATAGATGTTACTAAGATTGGGGGAAGGAGGACAAAAATGATCTTCCTTTAGCATACCAACAGTATTCTATAAAATTTCTCTAAGAAACTCTGATCAGCCACATCAAAGCAGAAAAAACCAGTCTTATAATTATGATGAGTCTTGTTTCTACAAGAGATATGTTATCCTGCCAAACAGTAACTTTACACAATGAATCTAAATTATTTTTTCCTGTCCTTCATGTATCTGATATTTTTTATTTTTTTTAACAGATCCAGTAGTAATCATGCAAGTTATTCATCCAGATGGGACCAAATGTCTTCTAGGCAGGCAGAAAAGATTTCCCCCAGGCATGTTTACTTGTCTTGCCGGATTTATTGAACCTGGTAAGCCTCTTCTGAATAATTTTTATAATTTCATTTAATTTTTAATTTCCAAATAAAATTTTAGATGGCATTTGAGATATAATCTCTAATAAATTATCATGTTATAAACTGGAATATTTTAAAATATTTTAATCACTTTAATGATATAATTTAAATGAAATAAATTTCATATTTTTGCTAATATTATAATTTTGTTTATTAAAAATGCTGTATTTTCTATTTTATATAGATCTTGGCCAAGTTATCTAGATGGTTTACACCTCCCTTCGGTACTATACTTAACTGTCACCTTTGCAGAGAAGCCTTACGTGATTTCCCCTAATGTATTAGTAAGGCCCCATACCCTACATTCATAATCCCATAACATCCTGCTTGATTTTTCCCTACAGCACTTTACATTACCTAATATATGTGTATATTTACTTATTTATTTTCTGCTCTTACTAAAATGTCAATTCCATAAGAATAGGAACTTTATTTTAATCTTTTCTATATCTCAGGAGCTCAGTAAGGATTTTTGGAAATAAATTAATAAATTAATTAATCAATGTCTATTCACAACTTTTTATATTAATCTACACTGCTAAGGAATAATGGTAAATCAAACTATAATAGTATGTAATACCAGACTCTGTTCTGGAGGCTTTATGTTTATTAAATCATATGATCTTTATAAAGTAGGTACTATACTAGCAATTTTACAGATGAGAGCAATAAGGCAGATCACTAGTAAGTGATAGGAAAAGTATTCAAACCAAAGCAGTTTGACTTCTGAGTCTTTGCTCCTAATTACTATGCTTCCACTAGTACTAGGTCAATTTTTAACTGCTGGGTAGCATTCTATATATATATTCATATGAATATGCTACCATTTACTCATCCTTTCTGCTGTGAATTTCAAGGTTCTTACTATTATGAACAAGACTACAATGAATTTTTTTATACTTCTAATGCATACCTGTAAGAGTTACATAGAATATATACATGGAGCAGAATTGCTAGCTATACATGAGCATCTTAACCTTTTCTAGACTTTGTCAAGTTACTCTCCAAGGGTTGCTGCCAATTTATACTCCCACCATTAGCAGATGAAATGTTCCATTATTCCACATCTTCACCAAGTTAGGATTTTCATTTTCAAGGGTATGAAATAGTATGCCATTGTTTGCATTTCTGTTTCTCTGCTAATGCAGCTTTTATTTTTCAAATATGCATATACATCCATTTTTTTCATTTTAGATTTTTATAGCCTATTTTTTTGGTTGCTTATCCTTTTTCCTTATTGATTTTAGTAATCTTTAAATATGTATTATTTGTTAAATTCTGATGATTATGATATTACAGATATCTTGTATTACTCCAAAACTGTATTTTCTTTTGATAAATATGTTTGTAATTTTTGTGTAGATTTATTAATGTATTGAAATAGAAAGCTAAATATTACTATATATAACAAAAAACTTCTAAATTTACAGATAAATTTTAAATAAATAAATAAAAGCATTTTTTTCTGTTATACGTCTCAATTTCAATAAATTCCAGAAATATAAAGGACATTTATAGGCATCATTTTATTTTATGATAGCCAAGTCAACAAAATATTGAATTTTATCTTTTGTATAATGAGATGAAAAAAGTTCTCTGCAGTAATTGTTTGACAACTTTTTTTAAAGTTTTAAGATTTTAATAAAGAAAGAACTATTTGTAAAAGTCATAAAAGATAATTTGGAACTATTTGGTGATAATCTATAAATGAGATAATATGTTTGCATAATGCTTAGCTAACAGTAGGTGATGTATAGGTTTAGACTTTATAATTATTATTTGTAAAATGTAACTGACAACAAATATACAACTTTGTTGACAGTTTGATAATCTATACGTGGGCGTATACTTTTAAAAATAATGGAGTTTTTTTTTGTTTTTTTTTTAATTTTGCACTTCCAGTGTAGTATTAGCAATCTTTCAATTGGGTTTTTCCTCAAAGTGCATTTCAAATGTTTGCACCATTTGGAGCACAAAATGTCCAGAGCATGTTCATCAGCAACTTGTTCTTTTGCTCCATTTGATTAGGGGAGACAATAGAAGATGCTGTTCGGAGAGAAGTAGAAGAGGAAAGTGGAGTCAAAGTTGGCCATGTTCAGTATGTCTCTTGTCAACCATGGCCAATGCCGTCTTCCTTAATGATTGGTTGTTTAGCTGTGGCAGTGTCTACAGAAATTAAAGTTGACAAGAATGAAATAGAGGATGCCCGCTGGTTCACTAGAGAACAGGTAAAGTTCAATTTAATTTCCTTCTCCTATTGATTGTTCCCTGACAATATTGGTTGGGCATGCAGCAAAGAAGCATATTTTCAACAAGCTGAATGAATCCACACTTTCTTGTTATTCATGGATTACAATCTAATTGATAATTGCATATAGGAAGTGTATGTTTTCATTAATGTATCCTATTTTAACTTACTCTGTGTGATTTTTCTAGTAATGATGATTCCATGTTATTTCAAATTTCAGATATGATTCCTTCTAATTAATGATAACACCTTTCACTGGACTTAATGTACATAAACTTTAGCTCAGAGATAAGAAACAAGAATATATTCTCAGATATTTTATATTTTAGTTCATAGCATAAAATAAGTAGGCCTCAAAAAATATCAGTAAAAATGCTTAAAGCGTTTGAAAACTATTTATTTTGAAATATACTGAAGGACAAAAAGGATATAACTATGTATAACAAATATACACTTCCAAAATCTTTTTAAAACATCTCTAAATACTATAATGAAATATGTTACTTTTCTGTGTTTTGCATATAACAAAGCATTTGTATAAGAAACAAATGGAGGACTGGGTTGTGGCTCAGCAGTAGTGTACTTGCAATAATAAAAAAAAAAAAGAAACAAGCAAATGGGCATTCTGCAATAGTAGACCTGAAATGCTTTCTAACTTTGTCCACATAAAATTAATTTTATTTTATACTTAACCCCAAAAGGTAGAGAATGGCTTATTGTTTTGAAACTTTAGAAAAGGGAAGGGAAACATTTCCCAAAGGTTGACTTTATTTTGAAATTAAGTATGAAGCACAAGTTGTTTTTTCATAACTTCATTTTCATAAGGAACTGTGCCTTTCTGGAACATTATAAATTGAAAAACTATTCAGTGAAGCAATTAAAAATGCTATACTAAATTTTAATATAGTAGAATGTGACATCTATTCTAAACATGAATACTAAATTTTGCATGTTGAGAATAGGTGTCACATTCTACTATTTTTTGTCACTATAAAACTCATCACATTTTGGTTGCATTATATAAACATGGAAATAGTATTTAACTGCTACAGTGTTGAAATCCTAATGCATTTTATTATGCTTTATTTTAGGTTGTGGATGTTCTGACCAAAGGGAAGCAACAGGCATTCTTTGTGCCACCAAGCCGAGCTATTGCACATCAACTAATCAAACACTGGATTGGAATGAATCCCAATCTCTAAATCAAAGAAATAGTCTTTGTTTGAGTGTTATTTAATTTCTAATGCCACTTACTCCCTATGTGAGATTAGAAATACTCAATGCTTTTTAGAATGTAATAACATGAAATGCCATATTGGGCTTTCAAAATATTTCAAAATGTTCTTTCCATAGTTAACCACAGAAATCATATTTTTATAAATTACAACATTGCCTCAGGATTGTGTTACATTTGGGTCAACCTTTGAATTTTCGGGTAGTTTGCTTCACAATTTTTTTCTCACAAAACCGTATTTCTAATAAGAAAAATTATGTTATATAGAAATGTGAGTAAGCCTGAATTATAGTGCCTCTTATAAGCATTAGATTGCTCATTAAAATTCCTTATTTGAAAACTGAAACAAAATAATTTTAGTGAATTTTGAGCCTGCATTGATTTTCAGTCTTTTTATTATTGTAAAGGCCCTTTAAGTTACCAGTATCTGATTTTCCCTCATTTTCTCATTGCAGTTCCACTTATTCTTTCCTTCTGGTTCTCTTGTTCTAGCAGTGGTGCTATTATAGTGTTGCTCCTAGTCTAATTTGACCAGTGTTAAGAATTTTTTGATAAATAACTCTACAGGTGATCTTAGGATACCATACTTAATGGAAGGAGAGCTAACAAGAGAACATACCATTGTCTAGGACCCTTCCTTAAACCTAAAGTTAAAATACACCTGTTTATATATTATTTATACCTAAAGTTGTTCTTAATCAAGATTCTCTGCTTTTTCACTGAAATTAAACATATTTAAAAAGAATTGTCCTCAAAGGTAAGATATTTAATAAATTCCAGGTATAGTTACATATTCAGTTAAAAACACTGACTTTATTTCACTTCATAATGAGGGCTGTATCTGTGTTAACCAAAAAATTATATAATCATTACCAACAATGTTTATAATGCTCAAATACAACATCTTGGTTTTGACATTATTTCAACATATTCTAAGGAGACTTGATAAAGTAAGTATATTTTAGAACTGAGTAAGAAAGTAAATTGTGGTTGACAGTTTTGCAACATAGAAATTCATATTTTACAAGGCTATTTTGAAATCATTTTAAGAGGTACATTTTTATAAATGTACAAATTTATATAATTTGGCTCTTTACTATTATATTTTAGAACTGGAAGAGATCTTAGGGGTAATATATGTATTTCATTGCCCTTATTTTATAGATAAATAAAAAGATATCATGAAAGTTAAGTTTAATTAATTGATAAAAGTTACATAAATAATTATAACCCACTGTACTGTATAACCCAGGGCAAGATTCTCCCTATAATAGGAAATAGAAGCTATTACCAAAAATGTATGTAGAATAAATTAAAAGAAGGGATGATAAGAATAAATTTTCCTTACCAAATATTAAAACTTTACATACAGTACTAAAATATATTTAACTTAAATAAGATAACTTTCTCAAAGCTTTATTTTGCTAATGAATAATTTTTTAGCTAATTGATATCATAAGCCAAATTAAGACCTACATAGGACATTTATGTTTATAATAATGTTGCAGTTACAAAACTATGTAAAATGATGTGCCTTGGTTATTATGACATATAATGACTTGAGGTTCAATTTTACTCTAATGAACTTTTAATACTTGCACATTCTGACATTACATTGTAAAACCAAGGATTTCCTCCTAATGTAGTATAAGAAGGTAAAATATAAAGTGTTGACAAATGTGATTATAAATTAAGTATCTGATATTTAATCCTGCACTTGGGGAAAACCAATATGTAAGTAAATTATTATTTTAATAATTATTCCTAAATTGCTAACCTCTGAGAGGTAAATAACTACATGTAAATAGAAAGAATAGCCAATTAAAAATGGTATCTGTGTAAGTTCCATAAATATATTCTAATGGAAATGAATGTAACAGTACATTAAAATATTTATTTTCTGTTTTGAGTGATGTGTAATTTTAATATGTTTTGCCACATGGAAAAAATCCAAATTTCAGATTTTATCCCATTTAGTATTGATGTGTTGACAAGCAAAGGTACAAAATTCTTATTAAAACTTTTTCATATTTGGAAGATGTAAAATTTTAATATGAAGGCCAGGGATATAGCACTATGGTAAAGCATTTGCCTATCATGTGTGAGGTCCTGGGTTTTATCCCAAGCTCCTCAGCACTGAAAAGGTAAAAAAAAAAAAAATAGGGCAGTGGAGAAAAAAAGAACATAGAGGAATAAAAATTCCCTTTGTGTGACTCTGAGGGATAAGAACCAAGGAGAGAAATGGAGGGAAACGTCTAAGGACCAATAGAGGAGTGATGGGAAATCTAAACAGTGTGAAGAATTAGAAAGGAAACAGAATAGTACAGTGCAAGTCAGCATCACAAGCATAGGATAGGTGGAAGTGCATTTAGACCCAGTACTAGCTACAGTCTTCTTAATTGCAGGCGAAATCCATGGTTTATGCAAGCTCTAAATTTGGGGATTTGGTCTGAGCATGTCTGTCGCATAACTTGCTAGCTCGCTCAGGAGGAGAAAGTTAATACATAGCAAATTCTCATTGCTATAACCAGAAGTCACCTTGAGAGGGTTCCTATTGTTAGGAACCAGGCTGTTCTGGGGAGCAGAAAACTTGGAAACATTACAATTTGGAGTTTTTGTGTATACTCACCACTGGAGCAAGACCAGTCTCAGGTGGTGTAGCAAGGACCTAAGTTAGAGCATTAGGATGAGGGTAGCAAAATGTTCTGGCTTGTGTGCCTCCCTTCTTGGGCAGAACTCAGTTTTTGACTGTCCCACCACATATGCACTGAGGCATCATGAATGTATAATATGGCTTGGATATTTGCCATGCCTCCCTTGCACATGCTCAAGTCTGTGAGGCTGAATATATGCCTGTCCTATTGATAATATGGGTTACCGGTGACGAGTTCTGCTTCCTCACATATTGAAGTATAATATTAGAAAAGCTCGCCAAGGCACACATATAAAACGGTTTATTTGAAAAGGGGTAACAGACTTCTCCCAGGAAGGAGAAGGGGGTCATAGTATCCCAATAAGTGATGGTGTTTTGCCTTTTTATATGTCCTATCCTTTCTTTGTTTTCATGTCTCTTCCTCTTATCTCTCTCCTTCCTGAGTAGGTGACCAGGCCCAGGAGATGCTCTGTGGGATGGACAAAAGGTGAGAAGCAGATGGACAGGGAAAGGGCTGGTTAGAGCAGCCCAGGACACATTAACTAACAACTTACAATTCCCTATAGGGAGGGGCAATTCCTGGGACAGGTTACCTTAGCAACAGGTTGGACCAGGGGCAGGTTCTTGATAAGGGTGGAGGAAGGGCTCAGAAGGAATTAACATTTCAATCCTTCCATTCTCTGGATCTGACCCTTGCCTATCTGCCTAATTCTGGCTTCACTATGCCACACTTATAATGCCAAAAATTAAACAGAAAGGCTTTCTTCCGCTTGGATGTTGACCATGCTCCCAAGTGCATAGACTCAAGTCCACAGAGTTGAAAATAGGCCTGCCCAGCACAGCTAACATACCTAACAAGGTCTTGATGTAGATCAGATATTGATTGTGTTCCAGTGTCCAGACTAAAATCTGTTATCCTTAATATTGATCTGTCTGGCATGAGCCTGGCATGACCACATAATGCCAAAGTTAGGCAAGAGAGAAAGGCTTGCTGTGGCTAGAGATTAACCCACCCCTGAGCATGCAGATCAAAGGGCTTCTGGAACTAGTGTATGCCTGCTTGGAAAGAAGTGTCTCCAAACCAAACATCTCAGGAGAAATTTTCAACACTTCTTTTACCTTTCATTCTTTTTCTATTTACTCCATTGATTCTATCATCTATTATATTATTGTGTTATTTTTCATTATTTTTCCTTAGTTTTACTTTTTATATTATACTTTAATAGTATGTTTTTCTATTTTATCATTTTCCCCTTTTATAAAGTAATTTTATTTTTTATTTTTAACTTTTTAATTTATTCTATTATATTTTTACTCCTTTCTTTTCTACAGCTATTGTTAATATAGTTCTTATAGTTTTTAAATTGATTGTTACTGTATTTCCTATATCTGATTTGATTTATTGTTGTTTGTTTTCTTCCCTGAGTGGAGGGTGATCTTGAGCCTACACCTCAAGCAGATTGGCGTTGGGCATTCTACTGTAGAACTACACCCTCAGCACTATTGAGAGAAATTGCACTTACTTCAGTTCAGCCATGATCTAGTCCCAATCAAACCTTAGTAGATTACTTTAAGAATATACAAGACAAAGTCCCCCAACCAATGACCTGACCTCAAGTAGACACATCTAGGGGGTGCCCAAATTCCCACTCCTAGGCACATGCTCCCATAGCAACAGGAGAGAGAAATAATGTAACTGTTTTAGATACTGCACCTACAAGATTCTTCAACAGATCATTCCAGTACCCTTGCAGACTACATGTTGTCGACAAGTCTGGAGGAGTAACCACCCTATTTACTCTTCTGTTTACAACACAACTACCTAAACTACATAATATCAATACCTTCAGAGGAAAGATTCCTTAGGCTTTGACAAAGTACGAACTGTTAAAACTTAACTATTGCTTGGACATGCTGTCGAATGCCTGTAATCCCAGCAGCTCCAGAGGCTAAGGCAGGAGGATGGGGAGGTCAAAGCCAATCTCAGCAAAAGCTAGGCACTAAGCAAATCAGTGAAACCCTGTCTCTAAATAAAATAGAAAATAGGGCTGGAGATGTGGCTCAGTGGTTGAGTGCCCCTGAGTTCAATCTCTGATACACCCCCCCCAAAAAAAAAACACCTAATTATTATAGCCAAGAAGGCCAGGGATTCTGTTCCACAAAGGCCATTTGGAATTAAATTCAACACTACACAACAAATTGGTAGCCCAGGGCACATTATCAAGAGAAGACATTCCCTAAGAAAGCTCTCACATAAAAGTAGAAGAGATATATATCTCAACAGATGCACAAATCTTAACAAAGAAATATAAGAAACCTGAAAAATCAAGACATATGATATCTCTCTAAAAGTTCAAAAATTTCTTTCAATTGATTCCAAAGATATTGAAGTGGATGACATGTCAGACAAGGAACTCAAAAGTATGATGCCAAAACGATCAATTCAAAGAGGATACAAATAACTGAATTAAGAAAGACCATGCAAGATATGAAAGAAAAATTTGATATAGAGATACAGATGCTGAAAAAGAACTAAACAAATATTAGAAATGAAAAGCTGAACAAGTCAAATTTAAAAAAAAAACAAGTTTAGAATCTCACCAATAGAGAGTACATAGTGGAAGAAAGAATATTGGGGCTTAAAGACAAGGTTAATGAATTAGTCATACAGAATGAGTAAGAGTCAAAAAACATGCAAGACCTATTTTGGGATATGATTAAGAGACCAAATATGTGAATCATGTATACAAAAAGCAGAGGTACAGGTGAATGGTACAGAAAACCTAGTCAGTGAAAAGATGGCAGAAAAATGTCCAAATCTTGGGAAAGATATGGGCATCCAGATACAGGAGGTCTTTAGAACATCAATTAGACATAACTAGAAAGGAATCTCTCCATATCATGTTGTAAATTATCAAAAGTACAGAACAAAGAAATATTGAAAGTTGCAAGACCGAAGTACCAAGTCACTTACAAAAGCAAATCTATCAATATAACAAGTTTCTCAGCAGAAATTCTAAAGGCCAGAGGGCATGGAATGATTTTTTCAAGCCTTAGAGGAAAATATCTGCCAACCTAAATTACCATATCATGCAAAATTGTTGTTCAGAAATAAAGACCTTTCAAGATAAACATAATAATTCATGACCACTAAACCAGTATTATAAAAGATACTTAAAGGAATACTACACACAGAGAAGGAAGCAAGACAAACACAATTATGTCAGCATGTGAAAGAATAAATCTCACTAGACGAGTAGATGAAGAAATGAGATAAAAGAACCAAATATTGTTAATTCAGTAAACCATCAACTCTTTTAAGATGAATAAGAGAGAAAGAAATAAACAGAGCTTATTTGAAACAGCCATCAGAAAAGTAGCAGAATGACAGGAATTAGTACATACCCTTCAATTATAAACCAGAATGTAAATTATCTCAGTTCTCCAATTTAAAAAAAAAATGTAAAATGGCTGATTGGATTAAAAACAACCCCAAAATTTGCTGCCTGCAAGAAAATACCCCCACTGGCAAAGACACATGCAGGCAGAAAGTGAAAGGATAGAAAATGTTTCAAACAAGTAGAATCCAAAATCAAGCAGAAGTAACTATATTCATATTATGATTTGAATCTAGAATTCAGCAAAGTAGCAGGATAGAAGCTCACAATCATAAATCTGTAGTTTTTCAATATTCCAATTGGTTTAGTTAATTTTTTCATTGCTGTGACTAAAAGATCTGAAAAGAACAATTTTAGGGGAGAAAAATTTTGTTTGGGGGCTCTCAGTTCCAGAGGTCTTAGTCTCAATTTCCACCTCCTTAGCCACATGCTACCACTTCAGTTTATTACTCAGTTAATCCTTATCAGGGTATTAATTCACTGATTGGGTTAAGACTCACAACCCAATTATTTCTCCTCTCAACCTTCTTGCATTGTCTCATATATGAGCTTTTGGGGGACACCTCACATTCAAACCATATCATTACACCCCTGGTCCCCAAAAGCTCACAACCATCTCACAATGCAAAATGCATTTTGGCTATTTCCAAGAGTTATAGTTTTAACAGTTCCAAGACTGCTCAAAGTTCAAATCCAAAGTCTTCTCTGAAGCTCAAATCAATCTTGTATTTGTGAGCTCCTGTAAAATTAAAAGCAATTTACAATTATCCAACATATAATGGTACTGAGTAAACATTTCCATTCACAAAATTGGAAACACAAAAATGGAAAAAGGGATGGGGCAAAAGCAAGACCAAAATCCAGCTGGGCAAAGTTCTGTAGCTCCATATTCAGCATCTGGGGCATTATGAAGTTCTCTCAAAGGACTTCTATAGCTCTATCCTATTGCCTTGCTGATTGTAGTCCTCATGTCCTCTCTCTTGGCTGTTTCTGCTTGATTCCTGCAGCTTTTCTTGGAAGAAGTTCAACATTATTATCATCTCTTATTCTCAGGGGTCTCCACTGCTACTTTGGCTTCTCATATCTTTGTGCATCATCCTCTCCGGGGCTGCCTGCTATATTTTGCCTGGCCCCCAGGCTTCCTTTGAAATCTTGATGGAAGTCTCTGTTATCTCCTAACTCCAGCATCCTGCATTCTTGCAGAACTAGCACCATGTGGTTGATGCTGAAGTCTGCTACCATTTCAAGGAGTAGCCAAGCCTCCTGGAAACATGGCTGTAGCAGCCTCTGAACACCTGGGCAGCTGCACTTGGTGAAACAGCCTCCTGTTTCCCTATGCAAACAGGGTTCCCCAGCATCCTCTTCTTAAAAGAACCTTGACTTTTATACCCTTGAGCCTGAGATAGGTGAAGTCCTGCCAGTGCCTGAGATGCCCTGGAGCCATCATCGTTCTTATTGTCTCTGTGCAAAGTCTTTAGCATTTCTTTAGTAGTGGTAATGTCTTAACAACTGCAACTTCCTTACCCTACTTTTACTCTGGCCTTTCACATCCATGCTTCACAAATCTTTCTGCTCTGCTTTCTACTCCTGATTATCACAATAAATTTGGCTAAAAGCCACCAGCAATATTCATGCCAATGCCTGAATGCTATGCTGCCTAGAAATTTCTTCCACCAGATTAAGAAATCCATAGTTTTTAAAATTACCCTCACAAGCCAGGTGCAGTGGCTCACATCTATAATCCCAGTAGTTTGGAGGCTGAGGCAGGAGGATCCTAAATTCATAGCCAGCTCAGCAAAAGCGAGCACAGAACAACTTGGTGAGACCCTGTCTCTAAAATAAATAGCATGGTATTGTCATCAAAGCAGATCAATACAACATAATAGAAGACACAGAGACAAACCCACATAGTTACAGTTAGTTAATATTTAACAAAAGGATCAAAAATATATGTTGGAGGAAAGATGGTGTTTTTACTGTGGTTGGAAAACCAAATATCCAGAAGTAGAAGAGTGAAGCTAGATCACTCTCTTTCACCATGTACAAAAGTCATATCAAAGTTGATCAATGGTAAGAATCAAACCAGAAACTCTGTGACTAATAGAAGAAAACAGGAAGCTAACACTCCAACATATTGGTGCAGGCCCCAAATTCCTTAACAGGACCCCTAAATTTTAAGAAATAAAGTGAAGAATCAACAAGCAAGATGGAATTAAGTTTAAAATCTTCTTCACAGCAAGGAAAATGATCAGAGAATGAAGAGAGAACTTATAAAAAGGGAGAAAATCTTTGCCAGCTGCTCTTTTGACAGGGATTAATATCCAAAATATATAAAGAATTCAAAAAGCTTAACATACACACACACACACACACACACACACACAAACACACACACAAACACACACACACATATATTAGTAAATGGACAAACTAACTAAACAGACATTTCTCAAAAGAAGAAATACAAGTGGTCAACAAATATATGAAAGTGTTCAACATCTTTAGCAATTAAGCAAATGCAAATAAAAACTGCATTGAGATTTTATCTCATTAAGGTGAAAATGGTAATCATCAAGAATATAAATAATAACAGATACTGGTAAGGATATGGAAGAAAAGGTACACTCATACATTGCCTGTGAATCTGCAAATTAGTACAGTCACTCTGGAAAGCAGTACAAAGATTCCTTTAAAAAGTAGAAATGAAAGCACCATATGATCTAGCTATCACACTCCTTGGTATAGAATCAAAAGATTCTAAACTCAGCAAACTATCTATAGTGATATACCCACATCAATGCTTATAGCAGCACAATTCACAATAGCCAAGTTGTAGAACCAGCTCTTGTGCCCTTCAATAGATGAATGGATTAAAAATGTTATATATGCACTTAATGGAATATTACTCAGCCATAAATAAGAATGAAATTATGATATTTGCTGGTAAGTAAATGAAACTGAAGAATATCATGCTAAGTGAAGCAAGTCAAACTCAGAAATTTTAGGGTCAAATGTTTTTTCTCATATGTGGAAGTTAGAGCAAAATAAGGGGAAAGGGAAAGCTAATATCACACAGATAGAGGAAAGATCAGTGGAATAGAAAGAGATTGAGGAGGGAAGAAGGAAAGATAGGAAATTTGAGGAAATGTAAAATTAATTTGGCAAAATTACGCTATGTGCATGTATAAATACACCTCTTTTAGTCAACTTTATTGACACTATGGTCAAAAGACCAGACAAGAACAATTTTAGCTGAGGAAAATTTTATTTGACACTCAATTTCAGAGGTCTTAGCCCTTAGAAGACCAACTCCATTGTTCTGAATCCAAGGTCAGGCAGAACCTCATGGAAGAAAAGTATGGAAGAGGAAAGCACAAAACCTAGCAATCAGGAAGCAGAGAGAGCTCTGCTCACCAGGGACAAAATATAAACCTCAAAGGCACACCCCTAATGACCCACCTCTTCTAGCTACATCCTACTGTCCACTAACAATTACCACCAGGTTATTTTATATCAGTGAACTAATGCACTGACTAGGTTTCAACTCTTACAATGAAATTCACAGAGATATTGTTGTGGTTTGGAATTCTCTTGCATTTTCTCAACATGAGATTGTGGAGGATACCTCATGTCCAAACCACAACAATATCACTGTGAATTTCATCTTTTAAAAAATTTTATTTATTTATTTTAATTAGATATATATGACAGCAGAATGCGTTTTGATTCATCTTACATAACTGCAGCACAACTTTACATTTCTATGGTTGTACACAATGTAGCATCGCATCATATGTGCAGTCATATGTGTACCGAGGGTAATGATGTCCATCTCATTCCATAATCTTTCCTGCCCTCAATGCCCCTTCCCCTCCCCTATTTCTCCTTTGCCCAAAATTCCTCCATATTTCCCATGCCTCCCCCCCCATTATGGATCAACATCCACGTATCAGAGAGAACATTTGGCCTTTGGTTTTTTGGGGATTGGCTTACTTTGTTTAGCATGATATTTTCCAACTCCATCAGTTTACCTGCAAATCCCATAATTTCACTCTCCTTTAATGTTGAGTAATATTTCATTGTGTATATATGCCACTGTTTCTTCATCCATTCATCTACTGAAGGGCATCTAGGTTGGTTCCACAGTTTAGCTATTGTGAATTGAGCTTCTATAAATATTGATGTGAATGCAGTTTTAAGTTCTTTGGGTATACTGAGGAGTGGGATAGCTGGGTCAAAAGGTTCCATTCCAAGTATTCTAAGGAATCTCTATACTGCTTTCTAAATTGGTTGCATCAATTTGCAGTCCCACCAGCAATGTATGAGTGTGCCTTTGCCCCCAACATCCTCACCAACACTTATTGTTGTTTGTATTCTTGATAACTGCCATTCTGATTATCGTGAGATAAAATCTTAAAGTAGTTTTGATTTGCATTTCTCTAATTACTAGAGATGTTGAACATTTTTTCATATATTTGTTGATCGATTGTATATCTTCTTCTGGGAAGTACCTGTTCAGCTCCTTAGGCCATTTATTAATTAGGTTGGGGTTTTTTGTTTGTTTTGTGTGTGTGTGTGTGTGTGTGTGTGTGTGTGTGTTTGGTGTTAAGCCTATGTATATCTATAAAGCACCAATTAAAATCAACACATAAATAAATAAAAGGAAGTCCAGTAGAACAGAAGAAGGGGGATGGGAGGAAAGGACAGAGGAGGCACTCAGGATTAAAATGGAGAAAATAAAATTTCATGCATTTGTGATTTTGTCAGAATAAACCAGGGAATTGTGTATAATTATGATGCACTAATAAAAGTATAAAAAATAAAATCTCATATGATTATCACAGTTTTCATGATAGGTGTTCTCAAGTCACCATGCAGAAAAGCAAAACAAAAAACAAAAACAAAAACCATACTAAGCAGGAAGAGTATAGCAATAAATGCCTACTTTAAAAAAGAATGAGAGAAATTTCAAATAAATAACCACATGATGCATCTCAAGATTCTAAAAAGGCAAAAACAAAGAAAACCCAAATGCAGTAACAGAAAAGAAGTAATAAATATCAGTGCTGAAATAAATGAAATAGAGACTAAAAAGAAAAAGAAATACAAGGGATCAATAACATGAAGAATTAATTGAGTTGGTTCTTTGAATAGATAAACAAGATTGGCAAACTCTTAGTCAAACTAACCAAAAAAAAAAAAAAAAGGAAAATACCTAATTGGTAAAATTACAGTCAAAAAAGGAGGTATGAGGCAGGAGGGGCTAGGGATATGGCTCAGTTGGTAAAGAGCATTCCATTCACAAGGCCCTGGGTTCAATCCCCAGCACCAGAAAAAAAAAAAAAAAAAAAAAAAGGAGGTATGTTAGAACAGATATCACTGAAATTCTGATGATTATTAGAAACTATTTTGAAAAATTATATTTCAAAATAATGGAAAATCTAGACGAAATGGACAAATTTCTAGACACATATGACCTTCCAAAATTGAACTAAGAGAAAATTAGTAGAAAATCAATACAAGCACTGCAATTGAAAGAGTAATAAAAATGTATCCAAACAAAGAAAAGCCTTGGACTACATGGATTCACAGTTGAATTATACCAAACTTTTTAATGAACTTATAGCAATGCTGCACCAAATAGTCCATGAAAAAGAAAGACCTCCAAACTCATTCCATAAAGCTGGTATTACATGTCTATAAAAACACAGCAACAACAACAACAAATACTATAGACCAATATCATTTGTGAACATAGATATAAACATCCTTAAAAGTAAATGCAAATCAGCTGGGTGTGGTGGTGCAGGCCTGTAATCCCAGCCACTCGGGAGGCTGAGACAGGAGAATTGAGAGTTCAAAGCCAATGTCAGCAAAAGCAAGGCACTAAGCAAGTCAGTGAGACCCTGTCTCTAAATAAAATACAAAATAGGGCTGGGGATATGGCTCAGTGGTAGGGTGGCCCTGAGTTCAATCCCTGGTACCCACCCCCCCCAAAATGCAATCAAATTAACTAACACATTACAATGTTTTTGTACCACGGGCAAGTTTGTTTCATTCTAGGGATGCAAGAATAGTTCGATATGTGCAAACCAATAAATAGAATGTGCACACCATATAAATAGAATCAAAAACAAAAACAACATGATTTTTTCAATAAATGCAGAAAAAGCCTTTCATAAAGTTTCACATCTCTTTATGATAAAAGTCCTGAGGAGACTGGATAGAGGGTCATATCTCAAGATAATAAAAACTGTATGTGACAAACCTATAGCCAAATTCACAATGAGTGGATAAAAACTGAAAGCATGACCTCTAAAATCACATGGGTGCCCACTCTTACCATTTTCACTGTATACAGTGTGAGAAATTTTATCCAGAGAAATCAGGCAAGGTAAAGAAAAAGTATAAAAATAGAAAATAAGTCAAATTATCCCCATTTGCAGATGATATGATTATAAATATAAAAGGCCCTAAAGACTACCAAAAGACTCATAAAAACTAATGAATAAATTAATCAAAATAACATGAGACAAAATAAATCATATTGACATATATGAAATATATGACAGCAACAAAAATCAGTAGCTTTTCTGTTCACCAATAATGAACTCATTGATAAGGAAATCAGGAAACAATCCCTTTCAAAAAAAATTATATGTCTATGAATGAACATTATCAAGGAGATAGAAAACCTCTTCAATGAAAATTGTACAATGGCAAAAAAAAAAAAAGAAATAGAAGAAATTAGAAGATGTAAAGACTTCCCATGTTCATGAAATTGGGAGAGTTAGCATTGTTCAAATGCTCATACTACCCAAAGCATATACACACTCAATGTAATCCCCATCAAACTACCAAAGTCACTTTTTACAGAAGTAGATAAAAAAGAATCCTAAAATTTATTTAGAAAGACAAAAAACCCCAGATAGTCAAACTAATTCTGAGCAAAAAGAACAATGCTGGAGGCATCACAATACTTGACTGCAGACTGTACTATATAGCCATAGTAACAACAACAAAAATATGGTATTGGCATAAAAACATGTCTGCATACCAATGGAATCAATAGAGAATCCAGAAATGAACTTATATGTATATAACCATTTGATTCTTGCTAAAGGGTATCAGAAATGTATGTTGAAAAAAAGAGCCTCTTCAATGATTCTGGGAAAACTGGACATCCACCTATAGAAGATAAAATTAGACCTCTCTCTCTCATCCTGTACAAAAATCAACTCAAAATGTATCAAAGACCTTGAGATAGAACCTGAAATTTTGAAATGACTAGAGGGAAACACTTCAAGATATTGGCACAGTATAAGAATAGGACTGAATAGAACTCCAATAGCTCAGGAAATAAAAGCAACAATTGACAAATGGGATTATATTTTAAATGGGATTACAAATTAAAAAGCTCCTGCATAGAAAAGGAAGTGATCACCAGAATGAAGACACAACTTACAGAACAGAAAAAAAATCTTCACTATCTATTCAATATGACCTGGAATTACTATGTATAAAGAACTTGAAAAACGTAACATCAAAGAATAAGTAGTCCAATCAAAAAGGGGCAAATGATCCAAAAGACACTTCTCAAAAAAGAGGAAATACAAATGGCAATAAATTGGTATGAAAAAAAATTCAACATCTCTAGTCGTCAGAGAAATGCAAACCAAAAATACCTTAGATTTCATCTTAGAGCAGGCAGAATGGCTATTATCAAAATAACAACAACAACAACAACAAAATGTTAGTGAGGATGTAGAGAAAAAGAAACCCTTATACACTATTGATTGAAATTAAAATTAGTACAGCCACTATAATAATATGGTGTTTCTTAAAAAAAATTAAAATAGAACTTCATATGATTTATCTATACTACTCCAGGGTATATAACCAACAGAAACAAAGTCAGCATACAAATAGATATCTGCTAATCAATCCTTATAGAGTTCACAGTAGTCAAGTTGTGGAATTAGCATATGTGCCTATCAAATAAAATGTGTTACACACATGCACACATACACACACACACAAAAAAAAAATACATGGTATATCAACATTTAGCCATAAAGAAGAATGAAATATAGTCTTTTCAGGAAAGTCAGTGTAACTGGAGATCATCATGTTAGCTACATTAGCCAGATACAGAAAAATAAGTTTTTATGTTTTCTCTCATAGGTAAAAATTTGGAGGAGGGGTATTCAAACTGAGTATAGAAGAAGAACCTTTAGGAAAGGGAAAGAGAAAAAGGGGGAGGAAGGAGAGATAAATGGGAAAAGAGGGTTTTAGGGAGAGTGGATATGATTAAAACATGATATATACATGTGTGGAAATGTCACAGTGAAAACCATTTGTATAATTAATGTTAATATTTATAATATAAAAAGCAAAAAAAATTATTTTAATCTTGTATTTTGTAGTTTGGAGTCAATTCATACACACACATGTAGAGCTCTCTCTCTCTCTCTCTCTCTCTCTATATATATATATATATATATATATATATATATATATATGGTCGATAATTTTTACTTTTCAGTTTGTAAGTTATATATGTAATATAATGAATATTTTCATTACTTGTCTGATATTACTCCTCATGAAGAATTAAAAGTCCACATATTTAATTTATTTTGGAAAATGAGTTAGCTTGTCAAAGACCCAGTTAGAAATTTGGGTAAAGACAGAAAAGAATGGCAAACGGAGGGAGGGACCATGAACAAGAAGGAGCAAACAAGACTATTAATAAGCCAAATAAACTGGATTAAACCCCACATAAAAAATAATAGTAGACAGCTGGTTGTATAACTTTATTGCTAATGTGAGTATAACAAAATATCAGGTAAAAATGTTTTATAAAACAAACCCATTAAATATTATTTAGAATAAAATTTCCACAGTGCAAATTTTATTAGAACTGAGAACCAGTTTTTAGGTTCTGAATATATCTGTATGTGAGACAAGTAGTGGGTACTGAGTGAAACCTATGTGTTTACCGAGCTCAAAGGGGGCACTTTTCTCTAGTAGAAAAATGTGTAGGACAAAGTAAATCTAATGTGCAAACTTACATGCTTTTATCTTCAAATGTGAAGATCTAGGTCTTGAGGCAAACCAATAGAAGTTGGGAAACTTGAAAAGGAGTTGGTAAAGGAGGGCAAGGGAATTTGCATTCTCTGCAGGTAAAAGAGGGTGAAAGGAAAGAGATCAAATTGTTGGGAGTTCTGACACCACAGGGGCAGATAGAAACAGGCTGTAATTTGAGGAGACAGGGGTAGTAAAGTTGCCAAACACCTGCACCTTCAAAAAAAAAAGTCTCATTGATTAGCCGTTAACTGAAGAGGAATTGCTTATAAAAATAAATACTGAAAATGATTTTTCTTTTTTTACACTGCACCTTGTTCTTTTCCTTCCCAGGACACTCAGCATAAAATTCCAAACAGCTTCTAAAATAGAAAGTGCAGATTGTTATATATGACACATTTTCAAATAACTCACTTTATTTGCTCAAAGTAGAAATAATTCAAAGGAGAGTCATTCAAATAATAAAAATAGTTTGGGGGAAAATGTGTAGTCAGCAACCTGAATTTTTTACTTGTTTGGAAACATGGTTTTCAGCTATAAAATAGGCATTCGAATGTGTTAATTGAGCTAATAAGCAAATTCCTCATTTTATTTTCACTAAAGGATATCCATATATAATTGTACTCATTGGTAAAAGAAACACTTTTAATTTTTTTATTATTCCTTCCAGAATACTACATTTCTCTTTTTATTGCTAAGCAGAGACATAGCCATTACACCAAGTGATGGGAATCTTTTCCTTTAAAAATTTCCATTATAATAATACTCTTCAGAATAGTGGGTACAGCTATGAAATTTTAACATGAATTTTAAACTTAAAACAAGCAAAAAGACTTCATGCTAATGGAGACTTTTTTTCTTTCTTTCTAACTAGGGAAGTCTGATAAGAAATAGACAAACAGCAGCACAAAGAATGAAAAAATGTCTTAGCTTTCCATTCCTGGGCTCAAGGGAACTCTACCAGACCAACTCATTCATTGTCTCAGCCATGAAGGTTTAAAGACTTTCATCTAAATACTTAACTAGTGAAGTGGGTACATTTTTAGTAATGAGGAAGTTACACCCATGAGTAGAAACTGAAAATGATACTCTTACCCATTCAGTCAGAGTGAGTGGACAACTGATGTGGTCTGAAGTTTATTTTTGCACTAGCCTGAAATTGCAGTTTATTGGAGCAGTACAATGTTCTGAATGCCTCAGTAGAGAACCTTATAAATATTTATTACTGCTCTTAGGTGTTGGTGAGCTGAAACCATTTCTATCAGTGGGGGTAAAGTGATTTTAAATGCCATTTATCCAAAAGCTTTACAGCAGAATTATTTTGCTTTTATGCTAGGTTTACTTGTACTTTTGGAACAAGTATGAATACTCTAGTGCCAGTTCATTTGCAAATCTGAAGAAAGAATACTCCAATGATGCATGCAAACTGAAAACACAGGGACTTTTTTGGTCCTGACCACTATACCCTCTGCATCAAGGTTAGGGCTTCAGTTGGAGTGTATCCATAAATAGGAAGCCAGTTGGAAATCTGTGTGTTTTTGGATACTAGGAGAAAATATGTACATGTCTAGGTGTACCTCAAAGTTTTCATGGCTGCAAAAGGTATCTAATTATTATTTCCAAAATACACCCTCAATTTACTTTGTACAAATTCCTAGGTTTGCTATGTCAAATTTACTTTGTACAAATTCCTAGGTTTGCTATGTCAATCTTTTTCTTCAGTTTTCAGTCATTTCATACATCCTTGTGAAAAAAAGACACATTTTATTCTAATATGATAAATTTGTCACATAAAACCCTGAGTTTTATTTTACACAGGGAAAAGAGTATGAATATTCTCCTTGTTCAGTATATGTGTCATTAGTTCTAATAAGTTGTATATTATTTCAAAATCAGACTTCTAGACTTTGTAGAAGTTATTTTTTGCATGATCTTTGCAATCCATTTCTAACATTTACTTAAGGATCCCTATTTAAAACAAGCTCTTAAGGAAACAACTCTTTGATTAGTTTATTCTCATAATAATAATATTTACACAGGACTTTATATAAACAAAATTGGTAATTATTTAATTTTATCCTTAAATAACACTACAAATGTTTACTAATATCATCATTCCAATCTACAATTGGCAAAGAAGAGGCCCATTTCTCAAAGGCAAATTGTTAATAAATAGGAAAACCAAAGCTTGAAGGAGATATTTCACTCCAAATCCTTTTATCTTTTCATTTATTTTAAAGATGTTCCATAATAACACTGCATAGACAAAAGTACTTCCAGTCTCTATCTCCTCTTTTATTCCCTTAAATTTTCATCATTTTGGGTATTCTACTTTTGTTACTTTATATATTTCTTTAGGACCTTCATTACTTACTTGGTTCTCATTTTTTTTTTTTTTTTTGTTTCCAACTGCCCATTAGAAATAGCTACTTGGATGTCTCCAGCTTCCCAAATACCACATGTCTTATCATTATCTTTTCTTCTGAGCATGTTTCAGCTTTCATATCCCTATGTCAAAGTCTTGCCGGACACAGAAATTTGGACATTGTTATCTATATATCCCTCACCTTATTTCACCCTACAGCCAAGCAATCTCTAAATCGTATGATTTTTCTTGAGAATGAATGCTTCTTAAATCTTAGCATCTCCCTCTCCTACTTCATACTCCCCATAGCTTGCTTCCTCCTTCCTTCACACCTTTCACTGCCACTATCCTATTTTTGCTCACTCACCTGGTTTTTACATCAGCTTCCAGAATGTGCCTCCTTATATCTGGTTTTAATCCCAATCCATTTTTCACAGTGCAGCTAAGGATATCATGCTAAAGATCAATTTTATCTAATCTTTACCTTACTTTAAACTTCAAAAAGAACCCTCCCCTTTAACAAAGAAAATGTCACTTCTCCTTGGCATAACAACTTACCTCTCCATTTCAACTCATAATACTTCTGTGTCTTCCAGTACCTTATTTATACAGCATAATTTATGTTCTTTCAAGGAACTGTAGAAAAAAACTTCTAAATTTTTATGGTTCATTAATAAAATTCACTAAAGACAATCTGGAGAATTATAACCAATATCATAGGCGAGTAGTTTAAATAGAAACAACATTTTAATTATTTAAAGATTCTGAACTATATTGTCATTTACAAAATTCATGGGAATTCAAAAATTCTATATCAGGTCCTGTAATATTCATCCAAGTTTTACAAATCAGCATTTTGAATCTAAGAGTAAAATGGCTTTCCTAAGATAAATATATGATGTGGAGATGGTACTGAAATTTAAGTCGTTTGAACCAAAATCTATAACATCCATCATAATGTATACCACACTACTTTTGGCCCTATCACACAAAGATATATGAATTTACTTAATAGTTAGCCCAACCCACATAAACAGCCAAATTAGATCAGTTAAGTTTTCATTATTATTTGGATTTCTTCCCTTTCATCTGTACCACAAAAGAACATCATGCCTGTATTTCATGAATATTCCTATCAAAATTCCTAAGCTATAAAAGCACAGTGTGCATCATTGTTCACTAAAAGTACGTTAAAAATAATCTATTGGGGTGATTAAGAAAGATAATAATAGACTGATTAAAGGATGGTAGACTATTCCTGACACTGCATGAGATTAAAAGTGCTAATCAGATTTTGGACTTAGAGGACCCAGTTAAATCCAGAGTAGAGCAAGACACAGTACTCATCTCTACTTCATTTTCTTGCCTTTCAAAATGCATATTAGCATTTTATCCATGCTTCCTTCAGAGATGAATGATTTATGAAGGCTTCACCAGGTGAGCTGATTTTATATATATTTTTCTTTTTGAGTGAAGCATTCTCTATTTTAGTCTTAGCTGCTGTAAATTGACTGCTTGGCAAAGAATAATGGCAAAGGGAAAATTATTTGAATGTTATATATGAACACAATTAACAACAATTTCTTTCCAACTACAAACTATATAGCAGCTATTTGTAACTTTTTGTTTACAAATAGAGAACATGAAGACATCCTCAAAATTCTAAATATTCAATATGTTTAGACTTCTTCTTTAAAGAAAGACATCATGTGCACAGTTGAACAGCCATTACCCATATTCTAATTTGGTTATTTCAAATAAATTGTACATTGGAAAGCAAGGAAAATGCAATTGACAAGCCAGTCTTTAAGCATAATTGAAATTCATCTTGAATGTAGGAAGATTCACTTTCATTTCTAAACAGAAGACCTTTTTTGAATTCCTATATTTTGCTTTGTTTTCATTTAAGTATTAAAGTACTAATTGCCAAAGTGATTTCTTTATCTACTTTTGTTAGTTGAATTTTTCTACATTAATTTTACACTTTTACTTAAATAAGTGTTTATATTTAACTTTTTGAATCATGTTAATTACCCAAACATTGTGATCTAAACTAAGAAATTTTTGTCTATAACAAATGCAGTTACTTTATGATTTAGGTCAATTTCACGGGCAAAATATTCTGAATATTATCTTTTATGTAAATAATCCAAAAACAAACTATGCAAAATAGCCTATACAATCTTGATGTTGGTTGATTGAATGTGCCCCAAAATTTTTAGGGCAATATACATTTATGATGGAAGATTTCTTTTGCCATTAAAGATTCAGTCAGCTATTCTCATCTTCCTCATTCAGAATATGAATATTCATTTTTACTCTCCTTTAACCTCTCAGAGTTTAAACATCAGTTTGTTTATCCTAGAGTCAAACTATAATATGAAATGAGTATCCTCAAATTCTTTATTTAGAATTTTTTTTTAAAATCTCTGTTTTTTGAGATATACCTTCAGTTGCTAGCTTTAAAAAAAGTTATGTAAAGTTGATTGACTTTTCAAAGAATTTTTTGTAGTAACACTGCGATAAAATTACAATTAGGATGCTTATAAGATAGTGTTGATGTCTTCTCTCCAGGGACAAAACTATCCAATAACAACATCTTCAAATAAGTCTTTAAAATGATGTATCAAGAAATTAACTGTGATGTATCAGATGCTCAACTCTTTCATTAAATATGATGCCTCTTTCATGTACTAGTTCTCAATTACTTATTATCTAAGTTGTAAAGATGTACCTATACTACACAAAATGTACTAGCCTATTATTCTGACCCCTTGAGACTGCCTAGACCTCAGCGAATTTGAGATGGAATATATTGTTAGCACTGATTATATGCTCAATATAAATCTATTCATAAGGTGATTAAATTAAGCTGGCAAATTAATTTTAAGCATAGTTTCTCATTCCTTCATCATTGGCCAGATTGCAAACTTTTTTATGACCATGGGAAAAAATATAGCACAATCAGTAGCACAAGGAAGGCCAGCAGAAAATATCAAGTATATAACATTTTTAAACACATGCCTTTTTATTACTTTCAGAATCATGCAGTAGTTTGGATTAAGCTACAGAAACATATTTAGTAAATAAAGTGAATCTAAAAAATATTCTAAAATAGTGATTCTAAAATCATTGAAGGTTTATCCTTTCAAGCTTTTGATTGACATCTCTTTGGAACCCTCATATCTGGTTTACATTAACATGTCAAATGCTTGGTTGTTGTTTTTTTTTACCATTTATTTGAGACTTTTTTTACTCTTTCTTACTCTTTAGCAATGTGATTATTAAATGGGTTTTCCTTGATTCTTGGCTGAAAAGAATGAGTATGTTATAGGGGATCTGCTTTGAGCAATCCAAAACTCTCTGGTATCAGCAGAATTGATGAGATCCATCTCTGGGGAAAGACACAACCCACTGAGTTACAGTGATTTTATGTTTTGTAGGAATTACACACAGATGTTTCTGTGTAAAGATAGAGTTGTTATATATTCAAATACTCCTTCAAACTGAGGTTTAAGACTGAATATTTCAAAATTAAGAGGATGTCATTTAAACCCAGTAAGAGCTGAAAATTCAGTAATCATTAAATCTTCAGATAAGCATAGCTCTTCTGCACCATGGTTATTGAAGTAGTGTGTCTCCACTTCAATAAGTGAAAAGAGAGAGAGAGAGTTGGGGGGCGATTCCTCTTTAGAAAACTCAAAGGAATTCTCCATTTAATTAATAGGTAGGAAAAGTCTTGAGAAGAAAAAAGTAGTCCCTGAGATATATTCAATTAGCCTTTTGTGCCTGTTCTTTTACTTTTACAAGTTATCTAATGTTATGTTCAAGTACATAAATGTACGTCATTGTTTCTTTGTTCATGCTAATGGAAGTATCACTATGTAGTAAATTTTTCTTATTTGAAATATGTGTTGAAATGAAGCTCTCTTATTGTAGGCAATACAATTAGTCAAAAAGGAGTGATATAAAATGTAAACATGGGACTAAGTGAAATTTGGAAATGGGTTAATTAAGTCAGATTCTGGAAGTTCCCATTGCTGGTCAAGGTCAGAGTAAGGAAAATCATAATTACATATTTCTAAGATATAACAATTAAAAACAACAACAGCAACAATAACAAACACACACCTTATAGTAGCTAGAGTTCTAATTGTAACTGAAGAGAGTGCTTCCTCCTCTGTACAGTGATATTTAATTCATACATCATTTTGCATGTGAGATTAAACTTGTACTGTAATACTCATTCCAAAGCCAGAGAGGAAATGAAGCAAAGTGAAATACAATTCTTCAGAGATTTCTAGTCTAATAATGTCATGATAATAGCACATGGAATATGACCACATCTTCCAAATCAAGAGACATTTAAGGCTAGTATGAAAAATTGTTTTAGTTATTATAACATGGAGATATTTACTTTTAATTATTTGTTTTTGTTTTCATGCTTATTGGATGTAATCCATGATCCCATGTATATTATGACTTAATGTGTATCTAAAGTAGAATATATAATGAATCAAAAAATTATTGAGCAATAACAGCACAGGTGTAATGCTGGATGTAATGCTGGATGTAATAAGGATCATGAAGGTAGTACACAAATAAATAAAGTTGAAAACCAATGGAGCAAGTCATGTTCAGTAATTAGTCCAACAAGTAGTTATTAACTACTATGTTCCTTCCACACATCAGGAATAACTCTAGTCACCTATGAGAGGTGCTTCAAAAGAACATGCTGTACAAATGATGGAGCCCTAAAGAATGGACAGATAGATCATAAATAGGAAGATCAAGCTTTAGATACCTGATCAAGTACCCTGCCAGCTACCCTACTTCCAAATATTTTACTGTAATCCCCCTTGCACTTGTCAACCATTTCAGCTCTTAAAGCAATGTCAAACCCAAAGTGTAGGAAATCTTTGACTCTGGGAAGCTGAGCGTCTACACAGGAAGAGACTAGCAATCCAAAAGACAACATTATTTTTCTTCTTGTTCCAGCATTCCTGGCTTGCTAATTTGACTTTTTCAATGTTTATCACAATATATGGTTAGCTCAAGATAAATAAATATTGGGGAGCTACCATGTGAGTGAGTTAGAACAGTTTAGGTCGAACTCCTTTTCATTGATTTGGCTGTGAAAAAATAAAAAGTAATCTTTTGCTGAGTTGTCTTTCTAGAAGCTTGTTCATATAAAAAAGACAATCTGTTCTTAAACCAAAAGAATATATTTTTTTTAAATTCAAGACTTACTGTGCAACAATTGAGAGAGAAGGGAATTGAGGTAGAATCAAGTGACACTGAATTCATAGCAAGTTTCCTCAGGTCTCCCTAGCCTGAAATTTTAGGCTTTCAGAGATTATCTGAATAAAGTTCCACTCTATCTATTCAATTGTGTCTGCTTCAGTGGAGTTTCTGAATCAAAATCACTTGGTGAGTGTGTGCGTGTGTGTGTGTGTGTGTGTGTGTGTGTGTGTGTGTAATGGTGTGGAAGAATAGATGCGTATTAAAAATACATATATCTAGATCCTGAATCTCTAAGCTGAGGTTCAAAATCTATATTTTTAGCTTGTTGCTCAAAGTTTCTCAAGCACACTCTATTTGAGAATCTGTGCTAAACTGTAAACTACTTGAAATTTGCTTTATATTTACATTTTTAAATTTTATTTTATTCATTTATTTATATGTGGTGCTGAGAATCAAGCCCAGTGCTTCAACATATGCTAGGCAAGCACTCTACCACTAACCTGTATTTACATTTTTACCTCAAGTCTAGCCCAGAACATAGCCTGCCAAATTCTAAGGCTATTAAGCATACTACAAATTTTCCCAATTATAATTGAACTCCTTTCACCAGAATTATTCTATAATAAAGTGAGAGTAAGGGAAAGATTCTGAAGCATGTCAGCAATGAAAATCTTTTAAAAATCCTAAGTGAGAAAATTCTTCCAATGCAGAGTCTGGCCATGGTGGAAAGAGAAATTAAGCAACATCTCAGCATAATGTTTGGACAATTTGCTTTGCCTACCAGTTTTCCTTGAAGAGAAGTGAGGGAGTAGGGTAGATGATCTCATATGAATCTTCAGTCAAATGCAAAATAGACACTTTGTAACTGTAAGGGATTTTCGTTTTTAGTTCATCCTTTTCGGCCTGGTGTTACCTAATGTATCAAACTTCATTAAATAATGCCCTCATTTTTCTTTGGTTTGGTAAGTTTTTTTCAAGTTATAAACATTATTATTACTAATAACATTATAAATCACACATCACACAATTCTCTATTATCTGCATTTCATTTTCTCAAAGATTCTCATTTAATTTGTATGTCCTTGTCTCTTCAATGATTAGACTCATCCATTAAGTTATGTTTGATTCATTGTTGGCCAAATAAGGTGCTAGCACTCCAACAATTATTTTAGTATTGAAATTCTGTTATACCTAGTCCTCTGAACTCAAGACTTTAACAGATTTATGCTCTAGTAATGACCAAAAATCTCTTTAGCATATGGACAGAAATATTCCTCAGGTGCCTTAATAACTTACTCATTGCATGCTTGAAGGAAAGAAAATTTGGTTTTATTGAATGTTTATGCTTAAAAAGTTTAATCCAATTAATTCAAATATTTTATCCACATAAATGATTATAAATATGCATATTCTTCAACATTTTTGAATGTGAACGTTTTGGAATTTGTTTCACATGTATGAATTTTCTTAAAAATTTAGTACAGAGTACATAAGCTTTGTCTTAAAATCAAGACAATGAAGTCATATGAAAAACACTAAAAAAGAGACTATAGAAAACTCAAGATGATGGAAGACACTACAAAGAGTGATGATGTGCTACCCTGGAAGCTGAGCATTTAACCGTCTGAATTTATTTCATATTTAGTCTCCTTCTAGCATTTTAATAGTGATCATTATCTATTCTTTCGTGAACTTCTTTGTATTGGTAATAGAGCATTATCTTTCAATGTTTCAAGGAAAATGTTCCAGCTTAGCAATACAATAGAGAAATTTCTAAGTAATTTGTCAGAAAAGTGACATCAGTAAAATTTTCTAACAATACCTTTCAAAAAAAATCTTCACAATTCAACAGCTTTCTCAGAGTAACAGTACCACCATATAATTCTGCAGTAGAAAAATATTGTAAGTTTTTTCTGTTCAGATTTTTTTCATTCTTCTATGATTATAGTAATGAGTCAAAGCCCAGTTGGAAAAAAATCTATAAAATCCAATATAAAGGCAACAGATATAATAGGATTCAGCTGATAAAAAAAATAGCAATCATGGTGACTTTCCTGAACTTTATTGCCAATTTTGCACAGAACAAATAAATATTTATGAAACATATAAAGTCAGGAAAATCTGTAATGGAATGGACTCTGTAATGTATAACCAAACTCTAATGGTGATATTCTTTGTTTGTGGATAAAATTAAATTTTATGCTTCTATGAAGAAAAAGTTAAGTGCTTAGAACTTTTTCAAAGTGAAATAAGAAGCCCTTCGAGAGTTTTCAGCAGAGAGATATGGTATGATTTAATTTTCATTAAAAAAATCAATCTGGATGCTATGTAAATAATCAAAGGATATGAATATTAACCATATAAATAAGTATAAATATACATATTCTCCAAATATTTTGTAACTTGAACTTTTTGGAAATAAGAAAACTAATTAGAAAATTGGTACATTAGTTGAGATTTTAAAAACATAAATATGGTGGGTTCGATTTGGGTAGTAACAGTGGAAAAAGAAATAAATGGATACATTTGGGATAAGATGTTGTACAAATGATGTACAAATCCTGGACAAATCCTGATGGCTTGAATGAGGAATGTTAAAGGGTCACGGATGACATGTTCGTATCTGATTTGAGCTGAATAAATGGTGATGCTGCTGAGACTGGAAAGATTCAGAGGAGAAAAGAATTGGAGAAAGCAGAGGACATAAAGAACTCTGTTGGGTACATGGTAAGTTTGAGATTCCAATTAGACATCCAAGAAGATATGTCTATTTGGCAGTTGAGTATTTAAGCCAGGACTTCTGAGCTTATGAAATTATGAATTTTAGAACAGAAGATTTTATACATACATAAAATTTTCCATATAGAAGATTTTAAAGCAATGGACATAAATTTTCTAACGAGAGTTGATGAAGAAGCAAAAGAAACCTGAAGATGTCAAAGATTAGAGACTGAGCAAGGGAAGATCCAGCAACAGCATCTAAGAAGGGACTGTTAATAGAGCAGGATGATGACCAGGGGAGTGTGGCTCTGAGGAATTGAGGAAGGAACACATGCAAGAGGAACAGTGAGTCAAATTCTGAGATGATAGCAGATAAGTGACTCTTCGCTTTAGCAATCTGGGTGTCAGTAATAACCTGGGTGTCAGTGATAATCTGGGTGTCAGTGATAACCACCTGATACATCCTGGTGGAATGTATGGGAATATTGACCTGCTTGTAGTGGGCTTCAGAAAAGATGTGAGGAAAGAAAAGAGGAGTCAGAAAATATAGATGAATTCTTCAAGATGTGCTGCTGTCAAAGTGAACAGAGATATGTGACAGTACATGGAGTGATAACCATGAAAGAAGGAAATTGTTACTATAGGAGAAGAGAAAATAATTGTAGGAAAAATGGTCCAGGTGCACTCAAAATAAAAGGAATTTGATAAAATCTGATACAAGTTCAAAGAAATTGGTAGTTTGGGTATTGGAAAGCAAAAAGAGTTTCAGTCAATTTCTATTTCCCATGTCCCACGTGTCAAGCTCCTCATCCAGAGTATAGGAAGAGGAGGAGACATCAGAATCTGGAGAAGAAATAAGATGGTAAATATTTGTTTAGGAGATAGGAAATATGTTCATATTATGAAACTGTTCTAGGAAATCTCTGAAATGATTATGATGTCTGCATGTAAAATTAAAAATTCCAAACCATGTTTGAGGAAGTCCGAGAATATTCTAATTTTTCCAATGATCACTACTTTGAAATTTTTTGAAAAATAAAATATTAAATTCTTTCCTGTTCTAAAACATAATTCAGTGCCCCTACTATGTTTGTTTTCTAACCATTCTCTCTCTAATTTTATTATGCCTTTCTGAAAGAAGGGAGAGAAACTGACAAGAACATAAAATGATCACCTGTCTTGAAAGAAGAGGGTCACATGGGACAAAAAAACACACAGAAAACAGGAGACAGGGATGATAAGAAACACCTTCTCCCACCCATCATTTACTTAGGGTCACTTTAGAAAATGTGGTTTCAGCCATGCCACATTTAGTAGGAAGAAATATTTGAGGCCATTCAGTTAAAGTAGAATTGATAGTACCCCACAGGCTGATTATGAGACTAATGCCAATGATAATGCCATCAGCTGATTTTGGTGCCCCTTACAAAAGTAGAGGCAAGAGAGATAATTTGTAGTGGAAAATATGAACAATTTGGTTGTAAAAAACAGCTATAAACAAATTAACTATAAATTGACTATCAGTAAATTGAAAATACAGTAAGTATATGGAATTTTATTGAAAGGAATGAATATATTTAGAAACACAAGAGGGCACTTTATTAAAAACATAATTAGGTACAGATTGGCACTGTCAATTTAATGCATTTAAATATTCATGCATAATTACTAGGTGTCAGGTACTCTGCTAGATTCTGAGTACATTCAATTTTGTGGAACAAAGTTGTGCTCTCTCCGAACTAAAATTAAAACTTACTATAACATTTGCTTGGTATGATCAGAAGCAATACCAAGCCATCTACACCATGTGTGTCTACTCAGAGAGCTTGCCTATGTCTAATTCTCAACAACCGGCATTCTAGTTCTGGTTTGTTAGTGAGGTATAGGATTGTTAGTGAGATGCAGGAAGCAAGGACGGTCTGGGTCTGTTTCTCACCTGTAAAATGAGAGCTTTGGATGAGATGTCCTTGGAAACTTCTAGAAAGTCCAGCTCAAAAAGAATTTATATTTTGGTTAGCATTATCTGAGTACTCGCCTATAACTCTGATGAGATGACCTGTCTCCCAAAGCCAGGCAATGCTCAATGGAAGTAATTATGTAATTTGCCTGTTGCTGATAGGAGGTTAAGAATAACAGGAACCAATCTTCAACACAGAAGATGAAGGAGGAAGAGGAGAAGAAGAAATGAAAAGAACAGGCATCATATTTCAGTTGTGTTTCTTTAAGACAACTCTGTAAGGTAGAATTTGTTATCATTTCTACCTTAGAAGTGAAGAAAACAACCTTACAGAGATTATAGCATCTGCTGAGTAAGATACTCAGGTCTTCTGATCAAAGTCCAGATGCCCTACACTGAACCCAGTATAGCAGGTCACCTTTTCTGTCCACAATATGGACTCACAGAGAAATAGTTTATATTAGTCAAGTGTTTTCAAAGAATGTTTTAAATTCAAAAGCCCAAGGAATAAAAAGAAAAAGATTAAATTATGTGTTTGTAATCTGCTTCCAAATCCAACCCCCACATTAACCTTCTAAGAAGAAAGGATTATTTGCTGTCTTGTCAGCCTAAGGGACTTTCTTGTGCCTCTTGAAGGAGAGAGAAGAAAGGACAATTGGAAGATGCCAAAAGAGTATCAACTGCTCTATATGAGAAACGTGACCTAAGGAAAAAGAATTGTCAGCAAGTTGTGAATCTTTTAAAGTCTGGAGTATGAAGGATTTGAAATCAATATATCTATGTATCCTAGATGTATCATAGTATCCTATGGCATGGGGTGGGGGTTGAGTAGAGAAATGAGTTAAGGATTTAAGTAAATTTTTATTAAAACTGGCCATAAATCAGCCCCATTTCATTTAAATTACTCATAAAACAAGCCAAGATGCTCAGCGGAGGTGTACAAAGGCATAAAATAAACTGCTTCCATGGGAAGCCATTCCTCTTGCATCTTTGCAAGTACTTTAATATTTTAAAGTAGTAATTAATGCAATTAGAATCAGGCAGAGTTCTAAGCACAGGCAGATGCCTACTTACCAAGTTAGGAGACTGCCTTCCCCCAAATACCTCCTCCAACATTTTCTATTACTTAAGACATCATGAACAGGGAATATAAATTTTTGTTTCACAATTAATGTAAAGAATTAATTGAGTCTTCTACAAGAATTGCCAACTCTGTCAATGTGTGCATTCAATTTTATATTTAAATTTACTATGTGTAATGATATGTCAATGAAGGCAAACCATCTTTCTACCGCACTTAACTTGGGAAGGCTAAAAATTTGATGATATTGAATTTAGATTAACTTCACAAAAACTTAGATGCTTCTATTAGTATAAGGAAAAAATGGAACATAAAAATATGATTATTTTTAAAATATGATTATTATTTTCATATAATTTTATAATTTGAATTCTAAATGTCTACCAATTTGTGTGCTCTGTGTGTGCTTGTGTGTGTGTGTGTGTGTGTGTGTGTGTGTGTGTGTGTAAAATATTCACTTGGCATATGATAATACACTAGATAGCTGGGATAGAACAAAACAGTAAGGAAAATATAATTATGAAAATTAAGTGTATTCAAAGGAGAATACTCTAGGAAAGAGAAAAATACTATGGTAACAAGTTACAAATGAGTTGAGTTGGCCAGTAAATTTATTAAATCTAAATTTAGAATGAAAAATAATTTCAAATTGTATGTTTTCAAAGGGCAGTGATAACTGAAGATCCACAGCTCTCCAAAATGAGAAGGAAAAGAAGAAGAGGCTATAAAAAAAAGAAAGCATTGAATACCACAGTATGTAAGTTCCATTTGATGCTTTTGTAAGTATGTAAAAGTTTAACTACCACCTTATGCACTTTGTTCTTTACCACAGGGATGTCTATAATATAAAATAGGAAGAAAAGTACTTATAAATATTATAGGATGATTTTAAAGTTTGGTCTATTATTATCATATATACAATTCTGCATTAATTATTAATGTTAGGTGTTGTGATAATAAAAATTAAATAAAAATATTTACTTATTGAGACATAGAATATTAAGACCACCAACCTTAGAGTTTGTCATCAGTGCATCTTTATATTGTTTTTTCAGTTCTATCTTCTTGCTTGCATATATTAAGAATAGTCAATTGAAGGGGGCTATACAATTGGAAGGGGCTATATATATATATATATATATATATATATATATATATTGAACTGTTCTTGGCATAAAGGTGTTATTTTAAGAATGAACTATAATCTCCAGTTCTGGAAGGCAGTCCTTCAGCTTATAAACCGTTATCATGGCCATGCTCTGTCATAAATGTACTTTAGAGAAATTGTCTCTGTGTCTTTTCTCCCATGACTTCCACATTACAACTTTTAGATTATAACCAGACCCACTAGAAATTGTTTCGGTACTTACCTAGAGAGAAGCCCTTCTGTCAGACTAGAAAACAGACAAATGGGAATGATTATACTCTCCAAATAATTCTATTATACTTGATTTTTTTCTTCTCCTGCTGAAGAGAATTTATTTATTTACTCTCTGTATGCATACTTACATAAGTATTTATACAAAATATTTAACTATATATAAAATTATGCTTAATTTGATAACATTTAAATAAAATTTATAAATGATCGTTTCTAATTTTTAAACTTCATCAGATTATTAAGAACCACCTTTTGGTCACCTAGTTTATCAATTTCTATGGCATCATTATTTACTTGTTGCCCATTCTTCTTTCTTTTCCTTAATAAATAACCTCCTTGAGATGTTTAAAATAGAATGTGAGATCTTTTTGTTTTTCCCCGCTGTGTTTTACATAAGGTACCTTGATTTCAGCTTCACAAATTTCTCACAATTTCAACTTTAAAAAGCAGAGAAGCACAAGTTGCAGGCTGACAATCCTGAAGTCAAAGCTGGTTTCTACATATTTTTGGTCCCCACCTGAAAAGAGGTGTTTTTTTTTTTTATTTGATCCAACTCTTAGAAATTAGGAGGACTTGCACAGTATAATAAAACCAGAATCTTATTCTGTCCTGGGAAATGAGAAGATGTAGTAATACCAGGATCCCTTCTCACATGTCCGCTGTTGATTGGAACTCAATTGCAGAGGAAGTACATCTATCCTGCTTCACCTGTTGATGTCCTGGGAATTGGAGTTCAAAATAATATCCCATAAAAGGCATGGGACAAAGGATTCTGTCAGACATGTTTGAAAGGTTGCCTGGAAACCATACTTGGCTCTTTTTGATCCTCATCACTCACATCTTCATTAGTGGCACTATCTCAACTTATATGGAGTTCAATATAGCCTGTAACATAATGCCATGTTCAAATACCTGATAATGGCAACTTGCTCTTTATTAAGAAGTTGCATTTAAAAATTACTTGCATACATTTCTTTTGAAATTTTCACTTCACCCACTTTGGGAAGTTGTTTTTGAGTAAAGCTTAATTAAATTATTATCTCCTAAAACTAACAGGTGATATTATTTATTCTGAGAATTAAAAATAAATACTTACTAGAAGTGAACTTTTGTGGAAAATAAATTGATATACTAGAAATGGATGAAAAATATTAATTACACCACAAAAGAATATAAAGGATATAAAAAGATATGCATTATGTTTCATCTTGTTTAAATGTTTTTTTTCTTTTTTTTCTTCTTCTTCTTTTAGGTACATCTCAGTCTTCTGGTCAAGCATGCCAAAAAAATACAGAAGAACTTGAAAAGGAAGTCAAAGGAGATACCTCAAAAGCTGCGTTTCATCAGACTGGTGTATTAAGGAAATCTAAGGAAAACAGAGACGAGCATACATCTGCTTCTGTGAACCGAAAGCAAAATCTCTCTTTTCTCCCTGAAGAAAAGAAACAACCTCCATCTGACAGCAAAATAGGTAGGGGGGAAGAAAATGATGATCCTTCTTTGGCCATCTCTCACCAGCTAAAGAAAGCATTACCGGTGGTGGTCATGTTTAAAGATGGTGAAGAATCATTATCAGGAAAAATTACACTACAGGATTTCCCAAGCACAGTAAAAAACTGTGAAGCAGAAAACGGAAAATTTATTACAGAAGTGAAATGTGGGGCTTTCAATGTGCAAGTAGAAATCAAGAAAAGCATTTTCTGTAAAACAGGAGCACAGTTCCCAACAAAAAAGGTATGTCCAACATGTCACCAGCCGTTCTCTGCCAGGTTTATTAGGAGATGTTACACATTTAGGAGATGCTTTCCTAAACACAATAATACACTGGCAGAAAAAATAAAACCTGAGGTGTCATCTAAACAGGGGAAACTTGCCAGAACTGAGAGCCCCTCATTGAAAGTAAGCATTGTAGGAAAAGAAATTAAGGTTAAATACATAAGTAAGAAACAGAATGTAATAATTAACATAACTCATCCTAAAAGAAGGGGAAAAATAACCAAATACAGAACCATTCCCTCCAATCCCACCACTAAAGAAAGTTTCAGGTCTCCTTTGCAATCTGATATTAAGTACCCTGAAAAGCAGCAGCTTGAAAAAAAGCACCAGAGTTCAGGGGCCTCTCCGTCTGTTGAGTGCACCATTCAGAAGGAGAATTCTGACACAGTTCTGGTTTCTTTAACCTCAACTCCCAAAAGAGAAAAAAATAAGTCTGATACACTATCTTCAGTCTCAGATGATTCTGAGGGAGAATCTGCCATCTTTCAGCAGAAGGCTTTTAAAATTAGTCAGAACAACCCCAAGAAGAAACATTTCTCTGGAGCTGATGCTCTTCAGAAAAACATTCTTCCTACTTCACATGATACTCCAGAGACCACACGTTTAAATAATACACACTTAAGTAAAACACCTTTTGAGGATCCTAAGGATGTGGATAAAGAGAGAAAAAACAACTCCGCTGTCCCAGAAAATATCACACCAGAGTCACATACACAGCAAAGCACAGATGGAACAAATCATTTGCTAAGTACCGTTACCAACATCATTCCCATTCAAGATGTCTCAGACTCTGACTTTTGTTCTCTGTCTTCTCTAAGCATTCAGCTTTTGGGAGAAAAGGCCACTAGTATCTATTGCAAAGGAAACAAAACTTCATCCACAGAAAGCTGTGAGAACTCAAATTCTAAATCTTTCTCCTCCAGTCAAAATGCTCTGAAGTCTTCTACCTCATTCAGTCCTTCTCACTTGGCCACCAGACATTTAGAACCCAAAGAATCCCTTGGGCATACATTTTCCTTTAACCACTGTGCTGAATTTGTGATAGACCATGAGAAAGAGCATGGTGATATGACTGAAACAGACATTAAAAAAGCCATTATACATGGTGACTCTTGTGCAAACACACAGCAACTGTTGGAAACAAAGAGTACACAGAGTCCAATCCTCGTCCCTGCATCCTGCAGCAGCCTAGCTGTTGAGGATTCACTTCACAATATTGGCCACACCACTGTTGAATGGGATCAAACAGAAGCCCAGAAAAATCATCCAGAGACAGTAGCCCCTAGCAGAACAAAAGTGTCAGTCATGAGCTTCATAACTGATAAGTTCGAGCAAAGATTAATTACTCAAAATGATAAAGAACACACAGTTGATTCTAATTGTCCCTTGGGAATGAGAACCCCCAAAGAGTCACCCAGCTTTTTGGAGAATATTGAAAAAGAAAAACGCCAACTAATACCAGTGATAATGAATGCATGCCACCGAGATTTTGAAGACCTACCCAGTGAGAATCATGATGAAAACTGTTTTAAAATGGACTTTCCACCAAACACTGCTGAGTCCAGCTACAAAGTGTGTGTGACGGATAAGCTGTTTCTTATACAGAAAACATTAAACAGTGATGCAGACCAATGTGGTAATCAAGACAAAGAGAGCCTTGAATTAACCAGTTTTCAACAGGAGCCAGGGGAGTGCCAAAGAATTGCATTAACAAGACAAGATTCTGAAGGAGGTAAGGACAAAAATGACTCAAAGGAAAACTACTATCATCAAATAGACATATTGCTGTCTCCCCAGAAGCAAAAGGCGTTGAAAGGTACAGTGGCTATACAGAATCTTTAACTTTCATTATTTTTATTGAATCTTGGAAAGTCTTAAGGGTAAGGTTTTTTTTTTTTAATTGCTTGGGATTTTTTTCTTTTTTTGTCCAAGATAGAGTATTATAGAGTTATATGTACATGAACAATCATATATCAGCTTGCTTTTTTACATTATAATCCACTCCACCCATAAATAGTGCATAGAAAAATCACCAATGCTAGAGTTTAATATAAAGTTAAAAAAAATCAATTTCTCTTTAAGAAGTTGATGTATTGCCAGATCAATTTGTAGGAAATGTTAGCCTCTTGCCACTCTTAAATAATCCACCATATTGTTTCTTCTTGCAAGCTAAGCATGTTTAAAAGAATGGGAAGAATATGTTTATAATAAGCACTGTTTTAAAACCTTGCTGTGGCATTACAAACAGAATTATAGATGTCTCAGGAGGAAGTGTGGAATAGCAATTAAAGCAAAGGACAAAAACCAGAAACAATCAGGGCTAATACAAACTGAGACATCCAGGAGGCCTTTGACTTCCAGGAGACCTCTGGTCTCCCTTGTGCATTTGGCTGGCCCTGCTCAAACCATTGATAGAACCCAGAAGCTCTCCAGTCCTCAAGAAGGGCTAAGATGGAAGCTCTTTTCTAATTACATAATACTCTCTGTCTGTTTTCAATCTTGGATCATCACAATATTCCTTTTGTCACCTTATAAAAGACCCTTGTTTTTTTCAATGAGTCCTAATTATTTTATATTTATTATTATCATTATTCCATATTGTAAATTAAAATACATCTTGAATGGGTAAAAATTGCCTTCCAAGCTGCAGATAACAGGGGTTAAGGATATAGTTCAGAGGCAGAGTGCTTGTCTGGTACACAGAAGATCCTGAGTTCAATCCTCAGCACCAATAAAAAAAAAGTAAGTAAATAAGGAAGCTAACTGACCAATTACACTCTGCAGATGCTCAAAAATAAGATTTGGAATGTTAACACTTACTGGAGAAGCTATCTTTTCTTTGTTGTTTTTCTAAATTTGTGAGTTAATGATTAATCAAAATTTTAAAATTTTTATTAAGAATAGAAACATAAAAAAGCATAATTGCATAAATGTTAGCATAAAATGTGAAATTTGTTTTGTAAACAAATAAATGATTTAAAACAATGCAAAACCTCTGAGTCACCTGCATGATATGAATAACCTCAAGCAAAGATTATCTATCACAGCTACTGTTTCCCAATGCCAGTATAACTCCAGATATCAGGATCAATGACATCAATTCCAACATTTGCTTCAGTGCCTAGTTATTGAGAACTGAAAAAGAAGCATGTAATAAGAGTACTTGTGTGTTTACCTGGATGAATATCTCTGAACAACTCTTTCATCCAGAGGCATGCTCATCCTTGTGCTTTCTCTCCTAACAAGACACATTTCCTTAAAACAATCAGTAGTCCAAGCCAGAATCTACCCAAAACTGAGATAACCCTTCAAAAAACTTAGAAATTGTCCCATTTGGTAAACAATTCCAGCCATTGGTTCCCTGTGTAACTATAGTTCATCAAAAGGTTGTTCCTACAGCTCTCTCCCTTGATCTTTAACTTCTCTTCCCCTTAGTAATTCTGTTTCAGCCACATTGACCTACCTGAGTTTCTAGAACCTTCCAACCAATATCCCACCTCAGGCTCTTTGCATGTACTACCTAGACCAGTCTTTCTCCACATGTCCACAGGTTCAGTCTCTCTGCTCACATAGCACAATTTCAGTAAGCCCTTCTCAGACCATTGAGTTTAAAATTTCAGTTTGATTTGTTCCAGCCCAGGCAAACTCTATCCCTCTTCCATGTTTTACTTTCATACATAGCACTTTCACCTTCTAATATGCTGTATATTTTACTGGTTTATTTTGTTTATGTTCTATTTTCTTCAATGAGAATGTCAACTTCATGAAGGCATGGATTTTTTCTCTTTTAATTATTGGTATAGCCACAGCATTAGACAATGCCTGTCCTGTAGTGTACAAACTCAATGAATATTTTGTAGAACAAATGCAGAGAAGTTGTATCAGGTTTCTTTATGCAATTCCCTGTTCACATACCTACGCTTGTGTGTATGTGCAAACACATATACCCACACACAAACACATACTCTCAGCAGGATAAAAATTCAGCAATTAAAATATTTGCGGAAAAGCTGTTTAAATATATAAATCTATAAATGTTTGCATGTATTTGATTCTCCTAGAGTTATGAGTATCTTTTCATCTTATTGAACAAAATTATAAGTATACTACTGTTACCTCAGGTCAGGACTGAATAAACTTATCAGGCTGCGAATTGCTTTGAAGAATCTGGACACCTTTGGGCTATTGTACCATAAATCATAAATTTGATATAGGCACAAACTTACATCTACCTTTTCAAACAGGCTTTCTAACTCTTCAGAATCTATCCATGTTGTAACTCAGGTTAAGAATCCCTGACATGAGTGCTGACTGTAATATTTATGTTGTGTCTTCCAACGTGTATTGTATTTGGGAATTAACTAGAACGCAAGTTACAAACTAGACTATCTACAGGAGTCAGACAGGCAACGTAAATGAGTAAAACAGGCTGTGTGTGAGAAAGTGAGGAATGTTGGCAAAACAGTGATCTAAGGAAATGACAGTGCAGTCTAGTACATCCAGACCTTCTGACTTTTCAAGATACCTGGAGATGTGGATTTTTTCACATGTGAATCTCCATACTATAAAATTTGGAAGACACAGTGCAAGTTAAACAGTATGCCACCTCTGAACTTGATAAATGAGAGGAGATAGGTGTGGGGTGTGGCAGGAGGCAACAGAGCCAGCATAATGTTAAGGAAAGGATTTCCTTCTGAATCTATTATATCTTAATACTGCGTTCTTCCTCTGATTGTGTGTTTGTGGCATTAAAAAAAATACTTGCTCAAGGATTGATTTTTTTTTCATTTTTAAATGAACTGAAATATAAGATCTAAACCAAAGAACTAGAAATTCTATATCATAAAAAATTTTTAATGAGGAAACCAAAACTAAGCAACCATGAGAAAATGACAGATAATTAGAAGTATTAGGTGACATTTTATATGGCATAAGACATATTCATAACTAAATGGGCATTTATATGTAACATGACACAAAACTTATATGCAATGAATAAGATATTTTATTGCCCTGTACCTCTTAAAAGGAACAGTTGCAGGGGCTGGGTTGTGGCTCAGTGGTGGAGTACTTGCTTCACAGAGGTGAGGCACTGGGTTTGATCCTCAGTACCACATAAAATAAAGGTATTCTGTCCATCTACAACTAAAAATATTTTTTTAAAGGAGCAATTCCAAGAGCCCATACTGAAGCAAAAAGGTGTAAAAGACTACAGATCAAAAAAGTTTGGGATCTCAAGCTCTGCACCACGCTGTCATATATAAATAAAAATAAATAAATAAAAATTTTAAAAAAAGATTTACAATAAAAAAAGAATAAAAAGATGAAATGAAAATTACTCTTTTCCTTGCAGAAGCCTATAAATGTTGGGATAATATTCAACAGATTGTCAGGGTGAAACTGGGATCTTTCCATACATGTGCATATTTCAACATTTCTTGGTCCATGAACAAACACAGGTGCCTGGTCCAGCTGCAGTGCTTGTGGTTTCCTCCAGCAGGGCTCCTCCCAGATCTGCATCTTTTTCTTGGTCTTCTCACACACTTCCTGTGCCTTCCTCTGGCTTTTAAGGTAGTAGCTTCCACCCTTACAATCATACTTGGGATTTAGTCCATTCATGCTGCTATAGCAAAATGTCAGTGATTACATAATTTATTTCTTATGGTTCTGGAGGCTGACAAATTCAAGATTACAGTGTCAGCATTTGGCATCTGGTGAATATTCTTGCTGCTACCAAGATGAAACCCTGTTGCTTTCCTCCCATGGCCCAAGGCAGAGGGTATAAAAAGCCTAACTAGTCCCCTTTAGTTCTTTCAAAGGATATCAATACCATTCATGAGGTCAAAGCCCCAGAGTTCATTATCTCTTAATACTACCACATTTGTTCTTAGGTTCCAACGTAGGAATTTTGAAGAGACATATATCTTCAACGATAGCACTTAATAGAACTTTTGTGTTTTTTTTAAAAACACAAAGTGACAGTGCATATTTTAACAGAGCCCCTCAAGAGACTTAAGTCCCTGCATTCCAGCCCCAGAAAATTGCCTGATTCCAAGGCTCAAAAATATCTACAGTGTATTCATGGAATCAGGAATAGACACACAAGTGAATGAAAATTATTGAGGTATAGACTCAATGCAAATTGCAAAACCTTTCTAACAAGTTTTAGTATACAAGGATTAGGCTGACTCACACATAATAAGTTTGAGTCTAGGAAGTATTTAAGCTTAGACTGAATGACTACTTGGTAGAAATTTTGTAGAAGTGTTTTGAGCTGTAGAGGGTGGTTGAACCATATCACATCTATGTTCTGTACAAAACAGATTTAAAATTCCCAAGCTGGACAACAGCAGTGATGCTTATACTTTGTAAGTTGTTCAGAAATTCTCAACTTACATTTCAAAACATACTATAGGGCATATACTTTCTCCTAATTTTAGTGTATAAGAAAGTCCTAGAGGGAGATTTCCCTTATATGCAATGCATAAGGTATTTTATTGATATCTGTCATCACAAGCAAAGATCTATATCACACACCATTCCCTAGGCTCATAGGACTTCTTTTTCCCCAGCAATATTTGATATTAGAAAATACTCCCTTTCATGGACACCTTCATTGTCATCATGAGCTCTTAATCTTTTTTTTTTTTTTTAAGAGAGAGTGAGAGAGGAGAGAGAGAAGAGAGAATTTTTTTTTTAATATTTATTTTTCAGTTCTTGGCGGACACAACATCTTTGTTTGTATGTGGTGCTGAGGATCGAACCCGGGCCGCACACATGCCAGGCAGGCGCGCTACCGCTTGAGCCACATCCCCAGCCCATGAGCTCTTAATCTTAACAAATGGCATAACTTGAAGAAACTTTGGGAAAAAATACCTGGTGGTCATTTTGTAACATTTTTAAAAGATCCAGTACTGTAATATTCCAGAAGGTGAAAGTTTTCCTGTTCATTGTTAAGGTCCTAATAACCAGTACAACAAAAATTAAAATGAAGAAAGAACTAAAAATTACAGAATAAAGGCAATTTTGCTGTCATTCTTTCTTTTCCCAAGAAAGAGATAAGAGTCAACAACAAAGTTATGGAAAACTAGGTAAATTCAATAATGATCCTTTCCCATTCCCATCTGTTTAGCCCTGTTTAGCCCTGACAAATGAATTGAAATTGTAATAAAAACAAATCCTTAACAATCATATATATAAATAAAGAATGCTATTTATTTAATGTCTATCCCATTTATCATTTAAATAGTTCTTAGAACAATTTTTTTTTATCATTTAAATAGTTCTTAGAACAAATTTTTATATTAATAAATTTCATTTTTACAGAGACCAAATTGTAACACTCATTTGCTGCTAGGAACAAAGTAAAGATAAAGGTCCAGAGTTGGCCTCTTTTAAAATCTATGTTGTAAAATCACGTGAAGTTTTAATAAGTTCTAATATATAAAATATCTTTCTAGGTATTATGTGTTCTCCTATTTGGTTTTCTTTTTATTGTGCCTTTTCAGTTTTCATTTTAAAGTTGACTGTATTGTGGTCATTTATTTGAATTTTTATCCTTCTTATAGTACACAGTATCTTTGTTTGTGATGACAAATATCAATAGTTTGTAACTGTATAAAGTATCTCAAGTTGTTATTTATACAAATGTAAAGTTAACAATGCCTTCACATATTTATGAATTTTTCTTTTCATCATTTTGAACTAACATACACAGCAGGAAAAGTAACATGATTAATAGAATTCAAACCATAAGTACTAGAGTTCAGCAGTTAACTCATTGTCCTGGCTTATAATTTAACTAATTCAGGTAATAATATCTTCTTATTGAGAATTTAGCATATACATTTTACAAATTGTACTTTGCCCCTCCATGGTAATTAGTATAGAATTGTTGATACTCTCTTGAATTGAATCTACCTAAAGCAAAGTTTGGTGATCTGCCCTTTTCCAATGTAAGTCTATTTTTTTTTTAAGCTGCGTAGTATGCATTTTTCCCTCTCTCTCTCCCTCTCTCTATGTTATACAAGTTTAGTAAATGAATCATAAAGAAATTAAATGTTTTAGTTCTGATCTACTGTGATTGTGTTTCACATTTTATCTTGAAATATTGTCTAACTTTCATACTCTATGTGGTTTAATCTAGATCAGAATTTGGAAATCAGTAGCCTGGGAAAGTTTTCCCAGGAGTCAGCTTTAAGAGGTGGAAGAGCCAGTGATGGTTCCCAGGAAGAAGCAATAGACCAGTGGGCCAGGAGGAGGCAGCAATTCAGAGAAGGCAGAAGATGCAATTCAACAGGAGGGAGCTCATTCACCAGCAACATCACGGAAGGATCCAGTGAGTAGTCAGCTCCTTGTCCTCAGCAAAGGCAGCAGTTTACTGAATCTTAACCAGACTCCCCCATCCAGTTGCTTTTATCTGCAAACATAAACTACTGTTTGAACATGGCAACATGGTGATTATAAGTTTTAATATGAATGGCATTTGTGGAATAATCAACTCTCTGTTATCCATTAAGAAATCCTTCCTTTGTAAATTATCTTCTTTAGAAAGTACAACTGCCTGCTAAGGTACATTTTCTCTTTGTAGGAAAAAAAAAGCCATTTATAGGGGTTTTTATGAAATTAAATGTGTGTCCTACTTCAAGGAATTTGTATTGGTTTAAAAAGTATGTATACTGCAAAAGGATAAGATAAACACATTTGATTATAAGTAACAAGTTTAATGTTCTATCTGAGGTGCATGTGGTAATGCAAATCAAAACTACTCTAAGACTTGATCTCACTCCAGTCAGAATACAAGCATCAATAAATTTTGGTGAGGATGTGGGGGAAATGTATACTTATACATTGCTGGTGGGAATGCAAATTGATGCAACCATTATGGAAAGCAGTATGGAGATTTCCTCAGAAAACTTGGAATAGAACCACCATCAGCTACCCCATTGCTTGGTTTATACCCAAAGGACTTAAAATCAGCACATTACAATGACACAGCCACATCAATGTTTATAGCAGCTCAACTCACAATAACTAAACTATGGAACCAAACTAGTTGCCCTTCAACACATGAATGGATAAGAAAATGTGAGATAAGCACACACACACACACACTCAAAATGGAATATTACTCAGCCTTAAAGAAGAATGAAATTATGGCCTTTGCTGGTAAATAGATGGAGCTGGAGAATATCATGCTAAGCAAAATAAGCCAACCCTAAAAAAAAAACAAAGGCCAGATGTTTTCTCTTAAGTGCTGATGCTGATTCACAATGGCAGGCAGCACTGCTTTAGGGAATAATAGTATTACTTAAAATTAGATAGAGGTGAGTGAAAGGAGGGGAAGGGATATGGGGACAGAAAAGATAGTAGAATGAATCAAACATTATTACCCTATGTACATGACCAGTGGGATTCTACATCATGTACAACCAGAAGAATTAGAAATTATACTCCATTTATGTATGATGTATCAAAGTGCAGTCTACCGTCATGTATAACTAACTAGAACAAATAAAAAAATAAGTAACACATTTTCTTCTGTTAACATTTCTGAAATGAGAAATATCTTTAAATGGATGTGCATTTTAGTGAGATACTGTTTCTCTTGCTATTGACAGTCCGTTTTTAAAATCAGTGGATACTTCAGTCCCTGAATCAATAGTAAATGACAATGGAAGATAGAACATCATTGAGAAAACTCAACTCAAGTGAAAATCCACATTGAAAAAAATAGAGAGGGATTAGTTCATTTAGTTACACAAGAAAGAGGTAGGAAGGAAGGGATGGAAGGAGGGAGGGAAGAGGTAGGGAAGAGGAAGGGATAAAAAAGACAGAACAGCATTGTGATACAGAGAATGACTTCAAGAAAAAGCAGTAGTGAGTGTCCTAGGTCCTGACTTACAGACAGGCTGATGTGATGACACCAGTATAGTTCATGAAGGTAGTGGGAGAACTTATCAAGATGAAGTTGAAGTGTTGGCACAGGCTAGAGCTGAAAATGTAGGGGGAACAATTACAATTATTTTAAATAACCAAACATTGTGCTCTATCATTATCAGCACATGTGAGCAATGAGGAATGTAAGTTGAATGTTCTATTTTGCCCTGAGACTTTATGTTCTTTTCCCTTGATCAATGTCTGTTTTTTTCCTAGTTCCTTCTTATTTGGCAGCAAGAACTCCCCAGGATCTGAAATCCTAAATTTTTATTTTCAAATTTACTGCAATGTAAGGTTCTTTTAGTGTCATTTATTATCCATATACCATTAAATACATTCCTGGAGAATATACCTTTTTTGTTAGACTTCCAATAAAATAACCATACTGCTTCACATTTGTTCTAATATTCATGTCTTTCTACTACCAGCCTACCAGCCCCTTATCAACTGTTGTATTTATATTCTAGAATTTGGTACAGATTTTTAAAAATATTTTAATAATAAATTAGATATTTCATTAACTTTTCCTCATCATTGCTTATTGTATTAATTACTTCAAACAAAATTTACTTTATATTTCTTGTTATAATAATTCTTCTAATAACATTTTCAGGGAAATTCTGTGGGAAATGAGCTGGATCCTTATATATCTGAAAATGTATTCACTTCCATCTTAATTATAAGGGATAGCTTGGCATAGTTTGATGTAGAATTCTAGGTTCAAATTATGGAAGAAACTGGCTCATTGTTGTCCTCTAACTATGGTGCTAATGAGAAGTCTAAGTCCAATCTGATTCTTACAACTTTTGTCATTAATACACATTTTTTTTGTTTTTAGTATCTTTTAAGGGTTTCTCTTTACTCTTGGTTTTCTAAAATTTTTCTATGCACCCAGTGTGTGTAGTTTAAATATCTGTCTCCTGCTTGGCATTCCATGGGATCTCACATGTTCATAATTCATTCTTTTTTTTTCATATATTTCTTTAAGCCTTGTAAATTCCCAGAGATTTTTTTCAAATATTCACTTTGTTTTCTCCTCTTTTATATGTCCTACTTGCACTCCCTTCCGCTGGTCATTAACTTTTGCAATTATTCTCCATGTGCCTTAATTTTTCCTTTGTACATCTCCTCATCTTTTTCTTTCTTTCTTTCTTTTTTCTTTTTTTTTTCTGTACTGAGAGAATTCCTTAGCTCTATCATTCAATTTAGTAATTCACTCCTCACCTAAGTCCTCCCTGCTCTTTAGCCTATTTTTTTAACTTTAAAAATCTGAGCAATTTTATTTCTAATTTAAAAAAATCTCTATGCTGTTCTGAAGTTTTTATTGTTCTAATTCTTATACCTTTGAGAATATTATTTTATATAAAGTTTTAATCTAATTGTTCTATCAATTATTTCCTCAAATGCACATTCTGATTATGGATTTCAGGTATTGCCAATTTGTGGCATAATGAGAATTTCCTTCTTATTTTTAAACTCATCTATAGATCTTATAAAACACACACACACACACACACACACACACACACACATGTATACACAACCTCTATCTCCAAAACATTTATCTCCTGTTTGATATCTTGCTGGATTTTGAAATACCTCTTTCCTTTATTATGCATAAAAATTCAGTTGCCACTCTTGCTTCTAAATATGTGTAATCAAACTTATTATAGTATTCATAAAAGACTCTGCAGGAATTAGGACTTACCCACACATATGTTTTTCTAGCATTTCTATCAAAATAGGACACTGTGATCTATCCTTGTTCCACTGTCTAAAAATCATCTCTGAGAATTGCTTCTATTTACCCCTCTGGATTTCTTTTCTGCCCTTCTTACCTTTTTCTCTGGCCCAGTAGTCTCATCTCTTTGACCTATATCAAAGGCCTGTCTGACTTTCTGTTGAGTTCTAATGAGGGAGATCAGCAGGGGCCTAGAGGGAGTGAAGAGGGTGAGGTCTTGGAAAAATTGCTCCTGATCTCTCCCTGTGAGATGCCAAAGGCTGGCTGACTCTAAAGCCACACTCCCATAGAGTGACCCTCTTCACACTGTCTTCAATGGCTCTGTGTTGTGGTAAAGCTACCTGCTCCTTCCCCTATCATTTTTGTCTTAGACAAACTCTTCTTATTCTCAAGACTATGACATTTGATTTCCTTAAATCCTGTCCACACTTTTGAATAGTGTTTTTATTAAATTCACCTCAGGTATTCATTCGAGTGTACCATCTTTTTCATGCCATGACCCTATGATGCACCAGTACTCTTCTCTGTTGCTGTTGAATGCCATGCCTTCAAGTATCACCAAAACATCTACCAATAAGTCACTTACTGCCTACAGAGAAAAGGGTCATCCACTCAACAGAGCTTTGATAATGCCTCAGAGTGAAATAGGCAAAGTTGGATTTCAATAAGAATTAAAAACTTGATTTAATGTGGGTGTTTCAATATGAGAGGTTCATTAGAATTGAGTCAGGGTCATGAATTAACAGTTTAAGAGTAGTGGAAATGGTAAGGCAAGGCTTTTAAAGATTTCAAAGAATCTGAGAGAATAAACTATTTGTTGGTCCTTTTCCCTGAAAAGTTGATGACTTTTTTTTTAAGTTCCTGTAATAAAGTGTTTGCCTGTCACCAGTCTCTTGGAAGAGCAAAATTGTGCTTAGCCTGTGGAATAAGGTCACACTAATTAAGAAAGGAAGACATATGATAGTGGGAGGTTTATGTTTTCAGTGTCCAAATAATGAGATAGAAGTTTTGTTCTCAGTGTACTCTAATCTTCTCTAAATAAATACATGACATTTTATTAAGACTGATGCCCCAAACTGGATTTTCCAGAGAGCAATGAAAATCTTTTTTTTTCAAATGTTGTAATTAGTTATACATGACAGTAGAATGCATTTTGATACATCATACAACAAAAGAGCATAACTTCTCATTCTTCTGCTTGTACATGATGTAGAGTTACACCAGTTGTGTAATCATATATGCACATAGAGTAATAATGTGCAATTCATTCTACCATCATTCTTACCCCCATATCCCTTCCCCTCCTTCACTCTCCTCAATCTAATCCAAAGTACATCTATTTTTTCCTAGACCCCCCCGCCCCTTATTGTGAATTACCATTCACATATCAGAGAAAACATTCAGACTTTGGTTCTTTGGGATTGGCTTATTTCACTTAGGATGATAATCTCTAGAGAGCAATGATCTTGAACTGCCATTTTTATTTTTTATTTTTTGGTTTTGTGTCTGATAGACTTTCTATCTTTGAACATATTATGTCTCTTCATGTACGAATACAAATCTTGTATTATGTATGCAACTGCTATATTAATTGACATTGATCCTATGTTTCTAGGTCCTGCAAGACTATATCACACAAAATTAAAAGTAAGGAATATAGGATTTCCCAAGACATCAAAGGAGAAACATGGAGAGGGTTTACACTATGTAAACAATTTGAAGTTTCCTTTATGTATTTCTATTTCGAGGGCACCTAAGCAATATGAGGGGTCACATTCACAGCATGGCTTCCCTTGTAATTCCTATATTCACTGGTTTCTGTTTTTCTTTAGACCTTAAAATTTCTCTCTTTTATATTGAAGAAATATTCAACTGCAGTTTTAATTGAAACCTGTATAACCAAAATTATTGAGGTGTTCTGCACTTGACCAACATTAATCAGCATCTACCCATCTGAAGAACTAAGTGTAAGGAAACTGAGGGATGAACAATGTGGTTATAAATATGAAAAACAGAAACAAAATTTTACATTGATCATTAATGTAAATAGTTATTAATGTAAATAATCATACAAAATTAATATGATAATTTTATTTCTATATTAATAATTTGAATTTATTACATGTACCTTCCACTATTACCTGGAACAATTTTTTAACTAAGTTTATTTTAAGGAAGGATACATAAACACATAAAAAATTGTACATATTTGTGTGATGTTTTGATACATGTATATACTGTGTAATGTTTTAATCAGGTTAAACATATCTACTTTCTTAAACATTTGTCATTTATTTATAGCCAAAACATTAAAATCCTTTCTTCTAGATTTTTAAAATATATACAATTTATTGCTAAAACTATAGTCATCCTTCTGTGTGATAGCACACTAGAACTTACTTCTATCTAACAAAACTAAGAAATTCAATCAAATGGAAAATTTGATTAATTTGATTAACTATGGATGATCTTCATGTATTATAAAGAATAGGTGCAGTACTTTTGAGTCCAGTGTGTCCTTCAGCTATCTGGACTCAGTACTAGACTAGTTTAGCCATTGTTTTATGGACAAATCTTTCAACACTAGTGCTCTTAGACATTCAAGTCTCCTATGCATTTCTTGAGAAAAAGAATAATCAGGTGTACTGGAGCCAGCTCTCAGTGGCTCCCAAAAGCCACTGGGCACATTTTTCTAACACTGCAGTTCAGCGACAGCAGGTTGGTAGCTTGAAATTGGTCATGGTGGGAGTATTTATACAATGGAAACTGGCAAACACTGCAAATTAGGAGTTGTTTTCCTTTTGGAACACTTAAAACATTTACCAGCACTCCACTTGAAATAACACAGCAATCAGCTGTATAATTTATACACATTTAAATTTTGTGCCAAACTAGAATAATCATTTATTAAAACAATGCTTGTGTTTTCTTTTGGATGAATTCTGTTTTGAATGGAAACTTAATATTGACAGTTTGTTTCACATTAGACTCAAGAGAATTGATCGGTCTGCCATTTCTATTTTTCAGTTTATCCAAGCCACTGACACACTGAAAGCATGTTGTTATTTCTTTGGAAACTTTTCAGTAGAGACTGCAATTTACCAAGAGCTGCTAGGGCTAGCATTGTTTAATGTGTGGTTTAAATTTTATCTTGTTTATAGAGTCAGGATATGCTACTAATCCATGACTTAAAACCTGACAGCTTTATCGAGCATCATTACAGCTGGTGTTTTTCACTCTGTTAATCTCACTCATCTCTGACTTCCTATATAATAGCTGGAAAAGACATTAGGAATGACATATTTATGTGTATGGACACAGTTGATCAATCCATCTAGGCTGTGGGGAATGCTGACTAAGGCACACTAGGTAAATAACTGGAAGGCAATAAATGGAAGAGGGAAGGGCCTGCAAAATGGAGCTCTGAATTTTGTAATCTCAAATGGCTCCAATATCATGAACAGATGTGGCAAGAATTTGGATCTAATCATGTGAGGACACTTGATAGTGCTACTTTATTTAACTCAGCTATTAAAATTATTATGGAAGTATATTTTCCAAATATTAATTGCCATTGAGAAAAAAGGGAAAAAGGAAGGAAGGAATGGAGGAAGAAATCAAGGGAGGGATAGGAGGAAGGGAAAAAAGAAAAAGAACTCCAAGTCTTAATGCTAAAAACTAACAATTAAAATGTGCTTACAGAGCTATTGTAAGCTGTTTGTTATGTCTTACCTTAATGTTTCTCCCAGTAGCATTATGAGTTAAGTACCATATTTTCATCCAGATTTTAGTAAATAAGGTTCTGAGTCATAGAAAGGATAAGTGACTTATCTAAGATCACTCAGCTATTATTAGTGGTGCAGCTGGGCTTCAAATTGGACAGCTAGACCAGAATCCATGTTCTTAAACATAATCCACTGCATCTGATTGGACTCTCCAAATCTAATCCTGGTCTCTCTCTGGAAAAGTCCAAACAGGGTCTCACTTCTACATTTTTTATTATCTTCAAATAATGCAATACAATGAAAGAAGTATAAGAATGCTTAAAGACACTTAGAACCAGATTGTACATTTTATATTTTTTATTCTGAAGTCAAAAAATTAAAATTAAAAATGAAGTATTTACATTTTTGAGGACAAGCGTTCAAATATAATTTCCGTAATATCAAGCATATTCAAGAATTCATTGTATTTTAGAATTTCATTTATTAAAAGGCTCATCAAGCACACCTAATTTTAGTGGCAAAATTTTTGTGCCAAAGGAATATTCGAACTGCTTTCTATTTGACTCAAGGGGCAGATGTTGAGAAATCTAGCAGCTATAAGTTTGCAGCAGGTGTGTGGCTTGCTGCTTCATTAGATTTTAACACAAATTTTATGTCTCAGTTTATGTAAGAGTATGTTGATTAGCTGTGTTTTGGTAACTGAATGGATAGAGAACTGTTCATCCACATAATCAAATCTGTTTGTAAAACAGTGAGCTGTTTTAACAGACTCATGCATACCAATAAAAACAAAGATCACTATAATTTAAAGACCCACCCTCAGCCCTTTTCATGATAGGGAGATGATTGCATATCCATTGTGGACAGCTATGGCTGAGGGAAAAAATAATAAATCAATGGGCCCAGGAATCTCTGTAAGTTATATTCATAAATGTTAAAATGTTACTGAATTTTTAAGGCCAAGCAGATAGGAAATAAATCAAACAAGAGATGCTTTAACACTTTAAAATCCTTCTGTAACTTTAGCAAGTATTATTTTAGCAAAAAGCTTTGATTTAACCTTAAAGCTGAGAAATGTAAGTCAATAAATTACTATAATTTTTGGTTTGCTTTCTCTACTTTTTAACATCAAACGTTGTACTCAAACTTAATCAACAATTGAAAGCAAAAAAAGTATTGAAGGGTTATGAAATAGTATCTGTGGAAGAATGCATCCTATATCCTGATTTACAGTATTCTGTTCTGAAATTTTTACAATTTTTATTCCAATAAACAATATGCCCCATAAATTTATCATTTCATTTACATTCTGACTTTATTGTTACATTGCTTCTCGGCCTTTTGACAAACATCAAGTGAAGTATACAACTTTATGTCACTGCCTTTATTATCCCATACACTATAATTTAATTTTTCAACCAACATGACCTATCTTACAAGTTGAGGATCCCTCACTGAAATGCCTGGGGTCAGAATTATTTCAGAATTTGGTTTTTTGTTAATATTTTCATATGCATAATGAGATCTTGGGATGAGATCTGAACAAAAATTTAATTTATGTTTCATATACAATACAGTCTGAAGGCAATTTTACATGATATTTTTAGTACACCTGTGTTTTGACTGTGACGTCTCACAAAACATCAGATATGGAATTCCCACTTGTGGTGCTATATAGGTACTCAAAAAGTTCAAGATTTTGTATTTTGGGTTTCAAAATACAGATGCTTAAATTCCACCTGTTCTCCCACTGCAGGCCATTTGTCCATACATGTGTATCTGCCTCTCTCCCACCCTCTCTTCCCATAGAAAGTCTACTCACTCCACCAGGTCCAGTCTAATGATATTCTTTCTTTAATTTTACCTCTCAGTCAGAATCTCTTTCTTGTTCTTCTAACTTGTTTACAACTTCATGAGCCTGAATTGCTCATCAATCTATCCCCATTGCACACAAAACTATACCTTGCTCATGAAAGAAGAACATTTATTTTAAACCAGTTCAATTTAATGAATGAATGAATATATCTGAAACTACTCAAACTATCAAATGACTAGTGCAGTCTCATTTGGAATACAAAATTAAAAATACAGTAACAAGCATTAAAGATATTTGGGGTTAAAAGATATTAACAATTTTTTCTTGTTTGTCTGCAGAAAACTGTTCTTGCATACTTTGTCAGTACACCACCTTTGACAATTACTACACAAGTTAATCAAATGTATGAGTTGGGAATCTAGTTGCAATTTTTATTTGTTCTAATTAGTTGTATGCATGATAGTAGAATGTATTTTGACATATTTTACATGTCAAAATGACAGTATAACTTCTCATTCTTCTGCTTGTACATGATGTAGAATTATTGGTTGTATAATCATATATGCACATTGGATAGCAATGTCCAATTCATTATACTATCTTTCCTATTCCCCTTCCCCCTTCTCTTCACTCCTCTTCATCTAAACTACTTCTAATCTCCCCTACCCACTCCCTTATTTTGAAATTAGCATCTGCATATCAGAGAAAACAAAGTATTTGGGGGGGAATGGCTTATTTTGCTTAGTATGATCCTCTCCAGTTCCATCCATTTACCAGCAAAAGTACCATAATTTCATTCCTTTTTATGGCTGATTAATATTCCATTGTGTATATATACTACAGTTTCTTTATTCCTTCATCTGTTGAAGGGCACAGATTTGTTCTATAGTTTAGCTATTGTGAATTAAGCTGTTATAAACATTGATGTGGCTGCATCACTGTAGTATGCTGATTCTAAGTTCCTTGGATATAAACTGAGGAGTGGGATAACTGGGTCAAATGGTGGATCCATTCCAAGTTTTCTGAGGAATCCCCAAGCTGCTTTCCATAGTGGTTGCACTAATTTTCAGTCCAATCAGCAATGTCTGAGTGTACCTTTTCCCCCACATCTTCACCAAAATTTATTATTGCTTGAAATTCTTGATAATTGCCATTCTAACTAAAGTGAGATAAAATCTTAGTGCATTTATCTATGTGTCAGGACAATGACTAATCCATTCTTTTATCAGTCAGGTACTAAGAAAGCAGAGGTATAATTGTAGAGGCAAGAACAGGAACCATTAAGAATGAAACTCCAGGGAAAACCCAGTTGGAAGCAGATAACGCATCCTTCCCAGAGGCTTTATATAACTGATCCACAGCTAAAGACCAGTTGGCCTCCCCAGCTGGATGGGCCCTTTGCTGGCATGGACCCTTCGATGCAATTTTTATAGAGCTGGCTCAAGTTTCACAGAAGCTGACATGTTTTGTATTAAACTTGGTTTGAACCTTATATATGGAGTTCATTCTACTAGGAATGGCCAGGAGCAGAGCTAACTGCAAGCTCTCTGGGGGATAAATTATCCTATGCTGTCATGGGCTCTCCACTTCTGCTGCTGCAGAGCTGACTTTAAAGATAGAGCTGGGGACAGCACATCTTTGTGAATATAGTTGATGACTTTGAATAATACAATTTAAAAATGATTACAAAGAACAGATTGCAAAAATGATTACCCCATCCTGTCCATGTACTTGAATACAAGTAAATGACTTACGCTTTTTTTGAAGTCATATTTTGGTTATGAAATGGTAGTTCTTGAGTCTTCCCACTTGAAACAGCTTAAGGTCTGACTTTACCTAAATGGAATATGCAAAAACATTCAGCATCTCTAACAATAAGGGAAATGCAAATCAAAATTGCATTGAGATTTCATCTCACCCCAGTCAGAATAGCAATTATCAAGAAAGCAAATAACAATAAATGTTGGTGAAGATGTGGGGAAAAGTTACACTTGTACAACATTTGTAGGACTGTAAATTAGTACAACCATTCTGGAAAGCAGCTTGGATATTCTTAAAAAAAAATGGAACCCCCATATGACCCAGCTATTCCATTTCTTGGTATTTTTCTAAAAGAACTAAAACCATCATAGTACTGTGATACAGCCTAAAAACTTCAGTGTTTATAGGAGCACAATTCACAATAGCCAATATGTAACCAGCCCAGATGCCCATCAATAGGTGAAAGAAATTGTAGTATAAATCAACAATGGAGTTTTACTCAGTCATAAAGAATGAAATTACTGTATTTTCTAGTAAATGGATGGAACCAGAGGACATGATGCTAAGTGAAATAAGCCAGACCCAGAGAGTCAAGGGAAGAGTGTTTTCTCTCATATATAAAAGTTAAACTGAAATAAGAAAAAAAAAATTGAGGGTTGGGGTATTCCATGAAAATAAAAGAGAGATCAGTGGATTAGAGAAAAAGAGGAAGGGGATTGGCCAGAAGGGATGAGGGGACAGGAAAAGGAAAGAATGGTGAAATGAATCTGATCAAATTTATATATATATAGTATATATGAATATACTACAGTGAATTTCACCTTTTTTTGAGAGAGAGAGAGAGAGAGAGAGAGAGAGAGAGAGAGAGAGAGAATTTTAATATTTATTTTTTAGTTCTCGGCGGACACAACATCTTTGTTGGTATGTGGTGCTGAGGATCGAACCCGGGCCGCACGCATGCCAGGCGAGCGCGCTACCGCTTGAGCCACATCCCCAGCCCTGAATTTCACCTCTATGTATATCCATAATGCACTAATTTTAAAAACTATATAAATAGGACAAATCAGTAGAGTAGAGAAAAGGGAACAGAAGGAGGAAGGAAGGAAGGAAAAAGGAGGTACTGGAGACTAAAATTGGAGCAAATTATATTATGCTCCATTAAATTATGTCAAAATGAAGCCAATATTATATATATCTACATAAAATAATTTTTAAAAAGTACCAAAAAAAAAAACAAACAACAACAAATACCCCCACAAAAGGAAATAAAGTTGTGTTAAGTCACAGAAAAAAGAAAGTACTTGGGAGGCAATATAGAACACCCTCTCATTTCTGTAAATGGTGCAGCCCTCCACACTATCCAAGACACTCCTACACAGGAGAGAGAAAGAGGAGAGAGAGAGCCCTAAATTGCTGTGAAAAACAGTGAGATGGAACTTTCTATGCTCCCTTTTATGCTTTTCTCTTCATGTAAGAACAGAATGACTTTGCTAAGAATTGACATTTTGCAGTGCCTTCTTCAAGCACAGAGACAGTAGAGATTTTTAAAAATGTACACTTAATAATCCTTTTCCTTATGCTTGGTACTTTGAAAAGGACTTTCAAATAGACTCCAAGATTATTCAAAGGGACTCCAAGATAATTCCAAGTCTTGAGGGTTTTCATCTTCACCTCTAAATATTAATATACATTATATAATAAATCTTCTTCCATACTTTTCCTTGACAAAATAATTCATAGTGCTAGCTCTAAGGCACAGACTCCCATGCCTCAAGTCCTGAAGCAATACTTGTTTTGATTTATGGTATTTTTGTCTATATAAATTCTTCCCAAGAGAACTGTCCAGGAAATTTAGCTACCTATTTTCAAGGATAACACTCTTTATTAATACAGACTTTTCTTCTGTGTATTCACTTTCTCATCCTGACCCTCAGTGTGTTGGACCTTCTTTCTCACCAGAGTATAATTGATGTTATCTTTTCTGTTCCTCAGTCACCTCAGAAGACGGACGTTCTTTGGATTTTGGCTTTCGAGTGGATACTGAAGAAAAAGGTTTCTACACAGAGAATTTTCATTCAGCAGCGTGGGTTTTCCGAGGCGACGATGGGAATCCTGAAGACAGTCCTAGATGTCTTAGTAAAAAACCACGACCAGTAGCTGGTAAGAATCTATAATCATAGCAAGATGGGTGAGCCTTATAGAACCTGTAGCTAGACTCCAGGTAAATCTCTGCAGTCACCAAACTGGAAAACTGAGGGGAGAGTTTGGTGAACAAAAGAATGTATCATACACAACACATTTCTTAATATTGGGTTTTCTAAAACTGTCTTAAAAGCTTATTCAAACAGGAAAGTAATTCTACAGTTGGAATAAAGATCAATATACTCAGAATAAAGAGTTTATTTTTATCCTTGTTTAAAAAGTACTTATTAATTTAAAAATATCTACTAAAAAGTATAAAGAAGTGATAAATTGTCACTTCTTATTCCAACTCCTCTAGATAACTGTTTTATTGTTTCTACATTTTTTATTATACATTCTTGTGGCCCTGTTCTTAAAAATACATGAAATACACATCTGATACTACTATCATGTATTTATTTTTATTTTGAAACATATCTTACAGCCTGCTTTTTACATTTGATAATGAGTATTTAATAATTATACCTTTAATTGATAATGTAAGCATTTTAATTTTTGAAGACTTCATTAATATTAATGTTCCATGATATTTTGAGATAAATTTTAGTAAATTAAAAATTAATAACTGTATATATTTATCTATTGCAATAATAGCTTGTGATTTAAAAAAAAAAAACAACTTACACCTGAATTACAATTTTCAATATTCAGGGTGCAGATCTTCTGTGAGTTTCTATTTTGTTGTTACAAATAACCTTGATGAATAAACAACTGGACAAAAGCAAAGATCCAGGCAAAAAAGAATATTTTAAATTAATTTTACAATAACATATTTAATAAACATCATGCCTACTATGGTCAAGGCCCTGGGAGGAGTTGTCAAAGATACATAGAGAGAAATGACAGGTTTTAGAGTATGACAAATTCTACAAAATGGCACATACTTCATTCAGTACAGGCATCATAATGTGCTCAGTTTCATCTTACCTCCAATTATACAGATAAGATGTAATACATGGACATATGTATATATTATGTATAATGTCATTTGTCTTACCTGTAGAGTAAAATAGAGCCTTTCTTGGTTTTCTTCTTATAAATATTATGAAATTTAGCAATGGAGAGTTTTAATGAGGAAAAGTTGTATATCTAAATGAGTTCTCATATACATGCCTAAGAGAATACAAGGTTTGTCATTTGCATATTTAGAATATTTACTTACATTCATATCAAATCATGAACAATTTATGCTTAGCCACTCACTGAAAAGTAAACATGAGACTCTAAATCCAAAAGTATTCAGAGTGGAGTTTGTGAAAATCAAGAGAGGGGTTGAGGCATAAAGTTGCAGTTAAGTGAGATGAACGGATTGCACATCTAAAAATTTGAGAGGGGAAATCTAATGTTAAGTGTTCTTACCTGAATAAAATAAGATTATTAAAAATTAAATAAATCAGAACAAACACAATAATAACCAAAGGTGGATGATGGGGATCTAAGAGTAGCCTTAAAAAAAAAGTGAATTTTCTTTATCTTTTATTTGATTTAAATATAGGGAAAGAACACTAACTGAAGGTCAGATCTTCAGGTCAGGACCTCTATTTGTTTGTTCATTGGTATAGGCCAAGGTCCCAGAACAGTACCTGCTTCATCATGGGAAACCAATGTGCATTTGTAAAATAAATAATTAAAAATACTATAAGTACAATACAATAAGTACTATTGAATAATTATCACCTATGTGATCTTGGAAAAAATATTATCCTTCTGCTTAGCATTATAAAAATATAAAATAAAGTTATATATGTGAAAATTATAATGGGCTCTTTCTATTTATTTTAGCTATTTCCATCTCCCCCTTTAATTTCTTTTAATTTTATGACAAGTATAGTTCAATGACAACTATAAATATATATGTATTCACATACATGTTTATGCATATTCACATACATTTATATGTAAAATATACATAATTTATGTTGTATTACAAATTCAGTAAATTATCAAATATTTATTAAATATTTGTTTGTGGCAGAAACCAAAGAACATAAAGAGGAGGAAGATATAACTCCTACCCTCATAGTATTTTAGCTAAAACCTGATGTATAATGCATATAAAAAGTACAATTATTGTAATTTCTACTATTGTTTGTATCTATCAAAGAACAGCATTTTACTTAATTTGGTATCATTTGCTTTGGTAAAAGAAAACAAATGGGACTGATTTTTTAGTGTGAGCATACAAATATATTGGTACACATGTATATATGCATACATATGTATATATGTGTCTCTGTGTATGTACAAAAATATATTTAAATTTTGCAAGTGAGCTCATGATACAATTTATTGGACTGAACCTCAGTTCAAGAATATCCTTGTTATCTTTTCTTATTATTACTAATACTTCAAGTGTTACATGTGTCAGAGACCTATGTTCATAACTATGTAGTACCGAGAGACCAATAAAAGAAGATGGAAATTAAGAAGAAAAATGAGTTGAGGGCAAATAGATAATTTTTGAACTGAAAATATCCTCATTAACCAATAAAATTTTAAGCATATTACAATATTAATTTATATCTACCAAAATGAATTTCATGAAATAAAATTTATAATTTAAAAATAAATAACCCTATCCTGAATTTCCTGAAAGAATTCTTTTGAGTTGAATAAATAGACAAAGATCATATCACTATGTGAAAATTTTAGGGTGTGTTTAGTATACCAGTTTTGCTATATTTGTGGAAATATTTGCCCTTTGTTTGAATTTTTACATCTAGCAATATGATTCTAAGGAGATATTATCTGGGGGGATAAATTATTGATGATGTGCCAAACAGTCTCTGAAACAACAATAATATTCATTTGTGGCTTTTCTGCAGTTGTGCAGGACTTGTAGATTTTCTACTAGACAGTGACAAGGGAAACCAGGACTATTCATTTTAAAATATGAGAAAATTGTCTTCTGAATGGGAGGGGAACATGTTACAAAACATTTTGATTGTCTCTTCTCCCACAGGAGAGCTCTACAGTTCACCACTTCAAGATTTTATTGAATTGTTTATTTTTTCATACACATTGTTGACATTCAATTTGCCTGATTGAAAAACTGAAAAGAAAGAAACACAACCTTGAAAGCAATAGCTAGCTTAACAGTCTCATGCCATACGAAAGAAAAATAACAAACATAATTTGATTTGAATCAACACAGTAAAAATACTCCATTAAACAAATATCTGTTGGGTAATCAATCTGTCAAAAGCACAAGATAGTATCAAGAGAGTAACCCAGAGGAAGCAAGAAGTCTTGACAAGTAGAGATATTAGAAATGATTTCTACAGGGGTCAGAAATAGGATTTCTGATTTTTTTTTTTACTTGATTAGCTACCAACCTGTTGCAGATTGCTGAAATATTAATTCCTAAGTCCTTGAATTTCCCAGTTCTGTTTCTTAAATTATACCAAGATCCAGTAAGTGGCAGTCCAAACAGTCATACCAAAGAGAATTGTATTAACAAGTAATGGAGATTTCCCTAGAAGCATCCAACAGAGCAGAGCACAGAATTTTAGAGCTGGAATGCATTATTATCTTCTCAGCAACCTTGGTAGGCTTTTCCTGATTATAGTAAAATAAAACAACAACAACAAAAATGCATTTTCTTCGGACATTTTGTGAAAACTAACCTTCCTTCAGGAATTCACATGAAAAGACTCTATCATTTCTGTCTTTGAATGTTTGCCTCTTTTGGCTGCCAATGTCTGGCATAAACTCCATGAGAAAATCACCACTTGTCTGTCCTCTCCACTACATTCTAATACATAGGGAAACACCAGAAATATAGTAGGTGCTCAGTAAATGCTTATTAATGAATGACTTCTGCTACCAAACTGTGATGAATCTGGAAGAACAGATGCATGTTTCCTTGTTTTTATCAGATACTTATGTTATCTATCTAACCAAGGAAGTGGTCACATCTGAGCATGTATGGACAAATTGCTTAACCTTTTACTATATTTGTTATTTCTCATAGGAAACTTAATTTGAAAAATATTGATTTACCTCATAATATCTGAGAGAAAATTGAATAAGTTAAATGGCAAATCATCTTATAAACTGTGCCAAGTAATATAAATTTATAATACTAATATTTCTCCCAATGTCAAGGACATGCTCACCTAACTCTACCTGCCAGAGATGGTAAGAAAGAGATTCCACACCAATTGGGAGACTGAACTAAGGGCCTTCCCACTCTAAATAAATTGTTGTCCATCACTTTAAATTATCAAGAGTTCTTTTGGCCTCTTGAATGCTCTTAGTTCTGGCCATATTTCAGCTACATTTTTACTTTCTGTAATAGTCTTTGAATACAGACCTAAAAAAGAGACTATTCTGCACATTTCTCTCTGAGAAATGAAAAGTGACAAAAACATTTTTAAAAATTGACATAAGGCAGCAAACTGTATTATCCTTAAATTCTAATGTTTCCTATTTTTTTATGAAAGGAGACTCTTGAATTTTAGTTTAAATTTTAAGGTGTTAGGTTACCCTGACCTTATTAATAAATCACCTTTCTTATTTCATAATGAATTATCTGGCTTTCTCCAGGACCCCAGAATAGGCCTATTATTAATACTTCACTTTTGTAGCTCAGAGATTTATCATACTTTATTATTATTTACTTTCAGTTATTTTTAGTTATTCATTGACATAGAAAAAATTGATATATATAAATCTAATTGTTCAAGGAAGATTAATGCTCTCAGTATTATTTTAGTACTTCTCTCTGGTGGACTTGACCATAAATAAAACAGAATACACATTATTTTGAAGTCTTTTGTTATATTTCTTTATTGGAGACCATTGTTAGCATTTAAAAATGAATCATCTGCAATTACGCAAGCCCTTCAGGTATCTTATTTCGTGTACTCTGAGATGATTCAGGTATATATTTTTTTTCCTAAATAAGAAATGAATTAATTGTATCATTAAAAGATTAAAATGCCTACCATGTTCACATCTCCCTCTATGGAAACTTTCCTTCCACAAAAGGAAGAGACGGTCTTGTGGCAGCATGTTTTCTGGCTTGGAATCATGCTGGATCCTTGCCTTTGAAAATTAACAACACAGAAGAATTCTGATCAGAAAGGATTTTTACCTGTGAGATTCCCTCCTACTGGAATTCAAAGTTGGAAAATGCTCTTGGTAGTGAACACGGAAGTTAAAATGTTTCAAGGTGGAGAAAACTTAAGAGGGCCCATGAATGGGCTGAAGTTATGAATAAGCCAAACTTATCACAAGGAGAAGCTGAGGAAGAAACATACACACATCTATATCTATGTACACAGAAAAGAGGGTATGAAGTCAGCAGAGAGAAGAACAAACAGAAGGAAAAGCAGATGAAGAAGTTGCTGGACTAGAGTAAAAAGCCATGGGCTGTTGGTGAAGTTCTTCGGACTCTCCACCTTCAATGAAGCACAAGCTAGGAGTTTCTCGTAGAAAGACCCAGTTATTCCTATATTATTCTGAAAAGCTCAGCTTTTTTTTTGGATTCTCCTAAGACTTAAATCTATGGGTGAAGATTCTGTTTTCTTATCTACATATATAACCTTACACTAAATATCTTATTTACAGATATAGATGACTTGGATCTTTAAGGCTCAGGTGCTTTGCAGGTAGCTGTCGCACAGTGGTTAACAGGGAAGGCTTGAGCATTGTACTGCTCTACCCTTTCCTCACTGGATGACTCAGGCAAATTGTTTAACCTCTCCATGCCTCAGTTTCCTCTTCCCCCAAAATAAGAATAATAGGCTGTTGTATAAATTAAAGTGGATACTACTTATTTAGTATTGGTTAGAACACTTTTATTAGGTCTGGCATGTAATAAACAATGATAAATATTAGCTACTTTAATAATAATATAGTTAATTTATAATATCTAAAAATTAACTCAAAGCAATGCCCCTTTTGCTTTCTTTGTAGTTCGTGAGCGAACGGTGAGACTATTCAAGGGAACTGGAGATTATCCTTGGGGATTCCGAATTCAGTTCTCCAAACCAATCATGGTAACTGAAGTGGATACCAGTAAGTGGTCTTGTAATAAAAAGCTTTAATTCATTTCAGAACAACTATCTCAACCCTAGAAAAATACATAAAATAGCCTTCAATATCATAGTCATGTAAAGTCCACATACATAGTAAAAGCAACTTGAAAATCTCAGTTTACCAAAAATTCATGATTGAGAACTGTTCATATCATGATTGCATATTTTAAAAGACATGTATTCCTGATGGAATGTACCTTTCTGATTGACAGAGAGCATTACTTAGTCTTCCTACCAAAGAGCCCTTCTTGTTTCTACAGAAATAGGACTCAATTCTGGAGGTAAGAAGAATATTGACCATACATCTCTTGTCAGTATTTTATAGTTTCTGGGAGGAATTCTAGTACTCCTAAATTATTTTCTCTATGGCTTCCCAAGTGTCCAGAATTTTTAATTAGCATATTAAGAATTAGTAAATAATGTTACGTTAGATTTTTCTACTTCCTGATTTGTAATTTGATAATAACCTGAGATGGATGATTTGAAAAAAAAAATAAAAAGCAGATCCCAAACAATATCATTGGTAGAAGCATAAAATAAATGTTTCCATACTCAGCCTGGTGCATTAGGGGAGAAGCATGAGATTATCACAGAGGGAAACTCAGGGCCTCTAGAGAGTTTCTGAATTCCTTTATTATCAATTGTTTGTTTATCTATCTCCCCATCTGAACTCTGAGTTTTTGACCCCAAGGTCAAAAACTGCATTTCACCTACCATTTTATCCTCAATCTGGGGAAGCATCCAAAGGACAACAGAAGGGTGCTCCAATAACAGTGTTGAGTAACTGTGAGAGCCCTGGATACCAGAAGGCTGGAACAGTATGGAGGAGGGGAGACCAATACTTCAGGAAGACCCACCCTTCCTGCTTTGGCCACACACCCTAATCGCATTTCTGACCTCATTATCACTAGAGTCCCATTTCATTTCTCTCTGTCAGAGTTCCTCTGTTGTAGACTCTGTAGTTCTGTTGGAAACTGCCTTTCTTCTGTTGTAAAGACGTGAATGACTATTCAGCTCTGGTCAAAGTGACAGGGGTGACAGGTGCATCAGAGTAAATTGTTACCTCCCAGCCCATCACACAGGCATAGCTGGGCAGGAAACAGTGTTCAGACCACCACCAATTTTTTTTTATCTTAATGGAATTTTTATCCAACTCTCAGGGTATGAGAGTAGAGTAGAATGTAAGATCTTTCAGGCCCATTAAGAAAATTAAACTTCATCCTGAGGAAATTTCTTGCAGGTTATCACGCATCCCACGTGGTCAATAGCACACATTCTATGAAATGTAGAGTTTAGTCTCCTATAAGTATTATCTAAATACTAAGTAACCTGAACACCTATTTTAGATTCATTGATGTTACAAAAGAGAGACATTTACTTATTTATAATATCAAAGTATCGATCAGTTAATTTCACTTTAAGTGTAAAAGCCATGTTATGTCACAGAGGAAAAGAACTCACATTCACTAGGGGTGCCTATTTTGAGCAGTATATTTGAGAGCATACATGCTCTTCCTGATAATGCATGTTTAACACAACTTTGAAATTGATGTTTTCACATCCATTTAACAGATGAATAGATTAAGGTCAAAGTTGTTAAATGCTAAATGGCCTGCCTAAGGCTTTATAGCTATGGCCAAGGCAACACCAGCATTCAGGTCTCAGAATTTCTACCTCCAGAACTATGATTTATTTCACTATGTTTTATTTCAGTCAGGACTCTTTGGGAACTTATAGAACATTGGACTGTACATGGTTTAAACAATAAAGGGGAAGGATGGGCTCACAGAAACTGAAGGCTCTGAGCTGGTGCTGGGATTTGATTTGCTTCAGTGGCTCAATAATTTCATCAAAGGCATGACTTCTTTCATTCCCTTCCTTAGTATTGCATGCTTCCTGTTGAATACAAAACAATCTCCACAGTTCTAGCCTTTTTCCATCACAAATCATAGGGTCAAAAAGAGACAGAGGACAGTTTTCCAGCTTCAAATACCCTTATGTTGCTATCACCCCTGGGGCCCACTGTGAGCAGGTTTACATAGGCCAACTGCAAAGGGGAATGAGATTGTTATAACTGACTTACTAGAAAGCCAGGGCCTACTCTGGACCTGAAGCAGAGAAATACTCCTTTACCTTCCACAAGCTTCTACATGATGGAAAACAGAAGGAGGTAAGGTTGTAAGGTCTAAAGAAACCCTCTAACCTCCCAGCGTCAAGCCATATTAAGACAGTGGCTCCCTGCACACAATGAGACACAAACAAGCTGCACAAACACACCAAGTATCACTTAGTTAATGCAAAAGAGGGATTTTTGCCTCTTCTTGATGTAATAGTACTTGACATCTCATCCCTTTCTCTAAAAATCTGATTCAACTTATCAAAAGAACTGCCTTTGAAATTTTCATGTCTTGATTCAGGCCAAATTTATTCCTGACTACTGAAAATGTTAAATACATTAAATACCACATCAACTCTTCTTAGCTAATGGTTTAGCTAACTACACATTACCTCTGATATTTAATTGTTTATGGAATGAACAGCATTCAGTTGGTATATTAAATAAAACAATTTTTTCTCAACACTCTCTCTAATCAATTAATCTAGGTGAGTTTCAAGATGATCTCTAATTTTTTTTTGTCTCTCTTAGATAATAAAGACGCCACCTCTTTGTTTCATCATTCAAAGTCTAGACTAACGTAATAATCTGAGAACTACAAGTCAGTCTAGTATAATCATCAAAATGTCAGAATTTGTATATATATATATATATATATATATATATGTATATATATATAATCTGTAGGTATATATATCAGAATTCTTATCCATTCTAATTTTTTTTCTTCCCCTCAGTTTGAACCTTCTCAGCTTTGCAAGCATGGTTATATTCTCTACAATTTCCTATCTCTACTTTCTGTTTATCAGAAATCCTACATCTACACCTCCAAATGGAATGGAATTTATACTTTTTTCTGCCTCCTTCACCTATCAAAATCCAGTCCTTTCTGTTGTGTGCTTGATCCCCTTTGTTCTCACTTTGCCATGACTTACCAAATATTAGTAAATTAGGAACAGATAAAAACCTTTTTAACGTAACAAAGGAAGTTCATTTTTCTCCGTTCCTGTCCTCTGATAATAGACTGAAAATGAATGTACAAGAGGTTAAAGGAAATCCCTGTGCCTGGCAAAGGTGGGCAGAAGAGCCTCAGAGCACAGTGCAGGTCTGTCTGGCACCTGAGAGAAGAAGAAAAGCAGGACTAGGCAGAAAGAGCCTCAAACTAGTTCTGAGAAATTCTGAGACAGGCTAATAGGGAGCCCCAGAGCAGGGACTATTAAAGGAATCCTGCTTTGTCAAGCAACTGCTTGACTCTAGCACCCCCTCCAAATTCAGTCACTGCATGGAATCAGCCTGGAAAAAGCATGGCCTCGATGTGAGAGATCAGGGTCCAAATGAATGGCAGTCAAAGGTTCTTGATTCCAGTCCTTGCAACAGGTAGATTTGGGCAGTGTTAACGTAAGACCGCCACAATGGGTGCAGGAGAGTAAGCCTTGGTGAGGAAAAAAAGGAAACTGATAGGAATAATTCTAATAAAGGTAAAAATCACTACTTTGAAAGTGAAATGCTATAGAAAGAAATCAAAGGATGACAAAATGAACAGCAGGGAAAAACGCATTCATCCGTTTTAAATCTTAGTATTTAAAGATTTCAGTTCTTCCCCAAATTATCAGTATGTATAATCATATTCAAAATTCTAGTAGTTATTTTTGTCTTCAGATTTATTTATTCATTTATTTTTGGTAAGAAGTTCTCAATTATGATTCTAAAATATTTACAGGAAAACAAAGGGCTAAGTTACTAAACTAAATTTTTTTTTAATACAGAGGAAAAGCCTTCTATTTCATAATTAGATGTTAAAATACAAATGCAGGGATATATTCTTATTCTAATGTGAATGTATTTCAATTAAAGTTAAGTCAATTAATCAAATTATGTACGTGTGTGCATGTGTGCGTGTGTGTGTGTGTGTGTGTGTGTGTGTGTGTGTGTGTATGCTATTTAGCCAATTATTTCTTTACTGATTAGGGAAGGGAGAGAGTCTTTCTCATGTCAGTGAGATTTGGGGTGGAAAGGTGAAATACAAACAAGTGAGGAAACAGAGCTGAAGAAGAGCTTGGCAGCAGGGCTCAGATGACAAAAGACCAAAATTGCAAATGCTGTTGAGGTCAACTTGACTTGGCTCCTTCGTGTCCTTTATATGAGCAAGAACACAAAACAATTGTGTGCTTTGTTATTTCTGTTTCACAGATAAAAAGACAGGCAATATTTTAGCATGGAGGGCTTCAGATTTCTTACTATATTTTTGATAGAAATCTGGCTGTAACAAAAATCAATGTTTATTCATGAGAAATATATTAAATGATGTTTCACACATTCCCACTCCACTTTGTCTTTCCCTTCTCCCCTTGCTCCCCCTTGTCTTGTTTTCTCTTTCCTCTCCTCTTTCCCATTTCCCTCCTCTCTTTTCCTTTTTCTCTCTCTGACTTCACCAGTTTAGTCTTCAACAGAAATAAAGGAATTTGTAAAGGAATATAAAAATTATTACCTCTTACAAACCAAAGTGGTCTGACTTCATAAATTCAGTAGATTTTTTCAAAACATCCCAAATTTTTACATACCTGTTGTGCCTGCCCTTCTAGATAAAATAAGTTAATGTAGTTTAATAAGATTTTATGACTTATTTAATTTCTGAGACCTTTTTAACTGTTCAAATGTGAGACAAATAAAAATGTTTGTATTGCAAATGGCTTTTTATTTAGGAGGCCCCAAGGTTTTGGTAATAGGAAAAGCCGAGATATCTTTACTGTACCAGAAACGGTGCAATACATAGTTAACCTAGGATTTTATTCATCATAAGAAAGTGCTGCCCTGGCAGGGTTTCATGTAGCTGCTGAGTCTAGTTCTCTTTTTAAAAATGTATTCCTCAATGCTGAAGAGCACCCTCTGAAATCCATTGTCTAGTCAAATCTACTAAATGAGGGGTTGAGGGACTTTAAAATTACACATATTTTCAGCCCTTCTGAGAATCTTATTCATACCACAAAACATTGTTCTGGATGCAGTAGAGAGGCTTAATTACACACTGAAGATAAAAAGATAAAGCGATGAGACCTGTAGGTGGGATGGAAATGATTATCCATAAGTATAGAGAGACTGAGCTTGCTTGGAGCTTACATAACTAATTGCCTACACCCGGCTGGCATTTGCATGAACATTTTCTATGAAAGCCTAAATGCTTGTGAGATCTGTTGGCATAAACAAAAGAAACAGATGTTTCAACTTTGATACCAAGCAAACTTGAAAAGAAAACTATAAATTTAAGGAAAGGCAAACTATAGAGGACATTTTGAACAAGGCCCATCTTTTTGGAAGCTCTAGCATTTAAAATGCTACTGTTATAGAACAATTCTTAAATGAAATCTACAAGCTCCTTTTTTAATTATAAGGTTTTCAGATTCTGCATTATATGTAAATATGCATGAAAATATGGAGTAGCTCAGCATTCATTTCTCCATAATAAACACGGAACTGTGCAGTCAAGTATCCTATTAGAGGGAAATGTAAATTTAGAAAATCATGGTCTTGTTTTCCACCAGAACATAGACTGAATTCTTCCACCCACCCCCAAGATCAGCCTCAAGTGGTGGAAACATCTGTGTGGTATATATCACAAGGCTACCTTGAAATATCTCCCCCAAGAAGTCCTAATGCCTCAAACTCCCACCATAATTAGTAGATAAAGGAAAACTTATAAGTTGTATTGCATGATACTGGAACACAATCAGTACCCTTGATAACTAAACTTAAAAGCAATTATATAAACTACCCAGAAGAGTTACACTCCATAAATAATTCCTCTACAAACAAGAATTATTTTCACTCTCATAACTTAATGATACAAAGATAGCATAATTTTCAAATGAGCAGGGGATTTGAATAGACATTTCTCTGAAGAAGATGTATAAATAACCAATTAGCAAGTGAACAGTGTTCACCATCTGTAGCCATAAGGGAACCACAAATCAAAACCACAGATATACCACTTCACACTCACTAGGAGGGCTGTAATAAAAAAAAAGTTAGATAATAAACATTGACAAGAATGTAGAGAAATCCAAAACATGCATGCAATACTGGTGGGAATATGAAATTGTGTAGTCACTTTGGTAAACAGTCTTGACTGTTCCTCAAAATGTTAGATATGGAGTTCCCTCTTAGGGCAGTTCCACTTATGGTATAAATTCACAAAAAAATGAAAACAGATGTTCACAAATTTCAAATTCGTCTCCAAATTTACATAGCTGTTTTTAAATGTGAATAATGCAAATGCCCATCAATTGAAGAGTGGATTAAAAATATGCCATATTCTAACAATGAATATTATTTGTCAGCTAAAGGAATATATGACAGTTTATAACACAGATGAATCTTAAAAACATTAGGCTGAGTGAACAGAGCCAAAATAAAAAAAGACCATTTGTTTTATGATTCATTTTATAAGAAATGGCATAGTCACAGTAGACAAATCCAGAGAAGTAGAAAGCAGATTAGTGGTTGCCTTAGGATGGGAGGTTGGTGTGGGGGGGGGGGCAGTGGATAGAAAGTAACCATTATTGACTAGTTTCTTTCCATAGTGAAAAAAAAATGTGCTAAAATTAGATTGTGGTGAGGGTTACACCACTCCATCAATATACTAAAAACAATTGAATTGTTCAGTTTACACGGATCAAGTAGATTATATGTGAAATAAGTGTGCTTTTTTTTTAAAAAAAAAAAAGGATTATTTTCATATTAGTAAACTCTTTAAGTAAAAAAAAATTATTTAAAATCAAATTTTACTTAGTAATGACAACCTATTACTGGACCCCTACATTTATTTTAGTGGTTTATAACTTTATCTAATCAATCATTTAACCTATTGATTGGCACAAATACTCAAATGTTTTCCTTCTACTTCCATAATCCTTAAAGTTCTTTATCATTTACTTTCCCATTTCCGGATATTATCACCTTTCCTCTGTTATTACTTTTTTTTTTACTTCTTGGACATAAAAGGATTAAAAATGCTGTGGTTACTCTTTTCTTTTTGGTACTAAGAATTGAATTTAGGGTCGCTCAGTCACTGAGCCACATCCCCAGCCCCTTTTTATTTTTTTCTTTTGATACAGGGTCTTGATAAGTTGCTTAAGGCCTCGATTAAGTTGCTGAGGTTGGTTTGAACTCACAATCCTCCTGTCTAGGCCTCCTGGGCCACTGGGATTACAGGACTGCAACCACACCCAACAACTGTGGTTACTCTTATGGCGCCATGATAGGATTGTTGATATTCTTTTCAACCCTAAAATTTTCCACTGTCTTCATTGACTTTTTACTCTTGAGTCCATGCTAAGATATATCTATTTCTTTCTTATATTCTCTTTGCTCCCTCTTTTCTCCTCTCTCTAAAGTTAATTATTCTTCAAAATTTTGTCTTCAAAGCTCTGATTTATCTTCTTACATTTGTCCCATTGGTTAAGAAACATGAATTTATTTCTCAGGCCTATCTTATCTTCTAGGTTTGAAACATATTTTTCAATAACTCAAATGAATATTTTCAATTTTATCCTCCAAGTTTATCTTAGTGTATCTAAAAACACACATATTCAACCAACACTTAAAAATCTCCTGCCTGGCGTCAGAGATTATACTAAGCAGGGTAAATATCAAAATAATTAGAAATTTTACTTGTCCATAATGTGTTTACAGTCCATTAAAATTAGATAGATAGGTACACAAATGAATGAATAAAATGTTTCAGCTCCCATGACAGATTTTTATACCTCATTTCCAATTCTCATTTCTGGAGTCATATTTCAGGTTTGTATATTTTAGTAATAATGTTCATACTGATCTGCTTAACATAATCTCTCCCTACCCAAAATTAAGCTCTTATAAACAACTGCCTATTTATTTTCTGCTCACAATCTTTAATGGTTCTCTATTGTTGAAGGATCAAGTATAAATTCTAGATCTTCACCATCAAGAAGACCCTTCATGTTTTGGTCATCTTTTCTGCCTTGTCCCCTCTGTCTCCCCACAGCCTCTCTCCAGCTAATCTTAGTTGCTTACTTTTTGACATGTCTTAAAAAGTTGTTGCCATAAGTTTGTTCAGAATACTTTTAATTTCTTGCTTCTCATATTGTTTAAAATTTTGTTAGCTTTGAAACAAAAATATATTTATGACTTAAGACCAAAAACTAAAAAGGTAAAAAAGAAAAAAAAAAAGGTTGTTAGTCCTTTGTGGTTGTTACTCCACAAAGGTTGTTACTCCATTGTGGATGTTTTTGGTTGGAGAATAGTTTTATACCAAATAATGTTTTGTGATACCTAAGTTTCTTTTTCTTATGAGTTTGTCATCCCTAATGGCATTGAAGTCATTGGCATCTGGCAGGCAGTAGGAAAAGAATATGAAGTGTTGGCTCTTGGGATGATGTCACGGGCCAAGTCTGGAAGTGGCACCTTTGCTTTGGTTTACAGTCCAATAGCTAGATTTCATATATATATTGCATGCCCAACAGCAAAGGAATGCATGAGTCAAAAGACAAGAGGAACTGTATTTGTGAACACCTAGCACTCTGCCACTTTATCTTCCCTATGATTCCCCACTAAAAAGAATCTATTTATTAATCAGTCAGACCAAATTCTAATTCTTCTGAAAAGCATTTTGTAACTATCCCAAATTGGAGTGAAAATGTCCTGTTCCGAAGTTTTACATTATCTATTGCCTTTGTTTTATTTTTTTATATTTGTCACTCACTATATTACAAATATATATATATATATATATATATATATATATATATATATATTATTAAGCATATCTTTTCTTTTGCAATGGAATTTAAAATTCCTTGCAGGTAGGAATTATGACATACAATTTTGGCATCACTCATTCATTCAACATGTATTGATTGGAAGACTATAATATATAGGTCTTTATAATTAGTACCATCAGGAATACAAAAATTAATTAGGAATTGTCTCTGGACCTATGTTGTCATTTTGGAATTTAGTTCAGAAAGCATTGCCATGAGTAAGTGCTTTGAGTTCTTTTAGACTAAGGAGGAATATATTCAAATGGTCACCCATACCTTGAGACTTTAATTAGGTACCAGCATGATATTATGTAAATGAACAAAATATCAAATACTGTGCTTTACCTATCCTCCTGTATTGGTGAGCCACTGATTATCAAGCAGAAAAGGCCTTCCCTACTATTATGAACAGATTTAGACAGATCATGGCCATTACCGGAAATAGCCTTTCTTGTTACCACACCAGTAGAGCTATGCTTTAAGATTAAATTTTTGAGATGTATAACATTCTACATAATAAAATTCTGAGGTTGCTGCATAGTACTCTGCATGTCCATGAACAGTACATATGCACCAAGAACTGAGATCTAAGAAAGAGGAAACAAACGTAAAATGAAGCACAAAGGAAAAAACAGATGCAAGAATTTTGGCCAAATATATGGAAGAACTTATTAAAAATTAATTAACCTTGAAATGGCTTATTACATCTTTTTTATCCCTAGAAAATGTTAGGTATGTTGCAGTAAATGCAAATGCTACAATCCAAGGGATAAAATAAATACCTTCTAGAAAGGTCCTCCCCATGTTTCATACCCTGAGTTCTAAGGCTTGAACTATTTTTGTTTCCTTTCTGTAATTGCTCAGGGAGGAGCCTATTCGATGAAAGTAAAAGCAGCTCTATTTCTTTCTTTTTTTTCCTGACCACTCCAAGATCTGTTTTTGCACAACTTTGTAAGTATTTCAATTACTTGTTCCCTCAACAATCCTGCAGAGAAGCTCTGCCCCTGCCCCCATCCTCCTTTTATAGATGAAGATATTGAGGTTAAGTGATTTTCTCAGGGTTACAAAGAGACCTAGCAGCAATGGAGGAATGAGAACTAGCAGTTCAACCTTCTGGTGGATGAATAGATTGCGTTTCTGAGCAGCTTTGCTATTATATTGCAAAGAGGCCACTCAGACAACTGGCTGAATGTGGGAGTCCAGGAAATGAAAGGCAGGCGGCAAGGAGAGCATTTTCCTTCTTATTAATGACATAGGCAATTGTCTAAAGTTGGAAATAAAGGCCCTTTAGAGAAAGCCTTTTTTTTTTTTTAAAGAGTACAAACAGCAGGACCCTCAAGTGGGAACTTTCCTTCAATGAGACCATTGTCTGTCTGCTTACAGACAGTGCTGCTGAGGAAGCTGGGCTCCTGATCGGAGATGTGGTGCTGTCTGTCAATGGTACTGAGGTCACCAGTGTCGAGCATGCAGAAGCTGTGCACCTTGCAAGGAAAGGTAGGTGGGCCAGTTAGTTACAGAGGAGCAGAGAGCTGCAATGCACAGCTCAAATGTGAGGAGGGGGACAACTGCACAAAGGAGACAAATGCACTTCACTCCCAAGTTGCCTCTTTAAAACTTTGTCATCAACATAATTTTTCATAAGAATTAAAGCACATGTCTAACTGATGTACTTTTAGTATTGATGGTCAGTCGAAAAATAAAACCAGAAAAATGGCAGTAAGAGGAACACTCTTTATTACCAATATATTTCTTTAAATTCCTTGCACACAAACACACACACAAAAAAGATATTCTCATTACAAGGATCCACTTATTATTTCTTTTTTTCCTACTTACATCCCTTATTCCCTTCCTTTCTTCCTTTTTGTTTTTTCTTTTTATCAGTATATAGAGTTAAGAGCCTCAGGCTTTTAATGTAAAAAAAAAAAAGAGCAAAAGAAGAAAACGAAATCAGTCAATCAACCAATCAATCAATCTCTGGTCTAAAGCTTCTGGAGATTCTGCAAGGGCCACCTGAGGCTTCCATTTAAAACAATTCTAACAAAGATGAAAAAGACCACAAGAACAGTGCTAATGCATGCCACATACCCTTGCATCCCCTCACATTGAACTTTGTGAAAAGGTTAATATTGTCATCCTTTCTGCAAAACAACTTACTTTTTTTGGACCATGTTAGGAATCCTTATCTCCCTGCAGACCTAAAAATACACAGCTGGACAGTGTTGTGTTCTACCATGGGACTATTTGGTATAGTATCCATTCCTGGTTCCCTAAATGATGTATAAATACTTCAGTGTCCCTGAAGTATATTATCAGACAATAAGATATTTAAAATGTGTGCCCTTGGGAGAAGACACACTTCTCAAGCAGTAGGTGTCACTTGCCTTTCTCATGTTTAGGGGTTAGCAACAGCGAGAGACTTCTCCAGACGAGCACAAGAAAATCATTAACAAGTGCTGTGTCCTGAGGAGTGTTCTGAACTTTTTTTGAGATAGAATTTGGCTTGGTGTTTTGCTGTTCTGTACTACTGGTACTGGGTCTACCAGGAATCCAAGTACACTGTCAGTTAAGCTTATGTAGCAACGACATGTAAGTCCTCCAAAAACATTTATGGTTTATGGAGAACAGTTGAGAAGTCAAAGTAATATTATCATGATTTTCATAATGAATTGATAGTATCCCATACCATAAGAGAATTTTACCCCTTGCTTCTGGACTTAGTTGTTCCTAGGTTCTTTCTCAGAGATAATTGCTTTATATAATATTTTTTAGTTAAATAAACCATTGCTAATATTTTTACTCTTAATATCTCTATTTTTCCCCAAGAAGTTTAATATTCTTTATAGTTCTGAACCATTTCACCTCAATATATCAGTTAATGGAAAGCGGAAAATATCTCTACAACTTGAATGGAGGGGTTTCTGGGTTCTGACAAGGTGATGATGTTGGTAGTGGGAGAAAGGCCAAATTCACCACCCTGGCCTGTGCTGCCCCTGGGAGCTATTGGTAAGATGGATTTATCTGCTGTTATAACCTACAATAAACCATTTCTTGTTTGCACACTGCTGCTCTCCAATGAGGACTGTGGACCTGTGTCTTTGCCAATCTTCAAATCCAACATTCTAGATCTGAGATGCTCAATTAAAGACAGAAAGAGACTGGGGGTAGGGGGAGATCATTTCACACCAATGTTTGTGTGAGAGAGGTGGAAATTACAACTAATAGTAAAAGAGAGCTAAGCATCTCCTATAAGAAATAGGTGTGGCCCTGGGTGACAAATTCTCCATTCCAACACCACTTAAAGCCATAAAAATGGCAGCATCTATTGGGGGCAGTCAGTGAGGTGAGCCCAGCTGGTTTGGGGAGTTGATTAAACCTCACTCAGGCATAATCTGCACATTCCTAAAATTAATTGATTATAGCAAAGATTTTAGTTGAGAAACAGTGGAGTCTATGGCAGAAGAACAAGGAGATTCCCTGAGATTCAGAATCATCTGGTAATGAAGTAAATGACACAAATTCAGTAGCTGGGACAAGACACCAATCTGAGAAGCTTATGGCCCTGAGGAATACCTTGTTACCACCACCATTTACTCACCAGGGGGGATACCAACTATGGCCTGGAATTTAAACCATCTCCCTGTACACATTTTCTTGGATTTTTAAAACAATTCCAGAGCAATAGGAGATGTCTAGTAAAAATAATAAGACATCTGAGAAACACAATTACAATAAAAGAATGATAACATACAAAAAAATCTATAGCAAGCAAAGCAAAATAAATGAACACATCTGATAAAACAAGCATTTAAAATAAGATCAATAAATATTAAAAAATGGTGAAGGAGGACATTCATAGAATATTATATATGAAGCAGAGAAGCAAATGTAAAGAAGAAGTAATTGTCAGTACTAGATATAAAGAAGACAGTTGTTGAAATTATTGGTGTAGTAGGTGAATTGAGTAATGAGAAATATAGTAGAAAGATTTTTAAGTCATCCAAACTATTTAGAGTAAACACTCTTAAAGGAAGTATCAGAAGAGTTCAAAAAATGAAAAAAAATTAAATACATAAGAACAGTTAAGAAATACAGATAATATTAAAAAATGTGATAGTATTTCAATCAAGAGTGCTTGAAGGAAAAACTCAAATACATGAAACAAAAAATATTTTTAAGAAAAGTAAAAGACTTCTCCATAATTAATGAAAGAGAGAATTGAGAAAATGCTTACAGATTACTCAATAGATAGGGGTAAAACCCTCAAAATGGCATATTGATGTGAAATTTAAGATATCAAAGAAAAAGAGAAAAATTTTAACTTTCAGGAGATAAAAAAAATCATATTATCACTAAAGGAACTGAAATTTGATTGGCATTGAACTTTTTAATAGCAACACCAGAATGCTAGAATATGATGGAGTAATATTTTCATAGTGTTACAGGAAATTAGCAGTATGACTCAATAGTCAACTAAACTATTACTTAAATGTAAGTGCACAATAAACACATATGTTGGCATTTATAGCTTTAGAAAAAAATTGTTTAAAATATTCCCACATGAAACTGTACAAAGAAGAAATATAAATCCAGAATGGTTTTATGCTAATCATGGGAAATAGAAGTGAAGAAATAACTCAAAGTTTCCCATTGTCCATATTAGCCTCCAGCCAGGACAAAACAATTTTATTTAACTCAGAATTTACTAAACTCAAAAAGTGATTAAAATATCCAAATATAAAGTAAGCATCAATAATAGATAATGTAAGCAGGATGACAGTGTAAGAAGTGCGAGACTATCCTTTCTTGCACAAACATACCAATTTAGCAACTATTCACAGACAAATTCCCATTTTGAGAAATCTGGATATTAGGTAAAAAGTTGCCTTATCCCAGAAACAATAAATCAACCTCACTAAAGCTAGAAGGAAGATTTGTGACATTCTCTCACCTGAATTCTTACACCCACTACTGCACCCACCATATGATCAGGAAAAGAACCCCTAGTTGCTACCTTCTCTAAGAAGAAGGGAAGGGTTGGTATGCACATCAAACACTGCAACTTTCCCAGTGGAGTTCCAGAGGACTGGCTTTTAGTCTTGAAGATCAGACATGGAAGTGTCAGCTGGTAAGCACCATAATCTTTCCTTGCTCAGCAAAGAACAAGGAGAAAAAATTCTAGCTCTTAGCTAAACCTAGGGATGGAAAGATTTGATCTATATGTGCAAGAGCTTCCCAACATCTCCATGACTGCCAAAAGAACTGGCATTCATTTAGCCAATCTTGGAATATCAATAGGTCTGATGCGTCCAGATCATAAAGAAGTTAAATTGTCCTTGTTTGCAGGCAACATGATCTTATATACAGATAACTTAGATGCCAAAACAACAAAGAATTGAATTCTGTCAAGTTGCAAGATAAAAAAATCAATATAAAAAAATTACCTATTATTCTATACACTAACACCAAGGTATCTGAGAAGGAAATTAGGAAAACAATATCATTTATAATAGCACTGAAAAGAATCAATTACTTAGCAAGAATTTACCTAAGGAAGTGAAAGATTTATACACCAAAAACTACAAAACATTGATGAAAGAAATTAAGAAGATACAAGCAATGGAAAGGTATCTTGGGTTCATGGATTGGAAAACTATTAAGAACAGATAATAAATATCCATACTACCCAAAGTAATCTATACATTCAGTGCAATGACTATCAAAAACCCAGCAGCAGTTTTTTTTACAGAAGTAGAAAAACCAATTATAGAATTCATATGGAAACACAAAAGACTACAGATATACAAATCAATCTTGATAAAAAGAATAAGGACAGAGACATCACATTTTTATTTCAAAATATATTTCAAAATGACAGTATAGTACTTGGGCTGGGGTTGTGGCTCAGTGGTAGAGTGCTTATCTCACATGTGTGAGGCACTGGGTTTGATCCTCAGCACCACATAAAAAAAAATAAATAAAGGTACTTAAAAAAATATGGTACTGACATACAAATAGACAAATAGTTCAGAAGAATATAACAGACAGCCCAGAAATAAAGCCATGCATATATGGTCAATTGATCTTTGATGGCATATCAAGAATGCAAAATGGGGGGAAATGGTGTCTTCAATGTATGGTGTTGAAAAAACTGAATATCCACATGCAAATGAATGTAATTGGATCTTTATATTACACCATACACAAAAATCAATGCAAAATGAATTAAAAATTTAAGAACTAAAACTCCTAAAAGAAAAAAATTGAAATTTTTTTCATGATATTGATTTTAGCAGTGATTTTTTTATATAAAAACAAAAATACAGGGGCTGGGGATGTGGCTCAAGTGGTAGCACGCTCGTCTGGCATGCGTGCGGCCTGGGTTCAATCCTCAGCAACACATACAAACAAAAATGATGTGTCTGCCGAAAACTAAAAATAAATAAATAAATATTAAAAATCTCTCTCTCTCTCTCTCTCTCTCTCTCTCTCTCTCTGTCTCTCTCTCTCTCTAAAAAAATAAAAATAAAAAATTAAAAACAAAAATACAGGTAACAAAACCAAAAATAAATCAATAGGATACATCAAACTAAAAACATTCTCATTATAGTTAATATCCAAAATGTATAAGGAATTTCTAAAGCTCAAAAGCAAAAATAAAAAAATTAAAAAGAAAAAGAAAAAAAAAACATAGTAATCCAATTTAAAAATGAGCTAAGGATTTGATACTTCTCCAAAGAAGACATGCAAAGAGCCATCAAGAATACAAAAAAAAAAAAAAAGATCAGAAATGCAAATCAAAATCACACTTGAGATATCACCTCATATCTGTCAGGACGGCTACTACAAAAATAAAATAAAATAAAAACTGTAGACAACATGTGTTGGAAAGGAGGTAGAAAAATTGAAATCCTTGCATACTGTTAACAGGAATATAGAATGTGCAGCTATTATGGAAGATAGTATGAAAAGACTTCAAAAAACCAAAGAGAATTACTGTATGACCTAGGACTCTCAGTTGTGGGTGTTTTTTCAAAGGGAATGAAATCAGGATCCCAAAGATCTGCACTCCCATGTGCATTGCAGCACTCTTCCTAAAAGATAAGATGTGGAAACAACCTAAAGATTCATTGGTAGATGGATTAAAGAAAATGTGGTACATAAATAATTAAATACCATTCAGCATTTTAAAAAGAAGGTAATTCTGCAAAATATGTCAACATGGATGAAACTTGCGGATAGTATGCAAAGTGAAATAATCCAGTCACAGGAAAAAACACTGAATGATTACATTATGTGATGTATTTCAAATAGTCAAAATCATAGACGCAAAGAATATAATGGAGGTTTCCAGGAGCTAGACGAAGGTAAAATGAGGGAGTTGTTAATCTAACGAGTATAAAATTTAAGTGTTGCAACTGAATAATTTCTAGACATATCCAGAACATTTTACCTGTAGTCAACAATAGTGTGTTATACACTTAAAAATTTGTTAACAGGGTAGACACCAGGCTAAATAAATACATAAATTTTTATTATTAATTCTTATATCAGTAAAAAGAATTGATATTTAAAATAAAAAAAAGTATTAGTAAATTTGAACTTCATTCATAGGCTTAAAGAAAATAAATTCTATATCCTACAGAGCATACATACTCTTTTTCTGAATACAAAAGAACATTCACAAAAATTGACAATATATTAAGCTAAGAATGAAGCCTCAATAAATTTTAGGCATTTGACATCATATAGATTATATTCTCTATCTATAATGTAATTAAGTTAAATTAATTAATAAAATAATAACTTTTTAAGTCCACTAAACTGTAGGAATAGCAGTTTTCTTTCATAACTTGAGAAAGACTATCTGCCTATATTAGTCAGCTTTCTGTTACTATAACCCTGTTACTATGACAAAATACCTGAAAAAAAAAATAAACTTAAAAAGATAAAAAGTTTATTTTGGCTCATAGCTTCAAAGATTTCAATTCATGATTGCTTGGACTTGCTGCTTTGGGCTTGTGGTGGCACAGTCTATCATGGCAAGAATGCCTAGGAGGGGAGGCAAAAGAGACAATCAGAAAGCAATAGAGACAAAACAAGGGAACAGATTCTCAGTGTCCTTTCAAGGGCACAACCCCAGTAACTTCATTTCTTTCCACTAGGCCCCACCTCCTAAAGTTTTACCACCTCTCAATAGCATGACAGTTTGGCTACCAAACCTTCAGCATATGGTCCTTTGGGGGACTTAAGTAACACTACATACAGTAACACTACCCAAATCCTAATCATCAAAAAAGTACACACACAAGATCAAAACATAACAGAGAAACTCTGAACACATTTCTTTTTATATTGAAAAAAGACAATGCTGATAATAACAACCCTATTTATCAAAATATCAAAGGGCCTGACGAATCCAATAACACATGCAAGAGAAGTAAAGAGAAATGTCCTGGCAGGAAAGAGAAAAAAAGTTATCCTTGGCAGATTATATGCGTATAACTGAAAGCAGTCCAGCATCTAGAACTAAGTAGACAAAGACTGACCAAACCAAGATCACCTTATAAAAATCAGTAGTATTGGCTTATATCAGTAAAAAACAAAAAGAAAATAATATATGATTAACATTATCAACCAAATTATAGGGTAGGTAAGAATTAATCTAACAAAAAAAATGTACAAGAACTTCATGGAAAAAAATATTTAGGATTCCCTCAAGGTACATAAAAGAAAATTTAAATACCTGGAAATGGGGTGGAAAAATTTGTAAAGATCTTAATTCACCCAAAATGAATATAAAAATTCAATAATATTCCAATAAATTTTTAATAAATTGTGTGCAGCTTGTCACATTTATCCTCAAATATGTAGAAGACTAAATATCTGCAAATAACTATGTCATTTGTAAATAAGGCAAGCCATAGCAAAGGACTTTTCATACCAGATATTAAGATATATTACAAATCCATAACAATAAATAAAAGGTGGAGTTCTTCCACAGAACAGATAAAGACTAGTGGAAAGAAAAGGACCAGAAGGCTCAAAAACATACTCAAATATTAATCAAAACTTTATATATGGAAAAGGTAACCCCACAAAACAAAGAGGAGAGGACAAAATTTCTAAAAAATCTCACCTTTATAGAGAAGTTAGCTGGATTCAAGCATTATGGCTTAACCTTTATACCTTTTACAAATGTGGACTTCAGCTATATTAAAGACTCCTATTGTAAAGTTAAAAGCATTGTCAATAAAAGAAATTGGTAGGAGAATAACTTTGTCATTAATCAAAGAAATGCAAATTATCAACAAGATGATAGTTTAAATCCAAAAGATTTGAAAAAACAACAAGGATTGAAATAATAGAAATACAAGACAGAAAGGATAAGGAAATGAGCCTCCTCGTGCACTCCTTAGAAGATGCAGGCATTTCAGAGAGCAATCTTGCAGTGACTAGGGCAGTACCTATAAATCTTATGTCCTAGCAGTTGCACTTTAGTGTGAACAACCCAAAAAAAAACTTGCAAAGGGACCCATGCAAGGGCATTTGTTGCAGTGTTCTATGTAGTAGAAAAAGAATTACAGGCAGTTTGGGTGGCCATCACTAGATGAAAGGATAAGTAAACCACAAGAGATTCACACTCTGCGTTTCTACACCTCTCTTCACAACGGTAGCCAGGACCATGAATAGATTTGTAAAACATGGTTTTGAGTTGAAAATAAAAGAGAGAGGAGGGGAGAAACAAAGCAGGGTGAGAGAGAAAGATATAGAACTACATCTTAGCATAATATTGTTTCTAAAAATAAAACAATTTACACAAATACCACAGTCAGTGTGTTTTGTAAGGGACAGAATGCCTGATGAGAAAATAAAGTAAAACAAAACAAAATGAAATAAAGCAAAAAGAGGTCTTACAGAGAACCATGTGCCAGAATCTGAGTGTGACAATCAGCTGATCTGAGAATCAAGAACACCAGAGTTCAACAGCAACAGAGGAATGCTTCCTGATATAGGCAGATAGTCTTTCTCAAGAAAGGGGAACCCAAAAAATAACTTTAGCCCCATCTACATTCTAAAATATATGGGCAGTAATGGTGAAAGAAGGCAGAACAAAACAGAATTACTGGGGAGGGTGGGTCTACAAGAAGAATATACGTGACCATGGAATTGATCTATATTTGTGAACATCAAATCACTTTTTGCCACATGTTGAATCCTAAATCTAGCTGTATATTAGTCACTGGTAAGAAATTTGTGGTCATGGTCTGCACATTTGTAATTTGAGTTAACTCTCCCTAATGATTCTTTCACAAACAGCCCTGCATCAGAGCACGGCATCTCAGAGACATGCTATGGCCCTATGATTACAAGTGTGTTTTCTTAGACTCCAACACCAGTGGTACCTCCCCAGACTAGCGTGACAAAGGGGATTTATAGAAGATTAGAAAGTCTAATTTTATAATTAGGATTACTATTTAATAGTACTGATCACACACACCTGTTAAAATACCTTGATTTTGCTGACAGGAAGACCAAAACAAATTTTTTTAAAGTGCTCAGTGTCACATTGTGATGACAATGTCTCTGTGTGAATATTTGTTTTAGTTAGGTGTCCCTTACTTTCTGTTTTTGGCTTTTCTATACTTGTATAGGGCAGACTCAAAGAGAAGATTTAATATATATTTGCAGACTCAAATAGAAGATTTAATCAACAATAAAAAAAAGAGTAAAGGAACACAGTAAAGCTTAATCAGTCCAGAATCCTTCACCTTCTTCTGGGCTACCTTGCTTCACTAAGTGCAGGCTTCACTAAAATCAAGCACACAGGTATCTCTGGAAGCCAGGCCCTCAGCTGTGAAGCACACAGCAAGCCCTCAGAGACAGTACTTGTCTTGCACATTTCTCCTCTGTGCTGACGAGGGTGGTAGAGTTTGTCTGACAGCAGAGGTGTGACTCTGACACAGTTTAAGATTGGTGGCATAATAAGAAGACGGTAAGCCAAGGAGAAAGTGTGAATTAGAAAAAGAAATTATTTTTCTCTTTCCTGTAGCTGTAAATAACCTCACACAACTCCTTACTTTCAAAGCTATGGGCCAAAGTGCTAGGGAAGAAGAGCTTGCTGGGTAGCTTTTGTTTTGAAGAACATCTCACCAAAGAGCTAAATTTGCTAAAGGTTTAGTTTTCAAGCTTTTTTTCATCTAATGAAACTGGAAGTTCTCTTGACTCTTTAATCTCAGGCTGCAGATATTTACTTTCCCTCATCCTTCATCCCACCCACCACCAAAAAACAAGCAAGATGTCCAGAAAAGGAAAGTAATTCTTCAGGTTGGAGAGATACATAGAAAAAGAAGCAAAGGAGGGAGCTAGTTTTGTTGCTGAGAAATATAGGGACTGAAAATGGAAGCAGGCAGAGAATGGTAAATCATAATCAAGGAAAGGAAGAAAGGGAAGTTGGTGGCAAAGACTGTGCTAAATAACAGAGCCTCTTGGAAACTGAGAGGTACCTGAGAACTTGCAACTCAAATTGTAGTCAAACATTACCTGAGAGCTTGTTACAAATTCAGAATCTCAAGCCTCATGCAGACCAACTGAGTGAGGATATGCAGTTTAGCAAACCACTGGCTGATTTGCATTCTTATTTGATTTTTAAAGCATTGAACTAAAGACACTTTCTAATTTTAAGCTCCCAGTAAGTTAATAAATATATGATAACAAAACCAGGAGGCTTTAAACATTCCTACTTGACAATTTAGTTCTTTTAACATACACACACACACACATACACACACACACACACATACACACACACATATTACAATGACTATACTAATAACTTTTTTTGAAGGTAACATCAATTGTCTAAAATCTTAAATTAAGCTTCTCTGTGAATGTCAGATCCAAGTTCTCTGGGCCCTGATAGAATTGGATGAATAGTATAAAAACCACCACTGCCCGACAGCTGTTTGGAACTCAGAAACTCCCGATGCATCCGGCTCATGTCCGAAACCTGCTTGTGAAAAACTTTCTTCTACTATGATGACACTATGCTGCAGCAGGGCCATCTGTATCCCTACCCCAGAGAGAATTTTTTGTGGTGCACCAAGTTTTGTTTATGGCCAGACTGAAATACAAGCTTGGCCTGATCAGTATCAGAGAAACCCATATGCAGACTATGTAAGCAAGAGGAAAATGACCTCAAGGGGCACCCACTGCAACAGTACATAAATAAATTGGCAGATGTGTCAACTATGCATATTAGTCCAGGAGTGCAGTTCTTTGGGGACTGAAGTCCAAAGACAAAGACATTTGTGGGTTGCTGGTCAATCCGGAGCATTTCTTCTAATTTTTTTGGATGTGTTTTTGACAGGAGCTTAAGGGCAGTTCAATAAATTAAAATGTATTTACATGGCAATGAAGAATTATCTTGACACACAGAGAGTTATTTAATTACCAAGGTGCATTGCGTGCTGCTAAAGTTAAGACTGTGTCAGCCTTTCTGGGACAAATCTTTATTTTCAGGGCCATGTGGCTCAGCCAGGAATGATCCCCTGGGTTGGAGCTTGTCATTTATAGAAGAGGAGTCTCCTCACTGACCCCCATTTCCATAGACAGCTCTAAACAGATCGGTAATCTCAATGTCAGACATCATGATGAAGTCAGTGCAGCCAAGGCCAAATGTCCCCCTTCAGGGATGTGGCCTCTCTCTCAGAGGAATTGTAAATGAAGTCATACCCCATTTGCAGTCTTCAAAGCATGTCAGGGTTGCTGTCTGTCTGAGTGACATTCAGAGTGTTGTCTTGAGACATCATAAGATAGGTGTGTGATAAAAGTCTATGTCCACATTGGCAGCATCAAAGCACAATGACCTCGTATTAACAGGGACAGGGACAATTTCCCCAAGCTACACACCATCCAGTCCTATGGGGAAGAAGATGCCATTAAATCCAAGCACCAAAGGCTTTCTAAGAAAGAGAAGATAGGAATCTGGAAGCTCAGGGTTAAAGTCTTAGCTTAAGTCAGATATGTAGGTGGGGGGGAAGCACTTTAGCCCTCCTAGATCTTCTTCTACTTCCAAGTTCAAGGGTTGGTAATCGATTTTGATGAGAGACATTATTGGAAACAGTGTCTTAAATCTTCCCTTTTGCTTATTCAAGCAGTGACTTAAATCTTCCCTTTTGCTTACTTGGGTCAAATAGGCCCGAAATGAAAATGAACAGAACTGAGTCCACAATTAGAACCAATAGGTCATTATGGTTGAATGAAAGAACTGTGTCCTGGAAGTCAGGACACCTGGGTCCTGTATCTGACTCAACCCCTTGTAAGATGTGAGTCCTGGAGGAAGTCACTTTACCTCACCAATTTGTATTTTCCTAAAAAACATGAGGGTTTTAATTGCTAAGGAATTCGTTTCATTCCTAAGCTAAAATTCTATTTAATTCCATTTCTAAAAGCTATAACTGTTTCCTCATCTACTCCTGAACAGTAGTGTCCTTCCAGTTGATTTTAAGATTTCTAGCCACTGAACCATCTTATGTTCATGCCTTTAGGTCCAGACATCTTGACTTTGGTGGTGGGATCTGACATCAGCCACTGTCCCAATACCCCCCGGCCCACCTGCCGTGGCTATCTACATAAGAGGACTCACTCTGGCTTCATGAAGGGTTGGAGGAAGAGGTGGTTTGTGCTGAAACATGATGGCTGTCTCCACTATTACAAACATAAAAAGGTAACTGAGGGTATGGGTAAGGGCTGGCCCCGGGAGAAGAACAAGAAGCAATAGGCAAAGCAGTCCTATGAACTATTCTGTGTCCCAAGTATTCTCTTGTTTGGTGCCATGTTGCAGGATTCTGGAAACAGTGTTCTCTTCTGTGACTTTTTAGAAACTTTTTCTTTCTTCAAAAGCCTGGAGAATTATAATTTATTTTCTCTGCTACTGCATAAATCAAGGCTGGCATAAGTTTCTATCTTGTCTGCTCCTATTTTCATCTTCTCTGTGAAAACTTTCTTATCAAAGCCAAGAAAATAAGAACCAAACTGAATATTTAGAGAAATCAAGGTGGACCTAAGGCAAAGCACAGCTGGTCCGGACTGAAGAGCTCAGGCACTGTTCCCTGTGTGATAAGACTCGGATGTCATTAATGCTCCTGAGGCAGAGCACCAGGAAAGTGGCCTGGAATACCTTCTTTCATTTTCCAAAATCTCTTAGGTGATGTCTACCTATAGGTGAAAATTGGAATCATCTAGGGAATATTCTCAAAATATGCAAGCTTAGTTCTCCTCCCAGATGTTTCTCATTTGGCAGGTCTGGGATGGAGCCCAGGCCCATACATATGGGGAAAGCATTTCAGGTGGTTCTAATGTGCAGTTCACATTTTGTCAGCATAAGTGTTTTATCAGCCCCATGAAATCCAGTGTCTAATACTTTTTAATCAGATGCAAACATGGTAAAAACAGAGGTTTCACGTGGACATCTCAATTTCCAGTTTCTCTTGAAATAGTCTGGGTGTTGACAGGAGCTAGATGGACTCTTTTTCCTAAGAAGTGCATACACTCTCCCATCTGTTAAAGGACCACCTACAGGCTTCACTTTGACATTATTTGTGAGTTCAAAGCAGGAGTTTTGATCTTTTACCTCATTCATTACACAATCTTATTTTTTTCTTCCTTTAATTTACATTACCCTAGTTTCCTAACTTTAAGTTGTACATATATATATATATATATATATATATATATATATGTGTGTGTGTGTGTATAGTATTAATTAGTATTAATAGTATTAAATAATAGCTAGATTTTAATGTGTATATATGTATATACAATACATATATATGTATTGTATATACACATATATATGTACATACAATATAAGCCATCTATTTGTGACACAGAACATGGGGTGCTATACTTTCATGGAAATGTGAGCCCTATAAACTATTCTGAAAAACTTTGTCTCCCTCCAGTGCAGGGAAATAAAAATTTTCTCTAGTTAGGATGAGAAATGATGATCTATCCTTGATTTCTATTGTCTGAGTGCTAAAGTGGAACAGACCAGAAGTTTCCAGTCTAGGTGTTATTTCAGAAGCCCCAGAATTTTTCAAAGTACACAAACTGTCTCCTCTCTTCCTGAATCTTCAAGAGTGGTCTTTGAATTTGTGCATTTTTTTCTAAGCTTTCAAGTTGATTTTGATTTGTAGCCTAGGTGAGTTTCACAACAGCTCATCTAAGCTTGCCAATTGTTCTTTCTTGAGATTGGTATCCTGAGATTATGTACTTACTGCCTTTGATGGATAATTTGGTTTCCTCTTATAAAATAGTATTAATATTATTAATAATATTAATTAATAGCTAGATTTCAATGTTATTTTCAGCAAAATAAATACATAAAATAACTTTAAGTCAGGCACTCCTTGTTTGAAGATTCCTGGTTTTTGAAATTCAGATGGCATCTGGAGCCAATATTTTAGGTCTGGGTTTGCCAGGCAGTGGTCATAGGACTGGTGTTGCTTGCAGGTGTTGTGTTTGGCTTCCATAGTGTTTTCATAAATTTTTTAATTAAATGAATTCAGGTGAAGCATGTGATGTGCAATTGGCCATAATCCCCACAACTCCTCATTTTCTTACCCTGAGCCCAGTCATTTGAATTACCCACCAGGCCCTGTTGGGATTTGAGGTTATAAGTTCTGGGGTAGAACTTATGTGAAAAAGTTGGAACTTTAGTGATAATAATAGCTGCTGTTAAAATATGTTTTAATTGCCTCTAGTTTTCTTTTGAAAAAAATTGTGGATTTTATAGTTTGTACACAAAAGAAAAAGTTATCATGAGCAAATGCAACTGTGACTGTCATTGCCACAATAGGTATCAATATGGAGATGGGAATACAGCTTTATTTTGTTATAAAGAGCCAAAATCAGATCCCTTGTAGTGCTCCAAATTCCAGAATACATTGTCTGATCTTTAGAATAGATAGCAATGACTCAGAAGAGTTAATGGAGCATAAGAAGAACATAACAGAATAAATTAGCAGAAAATGAACCTGGCCTCACAGTATTCATTCATGCAGCAAATATTTATTGAGTGCTTTTTATTAGCCAGGCATTATGGAAGCACTGGGAAGGTATCAAAACAGACACGAAGCCTGCCCTGTTTGTGCTTATAGTTCTGTGGAAGAGACTGTTACTAACAAATAATCACACAATTGTGATTAGTCCTATAAGTAAAATTATAGGGAGAAGAAAATTGCAGCAGTCTGGATGGAACCAAAAGACAGCCTCATAGAATGCTTTTAAACAAGGGAAGTTCAATATAAAAAGTTCTTAAACTATAATAAAAGAATAAGTATAAAATATAAGAAAATTCTATGTGACACCAAGACAGCATATCCAAGAAATGACTAACTTGGAAGGGGGATCCCTCTCTAAGATTTGGGATTCATATCCCATTAGAAAATCAGTTTAATTCACAGGATGGCAGAGTTGACCACTTTGCCAGGCCATTGTTAAGTCTGTAATCACAGGACAAACAGAAAACAACCCTTTCAGGCACAGATCAGACAGGCAAATCTCAGCTGGTTGTTGCTAGATAGTTATGCAATGAGAATGAGAGTTCTCAGGTGGCAGAAGGCCTAGAGCATGAGGTGTGCATTTTTAGAAAGACTTTGTCAAGAAGTGGTGGTCTGGAAAGGGCTATGTGGGGGCGGGGGGCAGGAAACCTAGGGGAAGAGGGAAATGAGCAGAGGAGATCAGGACATCAGGATGGGCTAGAGACCTACAGCAAAGGAAATCCTTATGGAGACAGTTGCGGGAAGGTGATCACCAGGCCAAACTAGAGCTGCAAGGTTTCAGGAGCACAGCGTGTTCTGGGTGCATGGCTGAGACAAAGAACCCCAGGTTGTTCATACATTCACACTGTGTACCCACCCTGCCGCAGCTGAAAGAGCAAGATCATCCCTTCCCCCTGCAATGCTCCTCTAGCACCCTCTACTGAGAAATCTTAGCACTATGCTAAATGTAAAGGAAAATGTAAATGTACTGTAAATGTCAAGGAATTCAGTCCTTTACTAGGTAGCATATTTTAAGAGTTGAATTTGAGATAGAGTGCCAGGGATCCCAGCAGCCTGCAGCAGGGCCCGGAGAGCCAGGCCAACTGATTCGCGTGGCCTGCCCTGCGGCTACAGAAGGCGTGGCGCCTCAGTGAAGCCATTATTTGGCAAGCAGGGAGGTTAGGGAAGGCCATTAGGTGGAATCCCACCAGCCAAGCCCACACGGACCCTTGGGCCGAGCACGGGTTCTCAGAAGGGGAAGGAAGCGGTACAGTCCCATCCCCCACAGCGGACACTCCGCCGAGCCAGTCAGCGGCCACCATCCGGGAAAGCTGAAGGATACACCGCCACTCTCCTTCAGAGTGCGACATCAAAACAGGTCGGTGTCATTCAGCTCACCCCCCAGACAGCGGGAATTCGCATAAAATCTCTCCAAGGCTTGCAGGGAGAGGGAGTATCAAGCTGAGCCTCCATACAGGCCAGGGGGAAACCAGAGACACCTGACCTCCAACCCCTCCTCCCAGTAGCAGCCAAAAGGAAACCTGGCTAGCCAGCGCTGGGGGAGGGGCAAGCAGAAAAAATCAAAGTGATAGAGTGCCAGGGATCCCAGCAGCCTGCAGCAGGGCCCGGAGAGCCAGGCCAACTGATTCGCGTGGCCTGCCCTGCGGCTACAGAAGGCGTGGCGCCTCAGTGAAGCCATTAATTGGCAAGCAGGGAGGTTAGGGAAGGCCATTAGGTGGAATCCCACCAGCCAAGCCCACACGGACCCTTGGGCCGAGCACGGGTTCTCAGAAGGGGAAGGAAGCGGTACAGTCCCATCCCCCACAGCGGACACTCCGCCGAGCCAGTCAGCGGCCACCATCCGGGAAAGCTGAAGGATACACCGCCACTCTCCTTCAGAGTGCGACATCAAAACAGGTCGGTGTCATTCAGCTCACCCCCCAGACAGCGGGAATTCGCATAAAATCTCTCCTAGGCTTGCCGGGAGAGGGAGTATCAAGCTGAGCCTCCATACAGGCTAGGGGGAAACCAGAGACACCTGACCTCCAACCCCTCCTCCCAGTAGCAGCCAAAAGGAAACCTGGCTAGCCAGCGCTGGGGGAGGGGCAAGCAGAAAAAATCAAAGTGATAGAGTGCCAGGGATCCCAGCAGCCTGCAGCAGGGCCCGGAGAGCCAGGCCAACTGATTCGCGTGGCCTGCCCTGCGGCTACAGAAGGCGTGGCGCCTCAGTGAAGCCATTAATTGGCAAGCAGGGAGGTTAGGGAAGGCCATTAGGTGGAATCCCACCAGCCAAGCCCACACGGACCCTTGGGCCGGGCACGGGTTCTCAGAAGGGGAAGGAAGCGGTACAGTCCCATCCCCCACAGCGGACACTCCGCCGAGCCAGTCAGCGGCCACCATCCGGGAAAGCTGAAGGATACACCGCCACTCTCCTTCAGAGTGCAACATCAAAACAGCGGACACTCCATCCAGGCAGTCAGTGGCCACCATCCGGGAAAGCTGAAGAATACACCACCACTCTCCAACAGCTTGTAACATCAAAACAGCCAGCAGCAGGACCCCGGAGATCCAGGCCGACTGATTCGCGCGGCCTGCCCCGCAGCTACAGAAGGCGTGGCGCCTCAGAGAAGCCATTAATTAGCAAGCAGGGAGGTTAGGGACTGCCATTAGGTGGAATCCCGCCAGCCAAGCCCACCGCCCACGCCCGGAAGAGGCCCAGCGATCTGCCAGCATTGTAGTCACGACACCCCAATTGGAATAGGGACAGAGCAGAGCCGCCTTCCACTCCCGGAACAGGCCCAGAGAGCCGCCAGCGTGGTAGACACGTCACCCCAATTGGAGTAGGGGCACAGCCGCCGCCCGCACCTGCAAGGGAGACTTTTCAAGTATACAAGAGCAACATAAATAAATAGGGGGTAAATTTCAAAACACAACAGTTGCACCAAGCAGAAAGAAACGCGGGCAGTATGAAAAGACAAGGAAAGAAAGGTCCACAAGCAATGCAGGTCAACTCAACTTTAGAAGAGGTAATAGCTGCAACAGATGGAATATCAGATAAAGAGTTCAGGATATATATGCTTCAGATGATCTGGAGTCTCAAGGAAGACATGAGACAGCAAAATCAGACAATGAAAGATCACATTGACAAACAAATCCAGGAAGTCAAAGATCAATTTCACAGGGAGATAGAGGTAATAAAAAACAAACAAATTGAAATTCTAGAAATGCAGGAAACAATAAACCAACTTAAAAACTCAATTGAGAATACTACCAGCAGAGTAGATCACTTAGAAGAGAGAACATCAGACAATGAAGACAAAGTATTTCAACTGGAAAAGAACATAGACAGCTCAGCAAGTCTGCTAAGAAACCATGAGCAGAACATCCAAGAATTATGGGACAATATCAAAAGACCAAATTTAAGAGTCATTGGGATACAGGAAGGCACAGAGCTCCATTCCAAAGGAATAAACAGTCTATTCAGTGAAATAATACGAGAAAACTTCCCAGAATTGAAGATTGAGACAGAATCCCAAATCCTAGAAGCCTACAGGACGCCGAATGTGCAAAATCATAAGAGATCCACACCTAGACACATTATAATGAAGATGTCCAACATACAGAATAAGGAGAGAATTTTAAAAGCTGCAAGAGAAAGAAAGCAGATTACATTTAGGGGTAAACCAATCAGGATAACAGCTGATCTCTCAACACAGACTCTGAAAGCTAGAAGATCCTGGAATAACATATTTCAAACACTGAAAGACAATGGGCTCCAACCAAGAATCGTGTATCCGGCGAAATTAAGCTTCAGGTTAGAAGATGAAATTAAAACCTTCCACGATAAACAAAAGTTAAAAGAATTCGCAGCTAGAAAACCATCTCTTCAAAAAATCCTTGGCAAAACATTACAGGAAGAGGAAGTGGAAAACAACATTGAAAACCAACAATGGGAGGTAGGACAGTAAAGGGGGGTAAGTAGTCAAAGAGGATAACAAATCAGGTTTAGTAACATCAATAAACAAATATGGATAGAAGAACAAACCATATCTCAATAATAACCCTAAATGTTAATGGCTTAAACTCACCAATTAAGAGACACAGGCTAGTAGAATGGATCAAAAAACAAGACCCAACAATATGCTGTCTACAGGAGACGCATTTGATAGGAAAAGATATACATAGACTGAAGGTGAAAGGTTGGGAAAAATCATATCACTCATATGGACCGCGGAAACAAGCAGGAGTGTCCATACTCATATCTAATAAAATAGATTTCAAGCCAAAGCTAATCAAAAGGGATATAGAAGGACACTTCATACTGCTCAAGGGAACCATACACCAACAAGACATAACAATCATAAATATATATGCCCCAAATAATGGTGCAGCTGTATTCATCAAGCAAACTCTTCTCAAGTTCAAGAGTCTAATAGACCAACATACAATAATCATGGGAGACTTCAACACACCTCTCTCACCACTGGACAGATCTTCCAAACAAAAGTTAAATAAGGAAACTATAGAACTCAATAACACAATTAACAACCTAGACTTAATTGACATATATAGACTATACCACCCAACATCAAGTAGCTACACTTTTTTCTCAGCAGCACATGGAACCTTCTCAAAAATAGACCATATACTATGTCACAGGGCAACTCTTAGACAATACAAAGGGGTAGAGATAATACCATGCATCTTATCTGATCATAATGGAATGAAACTGAAAATCAATGATAAAAGAAGAAAGGAAAAAGCAAGCATCACCTGGAGAATGAACAATAGGTTGCTGAGTGATCAATGGGTTTTAGAAGACATCAAGGGGGAAATTAAAAAATTCCTAGAGTTAAATGAAAACACAGACACAACATATCGGAATCTATGGGACACATTGAAAGCAGTTCTAAGAGGAAAATTCATTGCTTGGAGTTCATTCCTCAAAAAAAGAAAAAACCAACAAATAAATGATCTCATACTTCATCTCAAAATCCTAGAAAAAGAAGAGCAAAACAACAGCAAAAGAAGTAGAAGGCAAGAAATAATTAAAATCAGAGCTGAAATTAATGAAATTGAAACAAAAGAAACGATTGAAAAAATTGACAAAACTAAAAGCTGGTTCTTTGAAAAAATAAATAAAATTGACAGACCCTTAGCCATGCTAACGAAGAGAAGAAGAGAGAGAACCCAAATTACTAGCATACGGGATGAAAAAGGCAATATCACAACAGACACTTCAGAAATACAGAAGATAATCAGAAATTACTTTGAATCCTTATACTCCAATAAAATAGAAGATAGTGAAGGCATAGATAAATTCCTTGAGTCCTATGATCTGCCCAGATTGAGCCAGGAGGATATAGACAACCTAAACAGACCAATAACAATAGAGGAAATAGAAGAAACCATCAAAAGATTACCAACTAAGAAAAGCCCAGGACCGGATGGGTATACAGCAGAGTTTTACAAAACCTTTAAAGAGGAACTAACACCAATACTTTTCAAGCTATTTCAGGAAATAGAAAAAGAGGGAGAACTTCCAAATTCATTCTACGAGGCCAACATCACCCTGATTCCGAAACCAGACAAAGACACATCAAAGAAGGAAAACTACAGACCAATATCTCTAATGAACCTTGACGCAAAAATCCTCAATAAAATTCTGGCGAATCGGATTCAAATACATATCAAAAAAATTATACATCATGATCAAGTAGGATTCATCCATGGGATGCAAGGCTGGTTTAATATACGGAAATCAATAAATGTTATTCACCACATCAATAGACTTAAAAATAAGAACCATATGATCATCTCAATAGATGCAGAAAAAGCATTCGACAAAGTACAGCATCCCTTTATGTTCAAAACGCTAGAAAAATTAGGGATAACAGGATCATACCTCAACATTGTAAAAGCAATCTATGATAAGCCACAGGCCAGCATCATTCTGAATGGAGAAAAATTGAAGGCATTCCCTCTAAGATCTGGTACAAGACAGGGATGCCCTCTCTCACCACTTCTGTTCAACATAGTCCTCGAAACACTGGCCAGAGCAATTAGACAGTCAAAAGAAATTAAAGGCATAAAAATAGGAAAAGAAGAACTTAAATTATCACTATTTGCAGATGATATGATTCTATACCTAGCAGACCCAAAAGGGTCTACAAAGAAGCTATTAGAGCTAATAAATGAATTCAGCAAAGTGGCAGGATATAAGATCAACACGCATAAATCAAAGGCGTTCCTGTATATGAGCGACAAATCCTCTGAAACGGAAATGAGGACAACTACTCCATTCACAATATCCCCCCAAAAAATAAAATACTTGGGAATCAACCTAACAAAAGAGGTGAAAGATTTATACAATGAAAATTACAGAACCCTAAAGAAAGACATAGAAGAAGACCTTAGAAGATGGAAAAACATACCCTGCTCATGGATAGGCAGAACTAACATCATCAAAATGGCGATATTACCAAAAGTTCTCTATAAGTTCAATGCAATGCCAATCAAAATCCCAACAGCATATCTTGTAGAAATAGATAAAAGAATCATGAAATTCATATGGAATAATAAAAGACCCAGAATAGCAAAAACAATACTAAGCAGGAAGTGTGAATCAGGCGGTATAGCGATACCAGACTTCAAGCTATACTACAGAGCAATAGTAACAAAAACAGCATGGTACTGGTACCAAAACAGGCGGGTGGACCAATGGTACAGAATAGAGGACACAGTAACCAATCCACAAAACTACAACTATCTTATTTTTGATAAAGGGGCTAAAAGCATGCAATGGAGGAAGGATAGCATCTTCAACAAATGGTGCTGGGAAAACTGGAAATCCATTTGCACCAAAATGAATCTGAATCCCTATCTCTCGCCGTGCACAAAAGTTAACTCAAAATGGATCAAGGAGCTTGATATTAAATCAGAGACACGGCATCTGATAGAAGAAAAAGTTGGTTATGATCTACACGCTGTGGGATCGGGCTCCAAATTCCTCAATAGGACACCCATAGCACTAGAGTTAACAAATAGAATCAACAAATGGGACTTACTCAAACTAAAAAGTTTTTTCTCAGCAAAAGAAACAATAAGAGAGATAAATAGGGAGCCTACATCCTGGGAACAAATCTTTACTCCACACACTTCAGATAGAGCCCTAATAACCAGAATATACAAAGAACTCAAAAAATTAGACAATAAGATAACAAATAACCCAATCAATAAATGGGCCAAGGACCTGAACAGACACTTCTCAGAGGAGGACATACAATCAATCAACAAGTACATGAAAAAATGCTCACCATCGCTAGCAGTCAGAGAAATGCAAATCAAAACTACCCTAAGATACCATCTCACTCCAGTAAGACTGGCAGCCATTAGGAAGTCAAACAACAATAAGTGCTGGAGAGGATGCGGGGAAAAGGGCACTCTTGTTCATTGCTGGTGGGACTGCAAATTGGTGCAGCCAATTTGGAAAGCAGTATGGAGATTTCTCGGAAAGCTGGGAATGGAACCACCATTTGACCCAGCTATTCCCCTTCTCGGTCTATTCCCTAAAGCCCTAACAAGAGCATGCTACAGGGACACTGCTACATCGATGTTCATAGCAGCTCAATTCACGATAGCAAGACTGTGGAACCAGCCTAGATGCCCTTCAATAGATGAATGGATAAAAAAAATGTGGCATTTATACACTATGGAGTATTACTCTGCATTAAAAAATGACAAAATTATAGAATTTGGAGGGAAATGGATGGCATTAGAGCAGATTATGCTAAGTGAAGCTAGTCAATCTTTAAAAAACAAATACCAAATGACTCCTTTGATATAAGGGGTGTAAACAAGGACAGGGTAGGGACGAAGAGCTTGAGAAGAATATTTACAGTAAACAGGGATGAGAGGTGGGAGGGAAAGGGAGTGAGAAGGGAAATTGCATGGAAATGGAAGGCGATCCTCAGGGTTATACAAAATGTCATATAAGAGGTAAGGAGGGGTAAGTCAAGAGAATACAAATGGAAGACATGATTTACAGTAGAAGGGGTAGAGAGAGAAAAGGGGAGGGGAGGGGAGGGGAGGGGAGGGGGGATAGTAGACAATAGGACAGACATCAGAATACATCAGACACTAGAAAGGCAATATGTCAATCAATGGAAGGGTAACTGATGTGATACAGCAATTTGTATACGGGGTAAAAGCGGGAGTTCATAATCCACTTGAATCAAACCGTGTAATATGATGTATTAAGAACTATGTAATGTTATGAACGACCAATAAAAAAAAAAAAAAAAAAAAAAAAAAAAAGAGTTGAATTTGAACAGAGGCTAAGAGGCAATAAATTGACAATTGGAACAAAAGTAAAATGAATGGTCTAGATAAATTAGGATGGGGGATATGTAATGAGTTCCTTTTCAAGGATATAACATTTTAGATGATACCCGAGGGCTGAATAATAATTACCCAGTTGGGATGAGCCTTCTCCAGCCAGGAGAAAAAACATGTGTGCAGTCTCCAGGCTAGAAAAAGGTGTGTCATATTTGAGGACATTAGAAAAAGTCTAGTGTAGCTAAAGCCAGAGTGGAAGGTGAAGGGCAGAAAAAGAAAGTTAGGCATAGAAGGTAGGCAAGAAACCAATCACGCAGGCCCTGAGACAGTAAGAGGGACTTTTTCATATTCTTCTAACCACAATAGAAAGCCATCAAGTGTTTTAGGTAAGGCGATTTTCAAAAGCTCATTCTGACTTAATGTTGAGAATGAATTGGAGGGTGATAAGCGTGGAATGAAAATTCCACTTAGAAAGTCAGTGCTTTCTAGGCAAGAGGCAACAGTCTTGACCCAGGTAAGAGTATTTTACTAGACAGATTTCCAGATATCTTTAAGAACCAGAATTAATAAGATTGGGTAATGGATTAAATTTGGTATCTTAGTCTTTCAGGACGGCTATAACAAAATACCATAAACTGGGCACCTTATAAGCAATGGAAATTTATTTTGCACAGTTCTGGAGCTTGAGAAGGCTGGATTCAAAGCACCAACAGCTTCACTGGCTTTTGAGAACCCCCTTCCTGCTTCATAGGAGACCATCTTTTCACATGTCTCACATGGTGAAAGGGACAAGCGAATCTTAGAAGTCTATTTTGTAAAGGTCTTAATCCCATTCATGAAGGCTTCACCCTAGTGACCTAATTTCCAAATATCACACCTCCAAATGCCTCTACATTAAGGAACGAGGTTTCAACACATGAATGTGTATGTGTGGTGACAGGGATATCCCTTCTACCACTTAGAGAAAGGATAGATAAGGATGGTTCTGAAGTTTTTTCAAAAGTTAAGTGGTTGGAACTATTGGAACAGGAGCAGATCACAGAAGTATAGAATGAAGAAAGGTTAGTAGTTCAGTTTGAATCGCGTGGTATTGTGGTTGACATTGTGGGTGCCCTTTTTACGTAGGCATTTGAATATTCAAGACTGGAGCTAGGAAGAAAAATTGAAAAGTGCGTGCATGTGTGTGTGTGTGTGTGTGTGAGAGAGAGAGAGAGAGAGAGAGAGAGAGAGAGAGAGAGAAAGAGAGAGAGAGAGATTATATACAAAGATATATAGAGATATTATAGTATGCCATGTAGTGAGTGTGTGTAGTGTTTAAAGTCACAGAAATTGATGCCATTGCTAAGGGAGAGAATGTAAAGGAAGAGAGAGAGAGAGAGAGAGAGAGAGAGAGAGAGAGAGAGAGCCCTTAACATAAGCAGAGGGTAGGCAGAGAAGGAGAAAATAGGAAAAATGATTGAGGGGGTAGCCAGAGAGGGATAAACAAAACCTAAGAAAGCATGTGACATACAGCCAAGAGAAAAACTGAAGTCTCAGGAAAGAAGGTGATTACTGTTTCCCCATGCCGAAGAGGGACCATGTAACAATGACTATTGGAGAGCATCTGTTCAATTATGCATCACAGAGGTCATTGGTAATTTTGGCAAAAGCAGTCTCGAGTGGGTTTAAACAGAGCCAATTCATTAATGTGAGTTGAAATTTGAAAACAGCATTCAGAATGCCAATCAAAATCCCAACGGCATTTCTTGAAGAAATAGATAAAGCAATCATGAAATTCATATGGAAAAACAAAAGACCCAGAATAGCAAAAGCAATTCTAAGCAGGAAGTGTGAATCTGGAGGTATAGCGATTCCAGAGTTCAAACTGTATTACAAAGCAATAGTAACAAAAACAGCATGGTACTGGTACCAAAACAGGCGGGTGGACCAATGGTACAGAATAGAGGATACAGAGACTAATCCACAAAGTTACAACTATCTTATATTTGATAAAGGGGCTAAAAACATGCAATGGAGGAAGGATAGCATCTTCAACAAATAGTGCTGGGAAAATTGGAAATCCATATGCAACAAAATGAAATTGAATCCCTTTCTCTCACCAGCCACAAAAGTTAACTCAAAATGGATCAAGGAGCTAGATATCAAACCAGAGACACTGCTTCTGATAGAAGAAAAAGTTGGCTACGATCTACATATTGTGGGGTCGGGCTCCAAATTCCTTAATAGGACTCCAATAGCCCAAGAGTTAACAACAAGAATAAACAAATGGGACTTACTTAAACTAAAAAGTTTTTTCTCAGCAAGAGAAACAATAAAAGAGGTAAATAGAGAGCCTACATCCTGGGAACAAATTTTTACCCCCCACACATCAGATAGAGCCCATAATATCCAGAATGTACAGAGAACTCAAAAAATTAAATAATAAGATAACAAATAATCCAATCAACAAATGGGCCAAGGACCTGAACAGACATTTCTCAGAGGAGGACATACAATCAATCAACAAGTACATGAAAAAATGCTCACCATCATTAGCAATCAGAGAAATGCAAATCAAAACCACCCTAAGATACCATCTCACTCCAGTAAGAATGGCAGCCATTATGAAGTCAAACAACAATAAGTGTTGGCGAGGATGTGGGGAAAAGGGTACACTTGTACACTGCTGGTGGGACTGCAAAATGGTGAGGCCAATTTGGAAAGCAGTATGGAGATTCCTGGGAAAGCTGGGAATGGATCCACCATTTGACCCAGCTATAGCCCTTCTCAGACTATTCCCTGAGGACCTTAAAAGAGCGCACTATAGGGATATGGCCACATCAATGATTATAGCGGCACAATTCACAATAGCCAGACTGTGGAACCAACCTAGATGCCCTTCAATAGATGAATGGATTAAAAAAATGTGGCATTTATATACAATGGAGTATTATGCAGCAATAAGAAACGACAAAATCATAGAATTTGCAGGGAAATGGATGGCATTAGAGCAGATTATGCTAAGTGAAGCTAGCCAAGCCCTAAAAAACAAATGCCAAATGTCTCCTTTGATATAAAGAGAGCAACTAAGAACAAAACAGGAAGGAAGAGCATGAGGAAAAGACTCACTGTAAACAAAGACGAATGGGGGGAGAGAAAGGGAGAGAGAAGGGAAAGGATTTGCAAATGGTAGGAGACCTTCAATGATACACAAAAGTATAAGAGGTTATGATGGGCAAGGGGGAGGGGGGAAAAAAGGGAGAGAATTGAACAACAGCAGAGGAGGCAGAGAGGGAAGGTGGGAGGGGAGGGGAGGGGGGATAGTAGGGGTTAGGAAAGGTAGCAGATTAAGACAGTCACTAATATGCCATTATGTATAAATGTGAGTATGTAACAGATGTGATTCTGCTATCTGTATTTGGGGTAGAAATGGGAGTTCAAAACCCAATAGAGTCAAATGTATGAAAGATGATTTGTCAAGAGCTCTGTAATGTTTGGAACAATTAATAAAAAAAAAAAAGAAAAAAAAAGAAAACAGCATTCAGAGACTAGTCTTCTGAAAAGCTTAACTGCAAAAGAGACTACATAAGCAGATAACTTAAGAGTGTCTAGTTCATATACAATGAATGCAAATACTAATATCATTGAATTTGTCTGCTATCACTATTTTTCTTTCAATTTACCCCTCTGTTCCATATTTTCTTTTCCTCATTTTTCTTCCTTTCAGTGATTTAATATTCCATATATATCATATTCCATATATATCATAGTTATTAAAATTCTTTTATTATAATTTTAAGTTACCTAAAAGTTTACCTCATACATTGACTTATAAAAGTTTAACATAAATTAATACTTGTACTATTTTATGGAATTCACAGCACTTAATTTAAATATTATCTAGTAATATGTTCATGGTGTTTTGTATTTTAATTCTACATATACCATAACTACTATGACATATTATTGGTATTCTTTTATATTTACCCACATATTTACCCCTCCTATTAATATTCCTCTTCCTGCATCTTCAAATGTTTAGCCTGAGATTATTTTTCTTCTTCTAGCAGGACACTGTTTAGTGAGTGGTCTTTTGGTGATGAATTTTTCAGTATTAGCAAATATCTTTGTCTCTCCTTAATACTTTGAGAATTTTTATTGGCTATAGAATTATGGATTTGGTGGTTGTTTCCTTTCAGAACTTTGAATGTGTCTTTACATTTTCTTTGACTTTCATTGTGACAATAAGATCCTCAACTACTTTCTCAACAGAAAGCTAAGAAAAAACTCTTGTCTCTCTATGCTTTATTTTGTATATATTCTTCTGACATACTTGTAATTGTATAATTTAATAGCAAATTAATTCCATAAAGTTCTGAACTTCAGTACTTACATTTTCACTTCTACTTTCTATTGGATTATTTTTATAGTTTCCTGTTTATGTTGAAATTCTCAAGCTTGTCTTTCATTTCTTTTAACATACTAACATTGTCTGTTACAGTCCATGTCTAATGATTCTTTTATCTGGATGCCCCATAGATCTGTTCTATCATCTTCCATTTCTGCAATTTTGTTTCTGTTATAAAGATAAAAGTACTCATAATTCAAGGTCATCTCAATCTTAACAGTGCTGGAGTGGTTGTAAGACAACCTTCAGTGCCTGTGAGGGTTGGCATTTGCCTCATTCACCTAATTTCCAGCGTTATTCTTCAGAGATCTAGCTCAGATCATGACCTATCAGGAATACCTCCTTAACAGATGGTCAGCTCTATAACTGTTGAATGCTCTGTTCACTTCTCAGCCTCTTCAAATGGGTATGACCCTGATGTTGGGTTCTTCTGCTGGGTTTTACCTTCATTAATATTCATTTTCTTCCTAGCTCTGTGCAATATTCAGAAACATATTTCAACTCTTACATTTTCTCAGCAGTAGAGATGATGCTTGATCAACTAGTTTGCCATTACCTTCTCAGTGACAACTGACAAGGAAGATGGTATGAGGGAAAAGCTCTTTTTGTCATAGTTTTTAAAATGTAAGTTACCAGTTTAAATGTGAATGCTGCGGGTGGAGTATAGAGAAACAGAGAAAAAAGTTGAAGACACAAAAGAAGAGGAATGACTGGCCAACCTATTTACTATTTATCCTAAAAGTTGGCTATATCAGGCCATTAGTGCCAATAGCAGGTTGAACTTTATAAAAATGAAGACTGAATGTTCAACCAAGTTAAAAATAAAAGGAGGCATTCCCTCTATAATGTAGAGAAACAAGCCAGTTTTTGTTCTGTTCTATGAATCTATATGCAAGAACCCAATTGTGGGTGTGTGTGTTGGGGGGGGGGAAACTGGGAGGCTCTTCACACACTGGGCTTTACAGATGCTAGAAGAAAAAAAGCAGTGTACTGTGCTGTAAATACTTGTCTCTATTTCAAGAGTTCTGATTGTCATTGCATATTTACTCTGCTGTGTTGGAGGAGTCTAGTGGATGGCATGGCACACACAGTGAGAGAAGACTTCACTTTCAACAAAGATTAAAATTGGAAGCATGAAATAGGATTAATTATTTCAGTTACGTATGTTGAATTTCTTTTGTAAGTAGACCTCTTAATCTGCATTTCCTTTTATCAAAGGAAAGTGATGTATACTCCCTTCAAAATTTTCAAGAGTCTAACAATTCATTTTACAGAATTATAAAGTTCTATAACTAAATGGAGGCAGGGTAGAGAAAGTAAATAGTGTGGGCTCTGAAGGTCATTCTGACTCTACAGACCACAGTTTTAGAATAAAGATTTTATGCAACAACTCTTAGTTAACTAAAGCTTACTAGAAAAGTTGGTAGCTGTTGGGACCTACCCTGGAAATGATCCAAGCGTCATAAGAAAACCAGGCCCAAAGGGTAGGTTTGAATGGACAGTGGAAGGAAACAATATAGTTGATTTGTGAGAGTACTTTGAAGTTATGTTTATCACCCAAAAGGTTTTATGCCTATTAGATATCCAGGCAAAGACTGTGTTGGAGCACTTGGTAGAGATGTGGAAAGAGACTGGTGGTGTAAATCATTTGCATGTTTAGATGATATTGTATGCTAAGAAGTCACCTAGGAAGAATGTAGATTATAAAAGAAGAGAGCTGATAACCTAGCCCTTTGGTAGAAGACAAATTCTGTCAGAAGTCTGGCACAGGGAGAAGAGTTTGGTAATAGATCCAGAGATAGCCAGTGGTCCAAGAGGAAAACCAAAGGGTTCAGAGGAATGTGTTTTGAGAGGATGAAGTGATCAGTAGAATGAAAAACTGCTACAAAGTGGTTGTTCATGAGACAAGAACCTCTTGGTCAGAAAGTGAACCTGTCTTGCTGTGACTGGTCTTGTTTGGATTATCTAGATTTTTTAAATTTTGCTTTTTTTTCAATGTAAAATCACATTTGTTTTTGCCATCTCAAGGGAGAAGGGGGAAACTCCTTTAAAAACACATTTCTTTCAACTAGTTTTTGTTTCTCTTCTCCTTTCCTAATGCAAACTTTTTGAAAGAGATTTCTCACACTCTTTCTCTTTCTTTTTCTATCCCACTGCAGTCAGGTGTCTGCTTGAGCAATGCAGGTGGTTATTTAAATAATGATCATGCTGGATTATCCAAGAAGAGTGTGCAAAATGAGAAAAACAACAGGTCACCAGAATGTCATAGGAAATTATATCTATTTGATAAGGCTTTTATGTGAATTAAATTAAGTTACACGCAAACCAATCACTACAAGGGCTGTTACATAATTTCAAATACTATACTAGAGTACATCTCCTTTCTCCATTCTTGGTAAATTGCTTGTGATCATGTAACTAATAACTGAATACAGATTCAAAATCAAGTATGCTTGGTTAAAAGGATCAAATCATGCTCTTTCTTTATACTACGTCAAGCATCCTACTGCTTTCCTTCTCATCTTTGTGACTACTTGCAAACTCCCTGCCCCTACAGACTATAGACCCTGACCCAGCTCCTGTCACACCACGGTGCTTTGCCTACCACAGTGGATCTGGTTCTAATGTAGATCTCAGCTATCTCTAGTATCCCATCCCACCTGTTTTACTGTCCTGTCATTCCTACCAAAAGGTAAGAGACAAATGGAAGACCTATTAAGTAAAATTTGCAACCATAATCATAATTCTGAGTCCACAGGAATAAAACAAAGACATACCCATGGAAAGTGCCTTCACCATTCAAAAAGAATGGGGTGTGTGTATGTGTGTGTGTGAAAGAGAGAGAGAGAGAGAGATATGAACTCAATATAATAGAGACCATAGGAAGTCTCCAAGTTTTCATACTTCATTGGAACCTTATTTGTAATTTAAGAGTCACCCAGTAGGTGGAGTCACTTACTCACAGTTAGTTTTTCATATCCCCTGGTAGAGGGTAGTTTGAATCAAAATTCTTATTAATGTTGGAAAATACATGAGAAATCATTTATACCTACCTTCTTACTTTCCAAAATAAGAAAATAAACTCTAAATATAGAGTTTACAACAAAAGGCCTAGCATTCAAGTAGTTAATGTCCACTGAAATACCTGTTTTGATACTGGTTACCTGCCTCCAACTTTGAGTAACTTCCCTTATGAAGCCCATGTAATACCAGAAGCAGCTACTTCTGTCTTAGGAGGGTGTTATGATATTAGAGGGAGATTTTATATCATAGGATGACCATGTTTCTCAGGATGATAACCTTTTTGGACCTACTGCTATTGAAAAGCCTGCCCCAAAAGAGGACATTTTAGAACAGAAATTCACCTACCCCTTTGCTTTTCTAACTTTCTTCTACTACCATCTACTTTTCCCTGCACAAAAAAATCCCACTTTCCATATCCTCAGTAAATTTTAAAAAGCAAGGCTTTGTCTTCATGCCCACTGTTAAGAGATTTATTCCTGGGAGAAATTCACATTTATTCAGTTATACACCAAATATTTACTGATAACTTACTTATATGCTAGGGATAGAAGTGTAAAAATGATAGAAAAGGCCAACAGTTTTATGGAATGATGTTTTTCTATAGAAAAAAGACAGCATATATGAAGTGATCTTACATTGTGATAAATTATTTGGATTTGAGAGTGGCTGACAGGTGAGATGAGATTCAGAGGCTATTTCCAAGGAATATCAAAGAAGCTTGTCTGTAAAGATAATGAGTAAGGTATTAAACAAACAACAAAAGATGTGGGAGAATGAATAGTCAGCAGAAACAGCTAAAATAAAGGACCTGAGGCAGAAGCACAAAACTATTCTCAATCATTATATAACTTTGGGTAATTCATCAGATTGCTTCATAAGTGTTGCTACCTGGTATAAAGATACTAAAAGAAATCAAGTTTAAATGAGGGGAGGAAGGGCTCTTTCTGGAACCTGTCAAGTATGTATCCTTCCCCTAGAGTGTGGGATTGGGTAAATGAGTACAGCCTTGTGACACCCATAGAGGGTACACCAGTAAAAGGAGAGAAGGACGTCATAAAAAATCAGAAAGACCCATTGATGGGGCAAACTGACAATTCCAAGTATAAATGATCAGTACTTAAAAGCAGCTCTTTCAAAAGCTTTAAAAAAAATAACTGCCTATCTCTAGCTCTCTGAGTGTTTCTCAAAATGTGACTTGAGAACCGCAAATTAGAACCACCCAGGCACTTGTCAGATACCCCAGGCATCACATCAGATCTACCAAATCTGAACTGATGCTCTGTAGAATTTGTATTTTCACAGAGCTTCAGCTCTTCAAATAGTATGTCCTTCTTTCTCCTTGCACAGGTTCAGTTCTTCTAAATAGGAAGAGGTTAAACACTTCGAGAGAAAAGATCAATGCATGCCAAAACCTTCAAAACACTAAAGAGTTGTTAAGAGATATTTAATTTTTCCCTTAAAAAAAAACCCCATAGATTTATTTTTGTAGTTCATGATTTCTTATCTATAATATATTTAAAGAGGCACTTTTCTTCCTGGGTTTGAATAAAGAAAGAGCATTAGACATTCTTTAAGGCCACAATATTATTTTTCTTATGCATGCTGTGATTTTGTGGGCTGTAATGTGTTCTCCCTAAATGTTAAAAGCACAGAGCCCTCACCTCATCCTGGTTTGGGGACACAATGAGGAGGAGTTCTGTTAGTGAAAAGTGGGTTGGGAGAATGCAATTTCAGCTCCGCAGCAGAAAACAATGATGATATAGCAAATGGATTTGGAATAATGAAGAAAATCAGTATGTTCCTCATTTACATTGGAATTTTTTGCATTTGATTTAGAAAACTATGCCCAAAAAACTACAATAAAATTAACTACAATAAAAAAAATTACAATAAACCTCTCTTCCATCTTAATTAGGTACTAGAATTACGTACTAGAATCTTTCCACTAATCTAACTCCAATAATCAAACAAAAGACCATGATTATCCACTTGCCTGGCATGATATAACCAGGTATTTTTAAAATTTTCTTATAAATTTCCTTTTTTTTAATCTCCAAAAAATTGAAGAGAAAGCACATAACTTCTTTCTCACGTAGGTTTTTCTAGTAGGGCATAGTGTCTGATAATTCGCAGCAGTAGTCTCTGTAGCAGGGCCTTTGGAAAATATGTTTCTGAAACTGACAACCTTTGCTCAAAGACTATTAAACCACTGTTCATACTTCTTCAAAGACGTTTAACCAAAATATTATTAGAATGGAAATCATTTTATGGCTCTGTAGTACATTTTTTTTTTCATGAAATGGCCTTATCCCATTTATCTGCTAGATCAGCAAAAGAATTAGCCAATTAAAGTTATTGTCCTTTTTCTTCATGAGAAATTCTTGGGGAACAAGCTCCAGAATAGACAATTAAGATAAATTATTCATGAGGTACAAATGTCCTTTGCATTTTTCCCTTTGGGATAAGTTTATCATCCTTGTTTACATGAAGGGTATTTGCTTGCAGATCTGCCCTTTTACTTCAGAACTAAGATAATGTTTCCATTTAAACTGAGTCATCCTTGTCCTAAATATTGCATAATGGCACAGTCTGCCATCTCCTGTTTGCTTTGGCCAAACACAATGACAAGGCAAACTAGGCTATGGTTCCTGAGTCTCTTTGTACTCACTGCCATTTTGTGTGGTGGTCAGATGTGTTTGTTATATTGCAAGGAATTATAACATTGAATTAGCTGCATAAAATTCTACTCAGGCAATCTTACAAAGCTTGCAAATGGAGTGCCTGCTCTAGCTATGAAAAATGTGTTCTGAGAGCACAGAAGGAACATTTGCAACTTGAAACTTTTCATCAGAAATTGAGAGAGCTCAAGGTCAGTTTAATATTAATTCTTCCCCTAGTTCTTTCATCTAAGAGATATCAAGTTGCATTTGAATCTGGCAAAGAGATATGAATTTAGGCCAGCTTAGCCTTCAAAGGACAAATTTCTTGAGAAATATTCTGTATCCATTTATTAAGTCTTGAGTATCATTAGATTATTTTAAGGTGAAAATGACCAAAACTTGCCTTTTCATTGAAAGGGAAATTCATTTCTGGTAAGTTGAAATTCCTTTTGAATAATTTATAGGGAACAGAGAATTCATCAACTCTGATATCATCAGCAGCCATGAGATTTCATTGTTCTATAATGGGTGCTATGGGAACTAGGAAGCTAGAGTTGGTTAGCATGAGAATTTCGATCGAGAATCTCATGTAGGTTAAAGGCAGGTAATACTTAAGAAAGGAAAAGCCTGAGTTAAAACTAATTATACACAAGTAACCTTTTAAAAAATAGCTTGCCTGTAAAAGAAACTCTGTAGTCCTCCCACCCAATGTTGACATTCCACCATTGTGAAATTGGCTGGGGCCAATATGCAACCCTCTTTCTCCTAATATCACCTCCACCCTTTCCTCTTTTATATTAGGTGAGGAGATGATGGTAACAGGAACAACGAGGTAAAGAAAGAAAACCAAATAAAATTAAAATAGGATAATCCAAATAAAATAAGAAAAGACTTCAAATTCATTATTGATTGATTTCCTATTTTTTCTTTTCAAATGTTGGGATTCCTTTTCCCACTCTTACATAAATGTATACCTCTATGTAAAATGAATTATATCCTTAGCCCTTTTTTGTTCTTTATTTTAATATAGGCTCTTCCTAAGTTGTCAAGCCTGGCCTCAACTTTGCAATTCTCCTGTCTTAGCCTCTCAAGTCACTGGGTTTATAGGCATGTGCCACTGTGCCCTGCTCTTCCACTCTTTGGGGCATGATTCTGAAATGTGATATCTTAAATCCCATCCCCAATTCATCAATTTATAATCTAGGGACTTTTGCAATATACCATGCTTAATCTTCTTGTTCATTAATTTTAAGTACTCTTACTGACCATCTTTTATATGTAAGGGACATGGATGATCATTATATTAGAAACTAAGTTGAATAAGACAAAATTCCTATACTCATAATAGGTGCTGACTGATCCAAAACTTCTAATGGGGGTATGACTTGGACATGCAATGTAGGAAACAGAATTCCATCTGGAAGCAACATCCTGAGGAAGGGCCAGACAGGATTGTGTTGAGACTCAACCAGGTAGTCATAAGTAGGCCAATTGGATTGCATCATAAAGTACTGTACATGGAAAAGACTAATGGAGACTTGGACTATAAAGATAAGCCAAATACTAAAGAACCTTGAATTCAAACTGTAAAGTTTCACCCTACTTCCGTGTTGATGAAGAACCACTAAATGGTTTTGAACCCTAGAAGCATAACTGAAACTGAATGGAAGCTTTTTGGAAGACTTTGAGGTGGTGCTGGAAACTTGGGATGTAGGATAAATTAGGAAACCTTTAATTTAAACAAGAAATAAGAGACTGAATTTGAGTGGTGGCACTGAAAATTAAAGAAAATCAACCTTAGGAAAATCTTGTTTAAGCATCTGTTAATCTGAACCTCTTGCTGCTATCCTGCACCCCTTTTGCCAGTCTTAAATCCTCTGTGCCATTGTAAGCACTTTCATTTTCGATTCCTTTATGAATTAGTTCAGCTTATATGCTATTCTGAAGCAGATGTTAATATATCACAAATTTTTCTTTAATAGTTTGATAATGATGTTTTAATATAATTTCTCTGTCTTGTAATCCTATGTAGTTTGATTTACACATTTTAAAAATGTTAGTCTGAAATCTCCAGACTGCCAAAGATCAGGAATTTGTAGAAATCTTGTAAAGTTCCAGGTCATCATTTGAGTTTGTGGGACTCAAAATTCTCTAACCATCTCCAAGGTGTATATTCTTGAGAGAAAATATCCCAACATTCACACTTTTTAAAAATATATATATATTTAAAATTTTTTTAGTTGTATACAGATACAATATCTGTATTCTGTTTGTTTATTTTTATGTGGTGCTGAGGATCAAACCCAGTGCCGCACATGTGTGAAGCAAGCACTTTATCACTGAACCACAACCCTAGCCCTGCAACATTCACACTTTTTGAGGGCAGTCTTACATTTGCCCATCACCTGCAGCCCAGAGAAGGAGAGTTATCCCCTCACTTGTTACCTCATGGAAGGTTTCACTTCTTCTTTTTTTTTTTTTTTAACATTTTCTAGTTTATGAGTATTCTAGAAACATGTTCAGAATTCCATAATATCTGTAACTGAGCACAATCTCAATCTGCATTTTGCTTTTTTTCTAGAAAGTTCTTTCTATGACAAATAATATGCTACACTCTTCCTGAATCTAAGTCCTTTTATTGTTGTTGCATACCAGAAGCTGACCAGTTTCAAAGGTGAATGCCAAGTCTCCTGTGATTCACTTCCTTATAAGAGGGAGCAGGAGGTGAGAGGAATTTCCTGCTGGAAGCTAATGCTTCACTGTACAGAGCACCTGGACAAGCCTGTTTGACCATCCAGTGATGTGGAGAGGAAGGAAATTGTTGATTAAAGAATGTAAAGAGGATATTTTCAGGGACAGGGAGTTCAACAAACTTGTGCTGATCTGTGTTTGATTAGATTCACTGAGTATCCGTGTGCTGAGAATCTTGGCACATATGCACAAACTGATAACCTCTGTTACGTAAACCAAAGGCCACAGGTGTGGGACACACACTGCAAATAAAAGCACACAAATAATCTCTATATTAACATTATGAAACTAAAATTATTTTAGTTTCACTATAATTTTATGACAGTTCCTTTTGACTTACTTCATTTCCTATGAGTAAGAAATGAAATTAGTGATAGAAAATACTATGCATACTATAAAACAGTGGAAATTTCAATGTTTTGTTTTTATTAGACATTATTTCTTTATTTTATATAGCTACCAAATGATAACGAACAAATAATTTGCTAAAATATTGTACAAAATTTTTTATGGATATTCTGTTACATTATTGGAAGCAAATAAATCCATGAGACTTCAGGGATTCTTCTTGAAAGTCTGTAACTTATCATTTTAGGCAATAATCAAAAGAACAAGATGAAGTTTGATCATTAAGATCAGAGTCACAGACAGAACAATGTCTAATATCACAAAAGTTAGGTTTAAACTCAAATGACTTTTATAATTCGAAAGTTGTGGGTAGGATACAGACTCCAGAAAGAGAAACCACATGGGTATTTATGTGATACCAAAATTGCCAAGGGATTGAAGTGGACTGTAAACATCCAGAAAACAGAACTGAAATAATAAATGTAAAAATGCTTACTCTCTGTTAACTGTGAAGTTATTATTTATGTAATAATAGCACCAGAGAAGCCCTACCCAAACCCTGTGTCAAGGAAGAAGGAGGAAAACTGTCAGAGAAAAAGAGAAAATTAATATGGTATTAGGAAACTAATGGGGGGGGGAGTAAAAAGAACGTGGCATATCAAATTCCTGAAAAATAAGATAGTGAAGATAGTGGGTAGAGAATAATATTGAAGTATTCAGAGTAGTCCATGGGGGAGAAAATTATGAATAATGTATTCAATGTATTGTTATTCATAAGTAAATCATTTTCAATTTGATAGTGTATGCGTTTTTTCTACAATTATAGCTTTCCTGATTTTCTGGTGTTAAATTGTCTTTTCTTTTTAAAAAGAAATAATGGTAGATATTTTCCTAAACATTCCCCCTTGAGAAAAAAATTTTAAAAGAATTGAACAGTATGTCTCATCTCCCATTTTACGTTTTCTGCTCTTATAATGGATAGTCCAGTCCAGTGATCCTTGAACTTATTTATGGCATAAATCTTCAGAAAAATTTTAACATATATCCCTACTTTATTAATCCAATAATATTGAATAATATTTTATTTATTAATTTAATTCATATTGCCCTCATAATATATGTAGATATTTTGACATTTACACAAAAATAAAAATTTTAAAAGGCAAATAAAGAAAAGAACTAAAACTATTTTACTTATTAAAGTTCTAAAAAAAATTTCTGTGTTCTCTTTCATCTTAAAAACATTGTAATTGAGATCACTTGATTAAATACACCGCATTATTTTAAAAAGTCATGCTTTGACTCAGGAATTCAAAGTCCTACTTCAGAATTTAGCTTATTTTCCTATGTAATTTTAATAGCTGTCATAACTAAAACAAATACTTCTCAAAGATACCAGCCATCTGAATGGAAGAAGTACTTTATTGGCTGCACTTTCTGATTCCTGGTTCTCATATTGCAATCTCATCCACCAATTATGCAAAATTTTTTCCTTTAAATATGGATAGTAAATTTCCATCTTCCCTGATAACAGTCAATCATCCATGCAAACTAGCTGGGCAGTGGTGCATTTTACGTTTCATATGGAGATGTGAAAATCCAGGCTCTTTAAGTGTGCAGATATCCTCTTTTATAGCTGGAGTCCACTATTTATGCCAGCTAAATCATTAGATAAAAACATTCCCAAAATGCTTTCTTCATAACTTGAGTTTCTTTCTAGAGCCATTCCTTGCTCATTTATTATTAAAATGTGACCTTTACCTTGAAGGGGCAAATCAAGCTCATTTTTTTTTTTCAAATATCTGCTCTGTAGTGCACTATTGATAGCTACTTGGCATCACACACACACACACACACACACACACACACACACACACACACGTAAAATCAGCAAACTTGGCAGGCAAAGTTTGGTTATTAGATTTTTGTATTAATAAAAAGGAAGCAATTCATCTTTAAATTTGATATATCTTCCTGTAAGACAACCAGCATACCTCTGTATTGTACAAAAGATTTTATGCTCACTGACCTCACATCATAGAAATTATTATAAGAAAATTTTAAAATATATAAAGTATTATAATTCCTCAATTCACCCAGGACACATTAACTTAACAGTGCACTATGCTCAATGTAAACACATGGCCATGAGTGTACAGTCTATACTCCATGTTTTGGAACTCAGTTGCCTTCAGCAGGCAGAGCCCTCAAGTACAGGTTCTTAACTTGTGACACTTTGAAATACAAAATTCAGCTATATACAAAACAGCTACATACAAAACATTTATAAATTTTAACTTGTTATATTTTAGGCAGAAGTCTAAAAATAGAAGTTTTATTATTTTCTTCTTCCTTTTCAGTCTCCGAGATGCATACAACAGATACCAAGGTCTTATCAGTTTGTAAGATGGGCCTTTTTGAAAACTAATTGATTGTCAAAGGCCAGTGGTTTAAGTGACAAAATTTGCTCATTAACATTTCAATTGTCTATATAAACACAGTAGACTTTTACAGAGTGTGTATGTGTACACAAATTGATTGATTTTTACCAAGAACAAATCAAAACTGAAAAAAAATTGAAGAGCTGAAAAATAATTGTAGATATTTTAAAATTTTTTAAAAAATTAAGGAACATTATTAAAACAAAAAGAAATTCTGAAAAATACTCCTCTAGAAATCTTTTCTAATGCACCAACGGGCCTGAGAGGAAGGGAAATCCATATTACAAAACAGTTTTGGAGCAAGAATTTCATGCTGATTCATAGATCACACAGGCCTTTGCCTTGTGTGCCCTGAGTTTTTACTAAAAGGACCTACACATATCTTTTCTTGGTTCACTGAGAAAGTTCTAAATGTTGTTCTTCCTACAACTAGAAAAGATACTTTTGACAACTGTTGGTACCACCATTATCAGAATTTTGTGATAATTATTCAAAACTCTATCAATTTGAGGTTACACACTAAAAAAATTAATTAAGGATTTGAGGTTAAACACACAAAAAAAATTTAATTAAGGATTACTATTTGTCTAAAACAAAAATCCAAGGAATAAAATAATGAAAACACCAGCCTTTCACATTTTGTTTTAATTGATTTTTCATGAGGTTGATAGAACAAAATTAGGGGACCAGCAAAGAATTATAAAAGCATAAGCAAATAAAATGAGAATGATTGAGCCATATAAAATTTCCCAAAGTAGGTAGTTACCAGAAATTGTAAACAATGTTTTCATATGTGCAAAGTTATATATTCTTATGATATGTGTTTATTTCTGAAAAAACTAACATATCATCTATGACATTCATTTTTATAAAGACAGATTTCAGAAATACAGTTTATTCTCATTATTTTCAGGAGCTATGTTCTGTAAAGTCATAGTAAACTCTGAATTAGAGAATAGTGAACAATTGATCCTAGGGGAAATTCAGGGTTAAGTTCCTATAAGCCTCTATTCACATTTCCATCAACCAATGGATACATAACCTTGTTTTATGAGTGTTTCTGTTTAAAGATATCTCATTTAAATATATTGTTGAGGGCTGGGGATGTGGCTCAAGTGGTAGCACGCTCACCTGTGCGGCCCGGGTTCAATCCTCAGCACCACATACAAAGATGCTGTGTCTGCCGAAAACTAAAAAAAATAAGTAAATAAATATTTTTTTTTAAAAAAAGAAATATATATATATATATATATATATATATATATATATATATATATATATTGTTGATTCATTGGTAATGAACTCACAGATTATCACACTATAACTTAGGCCTGAATCTAGCTTGCCTAACATAGATATTTTCTTCACAAGGAACCACACAGCTTTCTTGTACTTCAAACTATTAGATAGCACTTCAGCACTAAGTTGGGGCATATTAATCAGTGAAATCACCACCTTTAACAAAATATAAAAATGCTAAAGAAAAACCTCAAAAAATGTGACATTAAATAGGAAAGGATAATTATTTATAGTATAAAAATTGAAACAAGAAGGCAAAGCATTGTCTTCCTCAGCCTCAGCTAGGGATAAGGGTATTGCACTAGTCAAATTATTTTTTTCCATATGCACATGACCATCAATGACCATGAAAGATTTCTGAGTATTGATTGGGGGGTTTAAAAATAAATTTTAGCAAGAAGGAAAATTAGGATCAAATTTCCCTTATAAAACTTGAATAAATAAATTAATGGAATTAAACAGTGAAACACAAAAGATTTTTCTTTCATTGTCAAGTTTTGTTTTTAAAAAGGAGGAGGGTATAATAGTAAAAAAAGTAGCAAATATCTATCGAGTTTATTATAAACAAAATAAGACTTTGCCAAACAATAAGTTTTTGTTTTGTTTGTTTTTATTTCAACAACCGCTTTCCCATTTACAAATGAGGAAGCCAAGGCTTAGAGAGGGAAGTACATTTCCCCAGCTCATTCAGTTGCTAGTCAGCTGAGGAGGATCTCACCCCATCTAGGTTCCAGAGTCAGAGTGCCCCTGTAACTCTATGCTGTGTGACTTTCCTAAAAATAATTCTAGTCTCTGATTTCTAAATAAATTGATTGACATAATATCATTTTGTGGCTAAAACTCAGTTGTATTTTTTAGGCAATTTATCTTTTGTTCAGATGCTTATAAACTTTCCATTTAAATTATTAATTTTAACCATGAATAATTATTCTGTTGACATTCTTATAAATCCCATGTGTGTGTGTGGGGGGGGGAGCATAATGTAGCCTTTTAGACAACACAATCTTTTTTTTCTTATGTTTGTTCAAGAACACACTCTTTTGAGTTTACAGTACTTTCTCAGAAAGAAATAAGAAAATATGTTCTTCCAGGAACACAGATGATTAAATATATATTATGTATCTTAGGATGGTCTCTACACAGGAAAACGGAGGTATCATTTCTGCCTCTTGTTAAAAAATGACTGAATTTTCACAGGGATAAATACCTTTGGGCATTTAGGAATTGACCAACAAATCGACACTTTAAATACAGTTTACAAACGTCTTTGATTTTCCTGAAATTCTGTACATGATCCTAACTCCTTGTAAAGATATTTGCTACCTATAGATTCAGTCCATCCAAAGCTTGGATGAATGAGAACTAGATATTAAGAACTCTCTTCGGATATGTAAGAGAATTGTCTAAATTTCATTTCTGGTGCCCTTGTGAACATAAAGGTGTCCATGTCCTTGAAGTCAATTCCCAATGTGAGAAAATACAAATGCAAACAGCACCTTTTATCTCCATGAAGTGATGTGTATTGAGGCAGTAGTAAAGGGACAAGGGACGGGGAACAGTTACCAAGAAAGTGAGCTTTCAAGTTCCACTGGAATGAAGTGGTGAAGAGACTTAAAAAACAGTGAAAGAAGTCTGACCTTTATACTGAAAATTATGAGAACTCATTGGAGGCTTCAAACAAAGGTGTGGTACACTCATATTTGCATTTTTTAAAGATTTGTCATTGAAACATGGCGGTATGAACTGTTCTTTAGGAAGGAAATTATTTGAAGAGATGTATTGTACCTCGCCCTCGAGGTACAATAGGAAAAGTATAGCTTTCTGGAAATACTCCCCTAGGGCAACCACCTTATGAGAACAGAAAGAGATTTTTTTTTCTCACCCACCTGGAAGACTCCCCAGCTTCCAGTGTCCCAAATGAGCAGTTACCCCAAAGAACAGCATTTCAGCACTGATAAATTTTGCCTCTTTCCTGTAAATTTTGGGTTTAGTTACAAAATATTCACTACCGATGAGGAAAGCTATTTCAGTAAGGTCAAGCTTGAGCATATTTATGACAGGAAGAAGTAATGATGAAAATAGGGCAGACTATTGACCAAGTACATTTATTTCAAGTTTACTCACTGAAGCCTCTTTTAATTTACAGGAAAGAGAAGAGGCAAAAATGCCTCTCTCTTAAGTAGTAGAATTTCTGTTAATAAAATAGATCTACTGTGTGTTAAGTATTTACTTTACCAATAGGAATTGTGCTAGACAACCAGCATATCTTATTTCATTTCCTCTGCAAAACAATTTTACGAAATATGGGAATTCAGGTCTGCAAAGACTCAAGTGCTTACTCACGGTCATGCAAATACTAAGTGTCATGGTTAGGACTGATGTCTTGGCCCAATATTCTAGGTCTTTCCACTTGGATGTGTTATCTCTAACATGCAGGTACATACAACAATAACAGTATTGGATTGAATGTCAGAAAATTTGTATTCAGATTTTTAATGCACTGTCTAATAAGCCTCTGTTCTTCTGGTAAAAGGCACCCCAAATGTTTGAGTACAGGTCATTTGAGGATTAAGTTATAAATGGTCCTACCTCAATTACCAGCAGCCACAAGTTGGTTAGTATAAGATTCCTTCCTTTCCTCTACTCTACTGTCTATTTGTTTATTATTTTAATTTGTATTTTATAGATGTACATAAAGGTGGAATTCACTATGGTGGTATGTGCATATATGGAAAAGGCATTATTTTATTTTTTTGTCTTTCTTTTTTGGAACCAGGGATTGAACCCAGGGCCACTCACATGCAGATAAATGCTTTGCCACTGAGTACATTCCAGCCTGTATATTCATATGTGTACATGACATAATTTGGTCAATTTAATTCTATAATTCCTCCCTTTTCCAGTCCCTCCCCCTTCCCCATAATCCCTTCTTTACTGATGTCCCTTTTATTTTCAGGGAATAGCCCCACTTTCTCCATATTTTGCTCTAGCTTTCACATATGAGAGAAAATAGTCAACCTTTGACTTTCTGGGTCTGGCTTATTTCAATTAGCATTATATTCTCCAGTTCCATTCATTTACCAGCAAATGCCACAATTTTATTCTTCTTTGTGGCTGAATAAAACTCCATTGTGTACATACACCACATTTTTTAATCCATCTGTCTGTTGGCAGGCACCTGGGCTAGTTTCATAACTCGGGTGTTATGAATTGTACTGTTGTAAATGTTGATGTGCTTGTATCACTATATTATACTCTTTCTGTTTTGTCTTATTTTATGTAAGCATTCAATGCTACCAACTTTCCTCTTAGAACTGCCTTTATACTGTCCCAGAGATTTTGCTCTTGTTTCTTAGAATTTTAAAATTTATTCCTTTAATTTTCTATGACCCATTTCTTGTTCAAAATTATATTATTCAATCCCCATCTGTTAAAATGGTTCTGTTTTTATTTTACTATTGATTTCCAATTTCTTTCTATATGATTTGATAGAAGTCAAGGAATTATTTTGATTTTTTTGTATTTGCTAAGATTTACTTTGCATCCCAAAATATGGCATATTTTAGAGAAGTTTCCATGCGCAGCTGAAATAAAAATGCATTTGTTGATGGATGAAATATTCTATAGATGTCTGTTAGGTCCATTTGATTAACATTTGTTTTTACTTAATTTATGTCTGGATGACCTATCTATTAATTAGAGAAGTGTGTTCAAATCACCCAGTATTGTTGTCTTGGGGTCTGTTTGATTTTTTTTTTTTTGGCACCAGATGTTGAACTCAGGGGCACTCAACCACTGAGCTACATCCCCAGCCCTATTTTGTATTCTATTTTAAGACAGGGTCTCACTGAGTTGCTTAGCACCTCACTTTTACTGAGGCTGGCTTTGAACTCAACCTCCTGCCTCAGCCACTGGGATTACAGGTGTGAGCTTGAATAGGGTTTGTTTTATGTATATAAGTGTACTGACTTTTGCAGCATAAATATTTATAATCATCATATTCTGTTGTTGGATGGTGCCCTTAATCAGTATGAAGTTATATTCTTTGTCTCTTTTCATTAATTTTGGCTTGAAGTCTACATTGACAGATATGAGAGTAGCTACTCCTACTTAGATGTTATCTTTTTCCATCTTTTTGTCCTCAGTCTGTGATGTCCTTGCCTGTTAGGTGTGTCTCTTGTAAATAGCTTATGGTCAGGTCTTGTTGTCTTACTGTACTCTGACAATCTATATCTTTTGTTTTTTGTTTAGTTTCTTTGGTGGGGGGGGGCGGGTACCAGGGATTGAACTCAGGGGCACTCAACCACTGAGCCACATCCCTAGCTCTATTTTGTATTTTATTAGAGACAGGGTCTTACTGAGTTGCTTAGTAACTGGCTAAATTGCTGAGGCTGGCTTTGAACCTATGATCCTCCTGCCTCTGCCTCCCAAACCTCTGGGATTGCAGGTGTGAGCCACCACGCCTGACCAATCGTATATCTTTTGATTGAGAGTTTTGATTTTTTACTTTCAGAGTTATTATAGAAAGATGATTTTTATTTCCTGTGGATTTGATTATTTCTAATTAATTCAGACTCGATTCTCCTTTAATTATTCTTCTAGTGAGATTGATTCATCCTTATGTTGGCTCTAATATTTATTTTTTTTCTATGTGAAATATTTCATTGAATATGTTTTGTAGTGATAGATTAGTCATTATAAATTCTTTTAGTTTATCGTGTAATGTTTTTATTTCATATTTAGTTCTGAAGGATAGCTTTGTAGGATATAGTAATCTTGATTAGTACCCGCTATTTTTCAGGGCTTGGTAAACATTCTTCCAAGCACTCCTGGCTTTTAGATTCTAGGCTGAGACTTAACTCTAATTGACTTAAATGTGACCTGCTCGTTTTCTCTTGCAGTTTTAAAAACTCTATCCTTGTTCTGTATACTAAACATCTTAATTATAATATTTCTTTTTTTTTTAAATTTATTTATTTATTTCAGTTTTCGGCAGACACAACATCTTTGTTTGTATGTGGTGCTGAGGATCGAACCCGGGCCGCACGCATTCCAGGCCAGCGCGCTACCACTTGAGCCACATCCCCAGCCCTTATAATATTTCTTGATAAGGATCTTTTTGGGGATTCTAAATACCTCTTATATTTGGATTTCCATCTCATCCCTAAGATTTGGAAATGTTTCTAATATTATTTCATTGAAAGTTTCATGCATTCCTTTAGTTTTTATCTCAGTGCCTTCTTCCACAACAGTCATCCAAATATTTGGTCTTTTAATGTTACCCCAGATTTCTTAAATATTCTGGTGATCATCTCTAGGTATCTTTTCTTTATTGTTAATTTTATTTTCAAGGTTATATACTTTGTTTTTGAAACCTGAAAAATTGTCTTCTATGTGGTCTAATCCATTGGTGATGTTTTCAGCTGAATTTTTAAATTTGATTTATTGACTATTTCATTTCCAGTATTTTTGTTTGGTTCTCTTTCAGAATCTCTATGCCTTTATCAAAATGTTCTTTTACTTCCTGTATTTTCTCTCTTAGTTCACTCCTTGCATCTTTTAGTTAATTGAACACTTTAATTATAAACTTTTAAATTCTTTACCTAACATTTCCTCCATCATAGTGATCATGGGATTCGTTTTTGAAGTGTTTTAGGCTGTTTGGGGCAGCTTGTTCCCTTCCTTTTTTCCTATTGTTTGTATTTCTTCCCATCTGCTGAGATGAGTATCTCTTCTACTTTTATGCAAGAGACTGTTTAGTAAGCCTCTTTATCTCAAGTACCCCAGACTGGATGAATATCCATGTTTTAATACTCCAACTCAATGTGTGCCCTCTGCTGTGCACAGTACCCAGCACCACTTTGAAAGAAGATACTAAATAGATTAACTTCAGTCATTTCAGATCAAAGTCATGTACTAATAAACCCTAGACAAAAAAATGTATTGAAAATGTTCTCCACAATTTTTCTAACTTAGGAATAAAACTGAGTAATGTTCTTGAAAAGATTGAAAAATTAGTTGTTAGGGATAGTAAAATAAAACTATGAATAAAGAGGAAACCATATTTTTTATTGGTGCATGACAGTTTTAAATAGTGATGGGATATGTTGTTACATATGCATACATGTATACAATATAACAATAGAATTTGCCCAATAAATAGCGTTTTCCAATAATTCCCTCTTTCTCTACTCTCCTTCCTCCCCCAGTGCCTTTTCCCTACTCTACTGGTATCTCTTTGATTTTCATGATATTCCTCCCTCCCTCCCTTTTTTTTCCTTTATCCTCTTTAGCTTCCACTTATGAGAGAAAATGTATGACTCTCAACTTTCTGAGTTTGGCTTATATTGTTTAACATAATGCTCTCAAGTTCCGTCCATTTTTTTTCTGAAAAATGATATAATTATTCTTTATGACTGAATAAAACTCCATTGTGTATATATACAACATTTTCCTTATCCATTCATCCACTGATGGACACCTAGGCTGGTTCCATGGTTTGGCTATTGTTATTTATGTTGCTCTAAACATGTGTATGTGTGTGTCTCTCTGATCTGATCATTTTAATTCTTTTGGATAAAAATCAAGATGTGGTATAGTTTAGTAGTATGGTGGTCCCATTTCTACTACTTTGAGGAAGCACCATAATGTTTCCATAATGATTGTACCAACTCACAATCAAGGTGGAGAAATGTTTTACTGAGTTTTTCTGATTTAGATTTCATCAGGACTTGAGATCCTTAGAAAATGGCCATCACTCTGAAATTCTGTGGGTGTGATTAAATCAAGGCTGCTGAGAAGGGAATATTATTATGTATTATCCAAATAAGCCCTATATCATCTAATGCCTGCTTATAAGAGGGAGGCAGAAACACCAGACTCAGAGAAAGATGTAACAACAGAAGCAGAGTTTGGAGTGATGGGGGCCCGAGAGCTGGAGAAGATAAGAAAGTGGATTCTCACCTTGAGCCTCCAGAAAGATTGGACCCCTAACAAAATTTTGATTTTAGCCTCATTGAAACTAATTTCAGAATTTTAAAACAATAAGACAATGCATTACTGCCATTTTAAGCCAGTTTATTTGTCCAGATGTGTTATAGTGGCACTAGGAAAGTGATGCAATGCCTATGGCTGCCATGGAGAAAGTCTTCAAGGGGGATAAAGGATGAAAGCAGGAGGCCAGTAGAGATGCCGTTATAGCAGTGCACACACAGTAGGCCTGTGTCATAGATCTGAGGTAAGGACACGTGCTGGAAATGAATTTTGGAGGTAGAGCTAATAGGACTTGCCAGATTCCCTTAGCTCCTAAGCTGCTCTTTGGTTTGGCAGGAGCTGAGACCCCTGGGTACTATTTGGCAAACTGGAGACATCAGTCTTAGAAAGCAAGTGCTGTTTTACTAGGTGAATGATTTGACAAATAAATTATTTATTTAACAGCCAGGAACATCTTGCCAATGGAAAAACCTAGCTAACAGCCCACACTGGACCAGTCTAAAGGCAAACTTTGCTCTCTACTTCCCTGGAGAGTAGAAAAATAAGGCCAAAGATGGCAGTGAGCACGAAAACAGTGGATGCCTTTGAGGAGAAAAATGTGTTTGGGGGCTAATTCCAGGCTACACAGAATTTCCTTTTTACATGAATCAAGAATGATACTCTTCATAGTGAAAAAGAGAGAAAAAGTAATAACTTTCTTACCCAGTACCATTTATCAGACCAATCTGAGTACCATTTTCCACTGTGTGGCACCAGCAGTGCTTCCTGTGCCACACAGTGGGCATTTTTTCCCAAAAAGAGGACCACACATAAGCCTTCCCAGCCCTTGCCTGCAGAATTTTTAAAATCACATCTCCCAACTCTGATGCATCACGCAGCATTACACACCTTTCTCCATCATTGCTCTAGCCCATATGGGCTTTCTGAGGAGGTATCTGACCACAGCAAACCTGCCTTGAGTCCTGCAGCATGATTCCTATTTCTTCCAGTTTTCAATAGTTGTTATATTTTTTTCTGTGTAGTTCATGTGCCCACCTCCAAAACCCCTCCTGAATCCACTAACTTTCCCTAAGAAAGAAACTGCTAGAGTCTCATCAGAGTCTTCCCACCAGGAGCCATCTATATGTTCAGCATGAGCAATAGCAGTGCCTGTGGGAAGCCACAAGGGCTTGGGGTTACCAGTGAGAACCCCTTTTCTGAGGTGAGGGAAGAGAGAATTGTGCAAATGAGTTTCAAAACATTTCAGTTCCCTTTCTCTACATGGCCTCCAAAACTTTAAACCATGTGCATAATTGCTCTCTTTTCTCTTGCCTGGGGGGTCTTTATTGACTCCAGATTCTATCTTAGGGCTTACAATGCCTCATCTCAACCCAGCTGAGATGGTCAGTGGGTCTCATGTTCTCCTTGCTCAGAACAAGCAGAACAGATGATTTTTTTTTCATACGCCATTTTGATTGAATGGTCTCATCTCTGTGCCAAACCTGTCACTCGCTCTCCAGATAAATGACTTGCCTTATCCTTGCTACAAGCCCTAGATGCCCAAAATGACATACAGGTGAGTATTTCCATTTTTATCCATTATGAGAAGCAAAGTTCTTTGCTCAAAGAATAACACAAATGCCCAATGTTCGTGAAGGAGGTGCCCTCGTGCTCTGATCTCTCATAATAACTGAACCTCATTCCTTGTCTCTATTTTGGGAAACATTTTATCCCATATGCCACAAAGACAACCAATTTCCTAAAGAGAATGGCACCACAATGAATACAGAGATCACTCAGAACGCTGTGTGCCATTAGTTGATTACACACTTTTTCAAGGCCGACCTCAGTACAGGCGCAGTGAATGCTAAGTGGCATGTGCCCAGCGTTCTAGTAATTAGTTTTGATCTCTCTGGCTTAATGCTGGGCCCAGTTGTTCTGTAAGAGAAAAGAAATGTTCTACCTCAGCACCATTTATTTTTATCTATTTATTCAAGGGAGACTTAGAGAAGGCTAAGTCTCTCTGAGGCATTGTAGAGGATGAAAATGTATCATTCCTCACCCTCAAGAAGTTAATAGCATAGAAAAGGAGAAGAAAACATGTACACCAAGTACAATACCGTATGCTCCAGGGTTTGGAAGAGAGAAAGCATTTCTTCTTTTAATCAACAAATATATATTAGGCACAGTTTAAGTCACCAAGGACGCAGAAGTGAAGAAAATTAACAAGGTTCTATTGTCATGGGAAGAGATCCTCATTACACCTGTTTAAAATATATATATATATATATATATATATATATATATATATATATATATATTAAACTTTAAGATGGATAAATAGAATTGATAGACCAGGAATGGGATGACATGGAAATTATCTGAGAGCCAGTAAATGCTTTCTCTCTGACAGGCAACACAGTCTAGTCATTAAGTCCTAGAACTAGATGGCACAGGCAAGTGAAAAGTGAAGGCTATGGGGTGATGGGGTGGCACAGTCTGGGAACTTCTTGAGAGAAGTGATAGTTTAGGCTCAAAGAATGGGTAAAAATTGCATAAGTAAAAGTGCTGAACTGGGAAAGCATGAACTTCATTTATTTGGAAGCAAGCATGGATTTGAATCAAGGACTGGTGAAATCTGAAATCCAGGAGTTAGGATCAGGGTCTATTATTTATGTAGCGTTCCCAAAAGCCAGCTCTGGCTGTGGTCTGTGTTCTGTAAACAAAGGCTCTGCAGTTAGAGCAGTCCATGACCTAATGAGAATATGCTGTTGGAAGATTTCTCTGGCATTAGTGGAAACCGTTTTCTCCTTCCATGAACAAGTATTCTTCTAAGTGTCTATTAAAGTTTCTTATTTCCTGATAAATATTCATCTTCATGCCTAAGTTTCTTGTAAAAGCCTGGGCTATAAAATAGTATTAAGTAAGACTGGCAATATGACATGTGCAGTCCTGTGCAAAATGAAAATTTTGGGCCCCTTTTTAAAAATGCTGACTCGAAACTTTTCTTTTGTTTCACTTGCCATCCCTGCCTTGAACTGTCATGCTGCTTTTGAATTTGTTTTCTAACACTGTGATTCCCAGGGCAGGATGTCTGATAGGCAAGTGCAAGCTCCTATGGAGTTTTTTCCTCACCTTAACCTTCTTGCACCCATAACCAGCATCTTGCCAGGGAAGGAGGTCAGCACTGGTCACTGTTCAGGAGTTGGGAGCAAAAGGCCACGACTATGCCAGGGAGGCGGAGAGGTAAAACCACACATGAACAGAGGTGCAAAGCTCACAGTACATGCTTCACCTTAATTTTCTTGCAAAATATAGATTGAAAGATAAAATTATTTAAAAATTTAAGATGCAGTGTACATCCTTCTGCTAGTGGGATTTTGTACAAAGACACTGGATGCACACTCATGATACCTTCCCTAGTTTTAGACCAGAGGAAAAGATCACTGCATCTTGTTATACATTTTTCCCGAGCCCTAAACTCAGTGAACTGCTCCTACACTTCAAAAATTCATTTGTTACTATAGTTATAGAAGATGTTACCATTGGGATAAACTGAGTGACAGGTGCACTCTGTATTTCAATTGGCCTTCCATCTCCTCAGATTCAACCAACTACAGATCAAAAATATTTGGGAAAAGATGGTGTCTGTACTGAATATTTACAGACATTTTTCTTGTTATTACTACCTAAAAATCACAGTACAACCATTTACACAGAATTTATGTTGCACTAGGTATTTTAAGCAATGTAGACATTATGCAAAGTATATGGAAGCATGTGCATAGGTTAAATGCATAGAGTATACCATCCTCAGATTTTGATATCCCCAAGGGATCTATCTTGAAGCCAATCCCTCATAGATATGGAGGGATGACTTTTTTTTTCAAATTCCTGTGACTTACTATTATTTGAAAATACAAGATTATGTGCAAAGAGCTATCGTGCCCATGATATTTTTTGGAAGGAGGGAAAGAAAAGAAAGCAAGGAAGTTAAAAAGAAAGGGAGGGTGAGGGAGAGGGAAAAGAATTCAAGAGTGAAACTAAGAAGATAAAATCAAAGTGTCTAAAATGCATTCTACTGTCATGTATAACTAATTAGAACTTAAATTTTTTTTTAAAAAAATTAAAGGGTCTAAATGGTACTCAGTTGGACATCACATATTATCACGTAGCCTCAGCTGGAATCCCAAACCTTGGCCATGATCTAGGAAGGAATGAAAGAAGAGTGGACAGGCTCACATTCCAAAAGCATAGGACTAAACAGCTTCTGTCTGATTGCACTTCCCTTTTAGCTTGTCTGATCCTGTCCAAATCAACCAAATGATTATTTATTGATTATTCACTACGTAAAAGGAATATACTGCCCTATACTTTCTGGAATTACAATTTGAGACAATTGCAGTTTTGGCAAGGAATGCATTCCCAAGTGCTAATGGAATTCAAAATTAATCTTGACAAAGAACGACAGGTATTTTCATTGCCAGATAAAGGAGCAATATCTGTGCCAATAGAGTGTACTAAGTTTTCTTGGCCCACAAGGGTGTTTCAAAATACTCATCAATTTTTAAATTTAATTTGAGGGTATTCAGCTTATTTCTGATTTTGTGCCTGATGTTCACATAATGCTAATCCAAATTTGCATAATTCAGCTTGGCATAAAAGGTGATGATACAGATCATAAGAAGATATTGTTGGTACTATATGTATCAACATCTAATGCATCTAGTAGAATCCTTGGAACAAAGTAGGCAGAAAATTAAAGGTATTCATTCCTTATTGATCTTATTTTCAATAATATTTTCAATAAACCACAGTCTCCTATTCCTTGGAATATTGTCTCTCAGCTACAGCACTCTAGTAAGATTCATCTTTTTTTTTTTAATTTTGTGAGAGCAGAATAAAAGTAGTGCTCATAGAGTTAAAATGTTTTATGAGAGAATGTCACTTAGTTTTGAGGTTAAAAGTGTTTTTCCACTGAAGGGAAAATTAATACCTAGTCAATTCTGCTTCTGTGAAAATGTGCTACATAATAATAAAGCTACAGAACATCCTAAAGCCCTGATATCGTCAGTGATTAGAATACCTTTTCCACTTCTTCATGATAGTCTAAAGCCAGGCCTCCTTTTGGCTCAGTCCATCTGTTCAGAACAGCATGTCCCAAGAGAATCGTTTTCTATCTTAGTGGGGCCTTGAGGGCGGAAAGAAGGCCAAAGCCCCCAGACAAGTGCTCTTTACCCAATTCCAGGGAGAGGGAGAAACTGCTTGAAAAAAAAGAATTAAGGGGACTTACTTCTATAGCCGTTAAAAGAAACTGTTGCTAAGAAACACAGCAAGGTACCATAAGAAATCTTCATGCTGGATATTAGGATTATGGACCCCTTAACAGTTGTCCACCTGCATCAATGTGTGTTTAAAAGAGCATTTCCTTGGGACTCTGATGTCTTACCTACTATCTGGGGAAAAACACCTAATCCTGATCTGATGGAGCTTGTATCTACATGAGTCCATAAGACCAGATGAAATAGCAGCTAACAAGAGACTGAACACCAGCTCTAAGTCATAAAGATACTACCCAGCTTCGGACTACGTTAGTGGACATGGTTAATTCAAGAAGCTTCTCTAAGGCTTTATCCTCCACTGTAAGATGGAGATAATGACATCCCTGACCTCCAGGGTTAATGAGACTGTGGCATTTTGCACATTTGTCCCTTATGAAATAAATCTCATTTTGTGGAGACAGTCTAATTTTGTGGTTAGATAAACCTCTGTTCATATCCTGCTTTACCACCTGTTTATTGTATTTCCTTAGTCAAAAATTATTTAACTTCACTTGCCTCCATCTTCTCATTTGTAGAATGCAGATAATGTGACCCCCATAGTAGAGTGTTTTATAAACTAGCCAAAATCATAAAGGAATATTAAGACAAATTTCAAGATATGAAGAAGAATCAGGAATAAAGAGTTATTCTGCTACCATTTTAATCTGCACTTAAGACAAAGCTAAACAGTGTTCGTAAATCAACTACGGTATTCTTATCTCCATGCTGATAAAAGTTTCCTTTTTGTCTAATATCTGAATCATTGAGAAGATAATTCTTGAGATTAGACAGAAAGGAGTTTGCTAGAAATTCCAGTTAATTCTGTGGGCATGATGAAGGAACTAGTACAAGGACAGAGAGGGTTCCAATTCTTTGTTATTACCTCTGTAGGTTTTCACAGTGAATCACAGGATGAGTTCTCTCGGCTGAGGTAGGTTCAGTGGGAACGATTCTGTTATTCATTAGAAATACTAAATCAGAAGACAGCTTTAATTTTCATATGCACAAAGAGATTTCTCACAATTTAGCATATATTGTTTTCTCTTCCCTTGTTTTTATACCTATGTCTATCTTCTAAAAAGGGGATACCCTGATCTTATGGTATCTTACTTAAGAACAATAAACCATATTCCCAGTTTGCTAATCTCATTTGATTTCTCAGAGAAAGAAGAAACCTTTTAATTATATAGTAGCTGTTAGGGGAGTGCACTGACCTATACATATAGTATTGGATAAAGAATCTCCCAGAAGAGATGATTAAATTGTAAAAATAACTAAGAGTAGATTTTTACAGTGTTCTCTCCACAAAAAGTGAGAAGTATGTGAGGTAACACATCTGTTATTTAAATTTAGCCATTCCTCAATGAATATATATATTAAAGCATCTTGTTGTACATGACAATATATATGAGTTTTATTTGTCTATTAAAATTTTATTAATTAAAAAGCAACATGATTAAAAAATCAGCAAAAGAGTTGAGTAGCAATTTCTCCAAAGATGTGGAAATTGCCCACAAGCACATGAAAAGATGAACAATGCCACTAATCATTAGGGAAAAGCAAATTAAGACCACAGTGAGATATCACTCCATTCTCATTAGAATAGCTATTATTTAAAAAAAAAAACAGAAATAACAAGTGTTGGCAAGGATGAGGAAAAAATGGGCACTTATACATTGCTGGTGGGAATGTAAAATGGTGCAATCCCTATGAAATAAAATATGGCAGTTCTTCAAAAAATTCAACAGGATTGCCATATGATCAAGAAATTCTACTTCTGGGTACATGCCCCAATAAAAATGAAACCCGGGACTTGGGTAGTTGTTTGTACACCCATGTTCATAGCAGCATTATCCATAATAGTCAAAAGATGGAAGCAACCTAAGTTTCCGTTCATGGTTAGATGAGTAACAAAGTATGGCATATACATAGAGTAGCATATTATTCAGTCTTAACAAGGAAGAAAGTTCCAACAAATTCTATAATATGGATGACCTTGAAGACATTATACTGAGCATAGTAAGCTAACCACAAAAGTGTAAATACAGTATAATTCCACTTATGTGAGGTACCTAAGTAATCAAATTCATAGAGACACGAAGTAGAATGGCGATTTCCAGGGACTGGGGACAGGTTGCAGAGGGTGGGGAGTTACCATTGATTAATATAGGGTTTAAGTTTGGGAAGATAAAGAAAGTTCTGAAGTTCTGTAGCCATGGTGATGACTACACTTTAAAATCTTTAAAAAGGTAAATTTTATGTAGTATATATTTTATTATGATCTTTAATTAAAAATAAGATTTAAAATTTTAAATTCACTCCTTAATTGGTCCCTTCCAGCAAGCTTTCCCTTACAAACATTTCTATGAATGATACCCATGATCTTGCAGAAAGGAGTCTCAGACTCACCCTGAGTTGAATTGCTGCTTTCCGAAAGACTGTTTTACTGCATGCACATGGACAAGAAACGCTATGCCCCAGTTTTTTCATATATAAAAATGTGAGGAATAATTTATCCTATAAAAATCTTAAGAATTAAATAAGATAACTTAGAAATATCTGGAAAGTAATTGACACTCAGGAAACCAATTATCATCAGCATCATTACTCATCCTCATCGTGTTTCCCATTCAAAAGTCAACTTTATAAAGTGCATAGCATAGTGTGTGGTGCACAATAATTGTTCAGTCCTTGAAATGTTGCAAAGAAAATATGCACAAGGCACTCAATTTTGTGGTATGAGCATATTGTGTGGGAAGAGAGAAATTGGTTGGTGATACCTATAAGAAGCAAAGAATATTTCACAAAGGAAGAGAAATTTGAGCTGGACCTTGAAGAATAGTTAGGATGTCCTTGAAGGAGAAGAAATAGGAGCATGAATGAAATGATGAGGGGGACTTGAGCACAGGCAGAGAAGGAATGAGTATGATGTCATCTAGGACAGATGATGATTAATGAAAAATTTTTAAATATTTGTTTTAGTTGTAGATAGACCCAATATTTCTATTTATTTTTATGTGGTGCTGAGGATCTAACCCAGTGCCTCACACATGCTAGGCAAGTGCTCTGCCACTGATTAATGAAATTTGATAGATATGATGGAACCAAATTATCAAGGGGCATCGGAATCAATTGGAGCGCTTCCATTGGATATTTTTGATGTGTCCATTAGTATCAGTCTGGATTCATTCAGGAAATAGAAACAACACAGTGAGCTGAGTTGTAGCTTAGTGGTACAGTTTTGTTTGATACTCCTGAGGCCTAGGATTCAGTACTCCAGTACCACCAAAGAAAGAAAACATGTGAACAAGGTTGGGAGTGGGGAGTAGGGGGAAAAGAAGGAGGAGGAGGAAGAAGAAGAAGGAGAAATAACAAGAGTATAATTTTGTCAGTGTTCTTCAGAAAACACAAAAACAAAGATGGGTGTGTGTGTGTGTGTGTGTGTGTGTGTGAGAGAGAGAGAGAGAGAGAGAGAGAGAGAGAGAGACAGAGACAGAGAGAGAGAGACAGAGAGAGAGAGAGAGAGAGAGAGAGAGAGAGATTGAGAGAAGAGAGAAAGACAAAAGAGTGTCAAAGAGAGTTTAAGAGATTGGCTCATGCAATTATGGGACAAGTCAACAAGGCTGAATTCTGCCAGGTTGGCAGGCTGAAGACTCATGGAAGAATTTATATTAGAGGCAATTTGCTGTCATAATTTCTTCTTCCAGAGGACCTCAATCTTTCTCTCTAAAGAATTTCAACTGATACAGCAATCTGTATACGGGGTAAAAGTTCATAACCCACTTGAATCAAACTGTGAAATATGATGTATTAAGAACTATGTAATGTTTTGAACGACCAACAATAAAAAAAATAAATTAAAAAAAAAGTGCATTAAAAAAAATCCTTGCAAACTATGGACACTAATCTGTTTTACTCTAAGTCTACTGCTTTAAATGTTAACTATGTCTTAAAAATGTTTTCAAAGCAACATCCAGAATGGCATTTGACCCATGAACTGGGTGTCAAGTGCACATAGAAAATTAGCTACTACACAAAATATCTTAGAGGAAATTTAATATAAAGAGCAATTAACCAATGAAGAGGATAGTTATAAATGTAAAAAGAGAACTCTAAAATATTTCTTAAGGCAAAAAAAAAAAATACTCAAGAAAGGACCAATTTAGAAGCGGGTATAATGTGGCAGTTAGAAAAGTTCAGTTATAGCTTACTGGATGATGAAGAAATTTGCTGGGCTGCCCAGCCAGATCTAGTCCACAGCCTCTGGAAAAATAAGGACAACCTGTTGGGGTTCGGGTGAGCCAAGGCTGCTAGGCAGGTGTACAGTGAGTCAGGAATACTGAGTGTCAGGATGCTGCTGGAGCATGGTGTCTGCATGGAGTTAGCCACAGAAACACATCCAGGGCTTAGGTGAGCCAAGGGTGATGATGGGTGGGCTCAGGGAGAGTCAGATACATTAGAGGCTATTGAAGGCCACTGTGCGTGCTGTTGGAACTGGAATGGCAGCAGCCTCTCTCTTTAAAGACAGGATACTTTTGAGTACATCTTAGCCTGGGATTTAGGGGAAAGTTTCCTAAATTTCTAGCTCTGTAAAGCAGAGGAGAGAATATGTGGAGCAGAAACCTGGGCCAGGGAATACGACCACACAGTCCAGGGCTCCCCAAAACATCATTGGTGCCCAAATTGAGAGTTAGAGAAAACCCAGGAGAAACCACATCCTAAAAGTACTCAGCACTGGAGTACACGAGGGCTGGGGATTGAGAAGAAATGCAATATTTAAACCATCTTCTGGAAACAGGAAGAGGACCCCATTCGTCCTGCACTGTCTCTCTAGTGCTCTGTACTGACAGTTTGACTTCATGCCAGCTGGTAAAGGAAAAAATTATCTAAAAGACCCAAATCCATTTTCACAAATCAGACAACAAGGACTGAATTTGAAGCTGGGAGGCAATACGTTGGTGACCGGCATCATGAACAGTACAATAGAAGCAGATCTTGGGTGGGCATTCTCAGGCTGTCAGGACCATGGAGAAAGAAGTTTGGCCCTCAGTCTGACTGGTAGGCTCCTGTTCCTGGATTCCTGTGGTTCCGGTGGCAGAAACTGTTTAGTGCTCAACCCTGCCCCAATATTCAGGGATTTGGGGGATTTATCAATTGCCTCTGGTAAATTGAGATATAGAATGAAATGTCAAGGCCTTGTGTAAAAGTACCATAAGTAGGAACTAAATAGAAGGGTGATGGGGATATTTCAAAGGAAAACAGAATTTTCTTCCAGATTACCATCCCAAGTTAAAAAAAAAAAAAAGGTTCTGAAAATAGAAAGGGAAAGACAATCACTTTTTTTTTCTTTTCTTTTGAGCAAAAACACTGAGCTTGTGTATAGATGAACACCTGAATCCACTGAGAGCCAGACACTCCTTCTCAGGAGAACCAGGTCACTTCTTCCATAATAAGGGGCAGAATGGGCTAGAGTAGGGAGACAAATAATAATGCACAAGTTAGATTTGGGTAGAAAAAAATCCAGGTATCCAACAACCTGACCAGGAAAGAAAGCTGAAGAATTGTCAAAAATGAGAGGCCTAGGGCTGTGGGTTAGCTCGGTGGTTCAGTGCGTACCTAGCATCTGGAAGGCCCTGGGTTCTAGCCCCAGCACTGATTTAAAAAAAAAAAAAAAAAAGAGTGAGAGAAAGAGAGGCCTTATCTCGGATCAGTCTAAGGCCAGGGAGGACTGAAGAGCCTGGCACAATGTCTGGTAAAGAAAGCAGACACACTCAGTATCGGTGGAAAGGAGGTAGGGTGGAGTTAAGAAGTACGAAGAGAGATCCACTAAAGCCTGGTTTGCTATTGCAGACATGGTCAGGCAGGGTTTAGCAAAGATCCCAACAACAACCCCTGAGAATGTGATCACAGAGGACTATAAACACAGCAGGAAGGGTCTGGCTCAGTGTAGGAGAATATGCCTCTGTTTGTGGGTGGTGGGAGCTTGGCAGTCCCTGTGGACACAAGTACTGAATCCTCCAAATTCTGAGTTGGGGTGGAGTTGAGCATTTAACAGGCTCTGCCACTGGAATTTCAGGAATCCCATTACAGGTACCAATCTATCTGATCATTACAACTCTCATGCAGGAAAGAAAAGTCAAGCACCCAGCTTCCCTCCCCTCTCTGCCATCTCTCTTCAACCAACTCCCACTACATGCTCACCCCACCCTGGCCCCAGCCCAGCCTTCCTCCCAGAAATGACCATCACTGATGCTGAAGCAAGATCTTTTATTTTAAACACAGCTTGTCTGACTCCTAGGAATATTTTGGTGATGTTTTGTTTATACACAAACTGAAAGGGAACCCAAAATGGGGGAAAAAAACAACCTTCATTGAATGACAAACGCTTTACATACATACAAAGAAAGATGTTCTCAGCCCCATTTTAAAATGAAGATACTGAAATTCACAGAGATTAAGCTTTTCCCCTTGTTCATGAGGTCTGTGATTATTAGAGGGAAAAAATAGAGAGAGAGAAGCTTATTTTAAATAAAGTTACACTGTTATCCATATTAATGCTTCTTGGGTAATTGTTTCTTTAGATTATCACTCTTATCAAATTTCTCTGTAATAATGGAAGCTAATATCACTTTTGAAGAGCCACACAATGTTCTAAACACTTTATGCATATATTAACTCAATCCTTTGAACAATCCCATTTTAAAGATCAGAAAGTTGAGGTACAGAAAGATTAAGTAATTTGCCTAACGTCACATAAATGATCTAGTAAATGGTATGCCCCGTGTTTTCTAGCTTTAGAATCCATCTAAAAATGAATAATCTACTGTCTTCACTTATCCACAGTTTCACTCTACAAGATTTAAGTTACGCATGGTCAGTTGTGTTCCAAAAATACCAAATGGAAAATTCCAGAAATAAACAATTCATAAATTTACAATTGCATGCCATTCTGATTAACATGATGAAATCTCACATGGTCCAGTTTCATCCTACTCAGGATGTGAATCATCCCTTTGTCCAGCATATCAACACTGCCCATGCTACCGCCTATTAATCACTTAGTAGCCAACTTGATCATCAGATCCCCTATTATTGTATTGCAGAACTTGGGTTAATTATTATTTTGGTTAATAATGGTCTGAAGTATAAGAGTAGTGATGCAAAGGAGGTACTGGCATTCTAAACACGGAATAACAAATTAACTCTAGTAAGATGTGGTAATGCTGAAGGGCATATAAAAAAAGTGTGTGTGTGTGTGTGTGTGTGTGTGTGTGTGTGTGTTTCTTCCAGGCATCCACTGGGGTTCTTGGAATGTACCCTCCCAAGATAAGAGGAACTACACCATACACGAAGTTAAGCAGGCAACCTATTAGGATAACTATTTAATTGAATTTAAGATGCAGAATGAAGGCCTTTTTCAGTTGATCTTGCAACTCTGACTGCCAACAAGGTCATAACTATGTCTCAGTGTCACCCTTCAGAGTCTTTCTGCTATGAAAAAAGTATTGGGTGGTAATTGTCATACTCTAAGGGATGGTTTAGGAGCCAAGAAAAATGGTGACAAATAAGCCATGTGATTGAGGCCAGAAATGTCTCTTCAAAGCTGTAGAGCCCTGGCAGCCCAGACTCCGGTACACTGGCACCCCTCTCCTTGGCTATTTTTCCAGCGGAAGCCTGTCTGTCTGGGCACAGGATCATCACTGGTCTGGTACAGATGAACTCATTCAGTTGCAAGGGCTGCCAGTGTTTCCTGGAGCCTGGAGTCTCCTTGGTGCCAGGAAACAACATGGTGCAGCCAGCATGTATTTATCACTCCTAAAACATGATTCCCTACTCCAGGAAAGCTGAAAAGGAAAGCACAAAATTCTGAGTTTGCAGCCAGTTACCTCTGCTGATGTCACATATGCAGTCAGGCATTTTTCTAAAAACAGGAAATCATACTTAAGGATTAAATATCTAATGTAAGTACTTGTCTTCTGATGTTGCAGAATTGCTGCAACTTTGGGAGCCCTGGAATTGTATTCATCTCAATTCTTTGATCAAAGTAAAAGAGAAATGTCAAATCTGTAAAGCTTTGACAGGAAACCCAGTATTGTCCATGAACAAGGGTCTCATTTGCCTATTTATTTTACCTTCAGCTTTCTAATCTTTTCCATCCTTTTCTATCCTGCCTACCTGGAGGGGGTGGGGTAAGAAAGCATAAATAAATATATACATATATACATACATACATACATAAATGTTTGCATACATAAATAATTTTGAGTGGTATAATGAGGGTCTCCAGTGCTCTGAGAGCCAAGAATTATTTATTCACAGAACAAAGATAGCAAAAGTGAAATCACCCTTTTATGTCTCTTTCCCTTTTCCCATGTAGTTTTGCTGCTCTCCTGATCCCATCAGCTGTGACATGGACAGAGGCCATCATCTCATAGCTATCTAGGAGTGATGGTTTCAGTCACTGACAAGGAGGGGATGACTTTAAACTGCCACCTAGAGATAAAGGGCTCTCAGCATCATTAATAAGGCTCGGAGGGACACACATTCCTCAATTTGATTCAACCTTCCAGCTTTAAATAGAGCTCCCTAGCTGTGTATTTCATGTACCCTTTCATGTGATGTTTTGCTTTAGGACATTGCTTTTTCTTCCCTCTAAATTTATCTTGGCTCTGTTTTCCCCACTGAGAATTAGATCTCTCCCATAGCTAAAGATGCCTTTCCCACCTCCTTAGTTTGTGGATTTTCATGGCTGTGTCTCTGGATAAAATGAAACATATCAGTACAGTGTCCCCACATTTTCTCTTCTCTTAGACTAGGAGGTCTGACATCAACAAATAATTTCTAGCATATTTAAACCAAAATTTTGACCAAAGCAAATGATTCGAAAATATGTGTAGGTAATTTTATTTTAGCAGAGCCAGATTGCAGAAAGATACAAATGTCCTTGTCTGTATTTTTCTCTGAAGAAATAATTTAATTTAGAATTGGATTCACTCTAGGTTGAGTTTTTGTCATTATTATTGCTTACTGTTCCCTTTTTCTGAACATCCTGACCTTTGGGATTATTTCTGCAGAAGTATTCTCTCCATGATAGACAATGTCAATATCACCCAGTGCCATCTGGCATGAACAGCCCAAATTCCCTTATTCTCAGTCTATAGCTTCTGGACATCACGAAACAATTCCTTGATAAATCCCTCCAGCATCTCTGCCATTTTAATCAATCCTGCACGCATGAAGCAGCTGCATCTATGACTTGGCTCAGGAATAGAAAATTGGAGTTAAAGAATTTCTGCGCCTTGGACAGGAAAATGTAAAATTGTGGGGAAACCAGAGTCTTAAAGAAATCTTCATTGTTCTAGCACTGACAGAAGAGGGACTTTTGGCAGAGCTGTGGGGAGGAGATCAAACAGAACCAGTTTAATATTCATTGCCAAACTGAGGGATAGAGTTTTGCTTACGGGATGAGTTAAAAGCCTCAGGGGCATTGCAGTGAAGATGTTCTCTAGAAAACATCTGATTGGAGAATGTGGCACCATCATCCAGGCAGCATTAGGATTAGGCTAAATGGACAATCTTTTCTTAACCTCTGCACCTCCACAAGAGTGCAATTTAAAGTTGCCTGGGATGTTGAAACTGAGAGAAAAAAAAGTAGGATGAGTCAGTGCAGCTGCAGGAGCACCAACCCCTGTGAGCCAGGCTCTGTGACCATGGTTTTACTGCAGCTGCTCCAAGGGCCAGAGCAGGCTCATAAACAGGGGCAATGAGGCAGCAGCTGAGATTAGTAAAAGTGGAATCTGGGCCATGATGGAGAACATGGAAGAGAGAGTAGCCCTCGTTTTTAAATACAGCGCACTCGGTAATCCATTTTCTAAAACAGAAGAAACTTGAGCAGAGGGGAAACAGTCTCTGTTTCTGCTCATGACTTGAGGTACTATTCTTGGCTGTGTGTCATGAACTGTATAAGTGAACTTTTATGTATTCTACAGCAAAGGATGTGAGAGAGCACTGGCAGTAGAGTGTGACTAAACAGCACTGACACAGAGACCAACATACTGCACCATCCTATCTGTAAAATGCGTCCACAGAAAGCAGACCCAGTGAGCATTTGCTTTTAGCAAATGAACATATCAATCTCTTACCAATAGACTAAAACCTCCAAGCTTCATTTATATAAATTTTTGCCATTTAAGATGTTCCTAAGAAAAAGATTAAAAATTAGCCTGTTTGTATAGGCACATGGTCTTTATCCTCATTAAAGCAAATGAAAATATATTCTTCTAGTTCCTAATATATTATTGACCATGCACTATTATTATTATAAGATATGCCAACTTTCTGATATATAACAAAGCAGATAAAAATTTTAGACTCTGTGCTATTTCAGGGAAGTTAATGGTATCAGGAGATAACTCTGACACCTGGATGTTGAATATCATAACCATCAAGTGCTGACTCCAGAGCCAGCAGTCCCCAAATTCCAGTGACTCAAGAAATCAGAAATTTGATAGATGTTATATAGGAAGACAGAGCTATTATACTAGGGATTAAGTTCTCTGTTTCATTTATTACTTGATTTCTCAGAAAATATTTCTCTCATAAAATATTTGAAAAACACTGACTAAACAAGAGACATTTCACCAAAGAAGACATTTCAATAGTCAATAAGCATATTACATGGTGTTCCACATCATCTGCCTTTAGAAAATGAGATACCACCATACACATAGTAGGGTGTCTATCAAAAATACAAACATTGCTGATTATTATGAGGGTGTAGAGAATCTGGGAAATTCATTCTGTGGTGGGGGAAATGTAGAATGGTACAGTCACTTGGGAACATATTTGGCCATTTCTTGTAAAGTTAAAAATAAACTTACCATATGACCCAGAAAATTCACTCTTGGTTACCTATGAAAGAGAAATGAAAGCATATATCCAAGATATATGTGCAAATATTCATAGCAGTGTTATTCAAAATAGCACAAAACTGAAAAAAAAAGTCACCAATTTGGGCATGGATAAGTGAAATGTGGCATATCCATGCAACAGAATATAATTCAGCAATAAAAGGAAATGACTTATTGATAAGTGCTACAACATAGAAGAAACTTGAAAACATTACACTAAGTGAAAGCAATCAGTCGCAAAAGATTACATATTTTGTAATTCCACTTGTATTAAATGTCCAGAAGTTGCAACTATATAAACATAGAAAATATGTCTTTGGTTGTTTTTGATAGGAAGGAGATAGTTGCAATTTACAAATAGTCTCAGAGGAAATTTTAGGGTTAATGGGAAAGTTCTAAAATTGAATTATGATTCTAATTTCCTAAATATAAATTTAACTTAAACCATTGAGTTGTACTTGTAGAATGAATGGCTTCATGGTATGTAAATTATATCTACAGTAGATATTTTTAGAACAAATATGTATAGTGGACAGGATGTTTTGGGAAATAATTGTAAAATAAGTACAAATAAGAAAATACTACAAAATAATTTTCAGTTTACATGAGTATTATGGTATGTTAAAGGACTGTCCTTTAAAGAAAAATGTTCTTGCATGTAATCCTAGTGACTCAGGAGACTGAGGCAGGAGGATCGCAAGTTCAAGATTAGCCTTAGCAATTAAAAGTCCCCAAACAACAAGATTCTGTCTCAAAAACATAAAAGGGGCTGGAGATGTAGCTCAGTGTTAAAGAGCCCCGGGTTCAATCCCCAGTCCAAAAAAAAAAAACCCAAAAATGTTCTTCAGTTTCACTGAGCTTGTGGGTATGATAAGAATAACTTCCTCATTTGCATTTGTGAGGATAATCAATTAATAGATGTAAAGAATTTAGAAGAGGCCTGACACACAATAAGCATAAAATATACAATAACTATAGGTACTAGGTTGAGATGTTATGTCACTACCAGCCATGTATGTTTTGTGATGTTAATTCTTTTGCTGTTCTTTATTTCTGATAGAAAAAAATGGGCATTAATAATTATTGATACTTTCCTAAGTTGTCATAAATGAAACACATGTTAATAGTGGTTGTTCAAAAATGATGTGAAAAATATCACAGGTAGAAAATTTGGAATTCCATGAACTATATTAAGAAAGATGTGCCACCTGCAAAAACTTTTTGTTTTTATTTTCATGACAGAACCAAAAAAATCAATTTAAAGCAATCATTTTAGTCTTCCTTTTCTCTCTCTCATTTTCTCCCTTGTCTATGTAATTACAGCATCAGTACTTAACATCTTCCTTATCAATTACAGGATGAAGGAAAGTGGCCACCTCTAGAGGTAATAAAGTTAGAAGGTGCAGAAGTTGGTATAGATAGCAGCTTGGGAAAATCATTTGTGTTTAACTGTGTCCCTCCACCTGGAAATAGAAGTCTTTGCCTCTGTGCAACTTCAAACCAAGAAATGAAAAGGTAATTCATTAATCTTTTACCCTACCAGTTTCATTTTGAATGGAAAAATGCTTCTTCAATGACAGCCTAAAAGATTCTTGGCAGTTGAAGTAGAAAAGGGAATGACAAATTTATAGCATGAGTCAACAAGTTGGTTGTTTTTTCCCTTAGGTGTGAGAAGATTACTTTTTTCATTATGCCTTCAGGTTTTTTGCTAAGAGAATTTCTAAAGAAAATAATTATGTTTTGCTAATTCAATTGCTTTAGATTTCTGTATTTTCTGAAAAAAAAAAACCTCAATACTGCTAGAATTCACACCTAGTATCCCCCAAAACTGCCAGATAGATGTATTTGAAGCTAATTAGATTGATAGTCTTAGGTATAAAAATAATGTAGAAGGATTGAAGCTTAATACACCACACTGAGATGAGCTTGATTAATTAATTTGTATAGTTTTGAGGAGTATGAACACAGTTGACATTTTGTGAACACAATACCCAAAGGAAGAAGTGTGCATGAATTTTTAAGAAAGTGTCCTGTAAGCTATGACCATTCAGCCACCATGATTATTACTTACCCTGTCTTCCAGAGGAAATGGAGTTCACTGGGAAATCTAGTAAATCAACTGGAAACTGCAGTGAAAATGCTGCTTATCTGGAGTGAGGGATGGATAGAATTAAGGAGAGGGAGTAAATACAAGAAAGGCAGTGGATCAGCAGAGTTTATTATTGACGGCATTTGATAGCTCTTCCTGAGCTTGTGCTACATGCAAACTGTTGAGGGGAAAAATCGCTTTAATACTGGATTGTTTCATTTTTATGCAGTGGATATGATTTCTAATCATGTCTGGCTAAGGAGGGAAGACTAAGAAAATTCAACCTTCAAGAATGAACACTAAGCTGGGCATGGTGGTGCACGCCTGTAAGCCCAGTGGCTTGGGAGGCTGAGATAGGAGGATTGCAAGTTCAAAGCCAGCCTCAGTAATGGCGAGGTGCTAAGCAATTCAGTGAGACCCTAAATAAAATACAAAATAGGGCTGGGGATGTGGGTCAGTTGTTGAGTACCCCTGAGTTCAATCCCCAGTACCCACCCCCTCAAAAAAAAGAATGGACACTAATGCTGTACTAAAGGTGACCACTATGTCCAAGGAACACTTGGGGAAAGGACACAGGATGGAGCATTTACCAGTCTTTCCATATTTTAATAGACAGTGCCTTACCATTAATGTACCAATTGTTATCAGGTCTACTGGTGTTAATAAATTTCATACCTTGGAAAAATAAAGAATGAATAATTTTTCTCTCAGATACTAATTAAACAACAGTTAGGGAGGGGAAGAAATAATTTATTTTTTAATATAGCTATTGGAGGTGGGATTTTGTCACATAGTAAACCTAATTTTGCAAGAATATGTTGCCCTTCACCCAAGAACTTAGTGCAATAAAATACATCTTGCCCCAGGACTGTTCTGTCTGAACGGTGGATTTGGCAAAACAAGCCCCTCTAAATGACACTAATCCAGTCCCCAAGGATAGCTCCTTTCATTTTACTGTCTTGCAGGTGGCTTGAGGCAATGGAAAAAGTGGCCCATCCTATTCACCAGGTAAAGTTTCCTTGATATTTATCTCTGCCTTCATTTTGCTTTTCTTTTCAGAGGGGAAAAGGAACAAGTTAAATGTCATGCAGTCCACCCAGGGACTTCTTAGATCTGTTCTAAAAGCTCAGAAAGAGGATGTTAAGTCAATAGGGTTTTCTGCTCAGATCCTGTGGGGAAGCTTGCATTCCTGCTGTTCTTTTTATTTTCAGGGGTTTGTATGACATCCTTCCCAGTAAGACTCAATAGGGAGTCACAAACTGGGGTGGAATTTCTGTTTCACACAGAGCAGTCCAGTAGTTCCCCATGATAATAAACCAACGTTGCTGTTTTCTTTACACCCCCAAAAGATAAGATCTCAGAGGTATCTCATGATGGTTCTGTTGGCTGAGCAACTTTTTATCATTATATTTGGATATACAGTGCTTTATTCTCATATTGTTGTTCTATAGACATATCAGGCCAACTTTCAATATTCATTTCCACTCAAGATTCCCAATTTTGAAGCAATATCATTTTTAATTTAGAGTTTACCTATAAAGTGATAGATAACTTCATAACACCAGCAAGTGAGTCATCACTTCAGCCCCTAAGGCATTCAATAGTTCTCTTTCTGAGCTTGTACTATATACAACCTTGTCGAGAAAGAAAAAATTGCTTTAATACTCAATTGCTTCATTTTTATGCTATGGATATGATTTCTAATGAGGTTATAGATTTTCTTTAAATATGCTTATTCCCTCACAAATTGACATGCAGGCAAAAGGCATTTAGCATCAATTATGTTCTCTCTATATTTTGGTTCTTGTGCATTTGGGAAAATTCAGATTGAGTATGAATATACCTTGCCTCCTGACTGTCCTTTCAGAACAATCACAAACATCATCATATGACAAACAGCAGGACATGTGTTTCATTTTGCCTGGAACACAACACTCGATGCACTCATCCATCTCTCCAATGCATCATCCTAATGAGCCTCGATATTTTTAAGAGGGATCTATTCTGCTAATGCACTCAGAGTGTCTGCAGCAAAGTGAAAAACTGAACACCCAAACTCCCAGCAGGCTGCCACTTCACAGAAAAGAATACAGCAAGCTCTGCATCCTGAAATCTTTTGCACTGCCTTGTTAAAACTAAAGGGCAAAAATAAACTCAAACAAGAAGAGAAACTGGCAAGCATAAGCAAGGGTTCTGATAAAGAGATAAAGCACAGTGTCCCCAGCCTCAGTCAGAGTTCTCAGAAAGAGCCTGTCTCATGCCTGTGGACTGAGGGCTGCCCTCCAGGGTAGAGGATTCCAGTTTATCAACAGTCTATTACATCACTGGCCATGAAAGCCTAAAGCTTGAGCTAGCCTGGGGCATTTAACTTGTTCCTTTGCACAAATGGAGGTTACAGATAAAGAAAAGCATGGACCAGGGGCTGTTTTTAGTCACTGTGGACATACCAGGAACAGATGTACAAGGACAACCCCAGCGGTGAGTAAAATAGAACAGGTCCAGCAATTACAGGCAGAGGCATTTAAAAAAAATCTTTGCTGGGGTGCTTACTTCCATTTCCTTTCTATTCACAACCTCCTGCTCTTTGCCTGATAATCTTTTGATTTTCTTAGAATACAATAGAAATCAAAGAGAAGGGATGTCTATGGACTTGAAAAAGGAGAAGAGTTCTCTATGGTCAATGGGTAAATTTGGGTTTTAGGTTTTTGGATTAGTTGCTCAATTATTCAGATTGTATTGATAATAGAATCATTTGGGGGCAGTGGTCTCCTTAAAATCAAACACACTTGGTCATGATGGCACTGTCTCTGGGAATCAATGGCTTTGCCAAAGGTCAATAGCAGAATGACCATTCAGATGATCCCTTTGTGCTACATTTTCAGAACCATGTCTGGGAAGACGTTACTCTGCACAACAGCAGTCTTCCACCTTTGGCCATTAAAAACCCAGAGTGTCTGGGCCTCCTGCACCAGCTGGATAGAAGCACAGACTTGTGGGTCCAGCACTATTGCATTCTGAAGGATGGCTGCTTGTATTTCTATGATAGCATTCGTTCCACCCGGGCCTCAGGTAAGAAGTCATCTTTCACTTGAAATAACAGTATAGTAATAGTACTGACATCTTAGATCCATTGAGCTTTTACCAGGCTCTGTGTTATGTTCTCTACCTAAATTAATTCAGCATTCTCCAGAGTAGAGACACTATTACTGTTCCTATTTTACGGATTAGAAACCTGACTGCAGTCTACATAATTTGACAAGTAGTACATAATGAAGTAAGTTGAAATCTTCTGAATACAGGCAGGCTAACCTCAGAGCTTGTACCCTTAACTCCTCACTTTAACTGCTTATAAAATTGAGAAATAAACTCCTCCATGTTTTAGGTCATCAATGACATTTGTAGTCAATGCCAATTGTTTTCTTAGGCAGTGTCTCCAACCTTTTCTTGTAGTATCCCTACTTTGGGCAAATGAGTAACAAAAGGAATATTAAAATCCTATATTCTGTGGAAAAGTTACTTAACCCTCTAAAACTTAGTTTCCTCATTTATAAAATAGGAATAATAGCTGTCTATTTTATAAATTTATTCTGAAAATCAAGTGAGTTGTAGTTATTCAGGTGATTTTAGCTCTACACATGAAGTTTTCTCTACAAAGAGTTCTCTTGTATATATTATATCCATTTGATATATATTAGATATACATATTTATTAAATTATACTATTTAAAAGATATATATTATATATAATGATTGTACAAATAACACACTTAATTAAATAATATGTGTACCTGATTTCCATAAAATAAACAAGCTTTCTTGTGATTTTTGACCCAACGAATCATTTGTGGTCTATTTTTTTGACATACAAATAATTCATAAATAATTAGCAGTAGTAAACATCCTGGAATCTCATTAACTTAATTTCTAGTTTTAGCACTACTGCTTATGTTTAATTAAGCTAGGTAGACATCTCAAATGAGAAGGAGGCATTGGTGACCCCTTAGACTTTTTTGGAAGTCTACATGAGGTAAAAAGCTAGTATTACTCTAGATAAACAATGCTATGACTCTCCTCTACTTAATCACCCTTCCATTTTTAAAACATGTTCCAGATTATCACACAACTTTGAAGAGGTAGACAGCATCTCTAATCACTTACAAAACAGGCTGTTCTTACCCAAACCAATATGCATGACTTTAAGTCGCTGATACCAGGATGGGGATGAAGGTAAACAAGAGAGTTAAATCTACAAAGCTGTCATTGATTTGGACTCATCAAATACCATTACAGAAGTCTGAACCTAGCAGGGTACAGTCACACATGCCTGTAATTGCAGCAGCTAGGAAGGCTGAGGCAGAAGGATCACAAATTCAGCCTCGGCAGCTTACTGAGACCATAAGCAACTTGGTGAGACCCTATCTCAAAATAAAAAATTAAAAGGGCTGGGGAGTTAAGGGCCCCTGGATTCAACCTCTAATGCCCAAAAAATAAAAAATCTGAGCCCTTTCAATTGATAGATCAAATAAGCTAATTTTGAGAGACTCTTTTCAAGATAGAAAGAAAATGTTTAAGATGAAATGTGCAGATTATTCCAAACTCTGAAATAAATGTTAATAAAGTACTTCCAAATATTTGGAGCCAAGACTGTTTCTGATTCCAAGGGTTTAAAAATAATAATGACAACTACTAGGTGGCTTCTTCCATTCCCAAAGGTCAGAAGAGATGCTACTTGGATAGGAAGTCCTGTTTAGAAAGTTGCAAACTGCTACTATGGAACAACCTGAAAATAATAACAGCAAAAGTAGCATTTACAACATGTACCTCTTAGTTAATGCAACTCTTCTTGTACAGGTCACTCTGTTAAGTGTTTTTGCTTATTGTTTTATTTCATTTCTAAAAGAGATAGATTATCATTTCACCTATAGATCTGGAAAGTCATACTTGGTGAGGTGAAATAACTGGCCCATGTAAAAAGTGAAGACAGAAAATTTGAACCTAGGTGACCTGAGTTATTCATAACCCCCCCCCCAAAAAAATATTAATAAGTAGAAAAAATTGGAAAGTTTATATCTTCTCAGCACTTATCGTTGCACATGTCTTTCCAGAATCTTACAAAGTTGTCTGCTAAGTACTTTAGGGCCTTATCTTTGTCCTACAACTCCTGTATCTGGCTTTATCTTCCACTCCTTGTATTAAAGCATAGTGCACTCCACCTAAATATGGTTACAGTCAATTTTTATAGCACACCTCACCTCCTGGACAATTTTCAGATCCTATACCTTTGCTTGTGCTAGTTCCTTTCCCTGAAATCTTCTACTACTACTACTGATTACCAGTACAAGCTGTCCTTCAAACATGGAAGGAAATGTTCTCTATCTCTTTCATGAAGCTATCCCAGACTACCCTAGATAAACAAACCTCTCTTTTTCAAACTATTTATCTTGTAACACTTATCACCTTCTACCCTGTGTTTTATCTCTTGCTGGCCATCTTATCTTTTCCAAGGAATTATATCCTCTAGAAATCACTATTATCTACATTGAATGAATTAATGAATGAAAGGATATTCAAATGACCTCAACTGGTCGTCAGTCCTATGAGGTATGTGTAGTATATCATCTCCCCATTTATTAGTGGAGAAAAATGTAATTCAAATACAATATAGCAACTCAGGTCATCATATCTGTGGTCTTTCTGCTCTATCACACTTTTTACAGCTATAAAAAACTATCTAATTTCTATCACTTTTTAAAAAATGCCTCTACTTTAGTCAGCTTTTCGCTGCTGTGACCTGACAAGAACAATTAGAGAAGGAAAAGCTTATTTGGTGTTCTTAGTTTCAGAGTTTTCAGTTTATAGATGACTGATTTCATTCCTTAGGTGAGGCAGAATATCATGGTTGAAGGGTATGGTGAAGGAAAGTAGCTCAGGATGTAGCATCAGGAAGCAGATAGACTAAGTTCAGCTCATAAAATATATACCCCAAAGCCATGCCCCCAATGATCTATCTCCCCCAGCCACACCTTACTTGCCCATAGTCACCACTAAATTATTCCCTATCAGGAGATTAACACACTGATTGGGTTAAGGCTCTCATAACCCAATCGTTTCACCTCTAAACCCCGCATTGTCTCACACATGAGATTTTGGGAGACACCACATATCTAACCATAATACTCTCTAAAAATATGTTATTTTGTGGTGAATAGAAATACAATTTTAACCTACCCATCCTATCCCTCCTTAACTTCTTGAATATTTCTATCTCCACAGATTCTCAATTTCTAGCCCAGATGATCTCAAATATTTAGAGAATATTTTCCTTATTGAAATCACAACAGAAAATCTATGTCTAGGTCCTGTTCTGAAATAGAGGACTGTGGGTTTTTGCTTTTACATGATTCTACTCTTCCCTGAATACAAAATACTATTTCCTTGAGCATGCAGCTTATTTCAGAAGCTGAACTTCCTCACCATCTCTCTTCCCCCTCACACTCTGACTACTACTAGGTCCAGACTGGATTTCCCCTTCAGCTAACCAGATGCTAACCTTTCTTCAGGCTGTAGAGGAGCTCCTCTGAAGTACCTTTCCCTAGATTTAAATTTTTAAAAAAATTTTTGTTTAGTTGTCAATGGACCTTTACTTAATTAATTAATTTATTTATATGCAGTGCTAAAAAATCAAACTCAGTGCTTCACACACGCTAGGCTAGTGCTCTACCACTGAGTCACAACCCCAGCCCTAGATTTAAATTTTAAAGTGAAATTTACATCCTTTTTCTATGAGTCCAGTTCAATCTTGACTCATCACCCGAGCTCACAGCCAATGATTTAACATGATGCAACTCAAGACAGAATGGAGGTATATCCAAACCTCCTGTGGAAATTCCTCAGAATACATTCACTCTCTCCACCCTCACTGCCCAGGTGAGACATTTTATCAGAGGGCTGGGACATACTGCTTAATTATACTGAAGGAGGAAAGTTAGCATCTACTGAAAACCTCCTACGTGTCAAAGACTAGGATAAGCACTTAATGTTCCTTATCTATATCTAATCTTTACAAAACACCCCCAGTTATTGCCCATCAATAGGTGAGAAACTTAGAAATTTTAACTAATATGTTGATAATCACCCAGCAATTAAGTGATCAGACTCAAAATAGGAATAAGTGCTAACTGAATCCTGTGCCCAAACTCAGCCACAATTCTATGTGTAGCGCCCCCTAGCAGAAATTATTCTTCTTACAGTAGCACTAAGTTAGTAATGGTGTGTGTCAGCACACTAAGTTAGCCAGGGTCCACCCAATCCGTGAGAACCATGGAAATTGTGAGAACAGTAGCAGAATTTGTTGAGAATGACAGAACTCATACTATACCTTGAACATTACTGGAGACAAAGTATTCAGTGTGGCATAATCATTTTATATGCATGAAATATGAATCATTATGTTTTTGTTTTGAGAAAGAGTCTTATTAAACTGCTTAGGGCCTTGCTAAGTTACTAAGGTTGACCCCAACCTTGGCTGTCCTACTGCCTCAGCCTCCCAAGTTTCTGGGATTACAGGTATACTCCACCCACCTGGCAGAATATGAATCATTATTACATTCATAAAGGTTATGCCAAGTTCTAATGCTCATTCTTAATTCTTCTAGGTGATGTTGAGTAAATAGTCTATAAAATGGTCTGATCTATAATTCTTCCTTTATTTGTACTGTACAAGTTCTGCTTGACTCTTGCACATCCCACACATGTCCATTTGCTTGTTCTTCTGCTCTATGAATGTCATAACCTTAAAGAAAGTCTTGATTATCATTTATGACTGTGCTTCTCAAACTGCAGGACTGGGTTCTATTAGTGAGTCATGCAATCAATGTAGTAGGCTGTGATGAATATTTTAAATAACAGCTGAATGGAATTTAATTGAGTAGAAAATATCACAGCACATCACAATGTTTCATAATTTCATTTATTACAACCAAAAAAGTTAGAAAAATGCTGATATAAAAAACTTTTTGTCTCTACATGTATTCTTGTTCAGATGGTCAACTTCATGCTCAGAATCCTAAAAACGGGGTATTTAAAGATGGTTACTTCCTTTAGAATATTTTTGTAGTAAACCTGCCACTCATTTTTTTGTTCTTGTGACCCTGGCTTCTGTAGTCACCACTTCATGGAAACCTGGTTCCATGATTGTACCATCGTAGTTGCTTTGCTGTTTTGTATATTTTAAATTTAATTTTAGTGTTTTAATCTGTTGCTTTGTGTTCCTCATTAGAGATCTCAAAGACTACATGTGGTATTTCCTATTTTATAGCTTTCTATAGCATCATCAGCATGCCTCATTCCTTGTAACAGTTAACTGAGATGTTGTGAGGACACAGAGGGTAACAAAGGGAAGTCAGGAAAAAGATAAAATTACTATAAGGGGAAAGAACAGGATGTGGAAGAACACAGCCCTAGTTTCCTGTAAGAACCATATTAAACACTAATCCCATATTTGACTTTCAATTGGATAAATATACCTCTATTTTGTAATGAGAAAGAGCCTCATGGGTTCCCTGAAGGTTTTCCTTCCTGTCAAGGAAAGTGCTAGTATTTTAACAACATATATTGCTGGCTCTCATGTGCCTGCTAATATTAAAAAGCCACTGTGTGATTATTCTGGAAGCCCCTCAGTAAAGTGCCTTCACATGAGCCTGAAGGCCTTTGTCATTCACCATGCACTTGATGACTTTTTTCCTTTTATCTCTCTCCAGCAAAAGCTGAAAGTAACAAATCATGACTCTTGGCTATTGGTCATGAATAAATCACATCAAGGTCTGTGTGTACTTCTCAGAAAGATATATTTACACTATTGCAACAAATAGGACACGCAATGCTTGCACAGTTCTTGCAACCAACATTGTGCAGACTTGATAATTATTGCTACCTGTCTCATAACAAAGAGACATCAGCCCAGTGAAGTCACCTCAAGTGAGTTGATGGGGTTATTATTGGATGTCTTTTCTGCCAATAATTTATAACCTACTTCTGATTAGAAAAAGGGTCCAAAAAAACTTTCCTGTTTGTAGGAAACAGTTTTTTGGACAACACCTTCTATTCATTCTCAGAAAGGGTAGAGACAGTGAAGGATATTCATGTCTTCTCAAACGTGGAAAAAAAAAAAAAAAGAAGAAGTCTCACAATCAGGAAGAAGCCACAAACCAATGAAGCAACCTATAAATACTGTGTGCTATTATTTGGAGCAGGGAAATTAGACAGTAAAATAACCCTGATATGTCTTTAGGTACTCTACTGTCCTGAAAGATTTAATGCATTGCCTATTCTACTTCTAGTATATACTCAAAGAAATAAAAACAGACCTAGACCAAAACTTGTACACGAATATTCAAAACATTATTCATAATTGTCAAAAATGGAAGAAAAATCAAATGTCCATCAGCTAGTGAATGGATAAAATAAAATGTGGTATATCCATACAGTGGAATATAATTTTGCAACCAGAAGGAATGAAGCGTTGATGTTTATTAAATGCTTCAGAAAAGACAAATCTCTAGAGACAGAAAGTAGGTTAAGGTTGCCTATGGTTGGGAGGGTACATCAGATGAAAAGTGACTGCTAAAAAAAAAAAAAAAAAAAAGTGACTGCTAATGGGTGTGGAGTTTCTACTTAAGTTGACAATGTTCTAAAATTAGATTACAGAGACGCCATACACTTTAAGTGGGTGGATTTTATGGTATACAAATTATATTTCAATAAAGCTGTTTTAGATCTTTCTCTTAAAGAAAGAAAGAAAAAGATATCACCCTATAGTTTTGGTAGTAAATACCCTACTACTGAGATCTACTGAGGGAAAAAAAAAATTCTGTCCATTTCTGAAATGAATAATTTCTCAGAAGTTAATTCTAAATTGGATGCTTTAAATGAAATTAAAAGGATTTTAATATCGCATCTAACCCTCTCATAAAATAAACAAGGTTTTTTCCTAAATTTTTTTTTTTTTTGGACACAATACCTTTATTTTATTTATTTTTTATGTGGCGCTGAGGATTGAACCCAGTGCCTCACACATGCTGTAATTTAATACTGAGCTACAACCTCAGTCCCTATCCCCTAATTTTTAAAGACCAATGTCCATTCATTGTGTTTAAAAAGAAAATTTGCATCTTCCTGACAGTACATATTGGAAGTGAATACAACCAAAAGGAAAAGTCTGACATATTCCCTTCCTAGCCTTCTTATTAATACATTTGTCCAGAACAGTTATCAGGTAGAGAGGCAAAAATCTAAATGATATTTTTGCATTTTCTTTGATAGTGTAGTGCACCAGAGTGGCTCCTGGGAGGAGTTAGGGGAGTGGGCAGGAGCAAGAGAGCTTTAAACACCCCGTCATCACTGTTGCTGACACTGCCTGGCATATCTGCATGAGTCAAGCTACTCAAAGTATCAAACACCACAAAAAACAGACAAGGGTGTTGATTTTTCAGAACCTTCTCCTAGACTGAGATCCTCCCTGCCTCTAAATAACGAAAACAAAAATCAGGCCAAGTTACGTACAGTCTGACCTCTTACATGGACTCAGAATATCACAGGACAGAAATTATCTTTTAAAATCAATCACGTGCCAGGCATGGTGGAGCAGACCTGTAAAACCAGCAACTCATGAGGCTGAGGCAGGAGGATTACGAGTTCAAAGCCAGCCTCAGTAGCTTAGTGAGGCCCTAAGCAACTTGGTAAGACCCTGTCTCAAAATAAAACTTAAAAAGGGCTGGGGATGTGGGTCAGTGGTAAAGCACCTCTAGGTTCAATCCCCAGTACAATAAAATAAAATAAATCACTTTCTCATTTTTAATTCAAGTTGGCTCTTTCATGTCACCCTATGGGTTCATATTTTAAATATGCTTTGCATATTTGCAAAGAGAGTGAGAGTCTGTGTTGGTTGTAGAAACTGCTGGAGATCTTTATTCTTCAGGAAGGATATTTTAATGATTTGCCTCAGCAAATACTATTTAATTTGCCTCTAATGTGATATTCCAGGTGAAAATCTTTGATGCTGAAAATTTTATTTCAAAATATGCTCTTCAGATAAAGAAACCAGTTTAAGCACAGTTATCCAAAGCTAAATACTCATCATGTACTAAGAAGAAGGCACAAATGGAAACAAGTAAATTCAATTTTTTTCTACTAACCATTAAATAGTGTATGACCTGAAATTACATATTCTTTTGAAGTCTTGGTTTCTTCACCTGTGAAATGAGACAGCTGGATTAGAGGGTTCTTCACACACAAAATGTTCTTGAAACCTTTTCAGACATCTTTTCTCCTTTTTACTCTTTCCCTATTCTCACATGCATTAATTTTTTTTCATGCTCTGTAGGTGGCCTATATCTTCAAGGATATAGGGTGAGTGAACAGACCCATAGCTTCAAACAATCAGTAATTGAACTCAAACCTCCATCAGAAGAGTTCAAGACTTTCTATCTCTGTGCAGAAAATAAAACAGAAAACCAGCGGTAAGCCAAGGACTTCATATTTCTTCTTCTTTATCAGTCCTGACAAGGCCTTCTTAGCAAACCCTTGTCCTTATTTTCCAAATCCACATCTTCAGTTAAATCCCTCTCTTTCATTGTAGTTTTCATAGTTAATATTCCATAGAATAGGTTTTTTTTTCTCCAATGCCTCCTTAGATAACTATTCTAAAAGGTTTCTTTTATTTTTTTCAAATGGAAAAGTAGTAATCTTCAATTCTTCCCCAGGCAGTTGCTACCTCAAGCTTCAACATAAAATATCCACAAACACCATCATCTGTAACTCTTATAATTTATTAATCCACAGATTTTATTTCACTCGTATTTAATATATCCACCTACATTTGGTTGGTGGTTTCCTTTTATTATAAGCCACTGAAGGAGATAGAATTTACCTAATTTGTGATGCATTCAGTATCCATGTTGACATGCAAAAAATACCACTTAGTTCATAATGATTCTGAAAAAGAATCAAGTTAACAGAGACAAAACCTTGAGACAGCGGAAATGCTCTCTGTTACTGAAAGTATTCTCCTCCCTTCAGTCTCCATGACCCGACTTCAATCTCCAAGATATCCAGTACCCTCCATTTTCTATCCCTACTTTCACCTGCTTCATGACCATCCCCTACCTCATCCAAACCCTTTATACAACTGTGTGGAAAACAAGAATCTAAGAAAGAAATTCCCAGTAACTTAGTGTGGCAAATGACATGGCAAAAAATTTCCAAGGACATTTGCAAGAACTAGACACATTGTTTGAACCCAAAGAAATAAAATTCTAAAAGGGAGATTTCCACCAAATGTCCATTTGAGGAAGGGATATAGAGATCTCTTACACCTTCTTCAATGTGGTAAACTTTGCCTGTATCTCTCATTCCTAAGGCTGGGCTAGAGGATCGTGAGGGTAGAACTACTAGATATTTTACCAGGATCTCCTTCCTGGGCATGTGTTACCATCCCTACAGCAGGTAAAGACAGATACCTGGGTATGGCTTCACCTAGCATATCAGAGAAAGAGAGTCACTAAAACAGAGTGTAGGCTCATCTGATGAAGTCCACCAGCTTCTCTATGAGAGGAGGTTGAATGGTTGGCCTTCACTGTTAAATTCACAGGAGATTTTATCAGAAAAATATTGAGACATTATAGAAATATTTCAAAGCATAACAGCATAGGGTTACAAAGTGCATAGGACTCTGGATCCACAAGATACTCTACTTATCCCTAAAGTAAATTCAGGAAATGACACAAATCATATTCTCCTCTCAGAGAATCACAGAGCACATTAACCTGTTAGTATTTCTGAGACATTCTGCTGGAAAGATTTCTAGTTCATTTGTTTCGGTCATTGTTGGTGGTATTTTTTAAAAACTAGCACTTGCCCTTAGAGTAAATGTTATATGGACAAGTTTATAAAATATCATCCAACAAAATTTAAAAAAAGGGAGATGAAAGGAGACTTAACTGGAGTGTTTGTTGTGGCCTCCCAATTTAAAAACATTTGACCATCTGGCAATATTTGATTACATTTAATCAACTAAAATTTAAATTAAATAGAAACAATAAAATATTAATCACAATCTTTAAAAACCTTTATATCCATTAATGAATATTTACAAACATTATACTTTCTTTGGATTCTACTGTTTATATTATCAAACTTCATCACTATCACTGCATAGTCCACATGTGGTATTTTACCTTCTGACTTCAGAATCTAAGGAGTGTGGTTTATCCTATTAATTTCAAGCTAAGCAACCAAGAAAAACAATTAGAAAATAAATTAAAAGATATTCTACTACTTCATATCTCCAGAGTCCAACAATTGGTTTAGTGACCTGTTCTAATACTGTTTTGGTTTTTTTCTGCAGCTGGATTACAGCTCTGCAAATGTCTATCAAAAAATGGATTCCTTTGCACCAGGCTATTCAAGACTTCATGAATCGACCCTTAGAGGAGACTAGAATGTGAAAGGAAACCTAGTTCTTAAGAGAAAGGATCCACAGGGTCATCACCAACTTTCTGTAGGAAGAAACAAAATGTTAATTGCTATACAGCTTTTCAGATGAATGTTTCTCCAGTATACTGAAAATTTATGATGAGATTACAAATTTGCCTTTGAACCAAAGCACCAATACCTACTCTGAAGTTCAGGGACACCACTTCTATTACATATTTCCCCTTCATGTGGTTTATGTCAGCATCAAAATATAATAGAACCTCCTATCCTCATCTCTTGAAAGAATAAATACAGCAAACTTTTATTTTCTGATTTTATTTTATGTTCTGTTCTTTGACTCTAAGTTTCCTAGGGTGATTTCAGCCAGGGAGAAGGAAGCCGATATTTGGGAAAATCAAAATCATGGAAGTGAATTGGCTCAAATGAAGGTAAATATTTCAGCTAAACAAGGTCTCTCTTGGGCCATTTTACAATTAACAGACCCAAGTGCCTCCTAAGGCTTCCCAGATGAAAAAGATAGTAAAAAAAAATAAAAAATAAAAATAAAATCAATAAGGAATTAGACTGAGTTTCAGGGAGAAGATTGAAAGACACTGCGTGTTTCTCCCTGAACTTCTGTCACAATGCAAACGAAAAATATATTAAGAATGCTCTGCACTTGATGCTGAAAGTAAGAGGAAGTCAAAAGAAATTCTAAGCATTGGCTTCATTTTTCAGTGGAACAATCCTTTTGCTGTATCCAAGATGCTGTGATGTATTTGAAGCCCCATGACCTTGCTAATGGAACAAGGATCACAGATTTTCAAGGAGTTCAGCTGTGAGGTTCAAGTGCTTTGACTCAAGTCACCAAAGGGGGAAAAAAAAAAAAAGAAAGGAAGGAAGAAAATAAACAAAATAATCACATTTCCTAAATCATTATATTGTGTGCATGTACAACTATGTAATAATGAATTCCACTAATATGTATAATTATAATACACCAATAAAATATTTAAAATAAATAAAAGAAAAATTAAAGGAAAAAAAATAATAGTGTTTTAGAGCTTACAAGGACCTGACAGCTCAACTTCTCTCCTTTAAACAGAAGCCTCAAACTCAGGAAGGTAATTGCCTATTGAAGATCACACATGTTGATGGCAGAACAGGAACTGAATCAGGGTCTTTGTATCTCCATCCAGTGTTTTCACTCAGTCACCCTCCTCCTCCTCATTGTGCCCAGAAAAGTGAAATATAGTTTTACAGACAAAGAAACCACCCACTACCCAAAGTTGTTGGATATTTCTAGTCTTCAGCTGAGAAATAAAAAACATCATTTCCAGCAATAAATCATGTTTCTATTTCTCTGATCTCATGGAAGGATTTCATGTTAATTAAATTATATTCTTTTCCAGAGAATCTTAAATGCAAAAAAAAGAAGATATCCAAATTCATGTCATTTTTTTCCTATACTTTCTATTTCTTCTTGGCCAAAAATAATGTAAAGTCCTCAAACAATGGCTACACTTTCATCTGTTGTTCACCATAATTCAAATAAAGGAGGCTTGTGAGTGTGTGAGGATGTGCTCCTCAGTCCATGTATTAAGAGAAACTCCTTAATGAACTCATGCCAAAAAATACATGCTAGAATACTCTGACCAACTTAAAACCATAATTAAAAAAAATATTCAATTAGCAACAACAGATAGCTCTCTGTGCTGAAAATGGTCCCTTTGTTCTCCCTGTATCTGCCATGATAATAATGAGGTCTTTCAGCAGCAGCATTAGTAATGTTCATGTCAGAAACCTGGGGCTCGTACATCCGCTCCCCAGCAGTGCTTTCTGCCTTTCTGGAGCCTCGCCATGGAATGCACAAACTGTGCTGTTACCAGGCAGCCAGCTAGTGACCACAGCCAACTGTAACACTGGCACAGAGCTTTCCCCTGGAGGAGGAAAACAAAAGCAAATACCTCAATAAAATGTGAATGCAATTTTCTCTGAATCAAGCATTCACATAAATGGCTTGAAAATTAACTGTTTGGACATTCAAATTTTAGAGACACTATCCCCAAAACTACTGGTGTTATTCCTGGAAGGTTTTAAAGATTTAAACAATCCAGGATATTATGCAAAACTTTTTGTGGGCGGGTATTTTTTTTTGGAAAAGATTTTTATCTCTTATGTAATTCTGAAAAAGAGATATGTGACCCAGAAAGAGAAAAAAAACCCAACTTTTCTTTTTCTTTCTAAGATTAAGAATACCCCCAAATTTACCAGGTTTCCATCTCCAATAGATGTAATAGGGAGGGGAAAGTGCAAAGCCAGCCTTCTGCAACATCTGACTGCACATTTGGGGGTTAACCTTTTGGCAAATCAAGGAGAGCTGCCCACAAATCCAATGGTCAGTCAGTCAATAAAGGCTCATTGAGCACCTGCTATGGGCCACACTTACCGGCTGCTACCAATTAACTTCCATTAAGAAAAGTCAGGAAAATTTTGTTTGAATCATACTTTCTGCAGCCAGCAGGCCCTAGTTCAAACTCTAGGGATGCCACTTTCTGCCTATGACCTTAGACAGACTGTGTGAACTCTCTTTGCTTTAATTTACTCATCCATAAATAAGGATAATTATAGTACATGTCTCATGCTTATGAAAATTCAATGGGCAGTGTATGAAAAGTGCTGGAACAGTGGGCTGCCCTAGCCCTCTCTCAACATGATTATCAACATCACTAGCAAGGATTTGTCAGCTTATATACAGACTCCACATCTCTGTAGACAGTACAGAAAAAAATGCCTCTTGTCCCTTCCCCTCACTGACGACAGGTGGAGAGGACAATGGACATACCCATCAGGTTCTATCTTAAGAGGAAATGAGAGAGAGAGGTGTAGTTTCAGTCTTCCTGGGTCATAGTCTTCAGATTTTTGCCTTTTTAAAACTCTAAATACTAGCCTACAACTGTTGAAACTTCACTACCCCAACTTTTGATAAACTTGGGAGATTTTCCATTATATCCCTAGAACCCCTAACCTAAAATCAAAATGTTCTCACAGGTGCCCTGTCAGGCCTGTTCTGCCCCATCTGTTAATAGTGTTCACACCTGAAGAGAAATTGCTGGACTGTTCTGCACTTAGGTTTCCCAGCAGAATTATATTCAGTGAAAATAAATTAATGCATATCAAAAAAAAAACCCACAATGGCTTGTTGCCTTAAGGGAATACTAAAAGAAATCTTACTTGTCTTACTTACAAAGCTTGAGAAATTTTTTTTCAAGAATCCCGTACCTCCAAATCACCTTTAAAGTTTCTCTTAGACTTGGAACAATATTTACGCCCCTAAATTTTCAGGAAAAAACAAAAAACCCTTTCTCCATAGAGGTTTGGCTAACATAGTAGAATTGTTTTTTCATGTGATATTTCCCAGCAACCACATAAGACCCCATCAAGTGACATGTCTATCATAGGATGCAAAAAGTAATGAAATGGTAGAGCAATTTTTTTAAAGTTAACACAAAAATTTACATCATATATACATAAGCATATTTCCATATTTACACATAGATATTTTGGGGTAACACATATCTTTTCATATGTTTTCAAGTCTGTCTGTTTAGAATAGAATCCATTCTTGGGCAGAGAGTTTTCATTTCAATGACTCTTCACAGACTATTAACCCAAAGCAGATGGATACCCTGAATACATAAACAAGGCTTTGAATACTCTAGTAAGTTATTTGATCAATCTTTTGAAGCAGAATGGGAATATCTCACATCTATAATTATTAGTTTGATATCTTCAAGGAGGTAGGAATATGTTTATCTGGTTTACTGTATGCCCTGAAGCCCACACAATGTTGAAAATACACTAAACATTCAATATTCATCTAATAAAAGCATAAATAAATGAATTTCATTTACTGATCTGATCACAGATAAAATTTAATATTATTTTCAGTTTAGATTCACAGTGATATTGGGACTTTAAGAACTGAAAATTACAGAAAGCTTTTGGAGAGAACTGGACTATAAATCCATTGTAATTATGAAGAAATGGTGTCACATACATCAAGGGCAGCTCAAAAAGAGTGTGGAACATAAGAAGAAACTCAGTGTACCCTTTTTTCTGCTCTGCTGTTCTTTTTTTAATATTTATTTTTTAGTTGTAGTTGGACACAATACCTTTAGTTTATTTGTTTATTTTTATGTGGTGCTGAGGATCAAACCCAGGGCCTTGCATGTACTAGGTGAGTACTCTAACCCTGAGCCACAATCTCAGCCCTGCTCTGCTGTTCTTTATGCATCTGTTTCATTCTTCTTTCTTCCTGAAAGTTGACTTTTGTTGATATAGAACATTAGTGAATGTACCATGAATGTTAAACCCCAGTGACAGTCCCAGTTGCTTATCAGCATCCACACGAAGACTGTAAACTTCCATGCTTCTATGACCAGAATACAGGATGGCAAATCCTTCGTAGCAATCATACTTACAACTTGTGTGTTAGGGACAACTACTCTGCATACCAGCATTAATAGCAAGCACCTACCTATTCAGCAACAGTATAGGAGACCCAATTTCAGAAAGGTGGTTCCCCCTTTGTAGAATATAAAAGATGGGAGCCTTCATAGTTCAAAGGCACTTGCTCTCTTACACGGGTAAGTTCTGTCCCTCTTTCCAAATTATGAAAATTGAGTCTCTTGACTTGTATGATGGAACCCAGAATGATACCTATATAGTTGCTGTTCAAGTTGAGCTTCATTATTTTCCATCACAATATTGAGTGATTAATGTGACCATGTAATTTAGTTTCTAAATTGGAACATTTTGAGAGAAGACACTACTGGTAAATATACTGGGACAACTGGTGTAAACAGTGAATGTCCTGGGAGAAATGTGTCACCATAGGAATGACACACAAACTGCCATTCTCTGATTCCTCACCCATATGGAGGAATAGCTTAGATGTTCTCAGTTCAAGTTTCTATGTTCTCAGGTGCAGTTCCCTGTGAGAGAATAACTTATCTGTTTCAATTCCAGTTCCAACAAATTAAGAAACCAAATACTCATGATCAAGGAGATGAGGTCACATAAGAAAATAGATTGGGAACTCTGTAGCCCAAACTCTATGTTTATTTGAAGTGAAGTAGTAGGGAAATAGTATATTTCCCAAAAAAGGAGTCTTTAGGAAGCCAACTCTTGGTATTTCATCCTACTTATATGAGTTTAATGGTGTGGAGAAGACATAGAAGCCAAAGAATTCCCACCAAAATGTCTATAATTTAATGAGTTAGCCGGTCTCCATTCAAGGAATGCTTGCAGAAGATTAAAAATTCTATGTTAGAGACGAAAGACTTTATTAAACCAAGTGCAGCTACAGACCACAATTGTTAAGCTGTGGCTTATGATACTGGTTCTGTTCTGATACAAACTGACTATTATCACCTGCAACAAGTCATTTGATACTCATTTATTTAATTTTCTCTCCTTTATTTTTGTACTAAGTAGACCCAACCCAAAAATAAATTTCAAAGCTAGTTTATTTAAGCAATAGTTCTTGAGGAATTATTGTTTCTCCTGAGCAACCCATTATCCCATACTTTCAAAAGATTAGTGTGCTTTATAATAAACTACAATGCAGTTTGAAATTATGAAAAAGATATAGTTAGCTATACTTAAAATTATTGATATAACACAAGAGAAGGTAGACATTGTTTTTATAACACTGATTTGAAAATGTGTCCTTGTACAGAACTCCACTACTGTGTTGATTTGTCAGCAAAGCAAGCAGCAGTTACATTGTGAATGTGAATTTGAAATGAGAACCCTCTTGGGCAAATTCCGTTGAACCACACCAAATCCTTTATTTTGCTAAAATCACCCTCTCAGACTTTCCAACTGGTTATGCACATTTGTCTTTCATGCTTCATCAGTTTCTCAACTTGCAGATTAAATAAAATGTTTTGCTCAGTGAATCTGTTCAATTATATTCATCTTAATTATGACTTTACTTTAAAATGATCCAGGCTGTATGTTTTTATGCTATAAAATAAATTAGAACTTAGTTCTTGGAATTACTCTACTCTTCGCAGTAACATAAGGTAATGTGATCTGATAGTTTGGTTCTACCCACATGGACTTTTTATTCTTGTTTCTATCACCTTCCTCTGGAGTATTTATTACATATGAAATCTCATACTAATTGCACAATACATTAACATATAGCTCTAGTTCTTTCAGCATTATTATATTTTTTATGAATTAGTTAAGTATAGGTTTTCCCCCAATTACATTAATGGTTTGTTTTCAGGTTTATTTTTCTTATTCTCATATCTTCCTGATCTTTTGAAAGAAATGTATGTGTATGTGTTTAGTGAACTTTAAAAAATCTTTCTTCGGGCTGGGATTGTGACTAAATGGTAGAGCACTTGCCTAGCACATGTGAGGCCCTGGATTCGATCCTTAGCACCACATAAAAATAAAGAAAGAAAAAAAGAAAAAGAAAGGAGGAAATTTTTGGAGGAAAAAAGGAGGAAATTTCCCTACCCCAGTTCAGCAAAGTATCAATAAAAATTAGAAACTCCTCCTTTCCCCGACAAAATCCATTTTTTCCATTTATAATTATTTTGCTTTTACTTTGAACTGCTTGCACCTGCTTCCAAATGCATTAGTAGCTTAGAATTCTGTGTACATCAGTTCAACTAAAAAAGATCTAGGTGCTAATCAGTGAATATCTAGAGAGGTAAAATATTGTACCTTTTACCGAGAATGAACAAACATGTCATATCAAATAAGATCATTGCTCTATCATGCCCTGCTTTAAGGTCTAACTGCTTCAGAAACCAAGTGAAATAAATGTAGTCTTCTGACACAACTATGTAAGATTATTTTTCTCATGCACAACAGTAAAAGCAACAATAGCCCATCATTCAATTGATAAATAATGAGTTTAAACAGGTAAAAAATTATTACCACAACATCAATGTATTTAGTCTAAAAATAAAATTCATTTTAAAAATATACACAACTCTTTAGCCTCTGTGATGATTCATTCATTCATGCATTCATTTTCAGTATGTCAGGCAATAAGGAATAATAACCTTGTAAATAAGTTTTCCATTTTCATTAAGGATCTTACCTTCTAATTGGGAAGTCTTAACAGTAAATGAGCAATACAATAAATAAATTATATATATATAATAAATTATATATATATATATATATATACACATATGTTGATGAGTGCAGGAAGAAGTTCATTTTGAGAGAGAATAATGACATTAGTCTGATAGGATGTTAGGATGTACAAGAAAATATTGTTTATTAAACTGAGACTGAGCAGATGAGAAGAAGCCTCTTTTGGAATATCTGTATTTGTATTGTAGCAAGAAAAACAGGTGAACATTCAGAAAAGAGTTTGAATATGCAAAGGAGTTTGCTGATCACTGATCAGGAAATTCAGGGCACCAGAGGCCTGGGGATATTAAGTCAGACTAACAAATAACTGATCCTAGTATGGGGATGAGGCAATAATGGATACCTAGGAAGCAGGGGCTTAATGCCATTGCTGAGGAAAAACTAGGAAGAGAGGCATGATTGAAGTCATTGTGATAGAGTCATAAAGGTAGACATTTTTCTAGCATTGGGGTATTAAATATTTTGCTAAGTGTGTATCATTTCTAGATGAAATGATTACCTACGATAGCAACACTGATGAAATTTGCAACAATACACATTTCTCCATAATTTTTAACTAATTATAAATAATAGTTTAGAAACAAAATATGAAAAATTGACATAAGATTTTTTTGACACTACCAGATCCCTGTATCTAGTGGCACTGTCCACACTCAGTGGGAGTATCACTAATGGGTGCTAAGGGGTTCTGATTCCCTGCTGCTACTTTCACCCTTACCATTGAAATATACAATCGTGAAGTCATTTTGGAATAGTAAAGTGTTGTATGCTAAATCATTTTTTCTTTTCTCTACAACTGTTTGCCTCAGTTAATTATGATCAGTAGTAATGTGTCTTTTAATAAGTCAAATGCCTTTGCAGTTGTAATTTTTGTTCTCTTTCAAAGCCTCAACTTACACCCTTAAAACTCTATTAGTTTTCTAAAAAAAAAAAAAATCAGACTTTTTTTAGAAGAAGAAAAGTCTCTGCCAAATATAACTAAAAGTATATGTCCTAAATTTATATGTCAAATTTGTCATACACAAAGAACATTGAATATATTCTTTTGTTATGTTATAAAATTCTTGCTCTGTGCTAAAGCAGAGTAAAGAGTAAAGGTAAATGACTTGTTGAGATTCTAAAGAAAAACTATGATGAAAAAGAGAAGCAAACACCCTTCCCAATGATAAAGAGCAATTATCTTAAAAAGAAACCTGCTAAAAGATCATCATCATAACCCAGAAAGAAATTGCCTGGCTATTTACAAGTGTGAATGTGATAGAACAGGAGTAAAAGGTTTAAGGTAACAAATCTAATTCACTGGGCATTGCCATCTTCCTTTTTAGAAAAAGTGAAATAATTGATCTTTTTCCTCTCATTTTTTAAGACAAATAAACTGAAGTCTGCCAGAAATTGAAATATCAAGTTGTCTGAAAATAATTGAATTAGAGACACCAGATCTTATATAACATAACAATAGTGACCTGGGTAGCATAGATTTACTTACAGAAACCAATGGCATAGATTCCACTAAAAAATCAACAAATATATGAAAAAATGTTCAACGTCTCTAGCAATTAGAGAAATGCAAATCAAAACTACTCTAAGATTTCATCTCACACCAGTCAGAATGGCAATAATCAAGAATACAAGCAATGATGTGTGTGTGGGGGGAGGAGCACACTCATACATTGCTGGTGGGACTACAAATTGGTGCAGTCAATATGGAAAGTGGTATGAGGAATTCTTGGAAAACTTGGAATGGAACCACCATTTGACCCAACTATCCCTCTCCTTGGCCTATATGCAAAGGACTTAAAATCAGCATACTGCAGGGACACAGCCACATCAATGTTTATAGCAGCACAATTCACAATAGCTAAACTGTGGAACCAACCTAGATGCCCTTCAGTAGATGAATGGATAAAGAAAATGTGGAGTGTGTATGTATATGTGTGTATATGTATGTATGTATACATATGGAATACTATTCAGCATTAAAAAAGAATAAAATCATGGCATTTGCAGGTAAATGGATGGATCTGGAGAACATAATGCTAAGTGAAGTTAGCCAATCCCAAAAAAACAAATGCCAAGTAATTTCTATGATTTAGGGATGCTGATCCATAATACGCTACGAGTGATGGGAGTAAGAGAATTAAATGAACTCTAGATAGGGCCAAGGGGAAAAGGGGAGGGAGGGAGGGAGGGAAAAGGAGGGGGTATAGGGATAGGAAAGACAGTGGAATGTGATAGTCTTCGTTACCCTAAGTGCATGTATGAAGACACAAAGGATGTGACCCTACTTTGTGTACAACCAGAGATATGAAAAACTGTGCTGTACATGTGTCATATGAATTGTAATGCATCCTGTTGTCATATGTAAAAAATTAAAATTAAAAATTTAAAAAATGGAAAAAAAAGAAAACAGAAAAGCAATGGGAATCTAGAGAAAAGCATTAGGTTCCCTTTTAGTCTTTCCCAAAGAACTGAAGTTAATGCATCAATACAGAATCACAGGTTGAGCATTGGCAGACTGAGAGCCTAGCCATAAGATGGTGTGGTGAGTTCTCCATGTATCCAAAATGTATCTCCAAAAGGAATAATGACTAGTGTTACACAAGTGTTACACAATGGGAATGTCTGTATTATTTCATATGATAAACTATTCAAATGTTATTTTTTTAAAAAAATCCAAAGGACATTGGCAATTGCATTAAGAGTACTCCATTATGATGACACCATGTGAGAACAAGAAAACTTCCCAAATATTGAGTAGAATCAATTCTCCTGCCCCCAAATGACAAGCATGTTGTACTTGCTAAGATGAATGACAGGAGATATTGTGAGTTCAGCGGCATAAATGGAGAATGTGATAAACAATACATGTCTGTCTCCAGCAAAAACTGACCTTCTGTTCCTTGAAAGAGGAGCAAAAGATCACAAATGACTGACTATGTTAGCAAGGAAGAAAGTGCATATCCAGACCCAATACACCAAGCACCTGAAAGTTTGAACAATTCCCCATTACAAGAGTAATGGAAAATGATGACTTTTCATTTTGAAATATAATCCAACTAGGGGTGTCTTTGAAATCATAAAGTACTTTAGTAGCAGTGTATTGGTACTAAGTATTCCAGGCTTAATCACTATCAGTCATGAAGTTATCCTTAACTAAAATATTTCATTCATTAATGGTTAAAAAATGGCTAAAAGTGCTCAGGGCAGAGCAAAAGGGAAGGGGGTACCACCAGCTTCTTGCTTCTTATTCATATCACTGACAGAAGTGAAGTCAAAAAAATTCCTTCTCTTTCCATAGACTTCTGCATTGCGGTGATATAAGTACCTCAAGACACATGACCAACACATTCTGAACCAAATCCAGTAACATAGCCTCTAGACATATGTAGCTATTGAGCACATGAAATGTAGTTAGTGATGTGAGTGAAGAGAAAATAGACACTAGATTTAGAAGACTTGGTACCCCAAAAAAGTATTTCACTAATGATTTTTTATATTGGCTATATATTAAAGTGATAAAATATTGGAAGTGTTGGCTTAAATATTATACCCATTTCTTCTTAGTTTTTTAATTTATATTTTAAATTATATATGTGGCTTACAACATATTTCTATTGGACTGTGCTAAGCTATAATTTCTATATGGTATTAAGTAAAAATAAACCACAGCGGAGACAAGTTTTCTCCTCCAGGAAGTCTTAGCTGGAGATGAGCACAGCTACACAATCCTTGCATCACTAAGAAGCTGAGGGTTGGAAAGCTGCACTTTTCTGTGTTTGAGAAACCAGGAAATCAGTGACCAGAAGGCAATGAAATGCACTATCTGGGTTGGAAACTACTAGGGCTAGAGGGGTGGGAGGAGGAAATAGGCTCAAAGACTTGTAGAAATAGGTCTTATTCATATAGATGTAATAATGATAATCACTGTGAAGATTGTGTGAACTCAAATGTTGAAAATAAAGTGAGAGGTTACTCCAGGATGTATCTACAAACAGGCCATAAGCATACTTCCATTTAAACCACATGAAACAGTGAAGTTCCTCTGTGGTTGAGAATTAGCTTACTTTACATCTATGTCAGTGCCCTTTTTTGTATTCCTTCCTATATCATCACAGAGATAGAAAGCTGAGAAGGACACTTCCCAAACTCCATGTCAACTTGGGTCCAGATATGATTTTTGGTACTATGAATCAGATAAATAAATACAAGCTTGAATTTGGAACTGAGTAAGTAGAAACATAGCAGGATAGGAGCATTCATGTTGTGAGACTGATTCTAAGCTGATAGCTGGAAAGAGCATCATTTGCACAGCCAACTCTCAGATGGAGGCAAGAGCAGTAGCTACGTGGCAATCCATTTTTCCATGACTTGGGAATCACTGTCAGAAGCTCAGTTTTATCTCTGTCTCTTCAGCTATATCTACATAAAAATGCTACCTATCTCATGAGTTTGTTGTAAGGAGTAGTAAGCTAATACATAAAATAGCTTAGCACAATGATTGACACCTGGAAATCATTATTTGTTAGTATTAGAATTTTAATGTCAGTTATTAGGATTTGAATTAAGGGTTGATAATGAAGGGGATTTGCATATCAGATATATAAAATTTTGGTCACAGGTAAAACTGGTTACTTTTTAAAAAAATTTATTTGTTTTAATTAGTTATACAAGACTATAGAATGCATTTACTGATTACGTTTTATTTTCGTGAAGACCTAAGAAAAATTCTTTTACCTGGAGTCAACATGTTGAAGAGAAGTTGGGAAACCAGTTTCTTCCATAAATCCTAGAGAGGTGGTAACTGTGGCAGGAAAAAGTAAGAAAAACTGGAAAAGAGGAACTCGTCACATAGCAATATTCCTGGAAGCTAATTGACTGGAACTGTTCAGGAAAATGTGTGCAGATGGAGGGGCCATAAATAGAATTATCTCATTAAAAAATAACAACATAGAAAGCAAAACAAACAAAGACTCTTTTTATGTTTTGTTCTAATAGTAGTGGAAAATGTTAAATGAAGGTTGAACTAAGTTATTTTCTAAGGCTTTGTTGCCTGAATTATTTCCAGAGGACACCATCAATTCTTTAAATGACCATTGAACCATGTATGTGCCAGGAACTGGGATGGGTACTGGAAATAAAATGTTAGAAAACAAATCAGTGGCCTATAGTTTTAGTTTTTTAGGGTTGAACGGAATTGAAATGAGAAAAGTAGAGTTTGAGGGGAAATTAATAAACCTTGAGCGTCAGTTCTCAGTATGGGTAGGAGACAAAGAAATGTGGTTCCATAAATTTGTATTCCCTCATTTTGTGCTTTACTTCAACCCTGTCCCTTTCCTTCTCTCTCTCTCTCTCTCTCTCTCTCTCTCTCTCACTCTCTCTCTCAGAGAGAACTAATAATCAATCTGGAAGCAATTGTATGGGGTGCTTGGCAAAAGTTAAGAGTAGCAACTTCAATTTTTAAAATGATATCAAATTTACATAAAAGTTCCAAGTATTGCACCAAAAATTGTTTCAGAATAATTCAAGAATAAGTTGGCATCATGATGCATCATCACACTCAAATACAATAAAGTGTACTTCCTATAAACAAGGGCATTCTACACAACCACGGTATAACCATTAAACCAAGAAATCAACATTGATCAATTACCACTAAGGAATCCTCAGATCCCATTCACCAGTTGACCCAATAACTGATTACTGGTTAATTATTTCATTGTATTATCCCTATAATTTTGTTTATTTTCATGTTTACTCATTTTAAGATTAAAATTATAAGTTAGGTGTGATGGCATATATCTGTTATCCCAGCAATAGGGGAGGCTGAAACAGGAGGAACAAGTTCAATGCCAGCATCTGCAACTTTAGTGAGGCCCTGTCTCAAAAAAAGAGATAGGGGTGGTGGTGCTTAGGATGTAGTACCCCTGGGTTCAATCCTGGGTGCAAAAAAAAAAAAATCCAGATGTGGTACTCTGTTCTTTGCATCCTATCAGGTAACACTAAATCTCTATTCACAACATTACTACTAATATTCATTTTGATCACTTGATCACATGACAAAGCCAAACTTCATGCTTTGTCTCCCTGTAACTAATAAGAAGTTGTTGAAGGCTACCTTTAAATTATGCAAATATCCCTTTACTAATCAAATTTTCAATTTATTATGTATTAAAATAAGTATGAATCCATGGTTTCTGAGTTTATTGAATGATATAACCCATATCATTATTACTTATTTTGATGCTCAAATTGTCTCACATTTGGTCAGTGGGACTGACTTCTGTATCCATTTGACATGTCCACATGATCATCTTTACCAAAGGCTGTTCTGGACTCGCTGTGCTTTCCCTGCCCAGCCTTGGAATCAACCATATCACCAAGAAGTCCTCATTCCTTTTAGTTGAAAGTAAGAGTACTGTCAACGGTCACCTTCACTAAGTCACACCCTGCCTGGGGCAGCCCAACTAAGGCAGCCCAATAAAAGTTTCTCTTAGAACATGCCTCCTAAAAAACCCAAAATACAACTGGTGCTAAGATCCAGTCACTGGTTATATTCATGGATATTGTGGTATAGTTGCTCTCAGGTCTTCTGGCAGGCTGAGCTATTGAATGTGTGGATGTGCAGAAGCACATTCATATATCTGTAGAGGCCTTAAAAATGCTCCTGTAAAGTTACACACACTTTAATTCTTGATTTAGAAAAAGGAGGTGGGGAGAGCCTTCATAGATGTGTTAAGGATTTTGAGATTGGAAGATTATCTTGGACTCTTCAGATTGGCCCAATGCCATCATGAGGTCCTTATAAAGGAAAAGAAGAAGGAGAATTGAAATCAGAGGAAATGCAACAAGGAAAACAGAGGTCAGAGTTAGGAAAAGGTCATGAACAAAGCAATGGCTGCAGCCTCTAGGAGAGGGAAGACTCATAGGAATGCATTTCTTCCTGGCATGTGCATTGTTGATACATGAGTTTTAGTCCAGTAAAACTGGATTTGGACCTCTGATCTGTAGATCTGTGAGAAAAAAAAAATCCATTGTTTTTAGCCACCAAATTTGTAGTAAATGGTTACAGCAGCATTAGCAAATGAATTCAACATCCATCACCACATGAAAGCCTTCCTCACCCAGCTTGGATTCTAAAGCCCCACATGAGGCAGCCATCCTCCTCACCCCAGTGAGAATATACTCTTCAATTTCCAGGCCCCAATGTTCTGTGGCACAAAGTTCTCCTAGAGGTCATTCTCTTCACTCCTCCCAGACTGAGATCTCATACAGGGCCATACTCTGTATGGATGCTCCCCTTGCTCCATCTAGGTTCCCACTCACTGTACCCTGTACTGCACTGCCCTTCTTAGGCCGCAGTAGCTCATTCCAGTTCACCCTTCCATGGGTACGTCCTTCTCCCATTGTTTGAAACTGAGGAACCATCATCTCATTGTATGATAAAAATCCAGACATTTGTTCTCTGTTAACCACAGTCTCAGACGTGGACATCTTAGAAACTGGAGAAAGTCTTTGTGTTCAAAGGTGGTAGTTCCTTCTTCTGTCTTTTGCCAAAAAGGCTACCAATCAGGGTTGCTCTCACTGACTGAGGAAGGAAATTTAGGGATTCTCCTGAGGGGAAAATGAATAACTTCAAAGGAAAGATCTAGAGATACTGATATTCGGAGACACTCTCTCACCAAAAAATCTAGTGTACTGTTTCTAGGTAAACATGCACCATCTAGGCACACGGTTGTTAATTTAGGTCTTGATGCTTAGTATCTAAATGAATGGACAGCAGATATTACCAGACTATTTAGGGAAACCTGCAAGATGAAAGATTTTTTTAAACAAAAAAGAAAGAAAAAACAGAAAAACTGGAAATAATGAAGGGAACAACAAATAAATTGAAAAATATATCAATTATATTCTCAGAGAAATAAAAGAAAATTAGAATTTATAAAATATAAGCAGATAACAAGAAAGAACTCATAAAGTAAAATGGATTGAATTTTTTTAAGTTCAGGAGAAGAAGTGAAAGATAAAGTTGGAATTTCTTCCACAAACTAGGATGACCAGACAAAAGAAACCTAGGATAGGGGAAAAGAGAAGAAAATTCCAGGTTGTATAACATCTAATTTATAAGAATTACAAAAACAAAAATTATCAAAGATTCAATTTCAATTTGACCACAGGTAAAGAATGATGTAATTCTCCAAAAGACCCCCAGAGTGCCCAACACACACATACACACACACACACACACACACACGACCCACACCAATATACATCATGGTAAAATTTTCAAATACAAGAGATAAGCAGAGGACTCAAAGTTTCAGAGAGAATAGTGAGGTTGCATACAAAGGAACAGGTATTAAAACAGTTGTCAGTCAGCAGACTTTCCAGGGCAAGTCTCTTCTGTGGGAATTCAGCAATCCAGGATTATTTCTGATCTTCTCAATATAAGGTTTCCTACACAAGAAAAGAAATTGGTTTGGCTTATGACAGACAGCCCAGTGGCCAAAACTAATCAATGACCCTATACAACTGCAAGGAGGCCATGAAATGTCACTCTCCATTTGTTCAGGGTGAAAAGAAAACCAATTATGAAGGGGAACTAGAAGTGTCTTCTACATTTTTCTTTGGAAACACTGTTGGAAGTACTCAACCAGAAAAATAAGGGATTCGACCAAAACAAATAAACATGAGATTCAGAAAATAAGGATTCCACATCATTAAACTGGAAAGCAATCAGTCCAGATTAAAGTAGGAGGATCCAAGAGTCCAGAAAAAAAAATTTTTTAAAAAGTTTATAGACTATTTAATATGTGCAAGGATTTAGAGAAAAAGATCATTGCCAGGCATAATGGACAATATTAGAACAGGTACTTAGAAAACAATGCAAATAAAAACACAGTAGTTGGAAAAATGAAACTAATGTAGGAAGGGCTGGGGTTGTGGCTCAGTGGTAAAGTAATTGTTTGGCACATGCGAGGCACTTGGTTTGATCCTCAGCACCACATTAAAATAAGTAAATATAATAAAGGTATGTGTCCATCTATCACTAAACATATTTTTTTAAAAAAGAAAATTGCATAGAAAACTCTAATTATATTGAACACCTAGCTTAGCAATAACATAATTCACTGAGTCATAACAATGCAAACTACCTCTTACTTTAAACAAAAGTTGTTATATAACTATATTGGAATAGAAATGAGAAGAAAGGAGCTGTAAGAATGTGCATTGTTTTCAAATCCATAGGTTCCACATTCACAGACTAAACCAACTGTGCATGGAAAATATTTGGTAAATCTGTTGTGTTGGTACTGAACATGTACAGACTTTTTTCTTTTCATTATTCCTTAATAAAATATTACTATGTACATATCTTTGTATTGTATTAGGTATTGTTGAGTAATCTAGAGATGATTTAAAGCATACAGGAGGGTGAGCATAAGTTATATCCAAGTACTATGCCATTTTACAGAAGGGACTTGAACATCCGTGGTTTTTAGCATCCTACAGGATTCCTGGAACCACTCTCCAACAGATACCAAGGAAAGACTACACTCACTGGTCAGTACCAAGAATTCAGTTATGTAATGTCTTAAGTTGATTCAAGATATAAAACAGTCTTTATCTCATACATTCCCTCAATTACCACTACTCTCTCCTTTCCGAAGTTGCTGTCTGCACCTCAGATTGAAAGGCCACCACACTCTTTCCATTTTTTGGCAAGCTTCCCAATTGGCTGGACCTAAGATAAAATCCAGAGCCTGTATGATCCACACATTCTACATCTGAATCTATCTGCCAGATCACCCCTTTATTCCTGGACCTTAATATAGTGCAATACCACAGAGTGTGCTGGTCCCTCCTGTGGGACCACCAGGGGGCTGGATGACCTGATTCTGAAGTATAGGAGAGTTGGTGTGAACCCTGACCTAGAGCAAATGGAGACAAAAGGAATCCAAACATGTTAGTTCTTAGGTTCCCCCATACATGCAGTGCTGGGCATGGGGTGATGCGTCACAGCCCACTGCAGAAGTCCACATGCTAAAGTGGTTGCTCAGCATCTGCCTTCTTGGTATGGGTTGTCTCTCTTCTCTTTTTCCACACCTTCACCTTCCTGGGCTTTTACCCTTCAAATAAAGTACCAAAACTTTAATGCTTAGTGGATCTGTTTTTAATAATCTAAGTTAAAACAGCATATTATTTTAAAATACAGAAAGTTGCACACTTGAAGGAGTGGTTCCCTCTGGAGAATGAGACTAGGGTATATGATGATGAGAAAGAAGATTATTAGTTTCCTAAATAAGCCTTCTAATTTTTATAATTGTCATGGATTACTTTTAAAAATTAATTTAAAAAGTTAATATATGGTAACTTCTATCATATATATTTAGATATCATATATACCTTTCATGTTTTCTCCACACAACAGAGAAACTAGCTAATAATTATTTTACTAATATTATAAGAATGTTGTGACATAAACCTCAGCATTCATACACATTTTATAGATTTTTTTCTTTAAAAAATCCCTTTTATGAAAAGTGAAGGAAGATGTCAACCTTAAGATCAATATCTCCTTGCATCCTGCATAAAGTGCTATATTCCTGAAATGGCAGCAAGTGCTTTATAGCAGAATAGCAATAAGTTGATCTATAGACTCATCTTAATGAATTATAGAAGAAAGAGAACCAGCTAAAAAAAGAAACCATTTTATTTTTACATTGAGTGTCTTTTGAAAAATGGAACTGAGGGTGGAATTAATGATTTAATTAAACCACTTAATGTTTTATTAAAGTCAATATGGCCCAGAGTTCCTGTACAACAATCAACTTATCAATAAAACCTCATACTTGTTTTTGCCAAAGAATTCATATTTATTATTAGAAGTGCCTATAATATCGAGCCTCTGTTTTCAGGAAATCATATATACTTTTGTATTCTAAAACCTTTCTGTTAGAGGAACACAACCTTCTGCTGGAAAGAAAAATTCAGGTCAGATTCTGAAACAATGATTTATTCACATTGGTCACTACTCTCCATGAGGTGCTCTGTTCCTGCTCTGTTCAGCAGAATATCTGCTCTGCTTTTACAGCAAAGGAGGAACTCAAAGTCACCAGGCAGCAGGCACTTGAAGTTGATGCCTTCTACAGGAGGCATTGTAACACCCAAAATATTTTCCTCACTAAAACATGTTAGTTTCTTCCCTTTCTTTAGAGTGTATTTTTTCCTCACTCCTAATGTCCACAATTCTGCATCCAACATAAATTTATTATTCACTGTAAGTAAATGGGCAGTTAAGGAAAAAGGAAAGTAGATAAAGAGAGGCCTCAAAGATAATTTACAAACACTAACCTATTTTCATGTGAAACACTGAGATTAGTTGGAAATAGCCATGGTGTTATGGATTGAATATGTAGTGAGACAATGCAAGAAAGTTCAAAGGTGAAATGATTGGGTTGAGAGCCTTAACCTAATCAATGGATTAATCCACTGCTATTGATTAATTGGGTGGTAAGTAGGCAGGTAGGGTGTGGCTGGACAATGAAGCAGGTCACTGGAGGCTTGCCCTTGGGGTGTATATTTTGTCCCTGGTGAGCAGAGCGTGCTTGCTCTTGTGCTCTCTCTCTCTCTCTCTCTCTCTCTCTCTCTCTCTCTCTCTCTCTCTCTCTCTCTCTCTGTCTCTCCTTTCTGATTGTCATGTCCTGAACTGCTTTTTTCTTCTCCACCCTTTTGCCATGATGTTATGACTCATTTTGATCCCAGAGCAATGGAATCGGCCATCCATGGACTGAGACCGCTGAAGCCATGATCCCCAGATAATTTTCTCCTCCTCTATGTTGTTCTTGTTAGGTCTTTTGGTCACAGGAATGCAAAGCTGACTAAAACACCTGGTAAAGACAAGAAAAGCATAGAAATGTAAAATCAAAGAATACAAGAAGATCCAATATATACTTGTTCCTTTCCACTTATATGGCTTATGTGGCCTTACTTACATGGTGTCATTTGTAAGACTTAGAACAGTGTGAGACAATAAACCCACAATCAGTTACAGAGGCTGGGTCTCATGTCCTCGCCAGTCCTATTAATATTTTTGCTTTGGTCTATGTATTGCTAGAGGGGAACTTTCCAGACAAAAGCTGCCTTTTAACCAGAAAGGATCTGTCCTGTACTGCTGATGTCTATGTTCATAGATCAAAGCCTCTGTTGGCAGGTCATGTTCCCACACTCTCTTAGAGCTAGTGTCGTCTTTGGCCATTGATTTAACAGAAAACACAGACACACATAAGAATGTTTTAGTCAAATTTATAATACATGCTTCAGGTCAACCCAATGTTACAGATCCATTTTCTCCACAATGTAGCCTAATAGATTTTTATGATTTTTTTGGTTAAAATTAGAAATTTTGAAAGTCATAAGTTTCAACTTGTTTTACAAGACACTGACCAACTGGCTTGGCTCACTTTATAATGTAATTGAATTTCTTTAAAAGAGTACATACGAATATTTTTAATCAGCCCACATTACTTTCTTTGCTTATATTCTCTCCATTCAGTATTCTATACCATTTGTCCTGTTTTATTTTCTCTCACCTTAATTCTCTGTTCCAAGTGTTTCCATATCCTTATTCTTTCTCTGATCACTAAAATATGGATTAGATTTGTTTTCTCATTCTTTTCTTTGCCTGTTTTCTTCTAAGGGATACCTGGTAGAGAAACTGATCAGTAGTTGTCATAATAATATTTTAGTACAGTGAACATTGAGAAATGTACATTCTTGCACATATGCATACATGTAGTTCATCTAGTGATCTTTTCCCCTGGAATATGTAATTTTAAATAAAAATTCCCAAGCAATTTTTAGTTGCACTTTTTAAGGAAGGAAGGGAGGGAGGGAGAGTGAAGTGGAAGGGAAAAGGAAAGACCAGAGTTTTCTTTTATGCACCAACCTCATTTCTTAATTCTCTTTATTCTCAACCCACACAGGCAACTCCCCCATACCAGGCAAACAGTATCATAATATACATAATTTTTTCCAAAATTTTCATACTTATATATGTATCCAAAAATAACACACTGTACATGTCCTTCTCCTACTTGTTTTCTTATTCAATATTAAGTTTCGAAATTATGTTCCTGATGACTTATATAGATCTGAGGCACTGTAAATTATACTTTTGTCAAAAATATCTCATTACTTGTTAAAGAAATAAAACTCTTTGATAAGTATATAGGGAAAAGTTCACTACCCTAATACACAATAAACGCCTTCATAAATATTTTCACCATCACTAAAAAATGGAATTTACCTTAACAAATTAATAGACAACTTTACAGTAAATTCCAGATTTAAAATCATAATGAAAAGCTTTCTTTCTCTTAGACTTAAATAATTTTATACTTGCAAAAGCATTTCTCCAGCTGGCTAAATTAAGGCACTATGAAAGTTCAATCCAAGAATACTCCTTGGCTTTGGGATGGGAATCAGATACATTTTTTTCCTAAAAGCTCTTGCCAATGTGTATTTTATTCTAAAATAATTAAATAAATGTCAATAGGCATGTCAGCTCCCTTAATAAGATTTCCTTCATTCAGATGTCCTATTCTGAGTGAAGTTTAACATATGGAGATATACTTACTCTTCTTGACACATTTCCAGAAAATATGCAAATAAGGCTTATATTCTTCTAAAGCCTTTTACTCCACTGATGTTCAATAAGTAACAGAAAAGGGGAGATGTTTTGATGAAGTTCTTACCTTTCATCCTTTACCCCTATCTATCACTGATTGTTCCAGGAATTGTTTTCAGAGAGTATACACTTGGATTTCTATTTGTTTTGGTTTTTAAAATGCTCTTCATGGATCCCACCATTCCACCTGGGGATGTTAATGAAAGTTTCCAGGAAAGGCTCACATGTCAGAGCAAGGACAACAAAAGTGTATTAGAAGGTTGGGTGGGGGTGGTCTCCACATACCATCTGGGCCTCAGGTTCAGCTCCCTGCATTTACCCAGCTTTTGCTAACCAATACTTCTTTATGCTGTTGTTTCTAGGACTTCTCACCTGTCACACCCAGTTGGTTTCTTCTCTTTCCTCCCACTTGCCCAAACCATTATGCTCTCAGCCACAAAACAAGCTATTTTGTCCGTAAATGCAAATAAGTTTGCTGTAATGGTATCACTTTAGGTACTGTAAAATCTGTCCTGTACAACCCAATGGAAAGTTATGCTGACTTTAGCAATCAAAAGGATCAAAATTAACATTTTCAGATGAGGAAGGGGAAAAAAGTAGCACAGTGAATAGAAGAACAAGCTCACCAACTATTGAAAAGTGTACCATTTCTATATAGTTAGACAGTCTAGTTGGTCTGCTTTCCCCCAAAGTTTTCCTGCTCTTTTGCCATCTGATACTCACTTCAAAATAGTTCTCTCTATCCTTCTACAACATGAACTTGAATGACCTAAAGGTCAATGCCTTCAGGTGTTATAAGAAGAATTGAGGATCAAGCAAGCAGCTAAAAACCAGCTCACTCCAGATACTCTGGGGGAATTTAGCAATGGAAACAAAGAAATATGACCTTTTTGTTTTGGGACATCACTTGTTCTGTGTGTTTTCTCCAGTTCAGCCAGGAATTTGTTGGTGAAAACAGGTGACAACTGAGATAATAACCAGACAGATTCACCTTAAGCCCTCAGATGACTCATCTCATATAGCATTTCTTAATTATTTGCATGTATGCTATTCTCCTGCAAAAATTGTTGTTTAATCTTACTTTCCTTTAATTTGCTTCCAGAGAAAATTCCCAAGCCACTAAGTGGCTCATACTGAGAGAATACAAACTTTTTTAAATATCAGCCTAAGTAAAACATGCTATAGAATATGTGTGTAGCCTAGAATTGTAGGTTGTATTCTCTAGTTAAACTTACATAATTTAGGTCTTTGAATCTTATTTTAAATCATCTGTACTCTATTACTCTCTGTGTGGGTAACTAATCAGATCTTATAGCTCATGCTCAGTTTTGGGAATGAATGTTTTTAGTGTCAAGAATGAAAACAGATGTCTTTTTTTAAATATTTTTTTTAATTGTAGAGGGACACAATATCTTTATTTTATTTATTTATTTTTATGTGGTGCTGAGGATCAAACCCAGTGCTCACACATGCGAGGCAAGTGCTCCACCACTGAGCCACAACCCCAGCCCCGAAAACAGATGTCTTTATGTAGGTCTTGCTCCATGTAATCCTGCCTCTGTGCCTAAAAGGGTAAATTGAGGTAAATTTTTGATGTTTGAATAATACAGCCTTACATCTGGCAAGAACACCTTTTAAACATAAAACCTCACCCATCCCCCACATACCCTCCAGCAAATTTGGCAGCTATTCCTCAGTACTTTCTCTGGAGAGCTCATGTTCTTCTAACTTTTACTGTCATTGCCCTCATCCAGACACTCATGGTTTCAGTTTCAGTTAGATTAGGAGGACTCCTGCATCTTAGCCCAATCTCTCTGACTGCCGAGAAATCTGCCATATAAAATGCCACTTGATGTTAACTTTTTCTTCTTTTAAGGAATGAACTCCATGCAATGAACATTCCTCTTAGAACTGCTTTCATAGTGTCCCAGAGATTTCGATATGTTGTATTTGTGTTCTCATTCACCTCTAATTTTTTTTTAATCTCCTCCTTGTTGTCTTCTGCAACCCATTGTTCATTCAGTAGCATATTATTTAGTCTCCAGGTGTTAGAGTAGCTTTTATTTATTATTTTATCATTGACTTTTAATTTCATACCATTATGATCTGATAGAATGCAGGGTAGTATATCTAGTTTTTTATATTTGCTAAGAGTTGCTTTGTGGCATAATATATGGTCTATTTTAGAGAAGGATCTATGTGCTGCTGAGAAGAAAGTGTATTCTCTCATTGAAGGATGAAATATTCTATATGTGCCATATGTACACAATGGCATATTACTCAGCATTAAAAGAGAATGAAATCATGGTGTTTGCAGGTAAATGGATGGGTTAGAGAAGATAATGCTAAGTGAAGTTAGCCAATCCCAAAACACAAATGGCGAATGTTTTCTCTGATATAAGGAGATTGGTTCATAGTGGGATAGGGAGCAGAAGCATGGAAGGAAGAGATAAACCCTAGATACAGCAGAAGGGGGTGGGAAAGGAAGGGAGGAGGTATGGGGTTAGAAATTATGAGGAATGTGATAGACATTATTATGCAAAGTACATGTATGAAAACATGAATTGTTATGAATATATTTTTATACAGAGATATGAAAAATTGTGCTCTACATGTGTAATAACAATTGTAATGATTATGCTATCATATATAAATTTTAAAATGCCACTTGAAGGACTGAGGGTGTAGGTTGGTGGAAGAGTGCTTGCCTAGCATGCACAACACCCTGAGTGCAATCTTCAATACTGCAAGAAAAAAAAAGTTAAAAATTAAACATAGGCATATTAATTAATTAATTAATTTTAAAAAGTCACTTCATCTTGTCAGAGACTTTTCCTGAGGCTTCTGCTCCCCAGCAGTGGTAGGCAGCATAATAATTCCCAAAGATGTCCATGCGAGATATCCGTGACATGTTCTACCATGTAACAAAAGAGACTTTATATACATAAATAAGGCTACAGATATTAAAATAAAGAGATTATACTAAAATATTTTGGTAGGCCCAATCTAGTCACATGAGCCCATAAAAACCAAGAATGTTCCCTACCTGAAAGCAGAAGAAATATAGGAGAAGGGAAAGCACTTGACTCACCATTACTGGTTTGGAAATGGAAGGCAAGGTGACAAAAAGAAATATTGGTGGGCCTGAGGGGACTGATCAATACACAGTGGACAGCTAGCAAGGAAACAGGCCCAAGACCTATGATCACAGGAACCAAATTCTTCCAACAACCCAAATGAGTTTAGGAGCACATTTATCCCCAAACTGTCCAACTAGGAGACCAACCAAGCCTAACATCACAGAGACCACCTGATTCCAGGCTTTATGAGACCCAAAGCAGAGGTGCCGGACTGAGCCACAGAATTATAAAATAACAATAGGGAAGAGGGGTGGGAGGGAAAGGGAGGGAGAAAGGGAATTGCATGGATGGTGGAAGGAGACCCTCATTGTTATACAAAGTACACGTATGAAGATGTGAGAAAAAAAGAAAAGAAAGAATAGTGCTACCTTAGATTAGGTAGAGAGAAGTGATGGGAGGGGAGGGGAAAAGTTGGGGAGATAGGAAGGATAGTAGAATGAAACAGACATTATTATTAGTGTGTGTGTATATATGTGAATGCATGACCAATTTGATTCTGCAACCTGTATACTCAGAAAAATGAGATACTGTATCCCATGTGATTCAAATGTATGATATGTCAAGGTCATTGTACTGTCATGTGTAACTAATTATAACAAATTTTTAAAAATCAAAAGGAAATTCTAAAAAAACAATTTTATGTGCTGTTTTAATCTATGAAAGTGTGGGGTAATTTATTAAGACAGCAATAGAAAACTACTGTATCAGCTAATCAATCCAAACTCTCCTATTCTCCAAGGGCAATCAGAGTCTAGGCCAACAACACTAATCCCACTAATTTCCCTTTTCTTACAAACATAGGCTTTTGATTTCTGTCAAGATAGGTTCAGCTTTGTACACAGAGCGGACATTCTTTGGAGAAAAGAATGAATAGAAGAAAAAAAAATGTTAGTTGTATAAATTTTAAAATATGTGGCAGATACAGAGGTACTTTCCAAGTCCTTCTCTTCAAGAAAGAACTTGCAGTCCAGATGCAGGGAGTATGGTCAGCAAAGAGCTCCAGCTGTCCACTCTCTCAAGATCCATGTGAGCTGCAGAGCTCCACTTGAACCACCTTTCTCAAGGTCAAGCCCCTCCCACAGAAGTTGGCCTCTGGCCACTGAAAGGGAAAGAGAATAGAGACCCAGCATTTTTGGCCCAAGGCCACACACTGACAGGCACTATTTGCTTCAGGGCTCTTCAAAGAGTTGGCTGAGGTTTTGTCAGGCCTATATTACAGTTTGACTTCTTCCTCTGCCCAGTTCTTCTTCCTTCTTTCTTTCGTAGGTTAATTCCTAATTCGACTTGGACTTTAAACTCCATCACAGCATCTGCTTCTGAAAAACTCACCCTGTGGCAGAGTAATAAATATGAATAAGAAAACATGGCAGGTAGAAGAGACAGTGTCTGGGGTGGAACACAGAAAAATGAACATGAAATTCTCATGCTACAGAGATGCAAAAAAAGCCACATTAAGTTATTAAAAAATAACTTAAAAATTATGGCTAAGCTTGTATTAAATTAAAGAAAGAGCTTGGTCCTGGGACTTTACATAAACCTAGGACTCTAAAGCAGCTGCATCCTCAGTAGAAGAAAGATTGGAAAAGCTCAAGCCATTTTCCAATGAAAACTACAACAAAACTTTGGTTCTACCATAAATAGGAAAATAAATATCCCATATACCCCAGATTGTCCCACACAGGAGTTTCAAATTCTACTTTTATAGTATAAGAATAACCAAGTAGATCATTAAGGTATGTCCTGACCTGAGCCCAGACTATTGCCGGAAAATCAGTCTGTGGTGGATTGCTTCAGAAAAACACACCAGCAGAAGAGCTCACAAAGTGACACATGACACACATTAAGGAACTATCCAGAATAGTAAGGGGCAGACAGAATAAACTATAAAATAAGAACAATTAATATGATTTAAGAGAAATGAGTACAGAAACTATAAAAATGCTCAGATGATGAAAAAAGAATATTATACAGATTTGAAAAATAAATGTAACTCCTGAATATGAATACTTAAATTAAAAAGTAAAAATTCAAAGGTCAAGTTAAACAGCAGGTCAAACAGAACTATAGAGAGAACTAGCAAAATAGAAAACAGATCTGAGAACACTTGTCCAAGGCCGTTGAGGCCATCAGGTGTGCTACTGGGATTTTCCTACAAGAGAATCTGTTGAGGAAAGAATAATTAACTGATAGCTTGGACCTATCACTTCATTTACTCTGATGTCAGAGTATTCCTGCCAACATAAAACTCTTCTATTAGGTAACTTTTGGTTAGGAACTCCCCATCATCCTGACCAAAATCTTCTCAGAGCTATGCTGCTGTTTTGAGTTCTTCCTACCCAACCATCTCTTCTTTCGCCAGTATCCATCCAGCACGATGGCCTGAGACTCTTCCTATCAGCTCCTCTTTCCTCCCTCTTTACCTTGCACTTTTTTCAATAAATGTCTTGCATATCAAACAAATTATGACTTAACTTCTGCTTCTAGGAGGGGCCAATTTACACAAAAATAAAACTGACAAAACCAAGCACCATTAGCACTGAATAGTCATCAACATAGTGTATTTAATAGCTCTTTTATTGTCTGAGGGCAATGAATTTCTCAGAGAGTTCAATGAGATTTATATTTTCTTAAGAATACATGCTAAAATTTTAAGGGAAAGAAACACCTTAAATATTACGGAATACCTTATTGGAAACTGAGCCAAATGGAATGAAGAAAACTTCACTAATTTAGTAGAAGTATGAAATAAGAAAAGGTCAAAAAAGAAAAGGTGAGATCAATAAAAAGCACAATTTATGATGACAGAAAAGTCTAAGTATGGCAGTAATCAAAACAAAATTATCAGGTTGGGAATGTGACTCAGTAGCAGAGCACTTGTCTAGTATGCACGAGGGTTCAGTCTCTACCACGGCAAAAATCAATCAATCAATCAATCAATAATCATTGAAACTGAGACTCTTACATAACTTGTTAAAAATCAACCTATATGTGGTAACAAGAAAAATGCTTAATTTTCCCCCAAAGTAGAAAATTATATAGAAATCTATTCTAAGAAAAGTTTTCCTAAAAGCAAGGTTAAATCTTTAGTATCATGGGGAAAAAAGAGCTTTAAACAAAGTTTTTTAAAGTATTATTGGAAAAAAGGAGAAGCATTTCATTATGATAAAAGGAATTCATTGTGAATTTAATGATAGCAAGCCTGTAAGCACCTAATAACATAGCTTGAAGCATATATAAAAAATGAGGAAAAATTTCCAAGAGAAATAAAAAATACATTATAATAATGAGAAAATTTTATGTGACTCTCCTAGGAATAGAGAAATCAAATAAATAAAAAATGGTGAGGATGTAGAAAATTGGAACAACACAGTAAGAGTAATGTAATATATAATATGTATTTTATATTCAAACACATTTATTTTTATGTATTTTATTTTATATATTTTAAATATATAAAATATTTAGCATTATTACAGGACATACATCAAAACACAGCAAAGAACTGACATAACCCAGACCTCATTCTCTGACCAGAATGCAGAATAGATATTAGCACCAAAATGTCCAAGTCCCATACATTTGAAAATCTTAAAACACAAGCATTAAATATCTGTAGTTTAAAGGTGAAATAATAATAGAAAATTGAAAATAAAGAATTGAACAGCACTATTTTAAAATATTATGTGTCAGAACTAATGTGATGCTTATGTCATGCTTGAAAGGGATTCACAGTCTTAAATTCATGTTTTAGAAAAAAATTTAAATAATGAGCTAAGCATCCAACTCCAGAAATCCATATAAAATTGAAAAAGTAAGCCCAAATAAAGTTAAAGTGAACAAAAGGAAAAGAAAATAAATGAGTGGGATGGAATGCATATTTTAGACTAGATGGTAATAAATGACCCCTCTAAGGAGATGATATTTAAACATAAATATGGAGTAAGGAAAATATGAGAAATTATTAGTATTTAAAAAATATTGTCAGTATGTGCATTTTGCTTTCTGCCATGTCATGGAAGGAGATTGGAAATTTGCTTATCTGTCTACAGTTTATAACAGGTATACACACAGAGTGGAAAAAAATCATATATCTCTTGTCTCATGCATCCTCCCTAAGGGATAAAGTCATAGATGCTGCAAGTATTATGAGAATAGACCCCCTGGGGAGAGGGTGATGACAGAGTGTGTGAAGGGAGTTAATTCTCCTGAAAATTGGAGAAGCTCTCAGTTCTGTCACCTCCTTGCTCCAGTGAGAATTAGCACTTGCACTGTGTGTCCCAGCCCACACAACACTGCACCTCTTATGAAAAAAGGTGCATCCCCACCTCCCACCAACCACTGGGACTGCCCCTCCCCATTGCAAACCACAAACCTCAGTGCCACTCAGGCACTCTCAGTCCTAAGGTAGATTTGCTTATCCACTTGGCACTTCATACCTTGTTGATTACAATGCAGAAAAAGGTAATTATTCATGTTCTCCGAAGAGCTGATTCTCCCACCTGTCACACACACAGAGTCACCCCATTGTCATCATGTAGATCACCCATCATCATCTAGACTTTCACTGCCTGCTATTCTAATAGCCCTGTGATAGTACGAGCAAATGTGACTCCATTTTGTTTTATGACTTCATCCTGTAAAACAACCATGCCAAGTAGAAGAGTCATGACTGGAGCAAGATGTTCTTTTCATTTTGCTGTAGAAACCTTTAAGAACATGGAACTACCTAATGGGGTATTGTTTCTCTAACTAGGGTAACGGGGCTCTGTTTCTGTAACTGGGTGACTGGGCTAACTGTGATTGGTTAGGCTTCCCTCCGCTTGACTGCACTGTCCTGCTTCTGTAACCTGGCTTGCTTGCATTGGCTAGACCCCCTGGACATCCCTTTTGCGGTTTTCAGGCTTATAAGGAGCGCCCTTGCAATTGTTTGGGGCTGATCAGGGGAACAGCTTTATGTTCTGGTCAGCCGTCACCGGTGTGCTTCAATAAAGGCTTGATTTGATTATACATGAGTGGTCTGGAAGTCAGTTTATGAAACCCTGGGAGGAAGCTCTAACTATAACAGCCCCATTAACAGGATGCAACTTTCCACACTGCCAGGCTTCAGAAAATCTACCCTGCACTCCCTGTCACATCACTCTGTTTCTCTATATAGCACGTATCATTTGACCATTCCCTACTTGTTTATTTCATTTTATTTATTTGGTAGTATTCTCCTATATGTACATGAGTATATGAGAATATTCTCTCCTTTAGAATATGGACCTTCTGTATCTTGTTCACTACCATATGCCCAAGTCTCAGCAGTGCCTAGCACATTGTGGGGACTTTTTGAATATTTTTAAAAGATGAAATAAGTAATGAATGAATTTCCCAATAAATGCTCAGGGAATCTTCTTTCCATATGAAGGCAAGAGGGAAGATCAAACACTAATGTCCATTCTTTAGTATAATTCTGCCATTTTAGAGCTTGTAAGTGACTACAGAGATAATGTTATGCAGCTCCCTCATGTCCATCTTTCTCTGCCACATGAGAATTATGTTACTGCTATGTTGGCCTCATGCCCAGATTCAACGGACTGTACTACATCGATTTTAGCTGGGGCAAGATGCCAGCCAAGGACCATTTGGGAAGAATTTCCCACAGTAGGCAGAAAGTGACACTTCATATGCAAGATTTAACTGCTCTCAGCAGCAAGTGATGCTAAACAGGCTCCATTTGAGACCGCATGGTGGGAGAGTACACCTGGGTATTCTGGAACATGACATCAGCAGCCAAAACTGTGTCTTGTTCAAACCCCAACCCAGGCAAACCCAGAAAATCCACCAACACAGCAAGAAATGCCTTGGATCCTGTTAATAGCAGACAGTTTGCAGCCCCTAATTAGTCCCCGCCTCCTCAAAGGGTTTTCTTTTTGGCATTTGCTTACTACAAACTTGCCTGAAAATTCAACAGTCAGCAACATCCACATCATTCTTGTTATTTTTGTTTTTTCGGCAAAGGCATGTCTATAGCAAAAAAATAAAATGGCAATTGAGCAAAGACAGTCATAGAATGGAAATATAATCTTAACTAACCAATAATTTCTCAACCAGATATTCAAACTATAGCAAAAAAAAAATCCTAACATTTGGTAGAAATCACTAAAGGCTAAACTCAATAGTTAAAACTGTCAGCATCCCAACTAATTCACCTTTTACTGAGCACCATAAAGCCAGTCAATTTCTGATCCACCTTGCTTTTACTTCTTCTTTAAAGAATAATCTCATCTGGCTCTCCAAAACTATGTGTCCCTGGGTATTTTGGTTTTCATCTTTTTTAATCTTTGTTTTTGTTTTATTGGTAGAATCTTTTATTAATCCTTCTAATTTTTTATGAACTACATTCTTCACTCAATAAAAATGCAAGCTCCTAAAATTTGAGGATCATATCGTGCTTTCCCATGTGTCTTGAGGGCTTAGCTCATGGTCTGGTATAGAATGGGTGCTAAATAAACTCATAAGGTTGAAGAAATAGGTGAATATAGACAAATGCATAATGGAGTGAGGCATAAACCACAGAAAGTATTATAGCAGTATAAGTATCCCTCTACTCCCAGACCACTCTACACAACACCACTGACACCAAACGTGGGAGTATTTCCCAACACATTAACTCAGAAAATCTCTAGTGGGCACCTGCTCGGTATCCTAGAATTTAATCTAGTTCTGACACTTTCTACCAGGTAATAGCATCAGATTCCACAGGTTAATAGCTCAGTCCCACAAGACAGCCTGAACTCCAGATGTGAGTCATAACTCCCAGGCTGTGATTCGTACTTCTAACCAACTGGGTATAAATTGGGGATTCCCAGGACACCCTCCTGGGTTGCATTAATTTGCTAGAGTAGCATCACAGTACTTAAGGAAACAATGTTCTTAGCTTATCAGTTTATTAACAAAAGATTTTTAAAAGAATGCAGAAGTACTGCCCAATGAAGAAATACAGGTTGAGGGCTAGAAGAGTGCTAAGCACAGAAGTATCTGTCCCTGCCAAGAGGAGGCAATTCACTCTCCAGCTCACGGACATTTTTGCCACCTGGAAGCTCTCCAAATCCCATAGTTGAGGGATTTTTACAGAGGCCTCATTACACAAGTGCCATCAATTATTAATTTTATTTCCAGTCCTCCCCTCTCTGGAGATTGAGGGTGGGGATGAAAGCTCCAGGATTATGACCATGGCTTGCCTGGTCTTCTAGTAACCATCCCCCCTCCAGAAACCCACCTAGGGTCATCTCATTAGAACAAATAATACTGCTATGGCCCAGGACATTACAATGGTCTTAGGACTGAATGTCAGGAATTGGGACAGAGACTAAATACTGAAACAAAAGATTTTCTTAGCACCACTTTTGCTCAGGAAATTAGAAGGGTTTTAGGAGCTCTGTGCCAGGGACTTGGGGAAGAGACCAACATACATATTTCTCATTATTTCACGAGCAGATATCTCGGATGCTGAATCTCAGTTAACCCCTGATTTTAGCAGAGCTGCAGTGGATGACATATGAAAATTTAAACTACACCCTCCCACCATATCCCACATCAGACATGATCTGGATGTCTTTCTGCTTTCTGTTCAGGATCTTTCTGTTGTTTCAGGAGCCCATTCATCCAAGGCTTGCACAGGGTCTGAAAGCTCAGGGAAGTTTAGATCCTTAGGGAACTCCTTGCTGATGAGGGGTAAGAGCCAGTGAACAGATGCTCCAGCTTTCTGCCCTTCTGGCAGATGATTCTCAAGAACCGTACATGTACATGTCCCATCATGCCTAAGCAAAATCAAGCCAAGTGTCCTGCAACAATGCCCTGATCCCACACTTTATGCTGGCTTCCACTCTTCTCACTCTTGCATGCCTGTCTCCTGGGATCATCTCCCAAATACACTGTCTGCATCTGAGTCCTTGTCTCAGGCTTTACTTTCACAGACACAAGAAGTATCATAATGAATTTAATGTGAGACTCTCAACTTGACAAAAATGTCCAAAATTTAAGTCCAAGGACCTAAATTATCTAATGCCTGACAGCCACCTAAAACATATGTGAGAACAAATCGTATCACATATGGTCCATTATTGAACAAAATAATCAAAAGAAAGCACTGAGCATAATTCTTGATTATTGTAAATGCTTGCTAAATGATTTTTTCTTTCTTTCTTGATTACTTTTCATCCTTTCTCCACTACTTCCAGCACTTCTTTCTCTCTAAGTGACGTAGGAACCAATTCAAGGCATCAACCTCTAAACTACTCCCACAACTTCACTCTGCTCAAAAATCCCACATGAACCACCTTTTTTTGGGCAATAAGGTGCTTTCGTAAATATCCAATAATATTACCTAGGAAGAAGCCAGTGTTTTCTTGCCACTCGAAAAGGAAACTGAAAATACAAACGGAAGGCAATAGTCTGGGTAAGGTTTGGAATTGTATCAGTCAGTGTTCTCTAAGATAGAACCAGTAAGATAATAGGTAGGTAGGTAAATAGATAAGTAGGTAGGTAGGGAAATGAATTAATAGATGTATGAGAGGAGAGTCAATAGGGGAATTGGATTATTAGATTATGGAGGCTAAGAAGTGCCATAATAGATCTCTGCCAGCTGAAGGCCCGGAGAGGTTGGTAGCATGGCTCAATCCAAATCTGAAAGCCTCATAACCAAGGAAGCCAGTGGTGTAACTCAGTGGGGAAACTGAAGATCTGAGAACCTGGGAGAGACTGTTGGTGCAACTCTGAGAATCTAGAGTTCCAACATTCAAGGTCAGGAGAAAAATGATATCCTAGTTCCAAGAAAGAGGGACAGAGACAAAGAGAGACTTTCCCTTACTCTTTTGTTCTGTCTGGGATCCTAGCTAATTGTTTGGTATCTTCCTCCCCATATTGGTGGCAGATCTTCCCCATTCACTCTACCAACTCATGTCACGTCACCTCTAGAAACACCCTTATAGATACACCCCAAAATAATACCCTACTGGCTTTCTAGATATCCCTTAATCTAGTCCAATTGACACTTAAGAATCACAATAACAAACTTCCTCTCAGACAGGGCAGATGGAAGACCCCTGCAGGCTAAATGAAGTGTCAAAAATGAGAAGTAAATGGCACATGCCATTTCTCAAAAACAAGAAATAATCCCAGCTATGCAGAAGAATGAGGCAGGAGAATGGTAAACTCAAGGTCAGCCTGGGCAATTTAGTGAGACTCCATCCAAAAATAAAAAGCATCAGGATGTAGCTCAGTACAAGCACTTCCTGGAGAAGCTGGAGAAGGTAATAAAATCTAACCTACACATAGGACTCTTTTTTTTTATTGTTGGTTGTTCAAAACATTACATAGTTCTTGATATATCATATTTCACATTTTGATTCAAGCGGGTTATGAAGGAAAGGCAGCAGAATACAACAGACATGAGTATATCAATATGTAAAGCAATGAAGTGTAACTGATGTGATTCTGCAAGCTGTATACGGGGTAAAATGGGAGTACACATAGGACTCTTGAAAATGACTGAGTGAATTGCAAAGTATCAATCTAGACAAGAGGGTTACAATAATATTAATCCATGCTTAATATTCTATATCACTTCCCAGTGCTGTTTGAATCATTTCGTCAACCACACCAGAGCTAAAGAGAAGCTCACATGCCTCTGCTGCCAGTGGTCTCATAGTTGCCTGATTCCTGCACATCCCCGAGTGTTCACCCTCCAATGCCTCCAGTATCCGATTCAGTTTTCTTTTTCTTACAAACAAAAATTGTTAACTCACAGAATTCCATTATTAGAATCATGTTTTTACTCCAGTTAAAGCATAGGAAACTTCCCTAGAGTTTTACCCTAGTATCTCCCCACCCCTCACTCAGTTCTCCTCATGGAGTAGATGATGGCTGTCAAGTGTGGGACAAGTATCTGAGCAGGCCCAAACCAAACTCCTTGGAACCTCTTTCCTTCAGAGCCAATCTGCAGTAAGCACTGCTGAAGAGAGACCTGGGTTTACCCCATTGGCATTTCTTAATCCCCCCAGTTCAGTGTCAGCAAAAGCACGTGGCTGCCATGTGAGTCTATTGTCCCCATCCACCTTGTGTCTTGTAACTAATCTAATTCTGAATCTTCATCTGTGTGACTCCCAATTCTCTTTCCCTCTCTCCCTTTTTCCCACTAGAGTCTATGGGTTCTAACTTAGATGGAAAGAAACACTGTTACTTATTAAGCCTCATCAAACCCTAAAAGAAGAAATGGTTATTTTATTTTTAAGATCTAAGAGAATTTTGAAAATAAGATAAAAACTTCAGGAATGAAATGAATAATAGGTTGGGGAAACTGCTTAAAATCTTCATATACTTCATATACTTCAAAATTCAGTTGTCAGGGATTGGGGCAGGAAACACAGGACAATTAAAGGATACTCTCCAAGTGTAGTTTAATATACCTGTTTTATGGCTGTGAGGAGATTACAGTCATATCTCAGATCTTTCTATATTCATTGCTCATCATAAGGAAGCATGTGTATAAGAACTCAGATTTGACAGAATGAGTTCTCCTAATTTTAACTACATGACTAAAAGGGCAAACAATTAATTATGATATTACTTTAGAGACCTGTTAACAGATTTTAACAAATGCTAAATTGTGATATCCTTCTCTATGAATCCCAGGAAGATTCTTATTCTAAAAACTAAGATTCTTGATAAGACATCAAGAGTAGTCATGATTAATAAAAATATATAATAATTCTTGTCCTTAACCCTATTTATATGGTAAATTACATATATTGATTTCTGAATGTTAAACCAATCCAGCACACCTGGGATGAAACCAATTGATCACAATGTACTCTTTATAATGTGTTTCTGGATGCAGTTTGCCAATATTTTACTGAGAATTTTTGCATATATGTTAATCAAGGATATTGGCCTGATGTTTTTTTTGTTTTGTTTTGTTTTTGGTGTAACTTTATCTGCTTTTTGCATCAGGATGATATTGGCTTCATAGAATGAATTTGGCAGTGTTCCATCCTTTTCTTTTTCATGGAATAATTTGAGATGAATTGATATTAGTTCTTTAAATGTCCAGTAGAACTTGACTGAGAATCTATTGTGTGCTGGGTTTTTCTTTATTGGAAGGATTTTGATATTGGTCCAACTATATTGTTATATCATGTATGAGTATGAAACAAGGATCCCACTAATAAGTATAATTAGAATGCCCTAATAAAATTATGGGGAAAAGTTGCAATGACTGATGTTTAGTATAAAAAATAGATTATAGTCTAGTCTTGGTGTTTATATCTTCCACTTTTACAGAGTACTAATCAATTAACTACTTGGATTACTGAATGAATATACTCAAGAATTACATGACAAGTTTGTGCTGTCCATCATTCTTGCTCATCCAAAATTTAGTTGCTTAATCTACAAAGTTAAATGTAGATGTAGTTAGTTCTCAGATTAGTTACATACAGCCAAGCCTTATAAATCCGAGGATACAGTTAGTGTAGACATTGCAACTTTTCCCAGACTGCATTTTAATTGTAGTGATTTTATCCAAGATGTGAGATATATTATGGTTTTAGGCACTATGTTTAACAGGAGAAGTTGTTTTGGGACACAGTGATCTAAATCAAATCGGATAGGAATTCCATCTAAATGCAATATCTACCCTTATTCCCTGATAAACATCACTACCCCTCTGAAATGTCAACAGAGCTTTTCATAAAATGTGGGGGGAAAAAAACTATAATCTTACTGTCTCTTTAACACAGAGTTAAGAGAATCCATGGTTCATTCAAGTACCCAAACATAAAGTGAGCAAACATCACAGATCCTGCAAACATATTGTGTCTTAGGAAAGAAATCACAGCACGTGCACAACTCTGATATCACATTTGCAATTCTCAGCTACTTTTTCAAACACCTTGTTTCTGCAAAAGGAAAAAATCATTCCAAGTCTAGGAATTAGTCGTGAGTGAAACTGGCAACATTTGAAGTCTTCACATGTCTAATCTTAGCACTATATTTTAAACAAATTCAACCTAAAACAAAAACTCTAAATATATCTTGGACAGAATTTATCCACTGCAGTGGCAAAAAAAAAAAAAATGCAGCCCCACCACTGTCTCCTTCAACACACTCAAAGCCCCCAATAAACATCAGTTAAGTAGTCATATTGGGTGTGCTGTGCATTTGCAGCTTTAAAACAAGCCCCATATTTTCATCAACTCAAAGTCATCCCTGATAAGCATGCAATCTGGGTTAAAAATAGTGGGCCTGCTGTGCAAACATAACTTCAAAACCAACTCTGGCTCTTCTTTCCAACTAGATGGCTATCCTTAGACTCTGCAGATACCCTAGGTCTACTTGCATGAATCATTTAATTCTCTGAACTTTCTAAATAATCAAATATAATAAATATAAATAAGCTTGATAGTCACAACCATAGATACAAATAACTACAAATAAATATAACAATCATAGAAATATGATTATACTTAGCCAACAATATAGTGGGTTTTATTTTTAGTACTTTATTTCCCATCCTTATATGACATTCTCCAAGAAGCTCTTTGAACCTCTTCAGGACAGTTATTTTAACTAAAAGATGGAAAGGATTTTATCATCAAAGTTAACAATTCAGTAGTAACAGATTTGGTGGAGATTTCAAACCATTTTGGTCAAGTAGACTTTCTAGTCAATAAAATGTACATTCTGATCAATCCCAGAATGCACTGGGCTGGGGTTGTAGCTCAGTGGAAAAGTGCTTGCCTAGCATGTGTGAGGCACTGGGTTTGATTCTCAGCACCATATACAAATAAGTAAAATAAAGGTCCATCAACAACTAAAAAATATTTTTTTAAAAAACATATTTTTTTTCTATTCCAGCAAAGACATAAAAAGTAAAAATACATGGAAGGTTTTCAATTTGTGTTAGGTGCTCTGCCAAATCCAAGACCTAGTGAGGATTAAACAACTTGGCTTCTGTATGTCCTTTTCCAATCAAAGAACCTAAAGTCCTGAGATATTTGGAGCTTTCTCAAGACCACAGTGACAAAGAAAGAACATGGAGAAGAGAACTTGAAGTTGAAAATTATTTGCTAAAACTGACACAAAAAAGAGCTAACAGGATCAAACTAGAAGTCTCTTTCTCCCTCATCTTCCTGCTCCTCCCACTTTTCCCTCCTCTTGTGGTTTGGATGTGAGGTGACCCCAAAAGCTCACATATGAGACAATGCAAGAAGGTTCAGAGGAGAAATAATTGGGTTGTAAGAGTCTTAACCCAATCAGTGATTTAATCCCCTAGTAGGGATTAGCTGGATGGTAACTGAAGTGGTAGGGTGTGGCTGGAGAGAGTGGGAATTAGGATATGGCTTTGGTGTATATATTTGTATCTGGAAAGTGGAATCTCTCTCTGCTTCTTGATCACCATAATGTGAGCTGTTTCCCTCTGCCACACACTCTGATGTGATGTTCAGCCTCATCTCAAGCCCCAAGAAATGGAGCTGACCTTCTATGAACTAAGACCCCTGAAACTGTGAGCCCTCAAATAAACTTTTTCTCCTCTATAGTTGTTCTGGTCAGATCCTTTAGTCATAGCAGAAAAAAAAAAAAACTGACTAAAACACCTCCTCTCCTTTTTTATCCTTCTTTCCTTCTCGCTCTCCACACTAGAATTAAAGGAGAATCCACAGATGTGTGACTAGTATATAATACACCTTGATAGGAGATATTTGGTGAATAGATTAGAAAGCTTTCTTTGAAAACGAGAGCCAGAGGTTATTACATCTAATAAGAACTAAGATCATTGTTCAAAGGGAAAAGGACAAGATGGAGAGGTGAAACAGATCAGCAGAATTTGTGTAACTACAAACTTTGGTAGAGAATGGTAGAGCATTCAATAAGAACAGGCCTAGAGAGGACAACAGTTGAGTTGGCAATAGGAGCCACATCTTGTCAGAGGGTTTTTTTAGTTCATGCTTCTCAGTGAGTTCCAAACAATCCATAGGGAAAAAGAGAAGTGAAATTATCTTTTACCTATATTCTTCAAGAATGTGTATTTAGCCAAATGCATAATACACAGGCTAAAATCATGTACTGGTTTGAAAATAAAAATAATCATAGCTACCTTTCTAATTGTTTCAAGAAACACTTGTTCCGTAAGTCAAACTTCATTCATAATCACAGACAACAAATGTGCCTAGTGAACACCTCCTTTCAAGGTCACAGGGGTATGAGGGGCACTATGAACAAGAAAAGAACTTCCAGGTCACATACCTCTCTTTGCAAAGTCATTGCCAACAGAAAGCAAAGGAACTGCACCAAAAGAGCTGTTATGCCCTGTTTCTGCCTGTCTTATGAGTCACCCCACTTGAGAGCAATTAATTATCTGGAAAAAAACAAAGAAATTAAGTGGCCTGAGGACAAGATTAAATGAAACAAACATTTCTTTGGGGGGGTTGAGGGAATGGAAGGTAGGTAAACTGCAAAATGCTCATTCCTCAAGGCTGAGACATTGACAACAAAATGGCGCGTGCGCGTGCACACACACACACACATACACACACACACACACACACCATACACACACATATACTGATATTAAACCAAGAGTAGTGTGGTCCCAGCCTCTTCCACCTGCCAGTCTCTTTTCACCCAGGAGTATAATTTTAGTTCTGTATTAATTATACATTACAATTGCACATAGACATGTGCAAGCATACACACTCACACACACATAAACACACAGACTGTAATGATTATGCTGCTATCATAAACTCACTCCAGAACTTATTTAGGTCACCTCAGACCCTGTGGGATATGATGTTGTTTACTCTCAAGTATCTTAGACTTGATTTTCTCTAGAAATGGCTGCCTGAAACCAAACTCCTTCCAAAATGGAAACTTTTCACCAAGGCCTTTAGAGGGAAGATATTACAGATTTCTATGTCAGATGCTATGTGGTTACAAAATCAAAATTTTCTAACACCTTAGGTCCGTGTGACTTGATGTGTGTGGAGAGCCATGTATGTGGCAACGTTTCACAAAGGCAATCTGATTCAGAAACGTGGTTTTTAGGTTGCACAGGAAATGGATGTTGAAGGCTTTTCCTGTCGCCTCTGCAGTTTTGGTGATTACAAGCTGGGCTGGGGAACAAAGGCTCAGCAGAAATATCTCTGTGCTTCCCTCAAGCCCAGCTGCTTGCCCTTGACATCTTGAAACTGGCACTTCAATGAGCTCTCAGCCTCTGAGAGCAATGCATGAAATGTAAGACCAGAAGCATCTATTTATTAAGCTTGGTCACTAAATTAATCTTTCCCTCTGGCCAGCTATGAAGTGGAGCTAATGAGGATGAAGCAGACGCTGAGCTGGGACATATTTAGCCACAGGCTGCACCTCAAGCCCTCATTCCCTGGCAAAAGAATCAGGACAGCTCCCTCCTGCCATCAAAAGGGCATGAAGCAGACCTAGGGCAGAGAATTCAGGCAACTTTTACTCCCCTGCCCCCACGTCTCTATCTGTTACATACCAAAGCCTGGCAATGTGATTGCTCCAGCACAGTGTTTGCCTCCCAAGACTAAAGACTTCTCACAACAGTTGTACATCTTCATTTGTAAATCAATTGCATATTTATTGAGCCCTCCTTCTCATGCCATGTGCTGACAATACAGCAGTAAACAAAGCAGTCTCCTCTTCGAGACCTCACAGTGCAATGGCAAAGATGCAAACAAATATACATATATTGTCAGGTTTTGGTAGAGGCCGTGATGGTGGCCATGGGATGTCGATAACAACCCCAGATAGGGTGTTCAGGGAAAGCTTCTTTGAAACTCATGTCTTCATCTGAGCCCTACCAAGACCCAGGGTGGAGCCAAGCACCTTTCAAAGAACACTAAGGAGAAAAGATATTCAGAAAGTTAAATAAAACCCCACTTTGATCAATGATTTTCTGTTTTATCTCCCCAGTATCTTCAGGTGAAGGATTTATTTCAGGGGACATAGCTGTGGAACAGATTCAACTTGTTTGACCACTGAAACCCCAAAGAGGCCATATTATACAATGTAAAGAGACAGACAGAGATTCAAATTCACTGTACTCAATGATTATATAGCACTGGGCATGTTATTTAACTTCTACCAGCCTCAGTTTTCTCACAGGGAAAAATGAGTCAATGTAGGAATTAAATTACAGAGCAAATGACAGTTGCCTGACATGATTCTTGGCTCATAGTAGGTACTCAAGTAGTGTTTATCAGAGCCATAACAAATGTGTGTGGCAGGGAGTTAATACCTGTGCAAACTTTTTAAGATTTGGTTTCCCCAATAAGATACTCTTCCTAGTGCCCCTCCACCACCTTATTGTGAATTAGCATCTGCACATTAGAGATAACATTCAGCCTTTGGTTTTGGGGAATTGGCTTATTTCACTTAGCATAATACTTTCCAACTCCATCCATTTACCGGCAAATGGCATAATTTCATTCTTCTTAAAGTTGAGTAATATTCTATTGAATATATACATCACATTTTCTTTTCCCATTCGTCTATTGAAGGACACCTAGGTTGGCTCCATGGTTTAGCTGTTATGAATCGAGTTACCTTAGATTAGGTAGAGGGGAGTAAAGGGAGGGGATGGGAGGGGATTGGGGATAGAAAGTACAGTCAGATGAAACAGACATTATTACTTTATGTGTATATATATATATATATATATATATATATATATATATATATATGATTGCATGACCAATGTGATCTACAACATGTATGATCAGAAAAAATTAGAAATTATACCCCATCTACATATGACACATCAGAGTGCATAAATGTATTCTGTCATATATAACTAGTTAAAACAAACTTAAAAATTTAAAAAAAAGATACTTTTTTATCACCCTTTCACCCTTTTAAGTGAAGTCATGAAAAGCTGTGTAAATTCATCCATTTTTAAAACTGGTAAGTAAAAGAGCTAGTATTTAAAACAGGTTCGGCTCCAAAGCCAAACATTTGCTTTCCTAGCACAATATACACACACTAGAAATTTCTAACTACAAGCTTAGTTCTACCTCCATCAAAAGCCACCCACCTTAATAAGTATAGCCATCTTGTGTTGCTTTGAGAGGGTCACAAAGGAAAAAGGGTACCATTCCATTTTGACCTTTTCTTTCTGGTTTCTTCTCAACTAACATGGCACAATCTGAAAGATTTATTAAGAAAAAATTGTCTGGAGTGAGCATAACTGGAGTGAGATTCCTATTACTCTGTGCAGTAAGTGGTTTATCACACACAAACACACTGTGACAGATTAGGCCCAGTGATAGAAATGGCCAGTGAGCAGCATACCACTTTGTCACTTATCTCGAAAGAAAAGCTGCCTTCATAAAGATGATGGAAACTTTGTCTGACAAATCAGCAAAGTGAAAAATAGCATAAGTTCAATAAGATGGTTGATGAAAAACTTCTTCCATTATTACATATGAGAATTTATAAACAATTATAAGGAATACTTTTATAAGGTTTATATGTAAATTAGTCAATTACATATAAAACAAAAGGGGTGGTACACCAAGAATTATTTTTTTAAATAATATAACTGATTTCAATATTCTATATTTTCAGTAATACAAAAAAGTATTTGAGGGCTGGGGATGTGGCTCAAGCGGTAGCGCGCTCGCCTGGCATGCGTGCGGCCCGGGTTCGATCCTCAGCACCACATACAAACAAAGATGTTGTGTCCGCCGAGAACTAAAAAATAAATATTAAAAAAAATTCTCTCTCTCTGTCTCTCCTCTCTCACTCTCTCTTTAAAAAAAAAAAAAGTATTTGAGAAAATGTTTTAAAAATTATATTTTTCGGGCTGGGGATGTGGCTCAAGCTGTAGCGAGCTCGCCTGGCATGTGCAGGGCACTGGGTTCGATCCTCAGCACTACATAAAAAATAAAAATAAAGATGTTGTGTCCACTGAAAACTAAAAATAAATATTTTAAAAAATTATATTTTTCATAATTGGGTTTATGAAAGTTTATAATGTGCATATTATTTAACTGAAACTGTTCTGGACACTGAGGATACATCAGAAAACAAAACAAAAATATGAACCATCAAAACTATAATAATAACTATAATACTTACTATCAAGAAACAATACCTTTTAATGCAAACATTGAATATTACATAAATATTAGCAGTTTTTATGTTCTTAGCTTTGGGGTTTTGACTCCTATTTAAGTGTAAGTATGTGACATTATGCTCTTTTAGTTTATTGTTAAATAAACCTTACCCACTTGCCATTTTCCTAAGTGCTCCTTTTGATAAGAGAACAGAGAAATAAGGAACAGGTAAGGTGAAGGCAATAGGAGTCTATGCCAGGAGAGGTTGTGGGGTGGGAGTGGGAAGGAAAACTGTGTTCTCACAATTTCGCTTACCAAAGGCACTGGCAGCACAAAAGTAATTTCACTATTATCATTCTAAGTAAACCACCTGCTACTGCTTTCAAAAAAAAAAAAACGCATAATACATTTCAAAGTCAGATGGAAACAATGTGTATGGTCTGAATTATTACTCCTTCCATTAGCATGGATAATCAAGAGTTTACTGTGTGTGTTCAATCAAAGCTAGCCCCAAGCGAGTCCTAAAATATAGCAATTACATGGTTTCCTCCCACTCCTGCCCAGCATAATGGATCCTGAAGGAGAAAGGGTGTTCAAACAGGCTGCAGCATAATTCTCAGTGCGTGGGTAAATCTGAAAAAGTGCGTTATTTTAAAATAGGTAGGAGAAAGGAGCAGGAGTGTGTCCTTCCCTGAAAGACCAAGAATAGTCCCTTTTTAGAGGAAAGAAGATGAGGCCAGAGTGACAAAATGAGAGCTGATTGGTTACTCTGTACTTCTAAAAGAAGATTCCAGGGGATTGAGACCATAGGCCATTCCAAAACAGTACTTAGCCAAATCAGGCTTCTGAAGCCACCTAGTAATAAAAGATGAGAAACAGAGAGAGAGACAGAGATGCAGACTAGGGTTGTCAGATCTCTGTGAGAAGGAATGGCACCATTATGCTTGCATTTTCAGGAGTGGCCCTCCTCTTATCCCGGTTTCAAAAGAAGCTCCCTCTGTTCACCTTCTCATTAATACAGCCTCTCCAGAAAAAAATGCTGAGACCACACAAAGCAGGACATTCATCACTAGGGCAACCCATGCACTCAATGAAAGCTGGCTCGCACAAAGGGCCTGCTTAAGGCTTTGCAGGGAAGCGGGTTCTGGCTGCCTGTCTCACCATATTTCAGATTTGACATTAGACTCAGATGGGAAGCAAGTTTTATTTTTTGTTAGTTTGCATTAGGAGTACTTATGAAGAATGAAATCATCCTTTTCATTTAATGTTACTTTTTAAAGCAATCAACTTCTCCGATGGCATTAAGCATCAAATTTTTATTTACCAAGACACTACCATAAGCTACATTTTATCCCATTTTATACCATCCCATTTATAACAACTAAAATCAATGTGGCTAATTATCTTTAGAATGGCCTAGATATTAAATCTGTAAGGACCATTCAGATACACTTTTTCTCAGCTTTGCATCTACCTGCCCCCACCAGCCTGCATCCCTGCCCTTTGCCCATCCTCCCTGCCCAAGACCACACACACACACACACACACACACACACACACACACACACTCTTAGGGCCAGCAGCAGTCTACTAGTAAAAGTTGAAATATAAAGCATGAGGAGCTGGGGCTGTAGCTCAGTGGCAGAGCACTTCCCTGGTACTTGTGAGGCACTGGGTTCAATCCTCAGCACCACATAAAAATAAATAAAGATCTAAAAAATCCATCTAGTAATAGTACAAGCATTAATTGCATCAAAATTAACTAATTAATTAATTAATAGTGTCACTAAACTTTGTCACTATTTTGTATTGTGTGTGTGTATGTGTGTGTGTTAATTTTTAAGGGCTTTGTAATATTAAATTTTAAAAAAATATTCATTCTGTGAAAAGATGGGCCACATGGTCTTATAACAAAACCATTACAAACTTCTAGTTTGTATGCGTAACTTAGCAATGGAGCTTCACTCCTGGATATCCTTACAGATCTTTTCTTTTTCCTGGAGATGGAATAAAACCACTACACTTGGTCACAGTAATGATACTGTACTTCAGCTTTATTTTAATTCGACAAAGCTTTTTCTCAGTCACTTTTCAGAGAGGTACCAGAAATCATGTTTAGCATATTAGAATCTCAAGTGGAAAGTCCATTGTGGACACCTAGGGGCAATTTCCTCAGACATAAGTTGGAGTGTGAACTTGGATCTTTGTTTTGCTGCTGCTGTTGTTGTTGTTGTTGTTTGTTTGTTGTTGTTGTTTTGCCTTGACCATGTATTCTGTGAGATAAAATGGTTTTCTACCTCTACATAAACTATTCTTTCATTTGTGCTAAATATGTACAATGTACATTTAAAAAGAAACTTAAACTCTGTTGAAATAGTAGCTAATTCTTCCACATTGCCATAAGAACTAGGAAGATAAGGAAAAATTTATATAGAATTAATGATGACAGAGTTTGGATTTTGAATGTCCCCCAAAGTCCTATGTCATAAAGGCTTGGTCCCCAGGGTGTTGCTCTTGGGAGTTGGCATGGACCTTTAGGAAGAGGGGACTTGTGAGAGGTCCTTCAAAGGGGATTGAGAGAGACTGGCTTCTTCCTCTTTCTGTCTTTTGCTTCCTGACCATAAGGTGGGCAGTTGGCTCTTCCATGAGCTCCCCACATTGTTATCCAGCATACTCACCAGAGGCCCAATGACTCTGCCAATATTGGACTGAACACTTCAAAACTCTGAGCAAAATAAAAATATTTTCTTTTTATAAGTTAATTATCTCAGATATTTTGTTTTGGTAACATTAAGGTAACAAACACAACGATAACAAAGAATATCAAGTTCTGAGTAGGGTACCATGGTGATCAAGATTAAGAACATACACATTCTGCTGGGTGTGGTGGCACACACCTGTAATCCCAGTGGCTCAGGAGGCTGCAGCAGGAGGATCACATAATCTAAGCCAGCCTCAACAAAAGCAAGGTGCTAAGCAACTCAGCAAGACCCTGTCTTTAAATAAAATACAAGATAGGACTGGGGATGTGGCTCATTCTGATCTTGTGATATTCCCTGTTAGGTAAAATAAGTAGGACTGAATATTATTATATCTGGAAAGAGAAGCTGAACACCTCAGAATAGGAAATACCTTGTAAATATCCATGTAAATGAGTTATTTTAGGTTACCAATAATTTCAATAGTCTAAAAGAGGATCTGATCAAAATGTTTGAAAACTGCTGTTTAGCACATTAAATACAAAGTTAGGAAAGTAATACAGAGAATAGAGAAAATGCTTTCAAGAAACTTGGCTCTGAAAAATAAATAGGACTAATATTGTTAGAAGGAAACTTTGGGGTCAAGACTGTGTGTGTGTGTGTGTGTGTGTGTGTGTGTGTGTGTGTATCAAGATAGTATCAAGATAGTATTTATACATGCTCAAGTTTAAATACCATCTAAGGATAAGGGTACACAAAAAGAGAGGAGTCATATAGGTAGGAGGATGGGAGAGAATAGAGCAAATAAATTCCCTTAGAAGAAATAGAAAGATTAGTTTTAATTTGGAGAAGCCACAACTCCATCATTATTATAGCAGAAAATTAGAAGGAGATAGATTATGATGTTGATAATATTTTAGTTTTGTGGCAGGAAGTTGAGGAAACTCTCATTATATGGCTGCTATATTCACTTGAATTAGGAAATAAGGTTCTGTGTTGAGCATGAGAGTAGAGGTTGGGCACAGGGGAAAAGTAGGTGATTGGAGAGATTTGGAGAATATGTTAATGAGTTCCTATGGGAAATGTGAGAAACCAGGTAGAATTGCTAGGAAGCATTGAAAGTCCTACTGATTTAAGTTGAAGTCAATAAATTTGTGGTGGACAAAATCACTAAGGATTTTTTTTTAGTTCATTATGAAATATACATATAGTGATATATACAAAATGTACATTTGTGATCATACAAATATTTCTAAGATTTTTTAATATCTTAACTTTATACCAGATAATAAAGGACCACAGGATGCATTCACTGAATTTATTCATTCAACAAATTGTTATTATCATGTATCTCAATACTTTTTAAACTCTACTGCTTATTATTATTATTATTATTATTATTATTATTTTATCTGGTGAGTATTCATTTTTATTTAACTCATATATTCATCACTTTCTTTGCTCTCCATTCCTTCCTTCTTTTTGGCTTCCCACTTGGGATCACTTCTTTTTGAATTTCCTTTAATAATGGTATTCTGGTAGCAAGCATCCCCTATTTTCACTTGTCTGAAAATTATATTTTAAAAAGATTTTTTCTCTAGGTACTGAAATCTAACTTGGCCATTATTTTTGTTTAAAATTTGAAGATAACATTCCAATGACTTTTGGCTTTCATTGTTGGTGGAAAAGAAGATAGCAATCAGCTTAACTTGCTCTTGGAAAGTATTTTGACAACTTACTCTGGCTGCTTTAAATTTTTTCTTTTTTCTGTGGTGTTGTGCAGCTTTGCTGTAAAATATCCAAGAATGGAGTTCATATTTATTCCACTTATGATTTTACTGGATTTTGAATCTTTAAATTGGTATATGTTTTAGTCACCTTTTTTCTTGCTATGACTGAAAGACCTGAGAAGAACAATTTTAGAGGAGGAAAGGTTTGTTTGAGGGCTCACATTTTCAGAGATCTCAGTCCTCGGGGAGCTGACTGCATTCCTTAGGGCTCAAGAGGAGGAAGAATATCATGGCAGAAGAATATGTGTGTGTGTATCAAGATAGTATTTATATATGCTCAAGTTTAAATACCATCTAAGGATAAGGGTACACCAAAAGAGGGGAGTTATATATGATCACATGATGATCAGAGAGCAGAGAGAGACTCCACTTGCCAGATACAAAATATATACCCCAAAGGGTTACAACTCTCATAACCCAATCATTTCTCTTCTAAATCTTCTTGTGTTGTTCCACACATGAGCCTTTTGGGGACACCTCATATCCAAACTAAATAGAATGTATCAAAAGTTCTGGAAAATTCTCATTTTTTAAAATATTGCCTTTGTCCTCGTTCTTTCTCTTTCCCCCATCTTATAACTTTCTTATTCTTTCATGACTTTTAGTCTTTCTTTTTGTACTTTTCTCCTTTTTGTCTCTCTGTGATTCATTCTGGATATTTTCTTCTCATCAGTATTTCCATTTACCTTAACATTATTTCTATGGATAAGTTGGTATTATATCCAGACACTGAGTTTAATTTGGGTTATTGTTTTTTTTTTCATGTATTGGAGTTTTACTTGGCTATTTCTCAAGTCTGTTAGATCAAGTTTTAGTTTTCTGTGTTCTTTGGGTAAGGATAACTAGCTATAATTTCCATCCAATGATTTTTTTAAATATGTGAAATCTTTAGAGACCTATTTCTTCTATCTGTTATTACTAATGTTTTCTCCTCATGATTTTCTTTTGCCTCTGTACTTGATTTTATTTTTTACAGTGTTCTTTGTACTCTTCCTGAAGTATATCAGCAAGGATTCCTTAAGCCCTAGAATAAAGTTATCACCCTCCAAAAGGATCTGAATTTATTTCTCTGCCTAGAAATCTAGAGCACTGCCAGTCTAGAAAAAAAAGTAAAAGTAAATTCATGTACAACAGTTTCCCTAGTTCCCCTCCAAATAAGTGAACTTAATCTGCAAATCTACCCAAAGTTTAGTTAATAGCCATAGAAAATTTTCATTCCCTTATTTCCCTTTTTCTGTCTAACTCCAAGTCAATCTTTCCAGTAATTTTTTTCCTGATTCACCTTTTTCCTTGACAGCACAGCAATTTGGGTTTATGGCTTGAGAAAGGGCCAGTCTCTTGTTAGATTTTCCATTTGAATTGTCCCTGACCCTTAAATTATCATCCTTTACCCAATGAGCACATCAAAATCAAAGTATAAATTTTTCCACCTTAGAAAATGCCTTTAGGGGCAAGTGGCTTAAGTTCTTAGGATACTTTGTACGGTTTCTACTTTTTGGTAAATTTCCGTCTGGTAATTCCCTAATATAATTTTAATCATTCAATTTTTTTAAATGATACAATGTGTTTTTTGATATAATACCTTTATTTTTTATGTGGTGCTGAGGATCAATCCTAGTGCTAGGCAAGTGCTCTCCCACTGAGCTACAACGCCAGCCCCAATTCTTCAATGTTTTAGGAAATATTTTTAGCATTCTATCCAATATTATATCCAGCACTTTTAGTGGTTTTCATCATATAAAATGTATCCAGACAATCTATTCAACCATTACGAAAGTGGAAATCATGATATGTTTTTTCAGGAACATTCACTGGACCAGGTATGGAAGCAGAGAAACCAAACTTTTTGTTTCAACCAGGACTAGGGTTTTGCCAAGCAAGATTAATAAATACAGTCAAGTCAACTGAGGGTAAAAGTAATGTGGTATTTGAAGTCTTGAATTATAAAACATAAAATAAAGAGAGAATTAAAAAGAAAAGCAATGTTTTAAACATTGTAAGTAGAGGGTAAATAGGACAGAGGGCTCAATGTGGTGAAAGAACTAATATCAAGAATGGCTCAGTGAATGACATAAAGGGGCAGGAAGTTGTAATAAAAAAGAGGAATATTTAGTTGTATGATTTCCAAAATGGAAAGTTTCTTGTAACTAGGTATGTGGGAAGCTGTACCACAGTGGTTATTTTGAAAATGAGGAAGTAAAAATTCTGAGAAGACTTTGAAGTCAGACAATATGAGGTCAGATCTAGAGTGGAAGAAAAAGCTGTGAGGCAAACTCAGGAGTCTTTAGTGAGTAAATGGGAATGATTATTACAGGAGTAGATTTCTGGAATGAGTTGGAATATAAGGATTCATGCCAGATGTCATTTTCCTCAAAAGAGCAGGAAAATTTGCATGCAAGGGAAAGAATAATCATCAGAAATAATTTTAAAAACTAATATGATGCATATTTTACATGAAATTCTGAGAAATGTTGAATGGAGGGAAATTGTGGTGAAGAAAATTTGAAAAACAGCCCTAGACTTCTATATAGGAAATGGTTCTCTGCTTTTGTCGTATCTATGGGTCCCAATGAGGACATGAGACTCACCTTCTCCTCTGTAAGGTTCAAGTCAAAAGCAAGTAGGGATTCTAGGAAAGGATAAACAATTTAACATGAAAGGGCTAGTTCTAACAATTTTCTGGGTAAGTCTTCAATATTCTCCAGTGTTTAGGGGTCTCTAGTAAATCTTGTAGGGAGAACATGGTTTAGAACAACTCTCTGGTGGTATATATGCTGTATACCCTGAACACCAAATAAACATGTTCAAGGAATTTCCACAGAAAACACCCAAGTAAGCCGAGATCACTATTAGAAACAATACAAAATTCATAAGAGGGATCTTCTGATTCAGTGAAGATAAAACAATAGAATCAGACGTGTGATTGCTTCATATGTTAGAATTGGCAGCATAGAATTAAACATGCTTGATGTCTTTAAGGAAATAAAAAAGAGATGTGAAAATATGAGTAACATTACTAGGAGCATTTTTTTTAAAGAGCCAGATAGAACTTCTAGTTGTGGAAAACATGTAATAATTAAAATTTAAAACTCAATGATATATTTAACAGCTGATTAGACACAAGTGTGGAATTAGTGAACCAGAAAATAGATCAGAAGTCTAGCAGTCTTCCCCTATTACTGTATTACTGTCTACTTCTCTTTCAAATATATTAATATTTGCTTTAGATATTCAGGTGCTCCAATATAGGTGCATGTACATTTATAATTTTAAATTCCCTAATTGATTTGATTTCTTTATTATTATTATTATACAATGACTTTTTTACTCTTTTTAAAATTTACTTATCTTACTTAGAGTCTATTTTTTTCTGATATATTGATACCCCTGCATTCTTTTGGTTTCCATTTGTTTGTAATATCCTCTTCAACAAATGGTGCTGGGAAAACTAGAAATCCATACTTAAATCCCTGTCTCTTACCATGAACAAAATTCAACTCAAAGTGGATCAAGGACCTAGGAATTAGACCAGAGACCCTGAGCCCTAATAGAAGAAAAATTAGGCCCAAATCTTCATTGTGTCAGCTTAGCACCTGACTTCCTCAACAAGACTCTTAAAAGCCAAGAAATAAAATCAATAATCAATAAATGGGATGGATTCAAACTAAAAAAGCTTCTTCTCAGCAATAATATGAAGAGAGAGCCTTCAGAATGGGAGAAAATCTTTACCACACACACAGCAGATAGAGCACTAAGAAGATAGAGCACTAATCTCCAGGATATATAAAGAACTCAAAAAACCTAACACCAAAAACACAAATAACCCAATCAACAAATGGGCAGACACTTCATAGAAGAAGAAATACAATCGATCAAAAAAATGTTCAACATCTTGAACAATTAGCAATTAGAGAAATGAAAATCAAAACTACTCTAAGATTTCATCTCATATCAGTCAGAATGGCAATTATCAAAAGTATAAGCAAAGACATGGGGGAAATGGCACACTCATACATTGCTGGTAGAACTGCAAATTGGTGCAATCACTCTGGAAAGCAGAATGGAGATTCCTTAGAAAACTTGGAATGGAGCTACCATTTGACCCACCTATCTCACTCCTCAGTCTATACCCAAAGGACTTAAAATCAGCATACTATAGGGACACAGCCACATCAATGTTTATAGCAGCTCAATTCTTAATAGCTAAACTGTGGAACCAACCTAGATGCCCTTCAATAGATGAATGGATAAAGAAACTGTATTATATGTATACAATGGAATATTACTCACCCTTAAAGAAGAATGAAATTATGACATTTGCAGATAAATGGATGGAGTTGGAGAATATCACACTAAGTGTAAGCCAATCCCAAAAAAAACCAAAGGCCAAATGTTTTCTCTGATAAGTGAATGCTGATTCATAATGGGAGAGGGGGCAAGGGAAGAATGGAGGAACTTTGCATTGGGCAGAGAGGAGTGGGGGGAGAAGAGGGGGAAGATGGTGGAATGAGATGGCATTATTACCCTATGTATGTATGATAGCATGAATGGTGTGACTCTGCATCATGTACAACCAGAGAAATGAAAAGTTGTACTCCATTTGTGTACAATGAGTCAAAATGCATTCTGCTATCATGTATAATTAATTAGAACAAATAAAAAATAGAAGCAATACTAATGGTCAACAAATACATGAAAAATGTTCAACTTCACTAGTAATTAGAGAAATGCAAAGTAAAACTACAATGAGATTCCATCTCACTCCAGTCAAAATGGCAATTATCAAGAATACAAGTAACAATAAATGTTGGTGAGGGTTTGAGGAAAAAGGTACACTCATACATAGCTGGTGGGACTGCAAATTGGTGCAACCACTCTGGAAAGCAGTATGGAGATTCCTCAAAAATTGGAAATGGAAACACCATTTGAGCCAGTTGTCCTTATCCTAATCCTCCACACATACTCAAAGGATTTAAAATCAGTGTACTACAGTGACACAGCCACATCAATGTTTATAGCAGCTCAATTCACAACATCTAGGCTACATAACCAACCTAGGTGTCTTTCAACAGATGAATGGATAAAGAAAACGTGGTATATATACACAGTGGAATATTACTCAGCCTTAAAGAAGAATGAAATTATGGCATTTACTGGTAAACGAATGGAACTGGAGAGGATCAGACTAAGTGAAATAAGCCAATCCCCCAAAGCAAAAAACAAATGTTCTCTCTTATATGTGGATGTTAACACACAATAAGGGGAGGAGGAAGTATAGAAGTTCATTGTATTAGTTAAAGGGGAATGAAGGGAAAGTTTGGGGGATGGGAATAAGAAAGATAGTAGAATGAATTGGACATAACTTTCCTATGTTCCTATATGAATTCATGACCAGTGTAATTTCACATCATGTTTAACCACAAGAATGGGATCTTAATTAGAAAAAGTTGTACTCCTTATATGTAAAATATATCAGGTACATTCTACTGTCATGTATATATAAAAAGAACAAATAAATATTTTTAAAAAGACAGATTTTGCTAATGAGTCATAGTTTGCTAACCTATGAACTAGAAAATGACCCCTGACTTCTCAGCAAAAACAACCTTAGCAAAAATAATAATAATAATAATAAAGTTTAGACCTAAGGTAAAGGAAGTATAGCCTATTCCCTCCCCCAGGCCCTCATTACCCACTCAACCTCACTAACCCAGTTTAGCCTGAGAAATTGGAACTCAGAGAAGCCCTGGTTAGTCTGTCTGCTAATTCACTGAACTGAGAACTGAAAGACAAGCCTGTAATAAAATGTAGCTCAATAGATATCAGGAAAGAGTTCCCCACTTCTCCTTTCCCCATGAAAGTTGCCCAATATGAGCAATGCAAATAAAACCTTTAACAAAGGAACTCACAGAAAGGATCCAGAACGTGCTTCCAATTTCCCCAGATTTCCCATTCCTCCCTATCCCAAGGCCACAGAAGGCAAGGTCCATGAACACACAGGTACGGGCCTATCATTTTCACAATGGCTGCCAGGATCAAATCCAAGAAGCTAAGAGATCAGCTATGGAGGACGGATTATGACTGCAAACTTCTGTACACATCTCAAGCAGTAATGCCAGAAAGTAAATATACCTCTAAGGATGACACTGTGAAGCTGGATGTGGTGGCACACACCTGTAATTCCAGAACTCAAGAGGCTGATGCAGGAGGATTATTCAAGACAGTCTGGGCAACATAGCCAGAGCCCATCTCAAACAAAGACAAAAGAAAATAAGCCAACAAAAAGAATGCAAGGGCAAATACTGTGGAAGATGATCAAGTGAGGGGAAAAAGCACTTCTGAAGATATCCTTTTGTATTAGTGCTCAAAACCAAGCTAATAGACAATAAATTTAAAAAGACCTGTAGCAAAACTCTGAGTGATTCCAGAGGCAAAATGAAAGGCAGTCCTGAAAATACCAATACACTCCGAGGAACATGTTCCAGCTGGGTTCCTGGAAGTTAGTCTAGCATTAATCATTGTTCCTAATTGCTGTCAGTTTCCTCTTCCAAGCCCCCTTCAGGACAAGCCATCATCCCATGAAACATGTTGTCCTCCCTTGTAATGCATTTTCTGTCTTGCCCGTAACAGAATCTGTGGCTTTGGTGTTCCTTTACAGAGCACTGATCAAATTACCCTAAGACCCTGGTGTGTGCTTTGAGTTATGGGCAAAATTCCAGAATCAAACACATTATCCTCAAGGAGAAAGCATTTCAAAACTGCTCAGAAGTAGATGTTTCTCAGTCATTTTAAGGTTGACCATTGATAAAAGCACAGGCCATATGACATGCTGCCCTCTGCACACTAGGTTACACAGGTAATCTCATAATATCTCAAACAGTAAAGGTCCTGTATTGCTATAGCATCCAGTGTTTCCACTGGAAATGTAAACAGTCCTGTAAACAGGTTTTGTTTTTTCTTAATCTCGACTGCACAAGGCAGGCTCCTTTCCGAACCTTATAAATCTCGTTGTGATCTTCATTCCATTCAATCCATTCACTTAAGCAATACTGCCTATTCTATTATTTAGTGCTTAGGAGGAAAACAAAACACCCATCCTTTTTTCTGTAGTATATTTTATTGTCTTGCAACACTTGGGATATCCCTTCAAATGGCATCTAGAAAGGTTATCACTTAACATATGAATAACAGTAAATACTATGACAACTATGTACCTCGTTCTCCTGATTTTACACTGGAGAAACTGAGTCCTACAATTAAATGATTTTACAAGATCAGCAGTGTCAGAATTGAATGTGGGATCTATTCTAGTGGTTTCCCCACCGTACCACTCATATCTTCAAATTGACCTTTTTAGTTTGCCCTATGACTCCAGGATTCCTATAGCTTTTCCTTTTCTCTATGAACACTGCTGACGAAATGCTTTGCCTACATCATCACAAAAAAATAAAAATTACATCTTTTTTTCAAAATGTATAGGACTAACAGTAGCTGACAATTGAATAGTCATCATGTCAGTTTGACTTCCATTTGACCTTGAAGTGTCAGTGTTACTTAATGTGAAGATATCAAGATGATAGCACAGCAGATGCTGCCAAATGAAAAATTTGCTGCAATGAGCTTTTTATGAAATATTGAGGCTAAGCAGAGAACCAGTTCCTCTGACAAAAATACTCTCAGTCACTCCCTGCACTAAATCACAGTGTGGAGGCTGCTGGAGCCCTGGGCTTTCCACTGCCAGCAATGACACCCTTAATGTGCTTAGCTGGAAACATCCAAGATCAAGAGATGACCTTTTTTATTGCATACTGTGAGATCATCCTCATTCCCATGGGCTTATAATCAAAACAAAGGTTTTCTTTTTGTGCTTCTTAAAATTACACAGTATTCAAGAACTCATTTGTATGAAGGTTAAAAAAAATATCACTCTGCACTTCAAAGGAAATGACAGACTTTCTCACTAACATCTTGGAAGTACACTGCATTTCTCTTTCCTCTATTGCAGTCTCTCATTGTCCCCCAAAGCAAAAATCCTAACATCCCATACTCGTACAAGAAAGTTTATTATTCAGATGATACTCTTAGCTGACACTTTTGACCTGCCACTCAGTGAACTACTATGTAAGGTCAGCATAGCCTAAGTTTAGAGAAAGGAAATGGAGTCATAACTAAAGATGCTGGACAACTAGAATGCACTGTGCATAAGGAGTGCTGTGGTAAAGACCATCAGAGAGGTTTGCAGCTCTCCTTGTGTCACCTGGTTGGGGCACTGTATATCATATGACATTTACTGAGCAGCCAGGAAGGACTGGGATCACCTTTACTTCTGTGTAGAGACTCCAAGGGCAAGCAGCTTTCTGCAGAGGCAGGTTTAGCAGGGTATGATAAATTCCTCCCCGGATTCAGAAAGCCAGAGGCTTCTCCATCAGTGGTATGGAGAGGTATCTGGGGTGAAATGGAGTGTATGGTCCAGCCACAGTTCAAGAACACTCCCTGATGACACCATGGTAACCTTTTGTTTCACTGACAGCAATGGCCCCACTGTTCTATTCCTGGCATGATGCTCAGTGCTGGCTAGGATTCATATCTCCCTATTCAGCTCAAGTTGTAGCTACATAATAAAATGCACAGTGACAAGATTTCCTGAGGCTTTCAGGTGCATTCAGCCTGGCAGGCTACGGGTTGCTACATTTCTAGGTTCAATGGTTAAATGAAGGCACCTATTGCTTCCAGACTTTAGTGGGAAAGTAAACAGATGCTGCAGCATATTAATCATTCAGGAGACAGTTAAGGACCATTTGATTCATTTACACAGCAAAATACTCTTGGAGTACCAACTAGGTCCCAGGCATTATGCTCCGCCATGGTTGATACAAATATAGATAAGGCAGAGCCTGGAGGAGCTCACAGCAAAAGTATACATGTAGAATACTACGGCAAGGGCAAGATTAGAGATGTGGACAGGATCTTTAGAGGAAGAGCACCTAACTTAGTCTGCAATGGCTGAGAAGACTTCCTTAGGAAGTGAGGCCTAGAAGAAAAGGGAGAAAAAGAGAAGAGCATTTCAAGCAAAATAAAAAATATAGCAAAGATAAAGGAACATGAAAGGAGAATGCTGTGTGCATGCAGCTTTTATGGTTAGAACATAAAATGTGTGCATGGCAGGAGTAGCGACTGACCAGGAGGGAGCCAGGGAGAGGGCAGGACAAGGAAGGCTTTATGTCCTGTGCTGAGGATCTTTATTCTACTGACACTGGAGACCCATTGGATGCTCTGAGCAAGGGAGAGACATAATTTCCTGTACCAAAGCTCTCAGCTACTAAACTGAACTTTGCTAAAGAAAAGGTCTTCCTGGAATAGAGACTCATCCTGGCTAGATCACAGCCACTGTCACACCACCAGTAGCCTATCCCCACCCCTCAACCCCCACCTCCCACCCCCCATGATGATAGAAAACTCTGGCTTTTTCCTACGGTAATTAGAAAAGCAGAGAAAGAAAAAAGTTGCCTGGGCACATTCCTATATACTGTCAATTTGCTTCTCACTTCTCAGCTTTGAAGAGAACCAAGAATTCAGGGATCTCACACTGCCACCTTCCCATCCCGCGCTGTGGAATCTCAGCACTGCTTTCTGGATACCAGCATGAGGGGGTGGTGGCTGAAACAGGCAGCCTGTGATTTCTCACTGCTGCCACACTGTCTCATGACATTATAACTGCTGATTACTTCTCTGCTTCCCCTACTAGACTATGAACTTCTTGAAGGGCTGTGAATACCCATGACCTACAGGCTCCACCAAAAACATACCTGAACACACAAAGGTTTTAAGGCAATGTTTTCCTTTCTAGGAGAATTTCAATCTTGAGCAACTGTCCCCGAACAAGGGGTGTTTAGCACAACCAAATTGAATCCAAAGAATGGAAAATTCTGTACAGTTCCTTAAAAGTGAGCTCAAGGAAATGTGTGCACCCTGTAACATGAAGTCAATTCACCCTTGAAAGGTGTGATTCCACATGACAAGGGCTGATGCTGGACAGTTTACTTTCTTACCTCTACTGACATCACTTCCCATCATAATTTCTGCCAACGTGCTTAAGACATTGGAAAACATTCATAGCAATATGGATCTACTTGGGAAGTCAGAATTATCAGGCCTGGCTTGACAATGAGCGTATGGGCTGGGACTAGAAGGACTATCTCAGTTGTGGACAGTCAGACCTCATGGGATCCAAAATATACAGTTAACTTTAGGCATGAATTAGATAACAACTGGCTTCAATTCACATCCAGTCTGAGGACAACCAACTTCAGGCATGACTGACCTGCTACTTAGTGAAACTATAGTAAATTATTTCACAAAAAGGAACCATTTAGCCAGGTACAGTAGTACATACCTGTAATCCCAGTTACTCATGTGGCTGAGGTTGGAGGACTGTAGTTTTGAGGACAGCCTCAGTAACTTAAGGAGACCCTGTTTCAAAATAGCAAATATTTTTATAACCTTTTGGGCTGAGGATGTAGTGTAGGAGCAAATGTACCTGCCCCTGGGCTCAATCCTGAGCAAGAGAGAGGGAGAGGGAGAGGGAGGGGGAGGGGGAGGGGAGAGGGAGAGGGAGGGGGAGGGGGAGAGGGAGGGGGAGGAAAAAAAAAAGAAAAAGCAAACATTGAGTCTCTGGAAATGGTTCCAGGAGCAAAGAGCAAACAAGGAAACATGTGTTCCAAAAATCTGTGAAAATTCAGTAAGAAAGATGAGAGCATAAGAGGCTGTGTAACATGAACCTCCCTCCCTGCTTACTTCCAGCTCAGCAAGGTTGAGGCTCCACTCCAGATTGCTGCAGCCTCAAACACAGGGTTTCTGTTCTCCCAGTTCCCAGTCAAATGATTTTTCTTCCCAGGATGAGCAGGAATTTGACATTTCTCATCCTACCTGTTGTTGAAGCTAAGCCCCAGGTGAGAATAATTGAGAGATGGGTCCTTCCTTCTTCTGTGGAGCCCCCATTTGTAATGAGTACAATAGGCTAAGAATACTGAGGCCCTAATTGCCCTCCCCTGGATAATGAGGTGGTGCCTCCATACCTGAAGAGGCAAAAAGAGGTCCTCAGATGGTTGTCCCCACCAGCTCTATAGCCCTTGATCAGAGATCAGAGATTTTTCCTAAGGGAGAAACAGATTTAAGATTACTCTTAATCTCTTCCCAATTGACTTAATTTGCAATTAACCATGGAGAAGTTTAAGCCTAAGGGCTCTCAAAACTGTGGAAGCTATGGCGAAAGGTAGTTGAAAGTAGAATCAATGCAGTGGCCTTGGAAAATGAGAAATTCAGACCTGGGGACAATATGGAGTAGGAAGGAAGAAGACAGGATATGTGTGCACATATTTGGTAGCATACAGGATGAATGGAATGGCGGATAAGACTTAGCTTTGTCATTTGTCCAGAAAATGCTTAAACAGAATATGACAAAGAAGAACCAGAGACAGTTCCAGCTGAAGCTCTCAGACTTCCGCATGTATCAGGATCACCTGTAGGGCTTGTTTAAATGCACCTTTTTAGTGGTACCTCTAGAATTTCTTATTCAGTACACCTGGAGTGAGGCCTAAGAATTGACATGTCTAATAAGTTTGAATCTCTAATATTGATGGTTCTAGTCCAGCTACTATAATTTGTGAGCCACTGACTGCACTAATATGTGAATACCATAATGGATAAATAAAATTAAAGCCAGTGGAGAATCCAGGTCATAGCCTAAAATAAATTTTTAAAAAAAAGAGACTATTTCTAGATGAATGGATCCAGTGAGCATGCTCAGAGACTAAGCAGCAGGTGCAGACAACACCTAATTGTTTTGCTTCCTAAATTTATTCACCCTCCTTCTGGTAACCATACCCCACTTAACTTCTGGGAAACACCTTGCTCCTTCACATTTAATCCATATGCTTCAGAGGGCATTGCTTTCACCTTAAGGACTTTGAACCCCTGATAATAAAGTCAATGATTAATAGGTTTAAGGAGTAACTCATTTTAGATATCTCTGCATTTTTATCTGCATTCAGTAAGGATTTGCTGAGTGTCTAGCATCTATGTTTATGACAGTATTGTATAGGAACTATTGGAGCTACAACAATATTAGAATAATGTAGATGCTGACTGGTGAAATTTATGATCTCATTTACAATGTCAAATATGACTGCTGATGGAAATACAAATCTTGAAATACTTCGAGAATATTTTGGATTTTCAAAATTGTAATGTCCAGAGATATGACAAAATTTTAGTTGACATTCTTAACATTTCCTCTATCTTTTTCTTAAATCTCAACATCACAAAATAAAATACCAAACCCTGACTTTATAGCATTTCCTGGTTTCTATTGTGTAAATTGTTTCATCATGGCAGATTTCTGGCCTCCAATCTGAAATCACTAAACATGGAACAGAAAACAGATTGTCAGTTCACCATTATATAGTATTCCCACCATAATAAGAGACATAAATAACCTCAAGAGTAAAAATAGTAGTAAAATGTAATATAAACTTAAGGAAGGGATAAATTTATGTTTTATCACCTGTGTATTAAATATAACTTATGTAAGTTTAATTTTGTTTTTAATAATGAGAGCCATATCATTAAATAGTGACATTCCAAAATATATCTTTGTTGTTTTGCTGAATGAAATTATCAACAAATATTCATGTCATGACCACAACTGTCCATCAATTGCAAGCATAGTTTAACTAAAGATATAAATATTTGAGAAAAATCAATGAAAAAATTCTAAATATGTGGAATTTATAATAAAAAGTATTGTATATTACTTATAGTATGCTAAAATCCTTTGTATCTGTTGAAGTTGATAATAAGCATATTTATGTATATATAAACACAAAAAAAATTTATGCATTTTCTTTCAATGAACAGGTGTTTGAATATTTCTAGACACTACTGCCCCAGCCCTCTTTCCTCGTCTATATCATACCATATAAATTGAGTCACTTTATAATGTGGCTTGACACAAAATTTCTATGTGATATATTTTATAATGCTTGAGTTCACAGAGAACTTTATAAAATATGTTTTATGAAGGATTATCTATACAGCAAAGACTGAATAGTTTGGAGTGGAATATTTTCTCCCCTGATGAATATGACTATAGCTTAACTGATATGTTAATTAGCTCATATACATTAATAACTCTTTCCATCTAGGTTTGTAGAGATTCCTTTCTGTGAAAAACCCTGGCAACTATAAAATCAGCAGATAGTATATTCTTTTCTTACAACTATCATTTTTACATTCCTGAAATTGAGGTGAGTGCTACCTCACACAGAGCTAGAACAAACACAGTGCAGGTCAATGTACAAATCAAGAAGTGGATTCTAGAGACTCTCTAGCCCTCTTTTATATCTCTGCAATGACATTTATTATTATTATAAAACACAAAATAAAATAGCACATGATAACAATTAAAAGCAAAAGGACCTGGCAATGGAAATTTTATAGGACTTCAAAAATTTGTTTTTCTTAAAAACTCATAAAATATGTCAACAAATTTCAATTTGTGTAACTATTATGTCACAGATATTTTATTTTGTATGATAAGGAAAGCATTTGCTATAATTTAATTCATTTTAGAATAAAATAATGCAAAACATTTTAACTTTGTCTTCTAATATTTTTAAATAAAATTAAGACCGATCTGGCCTAGTTTATTGTAGATGCTTCTTATTAACGTTCTAGATGTGCACTTCAAGGTCCTTTCACTAATAAAATTACACCAGAAAAGCAATTTAAAGACATAGTTATTCTACATACTTTGAGATACATTTAAGAAATAAGACTTTGCAGGATAAATCCTTCCTTATTGCCTTATTGTCTTCCTTAGTGCTTATCTGACTTCAATGGCACACTGGTCACACGTGTTGTCAGTTCAAACAACTGATTAGTAATAATTACCAATTGATTGGGCAGGTTAGTCCAGCAGGTTGACTGGGTTGAGTCTGTACATCTAGACCTTACCAGAGGTAAGAATTCTCTTACCTCTTATTAATTCTCTATCTCTGGACAACTCTGAGCAATATAATGGTTGTATTATATTGAGCACTGACTATGTGCCCAAGACCGTGCTATGGTCATTTTTTCTATCATTTCTGAATTAACAATACAACATACCCTGATGAGTTGTACACACTCATTATGCCCATTTTATATGTGATGAATTTGATTTATCTGATTGGATTTTCCAAAAGGAAGCATTTTCCTGGAAAGCATTGTGTGTCAGGAGCTTATGTTTCTCCACCATTTTGATAAAACCTGTATGCCAGGCTTCTGGGCACCAAGAGTATAGCATCTTTCCAGACTTTTTTTTTAAATTTTATTTTTTTAAATACACAACATAATCTGCCCAGTGTTTTCTGGATGAAGTTGGCTGTGGAATCTCTCTTCATCTGTGTCTCCATGATGACAACCAGCTGAAAGTGAGAAATTAAGTCAATCAGCTGATTGTTTTATTTAAACACCCAAACAGCTCGTGCAGACTTTCTTCCTTCTTGCCTTGACTGGCTGTTTGGAGACTGTGTCAATAGATTTCACTAAGTGTTAGACTGAGAATTATACAAGTAATTAGCCTTAATATGATTATGAAAGTCTAGCTAAAATTGAACTAAACACTATAAATGATTAAAAAAAATACATCAGAATGATTATTATAGACATTGTAACAAAGAGGAGAAATGCAGGAAAGTAGATGAGACAATTTTACCTTTAGTTTTCCATAGAACATTTTATTTAAGGACCTGTGTGCACTTTCCATGATGGCTGTGTGACCATCAAGATGGTAATCTAGTAAGAGGGCTACCAATTTTATCTGCTCATTCTAGGCACCAAAATCTTCTCTGCACTCATAGACATCCATCTTGTACAGGTCACTATTGCTGCTAATACGGAAGGGATTTTTAACATGGGTCTTTAGGAAGGAAAGCAAATTATTCATGAAAATTCTTACTATAGACTGTATCTGATAATAACAACAATAATAGTAGCTGTGATGATTCATTTTTAATGTTTTTATTACTATATTATAATCACACATAATAGTGGGGTTCATTATAACATGCTCATATATTAAAATAACATATTTGCTCCATTTTGTGATGATTAATTTTGAGTATCTTCTTGGCTCAGTCATCATGTGGCCAATATTTAGTCAAACATTGTTCTGGGTGTTTCTGAAAGGGTGTTTTTAGATAAGATTGACATTTAAATAGATAGTCTATATGAAGCAGATTTTCCTTCATAATTTGCGTGGGCCTCATCCAATCAGTTGGAGGCTGACCTTCCTCCAAGTAAGAGAGAATTCTCCTACCTTTGAATTGGAATATCTGTTTTTCCTGCTGCTATAGCAGCCACCAGCCTTCAAATTGAAGCTGCAGATTTATGGTTTTCCAGCCTTCATAATCATGTAAGCTGATTTCTTTATACTAAGAAAATATAATATTCCATATTATAAATATACCAACATTTCCTATGAATTCTATTTCTGTGGACAACTCTGAGTGATACAATGGCTGCACTATATTGAGCACTTGAAGTGTGCCCACATCTGAGCTGTGGTCATTACTTCTATCATTTCTGATGGGGTAATATAATAACATATGAGTTGTAATCACTCAGTTTGCCCATTTTATGCATGATGAAACTGATTCAAAGTGAATAAATTAAATTATCAGGGTAACTGAACTAATGAATGATAAAACCAGCGCCTGAAAACAAATGCATTGCTCCCAATGTTTTGTTTTTATGTATTTATAATTATGCTGTTTTTCAATCACGATTCACCAAAGATCCGTATGCTTGTCTATGGAAATTTCCCCATCTTCCTTGCTATTAAGTTGAGCCATGTGAATAGTGCTACCCAATGAAATATGAGTGGATGTGACGTGACCTTATGGACCAAGATAATTAAGAGCTAGTGTGCCTACTTCATTTCTCCTCCTAGGGGACAACTATTCCTGCTGGCATAGTTACAAGATGAAAGAGCCCAGATTGCTGAGTCATCTTTTGGATGAAAGCCACACAGCAAAGTCATCTATACTACCTGAAAGTATAAGTATGAAATAAACTTTTATTGGCCCAAGCCACTGATATTTTAAGGTTGTTCATTGCTATAGCATATGGTGTAACTATTAAGCTCCAATTTTTTAATGTGCTGAAGCATTTCATTTTTTTTTATAATTACACAAGCTTGGATATTCTAATTGGGACCTCATTCTTGTGGATGTAGACTATGGTGAGATTCACTGTGCTGTATTCGTGTATGTATGTAAGAAAATTATGTCAGATTCATTCCACTGTCTTTCCTTTTTCTACCCTAAACTCCAAATTGTACCAATATGAAATTAACATTGTGTTATAAGCAATTTACATAAGTAATGTAGCATAGTAAGGCCTCAGAACCAGGCAACCTAATTCAAGTCCCAATTCTTCTAGGATTAGAGGTTGGACAAGCAACTGACATTGGATGAGTTCCTTAACTACTTTGTTCTTCTCGTATGTAAACTAGGTACTACTAGTAATAGGATGAGGGGTTGTGATGATCAAATGGGTAAACATACCTAAAGCTAAATGTTGGTATATATTTATGCATAAACTATGAATATAAAAATAATTTACTTTTAACAGTGTAAAATAAGTATTTTCTTTTTTTGATTTTGTTATTTTTTTATTATTAGTTGTTCAAAACATTACATAGTTCTTGACATATCATATTTCATACATTTGATTCAAGTGGGCTATGAACTCCCATTTTTACCCCGTATACAGATTGCAGAATCACATCAGTTACACATCCACATTTTTACATACTGCCATACTAGTGTCTGTTGTATTCTGTTGCCTTTCCTATCCTCTACTATCCCCCCTCCCCTCCCCTCCCCTCTTCTCTCTCTACCCCATCTACTGTAATTCATTTCTCTCCCTTGGTTTTTTTTCCTTTCCCCTCACTTCCTCTTATATGTAATTTTGTATAACAATGTAAAAAATGACAAAATCATGGCATTTGCAGGGAAATGGGTGGCATTAGAGCAGATTATGCTAAGTGAAGCTAGCCAATCCCTAAAAAACAAATGCCAAATGTCTTCTTTGATATAAGGAGAGCAACTAAGAACAGAGCAGGGAGGAAGAGCATGAGAAGAAGATTAATATTAAACAGAGACGAGAGGTGGGAGGGAAAGGGAGAGAGAAGGGAAATTGCATGGAAATGCAAGGAGACCCTCATTGTTAAAATAAGTATCATCAACATCATTCACTCAAGTTAATTAAATTAACAATGAACATTTCTAATAAAACTATACAGCCAATACTCAATTAGATTCTGGGGATACATGGTTCTCTTTTCACAGAGTTCACAAAACAAGTCCTATTATAGAAGCTTGCCATATTAATGTGATTAATGTTAAAATTTAATAAGTACCATAAAGTCCCATTTTCTGAGGTTTACAGCTATATCTTGTTCTGACAAGTATTTTATTTCCAATGCCTTCTGGAATGCAATTTGAAAACTCTTGGCATGAGTAACCTCATCTACATTACCAATGTGATAGAAGATATGTTGATTTTCCCTACTCACTCCCTAGCTTCAGTTTCTACTCTCTCCAACCATTTTCCAGGCTGCCTACTAGAATACATATCTGATTAAATCTTTCTAATATTTAAAAATCTTTATTATATCTCCCATAGCCTTTAGAGTAGAATACTGTGTAGACTCATATGCATGTGTGCCAGCTGTCTGCAGCTAGCCTTCTCTCATGTAGAAAGAGAATGGTGAAATGTAGTGTAAAGAGAGCTGAAGTAGAAGCCCATAACACAGGCCTAAACCTACTTTTTCTTGACCTTGTAATCTAGGGTTAGAAACTTCTCTAGAGCTCAGTTTCCCAACCCATAAAAAGACAAGGATGGAGAACCAGATGATATAAGAAGCATAAATATGATTTATGATTTGTAAATTATAAAAGACTGTATATAAGACAAGACAATGCTTCTCAAACTTTGTTTTAATGGGGAGAGAGGGAATGAGGAGGATCAAACCTGAGATCAATAAGTATTTTACCACTGAGCTATACCATCTGTCTACTTCTCAAATTTTAGTGTAGGAAAAAAAAGTTCTCATGGGGATGTAGTTGCATATGTATATTTACTCAGATGACTTCCACAGAGATCTTGATTCAGTAAGTCAAGGCAACCCAAGTGATTTTGATACAGATTACCCATAGACTGCTCTTTGAAAAATGTTGCTGCAAAACACTATAAATTCCAGAAGGAAAGGTCTTCACAAATATAAATATTTCTTGACTCAGCAAAAATACATCTTGATCAATAGCTACTCTTCTTCTATTTTAATCATCATTCCAAAAATTAAATTTTTTGTCAAACTACTAACAAACTGGAAAGAAACATTATTGAGAGAGACAAAAACATTTATTAAGAGACTCCAAAAATTTCACAGACTTTCATCTCATTTTCATCTTTGGAAAAAATAAAAATATACAAAATAAAAATAAAAATACTCTGAAATGTAATGATAAGGAAACTGAAGGTCAGAAGTTGTAGAAACAAATTTCAAATCTCTGGTCCCACCTGGAATAGAATTTGAGAACTTTTAAGTCTGAGTATAAATCTATATATTTTTCATTTCTCAGGATTGCCTTGTGGACAGAGCCAGAATTGGCCAGAAGCCAGACTTTGTGGAAGCTCTTGAGGTGTAAAGGTGGCTGTTATCAGTCTTGATGAGTTTCAGTTGATCAAATAAGTATATTTTTTATTATCAGTTCTGCCTCCAGACATTCTTGTATCTGAAACATTGAAAATATCACCACTGTTGTAGTTATTCCTATTCTCTACACTGCCTATATATGACCCCAGATAATAAGAGCAAGGTAGAATGACAGTTGCAGCTGTCCCCAGAAAACCGTCCAGGTCAGAGACTAAGATGATACTGATGCTAAAAATATTCAATACCTTGCTTGGCAGAAATTCCACATAAAGCTCCATTCCATCTCAATAGTAAGAAATACAAATAAGACCTAAATATAAATGTCCTTAAAAACTTTTATTAAAAACCCTTGGTCCAAGATAAAATTAATCAACCTAAAATGTCTTACATTTTGTAACCTGGTAAATTCTCTTGTTGTTATTTTTTGTTCATTTTTACATTACTAATAAAACAAATGAGACAGTATGGTAATATTTTGATTAAAAACACAGAAGTCTTAGTGAAAAGAGAAAGAGAACTTTTGTCTCAAAGCTACTTTGTCTTAATATTGCAACTCACAGATTAAATAATAAAGAGTTCCAAAACTTAGAGGTACATAATATAGAAAAATGCATATGTAGAAATTATTTTACATATATAAAATCAATCCAAGATATTTTAAAGTACAAATAAATCTTTATTTTACTTGAGGCAAGAATTCACGTTTTTATTTATTTCTTGGTGCCTGCTTGAAGCTAAGCAGTTAGAATGCATTAATAGAAAAACTTCCAGGAAATGAGGCAATGCAATAAAAAAGAAAACAGAGAAGTACTTTAAATATAGGGAAAAAAATCTGTATACCATGCTACAGCTCACTAGCCACAGATTTAAAAAAAATAAGCTACAACAGATGTGTGGCAGAAACTGAAAGAAATTTTTACTTGCACTAATCTGAGCTGACAGCTGTTATTAGGGCTGACTCTGTGATACTTCTGTCATCACTTCTAAAAACCAGCATTTTAAATGTGGAAAGGGGGATTAGGAAATATGAGAGGGGAACTTTAAGGATATAAATTTGGCTGTTATCAGTCCTGAAGTTCATCACCTTTTAAACTCAAATCAATATTTCTGCATTATTGAGTCTGCCTCCAGATGTTTTTGTATGGAAGCAGTGAAAATACCCTTCCATTGTGGTTATTCCTCTTTACTGTATCGACCACATTTTTGAAGGAACTCATATAGAATTTTAAAATTCTTTTTTGCACTGTAAATTAACTTTGAATGAATGTAAATGTTCTGGTGACTCAACCCAGGGGCAATATAATATAATGATAAATAAATGGCACAGGCTTTATGGGCAGATAGCCCAGACTTAAATACCACTCTCATTATTTTGTGACCTTGGGCAAGCTATTTAATCTCTTTGAGCCTCTATTTCCTTCTCCACAGAATGGGGATAGTGATAGCATTTACCAACATCAAGAATGTTATGAGGATGAAAGATTATACATATATGTGTGTACATGTATACATATTGAATATGCAATGTATATGTATGTTTTATGCCTGTGTATAAGAATGATTTAGAATTATGTCAAATGCATCATATACATTCTTTAAGTGTTGTTTCTACAATTTTAATGTCATTTTAAAATCACCATATAACTTAGCCTGCAGATAAGACTAGAATATTGATAAATTCAAAATCTATGTCTCTGTATAGGAAAATCATGAGAAAAGTCCAACTAACTATATCTCATTTTTTTTTCTGCTGAGGACTGTTTTCATTGTTTTAACTTATTGAATAGACTACCTGTTTGGTCTTGAGCACACACATGGGAAATATAACTATGAATCATCTCCCCTTGTTTTATCAAATTTAGTTCCCAGTTCTGAATCAAAGAACATCAGAGAGTTCTAAGAGTTCATACGCAGTTATGGCAATCAGGGGTAAGTGGTTGGGTTAATTATATTAATAATGCATTTAAATTTGTTCTTATCTAGTACATAAGGAAAAGAAAAGATGTTTTGCCCATTCCTTGGTGAGGCCAAATTTTCATGTCTCTAAATGGACTTGGTAGTTAGTCTGAGGGAGTGAGATGTGTTTTATTTATTGTTGTCATTTTTCCTTTTGTCAGAGTAGGCGGTCATCCAAAGGAGAAAATTGTGTTATTAGAATCAATTGGTTTGGTTACTACAAACCAAGGAGCCACATTATTTTATAAGTTGTAATGTAATTCTATTGTTTTTCACTAACCAAAAAAAAATTATAGGAAGTAAAAATAGCTCCAGGAGCTATTATTTTTCCTTGACTTAAAAAAAAAAAAAGGATGCCCTCTTTCTGACACAACCTCCTCAAAATGTGTCTCTATTCTTATTTACTTGTCAAATATTCATTTGTTTTTCAACACTTAATGGAATGGAAATTAAGGCTCTCATTGTATTTTCTTTTAAGTCTCAACTTTCAGCTCTTTATTTTGATAAAATATTTTTTTCAGACACTAATATTTCTGATTATGTCAGCTGTAGCCTGTGTAGAAATTTGGTTTTCATTTTTTTGTAAGTCCATTGGGGAAGGACTAAGTGTGACATTTATAGAGACACAAACCTGTGAGGTCTTGTGATGCTTTTTAAATTTCTCTAAAATTCTGTGATTAATTATCCAACTAAACATTTTGAAGCAAAGCCATACCTTTAAATTGAACATGGCATTGAAACTAAAATTCTAACAGTGGCTCTTCAGTTGCCTTGTCATTTTAGATATCTCAGAAATGTTAGTTTTAGTTGATTAACAAGAAAGCAACTGCAATGTACAGGATAATGGAATAATAAGGGAATTGATTGCATTTTTCCTGCCAGATAAACACACTTCACAGAAGGCTTAGCTGTCACATACCTACAGTTTCAGCTGTTTGAGAGAGTTTTGATAATAGCATGAATGTCAAAATTCAGCTGCCAACCCTAAGCTGTCAGCTTTCAAAATGCTCTATAGAGTGCTTGTCCCTCAGGGCATAAATTCCAAGGAGCAACTGAGCTGCCCTACAATTTGACAGCTTATCCTAGTTCTGGGAGTGCCTTACATCTGTGCAAATCTAGGAAAATTTAAGTGGTAAGGGCAACTCTAAGATGTGGAGATATGAATGGAGCACAACCTTTAAGAATACAGCTCAGGTTTGGGTGCTAGATATTCAAATGGCTCAGGAGGCCTTTGGAAAACGAAGCTAACTTCTGCTAAGCTAGTTGGATTGCAACTGGGCAGCAAGCACTTACCCACTGCTGCAGCCAAGATTCTCAAGGTGGAAAATGATATCGTGGGAGCAGCTCCTTCCTCCACTGGTGACCCTGCTAAGTAGAAGCAATTTCCCCAATTATGACTGCAATTTCTCATCAAGCATTACATAACCCATATCATTTCATCTTCCTAAAATAAATTATTCATGTCGTTTGGGAATTCATCTGGAAGTTGCAGGTCAAATACCCCATTTGCTGCTAAATTACTGTTAACATTTTTCTTTTTTTCTGATTTATTAACTGTTTACACAGAATATTGCTTGGATAAAACACATTTTGCTCAATGCAGTTTTTCTATTTAAAAAAAAAGTACATCTTTATTTTCCTGTGAATCCCCAAGGTCAAGTTAAGGGTTATCATTAGCTCTGAAAAAAAGAAAAATTTCATCCTAAAAAAAAAATTCTATTGGTATTATACCACCAAAGTATTGAACACATGGAATGACTATTCTATCTATTCTGTGAAGACAGTGTATGCAGTGTAATGGAAAGTACTCTATCAACTCCTATACTACCCTGCTGTGTGACAAGAGGCAAATTATTTTCTCCTCTGGCCTGATTTCACCCTTAATGGAACATATTGGTAGTATCAATTTGTGGACTATTAAAAAACTTCATTAACTAATACATAAACATTTAAATGTCTAGTATCAACTAAATACTCCAGAAAAATAAGGATACTAGACATTTAGTAGATGCTTGCTAAATTTTAACCATAATTTTCTACATATTTGAATAATTGTTATATTATCCTGATTTGTTCTTCTAGAAATTCATTATTTTTTGGAAAAAAAAGATAAAGAAATGAGTCAGCAAACAGTGCAATTTTTATGGTATTTCTGGAATGTGAGTCACTAATCTAACCATGGGATGCAGGAAGTCAAGAATTTGGCAAACTAGAGGCCATACATGTGTCTAGTAAGGGGAAAAGTTGCCAACTTAGTAGGGTAAGACAGATATTTCAAAAGCATCTATATAACATGCTGAGGTTCAGTTCTTACCTACTCAACTGCGTATCTGCTGAGGGTCTGCACCAACACTCTTATCTCAAACAGCTCCTGTCATGTTGTCATATTGCCTTGTTTATTTCCTTCATAACATGCATAAGTTCCTGAAATTACTTATGGACTTATTAAGTTATTTGCTTATTGACTCCCCAACACAATTTTCACACATTTATTTATCTACTTCTCTTTCCCATCCATAAAACTCATGGTAGAACATTTCTAGTGCCTGTTTACTTCTCAATACTTTGTACAAAGGAAGCAATGCATACATCATACTCTTGCAGTATTCTGCTACCTGTGAGAATAATCAGTGCAAATATGTGTGTGGCATTGGGGAAGGCATAGGCGATAATCATAGGAACCAGAACTATAACACTTGTCAATCATCATTATCAAACTCCACATTTATGAACCAACAATGTAAATGGAAAGATGGCTCAAAAAAGTGGCAATCTGATCTCTTGTCTCTTGTTCTCAGAGCATTTGTATAGGAATAGAAAGATACATTCTAAAATGAAACTATATTATTCTGATATTCAATTGGGGCTTTCATAAATTAATTAAAGACAAAATAGGAAAGTTAAAGACAAAATAGGAAATATTGGCCTGTTAAACGTGAAAATCTCCAAACATATTGGTACTAATTTAAGGTTATTTTGTGACTCCTCTAATTCCATAGGTGTCTTATATTTTCCATCTGCCACAGAATAGCTTCCCTTTTTCTGATACTATGGGATAGAAACACAGTAAGCATAAAAGATCATCTTTGACCTTGAATTCAGACACAAGCATTCCATGGTAACTATAACAACAAAAATGAGATCTAGCATGATGGTTTGCATAGAGCATTTTCATATTGAGTACAGATGCATTGCCAGGCAGTTTCATGTGCTGAAATGACTGATGTACTAATAGCTTTCATTCACAAGAGACCAAATCTGTAAAGTATTTCTACAAGCATTATTTTCTATAGGGGGTCCACCAAGAGACCTTGATGGTGTTTAGCTGGACGATGAAGGATCCCAAACGGGTACACTGACATGCCTGGTGCCTTGACAAAGATGGTTGAAAGGGAAGAGTTGACTGCATCACCTGCTCTTGGCTTCTCCAGCATGGCAGTCTCATGTACTTCTTACATGGTTGCTCAGGGATTCTAGAGGGAGTATGCCAAAAGACAAGAAGTGAAGCTGCCAGTATTTTAAGGCTGAAGTCAGGATAGCCTCAGTTCACAGAAAACCCTCACAGATTTAGGAAGGAGACATTGACATTTGACTTCCATCTCTCAATGGGAAGAATGTGGAAGAATTTGTGGTTCTTCCATACAATCATTCCATGGATTTAAAAAACAACTAGGTGCATCTACTAGTGAAATAGTAAAATGTGCTTGCTTTACCATACATAGTTAAGTAATTTTATTAATGATCAAAATATGCCTTTGATAAAATGAACCCTTTTGAAACTTAAAATTGAGCAAAAACATGATGATCTATGAGAAGTTCTTTTACGCCAATTAATAGAAATTAAAATTTTCAAGAATAGTGATTTTTGTGATTTTTATTAAATGTATTACACAGTATTAACTGTATTAACTGTATTACACACACACACACACACACACACACACACACACACACATATACACACACCCCAACCAAATTCATATGCTGAAGTCCTAACCTGCAGCACCTTAGAATGGGACTGGTTTTTGGAGACCAAAGTTTTTCAGGAAGTAATTAAGTTAAAATGACATCCTAAGTGTGGGCCCTAATTCAATGTGACTGGTGTCCTTTAAAAGATTAGGACATGGACACATACAGAGGGACAAGCAACTGAAGACACTGGTCGATGGCTATCTGCAAGACCAGGAGAGAGGGCACAGAAGAAGCCAAACCTTCCAACACCTCTATCTCAGGCTCCAACTTCCATAACTGAAAGAAGATAAATGTCTGCTGTTTAAGACACCCAGTCTGTAGCAGTTTGTTATGACAGCCGTAGAAAACTAATGCTGTATTGTGTGGCTTTAGTAAATACCTTGGTAAGTTTCACAACTGCTTTTTTTTCTTTCACAGCTGAAATCTGCTATTCCAAAGAGTACTTAAAATGGTTTCCCGTCCATTTTAATGTCAGATGCAGTAATAAGAATTGTTAAAAACAAGATTAATAAGGAATTTACTTCAGAAGCACTTGAACTCTTACCTTAATACTTACCAAAGAAAATAACCTATCTGAATAAATTTGCAGATAACTTAGTTCTTTGCTTCACTTTTCAACCACTACATAAAATGTATAATTATTTTGTTAATGATTTTCATGGATCCAATTTAAAGTTTCTTTGATATTTATTTTGCTTTTTATTTCCTAATGGAATTTTCATTTAAAAATCCAAACAAGCAACACCTCTATTTAGCCCTTGAAATCGTAGGTATAGCTGAGATAGGTCTGGTTTCTAGCAGGAATTTTATTTCCCCCTCTCTTAACTATTTCTTCCTTCAGCTCCCAGATTTCGCCCTCTTAAATTTTCTTCTTACCTTTCTAGTTGCTTGTTTCCAGAAAAATGTTTTACATTCTCTTCTTCAACTCACTGTACCTTTAAAGTAGGTGTGCCTCATAAATCTGTAATTGGTACCTTTCTCTCTTCTCTTTACAAATACTCTTTGGATGATCTCACATATCCTCAAGTTTTATCTATTCTCTATGTGCTGAAGATTTCAAAGTATTTTTTCCAGCTCAGCTATTTTCCTGTTCTCCAGACCCATAATCAAGGGCTAACTGAAATCTCCATCTGAGGGTTTCACTGGCACCTTCAAATCAAGAACTCCAAAGATTCATTTATCATCAGTCTCCTAAGATCAGCTCTTCCACATTTCCATCAACATCATGAATGATCCAGTCACACAAGCTGCCACTCAAGTAGAAAAAGTGAAATCATCTTTGACTTGCCCTTCCTTCACCCCACATATACAACCAGTTCTCAGGTGACTTTTTCTCCTTAGTATCTTTTGAGTATAACTGAACACACACACACTACACACACACACACACACACACACACACACACACACAATTTCTAGAGCTTGAGATAGGGCTCTCATTTTTTATCATCTAAGTTATTTTAACCACTCTTTAATAGATACACTTTCCCCTGGCTTTGTACTGCTCCTAATTCATGCTCCATACTGTCACCAAAGTGCTCATTCTACAAGGGAAATCAGATGAGTCCTCTTTCTTGTTTAGAATTCTTTAATGGTGCTACATAGAACCACTCCCAGTCCTGGGAAAAGTTCAAATTCCCTAACATGAGAGCAAAGTCAGTAATTGATCACCATTTCTTTCCTCTCTTGAATAATTTCTAATCCTTACTCCAAAACACATTTTAGATATCACTTGCCCCAGAATGCTTCTTCCTCCTTCCCTCTTCCTATTCTGTCTTCCCACCCCCTACCCTAGGATGTTTTCCTTTGTAGTTCCTATGCCTACCTCTGCCATATTCAGATGCCTGTATCTCTCACTAGGAAACTGTGTTTTCCCAGAGATCAGCTATTGGATTTTATTTGATATCAGGGCATATAGTTTCCATTCAACAAATATATTCTAAATAAATGAGTGAATATACATTTTTTTTAAAATTCGCATTGTAATTCTCAAGTAAGTTTTATGAAAGAGTATCACTATGTCTCAGTGTCCCAAAATAGCAACCTGGAACCACAGTCAGTATTTCCCAGTGGGAACTATGTCCAGACAAAGTAGAAGATCCACTAGTTTGAAGAGCAGTCCTTGAAAGTCCTGCTTGTTTGCTGACTCTTGAAGAAAACCTGTCCGGAAGATGACTGAATGGTGGTAATTTAAAGAGCCATTACCTGTGCATAGTACTGGAAATATTTGTGCCTGGTGAGAAGGAGCAACATAAGGATGCTTTTAAAAGAAAGACACTGAGCTGACAGTAAATGACGAAGCACATTCAAGGGCAATTAACTCTCAGGATCAGGACTCTAATATTCAGTGCAATAATCAAATGTAGAGTCTCAGGTGTATCTTATAAACTTAATAGTATTTAAGGGCAAAAATAAAACAATTCTTTGAACAAACAAGCAGTCCTTATTGGAACATGATTTTGCCTCCCTATAATTCTTAGGCAATACAATGGGAAGTATGTTCAAAAAAAGTCTCTGGTTTATAATAATTTCTAACGAAAAGCACAATTTCACTGAGAAAACATAATACTAGCTCTTTTTGTGTTACCTGGCCCCTTTTAATAGGGCTTTGAAAATTCTAGCATCTTCTGCCACAGTAAGGCACTAGAAAAGAGGATGAAGAGTGGATTACCCTGTCCTTAAACATCATTCACACAAATTGCCCTGAGGTATGATATTTCAACTGGTTTCTTCATGTCTGTAGAACTCTGCTTCTTCTTTGGGAAGCTGTTTATGGACTTCTCTGCCAGACTCAACAGGAAGTCTTCCTCCTTCCCAGCAGATAGCAAAAGTAAAATGTAGGTGCTCTTTCATTCTCAGTAAACATGGAACTCTCTCTCTTCCTCTTGCATGATCTAGATATAGTTTACCATTTTGATAAAAAAAAAAAAAACAGACTCACAGCCAAACTTGGTCACACATGCCTGTAATCCCAGAAGCTCAAGAGTCTGAGACAGAAGTTGTACAAGTTCAAAGCCAGCCTTAGCAATTTAGTACCTCTCCAAAACAATTTAAAGTGCCCATGGGTTCATTCTCTGGTACCAAAAACAAACAAACAAACAAAAATTTTAAAAAACAACTAAAACCCAGATTTTCTATACCAAATACTAAGCAAAAAGGATTTCTTTTAATAAGTGATATTGTAAAAATCTACCACCTCTTTTTTTCCATTTTGTAATCAAATTCAAATTTCTGCTGCTAAAAATTATAAGGACCAGATGTGAAATTTCCTTTCTATCATCAGAAGAAAATTTGGTGTCTCTGGCTCTTTTTGGCCTCACAGACACAGCAAAGACATGAATATAAGAATCTATTTGCTTTGGCTTCTCCTCCTCTTTCTTATTATTAACATTTTCTAAACCCCCTCAAAATACCACCAGCATAACTCAGACCCTACTCAGCGAACAGAGCCCATTCTTTCCTTCAAGTCTTTTCAGTAAATGTTAGTTACTGCTATGATCCATAAAATCATTTAGACGAGAGTATAAATTTGTACCATCTATGCAATCGAAACTTGACAGTCACTCAACTATGGTATTCTTTTCCCAGAATCCAAGAGTTTATCACTTATAGATTATTCTTTGTAGTTTCACAAAAACTACCTAAGGTATATTTGGCCTTTTAGTGCACTGAGGGCAGTTTTCATAAGCTTACATTGGAGCATGGAACAGCAACTCCTCATTTGTATTTTCTTCCTTGTTTAAACACAGAACTCTCCCAAACTCAGCATGAAATCTTATGAATATTTTCAAACTTATTATTACATCATTGAATAATCTATTTAGTTGAGTCATAAAAATGGTCCCAAAAATTTTTAGAATCTAGTTCATGTCCTATTATTATTTGTTGATGTGTTAACAACCATCCCTAATTTAGTATCTTGAAACAATGATGATTTCGTATTTCTCAGACTTCTGTGGCCTGGCTGTGAAGTTCCTTCTGGTTTTTCCTGAACTCAGTCATGTGATTGCATTGACCTGGAGGAACAGCTAGATTGGAAGAGTCCAGAATGGCCTGACCTAGTTGGAATGGGTGCTGGCCATCAGCTAGGATGCCACACTTCTCTATTTGGCCTTTTAGCATATAATAAGCTAGAGTGGTTTCTCTCCATGGTGGTCTCAGTGTAGAAAGTGAAGGTACAGCTTGAAAGACTCTTTAGGCCTAGGTCCCAGAATTCACAAAATGTTACTTCTACCTTAGTCTATTGGCCAAGGAAGTTGCAAGGACGGTTCCAAGAGTGCAGCTTCTCCTTAACTAAAAGTAAAAATCTGCCAGTCAGAATTAAGAGGATAGAGAAATACCAGGATGAAAAGAATTTGTAAACACATTTTCAGTACACTCTACAGGTGGACTCACTCATAAAATTCTTGCTGATGTTACTCCCTATGTAGAAAAAAACAAAGATTCTAAAAATCTTCTGGAAAATTTTTTCCAAAGAAGCATTTAAGAAGGCATATCAGTTACTTCCTACATACCACTATAAATCTTCTCACTCTTAATTTTTCTGTTGTTCCAGCTGCAACTATACCACAGTCTTTTCATGACAGCAACCTATTTCATAGAGGTGGGTTCTCTCTAAGTGTGAGAGAAGTCCCGGGCAAATAAATACTTTAGCAGGGTACCTGTTTATAAACAGTATAACTTATTTCAGTACCATTTTGGAGATCCAACCTCACATCATCTCAAAAGAAATATTACTCTGACCATCTGCCCATAACTTCCCAGTTCCCCAAGGTATCAGATAATCCATGTCACACTTCTTTGCCCAACCCAGTAGAGGACAGATGCACACAAGCTCAGTCTCACACCAACATCTAAAAATCTCTGTTTTTCAAGTTATTGGACTTCTCCTAAAGACCAGATGACCATGTTAACTATAAGTGCACATGAATCACTGACCAGAAAGGAAAAACAAGAGCTCACATGGGAAATTCTCAATATATAGGGAATGGAAGTCATTGGGTCCTGGACAAGTCTGAGAGGTATTCTAGATTTCTCAAACTTCCTCAGAAGGGAGCTAAGCCATGGAATAAAATTTCAATGAATGGGAGTTTGAGTCAGCAGATAAAGTCTTCCTGCCCCCCTGCCCCCCACCATGCTGTTCTGAAAAGTATTGTTTATATGACCTCTTCAAGGACCCCTTAAAATTGGGCCATCAATGGAGCGCAATAGCAGCACTGGCCAGTTTTCATAACACACCTTCATATTAACTCTCCTTTCCTTGTTTCACTCCTCTTTCCCTCCATCTTGTTCACTGGGATTCAACTCCCTAAAAATAATAGCACCTAAGCCTTTAATTTGTACCCTACTTCTTACAGAACCTAGGCTAAGGCACCACACCACACAGAATTCAAGTCAGCCAATAGCTAGTGGAAGACATGGAGCGAAATGGTTACTAAGAGATGAAGCAGACTTCCAGTTTCTGTTCTAGCAAGTAAGGAACTGTGAAGTCATCATCATTGCAACTATCAAACTGCAAAACCAACAACTCTTCTTTGATCTCTCAGAGAACTGAGGTCACAGGCAAACCACTACACCCAAAACTGGAAAAATAAAGAAGCTGATACGGAGAATCGTGGTTTATTAGAGCAGAAACCTCAGTGGGAACCCGTGCTGGGGTAAGAAAACCTGAAGTACAATAACTGACAAATTACTAGGGATTCACCAAAAAAAAAAAAAAAAAAAAAAAAAAAAAATCTGAGAGTTTAAAACATTTAAATTCAGGAGCTCTACCAGGTTCTTACAGTGAATATTAGAGAAAAATCCCCTCTTGCTTGTGACAGAGGGAAGAGAAATGGAACATCTTAAAATAGATCAGAGCATTATATTCTTATTTATCAAGGCCTGCCGTTAGGAAAAACTATTTACCAGTACCTAATACGCTGCAGTTTTATCAGAGCCTAACCTACCAAAAGGAAGAAAATACCCAACCCTAACCACCTCTAGACATAGAGTTCCCTCTCACAGGGTCAAATAACTGAGAAGAACTAGTGAAGTTCAAGTCCAAGGGTTCATCCAAAGATGGAGACTATCATAGGACTAGAGAATGCTTTCTCTTCTCCATACCTTATCACCAAATTACTAACAACCTATTTATTTTTTTTCTTTTTAATAATCTTTTAGATGTTGATGAACATTTATTTTATTCATTTATTTATATGCAATGCTGAGAATAGAACACAGTGCCTCACACATGCTAGGCAAGCACTCTACCACTGAGCCACAACCCCAGCCCCTTACTTAACTTTTATCCAGTACATCATGTCCATCTGTCAACAAAAAGTTACAATACACACTGAAAAGCAAAACATAATTTGAAGAGGTTGAACAAGTAATAGAACCACAGACAGATTTGCCAGGAATACTGCTTACATTATTCACCTGGTTTTTGCATGTTGTAAGTTGCTCCATTAATGCTCTTAGCATGTTATTCATACAGTTTAATGAAATTAAACAAGAAATCAATAATGGAAATACAAAAGATGACTGGAAAATCCTCAAATGTTTAGAGATTAAATGATATGCTTGTAATTAAAAAATAAATAATATATAATAAAACAAATAAATAATAGATCAGCAATGTAATTCTCAAAGAAATTTTTAAAATGAAAGCATTTTGAGCTAGATAAAAATGAAAATACAACTTTAAAAAATTGTGTGATGCAGCAAAAGCAGGCTTAGAGGGAAATTTACAGTATTCAGTGTATATATTAGAAGAAAAGACGGATCTAAAATTAATAATCCAAGTTTCCACTTTATAAATCTATGAAAAGAAGAGCAATTTAAATCCAGAGTAAGCAAAATAAAATAAGTAATAAAATGCACAGCTGAAATCAATGAATTTTTTTAAAAAGGAAACAATAGAGAAAAATCAACAAAACCAAATAAAATCAATGTCTCAAACTAGACTTATGAATATAGACATAGAGTATATAGCCTTCACAAAATGATTGTAGACCCAAATATAAAACAGGAAACTATAAAGCTAGAAGATAACAGGAAAAAATTCTAAATGGCCTTGGGTATGGCAATGACTATTGTGTGTGTGGATGTGGTACTGGGGACTGAACACAAAACCTTACACATACTTTAGCATGTGCTGTACGCTGTGTTATACTCCCATCCCAGCAATACAACACCAAAGGTATGACTCATGAAGAATTGATAAGCTATCAATCGATAAGATCTGAGACTTTTCTGTGAGAAAGACAATGTCAAGAAAATACAAAGAGAAATAACAGATTGAGGAAAGACATCTGCAAAAGACACATCCAATAAAACACTTTTAACTAAACTGTATTTTAGAAAATCTCAGAATTCAATGATAAGGAAACAATCTAATTCAAAAACAGCTAATGGCATAAATAAATAATAAAGAAGACACCAAATGGCAAGTGAGCATATGAAAAGATATTCAATACCATATGCCATTCAAGAATTAACAAATTAAAATAATAAAATACACCACTTCATGCTTATTAAAATGGCCAAAATTCAAAATTCTGACAATAACAAATGCTGGTGAGGACCTGAAGCAACAGGAACCCTCATTCATTGCTAGTAGGAATGCAAAACTGTACAAACTGTACATACTATTACCACACAATCCAGTAATTACACTCCATGGTATTTACTCACAGGAAGTAAAAACATATGTCCACACAAAAACGTGCACACCAATGATCATAGCAACTTCACTGATAATTTGCCCAAATTTTCAAGCAACAAAGATGTCCTTCTAAAGGTGAGTATGGTACGTATAAACAATGTAATATCATTCAGCACTAAAAGAAATGATATATCAGGCTTGGAAAACACATGAAGGAAACGTATGTACACTTTATTAAATGAAGGAGGCCATCTGAAAAGGCTATAAACTGTGTGAGTCCAAGTCTATGCCATTCTGGAAGATTTTAGCATTCAGATCAACACTAGCTTGATCATTTAACTAGCTTACTGCCTTATGCCAACTGACTTAAGCTTTCTTCTCCTTAAATTACTCATCTGTGAAACAGAACTAAAGATTATCTCCTTCATGAGATTGTTCTGAGAATTAAAGAAAATCAGGCATATGAATAATTTAGCACAGTGCTAGGCAGAAAATAAGCATTTGCCATCTATCTTACCTATAAGAAGCATCTACAGTATACTCTTGAAGATATAAAAAAGAAAAAGCCAATGCATGCTCTTCAGTAATTCATAATCTAATAAAAACCATGAAACTATATATCAATATTAGTTCCTAATATTTTTTTTCATAATGATAAATATGATCTGATCAGGAATTAAGGGCCCTAAAGAATAACATCATTGCAATCAATTGTAAAATTTAACCCCTATCTCTCACCATGCACAAAACTCAATTCAAAATGGATCAAGAATTTGGAAGTACAATCAGAGACCCTGTGTCTAATAGAAGAAAAAGTAGGCCCTAATCTCCATCATGTGGGATTAGGCCCCAACTTCCTTAATAGGACCCCTATAGTGTAAGAATTAAAACCAAGAATCAATAAATGGGATGGACTCAAAATAAAAAGTTTCTTCTCAGCAAAAGAAACAATCTGTGAGGTGAATAGAGAGCCTACATCCTGGGAGCAAATTTTTACCCCCCACACATCAGATAGAGCACTAATCTCTAGGATATATAAAGAACTCAAAAAGCTAAACACCAAAAAATTAATAACCCAATCAATAAATGAGCCAAGGACATGAACAGACACTTGTCAGAAGAGGATATTCAGTCAATCAACAAATATATAAAAAAATGTTCATCATCTCTAGCAATTAGAGAAATGCAAATCAAAACTACCCTAAGATACCATCTCACTCCAGTCAGAATGGCAGTTATTATGAAGACAAAACAATAATAAGTGTTAGAGAGGATGGGACTGCAAATTGGTGCAGCCAATATAGAAAGCAGTATGGAGATTCCTTGGAAATCTGGGAATGGAACCACCATTTGACCCAGCTATCCCTCTCCTAGGTCTATACCCAAAGGACTTAAAAACAGCATACTACAGGGACATAGCCACATCAATGTTTATAGCAGCACAAGTCACAATAGCTAAATTGTGGAGCCAACCTAGATGCCCTTCAGTGGATGAGTGGATTAAAAAAATGTGGCACAATGGAATTTTACTCAGCAATAAAAGAGAATAAAAGCATGGCATTTGCAGGTAAATGGATGACTCTGGAGAAGATAATGCTAAGTGAAGTTAGCCAATCCCAAAAACACAAATGCCGAATGTTTTTTCTGATATAAGGAGGCTGACTCATAGTGGGGTAGGGAGGGAGAGCATGGGAGGAATAGATGAATTCTAAATAGGAAAGGGAGGGGCAATATAATAGACATCATTATCCAAAGTACATATATGAAGACATGAATTGATGTGAACATACTTTATATACAAACAGAGGTATGAAAAATTGTTCTATATGTGTAATAAGAATAACGATGCATTCTGCTGTCATGTATTTAAAAAATAAAACCAATAAAAAGAAAGAAAAAAGAAACATTCAGACTCCATGACAAGTAAGAAGACTGTGTCAGATATTTTGCAGCCACATAGTCCTGTGCAGAGTCAAATCCTGATATTAGTCAGCCTTACAGCTTTGATGAACATCACCAACAGGAAGCCACTAAAGGCTTTATCAGTGCTATATTTGGTGCTGGTTTAGCCCTTACTTAGAGAACCCTATGCTGTATTGATCTTCTTACCTCAGAAATGATATAACTACCCCTGGGGAAGTGAAAATATACAGAGCTCTGTGAGCTAAGCTTAGTTCCTGGATTTATGTCTGCAGGATATGAAATCCTAAATAGATAAGGAAGTTCAAGATGTATTTTCATCAAAAGTATGGGAAGAATTAAGTCCCTAGCAATCATACTGGAAATCTGCACACACACATACACACACACACACACACGCGCGCGCAAAAGACAACATAGTACAGTTTTTAACCTATTTAAAATCCAAATATACTTGACCCAAAGCCCACATATGTCCTACAAACTTCAATGGATATAATAGCATTCCATACAAGAGAGATTATTAAGGCTAAGAACCTCTTCTTGACCTGAAGAAGTGATCCCATAGTGAGGAGTGATTCCATAGTGAGGTTCTGACTTAGTTACATGAAATAACTTTAAGCATGACATGACAGAAACATATTAAAGATAGAATTTTGCTGAGTTCAATAAATAAACAAATTATAGTTTAAAAGTTACTATTAAGGCTCCTAAAGCAATACAGTTTAATGTAGTGTCAAATCAGATACTTTTGAACCAAACCAGAAACTCTGATTTAACAAAAATTTACACAATTAAAAAAAAAGACTTAAATGATATTTGTGATATTCTTTCTGTAATTTTATCTATGCTAAGTCATTTTTAAAAAGCAAAGTATATGATAGTGATATATTTATCTTCTATCATAATTCAAATAAATGTAATTTTTAATCCAAAAGTTTCTAAATGGCAAACTTCCAATTTCCACATTCTTTTCCAGAAAATCCATTTGGACAAAATATCTGGGGTCCTAAACACTGTTTTAACTTTGATAATGTAGAAGCAAGACTGTAACTTAGAGAAGGATGATATAAGAAAGGAAAAGTGAGAAAAGAGTAGGCATCCCTACTACATAGATGTATTCATTTTATAAAGCAACAAATCAGTAAATTATGTTAAAAGAATAGAGCTTGAGTTGGGAGCAATAGAACATACCTATAATCCCAAAGACTCAGGAGGTGGAGACACAAGGATTACAAATTCAAGGCCAGCCTCAGGAACTTAGCAAGACCCTCTCTCAAAAAAATAAAAAATAAAAAAACTGGGGATATATTTCAGTGGTAGAGCTCCCTTGAGCTCAATCCATAGTACTAAATAATAATAATAATAATAATAATAATAATAATAATAAAGTTTTAGGATATTATTTAAAATTATAAAAGTTGATAAAAACTAAAAATAACATAATTTTCAAACTTAATCATGGAAGACAGGTATATAGGAGTAATGTGAATTATTAAACTCACTTATTAACAGGAATTCTATAGATATGATCTATTGATTATGGAAGCATAAAGGAATAAGCATGTTATCTAAATTTATCATGATAATCTTCAAAAAGATATATAGAAAGTCAAGATGTTGCCATTTTGGAGAGAATAATTGGAAATGAAGAAGAGTGTGTGAGAAACTTACTATCCATTTTAAGATCATCATTATTATTTGTTATTTTCCATATTCAGGTGTTACTTTTAAATACAAAATTTATAAATAAAATATTGCTTCATATTCATACTGCTGTTACTTATTAATAAATAATTATAAAAACCTTAGATGTGATTATAGGTAACTGCAAAAGAAAGAATTTCAGAATATTTTAATTATAAATATCTGCAATACAATAATAAAGATTATCTTTACTCTGAAAAGCTCAACATTTTCCAGTTCATTAACATTTTTCCAATGAAATAGGTTCATGACAGAAAACATTATTCATATTTAACACCTGACAACACATTAATTGGTATAATAGGAAACGAAACAAAGAAAACTACTTCCAGGCATTACCAGGTGCATCTACTATGTGACAACAAGTCACATAGTTTAATTTATTTTTATAGCTTTATTTTATTTATTTATTTTTATGTAGTGCTGAGGATCAAACCCAGCACCTTGCACTGCTAGGCGAGCACTCTACCGCTGAGCCACAACCCCAGCCCCCACCTAGTTTAATTTTTAGGGCTGTACTTTTCCCTTCTGCTAAATAAGAGTTAGAAACAAGGTCTTGAAATTTCTTCAGGCTCAACACACATGATCTCCAACAAAACAGGTCATTTGATGTTATCAGAATCAAAATTTTCAGCAACTGGAAATATATTCTCTAGCATTCTGCAGAAAGGAAAGCAGGTTCTCAGGAAACTTAGAGGGAGGTTGAAGAGAATAAGGTGAGATGGATGCAGAGCTAGAACTGGAATGTGCCTGTGTCTGTGCTGTCTTAGTTGACTGGGTACCACAGCAACTACCGTTCACGGGGTGGCTTACTTAGTAGAAATTGACACTCTCACATTTCTGAAGGCTGGAAATCCAAGATCTGGGTGTCAGCACAGCTGGGTTCTGCTGAGGGCTCTTCCTGACTTGCTGTCAGCAGCCTTCTCAGTGTGTGTTCATTCTGTCTTTCCTTGTGTGTGTGGGGGGGGGGGGTGTGGTTAGGGGGCATGTAGAGAAAGAGAAAGAAACAATCTTTTCCTCTGCTTTTAAGGCCACCAATCCTACTAGATTAAGTCCCCACCTGAGTGACCTCATTTAACCTTCATTACCTTCTAAAATCTAGATATCCAAGTAGTCACATTGCAGGTTAGGACTTCAACATACTAACTTGGGAAGGGGGGAACAAAATTCAGTACATAGCATCTTCTTTCATAAAATGGGTGACAACTTTTTCACGTCTCTCCTGCCTGACAACATGACACAACTCTGTTCCTATATGTCAACATTTCAATTTGAGGAAATTAGTACTTCAAATAAATCAAAAACAAATATTACACAATTTAATATTATTTCTCATTTCTCATCCATGATTTAAGAGATTAGACAATCATGCTAAGTCAAATAAGCCAATCCCCAAAATACCAAAGGTCGAATGTTCTCTCTGATATGTGGATATTAACCCACAACAAACAGGGAGAGGGGAAAAACAGAAGTACTGTGGATTAGATAAAGGGGAATGAAGGGAAAGGAGGGGTAAAAGAAATAGGAAAGACAGTGTAATGAATCTGACACAACTTTCCTATGTGCACATATGAACACACCACCAGTGAATCTCCACATCATATACAACCATAAGACTGGAATCCTAATTAGAATAAGATATATTCCATGTTTGTATAAATGTATCAAAATAGTTTTGGCTGTCATGCATAACTAAAAAGAACAAAAAAAAATTTAATATTAACAGCATAAAAATTTGAACATGATACAGTTCACACTTTCTCAACATTAAAGTTTAAATTCAAAGACACAAACACAAAGGTGCTAATTTATCACACAGTGACCTTCCATATATATTTGTCATCAGTTGTTCCAATCAGGCTGCTTGCATAGTCTTCTTATAACAAAATTCCTAAGTGGAAAACTACAGACTCGTATTCATTAAAGCTAATGGATCTCTAGGACTGAGGATATAATTGAGTGGTAGAACATGTGCCTAGAGACCCTGGGTTCAATCCCCCATACTACAAGGAAAAGAAAAAAATATTTAATATTAATGTTTTTCTAGAGAGAAAATGATTTGATCTGAGTTCAACACTTCCTTTGCAGTCCAGTTTCATCGAAAGCCTGCCTTTTGAACTGTGAGAAACAAATAATCCAGTCAATGACTGGGTGAGGTGAGTGTGGTTCAATTCAGGTTTAAGAAAAAAGCTTGTTCACTAAAAATAAAAAAGCATGTGAAATTATGTAAATTCAGAAATAAGGAACTGAGGGTGGCAAATACAGTTTTGGAGGAAATTTCTACCTAATTACAACTTGCCTAGAAATGGGAAGAGATGCACAAAACGCACGAAGTTTTAGACAACGTAATTGTTTAGTCAAAAAGAAGAAAAAATTCTAGCAAAGAGTACACACTATTGATCAAGTAGAAAATGCTTTAGAGTAGGTTTTATAGACAAAGGCCAAAGATGTGGGGTTCACATTACTCCACCCGATAATTTGAGAGGTGACAGTGAAGTATCCATCAAACTTCTCCTCAGCCTCCCCCGCCCCATAACCACCTTCCTTGGCTAAGTCAGGCAGTACCTCTTTGGGACCCAGAGCACCCAGGGTAGATACCTTTATTATAACCTTTATTCATTGCTGTTGGTATTTCTCAAAATATGATTCTCACACTTTCTGCATAATACAAACCTCCATTATTCTTCAACACCCCCAATCCCCATGTGCTTATGTAAAATGCATATTCTGGGTGGAAAATGTAGCTCAGTAATAGATCACTTACCTAACATGTGTGAGGTCCTGAGCTCAATCCCCAATACTGGAAAAAAAAAAAAGAAAGAAAACATGCTGATTCTTCACCAGATTTAAAAAACATACCTCTTTAGAGTGAGCTCAAGAATCTGCATTTTAAAAACCATCTGTTATGGTTTAGATGTGAGGTGTCCCTCAAAAGCTTATGTGTGAAACAATGCAAGGAAGGTTAGAGATGAAATGATTGGGTTACAAAAGACTTAATCTGCTCAGTATGTGAAAGTCCCCGATAGGATTAACTGGATGATAATGTACGCAGGTAGGTTATAACTGGAGGAAGTGGGTCATTGGGGGCATGCCTGTGGGCTATAAATTTTGTCAGAGGTGAGGGGAATCTCTCTTTAATTCTTGATGGCCATGTTCTGAGCCACTTCCCTTCACCATACTCTTCCACCTTTATGTCCTGCCTCATCTCAGGCCCCGAGGAATAGAATCGGCCATCTATAGACTGAGACCTCTGAAACAGTGAATCCCAAAATAAACTTATTTTAATAAACAGTTCTTAATAAACAAAAATAAAATTATTCTTGTCAAGTCTTTGGTCACAGCATTGAAAAAGCAAACTAAAACACCATTCACCTGATTATTCTGCACATTAAATTTTGAGAATTGCTGCTATATGTTAATCGTTATTTTTTTCCAATCAAACCATGAACACATTTGATGATGAGCACTATGACTAATCCACCTCTTCATTGCAACAACAAGCTCAAGCAGGCTCCCAATAAAAATGAGTTGACTAACACCTGGGGAAATACTACTGCATAAGCAGAAGGTAAAAAGCAAAGCTCACACAATGACTGGCTGAATCCAAAGAATGGCATGAGATCTTAACTTCGAAGCGCGGCTGGAGTCACGATGGAGGAGTATGCCAGAGAGCCTTGCCCCTGGCGAATTGTGGATGACTGTGGTGGGGCCTTTACGATGGGTACCATAGGTGGTGGTATCTTTCAAGCAATCAAAGGTTTTCAAAATTCTCCAGTGGGAGTAAACCACAGACTACGAGGGAGTTTGACAGCTATTAGAACCAGGGCTCCACAATTGGGAGGTAGTTTTGCGGTTTGGGGAGGCCTGTTCTCTATGATTGACTGTAGTATGGTTCAAGTCAGAGGAAAAGAAGATCCCTGGAACTCCATCACTAGTGGTGCCTTAACAGGAGCTATACTGGCAACAAGAAATGGTCCAGTGGCCATGGTTGGGTCAGCTGCAATGGGTGGCATTCTCCTAGCTTTAATTGAAGGAGCTGGCATCTTGTTGACAAGATTTGCCTCTACACAGTTTCCCAAAGATCCTCCGTTTGCTGAAGACCCCTCCCAGTTGCCTTCCACTCAGTTACCATCCTCACCTTTTGGAGACTATCGACAATAACAGTAGAACTTTTTTCCCAGGATTTCTTTAACAGAATGAGCTGTAGTTCAAGAAAGATTTCAGAAGATCAAGTTGCAGTCTGTTTTTAAAACCATAGGTGAAACAACTGTGGCCAAATAGGCTGTGCAGAGACATTTAGCACTTTTTTCTATTTAAAGGAACATGGAGGGGGCGGGATAAAAGATGCCACATTTATGAATTCACACTCGGATTGCATTTGTGATCAAAATAAATATCTAATATCCTTAAAAGAAAATATAATAAGTGCTTAGAAGATGAAGGACCAAAGGGCAAATAACAGTGGAACATGACCATCATTTCCTTAGGGACTTCTCTGCCTGGTTTTGTGTGTTCTATTATTCAAACAATAAAAAGCTACTGGAACTTAGAAAAAAAATCAAGATCAAATAAGTTGGAAAAAAATATTTTTTGGTGTTTATTCTGAATGGACTCAATAATCCAGAAAATTTTACTAACTTCACTCTTTGAAAAATCAAATAAGGGCTAGTTGAAACTCAAAAAAGCCCTGTCACTTGAGTGCAATGACTCAGAAAGAGACAGTGGTGAGACATCAGATGCCAGAAAAGAGCAGGGGGGGATGGCTACTGAAGAAGCCAGGAATATCCTCATTCTAGGATTTCTACACAGATGGAGATTGAAGAAAGGGGTGTGCTGCTGAAATCCAGATTGGGATAAAGAAAGAATGAGAATCAAGGTGTCAAAATGAACCATCTAGGAGCCACACAGTAAGCCACACACCAGAGGGTCACCCAGGCATCTGGTTCATTTCTACCCTGCAATCTACTTTTTGAAAACACTTGAAAAAGTGGATAATAGGATTGGAGGAGATTTTTCTAGAAGGAAAAGCACTGAGATTCCAGTTGGAAATTTAAAGGTCACTAGGATTAGACTTGGCAACTGCTTTCTGTTTTGCCACAGAACACATTCAGGCTTGTCGAAGCAAAATATATGACCTGCCTAAGGAGATAGGCTGCAAAATGTAATATAAATGCTAGGTTTTGACCAGATTTGGTGTAAGGGTCAATCTAATTATGATAATAACATCAAAACATTAACAGGCTATATTTCAAATTGGAGTTCTGGGGAAAACATGTTTGAACTCACTTCTGGCTATTTGTCTTAAGATGTACAGGTGGAGAATTTCTTTTTTTTTTTTGGTGGAGAATTTCTTTACAAAAGAAAAGGTTATCAGCCTCAGATACATTCTATTTATGATGAAGATTAAACCCAAGAGCAAAAGGGAGCTGAGAGCTGAGGAACAGTTCAGAATGGAAATAGCTAGGTAGATACCTCCAATCTAGGTAACTAAGAGCTCCTGAAGAAAACTACTACCATGCCAGCTGATGGCCAGCATTTCTTTCCATGTGTCTATTCTGCTCCTGCTCATAATTCCATAAAAGCCATTCTCTTCATATATCTCTGACTCTCCACTTTTCCTATCACCTTTTATTGCTTATTATTTATTTGTTTGTTTGTTTTGCAGCCCTGGGGATTGAATGCAAGGGCACCTTTCCATTGAGCTACATCTCCAGTACTTTTATTTTTTTATTTTTTTTTTTATTTTTGAGTCTCACTAAGTTGCCAAGGATGACCTTGAACTTATGATCCTCTATACACTACTGCACCCAGCTCCCTATCACTTTTACCTGTTAACATTTCCCCAAAAAACAAGATGGCTTTTTGCTTCTCTTCTTTCCACCCGCAAGAAAGGAACTTACCCACACCCATCCTACTTTCTTTACCTCCTATTGATGGGAGGGTAGGGAAGTTTCCCTACCCCATCCAGGTTTAAACCTTCCACTCAGCCTGGAAGTCTTTTTCTTTCTCAGCCATTTGGACACACAGCTTTGGTTATTACTCTTTCTTTCTTTTATTATTAAATTATTTATTTATTCTAATTACTTATATATGATGGCAGAATGTAATTCATTTCATATTACACATATAGAGCACAATTTTTCAAGTCACTGGTTGTACACAAAGTATTTTCACACTATTCATTTCTTTATACATGTACTTAGTGTAATGATGTCTAACTCATTCCACCATCTTTCCTACCTCCATCCCTCCTCCTTTCCCCTCCCTCCCCTTAGTTCTGTATAAAGTTCCTCCATTCTTCCCATGCTCCCCCTGCCCCATCACCTTTATGAGTCAGCATCCTCATATCAAAGAAAACATTTGGCCTTGGTTTTTTGGAATTGGCTTACTTCACTTAGCATTATATTCTCCAATTTCATCCATTTACCTGCGAATATCATGATTTTATTCACTTTTAATGCTGAGTAATATTCTATTGTGTGTATATATATACCAAAATTTCCCTATCCATTCATCTACGGAAGGGCATCTGCCTTGATTCTTCAATTTGGCTATTGTGAATTTTGTTGCTATAAATATTGATGTGGCTGTGTCCCTGTAATATGCTGTTTTTAAGTCTTTTGCATATAGACCTAGGAGTGGGATAGCTGGGTCAAATGGAGGTTCCATTCCCAGTTTTCCAAGAATTCTCCATACTGCTTTCCATATTGGCTGAACCAATTTGCAGTCTCACCAGCAGTGTATGAGTGTGCCTTTCCCCCACATCTTCACCAACACTTATTGTTGTTTGTATTCTTGATAGCTGCCATTCTGACTAGAGTGAGATGGTATCTTAGAGTAGTTTTGATTTACATTTCTCTAATTGCTAGAGATGTTGAACATTTTTTCATATATTTGTTGATTTATTGTATATCCTCTTTTGAGAAGTGTCTGTTCAGTTCCTTGGCCCATTTATTGACTGGGTTATTTGGTTTTTTGGTGTTAAGGTTTTTGAGTGCTTTAAATAACCTAGAGATTAATGCTCTATCTGATGTGCTTATGGTGAAGATTTGCTCCCATTCTGTAGGTTTTCTATTCACCTCACTGATTGTTTCTTTTGCCGAAAAGAAGCTTTTTAGTTTGAATCCATCCAATTTATTGATTCTTGGTTTTAATTCTTGTGCTGTAGGAGTCTTATTAAGGAAATTGGTGCCTAATATGACATGGTGGAGATTTGGGCCTACTTTTTCTTCCATTAAGTGCAAGGTCTCTGGTTTAATTCCTAGGTTCTTGATCCACTTTGAGTTGAGTTTTGTGCATGGTGAGAGATAGAGGTTTAATTTCATTTTGTTACATGTGGATTTCCAGTTTTCCCAGCACCATTTGTTGAAGAAGTTATCTTTTCTCCAATATATGTTTTTGTCGCCTTTGTCTAATATGAAATAACTGTAATTATGTGGGTTTGTCTCTGTGTCCTCTATTTTGTATCATTGGCCTACAGGTCTATTTTGGTGCTAATACCTTGCTGTTTTTGTTACTATTGTTCTGTAGTATAGTTTAAGGTCTGGAATAGTAATACCACCAGGTTCACTCTTCTTGCTAAGGATTGCTTTGGCTATTCTGGGTCTCTTGTTTTTCCAAATGAATTTCATGAGTGCTTTTTCTGTTTCTATGAGGAATGTCATTGGGATTTGGGTTGGGATTGCATTGAATCTGCATAATACTTTTGGCAGTATAGTCATCTTGACAATATTAAGTCTGCCTGTCTAAGAACAAGGTAAATCTTTCTATCTTCTAAAGTCTTCCTTAATTTCTTTCTTTAGTGTTCTGTAGTTTTCACTGTAGAGATCTTTCACCTCTTTGGTTATTTCTCTTTCTACTTCTGTTCATTTCATCAATTACCAAGGCTTATGCCCCAAATAGATTTGCGTCATTTTGATCTTAAAAAACAAAGTCTAACCTCAACCCATTCTAACCAGACTTCTTTAGAGAACAATCTAGACTCATTGTATCCACATTCTAACCTCCTGTTTGCTCCTTCTCAGTGATATAATCTAACTTTACCACAACTGATCTCACCAGGGTTTCTGCTCACTTAGAACTGCCAAATTCACTGCTTACCCTGACCTCACTTGAACTCTGGGGAGCACCCAACAGATCTGTGACACGCCTCTCTTGTGTTCTTTCTTCCTCTCTCTTAAAGGAAATTTTCACTTCCCTGTCTGTCTTCTTCAGTTCTTCCTCATAGTCCTAATCTTGGTCAACTTAACACTCAATCCACCCTCTCAGAGTCTCATCTACATTACCATATGAATAAATTCCAGGAACTTCCCATCTCCATTGCAAAATCTTCTCCCGAGTTCCAAAACCATATGTCCAACTATCTGTGTGACATCTCAGACTCAGTCTGACCAAACCTGAAATAACCGTCTCTGGCTATCTCCCACTCAACCCAAATCTAGTCCTTTTCCCAGATTCTTTCCCTTGATTAACAGCATAGTCATTATCCTGATCACACAGTTAGGAACTTATTGCTTGATTGTGTTTGTTTGTTTGTTTTTCAGAAATACTATTCCCGCTTCCCCAATCCCCACATGCAGTACCAGTATATGTTTTATCTGCTGATCTTCAGGTTAATGCTTGGTTTCTCTGTTCATTTACCTGTCATTATATTAGTTATTTTTGAGAAGAATACAATATGTTCATTAAAGTTAAACAGATTTAAGTTAAATATCCATTAGTTTAGCAATATGAACATAGTATATGAATCCTATAGAACTGTGGAAGTAATACATGTGATGGAGTTCTCAAGTTATCTGGTATATTCTTGAAAACTTAAATTACTACATTTTTATATAATAAATCATAACTTCTCTAACTGTATAAATTAGGAACAACATTTTCCACTAGTTCTTATTCTGAAAATTATTAATCTTGTAGAAAAAAATGAAAGAATTGTACAGTGAATTCCCATGTACATAACATCTACATTTTACAGCTAGCTAGTATTTGTGCTATCTTTTCTTTATTACCTATCAATCCATTTGGCTTTCTATAAAACAATCTCATTTCAAAATAGGATACAGACATCAGTGCACTTCATCCCTCTATACTTGAGCATGCCTATCATTAACTGGTTACTTGGGGTAAAGGAATTTACATATAGTGAAATCCACAAACCTTAATGCGTCATTCAAAGCGCTGCTCATTCTTGACACTTCCTTCTCTCTCCTCAGTCACTTTCTATGTTGCTCAATCCCTTCTCTTTTCCTCCAGCCCCACAGCTCTAGTTCAGAGCTTTGTCGCTTCTCACCTTCTCACGTCATGCAGTCTTTTCTATTTTCATTCATTCCCACAGCACTGTCAGGATGATTTTTCTAAACCACAAATCTTATTCATTTCCTGTTTAAATGCCTCTCTAAAGTTATTGCCCAAACATTCTGGGAAAACCTACATATAATACCCATCTTCTGGGGTTGGGGATGTAGCTCAGTGGTAGAGTGCTTGCCTACCTCACGTGAGGCACTGGGCTCAATCCTCAGTACCATATAAAAATAAAGAAATAAATAAAGGTATTGTGTTCATATACAACTAACATTTTTTTTTTAAATCTCTGAGTATGATACATAAGGACGTGATCCTGTTTCTCTGACCTCATTTTCCACCACCTCCTTACCTTCCCTACCTCTGTCCTTACTTTCCCACTCAAATGTTACTCACTAAATATACAAAATCATTGGCACTATTTTGCGTCCCCACCCCAGGATACTTTGTGTTCTTTTAGACATGGTTCCTTCAGTCAGCAATGTCCGGCTTTCCTTTCACATTCTAGCTACCTCCTATTTACTCTTTCTTCAGATTTCACTTTTCCTGTGAGCCTAGCACCTCTACCCTCTACCGGGATTCCAGGCTTGTCCAGAGGCCCCCTTTAGAATCCCCAAAGATCATGTTCAGATGTTCTCTCCTAAGTTTTGCTCCAATGTTTGTCAGTCATCCCAACCAGTCTGCATCTCCTTGAGGGCAGAGAGAAAATCCCTGCTTCTCATCCCGTCTCTCTGGTCTCAGATGCACAAATGCTCATTAAATATTCATGGAAAGAAAAGACAGAAAGAAGGCAAGGGTATTTACTAGATGTTTGAGAATCTTGAAATTTCAAGGTCAGTAGTGGGATGATGTTAATTCAAGAAAACATTTAATATAAATTTAAAATGAAAGGGGATACTCTTGCTTATATAGGCCCTTGCTTGAAACCTCAGACAAACCAGAGGTGAAAAAAGACATAAACCGCTTTGTTTCTTTATTTTTTTTCTTCTTTTTAATTGTGGCAAAATACATATGAAATTTACCTTCCTAGTCATTTTAAATGTATATCTCAGTAATGTTAAGTATGTTCACATTGTTGTACACGATTCACTTTTAATTGTATAAATATAGAGTTACAGCTATCTTTTTTTTTTTTTCAGTTTTCGGCAGACACAAGATCTTTGTTTGTATGTGGTGGTGAGGATCGAACCTAGGCCGCACGCATGCCCGGCGAGCGCGCTATGGCTTAAAAAAAAAAAAAAAAAAGAACAAGTAAAGGCATAAGGAAAGCTCTGACTCTCTTGACTCAAGGAGTCTATATTCCTGCTTAAATTACATGCAACAGCTATGCAGGTGCTGCCCTGAGGATGCACCACTAATTACCTGGCAACAGCTTCTAGAGCTGAAGGCAGAACTATCAAATCACAGCACTCCAGGGTGTTTTCTTCCAAAGGACAAGTGCATTGGGCTATACTCCTGGTGTTAAAATACCCATGGGTTTTACACCTGCCAGCAAGATTCAGTCTACTTTAGATCTAACCCTGATTATCCAATTGGCTTTTTACACTGGGTAATTTTAGGGCACTTAATTTAGAGCAGCCATAGAGATCTAAACTATACCTTTAATTAAACAGAACATCTCACACCTTACTCAGAAAATGAATCTTCATCCAGCCCTATATTTTTCTGGACTGTACTATCTGGTACTCTTCCATAGCTGATGATTTATTAAAAAAAAAAAGAAGAAGAAGAAGAAGAAGAAGAAGAAAGAAAGAAAAGAAAAGAAAGAAAGAAAATTGTAATATAGAGACAGTATCTGAAATCATACAGTTGATGGATCTGTTGCATTCATTCTAACATGGTCATTTCATGGCATGGAGCAGGTCAACAGCCACATAGAAGCTAAGGAAGAGTGTGTTACCCAGCGAAGCATGTGTTTCCCCATAATATAAGACCTGTGCTACACAAAAGATTTGGAAAAGAAGTCAAAATGAATTAATCCATAGCCATTTATTGAAAGTCAAAAATGGGCTAGCAATGTATTGGTATTGTATTGTTAAAATTAGCATAATCAGCTCCCATATTTCACAAATGAAATTTTCAAACTAAGAAAATCTCATCAAAAGTAATATAAACCAGGAAGCAAAAAATGACAATATCTGCTCTTCAAAGCTTGGCAAGATCATATACTGGGAGAAATACCTACAATTCACTACAGAGATAATCTCCTAAAATGAAAGAAACCAAAAGATTTGAGATGGTATTCAAAATTGGGTAATTGCCATGCTTAATTGATTGCTTTTCTTGGTATGGCTGATACTTTCACTTTTAATAATTAAACTGGACCTTTAAACCTCTCTTAAGCAAATAGTAGTATTTACTAGAAAGATAATGTGGAGAATTCATTGAAGCCAAGTGCAGAAAATACACATGGGCCACACTAGGGATGGAAACAAGAAATTGGATATAAGAACTATGGTTACACAGTTGCCCTAGGAGTAAAGAGGCTCCCATTTCTGTTTCTCTTGGGTTGTCTTTTTAATTTTCTCCTTCTTATAGACAGGCTTTCTCTGCCTTAGAATGCACATGGTCCAAATACTATATTCTCAATCCTGTGTTTCTGTCCCTTCACACTCCATAGGGATGAAATAGAGCCTCTGAGATCTCAATTCTAATTCTTAAGTGGCAAAACTGACTAGGATAACTTTGGTCAAGTACCCACTCCCAAACATTTGTCACTTATGAATTTTCTAGAAGAATTTATGTTTTATTTGTGTCTCCCAAAGTTGGAAACTTAATGCCTAATGAAATAGTGTTAAAAGGTAGGTGATTAAATCCTGAGGACTCTGCCCTCATAAGTCGATTAATGTTTTTGTCATAAGAATGATCTGTTATAATCAGAGTACATTTGCTATAAAAGCAAGTTCAGTTCCCTATTTTCTCTGTTCCTCTCTTGCTCTTTCACCTTCTGCCATTGGTGAAGTAAGAACCTCACCAGATACACACACAAACACACACACACACACACACACACACACACACACACACCACCCAATTTGGGGACTTCCCACTCTCCAGAACTTTAAGAACTAAATTTCTGTTCTTTACAAATTACCTGATCTCAGGTACTCTGTTACAGCAGCACAGAGCAGACTAAGGCATCCTACTTTCTAGGATTACAGATGAGATATCATATTTTGTTTGTTTTACCTATGCGATTCTAAAAACACTTCAGCGCTTGCAATAGCAGTTTGATTCATCAAGTAACAAAATGAGTCACAGAAATGTGAAATTAGCCAGGCATGGTAGTTTACCCCTATAATCCCCCAGCTCAGGAGGCTGAGATCCGAGGATCAAAAATTCAAAGCCAACCTCAGTAATTTGATGAGGCCTTAAGCAATTTAAGGACTTTAAAACAGCATATTACTGAAGCAGCCACATCAATGTTTATAGCGACACAATTCACAATAGCTGAATTGTGGAACCAAACTAGATGCCCATCAGTAGATGAATGGATAAAGAAACTGTGGTATGGGCTAGGGATGTGGCTCAAGTAGTAGTGCGTTTGCCTGGCATGCGTGAGGCACTGAGTTCGATCCTCAGCACCACATAAAAATAAAATAAAGATGTTGTGTTCACCTAAAGCTAAAAAATAAATATTAAAAAAACTGTGATATATATATATATATATACACACACACACACACACACACACACACACACACACACAATAGAATATTACTCAGCATTAAAAGAGAATACAATCACGGCATTTGCAGGTAAATGGATGGAGTTTGAGAATATCATGCTAAGTGAAGTAAGCCTATCCCAAAAAACCAAAGGCTGAATGTTTTCTCTGATAAGTGGATGCTGATTCATAATGGAGGGGCAGGGAGGTGGCGGGAAGGTGGAGCATGGGAGGAATGGAGAAACTGTGGATAGGGCAAAGGAGAGGGAGGAGAAGGAAGTGGGGCACATGGTAGAAAAGATGGTGGAATGAGATGGACATCATTACCCTAGATACATGTATGAAGACACAAATGGTAAGACTCTACTTTGTGTACAGAGAAATGAAAAACCATGCTCCATTTGTGTACTATGAATGGAAATGCATTCTGCTATCATGTATAACAAGTTAGAACAAATTAATTAATTAAAAAAGGAAAAAAGGGCTGAGGATGTGGCTCAGTGGTTAAGTGCCCCGGGTTCAATATCTGGTGCCAAAAAGAAGAAAGAAAGAAAGAAAGAAAGAAAGAAAGAAAGAAAGAAAGAAAGAAAGAAAGAAAGAAAGAGGGAGGGAGGAGGGAGGGAGGGAGGGAAAATGTGAATGAGAATATTAAAATCAAATTATTTTAAAAATATTTAATTGATATATAAAGATTGCACATATTCAAGGCACACTCAGTGATGATTTAATATATGTATACATTGTTTAATGACTGTCAGATTAATTCCAGTTATGAGAGGAATAAGTTCTGAGAATCAAAGGGACAGCATAGGTGGTAATTAGATGTGCTAATTAATCAGGACAACCTCTCCCATTTGTCCCTCTTCCTGGTCCCTGGTAACCACTGTTACACTCTGTTTCTATGAATTAACTTTCTATGTTTGATTGTTTTAGATTCCACCTAGAAATAACATCATTTAGTATTTGTTTTTCTTTGTCAGGCTTATCTCTCTCAACATAATGTCCTATGGGTTCATCCATGTTTTATATATGAAGATAGATAGTAGATAATGAATATTAAAAATACTTGCATATTTTTCTTTATCCATTATTTGTTGACACTTACATTGCATCCATACCTTGGCTGTTATAAATAATGTTTCAGTGAACATAGGGGTGCACTAGGTGCAGATATTTCTTTGAGATACTAATTTAATTTACTTTGGATATACACCCAGATGTGAAATTGTTGGATCATCTAGTATTTCACTTTTTAATTTTCTGATGAACCTCCATACCATTTTCCATAATTGTTGAACCAATATTAAAATTTATACTCCTAAGAAAAGTGTTCAGAATTCCCTTTTCTCTCCATGCTCATCAGCACTTGTTACCTCTTCTCTTTTTATAAAGGCCTTCCTAACATATGTGATTGGACATTTCACCATGGTTTTGATTTTTACTTCTCTGATTATTTCTAATGCTGACAAGTTTTCAAATGCCTATTGGCCATTGGTACGTCTTCTTGGAAAAACATCTACTCAGATTCTTTACCCACTTTTTACCAAGTTATTTGTTTTTGCTATAGAATTGTATGAGTCAATGCCAACTTTTTAAGTTACTAGGTCAATGTTGTCAGTTTTCATTCTACCCCAAACAAAAGCACATACACTTTGTTTGCAAGTGAAGAGTTTGGAGTACTTCCTTAGGATATGCAATTTCTGCTAGCTTTTTAATGTTGCTGTTTTCTACAAGAGGTAAACTCATCTTGACTTACTGGAAAAATCCTTCTGTTCTCAGCAGCAGCAAAGGAGCCTATATCTGGAAAGCTAAGCAGTTATGGACTTCTAAGACTGTGGCTACACACAGATGGAGAGCAGAAACCACCATTTCTCACCACAGATGCTTTCTCTTAGAGAATAGAGCTGTGTGTGGTGACAAATGCTGGAATGCACCAAAGTACCAATTACTAACTATTTAAAGACCATGCTATCTCCAGAATGGAGTACAGCTCACATGATGAAAAAGTTGATTCTGTTGCAGGAGTCAAGTATTTCCATACTCTCTGCAGAAAGCCTTTATAATCTGCATTAATCACAAGTTTCTTTGGGGAATTCTTGTCTAGGGATAAGCTTAAACCATTAATTAAGTCACTGTGTATGTGATACTAGAGTTGTTTGCTCCATGTTTATAATACATACTTGTCTACTGGTCTCAATGAGGAGAATGGAATGCAGAGGCCCAAGCTGCCTGCCTCTGAAGAACTGGGGCTGTGGGTTGCTGCATTGCTAGGGACAGAATTGTGTTCCTTCTCAGAATTCACAGCTTGAAGCTCTACATTAGCCAGATTTTCATTAGTATAACAAAATACTCAAGACATTTACTTAGGAAGAAAAGAGGTTTATTTAGCTTACAGTTTGGGAGCCTGAAAGTCCAAATGGAATGGCACATGTTCTGGCAAGGGCTCTCCCTTGTCTGCATAACTTCCATGTGTATTACAACGGATAGAGCCTAAAAAATATCTTAAGTTTCTTTCTAAGGCAGCTCCTCCAATCACCCAAGGACCTGTTTCAAGGTCCCTTCTATCAAAGGTTCTACCACCTCCCAATACTGCCACCCTGATGACCAAGCCTTTTAAATATAGACCTCTATGGGACACCCAAACCATATCCAAATGACACTGAGTCCTAACTCCGGCATCTCAGGATGTCAGTGTAGTCAGAGAAATGGTCTTTAAAGAGGTAATTAAGTTAAAATAAGGTCATTAGAGTGGACCTTAACCCAATCTGACTGATGCACCTTTCTAAGAGAGGACATCTGGGCACACAAAGGGATTCCAAGGATGGTCAAGCCCAGAGAAAAGACCACGTGAGCCTACAGTAAGAAGGTGGACATCTGCAAGCCAAGGAGAAAGGTCTCAGAGGAATTCAGCATCTTGATCTTGGACTTTCAGCCTCTAGAACTGCAAGAAAATTAATTTCTCTTGTTTAAGCCTCTCATTCAATGGTATTTTATCATGGCAGCCCATGGAAATAGTGTGTGCCTCCACAAGAGGTTTAAACCTTAGAAGATTTCTTAATCATTTTCTTCAGGGTAAGACATTCACAAATGTCACTGTATGTGACCACAACTTAACCTGTTTCTTATACTAGACATGGAGAGAAAGGATATGAGAAATTTTCTTTTGAAAATCCTGCCTCACATCCCTGTCTTTCAGGGACCAAGCTGCCTTATGCAGCTGACTGGGATGAGTAGCAGCTGCCTCCTGTATATAAGATGCCCCCAGCTCCACACAGTTCCTGATAGTCCCTGTTGTCATGTACTTAACTGCTCTACTCACTTATAATATCTATGTGACCTCCACAAAACATTTGAAACCCAGAGCCCCTGAGATGGTCTGCTCAGACCAGGCTGCTGAAGCCTCAATACTTCTATCACTGGTGTGGAGACATTGATCAAGCTTCCCAGGGAGACTTGGCAGCAGCAGACCCATTAAAAACATTTCCTCTAAATCCAGTAGACATTGATTTTTTGGATACACCTTGTGAGGACAAAACAGAGGCACAGGATCAAGGAAGCAATAATTCTTCTCTAGCTACTGCAATTACTGAAGCAGAGTTGATTCACACACACACACACACACCCCACACACATATACCAGAGAGGAGAGAGTGATGTATATATAGAGAGGATATCCTCGCCTTTCCACTTCCTTATTAAAAAAAAAATTACAGGAGTTAAAGAAGGAAAATGATCATGTGCCCCAAAGGCAATGCTGTGGTTTAATATAAATCAGGGCTTTTTAGTCAAGGGGTTGAAAAGATTAATCTTGTTCGGATAAGATTTTTGGAAAGGTCGTCTTTTGCTGATTTGCATTGCCACCCAGCACCATATTAGTCCTCAGCTAATTTAAAGAAGTTACGTGCAATCAGAGAAGCACCTCCAAAGATACTCTGTTAGCTTTGGAAAAGCAGGACAGGGAGCACCTTTTTAGAGAAAAATTCAAGGGTATGCTAAGGATGTTAGAGCTGGATAGCAAATAGTGTCTTTCTTGTTCTCTGCCTCTCCCTGTTCCTCTCTTCCTCTCCTTCTCACTTACTCTGATTCCCACTGTACTCTCATTTATTCATTCTCTCCTCCTAAAGCAGGTTGAAAGGATTTTCACTGGAGGAGGGAGTCTTCCCAACTGTTGACAGTTCAAGGGTGGTTGCTTTAGGAGGAGGCCTGTGAATTGACCAAAATAGACCCTGATTAGCAACACAGACTTTAAAGCAGATAGCCAGCATCTCAGCATTGATCTGGGCTTCCCTATAAACTAAATATGCCAATGATTAATATGTTCAAATGACCAGATACTAATTTAATGACCTGCCTAGACAAAAGCTAAAACTAGCCTTCCCAGCAACCATACACCTACATGCACACCAGCAACAGCCAGTAATCCACCTCATTCCCTACACCACCGGCCAACACACACACACACACACACACACACACACACATACACACACACACACACACACACACACACACAGCAGTAACAACCACACACACTACCAACTGCCACTCACACCATCACAGACTTTCCTTGTTCAGATTGACTGGGTATGAAAAAAACTGATATTTATTTCTCATAGTTCCAGGAAGTCCAAAGTGAGGGTGCCAGCAGTTCTGGTGATTAGTAAGGGCCCTCTTCTTAGTTTGTAGACAGCAAAGGGTCTAGTGTCTTTCTCTTCTTATAAGAATAGTAATACTATCATAATTGTTCTACCCTAAAACAATTACCTTCCAAAGGCCCTATTCCCTAATGCCATCCACTGGGAGTTCGAGTTTCAGCATATGAATTTTTGAGGGATGCAAACATGCAGTACATAATGCATACTAACAACAAACTCACTCCCATGCAGCATGTCCCTACACACCCCATTTCAAAGATACTTTTAAAAATCTAATACAAAAATGTGGCCCTCATAAATGAGCAGAAAGGGATGTGGAAAAAAAACTAGCAAAATTATCTCTATTCTCTATCCTTCTTTTTGTTTTAGAATCTTCACTTCTGGTTTACAATTAACCCAGATTTTAACATTGACTTTTGGAGGGAAATATCTAGTACCTTTGAGAATAGCCCTTTTCTCTCTTTCCCCATTTGCAAGGCCTAGTGCCTCCTGAGTATAGGCCAGTTTAGACAAGCCGGTCTGTCGTAGAATTCTTGACTAGAATGTATCTAAGAAGCTGCATTTTATACAAATACCAGACCACATTCTCTTGCCCAAAGGTATTGAAATGATTTAGCATAATGTAATTAGGCAGTTTGGGACGGGTAAGAGACTGTGTGTATTGAGGAACTTGAGGGGTATGTTTATCTTTTTCCTAAATAAAATTTAGCTGTATTACCCTCATCTAATTTGGAAAGAGATTATCCCAAAGCAGTCAACCTGTAACTATACTAAGCCTGACATGCTAGCAGATCATCTTGAGCCTTTCTCTACCCTCTTCTGCCTACTCTTTTCTTAGTTTGCTCATTATCTTCACCAGCATCTAGAGAGAAAGGTCATAGTGATATGTAAATCAATCCCTTTTGTTTTATCCTTGTAGCTCTGCAAAAAAGTGGGAGAAATAAACTGAAACAAAATGAGATCTGAGGATCACCTGAGGATTTTAATTCACTCTGTGCTCTTTGTCCCTTGTTCCCTAACTTCTACAGTTAATTTAGAGTCGGTTGTATAAAACTTCACCTGAGATAAATGTGTCTTTATTTCACCTTCCTTGGCTCTGTATGAGAACTGCTCCAATAAACACCTTGGCAAATGAAAGTGAACAATAAGATCTACTGAACTGGGCTTGTAAACCAAACTATGATCTACACCACTTTCTTCTGCCAAGTTCCAAGTCATTCACTCCGAAGTTCTCAAAGTTCAATATCTCTGATAGTATTTTTAATGAAAGTGAATTATATTTGAATTGTATATGGGACTCTATATAATTTTGTATAGAGATTGTTATCTGTAACCACTGTTAAACTATTTGACATAAAGTTGCCTAAGTTTTGTGAACTTCAGTAACCATATTTTTAATAGATTCATTGCTTACCTTCACAGTCACATGCTTGTGAGTCATACATATGAATTCTTCCAACTGCTCAATAAGAATTTTAATATTCCATTGTTTGAGGGTGATTCATGATTAATGATTAATACAATCAACCTAATTAATCATTAATTGATGATGAGTACAATCAGTACTATATGTATACTATATTTATATGTTGTATAAATGCAAACAAACAGAGTTTAATGTTAATTAAGGCTACCTTGCACTTATGCAACTAGACATTTGTTAGGAACATAATCAATTGAGCTGTATGGCGTAGAATATATTGGCTGCCAATTAACTTCTATGATATTTACTCCATTGTTCAAATACAAAGCATTCAAATTAATCACTACAGAATTTCCTGAGGCTGTGTTCCTTATTTCAATCAATATTTGCCTTCTCTATATTGCAGCACTTAGAAAATTCTCTCAAGCTTGACCAAGCATATTGACTCTAATTAACCTACAATTTTAAAAAAGACAAAATGTTATCATTTCTTTAATATTGTAAGGCCACTAAGTCATGACTAATTGTTGTTGCTTGTGGTGTAATGATTCCACTCTAATTGGCATGGAGAAAATAGCTGATATTTTTTTCTTGTCTATGGAAATAATCATAAGTCAAAATGCATAATGGCTGAATTTAGGGGTACATAGAAAGGAGTTCCCACTATCTAAGAATATGTTCTGATACTGATGATTCTAGTAAGATCTGAGTCAGGGAGGGCTGGGGATATAGCTCAGTTGATAGAGTGCTTGCCTCACATGTACAAAGCCCTGGGTTCATTCCCAGGCACCACAAAAAAAAAAAAAAAAAAAAAAAAAGAATTGAGTCAGGGAAGGTTGACAGTTTTAAGCTAATAAATTTATTTCATGCACTAGATCAATGTCTGATGTCAGATTTGTCAGAGTTTCTAAGTTCCAGATGCTATTCCAAGTGTTTTATATGAATTGTCTCACTGGCGCCTCCAACAAGCCTCCTTGTGAAACTGAGACACACAGAGGTTGAGTAGTGTATTCAAGGTCACAGTGTTAGGTATTTAGAGGCAGAGACTGGATCAGAACTGAAGCATTCTTACTCCAGATCCCCTATTTTAAGCTAGTATGCTATACAGACTGCAAAATGAATTATAAATCATATCTCTAAGCCATACCTGAAAATATTTTGAGTTAGCTTCATAAAAACAAATTCCTACGATGCCACTAGACAGTTTTCTTCCTCTTCCCTCTTTATTCACAAAGCACAGGGACGTGCAAAAACATTTTTAATTTCCCAACTCTTCTCACAACTAGAGTCCATTTTTTAAAAATTTACTAGTATTAAGAAAACAATAGCAGATACAGGAGTGCAAAGATCTTTATGACATAGAATTTTCTTTCCCAAGAACATGGGATCTGCAAATTACTATTAGTCATTCAGCATAAGTTCTTTATTTGTGGTGTGTGTGTGTGTGTGTGTGTGTGTGTGTGTGTGTGTTGGGTCAGGGAAGGTTCCACACATATATATGTGGAAGAAAGTCAGGATACAGTTATTATTTCAGAATATATCGTATCACAGAGCCCAGAGATCTGAAAAAGGTTTCTGAGTCACCACACTCATCTTCAGAAGCTCAGGAAGATTTGGCTCCTGATGTCAGTGATACAGTTCTCCAGTAGATGGGTATTGAGTGCTATGGCTGGAGTAAGGGATAAAAACATGTTTACAGTCCAACATGGGAAGAACAGTGTAAAACCAAATCCTGACATTTCCAATTGCTAAAGAGATATATTTACAAAGTTTGTTGAGAAATGAATAAGGAGTAATTATCTATCATGGAGGCAGGAGATTTTAGAAGTGGATTGGGAGGGCTTCATAGTGGGCCCAAGGTGAAGCAGAACACCATGGCAGAAAGGTGGCAGTGGAGAAAAGCTGATCACCTACTGGTGACTGGTAGGCAGAAAAGGCAGGATAAGAAGCTGCAGAGAAGCTGAACCCTTCCAGGGCATAAGCCCAGTGTCCCACCTCCCCTAACCACACCGCATCTGCATATAGTTACCACCCAGTCAGTTTCTTCAAACAAGGATGGAGTGATTAGATTATAACTCTCATAATCTAATCATTTCACCTCTGAGGATTTCTGCATGAACACAGGAGCTTTTAAGGGACACTTTATATCCAAACATAAAAGTTAGCATTTCAAGCAGAAGCCACAATGAAAATAAGATCTCACAGATGTTACCACACATGGATGCACATTCTTGGAGCTTTAATGTCTTCTCCATGGGTATAGAACATCATGTAAGTGGTGGAGAGTCATAGGAATCAGATTGGAAAGGATACTGGAAAGATATTGAACAGGATGGTAAAAGTCTTATGATACTTTCTTCAGAGATTTATCCTTGTCCTGGAAATACATCTGGCCCCTTACACAATGAAATATATGGGCAGTTTTTCTTTCAAAGTTTATTTTAGGCTATGGTGAAGATAACAGAATGGAGTACAAATAAATTGGAATCGGGGCTGGGATTATGGCTCAGTGGTATATAGCATGTGCCTGGCAAGTGTGAGGCACTGGGTTCGATCCTCAGCACCATATAAAAATAAACAAAATAAAGGTATTGTGCCCACTTATAACTAAAAAAAAAATATTAAAAAAAAGAAATTTGAATCAAGAGAGGTGAATCAGGAAGCTGCTACAATATCACAGATGAGAGATAAAGGGAAGTACCTGAACTGAGGCAATGATGTAGGAATGGAAAGAAATTGATGGGATTCAGAAACAATTAAGAAATAAAATCCAGCTTTGAATGTAGGTGGTCCAGAGGACAGAGCACTCAGGGAAGACATAGAATTTTCCCCTTGGTCCATCATGTTGCAGGATTACCACCTTGTAGAAATGGAAAGCAAGGTGGGAGTTACAGTTAGCTAGTTCTTTGGGAAATGAAAAGGGAAAGGGAGTCAAGGAATTTATAATCTTATTTTCTTACCCCCTGGATAACTCATGTCACCTGGCCCTTATCTTAGACATGCCTGTGCACACCCAAGTCTCACCAACTTATGCCCACAACTTAATATTTTTCAAAGCAATGCCAAGGACCTATAAAACACTACTCCCTCCAAACCCCTGAGCTGTTATTTGCTATTGATTTCAAATCTCCTGAAATGTGGTTTATCTCCCAGAAAACCATTTGAAATTGATCACTGGAAAGCTATATCTCAAGCTGTCTTCACCCTGGATATTGGAGTTCAATAGCTACTCTTCCCAAATTCTAATCAATTCACATCTGCCTCTATAGACATTCCTGGATTGCACATATCCTCAGTTTTATGTTTATTATAAATTCTCTAATTTTATATTTGATCCAACATTATTCAAAAGTAGCTTCTCATTCAATGACTACTAAACTATAGTACAATACTGTGGGTAGGGAATGAGGGGAACCTTCAAATTTTTATTTGTATAAAGAATCTCTTGTGGCTCAGGTGTATACAGCCCAGTGGCAAAGCACTCACCAAGCATGTGTGAGACCCCTGAGTTTGATCCTCAGCTGTGTGTGTGAAAATATATATATATATATATATATATATATATATATATATATATAATATATATATATATATATATTTGTGAAAAAAATATATATATACATACAGACACATACACACCACAAGAAAAGACTCTGTTGTAATAAATATTTGACATCTTAAAACAAAAAAAAAACACAAAAACTATGGGCTGGGGTTGTGCTCAGTGGTAGAGCACTTGTTTAGCACATGTGAGGCACTGGGTTCAATACTCAGCACCACATAAAAATAAATAAACAAAATAAAGGGATTTTTTTTAAAAAGCACAAAAACTAATGAATGAGTTTTTGCACATTTTTAGACACACTTTTTGGAAATTGGTTAGCACACTTGTTGGAAATTGGTTAGCTACATTACAACATTGTTCTTGCTTTCTAGTGTAAAGTAGCTAATATTCATGTTTGCACACACATTTTCTTCATAGTAGACAACTCAGTTTCAGTGTATATTAGTTGACTTCACACAAAGTAGTAAATTGAATGGCACTGGGATAGTTTTAATAATAAAACTGTTGAAGGATTTTTCACTTCTTTGCTACTCTGTTATTCATTGTTACTTAATAAAAATATATAAGGACGATAGCACTTCTTATACTAAAATTTATTTCATTTGCTCTATTTTTTAAAAGTATTGCTAGGGGCTGTGTTGCACACATGCAATCCCAGGGACTTGGGAGGCTGAGGCAGAAGGATCACAAGTTTTGGCCTTGGCAACTTAGCAAGAGCCTGTCTCAGAATAAAAGATAAAAAAGTTTCTAGGATATATCTTAGTGGTAGAGACCCTCTGTGTTCAATACCTAGTACCATAAAAAAAACAAGGCAAAAATAAATAAATCAATAAAAGTCTTAAGTAGGAAACATGTATCTCCTTACAGTAAATATAATTTGGAAAGTGTCACTTATTTTATTAAATTATTATTAGAGCTTTATCAGAATATAAGTAATTGGGTTCATTTCAACAAACTACTCGTTTCCTTTTAATACAAACTTTTTTTTTAGTATATGGTTGGGCAATGCAAAATTTATCATCTTGTAGGTAAAAAGAAAAAACCAAATGACGTGTGAAAACTGGCTAGTGAGACAATATGTCACATACATAAGAGAAAATATAAGTAATGGAACCAAAAAGTGGGACCAGAAGATGGCATCAGTACAGACATTAGCATTAGGAAAACAAGACTAAATGGATAAAGGGGAGTTATTGATTCTTATGACACAGACTCAGGCAACGGTCTTTGGGCAAGACAGTTTGTGCTGTCACCAAGACTATGTGCCATTCTCAACAATGATCTCAGTTCCTCATTCTCACTACCAGTCCTTAGTATTACTCCCTTATATAAACAAAAATGGCCAGCAGTTTGAGTCTATGCCCCTACATATGAGGCAAGAGCACCTATGTCCTAACCTTGCCAGAAAAGGTCCTAAACTCATTCTGATTGAACTAAATCAGACCAGCTGTGAACCAGTACCTGCATTTGGGAAAATGGTGTTCCCATATTGGACCAGATGAAGCCTGATTTATAGCTCTGGAACCAGCTATGGTGGCACCTTGCCATATCCACATGGCTCTTAAATGGAAATCAGAGTGATTTGTTGGCATGAAAGAAAAAAATTAGCAGGTAACCAATAGTATTCGTTGTAACTTGTTTTCCTCATGTCTTTTCTACATCTATAAAATGAATTATATCAATGCTCAATCTATTCATCATCTCTTTGTTCTTGTATGTTTGTATATAACATAAATTCATTGTGATGGCCACCTAAGGAATCCACTGATAACTAAATCATGGTGACAAAATGATCAAGAATTTTAAAAAAAAATCCTGAATTTACATGTGAAGTAGCCAATAATTCAAAGTCAAATGGGACCGTCTTTATTTTCAGTTCTGCCATTCCATCACCCCAAAGAAGTTACAGCCCACTGTACACCTCAGCTTCCTCTTTTGTAAACTGGATACAACAGGACGTAACTCTAGCATCCTGTTGTGGAGGTGTGTGATGACAAAGACAACACCTGGCCAGTGGAGGTGCTCCAAGAAGCTCCTGCAGCTGTTGCTTCTGCCTCACCATGACCCTCCATGGCATCCCATCCCTGAACCGACAGAGAAGCCAGAGTCACAGATGGATGCGTGTTTAGGATAGAACTGCTCTAGAAATCAAACAATCAGCAGAGGCTTGGTAGAATTTGATCACCTTTTAACGGTTCCAGGTTAGGATCAAGGTTTTCCCTTTTAAATGCCTCTTAGGAAGTGATATCATGGTTTAACCATTAACTGTCTGCAATATAAGGAATGTTACTTCCCCTTTCTGAAATCAGTTTCCTCATTTGAGAAAGTAGACATCCAATGTATCTACTTCACAGGTGTGAAAGAAAAAACTACCTTTAAGACACACCCCATAAAACATAGCAAGTGCTTTCACTAGTATCACTATATATTTTACAAACATGTCCCACTAGGTAACCAGGGTAAACATTAGTTGCCAAGTGATGGTGGTGTTTTGTTTACCCTCAATTTTTTTCCCCATTGTCATTGAGACATAATTTTTAAAAAGGAGTAGAAAAAGCCACCTAGGAGAGTTTTCATTTTATAATTTTCAGGATACTTGCTGTGTTGGCCACATTTTCACTCATTTATATTGATCTTTGTGCCTCAACATGAAATTAACCTTGCTTGGTGCCTCTTTCTGCTTTATAAACAAAGGCTACAATAAACACACAGTTTGGTGAGGACAGAATAAAGGCAAGGACATCATGTTCTTTCTTTACAATGAAATGAAGATTTCTGTTTAACAGACAAATCCTTCATTTTAAAAGTTTGAGTGGGAAAATACTTAGCAAATAATTCTAGCTAGTTGAAATAAAGGAAGTGAAGAGTCTCACAAAACAATAATATGTTCTTGGCCATTTTTACAGTGGTTATTCACTGTTAGCCACAGCCTCCAAGTTTTGAGCTGTAAGATAGTTGGTGTAAAAGTGAATAGAATTAAAACAGAAACATAGGTCATGTAACAGAATAGGAATCCTAGAACTAAACCTACCTATCCACAGTTTACTAATCTTGATAAAGTGATAAGGATATGCAGTGGAAAAGGGACAGCATTTTCAAAAAATGGTGCTGGGAAAATTTGATATTCACTTGCAGAATATGAAACTAGATCCCTGTTTTTCTCCATATATACAAACCAACTCAAATGAATTAAATACCTAAATGTAAGATCCAAAACTATGAAACTACTAGAAGAAAACAAGAGAAATACTTGAAGATTTTAGAATAGGCAAGGATAAGACTCCCAAAGCATAGGAAACTAAAAGTTTAGACAAATGGGAATTTGTTAAACTAAAAATTCCTACACAGCAAAGGAAATAATCAGTAGACTAAAGAGACAGCCTACAGAATGGGAGAAAGAATTTGCAAATAATACATCTGACAAGGGGTTAATGACTAGGACATATAAAGTATTCAATAACACAATATGCTGCCTCTTCTCACTCAAATATAGAATATAAAAATTTGACATCATAAAATTTGAGAATAGAATGATGATTACAAGAGATTGGGGGGTGGGATGGGGAAGGGAAGGATGGGGACAGATTGATTAACAGGTACTGAGTTATAGACAGACAGGAAAAAAAAAGAAATTCTGGAGTTCTGTTCTATATTAGGGTGACTGTAGACAATGATGATGTACTGTACACGTTAAATTAAAAGCTAAAGAAAGAATTTTGCATATTTTCATCACAAAGAAATAATAAATATTCTGGGAGTGTGTTAGTCAGCTTTATGTTACTATACAAATACCTGAAATAATTAGTTTATAAAAAGAAATGTTTTTCCTTGGGTTCATAGTTTTGAGGTTTCAGTCTAGGATTTATTGGACCCTGTGCATATTATGGTAGAAGCATTTGGCAGAGGAAAATACTTCCTTGTGACTAGGAAATGAAAAAGAGGAAGAGGCTGGTATTCCGGTATGTCCTCCAATAGGACGCTTGAATTATCCAAAGACCTCCATTAGGCCCCTTAGATGTTCAAGCATCTTCCAATAGCCCATGTTGGGAACCAAGACTTTAATACATGGATTTTGGGAAGACCTTCCAGATCCAAACTATGGTGAAGATACATAGGCTTACCCTGCTTTGACCATTATACAATGTATACACCTATCTAAGAATCACATGGTACCACACAAATGTGTATATAGTTTTTGTCTAACAAAATTTTTAAAAGAAAATTACTTATGTTTCAAAGGACATTACAAAGAAAGTGAAAAGGCAATTCACAGAATGGGAAAAAATTTTTGCAAACTATATATGATAAGGGATTGTTACCCATGATATATGAAGATCTCTTAAAACTCAACATCTCAACATTGACAAAAAAAATAACAGCCAGGTGTGGTGGCATACAACTATAATCTCAGAGACTCAGGAAGCTGAGGCAGGATAATCATAAGTTTGAGGCCAGCCTCAGAAACTTAGCAAGGCCCTGAGCAACTTAGAAAAACCCTGTCTCAAAATAAACAATAAAAAGTTCTGGGGATATAGCTCAGTGGCAAAACACTCTTGGGTTAAGTTCCCAGAACCAAAACAATAACAACAACAAACATGTAACACCCAACTCCAAAATGGACAAAGGACCTAAAGAGACATTTATCTGAAGAAGACAGGTTTTGATATGAGGTATCCCACAAAAGCTTATGTGAAAGAAAATGCAAAAAAGTTTGGAGGTGAAATGATTGGATTATGAGAGTCTTAAACTAATCAGTCCATTAATACACTGATGGGTGATAACTATAGATAGGTAGGGTGTGGCTGGAGGAAGTGGGTCATCGGGGATATGTGCATGGGGTATATATCTTGTCTATAGTGAGGGCAATCTCCGTCTCTCTCTCTGCCTCTTGGTGGTCATGTTCTGAGGCCACTTCCCTCTGCCACACTCTTCCTCCTAATGTCCTGCTTCACCTCAAGCCCTAAGGAATGGAGTCAACCATCTATGGACTGAGATCTCTGAAACTGTGAGCAACAAATAAACTTATCCTCTAAAATCTTTCTTGTCAGGTCTTTGGTCACAGCTGACTAGAACAACAGGCAGAAGCAGACTGACTAGCCCACATAGAGATCTTCAACACCATTAGTCATTAGGGAAATGCAATGGAAAACACAATGAGAAATCATTCTCACTTACTGAGATGACTAGAATAAAAATGATAGACAAAAAAAGTTAGAGTTGTCTAAGATTTAGAGAAATTGGAACCTTCTTACATTGCCCTTGGGAATGTAAAATAGTGCAACCACTTTGAAAAGCAGTTTAGAAGTTTGTCAAAAAGTTAGAGTTACCATATGACCCAGCAATTCCACTTTTTAGGTGTACAGATGGTCGAGGAGTGATTGCTAGTGGTTTGACATGTTTCTTACTTTACAATCATGCACATTCAGTAAAAAATGTATTTCAGATTTTGAATTTTGATCTTTCCCTGGGCTAGCGACATGCAGTATGATAATCTCTTCTGACACTGGATAGTTCCCAGTCAGCCATATGACCGCAAGAATAAGTAATAGACACTCTTCAGTGTTCTGTGTTGCTAAGCTACGGTGTTTAGCAGGTTAGACATACTAAACCCATTTTCAGCTTACAGTGGATTCATCAGGAGGTAACCCACCATAGGTTGAGGAGCATCTGTGTACTCAATAAAACGTGTGACTGCACAAATACTTGTCTAAAAATGGTCAGAGAAGCATTATTCATCATTGTCAAAAAAGAGAAAAAACCCAAATATTCATCAACTGATGAAGGATAAATAAAACACAATATATCCATATAATGAAATATTATTCAGCTATTAAAAAAATTAAATATAAATGTTATGGCATGGATGAACTTTGAAAACATTATGTTAAATAAAAGAAGCCAGATATAAAAGACCCCATATTATATGATTCCATTTATACAAAATTTCCAGAAATAGCTCATCCATACAGGTTAATGGTTGCCATACCGTGGGGAAAGAAGGGAATTGTGAGTGATCGCTAAAAGGTATAGGTTTTCTTTTTGAAATGACAAAAATGTCTGAATCATATTTTGGTTATGATTGTATAATTAGTTAATGTACTAAATAAAAATCACTGAATCATATACTTTAAAAAGATGTATTTTATAGCATGTGAATTTTTAAAGGCAGTTTTTAAATGCAGATTCTATAGTACTCTGAATTTCATTTAAATGAAATAAAGTCATAACTCATGGCTTGGATGCTCTATTCTTGAAACATTTTTGAGAAATAATTGTCAAAGAAATGTTGGAATTTAGCAATATCATTTTGCATATTCATATGTCAACATACTCATTTAATATACTGTCCTTCCATTTAAGTACTTGTTTAACAGAGTCCTTTTAAAATGACTGCTTTAATATCCATAAAAATCTAAAGATTGGAAGTTTGAATTGCTGCAGGAGATTATGTTCATCAGGTAAAGAGTTAGGTCATGTTGACAGGTGCTAACTACTTGGGACTTTGCTGTGTGCTATAGTTACTGTTGTTACATTTCATTCTTTCCCAGTTTTGCCAACACCTACCCTGCAAGGCCTTGTGGAAAAATACCTTGGGGAAGAAGGTGAGTAAAGCTCAATCAATATTGGTGATGGCTTATTCTTATAATTGCATGTCTGACTATCCCCATTCCTGTTACCCTAAATAAACCCCTGAAGTTTATCTCTACTCTGTATTAGCATTCCATTACCATAACAAATACCTGACCAAGGTACTTTTGAAGAAAAGAGGCTAATTGAGCTCCCAGTCTAGGAGGTTCAAAGTCCAAGATTGAGGGGCCCCATTGTTTTAGTCTCTACATATGATGTCACTTGGAAGGAAGGATCACATCTCAAACAGGAGGCCAGAGTGAGAGACTGGGTGCAGCCAGGCTCAGACTTTTATAACTTTCTCCAGAGAATTCACAGAGAACCCTAATTCCCTTCTAAGAGCAGTGTGGCCAGTAAGGCCCCACCTCTTAAAGGTGTATTCACTCCCCAAAACTACTACCCTGGTGCCAGAAGTCCAACACATAGACCCTTGGGATCAAACTACATTCAAACCACAGTATGCTCTATCATCCAAACACTATAACTCTTAAAAATTCATAAAAATTTGCCTAGTTAAATAAAGTTTTAAAATATAATTCACTTGAGCCTTTCTGATAACTTTACATATGCTAAGGTGAGGTGTGACTCTCTGAAGAGGTATATATCATGCAGCATAAACTTATTGACATTTCTTGGAACACAGTTTGAGAAATGCTGCTCTGCAGTTATGCCATGAATTGGAAATTCCACCAGACCAAAACCAAGAATAGAGAAGCCTTCAGTTTTGCTCTAAATATGAGGACTGATATTAGAAAGTTCAGAGTATTTTGTATTTTATTATGAAATATTTAGATTCTGTTTTCTATGTTATACTCCCGCATGAGGATGGGAAGAGAAACTAGAATATTGGTTCAAGCTGACTATAAGCTTCAATGTCTTCATCACAAAATAAATTTGCTGGACTAGATGATCTATCACTCCTTTGAAAAGTAAGTTTCTCTTAAAATCCATGATCCTAACATGGATACATCATACACATAGTGTAACTTGATGATGCCATAGAATCACCTCCATTTAAATATCATCTTCAAAAAATACTGTGAAAACAGTAATGTACCTTCTTTCTCCTAATTGTGCTTCAAGAATAGAATATGTAGCCTTTTATCTCAGAAGTAGCTGCTGTGAGCCAGCCTGTTCCTGGGTAACAAAATATCCAGGCTAGAGCAAGCTTCATTCCAGAGAATGGGAGACAACACCTCTAGCAGATTTCAGACTTTAGAAAATGTATATTGTCAGATTACTTCCAGCTGAGCATCTTAACCTACACAAGATTTTTATTCATAATTTAATCTTTTTTCTCTAGGTTTCCATTCAGCTAAGACTACTGACTGAGATTGATAGCAAAATGAGGATGACTTTCACTTTTATATCTCCTCTGATTATAAAAGTAAAACATACATATTGCAGAGATATTAGAAAAGTGTAGATAAGACCTTCTCATACCTGTTATCTACTTCATACCCAAAGTTATTTATTCAAGAACTACTTCCTTGGACAAAAAAAAATGTCTATAGTTCAAATTGTCTTATTCAATCACTTCAAATTATGATCACTCCTCAGCCTCCTAGGAAGATGAATTCATTGATCCTTCTGTTTAGCACCAGTTCATCCAGAGCACGTTAGCAGCGATCACACATTTGTTCAGCTTGGGTTCCATAATCCAGCTTTACAGAAAAATCTCTGCCCATATTCTGAATTTTCTTGTTCCTCTGTCACTATATCTCACCAGTGTGGCAAAATCTCACCTCTGACTGAGCACACTATTTTCTTTCTCTGCTCTTGTCCTGAGTGGCTCAGCCCAGCTGGAGAAAGTCAATGCCAGAACAGACCAGCCGGCTGTGGATCCATACCACCAACTTCAAATGAACTCTCACTTCTGCCTGACCTTTCTGGGAAGTTTCCCACACTCACTCTCCAAATAACTATTTAAAGTGCCCACATTTCTCTCAACTCCCCAACTTTCAATTCTTCTCACTCTTTCCCTCAGGAGATGATGGGTCCTTCTACCTCCCAAAGCAAAAAGACTAAGTTGCTGTACATATCAGCTTACTTCTGTCTCCTTCCCTGTCACCTATTAGCAAAAAGAAACTGTCCATCTCCTCTCTAGGAACTTAACCCTCTTCTTCAGTTTTTCTTTTTTCTTTTTTTTTTTTTAAAGAGAGAGTGAGAGAGGAGAGAGAGAGAGAGAGAGAGAGAGAGAGAGAGAGAGAGAGAGAGAGTTTTTCTTAATATTTATTTTTTAGTTCTCGGCGGACACAACATCTTTGTTGGTATGTGGTGCTGAGAATCGAACCCGGGCCGCACGCATGCCAGGCGAGCGCGCTACCGCTTGAGCCACATCCCCAGCCCCTCAGTTTTTCTTTATTTATCATTTTCAGAAACATTCTTATTATAGCATTGAATTTTAATTCTTCTAACCTAATGAGAAATTTACGTAATACAATATTTCTTTTCTTTTCTTCATTTTCAATTATCTCTCACACACAATCTTAATCCATCCTCATAATGCCATTTAAACAAAGGTTTTAAGTCTCTGGCAATTAAATATAGCAATGAAAATTTCCCTTTACTCTCACATCACTTGTTAGATATGATCCTTACCTCCTTGTCCTCAAATCTCCCCATTCACTCTTGAGCAAACTAACATTTGCTAAGGTCATTAAAACTTTTTAGTGTAAAACCCCAAAGACATTTTCCACCATTTCTTCACATGACTTACCAGCAGTTTTGACGTGGGTGATCTCCCCACCACTACATCCCAGTTTTGCATAAGCCCTCATCTAGTTTTCTTGCTACTTCCCCACTTTTCTGTGTCCTCTCCCCTCCATCAACATCATTTAGTGGGTCTGGGAATGTGGCTTAGTGGTAGATCACTTGCTTAGCTTGTGCATGACCCTAGGGTCAATCTGCAGCAATGTAAAAGAAGTCATTAAATGATATATTTTATAGAATTTTAAGATATCTTTTCTTCTCATTCTATATATTGCTCTTCAATATTTCTATCCAGTAGAACTTCAGTTATCAACCACTGGCTTATGGTGCAGAAAAATAAAAATTTTAAAACAAAAATCTTATATCACTCACCCAAATTCTCTTTCCATACCACTACCCTCACATTTTCAAACACAACTTGGTCCACCAACCGCAGGGATTTGCCATGTTTTTCCTCCAAAAAGAATTATTCTCCCAGTCCTCCCCCAGCACCTGCTTCAATCTCCTATACACACATCAAATTTCCATTCACTAGGCAGTTCCTCAGTGAATTAAACTCCAAATATTCAAGTTTCCCTATTATGTGCTCTCAGTCACCCTCCTGCTTAGTGCATTATCAGTCACAGTTTTATATTTATTTATGGGATTTCATCATTTATATATGTCTTCCTCACTAAACTGGAAACATGCTGGTGACGAAGGCCATTTTAATTTTTGCTCCTCATTGAATGTGCAGCTCTAATATGTGCCTGTCTCTTGTCAGGTCCTCAATAAAGACTCATTGAATGAATGAATAAATGTATGAATGGATAAGGAAGAAAACAAATCGCCCTAAATTTTATTTCCCTAAAGTGGGAAAATATATTTTGATGTATTTCCTTCCATTAATATCAGTGAAAACATATTTTGGTATTTTTATAATTTGGGTAGATATTATACTATAAATATACAATTTTAATTATAATTATTACCTCAAATCATGGGAATTTTCCTATTTTTGAGTATTGGGGATGAAACTCAGGGGCACTCAACCACTGAGCCACATCCCTAGCCCTATTTTGAGTTTTATTTAAAGATAGGGTCTCACTGAGTTGCTTAGTGCCTCACTTTTGCTGAGTCTGGCTTTGAACTCATGATCCTCCTGCCTCAGCCTCCCAAACATCTGGGATTTTAGGCATACAACACTGCACCAGGCAAATAGTGAGAATTTTCAAAAGATGTTAACTATTCTCCAAAAAATCCATTTTCAATTGCTAAGTAATATTCTAGTTTACAAGTCTGGTCTAATATATTTAAGAACTCTCTTATTTTTAGATATTTAAGTCTTTTTTTCAGTATTTTTATTGTTATAACTAATATTATAGTGACCATTTTGTTCATTTTGTGCACCCACACTTATATGAGATAAATTCTTAAGATAGGATAAATTCTAGGGTTAAGATGTATAAATATTTTCTAGACTTTAGACCACCTGCATACTGAGAAAATAAGAGCAATGTGTATCATAACATTTGCATATGTCTGTTAAGTTACTCAGAATTAGGTTGCAAAAAAGGATAGACCAATCAACTCATTGCCTATATTTATTTAAGTGTTAAACTATACCTTATGCACAGGTCATTCCAGGGAAATATTAATGAAGTAGTTTATAGGTTGGACTTATTTTTCAGAAGTTTGTCATAATGACCTAAAAAGTATCCTTTTGTAAAACTTCTCCCAGAGCCTGGCATAGTGACATACACCTATAATCCCAGCAGCTCCCGGAGGCTGAGAAAGGAGGATCATGAGTTCAAATCCAGCCTCAGCAAAAGCAAGGTGCTAAGCATCTCAGTGAGACCCTGTTTCTAAATAAAATACAAAATAGGGCTGAGGATGTGGCTCAGTGGTTGAGTGACCAAAATCTCGAGAAAGAAAGAGAGAGAGAGAGAGAGAGAGAGAGAGAGAGAGAGAGAGAAAGAAAGAAAGAAAGAAAGAAAGAAAGAAAGAAAGAAAGAAAGAAAGAAAGAAAGAAAGAAAGAAAAGAAGGAAGAAAAAAAGTACCCTCCTAGTTTGGGAACTTTTTTGGTTTTTGTTTTTATTTCCTGCTTTATGAATCTGGTAACACCATTGACATTTCAACAGAAATCTTCACAAAATGCTCCAGGAATAGCTTTTTGGCATTTTACAAAATGAACAGGAATACATCCTAAACACAATGCTAATTAAAAGTTATTCCAAATATTTCTTCAGATAAGTTAATTCAGATTCTGTGTCCTGGGATAATGTAAGAGATCACTTTAAGCATTGGGGGCAAGGGCTTCAGGAAGATGAAATTATCCCGGGTGTTGTACACTCCCTCTTCGCTTTCACCAATTATAGGATTTCCCTCTGGGAGGTTTCCACACAAGGGTCTCAATTAGAAGACTCTGTTAACAAAAACAAAGTCTTGTAGACAAGAGATTTTTTTTGTAGGAATATTCAAAACAATTGCAGCAATATTTTCAATGGATACACATAATACTTCTGATTCTCAATGTACATGTCAGTATCATTCATTTTTCATTCTGAGAAGGCTGAATTCACAATCTACTTTATAAGCACACATCATGCTAGGAAAAAAAAATCTATGCACAGCACGACCTACTTTTGAGGTACTGATTTTTTTTTCTCAAAAAGAATTAAAAACTGTCATTAAAAATCCAGACAGAACTGCATTAATACAATGGATGTAAAATCATATTTCAACATAGTAAGAATGAGTTGTATTTTTCACAAGGTTCTACAACCAATAATTTAAGGTGTTTTTACTATTAAATGTGCTTATATAAATCCTCTCAATTCTCAGAATATATTTAAATTCAAAATTATATACTCAGTTGCTTATTTTGGTACATAATTCTTTTTGTAAAAGAAAGAACAGCCATCATTAAAGTAGGCTAAATTTTGATGATATGACTATTCATAATACTGTCATGCGACTATCATGTTTCCATTTAAGCATGCTCAGTAATGCCCTGTGAGAGAAATACTCTATTGGAAAACTTTATTTTTAACACTGAATTATTATTCTGTTGTCATTATAAGATGTGTTTTAAGTTTATTTTTACAAACATTCACAACTGTATAGCATGTGACTGTACACCCATTTTACAGATGAGAACTTTGAGGCTTACCAATACTAACATGCTTAGATAACAGGAACAGAGTGTAGGTACATGCTAATTGTAGGTACTTAAAAGTTGTTCCAAATATTTCTTTAGGTAAGTTAATCAAGGTTCTGTGTCCTGGGATGTGAACCAATTTACTTCTGGCTCAATAGCCCTGCTCCTTCAGTTACATCAAGGTGACAAATCACACAACAAGGCTACAAAGAGTCTTGAGCATTAGAGATGATATAATTTTGGCCTGTTGTCCGCATTCAGTTCACCACATGTTTATTGTCATCATCATCATTTGAATAATGTTATTTAAGTATGTATATTCTTTTACTAGACATTAGACTATGTTAAATACCATATTTAACAATGCTTTTCCAATCAAAGTATATTCCCCATCCTTTACATGTGAAACTAGGGGTAAAATGATCAACTCACAAATTAAAATCATCCTTGCAATATGCCTGTTTGACTGACCTTCCTTCTTCCTTTCTTCTGAATAATTCATCCCTTGAAGTCAGGGGTATTTCTGTCTCCCAAATTTCATTGCTCATTTGTTCTCCACCTGCACAAATTGAGGGCTATAGTCCTCAGTAGAAAGTACTCTGGCTTTTGAGGCAGGAGGATCTGCATTTGACTCCCTACAGCGGCACTGAAGAGTTAAACAACTATGGACAAGTAATATGACTTCTCTGAGATGAAGATTGTTCCCTCTATAAAGAAGATAATGATACCTACATTTTGTGACTGTAGATTAGAAACTCTTTGTGAAAAGCCAGGCACTCAGTACATAATTGCTGTCATTATCATCATACTCATTATTACCTATGTTTCAGACAAGTCATACCACATGCTACCTACCCCAATATGGTTTGTGCTTTGCCTGGGCATTGGCCTGCAATTCTCTCACCATCCCACTGTTATCTGATCCATTCTCCAGGCTTAGCTTAAGGGTCACTGCCACCAAGCTTTCCCAGGTCCTACTGAACAGAGGGAACCTCTCTATTATCTGTACTGATATAGGATTTGGAACTTGCTTCTTAGATCCACTGTACCATGAATCATATCATAAAGCATTTATTTTTTCTAACTGTGCTATTAAACTAAAGAACCTCAAGAACACGGACAATATCTTATTCATCTTTATTTTCACCACAGCACTGAGCCTGGGACTTAGTGCTTGATAAGTGGATGAATAGATTATTAAATATATAAATGAAGTCTTTATGGAATATGTGTTCTGTCATTAATAGTCTTGAAATCTCTTTAAGTTAAAATGTGTAGGAGCTCTCATGTTAACAGTTCAAGAATATGACCCACTTCTAAAGTAACTAAATAAAAAATTCCACTCCTTGACCCTTCCCCAGAGAACATCACTACTAGGACTGATATGATATGAATAACCTGGAATTTCCAGAGAAGCCTCTAGGAGCACTGCAGAAATGTGGCCTAAAACAAAAAGAATAGGATGACTGGTGGAGTTGTGAATTGAAAAGAAATGACACAGAAAATCAGAGGAAGAAAATGTTCCTAATGAGAATGAGTGAGTAGCTTTTGGTCAGGAAAACTTCTTGATATATTTCAGAGAAATCAAATAATTTGATATCATTTTTTTACACTCAAATTTAAAAAGATGTGAGTTTAGAAAAATATATAAAAAAAAAAAATCAGCAACCCAAACCAGAGTAGTTAACTGACCAGTTGCTGAATATACCCACAGGCTAATAGGCTATTCCCTGCAGGAAGGCCCTGGAGGAGGGACACAGCAGGGGCCAAAACCCAGCTTCTATGCCCGGCTGCCCAGGCTGCCTGCACCTGGAAGAAGAAGAGTGCCTGGGTAAGTTTACTGTGCAGCCATAAGAAGAAGGGACATAACATAGGACTTGGAAGGTCGTTCCAAATTGTCTCCTATAGCTCACCCCCTAAACTTTTTTTTGGGGGGTAGGCATTATGATAAAAGAGTCACCTCTTCTTTTCGCTCATATATATTCATCCCTTAAAACTGCTCATTTGTAAACCAAGACTGTAAATACTAAAAGGCTCAAAAATATTCAGTGTGACAAGCCCTCACTCACCTCCACTTCACTATATGTAAATTATTTAGGGTAAGAAAAACTTATTTAATAATCCTCTTTAATGAATCTTTGAAAAATAGATATGCTTTCAATCCAGTATTTTATTTAAGAGTAACAGTGGTAAGCAGGAATCCCACTATTTATGCAAAAGACATTAGATAAAGACTTGTCCCTTGTCCCACATGCTCTGAAGAGAATAACTCTCTCATTATCCTCCCCTTTTAAAGAAGCACCCTCTCGAGCTCATTTCTTTAAAAGCTCTGGAAAGTAGGGTGGAGGAAAAAGGATGACAGTATCATTCCCTGTGACAGCTGCAGCATACAATAAAAAGTCCTTTGCTACTCATCTCAGTGTACTTCATTCTACAGAGGCAAAGTCCAATTCTCTGCAATCTTGACCTCAAACCACTAATAAAACCATCATAATTATGGATTTGCATCCTGGTGTGTTTATAGCTTCGCTCCTACAGAAGTCCTATAAAAAGCAGCACAAGGGAGCCTAAGGGTATGGCTGCACTGGTGGGACAGCAGGAGGACAGAGAAGGGTGCTGAATGAAAGGTCTTCCTTCTGAGCCTTTGCGGAACTGGGAGAGGTGACTGGTGGAACCTCGCCTCCCCCAGAAACTGGAGCAATGAAGAGATGGGTGTACAAGTGGGAACACCGGACCAAATAGGCCAGGAGATCCCCTGTGCAGTTCTCTCTGCATGGAGTGCCCTTCCTTGCCACCTCCACTATGGAGGATCTGTTGCATAGTGACTCTTCTGGGAGATCTTTCCTGGACCACTTTTGCTATCTCTTTTCCCTCCTTTCCTCTCTTTTTATCTTGACTTCCTCTATAATGTCAACCTCAATCAGTCTGGTTGGTGGCTCTCTCTGATTATCTCCTACATAGATCACAGACAACTTAAAGGGTGGAACTAAGCCCCACCCATGGCCATATATCTCCAATACAAAGCACAGTGTCTCACACATAGCACAGACAGAGCCACCTGCCCACACTGCCACCCCACCCTACAAGCCTTAATCTAGTTTACTCCTACTTTTTAAGAGAGCAGTGGCAATCCCTTAACATTCATGCACCAATTTGTGAACAACTCCCATAGTGATATTTATGACCTTTTGTCCCACTTTGATTCACTCCTCCACCCTAGGATAAGGAATGTCTCACTTGATTGCAGTGTTTGCAAGAAGAGATTGAGCATGGCCAATCCACCTTTATCTTACTGCTAATATCTGCCCTCCTAGTATCTCAATACTAGTTTTACTTAAGATCAGAACACATACATCACTCCCTGGAAATTCTTCCTGATCACTGAAACTTTGGTGAATCTTCCTGGAAAATTATATATATATATATATATATATATATATATATATATATATATATATATCCTTTCTCAGCACTTATTTGTGAAATTGCTTTCTTAAACTGTTTTATTATAGAAAACTTCAAACATACACAGCATTAGAGAGGAATGGTATAATGGATCCCCATATACCAATTAGTCTACCAAAGCCCAATTTCATTTCATCTATACTTCTGCATACCACCCTACATTACCCTACAATCCCAGACAACTTGGAAGAAATAGCACATCAATTTTATCTGTAAATATTTCAGTATATTCTCACTAACAGAGTGGCACTAAATTTTTAAAAAATTTATTTAATCCATTTTGTGGGTTTATTAGTTTTAATGGTTGTTTCTAAATACATTCACTTCTTCAGGTTACAAGTTCCATGTGTTAGAAATTGCTATGATTTGTGGCCCCCCCAAATTCACATGCTTTAAACGTAATCCTCAGTACAACCATACAGAAGGTGAGGCATAAAGGGATTAATATCAGTATAAAAACTGCTCATAGTTGTGGGTATGCTCTCAGTTCTGCTCTTCTGCCACATACAGACACAACATTCCTCCTCTGTAGAAGAAATGACAAGACACTATCTTTGAACCAGACACTAAACCAGTGCCTTGGTTTTTCATTTCCTAACTTCCAGAATTCTGAGAGAACAACCTTCTTTAATAAATTGCTCAATTTTGAGAATTTTGTTATAGCAGCACAAAATGAATTAAGAAAACTTGTCTGTGTTTTCTTGATTGCATACTTGGCACACAGTAGGTGTTCAACAAATGAAATGAAAAGAGGAAAAAAAACATTTAAAGGTAATACAAAATTCATTTGTAACTTGTAGGCCAGACATTATTCATTTCCCTTCCTTCATAATAATACTCTAAATTTCCTCAACTCTCATTCCCTGTAATTCAAGAATGGTAGCCTCCATTGCTGCTCTGGGGACATAGCATATGGCTAAGATCTGACAAATCCAGCAGTACAACATCCTGGCCAGCATAACTGATTTAGTAATAGATACACGATTCAGTCAAAGACAACGTGATGCAAAGAAACTTGCTGGGCAGATGAAAGGAGGCCAGCTCGCTCTCCTGTTGAACATGAGCCTGGAGAATAAAAGGCTCCTATCACTGCAAGGACAGAGTGTATTTAAAAATGAATTTGACACAGAGAAAGCAGATGGAGAGGAATCAGGCTCTAGAGAAGACGCTTGAATAACTGCATCTCAAATCTTGCTAGAGTCAAACCTATCTGTGTGTTTTTAATTACATTACTCAATAAATACCATGTTGGCTTAAATGATTTTGGATTACTTTTCTAAGATTTTCAATAGGGGAAAAAAAATCCTATCTGATTACTGGGAAGGAGAGAAAGCATAAAAGAGTAAAGAGAAATCCCAAAGTCATATGAATGATAAATAAAATATAGTATTTCTTAGCCTACTACTTTTATATCCTGAGTTTTCATGGCAGATCAAGCCTCTAGGCCTCAGCTGCCTTGTTTATAAAATAAGGGAAACTAAGAAGCCTCTAAATCCCTTTTGACAGAGAAATTCTATTCATTTAGTAGAGAAAGCCTGGAAAAGCATAATGATGGATCTAACTTGCTTGCTGGAAATAGCATCTGCTTACTTGTATATCTCCTCCTTTTTTTTTTCTGGTATAATTAATTTTTAAAGCACTTTATATCTTCCAGGAAAAAAAGGCAAAAAGAGTTTCCAAAATGAAAAAAAACTCAGCTCAGCCTTTCTCTGTTGGACAGTAGATACTCTGTAGGAAACACAAGTCTTCCCCTTCCCATTGGCCCAAGACTGTGGTGCCAGCCTTGTGGAAGCACACTCAGGTATTAGGCTGGATCAACAGGAAGATTTTAAAACTTTCCTGGAAGAGATCTGTCTTCCTCAAGAACAAGCTCCCCCTACCTGTGATGAAAATCACTTGTTTCTTCTTAAACATGTATCTTTATTTCAAGCTTCTCATTTTGGAATAGTATAACAAAAATATTCACTTATTTCAAGCTTCTCATTTTGGAATAGTATGATAAAAATATAATAAAAATATTAATCTCTGATTAATATTTAAGGGAAACAGAAAATTCAACTGTATTTTGAAATTTCTTGGCTTTACAGTCTTACATGGTTCTTAAATTCTGGAAGGTGAACATGTATTTATGGAATTGCAACTGGGAATAAACTCTGGTGCAAAAATAAAATAGGCTCTCTAGTTGTAGGCCTGTCATATTCTACCTTCTCTCTCTGTGTCAGAAGGAAAGGCACCAAACCATTAAAGAATCTACTTCCCAATTAGCAAAATCATCATCATCATCATCATCATCATCATCATCATCTACTTCCCTTTTTCTCCTCCATATAATAGGTGAGCATGTATCATTAAAAATCAGGAAGTAGGTAGAACAGTGGTTTTCAAACTTTTTCGAGTAGAATGCTTTGTGTAAATGAAACTTTAATGACAATTTACAAAAATAAAAGCATTCTTTCAGGGTGTTGTTGAAGCTAAAGAAGATGGGATATACATTTTGTCCATGCTAAGAGAAGATTTCTCTATTTCTGCTTCATGTTGGCCATGTCCTGAGCTGCTTTCCTCCTCCACACTGTTCCACCATGATATTCTACTTCACCTTGGGCCCAGAGCAATACACTCAGCTGTGTATGGACTAAGAACTCTGAAACTGTAAGCGCCAAATAAACTCTTACTCCTCTAAAATTATTCTTGTCAGATCTTTTGGTCACAGCAGTGAAATATCTGACTAAGACACAGTCTACATGAAAAAATAAAATCAGATAAACCCAGATTTGGGGGACATTCTACCCAATACTGGCTGATTCTCCTTACAACTGTCAAAAGCTTGGGGGATAAAAGATAAAAAAAAAAAAAATTGTAATGGACCAGAAGAGATTCAGAAGAGAGAATGGTAAAATGCAATGTGGTTCTCTATATTGGATTCAGGAACAAAAAAAGAACATTCATGGAAAAATTCAAATAAAGTTTCAAGTTTCATTTTTGAAAAAAATCAAAAACAGAAACTTCAGGCTATAGGTATAAGTTAGTGGTAGAACATTTGCCCTAGCAATCCCTCAAAATAAAAAATAATTTTTTTTAAAAAAAAGGAGGAAACTTTATATGAAACTCAAAAAAAAAAAAAGTAGAAACCAAACCTTCATGATTCCCTAGAAGAAGGCAATTCATCTCCTCAATACACAAATGGAAAAAGGGATTAATAGCTTCACCAAAACCCACAAAGGAAGTCCCTAAAACAATTAAAAGCAACCTGAATAACTTGTTGGAACTTTAGGCTTAGGCTCTCATGTTGTATACTTTAGAATACTCCTGATAATTCTTCTGTAAGTTATATTAGAAAAATAATGCATTCCTTTCCACTCTTCTTACGTATACCACAAACGTAATGTCAATTCAGCTTGAAACTGCATTTTATTAAGAAACTGTTGTTTACTTAAAAAAAAAAATTAAAGCTTCAAATTTACTTAAAGGAGATCTAAACCATTCACATAATATACCCAATGTTAATAGACCTTTAATCATTCTAAGGGACTCTGTCCAGAAGGACACAACTTTTAAGAAAAAAAAAAAAATGAGTAAATGATTTTTAAAAAGAAAAAAAAATCATGGATAATCTTGAATAATCTCATCAAGAGAGGTCTTCTTATAAATTCACAATAATAAGTGGGTTATTGTACTTTCGAATCAAAAGTACTATAAAAGCTCTAAAATTTAGATACTTTGAGAGATCTCTTCCAGGGAGATACTTTTTAAAGATATAAGTACTTTGTCTTTTGCTCAATCTTTTGTTTTTCATGCTGCTGCCCTAATTTTCTGGCCCTGCCTGCCCTTTCCTAATTCTTTAAACCTATCTTTCTCCATCTAAAATCAGAAAGCATAATTAAGGGAATGCGGCCCCACCTTTTATGGAAATAGCTACATTCCTTATTTGCATGTGTTTGGACCCATTGCCAGCTGTCCCTAAGTGTAGGAGAGTGACTATATCTCCTTGTTATCCAGGCAGATTTTGTTCAAAGCCAAAGATTAGAACAGTGCAAATGGTAGAAAATAGCTTTTTTCTCCGAAAAATACAAGAGCGGTTTAAAGTGAATAGAAATTAGTGGATCGGTGAACTGGAAGAAAACGTTATTGCCTCTGAAATAGCCTAGCTCCCACTCAACTTTGCATGACAATATTCAGTTTGCTATTATGCAGCAGGGCTTCTAGCCTGCTTCCCTGCCCAAATCAGTGAAGTTCCCCTCTCTATGGTTAGACTTGTGGGAATGAAATGCACAATGAGACCAAACATAGTTAAACCTTTTAGAGAAGACTTTTTGTAAACCCAAGCAATTATTTCTGCCATTAACAGGTGTAAAATGTCTTCTAACAAGAAAGTGCAAAACCACAAATGTGCTTTTGAAATATGCAGCACAAGTTGCATATAAATAAGGCGTAGTAGGAATCTATCTGCTTCGATTTTATAAAGCAGATGTCTGCTGTCCTAAGCAAATAGTTCAAGTTGTTTCCAAAATATGGAGGCAAAAAGCAATAGAGGTACCATTTACACACTCATTAGTTAGAAAGGAAATGCATCTGCTTTGGAAAATTGCTGCTCACTAAAAAGCAAGTTTCCCTAGCAACGGCTACATCATACAACTCTTAGACCCTTTCTAAGCTATGGGGAAAAAAATGAGAAAGAAACACACTTAATTTTTTTTTTTTTAGCAAACATTTTTTTTTTTTTTTATCATGGGAACATTTCCCCTAAAATTTTGGTACTTCTGGGGAAATCGAAACTTTCTTTGCATCCTCTCCCTTACCTCCAACCACAACTGCAAAATTAGATGTATGCATTTCACCTTTGGTAAGGTGAAATCAGTGTCTAAGAGACGGAAAGCATTGTGTATCATCAGATAACAGAAAAAGAAAGATTACATGAAAATAGGAAATGGATGGGGAGGGGACAGCCCACCTCTGGCACTATCTGAATATTGGGCATGTTTGGTTCAGTCACCTCTGACTCTATTTGTTTCTTTGTAGCTTTCCTTATTTCCTTTTTTAACTGAACAATTGTTACAAATCAAAGAATTTCCTGTTGGATACTAGGTAGAGGCTCTAAATCCCACAATTTATTTAACTCTCACTTTCCGTGTCTCCCAGCTGCCAGAAGGTGACATCAACAGAGGAGGTGGGCTTTTCTTTGGTCATCCTTCTGTTTAAAAGTTTTTCATTATTCAAAAAGCTTTGAGAATCTGTTAAAGTTCATCCAAATTCAGTGAGGAATATCTTAATTTTTTTCCAGAAAAAAATTATAAAATGTTTTTTTTTCTATGAGTATTGAAATATGTCTAAAAATAAAATAAAACATATGAATTTACTGGCATATCAGGATTGTTGATAGATAGATAGAGAGAGAGAGAGAGAGAGAGAGAGAGAGAGAGAGAGAAAGAGAGAGAGAGAGATCTATCTATATATATGTTTTTTCTAACTAAAATACTGCCTGGGAATATAGCATATTTTTATCAGTGAATTGCTACCCTGTAATGCCATGTATGAATATACTTAATTGCTGACTCCTATCTTAATGCCATAAATAATAGCTGGTTTGAAATGGCTCTTAATTACATCAGGTAGAATTCAATACAGCTTAATTTTTTTCTAAAGGATCATTTTCACTTCTGGGCTGGAGAAAGCAAGCATCTTCAACCTACCATTTTCATGGTACTCTTAGTTGAAAAATGGAAAAAAAATAAAAATAAAAACAATGAGTATACAGATTGAATCTAAATGTGCCACCCTACAAAAACCAAGATGATACCAACAGAGGAACAAAGAAGTGAAGATTTTCTCAGGACCTGCCATGTGCAATGAATTATACCTACATTCCCTTTTTGGTCCTAACTTAAGCTCTTCAGTATTAGAAAGCTTCAAGTGAGGGTTTTAAAATCAAATTTTAATTGAAGGATGTGGCCAGCATCACAGAGGAGGCACAGTAAAACTGATTCAAACCCAAGTCTGTCTGACATCAAAGCTTGTGCTTTTTCTGTGAATCTCTCTTCCTCTCTTCATAGCTGGGTTGTGTTAGCTGTTCACTTTTCACCTGGAATTCTCCTTGCTAGAGATCACTAACTGTTGCGCCTTTGTTCTCTTTAGCCAAAATGGTTTTACTTTAAACTGTGAATTAATTACCAAATTTTAAGCCAGAAAATTCCATATAAAATCCTGGTTTGGTTTAGGGCTTCTTAAAAATGAAAGCCTAAGTGGATCTGACAGCACTAGGATACCCTCATGGTGACTGTCAGCTGGAGGTGGGGAAAGCTGTGCTGTATGTTCAGGGTGGATAGACTCCAGCCTGAAGCACACATTTCAGTTAACTGCCAGCACCTATGGCATCTGTACTTGCCACCCCTGGATGAATGGCATCACATGAAGTCACCCAATATTCACTGAACATTCTCTGCAAGCAGGGCTAGTGCCTTCCAATTTAGGAACAGAAACAGTGGGATATGGCCAGGAACTGTCAACAAAAATGAAGGAAACAGGACGGAGAGCAAGATCAAACCTGTGAATTCATTTGTATTTGCTCATGATCTAACCAAGAAAGATAATGGGCCAAGATGTTTAAAAATTCATCGCTAAAAACTTGAAAGCTTGTTCTCAGCCGAATAATGATCTTTCAGGAATTTCAGCAAAGGAAATAGAGCAGGGGCCCAAGATTCCCCAAACTAGAATTCTCAGCCTCACTTGGTTTTTAACTCACCTTGAGACCTGTAAGCATCCTGAAGCTTTGGTTGGTTTCAGGTCCCATATCTGTAAACACAAAAATACACGCCATTGTATGGACAAAAGCCATAAGGGTAGTAGGAATAAAGGAAGACCGTGGTGGGGACTGGAACTAAACAGAGGACACTCCAGGGGCTCTGCTGCACCACAGACCATCTTCCCTTGGAGGAATCTGGACTTTGTACCTCGCTGTCTCACTTTCCAGAGTAGCCAGAAATGTGTGTGTGTGTGTGTGTGTGTGTGTGTGTGTGAGAAATTGAAATATTTTACATTTTATAATATTTTAAAATATTAACAACTCATTCAAAAGAAAATAAAACACTATATGTATTAATCATGGTCAAATAAAACAATAGGCCTCTGGGATGCACTGGCCTTGAGACCATCTGTTTTCTACCTCTGGACTAAACAATTTGGTATTCAAATTGTGAAATTTCAAGTACTGAGTAATCCTCTTTGGGAGGAAGAGAGGAGTGTAGGTGGATATGCTTTCAGGGGAAAACCTCAAAAAGATGAAATGTGTGGCATTCGCTAAGTGGCCTGTCTTGTCATCCTCCTGGATCTTGTACTTCAGTAGCACAAAGCAAGAGATGTGGGCAGATGTGCTGAGCATCACTCACAGAGACTGATCCAAGAGATGCTGCTGGAGTGGTGAAAAAGAAGCAGAAGGTGGAAACTGCTCTCCAAAGAAGTATGCGAATTACACCAGTTCTTGGGAAAGCCAAGAAGGAAGTGGTAGGAACATTTTTAAAATAGGTACTTGGTGCTAGGTGCTTTATATATCTCATTTAGTCCCTAAATATTTTAAGGTGGGTGCTGTTATTCCCCATCATGTTAGTAATTATTTGCTGCAGAAATTTATAGAGGGGGGCCCAGTGCAAAGTGACTTGACTGATGCATTATCTTATGGGCATTGTGAGAGAGATTTTCTTATGGCCAACATACAGATAAGAAAATTAAAACTTTGAGAGAGATTTGGCAAGTTGGCCCAAATCCAAAGTTAGTTAATTAGCAACAGGATTCCATGTGCGGCCTCTTCCTATACAGTATTTACTCTTCACTCTTTTCTGAGAAGCCCAGGGACTGATTCAAGATCCCTTTGCCAGGAACCAGAGTCCAGAGTCCATTGCAATATTGATTCCTTAAAGCCTCTGGTAGGTTTTTCTCCTTGCTGTCCCCAAGAAGCACACACGCTCCTAGGGTGCAATACATTTGAACACTGCTCCCCTCCCACCCCAAATTCTTTCTTAAATTCACAAACTCCCCATCTTGTGCTTTTCCTTTTTGTAACACGGTGTTTGTACACAGTGTACAAAATCCTTGACTCCCCTAGAGAATGAAGACAGCAATGGGCTAAAACAACCAGACAACGTTTAATAATTGTGATTTCTCTTTCTCCAATAGGGCAAATATATTAGAGTGTGAATGACAGTACTTAATTTTTTAAAAAACAAATAACTGTACAGCCTTTGAAAAAGAGTACCACTGCACTGAATATATTTTCTATTCAGTTTACTGTTTACTACTTGGTTCTTCTGCATGAAAAATATTATGGATACTATTTCCAAATACAAACAGACAAAATCCAAAAACAAGCTAGATGAAGCTCCCATCAACACTGACATCAGTGAGCACATAGTGTGTGCCAGGCACTTCTAAGCCCTTCTTCATCTTCAACCTCACAGTAACCCAGTTCTGTGATAAGTGAGATAAGGAAAATTAGTCAGATGTGGATATTGAGATGCAAAAAGGTTACCGAACATGTCTAAGTGGCACAGTTAGTAGGTGGCAGAGTCAGCATTCAAGCCCAGGCACATGCTCCCAACAACAGTGTGGTAACAGCCTCTTGAAATTAGCAAGTGACAAACAGCATGGCCTGATTTGGCCAAGTACATTTGTATGATTTGAGATTTTCTCTTTGGTTCTATCCCAATATCTAAATGCATATGATTCATTTAGAGTGATACTAAATACTTTCAGCATTTTAAACTCTGTCTTTAGAAATCTCGTTAATGTGTTAATTCTTACAAGTCGTAGGACTATCTTGAATATAATGAGTTGTTCAATTATGTAACTAACAAATACTGAAAATCACAGACCCCTTGGACATGAGGGCACTTGGCATTGCAAATTTAATAAAGTGTTAACTAAATAGATATGCTAACAAGCAAAGAGGGCTTCTTATGTAAGGCACAAGCACACAGTGTCTGCTTAATAAATGTCGGTGAATGAATAAATGAAATTTATTAAAATTTACCTATTTATTTATTCAACAAGTACTTTTTTGGTACCAATGTTCCAGGTACAGTTCTTGATAATGGCAACATAATAGCAAAAGGGACCAAAATCTCTGCCTTTATGAAAATTATATTCTGATAGAAAGTAACAACAACAAAAACATGATAAGTAAGATAGGAAAATTAGTCATAAAAAGATAAGGGAAAAAACAAAGCAAGGAAAACACATTGTGAAAGTTGGAGGTTATTTGCAAAATTAGAAAATGTGGCAAGGGAAGACATTCCTGAGAGAAAATCTATTTCTGACCCGGGCAAAATATTTTATTTTATTTTATGGGTGTAGATGGACATAATACTGTCATTTTATTTATTTATTTATTTATTATTTATTTATTATGTGGTGCTGAGGATTAAACCCAGTGTCTCACCCATGCTAAACAAGTGCTCTACCACTGAGCTACAACACAAATCCTTGGGCAAAACATTTTGAACACAAATACTAAACATTCAAAATTTTACTTCTCCTGTACATACAGGAAATTAAGCCAAATTTATTCAATTTATATTATTACAGATTTTTTTATGTTAGGTGTGAAATGTTATTTTTCTAGTCCCTTCCAGAATAATTTGTAGAAAATCACAAAGCATGACAGAAGAAGATGGGGGCACATCTGAGAATTCACAAAGGACAGGTCTAGATCAATATTATTTGGCTTATCTATATCAATGTTTGACAAGGGGCTACAATTTCAAACCTGGATGTAACTTCAAATGAAATCCAAATAGATAAATAAAATCCCATCTGGAGCCTCCTTGAAAATAATCCACTCTTGCAGATTCCTGTTGTCCTTGCATGACCCCTACCCTGCCTGAGGAGCATCTGAGACAGAGACTGTATGACACGGTCTGTCACCCACACACAACCGTCCTTAGTGTCAGCAAAGCACATCACAGTGCAAAATACTTATGGCCACTGAGCAGATAAATTAGTTTTGTTTTTTTCCTCTCTCTCTAAAATGTGAACACTCTAATGAAAAACCATTTAGTAGTAACATGAAATAACTTCACAGTATCAAGGCTTAAAAGTGGATTGTACAGAATTGGGGTTAAAAATCCAAAATATCACTGAAGACACAACCATCCATAGCTAATTCTATAGGAATGATAAGAAAAAGCCCTACAAACCTTCCAAAGTTTCACCAGCCTTATCAGTGCTTGGTACTATGAAACTGCACATGAGGTTCAGCAAAAATTGTTTAAAGGTTCCTTTTCCCCATTTTTAATTATCATTTTATTTGTCCACAAATTTCTATCAGGTTCTCAAGCTATGAGCTCATCTTCATTTGTTCATGGCTTTCTATACCATGTGTGCATTGTAAGGATAAATAAATTTTGAAATTATTTTGCTTGTTAAAATGGCTCAGCATTAATCAACATATTCCCTTTTATCACATACTTTAGCTATTTATCTGAAATATACAGTAAGTTCACTTTCATAAGAAAAATATAGCTGCATTCTTATCATTGAAAATGTGCTATTCAGACATTTAGAAATATACCCTAAATTTACTTTATCCAACAAATAAGCCTTCTCAGTTAATTTGAATGAAGACCATACAATTACTAGTTAGGAAATTATATTTTCCTAATGAAAATCAGACACAAATACAATGAGGCATAAATGTATGAGAGGGGAGAACACTCAGTTATTCAGCCCTCACTCTTTCAGCTTTGTTCAAGATGCTTCACTCCAACCTAATAGCTAAATGTCACAGTTCCATGCCAAACGCATCAAGGACTTTCCTGGCACCAATGTGCCTACTTCAGAATGAGCAATATTTCAGCAGCATCAGAATTAACCATCCACTAAATTCAATTTAATAAGACTGCATCTTCCACCGTGTTTCACCTTCATGCACAATTTATTATCATTTCATATGAAAAGCTAAAAGCTCAGGGAGCACATTCACAATCAGACTCTTGAAAAGAGAGCCCTTCTCTTGAGCAGTTTTAAACACTGGGTAGCAACTCTGACCATAATTGGGTATCTTCTTGGAGTTTCCAACAGCTCACATTAAAAAGGAGATTAAATACAAAATGTCAGGGTGTACTGATAGTGAGAAATCCTCGAATTCCCTTTTAGCCCTTAAGTGACAAGATGAGAAGCCTCAAACAAGGACTCCCAGGGCTTTCTGAATACTGCTACAATCTCTGGATCTCAGAGCTCTCTGCACACTCCAGCAGAGCCAGAGAAAATAGGAACTTCCTGTGTAATTTCAAAGTTGGATATACATGCACCCAAGGTGCATGCATGTCTTTTCTTAAACATTATTTTGTATTACTTTCTGTGGTTTACAAGAAGAAGAAACAAAACAAATACTGCAGTGTACATAAAAATCCAGAAAGAAAATGAAGTAAACTAAAAGAAGGGACCATCAAGTGAAATCTAATGTTAAAAACGTTAACAAGAATGTATGTAGCTTCTTCGCACTATTTTGTTGGCCTCTGGTTAAAATGATGTATATTTCAGGTTCTTTTATATTCAGGATAATTTAGTCTGAGACTTGAAAGAAAGTCCTAATTAGATGGAGATGATTTAAATACAAAACTCCCATGTTTAGAAAACAGGAAACTTATGGATGGGAGAGGGAAATATGGTGGTCTAATTAGGTCTGTCCCTTATCACCAACTAAATAATGCTGGCTGTGTGCTCATCTTATGCTTTTTACTGAAAAATCAGACCCCCAACAACAGGAGTGTTATTTTCTCTGAAGTAGCCATGTAGGAGCAAGTATCCATAGTGAGCAAAGGTAGAGTCCCGCCAGGCCAGGTCCCAGCAGTGTTGGCACAATGTCATGGTACCCATTAGTCTCACATATCTAACAATAACTCAGATATATCACAAGATCACTTCTCAGTCTTTCTGGGTTAAATGGGTCTTTATTTTTAGAGAACAATGGGAATTATAGGAAACTGGAGGCCTTACGTCATGGAACTATAAATAGTTGCTGTTAAGTACAGCCCTATGTTTATGTTTTTCAATTTTAAAATGAAGTTGATACGTGAGAGGGGTTATTCATCTGTTGGACAGTTCATGATGCACCAGTGATGTCATCTTATCCAGGTGATTAAGGACCTATTTAGTTTTCCAATCAGACAAATCACTAGCTCTCAACAGGAATTTTAATCAGAAGGATGGCTTGCTGTGCTGAGATTGTCCCCAGAGAACAGAACATTACTGACCTTTTCTCCACAGGAAATTTAAATTTCTATCATTTGGCTGGTTAGGATTTCTGCCATTTCTCTGTGGATCAAGATTAGAGATGAACTTTTAGGTTCAGTCATATATTAAAAACACAAACACATAAGCTGCAAAAAGCCAGAAGCAGAAGAACGATGTCTTCCCCTGCTGCAAAGGTCCCTGCTGTTCTCTCATGCATTCCAGCTGACCGTGGGCTCCAAGGCTTACTGCCCCCACTAGGGAACCCAAATTGGAAAATAGTCACACTTATGGTCCTCAGTATGGTTGTATTAAGATTGTCTACTATATCTTACTTAGCTCTCTCACATGTATGTTAAAGGAAAAAATTACTTCCCTTATGACAGAATAGACGTGAAATAATATTTTTAAATGTGTAAATTAGGTTATATTTATCAAAATAGTGGTTTCCCTTTTTGTCCATAAATAAATAAATAAATAAATCCTAGGTAAAGATTATTTGAAGAAACCTGCTGCTTTCAAAATAAGCAATTCCAAGACAGAAACTCATAAAACTGCTTTATCATTAAGTATTAATTAAATAGATTATGGAATCACACTGAAAATAGATCCCTTACCACAATATTCAATAAAAATAACTTATAAAAAACAGGAAAGCTAATTACTATGATCTCAAGTATTAAGTTTGTGTTTGCTTCTATATTTTCAAAACTATATTTATAAATTGATATAATTATGAAACAACAATCTCTAGAATCCTAAACCGTATGCATTTAATGTCTTAGGACTGAGAGGGGAGAAGTTGGAAAGTCTTAACCAAGAATCATACTAAAAAATGAAAAAGACATTTAATAACTAAAAGGTTTACTATACTTTAAAAAAATAATGCCTAGCCGGGCACAGAGGCACACACCTGTAATCCCAGCAGCTCCGGAGGCTGAGGCAGGAGTGTCATGAGTTTAAAGTTAGCTTCGGTAATTTAACAAGGCCCTAAGCAATTCAGTGAAACTCTGTCTCTAAGTAAAATAAATAAAAAGGGCTGAGGATGAGGCTCAGAGGTTAAGCCTGGGTTCAATCCCAGTACCCCCCAAAAAAAAAAAAAAAAGTGATATCTAAAACCAAGGTAAGTCTACATTTTCCACCTCAACACTTAATTTTCAATTTTATATATTTATCTACACAATATCAAATTTCAAAGAGGATATGAATTTATCACTATATATCAGGAAACATTTAGAAAATATTATAAAAATCTAACTCTTTGTAAGTAACCTAAAGGTCTATCTATGCCTGGATGCAATTTGGAAAGATCCCTCTCCAACCCCACCCCCCATTCCTACCCTGGGGTTCTTGAGATGGAACCAAGGGCTTGGTGCATACTAGGCAAGTTTCTATCACTGAGCTATATCCCCAGCTCAGCAAAAAGTCTTCTTCAAATGTATATTTATAAATTGTGTAATTTCATTAATTTTCAATCTCTATAAAGAATGCTTTGAGTTGCAGTCAAGGAGGGACACGGGGTTTCTATTTGTTCTTAAACAAATTTAAGTCAGTGGGCAAGAAAGAAACTATTTTTACTTGATAGGTTTAATTATGCATTATATCCTCAATTGCCTTCATCATTAAAATGAAGCATATATCTGGGGAAGAGGAATGTTATTTCAAAATTCAGCTAGACGCTATACACAATTGCTTAAAGTTCTTCTTAGAAACTCCACTCAGACTTGACATCAGTATATCCCTCCTGTATTATTATTTTTTTTTAAAGAGAGAGTGAGAGAGGAGAGAAAGAGAGAGAGAGAGAGAGAGAATTTTTAATATTTATTTTTTAGTTCTCGGCGGACACAACATCTTTGTTTGTATGTGGTGCTGAGGATCGAACCCGGGCCGCACGAACGCCAGGCGAGCGCGCTACCACTTGAGCCACATCCCCAGCCCTCCCTCCTGTATTTGATGCACAATATCCAATACAAAATCTATTGAGAAAATAGTTTATTCCTCAGAGCAAGAAAAAAATACCCCAAATTGTTTTTAAACTTAGTTTTCATTGTCTATGAGATGCCAAGGCATTTTTTTTAGTGATAAAAATAGTGAATGATACAAATATTCTTTACTACATTTCAAAGGTGAATGGATGTGCTACCCTGAATAAGCTAATACACAAGATAAGCGCTAAGCAATTACACGTAAGCTTAGCTCATGTCCTTGGAAATTTAAAAACTGAGTCTCCTAATAGCGCAGAAAATAAAGGCAAGAATGACAAATGGAATTGTATCAAATTAAAAAGCTTATACATGACAAAGTAAACAAGCAAAAGAATGAAAAGATAACCTACAGATTGGAAGAAAAATCTTTGCCAGCTATTCATCTGACAGAGGATTAATATCAGAATACATAAAGAGCTCAAAAAAGTAAAAAGGAAAAACCAAGTCATCCAATCAATAAAATGGTTAAAATGATAATAACAGATACTTCTCAAAAGAAATTCAAGTGGCGAATAAATATATGGAAAAAAATGCTCAACATCTTTAGCCATCAAAGAAATGCAAATTGAAACTACCTTGAGATTCCATCTCATTCCAGTCAGAATGACTATCAACAAACAATAACAAATGCTGAAGAGGATAAGAAGAAAAAGCAACTCTTATTCACTGCTAGTGGGAATGTAAATTAATACAGCCATTACAGAATTTAGCGTGGAGGTTCCCTGAAATAGTAAATATAGATCTGCCATGTGACCCAGCTATTCCATTCCTAGCTATATATCCAAAGGAAATGAAGTCAGCTTACAAAAGAGATATCTGCACACCATGTGTGTATTGCAGCACTATTTACAGTAACAAAGATAGGGAATCAACCTAGGTGCCTATCAACAGATAAATGGATTTTTTTTAAAAGTATTATATGAATAGAGTTTTATTCAGCCATTTAAAAAATGAAATTATGTCATTTGCAGGAAAATGGATGGAAATGGGGGTCATCTTGTTAAGAAAAATTAACCAGCTGCAGAAAGACAAATATCACGTTTTCTCTCATATGTGGAAAAATAAAAGACTAGACAATTGAAAACAGACTTGGAAGGCGGTGAAGAGGAAGAAGTAAGAAATAATTTCTTTCTTTCTTTCTTTCTTTCTTTCTTTCTTTCTTTCTTTCTTTCTTTCTTTCTTTCTTTCTATCTATCTTTCTTTCTTTCTTAAGCATAGTAGGGAGGTGGATATAGTCAAAACATGATAGAGGGAAGTATGGAAATATCATAGTGAAACCCATTAATTCTGTACAATTAACATGACAAATAATAATAAGAAATTAAAGCCAATAAAAATGAAAACAAAGCTAACGAACTACCACAAAACAAAAACAAACCAAACACACAAAAATCTGAGTCACAAAGGTAGTAGTTCAGGTCTGTGCCAGGGCTAGAGGCCAGAATTCAAACCCAGGTTTTATGTGCTTTCTATTGTGATTGCACATGCAGGTTTGTTTGAGATTGACCTAGCTCCTTCCTGTCATGCAGACTTCAGTGTGATGACCAACTTTGGCAGGGCTCAATAGCAAGACTGCATGCAGAACACAGACAACTGCTTTCCTAAGTTCACAGTGCCCTTACCTGGCAGTTTCCTCCATAGCTCTAGTTTGGTTATTGTGGAGAGGACTCTCTAGTTCCTCTTTGTGTGATTATAAGAAGGGCACAAGCTACCCAGTTCATGCAAAGGGATTTTAAAGTCATTCTGGCATAATTGTCCTAATCAAAAAACAAAACAAAACAAAACAAACAACAACAACAAAAAAAAAAACAGCTACAATGCAATCAAGCTTTTGAAAAGATTGTATGAGAGATAGATAAATTAAAGCATAAGGTCAAGCTTTTATAGGGTGTTCTACATCCTATCATCTTGCTCTAATTTTTGCATATTTCAGCAGGCACATTTTTTTGTGACTTCACAGAAATAACAGGATATTTTAGCAATCCCAAAATGGTTACAAAAGCACTGTTACCTTACAATGTGCATCCACATAGAGCCCACAGTGAAGTCTGCAACTGAAAAGTTATTTTTAAATCTAAACCAGGTGATAATTAACAAAAGAGAGTAGGTGTTACTGAACTGACTTGGATCTTTTTCTCAGCTTCCATATTGTTTGCATTGCTCCTCTCATTTCTGACACTATGCGTGTTGTAAGACTTTGAAAAAAATCTAGAGCAATTATTCCCCAAACTCCATACATAGGCTGAATTTATTGTACTTAGCCTCTTTTCACCCACTTATTTCTTCAAATACTGAGTAAAATTATTTATATGTAAGATTGTTTATCTCCTTTTAGAACAGTAATTTCAAAGATTCTTTTTTGAATTTTATATCAATGATAGCACTTAACTATTATCAAGTTGTCAAACCAAAGATAAATTTGTCATGACAACCCAACTGCATAATACCTTTGGTTTTATTTGCATAAAACAAAGAGCATACAATATTAACTCAGGGAAAACTCAGACTTTCTGAACACTGTCATCTTTACAAGTCACCTACTACCTAATTTTGTTTAGTGCTGAAGGTGTTCTACATAAGCAGTTTTAACCTAGGATATGGACAAAAAATATATACACACTCTCTAGCTGTTTATTGATATATTTTATATGATACTATACAATATAGTAGATTTCAAAATAAAGCCCTGATAGAATGACTACAAGGCATGGCCCATATGACCAGCCAGCCTTGAATAGGGGCCACAAGGTTTCCTACTAATACCAAATCTGTGAATGAGCAGATGTTTATTATACAGGCCACATGAAAAGGCTTGTTAATACAAGTCTCTGACAAGCAACCAAGAGGTTGAAAGTTGTTATAAACACTGATTACATAGCTAAGTTTGTATTAATGGAATGCTGCTTTGAAAACCCTTTAGATACAAAATGTTTTGTAAAAATTTTTATAATTCCAAAAAGGTCCAATCACACACTCACAGAGCCCTCCTCCAACTTTTTTTTTTTAAGAGAGAGGAGAGAGAGAGAGAGAGAGAGAGAGAGAGAGAGAGAGAGAGAGAGAGAAAAAATTTTTTAATATTTATTTCTTTTAGTTATTGGCGGACACAACATCTTTGTATGTGGTGCTAAGGATCGAACCCAGGCCGCACGCATGCCAGGCAAGTGAGCTACCGCTAGAGCCACATCCCCAGCCCCTCCTCCAACTTTTCATTGAGTGCTTCTGCTATTTTTTTTTTTTAATTAAACTAACAGTTACAGAGGAGTAGTGAATGCAGATTTAAACGAGGCAGGCTATTTTTTTTTCTTTTTCATTTGCAACCAAATAAACGTTTTATTTATTTATTTATTTATTTATTGACATTTGTCCATCTTTTAGATAAGTCATGAAGCATTAAAGGGAAGAACCAACATCACTTTGATACTGTGTCAAAGAATAGAGAATTCTACAGTTGTGTGTGAAAAAGACACATTTGTTTTTATTTCAGAAGCTATGAAAAAGTAAGCTGTAGCAGTCACAAGGGATTTTTTTTTTTGAGGAGGGATTAAAAGATGGTTAATATATTTCTATATGAAAACTGAAGACAAGCTGAATTCTCAACAGTCTTTGTGAAGTCAGTTTACATTGTGGTTAGACAACAAAGACAGGCCTTGCTAGCAACTCAAGAAAACTCCTGTGGAAATAGTTGAAAATTTACCCTTTGTGATCTAAATTTATCCTAGGCAAGACAGAAACAGCCCTAAAAACAACAACAACAACAAACATACACCAGAAACTGGAACTGGCATTGAGGCAACAGGAAAACAAATCTAATGAGGAAACATAGGTAATACAGGACAAATACACGTAAGTTGTGGCACACAGACTGAAAATATATGGAAATACTTTCTTCTCTATAAGGAGAGTAGGCAAATGATGAAAATGTATCCTTTTCCATATTGAGCAAAACTAGCATGTGCTTTAATGCAAATTAGCTGTAGTAACTGTAGCAAAGTTAATTGTAGAAATAACAGTGGCAGGGTCTATTATACATTGTATCATTTGATGAGTGCAGGCTAGTCCTAAAGCTAGAGAGCACAAAGTATGGGTTCATGGAACCACGCCCCCTGGACTACACCTACCCCAGTCCCCTAAGCACTATCCTTGAGCATACAGCCTGGACCTAGAGAGGGTTGCACTCAACTCTGTTCCTTAAAAGTGTGGCAGCATCAGGGAAAAGAGGGAAAGCAGACGAGAAAAAAGAAAAGGAGGAAGCCACTTCCCAGACACACTTCCTTTGTGTCATTCATGTTATTCTTTTTTTTTGACAAAATTTCTAATACAAGAGTGCCTCAGAACATAGTGTCTGGTTTTACATTCTCCCCATATAGAATGGCTAAGAAGTATAGTAGAGGAATCTACTTGAATCCTTTATGTGTCAGAGCAAAAAATCAAGCTCAGGAGAGAAATTCTGTACTGGAATCATGGGTCAAACAATAAGATAAGAAATTCTATTACTTCTTAAAAATATAATGTTTCAATTGACTGTTGATAGCTGCCTAAAAGAACTGCAGGACAAGAAGTAGAAAGCTCTCTCTCATGCTTTTGAAAGACAAGACTAAACACCATCACCAAGAGCAAAACCTCACTAACAGCACTAATAATGGATTGTGCAAATAGGGTATTCAACAAATGTTTCTCCACACAGACCAGAAGTTCCCAACCAGAAAAATAATGAGCACACAAGAGAAGGTTCACAGATGCAAACCTCAGAAGCCCATTGAGACAGGCGGGTTTTGGTCTAGTATCTTTTATTTTCCAAATTATATCAGGTCCTCAAGAGAGCAAACCCAAGAAACTAAAGAGCCCCAACACTGAATATAAAATTACAAGCAAAGCTACATACAATAATAATTTTTTAAAATTACCCATAAACATTTAAAAGTGCTCATTTTTTAATCTTGTTAAACCTCAAGCCTATGTTCAAACATTTAATAAAACAAAATTCCAAGAACATAAATTGGACTCAATGAGAAGAATTTTTGTGTTATAATGGATTGTTATAAATGTCATTTATGGTTAGTATTAATGGCCATTTAGATCAGTGGTTTTCAAACTTATATGGTTCTGAGGTTTTTATTTTTTAAAGTTTATAATCCCAGTGACCCAGAAAGAATTCTCAGTGGGAGGATCACTTGAACATACAAGTTCAAGACCAGCCTGGGCAACATCCTGTCTCAAAAAAATAAAAAATAAAAAATAAAATAAAAATTAAAAAATAAATAAATAAATTGATATCTCAAATATATTTATATTTACTTACATATTTTATACATTCACTACTAAACTAGCAAACTAAATACAGATCATCGAACATGAATAAAATCTTTAAAAGGATAAAATTTTAAAATACTTTAAAGGCAGGCCTAACATTTTCTTCTCATAACCATGTGTACCATCTCTGAACCCACTTCATAGCCCACTTCAGAAAATGCAATTTTATTTCATTAACTGGGTGTGAGGGACAACATAAATTTACAAAGCACATACATATGTTTTTAATTTAACCAAAATTACTTAATTTTAAATGTAATGTTTTTATTTTACTCCTAGAACTTTTTAAAAGTTGTGGGGGAAATTATAAAAGGCAAATCAAGGGTTTCAGTTTTTTTTTTTTTTTACTACTAATGGCTGCACTTTATTCAGCAACCACTATATTTTATATATAGCATTTTATATTACCCAACTATATCTAATTGTTGCAAGAATAGTAATTAGAAATTACTTTTCCCATTTTATAAAGAAAATGAAACTAAGGGTTATCTTCATTAGTCACATTTTGCAAAAAAAGGGGAAGAGCCAGGATGATCGATTTTATCTTAAAAACAACAAAATCAAAATGGTCACAGTTACAGAACATCACATGTGAAAAGCAGTGTTGCCCTTCCAGTATTTTGTTTATAGCTGTGTCCTTAAAGCAAAATGAAGTAAATTGAGAAATGAGCTGTTGGGTTTAAAAAATGACTTTAGATTAAAAATAAAAGCAACAATAACAGCCTCCAGACATTTCACCTAATCCTTTCTCTCCCATCCTCCCTCAGCAAATAATCCTTCCGTGTCCTAGAAAGAGGCAGAAGGAGACAATTCTGGGAGTGGTTAGAGTGGCCAGGCAAACTAGGCCCAGGGTAAGGTTCTCCTCATGGAGTCACCAGAAACTTACATCCTATTTCCCCCAAACATCTTCTAATCTAAAAAAGAATGTGTGAACGATGAGCTCTGGAGCTTTCAGAGTCATCAGAGCCTTCTACGCCACACTGGGAAAGAACAAGAGCCAAAGAGAGAAAGAAAGCTATGTCCCCTACCCATCTTCCCATGGGCTAATTGCAGTGAAGCATCTTGTTTGCTCAGGGCCCAGACAGAGTTTCCCACTTTATTCCCATATAGGAACTCAAGCTGACTATTTGGTAACCAAAAGCTTACTCATTTTCCAGATGTAGATGTCACTGTGACAACTCTGGACTACTGGAGAAACACACACACACACACACACACACACACAAAGTGGGCAGGGGTGGGGGTACTGCTTGAAGCTGGTGAAGTAATTTTAAGGTTAAAAAGTTGTAGGATTAAGAAAAATGCTGACTGCAAAATTTAGCTTGGCAGTTTAAATACTATGATTTGAAATTTCACTGCTAAGTTTTTCACCAGAAAATGTGGGTCAAACTACAGTGGTAGTGACTCAGCATGATTTCCTCTCCTAAAAATTTTTAGAAAGACACATGACACACTTCTGTCTAGGTTGGTTTCGACAGCAGGAAAAGTAGAATGGATGGACCCTGAGATCTTTGTCAGGTTTATATTCCTATATGAGCATCCTCCTTTGACTGGTAGGCCCTCACCTGTCTTACCCACCTGGCAAACTCCTCTTTACTCTCCAGGCTCAAAAACAGCTCCCCTGCTGAAGTGTTGCCCACACACATGTGGAATTAGGAAGGTTCTCCTCTGGGTGCTCAAAAAATCTTCTGTTTATGAGAATCATTTATTTAAAAATGCAAACTATTTGCTCCTGACTATGGCTTCTGTGTCCCATGACTTACCACTGAGGCTGGTGCCTAAAATTACAGTAAATATGTGGTGATTAAATAAAGGCTAAACTCACTGAGTCTAAGGAATATCAGCTCCTACAGATAAACTGTAGAAGTCTGATCTTCGTGTTTCTATATCAAACACGGATGTTTTTATACATTCGTACATAAAATCCATCATAGCTCTCTGAGCAGTCCACATAGCCTCCTAATCACTACATCTGTTTGCAGTATACAAAGAGGCTTTGTCTCATTACTATCTGACTATTCACCTAACACAACACAAATGAGGTCACTCTTACAACTTCTCATTCACAAATGAGGAGCCATGATCATTTGCAGCATTTCCTTTGGTTTCTATACAAAGTCACCGGCCCAGTGGAGAAAGCCATATTTTCTACTGTTTATATTCTGGGATCTCTATTCTAGTCAAATGTTTCTTTAAAAAAAAAAATCAAAGGAAGATCTTTTAAATAATCTGAAGAATAAAATGTATTCTCATCATTTCACTTTGACAGCTTGTCCCAGCAAGAATTTAGCACATAAATTTGGGGTCAAATAGCATTTAGGCAATATTATATTAAATGTAACATAAAATGTCCTTTTCTCCTAAAAAAAAAAGTCAATTTGTCATGCTTGATGAATTTCTTTCTGAACTATGAGTACATTTACCTCATGTGGCTTACCACTGAATTATTGTTCATTTCTATAGACATCCTTTTGTAAATGTAGAGAAAATCCCTTAGAAATTTTTCCTTATAACTGCATTCAACTCTTATTAGATCAGCATTACACTAAAAATATATGCAAAACATTAAGAATATCAGAACTAAAATTTTATAAATATTCAAAAGTAAAATACAGAAATTTACCAATTAATCTAGGGTTGTAAGTTTATTATTTCAAAAGATTTATTAAAAGAGTTTAGAAATAGAAACTGTTAGACAAGATTTTTTTTTTCAGCTTAAAGATCCAGCCTATCCTCTCTCTCTCTTTCTTCTCTTTCCTCTCTCTCTCTCTCTCTCTCTCTCTCTCTCTCTCTCTCTCTCTCTCTCTCAATAAAATACTATCTACCATAGGGTCCAATTCCATGTAGTAGTAAGACAAAGTAAGACCAAACTAATGAAGGGATTCTGCAAACAAAGCTGCTGCATTAGGAAACTACTTGAGCAAAATACTTTCAATTGCATTTTTTGTATGCACTAAATCAAGAGTACATATTTTTAATGTGCTTCTGACCTTAAATACTTAAGTAAACCTCCTGTGTCATCTGCACACAAGAATAAAGAGAATGGCAAGACAAGAGGAGAAAGTCACAAAAAAATATCTATTTACCAGCTTCAATGCTTCAGCTTTTCTAGAAAGTAGGTCAATTCATCTTAGCAGACAAACCGAGGACACAGTAGAGGTAACAACTAAACACAGTTGGCATGCCCTGACCCTTCTCAGAGTCACTTATTAAGATTTTGCCTTCTGCCTGTTTGTCTCCCCAGACTTTTTTACAAAGGCACTTTTGAGGAAAAAAAAATATCTTTACATTTCAGCTTTTATACAGATCAGCAATGTAAGTGAGCACATCAATAAGCTGGGTAGGCTACTGAGAGAAAAATGAACAAGAGTTCTTTCTCGGATTTCAGTCCCACAGGACTGAAACTTCCCTCTCTTAAATTGCTATTTAATCTACAAAACACTGACTTTGCATGGTCTTGTGGTATCTTATCCACCTCTCCAAATAGGCCTGTCCTTGAAGGTGAAAACTGTCTCAAACCCTCTATTCCCAGAGTGCCTGCACATGCTCAGTCCATGCTTTGTGGTGACATTGGCAGCACCATTCTCCTCTGCTTTGGGGTTAAAAGGCAGTGTCCAAAATGGTCTCCTACTCAAGAATGTTCATACCATTTTTCATTTTACATTGTCATCCATTGCAAGGGGTGTTGGAATGTGGTGGGCAAACATGTTGTACCTCCTAGGCATTGCTATCAATTCTGTAGTAGTTGTGTGATAGTTGAGTTAAGAAAGATAACAAGGCCACTGGACTCCAAGTGAGGCTGCAGGGATGGATTAGTGATGTCTGCCACATGCCTGATGGTGTACATGCTCTCCCCTTAGCTGGGAACTGATTTGATAGAGATCAAAAAACTTTTTATTGCATAAGTTCCTTTGCCTAACTGAAGCATTAAGCCAGGGGTAGAGGATTCAAAGTCTTCCAAATATATATTTTCAAGTGTAATCCTTTAACATAAAAGTTTGGTGAAGAATACTCTTCCTGGTCAATCAGACTAAAGGTCAACATCATGGATACAGTGTTCCCTCCTCTTTCCACTGGCACACAGTAAGGTCACTTTCTGGAGAACATTCAGAAGGAACTTTGAAAGTGCTGCTAGCTTTTCCACAAAAGCAAAAACATCAAAGCTCTCCTTTCCAGAAGTAACCCCAGCCGGGATCATTTAAGGACTCCACTGACTGCACAGCTACTCGCTTCTATCCCAGTAGATGCTGAGTTCTCTTTTCTCACCCTGGGCCCTCCTATAGATCTATACATCAAACACAACCCCAAGATCAGGGGTGACAATGTTGAGATTTTGTTTCAGACTTTGTCTCTGAAACCATTTAAGGAAACCTTGTACAAAGTCATTTCAAAATGATAAGAAAACCATCCTAACATCTCCCCCACTACAGTAGTGTTCAGGGGCTTGGCAAACTCAATATTAACAAATAAAAGCCATTCTTCTTTTGATTGTTTCTACTGTTCTCAGCCAGAAAAAAATCCTTAATTATTTTTCTAATGCAAAATATCAAAGAAGTCCATTTCACAATTCTTATCAAAAGAACTGCATTACAACCAGAAGTGCATCATTAAGTGCTGACAACCTCCACTTCTAGTTTTGTAATCACATTTATTGTATTTCCCAGACAATCTTCCTCATCAATTTCTATTTCCCTAATCAAATTACATTGTTTAAAAAGGCAATTTTACTTAATACTTACTGTACTCTGCATTACAATAATGTACGTCCTTGCTCCCTCTCCATCCCAACTCCTCCAGAACATTTATACCATTTATCAACTGTAACAGGCTCTCCTCCTCCTTATTCTTGTTGAGGACAAACCACTCAGGCCAGGGTGATTCAAAAGTTTCCTTATAAAAAGTTCAATGGTTATAATGGAATAAAAACCTTTCCTAGACAAATGGATGTTAGGATGAGAAAATAAGTAAAAATGCATTGATTTTCTCAAGATGGCAAGAAATATTCCTTCTCTGGAGAAAGACCAATTTGCCTTTAAAAAATTAATTCAGAATCTTCTAAAAGCTTCCCAAAGGCCAAATATTAAAATCATTTAAGTAAATCTCAGGGAAGCAAAAAGACCCAGCAACCCACAGATGGACATTATGGGACATGGGGAGAAATGAATAGGACTTGATGGACATGGAACAGTAGTAGTCCAGTTGAGTAGGAGTCCAGAAGATGAGGTGGGAAGAAGGGGGCGGTGAATGGTTTTACACGTTCAGTCTTTTCTTCTATGACTCCTGACCAGAGAAGCCCGGCATCCAGTGCTGCTGGATGGAAGTAAAAGGAACATAAGAGGCTCAACTCAGGTTCAGGCAAGGACTGAAATTCTACTGCTACTTAATGCATCATCTGAGCCTCGAACACACAGCACATTTGAAAAAAAGATTAAAGTTATATATTATAGCAATGTTTTAGGGCAACAAGTACTGTAAGGTTACATCATCAGGTATATGGCCAGAAGCATGTCCTACTTAGTATGGAATATTAAATTGGATTTTTAAAAAAGAGTTGAAAAATAGAAACTATGTTAGAAGGTTCCCCCACCCCTCACCCCTCAGTTAAAAGAGATTCAACCTTTTTTTTTTTTTTTTTTTTTTAAATGAAATGTTACCTGGGCTGGGGCTGTAGCTCAGTGGTACAGTTCTTGCCTCACATGTGTGAGGCACAGGGTTTAATCCTCATCACCATATAAAAATAAAAACATAAAAAGATACTGTATCCATTCACAAAAAATAAATAAATAAATAAAATGCTACCCACCATAGGAGAACAATTCCATGGAGCACAGAAAAAGTGAAACTGAACTAATGAAGGGACTTTGCAACTCATTTAGAAAACTACTAACTGCCAGGCCCAGTGACACATGTAATACCAGTGCCTCAAGAAGTGAGATGGAAAGATCACAAGTTTAAGGCCATCCTTGGTAACTTAGTGAGACGCTGTTTCAAAATAAAAACTGAAAAGGGCTGAGGATGTAGTTTAATGGTGGAGTGCCCTGGACTTAATCCCTGCCAAAACAAAACAATAAAAAAAAAAAAACAAAAAACTACTAATCTAGGGTTCGAAGGGGTTTTTTTTGGTTTGTTTTTGGAAACCAAAATTTAAATTATCTATCTTTACTCATCAGGAAACAGCAAATATGCCATATCTTATACGTTAAGTCCTTTTGCTTTTTGCCACTGAGTATCACCTGTCCTTAAGTAAAAACACATAACAAAACAAAAAAAGCTCTATATTTTTATTTAACTCAAGAAATTTAGGCACCTAGACAGGAATGAATCACACAAGAAAATAGTTTGGTTCCCTAGTAAATGGAATACATATCATTGCCAGGAATAATTTGTCTTGTCTTGAAGTGCCAATGAACATCAAAAGTAAATGTTTCTGGTTTTTGTTTCACAAAGTTGGGGTCTTAAAGTACATGCTTAGGTAAAATTCTTAAGCAATAACTAGACTGTTGATGGTGGATCTATTTTAAAGCACCACATAACAGTATGTGTTTACATCACCCTTTTATTTCATAGTTAGAAATAATACAGTTCCACAGGGTAAGTCATCAATAAATAATGGTGTTTAATCATTAAACGTAAAAATCCCAACTCTTTGGCATCTGACAGGATTCTATTTCTTGTCAAACTATTGACTGTATAGATATAGTTAATCTTAGTGATCATTCATCAATACAATATGTTACAAAGGTGCAATTTACTTTAAAATATACAATAGCTGAAATTTCCAGCCCACCAAGAAATCTGATCAACTCAGTAAGATATGCGTCAACCTCCCAAGGCTCTTCCACATGGTTTGCCTTAGTAAAAGTATGATAAACATTGATTAAGAGTTCCTAGGGTTTCCTAATACTTACTTTGCTCTAAATAAAGTTTGCCATTCTTTCTGGCTAAAGGAAAAATCACAATTGTGCCAGGAATGACCCACTCATTAATTAAAAGGCGTTCTTATTTTTATAAGCAAGATTGCTAACACCCGAGAAACCTCACACTCCCCACAGTAAAACAAAAATATGCGGTTTTATGTTGCCAGAGATGCCAGATTAGTAATAAATTGCACCTTCAAGAGTCAAAAAAGAAAAAAAAAAAGAAAGAACAAAAGAATGAAAGGAAAAAAAAAGAAAGAGAAATGTTTACAAAAGGTAAGTTACATACATTTTTTCCAAAATATATTCAAGAATAGTTGAGCTGTATTTGTTACTAAAGCCAGGGCATTATTTCTTTAGCAACAAATTGAACCAGTGCAATTGACATAAATTGTTAAGTAATCCAGGATTAACCCATTAAAATTACAGAAGCACTTTAGTCTCCTACACTAATCCTAGAAACTGGAATTTCAATGAGTGCTGTGATGCACAGAACTAAAACTGGAATGACCCAATGCCATGCTGAATTAAGTTCATACTTAGTTTAAGCATTCAATAGTAGAAATCATGAGATCTTCTATTAAAGTTCCATTCACTTACAGAAAATTCAGATGCAAACAGTCTTATGCCTATAACCCACAATTAAAAGAATCCTTTCCATTGTAAAGTTCCAAGTGAATTTTAAATTAGAAAATAAGCACTAAGGAAACTTTTTCAACTTATGAAAACTTCATACTGGAAACTTTCTGGAAAAGCTTCCCCCCCGCCCATTGTAAAATAAATACTTTGTATCCCAAATTTAATTTTATTAAGACACACTTTAATAACGCTATAAAGAAATATTTTACAGCCATAGAGATCAATAACTTTCCATGCGGAAATAAAAAATTCATTGCTCAATAATATTATTGAGACAAGTGAAGAAAGATTATTCTTTTAATCTGAAATGTTAATTTTTTTCAGTGCAAAACCAGTTATAAAATATTTAAACTCAATATTTAAAAATAAAAAGTGGTCCAATTCAGCAATGTTCAAGTTCTAAATTTCATAAAACAAATCATTACATACATTTTATAGTAAAATACAGAGTTTCAAGAAGTACTTGTGTACTTAAGATATAAATTTCTAATGAATCATACCAAGTCAGCAACAACCAAGCAGATAACATTCCCAATTTGAGTGTCAGAATCATAAAGATGAAATTACTGTCCCAAAGCCTTTTTTTTGTTTGTTTGTTTGTTTGTTTTCCTAGCTAAAGAGCTATACAAACTAACGGTCAACATTCTGTTTTCTTTGCAGTTGCGTGCTCTAGCATGATACCCTCCCCCCAAGTACCTGTGATTTCATTCCTGTATTCAAAATTTGATCCAAACAATTTTTATATTCCAGGGACACTTAGCTGATATAACCATCTATAATGTGAAGAGTCATGTACAGAGTACAACAGTGGATTTTCTCTAGCCAAGTGCAGGCTGACCTAAAGTGACTTAAACTGTGAGAGTCATTCATGTATTATTCCTAGCAAACACTCGGTCCCCGCGGAGGGTTAGGTGTTGAAGCTGGTACTGTAGCACTTCCGTGTCAGCTGGCTCCTTGATGTTCATTTTGTCTAGATTGAGGTAGTCCAGAGATTTGGAGTGAGCCCTCTTACCTTTAAGAAGACAAAGAGGCAGGGGCCCATGGAGGGCCTTATAAGGTTCGTAAGGTAAGGATTTAGTGCACTTGTCTCCTGAGCTGGGCATCCGCCTTCGCCTCCTGCCATTGACAGCTGGAATCTCATATGGCTGGTAGTACCTACTTCTGGTTTTATACAAACGAGAGGAACGTGCAAGTCCTGCATCCAGCTGTTTGGAGCGAAAGGAAGGCAAGGCTTCTCCCTTGCTCTCTTCACCTCCAGTGCACTTCTGGGCCAACTTCAGGAGTTCCTCGCCAGTTGTGAAGCCAACCAAATAGTTAGAGTCCATGTGGAGGATCTGGTAGCCTGACACAGTTCGCCTCATGGGTGAGCAGGGTGTGCTGGAGCAGCGAGGCTTCTCCGCCTCTGCTTTTCCTGGGGAGCTCACCTCAGCCACAGGCAAGGGTAGGGTGGTCAGGGTACTTCTGGACTCCCCATTTATATCTACTTCCATTTTAGGCACCAATCTGCACACTCCTAAAAGTAAACAGATTCAGATTAGAAGAGTGTAATGCACAGAACGTTAAGTCATGCTAGATGATTTTAGAAAGTCAGGAAGCCATGAAATGAGACTCATCTGAAAGGTAGCTGATGACGAATTGACAGATTTTTTTCTCCATGTCTATTGGACATTTAGGCAAATGAAAGGACCACTACCTCTCTGCCTGCAAGAACTCAAGCAGATTAAACAAAAGCCTGAAGTACTATGAAAAAGTACATATGAAAACGCAAACAGAAAATAATACTCCTCTAGTACTAATACACCCTGCAACCAGATAAAGTTTGCTCCTTGATACAATATGAAGCAAATCAAATCCAGATCTCAACATTAAGCAAATAAAAGCAAGCAGAGAAAGTTTCACAAGAATTTTCAAAGTATTTTCAACTTGAGAATTATATTTTTTTCCTCATTTAAATTCATGTAAGTGGTTGGCTCTTTATACCTGAAATTACATTCAATTGTGTTTAAGAGCCATATTATACAATTGATCAAGCTGATCAGTTTTTGTGAAGAATTCAATTTAGACCTGAAAATATATATTTTTAGGGTATGGAGGAGTCTCTGAAGAAGGTTCCCCAAAACATTGCAAATGTTGTCCGTTCCACATCCTCAATGAATTATTTTAAAAAATCATTTACAGTTTACAAGTTAATTCTAAATTCAATGTCATGGAATTTTTTATTTTTAAAAGTATATAAAATATTAAATGTCATTTTACATGTCTATTTAATCATAAAACAAAGCATGATTTGAGATAGTCTGTAATACCTCAGACATTCTTTTGAATAGTTTAATAAATAGCCAGAATGATTCAAAATGAATACTAACATGTTCATTACAATTATCACATTATACCATTTGGAGAAGCCCCACTGACAAGAAATAGCACAAGTATTTTAGGTTCCCATAAAGTTACAGATAAAACAAATTTTGAAAACCAGACACTAAGGGAAATAGTGACAATGTCATTTCTGAGAAACTTGATTTCTACTGCATCTTCAGTTGGAAGTAGGTTACAGTTGAAAGTATCTCAGATCACTAATCAAAATGTCAAATAACTGAGTTTAAGATGGCAAATCTACAGAAAAAGGATAGTACATAATTCTTACGAATCCTTTCACAAAACAAGTAACTATTTCCTAATTGAAGCATTTCTTTAAGCTCTATATTCACTTCAAAGTCCAATTGAAAAACTAAAAACAAAATGAAACCTTGTTTCTCCACTTGCATGCTCTACCTTCCTTTATTAAAAGACTGTGAAGTTACCAGATGCCATTCTTGTTCTTACTATGGTCCCCATCTACAGCACAACTGAAAACAAACATTCATAATGATTCCTGAAGCAAAGCAAATGTCAAAGGGATCAATACCGGGATCACTATTTACTCTAAACCTTATACTATTTCCAATTTCTATTTTACAAAAATGCCCTAGCCTCTCAACCCTTCTAGATTTAAAACAAGTGGCCTCATCATATTTTATTAATGTAAACTAAATTTATATTCCATTGTGTAATTTGTTTTTGTGGGTAGGATCAGGATAGTGACGGCTAGGTACTCTGATATGCATAAAATAATATTTCCCAGCTAATAAACTTTCAAGGACCCTATGAAGCATCACCATATTTTTAGGCTAAACAAAAACATTTAGCCAAATGAGAAATTTGGCTAAATGTTTTTGTTTAGCCTAAAAATTAATTCTTCCTTTATCCCCAATTCTATGGCCCTGAAAGAACACAAGAAGACAGATCCAAGGCCTCTGACCTATAGAACCAGACTGGCAGCTACAGGTAGGAACTGCTTCTCTGATGTTCATTCTGAAGGTCAAGGAAGGGATGGTCATAAAGCAAAATAACCCAGGCCATGAGGAAATGGCAGGTCCACATAAAGATTACATGCACATGCCCAACAAGCTACCAAGAGAGTGACACTCAAGCAATGACCTCCACAGGCAGTGGTGAGACACTCATCTAGGTCCCTTCCAAATGTGACTATTCATGAGAATCCACAGATTCCCAGCAACCACCTCATTCTCATTTGTTATATTAGAAAGAACTTAAAATCTATGAATTCAGATCACACCTATTCTAAATTAGGTTAATAATTCTTATCAATGCTAGTCTGAAATTCATCTCTTTTGCTGAAGAAGGAAATAATTGCTAAGCAAATCAACAGTGTACAAAGTTGCAGTAAAGAAGAGTGAGCAACCAGGTGCAAGAGCACACTCCTCTAATTCTCTCAACTTAGAAGGCATAGGTAGGAGGAGCTCAAGCTCAAGTACAACCTGGTGTCTTAGCAAGACACCATCTCAATTTAAAAAAATATAAAGGGCCACTCAGTGGTACATGCCTATAATCCCAGTGAATCAGGAGGCTGACACTGGAGGATTGCAAGTTGGAGGCCATCCTCAGCAACTTAGAAGGCCTAAGTAACTTAGTGAGATCCTGTCTCCATACATAATTAAGTCATTCGGGGTCACTCCAGGTGAACTGGGCTGGCACAAAATAATCACACCGAGACAGAGAAAAAATCTTTTTCTTGGGATTTTTCAGTGACCTCCCCTCTTCTCCAGTTCCCACAAGGGAGGCAGACAAACAAGAGGGGGGGTGGGGAACATTCCCTTTTTATTGAGGGGAAGACACTGGAGAAAGTTCCACCCCAATGAAGGGGGGGTCAGGTTTCAGAGGGTTGAGTCTAGCTTCCTGATGTCTTGTGGTCAGCAGATTGATTGACATCTTGAAAGGCCACACCATCTCATGTATTGTGTGGGGATCACAGGCAGAGTGAGTGAAAAGGACACATATATCACCAGCTAGATGAGAGGCATCATCGTCAGTCCAGTCCACTCATGTACTCATACTCATAGTTCACACACACAGCCCATGGCTGGCTCCCCACAAGACCCTACCTCAAAAGAACAAAAAGGGCTGAGGATGGAGCTCAATGGTAAAGTGCCCTCTGGGTTCAATCCCTGGTACCAAAAAATATAAAAAATAATAAAAAGTAAAAAGGGATGGGGATAAGGCTTAGTGGTAGAGCACCCCTGGGTTCAATCTCCAGTACCACACACACGCAAAGAGTGAGCAGAAGGAGGAGGAGAAGGGGAAGAGGAGGGGAAGGAACAGGAGAAAGAGAAGAGATAACACAAGCTTCTGTGTCAATAGAGCCATCAAGTTTCTTCCCACACTAAACCAGTCCTGCTGTACTAAGACAAACAACTGGGAATTCATAGAATCTCTCATGTTGAAGGTAAAAGATGGCAAGATATAAGGGTCTAAATAAATAGGAAAAATGACATACTGGCTAGCAAATAAGTATCTGGGAAACTAGAAAAGTGAAGAAAGTAAGTTAAGAAATGTATAATGTTCACAGATGCAGCATGAAATACATATGCTGTTGGATGGATAAGTAACATCACTTAAGTCTCCAATAGCCAATAACACCATAAGGAAATATTACCCAAGTCAAGCAAAACTATTTAAACAGATCTTCAGATATCTACCTGGGAGAAAACAGTTTAACTTGGGTTGTTACATAGAAGAAACATACATGGTTTAAGTTCTTTAGAAATTTCAACCAAGCAGCTTGGTGTAAGTAACCTATACTTTACTGAGGCAGACAACAGACAACATACTCATTAGAGAAAATACTACTTAAACACAACGTTAAAAATAAGGATTTTAATATCCTCTGACATAAAAATGTAACCTAACAACTAAAGCCAATGCAAAACAGGTCCACACTCTGGAAGAAATTTCTGAATGGGATTCTCATTGCATTGAAACACAAAAGACTCATTTTAAATATTACAAATACAGCTGCTACCTGCTGAATTTCTGACAAGCAATTCTAAGAGTTAGAACACTGCACTTTTTAGATATTAAACATCAGTCCTTTTTCACCAAACAACAATGTATTCTTAAAATAGCTCTTTTGGGTGGTTTCATTGATCTCTGTAGTGTCTATCACCATATGAACAAGAGCATCTTCATGTCTTGATATTCATATAGGAACATGAACGCTAGAACCAGGATTCTCACAAATGGCTTACATTTTTTTAAAAGGATCCTTTTACTTATATATTGCCCTTCTCAGGACACCTACTGGGTAGCTCTAAGAAAGCTAGATGGAGGTTGGGTTTCAGCAAAGAGAGCTCTGATTTGGTAAATATTTCATTTTTAATTGGACAGAATGCTTACTAAGATTCAATGTAACTGAAAAGTAAACATTTTGTTCTTAAATTCCTAAGAATTTCTTGACTGAATTTAAATACTGAGGCAAAATCCTGAGAAAGTTAGAGAATCAACTTTACAGGTTTTTTTGATTTTTTTGTTTGTTTGTTTATTAAACTAGAAAATCTGCTTAGGTACTTCTCCACCTGAAGAAGTTTAAGTACCTTCTAATTCCAGAATTTGACTAAAAAATAACAGTAAAAAATGCACAGTCTCAAAAAAAGATAATCTTCCCTCCCCCACCTGCAGCAGCTGGAATTACAAGTATGCACCACTGTGCCTGACCAGCATGATATCTTGATATGTGGATGGTCAATATTTTCCACAGCAAAATTCATTTTCTTTTCCTCCTTCCTTCCTTCCTTTTTTTCCCCCTGCCCCCTTGGGGACTAAACCCAGGGCCTTTTTGTATATTGGGTATGTATGTGCTCTACCACTGAACTACATATACCCCAGCTCCCAATTTTGTATTAAAAAGCATTCATTAGGAAATAAAACTACAGTGACTGTAACTGGAGATAGCTTATGTTTAGCAGCATATTCCTCAGGTTTTATCAAGAAAAAAACTGCTTACAGGCTTGGTATTTTTAGCAAGCCTATTCATAATTCAGCATTTTATTTCATATTCTAAAATAAACCTGTATCCCAAAAGCACACTGCCATGATAAAGGATTACAAAGCGCTCTTGCAAGCATCACCACAAGAATGAGCAACAAGCAGGACTTCCATTGCACCAACAAACAGTAAATCAAGAAATCAGGCCTGATGCTAACTTTTGCATTTGTGACCACTAAAAATTAAAGACCCACGATGCCTTCTTTTTCCATTAGTGCTTTTCACATGTGTTTAAGGAAATAGACTGGAGCCAAAATAGAAAAAAAGTGTTAATGTTTTAGTAAGAGAAACAACAAAATTTCTATGGACAGCAGCAAAATTTCTATGGACAAAAAGAATGTAAAACAGAAAATAAAATTATGCTTTTAAAATTGAGCTTCTTAAAACAAGTACTAAAAGCAAATATGATTTTTTAAATGACACCTAAAAATCTTCAATATCAAATTTCTTCACAATCCAACCAGTAATAATAGCACTGAATTATTTATAAAGTATGAAAGACCTGGCAGTGGTAGTATGTACTACTGTATTTCTTTGAAATACATGAGGATTCAATTAGACAACGCTAGGCAAGATAATACTAATTCTAGAAAAAATGTACACACACAGTACATGTTTAAAGCAGTGAGTATAGCATGCAATTGTGAATTTTGGCTGAAAATAAAGCAAAAGGTCCAAACTACAACACACACACAATACATGTGTGCAGGGGAACCTAGTCTATCACAATGAGAACATTCAAATGGTTATGACTATATATGGAATCTGCATAGTCATTGAATACTCTCCAAAAGTCCAACCCTCCTATACTCTGGGCATAAGTAACAATAGTTTGAAATATAATCTAAATGCCCTTAGTTCCTTAGTCCAGCCTTGAAAATAGCTCGTAAGTTTCCAAACTGCTATTCAAAAATTCTTTCAGAGAATACTGCATCCTAGTAGTATTTCATATAATAAAGAATTAAGTGATTTAACAATTTCCTATTATGTATATTAAAAGTATTTCAACTCTCTAAAGCTTTAACTGAGATATCAAAAGACACAGAGACCTGTTGTTAGATCCCTATACCAACTTGGATAAGTCTATTTTTGCTGTATTCTCTTAACACATCTTCTACAAAAAAAATATATAATCACATACTAGGAATAATCACCTGGAAATATATTTCTAAAAAAAAAAATTCTAAAAGTAAAATTTACAGGTAAAAGAATATATGTGTTTTAAGTTTTTATAGCTCTACCACAAAGCTTTAAACATTTTCCCCCATTTTTTAATAAGGGGAATGTATTTATTACCTTATAAAACTAAAAATTTATGCAATTTTTTAAAAGTGCTACTTACTCACCAAGAAAGTGCCTGTTTCTACTCTACTGCTTATAAACAGAAGTTACTGAAGAAGAAAGGAAGAAAATATGCCCAAAGGATAATATGTTTCATTTTGCCAAAGGGAAAAGATAAATGAAAAGGACATCATATCCATTCATTGACCTCAAATATCTCATACTATTGCACTTAGATATTTCTTGAAAAGAAAATTTTAAAACTGTCAAATTTCCTTAAACAAAGGAAAAATAAAATTTATATATACTAGAAAAACATACATGATGGACATTTTTAGATTATCAGGAACAACACACATCATCCTAACAGGAGTATTCTGGCTGAGAGTAAAAGCAAACAGGCCCCCAAAACACCACTTGTTTAGAGGATCCTCCTGTGCCAGGATGATCTGTCAACAGAATGAGCAGTCATACCACAACCTGCCGGAATCTGCACAGCCTGAACACTCTCCAGAAAGCCAACCTTCCTATAATATTCCAGAACTGTAACTAAGATGCCTTAGTTCCATAGACTAGCTCTGAAAAATTGTTCATATGTTTCATAACTGCTATGAAACTGCTTTTTGAAAACTATTGTATTCTAGAATGTTTTTTAGAATCAGGCTTATCAAAAATTTCACTACCAGTTTAAAAAAAAAAAAAACTGCTTCCTATGCTTTAACTGTACTTAGCAACATATAGCCATACCCCATGAAACAGATATGAACATAACCATCTTATACATTTAAAACAAAGTCATAATGTTAATAAAATCCTTTTCAAGAAGAACCTGAAGTGAAATATGCACCAATAAAAAATAAAAATAAACATAATAGCCAAGTGAAAAAAAAAATACCTAGGGCAGGATTGAAGGGATACTTCCAGGTTTTTCCATATGGAAACAAATAAATAGGTTTTGTTTAATTTTTTTAAATACCTAAAATAACCATTCAGAATGGAGTCATTCTTTGAGAAATGGGATCTTCTAAACATTGACTAATATTAGTCTAGAGATGACCAGAATCACCTAGTCTTGATGCCAGAATAACTTGAAATTCACCCACCTGGAAGCTCTACAGTTGGAGTGATAGACAAGTAGACATAAAAGCCATGAAGATGAGGGCTTGCCTGCAGCCATGAGAGTAGTTTGTGGCCATAACTACAACCCAAGTCTCTTGGCTCAAAATCTAATACATGATTATTCATCATGCATCATTCTAGTGTGTGGCTCCCAAACTTGTCTACATATTGAAATCATCCAAGGAGCTTCAAAATTACTGATATCTATGTTTCACCTAGATTTGTATATCTGGGCTCTTACATTTTAAAATGAATCCAGGTGACTCTAATATGCATTGAGGTTTGGGAACTTGTATATAAAACACATCAATAGGAGAATTTAACCCAAGCTCCTGCTTTTTTTTTTTATAATTTGAAATTAATCAGATTAAAGAGATTTTTACTCCCTTAAATTCCCATCTCTTTTTAGTCATGTTGATAGACATAATTTTTTCCTATTTCACTAATAATCACTAACAACCTATCCCTAAGGCCTTCCTCCTAATATATTGTTTTTAATCCACTGAATTTTACTATATGTAAGTTTTACTTCAAAAATCTGACATTAGCTGGGCAACGTCGTGCATACCTGTAATCCCAGCAGTTTAGGAGGCTGAGCCTCAGCAAAAGCGAGGGGTTAAGGACTCAGTGAGACCCATTATCTAAATAAAGAACAAAATAGGGCTCAGGATGTGGCTCAGTGGCTGAGTGTCCGGGAGTTCAATCAGTAACCGCCCCCCCTCCCCAAAACAACTGACATTAAAAAATGAAAGAAGTCTTTGTCATATATTTCCAAGTTTAAGATGGTCCTCCAAACTTTACAATATTTTAGACTGTACGATCTTAGAATCCAAAAGAATCTTTTTAAAAAAATATTTATTTTTAGTTATAGGTAGACACAATATCTTTATTTTTATGTGGTGCTGAGGATCAAGCCTAACTGCCTAGTTGCTCTACCTCTGAGCCACAACACCAGCCCCCTCCCCCCAAGGAATCTTAAAAGTTATCTAGTATATATGTCTGATCACCTTCAATGACATGTAAACTTGCTGCCTCCTATGTTGATTCATTTCACCTTTTGTAATTCTGCTAGAATGTTACTTGACTTACAATATAACATATACATTCAGGTATAACATAAACAAACACATATATTCATAGAGGTAGACATAGCCACACACACACCAATATATTCCTTTAGTTTCTACCCACTCCTAGGTTTGTGCTTTATTTCAACTGGGTGAGTTAGTGAGCCAGTCAAATTATTTCTTATTTAAAATCCTCTAAATGTACCTCGTACTTATGTTTTTCAAACTTCTTGCTCTTGTCCTGAAACTTGGAAATTTTAATAGTGTTTCTATTTTTTTAATGTTTTAAAATGCATTTTATAAACTTGATTGGGTACATCTTCTTAATAGTAATTGGCATTTATTTCTCCCTATTTCTCTGAATCAATCTTCAGCTCATTGCTAATTTAGAAATCTCTTTATTATGAAACTGCATTTTCCAAGGATTATGACCTCTTTAAATAACTCAAAGCAAGGACCTACAAAGGTAGTGGCGAAGCAGAATGACATATCAAAGCATAGACTCACAAAAATATAGTTTTCAAAATGCTAAAGAGCTACAAAGATCATTACTATTTCCCCCATTCAAAGACCTGAAGTCACACAGACAACTATGTCAACACACAGATGACACATGGAGGTGGGGGGAGACAACATCATTGCATACTTTTATAAGTTTTAATTCAGTGTGCTAAGAGGAATGCCACACTGGCAGTAAACAGTGACATAATCAGGTGAAAATGATTCTGCTTTCCTCCACCTGTTAGACATCTTTTATGTATCTTCAACTAGAAATTTTTGCAGATTGTTTCACCTACATTTGTAGATTAATGTTTTTACTAAAATTTCCCCCAAACTATAGCAACTATCTTTAACTACTATATGTTCTAAAATAGTATTCCAAAATTATGCATTCATTTTGCAGAAATTTTAAAATACACTCAAAGAATCAAACATTTTAATAATGTTAGCATACTGCAATCCTAATTTCAGTTCTGACCATTAAAAACTTTGTAATTGTAGTACAGACATTTGCAATAATACATTGACATTGCATATTCACCTATTTATATAATCCTCAAAGCACATTATGATAGCATGTTCACATTCAACTAGTTAACAAACAGAAAAAGCAAACTTTAACTCACCAGACTAAATCCCAGAAGATGTCACTGTACAATTTTCAAAGAGTCCCAAAGGAGCACAGGCATAATAATTTTTCTGTTCTACTCCAGATACTAAACATGAAATACAAAAATAAACCTGTAATTTAACAAGTAACACAATTTACAAAGCAATTATGTGCATTCTAACTGCAAAACAGGATGAAACTAGCAGGCGGTAGTACCAGGTACAGATTATATAGAATATAATAACTAATTAATTCAATTAAAAAGTAATTTTGAGTTTATTCAGCTAAATGAATCCTCAAACATGTTACCATGCTTGTTCCCGGTATTCTGCTGGTAAACTGTACCTACAGTCTAAGAGTATCTAATGAAGCTAAATAAAGATACAAGAAAAGTTAGGGGTTTACCATGTTCCTTTTACCATCCTAGTCCTATTGCAGTTACCAGATTAACAGTATTCTATAGGAAAACAGAATGCTGAGGCTGGGGTTTAAGAAAGCAAGGGAGGAGTGGGGATCTTTGTGCTGGCCTTGCTAAGAACTCTCTGTCTCCTGACCTTGCATAAATAGCAATCTTTAAAATGAGGCCAATAATACCACCCTTCCTCCCTAATACAGCTGTTACATGGATCAAATGAAATGAGGTAGGTGAACATGTTTTGCATGCTGCAAAGCCCTTTACAGATGTGTGATGTTATGATTATGCAATTAATTTTTGGTGTCTACTCATTTGAGCCATATATAGCAACAATAAAAATTCTTTATAAGATTGCTGTGAAGTAAGTGATTGGGAAGCTCTTGGAAAATATTTTTTAAGACAGAGAAAAAACTTGTTTCACTTCTTTTCAGTTGCTACCTTACTTAAGGTTTCTAGCATCTCCTCTGCGCCTTTCCCCTCTTAACTGGGGAATTAATGTGTAAGAGAATCTATCTTTATCTCCTGACTCCCCTGTTAATTGGGTTAATGTGTTGAGATCAAGAAAATTCTCCAAAGCTCTTTTCCACCTGTAAAGGTTTCTTTGGTTGTTGAGAATTCGTTTATTGTGTTCAACTGGGGGAAAGGAAGCTGGAGTGGGGGGGCGGGATTAATGAGTTGATTGATTTTACCAATGCAGGCACAGAGCTGGAAAAGTGTTAACAGAACTGTACAGCATTCTCAAACTGAAGAGAAACTATAAGGGAAAAGGCAAGGAGGTTGTCACTTGATTATTTTTCTATCTAACACAGATAAATTTTAGCCAAAGGAAATGGGTAATTTACTAAATTAATGGTATTTGTTTCTTTAGTTCCAGAAACTGGAAGGAGTTCATGCACCAAAAACATCATTCCAAAGAACTTGTGTTGATCAGCCTTTGGAATTTCACTGGATGTGAATAATGACATGTTACCTTTCACTATTTTGAAACTATTTTCAAAGTGCGTAACCAAGAAATCTAGATAATTAAGAATTGGTTCTAGCTCAACGACGAAACCTCTGGTTTTAACATAAAGTGAATTTTAATGTAGCAAAAATAGACACCTATTGGTAATTTTTTTTTACTTTATATAATTACCCCCAAAGAGTTTCCTAAATATTATCATTATAAGGGTCAGATTGATATCTACAGTAAGTGGATTTTCAATGGGGAAACCAATATTCTTATTTTTTCTCTATGCCAAAAAAAGTTATTTATGGCATTTAATCTTCATTCCATGATAGAAGTTACTATCCCCACTTTAAATATCTGATCAAAGGATACTATTTGAGAGTCAGTGTAGGACTGAACTGAATCCCACCTGGTCTGGCTCCAAAGCCCACTTCCTTGTTTTCATGCCTCTGTGGCCTCTGGTCAGTTATAAACACAACCTTTTAAAATAACAATCATGTTTCTGAAAAATGTGTATTTATTCATTTTAAAAGTGGAATCCTATCTTAAATGTTTGGCGAGGTACTTTATCTAAAAGCTTAATACCTCATTTGTGAAATGGTTGGGGGAGGTAGTTTTTACTACTTGCTCTAAGGTTATTTCTAACTTGAAAAACATTAAGACTTTAAGATACATAGTGGAGGGTATTATACAGAATCCTTCATAAATCATGGACTTCTTAGAAATTCCAAGCTATTTTTTAAATCATAAACTATAAGGCAGGGGGGGAAAAAGTTTCAGTCAATACTTGCTGGTTATACAGTTGGGCCAAATATAGATAAGTATTTTCATTTCACTTTTCAGTGCTACATTTATCACAAAGTAAGACAGATTTCATTTAGAGTTTTACAAATTTAGACTGAAAATTAAAGTGTAGTAACTGATTGTCCCTGTTATACAGGTGCCAAGTCAAGAATAGAAGACAAACAGTACCCAAGGGAGCAACTCAAGGGAAACCAAGGTGAGACACTCCACTCCAGTCCTGGTGTTTACTCACACCACTCTCTCTGCTGTGTATTAACTGAGTATGCCTGACAGGCACCAAGAGGAGGAGGCAGACAAGGATGGTGAAAAAGAAAAAAAAAAGTGAGGTAAGAAATCACAAAATAAGACAACAACAACAAAAAACCTCCTCTGTAAGAGATTGCCTATAAAGAAATCTACCACAAAATTATACTAAGGGTTCTACCCCCATCTCCTATAAACAGGAATTAAAAGATGGTAATATAAATGTCCCCCCCAAATGTCTTTCCAATGACACCCATTCTTAGTATACTTTAAAAACATATCAACCTCTAACACTTGCAGATGGCTATGGCCTCATCCTGGCATGAAGGATTGGAAGGGTATCTATCAATGGATCTCCTGTCACCAGCAGCAAGAGGAAGGTCCTACATGAAATTCTTAGATAGGCACTAAATGTTACATAGAAACAGATTGAAGAAAGTAGAGCCAAGGCTAAAGGACACAATGTTTCCAGCAAAGAGAAGCTGAATCAAACAGAGAGCCCAAGGTCACTATCCTGTAAACAATGAAAAGTAGAAAAATTAAGGGCAGCTACAAGCTGCCCACAAGCATCTGGATAGGGAAGCCACAGATGACTAAGCCAAAGGCACCCAACAACCTACTACAAATGAAGATTCTACAAATAGAAAAGTTTGCAAACATTAACTAGCAAGTTGAGTCCAATTTCTCAGGTAAGGAGATAAATATGATCACAGTTAAAGAAGAAAGTCCTTCAAAAGTAGATGTGATTGTATGCCTTCATTCACAGTCAGTACCCCCTGGCATGATTATTTATAGTTACTCCCTTTAACTCTCAAAAGTGTCCCAGAATGGCAATTATATTGTTATCCTACTCAAATGTGATACATAGTTATATAAAGGCAATGGATTTGTTTTTTTTTTTTTAAAGGAAGAAACATCTCTTTGCTTGTACAGTGGCTTTCCACCAAGTCTGAGGAAGACTTTTTTGTACCCACTCAGGAATTCAAATGTTCACTTAGTCATTCAACAATATCTCTTGAATCTTACTAAATATCTCAGCAAATATATATCTCACAGACTGGGGCAAATATAAAAAGTGGAAACTCAGGCCAAAGAGAATAACACACAAAGAAATGGAAATACATAAATCTAACACAGAGAAAAGTAAACTTGAATAATACCAAGAAACCAGAAATGAGATTTTTTTCTCCCAAATAAAGGAAGCCTACATTGAAATGTTCAGGTCCCCACAAAATCCTATACACACACCCTTAAATCTGAGGCTTCAGCAGAGGCCCATGACCAAAATAAGAAGAAAAAAATTAAAAATCTGTTATTGAAAAATGATAAGGTTATCAATAGGAAAGCCACCACACACCCATTTTGAATTTTGGTAAATAAATCTCACTAATCATTAAAGATAGCACTAAGAAAAGCAAGGTGAATTTTAGGTCAATCAATTAGTAGAGTGGAAGTGAGGTTTAATTCTTGCTTCCCAAACTTTTTTTTTTTTTTTTCTTTATGGAAACAGTATTTCTCACTGTGGCTATTTAAGAAGAGGCCATTTTTTTTTTAAAGCAGTTTGAAGAAAGTACATTTTTTTAAAAAAATTCCATTCAGACTAGTAGAAATATTTTGTAATCTTAAAGACTACTCTAAAACAAGTAAGGGAGAGATGCACCAAAATATCCCAAATTGGAAAGAAACAAAATGACTAATTACCAAAGTAAAACATACAATGTGTTTTTTAAAAAACAACACCAAAAAGTTAATCTGTACCTACATGCTCATCTTAGAGAATACTTTCAAATAATCTCACTTTACCATTTGCAATTTGCAAAAATTAAATCATCCAAGGTTTTAAAGAAGAGTTAAGTAGGGTGTGACTTTTCTAAAACCATCCTTGACCTTACAAACAAACCATTAACTTCACCAACATCGTAAGACAAGCCATAATTGGTTCAGTAAGACAAAAAAAAAAAAAAGTGTTTCTCTTTCTAGTATCAGTTCTTTTAATAGCAACTCCCTTTAAAAAAAAATGTGGCATTCATTTTCATTCCATTTCTGCTAGTAAAAATTAAACCAGGTTACTAATATCTTCTTACCAGGTGAAGTCATCCTTCTACATTTAGAGAAAATATTCAGTTTCACTGCAAATATGACAGACAATAACTGGAACTGTACATTTACACACAGTCTTTATAAGAAATCTGCGTCTTCCAAACATAATGAAAGGGAAAGGTGTACACGGAGGGACTAACCTCCCAAAGGAAAGCTTAAAGCCAGGTACTCATTTTGATAGCCTGATGACATAAATCAAACTTCTCTCAGGTAGAAATAAGCTGACACCCCCCGCCCCACCAACTACAACTCATCAAAGAAATTTTAAATCATATATATAAAGTTTTATTATTCCAACTAAGCCAAATATGTTTGAGTTAATATTAAAAGAGCTCTCCAAAATTTACGGAGATACACAGAAAATAAGCAACTTCACTGTTACGCAAAGTCAATAAATGTATCTTATATTGTGGAATAATTAACACTAAAAGTCTCAACCACAATTAGATAAACAAAAACTGGTCGAAAAACATTCTACATACCAGTGCATATCAAATTATGAGGTTCCTGTGCTCATTAACTCTTACCTTTCACCTGAACATTTAAAGCTTATAATGCACAGTTACATAATAAATACAAAGAAATATGTGAACTACTCATTAAACAGTCGTGTTCGCATAAATTGTGTCCTTGAATTAATAAAGTATCCAAAACTTCTGCAATAATAACCAACACTGTATTCTGAAATGACTGGGCAAATAAACTTTGGGACGGTGTCATTTCTATTTCCCCTTGTCTATTCTGCTTTACAGGATTGAAAAGAAAAACAAAGTAACGAACAACCCGAAATTATAGGCTAGTTTTTGAAAAACATAATGTAAAATGAATAGTTTAGTAACGTCAGAAACATTGTACAAGAACAGTTCTTTCGGCTAGGAGTGGCAAGCACACTACAAAATGCTACTGCCTCCATTCTTCATTCTCTTTGAATGATGAAAAAGTTCCCAGCTCCCGTTTTACCTGTGCACCACAGCCTCACACATAGGCATAAACACACAGAAATCTTGGCTCGACACAAATCACTAACCCACCCGGTGCACACTGGCGTGGGTGGAGAAGCAGGGAGTCCCTAAGGATGTGGAACACTTGTAAGGGGAAAAGGACAGGGCCACCATTCCCTTCGCGTTTTTATCTCCATTCTGGCAGAGATTTGCAGATTCCACCGCTAGAGAGAGTTTGGCAGCTTCACAATGGGGCCGCTACTCAAGGTCTGACTGCTGCCCGCTTCGAAATCCCTTTCCTACGCTTACCACCCGCCCCAAAGTCCACCCGCGACAGGTGGGGCGAGGGCGGCGATGACCAACGACATCTGCCGCTTTCCTTTCTGGCAAGCTCCGGGCCCAATCCACAGGCGCGCACAGGGCCACAACTGCCCGTCCACCCCAGCCGCACCAGCGGACTCGGACGGCCTCGGCGAAGGTTGCAGCACGGGCTAGGAGGGCTGGTGAGATAAGGCCCTGGAGGCTCACCCCTTAAGCGCTATCTGACCCGGGCAGTGGCACCCTGCGCACCACAGAGGGCGCGGCCAGAGGCGCAGCAGGCCTAGAAAGAGCTACTTGTCAAAGGGGTCCCCAGGCCTGCTGCCCCGCAGTAAGGGCACCGCGGCCGAGGCTAACACGCGCGCCAACGCATCCAGACTTCCGCACCGCGGCACAGCCGGAGAGGCGCTCGGGTTCGCTGAATCCCCGCACCTCCCTGGCGAGCGCACGCCGCGCGCACACGGGGGCGCACGCCCCCGCACACTCACTCACACGCGCAGCACACTCACGGCGTCTCCAGCCCCACCCCTGTGCCAAGGACTGCGGGCTCCCAGCACCAGCGCGGGCCCCACCCAGTTCACCCAGAGCTCAGAACCCTACACGGGTGCGGGGGGACCGGCCCGCCAAGGCCAGTGACACTGAGGTCGCACCGCCACCCATCCCGGAGGCCAGCCCGGCCGGGATTCCCCAGCACTGCGCATACACTGCGCGCCCGGCCCGGACACGAGGCAAAGAGGAAGGGGCGGCGCCGTGATTGGGACTGGCACCAAGGATCGGTGACTGGGGCAACCCTCCACCATCACAACCACCCATCACCACCACCTTTTCTGCGGCACAAAAGGTTGCAGATGGAGCCGCGGTCCCCTTGCAACCTACCAGTGGCCTAGAGCTCCACTGCCTCCTCCGTGCCCGGGACCGCGGACCCAGCGACAAGGGCGGGAGAGGTGCAGGGCTGCGGCACCGAGATGCGGGCAGAGGCCGCCAGCCAAGCCAGCCGGGTACCCTCTCCTCTCCCAACGCGCTCGGCGCCAGCTACCGCCCCGCGTAGTCCCCGCCTCCTCCTCCGCCTCCGCCTCCTCCGCCCGCCTTCCCGCCTCCTCCCTCTGGCTGCAGAGGCACAGCCTGTCAGCGCTGAGCCCGCCTCCTGCGCCCAGCCCAGACACCAGAAGGCTGGGCGGGCGGGAGAGAAAGGCGCTAAGAGGCCTAAAGAAGTTGGTGGGGGCGGAGAAGGGGGGCGTTACTGAGTAGAGAGGGAAAGAGGAGCGGTAACACCCCGTCCTCAGTCCAAACACTACTTTCAACTGGAGAGTTTCAACTTACAGGCCTGGGAACGCAGAGCCTTCTCCAGTTAAGTGATGTGCTCAAATTTGTCGTTCGCTAGTCTCTGCTAAAGGCTCAACACTGAACAGAAATAGAAAAGACTGGAAGACCATGAAGTTATATGTCATCTTTAAAAACTATTAAATATCCATTAAATGTGTGTGTGTGTGTGTGTGTGTGTGTGTTGGGGATGGGGGTAAAGTTCATATTCTGATTGGCGTAACTATTTTTGAATCTGGACACTTGATCTTTTCCATTTTTGTAAGAAATTATTTTCTTGATCAAGATTATCTTTATGCATATCTCTGCCAGACTGATTCAGTTCAGTGATAAGAATATTTACTGCCATTTATTTAGAGCTCACTATAGGCCAGGTCTTTTTAAATGCACTTCCAAGTTTACATCTCTCAACAATTCGGAAATACATTTTAAAGATGCAGAGAATTTATGTCACTTCCTTGAAGTCACATACCTAATAAGTAGCTGACTTGATGTGAATTCAGAGTGTGGACCCCAGAATTTATAAATGTTGTAAACTTAGGTACCAGTCACAATCTCAAACCAAGAGTTCGTTGTTTAAAAAGCAGCAATAATGCTTTATCTGAAGATTAAAACAAATAAAATTTTGGTGTACATTTATACAAATTCAAAGAGCACTTGTTCCAGAATCTATATATAATGTCCATGATAATACAAAGGTTAATAAATATAAACACACCAATTTCACCAGTAGGCTGCTCAGACAGAAGACATTTTGTAGTAGGGCTTTTTGTGTGACCTAAAGTAAGCATGGGAAAGTAGAGGTAAGAGAATGTTTTCATGAATGTTCTCAAATCAAATTTGGAAACATAGATTATTGTTTTCCAACACACACATAACATCTCAAATATAAAACAGAGCACAACATAGTCTGAGTGGACTTTTCCTTTCCATCAGTACCTTAACACACTGAAAGTTATTTCAGGTTTTAAACTGTTCGACACAATAGTTTATTGTTCTGGTGATCATTCCCATAAAATCAACTCCAAAACATTGTATATTTTATTTTCGGAAACTTAATTTCATTTTTTCCTATCTGAAATCATATAAACTTTTCAGGAAAAATGCCTTGTACTTGCCCTTTGTTCTGAAAGTTTGGCAGTGTTCTTTGGCCAAAAGCAATAAAGTTCTGACTTGCCACTTAGTTTATTAGGCTCACAGCTAGTCCTCCTGAAAGGACATTATCTCCAAATTGCCTCCCTTTCTGGGTGGTACTCTGTGCTTCCATCCCAGCCCTGACACTTCACCCAATCAAAACTTGGGTCAGTTGTTGAGTGTTACAAAGAATACCTAATAAACCAATTCACCAGGCAATAATGGCTGATAATAGCTTTATGTGTGGCCTCATCAGGGATATGTCTGTGCCACCTAAAGACTGTGACTGAGTACTATCTTAAGGAGATGGGGTTTGAGCTGCAAGGACTGTGGCTGAGGGGGATTTGTTGGGAATAATGCAGAAGTCCTTCCCAGAATTCTTTTTTGTTCTATGAAGACCTAGTCAATCTACAAAGAAAAAAAAATGACACACTAAAAAAGATCAGGCCCAAATATAGAAGTGAACCTGTGATCTGAACAGCTTCTGAACCTGAGAGTTCACATGCTCCATCTCAAATGTCCCTTGTATAGTTTTATCTTTGCCTCAAGTCATCCTCTTTAAATCACTTTAAAATGTCAGTTGTCTGGGAATGATTATACATTGATGTAAACAGTTTCACTTAGCAATAAAACCAGCTTGAGAGAATAGGATAGATGAACTTGATACCGACATAGTGATATAAAACAGAAACTACCAAGACAGGTGTGCAAGAAATACCACATCCCCTTTTCTACAAGTCAACCTGTTTCAAACAGAGTCTAACCAAGAAAACAGAGACCACTTCGAATATCTACAAACAGGGATAACTGAAAGCAAGGATTTGGTAACAGGGGGATGGAAGATCTCAGAAACTAAACATGGGGATAGTGAAGTAATCCAGAAATTAGTAACCATAGCCCCTAGCTAGGGAAATAAGAGAGGAGGCAGGGTTACTGGAGCCCTGGGGCCAGGCAGTGTGGCCAGCTAGTGGGAATTGCTGCATAGAAGAGACACAGTCACTGCCAAAGCAGCATCTATGGCAGGGGAAGGAGAAAATGTACCACAAATTCTCTTCTCCGCCTTCTGATTCCCTGCCAGTATCTTCCATTGGCCAAACCCGTAAGCAGCTGCCATAAGAACTAGGGAAACAGGATGCAGGAGTCTGCCCACCAAGACACCAAAAACAGGGTAAAACACAGAATGTGAATGTGCCAAGTTTCAGCATATCCTTTTATTTCACTTTCAAGGCTTTAATCTTTCTTCAGGATTTCCTCCACTCCCTTGGGTAGAGACAAAGTTCCAAGGGCATATACCATTCTGTGCTATGAATGGGTGGTGGTGACAGGGAGTGGGGGAAGGCCCTTTGCCTTTTACTCATCTGTCCACCAGAGGTTTCTTTCATATTCTCTTAGAACTGCCACCTATGGCCACATGCTGCATAGACCGGATGGCTCTGCCATACATATCTGGTTCTTCTTTTCAGCTCTTCCTAGCTCCAGCACTTCTTGAGGCCAGAGAAATATTGGAGGTCTGATACCGTTCTGCTAAGCCTCACACATCTTCAGTCATTCATACTGAAGGGCTCATGTGACATGCTGATCTCTGCCTCTTCTGTCCAGATACAGAAGGATCTCTTCTTAAGGAAAGGTTTTCTCTTCCTTTTGTCTTTTCCAGACACTCTTCCTTTGCCAGCAAACTCTTTCCTCTCTCTAGGCCATAGACTGTTGGCAATAAAAAGAAGACAAAAGAATAAATATTCTGTTAGGCAACTCCTCTATGCCCTGTTACACATCTCTCCTGATGCAACAAACATAAGGGTAAGTACAAAATTTTTTTTAAAAAATCAAATATCAATGTCTCATCATATTATCCAACCCTAGAAGTATGAGACAGTGGGTACTGTGTGAACCAGATTTGAGGACAGCAGCATATCCATGTGGAGGTGTCTAGCCGGAGGTTGGAAATGTGAATGAGGTGATAGAGATAGACCAGATATAATTACTAGTGGATCTACTTCCATGAAGATGAAAACTTTAGGGGTAAGGAAAAGTCTTTCTTCTAACAAAGGAGAGCTTCAGGAAGGAGATGCGCACTGCTCTTCAGCTCACTTTAGACGACACGTAACTCAACATTCACATCCCTCTTGTTTATCACTTGAGCCTGTACACAGTTGTTCCCTAATCATAGAACATTCTTCATTCCTGCCTCTGAGTCCAACTCGTTTCCACCCATTCCCCTGCTCTCAGTGTAGATGTCACAACCTCTGGGAAGAGTGATTTGATTCTTGATTACTATCAACATTTGTCCTTTCTTCATCTAACACTTTCCACAGAGTGCTGAAACAGACTGTCTCTCCCTCTGGACTCTGCGTTCCCTTTGGACATGAACTATGTCTAACCCCCAAAGTAAGCCCAGAGACTGACATATAATAGATGCTCATTAAATTTTAGTTTGTTTTAATAGAAATAAGGGGAAGAAGATCCTGCAGTAAAGCTGCTAGAGCCAGCTTTTATCTGAGTCAGGAGAACTGATTGCTAAATTTTCAGGAATGTTGCAAGCTGGTTCTTAAATCAGTTATGGAGGGTATATTTACACTATGGAAATTGGCAAACACTATGAACAGGGCTCCCCAGCTCTCTTTAGTCTCCCCACCCACCTCCAAAAGCGAGGTTATAAGCATACTCCAGATGAGGGTCAAAGGTCCCTCCTGTGTACAGAGTAGCAAGGTAGATCAGAGAATTAAATTATGTGACTTCCAAAATATTTTTTTTCATAGAGCAAAGTATAATTAGAGTTCCTTAATTTGCCTGGAAAGTTCTATTTGACTTTTAATTATGTTATAAAAATAGGGAAAATAGAGGCAGAAAAGGAACAAGAATAAATTTGAAAGTAAATGTCATAAGATAGTGTAAATTATGTAAATGTCTTCTGGGTTTCAGCTCTGACAGCAGCTTGCTGTGGGTCCTGGGGTTGGTCACTAAATTATAAACTTCTTAAGAAACATCTCTGAGTTGTGTTTGTATATGAGTCTCTCTGAATACTTACACTGGCAAATAATAAGTACTCAAAAATTATCACCTTAATTTTGCTAGTTAAACTTTACTTCTCTTGGCCACAGTTCCTTCATCTGCAATTAAGAGATGAGACACAGGCTCTCAAGAGGGACTAATAAATAGCACCCATATTCCCTGCCTCATTCCAAATAAACAGATTAATAAGAAAAAGGCATATAGATGTAGCCAATTGTTTCTGTAAAACTAGAGGACATAGTTTAGTGTAAAATTACAATGGCCCCACTGTTGAGAGCCACAGCCGAAGGGGCCCCAGCAAACTTCCAGCTGCCAGCAAACTTCCAGCTGCTGGCTGATGATTAGCTCACAGCGGCCCCAGCAAACTTCTAGCTGCCTCTGCGGTGGTGCTCATTGGGCTGTTTCCCCGCCCTTTCAAACCCCGAAGCTGCTCATTGGGGGATTTTTTTTGGCTTCGCCCACACAACCCAGCCAATCGGCCTTAAGAGCAGGAGGAGTGGGGGAGGTGGAGAGGCTTGTGGGAAGCCGGTGGTGGCAGTTGGGCTCTGAGGGAATTCCTGAAGAGCTGTGTGGTGCGGGGTGTGTGTGTTCTAAAAATAAAGTTCGTTTCTTTTGACAAGTGGCTCCTGAATTGTGTCCAGCCAGACTGCGGCACCCCACTTAAAAAAAAAAAAAAAAAAAAAAAAACCTATAGGCAACTTTTGATCAGGCAGGCCTCCTCACATCATGATTCAGGAATTAAGGAATACTGACATCCATGTAGGTGCTTCATCCCCAAGAAGGCAAGGGCAGCAGCTAAGGAGAGCATGCCCAATTTAGTTCTCCAGTGAGATTACTTCTTTCCTTGGGAGGGATAGAATGAGGTGGTAGAGATAGACCAGAGATATAATTACTAGTAGATCTACTTCCATGAAGATGAAAACATTAGGGGTGAGGAAAAGTCTTCCTTTTAACAAAAGAGGGCACCAGAACATCTTCAGAATCCCTTCCAGTTCTGACATATTGAAGCATACCATGTGCCAGACCTGTGCAGGTAACTGAGAACACAAAGAGAAGACGAAACAGTGCTCTCGAGGAATTGAAGGTCAAGTAAATAAGGCAGACAAGTAATTATACAATTATAATTTAGTGTCATAATATTCTATGATTCTTTCTTTGATTTTCTGAAGATGTGTTTATATGGGAAAATGAGGCCCAAGACTCCAAATAACTGACATGCAAACTTGCAAAATTAAACTCCATGATTGTTTGAAGAGAAATTTTGGGAGTTTCCCTCCGTGGGGCCTGAGAATCACATAACTCTTTCAAATCACAATATTTTCATCATGGAAGTAAGTGAAATTAACAGTGTTTATCAATATTAATTGTTCTTAGTCAAGATGTGCCCAAAACACTGGTCTATGTAAACTAATATGAAGTAACTTCCAAAATAGAAAAGTAAATAAAAATAATGTATAAAACAATGGGTTTTATACTACATCATTGTGGGGAAAAAATGTTATGGAAAAAAATGTGATCTCTGTGTTAAATGAGACTTCTCCTGAGAAGATGGAGTAGATATACTTCTCCCTGTTCTTCCCACAAAATACAATGCAAAATCCTGGATGTTTCATATAAAACAAATGTAAGAAGACTGAAAGGAATAGAGATAATGACAAATCAACTAGAGGTTTTTTTGTAACATCTCCCTTTAAAATGGTTACAATTGTGAAATCACTGGATTTTCTTTTTGCCTCATATATAACAGAATTGATGTCAGAGAAGATAGCAAAAATAACAATGAATGAAGCTAGAAAAGAAAAAAAGTCTAACAAAATCTTACACTCTTTAGACAAAGGACAAGGAAAGGGGAAGACCACAAAGAAACTTTTAGATAATAATCACTCTATTCCAGTAAAACACACAAAATTTTTTCTTTTTTTTTTAAGAGAGAGTGAGAGAGGGGGGAGAGAGAGAGAGAGAGAGAGAGAGAGAGAGAATTTTTTAATATTTATTTTTTAGTTCTCAGCGGACACAACATCTTTGTTGGTATGTGGTGCTGAGGATCGAACCCGGGCCGCACGAATGCCAGGCGAGCGCGCTACCGCTTGAGCCACATCCCCAGCCCATACACACAAAATTTTTTCAATTGATTAATTAACTTTAAAAACTATGGCCCAGTAGAAACCAAGTGGAAAGCATGAACTTTCACCTTTGCTATGCTGTGGGCATTTCAACACCAAAACCTCACTGGTGTCAGAGAAGGTTAACTGAGAAGTAAAATAAATTTCTCTCCCTTGTGGTGTTAGTGGGAGCCCCTGGGAAGTCTATGTTTCCATTCCATCTAGTGGCACAAGGAATTCTTTCCACTTCCTAGTTGGGTAGAGTCAGAGGAGGTCGAGTGATGTTAGTGAAAACACCTTGAGGAGCAGTAACAAAGCAATCCTGACGTTTTCCACGCAGGTGGCATCAACAGAGGCTTGTTGGAGAGCCAGATTCCTGCCTAACCCACCTCCCCAGAAGTGATGAGGAGTTCACTCATTCTGGTACCAACAAAGGTTGAGTGGAGAACCTGGACATTTATTACCACCTGCACTTTCCCTTGTCCTGCCAGAGGTGCCCAGAGAAGTGCTGAGGTCAGAAGCTTAAATAAAACCCAACATCTCACAAAATTTTCAAGTTAAAGATCATTCATTAAAATCAGAACAATCTCAACTTATGAAAAAAGACAATCTATAGATGCAGTGCCAGCATTGAGGGGACACAGATTTCAGAATTATCTCATAAAAATTTTTAAGCAATTACAATAAAAATGCTTTAACAAGCTATTATAAGAATGTTTGAAACACAGAAAATGAAGCAAGATGCAATGGTGCATTCCTATGCTGAGGTATGAGGAATGATTAAACCTAGGAGCAACACACCTTCACCACTCTAAAAATAGAAAGATTCATAGAAGAAATAGAAAGTCCAAGCCAAAAGTCAAGCATAATAGGGCAAGCGTATAATTCCAGTGACTCAGGAGGCTGAAGCAATAGAATTGTAAATTCAAGGTCAGCCTAAGCAACTTACCAAAACTGCCTCAAAATAAAAAATAAAAAGGGCTCTGGGGATTTAGCTCAGTGGTAAAGTACCTTTGGTTCAAGCTCTAGTACTGCTGCCCTGCCCACCCCCACCCTAAAAAAAAAAAGAAAAGAAGTCTCAGCAAAGAAATAGAAAATATAATGAGAAATGAAAAGAAAATTTTAGAACTGAAAAATACAGTAGTGAACTAAAAAATGCAATGGATGAGCTCTAAATCATAATGAAGATGACAAAGGAAATAATTTGGGAAGTAATTATTTCAGAAAGTACCATAAGGCAGTAGAAATTATCCAATCTAAATAACGTAGGAATATTAGGCTAAGAAAATAAATAAACAAGAGGATTCTTGGGAATCTGTAGGACTATGAAAAAGGTGTAGCATTGATGTCATCAGAGTCTTGGAGGAGAGGAGAAAGATGACAGTGTTGATAACTTACTGTTAATAAATGTCAAACTCTTTCCAAATTTTGCAAAAGGCAAGCCAAAAGGTCAAGAGCTGAAAAATAATACTAAAGAGGAAAATCTTCCCAAAATACTCACTAAAACACATTATACACACATTTATGACAAAGAAATCCTAAAAGCAGCAGGAGAAATATTATAGTTCATCTATAACATTATGGTTCAGATATGAGGTGTCCCCCAAAAGTTCATGTGTGAGACAATGCAGGAAAGTTTAGAAGTGAAATGACTGGGTTGTGAGAACCTTAACCTAATCAGTGCATTAATCCCCAACAGGGATTAACTGGGTGATAACTGAAGGCAAGTAGGGTGTGGCTGGAGAATGTAGATCACTGGGGTTGGGGGTGTGCCTTTGGGATCTATATTTTGTTCCTGTGAGTAGGGTAGACACTACCCACTCTCTCAGCTTCCTGAAAGCCATATTCCCAGCTGCTTTCCTCTGCTACACATTTCTGCCTCACCTCATGCCCCATAAAATGTCAGCCACTTATGGGACTGAGACCTCTGAAACTGTGAGCTCCAAATAAACTTTTTATCCTTAAAATTGTTCTTGTTGGATCTTTTGGTCATAGCAGTGAAAAACTGACTAAAGCAGAGAAAAATAACTCAGATGATAGCAGATGTTTTATCAGAAGCTATGCAAGCTACAAATAATTTGCTGAAAGAAAAAAAACTATTATCTCAGAATCCTATACAAGCTAAAATATATTTCAGAACTGAAAGGAAAAAACAAGATATTTGCAAGTTAAGAACTAAAAGAATTTGTCAATTTCAGACCAACCCTAAACAAAAGATTAAAGAAAGTTTTAAACAGAAGGGAGACAATAAAAGAAGGAATTTTGGTACACCATAAATGAAGAAAGAATAAGTATGGTAAGTACGATAGAAGTTCCTTTTACCCTTGATATTTGATGGAGTAAGCTAATATTATAACACTGTCTAATGTGATTCTAATGTATATAGAGGATATACTTAAGATAGTTATAAGTAATGGAGGGTAAAGGAGGAAGAAAACTTTCAAACTTGAACTGACAATATGATAGCACCAGCAAACAGTAATAAATTGTGTATGAATAGTGTAATACCTAAACCAACCACTTAAAATCTCCACAAAGAGGTACAGTCAAAACATGTTATAGATTCCTAAAAACAGAACTCTAAAATTAATGCTCAATATACATGGGAATGCAAGAAAGGAAAAGAGAACAAAAAGGTAACAAAAAATAAAACAACATGTTTAAGCCTATGATATCAATGCTTACCTTAGACTGAGAGTGTAGCTCAGTGTGAGAGTGCTTGCTTTGCATATGTGAAGCTATAGTTTGATCTACAGACCACACACACACATACACAAATAAATTTACATTCAATATAAATAGCCAAGTACACAGTAAGAAAAGATTGGCAGAGTGGAATTAAAAGTCATTAAACTGTATCTACAAGAACATAATTTTGAATATAATAACGTAGATATAGGCAGGCAGGTTGAAAGTAAAAGGAAAAAAGATATATCATTCAAATATTATTGGAAACAAAGCAAGAATAGCTACACTGACATCAGATAAAGTATTCTTCTTAGAAAATAAAATTACCAGACACAGAGAGGGACATTACATAATGATAAAGTTGTCAATACACCCCAAAACCCAATGTATATACATCAAACAACAGAGCTAAAAGATATGGACTCAAAACTAATAGAACTAAAAAGAGAGATAGGCAAATATACAATTATAGTTGAAAACACAAAAAACATTTGATAGAACTAGACACTAAATCAGAAAGAATCAATAATACCATCAACCAGCAAGAATAAATTGGCATCTATGGAACATTACACAAGAATAGAAAAATGTAAAATCTTTTCAAGTACCCATTGAATATCTATGAAGGTGTATCCTGGTTCATAAAACAAACTTCAACAAATATAAAAGAATTGAAGTTATGCAGAGCATTTTCTTTAATCCAATGAATCAAGATGAAAGTCAATAACAGAAAGGAAACAAGAAAATATCCAAGTACTTGAGCAAAACATCACCTTTCTAAATAACACCTGGATGAAAGAAGGAGACTCAAGGGGGGGAAAAGAATTCATTCAACTGAATTGAAATGAAAATAGAATATACAGAATGAGTGGGACACATGTAAAGCAGGGCAGAGAGGGAAATTTATAGCACTAAATGAATGCACTAATTACAGGAAGAAAAACTCAGATCAATAATCTATGCTCTCATACCAAGAATATTTAAAAAAAGAAAAATAAAAAACTCAAAGGAAAACAAGTAGAAAGGACATAATCGAAATACTAACAGAAATCAGTGAAATTGAAGAAAATGAAAGAGAAAGTGAATGAAACAAAAATCTGTTTCCTTGAAAGGATCAATAAAATTGTTAAACCTCTAGCAAGAGTTACTAAGAGAGAAGACCAAAATGGGAATGACCCAATAAACCAATAATGGGAACACATCAGAGGTTATAAATACAGACCCTACAGATATTAGAATAATAAGAAAATATATGAAACTTTGCATTCAGAGATTTCAGAACTTAGATGACATTAACCAATTCTTTGAAAAGTATGAACTGTCACAACTCACCAATATGAAAAAGATAATATGAATAGTCCTATACCTCTTAAGGAAATTAAATTTATAATTTAAAACATTTCAAGTAAAGCCATCTCTGGGCCAAGATGATCTCTTTGGAGAATTTTTCCATATGTTTAAAGAATAATTAATATCAACAAAGTTGTTCTCACTCTCAGTCAACACAGTGTTGAAAGATCTAGTTAGTACAGTAAAGCAAGAAACAAAATGGAAGAAACAGAACTGCCTCAATTTGTAGATGACATATTATCTATATAAAAACCCCCAAGAAATCTAAAAACAGAACCAAAAAGAAAAATGCACACTAAAAAGTAAATTCAGCAAAGTTATAAGATACAAGGTAAATGTATAAGAATCTAGTTATGTACTAGCAATGAATATGTGAAGACCAAAATAAAAATTAGAGTATAACTTATAATTTCCAATCACTTCAAATGGCAAATACCTAGGTCTAAATGCAACGAATGTATGTAAGACTTGGGTGCTGAAAACTACAAAGAAAAAAAAAACTGATAAAAGAAATTTAAAAAAATCTAACTAAACTGAGAGATATTTGTGAATTGGAAGGCTTAATTAGTAAAAATGTCAGTTTCATAATCTATGTGGTGGCCACAATGATCTTGGCAAAGAAAAAGAAAGTGGAGGAATAAATAGACTGCATTTTAAAACTTACATAACTATCATAATCAAGGCTGTGTAGTATTAATGGAAGGGTAGACACAACCAAATAAACTAACAGAAATACAACAAACTGATTTTTGACATAGATGCCAAAGCAACAGAACGGAGAAAGACAGACATTTCAACAAATTGCAAAATAAATAAATAATTAAAAAATAATTAAAAAACCAACTTAGGTTTTACACAAAAATTACCTTAAAAATTACACCTTATACAAAAATTACCTCAAGTGAATCAGATTTCAATATAAAATGTAAAGCTTATAAAATACTTGGAATACAAGCATAAAACATTTGGAATCTGAGGCTAGGCAAACATTCATGGGTTTAACATGAAAAAAAATTATTCATTAAAGGAAAATTGATAAATTGGACTTTGTTAATATTAAAATCCTTTGCTCTACTTTGTCAAAAGGATAAACAGACAAACTAAAAACTAGGCAAAAATATTTGCAGACCACATATCTAAGGACAAGTAATTAGAATATATAATAAAGGTCATAAAATTCAACAGTAAAGAAGTCAAGTACTCCAAAAATGTGCAAAAGATAGTAGAGTCATTTCACTAGTAAGATCATATGGGTGGCAAATACGCATACAAAAAGATGTTCAAGAACATTAACCACTAGAGAATTGAAAGGTAAAACCACAAAATATCACCACTGACTCTCACAGTGACAACACCCAATGCGGATGAGGACATAGAGGGACTAAATCACCTGTACTTTACCAGTTAGAATGTAAAATTGTACAGTCACTGGGAAGCACTTTGGAAAAACAACATCTGGAAAATTAATTTGAAAATAATTAAACGTAATCACATAAGACCCAGCAATTCTTACCCTTCTAAGCATTTATTAGAAACAAAAATGTATATTTATCCATAAATTTGTACACGAATGCTCAGAACATTTAGCCTTACTCATAATGACTCCAAGCTAGAAATGAATAGATGTCCTTCACTAGGTGAAGAGCTGAACTGTAGAACATCTATATGGTGGCATTCATATAGATGTTCAATTAATGGGAACAAACTACTCATATTGCAACAACCTGGATGAATCTCCAGTGGCTTTTGCTGACAGAAAAAGACTAATTTTAAAAGACTAGGAATTACATGATTCTATTTCCATTTGCCATTCTGGAAAATGACAAAATATTAGAAATGGAGAATGGATAGCTGGTTGTCAGGAATGAAGCAGAAAATGGGGATGGGACGCAAGTACCTGTGGCTATAAAAGGACAATGTATGGCATCTTTGTGATTAATGTAAATATTTTTGTATCCTGGCTGCATCAAGATCTATATTCTGGTGTGGTATTATAGTTTTGATACTGTACTATGAAATAAAATTACATAGCACTATAATATGAATTATCATTGGGAAAAACTGGATAAAGAGTATAGGGGATCTGTTTTTTCCTATAATTGATTGTGGTTGTACATTTACCTCAAAATAAAATGTTATTTTAAACTGAAGTGTGAGAGAGAAGGGAAATTGCATGGTAAAGGAAGGAGACCCTCATTGTTATACAAAATTACATATAAGAGGAAGTGAGGGGAAAGGGGAAAAAAAACAAGAGAGAGAAATGAATTATAGTAGATGGGGTAGGGAGAGAAGATGGGAGGGGAGGAGAGGGGAGGGAAGGGGAGGGGAGGGGGGATAGTAGAGGATAGGAAAGGCAGCAGAATACAGCATACACTAGTATGGCAGTAGGTAAAAAAGTGGATGTGTAACCGATGTGAATCTGCAATATGTATACGGGGTAAAAATGGGAGTTCATAATCCGCTTGAATCAAATGTATGAAATATGATATGTCAAGAGCTTTGTAATGTTTTGAACAACTAATAATAAAAAAAGGAAAAAAAATAAACTGAAGTGTAAAAGCAACACATGTGCGCATTTAGAACTTAACTCTAGAATCATACCTAATAAGTGGAAAACACTGGATCTCATTAGGAAAGAAAAGTCTACGACTGGGGAACAGAGGCAAGACGTAAACTATTTACTAAATAGTCTTTCATAATTCTTAAATATTGATTATGTTAAATAGATGCCCATTCAAAAAATTTTTTAAATTTAATATTAGTTTAAATTCTCAGTCAAAACTCAAGGTTTTCCCATCGCCAACAGTCTTGTTAATTTGTTAACTTTCTAGTCTAAAAGTACATGTAGTGGCTTTTTATCCTTTTAATCATTAACCTACTGTAGTATTACAGCTTCTAGATCCTCCCAAACACAGCCAAAAGCTTAATCATTTTTAATTATGAAGAGACACTTCTGTAAGTTCATTCTTTTCCCTGAAAAAAAAGCAATGAAAATAATTTTTGTTCCTATTGTTGTGAACTATTGCATGTATAGGTCAGTTGAGCAGCCTTGACATCTTCTTTTTTTTTTAAAAAAAATATTTTTTTAGTTGTAGATGAACACAACACTTTTATTTTTATGTGATGCTGAGGATCGAACCCCATGCCTTCCACATGCGAAAGAGCACTCTACCACTAAGCTAAAATCTCAGGCCCCAGCCTTGACATCTTATGTCATCAAATTTCTTTACAAGATACGATGTGACATGGGGCAGGGAGGTGGCTTGCACAGTAAGTTGGTTGGGGCTAGCTCTCTCTCTGCAGCTGGCTAGTGGCAGGGCTGGGATTTGAACTCGGGCTAAGGGTCCCTGGAGTGTGTTGTCTTGGTGCGGTGGACTCCCCAGTAGGCCCGCCCTAGACACGCCTGTGACATGAAGTCCCGGTGGGGCTGGGAATGACTGATCACTGGCTCTCAGAAGCATGGCAGAGGTGCTATAGCAGCAGGGTAGAGATAGCATGGATTTTGAAAGCATAAGATTTCTATCCATGTGACCTTGTTCAAATGGTTTAACACTGTTTCCTCATTTCTTAAAGACTTAATAATATCTCTTTTTTTCCAGATTACTTTCAGTATTAATATAAGCTATCTGCAGTGTCTTCCAACAGTGGTGGCTCAAGAACTAAAATTATTGAAAGAAAAAAATTCAGTTTCAGAAAACAAAGCACCCACTGAGGTAAGCTAGAGGGAACTAACTGCTCTGTACAACAATGTCAAGTGTATCTCATCTTTTTGTCACAAATGCAATGTTATAGTCTATGGATTTAGACTCTTGTGGTCTGAGATGGCTGTGTGTGTGTGTGTGTGTGTGTGTGTGTGTGTGTGTGTGTGTTTCTTTAGTTATTTCTGGGAAGGGGGAAAATCATGACTATACCTTAAACCTTTGGATACTCCACATTTGTGATGACAAAGTCCCCCAGACTGACTTTTCTGCTGATGTTTCCTCCATGTTGTTCCAGAGTGAACAACTCAGAGGTTGAAAATATAGATGGTTGGAGATTATTTCATCTTATTGATTGCACTTTCAGAGAAAGAGTACAAAACTAGGGCAAGACAAGTCCCTGTGGGGGTCAACAGTAGAATTTTTCTAAAAAAGAGAGGGTCACATTTTGGAAGGAAAGTAAGAGAAGGCTCAAGAACAAGGGATAAATGACATATGCCCTTACATGTGACCCCTTGGAAGTGGTTGTCATTAACTTTCTGTTTCACCCATAGAGCTGCATTGATTGCTCGTGCTCTGGGGCATCTAAGCTGCATGGTAATGAAGTACTGGATTTCCCTAGTACACCAGTCCACTAGAGTCCAGCCTGGCACCCTTACTGTGGAGGACAGATGGGAGCCTCAAATGATAGAAAGCTACAGTGGAACTGGGGTGGTGAGGGGATGCAGAGTGAAGAGGCAGTTGCCAAGCTGAGGCCTCAAGAGTGGATGTGAAATGAACCTCCTCGTTCACACATCCTGTGGAGAAACTGACATCAGAAATGGGTGGAGGCAGCCATGAAGATTACACTCTGTGGAGGACACATTCCTTCTCAGATATGAAACTACCCTTAATGAACCAAGCTACAGTTCCTGCATTCACCTCTGCTGTTCTTTCCTTGGGTGCTTTGTTTCATCACAAGCAAACTTCCAAAGTCACAGGATTGACAGCTGCGTAGTCACCTAACCAAAGCTGAAAACAAATTGATCCGAGTACATTTTAACAGGTAAGTGCTTATTAAATCAATAGCTTGTCACTGGTAATATGCTGTATCTATGTTTGCATCCACCTAATTGAGGACAGCACAAAAAGAGACACAGTTCTATACATACTAAGCTAGTGCATATCCAACCAAACCTATAGATATATGTGATGTTTTCTTGATTTTTCAATATTGGTTTAATAGCCAAGGGTTAGATATGTTTCTAAAATGATTAAGGAGAATAAATTTTTAAAATAAGCCTTCATGTAAGTTTTCAGTTGCCGTTTCAAAGTCCCCATAATGGCATATTATAATATGCCATTAGTTGATGCACAATTTGCATGCACTAAATTCTTAATTCAAACTATAATTTAGTCAAAAGGACAATCAAATCATAGGACTTTCATATAATCATTTAAATAATAGTACACATATGTAAATATGCACCACAAGATGATTATCATTTCTTAAACTTCTTTAACAGACTTTTTTATTTAAGCCAAATATTCTCCCAAACTGTGCAGCAGAATTAATACATAGAAGACTCACAAGGATATAATGTACGGATCCCAGTGTTCACAAATCTCAAATTCAGTACATCCTTCTTGAAAAAGGTAGTCTTTTTACAATACTGAATTCTTCTTCTGTTGTACATGACAATGGTCTTGAATTCTTTTTGAGGGGTATATAGTTAAGGAGGACAAGGTAATATTTTAAAAAGGACTTTACAATTCCTTTTCTCTCTCATCCTATGCTACAGTTTGTTCAACTGAAAAGATCCATTCCCTAGAAAAAAATCACTGTCCAAGTCACATGAGATGAATTTGAAGTAGAAAATCCAGTTAACACTTCTCAAGGGAAATATTCTTGCTGGTACAGAAACCAGTGTGATATTAGTACTCTGCTTACTTAAAAACTGCACCTACCAAGGTAGGTTTGAATGGATTATTGAGATCTTATTGGCTCATTCCTGGACCACAATGAAGGCAAGAGCCCTAAGGTGTTCCCAAGTCCTTCAGTCTATTCTTTTGTAAGTATTCACTTGAATAAGCAGTTCTCTTACAGAGAACTCCTCAGCATTAACCCCTCTTAACTTCTTATAGAGACTTTTAAGGAAGTGGTACCTCCACTCACCACAAGTTAGCAAGTTTAACCAACACGTTACCATGTTAGGTACCATAAGCAAGCAGGAAAACTGTGACCTCCTTATAAGGCATCATAATTTCACATAATTACATTATTGATTGTTTTTGAAACTTCAGCCCGTCCTAATGACTCATCCGCCAGAATTCATAAATCTACTCTTTTTGCTTTTCAGTAACATAAACACCTCAGGGATGCTACCTTTTTAACCACTTCAGAGTCCCAGGCAAAGGAAAACCTTTGCACCTCTGTGTGGTGTTAAATCATCATTGGGTCAGGTAATAAGAGTTGATTCTTGAAATCACACAGAGCAAGCTTAAGGTTTGGCCCATAATTCAAATCTGGGGTGTGTATACATGGGGGCAGGGGCACAGAGATAGATCAAAACAGAAACAGCGAGAGGAGAGCAGAGCTATTGTTACCTTCCTGGAGAGGTTGCTGATCACCCTTCCTTTCTTTCTTTTTTTTATTTATATATGACAGCGGAATGCATTCACTCTTCCTTTCTTTAAACCCAGTATACCTTTAATCACATTTTGTTCTTGCCTTCCATTGCTACAAATCCTGGACTAGTAATTTCCTTCACCCTTACATCCTGGTGATGTGCCATCAGTAGCTCTGTGGTCCAGTTTCTTTGCTTCCTCAAACCTCTTATCCCCCAGGATACTTAGCTTAAGGCTGCCAAGCATTGAGCTCACCCATTCTCTAGGTCTTGTGGAAGGCACGGATCAGAGACCACAACTTTTTCCGTTTTTCTATCTCCAACATCATTTAGTGCTAGTACATAGTAAATGCCCAATAACTGTTGAGGGAGGGAAGGCAGGCTGGAAGGAAGGCAGAGAGGGAGGGAGGGAGGGAAGCACATTTTGTAAATAATTTGTCAAATAAAAAAGCCTTGGTGCTTGCATTTTCAGATATGGTATAAAGAGGTTGGCAGCAAGGAAATCCCAATATTTAGGCAATCAGGTCCAAGAATTTTCTTGTGTGTGTGTGTATGTGTGTGTGTGTGTGTGTGTGTGTGTGTGTGTGTGTGTATTTGTGTGCGTGCGCGAGCGCTTAAGAGAGAGGGAGCAAGACTAACACTTATTGGGATGGTAATGACAAATAGACAAATGTGATGAGGAGGATAATGATAATTCTTACCTAAAAATGACTTTTTTGTTTGTTCTTATTAGTTATAAATGACAGTAGAATATATTTGGACATATTATGCATTTAAGGAATATAACTTCCCATTCTTCTGGTTGTACATGATGTGGAATTTCATTGGTCATGTATTCATATATATGTATAGGAAAGTAATGTCCAATTCATTCTACTAACTTTCCTATTCCCATTCCCCCTGCCTTTCCTTCATTCCCCTTTGTTTAGCCCAAAGTACTTCTAATTTTATCTACCCTCCCCATTATGATTTAGTATCCTCATATCAGAGAGAACAATTAGCCTTTGGTTCTTTGGGATTGGCTTATTTCACTTAGCATGATAATTTCCATATTTTTTTCTTCTTTATGGTTGAGTAACATTCCATTGTGTAAATGTACCACATTTTCTTTATCCATCCATCTGTTGAAGGGCAACTATGCTGATTCCATAGTTTATGTGGTGCTGAGCTGCTATAAACATTGATGTAGCAGTGTCACTGTAGTATGCTGATTTTAAGTCTGTTGGGTGTAAACCAATAGTGGGATAATTAAGTCAAATGGTAGTTCCATTCCAAGTTTTCTGCTTTTCATATGGTTGCACTGATTTGTAATCCCACCAGCAATGTATGAGTGTACCTTTCCCCCTACATCCACACCAGCATTTATTGTTACTTATATTCTTGATAATTGCCATTCTGACTGGAGTGAGATGGTCTCTCAGTGCAGTTTTAATTTGAATTTCTCATCTACACTTTCTCCTGGATATAGCATCCATTGATGATTCTTAATTAAATGGATCAGAGAAGAGGCGATGGGTAGGTAGGTAGATAGATAGAGAATGTAAATGGGATAAAATGTTAAGAGTAGTCAAATTTAGATAAAGGCTATGAGAGAATTTTTCTTTGTACTTTTAAAAATATTCTGCATGTTTGAAATTATTTCTGAATGAATATGGTCACAAGATTTGTTGAAAATGGTAAATCATCTTTAAAGGGACTTTATTATATATATGTATATATATGACTATATATATGCATATATACATATGATATCTTTAAAGAGAATATATGGCTGGGGTTATGGCTCAGTGGTAGAGCACTTGCCTAGCACATGTGAAGGATTGGGTTCAATCCTCAGCACCACATAAAAATAAATAAAATAAAGGTATTGTGTTCATCTACAACTAAATTTTTTTTTAAAAAAAGAGAATACATATGTGTGTATATGTATATGATTAAATAATAGTTTAAACCCAGTTATAGTTTGGATATGGAATGTTTCCTGAAAAGTTCATGTACTGAAAACATGATCCCCAATGCCGCAATGTTTAGAGATGAGGGTTTTAAGGCAATGATTAGGGTTCTGATCAGCAAATGGATTAATCCATTGATAGCTGAATGAACTACTGGATGGTAACTATAGGCAGGTAGGTTGAAGGAAACAGGTCCCTATTGTATGCCCTTGGGCTATATCTTGCCCATAGCTTCTCTCTTTCTCTGCTTCCTGGCTGCTATGAGCTGAGAGGGTTTCCTTTTCTACAATGTTCTGCCTCATCTTAAGCCCCGAGCAAGGTATTTAGCCAACTATGGGCCAAGACCTCTAAAACTGTGAACCAAAATAAACTTTTCCTCCTCTAAGTTGGTCTTGTTGAGTATTTTGGTTACAGAGACAAAAAGCTGACTAACACAACCCCCAAATGATGTTAACAAGGATCAAGACGAGGAGGAAGACAAACAAGAGGAAACAGAAAGATAAAAAGCATCTGTTGAAGTGGGCTGAGTCAAAAAAGACAGTTTGGATTGATTTTAACTTGCATAATTAGAAACCTACTTGTTCACCTGTTAAGTTCAGCCAGGAAGTGAAAACCATAAAAATGATTGCAGAAGATAAAAACAAAATAAGCACATTCCTTTTACTGAAAGATAACAAAGGAAAGGGCTCCAAAGCATAAAAGTAAAAATCCTAAAATAAGATGACAAACATCAGAATAAACATTAACCTTATACCAAGAATTTTAGGGACATAATATTTTCAGAAAATATTCATAATATAATATTAAATAAAGTGTATAACATGTAAAATGTGTTTAGTATGGTCTTCATTATGTCAAGCACACATACACATATTCAATATACAAAAGAGAGCATAAGTAAATTTATCAATGTAATTATCTTTGGGTAGAGGAATTATACATTATTATTTTAAATTATAAATTAATGATGTTATTCAAAACTCTCTGTAGTGTGTAGATTATTTTTCCACCCAAATATTAGCTGATTCAAAAAATAAAACCTTTTCTGTGTCTATTTCTAGAGCTAAATCTGATTAAATGGTGCATAAAATGATATCAAGGCCTTCTAACTAAAATTTTTCATGAAAAATGTACATTTGTCCTTTAGGCAGCATTGCTGAGGTAACATGTTTTATCACCTGACTTGTTTTACCTGGAACAGTATCCCTCACATCAATTTTAGCTTCATCTTGGATAGAGAAAAGGTCATATATCAAGAGGTCACAGGACAAACACTAATGTCAGTCAGTTTTGAATAAAGTGGAGAACATTCTCCCATTTCAGAGGACCTAAAAGAAGGAGAGTTTTTCCTTCATAACTGTGATTAGAGTTTGAACAATTGAATGATACAGGATCACACCCAGCAGTGTGTTCTACTTTATGGATTTTCAAAGACAGCATAGAGCATCAATTGATGCTGGAGTCAGATAACCTGGACTCGAGTTCTGGCTCACAAGTAAGTAAATATCTTGTGCCTTAGTTCCATCATCTATGGAAAGGGGAAGAGAAAAGTATCTACTGTATAGAGTCATTTTGAGGATTTGATGAATTAATAGTTATGCTCTGAACAGTGCCTGACACACAGTGAGTGCTAAAGGAGTTTTAATTAAATAAAATTCACTACTACCAAGTTATTAGACAAAAATATTTTTCATTTACCTCCAGTATTTTGTTGCCTCTCCTAAGATGAAATATTATTTCTAGATCTTGTCTTATAGAGAATTATGAAACACTGCATTTCTTCATTAGACCCAGACTCCCTCTTGACCTCCAAGTCTTCCAGCTAGAGCCATCTTCAGTCCTTTCTTGATCTTCATTACCTCATCCAAAGCCACCCCTCCCTGTAGATGCATCCCCTGCAGTCCTGCTGTAGTTTTAGAGGATCATGGCTGGGGGTAATTGCCACACTCTTTTATTAACAACTTGTTTCTTTGTACAGGGGCTTTCGGAAGAAAAATGATTGAATCTTCCCTTTTCCAGAATGGTGTCACACAGAACACTGGTCAAAGAGATGTTAACAAGTGTGCTGAGAGAAAAGGTGTCCTGACCGCCTATAATGTCAGTAAGTATGCCGGGGTTTAGCAAAAATAACCTTTGCAATTTTGAAAACTCTATAATATGGTAATGTGCAGGCCCCAGTGGGGAGGAAAAAGTGCGCAGCATTTCCCAAGCCTCTTTGACGAGTGAAATATTTTATTTCTCTCTATATTACTATAAACACCAAGAAGAGTTGGCAGAACATTACTTAGAACAAAGCTGCCTTTACTGAAAGGCATGGCATTCAGGGTGAAAACAACCCACAGTCTTGCAGAAAGATGCCATTTGAATTACCCCGTTTTTGTGTTGGTGGCCAGAACTGGTTCACTATCATCACACCAGAAGTAATCTAGTCCCTCCCAGCCTGCAACATGCATTCATGCATGTACCATCTATCAATACTTACGGAGGGTCACCAGTGCCTGGAACTGCTCTAGATGAACACCCCTGACTTTGTTTCCTTAATCAAGATGACAGACTTACCCAACAGATTCCCTGGCTCACAGGACTGTGTGCAGAGGATTGGAAAATCAGACATTCAGGTACAGATTTTTCCCTCCCTTTAGACACGAGAGGATGCATGTCAAGCCCTCCCATGACCACCTGAAAATCTCTTTCTCATTTGCCTGAGATGGAACATTACCTGCCCTATGCTGCAGTGGGGATATATATTCCTCCCAAACTTTTTCTAAATAAATTCTCTTTAAAAACTATCTTTTCTTTCAACCTATCCATATGATCTTACATGTTTGAGGTATGTAATGAGCTAAGATTTGCTGTCATTGACCACCCTCTTTGCAAGGGCTGTATCCATGGTGTATTGAAAATTACATTACAAAATGCAAAGATACTTGAAGAATTATGAGAAAATGATGGTAGAAAATGTCACTTCAACATCCTGGTGCACAACCTGTATCTGACTATCAAAGAAAGAGGTTCTCTCTTATTCACTAGAATCCTCGTGGAGGAAAGGATTTCTGTCCTTTCTAAAAGCGCTCTATCCCCAGCTTCCAGAACAAATGCCTGTGGTGTAGTAGAGGGTCAACAAAAATTCATTAAATTCATGTGGCATTTTGCAGGTAAGAAAACTGAGGCTTATAAGAGCCAAGTAACTTGTCCATGTTTATATGGCCAAAAAAACATGGAACCAGAATTTGTATAACTAGCAACAGAAAGCAACTAATACAATTAGATATGTGTCTTATTTAAGGTTTTCTTTTACATGTTTCTATGACCTGGCACAGAATTATTTGCACATAGGCTTCAAATTCATCTTATTTTCATCAAAATCTAGAATTTAGTTGCCCTGCATTACCGATATTCATTCTAAGCTCATCAACCTACTTGACCAACTATCCTCGGGAAGCCAAACTGCCATCTGGTGTTTGATATATGAATTGCAAGTTCACTGTCCCTGGTTTACACAGGTCTTTAAGTCTTTGATCATGATTTTCTAACATCTGTAGTCACTAACTCTTTCAATACTCATAACAACCCTACAGACTCAGAACTATTTGTATGCCCAATTTATATATGAATTTATACAGCAGTGGGACTTGACTCGATCCCAGGTTATCAAGCTCCAAATCTTACCTTGAACGATTTTATTTTACTGTTTATCTAATGTAGGAGAATTCAAGACTTTCAGATTCAGAAATTCACATTTGAGTAAGCCACAGAAATTTTTCTTATGTTACAATGGAATGGAAGATGATAGATTCAAATAAAATATTAATCATGTATAAAAGAGAGGAGAGTTATTTATATTTATTTTCCTTTGTCTTGAATACTTAATAATGCTTGAGTTCTGATATGCAGTTCTGGTATGCAGCTTCAGGGAAAGAAAACTTTAAAAACACCAAATTAAATATTTAATTAATGTATTTTTCTAGGACTGCCTTAACAAAATACCAGAACAGATGACTTAAAGGACAAAAAATTTATTTTGGCACAGTCCTGGAGGGTAAGAGCCCACTATTGAGGAATTGACAGGGCTGGTTTCTTTTGAGGACTCTCTCTTTGCCTTGAAGATGGCCTCCTTCTTTCCATGTCTTCAGAGGGTCACCTCTTGGTTTGTGTCCTAATCTTCTTTGATTAGGAAATCAGTCATATGGATAAGAGCCCACCCATATGACCTCATGTTACCTTATCTCTTTAAAGGTCCTATCTAATTGTATTCATAGTCTGAGGTACTGGGGACTAGGATTTCAACATACAAATTTTGGGGGATAAAGTTCAGCTAATAACAACTACATTTCAAAATTTTAAAGGGTGGGCATAGTGGCACATGCATGTCATCCTAGCCACTCAGGAGACCGAGGCAGGAGGAATGGGAGTTCAAAGGTAGCCTCAGCAATGGAGATGCACTAAGCAACTCAGTGAGACTCTGTGTCTAAATAGGGCTGGGGATGTGGCTCAGTGGTTGAGTGCCCTAGAGTTCAATCCCCAGTAACCCCCCATCAAAAAAGAAAAAAATTTAAGGGATAATCCTTAACCAACTCACTCTACTTCAGTAATGTTAAATGTCTTGGGACCGTGGGTTGGTTTTTTTTTTTTTTTTTTTTAATTCTGTTACATTTTCGGGTGTAAATATTTTTGTCCCCTCCCAAACCGATGTGTTGGAAATTTAATCAGCAAAAGAACAGTGCTGGACAGTGAGGCCTAAGGGCAGGTATTAAGTCACAGGGGCTCTGTCCTCACAAATGGACTAATACCATCATAATGAGGACCTATGGAAGTGTAGTCCCTTGCTCTTCTGCCACATAAGGACATGATGTTCTTCCCCTCAGGGGGATGAAGCATTCACAGCGCCAAATTGGAAGAGTAACAAGGCCCTATCCTGATGCTGCTCTGCCTTAGATTTGCCAGCCTCCAGAACTGAGAGAGAATAGATTTCTGTTTTGATAAATCACCCAGTTTCAGGTATTCTGTTACAGAAGCACAAATTAGATTAAGTCACTCTCCTACATCCTGTTCCTTGTGATTTTACAGGACTTTTCATATCTTTATTAGCCATGTAACTGATGCTAGAGGAACCTGAAACTCTGAATCATTTTGTTATTTACACACACAATTTTTCTTCCTAATTTCTTAGTGTTTCATTGCTAATCCAGGTGAGAAAAACGATAGTCTGGTATTTCATCAAGCGTCATGAAACTTAATCATCTTTAGTTCAACAAGCAATATGCAAGAATTCATGTGATGTTGTGAAATAATGAGCCTCTTGGAAACATTTCCTTTATGGTTAATAACTTCATAGTTATTTCTCCTAAAGTTAATACTTCACTACCTGAATAGTTTAAAAGAGAACAACTCTCCTTTACTGCATTAGAAACATGATTACAACAGATCATTAATCTAAAGTCAGCACATTTTAGAAAATGAGTAAGGCAAACATTCTAAGTGGGACCAGCTTTTAATTCTGTATTCATTATCTTCATAATGGTTTATATCTTTATAATTAAAATACCTTGCAATTTACTGGGGAATTTCACAGAGTTGTTTTTCTTTTCTTTTTTTTAATCCTCATAATGTGGTTGAAGAAAGTATTTTTCTTCTCATTTTATAGCTGAGGAAATTGAGTCTCAGAAAGGTGTTTGTGACATGTCCAGGGATATAGCTAATAAGTAGCAGAGACCAGTCTGGAACTGCTGTCTGTGTTCAATCCAGAGTCCTTCAAAAAGGGTTTTAAAGGCTTTCCTTATGTTTATGGTAATCTCAATTTCTAAATTATCTTTCTTCCTCAAGAGATGCCTTTATGAGAAAAGAATTTCATGGTCAAATAAGTTTGGAGGGAATTCTGTCAATTAAATTACTCTTCAGAATAATTATATATTTATTAGTTTTAAATGCTGTGAAAACTTCTCTATTAATGAAGCCTTTTTAACTTTGTTTAATCTAGTCCAATTCCCAGATATAATTGATCATTGAAATTTTTGTGTCTAGTAATTGCTGCAAATCCCCAGAGGACTATTAAAAAAGGCTTAGGTGCTATCTAAAAATGTTTAGGTAATGAATAATTGATTCTGAACACATGAATAATGTTGCTTTAAAAACATGTGAATACAAATGTGGAGAAATGCTTTGTGGTTGATTAATACCAATAGTAACTATTATTAAGCCAAGCGAAAGTAGAATATGCAAGATTTTAAAAATATCATTTTGTTGAGGCACAAATAATATGAATAAAGTAGTAATAGCACGTAAATATGTAATAAGAATTTGGGTAACATTATTGTTTTCTATTAATAGATAGAAATTGATCAGGAGAAAAATTCCTAAGCACCATTGTGCTTGATAGCAGAAGGGCTAAGACTGAGAATTTAGAAGTATGGGAATAAAATTTAATTTTGAGATTTAAAGCTAATAGGTTGATCTCTATTGCTAGGGAAAAACCTGAGATGGTTACTGCAATGGCTAACACTTTTAAACATAGTGGTATTGTTATATAAGGATTATCCAAGGAGTAATGTTAGAGATTGCCACCTATAAGGAAAGTCAATATTTCATATAAGAGTTTAGCAAAGTCAGAAAGTGGTCTTGAAAGAATAAAATAAGTGCATGGTTTTGTTTTTCAGTTCTAAGTCAAGTGGACTTGGTACAATGTAAATGCCATTAAAGTAAAAACTATCTCTAATCTTTTATCTGAGATATGTATTGCCATTCATTACCAAAAATTCGTGTTTGGGAAAAAAAAGAATATATGTTTCACTAATTTGACATTTCTTCCATAAAATTGCTGAAATTTGGAATTAATAAATTTGGAATCGTTGATACTTCAATCAACTTCTCCCCATACACAGACTATATTTAGAGGATACTCTCTACAGGTGTGCTTGTAAGCTGAGAACAGTTCTGCAAAATAAAGACTATTCTCAATTCTTAAAAAAAAAATTGTGTTTCGTGGAAATTTGTTTCCCAAGTCACTTTAATGAACCATGAACAACTGTTTATAAGAAAACTGAACAAACTTAGCCTACTTTCCTGTTTGGTCAGCAGCATGGCACTGTGGTATTCTACAGAGAGATCATTTGAAAGCTTTCTCTATGATTAAGAGATTTTTTCAATATAATCACTCAATAATAAACTAGAGGGTCTTCAAATAAATTTGAAAAGAAGTTATCTTTGCAACTAGATAGAGGGATAATTATTTTATGGTAATTTTCTGACAAATCAATTTTCTTTTCCTTTCTCCCTCTTTTCTATTAATTTATTTTTATATGACAGTGGAATGCATTACAATTCTTATTACAAATATAGAGCACAATTTTTCATATCTCTGTCTTGTATATAAAGTATGTTCACACCAATTCATGTCTTCATTCATGTACTTTGGATCATAATGAGCATCACATTCCACCATCATTAATAACCCCTTGTCCCTTCCCTTACCCTCCAACCCCTCTGCCCTAGAGTTCATCTATTCCTCCCATGCTCCCACTCTCTATCCCACTATGAATCAGCCTCCTTATATCAAAGAAAACATTCTGCATTTGGTCTTTTGTAACTTCACTTAGCATTATCTTCTCTGCATTATCTTCTCTAACTCCATCCATTTACCTGCAAATGCCATGTTTTTATTCTCTTTTGTTGCTGAGTAATATTCCACTGTGTATATATGCCACATTTTTTTATCCATTCATCTATTGAAGGGCATCTAGGTTGGCTCCTCAGTTTAGCTATTGTGAATTGTGCTGCTATAAACATTGATGTGGCTGTGTCCCTGTAGTACGCTGTTTTTAAGTCCTTTGAGTATAGACCAAGGAGAGGAATAGCTGGGTCAAATGGTGGTTCCATTCCCAATTTTCCAAGGAATCTCCATACTGCTTTCCATATTGGCTGCACCAATTTGCAGTCCCACCAGCAGTGTATGAGTGTACCTTTTCCCCCACAACCTTGCCAACACTTATTGTTGTTTGTCTTCATAATAGCTGTTAATTCATCTACTTTTATCAATTCAACTTATCTCAGAACTATTAGTAAAGGAATTTCCAAATGGAAGTGTGTAGAAATGGATAAGGGTCATCATCAGTTCAAGGAAAGCGGAGACCTTTAGGCAACTTCAAATACAACCCTTCATACAGATGTTTAATAATTTTGCAGATTTGGCTCCCCTCCTCTTTGCTAGAGCAAGACAGGAAAAAACCCTAGATTAAATCACATTTTAGTCAGGCCTTTTATTAATTTTTGCAGTCCTAGGGATTGAACCAAGGGTAGTGCCTCACGCATGCTAGGCAAGGGCTCTCCACTGAGGTGTGTGTATACACAGTCCTTGCTTATGTCTTTTAGAACAGTGTTCCATGTTGGGCACTAGATTATATTCTTAGCTCTATGAATCTTCCATAAATAACTACTTAGAAAAGACAGAAATAATTTTGAATGATTCAATTTTCCTCTACACATTTAGTTCTTCATTGTACATACACAACACACACACACACACACACACACACACACACACATACATGCAGTTTGCTAATTTTACTTAAATGCCTTTCATTGGAAAGAAAATTTGAAAACCCAGTAATGAGACAGAAAATCTCAGAACTTGCAAACTACTACGTTGTAGTGAACTTGGATTTGATATTACAGCTTATAACCTTTATACTCATCCCTGAGGCCTTCAAATTTCCCTTTGCTCTACATTATGCAGCTTTGCAATTAGGGAAGACAGTTACCCATTGTAAACTGTTATCCTTGAATTGCTTTAATAGAAATCTTTACTAAGGGTCAGGTTGTATCATTGTAGCAAAGAAATCCTAACAATAGCTAAGGCTGAGATTTCGAAAATGGACTTTCACTTTCTTCCTTGAATTAGTCAAAATGATCTCTTTTTACCTGTTCTGTGGTACTAAAGACTGCATTTTGCTTTGAATGGTGTGCTTTGCAATTTACTAAGCACTCTTCCACATATTATCTTGTCACTTGTGAGAGAAGGTGGGGACGGGGACACAATACTGGCATGACAGGAAGAGTAGGTGTCATTCCAAGTTTTTCCAATGAAATAACTGAGCTTAGAGGTGAGTGAATTTCCATGTACCAGTAGAGGATATGGTCAAGGCAGATGGGTCTTCTACACTCTTTCAGTTCTCTTCCCATAATCACACTATAGTCAAAGCTGAGTGTAGGCTGCATTTAATAAAAAATTTTAAGTGAGCTAGATTTTTTTCTTTCTTTTGGTACTGGGGATTGAACTCAGGGCACTTGACCACTGAGCCACATCCCCACCCCTATTTTGTATTTTATTTAGACAGGGTCTTACCAAGTTTCTCAATGCCTTGCTTTTGCTTTGAACTCTGGATCCTCCTACTTCAGCCTCCTGAGTCACTGGGATTACAGGTGCCCAGTTCAAGTCCCATTTCTATCTCTGTCACTGACCTACTGGGTCTCCTTTGCAAATTCTCTGGGTACCAACTTCTGTGCCTGTCAAGTAAGAACAATACTAACTTTACCAAACTCCTAGGGCTCTTTGTAGAACTCAGTAAAATATTTTATTTATTTATTTTAAATATTTTTTAGTAGTAAGTGGATCTTTTATTTCATTTATTTATTCATATGCGGTGCTGAAGATCAAACCCAGGGCCTCACACATGCCAGGCAAGCGCTCTACCACTGAGCCATAACTCCAGTCCCCAGTAAAATAATTTATGATGAAGCTAAAAATACTGTCTGCCCAAATGAGCAGTAGTTGAGCTACTTCACTAGTCCTTCAGCTGCTTTAACATGTGAATAACAAAAAGGTGTAGCATTTTAATTATACTTTTCTGGTCAAATATATGAAAATGTCCCTGTCTTTTTTTTAATAGATAGAAACTTTATTTTTATTGGTGCATAACAATTACATAAAATTGTGGGTTCCATTTGGCATATTTGTACATTCACCTAACATACTTTGCTCAATTTCATTTCCCGATCCCTCACTTCCTCCCTCCCTCTTCTTGCCTTCCTCTATCCTACTAGTTTCCCTTATGTTTTTTTATGAGATTCTTTTGAAAATGTCCCTTTCCTTTTTTTTTGGGGGGGGGGACCCGGGGATTAAATCCAGAGGCGCTTAACCACTAAGTTACATCCCCAGCCCTTTTTCATATTTTATTTAGAGACAGGGTCTCAATGAGTTGCTTAAAGCCTTGCTAAGTTGCTGAGACTGGCTTTGAATTCACGGTGGGCCTGAGCCACTGAGATTACAGGTGTGCACCACTTCACCCAGCTTACTTTTCTTTTTGATACAGGTGAGATACTTCAAGAAACTTCATAATGGCTCATCTCTATTTGAGAAAAATGAAGCAGAAATCCAAAAGTTGTGCAGGTTTCAATACAAACTGATTTTGGCACATATTATTCTGCTCTTCAGACTGAAAACAGAAACAGAAAATCTAGGAATATATTCTGAGCCATTTTAGAAGTCAGCTTTTTAGTAAAAGAAGTAGAACAATGAGTCAAGAAAACCAACCTCCCATTCATGTGGTATAACATAATTCTCAAATAGCTGGCAAGATTCCAGAAAAGTATAATAATTTGTATGTGGATTACAAAAGGCTGCTAGTGAGAGATCTCATTTTTATTATAATACCAATTGCTAAGCTCTAATTAGGTGCATAAAACCCTGTCCAACCTTCAGATGCCTAACCTGATTTGTTAACTACAATTGGACAAATATTATTTTTATTCTAAAAAAATTTGTAGTTTTAGATGGATAGCACACCTTTATTTTATTTATTTTTTTAATGTGGTGCTAAGGATAGAACCCAGTGCCTCACACATGCTAGGCAAGCATTCTGCCACTGACCTACAGCCCCAGTCCTATTCAAGTAGTCTTAAATATTACAATTACACAAAACAAAAATGCAATGGTTCCTTAATGTAAAAAACTCTGTTATGTTAGTTTGATTCCCGTAACTACTCCTTTAAATTATTCTGAAACTTCTCAAGATTAAAAGACAGTTCTTTTCCATTACGAAAAAAACTATGATACCTATTATCAGAATTTTGAAGTTGCCACTCCACATCATTTTGTGGCCACCTTTTCAGGTTGTTCAAAGTTTCTTTATGTTCAGAGACCCTGGCCTGTGCAAGGGCTGGACTGTTGCCTTCAACATTGATGAGATTTACTAAGCACTGCTTACAGTTGCTGTAAAACTCTATAATCCAAAGGAGAATGTTGTGCAGTTGGCATCCCTTACATCCAAAATACATCTTACTTATTTTTTCTGTCTACTCATACAAGTTTTCATGTCTGCCACCTGTATCTAATTGGCTAGCTGATTTATTGGGTTTTATGTTTCTTCAGCCCCCTTTAAAAAGTATAAATGTCTCCTGCTTAGCTTTAAAAACTTAATTTTATAAATCCTTCGTTCATTTCAAATCCTTCCTGATGAGTAGGACCACACAACTCTTAATAGTAAGATAATGCTGGATTAATTTCTGAGTACCTGTCATTTTTTTTTCTTTCTGTGTTGTGTGTTCATTTTCTAAAGACTTTATGACAAGCAATAGGAAGGAAATGTTTAGGGAGAAAAAAATGAATTAATTGGTTATCTATCATGCCAAAAATAATATTAAACTGTGTTCTACATATTATATAAAACTAAAGAATTTACAATATTACACTGAATGAAAATCAAAAAGAAACAATTCTAAGCAAAATGAATACTGTGTAAAAAATGATCTCAGTATACTACTTAGCTCAACAAGAAACAATATTTACATAGCCATACTGCAGGGCACTGGCTAATGATTGAACAAAAATACAATATTGGAGGATGGGAGGAGGAGGAGGAATAGAGTTTAGAAAGTTAAATTCTTGATTACCATAACAAGAATTCACAAATAAAATAAAAAGTGATGATTCAACCATAGTGCATGTTTATTACCTAGAAATTCAGAGGTGAATTTCTAGGTAATAAACATGACTTGGAAAGAGTTGTCTTTTAAAAAATGGAACTTGGAAAAGGTATAGGGGAGCTCAAGGAAAAAAGAAGACAGAACTGAAGCTTTTAAAATATTGATACATAAAAATTATACATATTTATGGGATACTCCATTATGTTTTAGTATATGTATACATTGTGTGAGGCTCAAATAGAGGTAAGCATATGTCCTAAAACATTCATCTGGTGAAAACTTGATCACTGGTACTAAAATACAATTAAGACAGGAGAAGTTCTGGGGTTCTATCTCATAGTAGGGTGACTCTAAACAACAATAATGTATTACATATTTTAAAAGAGCTAAAAGGAAGAATTTTGAGTCTGGAGCTTTTTTGATATATTTTCATTATACCTGAACTTGTAGATTATGTGCATACAAGACTTTAATAAAAATATAACTACTTTTAAAAATGAAATGGCAAAATTTTAAAGTGATAATTGTGAAAACTGTGATATTTTCATGGTAAATGGGGTTTTGTATTGTGGAAGTCTCTCGAGTACCCTGGATTGTAAAAGTGCTCCATGGTATGTTTTGGCATTTTCTTTCATTGGGGATCTACAGGCTTACCCAGATGCTAAACCAGTGGGAGACTTTGAATGGTGCCAACTTCCAACAAACTGCCTTGCATATAGTCTAACCTAAGCCCCTGTTTATCTCCCTCCACCCTGAAATCGACCCTAAAATGCCAGGGGTTGAGGTACCTTGTACATCTTGGACAGAAAGACTTCCAGCTTGATTTTAGCTACTGATTGCTTTTGTAGTTCTGAAAACTGTTTTAAACTTCTTACTTTTGAGCTGCTATAAATATTTCCAAAATAGTTTATTCAGAATTTCTAAGTGAGGTTGCAGAGTTAATTATAGGTCATTTTGCCATGGACTTTATGATTGCATTTGAGCTTCTGGATCCCTACTTTATGACTGCATTTGAGCATTTGGATCCCTATAAGTTTATTTATCCCTAAATTCTTTGATAAATAGAATCAAGAGTTTTTGTATTTGTATCGTCAAAGTTCAGCACAGTAACTGGCTTATAACTTGCATTCAATGAACATTTGGTAAAAGAAGGCCCGAGAAAAGCATTTGACTAGTTTTAGTTTAAGCCAGATTAGTATAGTGTACCATCAACGGGCCTTTGCTGGGGTTGTGGCTCAGTGGCAGAATGCTTGCCTAGCATGTGTGAGGCACTGGGTTTGAGTCTCAGCACTGCATATAAATAAATAAAATTAAGGTCTACTGACAACTGAAAAAAATTTAAAAAAACCGCACAACTCTGTTAAATCTTTTTTTTTTAAAGGGCCTTTTATTTTAAAAGGGGTTAATTCTGTGTTCATAAGGGAGTTCACTAAGTTTCCTCATTTTTTTTTTCTTTTAGGTAGGATCTACCAATGTTGATGATTCAGATCCTAGATCTTGCAAATAGGTGATTTTTTTTGAACCTCTCAAACTTCCAAACCATACCTGGCAACAAAATTTTTCTACTTGTATAGTAGCCTCCTGTCCTAACCCACTAATATGAAGTCATCATATGCTTTCTGTGGTCACTTTAGATTTCTAGGGATACATACACACACACACACACACACACACACACACACACACACACACAGAGAGAGAGAGAAATATAATGTCAAGTTGATTTATAACCAAATGTTAAAGATAAATATCAGGTCTATTCTTTTTCATACAGCAAGGTATGGTTGAGGCATTGGTCAGATTACAGAGGGCAGAAAGTGACAAGGAGCAAACATCCTTGGAATCACAGCATCGTGGACTTTAAGAGATAAGTCAGAATCAGATGCTCATTTTCCAGATTAATTTGATGTCCATTTACCAACCAGTTTGACAAGAGTAAGAATGAAGATGCTATTATAATGCAGAACACATTCTATATGCACTAAAGATTTCCCCTTTCAGCCATCTGCTTTTATAGTTTATAGGAGGACTACATTACCTCTAAATATGCATACTGCAGTGCATTATTTTTTTCTTGTAGCAACCATTTCCCTAATTTTATTTTATATAAGTTAATATGAACAACAGTTTGCATTCACAATATCGACCAATATCCACTAAATGTATTCTGGGTAATGAGGTTTTATGTAAATAAATTGTATTGTGTTTATAATTCTCAAGGTTATCATTATAAATATAACTGTTTTTATAATTTCACTAACTTTATTAACCAAATAAATTCCTCAAAAGAGTATCTGGAAAACAGGAGATAGTGATAGTGGGAATCAGTATCATTAACTTCTAGTTAAGCTCTCTACCTAAGTTCAAAAATCACCTGTTGACTATGATAAAAAAGGAAGATAGTGATAGAAGGAATGGAAAAGTTTCCATAAAAGGCTGAGGAAGACATGAAGGAAAAGAAATGTATTTAGGAAAACCCTGTGGCTCACAGTAAAGGAAACTGGGGCCACCAAAATATGGAGAATTCTAGGGTCTCCCAGATACACAGTAGTAGAGCTGAGATTAAAACCAAGGTCTCCTTTTTCCCAGTCTCTTATTTTACCCATTGGAGCAGACCACAGTGCTCTTTCCTGAAGAGCTTTGAGAAAACTGAGAATATCATCATAACCATGCAGTTCAATAGGTGTATTTTTACATGCATACATTTCATTGCAAAAAAGTGGAATTAAAGTGTCTATTTAGTGCTTTATTTTCTTGCCCAGCCTATGTAACAAGCAATAGTAGGATTGTAGTCATGATTCCAAGCCAGATATTCACCATTTCTTATAATTATGACGTTGGAAATGCCTCTATGCTTTCCCTGAGTTTTGAATCTTTTAATTTTCACCTTTTAAAAGTAATTTCATTGCTCCCAGGTGAAGCTGTGTATGTGTGTGTATACACATACATACACACACACACTCACACATGTATATATACAAGTATATTGTGTGGCTCATGCTTTCTTTGTGTTATTTCATCTATCCCACTGAGAAGCAAGGATAACAATGCGGCTTTCAAAAACGTTTGTGAATCACCAAGGAACAATCAATCATACAAAATTTTGTTAGTGACAACACTTGAGGCTTTTACTGTCATAAATTTTGGACATGGGCATTATAGAAAAAAAATAGCATTTCTGTGTAGAGTGAGAGTCTTTTTAATTATTTGGTTTCCAATATGATGCTTGTTGATAATCCATGTTGTTATTTTTTGTCTCACCCTTCCTTCACTTTCTCTTCTCTCATTTTTCTTGTCATGCCAATCCACCCACCCACCCACTTTTAGCACTGAGCTTGACTAGCTTAAGGAAAATTTATGGTTTTTTAAAAGCAGCAAAACACTTTCAGGAGGCACATTTTTTTTTTAAATCATCGTTCCATACATATCAAGTACTCCTGAAGCACCATACATAAAATGATAAAGAAATAACCTGCTTTCATTGAGTTACATCTTTATAAGTGCTTTCAGATGTTTTTCTAAACTGTACATGCATTATCCCACAAGATTACGCAAGGGTGTCATTCACACTATACACAATATAAAATGGTGGGTAGAACTCATGTCTGATTTTGTTAAATGGTGTTTTGTTTTGTTTTAAAAAAATCCTGCTTTGAGAAGGACTAGATTATCTTATTTAAAGAAATATATATTTTTTTAAACAAGGAAGATGCTAGAATAACCTTGAATTTTTTTTTGGGAGGGGTATCTGTCAGATTGTTACTAGGCAGGCTGTTCCCTTGGCAACACAGCATCCATAAAAGTATTGGGAGCTATCTAGAACATCCTTGACTGTAAAAACGCTGAAATGCCAATGAAAATAGAGGCCTAGCTGACATTTGGACTATATACAACTCTATTATCACAAAAGAATACAAATAATGCTTCAATATGTGGAAGCTAGAGAGAAGAAATGGCGGGGGGGGGGAAGGTGGGAGGAATCTCTTGAAAATAGAAGAGATCAGTGGAGTAAAGGGACTCGGGGAGGGAGGAGGGAAGAGAAAGGGTAGATACTGGAGGACAATATTGATCAAATTATGTTGTTATAATATGTGCATGTATAAATAGGTAATGATGAATTCTACTATATGTATAATTATAATGCACCAATAAAAACATGACAAATGAAAAATGCCTTGGATTTGTTCTTCACTTTATAGTTTACCAGATTCTGATACTGACAACAGTATACTGTAGTGAGGGGACTACCATTAATTCCACTTAAAGAACATAACTGTGATGAGCAGTCTAACACGGGTTGGGCTTTGCCTTTTCTTCCTCTTCCTCCTCCTTTTCCTTCTTATCACAAAAAAAGAAATGATGCCCAGTTTGAAAATGCAGAAATTACTTCTCAAAAATAATTAAAATAATTTAAAAATATCACCAATTTGAAACATAAACGATCTTCAACAAAACTAAAAGATATTTTGACCTTAATCATGGTATATGTGATAGAGCTGCCAAATGCAGGAAAGGTCAAATAGGAAGATAACCTGAAAAGGATGCTTATATCTCCACATCTCTAAGTAATTAGATTAACATAGATAGCATGATGTGGTGTGGGGAAGGATATCAGTTCCTTCTGAAACAATGGAAATGTGATGAGTGCCAACAATGTGGAACTCCCTAGACACTATTTGGTACCACAGTGTGGCAGGAGAGGCAAAGTGAAAGGAGGAAACACAGTCTTGTACCACTTAAGGACGGGACATATACTGAGAAATAAAATAGGTGAATTCATTATTGTGTGAACATCACAAAGTGTAATTTCACAAACCTAGTGGTATATTCAATCACTTCATGTGATCTTCTGATGCAAATGAGAAACAATAAACACAAGATATCTGAGGCAGCCAATGATGTAACATGAACATGGCATACTGTTTGCAGTAAATGTTTTTAAAAATAAGGAGTACACTCTAAAAATACAATAAAGTATAGTAAATATATAAACCATTAACATTTTTATTATTATGTTCTCTGCATAATTATGTGTGTCATACTTTTACATGACAGCTCGGTAGGTTTGCTTGTATCAGCAATATCAGACATGTGAGTAATGCCTTGTGCTGTCAGTAGGCAGTAGGAATTCTTCAATTTTATTATAATTTATGGAACCACTATCATATATTTGGCAGGATGTTGACCAAAACACAGTTATATGGTACATGCCTACACAGACATGCCACATTCATAAGAATTAGTCTGCAGAGGAGGCAGAAAAAAGGAAAAAGACTCCAAAGGTGAGTAATTGCAATTGCTATTCTTTGCTGTCTGAGGAAAGAATAAAAGGTTCTCAGACTACAATCCTGTCACAAGGAGCTTCACTGTAACACAGGGAAAATTGTATTAGTCCCAAATGCTGCCATATGAAATCACATCAAACAGATGAACAAGAAAGAAATTTATCTAATTTAAAAGTAATAAATGAGGATAAACTTGCACAGCATTTATACAAAAACACTCCCCCAAAAGGTAAAAAGGAACAGAAAAAATAATAGCAGATAAAACCCACTCAACTGAAAAAATGAATACACCAAGTGTGTGAAAAATGTGACCAAATTATACTGCCGTACCTGATCTGAAAGAACTTAAGGAAACAGTTCATAGATACAGGTGAACAGAAAACCATGGCAAAACAAAAGGAAATGTAGCATTAACTAATAGAACTCAGAAAAGAAATGGAAAAGAAAAAACAATGCCATCCAGAAATAAGGCTATATTGTAAAAAAAAAAAAAAAAAAACCAGAGAGAGCAGGCAAAATTTTTAAAAAGGCAAAGAGATAAGGTGAAAAAATTCTGTCATCTTGATAACTCATGTCCGAAAATACAGCATTTTAAAGTATAAACATAGGGATGGGGGTATAGCTCAGTGGTAGAGTACTTGTCTAGCATTTGCATGGCCTTGGGTTTGACTCCCAGTACTGCAAAACAAACAATAACAAAAACATATGTAATATGAAAATATTTGTAGGTATAATGGAAAACACAAGAAATAGCAAGGGAATAATACAATAAACTGTGTGCAGTAGAGTAAAAGTAGAAGATATACCAATTGTACATTATTTATAGCAGGGAGTCAACAGAAAACACCTAAATCAAACACATAATTCAAAGTTATAGTCAAGAAGAAAGCCACAAGTAGACAAGCAAACTACAGCAAACATGGATAATATATTAAATTGTAGTTCACAGTGCTGATCACTGGTTTACTTACTCAGTATCTTTCCTCTATCTCTCTTTCTATCAGAACACTGATTTTAGTTTATATATCCCTCTTTCCTCCACAGGATCATATACTTTAGGGCAGTGGTTCTTAACTAGGAGCAATTCTGCCCTCTAGGGGACATTTGGTAACATGGAGACATTTTTGCCTGATACAATTTGGGGCCTATAGGATAGAGGCTAGGGTGAAGAGACAACTCCTGTCCAAAATCTTGTGTGATCTTTCAGGAGCAACCATAGGTAATCACAAAGGTTTTGCTTGTTAGTCTTTGATGGGGGAAAGCTGCTTGCTTTAGATAGGACAGCTGGCACATGCCAGTCTGGGAGAGTAGCAGTCAATGACACAGGACTGCCTGAACTGGTTTTGCTTGGGTTAGATCATACCTCCCGCCTCCCTGGATCCCAGCCTAAGCACCTTCTTTCTGAGGTCTCCTTATCAGGGTCCTTTACTGAGACCCTTTTCTCCAGTGGGATCTAATTCTTTTCTACTGCCAGCATTCCCACCTCACCCCACAAGGCCACAAAATGGTAGGGACTTTTGTTCATCACTCCTCAGCAATGACTCAATTCTTCTTGTCTGCACTGCATGATCATATAATTGACTTGTGTCCCATGCTAGTTTACTGGGTCGGGGAGAATGTGATGGGAGGAGCTGATACTACTTTCCTTTTTGGTTTCTAGCTAACATTATCATGGTACATAAATAAAATCATTACTCTCATTTTGGCTTCACTGTCTAAAGGAACCACCTCAACACCTCATAGTTTGGTAGAGATGCTAGTAAACACCTTCCAATGCACAGAACAGCCTTCCAAGATGAATTATCTGATTCAAAATATTAAAGAGAGCTGAGGCTTTGTGGGGGAACTGACCCAATCACCAACTCCAGGGTCAATAAATTCATGGAATTATCCTTGAATGTTCTTCATTCAGGGGTGGAAAAATGACCAAGATGTCCCAATCATATCCAAGTGAATGATTTAATAGTCTATGGTCGAGGGAGAATTGCCCTCAATTTTTGTTGCAATGATTACAAACAAGGAAATATGTAGGCCTTGACTGGCACTGATAGCTACCCTGTGAACACAAGGGTAAATAACTCTGGAATTAAGTTTACTCTATGCCAGAGTAAAGAGGGAGATGGACAACCTAAGCCCATGAGGACATTATGGCTGAAGCCAACACCACCTTTGGATATTCAGAAATGTATAATAATAAATCTTCTTATGGCTTAATCCAGTTCCAGTTGGAGTTTTCTTACTTGCCAATGAAAAATAGTTAAAGATAAAAAAGCAATGAAATTAGAAAGCATACCCAAAAGCAAATATACATTATATATATAAACATGTATGTAATATATATGTATATATGTATGTATATATATATATTTCATTTAATATCTCAGTGTTATTTAAATTGAAAGTTTAGTGGTTTAGACAAAGGGGAATGAATGGAACGGAGGGGGAGACAGAAATAGGAATGACAGTGCAATGAATCTGACATAACTATCCTATGTACATACATGAATACATCAACATTGTGTACATTCACAAGACTGGGATCCTAATTACAGTAAGATATATTCTGTGCTTGTGTAACTATATCAAAATAGATTATACTATCATGTATAACTAAAAAAACAAATACAAGGCGGGATTATGGCTTGGTGGTAGAGTGATCACCTAGCACATTGTGAGACACTGGGTTTGATCCTTTATTTATTTAAAAATAAATAAATAAAACCCAAAGATATTGTGTCCATCTAAAACTAATATTAAAAAACAAAATAAAACTAAAACAAAACAAATGCAATTTTTAAAAAAGAAAAAGTTTTCCTCTTTCTTCCTATCTTAAAAGCTAAAGAGAAAGAGATAAAGAACAAAAATAAAAAATAAGTTACCAGTTAAGGCATTCTCAGATTTTGGAAAAAAAATATTTTAAAACAATTCCATTTAAAAAATGAAAGTTTACTTATCCCCATAATAAGCACATTAACCACATTTTCACATACAGAAAACTTAGGTACATTCAACTGTTTACAAGACAATTCTCCATATAATACACTTACATTCATGTGGAGTATATGAACTTATTAACTTACATAGATTCACAACTTTTGCATTTGGTACTTATTTTCTAAAATTCAGTTCATAGATAATGTTTTCAGGTTAGAAGAATCTCTTCTGAAAGGTTATAATTATTGTATTCATACAATGAGAATCCAACAATTCTTTAGCTTTCATCTAAAGCTTTAGCAATCTTAGTTACATAACTTGCAATGCAGAGTTGTCTTAGCAGGTTGTACTGTTTGGTTTACAGTTTAAGTCACTTAAAATAGTTCACAATTATTTGTGCAGCAAGGGAAAAAAGCACCAAGGATAATAATTTTTTCTCACATCCTAGGTAAAATCACAGCACGACAATCTCATTTTCCTTTAAAATCTAACTATTTGTAAAGAGCATTTATTTCAAATGTGCAATCTTTAAACTTTCTCAGTGACATCCACAGGTACAACCAACATAAGAATGGAAATGGTAAAAAAGAGACTCTGTTCATAATACCTACTAACTTAATACAATTCAATTTAACATGGACAATTTCTATTCTTGAGCTGAGTTCTTTAGATCTAAAAATAATTTCAAAATAAGCATAATACTTATAAATTTCTCAGCTATAGATCTTGAAAGGAAAATCTAAAGGCCTTTCCTGCCAGTATATAAAACAGAAATTTTCTTGATGAACAAAGCATCTTTTATGGTAAGGACATATATAAAGAAAATAGTTTCTACAAATTAATATAAAAACTTATGTGCATAAAGATGAAATTCTCCCAATTGTATATGTAACATTTTAAATAACATAATAAAAAATTCAAAGCACAGCTTGAAAAAAATATCCCATGTGTTAATACTCCAGTCATTTTATATGTCCACATATATGTCACTAACAATTAAGAGATAATTTCTAATGTAAATATGATCAATGCAATCTCTTTGGAAATATATTCTTCAAAAAGTTCCAATATGTAATCTTGTCTGTCAAATTACAACCCCAATTTTTTTTTTTTTACACTAACATGTAATTCAGTGAGAATACAAGTATGGACAGAGGCCACTCATCAGACTCTTTACTTTGGTGCAGGCCAGCTGAGCTTTTATGTTCTTTTTCTTTACCACAGGCACATGGTAAACATCGTAATAATAACAACAGACATTTATGACAATTTTTGCTACTCACAGAATGCTAATAAACATTATTTTAAACATTCCCAGATCATAACAAAAATACCTTACCTAAATATAAACAAAGAACTCTAGATTTAAAACATTTTTAAACAAATACAGAGATGTTTAAGAAAAAACATAAATTACTTGCTTTGATAGTTTTCAGTCAAAGTTTATGACATTTCTTTTTCTATACAACAAATGACTTTTCTAAGTATAAGAAGTTCCAGTTTCTGCTAAGATTTCATTTCTTTTTCCCAGTGTTTTTTTTGTGTTCATGCACTTCTGTTGTGCTATTTACATTTACACTCTTTTTCCGAGATGAGGTATTAGCAACAACTGCATTAGAAGGTCCACTGTTAGCTATACAAAAAGAGAAAAACTAATGTTTAGATTTAAACAAGCAATCCACATTTAAATAATACGGCTGAGTAATAATTAGACTGTCATCATTGTGATGTAAATGAAACATCAACATTTAATATAGCATTTTTAACCTTTTACTTTTTAAGAATTCAACAAAAATATAGAAAAGAAATAACAATGGGCCCCGTTCACAAAATAAGTTTCTCATTTCACTCTGTGTTATTCCTGGGAGACTAACTCACTGCCATCATTTTTAGGTACTACGTATTGCACTTAATGACTTAACTTTATATTTGTGGTCTAGGACTTTTCCTTTTGTTCCAGATATGTAAATATATATCTAAATGCCTTGTGGAAGTCTCTTTATAGATATTGGATAGGAAACATAAAACTAACATGCTTAACAGTAAATTCATCATTTCTCCTATACAATTCTATTTCCTCCTATATCTCTCATTATATCACTATACATATACAGCTCAAAGTTTGAAAACCAGAAACATTCTTGGCTTGGGAAACATTTTTCCTTATCTGAACCAACATGAAGGCCTAATGAGTCATCCAAAAGCTATTCTAGGTGGAGTTACACTTCTATGAGAGGGCATGCTCCTGTCTGATTAATATTTCTTTAGATAACAAGTATACACTCAATGCAAAATTTGAAAAACAAGTACCTAAAAGACACAGAAGAATGAATAAAATTAGGGAGTTACTGGAGAATAATCAATACTTGTAAGAGAAGAAAAAAAAACAATGAGATGAATTTCCCTTTTTTAGTGTTCAGCCTGAGAAAAGGACCCAGTCTATACCATATAGAATGGCTAAAAATCTAACATAAAAACCAATTGTACTAGCACGAAGAACCAGATAACAAAGTACTAGGAGAATTATAGCTGATAGAAAGTAAGGTGAGAAATCTTAGGCAAGGAGAGACTGTAATTCTAAGTATGAACCCTGATCAATCTATGGCATGGGCAGAGTAAGCTCTAAACTGCCCTGTAGGTTAAAAAAAGAGAAATGAAATTTGAGCTATCACCTACTTCAAGGGACAAAGGTTTGCAAATTAACTCTTTGTTTAATAAAACAAACAAACAAACAAAACCATTTTTTTTGGAAGAACATAACTGAAATAATAGAATCCAAAGTTTTATAACATATAATTCATAAGGTCTAAGTTATAATGCAAAATTAGTCATTATGCTAAGAAACACGAAAATGTCTATCTCCTCAAGAATGAGCAAAATGATAAAGACCAATACTGAGAGAAGTCTTTTATAGACAAGATTTTTAAAGTAGCAAATTTAATTATGCTCTAGGTCATAGGAAAATAAGTTAATGTGATGTCTCTGCAAAACCAAAACAAAATACCTACAAATAAGAATCAAAGCAATGTTTCAAACTAAATAAATTAAATTAAATATCTTAAACTGGTTGGGTGCTGGGAGCAATGACACATGCCTATAATCCCAACTATCTGGGAGGCTGAGGCAGGCAGATCCCAAGTTTGAGCTCAGCCTGCAACTTAGTGAGACACTGTCTCAAAAAATAAAAGGACTGGGCTGTAGCTCAGTGGTAGAGTGTTTGACTAGCATGTGTAACACCCTGGTTCAATACCCGGGGATATTGCAAACAAAACAAAATAAAACTTGGGTGGGTTTAGCGGCAAACTGGGGAGGGCCCGTAAAAGTAAATACCAGCACCAATCAGGATTACTACCAGACAGACAAACAACCAAAGAAAAGGAAAGACAAGCAAACTGCCAAAAACCAAAGTGAAAAAGAAACCACTAGAAGCCAAACAGAAAAATTAAGCACTGCATAAATGCAACAATTCAGATTAACTAAAACTTTGCATCAGAAACAATGTAACCAGAAGACAATGGAACAATATCTTTAAAGTGCTCAGAGAAAAACAAGTTTCTACACAGAATTCTTTACTCACCAAAATTACTAGTTAATTTTATATCACCTAAAGTAAAATACAGAAAACTTACAAATGACCAGGTTCCTTTACCTTCTTCTCCTTCTACCTTTTGTACATTGTTTTCCATATGTTTATGTGTTATTTCTATATATATTATTTATACAGAAATATAATATTATTTGCTTTAAATAGTCATATTTTAAAGAAATGTCATATTTTTTTCCACATATTTGCCATGTTTGATACTCTTCATTACTTTCTTGAAGTGTTATGTTTCCATCTGGTATCATTTACCTTCAGCATCAAACTCTTTAGCATTTTTTGTACTACCAGCCTGTTGACAGCACATTCTGTTCATTTTACTGTGACTGAAAAATGTCTTTATTCTCCATTCTTGTAATTAGTAATTACATTAAATGTTAATGAACTATAAACACTGCAACTTTAAGGCAGATACTGTTAGAATGTCAAATCTATGTTTTAAAATGTCAAATACATGAGTATGCAAAAATACACTTCTAATATAAAACTGATTATATACAGTAAGCCTAGGACACCTGGAATAGCTATATTCATTTCAGATAAAATAAGCTTTAAGATAAAGCATTACTAGAAATGAAAGAGAAATTTTGTTACAATAAAGAGTCAAATACATTAGAAAGACGTAATAATCAAATATGTATGCAATTACTAACAGAGCTCCAAAATACGAAGACAAAATTTACCAAATTGAAGAAAAACAAGATAATTCCACAATTATGAGTGGAGATTGCTCTAGAACACCTCTTTTCCTTGTCCCAACATCCTGCCAAGATCTACATCTGAACATTATCTACAACCTTGATCTAATGAGTGATAAACCACATCTATTAAAATCAATGAATCATAGAATGACTATTTTTTTTAAAGCACACTTAATACAAGATAATCCAAATGTTAAGTCATAAAAGAAGCCTCACATTTAAAGAACTGAAACCAAACAGTATATGCTTTGTAAACTGAAATGAAATTTAAAAAGAAATTGGTAAAAAGATATCTAAAAAACACCCCAAATTAGAAGTTGACCAATAGACTTCATAACCACTTTTAGGCAATGCAATTAAAGTGCTCAGAAGAAAACGTAACAGCTTTAAATGTTCATATAACAAGAGAAGAAATATCTAATAACTAATGACCCCCAAAACTAGAAAAAGAGCATAAAAATAAACCAAAGTAAGTAGAATGAAATAGATAAAGAGCAAAAATCATTATAAAACAAACAGAAATATAATAAGGTAAAGTTGGTCCCTTGAAAAGGTCAAAAATATTGCAAAATTTCTGCAAGAATGATCAAGAACAAAAGAGAACACAAATTACCAGTGGACTAACAACAGGTTATGGTAATAATCTCATTCATTAAAAGAATCATAAACATCAAAGTTGACAATGAAGACAAAATGAACATATTCCCTGAAAAATACAAGGTACCAAAACTGCCATAAAAATGAAATGGAAAATTAATTCTACCAGACATTTAAGGAAGAAATAACAATCTTACAAAAACTCATTCAGAAATTAGAAAAGGAAGAAATATTTCTTAAATCATTTTATGAAGCTAGAATTACCCTTGATAACAAAACATGAAAAGAACATCACAAAAAAAGGAAAACTACAGATCAAGATACTTCAAAAATGCAGATGCAAAAATCCTTAAAATTAAATTAACTCCAATTCATTTTTGTGGCAGTTCTGGGGTATGCGTGAATGTTTGAGTGTGAGTTTGGGTGATATATCACGACCAAGTAGAATTTGTCTTAGGAACATAAGGTTGGCTTAATGCTTGAAAAGTCAAATATAACTCATATAACAACATTTTAACTTTATTATCTGAAAATATTTATCTAGTAATAGTTACAGTGAAGAAGACAATTATTCAGTATCTTAAACTGCAATTTTATATCCTGATCTGTTAAAATGTACAAGGTTCAAGTCTACTTAAGATATTGACCCTAATTTATAAGGCTGTGTAATCTGAATAAGCTATAATCAAGTATAAAAGAACAAATCAGCAGTACAGAGTATCACTGAAGTTCTTGTTTTCAGAGTTATAAATACATTATCAATAGAGGTTGTTTTGTTAGGTCTTGAAGGATGTGAAAGAATTAAGAATCTTAGAAGAAAAAATGGAATTTGGGCAGAAGTAAAGAGTTTGGTTACTGTAAAACAACAGTAATAGAAGCTACCATTTTAGTGAGGGCTTAAAATGTGTACTAAGTACTTTCTATGTTATTGCATTCATTTCTGATAACTTCTTAAATTTTTTTTGGTACAGGGGATTGAACCCAAGGGTGCTTAACTACTGAGCCAAATCCTTAGCTGCTTTTTAAATTTTGAGACTGGGTCTAAGTTACTTAGGGCTTTGGTAAATTGCTGAGGCTGGCTTGATTCTCCTGCCTCAGACTCCCAAACTGCTGGGATTATAGGCCTGCATCACAGTGCCTGGTTTCTGACAACTTTTAAAGCTGTACCAAGAGGTTATATAACTTACCCAAAGTTTATATTAATAAGTAGCAAAGCTGAGATTTTAATGTAGGTTCCCTGACTCTTATGCACAAATTCTTAAGTCAAAAAATATTTAAAAGGACTAATAGGAGGAAAAGAACAAAAATATCTTCAAAAGCACTGGAGCTATTTCTGAAAACAAAACAAAGGATAAGAAAAAATGAACATGGTTAGAATATCACTGGATTAGAAAAGCAGAAAAAAGAAGAATCATCCAACAGCAAAGTTTCAACTACAAAGTACATCATATAAAGCATTACTCTTCTGAATCAGAGAAATGAAAAGAACACCAAGATAGAGTTACATCTTGCAAGTCAAAGTTAAGAGAGCATTTACAGAGTATCAACACTACAATCAAATATGCCAAAATAGAAAAGTTGCTTATAAAATATAGCTGAATTTAGTAGTTATATCATCAGACTGAGAATACAGAATTAAAATACAGTAACAGAAGCTACCATTTTAGTGAGGGCAACAAGAATAAAAATTTTTGTAAAATATAGAATGATGCCTTCGGCTCAACAGAAAAGCAAAAGAAGAGAGTCCATGAATTAGCTTGAAGAAAAATGTGAATATGAAATATATTTTATTAAATTACGCATGGGGAGGGGCAAATGATTAACAGATCAAAAAGGAAAGAGCAGACCTAACAGACTGTATAGACTTCTTTAAAAAATATTTTCTTTAGTTGTCTATGGACCTTAATTTTACTTATTTATTTATATGCAGTACTGAGAATTGAACCTGGTGTCTCACACATGCTAGGCAAGCATTCTACCACTGAGCTAGGATCCCAGCCCCAGGACTATATATATTTTGAACTTAGGATAGAATCATTACTCTAGAAAGCACTAGAAAGTGCAATTATCATACTGAAAATAGATTTCACATTTAAAAAGCAAACTATTATCAGTACCCTAATTGCTATGCAGAATTCACAAACTCATTTCTAACCTGGTTTGCTGCTTGCTTTAGTACTCTTTAAGGTAGCCGGTGGAGTTGGGAGGATCTTTGCAGGTGTGTATGTATTTAAAGATACTTTTCTTCTCATTACTGGACTGGTACGTGAGGCAGAAAAGACTGAAAAAATTAAACAAACATAATAATTTAATAATTTCCTGTAAGTTCTATGTTAACATTACAGAAATTTTTTTACAACATAATTTAGTGACTCTAAAATATGTACAATGTGGAAAAAATAAAAGGCAAGGTTTGGAGAGTAAATTCAGGAAATCATCTTTCACATAAAAAGGCAAAGTCTTACCCAAATCATTGATCTGTTTGTATTATAAGCATTTCAACAGTATACATCAAAAGAATGTCAAGAAGAATAGTGCAGCAGACTTAATTTCGTTCTGCCCTGATAGAAACTGATATACTTAAGGGATGGCAGAAAGTTGATGGAACAGAGTCAGTACTTTTTAAGACAAAAAAATCTCAATAATAAATGGGAATTTAAGAATGATTCATTTACAAACACAATGGTCTACTACACTATTATATTTAATAATAAAATAACTAGATATAAATAGTTAAATAAATCACATTGTTTTATTACCCAGCTAAGATTTACCTTCATAAAGAGGAGGAAATTTTAAAGTTATCCTCCATATCCCTACTTTCTAATAAAGATGGAGTGACTAAGAAGTGCAAAAAAGAAAAGTAGGGAGAACTCTTCAGGATGAAATCCTTCAGGGAAGGACAGCCCAAAGTGGGCGTGCAGGTGGCAAGGTGACTGTTATAAGGTTCTGGCTTCTAAACAAAGGAAAAAGATTACAAGTCAGAGTTGCAATTTTGAAGTTTAGGGGGAAGTCCAGACAACAAAACTTAGTGTGCTTTTGAATATCAAGATGTGGACCAGTTATGGCAAATGTGGCACTGGTGGTTGAGACCCATGTTGAAATGTCACTGATAGTGACAAAGCAGCCACTAATGAAAATAATGTAATACAAAAGTCCCTAAAACATTATATAAAGCACTATATCATTACTTAGTTCTTTCCTGCTTCCACACTTTTATTAAAATATTTTTTTCTGTTAATTAATTTCCATCACTAACTTATCCTTATTAATATTCCTACTCCATTTTATCAAGCATGATTTTAAGTTATCTTTCATTTACCATAAATTTAGAAATTTTTGTTCTAGATGAGGAAAAAACCTTGAACACCAATGGAATTAATACTGTCTTCTGCCTTGTTATAGACATAATAAAATAGAAATAGTTCTGTGAATATGAGGCTATTTCTTTGGCAATTCAGGAATTTTTTTTTTTTTTTTTTTTTTTTTTTTTGTACTGGGGATTGATCCCAGCAGCACTTAACCCGATAAACATCCCCAGCCCATTTTAAAATATTTTATTTAGAGAAAGGGTCTTGCTAACGTTGCTTAAAGTCTAGCTAAGTTGCTCAGGCTGGCTTTGAACTTACAATCCTTCTGTTTCAGCCTCTTGAGCCACTGGGATTAAAGGTGTGCTCTACTGTGCTGAGTTCAGGGAATTAAAATAATGTAAATGTGGTGCATTTAGTAAATATAAATTCTTCCGTTACTCCATAAAATGTAAGATTCAGATACTTCCTTCATAATCAGGATTCTCTTTTCTTTAATATTAAAAAAGAATGTAAAAAACTAAGTTGATTTTCTTCAATTATGGGCTACATTTTTTTTCCTTTGAACAATAAACTTCTCTCAAATAATATCTTAAATAAAATGGATCAAAGCAGATACTATGGATGATGCAGCCATGGAAGATACAAGCCCTAACCATTCTGAATCCTTCTCTTCCTATGGATTTCTGAAGGCTCTTGGGAATATAAGTTAATGTGAATGAATCATATTATCTACTACAAGGTTTATCTGATTCTTGAACTGCATTAAGCAATTTATTTTTTCATCTAGTAGAGAATTAGAGGAACAGGGCTATAACTTAGATCCATGATATACAAAACAACTAAAAAAGAAATCTAACATCCTTTGCCTCATTACTGTACCTCATTAATATACTGATTACTGAATCTACTAACCACAAAATGAAGCTGTCATAAAATACCAATGCCACATAATAAATCTTAAAAGATTATCTTTTTGTAAATATTTCACTAAAATTCTATTTTAAACAAACAGATGTCATTATTGCTATTACCTTCAAGTTATTCACTACAAATATTCTAAAATTAAATAGCATTGATATCTATCTTAAGTCTTGATTTAATTATCAGAATCTTTTTTAATCTCTGTTTTAAGATTTAAATTTCCCATCCCAGGGAAGCAATGAAACATCAAGTATAAAGGTAAAGGGCTATACTAGAATTTCTTTAGATTATCTATTGTGAAGGAACAGTACTGTCTATTCTATTAGGGTTACACACAACATAAAAGGAGATGAACTTCATTTTCCTGACTATGACTTTATCTATTACTTCATTTGAAGCATTATAAATGCTCAGAATCAGACACATGGATATGCAAGATCTGAAATTAAAACCTAATTAAAGCTATTCCTAAAATGAACTATTTTAAGACATTCACATCAGATACATTTCCACTATTAATGATTGAGAACTGACCTTCATTACTAGAAGTGGAAGAAAAGGGAAGGGTCACTACATTGAAGAAATTAGGGACACCATTCGGACAGAACAGAAAGTGAATAGTGTTCTAGAATTATAAGGTGATGGCCCAGGAAAGAATAACTGCAAGACCTAAAAGGGATGTCCAGTCTATTAACTATAGGATGTCATTTTATTCTTGGGCAAAATACATTTATAGCACCTCAGAAAAAGGGAATGATATACAAAAAAAAAAAAAAAAAAAACTTTGTTGCTTTTCTAGAATATGACTAGAATTGCAAGATTCTTATCTCTAAAGCAGAATACCCTCACTTAGGGACACCATTCGGACAGAACAGAAAGTGCTTTGCAAACTGGAAATTCTGACATGCTCTGAGGTATGCTATAGAGCTGAAAATGGCAATTGCTAGTTGGCTTCTTTACATCTAAAAAGGTAGGCTAGAGCATTTCCTAAAATGAGGTCCCTCAGAGTAGTGACATGTAATTTTTTAATACGTATGAAAAATTTTTTCTTAAAAAAAGTTTTAGAAAATCTAGTTATACAGCATTATTTACAGAACTTCAATCTTTTAGGTTAATGTAATTGTACTTCTCTAAAGGCAGGTAGAATATAAAGTTTTCAAAACTTAGCCAAGAACCCTTATTCTACATACACATGAATTAACTTCTTCAGAATATTTTCTGAGGATTGGAAAACTGCTGTCTTCATTTGGGCCCTTTAATTAAAAGCTCTGACTACTTCCAAAGTAGTGTGGGGATGGGTAAGAGTGTGTGTGTGTGTGTGTGGGGGGTGGTGTTTAATATGAACTAATTATTTTGTAAATTATTTTAAGAGTTACTATAAATGATATGTTATAGGACTATAACATTTAGTTTAAAAATAATTATGATTCTTTATTATGCTATTGACTTTGATTGCCAGTTTGTAGATTTTTGGTTTTATTTTCCCTCCTTTTTGTAAGAAAATATTTTGGGGAAGAATCAAGATAAGTGGTACACTGCACCTGAAACCAAAGAATTAATAATAATGTCCCTTTACATTTCTTTCTCCTCAAAAATTCTATTCAGTACTACTACTTGAGTTTATATATTTTATAATTCTTATTATATTCAACAATTAAATAATAAAATAATAAGGATGAAAGTTAATTTCCCTACAACCTTCAGGGGTCTTCCTTGGAACTTCATTTGATGGTGAAGCAATAGATGCAAGAAATTCATCCACCTGCTTTAAAGATAGGGCATTGTGAAGAGTTTCCAGAGGGCAAATGGACGGCACCATGGAGTATAATTCAAAGCCTGCAAGAGAAAAAACAAAAACAAAAAAATAAAAGTTGGGTGTTTTCAAAATCAATAATTGAAAAGAAAGATGATCACTGTTTAGAACTGGAAAATTTAGTCTTTTCAATATATCACATGCAAACACACAAGATGTCTCAAGTCATGACACCAGATGCTATGCAATATGGATTGAAATAAGATGTGACAAAGATTTCTCTTTACATGCACATGAATTCCTTAAGAAAACCTAGGGGGAAAAAGATAAGATACAAATTTTCAGTTTTTATCTGTTAAAGTCAGGTCTATTCAATAGATGAATAAACTGATGTTATAATGTGTCTTGATGCTAGATTGTTAAAAGTAATTTCTTGTCAAAAAACAATTACATAATTATTTGTGAAGAATGGTTTTAAACACCTTTCTAGTCACATCAAGGCCAATTATACTCTCTAGTATGATTCTAAAGTTACATTCATTCACTTATGGTAGAGTTAAAATTCTGAAACATATTTCACCTACCTTTACTGAATTACCACCAATAATTCTATTATTGAAAATCACTGACTAAGTAAAGTTAGGTCAAGTAACAAACAATACCAAATACAAATATGTTTATATTTAACAACGGCAGAGAAATATAAAAAATTCATGAAATTTTCATGCAGATATGTATTAATATCGTCAGTGAAACAAAAGCACTTAAACACACAGTTTATTTTCTTAAACCAATAGAATACAGGTTATTCACTTTTTTAAAAAACAGAAAATTATCTATTTATTTGAATTTTATTCAATTGAATGGCTTTTAAAATTGTTTTAATATACTGTTAAAAATAACAAGTCTTTCTTCATGTACTCTTTCAAAAATCTAAACTAGTTCTCCTTCCAAGAAATGCTTTATATATTTAAGTTTACAAAAAAGCCTTGCACCAGTAATTAAAAAGTAAGCATTAACTAAATTCAGACTGCAAAATAGAATGTGCTTCAATAAGCATGTGCTCATTTTAAAACTGAGTGCTATTTGATTTTTCTCCTTAAATTCTGGGAAGAAATATGGACCCAAAAACTACTGGGGGGATTCCCAGTTGGAATAGGAGAACTTCATTTAAAAGAAATTTAATCTTACCATGAAAACAACCAAAGCTTATATATTTGATTTTCAGGTGCAAACCAAAGCAAGACAGAACATTGCATATACTTAGAAAGAACTATAGTATTATAATAACACTTAAATCACCTAAAGTAAGCACTAAAGAAATTATGCTTGCACAACTGCTATTTTCCTTTTTACAGTATAAAACTCATGCAAATAAGCTCAAACCCTTTCTTTGCATTACAGACCAAAATTAACAATGTGTTCTTTCTCCTTTCCTTAGAATGTTTATAAGTCTATTGTTTTCTTTCCTTCACCTGCTAGATTTTATAGCAGGTGAATGACAATATAATCAAGTTCCTTAGGACTACAATTTTCCCATTTATCTTTAGTAAACTTTTTCTTTAATGCACAATGAAAGGGTTAGTGCAGAAATTTAAAAAGCCACCCCGCTGACATGTTTAGAAGCTATAAAAACATACCAATGGAGCCTAGAAATTCCACAGAGGAAATGGACCAGCACCTCTAGAGGTGTAGGTGTTCTGCACAGAGGCCCAGAAAATAAGGTAAAGCACTGTCAGAAGATACTTGTTTCACCATGTTCCTTGAACTAAAGATGAAGGAGGGGTAAGTCCATGATATGTGTTAAAGATGGAAATAACATGAAAGTTAGGGGAAATAAAAAGTGAAAGGAAGAGTCAAATGACAATTCATTGGACAGATAAGACAACACAGCATTAAAAAAGAAAAAAAGAAATCTTGAAAACCCAAAGGAAATATTTCTATAATTAAAAGAAATGTATTTTATATGCATTAAGTTATATAATATGCAGAAAAAGCCACATTTAGAAAATAATCTAAAACAAAGGAATATAAAACTACTCTTTTTAAAATTTAACAAAAGGATTTATTTCATTATTTTTAAAAAACTTTTTGTAGTTGTAGGTGGACAGAATGCCTTTATTTTATTTGTTTGTTTTTATGTGGTGCTAAGGATCAAACCCAGTGCCTCACACATACATGCTAGGCAAGTGCTCTGCCACTGAGCTATACCCCCAAGCCCTATCATTATTTTTATTGTCAATGAAAATACAGAGTTTTTTTTTCTCGATAAAAGCTGCAAGCCTGGCTTTAAGCACATAAACATTTAGCATACAACTATAGACAGTCTTAAACTTGAATATTTCTTCTTAGAATTTTGTAAATCGTTTTTCTTGTGACTTGTTTGTCCTCTAAGAGGTTTTTAGGCATGTGATATCTCTAGAAGCTGCAGCTATATCATATAAAGACCATTTTCTTCAAAATATAGTATTTAAACAGCAACAGTGGAGGGAAAGCACACTAAACTTTCATTTGTTGAGAATGAAGACTTCTTTTTCTACCTTTAAGAAATACTAGTGCACTGTTATCTAGATGTGTTAAAGGACCCGAAAGGGGAAGAATAATCACAAACTTGTGTTGAACACTTAAGTTTCATAAAATTTCAATTTTTGAAAGACTTCTTTGTAGTTAAAAACTTTAAGAAGGTTCCAGGGATAAAAGCACCTTCATCACAAAAAAGCAAAAACTTGTACATTTAAAAAAAATTCTTAGGTCCTGAAGTATTTAAAGATGATTAGTAAATATTCTTTATTGCTCCAGAAGATCAAGCTTTATGTAAAAAGCTGCAATACTGTAATGATTCAATTTATAAATACTGGTTATAAAACACTTTACTATTTATTCAGCCTCAAAAAATTAAAGTTAACTGAATTGGGTTTCTGGACGTTTTTTTTTCTATCAGGAATTCCCCAAATTTTAAGAAAAAGAAGTGGTATCAAAAGGAATTGGTTGCTTGATAACAGTATTCCATACTGCCACATGAGGACAAAATGATTGCTGATTAAAGTTTTCAAAGTGTTCCAGACGAAGTCTGGTTTTGCTTTAGACAAAGCCAGGGATAAATGTTGTTAAGCAGTGAAATCTGCATCACCTGGTTCCCAAGAAATTTTCAAAGACACTTCTCCTTCGGCTATTTGATACAGGTCACTCTGTATTTCTGATAAATATCTCAATAAAATCAACCATGTGGTCAAAAAAGAAATTGGGGAGAAAAAATTAAAATTAATAATAATTAAGAATAAATTAATACCAATTATTACAATTTAAGAATTTGTGTGAACTAGCCACTTGAGAAATTAGAATTTTAAGGTGTTAATTCATCATCAATTGTGCTTATTTAAGAGTTTGATGAATAATGTTAAATTATTTTATAAATCAGAGCTAAAAAAGGGAGCCAGCCAGTATCAATAATTTGGGTGATTAAGAAGTTGGAATTGTATGCCAATTGAAATTAAGAATGGATAATGAATGATACTGTATACCCCACATTTTGAAATAAAAGAAAAATAAAAAGGGACGAAGCAGGGGAGTATCTTTTAAAATAAAAGCAAAACGTACCATTGGTTGGGTGTCGAGCAAATGAGATAGAAAACCTTTTAACAGCAGAACCGCGTGTGGCGTCTGAGAAAGAGAAAAACAGGTACCTGAAATTTGTAACAGCTACCAAAAGAAGAACACTTAAAAAAAAAAAAAAAAAAGAGGGGAAAAACAAATATAGAAGGAGGTTAGAATTAGGTGACATGCAGAAGGGACAATGAGAGAAGGTAATAAGCCAAATACTGGTTAAAAGCAGTAAACTGGCTTGATGATAGAGGCAAATGTTTAATGAAATATACAAAAGAAAGAAAAGCAGGATGAGCTGGCAATTTTGGTAAATCTAAGTTTTATTGACTAAAATAAATTTGTGGATATATATGGTGATCCTGAAAACTAAAATACTCCTCTTAGCAAAAGGGACCAGCTTCCACGAGCTTCAAAGGCATTCTGAATATCAAATCTTAAAACTTAAGGTATGTTAACAACAGTGAGAGAATCTCCTTCAGCTAGGAATCCTAAAATATTCTCTTTCTATGATTATTTTTATAAAAATATTACCAACATGGATTTTCTTCTAATAATAAATATTTTATTCACCTTATTTTAATTAGTTCAATATCAGTAAGTAGGATAGAGTTAACAATGAACAAATTTAAAAGATCAAACAAAATTCTTTATAGTATGGATCATCAAGTATTTAAAAGAACACGTATGATGCAGTTCTAGATATTCCATTTCAATGAACTGCTTACTGTACAAGTACTTTAAATTTAACTACAATTAATTGTTTGATGAAACATGGATCCAAGCTGTGGATTACATAGAACACAGTCATTTAGGTAAAGGGTGCTAGAATTCCACTTGAACCAGTCAGTGGCTTTAGATATGCTTGAGAAATACTGCTCATGGGTGTGTGCATGAGTGTAGGTATGAATCTGTGTGTGCATGTGTGCACATACCATCTATGCAGCCAGAAGAGGTCAGCTTTTTACGATGAGTACGAGCATAATCCTGTAGGTTAGGTGCGCTTGAAGAACCCCCGAGCACCGAGGTGCTAAACAGGCCCGCACAGTGAGACCCTGATGGGAGTTAGAGAAAATACATACAACAACGGGTGTTCTTCCATTCACATTGGGAATTCATGCAGCATGCAATTGACATGGCTCTTACCAACACACAGGCAGCCTTTGGCAGTGCCTTGAACAGGCTCACAATATGCTTGTAACGTTCTACGGAACATTACATAATGCTTCTAATAACAACTACCATTTATAATATGTACAAACGGGGTAACTTAACACTCAATAAAATACTATCTTTGAGGAAAAATATATGCACACACAATAATTAGACAAATGTACATTTAAAAAGTTTTAAAATATTATCATAAAAAATAATTTAGGACAAGATGGGATTCTGATAAACAAATTGCAAGAGCAGGCTATATTTAAAAAATAAGAAAGAAAGAAACACTTCTCCTAGTACAAATTTTTATAATAAATCAATATTTTTGAATGTATGCCTATCAATGAAGAATCTTTTCTGATCCCCTTGAATTAAGGACTGTCAATTTTTTTTTATAAAATAAAGTAATTATATCAATACATTTACTTGTAAGACCAGGAAAAATTTCTTACATTTAACAAATGACTCTAGATCTTAATTATTAAAGCTCCAATAAAACATGTCATCATCAAGTAAAACACAGCCAGTATAAACTGATGCTCTGTAGCAAAAGTCTTTTACTCAAACAAAACATTCTCTACCGGGAAAGATTAAATAAATTTCTATCAAATATACTATGCTAGTACATTAAGAAGGTGTAATACATACATTTCTATTAAAATACTGCGGGAATATTAAAAGCTACCAATATAAACTATTAAAGTAATTAAAGAAAGATCATCAAGTATATAGGCATCAACAAAGTTCATATACTTAGACTGCAGTACATACACAGTTTAAACTTATAATGAGATCTATGCTTTTATTAAACCTGTTTAGACAACTATTTATAGAAAAGAGTAATGTTGTTACCTCATATAGTTTATCAACCAATGACCTTAAACCCAATGAGTTTGGAAAAGTGTTCTTCAAAGTTGCTTTGAGTGTTAGCAAAGAAATAATTATATTCTATAGTTTTTAATAGAGAGTAAATCTGTCACTGTGCGTCAGTTTTGCTTTGGTTTTCCTTAAGAGCTGTTGCAAAAGAAAATAAATTCACCCAGATAGGGTTTGAAACATTCTCTACCTAAATAGCCTTTTTAATCAGAAAAATAGATTTTTTTCACATGCAATAGCACCTTTTCATCTTTATTGAGTGGAGAGACGAAGTTTCCTTCATAAATTGACTTATATAATAATAGGTTAAAAACAAGCATTGGCAAGCGGACTAAGTCATTACCATAGGGTTACATAACAAAATTAAACACTATGTCTTAAAATATCAAAACTTTACTGTGTAATTGAGATGTACAACTCAACATTTCTGAATTAATACACATTAAATAAAAACTAGAGCATAGCATTTGGTCATGCTTTTATCAATGAAGAGTTTTACATGTGTGCACAATATTGAGTTTATGAAGGGAATAGAACACAATTTCCTTTAAACCACATACCTACAGTAGGGTTTTGTTTCTGTTCCACAAGAGCTCTTGGTGTTCGAAGGTAATTAGCATTTTCAGATACAACCTACATAAGGAAAACAAAATAAGTGAAATAAAATAGCAAACTAAATTAGACAGTCCTTAGCTCATATGCAGCCTGTCCAGACAGACAAAGGTTAATAAGCTGTATGATAAATATTAGTAGAAATACACAAAACATGAAAGATCATGCAAGATCCCCTTTTGAAGGGAGTCCATTTCATATGATGTCCTTGCAATGAAGTGGTGCGAAGCAGGCATTCAGAATGAAACATGTATGAAACAAGACAGATGAAAAGAAATAATTAATAGATTGATATATCCACTCTTTTAAAAGAAGCCAAATGCCCACTCTAAAACAGCTCCTGTATTTAAAGGGGGAAAAAAACAACCACAAACAAAAGAAAAGACAGACAGACTGTTAAGTCACCATACAATTACTGATCCATGCATGGACTTTATCAGAGTAACCTTTAAATATTCACAGCCTTAATGGATACCATAATCCCTTTTCCTATAATCAAATGTATTATATTTCCAAAAGGAAATTGCTGAAATTATCAGAAAAATCATGTGTAACAGCAAACCTTCATTCTAATAAAAACCAGAGTATTTAAAGTTTCAAAATGCCATCATAGAAAGTCCTTCTGAAGTAATTTTATTTTGAACCATATTGTTGATGGTTCAATATAAGACACTTGATGGTTAACGGTTCAATATAAGACACTTGCCCTGTCTTATGTTATATAGCGCAAAGAAAAACATAATGTACATATATATCCCTTAGATACATCCAGATAAAGGAATAGTGAGGGAGAGAACAATCATTTTAGATGTATCCTGCTAATTAACACTGGGTCACATAAATTTTGAAGCTTAAAAAATGTTTACATTCTCAGCAAATTCCAAATGGAATCAATATTTTCAATGATGGGGGGAAAATCAGTAAATTTTCTTACCATCAAATCACACAATTCTGTTTCTGAATGTTTTAAAAGATAACTGGAGTCAAATGAAAATTTCTTTCCCTTTAAAATAATTTTATCAGCAAGCTCAAGTTCCAGGAAAATAAAATTTATTGATTATTATTTAAATCCTGGATATTTAGAACTTTTGCAGTAAAAATGCTAAACATATGCAACATAAGTTGTTTCTTTCCCTCAATTATTGTTAAATATAAATATTTTTAAGTGGACTCAAAATTTAAAAGCAGAAGGATTTACTCTGATGTAAAACACAAGGGATTAGATGTCCTCAAAGACAGTTGTTTGTTGCTCTGAATGCAGGGAGGAAAAATGTTTAATGAAGTAAAATTTAAAAACCTGTTGCCATGAGCCAAAAATACTGGATGTGAAAGCCAATGATTTGGGGGAGACAGGGGAAGAAGTGATTTGTTCCCCTGATCTGCGTCTTCGACGCCCAGTACCCACACCACTGGTATAATGCAGCCAGGTACCAGTACCCTCTGGGCTAGACACACTCAGGGGGCTCTCTTCCTGAAAGTGAGAAAGGGGGTAAAAAAAAAAAAAAAAAAAAAAAAAAGCAGAGCATGCACAGTTAGATACAACAGAGCCAAATGATCAGAAAGAAAAAAAAATACAGTTTGCTTGCATTTTCTTATCAATTTTTTTAAATAATTAAACCATAATTTGGGAGCCAAATATTTCAATATTTGAGAATTTGATAGGAATAACATATGAATTTAATTTTGTGATAAAAATATAGAACTATTCGTATTTCCTTAAAATATATAAAATATTTATACTGCTTAATAGTTGTCCCTTTTCTCAAAATTGAAAGATTTTAATGTTTCTATCTAGCAACTATTTAAATATTAAATTATTCTGTTTAATTTTAGATATTCAAGATATTTTGTGCTATTGTGAGCAAAGTAAAGGTTAAAGAGGTTTCAATGTATAGAACTTAGAAAAGAAAATCTCTCTGCTAGTCATTTAAAAAGAAAAATCACAATGCTTAAAAATGCATTCTGCTGTCATGTATAACTAATTAGAACAAATTAAAAAAATAAAATTAGAAATAAAAGAAAAAGAAAAATCAAAACAAAATTTATACTTGTTTATATACTTTCAAGTTATTTGTTTACCCCTTCCAAAAATTATTATAGAATTCAGTAGGCAAAACATGCAGCAGACATTCTCATTTTTATCTTTGCATGTTTAGGTTTCAAACAGTGAGAGCAAAAAAAAATCCACTCGCACAAAATAAAGAGAATAGTCTTTTTTTTCATTGTGTCTTTTAGAAATACAAACTTCTGATACTCATAAAGAGGTGGACAATAGAAAAAGTCTTTAAGGTTTAACTTGAATAATTTACCTTATGGAAGTAAAAGCTGAGCATGTCATAGAAATAATCTCTTGAGAGCAATTATTTAAGAATTCATAAGAAAGAGGTTTATAAATGTGCTCTGTGTTTTTAAAGTTAACAAGAGCAGTGATTCTGTAGAAGGTTTTATCAATATAGATGAGCCGACTCACAATACATTTTGTTTGAGCAGTGTTATATAGATATTTTTGGAGAGCAAACTAGTAGAGGGTTTCATGGTAAAATTCTAAAGAATTTAATCAAATGCAGAGTGCTTGCTCAACAACACATCGAAATCATTGCCCCTGAACAAATGGTGGCTAAGATTATATTAATATAGGTCATTCCTAATTTTCTGAAATTAAGTATACCTGAACATAAAACCAGATTTCTTTCTTTTTTTTTTTTTTTTTGTATTGGAGATGGAACCCAGGAACACTTAACTACTAAGCTACATACTCAGTTTTTTTAAATTTTTATTCTGAGATAGGGTCTTGCTAAATTCTGGGTCTGCCTTCAAACTTGTAATCCTCAGTCTCCCAAATTGCTAGGATTACAGGCATATGCCAACATTCCTGGCAAAAGTAGATGTCTCATGTTTCAATTAAGCCATAATAGAACGTATAATCCCAGGTTCTATAATTGTTAACCAGCTTTTTTGGTTGTTTTTTTAAACTGCCCTCTTTTTTAATTAACTTAAAATATTATGTTCTAGGTAAGTTACCCTATCTAGTACACAATTTCCATTACGAAGTTACAACAATCTATTGAGTTTTTTTTCTATGCATGAGTGTCAAATTATATGAAATTTGAAGTGAATCATAAAACACTTAGGATAGTAAAATTTGGGGTTGGAGAATAAGCACAATTCTTTGCTAGATGATGTGATACTTAATGTTATGGATTTGATCCATATAAATACCAAAAAACAAATGTTTCTAATTGAGTTGATGGCTTTTCCTATCTCAAATTAAGTTTCTTGCTTTATATTTTTATTACAGCATTTAAAAAATAATTATAAGCACTGACCTTAATCAGTACTAGCAGAATCATCCTACTAAAAATAAATAATTCAAAATAAAGACTGAAAGTATAAAACATATACAGATATTAAAAATCTACCTAACAAGTTTTATTACAACTGTTCAACTTTCCTTTTAAATGTTATGGTAATGGTTATTAAAATATAGTATTGTAAGAGTGAGCATAAGAATTAGTTTAATGACTCAATTACATACCTTAATACAAAGGTAAATTTTTCAATGATATTACCAAATTTTTAAGCTTCTATATAGATTTTTGCAATAAGGAAACAATTTGAAATTTCATATCTTAACCTGCAGTGTCAATGGAATCCCTTAAGTTGAAGCATCTTTGGCAATTTCTGACTAGTTTTAATAAATTAAAATTATTCTTGATATATTAAATCAAACTTTAAAAAATTCTTTATTGAAGAATAACCTAAAGGGACAAGACAAAAATATGGATGTTTATCAATTTCTTAGACCTTACTTTCATATTTGTATTAAATTTTGTTACAAAAGCTACACATAAATTTCCAAACTCTAAAACTAATCTTTATTTTCTAACTGCCTCTGTATTTTTAAAAATTTGTTTGAAAAACAGACAAAGTTGACAAAAATTTTTAAGGTTCCCAAACTCCATATTAAAAGCTGTATTTTCTTTTCGGTTTTATTAACATATAGTTAGTTTACTCTATGAAAATATGCTATGACACATATACATACTTCATTCGTAGCCATCTTTCTAGATCGTGGGAGTGGAGACTTCCTGTGTATGTGAATTGGCTCTGATACCATTGGTTTAAATAGTATCACAGCTCGATCAATCTCATCTCTTTTAGAAGTATGTGGTTCGTCATCATTATCAATTTTAAAAGATCTTCTGCCTTCATTCTGTGAGGAAAAAATACAGTACACTTATAATTCAGATTAAACAAAAATCTCTTCTGATAACAAATTCAACTACCAACTGAAGTAGTCACTTGATGTAAATACATACAATTTGCATTCTGGGATGAATTAATAATAGTAATTGAACTCTTTATTTAAAAAAAATTTTTTTTAGTTGTCAACAGGCCTTTATTTATTTATATGTGGTGCTGAGAATCAAACCCAGTGCCTCACACATGCTAGGCAAGCGCTCTGCCACTGAGCCACAATCCCAGTCCTTAATTGAACTCTTATAACAGCCTATTATGTTGTGTACTGTAAGAGAGATGACCAAGTCTCTGACTTTAAGAAATACCTTCAGTTTATGAAGAAATTAAGTAAAATAACAATTAAAAATAAACATATATAAAACAAAGTATATAGATAAATTTCTTCAAATATGCAAATAATACTAATTAGTGACCAATAAAAGTAGAGATAGGTTTTGTTATATAAAAATGTTATCAGCCCAAGCAAGAATAAAATAGTATTTGAATTTATATATTTTAGAATAATTAAATTCTATTCCAAATATTTCCAATAAATGTGATAAGTGCATGAAAGATAATCATCCACAAAATACTATATTGAGTGTGTACTATTTGCTAGGATTTTGATGAATAAGGCACAGTCTCAGACTCTAAAAATTTCACAGCAGAGGAGACAATATAAAACATCTAGACCAAATATCCACCTGGAACAGAATGGATTAATTTGGCCAAAGTCATATGGTAAAAATGGTAAAATACATGTTTTAAAGCAGTAAGAATAAACTGAAACTAAATGAAATTACTTGATGAATCTCATAAATTTAATATTGGAAAAAAAGAAAAAGAAAACAAAAAGAAAAGAAAAATCCAAGAGAGTATATAAAAAATTCTTTATTAAATTAAGGACTATATAAATATAAAAAAGACTTCCTTAATCTAAAATTTGAAATAACCATTTCAGGTAATATCACTATTCATAGATAAGATCACAGACACAGAAAATACAAATGACTCTATGGACAAATTATTAGAATGAATAAAGCATATAATAAGTTTGCTAGTTATAAGATCTTAATACCAGTTAAAATTCAATGATAGTAACAAACAAAAAAACAAACACTATTAATAGCATCAAAAATAAAAAGAATATGTGAATTAATCTGAGAAAGATGTTACTTATTGCAAATATTAATTTTGCCAAAAATGACATAATGTACAGCCAAAGTGAGAAATATACCAAGACACCTTATATTAGAAGATTCAGTACCACAAAAGTAATTTCTCTCAAAATTGGTCTCTGCAGAGTTGGTGTAATCCTAATTTAAATCCCCAAAAGTTCTTTTTGAAACATTATAAGATTACAAAATTTATATGAAAACGCAAGAACTCGAAAACACTCAAGGTAATCTTGAAGATAAACAAAGCTGAAGAACTTTCAAGTTAGAAATTAATATTATAGGGCTGTAATAATTGAAATTGATATTGATATAACTACAGGGAGACAAACAAACCAATGGAGTAATACTAAGTAATAGTTCAAAAACCAATCTACCAATATATGAAAACAATATGTCTGGAATATCAGAAGTAGTACTGCAGACAGTAGAGAAAACATGAACTCTTCCATATACAGTATTAGAACTAGTTTTCCATATAGGGAAAAAACAAAAACAAAAAACTGGATTTCATATCACACATAGCATATAAAAAATGAAGTTTTGTGCAGTAAAGAAATGGGGGAAGAAAATGATACTAGATTTAAGGAGAATAGCAGGAAAGACTAAAGACATCAGAGATGCTCAATATGTAAAGAAATCTAAACCTGCTTGGAAGACATGTTCTGACACATATAATTACTTTGATAGAAAAATATGCATATACACTCTAATATACCATGATTCTAATACAACCAATATTCTAACATATTCTAATACTCCAAGTCTAAATGACTAACTAAAACAATAATAATGACCTGGAGAATATAAAATATATTTTAAAAACATACATATATATAACTCTTGACAAAAATAACATAAAATGGGATTGAGAGTAAAAGAATTAAAATCTTTCAAAACATGATTATATGTTAGTAACAGTTAAAGTTCTATTGATGTTAACAAGTCAGAGATTCATGTTACTATCTCTAGGGTAACCATTAAAAGAATAGTGGGGACAGTGCTGGGGAGTGATACTGGACAAATTATATTATTATATTGTGTACTGTGTTCATATATGAATGTGTAATAACAAATAACATCAGTATGCACAACTATAATGTACTTAAAAAAAAGCAAGAAGTGAGAGAAAAAAGAACAAATATCAAACAGATAGGTTAAAGATGATATATAGTATGGTTAAAGATGATATATAACATTGATATGCACAACTATAATGCTTCAAAAAAGACAAGAAGTGAGAGAAAGAGGAATGAATATCAAACAAGTTGGTTAAAGATGATATATAGTATGGTTAAAGATGATATATAATAAATTTCAAGTACATCAAACTATATAATCTATGTACTACAATTACAGGACAAAGATTGTGAGATTGCATAAAACATAAAACTTGAATATATACTGTTTATGACACATTGTAAATATATGAATCTAAAAGGTTGAAAGTAAATGGATGAAAAATAAATGGAAAAAGGGATACTGTTTGATCTTTCTTAACTAGATTTCTCATGAGAAGTAAGTACTAATACACTAGCAGTCACTATTTGTAATGAAGAAATGTTTCTTGGTATAATTATACCCATTACGTAGTAATAAGGGTAAATTAGAAATATATTGGCTTTTCCCATGAATTAAGACCCATTTTGAATCATCACAATGACTATTTGATTAAGATACTCTAAACTGGCTAGATCTCCTATAGTTCCTTTAGCCTAACTTTCCATCAGAAATAAAAGTAAATTATACTGGAAACACATAATATCAACAATAGGCCCACACTTTCTTTGCAAGTTTTAATAGTCAATGTCTAGCATAACATCATGTTAATAGCTTGAAATATAAGAAAATACGAGATCAAAAATGAAGGGTAAAAAAAAAGAAAATGAATCCAATGGTGATCCAGATAATGATGATATCAGTTAAAAAGTTTATAACAACTAAAATTAATATTCTCACATAACTACAAGAGAATTTCAGTTAAAAATTAGAAATTATAAAAACAACCAAATGGGAATTCTAGAGCTAGAAAATATAATTAAACCCTATTTACTACATTATAAAATTAAGAACTCAATGGGTAGGGTTTAACAGCATGTTGAAAAATAAAGACAGAATTAATGAACTGGAAGAGAGGTAAAAATAAAACACTGTATCTGAAGCATACAGGAAAAAATAGAGTTTAAGAAATGCATAGATAGTGTTTAATATGCATCGTGATTCCAAAGAGATGTATGCTAAATCTAAGAGAAAAAATAATGTATAAAAATTAGAGAGATAACTATTGCAAAAGTTCCCCCCCCCCCAAAAAAAAAAAAACCACTGAGTCACATGTAAAAGAAGCTCTATTAACCGCAAGCAAACAAATCAAAGTAAAACTACTACAAGTGCCAAGACAATCAGATAATATTGGAGTCTCTTAAAGAAAGTGAAGGGATTAAAATGGACCAAATGAAATACACATGAGAGACTGAGGTTGTAGCTCAGTGTTAAGAGAGCTTGCCTAGCAAGTGTGAGGCACTGGGTTAGATCCTCAACACCATATACAAATAAATAAAATAAAGGTATTGTGTCCATCTATAACTAAAACATTGAAAAAAAAGAAATATACACGAGATGGAAAAACAAAGCAAATAACACATAGGTACATTTAACATAAATACATCAGTAATTATATTAAATGAATAAATATGACACATCAAAGACCAAGACTGTAAAAATACAAAGTAAAAAAAATACAAAACCCTCAAGACTTAATGGCTGTTTGAGGCTTTTTTTTTTTTCCTTACGAAGATTATGATCAAATATTCACTAACTAAAATGTTACTTTGTCAAAATATTTATTCCCCGGTGTGATATGCTAGATTCCCACAGATGTAGCTGACCACTTTTACTTTGAAAATATATCTACCTTTACATGAACTATATCAAAATAAATTATTTTTGCATAAAAAAACAAAATCCATATACTGTTTAAAAGCCACACACTGTATATACAAGAAGAAAGAAAAGTTAAAAGAATAAAATTTAAAAATAAAGGAAATGTTAAACTAAAACAATATCAAAATAGATTACAAGCACTTCCCAGGCACAAACAGTGACATTTCATAATGAGAAAAGATACAAAGAAGATATAACAACTCTAAATTTGTACACATAGCCTCAAAATATGAAGCAAAAATTCTTACAACTATAAGCAAAACCAGACAACCCATGATTGCAGTGGGAGATTTTTGCATATCATTCTAAGTAGTTAGTAGAGCAATCAGACCTTAAAAAATACTTCAATGATATAAAAGATCTGAATATCAGTTGAATAAGTTTTATTCAACAGACTTGCACTGAACACCTATACTCAACAAATATAATAGAAAATACATTGTTTAAAGTATACATGTGGTAATTATAAAAAATTAATCATATGCAGAACAATAAGGCAATTCCAAATACATTCAAGGCAAGCAGAAATCCCACCAAATATATTTTCTGAAAAAAGTTGAATTAAGCTAGACATAGTTATCGAAAGCTTACATGTAGTTTCCACATGTTTGGTAAGCCATGAATACCTAAACTCATGAATCAAAGAAGAAAAATCACACAGAAATCATATAGCATTTTTGAGTGAATAATAAAACATAACTATGTGATGTAGCTGAAGTGATAATGCAAATATTAGAAAAAGAAAACTTCAAAATACATGATCTGAATATACATCAAAATAATTAAGAGATGAACAATAAATTCAAGGAAAGCAGAAGTAAGGAAATAGAACACTTCACATCAGAAGTTATGAAAGAAAAGAGAAATGTATAACAAAATCAACAAGGGAATTGTGTCCTTTGAAAAAATTAAAACAAAAAAACAAAAAACAAATCTTTGCTAAGGGTCATTTAGTGAAGAAACAAAAAGGTTATCATTATGCAAAAAGGGACATCATTAGAAATCTTAGAGATAATAAAAAACAACATAATGACATTTTGAACAGCTATATACCCTAAATTAGAAAATTTAGATAATCAAAAAGCACAACTTACCAAAACAAATATAAAAATATGGAGAAAATTTGACTAGTAGTGCATCAATTTAAAAAATTGAAGATATAACTAAAAATATTCCCCCAAAGAAAACTCCAATCCAGATGACTTCCACACAACAAATTTTAACAAATATTTAAGGAAAAAAATAATAGCAATCTTATATATCATCTTTTAGATAGTATATAATCCTTAATATGGTAATGATTAATTGCAGTAATTCATGCAAAGTGTGTAGCATGGAATAATCATTCTTAAGTAAAACAACAATAATAAAAAACAAAAATTGTACTTATCCATTCTATTCATTGGACTTAAAATCCAAACAATCTAAAGAAAAGATAAAATTCTGAGGAATTCTAATATGTATAAAATGTTGTCCATCCAAATCATATTTTTAAAAGTTTAAGTCATTTTTCTACCTAAGAGTTGTGATGAGAATTATTTATAGTACATAAGAGAAAATTCTTATAGAAACTTCATGAAAATCTAGAATTACATTAACTAAACACTGAGTGTTCCATCATCATTACCTCTCTAGAAGCAGGTCTATATCCATAGCCAGAAGGTAAATTTTTGTCTTCTTCACAGCCTTTGGCTCCTGGACTGAAGTGTAATTCAACATGAAAGCGTTCCTCTGAGGAAAGATCCTAAAAAAATATGAAAGAACCTCTTTACAATAAAAGACTTCAAACTATTAATCTGGGAACATAAACAAATCAAGAACTCTGTTACCTTGTTAGGATCCTCATAAAGCATGATAACAATCTGAGTCATGTAGTTGAGTTCATTGACAACATTTAAATAATCCATGGCTCTTTTCCACTGTTCATCCTTTGATTCCTGAACAAAATACAGTAAGTACTTTCTTATATTCTATTACTTAAAATTAACTTCATTGACATTATAATAATTTAGCTAATTCTGAGTGATATAACACATATAAGATGAACACTTATGTGTATAATCTTTCAAAATAACTTCACTACATTTAAAAGTTTCAGTATATTTCTTAAGCTTGTTTAAATTATTTAGCAGTGGTATTAAAAACTTCAGTGCTCTTTTTTCAAAAGAGCATATTTGAGATAAAAAATAAGGAGTCTCTTGAAATATGATACCCACTACTGAATTCTTAGGGTAAGAAGTGTTTTTTTTTTTTTGGTTTTTAATATTATTAGTTCAAAAGTATCTATTATATAATATTATGCTTCATAAGAGAATATTATCCTATCAGAGTAGTGTTTTTCTCCACTATCATATGGCTCATATTTTGATATGCCTACCAGTAAATATTTCTTATTTACACTGCAATGATAGTAAACAATTAGCAGGAGGAGCCATATAAAAGTTCTATTTATATTACCCATCTCTTTTGACATTTCTCCATCTTCATTTAGAGAATTACTGGACTTTAAACTTATAGAGCATCAGAACAGAAAGGAATCTTTGAGAATATATACTCAAGTATCCCAAGTAGAAAATTCTGATTTTTCTTTCTGTCTTTCTTTCTTTTTTGTACTGGGTACTGAACTCAGGGGTACTTTAACACTGAGCTATATCTCCAGCTCTTTTTATTTCGAAACAGGGTCTCACTAAATTGCTCAGACTGGCTTTGAACTTGCAATCCCTCTGCCTCAGCCTGCTGAGTCACTGGGATTACGGGTGTGTACCACCATAACCAGATAAAAAGTCTATGTAAAAAGGTAACACTACCCAAAGTATAAAGTCTACAATTAATTGTAAACAAAGTTTATGTAAATCTTGTGTAAATCAGATAGTTTTCCTTCATCATAAACATGTCATAAGCATTACAAAAAATATAAAAGCACAATTTTTTATATATAAGAATGCACAGTACTAGGAAATTCACTGTAGATTGTACAGTGTTTTAAAAAAATACAATGGTAAGACCACATGCTCACATATACTTCAAAAAAATTTAGTGTATTTCACTTTTATTTTAGATAATCCTAAAGCACATAATATTTGTGAATAAAAAGTACATCTCTGTGTGTCTATGTGTATGTGTGTGTGTGTGTACATATGTGTTTGGGAAATGATATGTGCAAAATTGATAAAGGAAAATAAAAATAGCATTACCAAGTTTCACTAGATGTGACTTACTGGAAATGATAAATTTAAACTATTTAATGAATTAGATTTTGATACTACATTATCAAGAACACTATCTAATTTCAGTTATAGATTTTGCTAGGTCTCCTCTAATAAATACATAAAATTAAACAATATTTAGTAATATCTTCCTTAATACAATTAGTAAGTAAGAAGCCACAAAAATATCTTCTTCATTAAATCAAGGCTCCGTATATGTATTCCCTGAAATCTTATTTCCTTAACAAAACTTTTGAAAGAAAATCTATTATGGAGATTTTACATAGTCCATTCTGTGTAATAAAAAATTTCAACTGGGAAGAGACTGAACAAGGTATTAAGTAATTCCTTAAAGATTCTTATCAGAATAGTAACAGTTGTGATAATGAATTGTAGTTGAAATAAATTATATTTTGTTTAACAAAATTAGAAAACAGGACATCATTTGGACACAGATTTTAATTATCATTTTAGTAACAAATTTAATTATTTCCTAGAAGCACATTTGTATTTATTTAAATGGGGTTGCTTAGTTTTACTTTTAGAAATTAAGCCTAAATTCAATACATGCCCAACAAGCTCTAGCTCCACTGCCACCATCCTATCCAAACTGTTGTATCTTTCTTTGAATCACCGTATAATAGTTTCCCAAATGGTTCCCTCCTTTTCACTCTCATCTACTGTCCATCTATACAGCAACAAAAGTCACTCATTTTCATGCTGAAAACCTTTCAATGGCATCCTAATCCCCTTAAGATACCAGGCATTGGCTCTCCGATTTTATCTGTTACCTTTTTTTTTTTTTAATCCATCATTCATCAGTATACTTCAACTACAGACTTTCCAAAATTTCCTATATTTCTCAGGTTCTTACTATCTTTTATATTTGTGCAAGAGTCAAAAAGAAGAACATATTAGAAATGTATTTCTTTTCCCACAAAACATTTCCATAATTACTACTAGATACCCAAGCTTTTGTCTTGCTAAATATGAGTAATTTTTTCCATTCACTGTCTTTTAATAAAACTCCACTGATCCATATATGTATGTCACTTTGCTATTCCTTAGTGGAATAAAAAAGAAAAAACATAAATTTGAATTTTATTTTTAAAAATTCTTTAGATGTTGACGGACCTTTATTTTATTCATTTATTTATATGTGGTGCTAAGAATCAAACCCAGGGTCTTACAAGTTATGCAAGCATTCTACCACTGAGCCACAACCCTGGCCCCATGAATTTGAAATTTTATGGGAACACCAAAAATTCCTAGGCTCAAGGCTTCAAGTTTATGATATAAAAGCATATTCCTAGAGGGTATGGTACTGGCAAAGAGGTTAAGTAAATTTTGCATCTGAGAGGAATATGAATTATTGTGAACAATGAGCATATTGTAGCAGATTGTATTTTCTAAAAATGGCTGCCACCCACATAAATTTAATCCTACATACTCTTCTTACAATGTGACACTGACACTCCATTCATAGTGACATGGGTTATTTCTCCTCCCTTTGAACATGGATGAACCTCTGTTTCTGCCTCAATCAATGCAGCACAAGTGACATGATTCCAGTAGTTAGGATAGAGAAAAGGCATACACTTGCACCTTGCTATGCTAGGAAGCTCACTCTTAGAACTTAACTGCATTTTAAGAAAGCAGGTCATATAAAGAACAGATGCTGTTGTTCTAGCCAGCAATCCCTGTTGATGTCCCAGCTGACAATTGGCATCAAGCACTAGATATGAGAGAACACCTTTGAGATGATTAGAGCCCCAGCCACTATCTGACAGCAGGCTCATGAGACCCTGAGCAAAAATGCCTAATAGATCTGTCAACCCTCTAAACTGTGAGCAATAAAAACAAAACGATGATGGGATTTTTTTGAGAGAGAGAGAGAGAGAGAGAGAGAGAGAGAGAGAATTTTAAAATATTTTTTAGTTTTCAGTGGACACACATCTTTATTTTACTTTTTTTTTTTTTTTTTTGTAATGTGGTGCTGAGGATCAAACCCAGAGCCCTGCACATGCCAGGCGAGCACGCTACCGCTTGAGCCACATCCCCAGTCTGATGGTGGGTTTTTTAAACCACCAAGTGTTAGAATGCTATTATATGACATAAGATAAGAGGCATAATGTCTAATCTGACCCCTAAAATGACTCAAATACATCAGCTTCTCTTCATCCGTTGCTAGCCATCTATAATATCATCTAAAATACTTTGTTATTGGTTGCTCAAATGGATCTTATTTGAAGAAAAGAGAATATTCCCCAAATCTAGCATAGTACTTACTTGTTTTTTAGTAAACCCAGGGAAATTGATGGCAAATCATACAAATGAGTAATGAATTACTAAAATTTCACAGCAAAACTGGCAAGATTATGATTACAAAGAAATTTTATTAGTTAGATGGGAATAATTTATTCTACTTACGTTGCATAAGGCACCATAGCGAAGAATAGATAATAAAGAATGTACATGACTTTCACTGGTAAAATATAACCTGGTACGGACATGACGTTCAGGAGATAGAACACCTCTGGAATACCTAAATTTAGAAGTAGATGGTGTTAAAACATAACCATATAATCAAAAACCAATTAAGTATCAACATTACTTTGTAAAATAGGATTAATCTTAATAGAAGTACAAAAATCCACGATAAATAAATCTATCATTCTCCCAACCACAATTAAGGAGTTATTTTGATATTTTTCCAACATGAAGCTATTTGGAACTAATTAGGTCTTCTGGGATTAGTCAAAGATCAAAATTAATATTAGTCAAGTTCACTCTATAGAGATCATTTTAGCAATGATAGAGATCACAGTCCTAAAGATGTTTATAGGCATTAATGCTGATGAACTCAGCTTTTTCTTCAAATTGGATTCAAAGAGAGTCTTGGTTGGAGGTTAATATTAGTAATAGGTAATATTACTCTCATAATATACGTGATATACTTCAGTGAACATCAAAAAGTAATTTAGATTTGAAGTATGCAAAAATAGACAAATACAGATTTAAACGATCAGTCTTACACAGGATGGAGTTTATTTACAGTGTCATCATCTTGTGTCCTCTGAAGGTCTGAGCGAATTTTTCTAACTAGAGGAGTACAGTAACCTTTGGCAATCTCCAGTTTTTCAGCTTTAGTTATACCATATTCCTGAGCAGAAAATACATATTAGAAAAAGGGTATAGTGACAAAGAGCTCTGGCAAATGCATTCCCAAATTAAAGAATTCTAGTGAAATATAAACACTGTATTAAGCCTTTTATTATTTTTTTGCAGTAGAATACAAATGATTTATGTATATACACATTAACACATACACAAGTATAACAAATGAAAAGAAATACAAGAATAATAAAAATGTTATTTTCATTAAAACTGACATTGATTTAAAGAGGGCTTTATTCAAACATATTTTTGAAAGATTTTTAAATTTATATTCTGTTTTCAGAAAAGAAAAAGAGAAATCCTGGAAATAGCCCCTGACTTTGTTTGTTTAACTTTGAAAAGAAGAAATTACTTTATGATAACACAAAAACTCTAACATACTTACCAAGTTTATTTTTATATATACAAATATTAAGTTTATTTTTATATAAAAATATATTTTATATATATTATTACTTATAAAAATAAACTCAGTAAAAAATATAAGTAGGATTTGTTACTTTTGGTACCTTAAATATATAGGAAACATTTAATATAATTAGGAAGCATTTTCTTCACTAAATGTATTGCTTGTTCATGCCCAGCATGTATTAAGCCTTTTATGAACATTAGATTCCTATTTAGCATTTTTTTGCATCTGTAAATATACTATTTTCAAAATATTAAGTATAATTGGAAGAACTTTGTGGTGGAACTAAAAAAGCAAGTAACTTCTAAAGAGAGAACAATAAATAGATGAGCGCAATCTTTATGAATAGTATTCAATTTAATCAGAAGGTAAAAATGTAAAAATAAACTTAAAAGAAAGATGAACTGAGGTCAGAAAAACTAAAGAAAAGCCATAAACATAAAAAAATATAATGATTAAAAAGGATAGTACATTCTTGAAAACCCCTTGGTAGGTATTCTTCAAGTTTTAACTAGTGGTGAACAAAAATGCTATGAAATATTCACATTTATGACATCTATAATCATTAAGAGTTAATCAGAATTACAAGGAATTACTACAATGTGAAATATCAAGAAAACATAGTTATTATAAAGTAATAACAATGACAATTACAGTTCAAGGTGGCAGGTTAGAAAAAAACCTTATATTAGAAAAGAAAAATTAGTTTCGTGTATGGATGGAAAGAGTGGGAGAAGGGGAGAGGTACAAAGCGTGGACAGAAGTGGAAAGGAAGAATATAAAAGAGGGAAGAAACACATTTCTTCTCTCTCCAAGTTAATTCTGGAATATATCAATTTAAATTATTTCCTGCTAAAAGATACCTCCATAAAGAGTCAGAAAGCCACAGATCTATATGAAAACAAACGTCAAAACTTCCTAGTAAATGAAAATGTGGACCAATTACAGATGGAGTACCTATGAAAACAGAACTTCTTGGGCTCACTTATCATAAACTCAAGCTTATTTTCTTATATTCAGTCAATAATCTTGCCAATATAGATGACTGTGAATTAAGTTATGTAAGAGGAAATACATACACATACACACGTTCCTGGTGCTAAATGAAAGTTAAGTTTATAAAACAGTATGCTTGCTTGGTTCCAGTTTTGTAAAGAATTTATATATATGAGAAAAATTACAAATGCATAAATTTTTAAGGAAAAAGGCCTTTGAGACTATTCTAAAACATCAACATGCTTCTCTCTAGCTGATAATGTTATTGTGATTTTTTGGCTATATATTCACTTTGTAGTTTTATAACACATATATTACTTTTATAATAAAATCTTTTTTTTCAACACATTGACATTTTGCTCATCTGCCATCATCCTTTAGACCCAAATAATTTAGATATCCAAGTTCTCATATGCAGTTGCAATTTTTTCTGCCACAAATATAACTGACGAAGCTATTTATTTATTTTTGGTACTGATGATTTTTGGTACTCCAATTTTCTGAAGATTGGGACTGGTTAAAAGTGAAATGCTAAATGTATTGTAGCATAAATACCTATAAGTAGTTTAATATTAAAATACCTAGAAGTAGTAGATCATTTTGTCACATAAGCCAAAATACAACTGGAATTACATAATTCACATAGCAGAGGTGTAAGAATTGATTTAGGAGTAGAAATTAGTTTTATAGAGAACTAGTAGTGCTTTCAAGTACACCAGAATGTGATCTAAGTTTTTTTTTTCCCACAGATAGTGATGCTTTGTTAATCTGCGTTAGTTTTTTTAAACAAGTTAAAAACTTAAAATACATTTGCCCAAGTCAGAAAGTCTCAAAGTCTAAAGTATTCATTATTTCCTTGACAACATAAGTAAATTCTCTTTTTTTCACTACAAATTCTATTATCATGACAAGTTATTACTATAAATATGATTTTAATTTTTAGTTATGTTCTTAATGGTTGCCATGCTTTAACTTTGTTCATGGTTTTTGGACTTCAAGGCTAAGTTAAAATAAAATAACATTTACTGAACTGAATCCAATATTCTATTAAAAAAAAAAAAACTTCTAAGTTTCTGCCACAATAAGGACTACCAAACTAAAAAGTTAGAAAATGCCCATTTTCCTCCCCTCAATTTATAAAGTTAACTCAGAGCTCCAGGAAGTATATAAAAAGTAAATCTGCTTTTAAAGTTATGAATTTACCAAAAATAGGACTGATTCCTGGACTTTTAAGTTCTAAGTTTTCAAAAATAAATATTCAAGAAAAATAATTTAGGCGATGTCTTCAAATAAATTCCAAGATGCTGTGAAAATCTACTCTAATTGCAGCAGAGAGGATAACTACAATAGAGATAGGGGAGAGCTGAACTTGAACAATTACTTTAAAAGACACAAATGATGGCTCAAATCTTGTATAACCATACTAATCTTGTGTGTTTCTTTTAGTTATGTTCCTAAAATTTCATTATGAATATCTAAGCTATAAGTACATGGTGAGAAATGTCTTCAACACTAGAAGTAATACATCTGAATGCATAAACAATGTAAAAATAGTTTATCACCTAAAACTCCATTGACAATTGGGTATTCTTTTTATATCCATCCCTTAGAAAACAATTTTCCATACTCAATTCTAAAATGTTCTACACATTTAACACAGACACAAAAATCCAGAGGGTTATATTAAATAAGCTATATAATAACACAAAAATGAATATGGCAATAATCAGATAAGAATTTGTTTATTTATTTAGCTACGGGGTACATAATACATTTAGATATATTGAATGCCTGCCTTGAAAAATGCATGTAGACAACATAAATGTTTTAAAAGGCCTTATATTTGCAGCTAATTGTTCAAAAGTATACTTTCAAATAATCCCCATTGTAAACATAAGTACAACTAAAACATTGAGCTGTAACTAAAGTCAAAGCAACTCAAATCAATAAAAAAAAAATTAGGGTCTTATTTATGCTTCCAGTGTAAACTCTGAATTATCAGTAATCATTTTTTTTTTTGGAATCTTTCATAGGAAAATCTGAATAAATACCTTGAATTACAAAATAAAGATAGATGCCAATTCAGAAGTTCAGTGTTAGCTTGATGATCATCTATCTTTACCTACAGTTAAAACTGCAGAATTGTGCGTGCACTTTCATGGTAATCTTCACATATCCTATGTTATAAAAATAAAACTTTGTATTCTATAAAATTTTTCTTTTGCAAAATAAAATGTTTTGACAATGAGAATGACAATAATTATAACAAAACTCTTTAAAGCTAATACATTTTCAGTTGTGAAAAATGATGGTAAATGAATGAATCAAGTTGTTTAAAGCAATCCCCAAAGACATAATCTTGATGTCCAAGATACTTTTACCCTTTTTTAAAATGGACTCATATTTTTGGTACCGGAAATTAAGCACAGGGCATGTGCATGTCGGAAAGTGTTTTAACCACTTAGTGATACCTCCAGATGTAGGATTCATGTTTTTAGAACACTGATTCATACAATATTTCTGAAACTGTGTATATTATACATCTGACCAAAAATATGATCACTGAACAAACAAAATATTCACAAATAACTGTACAAATATCTGTAAGTAGATTGTATACTGCCTGAATTTCTAGTTGTTCAAAGTCTGTTATTTATTTGGACTATTGGTGAATTTTAAGAAAGGGACACTAAGGACAGTGGCATTATTTAAAACATTTTTATATATTGGCATCCATAGTGAGGCTATTTGAACTTTTGTTATGGTTTATCGTTTTCACGTATTTTGTTTCTTCCTGCTTTTTTACTTTAGTTAAAGTTGGAATATCTGATCCACTCCAAGCTCTGCTTTATAATATCTAAATAATTTTCTTTGTAATTGAATTGGAAAGAAATCCTAAAGTGGCATCTGAAACTTTTTCTCTTCTAACATATTCTTTATTTTTTTCTTTTTTTAAAATTTTGAGACAGGGTCTGGCCTTCAACTTGTGATCCTCCTGGCTCAGTCTCCTGAGTAGTCAGGATTAAAGGCATGCATCACTGCATCTGGCTCTTCTAACACATTTTTGATTTCTATATGATTTGTCACTTGCTCCTTTACTATTAATCTGCTTGATGGCATTTTAGTTATTTGAATTCTTGTTAGAACTTTAGTTTTATTCTCCTGTAACAAAAAGACCCGCATTCCTCAAAGCCTTATTTTCAAAAAAAATTAAAAGACTTGCAAAAAAAAAATGTTTTTGGGGGGGTTGGTGTAGGGAAAGAGGACAGTACTAGAGGTTGGATCCAGAACCTTGTACAGGTAAGGCAAGCATTCTACCATTGAACTACATTCCCAGCTTGCAAATATATTTTTTCCCATTTTCCATTGTTTTCATAATAGAGTTGATAGGGGCACAATAGTTCTTCATAATTTGTTGAGTGATTTATTTATTCCATAACTTTTTTTCATTTGTTTTGTTTGTGAGCATATTATTGTTCTTCAGAGAATTGATTCTTAAATTTAAATTCTTAAAAGTCACTATATTCTTAGGACATAAAACTAATCTGTCTGATATTACACTTATGGAAACACATCATTACACATTTGTAAAAACTTAGAATATATAAACCAGGACTGAATTCTATGAACCCTGGGTGATAATGATGTCACCTTAGGTTCATCAGTTGTAACAAGTGTGATGTTTATAATGGGAAGGGAGAGAGGGCTCTTTGTAGGAACAGACGATATATGAAAAATCTATGTATCATTCATTCAATTTTACTGTGAACTTACAACTGCTCTAATAAATAGGATACTTTTAAAAAAGTCATTACAATCAAATCAATGTTAGTAACTCTCAGATATTATGATTATAATAAACAATAAAAAGCCTTACAATATAAATTCATAATTATAAAGTTAATGGTTTTCTAGGGCCATGAAAACCTATGTTTTCTCTATTGGTAGACTGTTTAAAAGCATCTATTTTATACAATAGTGTAAGAAAATATATTCTTGAGAACTACTTACCTGAGGGATAACAATGTCTGCTAATGCCTTTGAAAGCCTATATAATTCCATTGTATTTTCTAATTGCAAGGAACCATTATGCTGGACATCATATTTTATACAGTCATATATGTCAGGGATCTTACTAATATCATATCGTCCATTCTTTGTTTTAAAGTCTTTCTCCAACTTGGACCATCGACGTAACATAAGCTCCAGTGTTTCACTATGGTAAAGCTGAATATCTAGAATAAAATATCATTTTTAGTATATTCAAACTTAAAAATCTGATAAAGAACATACATTAAAATATTAAAAACTTTAATTAGAAACACTGAAGTGAAAAAGAAAAATATAGGAAGTTAGAAAATATTATCATAGGCATAGGCCATTAACAGCCAATTTTTTGACTTGGATAAGTACTTGTTATAAATACTTGGGCTAGAAACTTTTTATAAAAGATCTTTCCATAGATTACAGAATTCAATAATAATACAAAAAAAGAACAACAATTTTAACAAAATCATTTTTAGGTACAACATTTTCAATTCTGAATTTTAAGTACTATTATTTTTCTAGATTCAAATAATTAACAGAATAGGCAACTATCATTAGCAGATAAGAATCTTAGAAATTAAATACGATTCAAATGACTCAATCAGTAAGAAACCCAAGGTGTCAAAATTGTTAACCAAGCTAGCCTTGGAGTAAGGGCTCATATTATCTTGTTTGTTCTTTGTTCTCAGGATGTATAGTCACTGCTTAACTATTGGGCAATGCTAAATAATTAATCAAATGAAAAATGTTTTATTGCATTTTTCATGTTGTCATGGATAAAAGCAACCATAACTTAGCTATTGTCCTTTTGTCATATATATATATATTTAACCACATAATCATTATTAATAAATTAATATATATATATATAAGAATCTGTGCATCCTAATCTTGCACCAAAGACAGTTTAGTGATACACAGTTTTTAAGTAATACTGGCACAATAGTTTTTAAAGCTTCACATAATGGTTACCATCACATTAAAAAAAATTGGCATAAAATCTATGAGAAATATGTGGTAAAATATAGTATATATTAACATACATGTAAGTAGATCTCAGGAGAAAGCCTTGATTTTTTTTGAAGGTGGGTAGTAGGGATTGAACTCAAGGGCACTCAACCACTGGGCCACATCCCCAGCCTTATTTTGTATTTTATTTGGGGGGGAGGGTCTCACTGAGTTGCTTTGTGCTTTGCTTTTGCTAAGTCTGGCTTTAAACTTGCCTCAGCGTCCGAGATGCTGGGATTACTGGTGTGTGCTACCTTGCCTGGTTTAATTTCTTAAAATAAGGAGATTGGTGCATTATTTTGAAATGTTTGTAGTAATTGGGCAATAAATTTTACTGTTCTATATTTAAAAAAAAATATTTACCTGATGATTTGGGGTCTTCCATACGATGTCTGATTTGAGAAGTCAAACTTTGAATCAAAGAATAAACTTTGTCACAGGTCTTCACAGGATTTTTAATTAAATGCATTGATTTGATAAGAGAAATGCTTCCAGATGGAGTAAGCTATGAATGAGTAAAGTATATATTTTATATCTGTTTATGCCTAGTTATCTAAGAGAATGATATAGTAGTAGGAAAATAATTCCATTTCATGAATTAAGATGACATGTAAAATATAGCCATAAGATCAAGAGGAGTGAAAAAGGCTAGAATTTCATGTTACAAAATCCTTAAACTCTAGGTATCATCCAATTAGTCATAAAGAAAATTTAGCAAAAATGATGAGATTTGATGAGAATTTGCTGGTTTGTATAATACAGGCAAATATAGTTTCAACTACTTGACATATATTTACATGTAATTACACTAAGATATTGTTATTATCAAGACCTTATTCTAGACAAGGTACTTAACTAGATTTAAAGCTGTAAGTGATAACATAGTTCCAAATTCTAGTTTTGACATGTAGCTTAGCAACTTAATTAACCATATGAAGTAATTTTGTATAAAAATAAATAAATATAAAATAGAAAAATCTACTTCTGGTTATAGTGGACTAGGAGGCTTACACCAATCAAATTGATGATGGTAAGTAAAAATCCTGGGCAAAGAACTTCTACATCTTTGTTTTAAGACATCTGAGAGAAAATAAGGTCACAAAGAATTGTAAAAACAAAACTCAGTGATCAGTGATACAGAAAGTAGGCCTGTCACTAAAGAATGTTTTTGCACTGGAAATATCTGTTGATTTTAGAGAAAAACTAGACAAAACTATAATAACCTTATGAGACTAATGGGAGAAAACGGAGTCCAGGTTTGACCAAAGGTGGAACTCTGGTAATTTCCTTGCCTTTAAAGTACAAAAAAGTGAGGGTGAACCAGAGGCAAATGAACTGACCAACAAATTGCAAACCTCAACTGGCTTGGCCAGAAAGATCTGTTTTTAAAGTTGGTTTAAGGCAATCCCAGACTGATATGTGTAAAGGTTTAGCAGGAACAAATAAGAGACACCAGAAGAAGATAAAATAATTTCAATCTCAAGTTGTTTCCACAAACAAAGTATCAATTTACAACTAATGATACATATTCAAGGCACACAAGAAAACAAGATATCAGGAACACCCATCATCAGAACAGACAACAGAAACATAACCAAACTCTGTTACTAGGATTAGAATTATTAATTATTATTATTATGGAGTGTTGGAGATAATGAAATAAAAACTTCAATGCACCAAAAGAAAATTATGTGCCATCCTAGAATTCTATATCCAATGAAAATGTTTACCAAGAGGAAAGTTGAAACAATGACATCTTCAGACAAACAATGCCCCCTGGGAATTCACAATAAGAGACTTACACTAATGGAATTACTATATTGTTTTTTCAAACTCAAGACAAAGATCCAAAATTATAGCTCAGAAATTCAAGAAACAACGAAGAATAAATAAAAGGGTAAATTAAACTTCTGGCAAATGGTGAAATAGAACATAGCATACACTTTCCTCCCAGAAAAAAGGACCAAATATAAAGACTAAACAGTGGTTACTTGGCTAGAATATTTGGGGGAGAGCAATTAAAGGTAATGTAGATGCAATGGAGAAACTGTGCGACAGAATTATGATGGTCCTGTAAAGAAGGGAATAAAGTGTCTTGCATCACCCACTCAGCTGCCACAGTCTTAACTCTATGAACTTGGGAAAGTCTTCTCATTGATGAGGAAAAAAGTAAATAGGAGTCCACACTGACATCTGAAGTTTTTGCTACTGTGGAATCCTACAGCCTCCACAGGCCTTGATCTAGTTTGGGGTGCATCTCCCCAACCACAGGAGTGGCTTCGCTCCTGCAGGTCCTGCATATATACTGAGCCATACTTGCAGGCTTGTTGGAGTAGTCCCACACCTACAGGACCCATAGAGACAGATAGGCATCTTCCCACTGCCATGCACACCATGTTATAAGTACAAGTGGACATGCAGTAGATTTCCAGACTGCTGCTGGATACAAAGTGCCATACTCACCATGGTGCTAAAAATGTCCAGTGCAATGCACAGGTTACCTACCACCTCCCACCAAATGAATGACACCTAAATTAATCACAGCGGAAGAAGCTATATTACTGTACTCAACTGAAACCAAAGCCAATCTATTATACCAAATGGATAGTATAAGACACTCTCAAGAGAAAATCTTTTACTACAAAAGCCAGTTGATAAAATTGGAAGACAGAAAAGAGAGGCCATATGTACAAATATCAACTTAAGGATAAAAAAAGTGTGAAAAAGAAAGTAATCTAATGCCTTCAAAGGAAGCACCAATCTCCAGAGAAAAGAAAACTGATGAAATGCCTGAGGAAAAAAAATCCGAAATAATCGTTCTAAGGAAACTCAAAGAAATACCAAAAATATACAGACAGACAGACACATTAACAAAATTAGAAAAACAGTGAATGATATGAATGAGAAATTTAGGAGAGAGAGAGATCACAAAAGAGAGTCAAACAAATCTTGGAGCTAAAGAATTCAGTTGAGTAAAACCAAAACCAAAATAACAACAACAACAAAACTAAATACATACACACAGTTGGGAGCATTTGTAACAGAATACATCAAACAGAACAAGGAATTTCTGAACTTGAAGACAAAGAAAAGAAAGGGGCAAGGGAGAGGGAAAGACCAGACAATGCCTTCAAGACTTATAAGATACCATTAAGTAAACAAATGTTTAAATTATAAGTATCTGATTAATATAGAAAGAGAAGGGAAAGAGCCTAGAAAATCTATTCATCAAAATAATGACTGAGGACTCCCCAAATCTTGGCAAATCTAGATTCAGGAGGCTCAAAAGACTCCAAATATAGTTGATCAAAAACCCTGTTTATTTCATATTATAGTCAAGTTGTCAAAAGTCCAAAGTGAACAGAGACTTCTAAAAACAAGAGTAAAGTGCTAATTCACATTTAAGAGAACTTCCATTAGTTTAGGAGATACAAAAAGAGAAAGAAAAAAAGAAATTCAACCATATCAGTACAGAAAAACCACCAAACCAAACCACAAAAATAAACAAGAGAAGGGACAAAGTATATACAAGACAACCAGAAAATGCCATGAATAATTATTTATCAATAATAACTTTGAATATAAAAATAAAACTACCCAGTTAAAAGACTTGATTGGCTGAATGGATAAAAAAACAACAACCAGTGACATGCTGTCTACAAGAAACTTACCTCATTGGTATAGACACATATAGACTGAAAATAAGAGAATAAAAAAAATATTCCATGCAAATGGAAACCAAAAGCGAGAAATAGCAGCTATATCAATATCAAATAAAATAGATTTTAAGTAAATACTACAAAAAGAAACAAGGAAGATCAGTATATAATAATTTTGGGCTCAATTCATAAAGATGATATAAAAATTATATAAGCGTCCAATTCTGGAGCACCCAATCATATAAAAGCAAATAGTACTAGATCTGAAGTGAGATATAGACTTTAATATAATTATATTATTATATATATATAAAAAATATATTATATAATAATCTCACTTTCATCAATGGATAAATCATCCAGACCAAAAAAAAAAAAAAAGCAAAACAAACAAAAAACAAACACAACAACAACAAAACAACATCAGAACTGAACTATACTACAAATGGAAAGAATAGACATTAAAAATATTTTATTTAACAGCTATGGAATACATATTTTTCTCATCAGCACATAGAACATTCTCCAGGAAAGACCATATATGTTAGGCCACAAAATAATTCCCAACGAATTTCAATAAGTCAAAATGGTACCATTTGGCTTCTCGGACCACATGGTATAGGACAGCAAATCTACATAAGGAATTTTAGAAACTGTACAAATACACAGAAACTAAACAACAAGCACCTGAATGAAAAATGGTCATTCAAGGAATCATAAAAACCATTTCTTGAACAAATGAAAATGGAAACACAACATACCAAAACCCATGGTGCTATAGCAAAAGTAGTAGTAGGAGAAGAATTTATAGAAATAAGTGCCTACATTAAAGAAAGAAAGAAAGAAAGAAAGAAAGAAAGAAAGAAAGAAAGAAAGAAAGAAAGATTTCAAACAACCTAACAATGTAAATCAAGGAACTAGAAAAGCATGGAAAAACCAAATCCAAAATTAGCAGAAGTAAATAACAAAAATCAGAGCTGAAATAATAGACGACCAAAAATCAATCAACTCCTGCAAAGCTAAAAGATCAACAAAACCAAGTGTTAGTCTTTTTGAAAAGGTACACAAAATCAATAAACCTTTAACTAGTCTCATCAAGAAAAAAGAAAACCCAAATAAATAAAATAAGACATGACAAGGAGAAAGTATAATTCAAAGCACAGAAATACAAGGGATCATTAATGATTATCATGAACAACTATATGCCAACAAATGGGAAAAATAAAAAATGAATGGAAAATTCTAGACACATATAAACTATCAAAATTGAACCAAAAGGCACAGAAAACTTGAACAGCCCGATAACAAGTACAAAGACTGAAAAACATAATCAAACAGTCCCCCTGAAAAGAGAAGCTCAGGAACAGATGCCTTCATTGATGAATTCCACCAAACATTTAAAGAACTAACACCAAGGGCTAGGGTTGTTGCTCAGTGGTAGAGTGCTTGCCTAGCAAGTGTGAGGCGATGGGTTTGATTCTCAGCACCACATAAAAAAATACATAAAACAAAAAGATATTGTTTCTAATCACAACTAAAAATTTTAAAAAGCAAAACCAAAAGCTAACAACAATTCTTCTCAAATTATCCCAAAGAATGAAAAAGGCTGAAATTATTTCAAATTCATTATGTAAGACCAGCATTACCCTGATACCAAAATCAAACAGGGACACACACAAAAAAGAAAACTACAAACCAGTATTCTGAGATTCACACAGACACAAATATCCTCAACCAAACAATAGCAAAACCAAAGCCAACAGTATACCAAAAAGATTACGCATCATAATCAATGGGAACTTAGAAGTGCAATGATGGTTCAATATACACAATTAAACATCACATCTACAGAATGAAGGATAAAAATAATATGACCATGTCAACAGATGCAGAAAAAGTGTTTGACAAAATTCAACATCCATTCATGATAATACTCTCAAAAAACTAGGTATACAAGGAACATATCTCAATATAATACAGACTATATATGACAAACCCACAGTCAACATCATATTGCACAAAAAAACTTGAAAGTATTTCCTCTAGGGACTGAACAAGACAAGAATGTTCCCTTTCGCTACTCTTGCTCAACATAGTATTGGAAGTTTTAGCCACAGTAATTACTGAAGAGAAGAAAATGAAAGACTCAAGTAAGAAGGAAAGAAGATAAATTATCCTTATTTTGTATAAGACATGATTCTATACACAGAAAAAAAAGAAGGCTCTACAAAAAGATTGTCAGAATGGATAAACACATCCAATAAAGTTTCAGAATAGAGGAAACATACAAAAATCAGTAGCATTTTTATATACCAATTAACAGACTTCTTGGGAAGGAAACCAAGAAAGTGATCTCATTCCCAAGAGCTAAAAATTACAAATAGTAGCAGTCCTACTACTAATAACACCTAGGAATCAGTTTAACCAAAGAAGTTAATAACTTTTATAATGAAAATTACAATGTAATGAAAAAAATTAATGACAAAAATAAATGGAAAGATCTCCATGTTCATGGATTTAAGTGTTACTCTTGTGAAAATGTCTATACTACCAAAAGTGCTATAAAGATTCAAAGCAATCCTTATCAAAATATCAAGGACATTCTTCACAGAAATAGAAAAAGCAATCCTAAAATTAATTTGGAACTACAGAAGTCACCAGTCAAAACAATCTTAAGAAAAAAAAAAAAAAGCTAGAAGTATCACGATTGCCCCTATATCTAGACATACTCTAGGGATACATTAACCTCGACAACATGGTACTGGCATAAAAACCAATACACAGACCAATGGAACAGAATATAGAACCCAGAAACAAATCACATATCAAAGCCAACTAGTTTTCAACAAAGGTGCCTAAAACATAAAGAAAGGACAACATCCTCAATAAACAGTGCTAGAAAAACTGGATATTCACATGCAGAGGAATAAAACCACACCAATATCATCATATATAGAGTCAACTCAAATTGGATCAAAAATGAAAACCACAAACCTACTGGAAATAAAAAACAGAGAAAAAACATTTCAATAATATAGAATAAGACCCCAAAAAGAAAAGTAAATGAATGAATGGGATTATATCACATTAAGAGGCTTCTGCGTAGCAAAGGATATAACCAAGAATGAAGAGACAACCTACAGTATGAGAGAAGATATATGCCAAGGTTATTATCCAGACTATACAAGGAACTTTAAAAAACTCAACAAATCATCATCATCATCATCATCATCATCATCATCATCATCATTAAATGGGCAAATCATCTGAATAGAAATTTCTCAACAGAAGATATACAAATGCCCAAAAAGTATATGAAAAATGCTCAATATCAGTAGTCATCAGGGAATTGCAAATCAAAACCACAATTACATATCAACTAGATATTACTTTTGAAGATAGTTATAAACAGACATATAGAAGAACATAGCAATATTGACAAAGACATAACTAAGAAGTACTAAACTATTCTTGATATCAAAATTTCTAACTTTCCCACAAACTAAATTTCCACAGGATTTGCCATAGTATTTACCAATACAGTTAAGTAAAAAGTAATAAAACATTTGCACATAAACCACTTCCACCAAATAGGATGCACTCCCTAGCTAATTTTATGAGCCTAGCATAATTCTTACACTGGAAGCAAAGATATAACAAATATAGAAAAAAGAAAGGCCAGTCTAATTCAGGAACATAAAACTACTAATGAAAAATAATAGTGAAATCAAAACCTGTGACATATAAAAAGATACTACTTAAAAATAATTGAGTTTGTGCTTGCTTTGGCAGCACACATACTAAAATTGGAACAATACACAGAAGATTAGTATGGCCCTTGCGCAAGGATGACATGAAAATTCATGAAACGTTCCATATTTTTTAAACCCATCTCTCTCACCATGCACAAAACTTAACTCAAAATGGATCAAGGACCTAGGAATTAAACTAGAGACCCTGTATCCAATAGAAGAAAAAGTAGGCCCTAATCTTCCCCATGTGGGATTAGGCCCCAACTTCCTTAATAAGATTCCTATAGCGCAAGAATTAAAACTAAGAATCAATAAATGGGATGGAATCAAACTAAAAAGTTTCTTCTCAGCAAAAGAAACAATCTGTGAAGTGAACAGAGAGCCTACATCCTGGGAGCAAATTTTTACCCCTCACACATCAGATATAGCACTAATCTCTAGGGTATATAAAAAACTCAAAAAGCTAAGCATCAAAAAAACAACCCAATCAACCAATGGGCCAAGGACCTGAACAGACACTTCTCAGAAGAGGATATTCAATCAATCAACAAATATATGAAAAAATGTTCATCATCTCTAGCAATTAGAGAAATGCAAATCAAAACTACTTTAAGATATCATCTCACTCCAGTCAGAATGGCAGCTATTATGAAGACAAACAACAATAAGTGTTGGCAAGGATGTGGGGGAAAAGGTACATTCATACATTGCTGGTGGGACTGCAAATTGGGGCAGCCAATATGGAAAGAAGTATGGAGACTCCTTGGAAAAATGGGAATGGAACCACCATTTGACCCAGCTATCCCTCTCCTCGGTCTATACCCAAAGGACTTAAAAACAGCACACTTACAGAGACACAGCCACATCAATGTTTATAGCAGCACAATTCACAACAGCTAAACTGTGGAGGCAACATAGATGCCCTTCAGTGGATGAATGGATACAAAAAATGTGGCATATATACACAATGGAATTTTACTCCGCAATAAAAGAGAATAAAATCATGACATGTGTAGGTAAATGGATGGAGTTAGAGAAGATAATGTTAAGTGAAGTTAGCCAATCCCAAAAAACTCAAATGCTGAATGTTTTCTCTGATATAAGGAGGCTTTCTCATAGTGGGATTGGAACGGGGAGCATGGGAGGAATAGATGAATTCTAGACAGGGAAGGGGGTGGGAGGGAAAGGAAGGAGGCAGGGGATTAGCAAGGATGGTGGAATGTGGTAGACATCATTATCGAAAGTACATGTATGAAAACACGAATTGGGTGTCAACATACTTTACATACAAACAAAGATTTGAAAAATTGTGATATATATGTATAATAAGAATTGTAATGCATTCCGCTGTCATTTTTTTTAAGTGAATAAAAAAAGAAATGGCAAAATAAATAAATAAATTAAATGATTGAGTTTATTCTAGGATCAAGGTTAGTTTTACATTTTAAAAAGCACACATAATTCACAAAAAATTAAATAAATTTTCATGCTAAAAAATCAGCAAAATAGGAATAGAGTGAAATTTCTTTACTTTGAAAAACAGTCATTATTGATAATTATGGACAGAAAGCTTCATGTTTAATTGGCAAATGTTAAAAGCATTCTTTCTAGAATATGGATAACAAAAGAAATGTTACTTCTATTTAATAATGTTTGAAGGATACTAGGCACTGAACTAAGGCAAGAAAAAGAATTTTAAAAATACATAAGACTGGGAAATAAAAACACTGAGTATTTTTAAAGAATCAAAGAGCAGGGCATAGCAGAACATACGTATAATCCCCAGAGACTCTAAAGCCTGAGGCAGGAGGATCACAAGTTGAAAGCCAACCTGAGCAACTTAGTGAGACCTTGTCTCAAAATAAAATAAAAAGGGCTAGGGATGTAGTCAATGGTAGTGTGCTTGCCTTGTATGGCAAGGCCATGGGAATAATCCCCAGAATATAAAAATAAACAAACAAAATCAAACAAAATCCCCACTAAATAAACTATGAGAGATTAATGAACTTGACAAGGTTGATGCATGTATTGCTAATATTAAAGAACTAAATCATATTTCTATATTGCAATAGAGAATGAAAATTTTAAAAATGTATTAAAAATGTCAATTAACTCAACCTAAATCTAACAAAGTAAGACTTTTATTCAGGACATTGTAAAATCTTATTGAAAGCATTCTTCAAAATCTTAATGAACCATACTACACTCACAGATTGAAAGTCTAGATAAAAGATGTAAATCTGTATAAACTACAGATTTCATTCAATCTATATAAAAATCCCTTAAAGAATTTTTGATCAGTTTATTTTAAATATTAAATGGAAATGCAAGAAAAGCCAAGAAATACTTGAAAAAGGGCCCTCGTGGAGTTGAAAGATCTTAATTCATTGGCACTACATAAGGATCAACAAATAGACTCCAAAACCAGACTACCTATATTTGATAAAGACAGTATTACAGTTTAGTAAGGAAAGAATAGTCTTTTGAGGTGGTGCCCAAACAACTGCATGTACATAGACTTGCAGGGGTGGGGAAAAAAAACAACTTTCATCCCTTTACTCATAGGACACACAAAGTCAACATTGTCTGGATTGCAGATAAATGTGATGGAAAAATAGTAAAATTATAGAAAATCTATAGGAGAATATCTTATAAACTTTATTTAGAAAAAAATATATTTTAAACAGTACATTACAATATTCTAACCATAAAAGAAAAAAAATTGATCTTGGAATTCATGAAAAATAAGAACTTCTGTTTCAAAATATTTTATTAATGCTCAGAACATGCAAGTGATAACTAGTATACATGACTCATACCCAAAATATAGAATGAATGTCTATCAGTCAATAAGAAAAGCACAGACACCAACTAGAAGAAAATGATAAGAGATCTGAGAAGAATTCCTCATGAAAGAGAATTATCTAAATTGTAAATTAACATTAAAACTCCAATGAAGTATATCCTAGATACATCTACCAGAAAGACCAAAATTGAATAGTCTTAAGAATACCAGAATGGAAAATATATGGAGCAATGATAACTTCCATGAACTTGGGAGTTCAAAAACTTTCAAAACAGATTATCTACAAATATTAAATAAGCATATTGTAGTTCACAACAATTCCACACCTAGATACTCAAAGAAACTTGGATACATATGCACCAGGAGGCATATGTAGGATGTTCTCAGCATCATTAATCATAATAGCCCCAAACTATAAAAATAGCAGAAAGCATATATAAATTATAAAATATTCACAAAATAGAATATGGGTCAGCAAACAATACTCTGCAAGCCAAATATGAACTGTAGTATAGCCTAGGATCTAAGAATGGTTTCTATGTCTTTAAAGGATAGTCAAAGCCAGGCACAGTGTCTCATACCTGTAATCCCAGTGACTAGGAAGGCTGAGGTGGAGGATTGCAAGTTTGAGGCCAGCCTCAGCAATTTAATGAGGGTCTTAGCAACTTAGTGAAACCCTGTCTCAAAATAAAAAATAAGGGTTGGGAATGTAGCTCAGTGGTTAAGCACTCCAGGGTTAACTCCAAAAGTACCAGGAGGGGAAAAAAAAAATGGGTAGCAGGGAAGTCAAAAAAAGAAAAGAAATGCAAAAGAGAGACAATATTTGACCCACGCCTAAAATATTTACCATCTGACCTACAGAAAAATCTGCTAACTCTAAAATGGAATACTTCATAGTAGTGATTATTAACTATGGAAATAAGCAACATTATGAATGTATTTCATAAGCATAATACTGAGCAAAAGAAAATATTTCTATTATATGAAGCTTTAAAAAATACAGCACAAAGAAAATTAGTACAGTCATTAAAGAAAGCAGTATGGAGGCTTCACAAAAAACAGAACTACCACATTCTCCAATAATTCCATTTCTGGTATATATCCAAAGGAAATGTAATAAGTACATTGAAGAGACATCTGCATTCCATGTTCTTTGTAGGACTGTTTACAACAGCTATTTTATAATTTATATAAGCTTTCTGCTACTTTTACAGTTTGGGGCTGTTATGATTAATGCTGCTGTGAACATCCTACTATGCTTCCTGGTACAGATGTACACAAGTTTCTTTGGGTATCTAGGAGTGGAACTGTGAACGATAATATGCTTGTTTAATATTAGTAGATAAACTGTTTTGAAAGTTATTGAACCAATGTGAATTTCCAAGTGTCCACCTTAAACTGAAATATAAATATTAAAAAAAAAAAAACCCGAGATCTCACATGGTGACTATAATTAAGAGAAATGTATTTTAGTTTTAAAAATCCTTAAGAGAGCAGTTTTGAAGTAGTCTCACCACAAAAATATTAAGTATATGATCTAATGTATGTATTAATTATCTCATTTAGCAATTCCATAATGGATTTTTATTTCCAAAGATCATGTTGTATAAAAATAAACATATACAATTTTTGTCGTTTAAAATAAATAAATATTCTAGGCATAGTGAAGCATGACTGCAACCCTACCAACTCAAGGGGCTGAGGCAAGAAGATTCCAAGTTTGAGGCTAAATCTCAGCAACTTCATGGGACCCTGTCTCAAAATAAAATAAAAAAAAACTGGGAATATAGCTCAGTGGTAGGATACTTGCTTAGCATGTGCAGAGGCCTGGATTCAATCCCTAATTCAACAAAATAAAATAGATTTAAAGTTTAAAATAAAAGAATATATAAAGGATGCACAAAATTCAACATAAAAAAAGAGTGTCATTGCCTAATCAAAAAATGGGCAAATGATCTGAATAGATACCTCTCAACAGAAGATATATAAATGGCCAACAAATATATGAAAAAAATCCTCAGTATCTTTGACTATCAAGGAAATGAAAATCAAAACTACAATGAGATTTCATCTCACTATAGTTACAATGACTATTATAATTTAAAAAAAAACAAAACAAACAAAAAACAAGGATATGCAGAAAAGGAACTCTTAGTGGAAACAGAAATTAGTACAACCACTGTGGAAAAAAATATGAAGGTTTCTCAAAAAAATTAAACAAAACTACTTTATGATCCATGTAAATCACTCTTTGGTATTTTTCTTAGGAAATGAAGTCAGTATACAAAAGAGATACCTGCACACCCATGTTTATTGTGGCATAATTCACAATAGCCAAAATTTGGAATCAGCCTAGATACCATCTACTGATGAATGGATAAAGAAGATATGGTACATATACACAAGTCATAAAGAATGAAATTCTGTCATTTTTCAGGAAAACAGATGGAGTTGGAGATCCACATTTTAAGTTAAATGAGTCAGACACAGAAAGACAAGAATCACATGTTTCCTCCCAGTTGTGAAAACTAAGAAAATAAAAGATGATCTTAAGGTTGAAGACAGACCATGAGGGAATAGAAAGGGTGCCAAGGGTGGAAGGGTGAGGTAGAAGAATAGAAGAAGGGTAGATGTACGTGATTAATGTCTGATAGATGCATGTATGAAAATATCACAGAGAATCCCATCAATTTGTATAATTAATATGTGTTTATAATTATAAGAAGAAAGTTCACAAAAATAAAAATAAACTTACATGGGGGAAAAGAAAAAAAAGCCCCAAATGAGACTACAGTGGTTAGACACATGGCTAATACTTTTATGTTTATCCAAATAGTATTCTGGATATGATAAGATTGTAAAAAAAATAAAAAAAATAAAAAAACTAAGGATGATAGTTATTTCAAGAGGATAGGAATGAGTTGCAATTGGGAAGGGAAGGATAGACAGCGACCAAAATTGGTCCAGTGTTCTATTGCTCTACCTGGTGGTAACATATGAATATTTGCTTTATAATGTAATGAGCTCTACATTAACATTTCATGCACTTTTTTCTTCATGTAATAGTTCATAATAGAAGAATTTGCTAAGACCCACCTTTTCATAATCTTCAGCAGTAAAATCTCTGTCTTTCTGAAGTATTTCATGAAGTCTTGCTTTCACACGTTGTTGACAACTGCTTAAAGAATCACTATCACTATCCAAAAGACCATTCATATTTGCACTTTTCACCATCTGAACAAGAATGGGTGTAAGCTCCCCTTCTAAAGCCAACAGACCCTAAACATATTAAATGAAGTAAAAAATTTAAAAAATTAATATGCAAAATAGAAAGTATCATAATAATTGTTACATTCTGAATTTCATAATGTATAAGCTAAATATTTTTTAAAAATAAATATTATTAGTAATATAGTTCACATTGTCAGTTGATAGCTTTAGTTGGAAGTTCGAAATTTGGAATTTTTAAATACTATCAGTGAAAATCTTAAAAAATGAAATTTTAGATGACAATTTCAATAATTTAAAAAATCATCTATTTTTACCTTTGCAAAAGCTGCTGCAGTCATCTGAACTCGTCCTTCATCAGAGGCATATATTTTGAGGTCATGTCGGTAGGTACTATGTAATCGAAGCAAACCACAACCAGGAAATCCTGCATAATCTCCTGAAAATAAATCCTCAAATCACTTAAGCTATATTTTTATCTCACTGTATTTCCAGAAATATTTACAAGTATCACAAAATAAGAGAATATGAAAAAAAAATTGTATGAATTTAATCAAATTCAAAAAATTCCAACATTTGGGCTAGGGTTGTAGCTCAGTGGTAGAGCACTTGTCTAGCACGTGAGAGGCACTGGGTTCAATACTCCGCACCACATAAAAATAAATAAATAAAAGAAAGGTCCATTGACAACTAAAGATATATTAAAAAAATAATTTCAACATTTACCTTGACCTCCAGGATACATACACCTGAAAGCTCTTCCAAGTTCTTCAGCCTGGACTCTGCCTGCAGGTGTTAATTCTCCTCCCCATTTCAAAACCAAAAGTAAGGATGGCTCTTCCCTTCGGCTATCTAAGATGCATGTGAACAAATAAAACAAATGTTAGGTTTGAACAGAAATGGGCCAATGTTAATTTAGTTGACTTAGTCCATATGTAATTATTTTATTCTCTAAATGGGCCTATCTTTGTAGGTTGTTGCTTCCATCAGGAATTCCATTGCTCTTCTTGTTAAAATTTTACTGAAATATCAAAATCTCTTTCATACTCAGTAAGAAGGTTTCTAACTTTCTTCAGAGAAGTACTGCTTCTCCCTTCTCTATTCTCATACTGATCTGTCCAATGTTTTTAATTCAGTCATGCTATATCTGCTAGATTATGAGCTCCTTGATGCCAAAGTCCAGAAGTTATCTATCAAGTGCCTTCTGCTCAGCCGTCACATAAAATGAAATATTTTACCTGAAGTGAAGAAAATGTGTATGTTTTTATGACGAGGAATCAGTGATTCCCATAATTTTTAGGAAGATGTGAGATGACATCCTAACATTTATTCTAGTTAAAATTTCATGCAATCTAATTTTATACAAACACTGAAAATGTAGCTAATTTAAAAAAAAATTTAGAATTGTGGAATCCCTGTAAGTTCGCAGTAGAAGTTTTGTTCTTAGACATAGGTCAATGATTTAATTTTGACCTGTTCTTTATTATGGCCTTAAGATTTGTTTGTGTTAAATTTTAGAAACAAAAGAATTCAAAAATAAATATTATAAACACTAAAGAATGAATAATAATTCATAGAAAGCAACAGAAAATCATCCTTTCCCCTGCTGCTTGTTAGCAATTATATGTGCTTTACCATGCAGGTGGACAATTTACGGAAGAACAATGAACTAAGGTTTTTATTATATTTGTTACAGAAAGCTTCCAATCATAAACACTGGGAATTAATCTGTATTGCTTTTAATTACAAAGTATGACATAAGGGTAAAATGTCAAGTGTTAAACACATAAAGTTTAATGTATTCAAACTTGCTTTTGCATTTAATATAATCATGACTTCAATTTTCCTACTATAAATAATGTCAATGTAAATATCCCTACAGATCAATCTTTCTCTGAATATTCAATTACTTTCTTGGGATGGAGATATATATATATATATATATATATATATACATTTTTTTTTTTTTTTTTTTGGTACAGAGGAACTCAGAGGCATTCAACCACTGAGGCACATCTCCAGCCCTGTTTTGTATTTTATTTAGAGACAGGGTCTCACTGAGTTGCTTAGCGAGCGAGCACTTCACTTTGAGGCTGGCTTTGAACTCTAGATCCTCTTGCCTCAACCTCCCAAGCCACTGGGATTACAGGAGTGTACCACCATGCCTGGCCTTGGGATAGATTCTTACAAGCAGAATTAAAGTCAAAGCAAAGGAACTTTATGCTGTACTATATACAACATACGTATATTTCAATAAAGTGGAAAAATAAACTTAAAATATTATTAAATTTATTATTAACAGAAAAGTATAGAAACATTTTTTGAAGATTTGATTGGCAAATCACTTTTCAAGAAGTTGTATCAATTTATAATTCTACCACCACACTAAAGTCCTGTCACAATTTATTCATCAGCACTTTATTACCAATTTAAAAAAGGAGAGAAAACACTTTGCTACTATGATAGGCAAGATCGATTATTACAAGGTTAAGCAGGTTGATTTTCATTAATCTGAAAATCTGAAATCCAAAATTGACACTTTTTGATTTCCCACATGATGCTACAAGTGGAAAATTCCACACCATGAAACTCTCAGATATAAAATTATTAAAAATATTGTATAAAAGTACCTTCTAGCTACACATAAGGGGTGTGTATGTGTGACGTATACATGAAACATAAATAAATTTCATGTTTAAAGTTGAGTTCCATTCCTAAGACATCTCACCATGTACATACAAATATTCTAAAATTAGAAAAAATTCAAAATTTGAAATACTTCTATCTCTAGATTTTCAGATAAGGAATACTTAACCTGTATAATTAATGTAGTGGTTGAGATTATAGGCATGTACCACCACACTCAGATTTTGAAAGGTAAATGAATTTTTGGACCTTTTTGCTGAGTGTTTCTAGGATACCAACCTTATTTAAATGCTTACTGATGTTTATTGGATGGAGAAAAATATCAATTTACTATAGGAATATATTGTGTATATTTTCAAATATTCATTTCATACTTTGGGTTACAGGGATTAAACTCAGGGACACTTGACCACTGAGCCACATCCCTAGCCTTATTTTGTATTTTTTTTTCCAAATATTTTTTAGTTGTCAATGGACCTTTATTTTATCTGTATGTGGTGCTGAGAATAGAACCCAGTGCTTCACACATGCTAGGTAAGCATTCTACCACTGAGTCACAACCTCAGCCCTATTTTGTATTATTGTATTTAGAGACAGTGTCACATTGAGTTGCTTAGCATCTCATTTTTGCTGAGGCTGGCTTTGAACTCACAATTCTCCTGCCTCAATTTCCAGAGCTGCTGGCATTACAGGTGTGTACCACTGCACCCAGTTCGTTTCATACTTTTTTAGCTTTGTTTTAAATACTCTACCCATTCCTATCAAAAAAAAAGTAAGAATGGGGCCGATTAAATATCACTTAGTTATAAAGAAATAACTTTCTGAAACAATCTCAGAAAAAAGAAAAGCCCTAAGCAGTTTCAAAATAATAAAATCTATCCATACAATAAATGGTTAAACAATAAAAAGTATCCTTTACCTAAAGGATAGAATCACTATTAACAAAACACCATTTTATTTTTCTTTTAGTTAACATGCCAATCTCTAAACTATTAAGCAAAAAATGGTCTAAATGTAATGAATGAATTAAGTGATTACAAATATTTATAACATAATAGGCATTAAAGATGCATACCTTCCTCTTCGCTCGATGTTTTAGGACAACCATGAGGGAGATAGGTTAATTGGACCTTACGATTTATTCCAGAAAAATGACCATACCTGAAAAATAAAATGGTAAGAAGGATGGACAATATTCATGAATTGATAATGTGATTCCTAAAGAAAAACTAAAATCTATGTAGAGAAAAATTAATTCTCAGATAGAAATACTCCCTTCTATTTGTAATTGCTTTGTTGAATTCTTTAACATATCCAGCAGAAAATCTGTACCATAGTCATTCAATTTCATTGAAAACAAAAAAATATAAAGTTTTTACAAAGTTAAGACAATTTGAAAGAGATGATAAAGTATAGAAATATGTCAAATATAAATGTATGTATTTTTAAATAACAATGGATATAAGATTATAAGTGGTGAAATATATAAAGCCTCTATTAGGAATATTAGTGGGCATCATTTTTAGTTGATAAAAACATAGCTTAAAACTTTTTTATTTAAACAGCCCTGAATCTGGTGTCAAGTTAATAATATGCCTTCATTCTAAAGAGTACTTCACAGAAGACACAAATTTGATGTCCTCTTTGAATCGTATTAAAGTTAAAAATAAAGCTAAAATGATAATTTTCAATAATACAATAATCAATTTGTATTATATTAAATTTTTACTTATGCTTGGCTGGCATGTGTCTGAGTCCATGGGTTCAAACCATATAACTACACACAATACAAAAAGACAGGGAACTAAAGTAATTATACAACTAAGAATTTCAAAAAGATACTCACATCTCCAATACAGTCTTAAGTTGTTCAAGCTTTGATTTGTTTTCCTCAATTTCAGAATCATTATTTTGCCCTAGCTCCATAAGAAGTTGTCGTGCAATATCCAGCACTTCCTATAAAATAAGTTAATAAGGAACTGAATTTTTATGTAATTTCACCATTAAAAAAAAAACCTTAACCATTAAAAATTAAAAACTAGGGGCTGGGATTGTAGCTCAGTGGTAGAGCGCTCCCCTAGCACGTGCGAGGTGCTGGGTTCTATCCTCAGCACCACATAAAAATAAATAAATAAAATAAAGGTATTGTGTCCAACTACAACTAAAAAAAATATTAAAGAAAAAAATTTAAAACTCAACAAGAAAGCAAAAACACTTGCCTGTAATTGTTTTGGCTTTTTGAGTTTTAACTTCCCCGATTTATATCCATCACACTTTTCAAAAAGATCAAAAAATCTTATAAAAAAGAGAGCACTGTTAGTCACTTGCAATAATTTATATTATCACAGTACATTTAATCTAACAAAGCAATAGATATGGGGCTAGAACTCAAAAACCTATGGATTTTCAGTACCGTTTGTCCTATTTCCAATGTTGCTCCTCTACTATGTTTTTTTTTCCTCCTAAAGACAGCCTCACTATGCTTCTCAAGCAGGTGTCAAGTGGTCATCTTGTCTCAGCCTCCTGAGTATCTGGGACTATCGTAGTGTTCTAGTACACTTAGCATTTTTTGCTGTACTTTTATTTATAAATTTAATACTTTCCTAAACTATACTAAACTAATGGTCACGATATTACTTTTAAAAGTATTCTCATGATCAAAACTGAATACACAATCATAATGCAAAATATTATTGTATTCTCTAAGGTCAGTATGTAAATACATATTTGATAGTTAAGGTTTTCAGGTTTTGCAGTCTCCAAATCAAACACTGAACAGAATAGAAGCTTTCTACTAATTTTCTCCTAAAAGACTGAAAGGTTAATAATTCTCAAAATGCAGTGAAACAGAATGATAAACTAAAATTAAATAGAACCCATTTATGTCAATAAATAAAAGCTAGGTCAGACGGATATTTATGTACATTACCATAATAATGTTTAGGTACTGGCATTTACATTACTTTAAATGAACTTACATGCATTCAGTGGTTTAAATATTTATGGACAAGAAATAGTAGTCAAACATTTTCCTATATGATATATTAATTAAAAGAGCTTAGCATTCATCAGAAATCTTAAAATTATATCATGAGTACTAAATATTCTTCTTGAAACATACTTTTGATGCCTCACTTCCATTTTCATTTTTTGTTTTGGGGTTCGATCCCCATGACGTATGACAGCTATGACACATCTAAGTTCCATCCTAAAGGAAAAAAAAGTTCTTAATACTCTAACAAATATTTGTGTACCATAACTCAGATTAATAAAACATCCAATCATTTATTAAAGGCCATCTTTCACCATTTCAAGATCTTTCCCATAAAGAGTAGTACTTGTAACAATTTTATGTCTTTAACAATTTAATCTTAATTTTATGAAGTTAAATCCTAAAAAGAATTAAAAAAGTTGGAGGAGGGAATGATATTATGATATATAATATAATACTTCCTCTTCTCAAAAGAGAACCATGTTAACTCTGGGACACATGTAAATGTACTCTGATTCCTGAACTTTATAAAATATCTGCCTGGTAGTATTAGACTGAGTTCATCAAATAAAAATAAAGTTTTATCTAATAGTAAAGGAAACAATCACTACATTTATAAATTTGCTATCTTTTGCTCAGGTAATAGGAATAGTATTTAAAATTCAAATTAATGGAAGATAAAAGTAGTAAAGAAGCATTTTAGAGTTAAGAGGTATAATTTAGTGTTAGCCAAAGTATGAGGTCTTGAACATAACTTGCAGGATATTAATACAATTATCTGAGAAAATTTTGTGTTAAATAAGTTTAGAAAATACTGGTTTAAAAACAAAAGTAAATACAGTTTCTACAAATCAGAATGTCCAAAACTATTTAACATACTAATATAAATCTTTCTAAGTTGTGAATGTGAAGCATTCAGTCAACTCACCTGACTTTTCAATGAGTCATTTTCCTCAGTAGATGTTATGAAACATTCTGGCAATATTGGTCTAAAAAATTTATCTCAACCTGTAACTTAAGCTAGCCACAGAATGATGACTGAACTTTTGAGAAATGTATCTATTTTAACCACTTCTATTATTATGACTTGATTATATAGTTCTGTAATTATCAAAGCCTATTGCAGGATTTTATATCTAATAATATAAGAGAATTTATTCCTCCCATCTTCACACCAAATCTAACAAAAACATACAAAGAATCTAAAAATAATTTTTTATTATAATAGCACAGTCTAATAGAGATAACTCAAGGAATTTCTAAATGAAAATAATTCAAACTTACATAGTTCCAGATGTAGTTGGTACAATTGGAATATCTTCAGCTTCCAAGGGTATTGACCAGGGGATATGAAATTGTGGAGCAAGCTCTCTCATTACAATATTTCTTCAAATGAAAAGAAAATAATTATTATTTCATTTAAAGATAAAATTGGATACTAAATGAGAATGGTAGCGAATCACAGGAGTTAAAGTCATCTGAAAAATTTAAAATACAAATCAATATTAGATTTGAATAAATCAGTATAACTATATTATTTCTAATTATACACACTCTGAAATTCAAGACTGTCTCTTGGACTAGGTGACCACTGATCATTCCTTATGCATTTAATGAACATTTATAAACCTATTCTAAATGCCATGCTCATTTCCCACAAATTATTATTATACTTCACTAATAGGGTTAACAATGGAGAGGTATTTTATTTTGTTTAAATTTAATATTCATTCATGAAAAATTTAGATAACTCTTCTTAATTTCACTTTAAGCATAACTTCAACAATCTTCAAAACATACTATAAAATATGAGTCCAATTATCAAACATTTTGAAGTATTAAGTTTTCTGTGGCTTTGTCAGATACGCTTCAGAATGTTAAAAAGGGGCTGCAGTTGTAGCTCCGTAGTAAGATATTTGCCTAGCATGTGTGGGGCATGGGATTTGATCCTCAGCACACATTCAATAAATAAATAAACAGACAAATAAATAAGATAAAGGTATTAAAAATGTCAAAAATAGTTCTTGTCTTGCTAAGTCTTCCTAATCAAGTTACAATGAAAATAAATCAAAGAATATAAAACTGACATTTCTACTTGCAATAATTTTATATATTTACTTGATAATATTATGAGAATATCTTTAACATATACTTGCATAAAGAAATGTCACCAGAGAATCCTGAATTCCAAAAATTTCTATCTTACTTATTTCATGAATGTTAATTTTGCTCTATTAAATAAGACAACAAAGTCTTTTTTTTTTTTTTTTTGGAGCAAGCAAAGCAGTTTATTAAAAAAAAATGCAAACAGCCAGCAAAATAATAACAATGTGCTCCAATTTTTCTCAGCAGCTCGGGAGGCTGAGACAGGAGGATTGTGAATTCAAAGCCAGAAATAGGGTTGTTTCCTCTGACTCCTGTTCTGCTGTCACCAATGCAAGTAATTTCTCTTCCTATGGGGAACAAGTGGGCAAGGGCTTCTTCTACGGGAGTCTTCTCTCTTACAAGGATCTTTTCCCTTTTCTTTTCTTTCCTCCCCTCCCCTCCCTTTCCTTTCCCTTTCTCCCCTTTTCTTTTCCACAAGAACCAGAATAATCTGCTGCAGTCTCTGACACTTGGCCTCCCTGACCTTCATGCAACCTGTCTGATTTTATATTTCTAAACAATCTACGTTAGACAAAACTCATATTTTTCACACTTCTAAGGTCAATGTAATTTTTTAAAAAGCTTAATTTCAACTACAATTATACAGCAAAAACTTGAGGAATATTTTAATCACCATGTTATAGCATTTCTAACTCTATAAAAGTTAACATCTTTAGGCCTTTGTACTGATTATAAATTAATCTGTCTTTGATAATCTCACCTATAATTCAGAATCTGGTACAGTCTCTGGAGGTGCCATTTTATGAACTGATTTTTTACTCTACAATACTTAAAAAAAAATTCATTCTTCAATGTTACCAATTATTTTGTTTCTGAATAACTAGTATGCAAAGTAAAGAGAAGAAAATAGATTATTAAATTCTTACCCAAGTATTTTTGCACAATCATCATAATACTTCATGGAATTTTTCACAAAACTGAAGCCATTGACATCACACACATAGGACTGTCCATTGGCTCGTAACAAATCAAAGCCACAAACTGTTTGCTATTAAAAATAAGTTATAAACTTTAAATTATTATGATTCAGTTTTATAGTCTTATTAGAACATATATTTTATGTCTAAAAGTATATTGTTACATATTGTTTCAATTCATGTTAAGTAAGGGAAAGAAATTACTTATTTGTAATTTGAATATTCTAAGGATATATTACATATTCCATATGATTACTTAAATTCCTTATCATAAAACAGTCATAAAATATAAAGGATTACAGTGGCCAAAACAGAACATTGCATCAAAATAATCTCCAAATAAACTTCCATTTTCGAAAAGCAAATATTTTGAAAATTCAGATAAAATTTTACACTAGCAGAAATTTAGGTCATTTAAGTCCCAACACAAAAAAGGAAAAATAGTGTTAAAGACCTATCCCAGAAGAAATGTTCAATTATCCCTGTAATCTGTTAATCTCCTCATAATCACATATTTGTGAGCACCTAAAATAAATTTATTTGGAAGAAAATTGCTGAAAGTTATAAATTTGTTACTCTGTGAAAATTTTCTTCCACATTTTTTATGCAAATACTCATGCACTACTATAATGTAATTTTAATTCATAGCTTTTGGGATCCTTGTATAATAAGACAATTTACATAAATCTGTTAAAACTTACCTACAATCTAACATTTCTTCCACAAAAGAGACATTATGGTTAACACACAAAGTATTTATTATGCAATAACCAGTAATACCTACTAGTCTTGAAGTTATGTATTCAATGTAAGATTTCAAAAAGGTAAAATTTATTCTTTATTAAATATCAGTTGTACTACTTCTATTTAAACTTTTATACAAGTTAGATAAAAAATTCTGTTAATATCGATTAAGGGAATTAATCAAATATTAGAAGTAAAATGAAATTTTTTTTACAGTGCTTTCATGAACATATTCTTTTATACAGTAGTCCAAAAGAATTGACTGCCAAGGGTAGAATACTGAGGACAATTTACCAGTTCTATGAAAGTAAATAATACTTATAATTAGTTTCTTAAAAACAGATTAGACAATACCCCTAAACACTGTTTAACTGAACTAATCTCTGCAATTTTAAAGTCAGAAAAAATTCATACAGTTTTTTTTTATATAACACTGAAAGAACATATTGGTACTACAAGAAAACAATATATTAGCACTATAAAAATCCGCTTGCAAAATACATGAACAGTTCAAATGTACTAATTATTTTCTCAGCTTATTACTCTAATTATAAATCCAAATAATGTCTCTTAATCAAGAATAAGAATTAGAATTTTTTTACAAGGGTCTACATGGCTTGTCTTAACATCTTACCTTAAAAGCAAGACAGACTTTCCAAGCAATTAATTTCTCTCGTGCATTGAGAATAACAGGGTATCTTACTTCTTTTCCTTCACTATCTCGTTCCACCTTGCCATCAAGTGCTGGAGATTTTCGAGCTTCAGCATGAGCATAATCTGGACCAACTGTGTAAACCTTTGACGAATATTAAACACATATATACACACACACACATACACAAACACTCGTAAAACCAATAAAAAATAAATTCGAAGAAAAAAGTAACAAAAAATGGTTCAGACTCTGTATTATTATAAGACATACTTTTCTATTTTACATGTCAAATTTTCATTGGAAAAGGTTATAAATACTTATATGGCAACACTAGTTAAGCAAGAATTCATTCTGTATAGGAAACTATTAAACTGAGCGTTAACTCTTCAAAATGTTTTAGTTTAACAAAAAAGAGATAAAAAAAACTATAAAACATCATGGAAGGAAAAAAAATTGCCAAAAGAGAAGTTTTTAAAAGGTGGAGAATGAATCAGAACAAGAGAAGGAAAGGCATTCTAAGCAGAGGTAAATGGACACAAAGGACAGACGTATGAAACAACAGGATGCATATAAGTATGGAAAAGTTATTTGATGCAGTTTATGCTGTAAGAAATAAAATTAGTAAGACAGAGGATAGACTATGATATTATCTGTATCATGATCAAATTTATACTTTAAAAGGAACATTGTGGTTACAGAAAGACTAGTTGAAAGTTGATATATTAAGATCTCATTTGTTACCAGTTAAAATTTTATTTATTTTTAAAATTTTTTTATATTTTTAAGGGGTGCTTAACCACTGAGTTACATACCCAGCCCTTTTTAAAATATTTTATTTAGTGCCTCACTAAATTGCTGAGGTTGGCTTTGAACTTATGATCCTCCTGCCTCAGCTTCCTGAGCCACTGAGCTTATAGGTGTACATCAATGTGCCCATATGAATATTCTTAAATCACATAATAATTGTCACAGATCTCAAAACCTGGGTAAAGTGTAAAGATATACTTTATCACTGCTTAGAAATGTGGAGGCTATTAGACTCACCTAATATTTTATTATTTAAAGGCCCTTTAAAGAATCATACAATTATTATATTAAAAAGTTGATTTTTAAATATTTTAGTAACTATACTTAGATAAAATGTCTTTCTTCGAAATCCTGTGTGTTTTATTTTAAGCACTTAAGTACACTTTGTTTAAAAAAAGGATTCATAGGCTTCTAACTGCCAAAGGTATTCATGGAACAAAATGGCTTGAGCATCCTTAATTAAAAAGAAAGAGATAAAGAATAGAAGTTAGATTAGTGATGGGTGTTTCCTTCTGAGATTACTGGTAAAATCAAAATACAAAATTACATCTACATGGTCTTTTACGATTCGTACTTGTGATTTTTCAATTTGACTCACAACGGTGTAAAAGTGATAGACATTCAGTAGAAGTCATAATTTGAATTTTGATCTTTTCCTGGGCCAGTGATGCGTACTATGATATTCTCTTATGATGCTAGGCAATGGCAATGAGTCACATAGCTCTTAATGAGTCACACAAGTGTGTTAACAACTCACCCTATAAACCATGTTGCTAATCTTTGATTTTCGGTAGATTGATTAAATGCATTTTCAATGTAGGGCATTTTCAATTTCTGAAGGGTTTATCGGGATGTGACCCCATTCTTAAATGGAGGAGCATCTGTACTTTAATTTATCCTACCTTAACATCGGTATCACCTTGAATACAAAATCAAAATATAGTTCAATCAGTCTTACCTTAACATCAGTACCATCTGTGGGCATAAACTCTTCATATATATATGAACCTGTTTTTCGTACATTGCTTTCAGGGGAGTATACACTACTTCTACTGCCAATCTGAAAGTAAAAATTGTCCATCAATATAAAAACCACATTATTTTACAACTATAATGCACCATTAAAAAATGTGGAAAATCACATTATTTCCCTCATTTTATAATATAACCTTTGTTTCACCTTAGAAATTGTTCCATCTTAGAAATTTTCAAATAATTATTTAATCCATGAATATTTAACAATGTTTATTATGTATTTGGCACTATATTATACTGTCTCTAACTTATGTGTAAGTTAAAGAGCATAAAAATAAAATGATCGGTTGTATTTCTTCTTCTGTGAAGTATCTATTCAGTTCAAAATTTAAAAAAATAAAATAAAATGAACATTAAGAATTAAATCTTTTTTAAAAAATATTTTTTTAGTTGTAGATGAACACATATTTTATGTGGTGTTGAGGATCGAACCAAGTACCCAAGAATGATATTTCTAAGGATCATTCATGTTGCTACATGTTACTCAGGTTTGTTCATGTATACTATACTACTATAAATTTTCTACTGTGTAAATAAACCAGAATTCATCCATTCTCCTATCAGTGTATATTTAGGATATTTTCCAAGCTTTTGTTACTACAACAATTTTGCTTTGAACATTCTTGCAAGTGTCACCATGATATATGTTCATTTGTGTTTCTAAGGATTGCTAGATGGCACATATTCAACTTAACAAATATACTGCCAAAACCTTTTAGAAACTATTTTAAGAATTAAGTCTCACCAGCAAAAGTTCAAGAGTTCCAGCTGTTCTTAGTATTATCAGATTCTTTAACACTTGCCACTCTAATGGCTATTTATTAAAATGACATCTCATTGTATTTTTATTTGCATTTCTATGATTGTTTGTAAGTGTATTTCTAATTCTGATGTGCTGCTAAATTACACTGCTAAGAAGCTGCATTCCTGCTAATGATGTATGGGCTTGTGCTTGTTTTCCATATACATAAGTGTTTTATCTTTGACAAACCAAAAAAGTTAATATGATATAATTATATTTCAGACTTGTTTTGCATTTCTTTTATTATGGGTATGATTAAGCATACCTTCATGTATATAAAAGTTATTAATATAACTTTTTCTATAAACTGTTTACTTTTCTGGGTCAGTTTTCTAAAAGACTGCTTTAACTGAATTTTAGTCTGACAGAAACATGAATAAGAGGTTGAAGACAAATTAAGTACTTTTTCAGTATTCTGTAGGTAGACATTTTGCCAAACAGCATTAAATATTGACAATGACACTATGTTTTTCTAACAATATGATACCAGTTTTATGAATTTACTTCTAAATGATACATTTTCAAGAATTCAAGATAAAATTATAGTTTTATTAAATGCTTTATTACTTTACTATTAATAAAATTTATTCAAAAAATGAAGAATATTACTCAAAGGTTACAAAAGTTTACCTTTCTAAAGAGTCTTTGACTTCCACCTCCAGCAGATGTTGGATAATAAATGTAAACATTGTGATCTTCTGCACTGACTGGTTTTTCTACAAATGGCTTTTGGAAAACTTCTCCATTTACTTCTACATGGTCTTCCCCTTCAATCAGATTGCATTCTATAAATCAAACATAATTAGAAAAAAAAATTACTTTTTGCATTATAATAGAAAGCTTTAAAAAAACAAATAAACAATAGAATGCATTGTTCTAATCTGCAGCAAAACTGTATAAGACTTATCAGGAAACTTGAATTTATCTTGCTTTAATGACATTCAGAAGAAGAAAAAAAATTTTTCACCAAGAATGCTCAATCCTAACAGCATGCTTAAATCACCCACTCTTAAAAAAATTTTTGAAAAAAACCACTCATGTAGAATCTCATTCAGATATGTAGTACAGATATATTTTTAAAAACCTCTTCTTGTGATTCTGATTCCCAGCTAAGGGTAAAATCTGTTCTTTTCAAAATTCTCCAAACTAATGCCACAGCACATCAATCTTCACCTTTAGGACATTTCTCCTTGCACAGGTACTGTAGAAAGTAGGGCCTCTGAATTTTAAGATGGTGTATTTCAATGTGGTAATTTCCTTCTTCATATATATCTTCTATTCCCTGTCTCACTGTCTATCCATGCTTATCCTAAGAAAATTTAAAAGTCAATGCTCTACTCTTGACAATTAGTTTGATAATTATAAAAATTATATCACTTTGTCATTTTCTTTTGTAATAATGATTTTGCTATGAAAGAAAACTTGTTCTAGTATACTGGGAACAGATTCTACCAAAGGTCTGGAAACAATACTGTATAAAAATCTTGATCACATTGGATGATTTCATAAAAACAGAAGTATAGAAGCAAATGCCTGGAACAGAACCAGTAGGGAAGTAGGTTAGCATTATAAATTGGAGCATTCCATCAACATTTACTGAACATATGATCATTAACTATCAACATTAATGTGATTTAACTGTTTATTCAAGTGTACAAATTTTTAAACTATCTTTTAACTTGATAGACAAATTCTACTTCTCAAGGATGAATATTTGGGATTTTTTGTTTTGTTCTTATAGTGTACCGAGGATTGAACTCGGGGTGCTTAAGCAGTAAGCTATCTCTCTAATCCCTTTTACAAATTTTTATTTTGAGACAGCATCTCAATAAGTTGTTGAAGCTGGTCCCAACCTGTGATCTTCCTGACTCAAAATCTAGAGCTGTAGGTATTACAGACAATGCACCCAGCTTATGAAAAGTTAGTTCTTTTCTTTATTATAATTACACTATTTTTTAACTTAGATATCATGCTATGATTGAGGACTTCTTTTTTCTAAACTAAAAATCATAAAGAAAACAAAACTTGGATAATGTATTTACTTGATTTTAATTAGATATATTTATGTAAACAACATATATCAACATTTATGATACATATGAAACTAAGAACTATACTTGTTATTCAGATTCTATGGACTTGCCATTTTACATTACCATGTCAGAGACTTCAAAGTTAAGTATGAAATGATGCAATAAAGAGAGATTGAGGACTAATTCCAGAACAGCACTACCATTCTCTGGAAAATGTATAGGATCATTCATATCATAAATAATATAAAACATGACATTATTTAACTTAGGAAAGTAATTTTTCTGAAAGTTTCTTTCAGATACAGTAATTAATCAAAATTTCCCAAAACAATGTTACCAGAATATTAACTTTCAAAACAAACATTTATCTTGCCCTTTATTTTTTATTTTATCAAATCCAAAGCCTCTTTATTAACAGTAAGATCCAGGGTTGGTTTTTGTAGCCACATCTGGCCCTCCAGCCTCTGGCACGCTCAAATATCCTGCCCTCGGAGCGGACATAGGGTTTGGTGTGGTTGTGTGGGGTCCCAGGAGCCTTGCCAAAATGCCGGTACCCTTCTCGCACCTCGCGAGGACCAGAGAGCAGGACTGTGCCCTTGGGGGAGTCCAGGACCAGTTGGTCAAACGTGAGGATCTTGCCCCCACTCTTGAGGATGCGGCTGTGGGCTCAGCTGCTGAAGCACAGTGCGCACACCTTTAGTTTGGGCACCTCCTGAACATGCACGTCATCTGTTATGTTCCCCACAACCACAGCTGTTTTGTTTTCTCTGCCCAGAAGCTTTATCTTCCAGATCATCCAGGAGAGGGAGAGAGGTGGCCTATTGGTACGACTCATGAACAACATCTTCAGTACAACTTGGTTGAAGGCACAACTGGTTCGTCTAGTTAGAAAGCTGTACAACTTGACCAACAGCCTTAGGTAGATGTCCTGGCTCTTGGGCTCCTTGTGCTAAACCTTTCGGTCCTTGTTGTGGCAATATGTCGACTCCCATGATGGCGCTTACAGCTCGGCCTAGTCCGGAAAGCTATCTTGCCCTTTACATTGAGTTACATAAAACTTACATGCCATGTAGTAGATAACTAGAAAAAAAAGGAGTCATGGCTACTTTAAAATATTAATAGTATTATTTCAATATATGTAGCATCAGGTATTTAATTATGACACTATAGCATGAAGTTTCTATGTCAAAAATGAGTCACCTGCTTTTCCATAATCAATACAAATTCAATAACCAGGTAATTTCAAAACTTACTTTATGATTCTGAAAGATATGTCAAATGCATACCAAAGAAAAGTAGAAGAGATAACTTCTAAATTATTAAACTTTTAGCACAATATCACATTTTAACTGAATATAATACATGATTATTTATTTAAATCATTAAGGAAAACTGTTAAACAGAATACTAAGAATTGTTTAAATTCCTTTTAGTTAAGTAGAGTGACCTAAGTATGTCAAGTGACAGAAGGTAACATACTTAAAATCTTTTATTCTTACCTTTGGGATTATTTGGATCACGGTTCAAAATTGCATAACGAGGAAGTAATATACCTTCTGCTTGAAGAATACTATATACTTCTCTCCTAAAGAAAAAGAAAAACATCCTTACTCTTTTGCTGCTGTGTTTTGCAATGAATATAACACTGTACTTATTGTTATATGTTATTGTGTTGTACTACTAAAAAGGGTATGTATATCAAGTTTTAAAACTTTTTAAAAATGTAGATTTAAACATAAATCTATATCATTTCAAGTATTTAAAAATACTTGAAAGATTCAGCAATGAGAACAAAAGTTTATGAATACTACTTCTTCTAGCATATTATTACTAAATCAAGAGAGTAAATGAATGAATATTTGTTAAAGTTGATAATATCACAATGAAATAATCTGGCTATTAAAAACATGTTTAAATAACATTTAATGACATGGGAAAATGTTCACTGTATTCTCAGAGAAATGTAATTCTAGTTTTCTAAAATGCAAGCATGTACGTGTATATATATTACTCTCTATATGAAAAATATAGTAGATATAGTGACAGAACCAAATGATTATTTTATGCTTTTATTTCTCAAACTTGTTAAAATATATGTGCATTTTTATATATGTATATAACTTACATATGAACATACATTATAATATAGGCCCTAGAAAATGTTTTAAATGTTTAGATAATAACAACTCTACATTCTGGGAGAACAGGAAAAAAAGAACCCAAACCAAAAATCATAAAAGTATTTTTACATATATAATATTGCAATAGTAACAAAAAACAGAACAGTGATATTAAAAGAGTATTTACTAGAGTAAGAAACACATAGATAGGGCTGGGATTGTGGCCCAGTGGTAGAGTGCTTGCCTACCACGTGCAAGGCACTAGGTTCAATCCTTAGCACTACATAAAAATAAATAAAATACATAAGTACACTCATATTTTATAATTTCATTTATAAATCTATACTCTTTGCCTTTAATAAATGTTAACATACAAGAGAAACATTTTAAAATATATATAGTGTATCATTAAAAAACATCTAGTTATGAGTTATTTCCTAATTTCACTTATCAGTCATATGAAAGAAAAATTACTTGAAATTATTCATGGTTTTAGTAGGCTTTGGAAACTAAACAAATGTGGTTTAACTTCTTGTCCCACTACTGGGTACTACTTATGACTCTGGGCAAATTAATTGATCTGATTCTCATGTTTCCTCTCTGTAAAATTCGTCAATAAACACCTATTTATGAATATTACTTTTTAAGGATGCTATGAAATAATGTATGTAAAAACACTTTATGCTATGTCAGTATATAGTAGGTACTAAATAAATGTTAATTTTTCCTTCCCTTAATTTAGCCAACTTCACCACTCACCTATCTTGTATGAGATACTGCATATTCAAGTCATTGATTACAAATGGATTCCTGAGTTTTGCATAGGCAACTGCTTTGTCCAGTGGAAATCCTAAGAACACATATCATTAACATACTCTAAACAATTTCAAGATAAGTTGACATCTATAACTTTATCAACTTGAATTAATGTTCCCATAAAATAATGACCATTATGTTCATAACTGCCTTCTATAAAAGGTATAATATAATATATAAAGAGATTTTAGTTAAGCTTTTACTACTAAATCTCACTTTTTTCCTAGTTAATGCTATCAATAAGGTATACTACATCAGTGGCTATAAAACAAATTAAATCACTGACATGTTAGTCAGTGCCTGACTATATACAAAGTCATCCAACAGAAGGTAAAATTACTTCACATACAAAAAGATTTCTATATATAAATAAGTGAACCATGACTACCTTACAATTTTTAAGACTATACTGTGTATACAACTCTTTTCACTAAATATTTTGATGCCTATATTCTCAAATTAGCTGATAGTCAAAGAATTTATGTACCATTAAAAATAGCAGCAAAAGCAAAACTAATTCACACATAACACATACACTCAAAATATAAAAGAAGAATCATGCTATTGCTAAGCTAGTGCTAAAATATAAGAAAATACTTCCCTAAAATTTCTAGACACTAGTAAAATTACTAATTTTTACAATAAAAATGAATCAAATGGCAGATGTAAGAGAAGTCATTAAACTATCTAAAAAAATTTAATGATTTTATTTTACTTCCTATATTGACACTAAAAATCTCTGCAATTATAGTGGTGCACAGCTATAGTTCCAGCACTCTGAAGGCTGTACCAAGAGTATCTCTTGAACCCAGCAGATCAAGATTAATCTGGGTAGCATAATTAGACCCCATTAAAAAAGGGAAACACACACACACACACACACACACTAGACTCTAGGGGTTCAGAGCATAAACTGCTGTTCAAACCTGGCACACCTTTCACTATGTAACCTTGGGAAAATTTATTTAACATCTTTAAATATATTATTCCAGCTATAAATGATAATTTTGTAAGTCTTACCCTAGTAGAATTTGTGAGGAATGAAACAAGAGTATATCTAAAACACTTAGCACAATACCTGGCATAGTGAGTGCTCAATAATATATGCTACCTGTTATTATTCCTTAAGTGACAGTATTTTAGTGAATATATTATCTATGGAAAAGGGTGAAAATCAGGAGTATGTACAATTTTAGGATTTAACCATTGAAGGTGAAGTGCATCCATGAAGACTCTAGTTTTGCAGCATTACAAAAAAAGTTAGAAAACATTAAGGCATATTGAAATTTAAAAGAACAAAACAAAATAAAAAACTACATTCAATTAAACAAGATTTATTCCTAAATTCCCCTTAGTTTTTGAAATTTAAATGTAAAAACTCTATACCAAAAATCACTTGGCCCCAAATTATATAGCCTTCAAGTTTTAGAGACTCTCAGAATTCGTCACTTGTAAAAGATTTCTTAATGTCTACGATTTGAAGTGTCCTAACATAATCCAACAAATAGAAAACACCTACAGTCAGTTCTCTACTTTTACTGTCAAGAAGAACATTTTTCTTATCAAGAGATGTTGTATGGGATATGAACTTAGATGTAACACCTAGTTTTTAGAGGTAAATAGCTTTTACAGGAAGAATCTTGTGACTGTATAAGAGAACACCTTACCCTCAAGGATAAACAAATTTTAATGTTCTCTAAGATGAGTGGTCTTGGTGATTTGGTGAGCAAAGATCATGACTGTAGTTCTCTATGAAATAATTAAAATTAATTTATACAATGGGGACACAAAAAACTATGCCCCATTTTCTTCTTGTTGAACTGAGACTTTTAAACAACTCAGGACTGTATATTTTGTTAACAGGTGATAATTAAATATCAACACATTTATAACTGAGAACACATCTTTTAAATTATACTTCTTGTTCTTAGTTTATTTAATCTGCAGATTTTTAGGCTATGAATTTCAGATCTATACTTGGTAATAATTTTAACTAGTGGATTTTACTATACAGTAATAATAAAGCTTAACCAATATTTCTGCTTAATTAATAAAAAGTAGTGAGATCTAAAATTTCAAATATTAGTTTCTTAAGACATAAAGTATGCATGCAAACATGAGGAATGACAGATCATTTTCTATACGGCAAAAACAGCTTGCATATTCATACATCAAGAATTTATCCCATTAAATTCAAATGCAAACAAAGATATACATTCAAAGAGATGATCACAATCTCATTTTTAATAGTAAAAATTGGAAATTGTCCACATATTCAGATATTAATTAAATATTTTATGGTACATCTACATAATGATACTATGCCACAGGTTACTGAAGAATGAGAGGGGAAAAATATATATTGATACAATAATGCAAAAGTTAAATATAAACTTATACCTAGGCTATGACACTAAATTTTTTAAAAATATAGAAAAGACTGAAATAAATATACTAAAATGTTAATATAACATTGTTGAGAGTGGGTTGGTCTAATATTATTTTGTTTTATTCAATATTCTATAATTACTATGCATTAATTTTATAATCAGAGAAGAAAAAGGGGTGCCCCCCCTTGTTTAATACCTTTAGAATGGAAAGAAATAAGACAATCACATAAAGGCCAGTTTTCCACTGGTTCATTCAAAATAACTTCCTCTTCAAATACTACTACTGTGATATATTTAAATAAGGAGATCCGTTCCAGAATTTCCTTCATTGGTTTGGATTTGGATTTCTTTGCCATGGAACATATTCCAACCACAATCTGCCTTTCTGGTGGCTAAAAGAGAAACAAAACAAAAAATCAGGCTGACAATATAAACTCCAAAACATAGCTATTTAATTCTTTTCAGAAGTAAATAAGGCTTGTGATAAATATATAAAAGTGATACATTAATCAAAAAAGGCATTTTAAAAATTATATCATTATTATAACAATAAATACCTTATAAATAATTTTCTATAAAGGTCTGGAAAAAATTTTAAAGATATACATTTTTAGAACATTGATACTATTTTCAATCAAGTTAAAACTTAAGGAAATAACCTTGCAGTGGTAGAGCACATGCCCAGCACACGTAAAGTACTGCGTTCAATCCTTAGCAGCACAAAAAATAAATAAAATAAAGGTATCGTGTCCCTCTACAACTAATTAAACAAACAAACAAACAAACAAATTCTGCTTTAACTGACTTTTGTATTTGTTTATCCTCTTCACGGCAGAAAAAAGGGCAAATGTGGGCCCAAACCCATCCAATTCATGTAAAAAGACCAATGGGAATGAAATAAAATATTTTTTCTTGCATGAGTAAGATATGGTTCTACCTTCAAAGCTATATAGTATTCAATTCTTTTTGTGGATTGAGCTTGAATGTTGGTCATTAATGACAACTCAAAAAAATTTTGGAGAGAACCACACTGCTTCCAGAGATGGCAAGAACCTCTGACATTCCAATCTTCACACTCAATATTCCTCCTTAATGATGTTGTTAATGTTACCAGTTTTACACCAAATTGTGGCTCAAAGGCCACAATTAGTTCTAATCTAAAAAGGCAGAATACATAAATAATAACAATAGTAACTTCATACATTCATAAAAAGTTCTGGAGAGTCACCCTGGGGTCTATGCATCCCAGTGCTTAAGAATTTCTCAACTATAAAAAGCTATGTCCAGCTTTTCATTTTGATTCTACTTTCTTTTCCATGATTTGATATATTTTATAAGACATTACAATCTGTACTCAAAAAAAGTGGTTTAGGATATTTCTCTTCTATAATCCAAAAAGAAAATCAGATAGTATTAGAATTAAGTTGTTCTTTTTGCCTAGAAATATACTTCCATGTTTCCTCTTATAATCCATGAAATTTAAAGTTCAAAACAGTATTGAATTATAAAACAAAGAGATAATAAATTGTATCCTTCTTGGGATCTGCTATCTTTATTTTCTCTGATCATCCAGTTTTATGTTTGTTTATTCAATTTTTATGCTGATCAAAAGCCTTGGCATAGCTCATTATAATGTTCCTAAAGTAGATACATCAGGATAACATAAGTATTCAACGTAACATTTCACACTGTTTTAGTATTTTTTAAAGGTACTAGATTATGGTTTTCTATTATAGACCTATTAATGAATCTGTTCATTGGCTAAGATGATAAGAAAACATTGACATTAAAAATGTAAACAAACAAAAACTTATAGTCTTAAGACAAAATTTTCCTATTAGGTATGACCTTAGAAGTACAAACTAATTATAAAACAGATCGGAGTTATTTTGTGTGTTAGCTTTTCATTGCTGAAACAAAATACCTGAGAAAAACAAGTTAGAGGAGCAAATTATTTCAGCTCACAGTTTCAGAAGTTTCAGTCAGCTAGTTCCACTGCTTTGGGCCTGAGGCAAGGCAGAACATCATGGCAGAAAGGCATAGTGGAGAAAAGCTGCTCACTTCACAGCAGCTAGGAGGCAGAGAAAAAGAGAGGAAGGGGCAAGGGACAAGATACACCCTTAAGGGCACACCCCCAGTGACCAACTTCTTCCGACTAGGTCCCATTTCCACTACATACCAATAATGACAACAAATTATGAATTCCTCAATGGATTAATTCATTTATCCAATCACTTCCCTAAATTTTCACCTCTGACTATTGTTACACTTGGGACTAAGCCCTCAACATATGAATCTTTGAGGTATATTTCATATCTAGACCATAACGCTGTGTTAGATTTAATGCCTAACAAAATTGAAACTCACATTTTTGAAATCTTAAAAGGAGAATGATAGTTCCATATGAAACTATAGGTCAAAAGAACAAGCTCCATGAAAGTGTCAACTGCACATCATGAATACAAGTTCAGTTTATTTAACACCATATTCCAAGAACTCTATTGTATAAAGTCTAGTTGTATAGAAAGTACTATTCAATACTAAAGAACTTTGAGTCTAATAGGGAACACAACAATAATATAGTAACTTGTGACACATGTAATACAAGTATTACATGTCAAGGTATTAACATAGTACTAAGGAAGAAGTGATCAAATTTGTCATGCGAAAAGAGCATGGAGAATGGAGTGAAAGACACAAAAATCTGAGGAGGGTTTTGAAGAATAAATGTAATTCAAGTACTTCAAAATAAGGGCATTTTAGAGCAACAAAGAAACATATTCAACAGCAAACACACATGATATGGCATGAATAAATATATGGAAAAAATTTTTGAGGGGAACTAGGGATTGAACCTAGAGGTGCTCTACCACTGAGCTATATCCTCAGTTTCCCCTTTTTATGTTTTTATTTTGAGACAAGGTCTCTCATTTAGGGCCTCACTAAGTTGTTGAGGTTGGCCCCAAAGTTAGGATCCTCCTGCCTCAGCCTCCTGAGCCACTGGGATCACAGGAGTGCGCCATTGTACCCAGTTGGACGTAAAATTTTGATGTTACTAAAACACAAAAGGTAGGAAGAATGGGAGATAACTACCTATAAATAGAGACGGGAGATAAAATTCCTTACATGTGAGAATACAGGACTTGTTCTAGCAGTAGTGTCCACACTGTTCAGAACTCCAGAGAAAAATAGTAAGGCTAGCTGGGGCCAAGTCAGTAGTGCTTTCTAGTCTAAGTGAACCAGAGAAGTTCTACTTTCAAACTTTACTTCTAGATAAGACTTTAGATGAAGAAAAGTTTTGAATGGGCAGAGAGAAGCTTGATAATCATTATTTTTTTCAAGGGTAGGTAATAGGGAAGATGTTCTGTACTGAGAGTTTTAAAAGAGGAACAATCCAGTTTGCATTATAGATATGTGTAACTTAACTCAGAAATATGTTGCTATGGAAAAGGCCTTAAAGAGCTATTTTTGGTTTGTTTTTTTATCACTTTTACCAAGCATAAGAGTTTTCCTTTTAAAATAAAATTATCTTTCCAATTTAACTTAGAAAACTAAGCATGTATTATAAAATGTCTGTATTTTAAATCAGCCCTTAGAATATAGCAATCCATGCACACGTAAAAAAAAAATCTATGATGACTAAGGAAAACATTGGAAGAATTTAACTGTAGAAAAACGAACATAATAGATGTTATCCAGTGTGGGTACAAACATTCTACTATGTCAGAAAGAGAATCAGACACACTTATTTGCAGTGTGTTCACACACTTATGCACATGATGCAGCCTCTCCTTTTAGCCAGTTTGTAGATTTCTGAATAGCTAATAAATAGTGATATCTTCAGTTCAACCAGCACTTCCATTTAGAACCTGATAAACAAAGAATTTGGTTAAGCAGTTTTCTTCTTTAGTACCTTTAAAATTATTTCCTTCTACCTCTTAATCTTGATGTATTTGTTATGTATTTCAAATACAAGAAATAATTCTAAAGCATGGCCCAGATTTCTATTTCTCTTAGCCATTTTTTTTTCTGCAAAGCCCCAAGTTACATGATGTATATTACTGAAAGAAACTAAAATAAGCATCACTAAATAACTTAGAAATATGAACCTTAACTATATTTACCATATTACTTGATCACCATCAATTCAATAACATCCCTCACAAAATGTTACTTGATCAGTTTAAAAATTTTCCAACAAATTTGTACATGAAAAAAAATCTTAATTTAAGGTCATAGTATTCATTCACATTAACTGGGATTAGCAGAAATACCATATTGCTCTCTCACCAAAGAAAGAAACAACTTACAGAATCATCTTCCTCATCATCATCGTCATCTGCATGGTGGAAGAAATGTCGATAACTTCCAGGGTTTATTTCTGTATCTTCAGGCCCAACAAAGAATCTGGGGGCTTCACTCATTTTTACTTCATTTAATATAGATATAATAAAGTATCTATACTAAAACTACTTCTAAATAAATAGTATCAGAAGAAAGCATTCTCCCTATACTAGCTGACACAGGTCTGCTGCAGTTTGTTTCTGCTTATACAATCACTTGAAAGTGCGATGACAGTTAGTTGGCAAATATTCCTTTGTTCTCAGATATCATTGCTTCATTGTGGATACCAAAGTTGCTGCTGCTGTTTAAAATACAAAAACAATGAGGCTGTTGTATTCCTGAGTTGACACAGCAATCGTTTTACCTAAAATGCAATAAAAAAAATTGAGTGTACTTTAAAAACATTCCTGTCACTTAGATAATTTTAAGTGATGCTTGCATAGTCAGCATCCAATAACTGGATGAATACTTTCAAAATGAAAATGTTTTCTTCCATAAGATTAATTAACAGTGTAATTTTCAGTAAAACACAGCACATCAATTTAATAAGGTGATACAAAATAATATAAAACTACACACTAAATTCTTCAAGTGCAAAAATAACAAATTAAGAGAAAATTATTTGAATTATAACAAAATTATATTAAAAGTTACATCCTTTAGCACATAGTTCAGAACTATCTGAATGGAATGGAACAGATAAACCTATTTATGTAGGTTTAACAGCTACTAACAATTGAGCACTAATCTGAAGTGACATTAAGTTGATTGTAGAAGTTTAGTTTGAAAACAGGTTTTTAGGGAATATAATATTATAATACATTCTAGTCCATACATAAATCTACAAAAAAAGTGGGGGGAAACAGAGTGAAAATAAGATTTCTAACAGTAGTTCCTAAATTTGCAGAACTTAAACACTCTTTAGCAAATCTAATAATATCTATAGATCCTCCTCACCCCCAAAATGCTCATGAACACTAAACTCTGCAAGCAATTTTATGTTCTTTAATGACAAACTCTTCCATATAATCAGGCACCCATGAAATCAGATCAGTTAAAGAACTATCATGTAATAGTGCTGATTGAAAAATATTCTTTACCAAAGTCATTTACATGTACTTGGACTCTGGTAATATTAAAATTAATTATCTACCAAGAGCAAATTATATATCAAATCCTTCAATTGTTTACTGATATTAAAAGACCTTACTTGATCAAATAACTTTTAAAAGAGTTTAATAATATACTAGATAGAATTGCAACACACAATTCTAAAAGTCATATTCCTTTGCCCTTTCTTGTGTGCTTTTAAAGTTGATGCAGTGCTTTAAGAGGCTAACACTGAAGGTTAAAGGTAACTTCCATAAAATTTAGAGAACAGGTTGCAAAACTCCTCTTTGAATCAGTTACAATTGAAAAAAAAAAGAGGTTATATTACTGAAGGTCTAATTCCAGTTTCAGTTTAACTGGTGGCTCCTTATAAATATTAAACCAGTTTAATCAGTCAGCCTTTATTTATCTTTAAATTGAACAATGTTATGAAACACATAACAGTTTGTGACTAAAAAATTGGAAGAAATAATTTACTTTATTAAAAAATGCTTTTTTTCCCAGTTACTTGGGAGGCTGAGACAGGAAGATGGCAAGTTTGAGGCCAATTTGGACAACATAGCCACAGTTGTCTCAAAATAAAATAACTTGGGCATGTATCTCAGTGGTAGAGCATCCCTGGAATTTACTCTCCAGTATCACCAAAAGAAAAAAAAAAAGCTTTTTGTTTCTATTCTTTCTTCACTGTTTAACATTAAAAAATGTTTTCTGATAAAGAAAAAATGGTTTCCAATTGCTATAACACTTGATGGCAGTAGGTAAGTTAATCTCAGCTCTGTTTTGTATCAAATGGTAAATATCCTTAGGTTTCTTCTTACTTGTTTTTTACTCTTCCTATTTAAACACAGCCCAAATATTTCAGCAGCAGAAAGGGTACGATATTGGAGTCAGATATACCTATTTCAGTCTGTCACTACATAACTACTAGTAACTTATGCTAGTTTCTCTGAGCTTTCGTTTCTTCATCTATAAAAAAGGGAGTGAAAGTGCTTGACACATATCAAACACTCATTAAACCATAGTTTCTATAAGCACTTCTATAAACAAAGTTCCCAACTAATATAACATGGAAATCTAAAATAATATCACTCATTATTTGTTGAAATACATTTATTTAATCAATAAATACTATTCACATATTATAAAAGACATACTATTAGATACTGGCAATTGTACTTCTTCTACTTTAGGTATTCTAATAAACGTGATAAAACTTTTGTTTTAGAGGTTGAGATAAAAATTAAGTTTTAAAAATTATGTAGTTTTAGAGTATTATTTTGTAATATCTGAAACACATAAAACTGAATTTTTAAAATAAAAATCAGTTAATTACCCCATAACCTAGCGGCAGGACTAATAGTTGCAGTTCTTGGTTATAGAACTGGATTGAATTTCCTACTAACTAGTCTTTTTGATATATATTTTCCCACATTTTTGTGATGCTTAATACCACTCACATATACATACGTCATACACACACACACACACACACACACATATATGGAAAATCAACTTTTTCTTGATGGGTGGCAACTGTGTATTCCATAGATATTTTTCCAAAACAATGAATTAATGATTGAGCTGTCCCCTTTTTTGAAGTACACTGATACATGTCTCTCATTTGATTATAAATTTAGATCTGAAATCATGTCTGATTCATTTATTTGGAGTAAGGCAATAGTTAAATCCACAAATAAATATGTTAGAAGACCTCTCTATAAGATAACAGTTAAGTACGAATTTAAATATATATGGGAAATCAGCCACAAAGAGTTAGAGCATTTTAGGTAAGAAACATGAAAAATTAAAAATTCTAAAACAGAAGTGTGTTTGGTATATTTTCACGTTCTAGGAATAGAACATGAATACACAGCAGGCAAACAAAGGAAGAATGGTTAAAAAAAAGACATCAGAGAAGTAGCTAAGATGTATACAAATGACTTAAAAATGAATTTTATTGGATTACATTTAAGACAATTGGGAAGCAGAAATAAATTCAGATTAAACAGGTTTTTTTGTTGCTTTTTAATGATTTTGTTAAAAAGGTAGGTAAACTGATTTGGGCTTCAGAAAAACATATGGTTAAAGAAAGTTGTTTTTCCCCCTCCGTTACTCCATTTCAATATATGAGAGATAGTTACAAATATTATTAAAGGACTAAACAAGTTAATGGTAAGTGGACAAATTCAGGAGCCCAAATACCTGGGTTTTAATATTGAATTCAATAACTGTATGAACTTGAACAGTGTCTCAGGGACCTAATTTCCTCATCTGTAAATTATATCTATCTTGTGGCTTGTTAGAAGGATTAAATATAATACATTAAAAATGCTTGTATCCCAGAATATGAGAAGAACTCAAACTATCATAATTTGTTGATGACATGATTCTATATTTAGAGAATACAAAAAATTCCACCAGAAAACTTAATAAATTAATTCAGCAAAATACCAGGATATAAAATTAATACCCATAAATCAAATTCATTTCTATACATCCGTGATGAATCTTCTGAAAGAAAATTAGGAAAACTACCCCATTCACTATAGCCTCAAAAAAAAAAAAAATTGGGAATCAATCTAACAAAAGAGATGAAAGACCTCTACAATGAAAACTACAGTACACTAAACAAAGAAATTGAAGAAGACCTTAGAAGATGGAAAGATCACTCATGTTCTCCAAAAGGCAGAAGTAACACTGTCAAAATGCCATACTACCAAAAGTTCTATTTTAATGCGATTGCAATTAAAATCCCAATGACAAGGCTGGGATTGTGGCTCAGTGGTAGAAGGCTCGCCTAGCACATGTGAGGTACTGGGTTTGATCCTCAGCACCACATAAAAATAAATAAATTAAATAAAGGTATTGTATGATTGTATAACTAAAATATATATTTAAAAATCCCAATGGCATTTCTCTTAAAAATAGAAAAAACAGTAATGAAATTCATGGAAAAATAAGAGCCCCAGAATAGCCAAAGCAATCCTTAGCAAGAAGAGTGAAATAGGATGCATCACAATACCAGACCTTAAACTATACTACACTATACTACAGAACTATAGTAACAAAAACAGCATGGTATTAGCACCAAAATTGACGTGTAGTCCAACGGTACAGAATAGAAGACACAGAGACAAACCCACATAAATACAGCTATTTCATATTAGACAAAAGTGCTAAAAACATACATTGGAGAAAAGAGAGCCTCTTCTACAAATGGTGCTGGGAAAACTGGAAATCCACATGCAGCAAAATGAAATTAAATCCCTATCTCTTACCATGCACAAAATCCAACTCAAAGTGGACCAACGATCTAGAAATCAGACCAGAGACCCTACGCCTATAATAGAAGATAAAGCAGGCCCAAGTCTTCATCATGTTGGCTTAGGACCTAACTTCTTCAACAAGACTCCTAAAGCACAAGAAATAAAATCAAGAATCAATAAATGGGATGGATTCAAATTAAAAAAGCTTCTCCTCAGCAAAGGAAACAAAAAGTAACATGAAGAGAGAGCCTACAGAATGGGAGAAAATCTTTACCACACGTGTATCAGATGAAGCACTAACCTCCAAGATTAGTGCTATATGAATTTATTATCCAATAAATAAATGGGCTAAGGAATTGAACACACACTTCACAGAAGATATAAAATCGATCAACAAATATATGAAAAACTGTACAACATCTCTAGCAATTAGAGAAATGCAAATCAAAACTACTCCAAGATTTCCTCTTACTCCAGTCAGAATGGCAATAAGTGTTGGTGAGGATGTGGGAGAAAAGTTATACATTACTGGTGGGACTGCAAATTGGTGCAATCAATCTGGAAAGCAATATGGAGATTCCTCAGAAAACCTGGTAGGGAACCACTATTTGATCTAACTATCCCACTCCTCGGTCTATACCCAAAGAATTTAAAATAAGCACACTACAGTGACACAGCCACATCAATGTTTATAGCAGCTCAACTCACAATAGCTAAACTGCAGAAACAACCTAGATGCCTTTCAGTAGATGAATGGAAAGAAATTTTGGTATATATACACAATGGAATATTACTTAGCCTCGAAGAAGAATGAAATTATGGCATTTGCATGTAAATGGATGGAGTTGAAGAATATCATGTTTATTGAAGTAAGCCAATCCCCAAAAACCAAAGGCCGAATGTTCTCCCTGATAAGTGGATGCTGATCTGTAATGGGAAGAGGGCATGGGAAGAATGGAGGAACTCTGGATTGGGTAGAAGAGAGGTAGAAGAGGGGAGGGGCTATAAGGGTGCAAAGAATGGTGGAATGAGACGGTAATTATTTCCCTATGTACATGTATGACTGAATGAATGGTGTAACTCTGCATTGTATACAACCAGAGAAATGAAAAGTTGTGCTCCATTTGTGTACAATGAGTAGAAATGCATTCTGTTGTCATGTGTAACTAATTGGAACAAACAAAAAAAAATGCTTGTATTCCAATTTCAAGGTCATACTCCATACCAATTAAATCAGAATGTTCAAGAGTAGGGTTGAGGTATTTTTAAGGTTCCCAGGTAATTCTAATGAACAGACAAGGTTTAGAACTCATATAGTAACCCCCACCCCCCTCAAAAGAATAAGAGGATGGAAGAATGGAAGCACATAGTAAGCAAAATATATCCGTTCACTGTTGTTTTTTTAAAAATATTTTTTAGTTGTTGATGGACCTTTAGTTTTTATTTATTTCTACATGGTGCTGAGAATCAAACCCAGTGCCTCACACATGCTAGGCAAGTGCACTTCCACTGAGCTACAACCCCACCCCTCACTGTTGTTTTGACAGTATGCTATTAGTATAGGGAATCTGATTATCTTCTATAATAGAAAGGAGATAAAAGTGATGACGCACAATCTTTGCCTTCTGGTGCTTGGTACATCTCAAGTACTCAATAAATATTCTGCCACAAAACTTTCCTCAATAACTTTCAAAACTTCTTCCCTCCATCACTTATTGTGACGTTTGGTCACCTACAACCTTATCATTATTTAACAGTTTGGGTTATGTATCTCTCTCCAAAATAAAAACATAAAAGTAATGAACACTTAATAAACACTGTTATCTGATAAGTAACTAGTTAATGCAGAGCTTCCTAACATGCTGCCTCACCATAAATGAGCTATATGTATGTTACAAAATTGTCTCAGCCATCAAGACAGCTATACCCGCTGGCCAGTTGCTTCCAGGGCATTCTTTTCAGTTTCCCAAAATACAGGACATATACAATAATTTTCTATGTCTGCCTTAATGTGAAAAAAGTTGAGAAGCACTTAGTTAATACTGTGGGATAGGGATATTTTCCTCATTTTAAAAATGCTGGTACATCTATGTATGTTCATTATTTCATTATAAATGATTACTTGAGGCTCAAAAGTTCAAGTATTGAGAACTTGATGAAATCATATTCAATGATCACATAGGTCAATAAGAGTGGCAAAATGTCAGATATCAGTTAAAAGTAAAAAATCAGCAATCCATAGTTTTTATTACATTACTGAAATACTTAATAAATTCTTGGAAAACTAAAAGTATAGAATAAACCTTTTTTTTCCCTCTCATTCACGTGGCATACATATGGTACAAAATGAAATAAAATGAGCCCTGTAGGAGATCTAGGATATTCTAAATGGTTTATTTCACTTAAACTCTGATAATTGAACCAAATGTATTATATATATAACATTTTCAACATTATTCAGCACTTTGAGCCACAACCCTAGTCCCATAATTAATAATTCTTAACTAGACAATCTATATTTTAATAAATGGATGAACAGCTATATTTGGGTAACTCTCTAAATCTATGCAAAAGACAAGCATTACTTAACCCTGATTTCTAAATTTGAAATGAGCACCATCCTGTCAATAAGTTTCCACACTCAAAGCAGTAGTTCTCCAACTTCAGCATACATCAGAATCACCTAGAGGGCTTGTTAAAAGTACTAAACTAAAATGTTTGTGGGGTGAGGGCCAATATTTTGAGTTTTTAAAAAGTTCCAAGCTGATGCTGATGCTGTCTGACTAAGAATCACACGTTGAGAATAATTACTATATTCTTTGACAAAACTGGGTTTGAATGCTTTTTCTTAAATTTGCTCAGCTGTGTCCTTAAAAGTTATTGAACCTGTCTAACTATCATCTGTAAAACAGGATTATAAATCTCATGTATTTTTTTGAAGACTAAATGACAATAACAATGACAATGCTTCAAAAACCAGTTTATGTTAAGCACGTAATAAATGTTAGCTGTTTATATATTCTGTTAACTGTGATAAATAAGACAAGATTTTTTACCTTATTCTAACTATCAAAGAACAAAAATAACTCAATTTAGAGTCTAACTACTTACCTTCCATCCAAGGAAGCCACAGAAACTTCTCTTTGTCAATGCTGCTGCTGGAAACCTCACTACATATTTTCCAGTGTCACCACACTACTTGAGACTATCATAAACACTACTGCCCAGGATAAAGAGTCTTCTCTTTCATAGCTTTATTGGTCCTGGCCAGAGCTACTAGTCCTCAAAAAAATACCTTGTTTAAATCCCATGAGTCCTACACAGTATTCAGAGGCCCCTTGGCTGAATACAAAACTCTGTCCAAGCTTTCACTGTAGCCCTTTCCATAAATTCCCTCAAGGCCCAGTTTTAATACTATATCTCTGCTCCCCAAATCAGAGAAAATGAGAACTCCAGTATTGCTGCTCAACCTGAACACAGATACATAACCAGTTTACCTCATGTCCCCAAAGCATTTTCCAATGGAATCACTCTTATAAATGGTGACTTCTAAGGCATTAATAGTAAACTGCATAAGAGGGTATTAAATAGGCTTCTTCAGGATGGCAAAGGCAAACTAGTAACATTTCTAAGGTTATTTATTTTTAAAAAGTCCAAGTTTCATACAACCTTCACATTGATTTTTTTTTTCCTTCTCCAAATGTTCATATAATACCCTTCTGCTGAGCCTGCATTTCCTTCTCCCTGGAAATCACTCCTCCCCTGTAGGAATAGGAAGTCTTATTCTTCCTTAAATAAATGACTGGAAGGCTTCAATAAATGCTCTCCTAACAACTATCATGCCTCTGGGAGGCCCTAACTACACAACAAAACCCTCTCCCATCCAATATGCTCCACAATATTTCAGATCTATTTTTACAACTGTCTCTAGAGTTGGGGCTTGTTTCCCTCCCAAATTTATTACGAAAAATTTCAAATATTCAGAAACGTTGAGAGAACAATTCACTAAACAACCATATGCCCACCATTAAACTCAACAATGATCAACTTTTTTTTATATTTACTTTTTATTTATGTAACCACATACATATGCATATATTTACTGCACCATTTGAAAGTAAGCTGTAGGCATCAACATACATGACCTCTAAATACAGTGGCATTCATCTCCAAAAAATAATTGCATCTTTCTACTTAAACACAATACCATTTCCATCTAAGAATATTATTAAATTGTTCTACAATATTGTCTATACTAGTTGCCTGGTAGCTTTTGAAAAACAAGGATCTCAACTATATATTTTCATTTCTTAGTGTACAGCACTTATTTGGGTGATTAATAAATGTTCTAGGGTTGGGGATGTTGCTCAGTGGTAGAGTGATTCTAGCATGCAGAAGACCCTGGGTTCAATTCCCAGTACAAAAAATTCTATCAACTGTTAATTTTAATATACCCTCATAACAACTCTATATGTCATATAAGTTTAAAACTTAAATAGAAAGCTTTGATTTTACTCCTATAAGCTTCCTGCACATCAATCAGTCACTAGTTTTAAATAAGCCTGTGCTGCAATAAGTATTTGGGATTTTGAACTAGTTAATTCTGCATCACAATACTGATGCTCCATAAAGATATAGATCATGTCTGCCACTTGTCAGACACAAGTAGAAACACACAAAAATTTTTTAAATGAATGAATACTTTTAGCCACTGAAATTGTTGATGAAAAAAAATTGGAATTGTGTAAGAATAATGGTAGGACAGTAGAATGCAGATTTTGGAACCAGGGAGATTTAGTTTCTAATAGAGATTCAAATGTTTACTTGCAGCAAAAGTTTACTGGGGAGAGTGTTACTTGACCTCTGTAAGCCTCAATTTCTACCTTTATAAAACAGGGGTAAATTTTGAGGAGCAACTGTGTAAAGCACTTGTTACAATGTTCATTAATGGAAGCTACTTTCGTTATTTTATCCATCTGAAACAAAAACTATATATTTCATTGAGGAAATAATAATAGCAAAACAAAATTCTATCCCAGTGTAGGGCTAGGATGCTAGTTGCTGAAGTCAGCCATGCTTCTTACTTCTACAGCTAAACCTTCCAGCTTGCTAAACCAAGATAACTATTACTTACAGTACTCCAAGATCATAATCTGCCAGGAAGTTGCCCAGAACCTCGTGAATGAAATCCAAAGGTCACTACCCACAAACCAGGATGTAATAGTCTCCAATCGATTAGGTGCAGCAGTGAACTGCAGCCTCCCTACCATAACAGAAAACTGCAACAATGCACAAGGCTTTTGTTCTTTTAAAGTGGGCGTGGAGGAGCAACAAGCAAAGGAACAAAGAATAAGGAATGGAAATTATTTAAAATAGCCACTTCTAGGGCTGGGATTGTGGCTCACTGGTAGAGTACTTGCCTGACAATGTGTAACTGGGTGCGATTCTCAGCACCACATATAAATAAGTGAATAAAATAAAGATCTATCAACAACTAAAACTGAAAAATAAATAGCCAACTCTACCCACAGCGGTCCTCAAATTCGAAGGTGCTAACCTTTGGTGGAACTAGTGGCAGTTAGGGGAAGCTCCGCAGTTCCCTAACTTAGCTGCCATTTGTGGAGTTTCAAAACCAAGAAACTTGAAAAAGGAAAGCAATGGAGGAGGAGGAGGAGGAGGAGGAGGCGGAGGAAGGGACAACCAGACGCAAGGGACCCTGAGGGCTGTACTGTCACTCTAAGCCCGCGAAGCCGTTCGACTAACACATGCCCTTTCAAGGAGCCGCCTGTTTGGGGTCCTTAAAGCAAAGGAGGCAAAGCAAATGCCTACCAGCGGCAGCAACCATCTGGAGATCAGTTTCTGTATCTCCTGTCCTCCATTGATCTTGGGGCCCTCACCTGACTCGGACGCGGTCGTCATGCGAGTGCTGGAAATAGCCCGACACACATAGGCTTCAGTTTCTTCCCCTTTTAATTCTGGGGACAAGGGTGGGTGAGGTTTTGGTCCTGAGACTTCAGCTGTTCGCGGGGACGGGGGTCTTCTTTGTTCAGCAGCAGCTAAAGAGCCACATAGAGGTAGCTGAGGCACTACTACACCTCTTGAATCCCGGGCACGCCTCTTCTTCACCCGCCTAGGGTCTCACACACAAATTTGACCGGGCGGAACAATTTCCGGCAAGAGCCCAACGATCCGCCCTAATCTTTCCGGACCGAGGTTCCACAGGCCCAGGAAGGACCCACTGGGGTACTTCCGCTTCCTGTAGCACCAGATAAGTCGCGAGAGGAAGCTTAAATACAGTCGTTTGGTTTGCATTTAGGACCACTTCGGTGAGTGGTCATTCTGATGTGCTTTATCATACGTACTGGTTTATTTTATTTTATCTTATTTTAAAGAAGTGTAATCTGACAGTAATTTCAAAACCATTCTCTTCGACTGAAGGCTGAAGATTTTGCGCAGGCGCCTTTAGGGCGGGAGGGCCCTGAACGTTGCGAAGTCCCACCCAGCAGGCTAGAAAGGGGAGAATATTGTTGTTCGCCCTGGGAGGTGACAACTAGATGGGATTGAGTTTTACTCAAAGTCGTTTTCGTGCTTGTGCTTAGTTTATCTGGAATTTACCCTTAGAAGTCAGTTAACAAGCCATCAAAATGCTTGGGAAATACTTCTGCATAGTTATAGTATTTGAGACTCCAAGGATATGAGTGAATTCAAAGGTCGGGTGCGGCTCTTGACTGACATTAGAGCTTTCTGATCCATACTTTATCATAGTTGTGATTTAATCTGAAATGTTGCCCCAAATTAAAGACTTGTGTGATGGGGGAGAAACGTGAAATTAAGACAGAATCTTGTCACATGGTTTTAAGGAAAAGGGGACATATTATTTTATTTCCACTACGTGTGCATGTCAAAACCAGAATGGAAAAATAATTTTCAAAATGGAAATGAATGTATCTTATGTGGCTTTATGTGTATGCATAAGGAGTTAAAGGCTTTTGTTGTTTTTGTAAGCTGAAATGAAGCAAAGAAGTATCTGGTGTATTCATTTTCCAGTCTCTCACATTGCATAAAATTGTACTGGCCCATTTTTTTTCAACAATTAAAATAGAATACTTAAAAAAAATCAGAATACAAATTCCAATTTTTGTGTTATTGAAACCAAGATTTTACTTTAAGTTGGAATACATGCATATTATTACCTTTCAGAGGCTTAGGTTACCAGCTTGATGGTTTTTACCCTTCTTGAAACACAAAACCTTATTGTATTTGAAGTAAGACTTAACTGTCTTACTTCATTGGACATACAAGATAAAATTATCAAAGGAATTAAGCAATAAATATTCACAAAGATATTTGTTCATTTTAACCAAATATGATCCTAACATTCCTTTTGCAAAAACAGAAGTTGTGATCACCCTCAATTACCTTTTCGGATTCCTAAATTCTTGAAAATATAAGCAAATCCAAAAATGGGCTAAATACTCTTTATTTACGTAATTCAGATCTCTTAAGTCTTCTTTGTGAATACCTTTACTTAATAATCTGTGCATAGAAGATATTTTATTTGTTTGTCCTGAATGTTGCAGCTTAAAACCATTCTTCTCATATTAACTACCTCTCAAATGGTTGGTTTCTCGGGACCAGGTGATGAATAGGAAAAATTTCTGTTTTTTAAATTATTTTACATAAATACCAAACATGAATAACAACTCTTAACCATCTATTTAAAAGGCAATGCTTTTATAAACTCATCTGTCTTAGGCATTTTCTATTTCTCATCTGTCTCTTAAATTGAGAGCCAGCATTAAACCATAAGGTCATTATAGCTGAGTGTAGTGGAACACACCTGAAATCCCAGCTACTCAGGAGGTTGTGGCAGGAGGGTCACAAGATAGAAGTCAGCCTGTGCAATTTAGCAAGACATTCTCTTAAAAAATAAAAGACTGGAAATGTGACTTAGTGGTAGAGTGTCCCTGGGTTTAATCCCTATTACTGCAAAAATATGTAAAGAAATAGTCATTATAAATTATATGCCTCCTGAGTCTTCTGGGTTTTCCTATTAGCAGTATAAATTTATAAATAAACATAGCTCTAAAACATTAATCACTATTAATGAAAGGACAGAGATTTTAAAATCTTTTTTCCTTATAAAATTTTTGAGAAAAGAAAGTGTTCTCTTAAAACAGCCTGATGTGAATGATAATATTTGAATATAACAATAATTACATATTGCTTTACTATTTACAAAGGACTTATCAAATCCATTATATCATTATTGTAAAAAAAAAAAAAAAGGACAGTTGTTATGTCTTTTTTCCCCCAAACATTGGTACTGAGTCATAGATAAGTATCAAACACCTGTAATTCTTACTCCATCCTTCTTAGACACACCCTTCTTGAAATTCCATGTATGTATTCTCACCAACAGTACTCTGCATCTTTGATAGTACTTAGTATGTCAGGTTTTTTTTTGTTGTTGTTGTTTTCCTGTTGTTTATATACTAGTATTGTATTGTGGTTTTAATTAACTTTTTTTCATTGTCTTTTCATTTTCTTTTTTCATTGTCTCATTTATTTATTTAACCATATATCCATACAGTTCTTTTGCTCATTTGAAAAATTGTATTTTTTACTTATAAATTTTGAAAGTTCTTTATAAATTTCAGATAGAAGTTCTTTATTGGAAATGTGTTTTGCAAATATTTTCTCCCAGATGTGATTTCTTTTATTTTCTTAACAATATCTTTAAAAGAACAAAAGTTATAACTTTTATTTCATAAATAATGTTTTTTATTCGTTATTTTGGAAGTCATTGCCAGACCAAAGTTCTTCTCTTCTAGAATTGGACTTCTGTAATTATAGGTTTTATATTTGGACCTATGACCCATTTTAAGTTAATTTTTACATATAGTGCGAGGTATAAGTTGAAATTCATTTTTTATACAGTTGCTTAGTTGTTCCAGTATTTATTGAAAACAGACTTTCTTCATTAAAATTACTTTGGAACTTATGCTGAAAATCTCTTTACCATATCGGAGTGGGTTTTTATTGGAGACTCTTATGTTTTTTCCATGGATCTACTGCTCTCATTTTGCTAGTACCATAGTCTTGATTGCTACACCATCACTTGGTCCCCAGAAACTGAGTCTTGTAATAATGAAGTTCTTTAACTATTTTTACTTTACAAAGTTGTTTTAACTTTTCTAAGTCCCATGTCAACTTGAGAATTGGCTTATCTGTTTCTACAAAAGAGTTTTTGGGTTTTTGATTTGGATTGCATTGAATCTTTAATCAGGTTGGGGGAAATTGGCATCTTTGTAAAGTTGTCCAGCTTTTTCTCCTTGTTAGGGTGGGAGTAACTTTACAACCTTCTACATTTTAGACAGAAACTTCTGTGGGAATTTTTAAATGATATTTCAGATGGAAACAATTTACTTTCATTGTGTTTTTTACTGTAATATCCTTATGGGAAGAGATCATAGGATTAATTCCTTTATTTGTAAAATGGATGTCATCCCTTACTGCTTTCTCAGGAACATAATACTGTCACTTATTATTTTTTCCTCTCCTCCATTTCTAATAGTCTTTCTCTAGAAGCCCTTCTTCTTAAAAAACTTTTTGGGTTATTCCCTTCTTGCAACCAAAACAATTTTTCTTTAATTTTTAAAAATTGTAGTAATTTGAAATTTACCATTTTAACCATTTTAAGTGTGCCATTAACTAACTAGCATTCAGTCCATTAATATTGTGTAACAATCACCACCATCCATCTCCAGACCTCTTTTCACCTTGTATAAATGAAGCTATACCCATTAGATAATAATTTACCTCTTTCCTGCTCCCTGTTTAGACCAATGACTGAACCTTGTGTCTGTCTCTTTTGTTTGTTTGTTTATTTGTTTTTAAATGCCTTTATTTTATTTATTTTTATATGGTGCTGAGGATTGAACCCAGGGCCTTGCACGTACTAGGCTAGCACTCTACCGCTGAGCCATAACCCCAGCCCCTCCGTCCATCTCTCTCTTTTTTTTTCTTTTTTAAAGTTTGTTTTAATTAGTTACACATGACAGTACAATGACCTTGACATATCATACATTTGAATCAGATGGGATATAATATCTCATTTTTCTGAGTATGCAGGTTGCATAATCACATTAGTCACGCATTCACATATATACACACAGTAATAATAATGTCTGTTTCATTCTACTATCCTTCCTATCTCCCCCTCCCCTCTACCTAACTTCTCTCTACCTAATCTAGGGTAACGCTATTCTTTTTTTTTCTCATATCTTCATTCATGTATTTTATATAACAATGAGGGTCTCCTTCCACCATCCATGCAATTCCCTCCTTTTCCCTCCCACCCCTCTTCCCTATGTAGAGGTAATCTTCCCATGCTCTTCCTCTCTTCCCCATTTTGAGGAGCCAACCTAGATGCCTTTCAGTGGATGAATGGATTTTAAAAATGTGGCATATATACACAATGGAATATTACTCAGCACTAAAAAATAATAAGATCATGGCATTTGCCAGGAAATGGATGACATTAGAGCAGATTATGCTAAGTGAAGTTAGCCAGTCCCCCCCCCCCAAAAAAAAAACCAAATGCCAAATGTCTTCTCTGATATAAGTGGAGGGGGGTGGTGGTGGTGACTCAAAATGGGGAAGAAAGGAAGAGCATAGGAAGAAAATTACCTCTATCTCTTAATAACTGTTTTCGGAGCTCCTTCCTTCATGACCAAGAGCAAGCTTACTAAGTCCACTTTCTTAATTTCCAGTCCTTACCTCATTGCAGTTTGTTTTCCTTCTGTCCTGCTGTATTATAACCACTGGATACATTTTAGTTCTATATCACTTAACCTCTTCTACTTCTAAGAGAACAGTCACACATTTGAACACACACACACAACACACACAACACACACACACACACACACACACACACACTGGGTACAAGTCCTTTGTTATATATATATTAAAGCCATCTTTTCCCAGTTTCTGACTTGCCATTTCACTTTCTCAATAGTATCTTTTGATGAACAGACATGTTGACTTTTATGAAATCCTTGTATATTTTTTTGTGTGTGTCCTGTTTAAGAAATCTTTGCTTATTCTAAGGATTTCAAGATCTTTTCCTTTGTTTTCTCCCAGAAGCTTTATTGTTTACCTTTCACATTTAGGATTATGATCTATGTGGAATTAGTGTTTAAGAAAAATGTGAGGCAGCTGCTTAGTGGTTTTATTTTCCTATAAGGATATCCAGTTATTCCAATATCACTAAAAGACCATATCTTCCCCCATTATATTGAATGTTTTGTTGTAAACTAATTGACTTTATATGTATGGATCTAATTCTGCATTCTCTATTCTGTTCCAGTGGCCTATTTGTCTATTTTTATGTTCTACAGTGTCTTTTTTACTTATTTTTTTCAAGATCTTAAAATCTAATCCATTCATTTTCAAGGGTTTTTCAGAAGCTGCAATATGCTACTTTGTTCGATTTGTGGGTACAGCTATCTTTTATAAAATGAAAAAGTTATATATTTAAATGAAAGTAGATTAAACTTAGAACAAATTGATTGACAATACTTTGTAGAGAACCGACCTGTTTTTTAGATTATAATGGGACTATGCTAGCATTACAGAAGTTTTACTTTTAAGCAGATTATACTTCATGTTAACTTAATCTTGAGGGATGTTGGAATTGCATTGGTATTTTCTGTGAACTTGTAAATAGACCAGAAAAGTGTTACTAGCTGTTCAAAGAGCTGTATCATAGGAAAAGAGACTTATACAACTTAAGCTATGTTTCATTGGCATACTTTGTTCTGCTTTGTTCCAATGTTCTCTCTACAGTAATATATTCTTTGTTTCATCTTTGGATCCTTCAATAGTCAGAATTGTTTTTAGAATTTTGAATTTTAATAATTTGTATTAGAGTTGTAGCAGGAAACTGAAGATATATTCTTTTGTGTTTTTTAAAGAAAATTTAATGAAATTCCTTTTTTCAGAGGTATGGATAGGGACAAATAAACCTGGAGATTAATAGCAGCAAAAGATAGTTACCACTTCTAGGACTGACATGTCAAGAAGAAATGATTTTGACTTCCAGTGAGAATTAGAGACAAAGAATACAGGCTCCCCGATGGGTGCTCTTTGTAAAGGGTTGCAGCTTTATCTAAGAAAAGAGCCAGTAAATAAATATCCTGACTTCTTTCTTCTCTTGCATTCTGATTTGCCACTGCCACCTACTGATAGTTCCAATCAGAAAATGATAAATGCAGAGTGTAAGGGTCAATTTCCTAGGGCACAGCAAACAGGAGAGAAAGGCCAAAAGTAGATATGGAGGATTGAGCATGGTGGCAAATAGAATAACACAGAATTGTTCCTTTTAACTGAAAATAAGAAATAAAAGCTTTTTTTTTTTTTTTTTTTTGTAACAGGTTCACCATGTTACCTATAATCTGTTATGGAAAAGGGTTTGGTTTTGCTTTTGCCAATACAGCCAGATTTTTTTTATAACAGTGACAGAGTACATACAGCACCAAAACTCATTTTTGTTCAAGATAAATAGTTTACATGTAGATCAGAAGAATGTATGAGATCTGGCTGCTAAATATCTTCTCTGTCATGTATCATTAGAACATTCACAAAATATATTTAACATATGATTTGAATATGAGTTTTTTTGTCTTTTGTAATGATCATGAATGTATTTAGAAGTAATATAAAATTACATTTCTCTCCTTATAATCTGTTATTTAAATGTCACATAACAGGACCAACCTATGTAAGTAACATTTTCATTGTTGGCAATAAGAGGACTAACCAAACCTTACAGAGAGTATATTTATTCATTTTTCCCCTAGTATATAGAAAATTTTCAGCATTGCTTATCACACAAAAAGAGACAAGATAATTTGTCTTGATTTAAAAATAGCATTTTTTAAAAATAGCATTTGAATATTTTTGTTCACATACATCACTCTATTCCTTTTTTGTACCACAATTGTCTCCCTCCCAGAAATGTTTTGGGAATGCTCAATTCAAAAGCAGAGATGTGACAGAAACCTGAACTAAAATAGGCTTTTCCCAAAGCATGAATTAGATTATTATTTAAGTAATATCTTTTAATACCTTTTACCTAGGTTCACGATGGTCCGGAGTGGAAAAAATGGTGACCTTCATCTTAAACAGATTGCATATTATAAGCGAACTGGTGAATATCATTCAACTACACTACCAAGTGAGAGAAGTGGCATTAGAAGAGCAGCAAAAAAATTTGTCTTCAAAGGTGAAATTAACATCCAAATTTTGAATATAAGTTATAGATTCTTTTCCACATGCATTTTTATTTTGTGGATTCCTGATAATTTCTGTGGTAATTTGTTGTTGCTAAACAATTATGAGTTAAGATGATAATGACAATCAAAAGCAAAATGAAAAATCACACTTAAGCCAACTGAAGGCCAGTAAGCATAAGAAGGGCCTTCAGAATTATATACAGAGATACCATGAAAAAATAAATAAAACCTACATAGAAGCCTGTGTGGGAATTGATTGATTTCTCCTTCCTTTGTACTTGAGTAGTTCCTACTTAGTTGGGGCATTTTCAAGCACTTATGCCACTGTAAATGAGGAATTTATTTGATGTTTAATATAAAAATATTAACAAAGTTAACTAATTTGTTTTCTAAAAGAAGAAATGGAGGGAATTAACTGTATTCATTTCTGTGGTCCCCCCACCCACTGCTATAAAGTATTCTCAGAGTTACATTTATTTTTGGATCCTGAATTCCCTTGATAGATTAAATATTTGAAAGGCAGTGCAATATTTATCTTGAAAGGTCCTCTTCCCCCCTCCTCTCCTCCAAAGAGGATGAGAAGTTTGGGATAGGATAAATAAGAAGAATAGTCAATGAGTAGCTAAATAAGTGTCGGTGCTTTTAATGGGAGTTTTGTACATGGGTACGTTAGGCTTTTCCCAAAGCATGTCAAGAAAATTCTAATAAACAAATGCCTGTTCTCCTCTCCTGTGTACATGCCTATCAATAACTCCATTTGCTTAAAGAAGGTAGACTATTTACTTCTTATACCCTTAAAATGAGGATTCATTTTTATTCATTTATTTAATCATTTATGGAAAAAATGTTTAACTGAGTTTTCACTGAATGCTAATCGTATCCTATGCCCTTAAGATACATAAGAGTTCCTGATTTATAAGATAAAGAGTTCCTTCACTCAGAATGCTTTTCCTTCTAATTAAATAAGGAACATTTTATTCAGCATGTGTTTTAGCACATAGTAGCTTAGTGCTAGATTCCGTCCTTTAAGTAGTTATCCTGTCCATACTGGAGAAGTGATGGTTCTGAATCCCTTGGTTGTTTCTCAATTGCAAATTCTTCTCAGGTATCCTAAAGAAAATGCAACTAGCTTGGAGAGGTGGAGTGTGCCTGTAAACTCAGCAGTTTGGGAGGCTAAAGCAGGAGGATCATGAGTTCAAAGCCACCTCAACAATTTAGCAAGGCCCTAAGCAACTTAGTGAGACCCTGTCATTAAATAAAATATACAAAAACGGCTGGGGATGTGGCTCAGTGGTTGAGTGCCCTGGGTTCAATACCCAGTACTAAGGAAAAAGAAAGAAATGCAATTAGCTCAGTGTAGTGGTATAGCCCTATAATTCCAACCACTGGGAAGTTCAAGTTTGAGGCCATCCTAGGCAATTTAGTCAGTTCCTCTATTAAAAAACAAAAACAAAACAAAACAAAAAACAAAAAAAAAAACAGGCCTGGGGAGGTAGCTCAGTGGTAGAGTGCCCTGAGTTCCATCCTTAGTACTATAGGGGGGGAAAAAGGAAAGAAAATAACTTAAAAGATTTAGCTGCTTCTTCTTTACCAACCCTAGCTTCTATTCAAATCTAGAAAAAGCAGAGAGGGGTAGTTGCTTACAAAACTACAGTTATGTAAGTGCAATATTTTTAGAAAATTCTGTTCCGGGGGTTATTTTTCTGTATATAATTCATTTGCTAATTTATGCCATCTTTAGGAGGCATCTGCAGATATTTTTCCTAGTTTGAGTTCTCCCATAGATAATTTCATACTGTCACAGTTATCACATGCTTTGGCAAATAAGCTGGCTCTGCTTGTATTGATAGTTACAGAATTAAAGCAGCTAGGGTTCTTCCTAGATAGCTAATAAGTATAACAGCTAAGGACCTTAGAGTTTGTATGATGACATCATTACAAATAAATATTATTTTAAGTGGAGAAAGATTTTGTAAATTCAGTAACTCTATAGTTTGAAGATAAGTCTGTGATTATCTTTATGATATAAATTTTTTAAAAGTTACAGTTTTATCTCTTTGGTATCATTTATTCCAGAAAAAAAGCTGTTTTATGTTGGAAAAGACAGAAAACAAAATCGTTTGGTAATTGTTTCAGAAGAGGAAAAAAAGAAAGTCCTAAGAGAATGCCATGAAAATGACACTGGAGCTCATCATGGCATATCCAGAACCCTCACTTTAGTGGAATCCAATTACTATTGGACTTCTGTGACCAATGATGTCAAACAGTGGGTATGGCTTTGTGTATTTAGAACACTTTGACTAATATCTTTTTAAGAAGTATGCAAAATTTGTTGTTGCTCCAGATTTACTCTGGATAACATTTCTCATTAAGTATTTTTTTGTATGGGAGTTTATGTACTAAAAAAATATTGTTTTATTTCCCTTCACAATTCTTTTAAATCACTAAATTACAATTTGAACTAAAATAAAAGTATTGTTTAAACATTTGAAAATACCATATTTAGGGCTGGGGTTGTGGCTCAGCAGTAGAGTGCTTGCCTAGCATGTGTAAGGCATTGTGTTTAATCCTCAGCACCACATAAAAATAAAATAAAATGAAGGTATTGTGTTCAACTACAATTAAAAAATAAAATATTTAAACAAAAAAATACCATATTTATATAGATGATTTAGAACCACATTTTCATCATTGAACTTTTTTGTGTAGGCAGAATTTAAATGGGGCTGAAATTCCTTTGATTAATTTATTACATTTTTAATGCCAGTCATATTTTCTGTATGCAGGAGAATATGTTTACAAATCAAACCCAGTTTCTGCTCTCAGCTTTCATTTCTATTCCAATTTGAGTTAGAAAGTGTCAAACATGGCAGAAACTCCAAACCAAAATCAAATTGTGAACCTGCCATGCCTCCCTTATAAACATGCAGTGAAATCTTTGTCACTGAATATGTATGATTTGAGAATGGATATGATCTTCTGAAATTATCAGAGGTTATTTCTGATTAAATCTGGTGAATAAGTTCAAGTTGGAAAGTGAAAAAATCTGATCAAAAATAACTATGACTATACTCTGTAGTAAGATCATTTAAAATTTTTTCTTAAAAAGTTAGTTTGGAATTAGTTTCCAAAGTGAAATTACAGAAGTATATTGAAAAATGGCACCATCCATAAATTTATCATTTGATCTCATCTCACTTCCCTTAACTGAAACATGGGCTTTGTTTTTGTTCACTGATACCCCTTTTTTCTTTCGTTAGGACCTAGAGAAATTCCTGGCGTCTATAAATGTTGTTATTGAAATTACATCAATGAATATTCTTGGAGTAAATGAATGAATGAACATCTTAAGAGTGATAACTTTAGAAACATCTTTTACATATAGAAATTATCGCATATTCACAAACTGATTTAAAGTCATAGAAAATGAATCATCACATAGTTTCCCATAAATATGTACAATTTTATGTGTCAATTAAAAAGTAAAATAATAGGGACTGGGGTTGTGGCTCAGTGGTAGAGTGCTTGCCTCGCACATGTGAGGACCTGGGTTCCATCCTCAGCACCAAATATAAATAAAGTAAAGGTATAAAAAACAAAGTAAAATAATAGGAAAACTTACTTTAAGACCTATTGGTTTAATAAATATTTATTGAATGTGAATTAGAATTATGTTCCATATGACTAAAACCCTATAAGATGGTCATTTGATAGAAATAGCAATTACTATTTGCTTATTGTTCTTAATAAAAGATTTTTGTTTTGAATTTAATTATTTTTTTCTGTACCACTGAGCTTTATACTTTTGTTTTCATGTTGTTATTTTCAACTTGAAAATTTGCCTTTAGCATTTCTTACAAGGCAGTCCAATGACAATTAACTCACTTTTTTTTTTTTTTTTTTTTTTTTTTTTTGCCCTGGAAATGTCTTGATGTTGCCTTCATTTCTAAATGGCAGCTTTTCTGGGTAGAGTATTCTTAGTTGTTAGTTTTTCAATAAAAGGTTTAATTCAGTTTGCTGTTCTTAGTCCAAAAGTTTCTCCTTCAAAATGCAAAGTACCTACTAACCATTTCAAAATTATCATTTATAAGATTAATTTTATATGTCAATTATATTAATATTTGTCTTTGTTTTCTTTATTGTGTTCCTCTTTGTAGGTATATGCTTGTCAGCATTGCCAAGTGGCAAAAAATACAGTTATTCTAGCACCTAAACAACACCTTCTCAAGGTGGACAATCCATGGAGTATAGTTACTGTTGATCTGATGGGACCTTTTCATACAAGCAACAGAAGTCATGTATATGCTTTAATCATGACAGATTTGTTTACAAAATGGGTTATGATTTTGCCTCTGTGTGATGTTTCAGCATCAGAAATTTCTAAAGCTATTATCAATATATTTTTCTTATATGGACCTCCTCAGAAAATAATAATGGACCAAAGAGATGAATTCATTCAACAGGTATAAGAGTATATTCTTCCTGCCTTTCAGTGTTCAGTCCACAGTGCCCTGTGCATGATAAAGTGCTTAATAAGTTCAGATAAATTGCTATGGTACAAGGGTAGCTGGACTGGAAATTAGGAGACTAGATTTTAGTACTTACTGTGCTGCTAAATATTTGTAAACCTATCTTTGGGAATCCTCAAACTAAAATGAGAAGATTACACAAAATAATCTTTGTTTGCTTCTTGCCCATGAAGCCAGAAGGAAGATTAGGGGAGGAAAGGAAGAGGGTTAAGGGGGAAGCAACAGGAAAGGGGAGAAACTACAGAATGAAATTAACCAGGGCTGGTGTTATGGCTCAGTGGTAGAGCACTTGCTTAGCACATGTGAGGCCCTGGGTTCGATTGTCAGCACCACATATAAATAAATAAAATAAAGGTCTATTGACTATATATATATATATATATATATATATATATTAATTATATATATATCAAATTATGTGATGTACTTATATGAGTATACCACAGTGAATTCCACCTTTATGTGTGTCTATAAAGCACAAATCAAAAGAAAAAAAACAAGAACAAAAAATTAGAAGACAAACCAGTAGAGTAGAGGAAAGGGAGCAGAGGGAAGGAATGGGATGAGGAAAGAAGTACTGGGAACTGAAATGAAACAAAGTGTGTTCCATATGTTTATGATTATGTCAGAATGAACCTCATTATATATAACTGGAATGTACTGATAAAAACTTAAAAATCTCTAATTGTCAGGTAAAGGGGGACTTGACTATATGGAAAAATACATCTTATATATGAATGAGAGTATTCAATATTGAAAGGTGTTTTTCCCCTTATCTTGGCCTTTTACCTAATTAAAGTTAATCTGGAAGAATAAGCAGGCAATAATATGAATGAAAAGTCTAAAAAACAAATGTAATGCTATTAGAGTTAAGGCCTATTTTAAATTTTTGTAATTAAACCAGGCAGAGTAGTACACACCTGTAGTCCTAGCTACTTGGAAGGCTGAGGTGGGAGGATCACTTGTGTCCCAGAGTTCAAGATGAACCTGAGCAAAATAACAAGACTTTGTTTCAAAAAAAAAAAAAAAAAAAAGGAAAGGAAAGGAAAAAAAGTATAAAATTTCATAAGGGATAGATTACCGTATAAGAATAATCAGAGTTAGCTAGACTTTCTTGGTACATAATACCTATGAACCTATGATGTCTCAGTCCAAAAGAAATACCTAAACTTGTATTTATTAAGTAATTAGGTCTTGTGTGAGGATCCCTAAGACTATCCCCATCTTCCACTAGGGACAATCCTCATGATTCACTAGGAGAACACAGCATTTAGGCATATTTATGGTTAATGTTTATTCAGTGGAAGCATATAAAGCAAAATCAGCAAAGAGAAAGGTATATGAGGAGAAGTCAGAGAAATACAAGAAATAGTAACTTGTGTAAGCTCCTAAGATCTCTCCCACTAGAGTTACACAGGATTTGTTTATTTTCCTGCAGCAGTGAATTGTGACAAGGGATGTGGAATATTGCCTACAAGGGAAGCTCTTTGGAGATCCAGTGCCTCGAGTTTTTACTGGGACCTTTTCTCATAGGCACCCTGGCCTGGCATATAACAAATTTTTAAACCCTCAGAAGGAAAAGTGTTTAGCAAAAGCCACATGATTTGTATAAACTATTCAGTCATACTGAGCCATGCTTATCAGAGAGTGGGTAGACCCTTTTGGTGGGAACCAGAATCCAAGATCTTAGACATCTGCCAAGGTTCAATCTTATAAGGAGGATTTTTTTTTTGTACTAGGGATTGAATCCAGGGGTGTTTAACCACTGAGACACAATCCTAGCCCTTTTTTGTGTTTTATTTAGAGATAGGGTCTCACTGAGTTACTTAGATCCTTGCTAAGTTGCTGAGGCTGACTCTGAACTCGCAATCCTTCCGCCTCAGCCTCCTCCTGAGTCACTGAGATTACAGGCGTGTGCCACCAGCTCAGCATAAGGAGGACTTTCAAAGGATAGCAGTCTCAGACCTTCCATGTTAATTCTTTTCAGCACAGGCCTATGCAGACAACTTAATAAGCATTTACATCCTAACCCACTTAATATCCATTTTAAAATATAACACTCGTAGCTGGGGGTGTAAATCAGTAGCAAAACATACTTAGCATACACGAGGTCCTGGGTTTAATTCTCAGCACTAAAATAATAAAGAAAATTAAATATGTATATGTTTATAAAATACTAATAAATTGAAAGTATTTTTACTTCATTCAATAATCAGTTTTTGCTAGTAGTGTATGTACTTGTTGTCCACTACTTAATGAAAGCCAGGCAACTGGTGGCACACCTCTAATCCCAGCCACTTGTGAGGTTAAGGTGGGAGGATCAAGAGTTTGAGCTCAGCCTGAATAACATGGCAGGATCCTTTCACCAAAAAAAAAAAAAAAGAAACAAAGAAACAAAAAATCCAAAGAAATTCACTAATGATAATATAGAAGCCATTATGATTAGCCAGCAGTTTTTTTTTTTTTTGGTTATGTTTAAAGTAACTTCAACATTTACTAAAGATAATAATAAATGTTTACAAGTCTTTTTTGTGAGATTTCTTTATAATAAAAAAGTTACATGTTTGGGAAAATTTGTACTTTTTGCTGTGATTAAATTGAAATATTTCATAGAAGTATAATGGTGAAAATGTAAAATGTATTCTTTTGTCAGCAAATACAGAAAATCCTGCTTAGGCTGGGGTTGGGCTGAGTAGTAGAGCACTTGCCTAGCATGTGTGAGGCACTGGGTTTAATTCTTAGCACCACATGTAAATAAAATAAAGATCCACTGACAACTAAAAATAATTTTTAAATAAAGAAAGAAAACACTGCTAGAGTGTTGAAGTAAGTTTAGAACAATACACAAATGGGAAATTTATTTATACATTTAGATAAAAATTCAGATATTTCTAACATACTCAGCTTAGAGTATTTGCTAAATTGTTTACATAAAAGATACAAAAATTTTTTGTAAACTTCTGAAGAGAGAATAAACCTTTATTATTTGTTCTTTTTAAATATGCATTGACAGTAGAGTGTATTTTAAAATATTATACATATATTGAGTATAACTTATTCTAATTAGGATCCCATTCTTGTGGTTGAATATGATGTGGAGTTATACTGGTCATGTGAGAATAAGACTTTTCAATGGGAAAACATCTTCATTTTTTAAAATGTCATATGAAACTAAAATTGTAACAACTGATAGAATATCTGATTAGATGGTTGAGGGAAAAAGTTGATGGGATAAGGTTATCACAAGTGGATTCACTGGATCATTCCTAGGCAACCTTTTGTAACAAAGGGATTGAAGCCTTTTCCATGAGTCATTTAAAGCCATTGATCAAGTCTTCAAATTGAAACTGACTTCAGTGACAACTGTTCTCTGAGATTTCTAATTACTTTTTAATCAAAAGGAAAAAATTAGTAGATAAGAACTGAATTAGTACATATATCAGCATGGAATTGTGTTCAGCAGCAAGTAACAGAGAATTCCTCTTCCTTTTCCAATACATAAACTGCAAAAAGAATTTGTTTTGTACTTAGGCAAAAGAAGACCAGGCTGAAAAGGAAAGAATGATAACTATGAATATCACTGGGAACCCATGCTGAGAGCTTTCTGTTCTACCATCTTTGGGTAGTAACTCTGCATCTTAGGCACATAATATGCCAGAGCTCAGGTCACAGTGTCTACATATCTGTCAGAAGAAAGGGGAGGACAGTGAGCAAAAACAAAAAAAACTAATAAAAGCTGAGATTATATAATAAATTTAACATATCTTTTTTTCTGCCAGAATTGTATTTCGTGAGCACTTTTACCTTCCAGGGAGATTGGGAAATACAGTTGCATTTCTTTTAGCTTTTCTCTGATTAGCATTACATGTTTAATTGTAATGTAAGGCTGGGTTGTAGCTCAATGGTAAGGCGTTTGCCTAGCATGTGTGAGGCATTGGGTTCCATCCTTAGCACCACATAAAAATAAATAAAATAAAGGTATTGAATCTATTTTTTTTAAAAGTGTGGGGGGGCGCGATGCATGATGTAGGAAAAGTAGTTATTTTACATTTTAATGTTAACAAGTGTTCTAAACTCATTTTAACTTCTTTTAGGCCCTGTATAAAATAACTGAAATAGCAACAAAAATAATAATAGTAGTTAAAAGTAATAAAGGTAGTTAAAAGTAATAAAGTAGCTAAAACAAATAAGTTTTTGACTATTGCTTGGCAAGAATTCTTTTAAAATGCTTTATAAACATTAATTTATTTAATTCTCATAGGAGTTCTGGATAAGAAGTTTCATTATTTTACAGATAAGGAAGTTTGGCCAAGTGAGTTTCAGTCACTTGGCCAAGGGCACCTGACTGTTTACTGAATTATGTGACCTACTATATATATGATGAACTGAATTAAATCCTGACCTTCTGTTTCTTTATTTTATGTGTGTGGTAAGGCAGTTAACCTCCCAAGGTTATCTTCAAAATAGGTTTAATAATACCTCAGAAAATCATTTTAAGATTTAATGACAACAATGTAAAGCATCTTTTGTGTTGACTATCACATAGCAAGGACTCAGTAGTAACTACTATTTTAAGTAAAATATAACAATTATTTTTATTTTTTATTTTTGAAGTATTTGAAATTGATTGTAGGGGCACTTCACCACTGAGCCATATCCCCAGCCCTTTTTTATTTTTGATTGTGAGATGGGGTCTGGCTAAGTTGTCCAGGCTGACTTTGAACTTATAGTCCTCCTGCTACAGCCTCTAGAGTGGCTGAGATTATAAACATGCACTAGCATGCCCACAGTATGTATGTTTCTATTTAGAATGTGCTGTGGTCAGTGAAAAGGACAATATTCAAATTCTTTTTGAAGTCTTTTTTAAATCAGTGAAAAATACAAATGTTAAAAAGTCAACTTTGTTTTATATATTTTTCAGATCAATGATGAACTATATGGATTATTTGGTACAAAACAGATTATAATTCCTCATGCCTCTGGAACTGTTAATCCAACCGAAAGTACTCCCAGCACAATCAAAACATTTCTTTCCAAATACTGTGCTGACCATCCCAACAACTGGGATGAGCACCTATCAGCTCTTTCATTTGCCTTCAATGTAACTCACTTGGTATGTGCCTTTATATTAATTCTGTACTTCTGAATTATGACTATTTCTTGGCTAGAAAAAAATATTTTATTACAAAATTGTTGTTTATTTTTCTTAAAATAGGAACCTACTAAGAATACACCATATTTTCAAATGTTTAACCGAAATCCTTATATGCCAGAGACTTCGGATAATCTTCATGAAGTGGATGGTGGTAATACAAATATGTTTGCTAGAATTCTAGATGCAATTAAAGAAGCTGATAAAATAATGGAGAATAAGACAACTTCAGTGGGCCAGGTGATTCTATTTAATTCCAGTGGCTTGGGAGGCTGAGGCAGGAGGATCATGAGTTCAAAGCCAGCCTCAGCAACAGTGAGGCGCTAAGCAACTCAGTGAGACCCTGTCTGTAAATAAAATACAAAATAGGGCTGGGGATGTAGCTCAGTGGTTCAGTGACCCTGACTTCAATCCCCAGTAACTCCCCCATCTCCCCCCAAAATGAAAAACTACAGAACTCTATAAAGTGATATTTATTCTTAAAATTTCAGCATGTGTACATGTTCATGCACATATATATGCCATTCCCTTAAACCAAAATGTTTCTATATGTTAAGTTCTTCTTGTCTTAGTTAAATAGTATGTTTGCTAGTTTGGAATTCTGATAGTAATGAGAAAATTATGAGTTTTATAATCATAGCTATATTCTGTATTTTGACTTTGGGAAATGACTAACATATTTTAGTTTGCCTTCTCTGTATAGCAGGGGTGAAAATACTGACTTTGGAATGTTACTTTAAGAATTGAATCAGACTCTTGCCTACTTTTCAGTAGCATTTCAATAAATAACCATTTTGTTATAATATTATCATTATCTGCATTTGCCTTCAAGAAATAACTCACCTCTTGGTTTTTTTTTTTTTTTTTTGCATTTGTAGATGGAGAACAACAATTTAGATGACCTAAATAAAAGCAAAATCATTGTTAAAAAGAAACCAAAGCAATTAAATCCATTTCATTTAAAAGTGGGTCATGAAGTTTTAAGACAAAGGAAAAATTGGTGGAAGGATGGTCGTTTCCAATCTGAATGGGTTGGTCCTTGTGTCATAGACTATATTACAGAAAGTGGATGTGCTGTCCTCAGAGACAATACTGGAACTAGGCTTAAAAGACCTATCAAAATGTCCCACCTTAAGCCTTACATAAGAGAATCCAGTGAACAAGGTAAATATCTGTCACTTTTGTGCATTTTTACTTTCTTTGAAAAGAGAAATTAAAAATACTAAAAATCTTTCTTACTTTTTTGGTTTTTTTTTGTTCTCATTATTTTTATGCAATTTGATAATAGTTTTAGGTAGGTATCCCAAGCCTGTTTTATTAGAATGTGTCTTCTGAAACTGAAAGATTTTATTTTGATTTGTAGTAAGCTTTTTAGTAATTTATGTGGAAAATACTGAACCTATATCTTCTGCTTTTGCTTTCACAACATCCTGTTAGTCACTTGATGCCTGATTTTAGCATGGAAAAAAAGCAACTAAAATTATCAATGCCATAAACAAACATTGTACAGAATTTAGTTGTGAAATAAATAAGGGAACTTAAAAATGTCATGAGTGGGGAAAGGTGAGGGTACAGGGTGGGTTGTTCCCACAATGCTATAAGAAGACATGATTGTACTCTAAACAGTCATAATTATCCCCAAATATGACTAGTTCTTTATAGTCAAGATAGCTGATCTTTCTAACCTTTACTTTCGTAGACTAGTTAAATAACATTTTTGCCATGGCTTTCAGATTAAGTCTCCTACTTTAACAAGACTGTTCTATTTTGTCCCTAGAGCTTCTCTGGGGCAGATGACTGAGAGAGAGTTAACTGATACCTTAGCCAATAATTATGCTTTTTATCTAAAGAAAGGTACAGCATAAGTAATATTTGAATATAAGTAACAGCTAATGGATGATATAATATTGTTTTTATTTGTTTTATGGCATTGGGAATTGAATTCAGGGTCACTCTACCACTGAACCCTTTTTATTTTATTTTGAGTTAGGGTCTCAGCTCAATTGACCAGGATGACTTATATCTTATGGGCATGCACCATCATACCCAGCCAACACAGTATATTTTTAAACAATATAAGCAAGTTATTTAGCAGGTTTAAATAAATAGCAACAAGAGCCGCAATGACAAGTAACCTACACTTATCCTGTATTTGGATGTGAAGCCCTTAGGAACTGGTCAGTAATAATAGCTCAACTATGCTTCTTATCTAAGCCACAACTCTTGTGCTAAAAGCTCTTAGTGCTTTTCCTTCTTGTGACAGACACAGTTATTCTAGTCAGTAAATTTATCCTGACTATGTTCTAATTCTGAAAACTCACAAGTACCTTCATTCTCTTTGTTAGAAGATAAGTGCTTTCATTCCTTGTGCCTCTTGGTTCTCAGCTATCCAGTATAATCGCTTGCTTCCACAAGTTATGTAGAAAAAAAGATTATTTATTTATAATCTATCCTTTCTGTAGCAAGATTTCTTTCTTACCTTGGCTGTTCAGGACTTGCTGCCTTCTAATGTACCGACCTTCCTTAATACAAAATTTACACTTAAAATGATCCTGTACCATGATCTGTTTCAATATTTTTTAGTTTACTTTTACCACAGACTTTCTAGAAAGGACAGCAGATATTTTGCTGCTTCTGAATATAGCTAATCTTAATTGGGAACAAAAGTTTCTAAACATTATAAATTTTGCCTCATTATTGAATTCTCCAAAGATGTTTCTTTCAGTAATATGAGAAAATTGTAATATTACTACTAGCTTACACATTGTAATCTAAGATTAATGGGTGAATTTGTTTTAATTTTTCATGTTAACCAAAGGGAGTTCTCATCTGGTCATCCTAGAATCTGCATCTTGATTGGCCATTCTTTGGTCCTCTTTTTTGTATTTTTTTCATTTGCAAAAATTCAACATACATATGATTCTTGCCATCTATTTTTTTAAAATATCATTTATTTTCCTAAAAATCTTCATTTTATAAGCTGGTTTTCAGGAGTCCTTGAGCTAAATTTAATGCAAACAATATCTTTGAATAACCCAACTTCATATTTGACATAAATTTGGGCAACCTATATCCAAAAGAACTATAAATTTGTCTGCTTTTGTCATCAACACTCTTCACCATTCTTGAGATTTTGTAGTTATATTAAAGATTTACTATTTGAAACACATATACGTCTGTTGCCAAAATCTTATCCATTCTTATCTAAAACATAATGTAGACAGAACACATTTGGTACTAGATCTACAGTATTTGTCATTGCTATTTTAAGCAAGGCTATTTAATACTTTGTCTAGTTATTTTTTTAGCAAGAAATTTTAAAACATACTGTAGTATCTCTTCATAATCATAAATGTTCCCTTTTGAAAGGAAAAATTACATTATTAATCCACTGTTCTATTCATCACAAATTTTGAGTTGTGATAGATTTGGTCTCCTTCACCCAAAAATTTCACACTCATTTTCCTTCATGATGGAAAACCCTGCACCTGCAAAATGATTTGCACTATTGAGTAAGTTTTCTATTGTTACCATAACAAATTACAATAAATTTAGTGGCTTGAAACAACAAAATTTTGTTATGTTAAAGTTCTATAATTTAGTGTCCAACATAGCTATCAGTGGGATAAAATCAAAGCATTACCATAGTTGTGCTCCTTTCTGAAGGCTCTAGAAAGAATCCATTTTCTATTTTCTAGAAGTTATCGTCACTACTTGGTACAAGGTCCTTTTCTTCTGTCTTTAAAGCCAGTGTGGCTCAACCTCCTCTTCTGCCTCCCTTTTCCACATTTGAAGATCTTTTTCCTTGGACCTGCCCACATAATTCAAGATAATTCCCCTTCATTTTCAATGGCACTAGGGATTGAACCCAGGAATGTTCTACCTCTGAGCTGCATCCTTGACCTTTTTTATTAGTATTATTTTATTTTGAGAAAGGGTCTCTGTGTTGCCCAGGCAGGCTGGAATTTGGAATCACCCTGCGTTTGCTTTCTGAATAACTGGGATTATAGACATGTATTACCTCACAAACTAATCTTCCTATTTTAAGTGTAACTTTTTACATCCTTAATTCCAGCACTACCTTAATTTGGCATGTTAGATTATATATTCATAGGTTCCAGGGATTACTATATAGACATCTTTGGGAGTCCATTATTCTGCCTACCAGAGTATAGTCTGCATAAATGAAACAAAGCAAAACTTAGTCTATATGGCATTAAACTCAAAATATCCACATTATTATTGATTATTATTGATATAGCTCAGGCAGAGAAAGCCTTCTTTTGGCTTTTTAGTTTTATAATCTCCAAGAGTCAATCCAGTCCTCTCTTGATAGTATTAATTATTATTAATGATAGTGATGAGATATGAAGTTATAGTTATTATTTATGAGAAACAATATAATAGAATGGCAACATATTCTAAAAGACTGAGAATTACCAGACCATGTATAGGGTTAATTTAGTCACCTTTCTTCAGAATAAGGAAGTTAAGTAGTATGAAACCTTATATTTTTCTTTCTGTAGGAAAAATTAAAGTCATTCAGATTTTTGAGGTTCTTATTTTAATGTATTATTTTTAAATCTATTTTTTAATCTGATTGCTTTATTTCTTAAAAGTACATAATAAAAAAGTATATCAAACTACTGGCACAGCAGCCTATAATCCCAGCGGTCCTGGAAGCTGAGACAGGAAGATGGAGAGTTCAAAGCCAGCCTCAGCAATATTGAGGCACTAAGCAACTCAGTGAGACCCTGTCTGTAAATGAAATACAAAATAGGGCTGGTGGGCTGGAGTTGTGGCTCAGTGTTAGAGCACTTGCCTGGTATCTGTGAGGCACTGGATTCAATTCTCAGCACCATATATAGAAAAATAAATAAATAAAAATAAAGGTCCATCGACAACTAAAATATATGTATTCATATAAAATTTTTAAAAAATAGGGCTGGGGATGTGGATCAGTGGCCAAGTGCCCCTGAATTCAATCCCTGGTAACCGCCACCCCCCCAAAAAAACCTGAAATGATACTTTTATTAAACAAATCATAACTTAATTAAAAGGATGAGAAAGAAGTTTGTAAAGTCTGTTGTGTAACATAACTGAGTAGAGAAGTACTTTAATATGGTATGTTTATCTCTCTCTATTTTGAGGGTAAAAGCTTCACATTCTTTTCTATATCCCTGACCCAGGATTGTTCTAGATCAACATAGTCTAATAGATATATAACACAAAAACTATATAACATATAATTTTAAATTTTCTAGTAAAAATTTTAAAAAATACAAGGCAATATGTTAAAATATTTTTAATGTCATATTTTTCATAATTCCATATCTAAAATATTAGACCAACATATGTGTGAGGTTCAAAGTTTCTTTTCTGATAATATTTATTGAAATTAAAGAGTATTTCTTTTGAATTAGAAGATTTAAGCTATAGTAGAATTTGAAACCTAGATAACTTCAAGTAGTTTTCCATTGTGTATAAAATGATTTGTGTCGAATTTGCTGAGTATAATCCTTGTTCTCTACAGTTTTATTATAGTAAGGTAGTTTAGATTCTCACTTATTTAAAAGAAAAAATGTGTATATTTGTGTATTATTATATTACATACATTTGAAACTTTCCTTTTACTAATAAGTGATACTAGTAAAGTCAGAGTAACTTCGAGTGCTTAAGCTCAATGTCTCTGAATGCATTTCCAGGAAATCAAAGTGATTAACTCATAAGCGATTAACATGTATGCATATTGCTCTCTGACGATATATATTTACAGTGTATATTTTTTGGAAATAGAACAATCCACTTATCTGTATGGAAAAAATTTTAGGCAGAAAACTTTCATCAAAGATCTCTGAAACTGTCTTTGGAAATTCCTTTAATGCTATGGTATTTATGATCACTTAATAACTTTACAGCAGTGTACAGACCTTGAACCTATAGAATTCTCCATTGACTATTAGTAGAATAATTTACCAACAATACTATTACCATACCTAACCTTTGAAGTTCTCTTATAAATTACTACCTGCCCCAATGTCAAACCTCTGTCAACACATTCTGAGTTTTTCATTTCCATGGATCATTTTTTCTTCTTTCATGCTGCTGTTGGTCCTAATACTTCTCATGGGGTATGTGATTTGTATTTTCTCTTTCAGTTTTATTCATCTTATCCATCAGTTCATCCCATATTAGAATACAGATATCATTTTCTTTTCATCTTCAATTATCTATATTCCATCGTAAATTGTGTATCTTCTTAATGTTATTTTCAACCTAATCACTGCTTTTACATTAATAAGAGTTGGTGAAATTAAACTTGGAACACCTCTTAAAACTAAAATACCAGGCATAGTTTACTTCAGGAAGAATTAACTGGGCTAACATAAGCCCTAGCTTGTTTATGTGATCTGTTGATAGCCTAGATTTGTATGATGTACTGAAATTTATAAATTTAAATTTACAAATGTTTAAATTGGATTAGTTAGTGTAGGATCATTTCCCCAAACATGTTAGCAAATTTATCTAGTCTGATCAACTTTCATTGATCTTCAATCTAAATGGGCAAATTATCTTTCTTTTGCTATTTCTTGAACTTAAAATATAGGTACTCAATAACCTAATAAAAATTTAAATAGAATCTGTTAATGTCTTGGGAGAAAATTCAGAAAAGAAGGCAAGGTTCAGGACATAATCAGATGTGGTAGAAAACTGCCTTTGTAATGAATTAAAAGTATCTGATAGGAAGAAATTCTTTTCTGTTATTCTTTATATTAAAAGATAGTGCTACTTCGCTGTCAGTTTAACATTCATTTTAGATACATTTTTCCTGAGGATAATGATGAATTTGCTAAGAATATAATAAAATGCTGGAAAGAAGATTCCCTGTAACAGTTTCAATGTAGATTAGGTAGACCTAAGAATTACACTTAAGCTAACCTTTTAAAGCTACTTCATTGAAGCCTGCTTCCTTACACATTCCTATCACATCTGATTTTACCAACTTTATTTTCAGTAATCTGTTTATAACCTATATTGTAATAATTTGATATTATCTTCCTAATGTATGTTGTAAAAAGATCGAAGAATTATCTAATATTGTACATGTAAGGATGTGACAAATATTTTAAACCTTAATAATACACCCAGGAATATTTTGCCAGAAGCATATTAAAGACATCATCATTATCAAAAACATAGTTTTTAATTTTGCTTTTAATCTCTACCACTCCTACTCCCTGTCTTCCACACATAAGTATCTGTCTAAGATAGGTCAAGGTAATGGGAAAATTTATCTGTTTTAAAATCCTTGACCATTGTGTGTGTGAGAGATATATAAATATATAAATTTTTATTTATTTCACACACACACACATTTTAACTGGATAAGTAAGAAGAAGTTAATCTTGATTGTTCATTTTCATTAGTTTAACTTTTGTTCCTCACTTAACATTGTTTAATTTTAAAATGATATTTAATTATAATTGTGAAAAGCAAACTTATGTCTCTTCTTTCAGACAGTCTTTATCTCTTGCAAGGTTCAGTAGTGACAGATCATGACTACATTGGATTGCCTGAAATTCCAGTTGGAGCCTACCAAGCAAATATTCTGGTAGAAGATGCACCTATTGGTATAGTTGACAATGAGTTACTAACATCAAGCAAGGATCGTGAACTGTTAGAATATAGAAATGCCAAAACCTCTCCATTGATAGAAGATCATGGTACTCTTGAAAAGCAGACTTTCAGTCTGTTGGACACTTCAAACCAAGTTCTTGAGTACTTAAGTTAGTAAATACCAAAATTAATTTTTAAGTACTTATTTAGAATGTATAAAACCCCTTGAGTCTTGATATTTTATCTATTAAATTGTATAGAAGTATCTTGACACTCTGAAGGCAAAATCCTGAAAGTTTGTTTTACAATGGTTTATTTATATAAAGTTGTGCTACATTTGAGTATCAGTGTGTGTGTGTGTGTGTGTGTGTGTGTGTGTGTGAAAGAATTCAGTTTTTATTTTAAATAGAGAATGGGTAAAGCACCTTTGCTTGTTATGAATTAAATTCTAGTTCAAAACTCTCAAATTTTGTCTGTTATTGGTATTGCATTTTCAGTTTAGTTTCTCTCCCTTTTAAAACATAAATTTTAACTACCTAGAATGGAATTAATAAATATTGGATGAACTGTAACATTAATGAAATAAAACTGCTTTCTTTGTCATTTGAGTTTCTAAAAACAATATTGTGGAGGAAAATTAGGGTTGCTTAATGGGTTTTTCACAATATTGATAATTTCAAATTATCTACTTTGTTAGATAGGTTCAAGAAACTATATGTTGGTTTGAAAACATTTGTTCATTTCCATATTATTTATTAAAATCTAAAGCATCCATTATAAGATTTTTTTCTGCAGTCTTTAAAAAAAGTAAGTATGAAACTGTAATGTATGATTTCACAACTTTGTTCAACAAGTATTATAAAGCACCATGTGAAGCAATGTGGGCAAATTAAAAGATGAATAAGATGTGTACTTCATCCTTATAAGGGACTTAATGCCCAGTAAGGAATATAGACCATATAAGACATGTACAACTCAAATTATAAGTAAGAAAATTGCTAAATTCCATAAGACAAATAATATACCTGTGAAGGCAAAAAAAAATGTTTCTGGATAGAAAACTTAAATTTATCCTCATGGAAAAAGGATTACGCAGGCTAGTCCTTAAAAATGGATAGTATTTGGTGAGTGAGTACAAAAGAATTACAGCAGAAGATGTGTACAAAGAGAGAAAAGTATTTCAGTTATATGCAGAAGTTGTCTTCACTGCCTTGATATGGGAGATAAAGATGAAAAAGTAAGTCGGAAGTCTTGTGGAGAACTTTGAATACAGTTAAGAAGGAGTCCTTCGCCCTCATAACCTCAGAATATGACCTGATTTAGAAATAGAGTTATTACAGATGTAATTAGTTAAGATGAGGCCTATTGAACTAAGATGGGCTATAATTCAATATGACCAGAGTCCTAAAGGAAGCTTGGACACAGACCCAAGGATCGACTGCAAACCATGGAAGCTAGAGTAAAGGGTTCCATACAACACTCCAAAATAAGCCCCTCATCTCAGACTTCTTCCTCTGGAACTGTTGAGACAATGAAATTCAGTTGTTTAAGTCACCCAGTTTGTAGTACTTTGTTGCAGTAGCGTTGGAAAACTAATACAGATGCCTAGCAAAATTATTTTCTGAGAGCAAAAACTAATGAAGGTCTTTGCATAGGAACATGTCATGATGAGAACTGTTTTAGAAAGATTTAATCTGAAAGTTTGTAAGGAAAAGATTAGAAGATGAGAGAGAGAAAAAAAGGCCCATTTTTTGATAGATTGATAGGATTTTGTTGTGAAGATGAGTAATAAAAACCTAAACTAGACCTGTAGCATTGTTATGAATAGAATCTATCTTAAGGTCATTATCAAATATCTCACACTATGTGATATTGAGAATGAATATTTGAGGTATACTTATTTAAGTAATGTCTAATATAGGCTGAAGGATAATTGATTAGGAGGGAAAGATCAGTCTAGCACCTCATCTACAGTCCAAATAAGTTTCAGGTAGAATTCTAGAAAGAACCTTTAAGAAACCATAATTTTCATAGTTATATTAAACAGAGATACCTATCTTGCTCCCATCAGCAGAGCAAGGTTCATGATGAAATTCAGTATTTGTATTATATCCTCTCCTTCATAAATATAAGTGATTGCATCCTTTTCTTATCTCAAATGAAGTGACTTTCCTTCAGTGATCTTCTGATTGAGAGTCTTTTGTTTTTTCCATTTTAAGAGACCAATTAATATTAGAGTCATTTTAGAATTACAAAACTTAAAACTGTTGAAAAAATCCCACTTCTAAATAATTTCTCATCGAACAAACCTTTATCCTATGTATATATTATTCTGTTCCTGCAGTCTACTCCAAAAACTTAGTGACTTGAAACAGCAAAGTTTTATTTCTTCCCTCTTGGTTCATCAAGACCTTGACACCATTTTTTTTCCCACAAAATTTTTTAATTGGTGCATTATAGTTGTACATAATGATGGGATTTTTGTTGCATGTTCATACGTGCATACGATATATCAGTATAATTTGGCCAATATCGTTCTTGCCTCCATTTTTATTTTCACTCCTAAATGTGTGATAGTGCTCCACCCCTAGAGTGACACCATTCCACATGACAAAAAGGATAACATGGTGGACTCAGCACTAGGTCTTAAAAGACTTGTTGTGATGTTATGCACATTTTTCTTATATTACAATGGTCAGAACTTGTCACTTTCTGCTAATGTATACAGATTTCCTTTTTTGGTGATAACAGTGTTCTAAAATTAGTGATGATGGTTTACTGTGTGAGTATACTAAAATCTATTGAATTGTACAGTTTACAAGCGTGTTCCAGGTTGGCTTCTGTGGTCCAGGGTTCAGGTTTTCCCAAGCAGTCATTGACACTGGACTGGCTCCATGGAGCCAGACCCCTGTGAACCTAGGTGCCAAGTCAGCCTACCTGAAGCTGCTACCACATAGCCCACCCAGAAACTGTGGATAATCGGGGCTTTCCACATAGTCTATAAAAATGAAAAAGGTGCCTACTTCAAATGCACAGATACCAACAAAGACTACAAGGATCATGCATAATCATGAAAGCATTATACAAAGAAGCAAAAGACAGCACCAATAGCTGACTCTAAAGACAAGGATATATATAATCATGCACACACACTGCCTGACAAGAGAATTCAAAATGACTTATCTAAAAGAATCTCCGTGAGATACAAAAAAAGGAGAAATCAATACATGAAAAAAAAAATTGGTAATTAACCAAACAAATTCTGGAGCTGAAAAACAAATGTGTTAGGGAATTTCTACAACAGAATCAAAGAAATGAAAGAATGATCTCAAATACAGGTCATTTGAAATTCCCATTAGAAGAGAGTGAAGAAGAAAAGGATACCTCTAGTGAATCAAAATATGTATATGGGAGTTGTAAAAGGAACAACAAAACAGAAAGGGAAGGAAAACTTCCCATATTTGGAGAGGGAAATGACTATCTAGATTCATGAATCCCAAGGCACTTCAGATGTATTAAACGGATCTTCAGAGTGTATCAGTCAGATTCTAAAAAGTCAAAGACAATTTTGAAAGCAGCCAGCAAGAGAAAAGCAACTTGTCAAATTACATAGCAATGGCACAAAAACAGACATGTAGACCAAAGGAACAGAATAGAGAGCCCAGAAATGTACCTCTGCATTTCTGGTTAATTGATCCTTAACAAAAATTCCAAAACCACACAATACAGAAAGACCAGTCGTCAGCAAATGATATTTGGAAACCTATACATCCACATGCAAAAGAATGCAAATTCTTGTACTATATTAAAAATCAACTCAGAATGGATAAAACACCTAAAGTTGAATTTACTAAAATGAATTGGAGAAATCATCATCTGATAAGGAGTTAGTATTCAAAATATGTAAGTAACTCGGTAGCAAGAAAGAAACTTGATTAAAAATTGGACAAAAAAGTTTCTTCTCAGCAAGAGAAACAATAAGAGAGGTAAATAGGGAGCCTACATCCTGGGAACAAATTTTTACTCCTCACACTTCAGATAGAGCCCTAATATCCAGAGTATACAAAGAACTCAAAAAATTAGACAATAAGATAACAAATAACCCAATCAACAAATGGGCCAAGGACCTGAACAGACACTTCTCAGAGGAGGATATACAATGCTCACCATCTCTAGCAGTCAGAGAAATGCAAATCAAAACCACCCTAAGATACCATCTCACTCCAGTAAGATTGGCAGCCACTATGAAGTCAAACAACAACAAGTGCTGGTGAGGATGTGGAGAAAAGGGTACACTTGTACATTGCTGGTGGGACTGCAAATTGGTGCGGCCAATTTGGAAAGCAGTATGGAGATTCCTGGGAAAGCTGGGAATGGAACCACCATTTGACCCTGCTATTGCCCTTCTCAGACTATTCCCTGAAGACCTTAAAAGAGCATGCTACAGGGATACTGCCACATCGATGTTCATAGCAGCACAATTCACAATAGCTAGACTGTGGAACCAACCCAGATGCCCTTCAATAGATGAATGGATAGAAAAAAATGTGGCATTTATACACCATGGAATATTACGCAGCACTAAAAAATGACAAAATCATGGAATTTGCAGGGAAATGGATGGCACTAGAGCAGATTATGCTTAGTGAAGCTAGCCAATCCCTAAAAAACAAATACCAAATGTCTTCTTTGATATAATGAGAGCAACTATGAACAGAACAGGGAGGAAGAGCAGGAAGAAAAGATTAACATTAAACAGAGACATGAGATGGGAGGGAAAGGGAGAGAAAAGGGAAATTGCATGGAAATGAAGGGAGACCCTCATTGCTATACAAAATTACATATAAGAGGTTGTGAGGGGAATGGGAAAATAAACAAGGAGAGAAATGAATTACAGTAGATGGGGTAGAGAGAGAAGATGTGAGGGAAGGGGAGAGGGGACAGTAGGGGATAGGAAAGGTAGCAGAATACAACAATTACTAATAGGGCATTATGTAAAATTGTGGATGTGTAACCAACGTGATTCTGCAATCTGCATTTGGGGTAAAATTGGGAGTTCATAACCCACTTCAATCTAATGTATGAAATATGATATGTCAAGAGCTTTGTAATTTTGTGAACAACCAATAAAAAAAAAAGAGAGACATTTTAGAATGTTCATACCACACACACACAAACGCACTCGTTAGCTATGTGAGGTATTGTGTTAATTAGTTTGTAATCATTTTACAATGTATGCTTATATCAAAACATCACATTATTTGCCGCAGTCTGGCTGGGCACAAAATCACGAGCCACTCAAGCAGGAACAAACTTTATTTTTTGAAACTGCCACCAATGCCCCATACGCCCCCAGGAACAATCCCGATAGACCCACGAAGCGTAGTCCCGGAACCCCAGAGCAAGTTCCTCCCCTGGAATTCCCTCCTACTTTACTTCCCCAACCAATGGGAACTCTCCAGGAGTCCCATAGCAGGCCGAGGTGAACAGCAGGAGACCAATATCCATATGAATGCAAATCTTAACATAATCATATCATCTCAATGGCTAGCTGGCTTCACCTTTCAACCAAAAATGCCATGCATCATATTACTTGGCTGTGGCTCTTAGCAATTATTCACTGTAAATGTTTGCAATTTTTACTTCTCAATTATACTTCAACGCTGGCACGTAAACTTAGAGGGATAGTAAAATAATTCCGGATTCTACAGCAACATATTAAGATACAAAGCAGCTATAGAAACAACTTCAAAGTTACCTCTTTATCCAAACAGCATTATATCCAGATCATGATTGATACTCCTGAATATATATATTTTTAAAGTTGAATTGATGGTATGTGAATGAAATATCAGTAAAGTCCCAAATCACAGATTAAAAAAAAAATAGCCACACTTAAAACTAAAGGACAGGTAAGTACAATTGTAGCATATTTTTGGAAGCAGGGGAGTCAGAATATTAATGAATAGCTGTAAAAGCTGTCACACTCATCTTTTTTGCAAACTTAATTGTTGGAAATTTATGATCAAAGTTATTTTTACTCCCTGATAAATAGCCAATACTAGCTATTCAAATAGAATGCTGATTTTATGACGGGAATTTCTAATGCAAAGATTCCAAATACAGACTTTAAGTAAACAAATATGCACTGAAAATACCCACAGATTTTATACACACAGTCTTACCTGTAGTGTTTGCAAGGCCAAGTCAAGGGTGAAGATGGAGGTCCATATACCACATACTAAATATTTAGAAGGTGTAAATCACGCTAATAAAAACCTTCCTACCTCAGCAAATACACCTTGTGAAGATTCCTAGAATTTGTGGACTCCTTAAAGCCCTATACCAGTGAGTGGCAACCCAAAGGAGCTGTTCTCAAGAGGACTGTCTTTGTCTTAACTCGTCCCCTGCCAATGACAACTGACCCTACTACTGCAGAGATGCTCACTAGCCCAGGCCTTTGGAATGAAGTTTCCAGTTGTTCACTCTCTAGGACAGACCAGAAAGGCCCTGGAAGAGCTTCTGTTGAAGAGGAATGTGTCCTTGGGCCAAAGGATCTTAGCCTACAGGGAGTAGCATAAGCTAGAGCAGGACACAGCCTCCTCCTCCTCAAGAAGTGTCCCTCTTACCTGACTTGAAGGGAAGTTTTCTGTATCTAAAACCTTTGGCCAAAAAGAATCAGGAAGTGTCTTTATGAGGTTTTTATGCCACCTTGTGGAATTTTTATGAATATGTAAAAACATGATATAGAAGGAAATAGAGATGCTTAGTTACAAGGAAAAATATTTTGCATGAGAATGATTTCTTTGAAGTTATTTTTAAACAAGATTAACATTTCAAGCATAAAATTTTCTGAGATGATCATGTAAAAATAATTCACTAAAATTTATAAAAGAAAATCACTACATTTTGTCTATGGAATTCATTCATACACTCAAAAAAGATATGTAATAATGCCAGTTCTAGGTATGTTTCTGGCACTAAAGTTATGTCAGTTATAAACAATAATCCTGCCCTCCTAGAATTTACTTACTCCAGTAGGATAGTGAATAATGACCAACAGTTTTATGAATACATTTCTTCACTTGTATTTGATTTTAAATTTTCACCGATAGTCTTTTGCATATACATATTGCTAGGATCTGTATCTTAAAGCTTTGAAAACTATAATTTTTTTCTGTCTGCCTGTTGTGTAGAAAAGCTATAACAGAATATTTTATTTAAAGATCTAAAAATGACTTGGCCACTTTCAGTTTTATAATTTATAACCATTGTTAATAATTAAAAACCAAAAAAAAAAAGCATTTTAAAAACAAACTACTTTTAACCTTTTGTTTTCTATAAATGCACCACTAGTGAGAGAGAAATGTTAGTTTTATGCAAGGTTACAATTGATACTAAATAGGCAAAAATCAATTAAACACCATCAAATTAAAAGTATTTAAGTGAGTGGCTTACCCTGAGCTTTAGGCCCAAACCAAATGGTTCCTCTACTTCCTCTAATCCCTCAGTGTCTTTCTCAACTCTTTATTTATTTACTATCATTAATGCTGATTCCTTTATTTTATTTACCCACCCACAAATGGTTTAGAAGTTAAGATGTTTTGAGCCCAGGGAACTTCCTTTATCTTATCACCTCCCTATTCAAACTTTCAATTTAATTTATTTTTTTTTCTTTTTGGTAAGTGGAACAATTTATTTATTGGAAGAAAAAGACAAAACTGGCATTCATGACATGACATTCACAAGTGACTATTACAGGATTCTTAGCAGATCTCACTTTTTTTTTTTTTTGAAAGGCCTTAAGCCAGAAACTTCAAATCACATTTTTTTTTTTTTTTAGTTGATGGACCTTTATTTTATTTGTTCATATGCGGTGCTAAGAATCGAACCCAGTGCCTCACATATAATAGGCAAGTGTTCTACTACTGAGTAAGCCACAACCCCAGTCCCAAGATCTCACTTCTTTATACATATTTGGATGGTAAAATTCCATCTTAAAATGAAATAAACTGCAGAAATATTAAACCAAATAAGCCAGATAAAAAAGACTATATGGTATATGATTTGTAAAGATCAAAGCCAAGCAAAAGTAATCTATACTATAGAAGTCAGATTGTCTTTGCTGAGCAAGGAGTTATTAGAAATTGGGAAGGAACATGAGAAATCCTTTGGGGACAGTAGTCACATTTTATTACTTGATCTAAGTAGTGATTGCATAGATAATGTGTTCCATTCATAATAATTTATCAAAATACATATTTACAGTTATTGAACTTTTCTTCAGATATGTTACTCTCTAATAAAATTGGAAAATCATAATCCATAACTTAAAGAACAATTTTGGACAGTGATCTTATTAAACCATGTGGCTATTATCATTTCTTCTTTATATATGAACTTGTGTTTTATGTATGATGACCTACTTTGCAAGCTCTTTTAATTCTATTTTCAGACAAGACCTTGTTAAGTTTCTTAGCTCCTCACTAAATTGCTAAGGCCCACCTTGAACTTATGACCCTCTGCCTCAGCCTCCTGAGTTGCTGGGATTAAAGGCCTGTAAGCCACCATGCCCAGCACCCTATGCGAATTTTGAAGGAATTTATGAGGAACAGACTAGAGAGCCAATTCTTTGGCCTATCGGATAGTTGTATGACACCTAGATAGCAGATGACAACCTTACTCATCTCCCCCAACACCTCCAAGAGGCTTCTGTTCTGAGATATGTTGAAATGGAATATAGGAAAAACTGAAGGAAAGAGTTCGGTTTCTTTTCACTCCTTCCCCTGTACCACTTTCATATAGTAGGGAGGAAAATATTACATGGAATGGTTGTGCTCTACGAACATTATACTTCCTTTCTGTATAGTAATATAAACGCTACATCCTTTGGGTTTATGGGCAGTTCTTTATTCCACATTTTTGCTTTGTCAGTGTAGAATTCCATCCTTACAAACATAAACGCACTCACACACATTGTGTATATTATGCACTTTGCAGTTGTATGTGATGAATAAACAATGATGGTTAATTTGACTTGTTCATAGCTTATAGCAACTTTGTTGCAAATCTGCCTGGCCTTTATGAATACCACTAAATCAGTCTTCTTTAACCCAGATCAATCACAAAATATGTTTACTATCACTCATTTTACTTGAAGTAGTTACAGGAGATGTTATTTTTTTAGAAAATCTAACTGGAATATATAAAGAATTACATGTGTAACTAATTAAAACAATTAAAAAAGATTAAAAAAGAAATGTAATGCAAAAAAAATTAATTAAAAAACAAAGTACATGTATAAAGACATGAATTGGCATGAACATACTCTATATACAAAGATATGAAAAATTGTGCTCTATATGTATAATAAGAATTGTAATGCATTCTGCTGTCATGTATTTTAAAAAATTAAATAAATAAATAATATTTTTTTAAAAAAGAATTACAATTCAGCACACAAAAATGAGTAAAGAAGTTTATTAAAGTCAGACATCTTGGCTTACACCTGCAATTCTAGCAACTCAGGAGGGCCAGGCAGGAGGATTGCAAGTTTGAGGAGGGAAAGAATAGAAGTCCATTGGATTAGACATAGGGTAAACCAAGGGAGGGGAGGGGAGAGGGGAATAGGAAGGACAATAGAATTAATCAGTAGAAAGCAACCGCTCTACCACTGAGCCAAAACTCCACTCCCCTAGCTTTGTATTTAAATGCATAATTAGGGTAACTCTGCATCATGTACAACTATAAAAATAGGATCCTAATTAGAATAAGTTATACTCCATGTATGCATAATATGCCAAAATACATTATGCTCTCATGTATATCTAAAAATAAAAATAAAATTAAAAATAAAAGAAATCAATAATGTAATATAACCCAAACCATTGAATTATATGTTTTAAGTGGGTGAATGATATAATATTTGAATTATATCTAAATAAACCTGTTTTTAAATTTTTGCAGAATACAGCAAAACTGTGTAGAGGAAATTTTCTGACTTTTGTGCTTATATTGGAAAAGAAATAAAGGTTAAAAAGTAATGAGCTAAGCATCCAATTCATTGAGGTGTAAAGAACAGGTGAATAAACCAAAAGAAAGCCAAAAGCTTGAAATCATAAATATTCTGAAAAATAATGAAGTAGAAAATAAAAATAAAATGACAAGATGAACTGAGTCTAAAGTTGATTCTTTGAAAAAACTAATATGTTGAGAAAAGCCCGGCAAGATTAACAAAAAGAAATTTATAAATAACATTGTGACATAAAAAAGGATTATAACCATACAGAATGTAAATATTTAAAAGATATATGATATTTAAATATTCCAATAAGTCTCTTTAAAAACATTAATTAAATAGATAAATTGTAGAAAAATTTTCACCTATGAAATAGTTCAAGAAAAAGTGTCAGATAATTTTACCAGACCGTTTTACAAGAAACCATAATTTTAATCTTACCAAATTATTCATAGGGTCGAAACAAGTAACACTCCTTAACTCATGTCATGAGGATGGTGCAATATTGATGTCAAAATATGAAAAGGGATAAAACAAGAAAGCAAAATGTCATTCTCTCATGAGCACATATTCATAGGCACAAACAAGACATCGTACACTATGACTAAATTGAATGGATTCCAAAAATGTCAAATTGGTTTACTATTAGAAAAGTCATTAATATAATTAATGACTACATTTTTAAAAGATGCCTGACAAGAAAGATGAAACACACCAGATGATTTTAACTGAAGAGAATTTAAGGAACTGTTCAAAAGGAAACCATGGCCAGGTACAATAGTGCACACCTGTAATCCCAGAAGCTCAGGAGATTGAGGCAGGAGGATCACAAGTTCAAATACAACCTCAGAAATTTAGCAAGTTCCTAAATAGGACCTAATGATACCTAATGTGACCCTGTCTCAAAATTAAAAAGAAAAAAAATATTAAAAGGGCTGGGTGTATGGCTCAGTGCTTAAGTGCTCCTGGGTTCAATCTCTGGCATGAAAAAAAAAAGATAAAGAGAAGAGGTTGAGGGGAGAGAGAAGGAGGAGGAGGGAAGGGAGAAGGAAGGAAGGAAGGAAGGAAGGAAGGAAGGAAGGAAGGAAGGAAGGAAGGAAGGAAGGAAGGAAGGAAGGAAGGAAGGAAGGAAGGAAGGAAGGAAAGAAGGAAGGAAAGAAGGGAGGGAGGGAGAGAGGACTACAAGTCATGTTCATAAGCAACCTATAGGAGACATGGGTGACCACCAATAGACAGAATCCTCTAAGCCTGAAGGGGGACAGAGAGGAAATGCCTAGTGAGCAATAAGGCTAGGGGACAAGGTATAACCACACCAGAACTAAAACGTCAGAGCTGTGACAACTACTATCAAAACCATGATCTATTGTTTGCCACCTTTTCAACTCTGGCTCTTGTTTATTTGGCAGTCCCCATGGGAAATCAAAGAGGAAGAGGGAGCTCAACTTCAGGAAAGATCAGCTTCCTAGGAAAGAGAGCAAAAAAATAAAAGAAAAAAATGTGAAGTGGACAAACTGAGAAATCCAGCAAAACCACATTGACAAACCAACAGAAAAAAGCATATAATTATCTATTTGGCATACATTCTCTTCAAAGATCAAGACAGAAAGTATATATTTTCAGTTTTGCAGGTTATATGATTTCTTTTGGCACTAAACAACTCTGCCAACCTAGTGTGAAAGCAGCCACACGTACTGAACAAATAAGAGTGGCTATTTTTCCACAAAATAGTATTACAAAATAGGTGAGAGTGCTGTATTTGGCTTATGGGTTTGTATTTTATAGCTTCCTAATTTAGTAGAAGCAGAAAGAGTTTTGCTAAATATTAATATCCATTTGAAAAAACTTTATACTAAACACATATTTAATGAAGAAAACATTGAAAATATAACTAAAAAGAAAAAGACAAGTATCACTACTACTGTATTGGGAGGCTGTAGCCAACACAGTAAGGCAAGGAAAAAAAATAGAATCATAAGGATTTAAAAGAAGACTGATCTTATTTGCAGTAGGAATAATTGTTCACATAAATACTTCCTGTAAATTAATATGAAAAAGATAAATAATCTAATAGAAAATGGACAAAAATCTTGAATAGGAACGTCATATAAGAGACCAAATTACTCATGCAAATATCTTTTGTTTGCCTTATACCTACTTTGAATTTTTTAAGTCCAGCTTTCTGCCACAGGATCCTAGCCTCCATGAACTATTTATTATCAGAGGGGTCTCCGTAATCCTCTTTCTCCCAGTTGAATTTGGGCAGTGGGGATTCCCGTTGAAGATTTGGCAGAAGATTGGAAGGAGAGAGAATGGAGCTGGAATATTCCTTTTCCTTGTTCTTTTCTTCACTTGGGCTATTGCTTTCAAAGAATAGCCCTTAACCTGTAGGACTATTCTGGGTTTCCATTAACCTCTCCTTCCACTTGTCTTTTTGGGCCTAGGATTGGAAAGAACTTTCTGGGTGATAATCCTGGGTTCACCTATGTCTCTCTGATTATCTTAACTTTTCATTTGTTCCTTGTTGGAATCCAAATACGGCCAATGAATACTAATCTCATTAGCAGCAAGAAAAATGAAATTGAAATCATATTCAAAGTAATTAAAAGTATTAGCAAGGATATAGAGCAGACAATACTTTTTTAGAGTGCATAAATTGATAAAAACTATTTTGGAAAAAGCAATTTAGGATTATATAGTAAAATTGAAGATGCATAAACCTATAATCAGGGATTTTCCATGAGGAACTAATCTTTTAAAAAATATTTTATTTGTTTTAATTATTTATACACGACAGTAGAATTTGATACATAATATATAATGGAGTATAATTTCTCATTCTTCTGGTTTTACATTATGTAAAATCCCACTGGTTGTATAGTTATATATGTACATATGGTAATAATGTCTGATTCATTCTACTCTTCTTCAGACTCTCAGACCCCCTCTCCTCCCTTCATTTCTCTACCTAAAGTAACTCTATTCTTCCCTAGCCTCCCCTCACCTTATTGTGAATTAGCATCCGCATATCAGAGAAAACATTCAGCCTCTGGTTTTTTTGAATTGGCTTTTTTCGCTTAGTATGATATTCTCCCACTCCATCCATTTACTGGCAAATGCCATGATTTCATTATTATTTAAGTCTGAGTATTATTCTATCATATCTATATATATGTATATATAGATATATATACACATATATATGTGTATATATATCTATATCTATATATCTATGTATATATACTTAGATATCACATTTTTTTATCCATTCATCTGTTGAAGGGCACCTAGGTTGGTTTCATAGATTTGCTATTGTTGAGTTGAGCTGATGTAAACATTGATATGGCTGCATCACTGTAATGCTGATTTTATGTCCTTTGGGTATGAACCAAGAAGTGGGATAGCTGGGTCAAATGGTGGTTCCATTTCAAGTTTTCTGAGGAATCTCCATACCACTTTCCATAATGCTTATACCACTTTGCATTCATTTTTCTTTAATGTGACGCTGAGGAATGTATTTATCGGGATTTTTTTGTAATAGCAAAACATTGAAAATAACCTAGACATCCATTATGATGGAATGGATATATAAATTTGTTATACAATGAAATACTATACAGCAGTTAAAGTAAATGGCAGCTACCAAAAGTAAAAATCATGGATTAGTTCAGGTTCCTAACGGGGAATAGGAAATTAACTTATAGAAGAGTGACATGTACAAAGTTTTCAAGAAAGCAAAAAAAGAACCTATGTGTTTAATTGAGGATGCTTCATTCAGGAGAGAATATATCCAAAGGATATAAAATCAGCATGCAATATATATAGTATATATATATAGTATATTTTATACAAATGTATATATACAGTATATTATATATAATATATGTATATATTCATATATATATATATATGAATATGAATATTACTCAGCCTTACAAGTTCAAGGGTGCTAAGGTGTTTATGTATCTGGTGTTTTTGAGGAATAACTTGGGGTCAATGTCACTTAGAGTAAAAGGGAGTATAAAAGGATGTCAGAGAAGTAAGGTGATGGAGCAAATCGTTTTAAACCTTATAAGTTATTGCATAGGTTCAGTTTTTCGTTTGAGTAAACTGGGAATGAACTGGAGACATTTGGCAAGAGTGACATGATTGTACTTGTTTTTAAGAACTCACTCTGGCATGTGGGATGAGAGCAGATTGAGCAGTGGTAGAGTAAGAGGCAATTGCTAAAAACTCAGGTGAGATATGATCATGGCCCTGGTTGAAATGGAGATGGTGAGAAATTGTATCTGTTACATTTTGACTCTACTGACATATTGGATGTAAGTGGTTACTTACTTAGTTTTGAACATGTTGAGCTTGAGGTGATTATTATACATCCCAATAGATCTGTTGACATTTAGATATAACTATCAGAGTTCAGAGGAAAGGAATTCAGCATTAATTTATGTACACCTAAGAACTCTTAAAACAAAAGTTTGGATGATACATATTCTTTTGGGGAGGCCTAGACCTTCTCTTTGCTACAGAGATCTGTATGTGCCAGTGACCTGACATACTTCTGGTTAATCATTACTGAGGAAGCAAAAATTCAAAGTTTCTGGTGATTGATTATATATACTCAATGATATTATTTACATTACTTGAAAGAAGAAATGCTTAAATAAATTTCCATGCTTTATGAATGGTGGTAGCAGAGATTTCTGCCCTTTGCTCCTTTTAGACAAATAAAGCTGATGTTAACACCACATTTAGGGAACCAGAAATAAGCAGTCATTCTCATGTGACAGTGAAACTGAATGAGGCAGAAATATAGTTTCCACAGTAACTTATTTTGCAATCACATATCACGTTGTCTTTGCTGAGGATATTACCATCCAATGTAATTTATATAGAATTTCTAAACCTGTTACAATACCACTTTTCCACTTTCATCTCACAATTTTAAAACTGGAAAGAGGAATTTTTTTTTCAGTATTTGGATTTGACCCTAAGGATGCTCTACCACGTAGCTATATCCTCAGCCCTTTTTATTTTGTGTTGAGACTGGGTCTCATCATATTGCTCATGCTAAGCTTTTTTTTTTTTTTATTGGTCGTTCATAACATTACATAGTTCTTAATACATCATATTACACGGTTTGATTCAAGTGGATTATGAACTCCCGCTTTTACCCCGTATACAAATTGCTGTATCACATCAGTTACCCTTCCATTGATTGACATATTGCCTTTCTAGTGTCTGATGTATTCTGCTGTCTGTCCTATTGTCTACTCTCCCCCCTCCCCTCCCCTCCCCTCCCCTTTTCTCTCTCTACCCCTTCTACTGTAAATCATGTCTTCCATTTGTATTCTCTTGACTTACCCCTCCTTACCTCTTATATGACATTTTGTATAACCCTGAGGATCGCCTTCCATTTCCATGCAATTTCCCTTCTCACTCCCTTTCCCTCCCACCTCTCATCCCTGTTTACTGTAAATATTCTTCTCAAGCTCTTCGTCCCTACCCTGTCCTTGTTTACACCCCTTATATCAAAGGAGTCATTTGGTATTTGTTTTTTAAAGATTGACTAGCTTCACTTAGCATAATCTGCTCTAATGCCATCCATTTCCCTCCAAATTCTATAATTTTGTCATTTTTTAATGCAGAGTAATACTCCATAGTGTATAAATGCCACATTTTTTTTATCCATTCATCTATTGAAGGGCATCTAGGCTGGTTCCACAGTCTTGCTATCGTGAATTGAGCTGCTATGAACATCGATGTAGCAGTGTCCCTGTAGCATGCTCTTGTTAGGGCTTTAGGGAATAGACCGAGAAGGGGAATAGCTGGGTCAAATGGTGGTTCCATTCCCAGCTTTCCGAGAAATCTCCATACTGCTTTCCAAATTGGCTGCACCAATTTGCAGTCCCACCAGCAATGAACAAGAGTGCCCTTTTCCCCGCATCCTCTCCAGCACTTATTGTTGTTTGACTTCCTAATGGCTGCCAGTCTTACTGGAGTGAGATGGTATCTTAGGGTAGTTTTGATTTGCATTTCTCTGACTGCTAGCGATGGTGAGCATTTTTTCATGTACTTGTTGATTGATTGTATGTCCTCCTCTGAGAAGTGTCTGTTCAGGTCCTTGGCACATTTATTGATTGGGTTATTTGTTATCTTATTGTCTAATTTTTTGAGTTCTTTGTATATTCTGGTTATTAGGGCTCTATCTGAAGTGTGTGGAGTAAAGATTTGTTCCCAGGATGTAGGCTCCCTATTTATCTCTCTTATTGTTTCTTTTGCTGAGAAAAAACTTTTTAGTTTGAGTAAGTCCCATTTGTTGATTCTAGTTGTTAACTCTAGCGCTATGGGTGTCCTATTGAGGAATTTGGAGCCCGATCCCACAGCGTGTAGATCATAACCAACTTTTTCTTCTATCAGATGCCGTGTCTCTGATTTAATATCAAGCTCCTTGATCCATTTTGAGTTAACTTTTGTGCACGGCGAGAGATAGGGATTCAGATTCATTTTGGTGCAAATGGATTTCCAGTTTTCCCAGCACCATTTGTTGAAGATGCTATCCTTCCTCCATTGCATGCTTTTAGCCCCTTTATCAAAAATAAGATAGTTGTAGTTTTGTGGATTGGTTACTGTGTCCTCTATTCTGTACCATTGGTCCACCCGCCTGTTTTGGTACCAGTACCATGCTGTTTTTGTTACTATTGCTCTGTAGTATAGTTTGAAGTCTGGTATCGCTATACCGCCTGATTCACACTTCCTGCTTAGTATTGTTTTTGCTATTCTGGGTCTTTTATTATTCCATATGAATTTCATGATTCTTTTATCTATTTCTACAAGATATGCTGTTGGGATTTTGATTGGCATTGCATTGAACTTATAGAGAACTTTTGGTAATATCGCCATTTTGATGATGTTAGTTCTGCCTATCCATGAGCAGGGTATGTTTTTCCATCTTCTAAGGTCTTCTTCTATGTCTTTCTTTAGGGTTCTGTAATTTTCATTGTATAAATCTTTCACCTCTTTTGTTAGGTTGATTCCCAAGTATTTTATTTTTTGGGGGGATATTGTGAATGGAGTAGTTGTCCTCATTTCCGTTTCAGAGGATTTGTCGCTGATATACAGGAATGCCTTTGATTTATGCGTGTTGATCTTATATCCTGCCACTTTGCTGAATTCATTTATTAGCTCTAATAGCTTCTTTGTAGACCCTTTTGGGTCTGCTAGGTATAGAATCATATCATCTGCAAATAGTGATAATTTAAGTTCTTCTTTTCCTATTTTTATGCCTTTAATTTCTTTTGACTGTCTAATTGCTCTGGCCAGTGTTTCAAGGACTATGTTGAACAGAAGTGGTGAGAGAGGGCATCCCTGTCTTGTACCAGATCTTAGAGGGAATGCCTTCAATTTTTCTCCATTCAGAATGATGCTGGCCTGTGGCTTATCATAGATTGCTTTTACAATGTTGAGGTATGATCCTGTTATCCCTAATTTTTCTAGCGTTTTGAACATAAAGGGATGCTGTACTTTGTCGAATGCTTTTTCTGCATCTATTGAGATGATCATATGGTTCTTATTTTTAAGTCTATTGATGTGGTGAATAACATTTATTGATTTCCGTATATTAAACCAGCCTTGCATCCCAGGGATGAATCCTACTTGATCATGATGTATAATTTTTTTGATATGTATTTGAATCCGATTCGCCAGAATTTTATTGAGGATTTTTGCGTCAAGGTTCATTAGAGATATTGGTCTGTAGTTTTCCTTCTTTGATGTGTCTTTGTCTGGTTTCGGAATCAGGGTGATGTTGGCCTCGTAGAATGAATTTGGAAGTTCTCCCTCTTTTTCTATTTCCTGAAATAGCTTGAAAAGTATTGGTGTTAGTTCCTCTTTAAAGGTTTTGTAAAACTCTGCTGTATACCCATCCGGTCCTGGGCTTTTCTTAGTTGGTAGTCTTTTGATGGTTTCTTCTATTTCCTCTATTGTTATTGGTCTGTTTAGGTTGTCTATATCCTCCTGGCTCAATCTGGGCAGATCATAGGACTCAAGGAATTTATCTATGCCTTCACTATCTTCTATTTTATTGGAGTATAAGGATTCAAAGTAATTTCTGATTATCTTCTGTATTTCTGAAGTGTCTGTTGTGATATTGCCTTTTTCATCCCGTATGCTAGTAATTTGGGTTCTCTCTCTTCTTCTCTTCGTTAGCATGGCTAAGGGTCTGTCAATTTTATTTATTTTTTCAAAGAACCAGCTTTTAGTTTTGTCAATTTTTGCAATTGTTTCTTTTGTTTCAATTTCATTAATTTCAGCTCTGATTTTAATTATTTCTTGCCTTCTACTTCTTTTGCTGTTGTTTTGCTCTTCTTTTTCTAGGATTTTGAGATGAAGTATGAGATCATTTATTTGTTGGTTTTTTCTTTTTTTGAGGAATGAACTCCAAGCAATGAATTTTCCTCTTAGAACTGCTTTCAATGTGTCCCATAGATTCCGATATGTTGTGTCTGTGTTTTCATTTAACTCTAGGAATTTTTTAATTTCCTCCTTGATGTCTTCTAAAACCCATTGATCACTCAGCAACCTATTGTTCATTCTCCAGGTGATGCTTGCTTTTTCCTTTCTTCTTTTATCATTGATTTTCAGTTTCATTCCATTATGATCAGATAAGATGCATGGTATTATCTCTACCCCTTTGTATTGTCTAAGAGTTGCCCTGTGACATAGTATATGGTCTATTTTTGAGAAGGTTCCATGTGCTGCTGAGAAAAAAGTGTAGCTACTTGATGTTGGGTGGTATAGTCTATATATGTCAATTAAGTCTAGGTTGTTAATTGTGTTATTGAGTTCTATAGTTTCCTTATTTAACTTTTGTTTGGAAGATCTGTCCAGTGGTGAGAGAGGTGTGTTGAAGTCTCCCATGATTATTGTATGTTGGTCTATTAGACTCTTGAACTTGAGAAGAGTTTGCTTGATGAATACAGCTGCACCATTATTTGGGGCATATATATTTATGATTGTTATGTCTTGTTGGTGTATGGTTCCCTTGAGCAGTATGAAGTGTCCTTCTATATCCCTTTTGATTAGCTTTGGCTTGAAATCTATTTTATTAGATATGAGTATGGACACTCCTGCTTGTTTCCGCGGTCCATATGAGTGATATGATTTTTCCCAACCTTTCACCTTCAGTCTATGTATATCTTTTCCTATCAAATGCATCTCCTGTAGACAGCATATTGTTGGGTCTTGTTTTTTGATCCATTCTACTAGCCTGTGTCTCTTAATTGGTGAGTTTAAGCCATTAACATTTAGGGTTATTATTGAGATATGGTTTGTTCTTCTATCCATATTTGTTTATTGATGTTACTAAACCTGATTTGTTATCCTCTTTGACTACTTTCCCCCCTTTACTGTCCTACCTCCCATTGTTGGTTTTCAATGTTGTTTTCCATTTCCTCTTCCTGTAATGTTTTGCCAAGGATTTTTTGAAGAGATAGTTTTCTAGCTGCGAATTCTTTTAACTTTTGTTTATTGTGGAAGGTTTTAATTTCATCTTCTAACCTGAAGCTTAATTTCGCCGGATACACGATTCTTGGTTGGAGCCCATTGTCTTTCAGTGTTTGAAATATGTTATTCCAGGATCTTCTAGCTTTCAGAGTCTGTGTTGAGAGATCAGCTGTTATCCTGATTGGTTTACCCCTAAATGTAATCTGCTTTCTTTCTCTTGCAGCTTTTAAAATCCTCTCCTTATTCTGTATGTTGGACATCTTCATTATAATGTGTCTAGGTGTGGATCTCTTATGATTTTGCACATTCGGCGTCCTGTAGGCTTCTAGGATTTGGGATTCTGTCTCAATCTTCAATTCTGGGAAGTTTTCTCGTATTATTTCACTGAATAGACTGTTTATTCCTTTGGAATGGAGCTCTGTGCCTTCCTGTATCCCAATGACTCTTAAATTTGGTCTTTTGATATTGTCCCATAATTCTTGGATGTTCTGCTCATGGTTTCTTAGCAGACTTGCTGAGCTGTCTATGTTCTTTTCCAGTTGAAATACTTTGTCTTCATTGTCTGATGTTCTCTCTTCTAAGTGATCTACTCTGCTGGTAGTATTCTCAATTGAGTTTTTAAGTTGGTTTATTGTTTCCTGCATTTCTAGAATTTCAATTTGTTTGTTTTTTATTACCTCTATCTCCCTGTGAAATTGATCTTTTACTTCCTGGATTTGTTTGTCAATGTGATCTTTCATTGTCTGATTTTGCTGTCTCATGTCTTCCTTGAGACTCCAGATCATCTGAAGCATATATATCCTGAACTCTTTATCTGATATTCCATCTGTTGCAGCTATTACCTCTTCTAAAGTTGAGTTGACCTGCATTGCTTGTGGTCCTTTCTTTCCTTGTCTTTTCATACTGCTCGCGTTTCTTTCTGCTTGGTGCAACTGTTGTGTTTTGAAATTTACCCCCTATTTATTTATGTTGCTCTTGTATACTTGAAAAGTCTCCCTTGCAGGTGCGGGCGGCGGCTGTGCCCCTACTCCAATTGGGGTGACGTGTCTACCACGCTGGCGGCTCTCTGGGCCTGTTCCGGGAGTGGAAGGCGGCTCTGCTCTGTCCCTATTCCAATTGGGGTGTCGTGACTACAATGCTGGCAGGTCGCTGGGCCTGTTCCGGGCGTGGGCGGTGGGCTTGGCTGGCGGGATTCCACCTAATGGCAGTCCCTAACCTCCCTGCTTGCTAATTAATGGCTTTTCTGAGGCACCACACCTTCTGTAGCTGGGGGGCAGGCTGCGCGAATCAGTTGGCCTGGATCTCCGGGGTCCTGCTGCTGGCTGTTTTGATGTTGCAAGCTGTTGGAGAGTGGTGGTGTATTCTTCAGCTTTCCCGGATGGTGGCCGCTGACTGCCTGGATGGAGTGTCCGCTGTTTTGATGTTGCACTCTGAAGGAGAGTGGCGGTGTATCCTTCAGCTTTCCCGGATGGTGGCCGCTGACTGCCTCGGCGGAGTGTCCGCTGTGGGGGATGGGACTGTACCACTTCCTTCCCCTTCTGAGAACCCGTGCTCGGCCCAAGGGTCCGTGTGGGCTTGGCTGGTGGGATTCCACCTAATGGCCTTCCCTAACCTCCCTGCTTGCCAATTAATGGCTTCACTGAGGCGCCACGCCTTCTGTAGCCGCAGGGCAGGCCACGCGAATCAGTTGGCCTGGATCTCCGGGGCCCTGCTGCAGGCTGCTGGGATCCCTGGCACTCTATCACTTTGATTTTTTCTGCTTGCCCCTCCCCCAGCGCTGGCTAGCCAGGTTTCCTTTTGGCTGCTACTGGGAGGAGGGGTTGGAGGTCAGGTGTCTCTGGTTTCCCCCTAGTCTGTATGGAGGCTCAGCTTGATACTCCCTCTCCCGGCAAGCCTAGGAGAGATTTTATGCGAATTCCCGCTGTCTGGGGGGTGAGCTGAATGACCCCGACCTGTTTTGATGTTGCACTCTGAAGGAGAGTGGCGGTGTATCCTTCAGCTTTCCCGGATGGTGGCCACTGACTGCCTTGGCGGAGTGTCCGCTGTGGGGGATGGGACTGTACCGCTTCCTTCCCCTTCTGAGATCCCGTGCTCGGCCCAAGGGTCCGTGTGGGCTTGGCTGGTGGGATTCCACCTAATGGCCTTCCCTAACCTCCCTGCTTGCCAATTAATGGCTTCACTGAGGCGCCACGCCTTCTGTAGCCGCAGGGCAGGCCACGCGAATCAGTTGGCCTGGATCTCCGGGGCCCTGCTGCAGGCTGCTGGGATCCCTGGCACTCTATCACTTTGATTTTTTCTGCTTTCATGCTAAGCTTTAACTTTCATCCTCCTGCCTCAGCCTTTTTCAAAATAGCTGGAATTTACTTCTTAATCTTCCTTTGATTTCTGTCAGTGGATAGCAGAACTTAAAATTTCAAGACTGTCCGTAATCCTCACTAAAACACTTAAATTATCAAGGCCATTGCTTTACTGAAGCAATATCAAATTACTCAAAGGACAACCTGTTTTCTCTTCTGACCGTTTGTCCTCCAGGTTTTGAATGTTAGAGACTGAGGCTCCCTGAGCTGAGAACCTGAAGAAGGAAACAGATCTACCTGATGATGGGATGGGGGTTTATCTATGGCAAGAGGACAATACCAGACAGAGAGAGATTCTTCTCTGAGACATGGACTTGCACACACAACAAAAGCTATATATATATATATATATATATATATATATATATATATATATATATCTGCCGATTGAACTCAGAGGTACTTTATCAGACCTTGTATATTTTATTTTGAGACAGGGTCTCCCTAAGTTGCTTGAGGCTGGTCTTGATCTTATGATCATCTTATCTCAGCCTCCCTGTTTGCTGGGATTATAGGTGTGTGCCACTGTGCCCAGCAGGCTTTCCCAGAGGGACCTCTCCTGTAGCAAGGAGGGAATGTTAAGGGACACCTGGGGAAAGGGTATAGAGCTGGCCCAACCAGGACATAGGTAATATGTTATCACATCTATTAAGGTACAGGTTACCTCAGTGAGGCTTCTTCTTCTACTGACATTTTCTTAGATGTGTCTAGGTTATCTCCTTCTTTGTCTTTATCCTAGTTGGAGTTTGTTGAGCTTTATGGGTATGTACATTATTGTTTTTGATCGAATTTGACATTCTCAGCCATTATTTTCTAGCATACTTTTTCTATTCCTTTCTTTTCTCTCCTCCATTACTTTCATTACACATATATTGTTGTGCTTACTAATGTAACACATTTCTCCAAGGCTTCATTCCTTCTACATCCATACATTTTCTCTCTGATCTTCAGATTATATAATCTCTATAGAAAGATCTTCAACAGATTTTCAAATTTCCTTTTTTTTCTGTTAAAGATATATTTTTTTTCAATTTCAGTCTTTACATTTTCCAACATCAGCATTTATTTGTGAGTTTTACTTATTTTTTATTTGTTTGGTCCTGGGGATTGATCGCAGGAGCACTCTACCACTGAGCCACATTCCTAATTCTATTTATTTGTTTTTAAATTTTTTTTAAATTTTGATATAGGGTCTCACTAAGTTGCTGAGGCTGGCCTCAAATTTAGCAATCCTCTTGCCTTGGTCTCCTGAGTCAATGGGATTACAAGTGTGTGCCACCATGCCCAACTTGGGTTTTAAGAAATAACTTATATTACTTTGTTGATATTCTACATTTGATAAGATATAGTTATCATATTTACTTTAAGCATGATTTCTTTTAGTTCTGTGAATATATTAATATCATGTGCTTTGAAGCATTGGTATGCTAAGTGCAACATTTGTGTCCCTCAAAATCAAGTTTTATTGCTTTTTTTCTTATTTATTAGTCACACTTTTCTGTATCTTTCTATGTCTCATAAAAGTATTGTCTCAAAAAGTATTGTAGGCATTCTTGATACTGATTCACTACAACCACTAGGGCTTATTGTTGGTTTTTGCTTGTTCCTTTGTTTACTAACATGACTGAATGATTCAGCAAAGTCTTATTTGTCCTTCAGTGTGCAGCCTCTAGTGTTACTTTATTGCCATACGTGATATAGGAATTAAAATGTGTTTATTTCATATTGAGATTTGCTTTTCAGTTACTAGTATTCGTAAAAATATAGTGCTTGTATTTATTCTTACTGTACATATATGTGGTATAGTATTTCATGTACCAGTTCATGTATTATATTTTGTTGCCTGCTAAAAAGTAATACTGACTTTTTTTTTATATAGGAGATTTTTTTCAGAGTTGATAGGTTATTATTGTATATCCAGATTTATAATTTTCTGTCTACAGTATAAAGAATACATTCTACCCTTACATGATTAAAATATGCCCGCCCCCCCCCAATTCATTTAACAATAACTTTAAATGCATGAATTGTAGAAAGCACTTAAAATTTTTCTCAGAAATTTTTTTTTGGTAAAGTTGAAATGCATCTTTATATTCTCACTCATCCTGTCTTCTAGCAAATGTCCGGTCACAGAAACTTTCATACAAATAGGAGCTTCCCTTTCTGATGTTAGTTTGGGAAAATAATATTGGAAACAGCCAAAATGTAGGCCCGTACAATCATGTATCATTTTATTATTAAACATGTTTTTTCTCATTCTACCTCTAGTTCTGAAAGTTAGACTATATGAACCTCAGAAGTTTGTTTTATAAGACATAGACGGTTTGAGAGCACTTTGTCTTGGCCAGGCTCAACTGGTTTCCATTTTTTTAATGCCAGTCCTACAACTCAGAAGATCGTGAAATCATCATCAGTGTTTGATTTCAACTAGCCCTTATATGTTGATAATTTCTAAACCTTTGTTTATCATCTACTTGGCACTAAGCTCTATAGATTTAATTGTCTTCTTGCTACTTACACTGTTTCCAAGACTATTTCAAATTCAAGTTATACTTTCCCATTTTTATCAGCTATTTGTCAATGGCTTGGAGTCATTCTTCTTTTTTTTTTCCTGGAAAATCAATTTAATGCGTTGGTACACAACCAAATCTAAATCTCCATGTTCAAAACAGGTTTTGTTACCATGTTAATCTGTTGTTCATAAAATTTCTAAATATGTCTTAGGAAACAAAAGTTTTATTTTTGTAATCATTTGATATTATTTTCTTTTTTATTTGTTGTAATTAAATATACATGACAGAACATATTTTGACATATCATACATAAATGGAGTACAAGGTCTCACTCTCTTAGTTATACATGATGTAGAATCACACCGGTCACATGCATATAGGGAAATAATGTCTGATTCGTTCTACTATATTTTCTACCACCATATCCCCTCCCCTATGTCTATCCAAAGTATCATTATTCTTCCCTAGCTCCCATCCCCTTATTGTGAATTAGTATATGCATATCAGAGAAAATATTCGGCCTTTCTTTTTTTTGTGTGTGTGTGATTGGCTCATTTCACTTAGCATGATACTCTCCAGTTCCATCCATTTATCTGCAAATGTCATAAATTCATTCTTCTTTAAGGCTAAATAATATTCCATTGTGTATATATATACCACATTGTCTTTATACACTCATCTGTTGAAGGGTATTTAAGTTGGTTCCATAATTAAGCTATTGTGAATTGAGCTGCTATAAACATTGATGTGATTGCATCACTGCAGTGTGCTGATATTTAGTGCTTTGGGTATAAACCAAAGAGTGAGATAGCTGGGTAAGATGGTGGTACCATTCCAAATTTTGTGAGGAATATTCATACTGCTTTCCATAATGGTTGAACCAATTTGCAGTCCCACCAGCAATGTATAATGTTTTCCCACATTCTCGCCAACATTTAATAAAAATTTATTTTATTTTTGATAATTGCCATTCTGACTGGAGATGAAATCTTAGAGTAGTTTTTTAAAAATTAATTTATTTATTTATTCTAATTTGTTATTTATGACAACAGGATACCTTATGATTCATAGTACACAAATGGAACACAATTTTTCATTTTTTTGGCTGTACTCAAAGTAGACTCACACCATTTGTGTCTTTATATATGTACTTAAGATAATGATATCCGTCTCATTCCACCATTTTTCCTATCCCATGCCCCCTCCTTACCTTTCCTTCCACTTTGCCCTATCCAAAGTTCCTCAGTTCTTCCCATGCTTCCCCCTACTCCCATTATGGATCAGTATTCACTTATCAGAGAAAACATTCAGCATTTAATTTTGGGGGATTGGCTTACTTCACTTAGCATAATATTCTCCAACTTCATCAATTTACCTGTAAATGCCATGATTTTATTCTCTTTTAATGCTGAGTGATATTCCATTGTGTATATATACAACAGTTTCTTTATCCATTCATCTATTGAAGGGTATCTAGGTTGGTTCCACAATTTAGCTATTGTGAATTGTGCTGCTATAAACATTGATGTAGCTGCATCACTGTGGTATGCTGTTTTTAAGTCCTTTGGTTATAAAACAAGGAATGGGATACTGGGTTGCATGGTGGTTCCATTCCAAATTTTCTAAGGAATCTGCATACTGCTTTCCATATTGGCTGCAACAGTTTGCAGTCCCACCAGCAATGTAAGAGTGTACCTTTTCCCCCACATCCTTGCCAGCACTTATTGTTGCTTGTTTTCTTAATAGCTGCCATTCTGACTGGAGTGAGATAAAATCTTACTCTTTTTTTTTAATAAAGAGGATTTTTTTAAGAGAGAGAGAGAGAGAGAGAGAGTCTGAGAGAGAGAGAGAGAATTTTAGTATTTTTTTTTTTTTTTTTTAGTTTTCGGCGGGCACAACATCTTTGTTTGTATGTGGTGTTGAGGATCGAACCCGGGCCACACGCATGCCAGGCAAGCGTGCTACCGCTTGAGCCACATTCCCAGCCCAAAATCTTACTCTTTATATATTTGTTGATCAATTGTATTTTTTCTTCTGTGATGCGTTTGTACACTTTCTTAGCCCATTGATCAGGCTATTTGATTTTTTGCTGTTAAGTTTTTTGAGTTCTTTATATATCCTAGAGATTAATACTCTATCTGAAGTGTACATGATAAAGATTTTCTCCCATTCTGTAGGCTCTCTCTTCATGTTATTGATTATTTTCTTTGCTGAGAAGAAGCTTTTTAGTTTGAGTCCATCCCATTTATTGATTATTGATTTTACTTCCTGCACTTTAGAGGTCTTATTAAGCAACTCAGTTCCTAAGCCAACATGGTGGAGATTTGGGCCTACTTTTTATTCTGTTTGGCACAGGGTCTCTATTCTAGTGCCTAAGTCTTTCATCCACTTTGATTTGAGTTTCATGCACAGTGAGAAATAGGGATTTTTTTAAGAGATAGGTATTTAACTTCCTTTTGCTACATACGGATTTCCAAATTTCCCAGAACCATTTGTTGAAGAGGCTATCTTTTCTTCAATGTATGTTTTTGGTGCCTTTGTCTAACATGAAATAACTGTATTTAGGTGAGTTTGTCTTTGTGTTTTCTATTCTGTACTATTCAATCTACGTGTCTGTTTTGGTGCCAATACCATGCTGTTTTTGTTACTATTGCTCTGTAGTCTAATTTAAGACCTGGTATTGTGATACATCCTGCTTCACTCTTCTTGCTAAGGATTGCTTTGGCTAATCTGAATCTCTTATTTCTCTTGGAGTCATTCTTGACTCAGTTCTCTTCCATATTTCCCAATGTTCAGATGGTCTCCTAGTCTAGTCAGCATTTCCTTTGCAATACCTCAAGCCATTCTTTTGAAGATCACTTTACTTCAAACACTTCCCACGGAGCTCCCTTCCTCTAAATGTTGTCATAACTTCACAGTTAAGACTTTTGTCCATTCCACATTTATCTCCTTAATCAATATTTTTGATGTTGTTATTTTTTGTGTTGGTATTTTTGTTGTGTTGGTTCCTATTCCTTAGCACATAAACTGAAACAACCCTTCAAAAGTCTTCTGTACTCCAAGTTGCCCAAATAGTGTTCCACTATTTTCCAAGATATTGTATTCCCCTTTTCAGAGCACTGTTCCTGAGAATTCACTATTTTCATGTTCATGCCTCTGGCCTTTACTGATCACTATCAGCTGAAGTTTCCTCCATATTCTTTTTTAGCATTCTACTTTTTGTACTGCTGTTTTTAGAAGATCAGTTCAAATTCTATCTACTTCAGTAAATCTTACATAACTCCAATCTTTATAGTTTTTATTTTATGAGGAAATAAAAGCAATTACTTTCTTCATTAGATAACATACTGTTTCATACATTTCTCTAATTGTTTCTTATTTGTTAGTCATTTCTTTTCAGTAAGGCTGTAATTTTTTAAGGACAAGAACCAAGTTCTACTAATAATTCTTTATAATATGTTACGTAGAGCTCAGCACAGGGTAGGCAGTCAATGTGTTTGCTGGCTAGCTGATTGATTTAATAACTTAAGCAAGAAACAATCCAATATGGATCAATATAAATTTAGCCAGGAATCTAATTAGACTGGGGACAATATTGTAACGTTTAATTCCTTTGACAATTGCTGGGTTTTTCAAATGTTCCTTCTGATTTCAGCACTCAGACTTAGCACACTTTAATCATATCCTTTTCAGTGTTAATAGTGACTCATGAGTACAGCGGGTGTGGATACTTTCAGTATCTATATAACACCACACATTCCATATATTATCAAATATCTAGATGCTTTGGCATGATACAGACATAACAACTGTATGACTAAATTATTCTTATAATAGAGCCATTAAATAACACTATGAATGCACAAATCCACAGAATTTTTTTTACCAAGTTTTACCACCAGATGTCAGCCATTCACTGCAATAGTAATAACTCTCCTGAAGAACTCTATATGAAGAAACTATATGTGAATATCTCCTTCATCTCTCCTTCTCTTGCTCTTTCTTCCACTCTTTTCTTCTATGATTGTCAGGCTAATGATCAATTAAATTATAGCTTTACTTATAATCCACATATCCATGCTAATCTAAGTAATGAAAATGATATAGTAGGTATTTTGAGGAAAATAACATGTAAAACTGTTTAAATATTTACATACGTAAATGATACTAAAATATTTTATAGACTTTGGTGTGGAATTCAATCTGTATTTATTCTGGTAACTTTGGGTAATTTTTCAGCATTTATTTCAAAACAAACTGTCACACAGAGTCTTTTTTTATTAGATTCTTAATGTGACTTGGGCATTATATATTTAGTTGGAAGAATATCAATGTTGTGATGAGAAAATGATGCAATATTAAATTTTTAGATAGATTCTAGGGTGAATTTTTAAAGTTAAATATGGAGAAATGTGCACCTAGCATATTTCAACAACCAGCTACAACTTTCATTTTAATTATTATTTTTTCTGTATAATGCCTTCTTGAACATTAACACACATCTTTGATAGTCCCTTGCTTCAAATTTTATCAGGTGTGTGTCTTTACATCCATCACTGAACTAAATTCAATGAATTTATGCATCCTTCTAGATTGTGAGCTCCTGAGGTCAGGAAGGTCAGAAGGTATTTATTAATGGATGAATTTTATTCTCCAAACATGGTCTGAAGCCAGCCTGTGGTAAAATTATTGTCTTCTCAACAATCATTTTTATCTTCCTTTCTATCCAAATTTGTTTAGCACTTTTTCTGTGACATTCTAGGTCTTAGGGAAAGTTGATTCCACCCAAGCTTCTTATATGAATCCAAGTGGTCTAAAAGTAATCCCATTCTCTTTGCCATGAATCATCACAGAAATGATCATGGGATACAGGTAGAGAAGTTTTTAAAGTCTTTAAGAACTGGTTGATAAATCATTGCAAAGCCATTGTCATTAAAATAAAATAAAATAAAATAAAGTGTTGGGAGCACTGAATTAACTGTTTGAAATTTTGGAACTGCCCAAAGGCAGAGGTGACACTTCTCTTGAGAATTTCTCAGTGTGAAGGCATCACTCAAAAACTGCCCAATTGATGGTGATGCCCTCTTCAAAGGGGAATTCTGTTCGAGCCACAGAACTTATTAGTTCATAGCCTTAGGTTCAAATGCTAGCTGCCTGGAGGAAGACAGTCCTGGGTGTAAGTTGATCAGCTCTAATGGGGCTGTTTTAATCACAACTTTATTTTTGTTTATCTTGAAGAAGCTTTCTCACAAAAAATATTTTGATGTTTAAACCTATATAATAAACATGCTAGCTTGCTCATGGTCAGTCTTTCTCCACCAGAGTTTGGCTGATCCACTGAATCCTGTTTTTTTTTTTTTTTTTCTATTTTTGTGTCTGTCTTTTTTCCAATCCCTTCGATGCCTAGTTTGGGAAACTGGTCATGCAAGTCAAGATAACAAATCCAAAACACTAGTGTTCTTGTGTTTCAGAATCCTGTGGTCTTTGTGTTTGTGTGTGTGTGTGTGTGTTTTCAGGGGGAGGGTGTGATATAGATATGAGAAATGTAAGGGAATTTTTGTCTACTTTTGAAGACATCTGCCAGAGACATTTTTCATACCACATGGAAAGAAAATTCTAGAGAATGAAGCCAACATGGAGGAAATCAGAAATTTGAGCTAGAAATACAGAGACAGAGTAAGACAAAGAGACAGTGATAAAGATACAGACACAGAGACAGACATAGAAAGAGAGACAGAAAGAGATCCCTGATCTTGTGATTCTCTAGATTCTCTTACCCTAGAATTTGTGAACCCATATATTTCCTTCTTTTAAACACATAATTATTAACCAAGTGAGGGAATATCTTTGAAAAGGGAAGTTTCTTGGGCAGCTGGAAAGCTGTCTTGAAGCTGGGTGGTCATTTAGTAAGTGTATGGTCATTTGAGAACAAACTTGACCTTCTCTTAGAGTAAGAATAGAGAAGAGGGGAGGAAGAAAAGCAGGGATGGGGTGGTTGAGTGATACGAGACTAGAGAAGCAAGAAGACCTTGAGGATAGAAGTCTCATTGGTGTTTACCTAACACAAATATTAAGAGCCTTTGTGACATTCTTAAAGATTTCTGTGAATTCTATGACTGTTGGGTAATATATCAAATTGGATTTCACCAAAATTAAAAAACAACATTGAGGACTGGGGTTGTGGCTCAGTGGTAGAGTGCTTGCCTAGCATGCGTGAGGCACTGTGTTCAATCCTCAGCACCATATAAAAATAAATAAATAAGTGGGTTGTTTCCATCTATAACTGAAAATTAAAAAAAAAACAACAAGATTAAGAGAGACTGAATAGATAGCTCACATACTGGGAAAAATATTTACAAATCCTTTATTTGATAAAGGATTTTTTTGTCCAAAATTTATCAAACATATTTCCCAAGGATTCCTAAGACTAGCTTTAGCTTTAATTTAATTTTAATAAAACCATAGATATATATAGATATATATATATATTTCTTTCTTTGTCCAATTCAATGGAAAAAACAAAACTTTTCTTCTTAACTTTTACTACCAGATCTCATAATACATGATATATGATAAAATTATCATAATAAATTCAAGTATAGGACATTCAGCTAAATCCCAATATCTCTAAATTCAAACCCTCCTTGCACCAACATGACTTCCCAGGTCATCCACCTTCTGTGCCCTGAACTATCTGGAGCTCTGTAGAATCTAATCCTATTCCCAATCCTCCGCTGTGACAAGTATTTGCCTACAACCCTCCTCTCCTCTTCTCAAATGTCACCTTTTCCTATATTCATTTGTAGAATTAGTTTACTGGATTGTAGACCCTTAAGAGCAAAATCTATACGTTTTTTACTTGGTGTTTTTCACATTAAAAATTGTTAAGTGAATTATTTGCTTTTCATTTTATTTAATTTTTATTATATTATCTGGGTACATATTTTATATCAAATGTTGAGAATTTTGGGGGGGGGAGATTAAACCCAGAGGTACTTAGCCCCAGAGCCACATCCCCAGTCCTTTTAAATATTTTATTTAGAGACAGGGTCTTGCTGAGTTGCTTAGGGCCTCACTAAATTGCTGAGGCTGGTTTTGAACCCTTCATCTTCCTGCCTTAACCTCCTGAGCTACTGGAATTATAGGCGTGCTTCACCATGTCCGGCCTGTGGTTGAATTTTTGAGAAAAGATCTGTTTCTTTCAAATGGAAGTGAAAAAAAAGTCCTAGACATCTGAAACTCCTAAAGATTTTCATGAATTCTGTGAATTCTGGAGAATATAACACAAGAGAAAATAAACTGAAAATTTAAAGTGCCAGAAATGAACTCAACCAAAAGAGGCACTGGAATTAGTGCAACTAGTCAATTCTTTTCTTTGGGCCATATTTTCTCAAAACTTCATCAATGTATAAGTAGAACACACCCAATCAGGGATTACATCTTGGATCTTAATAAAGGGAAAAGTAAGAGATATAATGTACATGCCACTAGAATGTAAATCCCATTAGAGCTAAGATATTGTCTTAAATGACAGGTAAAATGACAGAAACCACCCCCGAATCATGGAAGGGAGCATCTTAGAAAGGAATACAGACCACAAATAACCAGTCCCTGTTTAAAAAAAAAAAAGTTTGATAGAATTCTATGTTTGGAGGTTTGAAGGGAATGCTCTTGACCCTCAATGTGGATTATGAGGAGGGAAGGCAGGTGGTAGTTCTGTATCCATGAAGCACAGACATGAGAATCACCCCACATGAGAACTCTTAGGTTTGTGTGTGAACTAAAAGAACCCAACACTAAAAACTTCACTCCTTAGAAGCCATGAATAGCACCCACGGAGGCAGTGTGGACCAAGGCAGCCAGCAGGAAGCTGTAGCCTTTTTAAGGACTGGTATAAACAATATTCAATAGTAACATAACAAGGCAGCAAGAAGCAACAGTAGAAATCTGGAATCACACTTGAATTCTCTCTGCTACATCTGGAAGCCTACTAATTCTGTGCTCCATAGTCTCTCTCTCTTTTTTTTTTTTAAATTGTTTTACTTTTTCAACTCACAGTACACAAATGGAGTGCTACATTTCAATTCTCTGGTTGTACACAGTGTAGAGACACACCATTCATGCAATCGCACATGTATCTAGGGTAATGTGACCATCTCATTCTGCCATCTTTTTTACCCTCATAACCCCACTCCACCCTCCCCTTTGCCCAATCCAAAGGTCCTCCATTCTTCCCATGTTCCCCCTCATCATAATCATAATCGTAATATCATAATCATCATAATCCACTAGTCAGAGAAAACATTCCTCCTTAGTTTTTTGAGAACTTGATTTCCTTTCTTTGTTTTGCAATTTAAAAGAGGGAAATGCCAAAATTTAAGAGATTGACAATTTATATTTTTACCAATAGGAGAGGTAAAGATCTGAGCAATATTAAGAGAAAACATTCGGCCTTTGTTTTGGGGGGGGATTGGCTTATTTCGCTTAGCATGATATTGTCCAGCTCCATCCATTGAACGGTGTGATTCTACATCACATACAACCAGAAGGTTGAGAAATTATACTCCATTTATGTATTCTACTCTCATGCATAACTAATTAGAACAAATAAAAAATACTCAAATGATATTTTAAAGTGATTTCTCCAATTAGTTTCTAAAGACAAAGTGAAAATGGAACATAAAATGGAGTGATTTGGCAGACACCATATTAATTGAATTATCAAATTTAGCATCACTAATAATGGGGCAAACCAACATATGTGCCCCGTAATATGAGGCAGTAAAATGGAGGCAAAATTATAATCATTAATTCAATCATGAAATACATGAATCCAGACTATGAGACGTTTTACAAGACAATAGGTCTGCACTCTTCAAAACTGTTGATGTTTTGAAAGAGAAAAAAATAGCAATTACTTACTACAGATCAGAATCAAAGAGATATGATAAATAAATGTATTATGTGAATCTTAATTAGATCCTGGATCAAAAATTAAAAACTCCAAAGGACATTTTGGAGACATTGAGAGTTTGGAATGGGCTATATATTGGTTGAAGATAATAAATCAATGCTAAACCTCTTTGGTATAGTAATTACTTTGTAGTAATGTAGAAGAATGCCCTAAGTCTTAGATGATAAATATCAAAAAATTTAGGCCAAATTTATGATGTTTATAATTATTTCCAATTCCTCTTGTTTAATTTTTATTTTTCCCCCCAGACTTTATTGAGGTATACTTGTTATACAAAAATTACACGTTGGATGGCACAGAAAAAAAATTACACATAACACAAATTACTTTCAAATGGTTCAGGAAAAAGTCTACAAGTTAGATGTGTGTGCATCTGTGAGAAAGAGAAAATGGCAAAATGTTAACCCAGCTATCCCACTCCTTGGTTTATACCCAAAAGACTTAAAATCAGCATACTATAGTAACACAGCCACATCAATGTTTATAGCAGCTCAATTCACACTAGATGGACTATGGAATCAACTGAGGTGTCCCTTGATAGATGAATGGGTAAAGAAAATGTGGTATATATACTCAACAGAATATTACTCAGCTTTAAAGAAGAGTGAAATTATGGCATTTTCCAGTAGATGGGTGGAGTTGGAGAATATCATGCTAAGTGAAATAAGCCAATCCCACAAAGTGTTAACCACTGGTGAGCTCAAGGGAAGAGATGCAGAGGTTCATTGTAATAATCTTCTATATTTCAGTAGCTTCGACATTCTCATGGTAAAGAGTGGAGGCTACAAAACATCATAATTTGCTTGCATGTTTATTTCAGAATAAATCAGACTGAGAACACCAAATATTATTGGTTTATTTATTTATTTATTTTTAACTAAGGCAAATACCTATGTTTTTGACTGTAAGTTGTATTTCCATCAACCTTGGCTGGGTAAAATTGTGATATAATGACAGTGTTTAGGCCTCAAATTTCCATTCCTGGTCTTTTGTGTATTTTTTTTCATCGTTACTGTGACAGGCCAAAGTTAAACATTTCCGAGCATTTGAGGTTATCTCTATATATACATGTTACCATTAACTCAATCACTAAAGGCTTCACAGAAATAGCTATTTCAGTAAACTCCTTTATCTCAGAAATATAATGGTTAAGTGGTTAAGGTTTTACTATAACAATTGTGAATATGTGCAACCTCCACCCCCAGCCTCTACGCAGAATCTATTCTTACTCAATTTGCAACACTATTCTAAGTTTTGAGAAAAACACATCTTTCTCAATCACCAGTATGATTTCTATGGGACATAACTCTACCCCTGAGTATGTAGAAGCCTGTCTAATCCAGCATCCAGTGGTTCTGAGGTTGGCATAGCACTCAAATCAGGTCAGTTAGTCAACGTATTGGAACTCTTTAGAAAGGAAAGCTAAACAAGTATAGTTGTGCACACCTGTAATTCCAATGACTCCGAAGGTTGAGGCAGGAGGATCCCAAGTTCCAGGCCAGCCTTGGAAACTTAGCAAGAGCCTATCTTAAAATAAAATAAAAAGGCCTAGTTATATAGCTCAGTGGTAGAGCCCTCCTGGGTAAAAAGAAAGAAAGAAAAAAGAACAAAAAGCCATCTTGAAGTTAATGTTAATGCTCTGGCTTCCATCTTAATTGCCACATATGTGGAAACTCTGCATGAAAGTAAAACTTATATAATATAGCCAAACAGGAATGGAGAAAAGCAGAATCCTGTTTGCACTATCTGAGTCTTTGGAATTAGTTATGCCTGGGATTTTCAGCTATGTGAATCAATTATTAATAATACTTTTTTGACAAATTATAAATTCCTTATTGCTATTTATTCTACCATTATTTGTTCTTAATAACTAAGAACTGTTCTTAAACCCACTGGAATTGAGTTATAATTTATACTAAAGAAGCTTGAAAAGTATGATTGTATATAAAATAATAAAATATAGAACTGGGGATTTCAGATCCTGAACCCAGTGTTCTTTCCAGACTTTAATGCCTAAGACAGCACCACACTATTGAATAATGCTTTCTCCTTATCTACATGTAGGATGTCTGTATTTTTGTGTTCTACCCACATGCAATCTTGATAATCTCTTTCAATTATAGAGAACAAATTAATTATCAAATAAGCAAAGCAAAGACTCACAACTAAAGGAAGTTTTATCATGAGAAATCCAGTGAGAAGATGAGTTTATTAGGCAAAGAAGTATGAGGCTAGAACCAAAAAAAAAAAGATACAACTTAACTGGGTGCATACAACACGCCTGTAATCCCAGCAGCTTGGGAGGCTGAAGCGGGAGGATCACAAGTTCAAAGTCAGCCTCAGCAACTTTGTGAGTCCTAAGCAACTTAGTGAGACCCCGTTTCAAAATAAAAAGGGTTGGGGATGTGGCTCAGTGGTTAAGCACCCCTAGGCACCAAAAACAAAACAAAAAAAACTAAACCAAAAAACCAAATCTAAACTTTAGTGTATACACACATACACACACACATACATGTATATATACGTATATATATCTCTCTATATATAGTATGTATATCCCCAGCAATTCTTATATATTTGTATATATTATATATAAACACATATCATATATATATATATATATATATATATATATATACAAACACACATATATACATGTGTGTATACACACACACATACACACACACATATCTTGCTTGGTATTAAATCCAAGTCCTCATGTGTACTAGGAAAGTATTTTATCACACTTAGTAATACTTTCAGCCCCAGACAATAATTTTTTTCTTTTTGGTACTTGGGATTGAATTCAGGGGCACTCAACCACTGAGCCAGATCCCCAGCCCTATTTTTTATTTAGAGATAGGGTCTCACTGAGATGCTTAGTGCCTTGCTTTTGCTGAGGCTGGCTTTGAATTCATGATCCTCTTGCCTCAGCCTCCTAAGCCACTGGGATTACAGGAGTGTGCCACTGGGCCTGGCCCCAGACAATAAAAATTTTAAAGGCATGGAAAATTTAATAGTATAATATCAGAAATAATTAGAGCATTTTCAAGTGACCCATTTACCCATTTTAAGAATGTTCATATGATAAAATGCATTTTCACTCAGAAATGTTAAGAGTTCTAGAGTCAAATATGTTTTTACAAAACTCCTATTTTGTGTACCTTCATATGTCTAAATGTAAGCATTTTACTATTGGTTCTTCATTGGTAAACACCTTGTCTATACAGTGAATTCTGAAGTTTGTATAAGAAAATACATGGCCTTGTTTCCTATCTCTACTTTGGACATATGATTGGCTGACATTTTTGTGCTGTATAGGGAAGTCACATCTGTCATCATCAACATATTCTCCAAAGTGAACATTCCCTTAATTAAATCACAATGTTGCAAAAACATACCAATGGGTTTGCTTTTGCCTGTAAATGGGATTCAAAAATCTTAAAAATAAGTCTAGCATGCAGCCTTGCTAAAGACCCCACTTGTATTTGTTTTTGATATTTTTCTAAAGGGGGTTCTCAGGAAGGCCCTATTATGCTTGCATGCACCTGTTTTACCTCCTGGAATAATTGGTGTCAGGGGACTAAAGAGAGAAGATTCTGTTAAGATTTGGTCATGCAGATAGCTCACATTCTGGGTTTTTGTGATCTGAGTTTGAGGAACTGGGGTGGATGATTTCTGAGTCTATCACTCTATAGAGACCACCTATTTAAGAATATGGACGTTTTAGGTTTTGTTTCTTGATGATAGACTATGAAACATGTGTATCCAAATCACCAAACATGCTTCTTAAAAATGCAGATCTTTGGGATCTATCTAATGAATCAAGAACTAAGGGAATGGGACTATGTCAGTTCTCTTAAAATAAATGCTTGCAGTTGATTCTTAGCCACATTTAAATTTTGAGACATTTTGCTATAGACTACATCAACTTCCAGCTACTGTGAAGATGTCTGGGGAATAAGCCCTAATACAAAGTCTATGGTTTCCATTGTCATTGTCTTAAATATCTGATTTATAGATGTCTGGGTATAAATTTCAGTATAAATGGGAATTCTGAAAAGAATATGCTGATTTAATAAACTAAAAAGCTTAAAATAAAAGATTTTATGCATTTGAAAATTCAGGGCCAGTGAATAACAAAGCTATTCTTTTAACTTCTTCAAATTATATTCCTCTAATGATTGAATATAAAAGAAAATGAAAGCACAGCTGTTTTCCTTCACTTTCTAGTATATCAAAGATGCTCATTTTAACTATCCAAGAGTCATATCTAACACCTCAGATCCTGTCATGTCTTTCCAAACATCTGTAAACTATATGTGAAAATATAGCTAAGTACTTGCTGCAATTGGCAGCCATTCTCAAAGAAAATGGTTTCGACCCTGGCTGCACATTGGAAGCACCTGGAGAAATTTAAGAACAAAATCTACACTTGTATCCCACTCTGGATAGAACTCTGGATAGAGTGCCTAACAATTTTTTGTCTTAAATTCTCAGGTGATTGTACTCTGAACTCAGGACTGGGATCCACTCCACTAGGGTACTTCCTCAGCAGTCTAATCTCTGACTCAATAAACAACATTTAGCTAAGAACAATTATCAGTGGAAATATTGACTGAAGTTTATGTAGATTATTCATTTTCAGTCTACCATCTTTAATTAAGCCAGATTAGTAGAATGGTGGTATGCTAGGACAGGATTATAATATCCTAGCAAACTTTCTTTTTTCAATTTCCTTTCCTGTATTGCCATGTGCTCTTGTTAAGGGACATGTGCAAGAACAGACCTGCAAGATGGATTTGTCTATACTCTCTATTGTTGAAGACTTTGATTATTCCACATGGCTCTGTATTTCAGAAGACACTTGGGAGCTAATTTTTCTGATCTTAATATTAGGAATGCTAAATATTTAATAGACTCATAAATTATGTAGGGGATCAAGTTTTATTTAATGAGCTAATAGAAAGTCTGGAGCCAAGTTTGTTTCCATGAGCAGGTATAATAGGAATTATCCTGTTATTAGTTTTTTCCATTTTCATGTTTGTTTTCCTGTTTTTTTCTTGTCTTCTTATATTTTATTACTATGGTCTTTGTGTCTATTCAGCTATTGTAAAACTGCAAGAACAACATTAAGTGTATATATCATTTAAAATGTAGCTAATAGAGCTTATGATTGCATATTACACTACAAACGCTATTACCTGGATTCAGTACAGGTGAAATAATTTTTTCAACTTAACAAACCTGAATAGCATCAAAGCCAACCTGTAAAACTGGGTACTGGATTAATTCTGATTTTGAAATAACATTTATAAGACAGTGAAAGTATCAGGTACAATTAGAATATTGTGGTTGTGATTCTATATTTACCACTGATTTGGTGAAAAAAAAATAGATTAATGGTTAGAGGAGAGAAAATGTATGTTTCGTTTGAGAAGGAAGAACACAGGAATCAAAAATAAGTGAAGCCTTCACTTGGGGACAATGCCCAATTTAAGCTTTAATAAGAAGGTGAGGTAAACATACGGAAAGTGACAAAACCTTTCTTTGGTATCAATTATAAGGAGAAAAATCTAGATTGAATTAATTTTTTAAATGACATAGCTAGGAGGCATTCTAATATAATTTTTTTTTTTGCAAAGTACCCTGCAGTGTTTTCATGATTATTCAATTGAATCTCTAATATTTCAACTACTAAGCTACCTCTGATACAAGTAAGCATTTTGGAGAAAGGGTTCTGGGGTTCAGTTATGTTGAAATGAAATATTACAGGTTCCTATTAAATTTCATTGATGGATTATGAAAAAGGTATTCTAAAAATAAAATGCAGTCACTGTAAGATACTTCCATCATGTCATGTATATATAGAAATTTGGGTAAAATTATTATTTAAAAAGAAAATTATCAATAATAATCTACACTGATGGATTCATTTGTATATGTAATTTGAGACACAAGCTTTCTCTTAACTACGATCGCCTTTTATTAAATTTACTCTCTGATTGATCCACTACAAGCAAAAATCCTCTGTGAATTTTCAAAGAAAGCCTGGTTTCATACATGTATGTAAACTCTTAGCCTGGCTTTAATTTATATTGCTACATAACAAAATATTTTCTAAATTTTATACAGTACAACACATTTCTTTTGGTTGAAGACATTGAGCAAGTTTTACCATATCTGTGGTTTGTGTGATTATTACAAAAGTTATATACAAAACCTTGTAAATATGCAAAAATTGCAAAATACACTCTGACAGCTAATGCTCTGAAAACACTTTATTACACAAATTACATTCAGATTCTGAAAATAGTGTTCTAACAGTGTAACCATCTAAAAATAAGACATCCCAGAAATACACCAACCAAGGAGAAAATTAAAAAAAGAATTTAAATAGAGACTTTTTTTCTTTCTTTCATTGCAATATAATGTTAGTGATTTTAAAAAAATAGAAGAAGATTTAGCAGCTTTGTCGTCATGTAGCACAAAGTTTCTCTTTACTGCCACAGGCTGAGAATGCTGAACAGGAAAGGCACCAAAGAAAGACGCTGGCAATGGGAGTGCTATTGGGAGAATACTGTGTCCAAGCAGAGAATGGGGCTATTTACATCCACAAAAAAGTCTCAAAAATGTAAATGAGCAAACTTCCATCTTTAGATTAGTACTATAATGGAAGAAGAGGACTGCTTTTCTATTCTATATTCATATAAAGACAATGGCACTCTTATGAACTTTTAGGAAACTCCTCAATTAAAAACAGAAGCCAACTTAACCAAATGAAATAAAATAAAATGTGTACAGTCCCACATAGACTAGTACATATACAATTAAATGCACAAAACTTTAAACGTGCTGAAGGGAAAGGAATCTGGTATTCTTAGTAAATCTCATTCAACCTAAACCAAAGCCCGGTTTTCAGGAAGAGGGAGGTGGTGGTGCAGGCAGAGGTGCTGAATACTCCTCTTCTGATTCGCTTCCATCATCCTCATCTTTCTCTTGGTCACTGCCCTCGGTGCTGAGGCGGTCAAACCCTTTTCGACTATAGCCTTTACGGCTGGCAAAGAAATTTCCAAGGTTTAAACCTCCACTTCCCTTTCCTAAAGAGAGCAAACAACAATGTAGAATTGAAGTAAAGTTTGCAACAGATGAGACAGCTTCTTTGTAAATTCTGAAACGGTAAATAAAGTTAGAGGTTGGGAAAAGGTAAATATTAAAAAAAAAAAAAGTGACAAACAGCCAGATAGATATTACTCCACAGACTTATTAAAAGAAAAAAGAAAAAACAAAGCTCTACGGGCTTATGTGTTTCTGTAGAAATATTCCAGATTGACTTTTCGCCTCCTGTTTTCCCCAGCCCTCTGGAATTGTCATCCCTTGGGCAGCTCTTCATTTCAATGACTTTATGAAAAGGTCATCTTCACTCTGACAAGCTCTGACATGACAGCAGGAATGACAGAAAATTTACCAAAGACAAACGAATCCCGATAAGAGGCAGAGGAAGAGAATAATAGGGAATGGCAAGGTGGAAAAAACAAAACAACAACAACAACAACAAAACAACCAAACAAACAAACTGGGAAATTTCCTGCCAGAGCCACATATTTGGTTTAGTGTATGGTTTGCATTCTGCATTTACTTTGGGAGATGTTATGCTGTATACCAGGTGTTTAATTTTCAGAGACATAATATGAAATATCTCCTTGCTCTTTAAAGACATGATCTTGTTGACTTTGAACCAAATATGAAGGATTCTGAAAGGTCACAAGCATACCTCTAAATCTTCCCAGCACTCTTCCTGAACTTGCCTCAAGTTTGTGTTCAGAATCTGTTTAAAAAGAAAAAAAAAAAAGATGGCACATTTCAAAATGAATCCAAGTCACCTTCCTAAACCAATGTTCAACACAAAATCAGGAAGTCTTAAATGTTTAGGATGGCTTGGCTCGTATATGCAATTCTAAGGGGAAAAAGGCAATATGTTATTGAAAAACATAGATATTGAGATGTATCTAAGGGTTTGATTCCTGCCTGTCCCTTAGAGACTGTGCAATTTTAATATATTAATTCCAGAGCCTTGGTTTTCTCTTCTGAGAAATGAAGGATCAAAGATAATTTCTATATATAAGATGGGAATTTGCATGTGGTATGCTTAGAATATATATATATATATCTCAAATGCTTAATACACTTTAGTTACTTGTGTTAGGACAGGATAGAATTACCAACAATTTGTAAAATTTGAAAGCTTTGGTTACTACAATTTAGGAATATATGTGTTAGACTTTACTCTTTCTATTAAGAATATACATGCACCTCTTGAGAAAGCTTTGGATTTATGTACATCATTTCTCCTTTATGGAAAGTGAAGACACTCGATATGAAACTGTAAGTATTTTCCAGGTACACAAGGTGACCTAAATGCTCTTAACAGGGCTTCCATCTCCATGAAGAATTCTCCTTTCTTATGAGGACGCAGCAACCCCAGTGGATTTTATTGTTTCCTTATCGTATCTCCCTGCACTTTCTCCCTTGCTTACACCTTTCTCTTGAGGGTCAGGGAAGCCAGGCCCAGGGTCCTCTTATAATGTTTCCCCAGGAGTGGAGGCCACGACATGGTTGTATTATCTGCTAAGAGGCAGATGACAGAGGAACAGCGGAAGAGCCGATGAGGAAGGAAATTGACAGAAAGGGAAGAAGCATCTACTAAGACTGTCAGAAAGCCAAAATTTAGACTTTATCTTCCACAGGGATGCAGGATATCCCTCATCCAGTTTGTATCACCTGTGCTTGGCACAGTATCTGATATGGAACACGTGAGTGTGTGATGAATAAAGGAAGGACCTTTAGGAGGATTTCTAAATATTTTACCATGGGTGAAACCCATCAAGAACAAATGTTGGGAAAGAAAGGAGAGAAGTTGATCTACTTTTAGAATTAAATATATTAAATGGAAGATTACAAAATTGCAAATTTTCTTTGAGTAATGGATGAATAAAAGCAGTTTCCTATCATCTGACCTGTGCCTCTTCCTTCCCAATACATTCTTGTAAAGTCAGCATGAGAGAACAGTGCCATGTCACATGCCCTCAACAGCAAACAGGATAGATCAAACTTTCTTGACTCCTTAGTCACTTCCTCTTCCAATTTGGGTTGGGTACCACAATTCCCGCCATCTGCCTCCAGATTCTAGATGCTCCTAATATTCTCTGTATTTACCACCACACGTAGCACCCTCTATGATAGCTTTTATGACATCTCTCTTTTTTTATGTCATTTATTCTGTGTGCCATTTATTCATTCAATCTTCCAACAACTACTTATTAACCCCATTGTGACAAGAACTGTTATTTGTGTTAGGGACATATGAGTAAACAAGATATACAAAACTCCTGTTCTCTTGAAGCTTTTATTTAGCTCCATGAAGATGATGACTTTCTTTCTCCTTGCCCTGCTTTTGACAGTTTCAGGTCTGTACATGACGACAACAGAAGTCCTTCTTGGTAAGAATTCAACTATATTTTTGCTGAGATATCTGAATTCAGATTTAAAAAAAAAGCCTAAGAAAAATTACCCTTTATAACCTATTAAACTGAACTTTGCTTCCTGTTTCTGAGTTCTTTCTGTGTTAGGGCTTTGCAATGGGCACTGAATCTCTGCCATGGCTGCCTTGACCTGGAAAAGGTCAAGATGCTGTTTTTTGATCTAATGCTGCCTCCCACACTGTCCCACTAACTGCTTCCTAGATGCATCTGTAGACTTTTGCTGTAGGACCTGGGACCCCAGTGGAAGGACTGCTATTGAGGAGTAGGAAACAGGGGTTGGGTCAAAGTTTTTTTATTTGGCCATTTTTTTTTGGGGGGGGGGGTTCTGGCATCAAACTCAGGGGGTACTCAACCACTGAGCCACATCCCCAGCCCCATTTTTGTATTTTATTTAGAGACAGGGTCTTGCTGAGTTGCTTAGCACCTCACTGTTGCTGAGGCTGGCTTTGAACTTGTGATCCTCCTGTCTCAGCCTCCTAAGCCACTGGAATTACATGCATGGGCCACCGCACCCAGCCAAAGTTTATTTGTTTGGATGTCCTGAAAGGAACTCAGCTGCTGGATTCTATACTGTGATAATGATTTTGTAAAATACTGATGGCCTAAATATGACTATTCAAAAACTTTCAAATAGTTTTTTTTTTTTTTTAAAGAAATATGTGCTCTCTTGAGAAAGCTAAAGTTTGAGACAAGAATCTGCTATTATTCTATTCCTTGTCACAATCACTGGTGGTGTTGAGTGTTTACTAGGTTCCAGGTACTTTGATAAATGCTTTACATACATTATTCCATTTATTCTTTTACAACTTTGTGAGATATTTTATCCAGATTTTATTCATGAGGAAACCATAGTTTTGAAAGATTAAGTAACTTGCCCAAAGTCATGTAACTGGAGCTAAGGCCAGTGTGATGGGGAAAATACAACCTCAAAATAACTGACCCAAGTTCTTTGAAAATGGCCTGTTTCTAACCGAAGAAATCTTCTTCTTCCTGATCTGTCAGCTAAATTATACTGACTCTACTATCTACAGCTTTGTGTGGAGATACTAATTGGGCTTAAGCCAATTGCTAAAAGGCAATGTTAAAGGTTAATTATAATCCAACTGTCTAAATTCCAGAGGCTCCAGACATATTTTCTACTGTGATACTAATTATAGAGAATATATGAAACAGAGACAATAACGTCAAAAATGTAGAATGCATTAAAACAAAACAAAAAAACCAGACACACACAAAAAAATCACAACCAAACTCCTGATGATAATTAGGCCAAACAATCTTTCAAAGGTAGGTTCCAAGTTCAAGTTAAAGGGGCCCATTTTACTTGCCTCCAAAGGCCCTTGATTTTTTCCACCGAATAAATAAGGCAATGGCCAGCAGGACAACCACAGGAATAACCAGAAGGGTTGTAATGAGAACAACGGGTACTCCCGAGCCTGGCTCTTTGATCAGTTTCTGTTTCTCTTGAATCTTCTGCAATTCTGAGGAGGTGGGTTTGTTGTCCATTTTGGTTTCAACAACTGCCTCGGCTTCTTCAGGGAAAGAAGAGTTCACAATATTCAACTGACTCAAAGATTCCAGAACCCTCTTACCCACCCCTACCCCATCAAATCACAATTGCACAGAAAGAACTTCTGAGTCCAGTGCACCTGGGTTTCATATTTCAGTGTCTGAATCCAGCAATCTGGATACGTGATTAGTTATTTCGACAAAATGGTTTTTCACCTTGAAATTGGTTTTCTTTGGTTCTACCTTTAATTCCACAAACTACATATCCTTCTTTTGCATTTGTCTGAGTTAAAGTCACAGGAAGTATGTAGGGAAAAAAATTGGTGTGAATGCTGGATACAAACAAACCCAAGCTCAAATCCCAGTTCTCCTATGTACTAGCTGTGTAACTTTGGGCAAGTTACTTAAATTATCTGGGTCTTAATAACCTCATTTGTAAAACTGACAATAATATCTCCTTCACAAAACCATTACATATAAATTCCTGTCATCAAGAAGGTACTTAATAACTATTTGTTTTCTTGTAAGATATACAATTAATTAATGAATTTTCTTTCATGTCTAAGGCAGTATTGGTACTTTACAAGAATAGCCCACATTAATTACAGGATTACAGATTTCCTTAAATAGTCTTCAGCAAAATGAAAGTGCACACAAATCCATGTATATTATTTTATTGGCGATGGAAATAATTTACCCAACTAGTCTGTGACATTGGCAGGTACTAGATAGGTATAGGCCTAAAATACTATTTGAGAAACAAATGTAGTAAAACCATAGAAGTTATTTCAGGGAACTCGACTAATGAATTGAAAGTGAGGTTGGGCCTTGAGACATTTCTGCCCCCAAGAAGCACATATGTGTTTGTGTAGAAAATATAGGGTGCAAAGGATGACAAGAATATTCTCAGGCTAAAAGTAACAAGCACATCTGCAAAAGACTCACAAGATTTCGTGGCATTATCTTCTGCCCTACAATACAGACAGCATGCTATGTATGGCCTAGTGAAGATTTTCATAAAGTGACAAGGATAGGTGGCTTAACACAATCAGGACAGTCTTTGGTTAATGTTTAGTATGTACAAACTTAGTTTAGCATTTTGCTGGGCACCAAGGAAATACTTCCTAAATTACCTAACACACTGTGAATACAACTTATGGTACAAATGATTGACAGGTTGAAACTCTCCACTTTAATGTTCTGAGACAGCTTCCTCCACAGTCTCATTACAAGGACTGAGCACTTGGGCTATGCCAGGCATTTTTCTCTTTTAACTCTCACATCAAACCTGTGAGTAGGCACTACTATTATTATCATTTAGCAGATGGCCTTAAAGTCTTATTTCCTTTCCTATTCTATGGACAAGGGGAAGCCAGACTTCCCTGCACCACCCCCTTCTTTTTATCCACAAGCCTGACTCTTGAAACTTGAAGGGGAGGGAAGGATTGATTCACAGACCCAGATGGTTCAAATTTCACTAAAGTCTCAGTTTCCAAAAGGAGTAAAAGTGTGATTCCTGTCTCTTTACTGTAGAGAATATGTAAAAAATTGCTCTATACTTATACTATATTTAAGCAGGAAAAAAACTAATAAATCTTGGGATTAAAAAATATAATCTAGAGATGTAGCTTGGTATTCAAGTACTTGTTGCTTTTGGAAGAAAGGTCTGTTTCTATTTGAAGGCAGGTATTACAAAGCTCCATTAAATGGACAGAACCGTGGGTGATGTAGGTGACAGACTAAAAGAATCAGCTTAGCATTCATAAAGAGATGATGCAATGAATTTGCTAAGATATATGCACATTACTATAGAAATTTTTTATTTTCCACACCGATTCTGGTAATTTGAGTGTCATTTACTAGAAATACTTGAACATTCTAACTTTTGGAACCAACGGAGTTATATTTAAGATTTAAAAGATGCTCTGTATTTTTTTTAAAAGGAGGCTAAAATTCTTAAATTTTCCGGTTTTAAAAAGAAGCAATATTGCTGTTCTTTTCAGGACCTTTGTAGATAGAGTTATAAGCAAAAATGATGGTTATCACTTACAAGTCTTATAAATTCCAGTCTGAGCACAAACAATCTAAATTGTGTCACATCTACTCTTTAACCTAAATTCTTTTTTTATACCTTTTTTAAAAAAATTATTTTTATATGGTTCTGATGATCGAACCCAGGGCCTTGCACGTGGTAGGCAAGTGCTCTACCGCTGAGCCACAACCCCAGCCCTATTCTAAATTATTTTATTAAAAATCTCAGTTAAGGGATGGGGCTGTGGCTCCATGGTAGCACACTTGCCTGACATGTGTGAGGCACTGAGTTCAATTCTCTGTACCACATATAAATAAATAAAATAAAGGTCTATCAATAACTTAAAAAATTATTAAAATAAAATCTCAGTTAAGTTGGAACACTCCTGATGAATAAGGAATGAAGATGCTCTAATATTAGGCAGGGCTTTGGGCTTCTGGAAAATTAAGGGGTATCAAGCATGACATTCTTCTGTCACCTAAGATGCCAGATGCCTTCTATCTAGAAGAAAAATGTCTTAAAATCTTACAATATCAGAAGTTCTTATAGCATCTTTTTAGATATTTGTAAATAAACATAATTTTGAAAAGCTGATGTATAAGAGGTTTTGCTTCTTTAAAGCAATGCATTTAGAAAGGAAGACTAGCTTTATTACTGTGTGAGTATACACATAGAAGTGTATGAATCTCTATTATTTGACAGAGGAATTAGAAAAAACTGGGATAGGAAGGAGGGACATTCTTAATACAGCAACACAGAAACTGCCACCCATTCATTGCAGACAAAACTAAAGGCTGATGGTTTTAGATGGCATATTAATAAGTAGAAGTTTAGAAGACATAAAAGTGCATACAGAACAATGAGATTCAGCTCTTTTAAATGCAATGTGCTTCCTTTACAAAAGGTCTAAGAGGATCAATGCGTTAGGAAGTTTTGTTTTGTTTTGAATTTTCTTGAGTTGGAGTCATCATCATCATCTTTTATTGAGGTGTGGGGCATGAGGGCTATTCTTTAGGTGGGATGTCTGTTTTAATAACTTTATTTGGAAATTAAAATTCCCTTCCTAACTTTTTAAAAATCATTCCAAATTCTTTTATTCCTACAATTCCCTTAGAACATAGGTTCTGAAACCCTGTAATTTCTGATTATGTGACCATTTACAATGGGAATGAGTATTCTCAAAGGCAACTTGAATTAGGAGATTTGAAATGAACATGCATCATTGGGCTATTAAATCTGGGATGGTGTTTTTCCCTTTCTGCTTGAATTAAGCTTCATGATTTTGATAAAAGATATGATCTAGGGATCCACTATGATTTATATTCAATTTTTAATAAGAATATAATCTTAAAATGTTTAATGAGAGTCACATAAACTGGTTGGTTCAAAGAATAATAGAATAACTTCATCTGAATTGGGGTATTCCTATTAAAACTCGACTATTGTGGCAATATTTAAAAAATGATTTTTGAACTGCTGGTTTCTATCAAGATGGGGATGTTTTCTGACTAAATGGGCTCAGTAGTATGCACTGAGAAAATAGGAAATGGTCTACAGAAGATAATATTTATCCTTCATTGACCAACCCAAAGGGGTCAATGTGGTTGGTTGGGCTGGTCTCAATAGGCTAATTAGTACAATCAAGACTATTTTGGCGGGATCTATTTAAACAAAATTAGTTTGAGACCATTTTGAAGTTCTGGAAATTTCAGAGTAAACTACAACCATTCTCAGCCCTAATTTCCTGGAAGAACTCACAGTAAATAAATTGGTGGGATTCATTTCTCTTCAGCAAGAGAATAGTAGTAAATAATAACAAAGGGTTTGACACAAACAAAGGTTCACTTCAAACCTGGCTCTAACACTTTTTTTTTTAGTATCTCAGTAACAATTCTGTTCTTCAATGTCCTTAAATGCAAAATTGGGATAATAGCAATGATCACATGTTGTAAGAATTAAATGTGATAATTTCTGTATAGTCCGTTGATTATTACACAAGTGATAGCTATTTTTACCAATCTTTCCTAGCATCTTATTCCAAGTCAAATATGCTTATTAATATATAACAATGATAGAAAGGACTAGGAACCATTTTGGTATAGGAATATGATATGAATGTCACTCGGTAGTAAGTATCACCTGGGTAGAATTTCTACAAATGCCAAGTAATTGCTATTTATTTACCTTATAATATTATCTTACCCCTTTTAACTTTGAGGCGGCTATATATTTTCTTATCTGCCTAAATAAATACCTAAACTCCCTCTTGGTTCTTGCTTCTTTTCATCTCTTTCAACCTGCTTTCATGAGAAAGGAAAACAAGTAAGCCTCTGGTTAAGTCTGAATATCTAGGCAAATTATTTGTAAAGCAACTAATAAAAAAATTACTTAGTTACTTAAATATTAGGATCACCCCACAAGAAAAACAGTGAGTACTTAACTATATAAATGACATGTCAAAACCCTGAAGATGGTAGAAAGTATAGAAATACAAACTGTTTCTAGGAAAGGGAGAATATAATTCAACAAGGATTTTCAATGAACCCAGTGGTTGCTTACCATTAGCTAAATCCCATTTCTGCATTCCTGATATTATATCCCAGGGATGTGGTTTTCATGTATAGGTAAATGTGTCTGTGTGCAATCTCCCTCTCATGCTTCTTACATGCTGTAAGTCTCCTGAGGTCAGGTAGTTTCATTTCCCTTGGATTTGCTATTGTGCTTTTCACATAGAAGCCCTTGGTAAATCTTTGAGGCTTAGTAATACTAGGATGGCAGCTTTGGGAACAGATATATCTTTTCACATCCTTACAGCAATAACTCACCGAAGATTTCTTCCACTGATTTACATTAGAGCCCATTAAGAAAAGTTCTTTTCCAGAACACTGAACAGCATTATTCTGCTTGCTTGAGGTCAACATGTTTCCTAACATGACTAGCTGATGTTTTTCCTTTCTAAGTGTCTCTGGATCGCTAATTATAGATTTCTTATATCCTTAATCACATTCCATCACTTGAAATCAGTGATTTGAGATCCTTATGACTACTCCATTTATCAGAAAAAGCAGCAGCAATATGCAGGTTTAAAGGCTCAGCACATGGCAGAAGTCATGGATCATTTACCAGATTGTATTATATTTTTTAGATTGATAATTCTAAAGGTTCCATTAAAGAGCCATAAAATAATTCAACACAAGTATCCTTTGGTATTAGTTATAAAGGAAATATAACCAACCTTTGATTTCCTGGACCTCGATGCCAGCCTTTTTAACGGATCGATGTTCTATTTCTGTAACAGCAATGCAAGAAGAGAAAAATCAGAATCTCTAAAAAGAACATTTAAAAACTTAAATTTGATATTCATTTTATTCAGTAGAAAACATTTAGAAATTACTCATCATATATATTACTATATTAGAAAAGAGTCCAACACAAACCATAAATTGGTTGTTGGGTCCACAAATCTTGTGTAAAATCTCCTAGGGAAAGCTGAATAGTATCTTTAAGAACTTTATGAATGAGGTTTTCCTTTTGGAGTCCATAATATAATGCATTGTTTCTGAAATATTGAGTAGTTACATTTGATGTAGCCGAAATCTTAGCTGACTACTAATTCTGCCATGTTGGATTATCAGTCTTCTACCTGACAAAAATGAATTTGACTAGTTAAACCACTAAAATGCAAATTAAACTTGTTTAGTCTCCAGTGAAATCTTACTGTTCAAAAGGTACTATTTTCCAGATTTATTATGCTCTGGGTTATTCTGAGGGCTTCTTATTTTGAAGTTGTATGCTATGTTATAGGGCTTACCAATTAGAGGTTGCTCAAAACCACTTGGGAAGGCTTTCCAAACTATATTCTATTATTCCTCTTCTTTCTCTAAATCTTGAGGGGAATAGCCATGTGTATTCTTACCCTTTAGTTATGAGGTGTCTCCCAAAAGCTCATGTGTAAGACAATGCAAGATAGCTTAGATGTAAAATGATTGGGTTATAAAACCTTTAACCTACCTAAGTAGGTCACTAGGGGCATGCCTTTGGATTTGTATTTTGTCTGTGGTGAGGAGAGCTGGCTCTCCCTGCTTCAATTTTCAGGTACGATGTTCTCTCCTGCTTTCCTTTGCCACACTATTCCACTATAATTATCTGCCTCTCCTCAGGCCCCAAGGAATAGAGTCGGACATCTATGGACTGAGGCCTCTGAAACTGTGAGCCCCCAAATAAATGTTTCTGCCTTTGAAATTTTTCTTGTCAGGTCTTTTGAAAAAGCTGACTAAAACACGTGTTTTGAAAATCCTCCCCAGATGACTCAGATATGCATCTCTGTTGAGTATCAACCACTGGGGTGTTTGTTATAAATAGTCTTAGACTAGAATCTTCGTGAGTTCAAGAATCATATTCTTATTAGAAAAAAAAAGTGAAGGTATTGTCTAAATTTCTGTAGTCTTTCCCATCTTTAAAAGTATTTAAAGAATTTTTTTTTGTTCTACAAATTCTGAATTTAGTCATACAATTGGGGATTAGCCATCTATCTTTGCTCTTTTGTCTGCCCCACTTTTAGGATACTCTTTGAAGATACAGGTAGTGAAAGCCATATTTTCAGGGGGACTGTGAAGCTACTTCTGTGGTGGAGTATTCCACAGGCATCTACATGTACTCTACTATAACTGGGTCTTGTTACCAGTTAAATTTACTCAAAGTATAATGCTGAATACAGCAATTAGCAAATTGGGCTCTAAGATCTATATTGCATCTGATTAAAGGCTTTGGATTCCTGGGTTTACTTTTTCTTTCTTATATATATTTTTTTCTTTTCTTATTATAATTAATATTTCTTTTCTTCATCAAATTTATATGTCCTTATTAGTTCTCTACTGAATAATACCTGTTGCATCTCCTCATACCTCAAATTGATCATCCTCAGTTCTTTTCCTTATCTTTACTTTATCCTGCTGTTTGTACACTACCATGTTTAAAAACTCTTTGAACATTTATATTTGTGGTTTCAGTGCACTTATATTTAAAAAATTTATTGTCTCTAGGCTCAAATCAGGAGCTAGTTTGATATGTTTTTTAAAAATCAGAAATGATATCAAAATTGCAATTATAAAATTACAAAACTAACCAGCTAGATCCTGACAAAGCAAATTTGTCCCCAGACAAAATTTTGAGTTACATGAAAAAATAGCAATTCAGTATGTGGAGAAAGCTGAACCCTAAATGGAAATGTAAAATACTTCCTGTTGGGAATAATATGTGTCTGACACAGATGCTGGCTTCCCTAGATGCTCAACAGCTCCTGAGAGCTGAAGAGCCATGTGTGGAGTGATGCCTCATGGAAACAAGTCATTCTGCTTTGCCAGAGCCATCTCTTCCTTCTGGAACTAAGCTGGAATTAACATTGGTTTTTAATGTAACAGACATTACTTCAGGCGTCAAGAATTTCCTGTGGAATATCTGTGGAAACAAGGGGATAACTGCCAGGAAAAAAAAAACAAAACATGTTTCTCTCTACTTTCTAAAAATTAATTTAGTCCTTGAAATGCATACCAAATAGATTTTTAAACAAATGTCTTATAGCTTGATTTCCTACTACCATCACTAAAAAGAGAAAGTAATGTAAATGCTTCTGTTTCACGTTTTTTCTTTTTCCCCCAGTACTGAGAACTAAACCCAGGGCTTCACACTTCACACATGCAAGGCAAATGCTCTACCACTGAGCCAAATCCCCACACTTATTTTGCATATTTTTAAGCAATAAAATGGAGGGAAAATGTGGACAACAATACCGTAAAAGACTTACTTTCATTCAAGGTGAACTTCCACACGGTGTTGATGTGAGCGTCTCCAATGTACACGGTCCCATCTTCAGATGCAACAATATCATGAGGCATGTCAAAGTGCTGCCAAAATATAAAGGCACATATTAGGGTGGTGAGCCTTTGCTTGAATTTACGTTTGAGTATAACTCTAACCAAGGCAACAATAATTCCCAGCAAAGCAACTCTAGACCAAGTAATTTACTCATTCAATCATTGGGTCTTGACTTTGACAGACATAATTCTAAGCACTGGGAAATGCGAACAGACCCTCACTGCTGACTTTTAATTCTTTTAAAAAGTGAAAATTTACAAGCAGTTTGTTTTTTAACTGCTGTTTAGTGTTTCATTACATACCTAATTCTTTATATTTATTGTTGCCTTTGTGTTTCTTCTACCTTTTAATCATCAAATTTGCCTTTCTCCATCTATATAAGTGAAAAGGACCAGGTAACAATTTTGTTATTCTTATCAAGCTATCATGAGATAACTTAACAATCATTTTTACATTATTGATAAGGGGGTTATTTTAAAGATCCAGGGCATTTAGATTATTTCTGATATGCATACTAGGATATATGCAGTGATGTGGGGTTTTATATTCTTGAAGTCTAGTGTGTGCAATATTTTTAGTTAGCAGAGGAAACAAACTGAGTGCTACTTCCAAGAACTTCATGTACTTTTATACTTAATTCAGATATTTTATTTTTTAATGCTACTTCCAAGAACTTCATGTACTTTTATACTTAATTCAGATATTTTATTTTTTAATGTTTTTCTTCATTTTAAGTCATCCTCTCATTCATGAGGACCCAGGAGATAGAGAACACTTTATGTGACTCAGGGTTACTAAGCTGTTTCCTTATAATGTGCTACTGCAGCTTCCAAAAGTGCTTGAGGTCCACCAGTTGTCAGGACATGGATTTTTTCCTTTACCTTTGCAGCCAACAGGCCTGCCTGCATTCATGGTTCTCAAAATTATATCTAGTAAGTATGAACAAAACACTCCCCACATCGTGGGCTCATCAGCCAGCAAATACCCACCGTAGCGTACTGGGTACAAAGGACACTAAGGAATCCAGCTGCTGTTCTTCACTCATTTCAGGACTTTCATTCAAGGTGAACTTCCACACGGTGTTGAAATATGTGCTTTGTAGATACTATTATGTTTTAGAAACGGGAAAAGTTTTGTTTTAAGAAAAATCGAAGAGCTATGTCAATGAGGCCCATTCCTTCATATTATCACACAAATTGGGACAAACATTTAGAGAAGGATAAAGAACCAGAAATTGAAATGTTGTCATATTGAAAGCTCACAGGTGTGTCATAAACCTTCGTCTTCATTTTGAGTTTAGCTAATGGCAATGAACTTCCAAATTATAGCAGTTCCTATTCTAGAATTTTATTCTATATTATAAAAAGTTACATTATAATAACTTTTTGAACAACTATGCAAAACATAGTTGTAACATACCTCAGATTTCCTAATAGAAAAAAAAATACAATGGTGAGGAAGTAAACGTGAGGGGAGAATATGTGAGTATCTATTGGCTAATGACTTTGTTTTAAATAAATCATGGTATATCATAAATTCAAATCTATAATAATAACAAACTTCTTTCAGTGGCTCTCAAACTGATCTGGAGAGCCAAGGTTTTTACTGGAAGTAGTTTGGAACCATTGTAGGGATTCAGGGTCAGGCTTAGTGGGTGGGACCTCAGGACCTCTATTCCTATTGCAATCAGAGAAACTCAGCTATATTTTTTTCTTTATGTTTTTTATTAGAGTATTATAGTTATTCATACTAGTTGGGTTTATCCTGAAAAAAATCATACATGCATAAAATTTGGTTAACTTTCTAATTAACTATTCTACTTCTCTGTGCTACCTGAAACAGGGAATTGTATTGTTGAGCTTTAGGAATAAATATAAGATTTCAAAGTTGGACAAATGTAAAGTCTTCTAATGCAGGCTTTGAAAACTCCTCTCGTGAGTTACCTCTAGCAAAATAAAACTGACAAGAGAAAATAATGGTGGCATCTTCCTGGGGCATCAAGTGAAGAAGCCCCAGGCGGCCTGCTGACAAAATCACATTTTAAAAATTCATAAGGAATTTGTGTTCTGCTCCATATCACAACTATGCACACTTTTATGCAAGAATAATCTTTAAACCTACTTTACTTTTAAGTAAAGTATTTTTCCTAAGAACTTTTACCACATTTATGTTGTGATTTAATATAGCCCTTGGCAAATATGTATCTCAGGAATTAAAAGGTTAAGTGCATTTTTAGAGTTAGAAAAACCTAGGTTTGAGATCCAAGTATGCCACTTATAATCTATCTTTGGACAAGTAATTTAATTTATGTGTGAGTCTTTCAACTTAAATATTGTCAAATACTATGTAATTCTAATCTCCAATGTAAAGGTTGGAGAAATAACATGAATCTGGGCTTACTGCGCCATTCTTTTTATTTTTCTCTTTTGGGATAGAGGTGTGGGGATCATGCCCTTTCTTTTCCACATTAGATTCCTTGCAGAAAAAAGAAGACAAAAATTCCATTCTGAAGGGTGTGTGAGAAAGCAGACGATGAGGGACATCATCGTCATTAAATTATGAAGAGAAGAAACTAGTGGATGACTATGTGTGTTTTGTACTCATAGTTTTTTGACAGCATTTCACAGATCATCTTCATGGTCCTATTATCTTAATTTCCCTGAATAAGCATAAAGATGGAGCTCACAGATTCAGAGGCATACAGTTCTACAGAATCTAATCGTGAAAGGGGACACCTGAAATATGTGAGGAGATATGGATATGCACAGAGACACAGACACATTATATAAAAGTTGACCTTTGACTTGAAAAACAAATCTCTTCTTAGAAGTCCATACACCTATTATTATTTCCTTCACCCATTTTTTATGATGATAATCTAATTAAATAAAAATTCTGAGAGATTTGTTCATGAATTTCAGTTTACTGAGTGAACATAAAGGAAAAGCAAATCTCATTTTTTCAGGTTTGCTGTACTGACTCCCATATTGTACTCATTCATTGCTGAATGTCTGGTGAGTGCTGATGTTTAGGCACAATGTTTTCTGAAATTTTAATTCAAGGTTGTTCAGATTCTTACACCAGTAAGGTTCATTTAGAGTTTGGCCTCTTGCTTAGAATATAGTTTTGATTTCTAAAGGCATATTTTAATTAAAAGTTAATATTCTAGTTGACCCAGTACAGCATCATTAAAATAAAAACATAAACACTCTATTAATACCAAGTGAAGACCTAAAAGAAAATAGAGGTGTGGGGATCATGCCCTTTCTTTTCCACATTAGATTCCTTGCAGAAGAAAGAAGACAAAAATTCCATTCTGAAGGGTGTATGAGAAAGCAGACGATGAGGGACATCATCGTCATTCCTTTGATTATGAAGAGAAGAGACTGAGTAGAGAGGAAGAGCAGGAGAAGAAGATTACCTCTAGATAGGGAAGAGAGGTGGGAGGGAAAGGGAGGGAGAAGGGGAATTGCACGGAAGATGAAAGGAGACCCTCATCGTTATACAGAATACACGTATGATGATGTGAGAGGAAAAAAAAAGTGTGTCACATTAGTTTGGGTAGAGAGAAGTGATGGGAGAGGAGGGGAAGGGAGGGAGGATAGGAAGGACAGCAGAATAAAATAGACTTTATTATTGCTGTATGTATATATGTGACTGAATGACTAATGTGATTCTGCAACCTGTACACTCAGAAAAATGAGAAATTATACCCCATCTGATTCAAATGTATGATATGTCAAAATCATTGTACTGTCATGTGTAATTAATTAAAACAAATTAAAAAAAAGAAACTGAGGGATGACTATGTGTATTTTGTATTCTTCACCAATAGATATGAGAAAGTTACCTCATAAGGACACAAATCAGCAAAGATCTGAAACACTATGAAAGCAAAATATGTATCATCAATGTAATGAATTTTCTTCTGACAACTGCTATGATTTGATATTTAATTGCTTAATGCTTTTCAGAAGAAATATTTCTGTGAAAATTTTATTTGTGAAATACAAACAGAAACCCTAAGAAAAAAAGCTTGTGCTGGAATCTTTAGTTCAGACTCACTTTGGTTTGATTTGTATACTTTAACTTTTGCTAAAAGCTCCATTGTAGAAGAGGCTGTGTCCACTGTCATTTGGCATTCTTTGTCATCATCAGTATTTGGCACAATATCTGACACAAAGCAGGTGCTTAGTTCATACCTTCTCCAATGAAATGTGATAAACCCCAGACCACCAGTAGCCTAACATTAATTTCTAAAATATTGAGGCCTTTTAAAGTTCTTTTTTTAAAAAAAAATTGACCAAACTTGGTATCTTATACTCTGTCTGATGGCTTAAGATAGTTGCATTTTGATCCAAGTAACGTCAATGACTACATATTTTGAAAAATAATGCTTATTTGAGTATTTTAGCTGGCTGAACTTTCTAAAAGTGGTGTACCACAAACACATTCCTGCAGTGTATGTGAACATTGTGATCACTCTGGCAATCACACTGTAGAAAACATGCACTGGCAAGACAGACAGTCTATGTAAACACTGAGCCATAGTCACTGTGTGTGTAAAAAGCACTATTTCTAGAAAAAACAGTGGCAAACTTTTTGTGAAGCCAAAACCACACTTTAGGCTCTGACCTAAACTAAGTCTTTAAAACTTAAATAAATTCCAGGAAGTGCTATTTTCAAGCCTTTCTGCTTAGCAAAGTCACAATGATAAAAAAAAAAAAGAGAGAGAGAGAGAGAGAATACGATTTTTGCTAGGTCTAAGAGAACTACACATGTACATTTAACATGTGGTGTCTTCACTACTTGGATTAAACCAGGAAAAGAAATACTTTTTGGTATTCTAACTATAATATATTTAAATTTGGTATAATATCTAAAGTCTAATAACAACCTGGGAACTGAATGCAGAGTTCAATTTCATCTACAGAAATAGATCTAAGAACAAATAAGGACATTTATTCTAAATAAAACATCATAATAGCATACTCCTATCAACATAGCTAAGAAAGTTTTATCAAATCATCTAAAAGTTTTTAAAGATTTATTCAAGATTCATATTTCAGTTTTATTCTCATGAAAATTAAAAACACAGGCAATGTGTGTGAATACCTTGCGAAGTGGCTTGAAGACATCTATAATTTCCCCAGTAGAAAAGTTCATCACAAATCCTTGAAGAGGTTCTTGGTCCCCAAAGAAAGGCTTCCCATTCACTGCAAAGAGCAAACCTGTGACACACATTTAGTTAGTCTTTCTCTAAAATACAGATTGACTGCTTTCAAATATATGCATGTACATTATAGAAATAAATAATCCATTTAGGGTTAACCTGGTAAAAAGTTGAAAATGAAATACTAAAAAATGTTGCCTCCTACATAACCATATCAGGGGCAAACTAGTTAAAGAACTAAGCTTATAAGGGAAAAAACAGAAATTGGAGGGTTTGCTGTACTTAGAAAGAAAGACAACAGAAATCGGGAATACATAGTGATCGACACATACATATACTGACATGTACATATAGATATCATAGGCATCCTAAATAGGAATTGGGAAAAGTTAGATTATTTAAGTCAATCATTTGGGATGTCAAATAATTTGAAAAATATGTAAAATATGTATTACCTGCCTTAGCTATAAGAAGAGTCAGAAAGAAATATGCAAAGAAAATAAGTGAAGTTACAGTATAAATAGGACAATTTTTAGTTTACCTTAGTTTAGTATTAGGGATAAGACCTAGCTGTGCTTTACCACTGTATATATCCCTAACCCTTTTTATTATATTTTTAAAATTCTGAGACAAGATCTCCCTATGTTGCTCAGGCTGGCTTCAAACTAGCAATCTTCCTGCAAACTAGGAATCAGTCTCCCCAGTTGCTGGGATTAGAGGTGTGCACCCAATCCAAAGTTCAGCTGAATAATCTAATTTTAAACAACTGGGATTTGAAAATGTGAGATACATATTTTGAACTATGAATATTCACTAAGTGAATATTTTATGACTATGTATATTTTATGAATATATTTTGTAGTCAAATTATATTTCTTAGTATGGTAATGTTCAACTGAAATAATAGAAATAGTTATGTTTTGGTTAAATAAACAATCCAGATATTTGTACATGACATTTTCAGTGATTTAAAACATATTCAAAAATACATAGCACTAGGACTGGGTGTGTCACTCAGTAGAGAAGTGGTTGTCTAGCATGCAAGAGACCCTGGGTTTGATCCCTAGCACCACAAAATAATAAAAAGTATGTATAGCCCTAAATCACTGTTGAAAATATTTCACCTTTATGTAAGTATTACAGATTTTTTTTACCATATCATACTGTAAAATAAAAGTATAAACATCAATTACTATTGTTGAACAATATACAGATAATGTATAATTTCTTTTGCTCAGATTTTGTTTCTAACCAGATTTCCATTTAATTTTTGACAATTTTCTCTTATATTTATTTTTGTTCTCTATTAACTTGATCACTTTCTTTATCAAGTGAATGGTCCTGACAAATAATTCTTTAAATGTGAGGTAAAATGAACCAGAGAGTTTTTTGTGGTTTATTAATGAAAATCTTTCCTCCTTGGGGAAGATAATCTTGCTCCCTATCCATTCACCTACTTCATGTCCTAAACAAAATGGGTTTACTTGGGAAGACAATAGCCAAGTGCACCTTTCACAGTATAAAATATGTAACTATTATAGGGATGATTATAAAGAGTCAATGCTATTTAATATAAGTATAGATACATTTTGCAACATATATTTTTAAATTGTGTATAAATTTTATATTTTAAGTTGCTTGGCATTTATTATTTAAGGAAATCTTATGCTATGTTGTAATACGAATTATGTATATCTTTTTAAGTTTGGATTACTTTTAAAATTTCTTTTGATATTTCTATTTTTTGGGGGGTGGGTATTGAGGATTGAACTCAGGGGCACGCAACCACTGAGCCGCATCCCCAGCCCTATTTTGTATTTTATTTAGAGACAGGGTCTCTTTGACTTGTTTAGAATCTCACTGTTTCTGTGGCTGGCTTTGAATTTGCAGTCCTCCTGCCTCAGCCTCCCGAGACAATGGGATTATAGGTTTGTGCCTCTGTACCTGGCTGAAATTTCTTAAAGTTAAAAAAATATATTTGAAAATAAAAAACAAAATTATATTGGTTATTTCTTCTAGTATTTAGACATAGCCTCACTTATTTAGTATATTTATCTTATTTTAAAAATTGGCTACCACTTCTAAAAACGATATGAAACAGAAATGTTTTGAATGCTGATTTTATGAGACATATACCATCTGTTGATGGTGTATGAAGACAATATTAATCATGTAATAACTAGAGCAGATGATCATAGTTAAGAAAAAATGAAAATCAATATTTGGGAACATTTAAAACCCAATACAAACAGCTGTTAAATCTTTTTAAGTTCTTCATTATTTCAGTACAAGGAATAGTGGCACTTGAGTTGAAAATGATTTTCAGTGCACTAACAATTTTAAGACACTTTAAGATATGATATAGAATTAACCCCTCAATAAGAAACAAATTTATTTTAAAAAGCAGGTAAAGGCAAATACTTTTGTAGGATAGAGTACAGTATAATAAAAACACATAAAAAAGATGAAATACCTGGTATATAGGAAATTGCAAACACATTTCTTCCAAATGATGCATGCTTAATCTCTCTCACAAATTCTTTGGTGTCAGTTTTAAAACACTGGATCCGGCCATTTTCCCTGTCTGCCACACACAACTGGCGCAAATGAGGCACAAGGGCCAAGCTGTGAGGAACTCTGAACTGGCCAGGTTTAGGACTGCTCCCTGAAGACGCTATGGGACAAAGGAAAGCCTCATATATACAATTTGTAAAATTATTCAAAGTCTGACTCTACAGTTTTGCAATTTTACAAATTCATGATAGGAAACATTAGATATCTGAAAATAGAAAAAAAAGTGAAGTGGTTTAAAAGTTTATTCCATAATGTCCCTTACTACAAATGTATTACAGCTTTTCTCTCCATTTGGATAAAGCTTTTTGGCAGAAGCATTCTTTCTCCCTTATAACACGTGTGGGAGAGAGAGAGAGAGAAAGAGAGAGATATGAAGCCAAATGGATGCATTCAGTAGACCTGTTTTCTTTGCTGTAGAGGAGAATTACATCCTAAAAAAACGTGAGAAGTGGCAAATGTCTGGTTCCTAGTGATAATGGCTAAAAATTACAATTAGAAATGAAGAGTAGTTTTGGTACCTTCTCCCCACTGTGTGATGAACTTTCCAGTTGGTGAAAACTGCACAATCCGGCTGTTGCAGTAACCATCTGACACATAGATGGCCCCAGTGCCTGGATCCACAGCCACATCAGTGGGCTGGCAGAAGTGATTTTGATCATTTCCTGGTTGCATGCTCCTTCCCAAGACTAAGAGAGGGCCTTCTTTACTGTTTGGATCCAGTTTGAATACCTTTTAAAACATGAGCAAGAGCTTTATCTACTTTAATGACGACCACTGAAACACACCCAAATTTCCACAAGCAATTAAGAGTATTAGCTCCCAGAGAATTACTTAAAATGAGGTACTTTTTATAACTGGACAGGACCCTAGAAATCACCTGCTGTGATTCCTTCATTGCAGAAATAGGCATATTGAGAGGAAGTGATTTGCTCAAGGCCATCCAGTAAATAAATAGTGAATAGAAACCAGTATGTGGAAAGGCTACTGTGCCCTCTCTGTGCTTCTTTCTTCTCTTTCCTTAGATAACATTACAATGATCTCTAGATGACAGCAATAAAGGTTTACTGATGAATGTTGCAGACTGTTGAGAGACTTCACTTAATGAATCATAGTGAAATCTGTGTTCTAGTCCTCCTCCCCACTAATTTTCCTATTTTTTTTTTTTTTTGCCACATGTATTATACTTAAACTTATCTTCTGGGGTGAAAGACCTTAAGATATTCTGTAACTGAAGTATAACTTTTCCAAAAAAGAACAAAAATATTTATTTTTTATTGATAAATGTGTATTTACAAGAGACCTTGCTTCCATTTATTGAAAATAAAGATGGTAAAACGTAAGTGATAGAAATAAAAATAAGAAATAGAAATAAAATTCAAGGATAGAGGAAATAAAATCAAATGTAGAAAGCCAAGGTGCTTCAAGGGCCCACAAAGATGGGCTTCTTAATGAAGCTCCACACTGGCCATAAACAATCTTCCAACCCAAGGGGGAAGAGTATCTTCATAATTTACATATTACCTTTTGCTTGCATGAAGTGCTAGAAAAAAAATTGAAGATGTGGATTGATATGGACTGAATGTGTGTGTCTCTCAAATCCATATGTTAAAATCCTAAGCCTCAATGTGATGATATTAGGAAATGGGCATTTTGGGAATCAATTAGGTCAAAAGGGTGAAGACCTGGTGAACAGGATTAGTGCCCTTGCTAGAAGAGACAAAGAGCTTGCTCTCACTCTCTCTTTCTACTATTTAAGGATACAATGACAAGTTGACAGTCTGTGACCCAGAAGAGGGCCCTTACCAGATCCCCACCATGCTGTCGCCCTGATCTCAGACTTTCAAATCTAGATCTGTGAGAAATATATTTCTGTTGTTTACAAGGCACCAAATCTTAGGTCCTCTGTAATAGCAAGCTAAACTGAGCAGAACACGGTTGATCCAATTCTTGTTTTAATGTTATTAAGTCACAGAAAAAGACCTAGATAACTTCAGACCTTTCCAGAATTTAACCCTGGTATCTTCTATTTGAATACCACTCAATGGGGAGATTACCTGATGGAGAGCCACATCTGTGACCCAGTAATTTCCATCTTTGTCTATACTCAAGCCATGTGGCAAGTAAAACCTGCAAAATAAAAATTACAGTCTTAATTATATATTTATTCTCTAAATATACATAAGAGTAGTTTGTAATTAATCCTTCTAATTAATCTATTAAAGCCATACACATTTATAAGTTAATAAATTTATATTATTATAGAAAATGAATTGTTAAAAGAACATAATAATAATGTCATAATATAGATTTCCTTGTGACAAAGCTTAAGCAGCATTTAATCAATCATATGAAAATCTATATAAACGAAGCTTATATGAGAAGTATAAATATTATACATTATGTTATATTAAATAACAATATCAAATTAAAAACAAGTTTTGATCATAAATATTAACATTTTAGAAATATGTATAAAAGAAATTTTCTGGAGAAATTTGATTTTCATAGAAATTTGATTTTCATGAACAGGTAAAATATACTGCAAAAATTTAATGTTAATATGAAATAGTAAAAATATGACTCTAATTTTTTAAAGAGTGCCCCAAAACAACAAAACACAAAGAAAACAACTTTCAGTAGGGCCATGATCATCCAGACCAAGTGAAGTGGTGAGCTAGAAAACCATTAATTTATTTAGCCAATCAATGTGGGTGACTTGAGTAAGAATTATACACTGATGTGGACAGAGGCCTGCAAGTTTAAGGAACATGAACAGAGTTAATCAGTACAAGAATAGTATGTTAAGGTTGTTCTGGTCAAAGGACATCTGACAATCTACAAACCTTATCTGTAGCTTCTAGCCTCCTGGTGTGGGAACCAGTTTCCGGCTCCCACCCTGGCCCATTCTTCCATGGGCCAAGATGGTAATACTCTGATCTCAACTAACTAACTGAACTAAATCACTGTTTTGGCTATAAGAAGTAAGGGCTATGATTTGCTTTGAACACTAACACCCCACTGCTGGCCAAGTTGATTTAGCAGCAGTTGTTCCACCTTCTCTCTTAATTCCTTTCTGGGATAAAGATGCCTCTGAGTAATGGATACAGCTCCAAAGAGACAGGCTCAAAGACAAAGTAGTACAGCTGGTATTAGAATTTGGCCCCTGATTCATCATCTGAGAATACTACAGAAAATTCTGAGTCTCATTATTACCATCTCCACAAGCAGCTGCATTCAAAGCAGTGGCTTGCTGCCTTTCAAAGAGCTGGCCTTCCCTGTGCCTAAGCAGATGGAGTCGAGTATAGTTCCTGAGGCTGCCAGGTTACAATGGTTGAGGAGACTCTAAGCAGGTGTCCCTTTCTTTGAATGACCATGAATATCAGCCAACATATTTTTGGCTGTCAAATGCCATCTAGGAATAAGACCAAATAATGAATGGCATTCAGAGCCAAATTACATATGCATGCTAAGGAAAGCTAAAAATGACATTTGTTTAGTCTTCACATTTAGATGAGAATAAAGCATTTTTTCTTATCACTGATTACTTGATGCATTTAGTATGTAAATTTTCTGTTAAAAAAGTTTCTTTTAGTATCAAATCGAGCTGACCAGCATGTGTATCAGTGACTTTAATCTATTCTTTTTTTAAAGTTTCAAATTGACACATTATCATTGTGAGTGTGTGTGTGTGTGTGTGTGTGTGTGTGTGTGTGTATGGCATACAATATGACATAATGATATATGTGTATAATGTAAAAGGATTAGCCAGGGGTGATGATGCACTCCTTGTATCTAAACTATTTGGGAGTTTGAGGTAGGAGGATCACAAATTCAAGGCCAGATAGTATAACTTACACCTTGTTTCAAAACAAAAAATAAGGACTGGGATATAGCTCAGTGGCACAGTACCCCTGGGTTCAATATCCAATAAATAATAATAATAATAATAATAATAATAATGTGCCATGATTATATCAAGGTAATTAACATATCCATCACCTCAAATACTTTTTGTGGGATAGTATTTGAAATTTATTCGTATCAATTTTAAAATGGGAAAAGGATATAAATACAGGTTTCCCAAAAGAGGAATTTTTGAAAGCTTCCCAGATGATTCTAATAATCAGTCAAGGTTTAGAACCACTTATTTAGAAAATAAAAGATGAACTTGCCCAATTAGTCTCCTACTTTCTTAAGGGGAGCTGTATAGCTGAATGAAGCTGGCTATCTGTGGACTGAGACCTCTAAAACTGTGAGCCCCCCAAAAAACTTTTTTAAGATTCAATGGAACATTTTATACAATGCATATAGTACAAGTGTTAGTAACAATATATGCCATTTAACTCACAGGTTTTTCCCACTGGAATGGAGTACTGCAGCATTATTTGGATCAATAACAAGAATGGTGTCTTCTTCAATTGGTCCAAGTCCTCTTTGTTGGTAAACAAACTTACTGTCAAAAGAGCTAAACAAAACACATTAGAATGAAAATAAACAACCAGAAACTCAAGTGACCTTTCACTTGAGATTCTCAAGAGACCCAAAGAAGGGCTGAGATGCAACTGACTTCATTCTTGTCTCTTGGGTTATGATATATACCATTAGCTATTTATGGTGGTCAATGGAGCTGTGGCATTGGCTGTATAGGGGAAATGTAGTCTCAGATCCTCCAAGCCTGAATCTGCATGTTCACAGAACCCTGGAAGACTTTAGGAAACACTCACTAAATATAAATTTTTAAAAGCTGTCCAAATTTTATAATTCAACAGATAATCTTTCAAATTGCAAAACAAAGTGTAACTTATTTTCTTTTTCTGTAATGATAATAACAGTAGGAGGGTAATGATAAAAGTATGTTATTATGCATGCTATAGGTACGTGTGAACACATTATAAGGATATCAACAGAATGTCAAAAATGTTTAAAAACGAAAACCAATTTATTTTTAAACAAAAATATGCTTAATAACAGAAAAAATTTTCCATATAACACAACAACTTTACTATGGAATAATTAACTAAAAAACTTAAGATGAATATGTGAATTTCTGCTTTTTAAGTCAGCACCTTTGTTATTATAAAATTTATGAATACACATGTTCACATATGTTTTAAATTTATATTTCTATCTAAATTGCTAGTAATATATTTTCTTCAATTGACAACTGTCATAGACATTATACTTATTTCAGTGCCTGTTTGAGAAATTACAGTAGTCTGTCTTTATTTTTATTTTTGTAGTTGTAGATGGACAGCACGCCTTAATTTTATTTGTTTTTTATATGGTGCTGAAGATTGAACCTAGTGCCTCACACATGCGAGGCAAGTGCTCTGCCACTGAGCTACAGCCCCAGTTCCTGTCTTTATTCTTGAGAGAAACCTTCCAAGACTCTAGTGGATGACTGAAACCAAACATAATACCAAGTCCTATATTTATTATGCTTTTCCCTGTACATACATATCTATGATAACATTTTTTATAAATTAGTCACAGTGAAAGATTAACAAAAATAACTAACAATAAAGTAAAATATAATAATATATTGCAAAAAAATGCCCAAATCACTACTGTGATGGTTTGGATGTGAAGTGTCCCCCAAAAGCTCATGTGTGAGACAATATAAGAAGTTTTAGAGGAAAAATGATTGGGTTGTGAGAGCCTTAACCCAATGAGTGAATTAATTCCCTGATGGAATTAACTGGTAACCAAATCAGGTAGGGTATGGCTGGAGGAGGTGGGTCCCTGGGAGAGACACTTTAGGGTATATATTTATATCTGGGAAGTTCTTAACTTCCTGATCATCATGTGAGCCACACTCTTCTGCCACACTCTTCTGCTATGATGTTCAGCCTCACCTAGAGTCCTGAGGAATGAAGCTGGCTATCTGTGGACTGAGACCTTTAAAATTGTGAGCCCCCAAATAAACTTTTCCTCCTCTAAAATTGTTCTTGTTGGGTCTTTTAGTTGCAGCATAGGAAAAAAAAAGCTAAATAAAACAACTACTCTTGAACTTTGGGGCCATTATTAAGTAAGAGAAGGGTTAGCTTAACACAAGCACATGATACCTGCATAGTAAGCCTGATAACCAAGACATATACGAGGTGACTATTGAAAGGTAGCAGATCTAGCATAGGTACAATGGAGAAAGGGATAATTCACATTCTGGGAAGGACAGAGGGAGAGCTCATCAGGCTCCTCAGAACACTGTATAATTTAAAATGATTAATTGTTTATTTCTGTAATCTCCTACATAATATTTTTGGATCACGGCTGACTATAAGTAACTGAAGCCATGAAAAAACAACAAATAAGAGAGAAAAACTGTATATGTCCATGGAAAGAATGACAAAGTTTTCTAATCCAAGCTTATGTAATATGAGGGTAAATGTATGAAACACCAAGAGAACAACTTATATTTTTAAAACAAAGTAATGTGTCATCACATAGACATGTATATAAACGTGTGTGTGTGTGTGTGTGTGTGTGTGTGTGTGTGTATTTCAGCCAGAGGAAGTCAATGGATGATCAATGCATATTTCTGTAAAATAGAAATTCCATTATAGTATTGGGAAATGCTGTGTGAAAAATTATTATTATTTTGTAGTTCCACCGAATAAACAAAATAACAATTTGAATAACATTGAATATTTACTGAGATATATTTGCAATTTGGGAAGGTGACAGACTGCTTACATTTGTCATATATCCATTGATTAGTAAGTTGATATTTTTATAGAACTTATGTGAAGTCCCAGTAGAAGAACAAAAATTTTGCAAATTACTTTCCCTTGCCATTAAAAATATTCATCACATCATTATCTGAGCTTCTTGACTATTACAGCCTTTTGTATATATCTTATTCCTGAAAGATAACAATAAGTCCCTGAAGTAGTTCTTATTAATGATGCATTCAATTGAACACAAAATATTGATTCAGCTTTGTCAACCTAAAACTTAAGTAAAACTGTTTACATATGCTATCATGTGCAGTTAAAACTACACAGCAGTATCTAAAAAATACATAAATTAATGAAATGGAAGTAGCACCACTAACAAAACAGATATAAGATGTTCATGGGACCATTATTACATTGAAATGTGTAATACTGTTGGATGTATAAGAATATACAAGGTATTACTAAATCATGAGAGACGGATTTAAGGGCAAACATGCAGTCACTCATGGTTGATACTATGAAAACCAAGAAATTAATATTATAATCTGAAGATATTTTCAATATTATTTTTTTACTTAAAATATCATAATTATTCATTAGGGAAACAAAAGTACTGGATTCAACCATAAATGATCTTTGTCTTTCAACTTGTCTGTGTTATTGGAAAACTAAATTTTGATACATCTAAACAGTATGCTCTAAGTTTCCCATCTATGCGTATGAAACAGGATGTAATAATCTCCTTATTCATTTTTTAAGGTTCAAGTTTTATATTCCTCATGATTCAGAAACATTTCAGTACTTGAAAGTCACCATAATTATATAAATAATGTGAAACTTATGCTTTAGGAGTTACTACGTCTCTTTTTTTTTTTAAGAAAATTTTTGAGATAACTGTGGATTCACATGCAGCTGTAAAAACTGACACAGAAATTTTCTCTGTATAATTTACCTAGTTTTCTCCAATGGTAGCATTTTGTAAAAGTGTATTAAATGTCACAATTAGGAGACTGCTACAGACAAAATCTACTGATGATATTTAGATTTCCCATTCTCCTTTTTATTTCCTAAAATTTCCATTTATTCTTACAGTTCATTTGCTTGAGCATGGAATATAATGGCACATTACTTTTCTACATTATCTAAAATTCAGTAACATGAGAAGTTAGCAAGTCTTTACAATCAAGTTTGTATGTAAGATAGTGTTCTAATTTACCACTGACAGATAATAATGGCAGCAGTCCTACAGTCTATTACATATCTTATAAGACTTCAGTATATAAGAACTCAGCACACCTAACTCTATATCTTCTCTCTACAGAGTGATGAACCTGATATATTTACTTGATCCTGGTTTTCTTCAAGAATGGATTGCAGTAACTTTGTAAGATAACTGCCCCCCGACAAAGCCATCTTGTTATTCATTTAAATATTCACCATTGGATCTAAATCTCTGGTCATTTTTTTTAATGTACAACATTCTTACAACTTTCTGATGGGGGAAAAGTAGAAAGAGCAGAAAGGAGATTTTTCCTCTCAGGAGCATTCATTGAACTTGTATAACTTAAACCATTTCTTATAGCTCTAGCTTATTTCTCTAGACACTCAAATATTTCACAATATAAATATTATTCACAGGCAGTCATGTAAGCTCAGAGTCATGGATCTGAAACATTGGTCTTGGCTTCCAAGAAAAAAATCTGTGTTAAGTAAGAAAGATAAATAATCCAGACCCACAGTGCTGTTCCAGTCAGGTCAAATGAAAATGTTGCAGCTGATGAATAGGTAAGTGAAGTACATCCTTTATCCATGGTACTGTTCTGCAGTATGTCAAATAATATGTCAAATAATTTATGGTTTGCTGTCACAAACACAATTTGTGTGTGGGCCTCTAAACTTACAATCTAGAGACTTCAAATTTCTATGAGTGGTAATAAACAGTAAAATTAGGTAATTTGAAGATTATCTATTTTTATTTCATTACCTACTTTTTGGTGATGTAACAGTAAATTATGAAACAGAAAGTGAAGTAACTGAAAAAAATAAGTAGCAAAACTACATAAGACAGTAAATAAGTCAGATATTGATCATCATAAATTGGACCAACAGAATATATCTACTTTTCAACTTATCAAGGTATGTATTATTTCTGGTGCCGGGGTTGTGGCTCAATGGCAGAGTGCTCACCTAGCACAAATGAGGCCTTGGGTTTAATGCTCAGGCCACATAAAAATAAATAAATAAAATAAAAGTATTCTGTTCATCTACAACTAAAAAATATTTTTACAAAAGGCTTATTCTTTTAGTACATATTATAATGTAACAACTAAGAATTTGGCCTTATTGTTTATTTCATTAGCTACCACAAAGTACACTCCTGCTATTAGTGTATAAAAAAAGAGCAATTTATGTATTTCTTAAGACTAGCCAATTTTCCATACCTTTATAATTACTTGTACATATTACTACTATGCTTCCCCTACATCTATCAAAGATCTCATTGATTATGCAAATTCTTGAATTTATTAATTGGGGACTCTAATTTATTAATTGAGAAATGTAATTACAATCCATCAAACCAAGAAGAAAAATAACAGAGGAAAGAAAACATAACAAAACAGAATTCTAAGATAAGATGCTCTACTTATATTAATAGCATTTTAAATATATTAATTTACTTTAGTAATAAAAATAGATAAGAAAATATAGAATTCTTAGGAAGAATGTAGCTGTAAAGGAGTTAACCACAACTCAAGAGGGCCCGACTGCTTCATTTGAAATCTTTGTTGACACCCTTTAACAGATGTCTATATGTTTAAACTGACAGCATCAAGGGACATTAAATCACTCAATTGATTGGGTGTCCAGTCCTAATCCTTTCACTGGGGATGGCTAGAGTTTCATGGAATGAACAGCTGCTCCCTCGTGTTACACAGGGCAAATAATAAAAGAAATGGACTTTTTTACTTAAATGAGAAATCTCTCTCTCTCTCTCTCTCTCTCTCTCTCTCTCTCTCTCTCTCTCTCACACACACACACACACACACACACACACACAGTCAAATAAAATAGTTTATAAACTCTTGTAATTCAAAGAACGCTAATCCTTGAACAGTTCACAAATGCAAGTCAGATTATAGAGCTGGATACACCGTTGCTATAGCAAACTGCCTATTTAATGTTCTAAAGCAGCTACCCCACATTATAAGTGGCAGAGAGGTCTTTATTTCAACCACATTTAACTTTTTACAGGATATAATAATACCCTTCACATTTCACACAGTGCCGGGAGCACTGATGATTTTTGTTTGCTTCTCTGAAAAAGCACTCAACTGAAAAGATTGAACTGAGGCCTATGGGCTGGAATTCATCTGTTCTTTATTTTAGCTGTTTGAATTCCCTATTAATGATTTTGCACATTAGCAGCTAATCAAACAGTTTAGATAAGGCTGAGAAGAAATGCACTGTTATATTCACACACACAAGAAGAGCTAGACTAAGGGGAAAACAAACCTCTGTGCCATCAATCAAAATTAAGGAATGCAAAATAAAAAGAATAGCAACGGAAGAAAGAATTGAAATATAATGTTATTATATAATATATAATGTAATTATATTAATTTAAGGAGCCAGGGAAAGAACCATAGGTTTTTATGTGAGAAAATAGGTGGGAATGTACGCTTGCTGTTAGGAAGCAAAGACATACCATACAAAGGCCAGAGATTAAGTGGAATATAACTTAATATTATGTTAAACACAGCTACTCCTGAGTATTTGCACTTGCAAAAAATCCTTGTGATGAGGAAGAGAGGAAGGCAGACAAAAACAAAACAAAACAAAACAAAACAAAAAACTATGACTATTTAGTGCCCTGATGAGTCTAAAACGTGAAACACTCCAAATTGCATTAAAGAGAACAAAGAAATAGGTCTGTGGCACCTGCTCTCTCTGATTTCTGTTCAGTCAGTAAGACCACTTGGTACAAGTTGCTTAACAAAGTGCAGTTTGTCATTCAAGAGTATGAGACAGTTTGAAAGCCCTCATGCCTTTTTTTTTTTTTGGTAAGGAAACTGAGAATCTTGGAGTTCAAATACCTTAATGTAGTCTCAAAGCTTGGAAACTGTAAACAAAATTCAAATCTAGGTCTCCTGTCTCTAAAAATAAGTGTTTTTTTTTTTTTTCTCTTACTAGGATTGGCTTTACTAGACTTGAAAAATCTCCCAGATTCTAATTCAATGCATATATACAGAAGAGATGGAAGAAGAGTCAAATAAGGAATTAGAGAAAGTGGCATAAAACTGAAAGAAATGGCTTGAGTAAAGTAAGAAATGGAAACATGAAAGAAAGGGGTGGAATATGTAAACTTTCTTTTTTTAGAACTCAGTCAGATGTGAAGATTCAAGGTGCCCTTCAGTCACTTTGAGTTCTGCTTTCTAGGCTTTTATTTTTTAAGGTGTGAGGGCTGGAGATGGAGCTCAGTGGTTGTGTACTTTCCTAGAGTATGTGAGGTCTTCTGGGTTTAATCCACAACATAAAAAAAAAAAAATTAAGGTGCTAAAGAATTGCAGATGGAGAAACAGAACCCCAGACAGATATCTTTTTAAGGATCCAGACAACAGGTGAGAAAAATCTTGAACTAATTTTTTTTTTCTCCAAGTTAGGAAGAAAACAGATTTATAAAACAACAGATTAAGGCAAATTTCCACAGAGAATTGATGAAGAGATGGTTTGTGACCACAATTCTCTATGAACAAAACTTGTAAAATCAACCATTCAGGTATTCATATTTTATAAACAACACTTATAAAGATATAAAAAACATGCTTATCAAACAGACAACACAGGGCTGAAAGAAATAGCTTAACCTCTGGTTAATCAGGATTAAAATAACATCTGTACAATTGAAAAAGTGCAATGCTAAATCTAATGAAGTAAAATATAATTAGAATAAAGTCTTGAATTTGATTTTTTAAAAACACCATATACATATAAATTTCTGCTAAAAATTTCAGCATAATTTTATGAAATAAAAATATCTGAGATTACATATTCAACATAAGGCAACATATATGAGATTAATACAATCATTTAAAATCAATCATTTAATACTAATATCTAGAATCCACACCAAAGAAAGAAATCACAGCATCACTGACCAGATAAATTATATGAGTTATTGGCCACTTCTAGACCACATTAAAGCCCTGAGAAGCCAAAGTGCCTTAGATGAAAGTAATCATATCAGCATGAACACTGGTTGAGGACCTGGGAAATATTAAGCATACAGAAGATACATGTTTCTTCAAAAATGCAAATATTTAACATGGAAAAAGGGGAACAAATCCATCTGAATTATTGCCATAAGGGTGAATTCAGAGTTAAGTTTAACACAATGAAGAACTTTATAACATCTGAATGGATCTCATAATTATATAACACCTAAAATTAGGGATAAGCCTCGTAGTTGTTAAATAGCTATGTAATGTGAGTTATGCATGGCACAACCCAGCCATAGCAGAGATACATATCCAAGTCTAGAGAATTTCTTGCCATCAAAATATTCAAGCATAGAACAAGTATTAAAGATGTTATAGAAAAAAATGTATGCATTAAGTGGGAGGCTGGAGATAACCCTCTGGTGGACATTTCCTGTTGAGGATCTCTGTGTGCACTGTACTGTTTTATGTTAATGAGACCTCAACCTTTGTTTGGCTGACCCAACATTCTTTGTTTGCCTTACTCTCAGCCCATTTACTCTAAATGGTACCGACTGTACTCTCAGGTTCAAGGAGAACAAGTCAGGCTAAGCCAAAGAGTGGATTTCATTTCTCCACTCACAAAAACTAGTTCAAGGATGGAAGAGATAAATCAGACCAAGGAATGCTATAAAGGCTCAACCTAGACTTTTTTGTTCCTCTATCAGGGATGTAGGCTCTCTTTACTTCAAGACTAGTGAAATAATGTGATGCTGAAGCTGTGAGGGGAAAGGAAGGACATTAATCAATCTGGAAATGGAGCCAACCAGGAGAAAATGAATTGAAAAATGGATCCTGGTGATGTTGCTAGGGCCACCACATTCCTTGAAGTTTTCATTATGCAAACAAAAAAACTTTCTTTTTCCCTAAACTAGTTTGTGTTGGGTTTTCTCTCTTACTGGTAACAGAATCTTAGGCAACTCAACTTCTAAGGTCCCTTCCAAACCCCTGCAAAGAAATGACAAATGAAATAAAGGACACAACTTTAAACACCCCCAAATCCATGGCAAGGCTCACAGTTTAGTTAAGTGGGTGTGTAATGTGGATTCCATTTGATACAACCCAACCACAGTAGAGATATAAGAAAGAAAGGACAAGGTGCAAGGCTTTGATTGCAGTCCTGATTTTAAGATAGAGTCCCAGGAACAGCTGTTACTGAGAGAAGTGCTACCAAGCCCCTGCTGAGAGGAATTTAATGATTAAAGAGCTGGAGCTGCCATGCTGCCCTAACATCAGGGCAGACAAGAGGCTCTTTAAAATTTCATTATTCCCTCCTGGCAATAGGCTTTTCCTACTTCTGCTAGAAGAAGCTCCTTAGAGTAGCCATATTGAAGTTAGGTCCATATGGGAGGAAAATGGAAATCAAATTGACAAGGAAGTGGCAATCATTTTTCAGGAGGTTAAGTGGTTTATTATTATTAATAATATTACTTCAGTTGCCATGCTCATTTAGCAAAGGTTAAGTAGAAGAATAAGAGCTGATCAGGGCTATCAGATAATAATGATGAGTAATAGTATTTATAAAGATAGTTGATGCAATGGTATCAAAGGAATTTGGGGTACTAAATATTAATTAGGGATTATTAACTCCGACCACTGTCTGATTCATAAAAAAAATGATCATCTCCTAAGAACTATGGGGTATAGAGTGCTTAGATTTGATTTAGAGCAAGCCATTATCTTATGAAATTTATAATTTTCTGAACTTAAGAAATAGAATAGGAAAGATTCTAAGAAAAATCAATAGTAGGATTTCTCACTACTCTGTCCAAACAGTATAGCAATAAGAATGTGATTTCCACCTAATCTTTAATTTACATTATCCCTCATTAGCACATCACATATTCTACTGGAAGGTGCTGTCTTCTTCTTCATACAATCCTTGGATTTTTAATGGAGAAGGAAAAATATGTACTCTAATTAATACAGAGTAACATATTTATACAGTTTTATAGATAGGTAGATAGGATGGTCTTGCATGACCAAACAACAGAGCCACATCTAATTTTTTTTTCTTTGAAGAAATACAAATTTATTTTCTTAAAGAAATAATTACAGAATAATCCACTTCCAATTCTCTTCATGAATAATAAAGCAGGGACTGGGTTGGAAGCAGAAATCTGAGGGTTGAAAAAGAATTTTTCTTAAAACTATGGATTACAAAGACAGCCAGAGGCCAACATGCAATACCAGAAACACAGAGAGAATGAGAGATAATGAATGTTCTTACATCTGACAGATAAAGATGAATTAGAAAGAAAAAACAGATTTAATGAATAAAATCAGCAGTTCACTATAAAGCATTGCATTTTCAATGGTACCCATTGGTTGATGCCATTTGCTAGGGTGAACACACCAGGGCTTTGGCAATGAAATGGAAATAAACAACTACATGATACTGGTTATCCAGATGAAAACTAGGTGCCAGGAAAAAATCAGTTCTTCAGATAGAACTGCCACATAAGCCACAGAAAATGTTCTTATATGGCTCTTTTTCATAGTTGTGTGTCATCTCCTACCCCAAGCTGGTCTTTATGGATCTCTCTTTCTATTGAACTATTCCAGCTTCTGCTGCTTACTTGGAATGAATATCTTGTTAAAAGGGAAACTTGGATTTTGTCCAATTTAGTTTTAGCCAGCTGAAACAGTATCAATGGGAGAAAATGATGCTGTAATTTTCTTGTCTGGTAAAACGTGTCTGGAAATCCATGCAGAAAATGTAGCAATATTCATTAAGAGTACAACACAGTGAATAGTGATAGTTTGCTTTTAAAAGCACTTGTTAAAATACCATTAGATGTTCAATAACAACTAAGATGATGTATGAATGGGAATTTTAAGTTTGGTTGTTTGCTTTGAACTCTGAAATAATCTCTTTTTCAGAATTCACTTCCAAGTGTGACAACTAGAAAGAACAATTAAATGGTAACAGTTACCAATCTGTTTTGAAATGATGCCCTATTCCATCTTCAAGTGCATAAAGAATACTGCATATATGTATATGTAGTAGAGTGAGTTTAATATAAATAAGTTTGATCAACATCTCTGAAAGTGGATAAAACTGAATTATACATGTAGATCATCAATATTCCAAATGAGACCCTGTGGTTTTAAGTATGAAAGGAGAAGAACTGTTAGATTTAATTAATAAGATATTTTAAATTTTACCTTCAAATGTAAACTTGTGGTGAAATAAATGAATAAGAAGAACTAAAATAACCTGTTAAATTTTGGAACAAAGTTTTCAAAATTCAATCAGGTGAATGTGCTTATTAATCTATTAAATGCAGTATCACCAATTGGTTAAGGGGGCCCACTTGAGTGAGATGTAAAGGACCTGAAGCCAGACTCTGCCATTTGCTAACGTGACACTGGGAAAATACTTGGTCTTTCTTCTGAAAAATGAGTGGTAACAGAGCCTCCCTGTTATAAGACAATTTATGTAAATATTTATAACACTGGAAGGCCAACAGTAAGCATTCAATAAGTGTTGGGCATTTTCAGTAAAAATCCCTCTAAAGAGATAGTAGAAGACAGAATGAAAGGACAACCCAGAGGAAAAAGCAGGAAAATAAGACAGCCTTCATTTTCTTTGGTGCTCATTAAAAGAACAAATTCCAGTAAAAAAATTAATCTACATCAAAATGTGAGGGCCAAGGTATTGACCATCTGCACACATGTGGTGGCCAAACTGCTCCAATCACAGTATCCAGGTTAATTGTTATGTGCACCATGGAATGATGGAAAGACAGCCCAATGCACTCAGACTCATTTTGTATTAGGACAGGAAATGTACCAGTAACCTTCCTTAGATGGTTGTTTATCATTATTAACTTCTTGGTAGTCTTGAAATGTTTTAGCAAGTACAGAATGGACTACTTTTAATATTTTCCCCTTGGGAAGAGGAGGTAATTTCAAGGAGGAGAAAGATTGGTACGACTTTCTTTCCATAAACTAGTAGGTGAGGCCATTCTGTTTTAAAAAATGCATAAGATTTCCTCTCTGGTAAGGAACACAGTCATACATTAAAAGAATAAAGATATAAATATATTTTTCTCATAAAAATCATGGACAGAATATGTAGGATTATGTGCAAATATAAAACATACATTTAACCATATTCCTGGATTTTAGAATTAGAGAATGAGGGGAAGAAATAATCAAAGATATACTTCAATACACTTAGAATACCATCATGTTGCATGTCATTTGTTAATAATGAATCCTGGAAAACTTATCACTAGTGACTAACATCAGATAAGGAGAGCCATCCAGTGTTTGCATGTCTCTAGATGGATGTACCAGACACATTTTGTATAGTGTTCCTCCCCCAGCCCCAAAATCAAAATGAAAAATCAACATAATAGTCTTCTCATCATCATTCTTACTTTAATAAAAATGATATACACCACTTTTCATTTTCATTTAAGCCGTGAAGGAAAAATATTACTTACTTTCCATCCCAGACATGGTCTCCTCTGTGGAAAATCACCAAGTTATTCTTAGAGTCCAGAGCCACCCCAGAAACCTGGCCTGGCAACAGAAAAACTCCAGGCCAATCCAGTGCCTCCTCTACATGGAAATCTAAAAGATAAATCCATACATTTAGAGTAAAAACAAAAACTGGGGTAACTTCACCAATATTCACAATGGGCATAAAAAGCTCATGCATTAGCATCACTAGATGCAAAGAAATTGTCAAGCCATGCTCTACATAAATCATACCACATGCACATGCTAAGTAGCTTCTTGTGCTATGAAATGTTACAAGTGCCTGTAAACTTGTCTTGAAGCTATTTGTGTGTTCTCTCTCTCTCTCTCTCTCTCTCTCTCTCTCTCTCTCTCTCTGATAGTAAGATGCCTGCCTGACAATTTGAAACTTCTACCTTCTTGATATGATTCTTTCTTTAAATTGGAAACTTTGGAAACTATTGCAATGATAGATATGGCATCGTTTTAATATAAATTGGTTAAACGTTGTAAAGAAATAGTAAGAATGGGCAGTAAGTCTGTCACTTTCTTCTCTCACTCTTCTCTCTTTTGAGTAAATTCTGTATGTTCAATATACAATAGCGCTCATAACAAACCATTCATTGATTATCCCTTGTATAGAGAACATATAAGATATGAATCTCATTTCTCCTAGTGTACCTATAAAAATGAGACACTCTTTCCCTTTCTGTAATTCATTGTTGCCCACCACAAGACAAAGGAAAAAACAAAACAAAACAAACAAAAAAGCATCGAGAGTGAATGATTTCCAAGTTATTTTCATTTCTGATCAGAAAACATTTATCCTCACAGAAGACCAGGGTTCATTTTTGTTAGTCCCTTTCCTAAACATACTCATAAATAAACCGGTACAAGGTACAGAGTTGGAAAACTAACTAAGGATATATAATTATGAAGGTTACTGAGAAAGCTATTGTATCAGTGCCAATATTTCTTTCCCTCTCAAATGCTTCAACAGAGATGATGAAAAATAGCAATTCTAGTCTCATTTCTCCTTCCCACTCTCTGAAGAATGTGGCAACATGTAGTGGAATCCTCAAAAATAGGTATTAAAATGACTGATGAAAGAAGGGAAGCTCGGGGCTTGTATGATCAGCTCCTGAAAACTTGAGAGGATGAAGAGGTGAGAATAAGAACTTTAAAAAAACAATTCTGCAAAATATATAAAAAGAAAAAGTTCCTTTTTACTCAAATCATTTTTATCTTTCACATTAAATTTTTCTGTAATATAAATTAACAAAACAGTATAATCAATAAAAAGAGTAGACCAATCTGCCAACAACCTTTGCTGAAGCATCTTTGACAAATATTTCCTAAGTGTGTTTTCTAAGTGTGTTTACTAGATTTCTGGAAACTATACTAGATTCTGGAAACATAAAGAAGTAAAATGTGTTTTTTTGGCTTTGACAAATATAAAGATATAATAGAGATATTTTAAAAAACAGGATGGGAATGTAATAGGATACAATAAGAACCAAATACTTTTGACACAATAGTGCAGGAAGACAGGCATCAGTCTACACTTCTGACTGAAGTTTGCTTGGGCTGGACTGGGGTGGGGTAAAGGTCTACTTGGGAGATCTCCCAGAGGAGCAATATTTGTGTGGGCACTAAAAGGTAAGGGGGTGGAGCTTGCTGAGTATAGAGAGGGCAGAGAATAGTCCACTCAGAACACAGGAGGATGTTTATGATTTCAGAATGTGTTTCAAGATGTTTAGAAAACTGGAGAGGAATCCTGTCTGTGCTTGGTGTTTTGGGGAGAGGAGGCAGGCAAGGGGCAGGATAAGCCAACTCTGAGATCTGCTTTGAAATCAGAGAAGAAAATTATTGCATTGTATACTACACAATGAGACATTTAACAATGAGAGTCTGTAGTTTTCAGCTGTTGTGTTTTGACCTATGCTATGATTATGCTTAAGGGATACTGCAAGTACATTATAAGTAGCATAAAGCACAGAGTTGTGGAACAATTTACTTTTGAAATACACCTGAGTTCACGAGGATGTCATTTTCATTCATGTGTATTATGATATGCCTTCTTGAGTTAAGAAGATGAGGCAGAGTTGGCACACCTGAACTGGTATATAACACGGGGCATAGCAGTGGATCTGAATGGAACTGTAGATGAATAGCATGAATTGTCTATCATGCTTGATTGTCAAAGCAGGAAAAAGGGTTGCAAACTGCTGCCACAGGCAATTGGGAACCACACAAAAGGTTTTAAAGCATGAGGTGGCATGATTAAAACTATATTTTTTTAAAGTTAACTCCAGAAATAAGGTCTAAGAATTATAATCAGAGACAACAAGATAGCTCAATGGATAGATACATCATTTCCCCAAGAAAATGATTTAAGTAGTTTGAAATTGCTTGAGATACAGGTTGTACTTTGTTCATTCTCAGCTTGGTTATAGTGTGACTATTTAGTTGCCACTCTGTTATACTCACTCCCCAACTGCAGAAACTTCTGTTGGTACTCCACATGATTCTCAAGGTTGGTGACAATATAGATACTTAATTACTTTTATGAGAGTCTCACATCCCAGAGCCATTACAACTAGGTAGAATTCATCCAAGGCGGGAATCACATCTCAGTGTTTGGTCAACAAATCTTGCACAGTGCTTGGCCACAGTATGGCCTAATACATGGACTAAACTGAGTCTATGCTCCAGTCTCTACCTGTTTATGTTGTGAACTAGTATTTACACACCCTTATTATCTTATAATTCACTTGTATGGCCACTATTCATTCCTAGAACAGAGCTGATGATAGTGTGAGGATACTGAATAAAAATGTGAATTGTTTAATTACTCTCATTTAATATCACAGAAACGTATCACAGCTCCTGGGACCTTTCTGTTCAGTGTTCCACCAAACAGTACTGGGTGCTAAGTACTCATGAAGGTGCAGAGAAACTAATTCTGAAGGAATATGCCAATGTCACCAAAAGTTCTTTGTTCTGGGACCAAAAATGGAATTCATAAAATATTGGAAGTAACATGTAAAGAACTTTAATATTGTTGTGAATTTTCAAACTATCAAACACCTCTTAACTGGTTAAGAGCTTGAAAAGTCTGCAAAAAAGCATTGACACATGGATTGTTTTGAGCCTAATCATACCTGTTATAAAAATATTGGTTTGTTACATAAAAGAATAATTTTTGGTTGAAAAATTTTCAGGGAGGAAAGGCAGTGTGAACACCTAGAACATATTCATTAAAATATCAACTTTTGATAGATTTTCAGTATGGCAAAGGTGATGTATAAGGAAACGTGTGAAGTCTAACACCATGAATAATCTGGTTGTTTTAGTATCAAATATATAGAAAAGTTATTGAATTGTATTTGACTTTATTTAAAATACTTTACATTTATTAAGATTACCTAGTTAAGAGTTTAAAATTTATAGAATATGGGTATCCTTATTTGCCAGAAATTCTAGATAGCTAAAGGAGAACCCAGTTCATGTTCTCCTCTGTGAATGTTGATCCAGGATGTTGATGCCTCAGGGTCACTGATTCTTTTTTATTTTCTTTTCTTTCTTTTCTTTCTTTTTTTTTTTTTTTTTGGTTAGGCAATTCAAGGTTATTACTTTTAAGATTAAATGATCATGAATTAAGTCTGTCATTTAAAAGAGTGGTATAAGTAGATGGAATTAATACAACTGTTTTTCCCTTCCCTGCTTGTCACTACTTGAGAATCACACAACACTATAACGGTATTGGAATCATCCTGTCATTTTCTCCTTTGATGGGAAGACAAGTTTAGCCTTGAGCCAGACTTCAGACCCCATCATCAAGAATGATTATTTAAAAATCTCCAATTAGGGCTGGGGATGTGGCTCAAGCGGTAGCGCGCTCGCCTGGCATGCGTGCGGCCCGGGTTCGATTCCCAGCACCACATACCAACAAAGATGTTGTGTCCGCCGAGAACTAAAAAAAAATAAATATTAAAAAAAAATTCTCTCTCTCTCTCTCTCCTCTCTCACTCTCTCTAAAAAAAAAAAAAAATCTCCAATTAAGTAAAATTTCAAATCCTTACTGAAAAAATTACACAATTTTTCCCCTATCCTTTACTTAACACTTTCAATCATGGAGAAATTAAAAATTCTAGTTTAGTTTCCCCTTAGACTTTAAGAAACAAGTCAAAACATGACTAAGTTAATTCTGTAGATTTACAGTTTTAACTTGGAAATTAAATACAAACTTCTTACATATGACCTTGGGCATCAAACACAGTCTCTTAAGTGTGAGCTACTTTAAATTCAGATGGTAAATGATAAGATTAATTAAAGCTTGATCACTTATATTTTAAAATCTGGTTTTAAAAATTTATTAGAAGAAACAATACTTTTTTTAAAAAATAAGAAATTTATATAATCTATTGATCTTAGTGGCTTTGATATAACTTCATTGTGATTTCTAAAAGATGAAAAAAAGTGAAAAAAATCCTGAGATTTTATTTATTTATTTTTTAAAATATCTTTATTTTATTTATTTCTATGTGGTGCTGAGGATCAAACCCAGGGCTTCACACATGGTAGGCAAGTGCTCTACCTCTGAGCCACAACCCCAGCCCCCTCCTGAGATTTTAAAATGGTGTCATTTTTCAACTGATATATAACAATTTTTATAACAAGTTTAGTTTTCCTATAAAAATTACTTATATTCATTATAAATAAAGGTAAATGTTTAGCTTCATATTATGTCATATATTTAGAAAAAATTACTACTGTGAGAAAAATTAAATATTACTATTAGAATTTCATCAATAAATCACTAAAAAATTGTACACTTTCCAAGAAAGATTAATGTTACTGATCAATGCTGCTTTCACATGAAATTATTAATAAGCATTTGAAAGGGCATTCATTTATCTGTGCTACATAAGGACTGGTAGAGATAGATGAAGTAAAAAATATATAATTCAAACCCAGAACTATGACAATTTCAATGAAGCATCTTTGACAAATATTTCCTAAGTGTGTTTTTTATAGGGCATTATACTAGAATTGGGAAACACAAAGAAATAAAATGTGTTTTTTGGCTTTGACAAATATAAAGATATAATAGAGATATTTTAAAAAAACAGGATGGGAATGTAATAGGATACAATAATAACAAAATACTTTTGACACAACAGTGCAGGAAGACAGGCATCAGTCTACACTTCTGACTGAAGTTTGCTTGGGCTGGACTGGGGTTAGGTGAAGGTCTATTTGGGAGGTCTCCCAGAGGAGCAATATTTGTGTGGGCACTAAAGGGTAAGGGGGTGGAGCTTGCTGAGTATAGAGAGGGCAGAGAATAGTCCACTCAGAACACAGGAGGATGTTTATGATTTCAGAATATGTTTCAAGATGTTTAGAAAACTGGAGAAGAATTCTGTTTGTGTTTGCTGGTTGGGGGAGAGGGGGCAGGCAAGGGGCAGAATAAGCCAACTCTGAGATTTAAGCCTAAGGAAAAAGAGCCTGAACATTCCAAGAATATTCCAAACAAACCCAAAATGTAGTGGTTGCTTTTCCTGCACTTGCCAATTTTCACTGAGTAAATAAAAGATGTTTTATTTTGATTAGGGATTGTTATTAATCAGAAGTGCCAGCAATAACCATAATTAAGTAGAACTATAGGAGAAATATTTATCCCGAAGACAAAAAGAAAACAAGAAATAATTATAATTTTAACTTAATGGGGAAGAAGTGAGAAAGAGAGGTGAGATTCAACCAGGGGCTCAAAAGCATTTGCAGAATTAAAGTTTCTTTCATTGTAAATGAAATTTTAATTTTGGTCAAATGGTTTGGCAATATTGACTGAGTAAGCATGATCAAAAGTCATCTACATCTATAGTTATTATAATTGTAAACAAAGATGATTAAATGAAAATTAAACTTCCTATGTATCTATTACCTATCTGTCTTTTCTGTACAGTTTATATTTTTGTGAGATGCAGAATAACAAAGTGACTAAAAAAAAGACTCAGGAGCCAGTCTGCCTTGTTTTGCTTCTTGGTTCCTTAAACTATGGAACTTGAGCACCTTTCTTTGCTTCGATTTCTTTCTATCTAAAAAAGGTTTATAAATAGAGTTGTGGGGGGGATTAAATGAGTTAATGAATCTAGAACACTTAGCTGGGTTCAAAGTAAGTGCTATGTAGTTGCAAGTTGTTACTTGCTTCCTCTCCAGAGATGAAAGTTCAACCAAGAAAATGCCTTACTTTATCCTAGGAATTCTGTGAGACTTGCCCAGTAGTAAACATATGACTGAGAATGAGATAAGAATGGTCTTGAAAATAAATGAGTTGTTCATAGGAATTAATGAAAAAGCTCAATGTATCATAAGAGAAGACCTTCTGAGTGAATCCTCTTTCCTGATCAGAAGTGTCACAAATGCAATGTAGTTTAACATCCAAAAGTTAGCAGTATATGCTGAATCAGTCTTTTATAGTTAATAAACAGTAGTGCAATAAAACCTTCCTGCTAGAATAGCTATATCTAGTTTTTCATTGTTTGTTTAATAAGCCCAGTTTCCAGAAGGCAACTAGTAGAAAGACAGCTAAGATTTTATTTCTATTCAATCAATTCTATCTCAAAGTAGATATTAAACTAATAATGGCAGTAATTAAACTACATGAAGGATAAAAAGGAATGCATTTGTTGCCCAGATAACCAAATTGAATATTTCTACACTGTACATCATATACGACACGCAAACACCAAGATAGATCAATGTGAGTGATGAGAGATGGGAAGAGCCACAAACTTCCATCATGATAGAACACTGCCAAACACTTTCGTAAATTACTAAAGTGTGAAATTTTGCAGCTTTCCTATACCCTGCAAGAGAAATATCGTTTACAAATGCTACTTAAGATAAAGTAATTAATATTTATACTTTGGTATTTAATTTTTGGATCTCAATTCAACATGACATTAAGGTAGCAATAATCATCATAAGTATTATTAAAGTGTCATAACATGTTATAAATGTTTTTTATTTTTCACTGTTAGGAAAACTTTCCATATATGTTCATCTGAACCCCACTCAAAACCTATGAGAATTGTGCTGTTATAACCCTCATTTTGTAGTTGGAAAACCTAAAGATTAGAGAATGAAGCAAAAAACAAAACTTGCTAAGGGCCCACACAGTAAATGGTATAGCTTGAATTCAAAGCTGGTAGAGAGCCTGGAGTCTACTACATTCATTACACTACCTCCTTGAAGTGGGTTCCAAATTTTATCTTGGTCAAATGGAGAATTGGTTGGGGATACGCTGCATTGTTTGTGGATATTTGTACTCTTAGGGACACAATGAAAACATGTTGTGCAAAACTGGAAACTGTCTCTCCACTGTGCTCATTATGAAGCTTGGTGCTCAATGATATTCAACCCTAAATCATGTGGAGAACCCAACATTAAAGGCAGATGCCAGGATATGGAAGCAAGTAGAATCCTGATCAAACTAAAGGTTCACAAAATGGCACTGTTTTTGAAACTCTCATGTATTTCTGGGCCTACCATACAGAATCATACATAGAGTTTTGAGCTGATCCATTAATTGCGTCTCTGAACTGTAAGTTAGTCAGCTGGATAAGATATCATATTGCAGTTCCAACTGGTGAACCAGTCAATGAAATCTAAAGTGCCATTGCTAAAACACCTTTGGGACTGTGCTGGTTCCAAGAACTGGGGACATAGAATTGGGCCCTAAGTGGAAGCTTCCAGTTTTTAAGCAGTGAGGATCCAGAACTCCCAGGAAGTATATCTGCACTGAGGAATCAAGTTCAATTCTACTGAATTATAAGGAATTAGAAAGTGCACATTGGAATTCATAAAGTCCAATTTTAAATTCAGACTTGTGACCTCATTCAAATAAGTCAATGTCTAATAATATATTTCATGATATCTGAAATTACTATGAGCTATAATAATATCAAGCCACACAATAGTCTTATATTTTTGTCAATAAAATTTCATATAAAAAGTTACTTTCCTCTTTTCAGTTCACACAATTCCTTATAGAAAATTAGGCACTCAGAGAGAGAAAAAATTCTTCCAGACCTTTAGGGTCCATTCTCAGCTTTGCCTAGAGTATAAAGAAAAGGCATGAGGAAAAGGATGAAAGATTATTCATCAAACTTATTCCCCTTGCCCATACCCTCAGGAATACACATGAATTAGACTACCTATATATATTCTTAGGGCTTTACATGTGAATAACTTCCTGCATTTTTATTTTGCAAAATGGAAGGGTCAGCTTTCCTTTGGCTTACCCAAAGGAGTGACACAACGTCAAAGGAAAACTTAGATATTGCATTGTGCAATAATAAACAGTGAAAGCAAATTAAGAAAAAGTGTTAGGCTAACTAACTGTGAATTTTGATATATTTACTTTATTTATTTATTTATATTTGGTGCTGAGAATCAAACCCAGTGCCTCACACATGCTAGGCAAGCACTCTACAATTGAGCCACAACCCCAGCCCTACAGTTTGCTTTTTTGCATTTAATTTTTAAAAACTTTTGTAATTAGTGAAATAACATTAAATAAGTCATTTCAGAAAAGAAACACATGTACATTTTCTTTACAAAGTTAGGATTTTTGCTATGATTTTGATTCATTAAAATCAGATTCATACATATATGATAAAAGGCAACTAAATCCTGGAGAAACATTTTCTCCCAAGCACCTCTATGTGTTTAACCTGGAAGATACAGGAGATTTGGCATTTTTTTTTCTTAGAAAGCAGGTTTCAAGTTTTAGAAAAAATATGCCCTATGTCAACTTCTGATTTTATACTGATACTAGTGATGCTTATGAATATCCATGATATCATTTCAAACCCAAAAGTAATAAAGACAAGTCATGGAAAAAAGTGTGCTACAACTATAGTGTTTCACACATGAACAGAATCCTATTCTCACAAAGAAGCCTTTTTTGCCTTTTATATTTCCGTATTGTTTGGGTTAAAAATTCACTATGTTTAATATAGATCAGACAATCCTGTGTTTATGGAATGGGCACTGCATGATACACTGCACATCTTAACACTGAACCTTACAGGTGCCATCACAGGTGCCAATTCAGTTGTCATCTAAATTTTACTTAAAGACCTTAGGTGATTCTCAGGCAAGGGGGTCCAGGGACCATCTCTTGAGACACAGTTTTATTAGACAAATTTAGGATAAGTTAGAGCAGGGCTGAACCTGTTTAAATGTGAAGTTAAAAGTCCAAGTTCCAGTTAACATCTCAGAAAAACCATTAGACGCATCCCACAGGACAATGCTTGAAACTTCCATGTGAGCAAAAGGCCCTGTATGCTAATTTTTTTCAATTATAAATAAAAATCAGCTGGGTGTTGAATAATTTATGGCTTCCTGCAAAGCTGAATTTGAAAACATCAAGCTGGCAGCCAGTGCCATTTCAGCCCACGCATGGACAGCTGCCATACATGCATATCCGTTACTTTTTTGGAGATTATCTCCACATGCTGTATTATCTGGCTTTCCACATTAGCAGGTAACATGAAACACAATCAATATCACAGAGGCCACAATACAATTAAAGACAAAGATGAGGCATCTACAGCTCACCCGTACAGAAACCTGAAGGGAATAAGGTATTGTCTTCTAATTATGGAAGCCAATCTTGGTTAGAAATAAAGATAAATCTGATAGTTATTGACTTACTGGAGGTCCCTTCAGAAATAAATATGCAATTAAAATAGCAACTGATAATGGAACTTGAGAAATCAAAGTCACAAAATGGTTACATTTTATAAGTCAGTTGGACTAGAATGTTGAAAGTATAAGATTCCTTTGAGGGAAATTTAATTACTGTTAAAGAAGATAGTGTATAAGCATCGAATACACTGGGACTTACATGTAAGGTTTTGAATTTTCAATTTCTTTCCATTGAGCAAAATGGAAAATGTTGATTTGTTACCCTGAATTTCATATGCCTCCATCCCCCAAATGATCCAACTATTTTTGGTCCTTATAGCTCTGGTTCACCTATGGAACAGACACTGAATTCATGTAGTATTGGAACATTCTCCACTTCAAAAAAGAACTCATCAACAAAGGTAGTATCTGATATCTTAAATCTGAGTAATATTTTCTCTAAAAAGTCTTTTTCATTGATGATTTTTCACCCATACATTTTTATTCCCTTCAGATTTTGCTAATGTGGATTGTAGCATTTTACACTTAAAAAAAAATAAAATAAAACCCTAAACGCACCTCCTGTGTGTTCTGGTTCCCGGGTACTTTCACCAGAAAGGGGCTGCTGTAATGAGAAAGCTCTGCTCTCTGCTGGCCTCAAGTTAGATTCTAGTCTGTGGAATTTGTGAATTCTGTCTCTGACAAGAACAGAATTGCCCCTTTCCTCATGTTCTGCACCCTCTCTGGCATCAGACCGACCAAGATCCTTTTTTTGGACTACGTTTGCAATCTCAGCTACCAGGTCTGATTCTGATTCTGCCTTTTCTGTAGGATTATATTTGTGCACATGAACAACATCTTCCCTTTCTCCTAGCAGCTTGGAAAGCAGTGAATAGAAATCACCTGTGGAAAAGAGAAGAGATAAAGAGGTGGAGGGTTGATGAGATTGTAAAATTTACAAAATTTGGTGCCTTAAAAATATCAACTCTTGATTCTTCATAGTGAGAGACAAGGTTGCTTTCAACAAGTATAGGAAAAAGAAAACAAAGAATTACTCAGTGGAAGAATAATATACCTTCACATTTCAATTACCTTCTACTTCTTTCTGTCAAGAATACACATATTATGCCTATTGACATATTAGTCAAAACAAAATAGTGCACATGTGATTTCATGGTACAATTCAATCAACAGCTTTCACAGTATAGTTTAATTGATATGAAAGTTAAGAGTTCCTCAGATTTGTAAAATAAAATACCAACAGCTATGTTAGAGAAACGATATCTTTACAGGCAAACCCTGTGAAGGTTTTTTTTTTTAATTCTATTAAAGTTTAAGCTATCAGAAAGGATTATATATGTTGTTTTCCAAGAAGATCCTGTAAAATACAACAAAATATCACATATGTGTTCATTTGGCACTTGGTATACCAGTTTTATCACTATTTTGTTAGTAATGCTACTGCAAATCATTCCACTTGTTTCCTCTAAATAAAAAATGAGAGAATAATTTTGTAAGCAAAGAACAGTTTGAAGTTAGTTTGAAACAAAGGAGAATATGTTAACAAACTAAAACCATTAGAATAATTTGCCACTAAGTGTGTTTTATACTTTCCTACATAGATAGTAAGGAAGGAACTTAAAAATAATAATCCAATTCCCCCACAACAATTATTTATCAAATATGGTCACAGATAGAAAAATGTCTACAGAAAGTTCTTGAATCATTTTAACCTTCATCATTTACATCTATAGCTTTAAATCTGTGTTGAATGGGAAACATGAAATCATTCTATGGTAACCCCCAGTTCTTCCTGTCCTTACCCTCACCCTGAATTAATTACTGCTAATGAAGAAATTACTTGTGATTATAAAATCCTATTGCCTACATTTTAATTACATTAATAGCACCAAAATATAACATTTATAAAACCTGTTTTGTGGATATTTGGAAATAAAAATGGTGACTGGTTTAGCCATGATACATTCCACCAAAGAATATATTAAGAAATTGGTACAAGGGAATATGAAGTCTTTCCAAAATGTTTTTTTATAAATTCTGTAAGGTATACATATAGTCATACTTATTCCAAGTAGGTTTTCAGTTCTTGCCCATGAAATCAGCTTGTCCCAGGTGAAATATTCAATCAGAAAATAATTACCAACTAATAAGGGTAATTTCTGTAAAATGAACAAAGCAAATTATAACTCAACCAAACTGGTTAGGCCACAGGTGGCATCCTGCCTCTCAGAAGAAAAATTAATCCATTACTGCTAAATTCTCCTGCCCCACATGCTAAATATAAACAGTTTAATACACTTGTACAATAAGACATTTTATATAGAAAATAAGACACAAGGTAATTTCAGGGAGAGATTTTTTTAAAAAAAAAAACATAGTTTAAAAACTTGATTAATGTCGCGGGGCTAATACTGATGCCAGAATACAGGTTCAGAATTTGCAGTCCTTCGGCTTTGTTAGGAAATGTTGTAACAGTGGTGATAAAATACTAAATGCAGATCACTCCAGTTTCTTCAAAATTGTCATTACAATTATCACTGGGTTAAGAAAGCAAACACGGTTAAAACAATGTAATGATCTTGGCTGCAATGCAAGTTGCACTGAGCTTATGAGAGCATAGCTCCGAGCAGAATTTCTATAAATACCTCTTTACATAGGAGAAAGGCCACTAGATGGCTATCTCTTAATTCTCATATACAAGATAGAAAATTGCTTTATTTATTAATTTTATTTTTTACCCCTTTTTAGGTTTATCAGCTAGATGGGCAGATAAAATACTGAAATGTTAACCATTTTTTCTTAAGTATATTAAGATCTTTATTTAAGAAACACCTCTGAGGAATACAATGGATGGAGCAAAGCATGAACTAAGGAGGTTGGGTGACTGATCTCTGTACCATCTCTCAACTTTTTCTGTCTTTTCAGGTTATACTCCAGCTATCTTGGAATTCTACTTCCTTTAATGTCAACTTTGTTTCTTCTTCCTGGATAACATGCTGCCACTCATCAACTAGCTCCTCAACCTTCAGTTCTTGGGAGCCATTTAGCCACTTATATCCAAAACACCTTCCTGATAATTCAAATTAGGGGTGTCTGCTGTGTGTACATAGAGTACTCAGGTCTTTCCCTGTACCCTTTTATTTTTGGTACCAGGGATTGAATTTAGATGCACTCCACCACTAAGCCACATCCCCAACCCTATTTTGTATTTTATTTAGAGACAGGGTCTCATTGAGTTGCTTAGCACCTTGCTTTTGCTGAGTGAGGCTAGCTTTGAACTAATGTTCCCCGAGGAGCTGGGATTATAGGCGTGCATCACCACTCCCAACTTTTCCCTGTACTCTTAACTGTCCCCTGCTAGTCTATATTTCATACTTGTGAAACCCTACTTAGTAGTTACTCTGTACCTTTAAATAAATTTCTTAACCTCAAATATAATAACTATATTTGAGATTTGTTTTGTGGATTTAAAGGTAGTTAATGTAAAATACCTAGTCCTGGGCATACCGTAATAAAGCAGGTACCACTAATTGTAGCTTCTTTGATTATTAATTAAAAAGACAAACTTTAGTTTCAACATGTATCTGCTGCAAACTATGGCTTATATAAAATTTTAAAGTCAGTACCTATTTCCTAGTCAAATATTGGGATATTCTTTTTTTGTTTCTTTGTTTTTCTCTACTGAACTTTATTTTATTTTTTGGTATTTTTCCTTTTAAAAATTAGTTCTTTTTTGTTATATATAATAATAGGATTCATCTTGACATCATTATAAAAGCATGGATAAAATGTGTTCTAATATAGTCCTCAGTACTTCTCTTTTTCTCCCCATCTCCCTCCCCCTGTTCCCTCTCTATATGCTACTGATCTTTCTGTTATTGTATTATAGTTTTTAAAATTAGTATCTTGCGTATCTACATGATGATGAAATTCACTGTGGTAAATTCATGTGTGTACATAGGAAAGTTATAAATAGGCAAAAAGAAAAAAAACTTCTTTTTAAAATTTATAGCACTCTATTTTCTCAACAGGTCAGTATGGCTGCTATAGTTATTTGCTTCTTGACTTTGCCTAAGGAGCCATTGTATCTGTACTTTTTTCATCTATTACAGAGAAGGAACTATTCCTACTATAGTGTTCTGGATGCCAGCCCTGCCCCCACACCCTAGTCTTTCCTATGTGCTCTCTTTTCTTTTCTAATACAACTTCTCTGCCTCACTTGCCTCACAGACTATAAACACACTCACTTAAGGCTTATCTTGAGTGATGTGGAGGTGGGGAGAGATCCTCTCATGATATAACATATCTTTCAAACTCTTCCATCTTGCCATTTCCATTACAAATTCCAGCACTGTACGAAAAACCTTTCTGTGATAATGAAAATATTCTATGTCTGCCCTTCCAATATTATAGCCACCAGCTACAGGGGGTTACTGAGTATTTGTAATGTGGCTAGTGTAACTGAGGAAATTCTAAATTTTCTTACTTTTAATTAATTTAAACCTCCATGCATGGCCAGTGTCTACTATACTGGAGAGTGAAGGGGGGCTTTTTGTTTTCCTTGTCCTCACATCCTCTTCCCTCCTTAAATAAAGACATTTGCTTTTATTTCCTTCTTCACCACTATATGGTTTCTTCATGAATGGATCAAGAGATCCACTCAGGTTGCCAAGTTTCAGCCCAGACTCAGCAACTGCCAAAGCCAAAAGACTCATCACCTCGGCCAACTGGAGACATGGAGGATGGATGAGTCTCCATCAGAAACTCCCCTTCCACAGTGTTCTCTCTCTCTCTCTCTCTCTCTGGACACAATATCTTTATTTTATTTTTGTGGTGCAGAGGATTGAATCCAGTGTCATACATATGCCAGGTGAGCGCTCTATCACTGAGTCACGATCCCAGCCCCTTCCACAGTGTTCTTTACAGAGCTCTACCAGCTATCTTTCTTCCTGTTTTTCTTTTGCCTATCAAAGGAAAAGGTTGGCATTGCATAACATCTATTTTTAGCATATTTCCCCTCCTGGCTACAGTTTCTTTTTACTAAGTAATCCCAGTCACTCACAAGGCTTAAACTACCACCTCCAGGCAAATGGTGTCAAAATCTGGTGTTCTTCTAACACCAAACTGTTACATAAAACTTCTGAAAATTTCCACTTGCATGTCTATTTCACAGGCATATGAATTTATTATGTATACAATTGAGTTCTTTATCTTCTCTCCATATTTTTTTTAAACATAGTATCTCTCCCAGTTGACAATACTGTGTTTTGAGCTGATCAATCCAAAAAACTGGATCTGGCCTCTTTCATCAGTGAATCACAAAGTCTAAATTATGCTGACTTGTCAACATGATATTTTCTTTCCCTACCAACTGTACTCCCTTGGAATTCTTATTATTCTTCAACTGACATACTGAAAGGCTGGTCTCCTTCCTCAGAACAGGTTTCCAGTCTGATTTAGAAAGTTAAAACCTTCTGGAATGATATAAAAGCTGCTTTAACCAGGCATGGTAGTGCACACCTTGTAATCCTAGTCACTCAGAAGACTGAGGCAGGGGGTTTGCAAGTTCCAACCCAGACTCAGCAACCTGGTGAGATCCTGTCTTAAAACAAAAAATAAGAAAAGCTGGGGATATAGCTCAGAGGTAGATCACCGTGGGTTTTGTCCCTAGTACCATAAACAAGCCAAGACAAAGCAAAACAAAAACAGATGCTATGGAACTAACTTGTGATTGATGGCACCTTACTTTTTCTGATTCTCCTGGGTTCTATTCCACAGATAGTTTTTCCTCAGCTCTGTCAACGTATGTTTTTCTCGATGGTTATCCCTAATTCTGAGACCCACTGCTAAGGCAACCATATAATGTATTTTCCAAACTGGAACACTTGTGAAAAGGGAAGGGTGTTATTCATATTTATACAAAGAATAAAATGGGACAGTGCTAGGAAAACTTTGGAGTTTCTTACCACACCTATTATTGACAAAAATAACATATAAAAAGTACTTTATAGACCAAGGAGTGGGATAGCTGGGTCAAATGGTGGTTCCATTCCAAGTTTTCTAAGGAATTTCCATACGACTTTACAGATTGGTTGCACCAATTTACAGTCCCACTAGCAATGTACGAGTGTGCCTTTTCTCCCACATCCTCACCAACATTTATTGTTGTCTGTATTCTTGATAGCAGCCATTCTGACTGATGTGAGATGAAATCTTAGAGTAGTTCTGATTTGCATTTCTCTAATTACTAGCGATGTTGAACATTTTTTCATATATTTGTTGATCGAACGGATATCTTCTTCTGAGAAGTGTCTGTTCAGCTCTTTAGCTCATTTATTGATTGGGTTGTTTGTTTTCTTGGCATCCACAGGACTTAAAATCAGCATACTTTAGTAACGCAGCCACATCAATGTTCACAGCAGCTCAGTTCTTGACTCATTTTAATCTTCATCAAAACTGTGGAAGCAACCTAGATGCCCTTCAATAGATGAATGGATGAAGAAACTGTGGTATATGTGGTATATTACTCAGCATTAAAATAGAATAAAATTATGGGATTTTCAGGTAAATGGATGGAGTTGGAGAATACGATGCTAAACAAAGTAAGCCAATCCCAAAAAAACAAAGGCTGAATGTTGTCTCTGATAAGTGGATGCTGATCCATAATGGGGAGAGGTGAGGCAAGAGAAAAATTGAGGAACTTTGATTGGGCAAAGGGGAGAGAGGGTGCATGGGGGCAGGAAAGATGGTAGAATGAAATGGACATCATTACCCTAAGTACATGTATTACTAATTTTTTAATGGTGTGATGCTACATTGTGTACCACCATAGAAATGTAAAGTTGTGCTTCAATTGTGTATAATGAATCAAAATTTATTATGCTGTCATATATACCTAATTAAAATAAATAAATAAATAAATAAATAAAATATTTTAAAAAGTACTTTGTAAACTATGTACAATAATAATAGCACCTAATATTTTTTAGAGCTAGTAAACTCAGTCACTTTGCTAAGTAATTTATGCAATTTAATTTCTATGAAATAGTTATTATTATTGTCCTCATTTTAGATGAGGAAACAAAAGGCATAGTACTAATCTGCACAACCAGTAAGAAGAAGTTAAAAGAGACTGGTTGACAGTTGACTTCTAATTGAGTTTGAACTCAAGGGTTCACATGTTTAATCCCCAATGTGAGGTATTTAGAGGGTGGAAACATATTCTGACTATTGTGTTTGGAGGAAGAGCTTTTGGAAGTGATTAAGACTGGATGAGGTCATAAAGTGTGATCCACCATGACTGGATACTGCTGGTTTTATGAAAAGAGAGAGAGAGAGAGACAGACAGAAAGACAGACACACCAGAAGAAGTACATGTGTGTGCTCCATTTCTTTTACCATGTGATGTTCTATACTGTGGGACTATACCATCTGGAAAGCCATCACTGGATGTGGGTCCTAGGCCTTCAGAAGTGTGAACTTATTTGAATAATTTTTTTTTCTTTGTAAAGTTATCCTTCCACAGGTATTTTGTTATAGTAATGAAAACTGACAAATAAACCTTCTAAAACTGGTCAATGTAGTGAATCTAGAATTTTCTCTCTTTCCTGTGCTGACCATTAAACTTTTTCATATGAATTCACCTATTATCTGGCAATCTTACTCATTTTTTTTTTAACTTTTCAAATTAATTTTCTACTGAGTTCAGGAGCTGGATTTATTCTTTAACTGAATACTTGTTCTAACTGTCCATACCATAACATGAGAATCTTGTAAACTCGTTAAATACATATACATCATAGCATTCTGCACACAAATTGGCTTAAAGAATAGACTAATAGCCAGGTACAGTGGTGCACCCCTGTAATCCCAGAGGCTTGGGAAGCCAGCTTCCACAATTTAGCAAGGCCCAGAGCAACTCAGTGAGACCCTATCTGTAAGTAAAATATTAAAAAAATGTTTGGGGATGTGGCTCATTGGTTAAGCACCTTGGGTTCAATCCCTGGTAGTGCTGCTGCTACTACTACTACTACTACTACTACTGATTAGTTTTCATGGATACAAGAAGTAGTAAAGCCAGACATGGTGGCATTCACTTGCAGTCCCAGTTATTTAGAAAGCTGCAGCAGGGGGAGAGCAAGTTCAAGGCTTGCCTGGGCAACTTAGTTAGATTCTGTCTCAAAATAAAAAATTTAAAAAGGATTTGGGATATAGCTCAGAAGCAGAATGCTCCTAGATTTAATTTCTCATACTACCTCTCCACCAAAGAAAAAGATTAAAAAAAATTTAGAAAATTTTTTTGTTCTTTTCAGTAGTTTTTACTTTCAATTGTTAAGACACTTTACATCTATGATCAAATTCTATACAATGTTCTAAACAGTTTTTATACATTTAAATTACCTCTGGGAATGTATAAATCACAGGATATGAAAGCAATAAAAACCTCTCATTTCTTATTCACTGTCGTATTCCCAATGATTAGTACTGTTTCTATCGTAGTAGATATTTTAGTGATTCTAGAAAGAAAAATAACTTGTTAAAAATATCACCCTTTGTTTCTGTATCAGTAGATAAATTTTTTCCTTGATGATTTTATACTGCAGTGAATTCCCATTTATTTTCCCCAACCATTCCTTCACGCTTGATTCTTATCTTATGAAAGGCAGAAATGCCCCTGGTCTTTTAAGTAACTTGACTGAGTAGGTTTGGTATTTGTAAAACACAATTGCAGTGGCAGCTACTGTGTTGAGAAAAGGAGAATGCAGGCACAACCAACTAAACTCTAGTCTGTGAGCCGTGTGCTTGCATCAAACACCTTATGGCCCAAAGCACATTTTTTATTTAGCAAGGAACATTCACTGTTCCCTCCTCCCAACATGGGAATTTCACTGGTTTTATTTCACAACCATGATGAGAATTAACCAAATGGAAACATAATATTGAAAACCTGTCCTATGAGTTTTTTTTTTAATAAAATAAAACGCTTTAAAATTACTGGATGAGAAAAAAAATTATCTCTTACTTTTGGACAGCATAAATTCTTTTTTAAAAATTTTTTTTAGTTTTCAATGGACCTTTATTTAATTTATTTATATGCAGTGTTGAGAGTCAAACCCAGTGCCTCACACATGCTAGGCAAGTGCTCTACCACTGAGCCACTATCCCAGCCCCCATGGACAATATAAATTCTTAATTGTGGTGCTGTTTTACTTTTAAAAATGAGTAATACTATCTTCATAACTTTCCAGAATATAAATTCTAATTCTCACATAAATAACTAGTACTTCATTGCCCAAAACAAACAGCTCTTAACACTGCTCTATGATTTCTATGATACATAGAGAGTAAATAGGATGCTCGTGAGCCATTTAACCACTGACAAAACATGCCAAGTAACCAAGCTAATGAGCTTAGAACCATGCAACCCAACTGATTAATGAGAGGGATGTGAGGAATGGAAAAATAAAAGCATCCCATTTTAAATTTTAATACTTTGGTCTATGACTCAGTCACGACTGATTTTCCCTTCTGGGTAAAGCCAATTTGGTTTATTGATTGTTTACTTATTAGTTGTTATTACCACATTTATTCTCAAGCCTTAAAGAAACAAAACACATCATCATCATGCCTAGCTCAAGGATCACAAATGAAGTCAACTTTATTATATTATTTTTCCCATTATAGGGCTCATCTGATTGAAAAAACAATCAGAAATGGGGTTTTCTCTTTCTTAAGAAAATGAGAAAAATGCAAAATAGGAGAAAATAGGAGATGATGGCTTTTGCAACTACCGCACAAAGATCTGTATTGGAAAACTCAACTGTGTGATAAATGATCGTTCACATCTGCCTATCTCGTTATTAGGAAACCAATTCAAAACAGCATTCAGTCAGCTTCCCAGAGCCTTGGGGGGTATTTGGAATTGTGTTTGATAGATGAGTTCAATAAATAAAGACTTGTGAGCTGCTCATAAATCATAACAAACAGATAAATTTTTACTGAATGGGACTACACACAAGAATTGTATCTTCTTTAAAACTGCAGTCCAAGTGGCATTCAGAGTGCTTCGAATTCTCTAAGAATATGATAATAAAATCACTTGGACTCTTTTAGGGGGTCAGAAGGAATGTCCCACTCTGAACAAGGCAAAGAAATATAATATTATCTACCAAGACTCACCTTTGTTTTACTCATCCAGAAAATGTTTACCAATAGTTACTTCAGAAAGCCTTTACAGTATGCTGTTGTGTTTTTAACTTGCAACCCTGTTCCCTTGATTCTGCTTATTTGATAAAACATGCCAATGGTAATTCATTTTTGTTAGCATAAAACCACTGTGAAATTATTCTGTTTCACAGAAGGTGTCTGAAGACCTTTAACTATCTGGGGTCATGGAGTGTTTTCCCTCTACAAATTGTATTTTTGTCATATTCTCCCTGCCTTGGGAATATAGTAGCTCATGCTGACCTTTGAGTGGAAAGATTGATTATGTGAGGGCACAAAGACTACAATGAGAAGAGTTTGGAGCAAACTGAATAAAACATGCTAAAGGCCCTTTCTGCAGAAAAAAAAAATGTTGTACAGAGCATAATGCACAATAACAAGGACACACTGGTATTATAGACATTGCCTTTCAGTTCTGTTTTGAGTTCTTAAAAATATGGAATATCCCCAATACAACTGACACAAATTTGCACCACTACATTTATATTCTGAACTTTAAAGAAGCAAAATACTAAGATTCAAAACTTCTAGATGTAGTTTATATAGATTCTTGCTTGCAGCTGCCAACCTTCTTAGTTTCACTATTCTTTGCCTAAACAACGTTGGTAGCAAGCTCTGGATGAACCTATGGTTACAGTAAACATATATAAGAAATCATAAAGCATACAAAATAAAGATAATTTACAAAGCGTGCATTTGTTACCTAAAAGTGCCAACTGTAAGACATAAGTGAGTGATATCATTGTGTGTGTCTTGTCTGCTCTAGAGACCTGCACTACCTCTGCTTTCCACATGACTTCCTGGGATTCACCTACCTAGGATTTCCTCCACCCAGAATCACTGTCCAATTGGGTTTACTGTTTAATTTATTGCACTTATTACTTACACAGGTAATTCTCCACTTATAATGTTCGTAAAAGATATGACATTTGTTTTGAATGTCCATTCATGCTTTTCTGCATGAAAGTAGACATAATCTATTTGTTCACAGAGAAACTCAGTTTATATAAATTGCAGTTTTAACACTGGTAGAAATATTCACAAATTATGCAGCAACTAAAAATCATCTCTGTCAATAATTTTTACCACTGGAGAAAATATTTAAGATATATATTTTTTTTAAAGTTTTTTTTTTTTTTTTTTTTTTTTGGTACTGGGGTTTGAACCTACGGGTGCTTTACCTCTAAGTTACATCCTCAGTCCTTTTCAGTTTGCTTTTTAAATTGTGAGACAGGGTCACATTAACTTGCTGATGTTCTTACCAAGTGGCTGAGGCTGGCCTCTAACTTGTGATCCTTCTGCCTCAGCCTTCTGAGTTGATGGAAATATAGGTGTGAGCCATTGCCCCTGGCTAAGATATTATTTTTTTTAGAAGGAAAAAAATTGTATATATATTATAATCTAAAATACTGTTAAAATTATGTGTATATGTGTTTAACATGTATTTCAAATACAGGTATACATTTTCACTTACATATCTGGGTACTATCAATTTTACTTGTTTATTCATACTTTATATATAATTATCTTCTATGATGAATATTAATTTTTTAATTGGTCAAAATAAACATTATTTTTTAAAAAAAATCTCTGTAGACTCACTTAAAGCCTCATTAAAATTCTTCCAATTGTTTCATGGTCCAAGACAACCTGAATGGTAAAACTCTCCTATAATGATGCTTCTTTGGTGTCTTAGTAATTACATCTCTTGAGATAGAGAATCTAAGATACACTTGCCTTATGTCAAAACTTCTTCTATGGAGAACAGATGTAGACAAATATATTGTTGAAAGTTGATATGTTTGTGAATAAGCAGAGGCTGGGGGGAATACAACATAAATTCATACAACTCAGATGACTCTTTCAAATGCTAGTTAATTTCCAATCAAGATGAAGACTCTGGCAAAACTTTTATAGCTAGGATTTTAGTGATAAGAATTTCAAAGAAAATAAAACATTTAGGTTTTTTTCCTAGAGAAATATGATAAACAAGGATAATAAGATAAACCTATGTTAAAAAGATTATTTGGTTTCTTTGGATTTTTTTTTTCTGTATGTTGGACATACCCACAACTTCCTGTGCACAACTACATTCTTTTTTATTAAAATTATTCAATCATATTAATTGTAAATTAATGGGTTTTACTGTGACATTTCTATACATGCACATATTGTGCACAGCTACATTTCTTTATTTCAGTTTATAAAATAAGATCTTCCCCCCAACCCATTTTTCACAATCTTAGTAAAGGTCATCTCTTCTTTCTTACATAGTATTTATCACATCATCTTGACCTTTATCTTCTTACAGACTTTCTTATGTATTGATATAGAAGGCTTATATATACATAAAATCCACATATATAGTTTATATTATCTAGGTAGAGCTATTTATATCATTTGCAAGCAAACTGCATCCTGGGTACAGAGCTTGGTTTTGAGTTCATGTCCTCTTATGTTTTAAGTCTTTTTCTCCCTGCTTCAGAACTGTTCTGTTTCCTATCAGAGTCTCACATGTTTTGTGGGACCAACATAGATGATGTCTGTTTGTTTGTAAATAGAAATACAACTGAAGTATTCAGAACTTTGATGTATCAAGGTTAAAATATATTAAAAGAATGAATACAATCTGGAGGAATGCTTGAACACAAATTGTTTGAGCTGAGCATCAAAATAAGGCAGTGGATTAACACTGAGGGTTTACTTTAAAAATTAACACACATCGAATAATTTATTTGAATAATTAGAGTCCTCTTATCAGCTATTTGGTCAATTTGACATCCACAGGAATTAATTTAAATAGATGCTCATGCAAATAAATACTCTGAATGGGCTTTTAGTACAAATAAGTAGATTTGTCCTGTGTGTTTTAAGGAGATAGATTGATTTCATTAGCACGTCAAATGAACTAGCTATCCAAATGTGCATTGGCTATATTTCACTACTTCTCTTTAAATTCTCAGCTGTTGGTTCCTAGGGACCAGCAGGTTAATACACAGACCACACTGGCCACCAAAATGGCTTTAGTGAGATATTGTCTTCACATAACTCAGGAGGTGACTGTTCAATGGACCTGCTAATTTCAATAGCTTATTTTCTACAGTATGAAAATTCGAGTCAGAATAATACTTTTTTCCTTTTTAAGTCATATCGATTTATTTACAGAATTTTTATTCATAAGTAGAAGAAAACAGAAACTATAGGCCAATATTTAATATATGACTATATAAATCTTCTCAGGAACAAATAAGAGTTTGGGTACATTTAAACCTCTCCCTGCACTATAAAACATAAAAGGGTAAATGTATGGCAAAATATGAAAGAAAGCATTTTAAAGGATTTGATTTGTAGGCATATATGACATTTCCTAAATCCTACTGTTGGAAAAGAAAAGATTGAATCTAACATTTAAGATTGCTTTGCTCACAATCCTCTGGGTTTCTAACCTTCCAGAGGTATCAATGTCTCCCTTGATCAACTCAGCTAACTTTAAAATTACACCATAGTCCAACCTCAGTTTCCATAGAAATGCACCATTTTACAAGGTGCATCAATTAAATGGTGATCTCCTTCCATATTATGTCATATATGTTGGTATTTGCAAATGAATTTTAAGATCATTCAAATTATTTTAAAGACAGATTTCAAACAATTTGTGCAAGGTTAAAATAATTCATTCTAGTTCTGAATAAGCTTCAGTGCAATTGCAGTAAACACTGTTAATACTAGTATACTTAGGTTGCTATTACTGACATCCTTACAGATATCTAAACAGTTGAATACAATTAGCTATTTTAAATTGTACTTAACAGCCCAGTAGTATAAAATCATCTCCCAAGTTTTGACCTAACACACAAACAGAAATGACTTTAAACTAATCTGTAGTTTTTTAAAAGGTTACTTTGTTAGAATAAGATAGAACATATTCTACACAATTTAAAAGCCTTTAGACTGGAGTTTACTTATGGTCCTGAAGAGTGCATTTCCCCCTTTCAAAAACAGATTCTTCATTTTACAAAAATAATTAGAGCACAGGTGTTATCTTTGACCTAATATAATACATTTGGAAGAATTCCAATAGCAGTTGACAATGTCTAAGAAATAGGAAAGTACTATATGTTGCTAATAAAAAATTCTCTCTTGTATGCTTTATGTTGTCAGTAGACGTGTATTTGTACTAACATCAAACTAACATTTAGGCCAAAAATCACTTGATAGGATAATGTACTCCAACATCCTAATATAAAGCACTATCTTCCAAACAACTGGCAAGAAACTAAGATCATGAGAGTAATTGTTCATTATTAGCACATGCAGTATCTGACATATGGGCATCAAACATTCCCCCTTTAACTAAACAGAAGAGAGGCTGAATGGGGGCTTTCCTGACTCATTAAATGACACCTTAATACAGAACTATAAATGCAGAAGACAATGATCCCTCCTACCTTGCTGAAGGCAAAGAAGAGTGCCTTATAGAGACAAGATGCAGGTTTAGTTCTTAATTTCTTTTTCTTGAAACTCAAATATAGTTAGCAAACATACTATACAAGATATGCAAGAACTTAATTGGTAGAGGTCATTAAATTTCAAAAGCAGTGCAATCATTGTTTTTCATGATTATATTTGCACTTATTTGTACTATTCATAAAAGTTGCAATAGTAAACCTAAAGGAACTAAATTACACTAATGAATTTTACTTCCAAGGCCAAGTGCAAAAATTGACCATTTCCTTATGAATTATGCATTATATAAGAACAGCAATAATAGCATTTGAGGCCGATACAAATCGACCTAAATATCTCATGATTTTACAATTTGGTTGACTATTTGAATAAGGAATACTTCTATAGGTCTGGTTACAGAAATAAGCATACATACCCTGGTCTAACACTTCTTCTTCTTCCCGTTTTGGCTGTGGTAGTAAAGCAGTCTTATCTTTATTCTCTGTTTCTATAAAGGATCAAAGAAGTTGAGCATAAATTGGCAGCATTTATTATACACTTTAAATAGTTCATTGGAATTATGCCATTAACATAAAAATGTCATTCAAGATCTTGTGTTTATTATATTATTAAGAATTTATATAGAAGAAATGCTCTAATTCACAATCTTCTCCACCCCAGCATAACTACCAATTACCAGACTTCTGACATAATAACTAGGTCAACTATTTTTTCAGTGATATATAAATGATACTAAATTTTTAAAATGTTTTAACAAAACTACTCATGTTTGTTTTTTTTTTTAAATCGACTCTAGTAACATTCTAAGAATATGTTAAGAGATTTTAAGGTATTTTCTATAAATATATTAGCATCTTAATACTCATTGCTATGCCATTTTCATTCATAAAATATCCACTAGAAAGAAATAAGGAGCTGCTCTGGCATTTTAAGACTGAATCTTCAAAACTCAATAACATCAGCATATTTCATGTAATAAAAGAAAGTGTGGGTTTTGCAACTTTAAACTAAAGGGATGACAGTCAATATGACATTTTGCAGACAAACAGTAAGTTCTGAACAATTCTAAGAATGAGACCAAAAGAGCTAAGATTATTAATATCAAGATGGGATCTTTGCTTGAGGAGGCCAATTAAATAGATAATTTAAGTTATTACTGGACATGATAACCATTTTCACTGGCCAACTGTAGCACTTTTTGTTGCAATTTATAAATTCATAAATTGTCTATGACATTACTGACTATTGGAGGAATGGGATGAAGAAACTAGAAAACATGAATTAAAATGAAGAAGGGTCTACATTTATGGGATTAGCCACCAAAACTAATTTGTTTCATTACCGGCTGAGATTTGTCTTTTTAACTGTTTTGATGGGGACATGCCAGAAAGGGGAGGCATATGAAAGAGGAAATAAGAATACATATATACAAGTTGATTGAAGAAGGGAATAAAGATGATTTTAAATACTAATCATACAGTCAAGTAAGACACATATGAGAATATAATATACAAAAGCATATGCTTCTTTATGTTAAGCACCAATCTCACCTTTGTGATGCCCATGCATCATCACCATGTCGGACTTCACAGGAATTGGAATATTGGCCTCTGGTGGTATAGTTCTGAATATATCTTGAGCTACATTCTGTGTACAAGTCATGAAAGAAACTGCATGCTTGGCTTCCATGTAATACATAATGTATAAGTTACACATTTCATCACTAGATGTGCCACTGTAGGCAAAAAAAAAAGTAGATACAACAAATCAGCCATTTACATAAAATGCATTCTTAATGCAAGAAAAGTGCAACCGGTAAACCTGCCAACAATGGATTAATGGTGGGGATACTGTGAGTTTGTTTTGTAGTTTTCATTAAAACCCATTAGTTTTATTTTTTCTTTCTTTCTTTCTTTTTTTTTTTAAAGAGAGAGAGGAGAGAGAGGGAAAGGAGAGAGAGAGAAAGAATTTTAAAATTTATTTTTTATTTTTCAGCGGACACAACATCTTTGTTTGTATGTGGTGCTGAGGATCGAACCTGGGCCGCATGTATGCTAGGCAAGCGCACGACCGCTTGAGCCACATCCCCAGCCTAACCCATTAGTTTGCAACATCAGAAGCACAGTGTCAAAAGCATATTTTCACCTAACAATGTAGAATCAGTCTGTACATAAAAAGGGATATTAGCCAACAACACAGATGGAAATGATTTTTCAGTAGTTGAGATATATTTTCTTTTCTCTTCTAAATCCTTTTATTTTTCAGTTCTTTTCTGTTTGATATAAGGCTTAGACTGGGCAGTTCCTTTTCTCTTAAACAATCACATATTTACTTAATGGTAACATTTAAAATATGTCAACAGAAATATATTACTTATAAGTCTTTTAAAAATGGCTTTTCTACTTAAGACCTAGAGTTTTGAACCATATTTTTGGTTAAGTGCCTCCTTTTTAATGGTGAGATGAACTGAGAATCATGTACCACACTAAGATGTCATGTTATATGATGTCACAACTAGACTGCTACCACAGGGAAGAAGAGAACACCTCAAAAATGATTCAGAATGAAAGCAACACTAATCTTTTCTCTCAGACCTGACTGGGGTAATGCTACAGAGTGGAATGATTCAGTGTTAAAAATAGATTTCAAAATGGTGTGGATGTTTCCAAGAAAAAAGTTCCAAGTGGTACAAATAATATCTCACAGCTTACAAAGCATGTTCTCTTCTTCAGTTCACATGGGCTACTTCGTATTTTAGTCTCTGTACTGTTATTAAGAAGAAATGGCTCAGTATACCTTTAGAACACTTTTATAGAGCAAAGGAATATTTCCTGTTTGCTATTAGTTCTGACAGCTTTTAGCAAGCTTATACAAATAAAAAACAAGCTATGAGGTGGATTATTTGCTCTACAGAAATACATCAGTGTTGACTTTTCCAACAATGTCATGCAGCACTCACTTCTCCATAGCAACAGTAATGACATCAGCAAGGGAAAGAAAAAAAAAAAAAAGTCTTTTCCAAGCAAGGATTTGATTTCTCTAAGCTTCGAAAATGTAGAGCCCCCAAGAGACCTCAGGAAAGAGCCCCTGTCATGAGAAGCTCTGTTTATGCTTTAGAAATCATTTGGCTTCTCACTCTCTGAATCTGATACCTGTCACTGTAATTGCCTCTCCCATGAAATATAAGCAAATAATGAAGTGCAACCCCAAACAAACACATGTTCATTACACATATCTTCCTGGTGTCAAAACACCATTCCTAAGAATCACATTTTAACAGTTTTAGAGTGGGTCAGAAAATTATGTGCTATAAAAGGAATGTCTGGTGCCAAAATAATAACCCGGAGGCTCCCCCTATACTATCCTTCCCCTCCCTGTTCAAAAGGAGGAAGTATACAGGAGACCAAGGAGGAAAAGGAATTCAAAATGTGGCTCTTGCTTAGAAATGGCATCCTCTTGCACAGAGGAAAAGCAAAAAACAATCATTTAAAAACAAATTAATGACAGGAAAAATTTTAGTAAATTCATATGTGAATACATGAAACTTGCAACTAATCCATGGACAAATCCTCATATAGCTTCTCTGTTTAGAAACAGCAGTGCTCATGCTATCACAGGGGTGGTACACACACCCACAGCAGCACAGGTAATACAACCAGTATTCAGAGCTCTTTCCTTATTGTTAAAACAACAGAACAAAAGAAAATTAAAGAATTTAATTGCTGGTCTAAATGTTGTTGGCCAACTGGACCAGAGTGTCTTCTGTTTTATAAATTTATTCTGTGAACTATTATGTTTTCATAAAATACAAAAAATTGCACTATGTTACTTATGATTTAACTCTTAACTATGTAGGAGTATGTATAATCCTAGCACTGGTTAGAAATTACCAACCAAAAGTCGTTCTTTAGTACTTTGTAGATGCATGTAAAACATCTACTGTTACTTTTGGATAACAACCATCACACAATAGACCTAGGTGTGTGCATGTAGTCTAGTTACATAGAACTATCCAAATGCCATAGATATGCATACAGATGTATATGTAGGAATTTAACATGCTTTATATATAGAAAAACATATATTAAATCTACTTATATTATTTTTAATTCATCCATCCAAATATACATTTAAATTTTCAGAAAAAATCTGTTAGAAATTTTCAAAGCAACTAATATCATAGATTTCAAAATAACTAAATAGACTATCTTAATATATATTCCCAACATATAATTTTGGTGTTTCTAAACTTGTTACATGTCTATTTGGAGGACTTGTTTTTATATGCATCTTAAAAGAAATTGTACTGAAAGAGTTCATTTCAAATAAGTAAAAGGTAATCAATTAGAGAACAAAGAACTAAACTGTGAAATGTGTGCTAAGTGAAATTATCAACCAAAGTAATGATCAGGGAAATAATTTACTAAGTCACTTATTCACTGCTATCATTATCAAATCAGTGAACACCAGTTTTTTTTTAAAGAAAATTATAGAGAGTGATAATAAGGTAGAATATGACATAAAAAGTGGCATAAATTTGGAATAATTTTAAAAGTAATATTGGAGACAAAGACAGTAATTACTATTTTAGAAATAATGAATATCAAGACATAAGATTACATGTTTGAAAAATGCAGTTAACTACACCAAAAAGAAAGCTGTAACTTTTTAAATAACATAACAATTTGTCCTCTATGACTGATCATCAAACTTTATTATTTTAATTAGTGAATTTGAGAAAACAAAAAATAAAAATATAAGCTAATGCTCCAAGTTACTTCCTGCAAAGTGAATTATCTTGCCACTTATTAAATCATTTTTTGAGAAAAAATTATACATATATATGTGAAAGTATACAGATATGTAAATGCTGCATCCACACATATAGATACAGACAATACACTAATTCAATTACATATTATGTGTTAACTATACAGACATAAATATGTTCATTGCTAAATATTTTTGATTTGGTGAGACATCCTAATCAGTTCATCAATATAGTTCATTTGAGATACTGATACATTGATACAAAATTGAGTTACTCAAATAATCTAGGAATCTTTGATTTCAAAGAAAAATTTCACAGAATGAGCTGACCATAAAGAAAGGAGTCTTGCTTTATTCCTTCCTATCTGTGATTGGACTTGTAGTCAAGGTAACTCTGAGCTCCTATCTGACAGAGAAACTATTATATGTTAAAACTGTGAAGATTCAAATCATCCTGAGTATCAGCATCATAGTTTGCCAATTTTATTCCACATTCATCTTTCTTTTACCAAAAAACAAAAACAAAAAAGACTTGCACTTTCAGCCTATCACTTTCTGTATTTATTAGGGGGATTTTTGACACACACATCCTTATTTTTCACAGAGCTCAACATATGCAATTCAAGTCTGCCAATCTGAATGATCTACAGAAGCAGGGAGGCAGGCATGTTCCCAGGTCTGTCTTGGCTCCACCGCCTGGTCCTTTTAACATCCCTCAATGTCAATGTGATTCTTTGAAATAATGACTGCAGACATCATCTGTATCCTAATATTGCAGTATGGAATTCTTTCATGCTCTTCACAACAAAGTGCTTATGTGATAACCTCCTCTTTTATACTGGCTTAATATAAAGCTTCAAGTCCAACACAGTGTGATGAGCCCCCAAAATAATAAAATTTTAAAAATACATGTTAAATGATAGAAGGATGAATGACTTTGCTTAATAAATGTCTGCAACTTATTATGACATAATATATTATCTCTAAAATATTACACTGATGAATAATGAGTTAGGTCAATTTATGTACTTTCTATAGTATTTCTGAAAAATATTTATATCTGCATATAAATCAATTTACTGATATCTATCAGGGTTCTATAGGAGGTTTTATAAAAATAATTATTTTCTATTAGAAAGATACTTAATAGTTATTTAGGAGAGTACCAAGTAGTCTGAAATGTATCACTTTGAAGTCTCCAAATGGCTGTGTATCAGGCTTGGGATGTAGGCTGTAGCACTTTATTAATTTAATGAGTCCCTTGCCCCTAGCCAAGCTCCTTAATCAACAGAGCCAGGCTTCAATATAACCAAAACAGGTAATATTAATTTTATTACCTGAAAAATTTAAAGAAAAATATTTTATAAATATGGTACCTTTAAACTTATACATTAAGGAGTTATTATTTATCATATAATTTTATCTTTGCATATAATGTACATGAAAATGTTGATTAACATACTATTTGGTATACATAAATATATTTTAGACATTGTCATATTCTTTCAAGTTCATATTCTCATGAAATGATCCATTTTAAATGAAAAGTATGACCCAAATAATTGACTAAATAGGTAAATACTATCTATTTATTCCAAGAATTAATTTGAAATTTCAGTCTATAAACTTTTAGGCTGACTAGCTGACTTAATTAGCTTAATTGGTTGACTTAATTAAATTCTTTCTTTTTGTTTAAACTTGACTAAACATTCGAAATGAATTTAGAGAAGCATCATATTGAATATAAAATATGTAGTGCAGTCAGGCACAAAATATTGCTCCTTCACAGATTAATTAGTACTGTAATCACTATATACTTTGTGCAATGTATTTGTTTAAGATATGCTATTCATATTTACTATTTTAAAAGAAATATATTTGGACAACACATTTTACCACTAAGTATAGTTACTAATATATCTTATGTTAAATTCACCTATTTGGAACTAAGTGTTTGAGGCTCTGAGCTCAAACTTGTGTCTAGTAGGAGTGCATGTGATGTATGTGGGGTGGAGGTGGAGGTGGAGATGGAGATGGAAGTGGAGGTGGAGATGTGGGAGAGGAAAATATGGAAATTTATAGAGTATCATTTAATTTAATAGAAAACAAAATATTTCTGTTCTTTTTCTTCCTTTCTTTCTTTTTTGTTGATTACATTATCAACTGTGACCCTGTAGTACCCTTTGGATGTTGTACCTATTATTTTGCAGACTAGAGATGTATTACTGCTATTATTTTTCTAAAACTAAAAAGCAGATTAAATGCTATAATTATTCTGCATTGTTATAAGAGTTGTTATTCATGGCTAAATTCATTCAAACTTGTCTTATAGCTTATCATTATATTTGAAAAAAACTGCTTTTGCAGTATGAATTAAATATTCAGAATATGGACTTGCCCAATAACTTAATTTCTTATAATTCCTTTCAATTTCATTTATATTACAAAATGTGTTTTTCCTTTAGTCCACATGAGATTTATACAAAGCTAGAGTAGTATAGTAATTTTAGGGCATTATTCTAATACAAACTTACATTTTAAAGAAGACTAGAATTATTCTAGACTCATCAAAATGAAAGAGCCCTCTAGAGATCACTTTGGCCTCCCATCCTGGTATTATAACAAGTCATTAATTTCTCTGGCTGATATTACCTCGAAGAGAAAATGCAAAAAATAGAATCTGGCCAAGATGATAAGCTTCCTAAAATTGTAATTTTTGCCTTTGGCCAAACAAACAAAAAAAACTACTTTTTTGCACACTTATAAACTAATACACATAATGTTTTGAAGGAGATTTCATTACTACTTCACTTACTTATTTCAAAGGTGAATAAAATAACCAATGGCATTTAGGTAAGATGTCTGTGGATTTACACTAACATAAAATAGAGAAAGCTGATCAATAGCCTCCATATCATTTTACCTCAGGAATTTAAACACTGCCAAGAAGTGAACTCTCAGATTCCACCTTTCAAATCTCATTATGTCTACTTTGTCAACTCTTTCCTTACACTCACCTTTTCTGGAACCTAATAATTACATTGCTTTCTTCAAGTCTCTTTCCAAATTTATCAAATTTATCCAAAAGCAAAGCTGTTGGAAAGCATCTTGCTTAATATAAATTGAGAATGTTTTTCTCTTTGTTCTATATTTTGCTTTAAAATTGGTGCTTATTAAAATAAAAATCTTTTGTAGTGACATAAAATTCTTTTCATCCTTTCATTAAATGTCCCCTTTTCAACCTACATCAGCAACTTTTCCGTTTTCCCTTACAACCACCAGTTAGTGCTGTTGTAAGAATCATCTTCAGTGCATTTAATCCAAATTTTCAGATCCTTACTGTCTGTAACTTCTCTCTGATCAAGAGATAAATGGTTTAAAACTCCACTTCCCAGTGGTCTCAGTAAATACCTTAAAACAGAGTGTAACACAGAGAGGAGATTCATTGATGCTTTTCCAACAAAAAGCGTAATAAGAAACTTTCTCTTTCATTTTTTAATCTTTTATCTATTTATCTTTTTTGAAAGAGTTCATAGTGCTTTGAAAATTTTACTTAGTGTTATAAAGCGTAATTATTTCAAGGAAGCTTGGCATTTGAGAATTGCATTTTGAAAATTATTTGACCTCCCCCTTTTGGAAGTGCTGCATATTATTATCCTAAAAAAACTGGAACTTATAGAATATTCAGAAATTTTAACAGGCAGAAGAAAACATGTTTCTGAGTATTTTATGAGTATGACTAAATAGAAAACTTATTTTCCTAAAAGAAAACCTTTCGTAATCATGATATTTTCTTCATTTTTATGTGTCTGAAGAAGTAATATATGGTTTTCTAACTATATAATGGAGAGCATGATGTTGAGGAGCTTAATGAAGCAGAAATAATAAAAGCACATAAAAATAGGCATGTTCTGGGGGTTATCCAAATTGATCAATTTTAATGATAAAATACTAGTTTGTTCTAATTGTCCATGACAGGACAAAAAAAATGTACATAATCCATTCACAATAATAACTGTCACCTATGATCATGCCTTGTGTTAAAAAAAAAAAAGTCTCTTGAAATAATGGAAAGTACAGAATCTTACCCAATGTGTGTGGCTTCTGTCCTGCCCTCACCAGTGAATACACATCTTGCTGCTAGTATGTCACCAAAACTAACATCCACTGGATGTTCCACAGGGTAAAAAGCCTGCCCGGAAGACAAACACAGTGATCCATTGAAATTACCAATAAAACCCAGAACCATATGCTTAAAATATGTGAGGCTTGGAGCACTGCGTATGGAGAGGACAAAGAGATAGACACATACACAGATACTCACTAGATAGAAGAGTTTATCTCTAATTAATCAATTCCACTTTACAACTTTGAAAGCATATTTACAAATGCATTCCATAAAACACAATACGTACAATAACAGAAGAGCTATCTGAAACACTTATGACTAAATGATAGGATCGAAAGGACTTCACTAACATGTTCAGATCATATTGAGAGAACTGGTAAGGAAAACATCAAATTGGAAGTTGTAAAACAGGAGGTTATGTAGCTCAGATTTACAGAAAAGGAAAATATGGAGACTGTTAGATGCTAAAGAAATGAACAAGGTATTACATAAGAATTTTTAAAAATTACTTTCTGTTGGTTACTATTTTTCCTCCCCAAATTAAATTGGATCCTACATACCTGTGGCAGCTGGGGGCTCTGGCGTCCAATTAATGTCCATTGTCCATTTCTTACTCTGTATCCACTTACTACCTTACCTTAAAAATAAACATAAATTGTAACCATATGAAATAACAACATAGAAAAGCAAAAACCACATTTATTTTTCTTTTTAAAATAAAACCTGAATCTTTTCAGAACCCTAAGTAATGAGTATCTTCATGAAAATAACATGATGAAACAGCATAAAAAATTCAAGGTATTGGCTGAAATTTCTTTGAAACAGACTTAAGGTCAAGTACAATCAACATTTTACATTTACAGCACTAGTAAGCACAATGGTAAATACTTATAAATTTAACATGTAGCTTAAGGTTCTTACCTAAATGGTGAGTATGAACTCTGTAGGCAAAAACATGCATTGGGTACGTTTTATAATGGCATGAAATATCAGAATTCACCACTGTGAGAAAGAAAAACACAGACAAAAGTCACTATTCAACTGGAAAACGACATTCTTCTTTTCTAAAAGTGAGCTAGTCACATGCACTCAAACCCAGCAGATAGTAAGTGCTCATCCTGTGCCGTCCATTTCACCAAGACAGATTAAAACCTTCCTACTTCAGATATTATAATACCCTGTCACAAAACAGGCTTAATTAATTTGTTATCTTTATCTTGAAATCTATCCAGTTGAAAAGCTTAAAAAATGGCTTTTATTTTTGGAATAATAGATTTTTGAAAGATTGAATGCAAATACTAAAATCATCAGGCTGAACAGTTCCTGTTGATAAGGGGCTGTCTTCATATACTTTATCCTCCTTACAGTGTAACACATACTAGCAATGCAATAAGTTTCTTTTGTTAATAGATCAGTGGACAAAACAAAGTGCCCGTACTGAATATTAACTTTGAAATTACCAATAATAACAAACAATATTTAACATGACACTTTTGTTAGAGGGTCTTTAGATATACTGATAAATAACAATTATTCTCATGGCTTTTTGCCAGTTTAGGTGAAACAGCTATTATCTCATTTTGCAAGTAGGGATATTAATATATATATACAAGTTCAAAGACTGAGCTGGTGTTGAATTTGAAGCCTGTTGATTTTTAGCCTTCCCATGAAGTTGTTTACATTGTCGCACATTATGCACTTCACCTTTTGCATCTCAAAAACGGGTGACTGATTTATAAAATACTCAGGATTTATTCTTTAATTTATACACCACTACCTGCCCATGAGTCTCAATTCTTAGCTTTTCAATAAATAAATATTGAAAATATAACAAATAATTGGCTTAGAACAATACCAAATCACTTTAAACATAATGACAATAAAGAATTAGCTTATTTTTTAGATACAAATATTGGTCATTTTTTATAAAGTTGATAAAAAATAAACTGTAAGTCCATTCTTATAGATTACTCAATGAGGTAATAGAAATACAAAGAGATCATTCCTCACCTTTCTCTCCTGGTGGTATAACAGTGTCAACAGACATCATAAGGTACATGCCAGCAATTAAAGGCTGTCTGCAGGAAAAAAAGTAATATTTTTCTCAATAATGAGATAATGCCAAAACTATTTCATTGGACAAATATGTATATCTCAATACATTAGTTTATAGAATGTTATTTTTGTGAAAATAAAAATGAAACAAATTAGAAAAGGTAGACAATAAAAGGTAGATTCTAACTAGTCTCAGTTATAACTAATTTTATGTGTCAACTTTGTTAAATTATGGTATCTGGCCGATGGGTCAAACATTACCTTAGATATTTCTTGGAAGGATTATTGTGTTTTTAGATATGATTAACATTTAAATTAGACTTCATGTAAGGCAGTTTATTTTCCATAATTTGAGCAGGTCTCATACAATCAGTTAAAGGCTTTAAGAAAAAAAGACTCGGGTCCCCTGAAAAGTAAGAAATTCTGCCTACGCACTGTCTTTGGACCCAAGAAGGCAACAACCTCTACCTTTCCCTAAATTTCCTGTTGGCTCTACAGATTTTGGATTTGTAGGTCCATACAAAAGCATGAGCCAATCCCTTAAAATTATTTTTTCTTCCTCACTATCCATCTACTAATTCAGGTTTCTTTGGAAAACCCTGACTAATCAAGCTGTCATGATTCCTAGCTGTGATGAGCATGCCTTGTCTAATTCCCTCCCTCACCTTGAGGGTGAGCACAAGTAAGGGTACTAACATATTTCTAACAAATAGAATATGGCAAGAATGATAATATGTCACCTCCTAAGATTAAGTTACAAAAAAACCTCTGGATTTCATCTTTCACATAATCCCTTGCTTGCTTTTTTACTTACATTCTGTGATGGAAGCCAGTTGTTGTATTGTAAGCTGCACTGTTTATAGCCCTTATGGGGAAAAAAATGAGGGTGACCTTTGGCCAACACCCAGCAAAGCAATAAATCCTATCAGCAACCATGTGAGTTATCTTGGAAGTGGCTGTTCCTGGGTCTAGCCTTGAAATGACTGAATCCCCAGCAGAGACTCTGCTTGCAGCCCCTTTGGACAACACCAGCCAGAGGAGCCTTCTACGTTGTGCCTATGTTTCTGACTCATAGGATGCTGAGATAATTCATATTCATGACTTTAAAACAGTAAGTCTGAGTTAATTTGCCTTCCACAATAGTTTGCAAAGATCTTAATGTTGTTGCTCATTTAAGAAAACCCATCAGTTTCAAACAGTGAAATAGAAGACACCATCAAAAGCCTACCAAGGAATAGCATGGATGGTGGAAGGAGACTCTCATCATTATCAAAATACATGTATGAAGATATGAATTTGGTGTCAACATACCTTATATACAATCAGAGATATGATAAATTGTGGTATAAAGGTATATTAAGAATTGTAATGCAATAATAATAATAATAATAATGATAGGAAAAATTTAAAAAGCCTACCAAGACCTGCAAAGAAGAATTAACACCAATACTCCCCTAATTATTCCATAAAATAGAAAAGTAGGGAACCCTTCCAACTTCATTCTATGAAGCTTGTATCACTGTGATACCAAAGCCAGACAAAGACACATCAAGGAAAGAAAACTTCAGACTAATATTCTTGATGAACATAGATGCAAAAATTCGCAATAAAATTCTGGCAAATAGCATAGAAAAACATATTAAAAAGATTGTGTACCATGATCAAGTGAGGGTGCAAAGATGGCTCAACAGACAGAAATCAATAAACACAATTCATCACATCAAAAGATTTAAAGACAAGAATCATATGATAATCTCAACAGATGCAGAAAAATCATTTTCTGCTCAAAACAATAGAAATACTAGGGAGAGAGTAAGAACATACCTCAACATTGTAAAAGCTATCTATGATAAACCAAAGGCCAACATCATTCTAAATGGAGAAAAATTAAAATCATTCCCTGTAAGAAATGGAACAAGAAAAGGATGCTCTCTTTTATCACTTTTATTCAACACTGTCCTTGAAACTCTACCCAGAGCAATTAGAGAGAAGAAAGAAATCAATGGGATACAAATAGGGAAAGAAGAACTCAAACTATCACTGTTTTCTGATAGCATGATTCTACTTACAAGATCCAAAACATTTCACCAGAAAACTTCTAGAATTAATAAACGAATGCAGCAAAGAATCAGGATATAAAATTAACACCCATAAATCAAATGTGTTCCTATACATCAAAGATGAATCCACCAAAAGAGAAATTACCCGATTCACAATAGCCTCAAAAAAATCAATAAATAAAATATGTGGGAATCAACCTAATAAGAGAGGTGAAAGACCTCTACAATGAAAACTACAGAACACTAAAGAAAGAAATAGAAGAAGACCTTAGAAGATGGAAAAATCTCCCATGCTCTTGGATAGGCAGAATTAACATTGTCAAAATGGCCATACTACCAAAAGCATTATACAGATTTAAGGCAAGCCCCATTAAAAACCCAATGGCATTCTTTACAGAAATAGAAAAAGAATCATGAAATTCATTTGGAAAAAGAAGATACCCAGGGCTGGGGATGTGGCTCAAGCGGTAGTGCGCTCGCCTGGCATGCATGCGGCCCGGGTTCGATTCTCAGCACCACATACCAACAAAGATGTTGTGTCCGCCGAGAACTGAAAAATAAATATTAAAAAAATTCTCTCTCTTTCTCTCTCTCCCTCTCTCACTCTCTCTTAAAAAAAAAAAAAGAAGATACCCAGAATAACCAAAGCAATCCTTAGCAAGAAAAGTGAGGTAGGAAGCATCACAATACCAGACCTTAAATTATACTACAAAGCCATAGTAACAAAAATGGCATGGTTTTGGCACCAACACAGACACATAGACCAATGGTACAGAACAGGAGACACAGCAATAAATTAATATAAATACAGTTATCTCATACTAGACAAAGGCGCCAAAAACATACATTGGAGGAAAGATAGCCTCTTCAACAAATCTTGCTGGGAAAACTGGAAATTCACATGTAGCAAAATGAAATTAAACCCCTATTTCTCATCCTGCACAAAACTCAACTCAAAGTGGATCAAAAACGTAGACATTAAAACAGAGATCCTCTACCAAATAGAAGAAAAAGTAGGCTCAAATCTTCACCATGTCTGCTTAGGAACTGACATCCTTAACAAGACTCCTAAAGCAATAGAATTAAAATCAAGAATCAATTAATGGGATGGATTCAAACTAAAAAGCTTCTTCACAGCAAAGGAAACAATCAAGAATGTGAAGAGAGAGCATTCAGAATGGGAGAAAATCTTTACCACATTCACCTTAGATAGAGCATTAATCAATGGAATATTATAAAGAACTCAAACAACAATAAAAACCCAATCAATAAATGGGCTAAAGAATTGAACAGACACTTCACAGAAGAAAGCCGATCAATCAACAAATATATGAAAAAAAGTTCAATGTCTCAAGCAATGAGAGAAATGCAATTCAAAACTACTCTAAGATTTCATCTCATTCCAGTTAGAATGGCAGCTGTCAAGAATACAAACAACAAAAAGTGTTAGTGAGGATGTGGGGAAAAAGGCACACTCATACATTGCTGGTGGGACTGCAAATTGGTGCAGCCAATCTGGAAAGCAGTATGGAGATTCCTCAGAAGACTTGGAATGGAATCACTATTTGATCCAGCTTTTGGTTTATACCCCAAAGACTTAAAATCAGCATAGTTCAGCCACATCAATGTTTTATAGCAGCTCAATGCACAATAGCTAAACTATGGAACCAACCTAGGTGCCCTTCAACAGACGAATGGATAAAGACAATGGGGTAAATATTCACAATGGAATGTGGACTCAGCATTAATGAAAAATGAAATCATGACATTTATAGGTAAATTGATGGAGCTGGAGGATGTTATGCTACATGAAATAAGCCAATCTCAAAAAACCAGAAGCTGAGTGTTTTCTCTAATATATGAATGTTAATTCACAATAAAGTGGGGGCAGGTGGCTAGGGAAGAATAGAGGCACTTTGAATTAGACAGAGGAGAGTAAAAGGAGGAGAGGGGCATAGAGGTAGGAAGGATAGCAGAATGAATGGGACATTATTACCCTATGTGCATATACGATTACAGGGCGGTACAATTCCACATTATGTATAACCAGAAGAATGAAGAAGTTATACTCCATTTATGTATGATATGTCAAAAACATTCTACTGTCATGTATAACTAATTAGAACTACTACAACAAAATAGAATAAATATGAAAAAAAAAAGAAAGAAAGCAGGAGGAACTTACGGCAGACGTGTGAGGTGTAAAGACACGCCAGAACAGTCCTTGTGGTTATCTGAAAACACACAAACACATACCTTCAATACAAAAATCAGAAAAGGGGATGTCAAACTAATAAATTGTAAGTGTTTAAATATAAAACCTAAAAACTATGTTACATTTTCTTTCTGATTTTACAAAATACTTTAATATTCCTTAATTCCTTTAGTCACCCACAGAAACAACAAAACTACCAGTTCATGCAGTCTTGGGTATTTCTTGGCTCATCAACTCATTGGTTATGGGCTTTCCTGCAGATGTAATAGCTCATAGAAGAAGGCTGTTGCTACTCTCTTTGCATTATTTATATTGCTAAAATACCCAGAAAAAATCCGGTCAACTAAAAGATTTTTTTCCCATGGGAAACTAAACAACTGCATTTTGTACTTTTCAAGAACTTTTGTAGCCCATGATTAAGGTTCTGAAGGCATTGTTTTGCCATTTTTAGTTTAATGTCTCAAATTATATATAGGAATCACCTCGTCTTGTAATTTAGGCCATGCATATCCCTACCTTTAAAATAAATAGCTGATCCTAATTCATTTTATACCCTAAGTTCAGCCAAAAGCCTCTGAGTACCTCTTTATCTTTGTCAAAACCGCAAAAACTTCTTGCACATCCTCTCTCTCTGTTTCCCAAGTGCAAAATAAAGTAGGAATGAAAAATACCCATCTAAATTCTATTGAACTTGCTGACCTTCCACCACAGAGATCATGATTAATACACTATTAATTTCTTGTATTTGCAGAGTGATTAAATTTTTTCTACTTCACACTTTACTCTCAGTAGTTATAAAAGTTTATATAAAATTTAGAGTTTTTATACAAATTTTTAATTATTGTGTGCAATGGGTGTGTGCAAGATTGATAGAGTTATACTAGACTAAGAAATAAAGTGTGTTAATAAATATCAGCAGGTGGAATGAAGTTTTAGTGGCTTTTTTTTTCCACTTGGTTATCATTTCCATGAGAAAGACTAAGGTAGCTTCATCTAGAAATATATAATAACAGGTAACTAACAAGATGTATTTTGATTTACTTTAGCTAATTAAAGAAAAAAACACATGAAATCATGTATAATAATTTGAGAATAAAATATAAAAAATCTCTGTATAATATTAGTTTTGATCTTAAAATAGTGAATAAAAGATAAGCACTTTTATTCAATCATTTTTTTTGCCTTTTTCATTTTACAAAGGAATCTCTAACACACTGAGTCCATTTCAGGGAGGCAGTGTCTTCCTAGTTATTTCAGGGAAGTTTTTTCTCCATAATTTCGAGTTTTAAAGAAGGAGGAAGTTAATAATAATAAGAGCTTAGTACCCAGCTCCTAAATACTGTTTACTGATTACTGAATGTCTGATTTTTGTTTTTATTACAAAACCAGAGAGACTCCCTCACAACAACATCCAAGAAAAATTTCAATGTGCACTGAAAATTATTTTTTGGATTCTTGTTATATCTTTGCATTGAATGAATCAAATTTATCACAATTTTAAATATAAAAAGGATAATAGAGTAGCTTCTTCATTTTTTAAACAAAGCTTTCATTATTTAGAACAAGCTCTTTTATATGTACTACTGTGATTTAATAAATATGCCTCATCCGTACTGCTTTCAAAATGATTAGCTAATGACCTTACGGTTAATCATGTAAATATCTCCACTGATCAAAAGATAATGGTAGAGAATATACCACTCCTTCACACCAGAGGAAGGCCAAACTCCAGAGGCTTACTTAATTAGCTTAGTTCATTGCAGGCAACATTTTTTTCATGTGTATTAAAAAATAACCTGCATTATAAAGTTATTTTGAGAAAAAAGAATCACCCATTTATTTAATTAAACTTATTGAGCAGCCAGAGTAATCCCAACCCTATGCTGTACACTTGGATACAGAGGAAAACAATATAATCCAGTTTCCTGCTCTCATGGTTCAGGACATATAGGAAAAAAAATAAAAAAAGTGTTACACAGTGTATGCAATAGGATGGGACTCTGGGCAGCTGTTTATCTGGTAGAGTCAGTGAAGGGGGGGACACCAGACCTAAGGAAGAACATCCATGGTTGAAGGGACAGTAAAGGCCTATAGAAGAATAGGGTATGCTTATGGGACAGGAGAGGCCATTGTGGAAAGAAGCATAGTAAAAAAAGAGAATTGAGGTGGTTGCACAGCTGAAGATTAAGAGTACAGGCCACACAGAGTGGATTTAGAGTCTGGATTTTATGCGGTGTACACAGAAATCATGAAATGAGTGACAGGATCATATAAAGTGTTCAAATAGTTCAGTACCCAGCCCCTAAATAGTATTTACTGATTACTGAATGTCAGATTTTTCAGGTTTTTATTATAAAACCAGGGAGACTCCCTCACAACACACATACAAGCAAAAAGTTCAATGCGCACTGAAAATTATCTTTTGGATTCTTGTTATATCTTTGCATTGAATAATACAAAAGAATCATGTTTTGATTTTTTTTTTTTCAGAATGGGGATGCTCCACTACTGAGCTTCATCCCCAGCCCTTAATACTTTTTATTTTTTATTTTGGGATGGAGTCTCCCTAAGTTGCTGAGGCTAGTCTTGAACTTTTGTGATCCTCCTGCTTCGGCTTCCTGCGTTGCAGGAATTACAGGCAGCATCACAGTGCCTGGCTCATTCCATTATACAACATGGCAAATCATTCATGAGTTGTATAAAATTAAATGGAAGAAATTAATAAGTAAGCTAACATAACTCAAGAACTATTGAAAACAATTTTTTATTAAGGCTAAAAGCTGCCACCAAATTAAGAGTAGCAGGAAAGTTACTAATAGCATAATGACAGGTAGCTATTACTAAAAGCAATAAAACATAGCATCTTCCTATTAGATATTATTATTTGTTAGAAATATCTACATGGAGTAGTTTTTTCTTAAAGCACAAAAATAAAAACAAATTAGAAACAAATTCTAAACTTGCATACTACAACAACTTGTAAGGAAAGCTCAATTCTCGCAACATAATTTTGTCAAACAGAAAGTAGTAAATCTTGTATGGGATTGGGCTGGTGAATATACATAGATCCAAAATAAAAACCCTGTCTGTTTTATGAAAAGCTTCAGAAATTAAAACCTATAAAAGGAAAGTTAGCAAAGACATTTACTTTAAAATCATACTAGACAGATTCTGCATAATGGCCAAAGAAATTTGCTTCTATCAAATTTATTTGGTCAATATTATCCACTGCTTCAAAGCATTTTTAAAGTGCATATGAATGTGTGGGTAGATATTATTTTATATCATGGATAATGCTTTGGGAAATCCATCATTATTTAACCCTGAGGTGGTAGAATCACTATTTTAACTGTGACTTTAAAAAATTGTTCTGTTTATAAAAGGAATTAACATATATATAGTTTAATAACAATATTTTAGTTTAACAAAGATCTAAAAGTTATCTCAAAGTAAAAACATATAAAGCATATTTACATACATTTTAGGCATTGCCAACGTTTATTAATCTTGATACATTCACTATTTCAACATCAAATTTTATTATTCTAAAGATTCTGGCCTCTTCTGATACATCTTTCTACAGTTTGACCTGAAGGCCTTACAATTCTTGCATATACACAGGATAAGAAGTCCCAGTGAGAACAACTTAGACTCTACCAAACAAAGTGGTCTGGGGTTAAGGAGTGCTACTGGAACCACATCTGCTCTTACAGCAGGTAAAAACTTTGGTGAGAAGCATATTTTGGCCTTAGTGTTTGGCATGAAAACCATGGCCTTTTAACTCCAACATGATCCTTCTGACAGTGATGCATTATTATTTTCATAACCCTTACCCTGGATTTACTCTAGTGAACTCAGAAACTTCAGCTAGTTTTGCATATATCACTGATGATTTGCAACATACTCTGACTTTGACCTTCTGTTGTAATGCAGTGCTTTGGCTACAAGATATGAAACCTCATAAGAATTTATTCATTTCAATTCACCAGGCTGTATATGAAATCTGTCTCTGATTATGCATCATCATAAAAATGGATGGTAATTAAAGAGTTCATTATAACAAATAAATGTATTGATACTTCTGCTAATATATTACCACATAAAATTTTTTTAAAAAGAAAAGAAATCAGAATTGAGATATTTAAGAAATGTACAGAAAATGAACTCAGGATACCAAAACCATGAACTGGCTGAAGAAGATGGTTGGAAAGACTTATTCTGGGACTAGAGTGAAAGAAAATAAGAGAGAAGAAAGGAGAAGAAATAAAAGAAAAGTTAATCCAGGGCAGTAGACCAGAAAAATTGAATAACATCCCTTAAAAAAATATGGGAATAGCAGTGAGTAAAATAAAATGGTCTGAAATAATTACAGGACTAAATCTGTGTGAATTAGAGGCAGAAAAGGAATAAAACTATTCCACTGATTTTATTTTTTATTTAAAGAATCTTTAAGGTGTTTAATATTTATTTAGATGGTTTGTTAAAAAAAAAAAAAAGGTATGCTGTTGTTCAGTCTTCATCCATGGTGTTTCCACAACCACTTCTTTTTCTGTGGCTTCTTTCAGTGCCCAAATTATATCACATTTCATAAGAGAGGTAAATAGGGAGTCTACATCCTGGGAACAAATCTTTACTCCTCACACTTCAGATAGAGCCCTAATATCCAGAGTATACAAAGAACTCAAAAAATTAGACAATAAGATAACAAATAACCCAATCAACAAATGGGCCAAGGACCTGAACAGACACTTCTCAGAGGAGGATATACAATCAATCAACAAGTACATGAAAAAATGCTCACCATCTCTAGCAGTCAGAGAAATGCAAATCAAAACCACCCTAAGATACCATCTCACTCCAGTAAGATTGGCAGCCATTAGGAAGTCAAACAACAACAAGTGCTGGCGAGGATGTGGGGAAAAGGGTACACTTGTACATTGCTGGTGGGACTGCAAATTGGTGCAGCCAATTTGGAAAGCAGTATGGAGATTTCTTGGAAAGCTGGGAATGGAACCACCATTTGACCCAGCCATTCCCCTTCTCGGTCTATTCCCTAAAGACCTAAAAAGAGCATACTACAGGGACACTGCTACATCGATGTTCATAGCAGCACAATTCACAATAGCAAGGCTGTGGAACCAACCTAGATGCCCTTCAATAGATGAATGGATAAAAAAAATGTGGCATTTATACACAATGGAGTATTACTCTGCATTAGAAAATGACAAAATCATAGAATTTGCAGGGAAATGGATGGCATTAGAGCAGATTATGCTAAGTGAAGCTAGCCAATCCCTAAAAAACAAATGCCAAATGTCTTCTTTGATATAAGGAGAGTAACTAAGAACAGAGTAGGGACGAAGAGCATGAGAAGAAGATTAACATTAAATTAAACAGGGATGAGAGGTGGGAGGGAAAGGGAGAGAGAAGGGAAATTGCATGGAAATGGAAGGAGACCCTCAGGGGTACACAAAATTACATACAAGAGGAAGTGAGGGGAAAGGGAAAAAAATACAAGGGGGAGAAATGAATCAGTAGAGGGGGTAGAGAGAGAAGAGGGGAGGGGAGGGGAGGGGAGGGGGGATAGTAGAGGATAGGAAAGGCAGCAGAATACAACAGACACTAGTATGGCAATATGTAAATCAATGAATGTGTAACTGATGGGGTAAAAATGGGAGTTCATAACCCACTTGAATCAAAGTGTGAAGTATGATATATCAAGAACTATGTAATATTTTGAACAACCAACAATAAAAATTAAAAAAAAAAGAGTGTAATAGTTGTAAACTCAAAAAAAAAATAACAAATTATATCACATTTCTTGCTCAAGCCCAGACCACTGAAAACAAACAGACTCATATCCAGGGAAATCACCCAATCAACAATGTCCAAAACACAATGCAATGCCATGAAGTAGATAAATAAAATAGATAGTAAACAAATAAAATACATGTTGTAGGTTCAGGATGCAGCAATGCAGAGCTCAGGAGCACAGCCATGTTTGTCTTATGTTGTTCCTCAAGTTCAAAAACACCCTGGGGACTATCTCAGGGTGACTGGATTTTACTGCTGTGAAACTGCAGAAGTCTTGAAAGCTCACAGGTTTGTTCTCAAGGTCTTCATTTTTGGATGCCTGAAGGATCATCTCATCCTAGTCCAGCTGCTTCACAAAATTTGCTTCTACACTAGATGGGATCTTATAGCTCCTTTCTGAGGTTCTCTGCTAGGAGCTGGGTTGTTTCACAGCTTCCTCTTCTTGTCTGTTTTCTTCTTTGGGGATGTCATCTGCTGGTGCTGCGTCCCCAACAACGGACAAAGTCTGCCACATCATGAACCAGGGCTTGGCATATGCATTTGTTTTTGTTAAGGCAGATGTGTAAAATCATATATATACACATATAAAAATTACTGGGGATTGAACACGGGGGGCACTTTGCCACTGAGCTATTTCATCCTCAGAATTCATTTTTAATTTTGAGACAGGGTCTTATCAAGTTTCTGAGGGTCTTCCTAAATTGCTGAGGCTGGCCTTAAACTTGGGATCCTTGTGTCTCAACCTCCAGAGTCTCTGGGATTACAGGCATGTTCCCCAATTCCTAGCTCTAGTGATCAATATTTATAATAGTAAGAAACTTTAATCTATAAATGAGATGTTAACTTATGAACTTGGCACTATATTTGAAGCTTAAGAAAAATTTAGTAAATGTTAAATGTTACTCCTTCTATTGACAAAAATTTAGCATATGGATATATTACTTTTAAGAAATACATTTTTCCCTTTATAAGTCTGGAATATCTTTAAAATGGAAGAAACTAAAGCACAACAACTTACAACACAGGAATAGAAAGGGGAAAGGAACATGGGGATAGCAAAGAGATAAAAAGACAGCTTGAAAACAGAATTACAATTGAATTTGTTCACTCTCTGGTTTATACCCCAAAGACTTAAATTCAGCATACTGCAGTAATGCAGCCATACCACAGCTCAATTCATAATAACCAAGCTATGGAACCAAACTAGGTGCCCTTCAACAGATGAATGAATAAAGAAATTTTGTATTTCTTTGGAATGTTCCTCAGCCTTAAAGAAGAATGAAATTATGGCATTTGCTGGTAAATGGATGGAGCTTGAGAATATCAAGCTAACCAAAATAAGCCAATCCCAAAGGACTAATATATATATTAGTCTGATATATGGATGCTAATTCATACTGGAGGGTAGGGAAGAATAGAGATACTTTGGATTAGACAGAGGGGAGTGAAGGGAGAGGAAAGGGTATGGGGCTAGGAAGGATAATGGAATGAATTGAACATTATTATCCTATATGCATATATGATTATACAACTTGTATAATCCTGTATCATGTACAACCAGAAGAATGAGAAGTTATACTCCATTCATGTATGATGTGTTAAAATACATTCTATTGTCATGTATAAATAATTATAACAAATTTTAAAAATTAAAAATTCATATTAAAAACAATTGGTGTATGTGTATTTTGAAAAAAAGAGACTGTGCAAAATAGATATTCTCAGAAAGTTCTAAACTGAGTAGATAAAGAACACAGCAGAACAGGGTTGTCAATGAAATAAAGAAATTTTAGTAAGATGCCATGGTCTAGATAAAATGAAATTCTTGATTTAGAGGCCCTTGGGACTGTGAAGAAGTTGACAATGTCTGGTTTCAAGGTTCTTCTATGATTTTTAGCAATTAAGTTCCCCTTGATCAGACTCAAGACAAACTGATTCTTTCTGAGTTCTGGAAAAGAAAGAGTCAGTTCAATGGGATCCTGCATTTGCAGAAGAGAGAGTGAGACCATTTTTATGCTGATATTGAAGTTACTGTACAACTATTAACATGCAAAAATCTTGACAGCTCTTCTTTGAACATAGCTCCAATTATTTTTATTTTAATTTTCTTATTCCAAAGTAAATTAATGTCTTCACTGTATTGGGCTCTAGGCTTACTCTCTCTCCCAAGACACACTGGTAATAGTGGCTGTTAGATAATAATGTTCTGTATTTACAGAGAATTGAATGAAAGACATCCTTGTTAAGGGAATTTTTCATTTTTTTTCTGGCAGTAAGATAGAATTTTAGCCAAAAGGATCCGGTACAGAGGTGGAGAGGAAAATTCATTCAGTAGACAGGCATCAGGTGACATTGGGAGGGGTATTTCATTATGTCATTGTATTCCATTACAGTGTCATATGTATGTACTAGTAATTTTATAATGGTGAATACAATGGAAAAGTTAAAAGAACATTTTTTAAAAAGAAATGTAAAATAACAGAAACTAATAATGACTTAGAAATACATCACTACATAGGACAGTACAGCAGTAGTGGTGTTTGAGTGTTAAGACTTCTAAAAAGTAGTTTGATGATGAAAGAAACAAATATCTCCAGACACTGGATGAGACTTGAAAATAGCATTCTATCAGAATCTAATCTTGAGCAAGATGAAAACTGGATGACTGCTTCACAAGGGTCTCAGCTTGCCTTTTCTGAGAAACAGTTCCCTGCTGAAGCAGAGATGTATAACCACAGCAAGACATTTTATCAAACATACAGACTCAGAGAACTCAGAAGTGAAAGGAACCCTGGAGATGGAGGAGTTCTACTCTTAAACTTTATAGATAAAGAAAAAGAGGATGTAGAGATTAAGAGTGTTGCCTATAGTAGTTCAGGTAACTGGAGACACACTGGCATCTCAAGTTTAATCCTCCAACATTAATGATTAATATGTATTTTCTTTATTTTTTCTTTTTCTCTCTCTTTTTTCCCAAATAAAAGAAGTTTTGTTTTAAGGCATTTTATCTATGAAATATCCTAAATATAAAAAGGGCTGGGGATGTGGCTCAGTGGTTGACTGCCCCTGGTTCAATCCCTGCTAGAGAGAGAGAGAGAGAGAGAGACCCTGAAGGTAAGATGAAGGAATTAAGCAAGAATGAATAAGTAGCCAGTGGTATGTACCGATATCCACTTAAGGAGGAGGAAGTTCAATTCTCTTAATGGGAGGTGAATGCATGGGATATGAGGTTATCCATCCCAAACTATTTAGCTTGCTTTTCTAATAATAGCATGTAGTTCCTGCTTGGATTCTTAGATAAGTAGTCAAGTAAGGATGAGGAATAATGAATGATAATAATCTATTACCTCTTAGGTTCTTAGAGTCTGCTGGTCTCTCCTACTTTTTCCCTCTAGAGATAGCCCTCTACATTGCATGAGCTCATCTCATCCTGGTTGTTTCCTGCTTTAATAAACAAACAGGTCAACCATTGTTCCTGAGGGAACCAATGTATTATTGTAGACTATATCCCACTAATTAGTAAAGTCCTTCAGAAAGCCAATTATAGAATGGATTTCACTTCACCATACTTTTAGGAAGGCATACATAAGGAATAAAACACCCATTTCCTACTATCCAAAACCAGAGTTTTGGATAATGATTTTTTTTTCTCTTATGGAAGTACTGAAAAGGCTTGCCTGTAATCATTAATAAGTCTTGAAAAACAAAGCAGTAACATCTTTAATAAAGAATCTTGCTCTAGAAAACTTGGAGCAAATGCTTCTAAACTCTATCACACCTTTCAATCTTCCCTCCCCAGAGTGTTCTGAACATAATTTAAAGGACTCATTCTCTGCTTTCTTCCTGTCTTGAGCACATAAATGGAAATGAATCAAAGATAATGCAGCCATCATCAATAATTTTGTAATAATGTATGTACATAGATAGTGTAATAACTACTTGACTATTAAGCTGTCTTGATTTTTACCTTATGGTTCTTTGTTCTAAATTAGCAACATTAAATTAATGGGACAGATGATGTTTTGCTGAGACAAAATCATGGCTCCCAAGGTGATCAATAGCAGGAGATTATTTGGGGATTAATTTCTAAAGTCAGGAAAATTTTCATATAATTAAAAACGACTGGAAATCCCTTTGGAAAATGAAGAGTGATCTCAATAGATCTAACACAGCCAGTTTCCTTGGCATTTGCACAGACTGCTATCAGTTGACCCATGTCGTATTTGATTTTGTTTCTAAAAAGGCGTTTCTATATTGTTAATCTGTGTAGCTATATCAAAATGATTATTTCTGTGCAACTGAAACCCTGCTGCTGAGAGATGCACACAGGCTTGAGAGGCAAGAAGGAAATAAACCCAAGTATGGAAACAGCAGATCTGTGTTTTATGCTCATTTGTGGCATGGGAATGTTGAATGTAGCTCTGGTTTTGGAATAGCTAAGATGCACCTCCTCTGTTGGATTTTTCATAGTACTTTGATTATAAATGCATGTCCAAGTCACTTAACAGTACTGGTAATTATGCAAATTAACTAAAATATGGATATTCTACAGATATTTTTTAAAATTAGAGTTTCTTTAAAACATAATCCGAGACACCAAATTTCTCCTGCAGAATTTACTGACCCCTGAAAGCATGTTCTCAAAGTATTAGGACTCTCCAGTGACAGATACTTCAAGATAAAATAGTCCCCGTTCATAAAGCACTAACACCTTAAAGTTATCACATCAAATGTATATCTGCTTTGCAAAATATAACTGAAATAGAGGCACTGTTAATATATGACATGAGCTACACACAGGTTTTCCTGGAGGTTGCTGAAAGCTGGCTTAGCAGACAAGTTTCAGTGCTAAATAAACTAGCACTATGAAAAAAAAAATCTTCAAAAAAGAATTTCTTTTGAAGCTGTCACTGTAGTGAGTTAGCCTCTTTTGATTTGGTATTCACTGCTTTGGGACTAGAAATTGCTAGCTTCCATTTGCCTTGTGGCAAGGAAGAGAAAATGCATTTATCCATTCTGCAAGAAGATGACTTTCAGAAATGATGGCCTGTGCTGTTCCCAAAAGGGATCAAATGGAAGTCAGGCAGACTTACCTCCCTGCTTTTATAATCACTCGGCGAGAGGAGGATGTTGTGGGAAGACTAGTGTCAGAGCACGTTCCTGTTTCCATCATTTATGAATGCAAATAACAACATGAAGAATCTACAATGAAGTTTGAATTCTCACTATTTCTTCTCTCAGAACAATGAAAACTGCTTCAAAGTCACATATCCAGAGAAGTAAAATTAAAAGACAAAACCCACCAATACTAGGTAAATATGTCGTTTTTAAAAAATATGTATTGCACTAAGTTTCAGAATTCTAGAATTTTTAAACTCGTTAGTGAAAAATAATATATAAAAAAGCAAAAATATCAGAAGATACAGCTTTGGAAATCTGAAAAAGTGAACATGCTAATGTAATCAGCACCCAGATCAAGAAACAAAGTTCTATACTATTGTCTCTTTGCTGAGGGTGTGGAGTTTTTAGCTTTTTATACTTACAGACATACCATATTTAAACATGTATTTGTTTGAAGCAGTTGTCTTTTGGCTAAAACCAGACACCTTTAACTAGCTTGTGCACTAGCTCCTTTAGAGAAGTTTAAATATTATACCTGGCTATTAAAAAATATATATATTTAAAAAATTCTCTCTTTCTTTCAGCCAAAAGTCCAAATTTTTGCCTCCTTATTTCTATTGTTAATATATAGTCACTATTTTTTTTTTTAAAGAGAGAGTGAGAGAGGAGAGAGAGAGAGAATTTTTTTAATATTTATTTTCTAGTTCTCGGCGGACACAACATCTTTGTTGGTATGTGGTGCTGAGGATGGAACCCGGGTCGCACGCATGCCAGGCGAGCGCGCTACCGCTTGAGCCACATCCCCAGCCCCAATATATAGTCACTATTAAATAATAATCTTAATTTCCTTTTGCATTTTCCCAATTACTGTCTCTACTTTCCTCTGAGGCCAGAACATACTTTTAAAAAGTCCTGGAACCAGCCAGAAAATACTAAACAAAATAAATAATGGAATAAAATGTGACCTGAAGAGTGTCGATCAAGAAACCATTTTAAATATAAAGCTGAAAACATATTTTTCATATAAAATGCTCTATTTTGAATTTTTGAATGGTCTTAGAGGTATTTTTAAATAGTATATAACCTTTGGAATTCTTAATTATTTTGTGCATCAATATGTTACTCCTCTTTTATTTAAGTTAAACTCATGGTTTCTGAGTTATTACAAAAGCATAAATGAATAAAAATAAAAAAGGACAGGTAACCTAACAGTAAAAACATTCCATTTTGTTCTAAAAATAGGATATTTATATTCTAAAAAGCTGTAATTTAAGTTGAATGTTTTGAAAAGCTCAGCTCAAACTAAAATTAATGGCCACATTTTTGTTTTTGGTTTTTAAGCTCCATATTTTTTTAAAAATTTGTTCTTTGTAGATGTACCTGACAATGGAGTGTATTCTGACATATTATACATACATGGATGTATATATAGAAGCTACTCCAACACCTGGAGACTAAATAATATGCTATTGCATGACCCATAGATAACAGAAGACATCAGGGAGGGGAGGTAAAAAAAAATTCCTGGAGGTAAATGAGGACTCTGACACAATTTATCAAAATCTATGGGACACTATGAAGGCAGTACTAAGAAGAAAGTTTATTGCATCAAGTTCATTCATTAAAAGAAGAAAAAAGTCAACAAATAAACAACCGGACATTACAGCTCAAAGCCCTGGAAAAAGAGAAACAAACCAACACCAAAAGTAGTAGAAGACAGGAAATAATTAAAATTAGGGCAGAAATCAATGAAATTGAAACAAAAGAGATAATCCCCAAAATTAACAAACACAAAAAAGCTGGTTCTTTGAAAAAATAAATAAAATTGACAAACTCTTTGCCACCCTAATGAAAAGGAGAGGGGAAACTCAAATTACTAAAATTTTGTGATGAAAAAGGAAATATCATGACAGATACTACTGAAATACAGAATATAATTAGAAAAAAATTTGAAAATTTATACTCCAGTAAAACAGAAAACCTCAAAGACACTGACAAATTTCTAGAGGCACATAATCAACCCAAACTGAGTCAAGACAACATACACAATTAAAACAGATCAATTTCAAGCAAGGAAATAGAAGATGCCATCAAAAGCCTACCATCCAAGAAAAGCCTAGAACCAGACGGATTCACAACCGAGTTCTAAAAGACCTACAAAAAAGAATGAACACCAATACTCCTCAAATTATTCCATGAAATAGAAAAGGAGGGAGCCCTTCCAAATTCATTCTATGAAGCTAGTATCATCCTGCTACCAAAACAGGCAGAGGTACATCAAGGAAAGAAAATTTTAGACCAATATTCCTGATGACCACTGATGCAAAAATTCTCAATAAAATTCTGGCAAATCATATACAAAAACATATCTAAAAAATAGTGCACCATGATCAAGTGGGGTTCATTCCAGGGATGCTAGGTTGGAATGGAAATCAATAAACATAATTCATCACATCAATAGACTTAAAGATAAGAATCATATGATTATAGCAATTGATGCAGAGAAAACATTTGACCAAATACACCACGCTTTCATGTTCAAAACAGTAGAAAAACTAGGGCTACTAGGAACAGACCTAATATTATAAAAGCTACCTATGCTAAACCCAAGGCCAACATCATTCTAAATGGAAAAAAATTGGAAGCCTTCCCTCTAAAAACTGGAACAAGACAGGGATGCCCTCTTTAACCACCTCTATTCAACATAGTCCTTGAAACTCTAGCCATAGCAACTAGACAGACTAAAGAAATTAAAGGGATACCAATAGGAAAAGAAGAACTCAAACTATCATTATTTGCTGACAACATGATTCCATACTTAGAGGATCCAAAAAACTCCACCAGAAAACTTTTAGAATTAATAAATGAATTCAGAAAAGTAGCAGGACATAAAATAAATACCTATAAATCAAATGCATTTCTATATATCAATGATGAATCCTCTGAAAGAAATTAGGAAAACTACCCATTCAAAATAGCCTCCAAAAAAACAAAATAAAACAAAACAAAACAAAACAAAAAAACCTTGGGAATCAACTTAACAAAAGAGATGAAAGTCCTTTACAATGAAAACTACAGAATACTAAAGAAAGAAATTGAAGAAGACCTTAAAAGATGGAAAGATCTTCCATGCTCTCAAATAGGCAAAATTAATATTGTCAAAATGGCCATATTACTCAAAGCACTACACAGTTTCTATGTGATTCCAATTAAAATCCCAATAGCATTACTTATAAAAATAGAAAAAGCAACTATGAAATTAATTTGGAACAATAAGAGACCCAGAATAGCCAAAGCAATCCTTAGCAAGAAGACAAAAGCAGGAGGCATCACAATACCAGACCTTAATCTATACTACAAAATTACATTAAAAAATAGCATGGTATTGTCACCAAAATAAACCAATGGTACAGAATAGGAGACACAGAGACAAACCCACATAAATACATTTATCTCATACTAGACAAAGGGGCCAAAAACGTACATTGGAAGAAAGATAGCCTCTTCAAGAAATGGTGCTGGGAGAACTGGAAATCCATACGCAGCAAAGGGAAATTAAACTCCTGTCTCTTACCATGCACAAAACTCAACTCATAGTAGATCAAGAATTTAGGAATTAGACCACAGACCCTGACCCTAATAAAGGAAAAAGTAAGCCCAAATCTTCATCATGTCAGATTAGGCTCTAACTTCCTTAACAAGACTCCTAAATCACAAGAAATAAAATCAAGAATTAATAAATGGGATGGATTCAAACTAAAATGTTTCTTCTCACCAATAGAAGCAATCAATGAGGCGAAGAGAGAGCCTACAGCTTGGGAGCAAATTTTTGCCACACACACATCAGATAGAGCCCTAATCTCCAGGATATATAAAGAACTCAAAAAGCTCAACACCAAAAACAAACAAACAACCCACTCAATAAATGGGTTAAAGAGCTGAACAGACACTTTTCAGAAGAAAACAATCCATCAACAAATATATGAAAAAATGTTCAACATCTCTAGTATTTAGAGAAGTGCATATCAAAACTACTTTAAGATTTCATCTCATGACAGAATAGCAGCTATCAAGAATACAAACAACAATAAATGTTGGAGAGAATGTGAGGGAAAAGGCACACTCATACATTGCTGGTGAGACAGCATATTGGTGCAACCACTCTAGAGAACAGTATAGAGATTCCTTAGAAAACTTGCAATGGAACCACCATGTGACCCAGCTATCCCCCTCCTCAGTCTATACTAAAGGAGTTAAAATCAGCATACTATAGTAACATAGCCACATTAATGTTTATAGCAGCTCAATTTACAATAGCTAAACTGTGGAAGTAACCTAGATGCCTTTCAATAGATAATGGATCAAGAAACTGTGGTATATGTACACAATGGAATATTACTTAGCATTAAAAGAATAAATTATGGCATCTGCAGGTAGATGGATGGAGTTGGAGAATATCATACTAAGCAAAATAAGCAAACCCCCACCCCAGCCAAACAAAAACAAAAACAAAAACAAAAACAAAGGACAAATGTTCTCTCCAATAAGTGGATGCTGATCCATAATGGGAGGGCATGGAAAAAATTGAGGAACTTTAATTGGGCAAGGGGGAGGGGGAGGAGGGGAGTGGGTATGGGAGCCAGAAAGATGGTGAAATGAGATGGACATGACATTAATACCCTAGGTATATGTATGACTGCACATATGGTGTGACAATACATCATGTACAACCAGAGAAATGAAAAGGTGTGCTGCAGTTGTGTACAACAAATAAAAATGCATTCTACTGCCATATATACATAATTAAAATAAATAAATAAAATTATGTAAAAAAGAATCAATATTACATTAATAAAAAATATTAAAACCCTTCAGTGACCCAAATTGCTTCAAAATTTTCTTAGAAATTAAGCAAGTCTTCACAGTATGTCAGTGTAGAAAGGTCTATGGTTACCACAAAAATTTTAGTTTACATTCAGTTATTAATTACACTCCCCATAATTTGGAAATCAAGAATAAGAAATGTCTATAAAGAAATGTATTAGAAAGGAATGAAACAAAAATAAATAAATAAAATAATAAAATAAAAGAAGCAAAAAAGAAATGAAGCAGGACTTATAGTCTTACAAGAAGAAAGACTGTTGGATGTTTTCAAAGATGTAGAAAAGAGAAATTAATATGCAATGCAAAGAAATGCAGAATAGGTGAAAGTTTTCCTGATGGGACAAAGAAGAGAACAAATGTTTCTGTTGGGAGAAACAGGGAGGATAAGAAGTTCTCTTCTGGGTTCAGGTAAGGTTTACTTTATTTTATGAATAGAACATTCTGTAAATATCATTAAATATTTCATTTGAATAATTTCATCAAATGATTTTTAAGGTCAAATATCTATTTATTCAGGGTACCCTTTCCATTTATCAAATTAAACAGTCAACTAACAACATAAAAGAAATTAGCTGTAAGTGGGAAACGGAATGTGCAAACGCTAGCACTTCTCTCTAATGACTTCCTTCTTTCCCCAAACCTCCCAGAACATGATAAAGAAATATTGTGGCCATGGGGAGAGCAGTGAGGACAGTGTGAAAGGCTGGATATTTGTGGTCAGTAAAAAAAAAATACCATAACTAGTCTCGCAAGGGAATAAGATTTCTCTAAAACTGAACTGTATCCTCCACATTTTGTCTGAGTCAATGGGCAAGTAATTTCATTTCTCCTCTTGATTCCCTTTAATCAAAGAAAATGCTGTTTACTTTAAGTGGAATTAATTGATGATTATTATTTTCAAGTTCTGACCAGGCTGCAAAAAGGAGTTAAAAAAACAAACAGAAATTGTGCTGGGTACAGGGGCGCAGGCTTGTAATCCCAGTGGCTCCGGGGGCTGAGGCAGAGGATCTCAAGTTCAAAGTCAGCCTTAGCAAATTGGTGAGGCCCTGAGCAACTCAGCAAGACCCTGTCTAAATTTCAAAAAACTTTAAAAAGGGTTGGGGATGTGGCTCATTGGTTAAGTGCCCCGGGTTCAATCCCTGGTACCAGAAAAAAAAAAAAAAGCATTATGAAAAACATAAGTTACAAAGGATGAATGAAGGTAAAGCATAAGACTTTCTCAAAAACAAAAAACAGAGATAAGCCTGAAATCTGAAAAACTAGATTGCATGTAGGAAAGGTTTCTTCCCCTGAAGACATCATTTTGTGTTGAATTGCTTTAAAAACACCCCATATTTTAAGAGATAAAGAATATTCTGAATATATTCTTTAAAAAGAAATGATAATGCAGTGCTTTACACATCTTTCTATAACTAGGTGAATGAATATGTAATTGTGAGGCTTAATGGCCATATTTAGGCATTAAAATAAACAGGTGTCCAATGAAATAAATGAGATGAATAAGGACCATTTAGTCTTCCATATTGATGATGATTAGCCAAGTTGAAATGCAGGAAGCTAGAGAATCAGAGAGCTCACATTTATATGATGAGACTGGCAAGAGCAAAAAATACTGCAGGATAATAGGCTTCTTTTGGATCATTTAAGAGGTACTGAGTAGTCCTAAAATCATTCGCATGACTCACATCAAGCTGCCTGTGCACAATGAAAGCTAGAGAAAAACATGAAGAACATCAGAGCATAATTCTGAGATCAGTGGGATTAGAGAACAACATGATTTAGAAATAGCCCTTTACGATAAGGGAACTAGATTACTGTATACATCAGAATAAAAAAGCACTAATGAGAGGAGGTAAACCATCCTGATCTTTATTCGTATTTACTGTGCATGAGAGTTCATTCCTTTGGTAACTGTAGCCCAAAGGACTTTTGTAAAAAAAACTGACTCTATTACATACTTGTTTTATATTGTTAGGGCCTGAACTTTGGCACACATATAAACTAGAAACCCAACGAAAATTAAATTATTTTGGTTTTTTAATAATGTTCTAGTAACTACGGTTCCACCCTAGGCAAGTCAGGTAACATTTCTGAGGATCAATTTTTATTTCTATAAAATGGAGGGACTGGGCTAGACGGTCCCTTCTATTATGTTTTTCTCGTTCTATTACCCTGAACTCTCTCTGTTCTTAGTTTCTAATTTTAAAAACAGGTACTTTAAAAATAAATTTTATAAGACATAAGATGTATTGTTCTTACTCCTTTCTTTTCAGAAGAAAAGTCACTTTGACAATTCCTTCTCAGCCCACATTTCAATCTCTTCCCTATAAGTGAAAAGGCCTAAAAGGCTGTAGAATTTGTGCATGTAGAATGTTACTTTCTTGTCAATCATTCCTTTCTCAGCTAGTTCTATGGTCCTGTCCCTTTCTCTCCCTGTTTAGTCTCTGTTACTACATATATTTCACTCAAAAATTTAAAAATGTAAAAAAATTAGTAACATAATTTGTTGTGGTCCACTCTTTAAAAAAGATATCTAGATTAAGTGTGAGGAAAGGGGAATACGCACTGTAAGTGCCTTTTATTATTATATTGTAAGTGCTTTTTGTTATTATATTTTAAAATCCAAAGACCAAATTTTGTGTAAAAGTTAAGAATAAAATAAACTCTCCTTCAAATTTCTAAGTGATACAAAGTATGTGAATAATCAGACAGTAATTAAGTGCATTTTCTTCTTTCAAAGTTCCCTTTTTTTCTTAAGAGAATTGAGATTTAATTAAGCTTATTTTGGTAAATGAAAATTATTCAGCTCATGTCCTATGCCCCAGGAGATTACTTTGGCATACCTGTAGTACAGAAAAAAAAAAGGTAGGAATGACTTCCATCCTTACTAAGAATATTTGAGTACCAGTTATTAAAGTTTAGTTTGTATAAAAATCAACTGGGGGAGCTTGTTAAAATTTCAGAATCCTGGGTCTAGTGGTGTGCTGGTAACACACCAGCTCTCTGAAATAAACATGAACAAGTGTATTAGTTTACTGTAGCTTTTACTGTAAAAAATATGTAGCACAAACTTTATAAAAAATTTAAAATATACAGTAATTTATGTCTTGTGAATGCCATACAAGCAGTTGAATTTCACAGCATTCTTTCCTTGATTTTTGTTGAACTCTTCCATAGCTTATCTATGGTTGCAATTGTCCAATGAGTTCAGACAAGAATGTTTGTTTATATTATCATTTCCTGAAACAACAAAGACCCACATTGGGACTGCACTTGCTCATTAATGAGGTCAGCAAAATCTTGGCTGTAGTGGATAAGGGAATACTGGAAGAATATTTCCTCAAATTCTTTGACCATTCACAATTATCTGTATTAACATTTTTTTCTATCATTTTCTTTAATCTAGACAACCTCTAAAATAATAAATGACAGTCTGAGGTACAGCATTTGTCGATGTCCATGGTGTAAACTTTCACAGTGTGACTAATTTCTAGCCATCAGCTCTAATGTCACTGAACACTGAGTTAGGAAGAAATGAGTGGCAACACAATGTTTTGTAGTATTTACACAAATACAACAGATGTAAACTCCCTCAAAAGCACACACAATCACAAAACACAGTAAAATAATTAGGAAGTGATAATTCTTTAGAAGTGACTGCCTTATCCAAATGATGCCTATTTTTAACAATCAGCTCACAAAATACCTGCAAATTGCCAGTTGGCATTTGTAAGTCTCTTGTGAAAGCCAGCTCCAGGACACCACCACCTGAGCCCTACTTGTGTATTGATCCAGTAGGTTATTTGAGACAGACATTTTCATTTTCACCAATGAAAAAGTCTGAATGTAAGTAGGTCTCAGATTAGATTTTCAGAAGTTTTGCTCTAGACTATGTATTTTAGAGGTAATTCTATTAATGCCTTCCATCTAATTCAAATCACTTTAATGGAACATTAAGGAGAGGAAAGCCTTTAAGAACACCACCACAAAATTTTTAATATGTGAGAATATCTAGTGTAGATAAAAGTGTGGGGTTTGCTCATTCACTATGGAGTATAAATTATAAAAATTACACTGCTGGGTAATTTGCTTGAATCTGTTAAGAAAATACCGTGACCCCCAAAATCCTATTTCTAGATATCAACCCTGTAGTAGCAAAACATGGTTACCTAATACATTTCTTAACATTAAAGTTCACTACAGCATTGCTTGTAATAGCAAAAACTTAAATCTTAAACACCTTTAATAAAGAACACGATACATAAATTATAGTAGATCCATACAACAGGATACTAGGGAGCCATTATAAATAAGAGCTGCATGTGCTGTCTTTGAAATATGCCCTGGGCACATTGTTAAGTGGAAAAAAAACAGATTCAGATCATAGAAAATGTGGTCAGATTTCTGTCCAAAAAAAAAAAAGCACATATATACATGTCTGATGTTTCTACATATATAGGAAATGTTAAGATAAGTATATGAAAAGCTGATTAGGTATAAACAGTAGTTGCCTGGGGGTTAGGGTGAGGAGTGTGAGGGAAAAAAGGGACATGAGATCAAAGAGGGTTTTATACATTTTTTTTTCTTAACAGTAGTGGTATTGCAAATTTTTAATTTTCTTTTTAATGCTTTTTTAATATCGAAAAGATGTAAAAATTAATTTCAGGAGTGAAGTTTATTTTAAATGAAAAACATGCAAACACACCCAGATAGATTCCTCCAATCCTGCTTAGTATTTCAACTGTTAATTCAAATATTAAGAAATAGGTTTCCTTGTCCCAACACTGGAACTTCTTGCATTCTAAAATTAGCATAGCTACAGAAACCTGGTGCTTTTCATAAAAGTTTGGCAGCAAATTCTGACCTAAACAGACTGTAACCTTTTTGTCTTTTTATTCCTTTTGGTGTCAATATTTGAACATCTGTTATAAGAATATGTGTGTTTTTGATTAGGGATGGTGCTTCACATTACCAGATGTGATAGAATGTAATACATAATTTAGGCACTTGAATACCTTTCAAAAATATTAGAAATTCTTAATTCCAAACCATATCTTCCCCAAAATGTTTAAATGAATGCTTGTGTCCCCTCATCAAGGAATATTAGAGAAATTAGATGTGGCAGTTGCAGAGGGAAGGAAAGGAAGTTGGCAGATTGCATGAACAGCACTGCATCAGGAGAGAAAGGGGAAACTGAGGAAAGTGAACTCTTCCTGGAACCAGCGATGAGACTTGCTTAAGCAGGGCTACTGTCCCTGCAACTGAGAACATGAAATCACTATGTGTGCTCTGGAATGCTCTGTTTTCTGGAAGGTGGTCAGGATCGCTGGCCCATGTGCATGTCAGTGTTCTGTGCAGGAAAGGTCCTATTTAGTACTAGGCAGGTGCCATCTATGTCTCCCTTTCAGTGCTGAGATTCAATGGCTTTTGGGCATCTCAGATGTGGATGGGAAAGAATTAATAATGCCCCTCCACAATATTTGCAATTTCAACAGAGATTCTTAAGTATGGAAAGCAATTAAAATGCTTTAAAAATATGTATGTATGTATCTATCTATCTATCTATCTGTCTATCTATCTATCTCTCCACAGTAGCACTCACTCTGCAGAGTAAAAGCAGGCTTGGTTTATCTTGCTGGAAAGCAGGCAGGCAGAAGGTACTTATACAGATTTGGGGAAGACAACATGGAAACATTGAGAAGCAATCTTTGACCCAGTTTCCCACTCACTTTGCAATCAGGTATCAGGGAATCAGGAGCAATCAAATACTTACATTGAAGTCAGAATAGTCTGCTTTATTCTGGAATGAAATAATTTTAAGTGCAGTTGCCCTGCCACTGATCTCTGCTCTATCTTGTTCAAAAATGCATTAGCAAGGGATTTTTTGCAGGCTCACAATTTCAAAGCTTTTTCCAATAGCTTGCTGGCAGTAGCCTTGTAAGAGGCAGAGATGTAGCTGGAGCCCATTGGAATTAGAATTCTTCTGGAGTCCTCTTTCCCCTTCATCCTGACACTGTTAGCATTCCTGCCTGCTTGCTCTACTACTCCTTACAGGAATCTCTTAAGTTTGCACGCATGAGCGAGTGCCTGCACAGGTAGAAACCTGTGTCCAGGAACATCTACCTGCACAAGCAATGCTGAAGCCACACCTAAATGGATCATAATAGCAAGAGAGCAAGAAAAACTCAAGTCTGAATGTCACCAAGTCCAGGCACTAGTGTTCCCATGATTTTATGCAAACAGTTCCCTGTGTGGGCTCCAAGTCAGTTTATTCTAAATTTTCAAATGAAAACAACAACAATGACAAATAAAAAAATAAATAAAAGAAGTAAGCAATCTAAATGAAAGTCATCTAGATTCTAAATATAAAGCATGAATTTAGAACAAGTAAACTGGTACCCCTAGGAAATCAACCTGACAACTTTAAAATCTAATCTACTTGTGATCTTACCTGCTTCTAAGTTCCCTCTTTCACTACACCTACTTTGTACTGGTTCACAGGGTCACAGCCATTATTTTACTGGCATTCATCCTGAGAGACATGGAGCTACATGAGAGCGAACTTTTGTCTTTACTAATCTTTGCCTCCTTGTGGTGTACTGTTCAAATTAAAATGAGTTGAAGAAGCCAGGCAAGGTGGAACATGCCTGTTATTCCAGTGCCTCGGGAGTCTGAGGCAGGAGGACCTCAAGTTCAAAGCCAGCCTTGGCAAAAGTGAGGCACTAAGCAACTCAGTGAGACCCCGTCTCTAAATAAAATACAAAATAGGGCTGAGGACTTGGCTCAGTGGTTGAGTGCCGCAAGTTCAATCCCTGGTACTAAAAACAAAACAAAAAACAAAAAACAAACAAACAAACAAAAAAAAAAAAGGAGTTGAGTTGAAGTAGTAGCCTGCCAAGAAAAGGGCTGTAGAAAACACAGAAAAGCACATAGGAGGAGGCAATAAGCTCAGTTCCATGGAAAAACCTCTATGTACACTTAAAAATTTGAGAGAGATCAGAGCGCAATAGTGAACATTCAGTATGAAATTCCATTATTATGAAGAAAGGGGAGAGGGAATAAGCAAGATTCGAAACTAACATTTACTGACAATCTGCTCTGTATTAGGCACAGCTATTGGTATTTAACATACACTATCTAACTTATTTTCAAAAGATACATAATATATTTTAGAAAGACTTCTATCCAAAATGCTTTAAAGTTCCAGTACTTACAAGGCAAAAACTGTAGCTTTCTGAAAAATGTAGCTATTGAAAATGATCATCCCCTTAGGAGTCTAAAATTTTATGATCTAATTTTAATAATGCAACCCCAGAAATTTGGAGACTATACTTTTTAGGGTTCACATCAAGGAGAGTTGAAAATAGGATTTCCAAGTTTGACTCGTTTAATTTTAAATGTAAGTAATAAACACTCACTTTAAGAAAAAGCAATATTTTTGGCTATATTCCCAGGAACAGGCTGCAATTTATAAAATGCAGGTGCACAGTGAGGGCTGTGATGAAGGTGTGGAAACAAGGCCTTGGGAGAGAGAGAGGGAGAGTGAGTGTGTGTGCGTGTGTGTGTGTGTGTGTGTGAGTGTGTGTGGTGTCACTGACAATACCTTAGTTTTCCTATGTGTACCATCAGCTTAATGACAGTAGGTGGATGATAGCTTGGAAATTTTGCCAATCTAAGACAATAGGGCCATACACTTGGGAAGATATCCTGACCTCCATTCTAAGAATATCAGTTCCAACTTCAATTCGTGAACACATAGGATTTCCAATTTGAGAAGTGTACTATTGTTGGAGATTAGGAAGCTTCTGCCAGAAACTCCAGAAATGAGAAGGCAGTTTTCATAAGATTCTCCTGGGCCAAAACATTAAAAAAAAATTCAGCATTATTCTATAAAATCTCATAGGAATTTTGTCTTCAGAAAATTTGTTGGGGAAGAAAACAAACAAGAGAAAAACAGACTTTGCTTAAAAAAAATAATTGACCAAATCAAAGAAAACACTGTATGTTTGTGGGGGTGCTGGGGCAGGGAGACAAGGTGGAATCCTCCATTTCCACTAGTCTAATTTCCTAAAAGGGCAAGAATGTGGTCTTTGCCCTTTGTGTAGCTGAACTATAAATAAATAAAAACGGCTGTGGAGAACAGGAAACTCCACATAACTAGGAAAATTCTACTGGCAATGTGACAAACATGAACACAATGCTTTAGAAGGAACCAACATCCTCTATATCATGGGCAATTATGACTAACAGTTGCATTTGGGGAAATTTATCTTTATACAGGGGCTATAATAACAAGTAACAACTTACTACTTACCAGGTACTTTTATACAAACCATTACAATCCAATTTTATAGATGCAGAGAGCAAAGAGAGGCATGGTGAGAGTAACACAACTAGCCCATGCCAATCCCAGGCTGTCTGGATTTAGGAGTTTGGCCACTAAGCCCTGTACCATGCTACCATGGGAATTTCACTTCTAAATAGACTATATTCCGTTTACATGAAATATTAATTTGTAAAAAATTCAGAAGTCCACATTTGAAAAAGAAATCATTCTGACCTTCCTGATCCCCAATGTGGCTCTCTCTGGCGACCTACACACCCAATCCTTTCTACAGAGCTGTGGAAAAGCTCCCAGCATTGTGAAATAAAATTCCAATCTGAATACTTGGAGGAATAACACTATGAGTGCTTTCAGAATGAAGTCCTACCAGGGATCTTAGTGGCCTCGTGCCTCAGTTTCACCTCTCTTCTCACTTCTTGCCTCTACTCCCGTCCCATCTCTCACTACGGTAATGCCAAATTGCCGAGAGCTCCCTGGATATGGGAGGCTGTTTCACTCCAGTACCCCTGTGCATGCTTTTTACCTTTATCTTTAAGGTATCTCCCACCATGTTCCTGCCTACTTGGGAGCTCCTGAACGGCCTTTGAAACCCTATTCTGGTTCCACCTTCTAGGAAGCCTTCTCAGACCCTTTGCCCTTCTAGGTCAACCTGGCTGCTCTTGCCTCTCCACAGCACTTCTACTATTGTCTATAAACACGCTCTCTTTGTCCTTGTCACTCCTGCTGGAACACAATAAACTCTGCTGGGCAGGAAGGTTAGTATATCCAGCACCAGCACAGGCCCAACACTGTGATTGACATGGCATTTCATAAAGTTGACTGTTTTTAAATGATCTTTTTATAGCTTCACATTCTGTGCAATTTCCAAAAACAAACAAACAAAATAAAACATACATCTCATGTAATCCCGCAGAACTCACAGCCAATCTTTTCCTACAAATAGAGAACACAGTCCATACAGATGGACCCTGCTGATTTCAGGTTATGCTGTCTCTGAAACTCTATCAAATTCCCACACGTTTGAGAAGATATTTTATCTTCCCTGCTGGTGCTTTATTCTAGAAAAGTCTTAGGTTTCTCAAATCCTTAAAACCATCCCTGGGTGGAAAAAAAATGCTCATTCCCCTAAACCAAATATTTCCTCACATTTCAGTAGAATTTGTTAATTTTCTAGTAGTGTTCTTCTGATTTACAATTTATATACATGATATATTATTAATATTTTTAAATCATCAAGTTCTAATCTTCACTGACACTGGTACTAAAAACAGTGATAAATTATATGAGTGTATATTTGTGTATGTGTATATATACATATATGTGTATATAATGCATATTTATTTATTTATTTTTCTCCCCTGGTACCAGAGATTGAACCCAAGGGTGCTTAATCATGGAGCAACATCCTCAGACCTTTTTAAAAATTATTTTTGCTTTTGAGACAGGGTCTTGCTAAGTTGTTTACAGCCTCGTTAAATTGCTGAGGCTGGCTTTGAACTTGTGATCCTCTTGCCTCAGCCTCCAGAGCTGGTGGGATTACATGCATGTACCTCCACATCTGGTGAATACTTAAAGCATTTTTAATAATTATAAGATATGATGATATTATTCCCACTTCTGGGTACATAAGAAGATAAGTAAGGGATTGTAATATAGAACCTATTTAAAAACACAATTCATTCCTATAGCAAATCAGGCATATGTAATAATTACATTAATTCTTTTGTTGTCATGAGGGAACCAGTGGGAAGGTAGAATACTAACCAGCAGATACTGAAGGATGTAATATGGTGCTAAAACTTGTGGAATTTAAAAATGTAATTATAAAGGTAACATTATAATGTTTTCAAGGGAAAAATTCACACACTCCTATCTTTTTTGTTCATAATTGTTTCCCTTTTTTCCCCTTGTTCTTTACAATCCTTATAAACATACAAGCATACATATACCCTTATATAGTCTGTATTAAATTTTATTATTTGTTAAACATATTGTTTTGGCATTCATTTAACCAGTCCCCTATTAAAAAACATTTGTTAGCTTTCCAGTTTTTCATATTAATAGTTATTGATGCACAAATAGCTGTTGGTAGGCAGTTCCTTGTTAGGAAAAAAGAAATCTCTTTCTTCAGAATAAAAGCCTAGAACAAAAGACTGGGGTAGTGGCTCAGTAGTAGAGTGCTTACCTAGCACATGTGAGGCATTGGGTTTGATCCTTGGCACCACATAAAAATAAATAAATAAAATAAAGGTATTGTGTCCATTTACAACTAAAAAAAATATGTTTTAAACTAAGTTTAAAAAAAAGCTTGGAACAAGATTTTACTCTTATATATTAAGTGCATATGGAATGATAAAATTGCTTTCCAAAATATTATACTAATTTATAAAGCCTCTCAAACTACCAGAGTCACTGAAAACCTTGTAATCCTGGGTTTCATAATTCAATCTTTACCCACTTCAAATTTAATAAATGTAAAATGCTATTTCATGTTTTTAATGAGATTTGTATTTTATCATGCAATTATTTACTGTTCTAAACCACATATAGCTTAAGAGGCAAGACAGTACCTAATGGTACTGGATGAATTACATGTTGAAGTTTTTTTGTTTTTTTATTCTACTACAATAAGTTTTATGAATTCAAACACTAGTAATCATTCTACCTTATATATAACTTCTTTTAGAAAACCTGTTCTTAGAAGAAAATGAAAAATTACTACATTAAGTTTCTCATCTGTCTTACAGTAAAGAATTGTTTATATATTTAAAGTCAGTACTTTATTACCCTTAGATTAAACATAAATTATAAAACAAAATTAACTCATCAGTAAGAAATTAAATTATTACAGTAATATATTTTTTAAAAATACAAATATACGTCATCCATTTTCTCTCAGGTATCAGTACAGCATCTATGGTACTAAAAAACCAAGAGGAATTAGGATAAAAAGTGAAGTATGAGGTTTTAGAGAAGGATAGAGGTGAAGGGTTAGGAAAATGTGTAGGGGTACAGTGTGCTGCCTTAGTCTCATGGTTGGGAAGGTCTGCTTGCCATGTTGAAAAAATAATTATGATTTTTGTCAAGACTGTGGAGGTCAGCTGTCTTAGAATCTGCCTGTTTCATGGAAGCCAAGGTGGTAAGTTTTTAGATAATTTCTGCTGTTTTTTTCTAAAACACAAACAGTATTTTCAACAAATCCTTTTTTTCAACAGTACAGAGATCTTACAATTTAAGATTAGATTCTGTTCCATAACTGTTTGTGTAAAACTATTTGTGTAAAACTCAAAAGTGTATTTTTGATATAAAACAGTTTTGTTTGTTAGTTAGGTTCACAAGCTGGTCCACAGGAGATTGTTTAACTGATGATATGTGCAGCTATAGTGCTAATTAGTTTTTTAGTTATATACACATATTCTTTTCAACACTATTTTCTGAGGAAAACTATATTTACTATGTTTGATGTTAGTGCTGACAATCTATGGACCTTTCCACCATATGGGACTCTCTCAGGAAAGGCTCTAGAGGGTATTTCATAGGCTTAGACACACAACTACTTCTAGACTTTGTTGCCAGATGGACAACTAATGTATTTGGAAAAGAAAATGTATCAGGCTAGTCAGTAGAGTTATGATGTTAAATAGAGAATACAGGAGAAAGTACATACAATACAGCAAGACACAATAAAAAAGCCAACAAGCCAAAGAGAGCTCTATTTAATATTTACACTCTCACAGACACAAGAGTGAGAATCCAGAATGCAGCTGGAATGTGGCTAAATGCAGCAGAAGGGATAACAAGCCCTGGAGCTGGTTGCCTTGGGAACAGGGCCCATGCCTCATGTTAATGATTCTATAATGAGAAAAGGGGCATTTAAATACAGTGCATAATACTCATGGGTAGAGCCAAGAGGTATCTGGGAATACTTAGCCAAGTCCACCAGTGGATGGGGTTTGTGCTGTGGACTACAATGACTTCATGAAGTGGCAGGTATGGATTATACATAAAGCTTGGCATTTGCCTGAGTGTATGAGAACTTCCCTGGCACTGCAGAACCTGTAGACTCTCCCAATGCCTGGCTCATAGTAACATAAATAAACACCAGTCCCTTTCTATTCTTTCTAATAGTGTTGCTTGGAATGAGTGGCATTTCTGATAGGGGTAGGAGCTGGCAGATAAGGCAATGAACTGAAAAGCAAAACAACTCTATAATGTCAGCTTAAGAGAAAGCACCATTGGATGCATGTTTGCATAAGAGAAATAACTTAAAAGTCATTCCTTCAGTAATTACAAATTAAAGGAAAGGAAGACAGCTGTCCCTAGTGGGCAGAGGGTGAGAAAACCTTCATTTAATTATGTGGATAACAGTAAACCTATTTAAGCAATATATTACTAAAAATTATGTTCAGCCTGACAATTTAAAAACTTACCCCTAAAAGCACTAATATCTCCATAGTGTACTTGTAGTACAAAGTATTTGCTTCCAGTCTCTCCTCCAACTCTGAATCCAACACCTAAAAATTTACAAAGGATAAATTAATATTTTAGAAACTGAAGTCTACAATGGAGCTAATAATCTTGCTCTGCTGATCTATAATATCCAAAGGGAAATAAAATAGCATATAACCTATGAAATTATGTTACACAGAAACAAAAATAAACTAGGCATTTCTAATTTCTAATATGTCATTTCTTTTCAAAGCTTTGGTGGAATTCCATTCATAGTTTTCACTTCAATACCAGAGTAATCACTGTTACTTTAACCACACAATTCAATCACTCTGAAAGAAACAGAACAAAACAAAACAAAAAAACACCTCACTTTGTCCCTGCTGATTCTTTAAAAGACATACATAAACTATTCTTTCATATTGTTTTATATTTGGACACACCCATATATTCATTTTATTTTCTAATTAGTAAAGGGAAAAGACTTCTTAAGAGCATACAGGGGAATTACTTTTCTTCCCATATAAAAACAGGTATCCACAAATATGTCATTGAGGAAGCCAGTTACTAACTAAATTAAAAAATGACAAAATCATAGAATTTGGAGGGAAATGGATGGCATTAGAGCAGATTATGCTAAGTGAAGCTAGTCAATCTTTAAAAAACAAATACCAAATGACCCCTTTGATATAAGGGGAGTAAACAAGGACAGAAGAGCTGGTGAAGAAGATGTACATTAAACCGGGATGAGAGGTGGGAGGGAAAGGGAGTGAGAAGGGAAATCGCATGGAAATGGAAGGCGATCCTCAGGGTTATACATAAGGACATATAAGAGGAAAGGAGGGGTAAGACAAGATAATACAAATCGAATAAATGATTTACAGTAGAAGGGGTAGAGAGAGAAAAGGGGAGGGGAGGGAAGGGGAGGGGGGATAGTAGAGAATAGGACAGACAGCAGAATACATCAGACACTAGAAAGGCAATTTGTCAATCAATGGAAGGGTAACTGATGTGATTCAGCAATCTGTATATGGGGTATAATTGGGAGTTCATAACCCACTTGAATCAAATTGTGAAATATGATGTATTAAGAACTATGTAATGTTTTGAACGACCAACAATAAAAAAAAATAAATTTAAAAAAAAAAAGTCCAGTATGTCATGGAATTTTTGGAATCTAAAGAGTTCTATAATAGTGTTACTGTTAAGAGACAGAGTTTACTATTGAGATTATTTTTTGAGAGAGAGAGGCAGAGAGAGAGAGAGAGAGAGAGAGAGAGAGAGAGAGAGAGAGAGAGGAGAGAGAGAGAGAGAGAAAATTTTAATATTTATTTTTTTAGTTTTCGGCAGACACAACATCTTTGTTTGTATGTGGTGCTGAGGATCGGACCCAGGCCGCACACATGCCAGGCGAGCGTGCTATCGCTTGAGCCACGTCTCCAGCCCCAACTATTGAGATTTTTAAAAAAAGTTTTACAGACAGAGAAAATAAAAATTTCCATCTGCTCTTAAAAGGCTGACAAATCTATGATAGATTTTAAATACTCTATTAGTGTTTAAACTTGTTTGGTGGTAGCCACATGATAAACTATAGACAGAATCCTGAGCCCCACTTGAAGTAATGCAAAACAGACATCAATTAGTGATGCTGGCATGAGTAAGGGAGGCAAGAGAGGATCACAAGACCATCCCCAAATCATAGCAGACCTATTCTGCAAAAGAACCACATTATCCCTTTAATATCAAGAAACATCCAGGTAATAAAAGAGAGTCTGGTAATTCAGTCACACACTGGAAGCTATCAACAGTTTAGAGGTTAAGTTAGAAAGCCAGCTGAGGTTTGGCATCACATTAAACATCTGGGTTCCAGGACTATATAAAAAAAATCTGTTTGCTGAAACAGCAATTTATTTAATTCCTAGCTCTCTTGGCTCATGAAATGTTCCTGCTGTCAAGAGCCAACGTGCTTTTTAGGCCAAAGGTGGCTTGAGGTATACTTGGCTATTTTTTAATTCAATCTAAACTGTTGTAAGGCCAAATTACTTACCAATGAGAAGTAGAGAAAAAGTAACTACCTAAATGAATCTGTCAATACAAAGTAACTGATGCAAAAACTTTTTAGTGTTATATTGCAACATAGAATATTATCAACAACTATCGGAAAGGATCATGTAAAAAGGACTTCAGAAACAGAATACAACAGCAAACAGGACACTCTTCAAGAAGTTTCCAAAGTACCTTTGGGAAGCCTGGTAGGAGGAGCATTTCTTGCCCAAGCATACAGAATATTGGCTTTATCTGTGCAGGTTCCTTCATCACAAAACCTGAAGAAAAAGATGAATAGCTATAATGAATATTCAAGTTATAAAATCTATACATACTCCACATCAGGGAAAATATTTGAAAGCAAAATACATCATGTATCATTACTATAATCTTATCAGCTTTAAAAGATCCTGAACAAATTCTATGTAAAAAAAAAAAAAAGCACCTACAAAAGGGAAGGATTTTTGTTGTTGTTGTTGTTGTTGGTTTGTTTGTTGTCTAATAATCCTGTGCAGCAGATGCACAGTTTATACTTGGATATGTTCATATGTGGAATGTGTTCTATCTAATCAGGGAGAAAAACAAACATTTCATAGAGAGACTGCATAAACCAACATTAATGCAGTGGAAATCTGGAAGTGGACCAAAAGAAATGTCATACACATTTTCCCCACGGGGATCAGTTTGCAGTCAGTAAATCTTTGGTCACAGCAACAAATAATTCCTAGTGTCATAAAGTGAGCAATACAAGTGTACTCAACTTAAAGGGTTCTTGATTTTGAAAATATGACTTTTTAAAAGTTTATGAATGTTATGCAAGTCATTTAATTTTATGGAATCTTATTTTTTGTTTGTTTGTTTTGTAAAGCATGGAAAATTATACTTACCTCACAGTGTAATTCTATAAATCAAATGAGATGTAAGTGAAAGTACCTTATAAACCTTGAAGCTTTATACCAGGGTAAAGCATTATTTAACAATGTTCACTTTATCTAAAGATTCACTATTGAGGACAAAGTTGCATGGTGGGAAGACCACTTACACAGAAGAACATACCCGGAATTCCACTCCAAGTCCACCCCTAATAGCTATGACTCTTGGGTGTGGTAGAGGCCCTGAAGTCCAATTCCTGCATGGAAACCTTTCTGATAGGGATGTTTTGGTAAAGTGTGTAAGGGATCCAGTATAGCTATTAGATATCTGGTAGATTCAGTTTAACAAATGATTAGTTGCTGACTCAAACTCATGTATATTTTTCTAATGACACTAGAGCTCATTGCCCTGTTATAGATGTGAATTTGTTCAAAACATTAGTAGACTACATTTTCATGCTGGTTTTACATGTTTGTGTTTTGGAAAATTGGGGCCAAATAAAGTCAGAGGCAGGAAATTATGTAGATCTGAAAGCTCTGAAGACTCTCAAGGACAAGTACAAACACAGTCTATTGGGCAGGAGTTGGTTTACATAGGAAGAATCGTGTGCTGCCCATGTCCTGGGAGGGAAGTGAAGGCAGAGTGTATTGGCTTTCTAAATAGGTTAAAACAGATGCTAGAAAACTGGGCAACACTTGGAACACAAGTATGTAAACCACATTACAAAGTTTCTTCAAATTCAGAGACAGGGTTTCCTACCATGTTCATAGATAGAAATGGGGCTGGAAGATAGACAGTCAAGTAGACAACTATGGAGTCGGTCTGACTTAAGAGGTGAGGGACTCAGAGTCACGAGGTCTCAATAAGGTTATACATAGCCAATGTTCTTGGTTCTATAAATCAGCTACAGAAAGAGATTGTGTAATGTGCAATGTAAAACACATCAAACAGCAGTTTCTTACTGTTCACTGTCAAGCGCAATATACTTATGATGAAGGATCATTACCATGTGAGAATTGTGCTTTGGAACGAATGTCTATGACATCCTCATGCCAACTGTGTTAAAAGGCTGAGAGTGTTGGACAGTACCCAAAAGCAAAATTTTTCTTCTTGGCCCCATGCTATAATAGTACAAGAAATGAGATTGTCAGATATGATGAACTTTGTATCTTTCTCCTGTGAGCTACTAAAATTTAAAGATCTGGGTGGCAATTTTCAGAGCTTTCAACAAAGATCATAAATATACAAGTATCTAACATCAACGTGATGACAGACTTATGTTAAACAAGATAATTGTTTCCTCTGATATGGAAGTTGATTTTCACTGTACTACTAGAACGAACCAGATTGAAATATAATAGAGAAAACTGCTTTAGTAAATGTTTCTAAGCTATATTTTTGATTATGTCATTTGCTGGCTCAAAATCTTTCAAATGTTTCCCCCAAATAATGTCAAAACAAAATTCAAGCATTGAAGCCTAACACATAAGGCTTTTTATGATCTGGGACCTTGTTATGTCTCCAGACAGAACCCCCTGATTCATGCCAAGTTGCTGCTGGTTTCTAATCTCTGTCTTCTCTGCTGTTCCCTTTTGCCTGGAATATCCAATTCTAGTTCTCTGCCTAAAAAACTTGCACTCACCTTCTTCAAGATTTGGCTCTAGTTTTGCTCCTTAGAGAATTATTCTCAGACCCCACCCCTCCACTCTTTTTACCTACAGCACTTGTCCTACCTATTAGCTTGCTTACCTATCTCTCCAACCAGGCTGTGAGTTCTTTGAGGTCTGGAGCCATGCCTCCATCCTACACTCCCAGCACCTGTAATCCTGCCTTGCATTTAGCAAATCTTCAGCAAAGGTATGGTGAAATTTGCTTCTATGTTAGTTTTTAACTTTTCGTGCACAGGCACTTAAAGAACTGAACTGACTGAAATTGTACTGCACTGTCAGATACAAAAATAATTTTTTAAAAAACATTTAAAGCATAGTCACCAGTATATTTGAATTATTATTTTCCTAGTATTTTGCACAAAGCAGCTTATATTCACTCTCATATGAACACAGCAAAGAGGGGGCAGGTACTTTAAAACTAAATAAGCTCAGAGAGTTCAAGTAACTTCAAAGGTTACACAGCCAAATGGCAATTCATAGCTCTGGCTGTCATACTCCCTTCTGGCTCAATTCATGACATTGACTTACAGGCAGAGGATATTATATGAGGATAAACTTTGATTAGTAATAGATCTAAACTAAGTTGCAATTTGTGTTTGCAATTAATTCTAAAATCAAATATTTGAAGACATAAGTTGCACTGATTTATTCACAAAGAAACAATGATTTCTTATTTTATTCTTTTTTTTCTGATAAAGAAGGGCACCACAAGCAAATGTTAGCTTCATTTAAAAAATTCTGAATTTTAATTTTTAGATTCATTAAACTGAAGATGGAGTAAAGAATGATTCACTGGAGGATACTGGGATATTGAAACTAACTCTAAAACTAAATGAATGAGAGGATTAAACAAAGGAGAAAACAAGAGGCTAAAAGAAATGGATTCTACAACTGATAACCACCCAGCAGCAAAGAACAAACAGCAAATGGATATAATCCTGGACCTCTTCATTTAATATTTCCATTTTAAAAGAAAATGGCATCAGATTTTCTCCACACAAAATTGTCAAAAGGAGACAGTATTGAGTATTTTGATTTAAAAAAAAATTCTACAAAAATAGAGGTGATTGTTAGTATTCTTATTAGTAAGAAAAAGCTTTTTTAAGAACTTCTTTTGACTATTCTCATTGGTACATTGTAAATTATACATAATAGTGGGATTTGTTGTTATATATCCATATGTGCACACAATATAACAAGATAATTCAGTAGATATCTATCAGTAAGAAAGTTTTAAGGCTAGGAGGCAATGTAACCTTTGATCAAGGGCTCTTGTAATTTCAGGTCCCATCAACCAGAATTCTTATTCTCATCATTCTAGTACCTTCTCCTAAAGGCTCCTCTAGATTAAGCCAATTAAAATGTGAAAAGGTTCACACAATTCCCCTGTGGTTTCTTAGTATTCATAGTAAAAATGACAAGAATTAACATTTGAAAATAAGACAATTCTGGATTCTTAGACCTTTCCTATAGAACCCTTTCACCTCTAATCCATGGGGAAACCATTTGTATAGCATGAATATTTTCTGACTGTGCCAAGTACTAAAAAGTGCTAGCCTGTCATTTTGAATTATCCAAATAAAGCATGACTGTCAGTTAAAGTACTCTCTGGTTGTATCTGTTAAAGTCTATTTAAAATCCAAGGTCACTCAGGGACAATCAAAACGGATAACTCATTACTTCTTTTAGCCAAATAAACAAGTGAATAAAATTGTCATACCCTCAAGTTAGGTTTATATGGCCTCAAATTCCAATTTTAGGTATCTAACAGAACCACAACCAGGAAAATTAGTCTCAAGTTAGAAAGTTTCTTTGAAAAACACAATATAATATCAATGGCACAAATACAATGCCCTACCCAAATTATATTTGGCATATGTCAGGTATCCAAATATCACTGACTGCTATATAAACCCACAGAATATTTTCCCCAATTCAGTTAATACCATATGCACTTCAAGGCAATGGGTCTGCGTTAGCCAAGTAATGGGAGGATACCTCATTAGAATGTTATATAAGAACTATGATTAAGAAGTACCAGCCTGATAAACAGCACTGCAGGAACTACCCCCTACACTCCCTCTCCCCAATGAGATTAGAGAGGCAAGAAAAATCCCTAGGAGCAGAGGCTATAAGACAAGTATTCTCAGTGCTTGCCAAAGTGCTTGGCACATAGGAGCTGGTTAATACACACTATAACTATTAGAGACTGAGCTAATTGTCACAGCTATCACTTCTTTGTGCCTGGCACTTCACCAAGTACATTACTTTATACCACCTGATTTATTCTTCATTATGGTCCAATAAGGCAGAATTGGACTCATTTTATATAAGTGAGGAAATCAACCAATACAAGTTAAACCATTCAGCTAATGTTTATTACAACTACCAAGAAACAGGGCTGAGATCTGAACCCAAGATATTCTGATTTCAAAGTCCTGGTTCTGTGCTAAATACATGACTGTACTGTGATATTGCTACTCTTTTTAACACAGATACTAGTCCACTGAGGAAAGAAGAACTTAACACAGATGCTAATCTACTGAGGAAAGAAGAACATCCCAAATTATGGTTTGTTTCTATTGAAACTGTCAAAATGGTAACAACCATGACATTCTATTTTATTAAAGTTGACATTAATCTACTAAGAATTAGTTAGTTGCTAAGGAGTTCCTATTAAATCCTCTAATCCAAACACCTAATAATTTTTAGCTAAGAAACATAATCATTGATGACTAGAAGTCAGAAGCAGATACCAACTTTATTTTAACGAACTGATCCATTGTTACTATTCCATTCTGAAATACAATGTAACTTACAATAATAAGATGGAATAAGGAAATGGACACTTCATTTTAGCTGAGTAGAAATTTATGTCCAAATTTGCTACTGCACTCAATGATACATTTTATAATGTATACAACAAAAGATGGTACAGTTTTGGAGACTGTGTTATTTTTATTTATTCTGAGAAGGACATTACCTATGTTTAACTTTGGAAGTTTCAAATGGCAGAAGAAACAATGAGGACTGCAGAAGATACTGTGTATCTTGACACAGAGTGTATGGATGACAGTAGCTGAGATCTGGAAAGGGAGTATAAAGGCAGCATATGCAAATACCTTTCTCCCTTCTTGACCAATGAATCATTACCATCATGAAGGAGGCAATGGAGTCATAGCCTTATCTAGAAAATAAAATCACTAAGGGGGAAGAAAAAAAGTCATTTAAATGAGTAACCAAGCAGGGTTTCTCATATACAGGCTTTTTTTTCTACATACATTTATATGTTTTAGCTACTTTTCTCTTTCTCCTCATCAGCATCTGGAACCCTGTGGAGATAGTGGCATTTAAAAAGACACAGCAGGTGGTTAATAAATAGAAGCAGTTGAAAGGGATTTAAGCTAAAGCTTCCTAGGATGGTAAAGCACTACTGCTTTAGCTTGAGACTGATTCCAAGTTGGAACAGCTGGAAATGGCCTCATTTAACCAGCTGGGACTCTTCTTTTAAAAAAAACATCAAACAACCTGTAGAAGCCATCTTTGATTTGTAAAGATTAGTTGGTCAAAGTGTCATTAGAAATAGTTTTTAAATCAAATATTAATTACAAGAACTAAAAATAATTTTAGCTATGCACAGACAATCATACCCAAGTACAAGGCTAGACACATAAAAAGCCCACTCACTTTAATCACTCAAAAAAATATATATATATATTTCCTTTTTAGTAGATGTCACTCTGTGCTTTTGGCTTTGGTTTGCATTCTTTTTTTTTTTCCCATGAAATGATTCACACTTTTACTCTCCCAAAATCCTGTGGATATGTCAGTCCTTGTTTTTCATTTTTAGTTGATACAAAAAACATCAAAGTTGTACATGTTATGGTATACATGTAATGTTCAATATTATTCAATACTACACTATACAATATGCATTGTATAATGTTTAAATCAAGTTAAGTATATTTATTTCTCAGATGTTTATCATTTCTTTGTGGTAAAAACTTTCAAAATGCTCTCGTCTACCTTTTTGGAATATATAGTACATAAATTATCTGTAGTCACTATATTGTGAAACAGTATCTAGGTTTCCCCATATTTAGAACACACAATCTTGAGGTTTGACAATGTTGCTTTAAGCTCTATATCCTGTGCTCACCAGAAAATGCACAAGCCTTTGATCATACATTTAGAAAAAAAGAAAGCACTCAAAGTTACCCCAGATGCCAAACTAATTTATATGAACAAAAATCATAATTTTCAAAACTTGAAACTCTCAGAGGCTAACCATTCATCATTTAAAAAAGGAGCAAAAACAAAATAAAGTAGTCAAAGAACAAAGAAATGCAATATTTTAATTTCCAAGATCTACTAAAAAATTTCTGTTTTCTAGTGGTGATCAGTATAAATTCTTACATTTAAATTGCCCAGTTTTTGGGCTGGGGATGTGGCTCAAGCAGTAGCGCGCTCGCCTGGCATGCGTGTGGCCCAGGTTCGATCCTCAGCACCACATACAAAAAAACTAAAAAATAAATATTAAATTAAAATATTCCGCTAAAAACTAAAAAATAAATATTAAAATTTGCTCTCTCTCTCTCTCTCCTCTCTCACTCTCTCTTTAAAAAAATGAAAATAAAAATAAAAATTGCCCAGTTTTCAGCACCTTCATTTCATTACCTTCTCTAAAAATCCCAAAAGAGGGGTTGGTGATATGGCTCAAGGTACAACACTTGCCTTGCCTAGTGTATGAAAGGCTCTGGGATCCAGTCTTGGGGGTTCTCCCCAATGCACGCAAGTAAGTACACACACACACACACACACACACACACACACACACACACATGCACACACAGCCCAAAGAGCTGCTCATTCATGGCTCATATTCAGCCAACAAATCTGGGTAACTTAAAATTGCTATGCTTTGAATTAAATCTGCAAGTACAAATAAAGTCCAACACATCATGCTATCTCTGTACTTGTTTCAATTCTTGGTGCTGTAACTCTCCATGGGTCCCTACATGTCTCCTCCTTTAAAGCCTAAGAAAGAAGGCATTAGGCTTACACCTGACAGGTTCTGTTGCCTCCTTTACATGGGTCAGCAGAGCCGCTGCTTTTCAATCAGCTGGTCCTTATTTGCATCCTCCAGAGGTATGTTAATTTGGAATTGAGCATCAGGCCCACTCTAACTATAAAGGGACCACCCTACAGTATATTAAAAGGTTCACATCAATGTATGCAATTTAAATGCACATGCACATAATTAACTAGACACATTACCAGTGTGAGCTGCTAATTTGGAATGAGACACAAAAGACCAGAATGCATGTTGAAGGAAAAAAAAAAAACTTTAAAATTAAAATGACTTCATAATGAAAACTGCTTCATGCTGTGTCTACTATTTTCATGTAAACTTAATATAACTGTAAATATATTTTAATGAACAGTAGAAAGAGGCAATTACAAAGAGCAAAGGAGGGCAGCACAACAGTGAAACATCATCAGAATAGCTCTTTGCCTTCATATTAAAAGTGCTGCCTGAAGACACAGGATGAATTATAACTTCATAATTTCAGGCAAAAATGTTTTCTATATTAAAGACATACCTATTTTCCAATGTGCTGGCAATGAAAAGAGAACACTCAAGTGAAAAAGCAGTGAGGAGTGGGGAGGGGATATCCTAAGAAATACAGAAGAGAGAAAATCCAAGTTTGACATTTTCATTTTGGTGTTAAAATATCTTATTAGTGTGTTCTTCTTTTGTTAAAATAGCTTTGTATTCCCCAAAGATTTCTCTGAAGTGGGAAAGAATTCTTGACATATTTAAGCATCAAAAGTCATTCTAAGTACCATAGCCCAAATATATGTGAAGGTTTGGGAGTCTTCATTTAAATGCTGTCTATATCCTGGAACAACTGAAGAAAAGATTTGTCACTGTAAAATGAGTATGATAAATTTCATGACTCAAGAATTTAAGGGAAAGAATACAAGACACTTGACACCGATAGATTTTTGTTAATTAGTATTAGAATTCAGGTAAGAGAAAAGGAGACCAAACTATAGGAAAATACCTGAATGTTACAGAGCTGAGCTTGTGAGGCGTTGAGGGTGGAGGTGAAGATGTTCTGGTGAAGCAACCTAAAAGTTCAGCTCATTAAATATACTGTGACCTCTTAAAGAATAAGTGGGGGATGGATTTTACCAAATATTGAGGGATAACTGAGGGATAAACATTGTATACCATCTTTATTTTTTTTTTAAAGAGAGAGAGAGAGAGAGAGAGAGAGAGAGAGAGAGAGAGAGAGAGAGAGAGAATTTTTTTAATATTTATTTTTTAGTTTTTGGTGGACACAACATCTTTATTTTATTTTTATGTGGTGCTGAGGATCGAACCCAGTACCCCGCACATGCCAGGTGAGCGTGCTACCGCTTGAGCCACATCCCCAGCCTGTATACCATCTTTAAATGGAAAATAAGAATTATAAAGTCAGAGTCAACAGACCAGTTTTACTTAGTGCAGTTTTGGTGCAGTTTTACTTATTCTACTTTGCATATTGAGCAGATCCCACATCTACTTTGGAATGTTAAATGAAGGCTCTGGGCTTGGTTTAAAGAAGATGAATAATAGCATCAATTATTGTCCTTGCTTTATGGTTATGAGGCCGATTATTACAAATCTATAGATTAAATGGTAGTATGGGCTAGCAGGCAGATACTGTATATTCTATTTAAATTGATATGGCTGTAGTGTTATAAAAAATTCTAATTACTCAATGATGCAACTAACTGTAAAACTCAGTGTGCTGCTTGCTTGAGGTGAGAAACCACTGCTGGTAATAACTCTTCTATATCTGACTCAGCATTAGTATGCAGTGTATACCCACAGAATTATGGAATTTTAGAATAGAGTTTTATAAGTCATCTAGCATAAAGCTTTTGCTAAAATGAAGAAACCAACTCTGATACAAATGGGCTAAATATTTTACCCAGGAAATGCAGCCAGTTAGTTCACTGCTCTCTCATTCTTCCCTGTTGCCTTTCAAGTTGTAGTTTTAGCAAAATCATATATAGCAAATACATTAACAATTTCTGTTTTCACTTTCATATATATTTTCTTTGATTATTCTCTTTCTTTATATCTTTGATACTTAGAAGTCTTTTGGTCAATATAGACATAATTCCAAAATAGCATATTTAACTATACTAATAAATATTTTAAAAGTATCAAAATAATGTTCTTGTTTTGATATTCCTTTAACATGAAAACAATGAATTAGTCCTAATTTAATGTAATTTTTCTCAACAATTAGATTCATAATAGCATTTCAATGGAGATGAAGCTAAAAGAGATTTTAAAAGCTTACACCCCTCCCAGCAATTTTCAGTAATTCTAATCCAAAGGTAAATATTGCTAATTTCAGAAGAATATTTTTAAAGCATAAAGCCAAAGGATATGATTTTCTGAATATGATTCAGAAAAGGCTGTCACAGAATAATCTTTTAATCCTAGAATTTTATTTACAAAAATTTACTGAAGAGCAAAGACTGGAATTTTGATATCAAAGGATATTAACTGTGATTTGCAGAGTCCAATTTTACATAAAACGAGTTACATGAGTTTGGATCCTATGTAATATGTCCCTTTCATCAAATAACTTAAGCCTATTAACAAATGCTTTGATGGTACTTGGTCCATAGAGATTTCCACTAATTGTTCTGTATTTTTAACAGTTTCAAATACATATTACAATTGTTTATTATAAAAATGACTAGAAAGCTGTTGCTGCATGCCTTGCAGCAGACTAATGAATATTGGGATGCACAGTGAAAGGTCTATCAGTCTACATGATTATGAAGAGACAGGACATCAAAACCGATCCCTTCTCAGTGAAGACAAAGTACTCCGTCATTCTGGACTGTTAAATATGTAACAGTAATTCTGAATATCAGGAAAAAATATGAGGTTTAAGAAGATTGTCTTTTCAGAGTTCACTGATCTTCAAGGAAGAGAAAAGAAAAGAAGAAAAGAGAGAAAGGGAAGATCTCAAGCCATAATTATGGTGTAAACTTCTGGGTGTAAAAACATATCTAATCTAGAATCTCCCATGATATCTACTACCATTCTGGCCCTTGGCATGCATCCAATAGAGGTTTACTAATTGTTCATGACATACAATTTAAACTCATCAGAGTGATTAAAATAATTTCTAAAACTGCAATAATTATTTGAATAAACAAAGAGTCAATGTGATAAAATGGAAATAACTTTGGATTTGGAACCAAAAAAAATTAAGGTTCAATACTTGTCTATAACAACCAGCTGTGTTACGCTGAGCAAGTTACTAAATTTCTCAGAGATTGAGCCTTCTTCTCTGTAAAGTGAGGATAATAATACATGCTTTGCAGAGATATTAGGATGAAATGGTATGTCAAATCACCTTGCAGTGTCAGGGTCAAAAGAGAACTGAATGAATAGAATTACCATGTTCTTTGGGTGAAATCTAAAACAAGTAACATCATAGTATCAATATTATGAAATTTTAGGCTTTCTTCTCAAGCCTTCTGCATCTGCACATATATATAACAATAGACAATTATTTATTAAGTCAGTGACAAAGACTAATACATATGCTCCATAGTGAGCTCAGTAACTGTTATAAACCATAATAGCCATGTAATGCCAATGAACAATGTTTTTTTGTGAAAAAATTCTACCTATTAATCAGTTGTAAAATACTTGCACAAATATGCTTGGTACTTATAAAATCCACACATTTTCTACCTTTCTATATTGTGAGTGCAATATCCTTACCAGTAACTTCCAGTGGAGGAAGGCATGTTACATCCAAAAAGTAACATATGATGGACAGTATCCATGCTGGCCCGAGGTTTGAAGTCAACTGTTAAAAAAAAAAAATACATGAATGTGAATACAAGTTGTACTTCTACACACAATATCACAAGAGACTATGTCTTAGAACACTGAATACCTGTATAATAAAGATGGTTCTATGTTCTAATGATAGAATACCCTGGTTCTATAAATTATCTTTTTCCTTAAGATAAGCTTGACTTAATTTTATTTAGTAGGATAGTACACTCTGATACAATAAAAAGAGAAAACAATAATCAGATGAAATACTACACATACACATTCTTCTTAATGGAAGACCCCCTTTAAAGTGGTGAAAGCATTATGTGGGTATAAAATGAAAGCTATAGGCCATAGAAATCCATACTACATTTCTGTCCAGGTTTCAGCAGAGTGCTAAGGACCAGAGCACACTCCACAGCAGTTCAGTGAAATGGAAATCACAGTGAACAAAGCGTGAGCAAAAACATTTATAACATAAGTTTATTACCTAAAAATGACAATAGCAGTCATTGGAATGTATGTGGAAATATGATTTATCAGGAAAGAAAAAATAGAAGTGGAAAATATATCTACACAAATATATAGAAAATGTGAAATTAAGTCCTAGGTGAGTTCAGTGCACTTGTTAAAAGGATATTGAAGCTTACACAGTGACATTTCTCTTTTTCTCCTGATAATAGTGGTGGTAAGATAAGTTTTATAAGCAAAAACTAGTGCAGAAGTAAAACAGAGAAATATTTTTAAAATTATGTTATTATATAGGTCAGTACCCCTACCCACTCCTGGTAGGGGTTTAGCACAATCCCTTTTTGTTCTGATATAAAATGCTGCCAGCATGTGGTAGAAGTTTATGAGTTGCCTTTACTTATAAAATTCTAGTGTGATATCCAGAATATACAAAGAACTAAAAAAACTTAACACCAAAAGACAACCAATCAACAAATGGTCAAAATAACTAAACAGAAATCTCTCAATGAAAAAAAAGCAAAGACCAATAAATACATGGAAAAAATGTTCAATATCTCTAGCAATCAGTGAAATGCTAATTAAAACTACACTAAAATTTCATCTTACTCCAGTCAGATGGCAATGATCAAGAATACAAATAACAATAATTAAAGGAACACTTTGTCAGTGGGACTGCAAAGTAGTATAACCACTCTGGAAAGCAGTTTGGAAGATCCTCAAAAACTGAGTGACAGAACCACCATATGACCCAGCTATCCCACTTCTGGCTACTTTCCCCAAAGATCTAAAATCAGCATACAACAGTGACACAGCCACATCAATGTTTATATCAGCACAATTCAAAATAGCTAAATTATGAAATCAACCCAGACAGGTGCACATCAATAGATGAATGGATTAAAAATTGTGGCATGTATACACAGTGGAGTTCTACTCAGCCATTAAAAGAATGAAATTATGGCATTTGCCAGTAAATGGATGAAACTGGAAAATATCATGCTAAGTGAAATTAGCCACACTCAGAAACTCAAAGGTTGAATGTTTTCTCATATGTGGAAGCTAAAGTAAAATAAAGGAAAGGGGGAGGAAAGAATAAGATTACATAAGGAACAAATACAAATTAATAGATGAGCGAAAGGAATGCTAGTAGAATAGAGGAAGGAGAAAGGGAGAGGGGGAGGAGGAAGAATAGGAGAGAATATGGGGATCATGAACTGAAATCAATTTCCATGCATGTACGAATTTGTCAGGATGAACCCAACTACTATGTATAACCAAAAAGCTGTAACAATAAAAATAAAGTTCAGCTTAAAAAAATGCTAGCTTTTTTTGAGGTAAATGACCTCAAGTCTCAAGTGTGTACAAAACTGCGTCTATTAACTATTTTGGTCTGTTTCACAAACCAATATAGCTGTGTGGGCACCTGTCTGGGTTGATTTCATAATTTAGTAAAACATCATTTGTTGTTAAAATATGCAGCTGAGATATGAGTGTTTATCAAATAAAGAAGTGTTCTTTATCAAACTGTGGCCCCACCACTTGCAAAGTGTGGCTATCAGAAAACTGAGGGGCCTTACTATGTGCTGCCTTGACTTACAACTTTCAGAGGAAATAAAAAGATGTGTATTAACTATACTGAAAATAATAACTTAAAGTCTAAAAACCAAAATTTGAGGTTTTCATACCACCATTAAAAAAAAAAACAGGAAAGAGAGAATGTTGGAAAATAGACAATATAACTTTAAGCCATATCACAGAAAAAGTCTATCAACAAAAAAAGTGTTGTGGAGTGATAGTGGCCATCATATCATTATATTGCATGCACATAAAAATATGTAACAACAAATTCCACCATGATGTATAACTATAATGTGCCAATAAAAATTGTGGAAAATTTTTAAAAAATGTATAAAAAAAACAAAAAAGAGAATATTGTTTATAGTCTATCACCAAAGAATACAGTAGAACTAGGAAATTAAAGATACCTTGGAAGGAAAGAATCAACTGGAAATTGCAACACTTCACAACTCATAGAAAATCATATTGATACTAAACTGAAGTTTGTTAGCAAGAGAAACAGAAGGAAGAAAAAGGGATTCCACTTCACAGACCACTCTCAACATTAGTGCAGGACTTCTTTCCTCATGTCCAGAATCCTCCCAGCAGAAGAAAAATTTTAAAAGCCCTAAGGCAAAAGACCTGGAAGTTATTTATTATTTATTCACCTTAAATTTATTTTGGTAGATAACAGATTTGTAATTTTATATTCAATTTTGTCAAATTGCTTAATCACCCTATGGACATCTACTAATTTTTCATCTGACTGTATCCTTTCTTTTCTTTTCATCTCCCTTCTCCTCCCCTCCCCTCCCTTCCCTTCCCTTCCCCTCCCTTCCCCTCTTCTCTTTTCTTTCTCTCTTTTTGCTTTGGTACCAGGGATTAAACTCAGGGTCACATAACCGCTGAGCCACATTCTAAGCCACTTTTTAAAGTTTTGAGTCAGGGTCTCACTAAGGCCTTAGGGCCTTGCTAGGTTGCTGAGGTTAGTCTCCAACTTGCAACCCTCCTGCTTCAGCCTCCTGAGTTACTGGGATTACAGGTGAGTACCACCATCCTTACATTCTTTTTAGATATTATCACTCCACTAACCTATGAGGGGTTGTCAAACAAGGGAAAGAGGCTGATTCCTCTGCTTTTTCATAACTCATGTAGATGATTACATGATCTCCAGCCCTGCGATTATCTTATTAGAGGTGGACAGATCTCCTATCATAGAATCATCCTTGGAATTTTGGTCACAAATTAACAGGGTCAAGGGTAGTTTATTCCAAGATTAGACTGTTAGATGCAAAACAACATGGGTTTTAGGCATTAGCTACAAACTCAAGTGGAAATTCCAGCTGAGTTGGAATCCTATGTTTTCTTCAAGAAAGAGTTCAGAGAACTATCTATTTGGGAATCACTCAGAGATTAAACCCAGAATCTGTAAAGTTGGACAAACGCACTAAAGATGAATAAAACCAGAGGGAAGGCTCAGGGCAGAGCAATAGGGAAAGCCTTGAACTGTTGTGATCCATTTAGAAGATATCAATGACTTTTTTTAATGTTAATTCTTTGTGCATGCTTCTTTGAAACAAGGCAAAATAACCTCTTTGGAAAAAGGGTGAGCCATCAGTAACTTTATAAAATTATTAATAAGCAAAAGATTCAAGTAAGAATCGGTGGGAAGAGGAACAGATCATAAAGACAACAACATGCAATCTCTGAGGCTTTTTATTGGAAAGAAAAGTGTTTTCCTGGCCTTTTGCTTATTGAAAAAGATCTTCTGACTGTCTTCTGTGAAGTAAAAAGTAAATCTTAATTACTCAAAAAACAAATTCTCTAACCACATTTTTTTCTCATTCTGACATAATCTTTTAAGTATCATTTATTTGTTTCATACTGAACTCTTATTAGCTACATTTAATTCCCATGTCTAAAAAGAAAAAAATAAATGTATGTCTTTAAGCAGCAGTAAAAAAAATTGTTCAGTTCCCTCTCTTGAAAACTTTATTCAAACTGACTCACAAATTCCTCCAGACACTCAAGAAATAATTTAATTGATAAATTGGTACAAGATGAAACATGCAACTTACCACCTTTGTTCATATCCTAAGCAAAAGGTTAATCAGTATTTATATAATTAAGCTTAATGTATAATTTATTGAAAATTGAAGTAAAAATTACCTCCAGTAAAAAAAATGCATATCAAAAATAAGTATAAAACAAACAGAAGATGCCTTTAAATAAAGCAGTACTTAGATAATTTCATTAAAAGGCCTGCCTGTGGTGGGAAGGGGCCAGGTGGAAAAAGATTAGTCTGACAGGTTCTCTTCCTGGATTTGCTCCACTCCTACTTATTACAGAAATAATAATAAGACCCCATTCCTTAAAAATAAGAATAAAGTCCACTGAGCACAAGACACATTTATGACTATGTAGGAGATTTCAACACAATGCAAATCAGTATACCAAAAAGTAAAGGATTCAAAGGGAAGAGAGCTAGAGAACAATAATGAAAACAACTGCATTTAAGTGTGCAATTCTGACAGGCAGAATAAACAAAGGCAGCTTTGGGATGGTGATAAACAGCTCAAAATGCAGCCTTGTGAGAATGTGAGGGAATATTATATCCCGTAAGATTAAAAGTGCCACCACCTTTTCCAACTCAATACAGACATGACAGCTGCTTAACTGGAAATGGTACTTCAGTCTCAACGGGTATCAGCAGTTCAGAACACCTGATGTGTTCGATCAGGGAAAATTCTATAGGTAAGTCCTGGGAACCAAATATCTTTCAAGGCCCCAAACTTCAGAAATAGTGACTTGGACGATAATTAAAGGAAATATGATGCACTGAAAGTGCAGAGGTTGGAGGATTTCTCTAAGGTAGCGTCATCTGAAATGAAAGACTTGAAAGTATATGTATTGAGCAGAGAGATAACTAGGTATATTTTCTGGAGTTCTAAGCAAAATTTGTTCTAAGAATGTATTGCCTCTCTTAGCTAACATCAGACTACAACCAGGGCCATAATATTCTCTAAGAATGTGACTTAGAAGAGAGTTTCATTTAGCACTTGGCTTTCAATTTTTCTTGGCCAAGGAGATATCCAGCTGTACATGTCAAATATCACCGTATCTGCCATTCTCAGGATATGGAAGGCCTGTGACAAACGTACACAGCCCAGGGGAGGAACCAGCAATGGTGGAGATACCCATGCACACATCGTGAATCCTAAATTACCAGTGGGCATGGCTTCAACACCCTTTTTAGTTAATGATACATAATGGAGGGATACTGTAGACCATGGATATTAACCTAATGAACAAACTCACATTTGGATTTCCATTCTAGAACTGTTGCTTATATTTGCATTAGAGATAATCATTATTAACTTTTTCTTTCCTCCTAGTGGAATCATTATACACAGTGTTTTATTTATTATATAAATTGTTAAATAATTTTTTTCAGCAGTATTTTTTAACCTATGCTGTGCATTGGAATTACCTATGGAGTTTGTTAAAAATAAAGTGCCCAGGGTTAATACTGGATCAGTCCCTTCCCATCCCCCATCAATCTCTTAATCAAATCCTCATAAGTCAGAGGTGAGTAATAGGTAATTCTAATTGTAATCAACAGTTTCAATGGCTGGATATATCCTATTGTGTGAGCATACTTAGACTTCAGTTAAGAAACCATAGTTAAATTGGGATTATATTGCTCTTTTAAAAGTATAGCACAAAATAAATTATAAAAAGTTTTTGAAGATAAAAATTAATTGGCATTTTTAGAATTGTTTTATTAAAAGAGATCACTGGGACTCTACTACATCGTATAATCCTTTTAGGATTGAGGTCTGAAGCAGACATACAATGAAACTTCGGTTATTATGTTTACATCTGCAAAAAAAGAGTTTCCTAATGTTGCTAGCACTTTTAAGCCATATTCAACAGGGAGAATTGGTAAGTGTAAGGTTTAAGAAACAATAACATAAAAAGAAATATCATGATTTAAAAAAATTTACAGGCTCCCAAATCTTAATACTATATCCTTAAGCTTTTTTTTTATTTTCTAAAAATAAACTTTATACCTCAAAAAGTGTTCAAAGGAATTGAAGATAGTAATGCTCTAAATTGTAACTTAAGTGTAGGATATGATCAACCATAATGTTCACAATCTTTCAGTTGGGCCAAGAAGATACAGATAAATGTAAAGCCCAGAGCACCACAGTCCATTTGCCAGCAATGTTAAAAAGCTGCAGCAATGGCATATTATATCATCTGCTAGCCTCCCTCATAACCATAAAGCAAATCTACCTTCAGCAAAGACCTTTTGCTTGAATATTTTTAATCAGAAAGCTTACTAGAGAAAGTGTCATTAACTCTTGCTAGCACGGTCAACGGTGTACAATTCATAAAGAATCCTTAATGTAGTTTGTGGGGACTTTCAGCTGCTGTTATCAAATTAACCAAGAAATAAGACACCTGAGCAAGCCTATCTATTGAACTAAATTTAAAATGAAATAATCCTTATGCCTGAGTAAAGGAGTTCAACACTAGGAACAAAACTTCTAGGTGATAGGCTTTTAAAATTGAACTTTTTGTTAGTATATACCAGAACTAACTTAAAAATCAATAAAGAGACTATCAGCCAAACCACACAAAATAAAAGAGGATAAGCATCACTAAGCCCTATTTTTGTAATGTAATTCTTATAATAGTCCTTTATTAATTGCCTACAGAATCAAATCCAAATCCTACTTCTTGGCTTTTAAGGTCATATATAATATCATACCAGTCTCTGAGCTCACCTCACTTCCAATATGACAGCACCCTTATATTCACCTCTTAATTTTCATATGGCAGTCCTACTTACATAAGAATCATATCTGCTAACATTTACTGCAAGGCACCTATTTACTTCTTACAAAGACCCAGAGTCTGGTCCCTTTTCCTTACAAACACATGATCCTTGAGAAGAGACTTGTCCTTGGTTATATATCTAGTAAGTGAGGTTGGGATTTGAATGCAGAGTCATCTGGCTCAGAGCTTGCTCTTTTAGCCACTATATGATGCTGTCTTGTATCTTTGTGCCCCATGTGTTCCTTTGCGTTCATACTATTGGTCCCTATGTTTATATGTTCCTCTATGTAACAAATAAACCATCTTCCCAGGTCCTGATCAAAGCTTGCCAATCTCCCCTGTGGCATTCTCTGACCAGATCAGTTTACCATGATCTCTTCAGAGCTTAACACCACCTCTTTCTGAAATAACAGAAATGGATACTTCAGAAGGAAGTATACTAGGAAGGAGAAGGGAAAGGATTCTCAGTTAACTATTTGGTAGCAGAAAGGTGACAGAGCTCAAAATATCATAATTCCCTCCACTTATGGACATCTACATATCAAATTTGATCCAAACCTGGGCTTTCTGAATTGGCCATTTTACTAGGTAGGTGATACTTAATCATTGCATTAAAATAGCTATGTCAACAAGTTTTGTGACTACGAGATGTATCTAATTGAGGAAATTCCTTCTCTTAGCTTATAAAATATAACAAAATGGTTCCTACTCCTTTTCTCACCATTTTTTATTACCTGAGAAAAGTCTGGGAGTCATTAGGGGTTGTCATGTGGGTATGTGGATGACCAAATGTTTGAGGGCATTCAAGACAAACTGAGTGTCTGACAAAAGGAATATAGCAACAACTTCTCCTTCATGAGTATGACTAAAGAAATTGGGTTTATCTACTCATCAGAAACCTCTGGTATTAAGTATCATATTTACATCATCTATAATAATTCTTTCCAAGCAGCTTTCACTAAGAAACCAGAAAAAGTTACCTATGGTGCCTGTTAGAAGGTTCTCAATGGTAATATGAGTCACAGAAAACTATTTGTTATTCATGTTGGAGAAAATTCTAGTAAGGAGAAAGGAAAGGATACTCAATCAGCTCAGGTGATGGGTGCTCACACATGTATATGTGTGTTCCAACATACATACCCATGTGCACGCACAAATATACACCCTTCTAATAGCTGCTATCAAAGCTATAAAATGTGGATATAAACAATGTTGCCTGATAGACCTTGGTCTTTACAGTGACTCACAAAGATGTTTAAAATTAGACCATTACTGCAGTTTTCAAAGTATCCCATTTTCACTTCAATATGTAATTTGTTTAAGAAAGGTCACATTTGGAAATACTCAAACCTAACTGCAATTCTGTAATGGAAATTGTTCTACATACTAAGAGAGAAAGCCCAAGAAAATGAAAAACAATGAATCATTAGATTAATTTCATCTATTTCTGAATTCAATGGCAACTATCTCATTTGTATAGTGTAATTTGATAGATAGGGATCTGCCATCATTCACTAAGGAAAAGACACATTTATTTACTGGTCGCCCATGTGAGGGAAAGCAAGTGGATGAAGATGACAGTCAAATTTCTTGGCTGAGTGGACTGCTGTCAGAGCCAATTCCTCTGAGTGTCCGTAAAACACCTTTTAGACAGCAACACAGTTCAGTGGTCAAATGCAGATTTTATCCAACCTTTACCAATTCCAATTTTGTGATTTCTTTTTAAAACAGTAAACAAAAGCAATGCATAGGAAAAGCTATGATTTTGTTCAAAATATGAAAAAATCATTTTCATTAAACTATATCCCAAAATGCCTACTTTAATTAATATTTAATATTTAATACAGATATATAAACCCATCATAGTATATGCTTACATGTACATTTGTTACATATGTAGCATATACACACATATATACACATACACACATATATACCATCATGGTATTTTCTCAATATTAAGAAGGATGTTTATTGAAAACCATTTGACACACAAACATAAAGCCAAAATCGTGGATTACTCAAATGATATTCTGACTTTTAACACTATCAAGAATGTTGGTCTTAGTCATAATTAGCTATCTAAATTGTTCTCTTTTTGTATGTTCTTCAGAAATTTGAAAAATTCAAGGAGAAAGTCCTTTTTCTATGTTTTTACATTTGTGTTCTTGTCTTCTGGGATTCTGCTAAGCTCTGATTTCCTAAGCATGTATCATACTTCACATTCTCATTATCTAGACCCAAAAATGGCACACACAAAAATTTTATTTGCTGAGAAAATTAATAAGTGATTTTCTTTTTTAAAAAATAACCATTCCTTATACTAAAACAAGAATATAATTTAAAGTAAAAGAATAAACTGCCTACTATTTGAAACACCATATTAAAAAATGGCCAAACAGCCAGGCACAGTGGTAAATGCCTATAATTCCAATGTCAGGAGGATCTCAAGTTCACCACCTGGTGTGGTGGTGCATGCCTGTAATCCCAGTGCCTGGGGAGGCTGAGGAAGAGGATCCCAAGTTCAAGGGCAGGCTCAGTAACCTAGCAAGGCTCTAAGCAACATAATAAGACCCTGCCTCAAAATTTAAAAAAAGGTCTTGGGATGTGATTCAGTGGTTAAGTGTCCCTGGGTTCTATCCCCAGGGCCAAAAAAAAAAAAAAAAAAAAAAAAAAGCCATTAGTGAGTCTCCATCATATCCTGTGTCATATTTCCTTTTGGTATTCAAAAGTTAAAAAGGCACAGATAATGAAAGCAGAAGCTACAAAATTGTCTTAAGAATGGACAAATAGAGTTTCTATTTTTTTAAAATGAATAAAATATTAAGGGTCTTCACAATGCTTCATTTCTAACCTAATCTTATAAGGAGGCATTTATCTAATCTTATGACAAGGCATTCGGAGATTTGGAGTTTGGGATAAGCCACAAAAGGCTAAAGCTTCATGTCTCCCTGCCACTGTCTAGTCACCCACTCTTGAAGTGGCAGAACCCTGGTTATCCCACAACCAAAACTTCCACTGTAAGAGTTTGGAAACTTAGGTATAATCCCTTCCCAACATATAACCTATAGAGCCAAGCCCTTTTCACTTTCTCATTTCTTAATATAAATGACTGCTTGATGTTTCTCTTTGGTTTTCAATTCTCTAGTTTTAATTTGGCTACCTCTAGATATCTGTGGCAAATACCATGGAGGTAGTACATTAAAGGACTCACACCGAACATGGAACAATCCATTTTGCACAGGTAGCCCAATCTTTAGCATTCAAGCAATTCTTTCAACAATAAAGAAAGGAAGAAATACTGAAAACAATTACTAACCTTAGAAGATCATTTAGAAGAGTTACTTAAGAAAATGAAGAAACATCTAGAACCCTGATTCTAATACAGCCCTTGTGTGTTTCCTATGGATATTTTGTTTGGATATATTCACTTGTACTTTACAATTTTAAACTATGGAAAAGTAAACACATTTCTTTAGGAGAGCAATAACACATTCCAGGATATATATTTATAGCCCTTAGAGGCACTAGCCCTGGTGTCATATACTACCTTCAATCCTTAGAAACAAGCAAGTAACTGTCAATGTGAGAACTGTAATATTGCTGTGACACATGACTGCCATATTTATTCAGGTGTGTAAGGCAGCCTCCTCTTCAAAGCAAGTATTAAATGGTAGGAATTAAGAATACCTCTGACCTTGAACAAAGAAATATGGTAGAAAAGAAATCCATGTAAAATTCCATTTATGAGTAAATATTATTTTCTCCCAGGCCGTCAAACATGTGGATGTGAAATTTTAAAAAGCTTTACTGTCAATATTTAATTATAAATAAAAATTCTAAATCCCATCTGGGATTACTCAAAGAACTACAACTAGAAACTTAAATTATTACCTTTAAAGTTATTCAATTCAGGACCTGGGAGCACTGTCCTTCCTAACTTTTTCCTTGGTAATGTCCAAATACTATACAAAACCATAGTCAGATAATGTTCAACTTCTCGTGGTGTGACTTTCATTCTTAGGGATTAATTAGTGAGGCAATTTTGTTGTTATGACTTGTATGTTTTGTTGTGATTGCCACCAAAGTATGGTGGAAAAATAAATGCATGTTGTGCTGGTTTTGCAGGTCTATTATGTCCATTCCTGTGGGGAATACCTCATGAAAATTCATCCTCAGACTGCCCCAAGGCTATGTGGTAGACATTTTACAACTCACATAATAGCCATTTCAGCCCACTTGAAGATTAGTTTCAAGGGACCAGAATACAACTCTCATTACCATCACTTTTCAAAATCAACATCTCAAAACAGAAAAGTAAAGTGGAAAAAAATATTCTTGAATAATTTTCCAATCATCCCTCTCCCCAAAACAGTTAAAAGTCTGTCATAGGGATGATTAAATTAAAACAACCTAGATGGAAACAGATGGTGCTTTGTCACTTTTCCTATCTGATTTAAAGGCTCCACTGGGGAAGGACCTGTCATTTAAGAGTCTTCTTACTCTATAATATAAACAACAGGATGGATGGTCCTTCTTTCTCCATTCCTCCCTTCCTTATTTCCTTTTTATATTCTCTCTCTCCTTCCATTCCTTTGTATCTATCTACTTTTCTGACAAGTAAAGTCTTAACATTCCCCAATGATGATTCTAAGTGCAGTCAATTTATAGCATGAACCAGCAGGTAAATATACAGTCTGTCTAGTGGGGTGGAATTAAGCATTCAGCCACAGACAGAAAGCCAATACTATACCAAATGGGACCACATGGTATTGGTGACCATTGACATCTGCATGCAAATCCTTAACTACTATTACTCATGAATCTCTCCAGATACAGTTTGTAATCTTGTCTCTCAGTGGCTGTCTCTAGTTTGTTTCTGCATTAAGCATGATAAATGCATTTTAGAACTTGACAGTAAAAGATTAATATGCTCATAACCATCAAAGAGAACCTTTCACTGATTTCAAATAGCTGTTCTCTCTGCAACTGCCACCCCCCCTCCCACACACACCATCCAATTAATACTTACTCACGAAGGCTTCCTCATCCACCGGCAAACGCATTGACATGCAGAAGTATGTATCAGACTATTAAAGAAAGAAAGATACAAAATTCAAATTAAACTCTGCTAATAAGAAAGAAATAATAACTGCTAAATGCATGACCTCTATGACTGGAAAAGTCGTACTGGTCCTGGCAGGTGAGGCTGCCTTCTTGGAGATGGCAGATTATTAGAAGGGCTAAATTTAGAATGTAGATACCTTAAACGTTTTTCTAAGATTCTTTCCTAAACAATTTTAGAGCCTATTTATAAAGCTAAGTATCATGAGTATTGTCACAGTTAAAAGGCAACATATTAGATTCCTATATATGATATGTGGAACGGTTTAATGTATTTTATTTGAAAATGGTGAGAGTTAGTTTTGAACATGTTTGCTATTTGGAAAATTAAATTTCTTTAATTTCCTGAATCACTTTACAAGTGTCCCAAATACTAGGAAATACAATGAATAAAAGTTGGTCTTAAATATAATATTGCATTTAGTTGTTCTCCTTTAATTTAAAAGTTGTATGGAGCATATTGGAGAAATCAACATTAAATTCAAATTTTTCCTTCTTTTCCAGTTATTGGCCTTCCATCCAACTGGTACTTTTTCCACAATCAAATATATTAACATCAAGAATTTTCAGTAAGCAGGGTGTGGTGGTGCACACCAACTACTGGAGAGGCTGAGGGTGTAGAAGGTATGAGCCCAGGAATTCAAGGTCAGCCTGAACAACATAGTGAGACACTATCTCTAAAAACAGAAAGGAAGGAAAAAAAAACTTAGTGATAATTTCAATTCAAGGACAATGAATTTTTGAGGATCTATCACTCCAGTTCCTTAAAGGAAGTTCAAACACTGCAAAGTATGTGCTATGATTGACCATATACCCAATGCAAAGATAGGCTGCATTCATTTAAAAATTTATCATAGATTATTATTACATATAGAGCTGTAATTAACAGCCTCCACCAACATGGATAGAGATCATGATATAAAGCTTCTAAAATTTCAGCAACTAAAAATTGTAAATTTAACCTCATTTTTAGTTTTGTGTTGGGAAGCAAACAGGTTCAAATAATGTCCAATATCTTGATATTTGATACAATATCAGTGTTACAATTCAGATACAATTCAGTGTTGCAATTTTTGCACATGTTATGCACTGTGTTATTTTTCTCAATTGGGGAAAGAGTTAATTTCTAAAAGTCTTTACAATTATTTAGAATGAATCTTATTTTCTCAATGAGGAAATATTCTGAAAAGCATTGAAGGTTGCACAATAAGAGGTTAAGTCACATATAGGCTGTAGAAATAAAATGTATTGGGGATCTTATAATCTTGAATGCAATTACTGATAAATATATTTCCAGTCTATTAATAGTGTTCCAAAATATGCCTACTCTGCTATAAAATAAAAATAATAAGCTAAAGATTCTTTTGTATCTTATCATCATGAGCAATGAGTAATTTAAAACCAAAAGACATTTCGTGGTTCCTTTAGCTGCTGCTGCTACTATTGCTATTTCTAGCCAAAATGCTTATTATATGTAAGATGTGATTTTTCAATGTTTTCCTTGCATGCCATTTGATAACTAAATTAATCAAATTTGGTAGATACTATAAAATTCATTTTTAAGATAATAAAATAACAAAACATTTATTGAGAAGTCACGAGGTACAGGCACTATTTAAGCACTTTACATGTACTAACTCTAATCCTCAAAACACATATCTACTACATGGATACTGTTTTACCCATTCTACGGACAAGGAAACTGTGGCAAATCAAGGTTACATACAAAGAATCTTTACAAAGATTCTAATAATCGACTGTCTCCTTGGAAGTATCTTTTCAGAGCTAATTCTGTTTTGCTGAGCCTTGTTCTCCACTAAGTAGCAATATTGGCTTTAAGAGCTTCAGACTCTCAGTTCAAATCATTTTGTCTGTTTCTCTCCCCATACACATTAATTAAGAGACTTGAGCAAACACTGGCAAATTTTCTAACAGCTCAAGTCTGCATCACTTGGATGACTGAGAAAGTTGAATGCTGCCAGAAAAAAATTTGTTTGTTTTAGGGCTGGGGTTGTGGCTCAGTGGTAGAACACTTGCCTAGCACATGTGAAGCACTGGGTTCAATGCTCAGCACCACATATAAATAAATAATATATAAAAAATAAACTATTGGGTCCATCTACAACTAAAAAGAATATATATTTTTTTAAAATTATGTTTGTTCCAGTGAAAACATGATACACAGTCATAGGCTCCTTAGCCCCCTATTAAAGCAGCTATTTTAGAAGGCATGCAACTATAAGTCCTTTCTCTGTCACTCTGAGATATAAAGCTTCTATTACCCAAAACCTTCCTCAAGTATTCAAGGAGATAAATGCTCAGCTCCCTATCCCTTGCTCTAACCTACACTACTACTTCCTGTTGTAAAGTTTGTTTCTCCTCCGAATAAGAGGCAATTAACAAATTCAAAGTCACATATGCCAGCCCCTTTCACACTCCCAGCACGTTTCCCTCAGCAAAACCTAATCTTTAAAAGGTCTCTTTCCTTCTGTTGTGGCAAAGTTAAGTACACAATGGATATTCCTCCCTATTTCAACTGTCACTACTGAATAAAAATCCATTCTTACCACTTTCACTAGGGTCAGGTTTATTTGTCTTTGATAATAATAAGTATACCAGCTGGGATCTGAACACAGACCATCTGACTAATGCATTACAGGTCATTCAAAGCACTGAACAGATGACTTTAAAACAAATATAAAACCAAAAGTAAACAAAGTAGCTAAGCATCTATTTATAACAGAAAAGGATCAAAATGTGATAAGATGTAAATGAAACCAAAGTTCTTTTTAATTTGAACTAACAGTTTCTGATTTTACTCTTTGATTTTATTATAAACCATTGAAAGCTTTTTTAGGAATAGGCAAGTTATACATGTAAAGTAGATATGTCAAATTCAGTCAGTTGGTTCTTTTAATAAAAACAATAACATGGCTGAGGTGTAGCTCAGTGGGAAAGCCCTTGCCTAGCATGCTTGAGGCCATGGTTTCATTCCCAGCACCAATCTAAAAATAAACAAAACAAAAAACAAACAAAAAACCCAAACCCATAAGACTAAGCACAATGATAACATATAATACATATAACAAAGAAAACCGCTATTTATACTCAAAAAATGATCAGATTTATACTGTAACTCTTGCTGTTACTATTCGTTGCTCAATTTAAAATGATAGAATAAATTGGGAATGTCTTTCTTTTATCAATTTATATTCTTGGCTTATAACTTCCTCAGTAATGGAAAATTGTTCAGATTCCAACTGTTTCTTTCCTGAGCTATTGAAGTCAGTTGGAAAAAAAAAAAAAAAAAAAGAAATGAGAGAGACCTGTTTAAAATTGCACTGTCCTACACAATTCTTTTGGAACAGCAAAGTTTTCCTTAGAAGGTGTACCATGCACCATTACACTCTGACTTAATATTTTAGTTTTATGTTCCATATTTTAGAATAAAGATTAAATTCTGTTGGAAAAAGAGAATGCAAAACTTTTTCTTCTAAATATGAGTACATTTAAAAATACACTCTGCATTGAATCAATAATGTGCCTTTAGCTGAAGGCTCTGAAGACCACAGTTCAATAGAACAGAGAATATCAAAAAGTAATTTATTCTTTTCTCTGCAACTGTACAAGACATGTGTGATTCTTTTCTGGAATATTTTGCTATCATGAGTTAGTTTCTGGAATTAAGTTGAGAGCTTAAGATCTATGTAAAAAAGGTAAACCACTGGTCATTTGCACAATTCAACTGGAAAAGCCAAGCCTTAAAGATGACTCTTACAACTTCTGTCCTCCTCAGGCTGGATGAATATGAGTAAGCACTTTTTATTTTTTTTAATGTTACTTTATTTGATTCTTATAGGTATTATACCATTTTTTGGTTGTTGTTGTTGTTAACAGAAATGAAAACTGACTCACAGAAAGATTATTACATAGATACCTTACATAAAGCTGTCCAGGTAGTTAGTGCTGGAGTTGGGCTTGAAAGCCTTCAAGTTTGTGCCATCAAGACCATGAGAGATAATGAAATATATTCTTGTAATTTTCTTATTGTCAAATTTACTTTATTTAAATTGTGATTCTAGTTAGTCTTTTTTATTTGTGGGGGTGGTGGTTATCAGGGATTGAACTCAGGGCACTCAACACTGAGCCACATCCCCAGCCCTATTTTGTATTTTATTTAAAGACAGGGTCTCACTGAATTGCTTAGTTCCTGGCTTTTTACTGAGGCTGGCTTTGAACTTGTGATTCTCCTGAATCAGCTTCCCAAGCTGCTGAGATTACAGACTCGCACTATCATGCTTCGCACTCTGGTTTTAAAATGTCGATGCCTTTGTTTTTCTCACCAAGAGACTATATTTAATATTTAAATAAAATCGAACTTTCTCAATTCGTTATAGGCAAGTGAAGACCTTTTGAAAATAAGACATATATTTTTTGGTGTATGAATCAGACAGTAGCCTTTGCCAAATTATTATGAGCACATTAAAGCATAGGGAAAGAAAGATTATTCAGATGACTATAAAATATTATTTCATCAGTACAGGTTGATTTCTGTAGTAGATCAACAAGAATTGGTGATTACTTTAAGTTTAAATTCTATGCTATAAGCAGCAGTTATGTTAAAAATTTCATTGTATAATAATGTGTATCCATGTGGTTAACTGTCACAAATCCTGTGATCAAGCAATGTTGTTTTTTTTTAAACAGACTCTGAACGCAACAATATCAATAAAAGTTGGAAAATATAGTTCCTCAACAGAACCTTCCTATGTGCATATATAAATAAAGAGCCAGTGAAACTCCTCATCATGTACAAAAGCAAGAATGGGATCCTAATTAAAATGTTATGTTCCATGTAAGTATAATATATCAAAGTACCCTCTACTGTCATGTATACCTAAAAATAACAAATAATATACATATACATATACATATATATATATATACACACACACACACACACACACACATATACATTCTCTCTCTATCTCTCTCTATCTCTCTCTCACACACACAAACACACACACACACACACACAGTTCCTCAGGTAATAAAATCATTACATCACTGATATGACCAAGCAACCAGCTGGATTTTTCTTTTTCACATGAAGAACACCAAGAGCCCTATTTTAAAGTACTTTGACTCTATAACCTCAACCACCCAACACTAGTTAAAAAGTTGAAATAATTGAAGTACACTAATCAGAACTTAGCATATAACACCTTGCTAAGAGGAAAACATTCATTGAGGCTCACTTTATTAAAAAATTTCCATCTTATTTTTTCTCAAAATAATTCAGTGAGGTAGGTTATTGTATAGTTTTAAGGATGAAAAACTGAAAAAGGTACACTCATACGCTGCTGGTGGGACTGCAAACTGGTGCAGCCAATATGGAAAGCAGTATGGAGATTTCTTAGTTAATTGGGAATGGAACCACCATTTGACCCAGCTATCTCTCTCCTCAGTTTATACCCAAAATAATTAAAAACAGTAAACTACAGGGACACAGCCACATCAATGTGTATAGCAGCACAATTCACAACAGCTAAACTGTGGAACCAACCTAGATGCCCTTCGATAGATGAATGGATTAAAAATTTGTGGCATATATACACAATGGAATATTACTCAGCAATAAAAGAGAATAAAATCATGCCATTTGCAGGTAAATGTATGGAGTTAGAAAAGATAATGTTAAGTGAAGTTAGCCAATCCCAAAAAAACAAATGCCGAATGTTTTCTTTGATATAAGGAGGCTGATTCATAGTGGGATAGGGAGAGGGAGCATGGGAGGAATAGACAAACTCTAGATAGGACAGAGGGGTGGGAGGGGAAGGGTGTAGGCATGGGGTAATTAACGATGGTGGAATGTGATGATCATTATTATCCAAAGTAGAGGTATGAAGACATGAATTGGTGTGAATATACTTTGTATACAACCAGGGATATGAAAAATTGTGCTCTATGTGTGTAATAAGAATTGTAATGCATTCTGCTGTCATATATATTTTAAAAAAGATAGAAAACTGAAACTAAAGATAAGTAACTTATTTGCATTAAAACAAATAACCTCAAAAAACTGAAAGTAAAAAAGATAAGTTACTTATTTGCATTAAAACAAATAACCTCGGAATTGATGAAATGAAATTCGTATACAGTTCTCTAAAACACTTCTCTTTTCACTACAGAAAAATGGCCACTAAAAGGTTATTTTTCAAACCTCCCTAATGTTTGAAAAGAAAATATTGTCAGTTCTTCAACACAATTTTGGTTATTTACCGAATAGAACAAATAAGAGAATCACAGACATAAAATTCAATAAAATGTTTTAGTCCAAGTCCTTTAAATTTTTGATAGCTGTGAGAACACTTCACAAAAGCTGGATGAAAGATTTCAGTGGACTAGATTAGAGTCACAGCTATTTAATTTTGTCACCATTTTGTTTCTGCAAAGTAATTTGAACACATACACATAACTCAGATCAATGCTTCTCCCTAACACCTTCTGAAGACACAAAAACAGCACCTTACTGCCCCAGAAAGAATGCTTTCTATAATTCAACCCTCACTACCAGTGCAGCCTCTCACAATTTTCCATATATCATCATCATGAATCCTCCTTTTCTCTCTGTGGGAAGAACACTGTATCTGAGCTTGGTGCCAGGGGACTGTCTGTAAAATACTGTGGATTCAAACTGCTAACATAAGGCTCAGATGTACAGAAAGGGAGAAATAATGTGAATCTACATAGCCATGACTCCCAGTGCTATCCATTTTTGGTACATCAGCCAAATCTGAATCAAGAGGGATATGATATTGCTGATGCCTCTTTACTGCTGCTATTGGGAACTATCCAAGAAAAGCACACTTTTTTTTTTCTGACAAAAGAAGATAGTGTGCTAGAAATGGAGTGGGGGAAGCACCTATTATTAAAGAACTCCTGATAATATTCTATTACCACCCATTTTTAACCAAGCATTCTCACATGGGCTGCAGTGTTCACCAAAATCCTGCTTAAACTGTTTAAAAGAAATTCATTCTTTATTTTGATTTAGTGATTGGTGAGACAGACATGTGGAAGTTAATAAAATCAACTGCTTATTTAAATTAATATGGGACAAACAAAACCATTTGTATACTATTGCACATGAAAACTGTTAACATAAACCCAGTAATTTTTGTTCTGGGAAACCAAAGGTACCATTCAGATGCTAGTGTTGAGCACTATGATTTGATGCTGATTGGATAGTATCATTTTATTGTGCAGGCTTAAAGAATCCCCCAGACTGCCTTTTTAAAGAAGACTATGGAATGTTGTGACCACATATAGGAGTGCACATAGACAATATGACCCAGTTTCACCTGGATATTACCCTCTTGCTTATTTTTGTGGCTATTTGCAAATTGGCTGTTCACTGTAAATAGGCTGTAAACCTTAGAAATACTACACTGTGGATAGTATGGTCTGTAGTAGCTTTTCACAATCAACCTTTATTAAATAACCAGAACTATTAAAAAATAAGATAACCGTGGAAGACGAGGGATATATACATTTTGTTGAACTGCAGTGATAATTTCACAATGTAAATGCACATTGAAAGAGTATGCTATACACCTGAAACACACTAACTTCAAAATCCTTAAACAAAATCTGATGCTGGCAACTGTGACTTTGTGGCTCAGAGTAATTTCTCAGAGTGGGAAGAAAACTCAATATTAACCCCAGTTCATGCATGTATAAAATTCAATCAGGATGAACTGATCGGGACCCATAAAGCCTGACATTTTCACCCAGCACTCATTCTGGGTTTAAATTACTTGGGTTCTACAAAGAAGTAGTAGAAATCTCAGAACTATTAGTCCAACAAAGGAAAAGTACAGAAAGAGATCAGGTGTCTAGACAGAGTTTGACTATGAGCGAAAGAAGCCATTGGAAAATTATTTTTTAAAGTTTTCTTTTAATTGACCTATTGGAAATTAAGAACTACTTAGGTGGTAAGACATTGTTTTTATGTGTTTCGGTGAGGGTGTTATCAGAGGATATAGGTTGTGTGAGTCTGAGTGGACAAGGTGGGAAAGATCCACCCTCAATGTGGCTAGCACCATCTATCTTCTGGGGGCCCAGAAAGAACAAAGGTAGAGAAAGGGCAAATTAAACTCAATCCCCCTCCCCCCCCCAATTCCCTGCCACTCTCCTGAAGCTGGGATTGGGTTGCACTCTTATTCTCCTCCCTGTGGACGTCAGAACCCAAGCTCTCTAGCCTTCTGGACTCCAGGACTTAGACCAGCTATCCTTTAGTTCTCAGGTTTGAACTTGCACTAAGCCATGCTACTGACACTACGTGGCCTGCAACTGGCATAAAGCCTGTCATGGAACACCTCAGTCTCCATAATGAGGCGAGTCATTTTCCCTAATAAATCCCCCCTCAGATCTCTATATCTGTATTTGTATCTATATCTACTATTTGGTTCTGTGTCTCTAAAGAAACCTAATACTAATGCACATAACCCAAATAGGTAATAGAATCAAATTTCCATTTCCCAAAATGACTTGCACACAAACTGAATAAGTTTACATTGATTCAATGGAATATGTACTCTCCATTTCATCCTAATATACAAAGAAGTTGGAGCAAAAGAACACTATTCAAAAGCATGAAATTTTCTGGAGTGAAAAATCTCAGGTTTAAAAGCTGCCTCTTTGAAACCAGAATTTAAAATACTTCATTGCAGATGAAATTCCTTAGGCTGACATTTGTATATACTTATTATTATTTTCTTTTCCCTTTTGTCTTTACTATAGAAATTAAATATATATAAAATATATGTATAGATATAGATATGGATACAGATGTGTGTGTGGGGGGGGCAATTTATATTTGTCAGGTTCTGGAAGTAATAGCCTATAGTGAAGATTTTATGTTAAAACACTCCAGATGATTCTCCAAAATGCTTCACTCTTATCCTCATCATTAAGGTAAGCTCTATCCACACCATCACATTTTATCCGAATCTAGAATGTGATCTTCTTGTAACAGTGTGAATAACATCTGGCACATACTGGAAGCTCTATAAATATTTGTTAAATTTTGTATGTACCTACTTTCTTTGGGCGGCAATAAGCTCACAATTTAAGAAAGACTGAACTGAAACCTGTATTATAGATGCTGCTTAATTAGGGTTTTATATAGCATCACTTTTTCATATGAATTTTATCCTTCAGTTGATTTGTCCCAGAATCCCATTTGCATTTTTAAACTATAATCACACTGTGGCTGATGATGACAAGTTTCTCAATGCCAAGTAGCTCAAATGGAAGCAACTTCCCTGGCAAGGACTCTTCTATGAGAATTAGTACAAATATGAATGAGCAAATGGTAGGGGAAGAAATATTTTGGTAAGGGAACAGCTGTCTTAGGGCTTTCACACACTTTCACTTATAAGTAAACAAGAAGGAACATACTAATAGTGGTCTATAATTAATTGCCTATGACACAACATGCTGATGATAGTGGTGGAGTCTCCCTTGGCTTCCTGGGTACACAGCGGGAGGCAGAATTATGCAAGGGAAACTGTGCTGTTTTGAACAGGAGCTGGGGATTATCTGTACTATTCATCTGCCCCAAACTTAAGCTAATGGTTTATGCTTTTACTTAAGTTTCTCTGAATGTGGAAGCAGTTGATTTCTGAATTTGTATTAACTATTCACATTCATGTGCTTTTTACCTAGCACAAATGATTGGACTCTATCTGTACTTATCGAATCTATTTGGAAGAGCTCCACAATCACTACCCTGAGCACCATGCTTCTATATTAAATGGCTTACATTTGTTACTGGGACAACACAGTGTCCTAGAAGAGGAGCTCTGGACTTGAAAGGGTCTGTCAACCACTTTACTACTTGAGGTATATTCTATTCTCTTGAAGTTTAAAATGAACCATCTGAAAAAAAAAATTGGTCTTCTTTGTTTTAATTCTTCTCAGTCTATTTTAATATATCTTCCCATAGTCATTTCACCAATATATACCTATCTTTTAATACCATTTTTTTAAGTTAGCTTTTTCATTACTCTGACCAAAATACCTGACAAGAACAACTTAGAGGAGAAAAAGTTTATTTGGAGCTCTGTTTTAGAGGTCTCAGTCCATAGATGGTCAAATCCATTGCTCTGGGTCCAGAATGAGGCAGCACATCATGGGGCAAGGATCCATAGGAGTAAAGCTGATTGACTTATGGAGGGGTCAGGAAACAGAGGATCAGAGATAGAGCCAACAGGGAATACTTACCCTTCCAGGAAATGCCTCCAATGACTCACCTCCTGTAGCAGCATCCATGTGCCTACAATTACCCCTCCAGTCTATTTAACTAGGATGGACCAACTAGTTACAGCTATCACCATATAATCAGTTCACTTGTGCACAGTTCTGCATTAATACAGGAACTTTTAGGGTACACCTCATAAACAAACCATAACATTCCTCCTCTGACCCCTAAAAGCTCATGTCCATCTCATGATGCAAAATTCATTTAGTCCATCTCCAAGACCACAGTCTTAATAGTTTTAACATTGTCCAAAATTCCAGTCCAAGTCCAACTTCTCCTTTGAGACTCAAAAAAATCCTGGCTGTGAGTCCTTGGAAAAATTAAATGTGAGTTACATATTCCAAAACTTAATGGCACAGAATAAATATTCCCATTCCAGAGGGGAGAAATAGAGGCACAGAAAGAAGGGACAGGGCTAAACCAAGACCAAAACCTAGCGGGGCAAACAGGCACATAACTTCATTTACAGCATCTACAACACTTAGCTGCGAGATGTTATTTCCAAAGGGCTTTGCTCTTTGGCCTTGCTGGTTGCAGCACACATGGGCTCTCTCTTAGCCTGGGCATTTCTGCAGCCAGCAGCTTTACTTGGCAGACTGTTCACATGACTGGCATCTCACTCCTGGTCTCTACTCAGGCTTTGGCTTTACCTTTACAATTTCATGAATCATGTTTTCAGGGAAAGCCCACAGGGACTCTGACTTTGCCTGTTTTCCCAGACCTTGCTTTGAACCCTCAGTGGAAGCCTCCATGACCACTTAACTTTTGCATCCTGCATTCCTGCAGAACCAGCACCACACGGATAGTACCAAGGTGTGCCACAAGCTTGTGCAATACTTGGGCCCCTTGGTGTCATGGCAGCAGCAGCCTGCATGTGTGCCTGCATGGCTCAGTATGGTCAAATAATTTCTTAGCCACCTCCCCCCACCCACCCTTCTCCCCCAAAGCAGGGTGACACCAGGATCTCTTATCAAAGTGATTTTTCATTTTATATCCTGAATCCTGCAATGGATGTGGTTTTGCAAATTCTTGAGATGCCTTCAAAGCATCTTTCCTACTGTTTCTGTGAAAAGTACTCTGCATCCTTTCAAGGGTTGCAATGTCTTCCACTAGCATGCTTTCCTTGGTCCCAGCTTTACGTCTCCTTTTCTGGACTGTTTTAATGACTACAAGCTCTGTCAACAGAGCTCTTGATTCCCATAGTAAACCTGGCTAAAAGCTGCCAGAAATACCTATGGCACTAACTGAGCACTCCGCTGCCTTGAATTTTTTTCCAACAGATTAATCCATCACTTTTAAATTCAGCCTTACAAAAAGTCTCTGGAAATGGTCAAAGGTAGCCAAGTTCTTTGCCAGAATATAACATGAATAGCCTCTAGTCCAATTTCCAATATAGTCTTCATTTCCCTCTGAAACCTTGTGAGCACAGTTCACATTTCTATTGGCATTTTGGTCTTCTGTGGTCTCACCAGAATTGCCCATTAAACTCTGCTTAGAATATTCTAAAGATTTTACAGTTTGCATCTCTAAACTTTTCAAAAAGTTTCCCAAACACCAGTCCCAGGGGCTTCTGAATCATATGATAGGTTAGACACAGCAATGACCCTACTTCTCAGTACCAATTTCTGTCTTATTTATTTATTTTGTACCAGGGATTGAACTCAGGGACACTTAACCACTGAGCCACATCTCCAGCCATTTTTTTTTTTTTTTGCATTTTATCTAGAGACAGAGTCTCACTGATTTGCTTAGTGCCTCACTAAGTTGCTGAGGCTGGCTTTGAACTCACAATCCTCCTGCCTCAGCCTCCTGAGCCAATAAGATTTTAGACATATACCACTGTGCTCAGCTCTCAGTACCAGTTTCTGATTCAGTTAGCATTTTTGTTGCTGTGACCAAAATACCTGACAAGAACAACTTGGAGAAAAAAAAAAAAGAAAAGAACAACTTGGAGGAGGAAAAGTTTATTTGGGATTCATGGCTTCAGAGGTCTCAGTTCATAGATGGCCAAATCCATTCTTCTGGGACCAAGATGAGACAGCAATCATGGAGGAAGGGCTCTGTTAGGAGCCACAGCAAAAATATTGATACAGGCACCTTTGGGTTTAGTGACTGCCAGCCAGCAATTCACATTCATATGGTAATTGGACTCATGCTGTTTACCTGGGCCTGTTTCAGGACTCAGGTTACTCATGTCACTCTTGTAATGGGAGAGTTCCCATTGGTTGGGAAAGGATGGTAGGAGGGTGTTCCGGGGGAAGTGGAGGCCCCCCGGCTCAGGTAGAACACACGTGGTGGACCCACTTGTTAGGGTACGCACACGGCCTCTCACAAAATAAAACTTTGTCTCATTTTGACTGGCTTGTGTTTTTGTGCCCAACCGGGTTGCAAGATTGCAAGCCCGCGTGCACTGACAGCCCAGCAGGGAAGCGCTCAGCAGGGGTGCGGCAGGCAGTGCTCGGCAGCGATAGCAGCGGCAGGAACGGGGCTCAGCCAGCTCGCTCAGCCTGGGCCGAGAAGCCTGCGGCAGGGCTCAGCTCATTGGGGTCAGGAAGTTGGGCAGGAGGGGCCACCAGGAAGATGCACCTTTCCAGGGTATGCCTTCAGTGACCCATGCCCTTAGCCATTCACCACCTGCCTATAGTTACTACCTAGTCAGACCATTTAAATGAGGATGGACTGATTAGGTTATCGCCTAATCTAATAATTTCATAATCTAATAATTTCAACTACAAATATTCTTGTATTAATATAGGTGTTTTTAAAGGACACCTCATATCCAACCATTAACACCCATGTAGAAATCCATTGTTCTGCCTATATTTTCAATCAGTTAACAAACACAAATTAGAGCAACTCCCAGGACCCTGATATTGGACTACATTTATAAATCTGTGGGCAAAAGCACAGTATCTATACTCTTAAGGCTAATAGACTACCAGCTTAGTAGAGAAATAGTCACACTTTTGTCATTGTAAGTGTTATATGAGAGATTTATAGGGTGTTTAAAAAGCCAATAATTCAGGGAAATGAGCTGGGGAAAGGGAGTGAGCAATCTCAAATCTCTATAATTGGAGAGAACTTGGTGTAATTGAGAAAACAAAAGTCTTTTTGTACAAATATACAGAGGAAAATGTTGAAAGTTGAACTAGAAAATCACATGTAGTATACAACACAGGGCCTGTAGTCCATGTTAAGACTTTGGCTATTTTGTTTTGTTTTTCTTGGCAGTAACAGAAAGCCATTAAATTTTTTTGTAAGAAACTGACATGGACAGAATTAATTAGATGAAACAAGTACAAAGGACATATGTTTGTTCAGAAAAGTGATGATAGTAGCTTGAAACTGGGCGACAGTAGTAGAGAAGGAAAGAAAAAGATTCTAGAGACATTTAAAAGGCAAAAAAGGTATGACTTGGAAAATGGATTTGAGTGGAAGATGTGAAGGCAGAGTCAAGGAAGAGTGCAGGGTTTGCATAACTGATGTAGTGGTGATATCATGAGATATAAAACACAAGACAACCAGGTTTAAAGATCACAAATTTAGCATTAGACTTGATGAATTTAGGAGCTTTTGAAAAATGAACATGCAAATGTCAATGGGGCATCTGGGTCAAAGGTCCAGAGTTCAGAGAAAAGTCTGGCCCAAAGATATACATTTATGCCACAAAAAGTTGGGTAATTAATTCTGGCCATTGGCTATAGAGGAGAGTGCTGAATGACAGTAGAGAAAAATAAGAAAAGAGACTGACAGAGCTGAGTTAGGTGGTCATGGAAGAGAGGCCTAGGAGCTGAGAGAAAACTAGCAGTCTGCTGTCATTAAAACCAATAGAAGAGAATGATTTAAGAAAGAGACAGTAGTTAACAATGTCACTAATCCAAATCCATAAGTTAGCAGTTTCCTTATTGGTATGGCTACAATATAATATTAATATTTGGACCTCTACTTTTTGTTAATAACTCTAACTTAATTTTTTAAAATTATAGCTTTATAGTAGTTGGTAATTTCACCTTTATCTATATGTAAAAAAATCAAATATAAATAAATAGATAAGTGAGAGGAAGTCTAGCAGAGCAGAGGAAGGAGAATGGGGGAGGACAGGGTGGATGGAAGGGAAAAGGGGGACTGTGAACTCAAACAGAATTCCATGCATTCCATGCATGAATGATTTTGTCCAATGAACCCAACTCCCTGGATTATTTTAAAGGCCCAGATCTTCCCTGTCAGTCCCTTTCTAAGGACTATAACTGTGGGAACTCATGACTCAGGCTCTTCTCAAGGTCATGTGAAGCTAAAGCCACATTCACTGTCCTTATTACTTGGGCACAACCTCTATAGCACTGTCATCTACATCGCTGCCCGGTGGAGAAATACCTGCAGCAACAGTACTTAGCAGTCACCACAAAGTTTTCCCACCAGCTTCTTCAATGATGGCCACAGGGCCAAGAGTGACTTGGGAAACAGAAATGAAAGAAAGAACATAAGTGAAGAGAAAATCAACAGCAATAGCAACAAAAATCAAATAGGCATTTAGAAGACTTAAGAAAAACTATGAGCTATTAGAGCAATAAAAAATCCCAAATATTTCAAAATAAAGCAATGTAAAGGAAGTTATTTGAAGAACACTGCTATCATAAGTTTAAGCAATTTCTGCTGTCCCAAAATAGTGACACTCAGTGGATACCCACAGATTTCCAACTTAGGAAACTATTTCTCTTCCACACAGTACCGTGGTGTCAACATAAATTTAGAAACCTGCATACCTGATTTACCCTCTCAATACACACTGATTTTACTTTATTGTAATGCATTGAGAATTAATGAATAGATGGGCGTGGTGGTATACACCTTTAATCCCAGCAGCTTGGGAGGCTGAAGAAGGAGGATCATGAGTTCAAAGCCAGCCTTGGTAACTTAGTGAGGCCCTAAGCAACTCAGTGAGACCCTGTTTCAAAATAAAATATAAAAAGGGGTGAGGATGACAGTAGGTCTCCCAACTACTCGCCCATGCAGGACTACAGGGTACCCAAGCAGGACCATTGGCATAAGCTCCCATGCAGAATTTTTGGCCACCCACCCAAGCAGAAATCACGAATGCTGCTCCCACTCAGGACAACTGGCAGCTTCGCATGCACAGAAACTCTGGCCGCTATTCCCATGTGGACCCCCATCTACCAATGTGGGGCTCTCCCAATCATCTCCATCTTGGGACTCTGCAGCAGTGGAGATAGTCCCCTAAACACAGTAGCCTGCCAGCACCTTAGAATTTCACACAGGCTCTGAAGACAACCAACGGCTATACACTGCACACCACAGAGCTCATCTCTGAACTCATCATCCAATGCCATCGCTCAGCTCCCCGCACCCGAACCAACACCCCATCACCAAAAGCAACCACCTCTATCTTGGGTCACCTTTGTCACCATCTTTAGTGGGGGCAACTCCCAGTGTGGAACTCTGGCTGGCCTGGTACCCAGTTTCTAACTCCCCGCTCTCCCCAGCAACTGCTAAACCCCAGTGATTGCCCAACACATAACAGCTCAATGGGGCAAGTGCATAGCATGCCCAAAGCACCATGCCCAAGAGCTCCAGAGAGAAAAACCCCTCAATAGGAAGTAGTAAGGGAGAGGGTGAGTGTGATACAGTTTAGAGACTAACACAGAGACCAGGAACTAGGAGGTCTCCAGGCAAGATAAGGAGAAAGACCAATTGCTCACACCACACAAGTGGGCCCAAAAAGAGATCCTTGAGGTTCAGTGTCCCCTTGGGGATTGGCTGGTCCCACACCCCACTTCCAGGTTCCTTCTACCCAGGACCAACCCTCCCACCCTGGTAAACTTCACCATCCTGAGGGAGAAGAAACCAGCTAACAGAGGACCCCACCTATTGGATGAGAAGGGAAGCAGGAAAGACACTGATCTCCAACCCAAACAATCCCTGTTTCTTCCTTTAAGAATTTTTTTCTTCTCCCTCTCTATTCTCCCACCCTCACATCCCCAACATATGTGACTCCAAGTACTTTGCATAAATTAGGATTTTGAAAACTGGGATGTGTAAATAGTTTATTACAGTTGTGTTGTATATTCTTTTTGTTTTGTTTTGTTTTCTTTTCTCCCCACTAATTTTTCTATTTTAACATTTCTTAATTTTTAAAATAGACATGTGTGTTTGTTTTATGTACTCTACTGTCTTCCCCCTTACTTGTCTACCCAAAATTACTTCCTCTCTCTTCTCCTGCTACTAATCTTCCTCTTTAGATTTCTTTTTCACACTTCCTAAGATATAATAACTTTACATCCTCACCTCCTACCTCCTCTGCATATCATCCTACTCCTTACCCCCAGTTCTTTGTCCACATTCATTAACTGTTATCCCTTTTACAAACCTACTGAGTATATTGTAGATAATAATTGAAGTTATCATTTCTGTACATTAAAACCAAGGAGGGGAAGGCAGGGGATATGGGGATAAGAAAGATAGTAGAATGAAACAGACATTATTACTTTATGTATGTATGTGACTGTATGACCAATGTTATTCTACAATATGTATACTCAGAAAAATGAGAAGTTATATACCATCTATGTATGATATATCAAAGTATATAAGTGCATTATACTGTCATGTATAACTAGTTAAAACAAATAAAAAATTTTTTAAAAACCCAAACTGTAAATGTCTTCATAGCAAATATTTGTTTTTAGGGTATATATTGTTTATATTGATATCTGTTAACATTATCCTTCACCTCAAAGGAGAAGTAGTGAAATCCTACTTGGGCACAATAAGTCTATAGGTATAAATGGTAATGCCTCAGATCCACAGTGCTAGAAGGGAAGACATAAGCAATATGAAAAGACAAGGGAACAAAGTGCCCCAAACAAATCAAGACACCATATTATTAGAATCCATGGCCAGCATAGCAGAAAAAATTACAGAGAAGGAGTTCAGGATGTACATAATTAAAATGTTCTGCAAATTAAAGGATGATATAAGAGAGCAAATACAGGCAGCAAAAGATCATTTTGACAAAGAGCTACATAAACAAATACAGGAAGCAAAAGATGCCTTCAATAGGGAGATAGAAGTTCTAAAAAACAATCAAAAAACCTTGAAATGAAAGAAACAATAAACCAAATTAAAAGTTCAATTGAAAGCACCACCAATAGATTAGACCACTTGGAAAACAGTACTTCAGACAATGTAGACAAAAATATATAATCTTGAAAAAAAATGTAGACCACTCAGTGAAAATGGTAAGAACCCATGAGCAGAACATTCAAGAAATATGAGATAACATAAAAAGACCAGATTTAAGAGGTACTAAGATTGAAGAAGGCATAGAGTTCCAAACCAAAGGAATGAACAATCTATTCAATGAAATAATATCAGAAAATTTTCCAAACATGAAGAATGAATTAGAAAACCAAATTCAAGAGGCTTACAGGACTCTAAATGTACAAAATCACAACAGATCCAGCCCAAGGCACATATAATGAAAATGCCTAACACAGAGAATAAGGAGAGAAAGGAATCAGATTACATATGAGGGGAAACCAATTAGATTACATGCAGATTTTCAACCCAGACCCTGAAAGCTAGAAGATTCTGGAACAACATATTAGGGGTTCTGAAAGAAAATGGATGCCAACCAAGAATCTTATATCCAGCAAAATTAAACTTTAGATTTGATGATGAAATAAAAATCTTCCATGATAAACAAAAGTTAAAAGAATTTACAACTTGAAATCCCAATGACATTCCTCATAGAAATAATAAAAGCAGTCATGAAATTCATCTGGAAAAATAAGAGACACAGAATAGCTAAAGTAATCCTTAGCAAGAAGAGTGAAGCAGGTGGCATCACTATACCAGACCTTAAACTATACTACAGAGCAATAATAACAAAAACATCATAGTATTGGCGCCAATATAGACTGGTAGACTAATGGTACGGAATAGAGGACACAGAGACTAAGCCACATAATTATAGTTACCTTATATTTGACAAAGGCACCAAAAACATACATTAGAGAAAAGATAGCCTCTTCAACAAATTGTGCTGGGAAAACTGGAAATTCATATGCAACAAAATGAAATTAAACCCATCTCTCTCACCATGCACAAAACTCAACTCAAAGTGGATAAAGGACCCAGGAATTAAACCAGAGACCCTGCATCTAATAGAAGAAAAAACAGGCCCAAATCTTCATCATATCAGTTTAGGCCCCTACTTTCTTAATAACACTCCTATAGCACAAGAATTCAAATCAGGAATTAATAAATGGGATGGATTCAAACTAAAAAGCTTCTTTTCAGCAAAAGAAACAATCATTGAGGTAAATAGAGGGCCTACAGCTTGGGAGCATATTTTTACCACTTGCACATCAGATAGAGCACTAATCTCTAGGGTATATAAAGAACTCAAAAAGCTAAACACCAACCAACCAACCAACCAAACAAACAAACAAACAAAACACCCAAATACCTCAATCAATAAATAGGCCAAGGAACTGAATAGACACTTCTCAGAATGCAATATACAATCCATCAACAAATAGTTCAACATCTCTGGCAATTAGAGAAATGCAAATTAAAACTATTCGAAGCTGTTGTATTCACATTCTTCTGCCAAATAATTCATTGGGTTACGGCCCCAAAGAAGGAGACAGGGAGAGAAAGTGACATAGAGAAATACCCTTCCAGGTAGGAGAAGGAAGTAAAAGCAAGTCTTCTGGCCAAAGAGAGGTTAATTCAAAAGTGACAATTGTCAGATTTGACACCATTTGAGGGAACAGAGCTAACGAATTGCATTCATTTGAGATGTCTTCCATTGCCCAATACCATGCATAAGACCACTCTTTCCAAACACCCAGATACTACACTGACAAATTAAAAAGAAGGGGGAAGAGAAAGGAGCTTAAGAAAAAGTTGAGCTAATTGTTTAACCAGCATAGAGTGAGTTATTGATACTTTAAAGGTTCTCCCTTTGCTACCCAGAGATCAGGAGATTAATATGCTAAACTAGGTCAGTTTTTTTAAAAAATATTAATTTTCTTAGCATTTTTGAAGACTAGTGTGTAAACTGTAATTTTGCGACATAAATGTGAAGAAATGTTGTAAATTAAGATATGAGTGTGTTATTTGCATATCTATTATTAGTTAATCATTGATAACTGGTATTAGCATAATGTACATTGCCTGATTTCTGTGGAAGAGAAGATGTAAAATACAAAAATAGTTTTGAAAAGCTCAACTATATTTATGTATATGTGACAACTATTAGCAGAATTTTTAGCTTGAAAGATGGTTAAATCTCTATTAAATTTCTATTCTATTTCAGTGGAACTTAAAATCAGCACAACAATTTTAAGAAAACAAAATGGCAATGCATTGATAGTGCTATAAAAGTCTTTATCAGAAACAGCCATTTGTCCTTAGGATAAAGAGTCATAGGGTCATCATATCACCAAGACCACGCCAAATAGAATACATATTGTCATATGTAAGACATTTAGGAAAATGTATCATCACTAAGTGTATTATGCCTAAGAATGCATTTTGTTGGAAATTATAGAAGATCAATTCAAAATTACTTAGACTAACAAGAGGTACACTGTCTCACATATTGGGAAGTCCAGATGTAGAAAACATGGAAGAATGGTCATTTCATCTAGTAACTCAATAATGCAATAAAGAATCAGGTACTTTCCATCTTTCAGTTTTGCCATATTCATCCCTTTGCTTTTTATCTCTAGGATTCCCCCCCTCCCTCCCTCCCTCCCTCCTTCCTTCCTTCCTTTGTTCCTTCCTTCGTTCCTTTCTTGTACTGGGGATTGGACCCAGGGGCACATAACCACTGAAATATATTCCAGCCATTTTTATTTTACTTTGAGATAGGGTCTCACTAAGTTGCTTAGGGTCTTGCTGAGTTGTTGAGTCTGGCTTCAATCTTGCTATCCTCCTACCTCAGCCTCCCAAGTCACTGGAATTATAGACCTTTGCAACCACACCAGGCAGATTCTGTCTTCTTGCTACCATAATGGCTGCAGTAGCTTTCAGTATCATATTCACAAATGCAACTTCCAAAAGCCAGTGGAGGAACAGTCTCTTCCTTAAGGCCCTCCTCACGAAGAAAATTCTCCCATTTCTCCAGGAGATGTCCCCTTATCTGAATGGTCAGAACTAAGTCATGTACCCCTTTCCAATGCAATTGTCAGCAAGGGAAGAAGGAATGTCAATGATTGGCTTTGTCTAATTGAGGCTGCCTTTCTGGGCTAAGGAAGGCCAATACTAGAACAAAAGTAGGGTAATAGGCCAGGAAAGAAGGGAAGAGATATCTTCAGAGTAGGCAAACGTTAGGTCCAATAACACATTCAGAAAACCAAAAGCAAAATCATCATAATTCCAAGTGTAACCAGCAGCAGATGACCATTGAGCAACTGTGCCCATTTCAGTGTATTAACCTGAAATGTAGAGAATTTTTGGAATCCTTTTCATTAAAAAATAATAATGCTAATTAAATGCACTCATTTATATATTTTGTGCTGCATCTCTTTAATAGTGGACAAAGATACACTAAGATATAAGAGGAAAAGAACAGATAAAATGCCAATTCTTCCTTCAATAAGCCTGATGATCTTGGGGAAAATAAAAAATAAAAAGTCATTTCATATCTAAGTTAATATAAAGCAAATGTGTCTTCTGAAACATGGTCATTTTTTTTTCTTTCAAAGAAGGAGTACAACATACATTGGGTGCTTATGCTTAATGATGGAGTCATATATTTTACTACATTGATCCAAGGCAAAGTCATTCTGTTTCTTTCTACATCCCATGGTGATTCTGTGACCTATTCATTTTCCTTAGACTTACAACTAATAAAGGAAACATTTCAACAGATTTATGTCCTTTGCCTTGAACTTTTAAGAAGAACTATAAAATCAAATATAAAAAAATTCCTTGGAATGCTTATTGACTTTTTGAATGTAATAAATATCTCTATTTCAGCAATAGATAATTACAAAGTTCTTTTTTTGCTAGTCTGTCTCCTGATTCTGAACTGCTTTTTTAAAAACTAAAGTCTAAATTTATTCTTATTTTATTCCCCAAGACCACCTGGCATAGAAACTGGGTACACAGTGAAGGTGGGCTGAATTACATTGTTGGATTTTGTTATGTATGTGACTAATAACCTTTCATAAAGGGTCTGTTCCTATAAAAATAGTTCCCAGGCATTGAGTCATTTTTTACCTTTAAGCACTTTATTCCTGCTTTTTTTAGTGGCTATCAAACCCAATTTATCCCACTGTAATTTTCCAACCTCTATTCAGAGACAATATTAATAATTCAAGAGAAGGAACAACTTTACCCAAGTTGTCTTCTAAACTCTCACGCGTGGATACTGTCATATAGTTAATGGAGTTATTATAATAATGAACCTAATAGCTTTGGAAACTGCTAATACCCATTTTCCAGAGATGTTTTTGCTTGTCATCAGTTCATTTTATATGTAAGCATAAATATTTCACTTCAGTACATGATATCATTTAAGCCAGCTTGGAAAATTCCTAATATCAGACCAAAAAAAATTCAACAGCACAAAAAGTAAATTCAATGTTTTAAAATTAATTTTTTAAAATTTTAAATTATTTTTTAGTTGTAGTTGGATACAACACCTTTATTTTATTTATTTTTATGTGGTGTTGGGGATCAAACCCAGGGCTCCGCACATGCTAGGCAAGGGCTCTACTGCTGAGCTACAACCCCAGCCCTAAAGTTAGCTTTTTTAAAAAAGTGTTTTCTCAGGCCTACATACATACGTGCACACACACACAGAAGGCATGGTAAGTCAAATAAAACTAAATAATCCTAACTTATAGGATTATCATCTTTATAAACTTTCATCATTGTGCAATTGAATTTCTATAGAACTTAAAACCAGTCATGCTTGTGTATGCCTGTTTCTCCAGATACCTGGAAGGCTGACGGGTGTAGATCCCTAAGGCCTGGGAGCTGGAGACCAGCTAGGGAAGTATAGTGAGACCCCTGTTTACAAAACAAAACAAAAAAGTTGAGCTTTTGTATTCAGTAGTTAGAGAACATAAATAGTATTAACAATATAAACTGTGTTTAGGAGTGATCAAGTAGTTTATGAAGGTGAGTTTTTTTTTTTTTGTATACAAGCATTTCCATTGAAAAACAGAAAGAATGGCAAAATTGAAATATTTATTGAATTCGACTATCATGAATCTAGGCAATGATAGTCATCTATGGCTCCTAAAACAAGCAGGTGGACAGCTAGTAGGAAATCTATACATAAGATTATCAATCCACAGTTCTCTGCTGTTGTTGCTGGGAACTGGGAATTGAACCTAGGGACACGCTACCACTGAGCTGAGCTGAATCTGAAATGCTTTTTATTTCACACAGTGTTGCTGAGTTGCAGACTCATCTTGAATTTACTATCCTTCTGCTCCAGACACTTAAGCCTTTAGGATTACAGGTGTGCCCCACCACACCAGGCCCTCAATCTCACAATTACTAATGTAATTAGTATTAACATTAGTATTAGATGTAGTATTAACATCACAATAAAAGAGATAATCTTATTTTGTTTATCTACTGTTGGTAATATATACTACCACTTATAAAATTTCTACAAAAAACATCTAAACTAATTTGGGCAAGTTGCTGGGTGTGCCAGTAAAGAAAATATAAAGGACCAAAAGACTCATTAAATGATACTACAATAATGCAATCAGCAAAACCTAAAGTGCAGGATACTCTATCAATACCCTGGTTTCTTTATAAATGCATTCCAAGGACAAACACAAAAGTTTGTCTTCAAGAATCTTAAGAGACATTTCAACAATATGTGCCATGTGAAATGCATTTGGATCCTGATGAAAGCAAACTAACATTTTAAAAAATACAATAATCAAAGAAATTTGATACTGACTAGATATTTGATAATATTAATGATGATTGTGGTTATGATAAAAAATAAGGTACTTATCTATTAAGTTAGTACTAAAATACTATGAAACAAAACAATCTGATCTATGCCTCAAAATAATTCATTGTGTGTGCTGGGGAATGAACAAAGCAGAGATTCAGAAATAAAATAAGATTAACCATGATTTGATAATCATTGTTGGGAATGTGGGTGTTCATTATACAAGCTTCTCAATTTTCTGTATGAGTATTTACATTAAAATATTTAAAATATAAAAGAGGCATAGCTTGTCCCCAAGAATCATTGTTACCAACCAACAATGCACAACAAACCACACAATAAATATTTATTGATTTGATACAATTTTACTCCAAGGGTATAAAAATGATTATCAAAAGTTATTTTATCCCCCAAATTTTAGAATGTAATGGAGGAGACAAAGTCCACCACTAGGAAATAGTAAAGCATTAAGCTTTGTGGTAAGGACTAGAAAATGATAATAGTTCAGAGAAGGGAGAAAGCAGATGGCTGATGATCTTAGATGGAACCTAAGTGGGGAGGGATATAGGAGGAGGGCCATTTGGCTAGATCTAACACAGAGGATCTTGTCACCTCACAAGACTCACAGAGTCAGACAGAAAACAGGATTGGAAACAATGACATTCATTTTACAAATTTCATGTTGCATGTAGACTTAGCCACTTGTAATATACAACAAATTAATATATTTTACAAATCCTATAATATAAATAGCACCATATTATTACACTTTACCATTCTATAATTAAAGCATTAATTTTTAAGGTCAATATTTAAGTGATTCCGACCAAGTTTCTTTAGAAAACAGAAGTCACAAATACAGTGGGCAAGTGAGGAGAATTCAACCAAAGAACCAAGGATGAAGATGTCAGCTATGTTATGGGAAACAACTAAGGAATGTCAGAACTTACCGAGAACTTACAAAGCAGCAAGCAGTTACCATCCAAAGACATGGGAGTTAAGGAGAGGAACAGATGTCCAAACCATAAATTGACATGGACATAGAAGAAGATGATAGGAGCTACCATTTTAGGAGAGAAGTGTAGTCACTGTCAATCTACGTCCCAATGAAAAGGAGCTAAGGAAAGAGACAGTCTGAATGCCTTCTGCTCTCATCTCTGCCAGTTCCTCCTTCAGATTGAAGTCAACTTGAAGCCAGAGAGCAAGAGAGCCCACCTCTGTGGTCCACAAAGGTCATCCTCTTGGAACTTAGAATAGGATGGAGAAGAATACAACTTGAGAAGCCAATGGATCCTATCCAGCATGTAAAATATATCTCTGCTTTTATATTTCTGCTTTGGCATTTTTAGGTATTTAAAAAAGTATGAAATGAAAGCTTCAAAGCAAAAGCAAGTGACCTAGTTTTCTCTCAGCATCTGAGAAGCCCTGAATAGAGAAGTTAAGCCTCTGCACGGGGTTTCCATAAACAGAGTAAGAGGTAGACTGAGCTGAAAAATTAGTCTGAATGAAACCGTAAGGTAGAAATGAGTATGGTGACAGCACAATAACGGGGGACAGAGGCACAGAAGATACATTTTAGGAAGTTCTGAGAATGGAAATTGAATAGAATGAATAAAGCCAAATAATGAAAGGCCTTGGGAGATGGGGGAATTTAGATTTGACTTGAGAATGCTTTCTAATTTAGATGAAAGAATTTTAATTTGATCTAAATTAGAGTTTAGATTTGTCTAGATGCGATATTAGTCATGCTGAGTGAGTAAGGTCTGGGGCAGGAAATCAGGAGTGCATTTCTTTAGGAAGACAATGTGAATGGATCCAAGAAGGAGTAATGGAGATACAATGGGAGGGGGAAAGTGGTGGAGTCTGAATACAAGACTAGGAGGTGTTGCTACCTGTGTTAGTCAGCATTTCATCACTGTGACAGAATACCTAAGGAGGAAAGACTTACTTTGGCTCATGGTTTCAGAGGTTTTATATTATGGCTGTTTGGCTATATTGCTTTGAGCTTGTGGCAGCACAGTATAGCATGGCAGGAACACTTTGTGTGAGGAGACTTGTTCACCTCATGGTAGGGAGGAAGCAGAGATAGGGGAAGGGGCCCAATATCTCATTCAAGAGCATGCCCCCACAGCCTAACTTACTGCTACCATTAAGCCCCACCATCTCCCAAATGTGCCAACAGCCTTCAAACCATAGGCTACTGGGGGACGACATCTAAGCCCCATACTATAACACTATCAACCTGGGTTAAGTCTTTGATAGTGGCAGTGAAAACTCACCCATTGAACTAGTCATATGTCCCACGTTTATCTATCCAAAAAATATACAGGGTCTACTATTGCCACACCCTGGACTAGGGAAGGGGGATATGCTGATGAGCAAAACCAGATGTTTTTTTCTGTCCTCATACAGTCTGTAGTCTGTTGAGGAAACAGAGGCAGTTATGGAGGGTACCCTGAAAAAGAGGCATAGGGTGTTATGAGAGCAGAGAGCTTTCTGAAAAGTGGGAGGGTCAGGGGAGTAGGAGGGATAAAGGGAATGAGAGGTGACTGGGGAAAAGCTTCACTAGGAAGGGGATACTCAGTCTGAGATCTGGAAGATGAGAGGTAATTAAGCAGGTTTACTGGAAGGAAGGAGTTGGACATTGGTAGAGAAGGCTTATAGTCCTAGCACTTAGGAAGGTTGAGCCAAGGAGTTGGAGGCAGCCTGGGCAATAACAAGATCTAATCTTAAACAAACAAACAAACATAAAAACACTGCAAACAAGAAGGAAAGAACAATCACACAAGAACAGAACCAAGAGTCTGGAAAGGGAGCGTAGTAGGTATGAGTGACTAAAAGAAACCAGAATAACCAACACAGAGAGGAAAAGGACAGAGAAAGATTTTTATGACATGAAAAACATACCGACACCAAAAATTGGACCATTAAGGAAGTAAACTGTCTAACACATTTCAACCATCTTTAACCAAGAAGATATTTACTATAAATTTCTTTGAAATCTAAGTGCCTAATCTGTTTTTGCTAATAAGCCCTTTTCCTTGACCAAAAAGCACAACTAATATATATCTCTTCTGAGCAAATGCCTAGAAATGCCTGCTAAGTATCAGGTGCTTTGCAAAGCACTGGGAATATAGACAGACAGTATATGGGTCATCAGTCAACTTGCTTTCCTACAGGTACCCAAGAGCAGAATAAACAGTTAGGTATAGATTTAAGGAAGAACTATGAATCAATTAATATTCACAGAGAACCTTCCATGCCCAAGACACAATGCACAATACTATGCAAACAGTATCTCTTCGGCAGTTCAGGTAAGAAGCTGGCTTCTTTTAAATACAGATTGTGATGTTTGTTTGCCTGTTATGAGCATACACTGACCAAAACATGCCCAGGGATGAATAAGACGCAGTCATTGGTTTCAGATATCCTTTAGTGTGGGGATATTTAAAACCTGAAAATTGATCACTGCAAGTGTCAATACAGTGGGTCTGAGAGTGGTACAAATTGCTATGGAACGAGGGTGAGTTTGAAGGAATCAGGTCAGTTGATGGGGACAGGGACACACATTCCATAATTGAATGAATGGGGTATGGTTTCAATAGGTAAAGATGCAGGGCAAAGAAATTAAAACAGGTAGGGAGAATATCACAGGTTTCCCATCTGCAAATGGGCCAAGTGTATTAGAAAATGGGGAATTCAGGAAAGAACAGGTTTGGAATTTTTAAAATGGTAGAAAGGGGAGGCCTACAAGACAGAGAAATTAAATGGCAGATTATGGAATAGAAATGTATTTGGTCAGAATGAGGAGTCATTGAAGAATTTTGAGTAGGAGAATAGCATCGTCAGAGACTATTAACAAAATTTTATTGACTGAAAAAATGTAAAGACTTAATGGTTAAAAGCACAGGCTCTGGAGCCAGACTGCCTGAGTTAGAATGCAGACTCCTCCACAGCTACTCCTCCAGATCAAAAGGAATAAACAAATGATAAGCACAGTGTCGCAGAGGAATCTGAAAAGCATTATGCGAAGTGAAAGAAGTCAGACAAAAAAGACAACTACCATGGTAATTACACTTTTACATAATGTAGATCTAGAAAAGGCCAAATTATAGCGACAGAAAAAGCAGCAGCTGCCAGGGGAGACAGATGATAGTAAAGGATGAGGGTGGTTAAAGGGGCACAAGGGAACTTTTAGGGGTGATGGAAATGTTCCCTATCATATCATGGTGGTAGTTATACAACTGCATACACATGTCAACAATCATCAAATTGTATACTTTGAATTCATGAATTTTTGTTTTTAAGTAAATTAAATTTCAAAGCTGATAAAAAAAAAGAAAAAAGGAGAATTAAGCAAAGGTACAAAGTTAGGCAGAAGATGAAATAAAATCACTGAACTTAAAAATATTTCTTATGTGTGAAGAGTGTGGTAGTAGCAAGGGACTGTACTATACAATCCATGTGTTCACACAGCAGTGCTCCAGTCACTAGTGTGTTTGGGAGTTTGAGACTGTTGGGGGGGAGGTAAAGAATATTTTCGTTATGAAGAGAATTCCCTTTCCTTTTTAAAAATCATTCAACAAATCTTTACTGGGTAGTGGGCATTGTTTTAGGCCCAGAGGATAGAATAGTGGATGTCAGACAGGCAGGACTTTTCTCTCAAGGAACTCATATGGTATGATCTATTTATTTTAAGCTGCCTAAAAAAATGTATTTATCAACATGCTATTTTGAAGCACATATACATTGAGGAATGTATTATAAATGTATTGTCTCACATAGCTATTGTTTCTGTGATAATAACAATTCTAAGATACTTAAATAAACCATATTCCTAATAGTACATAAACAGAGGTGGGAATACTTCAGTGAAGACATGAAATGAAAGTGTTCCTGGAATGGTGGATATTAAGATAGACCTCAGGCCTGTTTCCTCCCAAAGAAGTAATATCATAAATAATGACGACTTGGCAAGGTTGTTGTATTCACTGCAATACACAATAGGTTAGGTACATTATACAGGCTGACATTTAAATATTGAAAAACAAATTTGTAAAGAACCACAAGATCATTTGATTAAAAACCTGGGGAAGGGCAAGAAGTGATTTGACATACTGATATTTATAAACAGTTGGAAAAAAATCAGTCTTGTTTACATTTTGATACTTTGACAAGTAATACTTTAAAAATCGTTGGGGCAGGGGTTGTTGCTTAGCAGTAAAGCACTTACCTAGCATGTGGAGGCCCTGGGTTCCATTCCTAGCACCATACACTCAAAAAAAAATTTTCTTTTCCTATGTACCTGAATTATCTCTGTGTAGTATTAACACATATACTTGAATTTCACTAGAAGGTTTTAATTTATCTTGTGGAAAAAGTGTTTCCTCATTCCTGAACTGACAACCACAATTAAAAGATCATTCTCGGTTTAATTAAGTTTCTACATGACAAATATAAACAGGACAGTGAATCACAGGTTTGTGAATTTCTATAAAATTCTTAACTGTAACACATACATTCTGGAGGTTTTATTTTTAAAATGCAGGGAAACTGTTCTATATTGATGTATTTGCAATTTTTCTTGACAGTTGACATTTTTAGATCCTGAAGAATACATGTTGAGGAGACAGGGAAGTGAGGAAATAAGTGAGACACAATCTTCCAATAAACTTCGGAGTCTTCAGACAGCAGCAGACTTGAAAGCATTGAAACAGAGCTAGATTTGGCTTTTATTTGCTTCAGTGGTGCTTCAAATCTCTTTGGCTATTGTAGAAGGTTTTTCAGGTCATCACAAACCAAAGTGGAAAGGGAATACTGTGGGCAGCAACTATATGAAATGCCTTATTTATTTCAACTGACTCCTGCCATAACTGATTGAAGGACTTGAAGTCCCCTTACACCAGCAACCCTAGACTTCCAGACCCACGCTTACTGTGTTGATTAAATAAATGATAGGTAGAAGATAGAACAGTATTTACCTCTGGCAGAGTCAAAGAATTCATGTTGAGTAAGATAAATTTTTGCTCTCAACTCAAAGCTATTTAGGGCAGGAACTTAATTTCCTCACCCCTGAGCACAATTTTCTCCATTTTGTATTACAGAGCGGTTATGACAGCAGAGAAACAATGTAGGTACTATTTGTTAACTTCTAAACTCGTTTGACCCCACTAGTGTCCCCTCTTTAATACCTGCATTTTACTCCAGCTATCAATCTATCCTCTTTGTATCTACTGTGTTTGCCTTATAGTCTGAGTCAAGTAAATGAAACTGAAACAGTAAAATATCTATGAATATTGCCTTAGTATTTCCTATATGCCTTAGCATTTATTAAAACTACCTGGAGATAATATTAATATTCTAACATGTCCAACGTGGGGAAGCTAAATATTATTACTGATGTCAACAACTGTAGAGTAATGAGGTAAAGAGCACTTGCTTTTTCATAGCAAAATGATCCTTTTATTAGAAGCAAATATTTCTAAAACTTAGTGCAGCTTGCCACACGAAATAATTTTTATTCCCATAAATAATGAAGGTTGAAATATTTTAGTGGTGTTTTTCTGCTTGTATATATTATTGTCGGTTTTTGTTAAGAGTTTATTGTTTTGTTTTAGATTCTGTTTCTAAATGACAACAAACAATCAAGTCAAGCCTTTTCAGTTATATATTAGAACTATTAAAGAAGGTTGTTAACTGTGTGTGCATCTGAAATCCACTAAAGGAAATACTCCAATCTTTCAGAAACATCATTTGCCCTTTTTAAATCAATGTTGCCATGGCAAATGTTTTCATTTAATAGTGGATTAGCTGAGGGTGGGAGAGTGACACACTGTACAACAGAAATGTACTTGCTATTTTTATAGACCTTCCTCCTCTAAAATGCTCTGAGGTTGTTGGATGGGGTGACTTTTGACTGCAAAGACATAACTACTCCTCTAATTTGTACATCAGATTTGTCCCTTTATACATGATTAAGTACAAGACATTATCTGTGAAAAGCAATCTGTGCCTTGAAAGACTGTGTTCTGCACTTTTGCTTAAAGAATGCAACATTCATGTGGAATGGTTCCAAATGCTTTTCTTGAATAGGGTTATTGAAATATTAATTCAGACTGCATAAATCTGAAAATAAGTGAAACAAAGAGGATTTTTCTGGTGGCTAATAAGTGCAAAGAGAATCACTCTTCTTTCTAATGTGGAAAGATATGCATGGTTGCCTTCCCCAAATACCTTTAGGCTTACTATAATCAAAGAATGACCCCCTACAAATCTGTTTCTATTTCTTTCTAAACATGTACCAAATTTCCTAAATTCTTCAATTAATCAGACTCTTTTAATAGCACTACTGCAAAGCAGAGAGATAGGAATTAAAAATTTATCAATTAGAGGCATTGTATGGAAAACCTCTCTAGAGATTTCTAAAACATTAGGGGTTTATATCAAAAAGGCACAAGATCTAGCTTTATTCTTGTTGGTAACATTATTTCTTTATTAACTTTTAATGGTTACAAAATAAAAATTATATTTTTATTGGTAAAACAACCTAGATAAATACCAAAAAAAAATCCTGTCATCCTCTTCCACTGCTACCTCTCCAAGAGAACCAAGGTTTACAGCCCGAGGTGCCTCTTTCCAACTTCCTCCATGGCTATATAAAACATCTAACTAAATACAAACACATATTAGGATTTTGTGGTAATTTATTTTTATTAAGATGGGATCACCCTTCACCCATGACTCTGTAGTTTGCTTCTCTTAATATATGATGGCAATACTTCTAGGGCAAAAATGTGAACATAACTCAGTTTTTCATTTACAGCATAATATACTATTAAAGTGATCTCCCACAATTTTGAAGATGTATTTTCACTTTAAAAGGTATAACATACTATAAAGTGATCTCCCACAATTTTGAGGATGCATTTTCACTTTAAAATTCTAGATAATACATTCCTAAAACTCTACCCCACTAGCAATGAGACTACCTATGTCATCTCACCCTTAAAAGCTCACCATATCACAGCTCTTTCAAGTTTTTGCCAAATTAATAGATGAAAAATGTTAACATCATCTTCCTTAATTTTGATTTGATTATAAACAGGGTTAAATTTTTGTCATTCCATTCATTTAACATTAATATTTGTATTTTACTTTCTTTTGGTTTGCTTACCTTCTCAATAATTTTAGTACTTCTTTGCATACTTGGTATATAAACCCTTTTTCTTTCACATATATTTTTAATAATTCTTTGTTCTTGGTTAAATAATTTCCATCCGTGTGTATGTGTGTGTGTGTGTGTGTGTGTGTGTGTGTGCACGCATGCAGACACACACATGCATTTTAACCTTTTCAGTCTCTTCTAGTTAGTGGTGCTGTTCAGTTTTTTTTTAATATCTTCTTAGATCAATTTAGATATTAAGTGCTTTCTAGAAAATCATTTTTTTACTTAAAATAATAAAATTTACCAAGACAGAGATGCACCCAAAACTGTCTAAATATTTTCCTTATTATTTATAATTCTTAAGAATGTATATTTTTGGGCTGGGGTTGTGGCTCAGTGGTAGAGTGCTCACCTAGCATGCATGAGGCACTGGTTTCAATCCTCAGCATCACATAAAAATAAAATAAAGATACTGGGGTCCACTTAAAACTAAAAAACAAATATTTTAAAAAATAATGTATACTTTTGGAATATTTAATCCTTAAATTTTCCATGAGTTTATCCATTTTTACGAATGTTTCAAAGAAATGTTTTCTTAATTGATTTACTGATTTCCATTTAAATTTATTAATTTCAGCTTTTTAATTATTAATTCTCTATTTTACTTGGTTTTATTATCTTTTTCCTTATTTCTTAAGTTGAATATTCATATACTTTAACATTGTATGCTCTTTCATTATAAATGAATCCAGGTTATTTTTCTCTGAGGATTACACCAGCATGAGTTCATGGACTTTCTTATCAAGTATTTTCCTTGTCACACTCTCCAGACCATTTACAATTCCAGTTTGTTTTGATTTTTAACCCTTGTTTTAGGGTTATTTAGAAGAATGGTCCTTCACTACAAATTTTTATTTCACATGTTTGACCATGATGGTGTCTGGTACCTAAGGTATGTAACTGTTCTGTCTCTTAGTAAATTTTAATAACCACTAGATTCTTTTAAAGATAAATCATACAAGGAGAAATTCTGATTGCTTCACCTATTTATGTTCCTATTACTAAAATGGTACCTTTATAAGGATTCTAAACTTTGTTTTACAAATCTCTCTCCATACCCCTTGCACTACAACCTTCAAATTCTACTGCTTCCACAAAGATTTTCCTAAAGCAGCAAGAGATAAATTTAGAATCTATCTGCTTCTATAATGTGCTCTGGAAAATTAGTATTGCAATTCTGACTAAAGAATTGTTGAAATCACTCTCTTCATTCTCAGGTGGAGCCTCTGTAATTCTTTTTTTATTTTGATATTTTTTTAGTTGTTGACAGACCTTAATTTTATTTATTTATGTGCAGTGCTGAGAATTGAATCCAGTGCCTCACTCATGCCAGGCAAGTGTGCTACTGCTGAGCCCCATCCCCAGTCCTGCTTCTGTGATTCTATATTTCAGCTATGATAAGGTATTTACCATAGTATTATATTTGTTATTAGTAGACAGAAAACATGCCTTAACTCATCCATTAAACCAGAAAAAACTGAAGAGGTAACTAAGAAACAAAGATTAAAGTGCTGTTCACCTTGCACTGATATATTTATTCTCTATGTTCTGTAAATCAGAAGACACAGTGCATGAGATGCCAAAGGTTAAATCCATTTATTAGCCTAAATGGCATATGCAATTGCTTCGATCAGGGACCAGGAAACTACAGACCGTGGGCTGGCTGCCTGTTTTAGTTAATACAGTTTTTTATTGGAACACATCCAAGCCATTCATTTACATATTATCTATAGCTGCTTTCTAAGACAGCTGAAACCAGAGACTATTTCTCAGAAGTTAAAAATGTTTACCATCTGACACTTTAAGAAACAATTTTCTAATCTTTGGCTTATTTTGTTTAGACAGGGATAATGAAAAAAATTGTGTTAAAAAAAAACTAAGGTAAAATCCATATTGGAGTGGGCATGGGATAAATGGAGGAACTTTGGGTAGGACAAAGGGGAGGGGGACAGGAGGCAAAGTGGTAGGAAAGACAATGGAATGAGATGGAATCATTAACCTAGGTACAGGTATGATTGCACAAATGGTGTGACTCTACTTCATGCATAACCAGAGAAGTAAAAAATTCTTCTCCATTCACAACGAATTGTACAACGAATCAAAGAGTTTTCTACTGTCATGTATAACTGATTAGAACTAATAAATAAATAAATAAATAAAGTAAAATAAAAACCTAAGCTAGGTTGCTTGAAGGTGTTTTATAATAGTCAATTATTTAGAATTATCTCAACAGATTTCAGAATAGTAGCATTTCTTTCTTCACAGGCATGAAAAGATATAAAAAAAGTCATTCAAAAATATATATGTAGACATAAAATATATACAACAATATATTTTATGTCTACAAATATATAAGTTAACTATATATAGTTTCATTCTGCTACTATATGTCATTTTTATTTTACATGTTTGACCATGATGGTACCTAAAGTATATACTATTCTGTAATTGGTAAATTGGACTATTAATAATTACTAGATATCTCCACAGATAGGCCATTAATTGATTGGCAAATTATAAAAAGAACATGAGTCTCAGGTTCAAGTAAATATGTATTTAAGGCCTGTTTTTCCATTTATGGTCTATTTGGCTATGTACATTTTATTTAATGTTCTTGGGTCTCAATTTCTCATACAAAAAATAGGGATCCTAAAATCTTGAACACAGATTTTTTATGAGAATTAATGAGACAATATAATGTGTTCAAAACAACAGTGTTACGTAATTTTGAATGTTCAAAATTACGTTTTCGGCTTTAAAAAATTTACTAGAAACAAAACAAAAAGCATCTTTAATCTTTTGTGAAAATTGGTGGTAATAATGAAATCTTTTATACCACAGCACTTTTCTAGTATTCTAATAAAGAAAGAGAACATGGTCAATGTATAATGTCATGTGAGATTCTGAACCAGACATGTTGAGATTATTCTCACAAAGGAAAACACTGTTAACAGGTCAAGTATGTCCTCCCTAAGTAGACATTAAAGGTTTCAATAAAAATAAAGATGAATCATCAGAATTTAAACTTAAACAATTATCAATGAACTATATACCACTTTAATTTGTATTTTACAAGATCCACTTAACATTTTGCATATTATTTTATCTAAATAATTGAATCTTGCTGATAAATCAAGGCGTGAATATAAAAATAAATATAATTTGAGAATTTGGCATGAAGCATTTTAAATGATACCAATTCCAAGCTTTCAAAATAGAAAATGAAAAAAAAGCCAATTTAATGTGAGACAGCTAAATAATACAACAAGGGCTTGGAGGCTGTCCTTTCTAGTAATCACTGTATTGTATCCACTATTAAGTTTTACCATTGGTAAAATGGAGATAATATTAATCCATCAGTAAGGGGACAGGAGATGCAGCATTTTAATATCTTTTGTTGTTTTTTTTTTCACAAGTCTTAGAATTTTATATGTATTGCCTAAGTCTTTCTAAATGAAAAGCAAATGGTGATCCAAAATTAGTACATTCCTCAATTTTCCTCTTCCAATAGCAAGAACACTCTGCTCCTTCATCTTCTGTTAAGGGAGAAAGAAGAATAAAAGTGGAGGAAAAGTAAACACTATGAGCTGTGACTCGTGTTCATTTTAAGACAATGACTTGATATATTCAATCCTCACCCACGGTTGGTTCTTTCTGACAACACAAATGCACTTTGCAGGAATGGCCAAAACTAGCCATTGGAGCCACCACTTTTCTCTGTCACTCTCAGGGGAAATGTCATCATGTATCTGTACATTTGTCCACCACGCCCAAATGAGGTCTCTCAATTCTTCATTTCCCAGGCATCTTCTCCCAATCAAATGGATTTGGCTGAAAAAAGCAACCTCTACTTGCCATTTCTGATCTAATATATAGGCTGAACTAGAAAAAGAGAGGGATGTAGTGATGAACATTTCAGAGGACTAGAGAAGGTAGAATGGAACATGGCCTCTGACTGCAGAGGAGGTCAGGAAATCCACAGTGTTCTGGAGTAGGGTGGGAATCTTCTTTAGGTGTTTCTCAGAAATTGTACAGCTGTTTTAGGAAGAGAATTGATTCATTTTCCCTAGTGAGTTTAACATAGAAAGACCTTATGGTGCCCCAAAACTTGCTAATGGTCACAGATTAAATTTCTCTTCTACGAGGAAGTTAAAATTCAGAATTAAGTTAGCATGCAAGGGGAATTGAAGAAATGGGAGTGCAGTGTGTCTCCCATCCTTTTTCATCCTCAATATAAAATTCAAACTTTCAAAGAATGCAAAGATTACATGGTAATAAGTAGAGAGGCGGAGATAAGGAAATAACAACCTCTGACATATTAAAATTTATAACTTATTGATTGCTGGATGGCTTTCTGGGAAGGGGTAGAAACTGTGGGCAGGTGGGGCAAAGTTGGAGGAGGTAGGTCACTAGGGGAAGGGCATACCCCAAGGGATTATTTCTTGTCCCATGCCTCTTCCTCTCTGTCTCTAGCTATCTGGGTCTCTTTCCCTCTCCTGGTCTCTTTCCCTTTCCTTCCCTGCTGTCCTGAGCTAGGTAGCTTTCCTCCATCTTTCCCTTCTGCAATGAGATTACCCTTACCTCAGAACCAAAGCAATATGTCTTAACCTCTTAAACCATGAGCCATCTTTCCTCCTTTAAATTGTTGATTTCAAGTATTTTGGTCACAGTGATGAAAACCTGAGTAACACAGGTATCAGATAGCCTCCAAAATAAGCAAATACGACACTCTGGTCAACTGTCTTTATATGAAAAAATGCAATCAGTGTTCTGAACTTAAGGTTAAAAAAAATCTACTTTTAATTTGTGTATTACCTCCGATAAAACACATATTCTGAGCAACTGATGCTTAGAAAAGACATTATGATTACATCTTAATATTTAAAAACTGATTCCTTAAAGGGATGCAGAAAGCAAAACCCCGAGTTTTTACTGTGTGATTATCAATACACTGTGGAGGCAAGAAATAAAGTATACTAGTAAAATTTTAAAAAGATTATTAAATTGAGAAAAAACAAAGTGAAATATAGTGGGAAGACTATGAGAAATTTTTGTAAAAGTATTTTATTCATTTTGTTATATTTCAATGACTAAATTTTTTAGTCATTATTCTAAAATAAAAGATGTTTTAATTTCAAGATTTTCAACTTGTTCCTCTGTAGTATGTGATGTGATCTTTAAATTTTGCCTTGTTCTGTTTTCTGGAGATAGATATTTGTGTTAAGAAACACAGGGGAAGTATGCTTTTTTTGATTTCAGAGCATGATCTGCGACTCTTCAAAAAACAAACACTGAATGAGACAAGAATTTCCAAGAGGTTTCAGAAACAGTGTATTTCTCTGTAGTTCTCAAACTATTCCCAAAGAAAGTGAGGAAAATGACCAAAGACAGCCTAAAACATCTTAATTAAAAGAAATTTAGTTAATATGTAGTTCACAGATAATAGACTTAAAAAATACTCAATTTTGTAGAATTGTGTGTTACAAATTAGTTTACACTTATATGTCCTTAAGCCAAGATGTGGAGGAACTATGTTGGGCAAATAGCAAATAAATAAAATGCTTGCACACATGGCATTTGAAACAACTTACATTAGAAAAGAATAATTTTGTTGTTGTTATTTGTTTTTTAAATAAGGTCAATATCCAAAACCCTCAGGTGAGCTGACATTGATTGAATAAATCCAGGCTGATTTTTAATGTCAACTAATACATGCATATTTTTAAAAAACCTCATCAGGACACTTCTTTAGATAACTTCTCTTCCAAGCAGTATAAAAAGATGTATAAAAACTCTCAAAAAAATACATCCATTCTCAATATTGCTTCACTCTCTTATCAAAGGCCTGTTTTAGTGGAAATATCTACTTTAGAATTAATACATTGAAGGATGTGTTTCCTCACTTACCCAAGCTTCTCGTATCCTGGTTTGTACTTTCTATTTTTCTTCATTTGGCTACCTTTCCTAACCCTCAAAATTATTTCCACATCTCACTTTTTCCATGAAGTCATAACTGAAAGTATAAGGGTTAGCAGTTTCTCATCCGGAGGCTTGTTCCCATTTCCCTCAACACACTAATAACCATAGCAACACCAGTGAACATTTTCTGAGAACTTACCGCATATTTGGCCACTGAACTGATCATTCTACCAGTATTATTCTACTTGGTCCACAGAACACTCTGGGTAGGTAACCTATCACCCCTTCTGCAGATGAAGGAGCATGGCTAAGAAACATGCCTGTGTTGACACTGCAAGAGCAAGGACAAGGATGCCGTCAGCCTGGCCCTATTTTTGATTTACAGTTAGACAAGAAACTTTATATAAAATCACTGTAATTAAGCATTCATTTATTTTATTTTAAAATGCTGGTGATGAAGTGGAGAAAAACTAAAAATAGAACTATTATGTGATCCAGCTATCCCACTCTTGATAGCTGTATGCCCATGTTTATTGCAGCACTATTCACAACAGCCAAGATAGGAATCAGCATAGATACCCTGTCAACAGATAAATAAGGAAAATATACACAAAAGAATGTTATTCAGCCATAAAGAAGAAAAAGTCCTGTCACTTGTAGGAAAACGGACAGCACTGGAAGACATCATGTTAAGCAAAATAAACCAGACATAGAAAAAAAAGTCTCAAATATTTTCTCGTACATGTTAGAAATAAGTTAAAATAAAATAAAAAGATGACCTGAAAGTAGAAGAGGGACTATTAGGAACTAAGAAGGGGGCTGAGGAAGCGGGAGGACAAGAGGGCAAAAGAGACGTGGATATGCTCCTCGAATGATCTATGCACATGTGGAAACGTCACAATGAAGTTCATCAATTTGTACAATTAATATGTGTTAATTAAAGCAAAATAAACACCCTGGGGATAGTTAATTCACCAAATTGATAATAGCACTTTATTATGATCATGAATGAACTGGCAGTTTATCAAACTTCTTTATTTATTCAGGTGAGAGGTAGGGAGAGAAGAAGTCCACAGGATCCCAGGTGAGTAAGGGAATCAAATGAGGAAGAAAAAGGGCTAAAAGACTATTCTCAAGATATCATCACTCTGTGGCTCTGCTAGATTTGAAGACAATGGCATTGGATGGCAGTTCTTTACTTTTGTTTACTATTTAAAAGTCACTACTCTTAACATAAGGTTTAAGGTTAAGGATCTTTGTTTTCTTTCATGAGGAAGGTAGAGAGGAAAAAAGGAAAACAAAGGTGCAGTGGATCTTATTGAAATTAAAGGGAGATCAGTACAGGAAAGGGACTAATTAAGGGGTGGGAGATGGGAGAGATGGGAGAAGTGCTGAGGAGTGATATTGGCCAAATTATATTGTTATATGGTGTTCATGTATGAATGTGTAACAATAAATCCCATTATTATGTACAACTATAATGCACCAATAAATATAAAAGAAAAAAATAAAGACAGGATTTGAAAAAGAAAAAAAAAGAGTCACTACTCTTTCTGCAAATCTTCTCAAATCCCCCCAAACACTGATTAATAGAAACTTTATAACAAAGAGAATGGAAATTATTTTAAATTTTTTCAAGTTAGAGAAAGAATGAACTCATTTTACTGTCATTCTCATAGAGATTAAATTCATATACTACATAAATGTTTATATAGCAAACTGTTTTTAATACCATATAGTTTGCATCTTTGTGCATTTATATTTCAGATAACAGAGTTCTCAATGATATGCATGGAGACTTTCAAATATGTTCAGCCTTTAACCTTGTGTATATATTAGCAATAGCTGTGCCCCCTTAATCCCTACCTCTCCTTTTTAAAGCTATTTTACCACAAATATCTACAAGTCCCATGATTCACTTTCACTCTCTTTTCAATAAGTAGAAGGAAAGGTTGTTGGTTTGATCTTTGTTAAACTAAATATCTCTGCTAAACTATTATTCTTTGTTTATTTGAATGTTTTCTTTATAGTTTTTAACTAGAGTCATCTGTGAATTCCAGGTCTTTGCTGAAGTTTTCCTCTACTGTTTTCCTACTGTCAAAAATTTAACTGATTTTATTTACTTACTTATTTATTATTTTGTGCTGAGGACTGCACCCAGGGTCTTAAGTATGCTCTACCACTGCATTATACTACCTGCCCCTGTGACCAGTATTTTATGTTGAATCTGTAAAGAACATTAAAGTTCTAAAATATCTAAAAACTTTTTGATTTTGTAATCAAAGTAAACTACTTTCCCTGGACTCACCTAATCGTGTTTAGTGGGAGTAATTTTTAATGGCCACTACGAAGTCCTGTGATATAGTTGAATCCATTAATGTGGAAGCCTGACATACTGATATCCTCTGATAAGACACTAATCTAGAATTGTATTTTATCTGGAAAATTAACTAGTTGTACTCTCTGTAGTATGTCTATAGTTCTCTCCACCTCTACTCTACATTTGCTTGTTTTTTTTTTTTTTTTTATCTAAGCTTACCTAAGGACCTCTTTCCCAAAGAAAGGATTTACATCAGATGTACTGATGTAGCTTTCACTATTGACAAAACTTAAAATGTACTTTATAAAGGAATATATTGAGTGAATACACTTCTTTGACCAATCTGATCTGCCTGATCTACCAAAGGAAGTTCTTACTCCTCTGCTCCTTTTTCTTCAAATTTTATTGCTCTTATGGATCCTCTAACATTTAAAAATAATCATCTTATATATAATTAGAGATATGATAAATTATTGTATAATGATGTATTAAGAATTGTAATACAAATATAAATAAATAAATAAATATCATCTTAACTCCTCAACTTCTTTCCTAGTTTTTGTATGTTTCTTAACTCCTCTTTTTTCTTATATTATTTTTAAAATATTCTGTTCTTCATATTCTGGTTATTCCTAAAATTTTCCCTTAATTTTTGTTCTTGACCATCTTATTTTCTTGGACATTTCATTTTGTTGTTGTTTTGGTCAACTCTTCTTACTCCACTTATACCTTTTATTTCTTCCATCTAATATTTTATCATCTTTTCCTTTCTCGTTTTTTAAAATCTCCTTTCCTTTTAAGAACTTGTGTTAACTCTAGTTTTATCTGCATTCTTAAATGTTCTTAAAACATAATTTTTTTTTCACCAAAAGTATTTACAGTAACAGCTCTGGGTCTGCCTCACCAAGAACACCAAGTTCAGGAAGAAAGAGGTGCCAGGGGTTCTATATCCATCTTTCCCTCGAGCACAGTTAACAGGGAGTCTATCATTTCCCACAAAAGCTTACAAGGTATATTATCTGCATGTCAGCCAGAAAAAAATTAAGTCCTCATGGCACATCATCAATGAACAGCATTTAGTGAACGTGGAAGAAATATTCAGCTGAGGAACTGGATCATTTACTAGATAGATTTATATGCAAATAAGACAAAATCCAACTCGACCTAGTTAAAATAAGAAAGGCTAACGATGTAACTGGAAATTCTGTTAGTGATGTAACCAAGAACTTACACTCTCAGTCTCTGTATTGCTTTTTCTGGTACTAGTTTTAGTCTAGGCATGGCTCCTTCATGCACTAACAGACCCCAGAACTACATGCCTATTGTGCTTGTGCAATAGAAATATGCCTTCTCAGCAGAAGTCCTGAGCTTTAATTGGACTCATCTAGATCACACACCTTTTTCTGAATCAACCGTTGTGGAAAGGGAGGTAAGATGTAGTTATTTGCTGATCCTAGTCCACTGGTTCCAACTCTGGAACCTTGGTAAATAGCTCTTGGGAGTTACAAGGTCTCAGAGAAGGAGCAAGGAGAAAATTAGCTCTTTGCTGAGAAGGCAACAAGCAAATTTCCACTACACAAAGGAAAGTTGAATACAGATAGTGCAAAGTAAATAGTGGTAACTTCAAAAATCTATTTTCTTTTGTAATGGAATTATTTTAATAATTATAAGGTTACAAAAATGAATACATGTATTTTGTTTCATGAAAATGAACTGTTCCACATTTTTATAATCAATTCCAGTAATTCTTCCTGAGATTATCAATCCCAATGGAGTTGCCTATTATTATTATAGGTGTTAAATAATTTAAATGTTATTACTCTTAAATAATAAGAAGAAAAAATAGCAGAATAATAACAAACAATAATAAATGGCTATTTGATTAAAACAATAATATTCTTTTGGGAAAAGATTAAAGACCAATTGGTAAATATTTTAAAATAAGTAATATAAGCTAAGGTTAAACAAATAAAGGGGGAAAATGACTTTTAAGAGTGAGAAGAGACAAGAAGAGGCACCCTTTACAAAGGAGGGGCTGTTGTTTCTCTCTCCTCATTTTAATGTCATCACATTCTTCTTGGGCTAAATATCAAATAAGGAGTTTATGAAATTAAAGGCCAAACACGAATAACTGAATGCACAGAAAAGTCGTCTGAATGGTCATTTGGGAATGGGGAGAGGGTGGAAGTCATTGTGACAATGGTAGTTACTAATAGACATTAGATCATATGCAAGTTTTCAAGTAAATGAAAGTCAATCCTTAGCCACTAGGCGTGGGGGCCCACACCTCTTTTCTAGAGCTTCTGAATGCTAATTTTAAAAGAAATTCTTCCCAATAAGTAGAATACTTTTATTTTCCCAATACTAGAAGAAAAAAGAAAAGAAACATAGAATGTTATCTGCAACAATGAGTCATCAGCCACTGCAGCTCTTCAACATCCAGGTCTCTGCAGCCCTTCAAAAGCAGAGGACTGTCTTTTAATGACACACACAAATCCCTGCACTGCCTGCCTGCAAAACATAATTAATTCTGGCCTTTTTTTTGCTTAATGAAACACCTTGCACACATGACAGCAATGGGCTAGAGTTGCTTGTGTATACCTGAAATAGTGATAGCCCCAACAACAACTTAGTTCCACTCAAAATGCTCTATAAAACTCATTTGTCTGAGCTTTACCATTATTTCTTCAAAATATATCTTATAACAGACACGTCAGCCTAAAGGAAACACAATCAGCCACCTGTATGAACAGTTTTCCTAACTTCTAAAAGTGTGGAATGTTTTGCTTTTAAACAAATGTGTGGCACTTAACAAGGTTTTATTTCTCAACTTGTGGCTTCCATAGAAGAATATTTAAACAAAATAGTCTCTTAGATGCAGCTGCTCAATATCATTTATATTGGAATAATTTTTCCTATTTTAATGCAGACTTGCATGCTGCATTACAAAGGACATTTGTCTTTGGAGAGTCCCAGCATGCAAATTTACAAGGTTCCATTTCAAACAACAAATAGCAATATGAGTAAAATTCGAAAAATAAAATTTAACTGAAAGATTTACATTGAAAAATTTACCCCTCTTTGTAATATTCAGTTATTCTGGTCCTATCTGAAGAGATCTGAAGCAAATGCCTACTTTTGCAGAAATTGCTGCCACTGGAAGTATAGTTTCCTTACTTTAATTATAGATTGTACGTAGAACAAGTGAATAATTAAATAAGGAATGCCTCTCACCTGTTTAGGTGTGACCCCAGGCATGCGAATATCCAACGCAAAATCTGATGAATCAATAGGAATTACTGGTCTGGTGGTACCAAGACACTCATTGGCAAATGGTCTGGTAGTTTCTTTAAACCTTGAAAAAGAAGACATTTTCAACATTCTTTAACATAATGGGTAGAGGAAAAAAGGACTTCTATGACCTTAAGGTTAAATAATGTTGTAACAGGCCCAATGGAAGACTCTCTAAAGATGTGATGATCATACAATGTTATCAGAGACACTCAGAATTACATTTTCTAGTCCATGACCAAGATACAACCAACTTATAAACAAAATATAATCAAAGAAACCAAGCAGCTACATTCAAAACTTGATTTAATAAAAACTTGTCAACACATACATTTGTTTCTAGTTCATGAAGACACAGTATTAATACATTAGAAATTATAATTATAATACACATACCAATCTTCTAATGGCAAATATTAACCATAACCCAATACAAATTTTTGTAACTATGTTGTGAGTGTCCGGTGTTACAGGTCAAAAACAAAAAAAAACTGATCATAATCTTGCTGGAAGGCAGAGTTATATGAGGAGGAAATAAAAGGTTGTGATGTGAATTACAAATGTACAAGTACATAAATATTTAATATGGTAATTATGGGGCGTGTGTATACAGCTCAATGTTTCTTAGTGAGCGATTAGAGTCCATGATCTGCTTCTCCTAACCACTGATGTTGATATTTTATTCTTCGAGCTGTTATAAACAGGAAGGCATTCAAGTCTAAATGACTATATCTACTTTCTGAAATATCTCCCCAAGAGGGAGTGATTAGTATTGGAAATCACAACTTCTAATTGGAGTTCTAGAAGCCAGAGCAGCAGCTCAGCTACAAGACTGTGGGTTTTTTCTGCAAGGGAGACTTTACAAGAAGTTGCTGGGCTAAAATTCCAAATCGTTTCTATAGAGAAAAAAATCAACCTTGTGTATTTCGCCAACACTTGTTCGTAAAAGTGATTACATTTCTAAACGGCATGCACAAAACCCACCCAAACAGTATTTCGCCTGTTAAAAAATAAAATAAAATAAAAATAAACACAAACACACCCACCTCTTAAAGACAGAAAGTGGGCTTCTGAAACCCAAGCAGCTGCCTTGCAAAGTCAGGAGGAGAACTAGCAGGCTGCGCGCGCGGCCAGCCATGTCCGCGCCGCTCCGGCCCCGCCGGGAGAGGACCGGGCAGCGCAGCGCGGGGCTGGGGCCGGCGGTCGGGCAGCGGCGCCACAGGCAGCCGCTACTTCATGGCCCGGGCGCGGCGGGCGTCCTGCGGCGGCCACACGTCGGCTGCCTGCGAAAGCCGCGAGCTGGACCCGGCGAGGTGTCTCGGTCACGAGCCGCGGGCAGAAACCCGTGGGAAGGCGGTACTTCTGTCCTGGCGGCCAGCGGAAGCCTGCCTCCCTCCAGAGCTGCTGCTTCGCCCTGGTGCTGGGGCTAGACGTGCGAGTTCCTTATCACTCGGGAATGACAGGGACTGTAAGGACTATCACCCAAACCCGCGTCAGTCATCATTCAGAACCTGCAAAAATAGAAGCAGATAATGGATGACTAACACATTACAGCATTTGTCCTCAGCAAATCCCAGCTGAGGTTCTTTAATACATTAGTAGTTTCACAAGCTTGAGCCCAAGCCTGGGGAAAACGCTGGTCTGTTCATCTTCCTCCCTCGACTACTGGCCCCCCAAGATTTCACAATCCCCCCCCCCCCCAGAGCATAGCCCCTCTTTTGCCTTTTGCTTGTCTTCCTTCCCCAGGCCCACTCCCAGTTTTTTGTTTATTTTTTTCATTTCTCCCCTTTCACCCTCACTCACATCCATCCCACATTCTGTGTATCTTCTTATTCAGTCTACTATTCCCCCCAAACGCACTTCAAAACCGCTGCTCAATGTAAACAAAGTTATTTGCATAAATGATCTACTACAACACAAGGGGGAAAAGAGGCAAGGACAAAGGACTTGTATACAACAACAATCAGAAAAACACCGAGAACAAAGGCATGTTCATATACAGGCATCCTAGAGCTACAGATAGAGAATTAAAATCCTCCCTTCCAAGAACTCCCAAGAATAGCCAGAGAAGTAATTGCCCAAGTTCTGGGAATTATTTTAAAACAAACCAACACTTGGCAGCTAACATGATATTTAAATACTCATTTAAAAATCTAGCATCTAATATACAAAGTAATAATTTCTCACATAGAAGACTTGCCTCCCTAAAGATATTTTTTCCTAAGTTTGGAGATTTACAAAACATAATGAGAAAAAGCAGAATCTTGGCTAGCTCTAAATGAATTTTCTACAAAGGTTAAGCATAATCAAGAACTTCCAATTAATATAAGAGGGAGATGTTAGGGCTCAGAGCAGGTTACCACCAAAGTATGTTTTTTTTTCTTTTTTGCATACTGAGCTATTTGATCTAAATAAAATTTAAAGTCCTTAAAAGTACGCTCAGAATCAAGGAAGGAAGGAAGGAATAATAATAAAAAAAAAACAGTAAGATCATATAGAAGTGCTCAACTATATTAGCCTCTAAATTATCCTCTGGAAATTACAGCATAATGAAGCTAAACGAGAGAGAGAGAGAGAGAGAGAGAGAGAGAGAGAGAGAGAGAGAGAGAAGAGAGAGAGAGAGAGGGGGAGGGAGGAAGAGAGAGAGAGAGAGAGAGAGAGAGAGAGAGAGAGAACACGAACCAAAAAGCACTAACTAACCTTAAATTTATCTTATGGTCAGTAGTTTCCACATAGAAGAAACATAACATACACCAAATACAAATAAAACATAATTTATGGGGCTGGGGAGGTGGCTCAGTGATAAAGTGCTTGCCTAGCACGTATTTGATCCTCAGCATGACATAAAAGTAAATAAATTACTTAAAAGTATTAAAAAACATAATTTAATATCCAACCAATTCAAAGATGCTTGAGGCTCACAAGAAACCAAGGACCCCAGTTAATTTACATAAGCAATGACATTTTTAAAAGACTGATATTACTTGTTTGAACTTTCTCTTTGGCTTGCTATTTGAGCTTTCAACAACACAAACCCTCAGCTCTGTCTTTATCCTGTGGGTAAAGGAAAAGAACTCTAGGGGGAAGAGAAACAAAGGGCCTAACAGCTGTGCTATTGCTTTTGCTCCAAACAAAGTAGAATCCTGTTGAATGACAATACTTAACATCCTCCAATTCTGGTTTTTTTTTTTACACATATAAAAGTGAGAAAAGAATTATATTTTATAATTTCATTCAGAACAGTCCTTCCTCCAATTGGCAAGAAGATTTGGCATTATACAAACACTTGAAAACAAATTTATTATTAAAATTCTCTAACAGAAGCACACCCTTCAGTACTAGCCTTTGGGGGAAGGGGGACTCCTCTTCTCTCTTTGATTGATTTACTACCTTTGATGTCCCTGAACCATCCACTTAAAGAAAAGGGAATTGAAGTTCTGGATAGAAGCAAGGTTGATATTTGTCACCATGAATAGAATACCTTTTATTATAGAAAGGAAAGGTAATTATCATTCTTATTTCTTGATGCCTTATAAAGACAAAATAAAACTCCATCATATGAAAATATGTCTATTCCACTTGTTTTAATTCCTGATGATGCAGAATGCATAATGTTCAAAAATCTTATCTATCATTTAAGATTTTAAAATATGTTCTCATGAGATCACTCATTGACTCATTCAAAAAACTTAATTTCATATTTGATGTAAAATAATGTGATATATACTGGGGTTTTATAAGATCAATAAAACTAAAAGGGAATATAGTCCACTAAGAGATGAGAACATTGCACAATTAATATGAGATATGTTTAGAAAGTACTCTCCTACAAAAAGATGGTGGATTGAGATGGAAATCATTACCCTAAGTAGATATATGAAGACACGAATGGTCTGACTCTACTTTGTGTACAACCAGAGATATTTGTGCTCTAAAGGTGTAATATGATTTGTAATGCATTCTGCTGTCATACATAACAAATTAGAATTAAAAAAGAAAGAAAGAAAGTACTCTCCTAGAGGAGTACTTTAAAAAGGACTCTAGGAATTTTAAGGAAGAAAAGAAACTTCAAGAGAGAGTAAGAAAAAAAGAAAAGGATAAAAGCAGTCTTCAATAGATCAGTGGCCATTGAGCAGGGCCTTGGAGGACCCTTACAGTTTCTACTGCAGGAGGAGGACAATGAGCATGCCAGGTACAGGACACAGCAGGGGCAAAGTTGAGAGCAAGAGTATGTGTTTGAAAAACAAGTAATAAGAGGCTTGCCTCCTAGATTCAAGTTACAGGCCCAGATTTACTATTTTACTGATAATACAAAGCAAATATTGTTTACATCTCTGTAAATTCTTCAGGGGAGAATGATTTATAGATACCCATGTGGATGTTAATTCTTGGTGCAGCATTATTAAAAGGTACTAAGTACAGGTTAGTCCAGGGAAGCGTAAAACCAATTTGGCTTTTGCAAAGTGAGCAATCTGTTCCCTCTAATTTTCATTTAAAAAGGAAAAATCAAAAACAAAAGTTAGGTTAAATTTGAAATTGGTTAAAGATTCAAATAAATATATTGGTCATTAACTCATTTATTGATTAATTTACTTAGCAAAAGTAAACCAGTATAGCATAATAGCTACTTATAAACTGAAGGAAAAGTACCTGATGCATGTTTTTTTTTTTCCCATTAACTAGGTACCTGAAGCTGTGCAAAACAGAAAGAATCATACTACCTACCTCATAAAGACAATTGCCAGGAATAGCTGATTTAATATCCTTAGAACAGCATCAGGCATATAATAAATGATTGCTGTTATCATTGTGGTAATATATACATATTGAGTGCCTGAATGCTAGGGGTGGTGATAATCAAGAGAGAGAAAGTTCTTACTCCTACACAAATTATTTTCTAGTGGGGAAAAACAAAAAATAACTAACAAATTATAAATTTCATTTTCTTCTAAGCAGATTTTATGTGGTTTTCTAGTATGGCTTATGATTAAATTGATTAAAGGATGCATATCCATTCACAGCTATTTTGACTTCTGGGGATTTACTCTTGGGCAAGAACTGAACCAGGGAACCAAAATGTTTATAAGGATATTTAGCAGCATTGACAACAAAGAACTAAATGTTTATAATAGCAAAGAACTGGAAGCAATTTAAATGCCCATCAATAGGAGATTGGTAACAAAAATATATATTTTTTAAACTTACAAAAGCCAGAGTACTGTGCATCCCTTTAAAAAAGGACAATATGGGTCTGATTTTATAGTTAGAGCATATTCTATGATATATTATTTTTCTTTTTGCATAATTCAAACAGTTTTAAATAATCTCAAACTTACAGAAACGTTGCAATTACAGTATAAATAACCATTTTTCTCTGTAACCATTTAAGAGAAGAATGTTACTGTCTTGATGCTTTAATACCCAGAAATTTCAGTGTGATTTCCCAGAAACAAATACATCTAACTGTATAACTCTACACAACCATAAAATTTAAAATTTCTCAATGATACTTTATTATCATCTAATCTTCTGTCTGTAAACTTTGCCAGGCAATAACCTTTATAAACAAAATGATCCAGTTCAGAATCAGGCATTGCATGGAAATGTGTCGCTTCTCTAGTCTCCTTCACTCTAGGACAGTGTTTCAGCCTGTCTTTAACTTATATGACTTCAACTCTGATTATCAAAGACTACAGGGTAGTTATTTTGCAAAATGCCCCTCAATCTGTGTTTGTTTTGTGTTTCATTAGTACTAGATTTGGCTATGCATCTTGGACAGGAATATCTCAGAAAGCCTGCTGGATTCTATGCAATGAACTGTCCATTGCTACATCAAATCTCAAAACTTAGTAGCATTGACAACAAAGAACTAAATGTTTATAATAGCAACAGTTTCTGTTCATCAGGAAAAGCTTAGCTGATTGGTTCTTCCATGAGACTGCAGTCAAAATGTTGCTCAGGCCAGTAGTCATCTGAAAGCTTCACAGGAACTAGATGATGTACTTTTGAGGAGGGCTCACTCATATAGCTGGCAATCAGTGATGGACGCTGGCAGAAAAAACATGTCCTCTCCATGTGGTCCTCTTTCTAGGGCTGCTTGAGTGTTCTTACAACATGGCAACTGGCTCCCCAAATATGTGATGACTTTTTTTTTTTTTTTTTGGTACCAGGGATTGAACTCAGGGGCACTCGGCCACTGATCCACATCCCCAGCCCTATTTTGTATTTTATTTAGAGACAGGGTCTCACTGAGTTGCTTAGTGTCTCACCGTTACTGAGGCAGGCTTTGAATTCGTGATCCTCCTGTTTTAGCCTCCTGAGCCCCTGGGATTACAGGAGTGTGCCACCGCACCTGGCATGATGACTTTTATGATGTAGCATCAGAAGTCACATACCATCATTACTGTAGCTTCTTGTTGACTATCCACATTAGCAGCACTTGTTATGGGAAAAGAATACCTAAGCACATAAATACTAAAAGGTGAGAGTCATCTTGGTAACTGACTTCACAGCTTATCTATAGATAGTAGCATGATTTGGACTTGTCTCATTACTGATGATGTTAAATTTGACCATTTGAATCAGGAGGTTTCCACTGTTCTTTTCCATTGTACAGTTACTACTTTTCCCTTTGTGATTAATATATTTTGATGGAGAGACTTTTAACATTATAAATATTCTGCTTTTCATCAAACTTTCGATTTATTCATTTATTATATTGTAATGGACTCATAGTTGCCTATTTTCTTCAATGGATTTAATCTATTACCTTTATATTGTTACATAACTTGATACTCAAATTGTCTCAGTCATGGTCCCTTCCAGCTAGCATTTGTGTTCCCTTGACATATGCCATCATACTTGGGCATACTTGGGCACCTCCTTGATTTTTGTCCATCTCCTACTTGAATCCTCACAATTTTACGAAATTTGTACTATACTTCCTATTTTACTGAAATGCAAACTAAGATACAGAGAGAATTAGCAATCTTGCTGAGGGTACACAGCTAGGACATAAACACAGGCAATCTAAAACCACAATTAAGCCATTAACTACTCAACTATATGATGTAACCTACTCTCTTTTCCATTCCTATGAAAGGAAACATTAACACTTCCTCAACTAGCTTAAAAACATTACTCAGAAGGAAACAAATCAGAGGCATATGACTGTGGTTCAAACTTGATCCAAAAGTTGGTTTTGTATGGCTTACAGGGTCTTCCTAACTCTTCCCCTAAACTGAGTTCTGAGTAAACATTTGAAAATGAAAGATTTCACATAAAACCCTCATTCCCACAGGGCAACCAACAGCCATGGCATGCATTGTTTCTCTATGAATGTGTCCAGCAGTCTTCAGACTGCCATAGTCCCCACTGCTCCCTCTCTGCTCTCAGAATCTGAGGTCATGATGAGACAGAAATTTAGGAATAGAGAGAACACTGAATCTCTTAAGAAAAAAATATACCTATTAAAATATAGAACTGGAGCTGGGGATGTGGCTCAAGCGGTAGCGCGCTCGCCTGGCATGCGTGCGGCTCGGGTTCGATCCTCAGCACCACATACCAACAAAGATGTTGTGTCTGCCGAAAACTAAAAAATAAATATTAAAATAAATATTAAATATATTAAAAATAAATATTAAATATATAAATATTTTAAAAAAATATACAGAACAAACAACTAGTGTGTATCCGTAGATGCACAAAACAGCCCATAAGTTACTCTGTAATTTTCCATTCCCTGTACATTTTCTGGAATGTAGTAAACAGAAAAAAGACCTCCATAGAAAAAGAGATCAGTACCTCACTAGGCTAACATTTGATTGGACCATGACCTTCTTGCCCAATTACTCATTGGTCCAACAGAGACTTGATATAAGCTGAAAGCTATATATCAAACTAGAAACCCTAATGGTAAAACACAGTCTTGCTCAACATTTCCCAGTCACCACAGGAGCTCAGCCCCTTTGAATCATACATTATCCATCTAATTTTGAACCCTAATTAAAAACCTGATATAAAACCTGCTGTGCATCTCACTAGAGATTGCCCACATTGTTTTCTGAGAGTGCATACTTTCATCTTTCCCACTCTAATAAATCCTTTCCTCTCTTGCTAAGACCTGACTCTTCCTTAAATTCTTTACTTCGATGGAATAAAGAACTTGGAAGGTCTGAGTAGAGGTCCCCTCCATCTCTTTTCAAACTACCACCCAGTGACAAAAAGTAGTTGTTTTACCACTAGCACATACTGTTCAAACCTCAGGAATAGTTGCTTGTTTATTTGTTTTTTACTCTGTGTTTTTTTTTTAAACTGGCAGCTTTCCTCATAACATTACTAGGAGATACCTTACAATTACTTGTGCTGTGATCACTGAGATGCAGCACTTTTTCTTTACATAGGAAAGTAAACTTCACCTTATATGTATAGCATAGGATTTGACTCACTTAAATGTGCTAAATTTTCTCTTTTTAAAAAGGCACTATTCATGAGCTAGGGTTGTGGCTCAGAGGTAGAGTGCTTGCCTAGCATGTGTGAGGCCCTCAGCACCACATAAAAATAAATAAAATAAAGATATTGTGTCCAACTAAAACTAAAAATAAATAAATAAATAAATATTTTTTAAAAAGGCACCATTCATTAGCAAGACGCCAAATTGAATGGCATTTTCTGCACATGGATTTATTTGGGATGTATTTTTTTCCAACATATAGCCAATTTGAAGTATTCTTTTCTTGTAAGTCAGAATTGACTGGGTACCTATTAGAATATATATGCTAAAAAATCTCAGGAGTACCATTCAGCATATGATATTACTGCAATAAGAATATTCCAAAAGTAAAAATATGCACATTATTTATGTATTTATTTCATTATTAACTTATTTTTGGTTTCCATAATTAGTTCCAGATACTCCTTCAACATGTCCATTTAAATATCCAATTGGTCTGTCCTACAAATATATCCATGGGGAAAATAACAAGAGACATAATTCTTAATTAAATTTCTCAGCTTTGACTAATACAAATGTTACTTCCTAACACATGTATCTAAATTCAGTGCTAGCATATTTTAATGTAAAATAAAACAGATCCCCGCATTCCAAACAGCACACGTCTTTTAGCTCAGAGGACTGCACTGGCATGTTCTCAAGAGACTACTGAACTGCACAGAAAAAGCATTCAATAGTTTCTGATGATGTCACGGAGGTAGAACAGTTCCTTTGTATTCTACTCATTTGCCCACCAGGTGTTTTATTTATTTATAATAAGCTTAGATCATCACATAGAATTTAGTTTCAGAAGAAGAGGACAAAATACTTCTGCAGGTATCACCTTTCTTCTCCTTTCAATATTCTTGTTGAGTTGGAGGACATACCTTTTGCCTTGTTTTGCAGAGATAATTAGTGTGGATCCTTTGTGTTGGTATTTGATTCTATTTTTAAGAGAATATTAGTAGAGAATGGAGGGAGAAAACTGCATTTAAGGGCAAATATTGCTCCCATGGTTGTGGTCTGAAAGTTGGGCTCCACCTTTCCTTCTTTTTCTTGCCTTTGATCAATATATTTATGAGATGTTTGGGATTTTTTTTCCTGTTTATAACTACACATCCTTAGGCATAGTTACTCCTGATGCATTTCCATTGAAATTGTTAAATTCCTTCCAATGAGTTCAGAGGCAAGAGTTACTAACTACACATATAATCTGGCTCAGACATAGAACATGAGACTACAAAATAAGTCTTTTTTTTTCTTATTACAGATATACAGCACAATTTTTCATATCTCTGCTTGTATAAAAAGTATGTTGACACAAATTCGTATCTTCATACACGCACTTTGGATAATGATGTCTATCACATTCCACCATCCTTGCTAATCCCCTGCCCCTCCCTTTCCCTCCACCAATCTGCCCTATCTAGAATTCATCTATTACTCTCATGCTCCCCCTCCCTACCCAACTATGAGTCAGCCTCCTTGTATCAGAGAAAACATTTGGCATTTGTTTTTTTGGGATTGGCTAACTTCACTTAGCATTATCTCCTCCAATGCCATCCATTTACCTGCAAATGCAATGCTTTTATTCTCTTTTATTTCTGAGTAAAATTCCATTGTGTATTAAGAAGATCTAAGAAATGTTGAGATTTTCACTCTTAACCAACACTAAACTTTATCTTTTGCTTTTGTGCTACTCACAGAGAAGCATTTTCTCCCATAGCAGAGGATCATATTTTCAAACGATTCTTATGTTTTCCATTTCAAATGTTCAAATCTATACAATAAAATGCCCATAAACACACCCCTTCCTATTATAAAAATTTTGCTATCTTTTTCTTCAAGCCTCTCAGCCATATAATTACAGTACTTAAAGTGAAATCTATAATCATGTAATGCTATTATATAATTGAAAAACTTATGGGAATTTTTGTTAAAGACCATGAAAGAATGTCAAAACATTCTAACTTACATAATTCTGTTCAATTACGTTTACAGTAACCTAGAGGGATTCTACAAAACATACACTGCACACTGCCCCCTCAATCATCCCAACTAGGTAATTTGAAAGTCACTAACACAAGAAAACACAGTTGCTTAAAAAAAATTTAGAGTATAGCTGCTACAATAAAATTAACTTAAGTATAAGATGACCATTTGAATTTTTTAATGTGCAATTCACCATTAAAAGAATTGTGAGCTACTGAAGTAGCTTATATGTAGATATTTTAATTTCTAGTTTATAATAGTAATAATTTTCTTTGATCAGTGTCCTCAAACTCCCCAAGAACAATCAATGAAGAGCTTCATAATTTTCTTTTGGCTGAAAATGATCAAAGCATTCTTATGTTTGTTAGAACTCTTTGATGCTGCTGCACAAACAGGTGGTGAGTTTATTTCATTGCTATTAAACTGTTTCTTGCTGTCTTGAGCTTAGGAAGAAGTGGTTTATTTTAACAAGGTACTTAAAGAGTGGCTTGCTCTTTTCCAATTTTTAATCCTCTTTACAAGGTTTCCCATAGTGATTTGCAATACACCCTAGAACTTAATTGAAAGCTGAAAAAAAGAGAAGGCCCATGATGCTCCAGGACTAAGAGGCCCACTGAGTGCAGTCCCAGCAGTAACATTCCAAAGAGCCAGGCCTAGGCACTCCCAGTTGATCTCATTTGCCTTCTTTCTCCATTACTGAAGTTACATGCCTTAACCTTCAGTTACATCACAACTAAAAGTTGAGTTTTTCTGTTATAAATGTAAAATAGCTTTCCTGTGCTTGCCAATTTTGACCAAAATTTAAAAAAAAGACCCAAGACAGTATGGTATGGAGAAATGGTTCCTACCTTTATCTCTTTAATGTAGGAAAATTTTTTTTTTAAAAAACAAGTGTACTTTATGGTCTTATATATTAGAATAATGACACTATTAATAATTAAAATAATATTTAACAATTGCTGGGTATTTGCTATATGCCAGTACCTTCTATGTATTATTTCATTTAATTTTCACAATATTCTCTGAGTTGTTATAATATTGTCTTCACTTTGCATATATGGAAACAAAGACAGAGAGGTTAAGGAACTTGCTTGTCCTGCTGTGATAAGCGGTATAGCGGGTACTGAACACAGGTTCAGCTGACTTTGAAGGCAGGGGCTATTAACCACCAGGCCATACTAAAGGCTGTACTCTGGGTAGTTATTAAGAAAAACTAACTAAATTACTAACTAAAAATTAACTAAATTACATAAAAACTAACTAAATTACTACTGATTCAGTAATGCCTTGAAATTAATTTGTATTTTATACCATATATAAGTGAAACCAAACCAATAGTACACTTTTAAGTGTGAGATGTGTTGCTTCCTGACAGTGACTCCAGACTCCCCCCACTCACTCCAAAGCTCCTTTCTCACAGGGGATTCTGAAATAACAGATAAATACCACTGGTATGAAACAGAGGGTGCAGACTTGCACTTGAAGTCAGAAATTGTGGCGCTAAGTCCTGTTTTATAGATTCATTTCACATTTCTCAACTTTCATTCCTACTGCTAAAATAGAGGGTATGGATAAGTGCTCTATCAGAGGGTGGTGTGAGAAACAAAACTAAGCAAATTCTGAAAAGTAAGCACCAGAGATCATAAGTTGCTCTCTTTCTTTACCTTTCTAATTTTTCATTGTTCATTATTCACATAATTATGTCTCATCTTCAAGTAACATTTCAGAGTACTAAAACACCTGTAGATGGCAAACACTTTACAACCATCATTGAAGAAGTCAAGAAAAAACAGGGCTAAAAGACCCCAAGTTACACACTTTTCCTAGCATTAAAACTAACAGCAAACACAGTAACTGTCAAAATATAACTAAAATCTCAACCTAAATTATTTGAAATATGTTCCACTAATGATATGTAATCATTAATATTCTAATGGAATTATCAACATTATTTCAGGAGTATTAGGGAACATTCAGTAGGTGCCAGCACTGACACGTATTGTGTGTCTTAGCCTCAAGTTTGGACTGCTCAAAGACATCCGCAGTGGAGGTAAATAACATGAATTCAAATTCCAAATGCAGTTAGATATTTATGAAATAAAATATAAATGAAAGTAAATTTATTTATCATAAAATTTGTATTTTGTAATATATATTTTATATTGTATGTAGATAAAATATAAATTTTATAATAAATAAAATATAAAATGGAAGATTCTTGGGATTTAAGTGAGACAGTATCTTATTAGTAACCCTTGATCTGCTTAGAGGATTATTGACAAGAAGTGTAACATATTGTTGGTTTATACAGCATTTTAAAAGATGAAATACATTATATGGTGATACAGTGGTATCACATGCTGTATGAGTAGTCTAGCCTGCTGTTACATGCTTGATTCTCTTGAATTCAATTTATTCCTAGAAAGATTAAAATTCATATGAATTTCTATTATGAGATTATAACTTTCAATCACAAAATCATGCAGACTTAAAAGAAAACTTCCTTGATCAGGTTACAACTAATCCTTAACTATAGGAAAAACTATTGATAAGGCAAATAGTGTTTCCAATAATCCCACCTTAAGAATGTTACCTCTTTTAAAATGTTACCTCTTTTAAAATGGCATATTCCTAGAGATTTGGTAAAAACAGAAATATTCATAAATATACAAAATGTATAGATTTAGTCAAGATCATATTTACTGTTACTTAAAAATACATTAACGACTGGGGTTGTGGCTCAGTGCTAGAGTACTTGCCTAGTATGGATGAGGCTCTGGTTTCAATCCCCAGCATCACATAAAAAAAGTAAATAAACAAAATAAAAGTATTATGTCCATTTACAACTAAAAATATTTTTAAATACAATAAGATCATTGTCAAAACTTTTACAATTACAGTAACAAATAAAACTATAAAAATCATCAGTAGACCCCACAATCTGCTGACCATGCTTTTAAAAAGCTGACCATATACAATTTTCAGGGAAACTTATGTCTCTGTCAATACATTTAAAATGCATGTCCTGTGCTTGACTGGCCAGTCATTTCCACAATCATGATAGCTAGTGTAGATGACCGCATCACTGATTTAAGGATGGATACCAACTGAGAAGGCAGTTTCTAAGCTGGCTGTGTTGAGTACACATTCAGAAGAATATGAATATATTGTGCTAATTACTGTTCTTTGACATGGTGAAATTTGTATTTTATTTCATGGTAACTTCATCTGTGATTAAGAAAAATTGAATGATAGAGATGAAAGAATGATATTGTTAAATGAATGGAGTTAATTCAAATATCATAGGAATGTACACTTTAAATTTTTGATCAATCAAATCAATGTTAAGAGAAAAAGGTGAATTCCTTCCTCTTCACATAATAATATTGAATTAAAATGTGCTGAATTTATCCTAAACTCAAAGTTAAGGGTTTTTAAAGTATACTAACAGTACTATTGTTTCACTGCGAATTAGCCAAATCCATATTTTAAGATGGCCTAGCTTATTTTATTTCTGAAACTTCATAAATGTAAAGATACTTTTGACAAAATATTAAAAATGTTCTTGCTATCAAAGAGGTCAACAATTTTTATCATTAAGTTTTATCTTAACCTAATGTTTATGTTAAAATCAGAAAAAAAGTTAAATAAGCAGCATTAATTATTTTCCTAAAAAAGAATAACATTTAGGATAGATTTTTACCTATTACTTTGATATTAAAAGCACTATTGGTACATTATAATGAGATAAAGGTTCATTAAAGCTGCCTTTGTTACAGTAAAAAAAAAAACTAGAAAGGAAATTCTTTATTGAGTTACAATTATCCTCTAAGGACAGAGCAAATGAGATATCATTAAAATATTTAAGTTTAATTATGCAACATGTTCCAACACATAATCAAAATGTAATACATATGCACACAACCTGAGCAGTTTACTTACACTCCTGAAACCTCCTGTATTTTAATTTTCCTCCTAAGAAGAAAGTCAACACTAATCAAATTAGAGAAGAATTGTGAAGTGGAGCAATCACATATTTATGCACACAAAATAGTATTTTCTGAGCTAACTGGAGAGCACATCTGATTAATGAACAGAGTTTTCCCAATAGTCAGTTTTAGGTTCTCCAAATACTATGTTCCTACTGCTCCAGTAGATCCAATTAATGTATCGTTCTGCTTTTGCATTCCCAAAATGGAATCTGATAATTTATGTTTCTCATCCCTCAAATGTTCCCCACAAATTTATGTATTTGAATCTTTGACCTAATGGTAGCTAATGTCTACTACTGCTACCTCTTGATGTTTTTTTTTTCTCTCTCTATTCTTTGTATCAAAATTTCCTAAACATCAGATTTTTTGTAGGACATTGAAAGAGTGCAGGAACTATAATCCCAAAATATGTCCCCCAGGTATGTTGATCATTTTAAATTAAAGTAGCTCAGAGAGCAGCAAATGCCTGAAGAGGCTTTCCTCTGCTAGCTCCTATTTACAGTTAGGATCTACCCCCACCCCTAAAGGAAGAAAACAATTAATCATGGTATCTTCCCTGAATTTCCATTAACCCATATTACAGGAAGAGAGAATGAAGTACGCCAGCAAACCTGGACAGACTTTTATTATATGCTTCCATATTTCAGACTCAAAGAGAATCATTTACAAATCATTATATGTGTTATTCAGACCAGAACTTTGTCTTAGGCCACTGTATGTTCTCCAAAACTATTGTTCTCCAAAGCCCTAACAACCATTTACTGTTTTCCTGATATTCCCTATTCTCCCCCTCACCTAAAGAAAAAGGGGGTACATAAGCTTCTGAACAATGTGGGGCTTAATGGGTAATTACACACCTGTGATTTTTTTCTCCTTTTGCATGTTAACAAATTTGTATGTCTTCTCTCCTATTTAACCTTTGCCACTTTATTCCAGGGAACCTTTGAGGGGAAATTTGCTTTTACCCTTACATGCTGCATGTGTTGTAAAGGAATCTTAGTTAAGTTTTCCACAACTGTAGTAGCTTGAGGCCCAGCTGGGTAGGGAACTGAAAATTACTAGCCACTAGGTGGTCACATGGCTTCTTTTAGCTAATGAAAGAGGGAAAAAAATGAATTGTGTCCATGCTGAAGTTCTAAATGCCATTATGTCATTCAGCTAACTCTTCCTCTTCCAAAGACTACATATGCTTAGGAGGGGAGGCTGCTCCATTAGCCTGAACCCAGAGACTCCTTCAGAAAGGAAGAGGGCCAAGAGGTGGAACAGCCTCTTAAAGAGGCTTGAATTTACATGAAAAGAAAATACTAAAGCAGAAGAGTCACATACTTTTATTTATTTATTTATTTATTTATTTATTTATTTATTTTAATTGGTCGTTCATAACATTACATAGTTCTTAATACATCATATTACACGGTTTGATTCAAGTGGATTATGAACTCCCGCTTTTACCCCGTATACAAATTGCTGTATCACATCAGTTACCCTTCCATTGATTGACATATTGCCTTTCTAGTGTCTGATGTATTCTGCTGTCTGTCCTATTGTCTACTATCCCCCCTCCCCTCCCCTCCCCTCCCCTCCCCTTTTCTCTCTCTACCCCTTCTACTGTAAATCATGTCTTCCATTTGTATTCTCTTGACTTACCCCTCCTTACCTCTTATATGACATTTTGTATAACCCTGAGGATCGCCTTCCATTTCCATGCAATTTCCCTTCTCACTCCCTTTCCCTCCCACCTCTCATCCCTGTTTACTGTAAATATTCTTCTCAAGCTCTTCGTCCCTACCCTGTCCTTGTTTACACCCCTTATATCAAAGGAGTCATTTGGTATTTGTTTTTTAAAGATTGACTAGCTTCACTTAGCATAATCTGCTCTAATGCCATCCATTTCCCTCCAAATTCTATAATTTTGTCATTTTTTAATGCAGAGTAACACTCCATAGTGTATAAATGCCACATTTTTTTTATCCATTCATCTATTGAAGGGCATCTAGGCTGGTTCCACAGTCTTGCTATCGTGAATTGAGCTGCTATGAACATCGATGTAGCAGTGTCCCTGTAGCATGCTCTTGTTAGGGCTTTAGGGAATAGACCGAGAAGGGGAATAGCTGGGTCAAATGGTGGTTCCATTCCCAGCTTTCCGAGAAATCTCCATACTGCTTTCCAAATTGGCTGCACCAATTTGCAGTCCCACCAGCAATGAACAAGAGTGCCCTTTTCCCCGCATCCTCTCCAGCACTTATTGTTGTTTGACTTCCTAATGGCTGCCAGTCTTACTGGAGTGAGATGGTATCTTAGGGTAGTTTTGATTTGCATTTCTCTGACTGCTAGCGATGGTGAGCATTTTTTCATGTACTTGTTGATTGATTGTATGTCCTCCTCTGAGAAGTGTCTGTTCAGGTCCTTGGCCCATTTATTGATTGGGTTATTTGTTATCTTATTGTCTAATTTTTTGAGTTCTTTGTATATTCTGGTTATTAGGGCTCTATCTGAAGTGTGTGGAGTAAAGATTTGTTCCCAGGATGTAGGCTCCCTATTTATCTCTCTTATTGTTTCTTTTGCTGAGAAAAAACTTTTTAGTTTGAGTAAGTCCCATTTGTTGATTCTATTTGTTAACTCTAGCGCTATGGGTGTCCTATTGAGGAATTTGGAGCCCGCTCCCACAGCGTGTAGATCATAACCAACTTTTTCTTCTATCAGATGCCTTGTCTCTGATTTAATATCAAGCTCCTTGATCCATTTTGAGTTAACTTTTGTGCACGGCGAGAGATAGGGATTCAGATTCATTTTGGTGCAAATGGATTTCCAGTTTTCCCAGCACCATTTGTTGAAGATGCTATCCTTCCTCCATTGCATGCTTTTAGCCCCTTTATCAAAAATAAGATAGTTGTAGTTTTGTGGATTGGTTACTGTGTCCTCTATTCTGTACCATTGGTCCACCCGCCTGTTTTGGTACCAGTACCATGCTGTTTTTGTTACTATTGCTCTGTAGTATAGTTTGAAGTCTGGTATCGCTATACCGCCTGATTCACACTTCCTGCTTAGTATTGTTTTTGCTATTCTGGGTCTTTTATTATTCCATATGAATTTCATGATTCTTTTATCTATTTCTACAAGATATGCTGTTGGGATTTTGATTGGCATTGCATTGAACTTATAGAGAACTTTTGGTAATATCGCCATTTTGATGATGTTAGTTCTGCCTATCCATGAGCAGGGTATGTTTTTCCATCTTCTAAGGTCTTCTTCTATGTCTTTCTTTAGGGTTCTGTAATTTTCATTGTATAAATCTTTCACCTCTTTTGTTAGGTTGATTCCCAAGTATTTTATTTTTTGGGGGGATATTGTGAATGGAGTAGTATACTTTTAATGGGTAAGTTTGATTATCTCCCAACTACCTGGAAGGGTGGGGGTTTATGAAGAAGTTTATGTCAGCTACAGAGAAGGTAGGTGTGATTTTCTGTGCTTACTTCTATGCACTATACTTGCTTAGGACTAACATAATTATCTCTAGTTCAGAAGGGGAAAAAAAAGGTGAGGGGACTCTTTTTCTCTTTCTTTTAATCCACTAAGTATAGAGCTTCATCTCACCTCTTCCAACTAGTGTATCCATGAACCTAGCACACAATAATATGTTGATACACTCAATAAATACTAAGCAAACAAATGGGAACAAGGAATACAAAGAAATACATCGCACAGTTATTCAGGGTCTCATAGTAAAGTCTGAGAAATTTGGGGTATTTATCAAGTTTAGAAATAGGAAATAATTCTCAGGAGACTAAGGCAGGAGGATTGCAAGTTCAAAGGCCAGCCCCAATAATTTTGCAAGGCCCTACGCAACTTACCAAGACCTTGTCTCAAAATAAAAATTTTTAAAAAAAGGGGTGGGGATATGGCTTAATTCTTAAGCACCCCTGGGTTCAATTCCTTGTACAAAAAAGGAAATAATTATTTTTAATTAAAAAAAACACAGAGTAGTATGTATAGAAAATTAAAAGTGACATAGTTACTCAAAATCTGTGATGAAAACAACAGTCCTCTGCCCAAGTCCACCAAATTCTGTTCTTCAGATATAACTCTTTGGCTGTCTCTTAAACAGGCTCTTCTGGCTTTCCCCACTGTGGTAACATTCTGGTTTACTGGTTAACAGTTCTATACATTATTTAGTAACTTTTTATTTTGGAAGATGAGGATTGAATGCTCTTATACTTTGCTTCCCATTCATCAGCTTTTCAATGTCACAAGTTTTAGTTAAATCAATATTTGAGTTGTCAAAGCTATATGAATACTATTCTCCCCTGAGACAAGTAGTACCCCATGATTCTTACCTTTCTTGTATACATATCTCTTTTTAAAATTTTTTTTAGTTGTTGAACAATCTTTATTTTATTTATTTATATGCAGTGCTGAGAATCGAACCCAGTGCCTCACACATGCCAGGCAAGTTCACTACCACTGAGCCCCAGCCCCAGCCCCTCTTTTTCTTTTTACTAGAGTTCAAGAAGTAGGGTATAGTTCCTCAATCTTGTTTGGAATATTTTTATTCTATCTTTACACCTAAGCTGGCCATCATTTCCTCTAAAAATTTTAGTAGTATTTTTTTTTTCTATCTTCTTACTTAATCCTATTGTTGAAACTCCAGGTGCCATTCTGACTTATTATATATTTATTTAGGATATCTTTCAATTTCTCCTTTCTGTTTGCTGGAAGCTTTTTAATATGTTTTCCTTAGGTTCCTATCCTGAATTTATTGATGAGCCCTAATATGGGTTCTTTCTCATTCATTTTTCTAGGTGTTTCTCCTTCATTCAGCTATGCTGTTTCAACCGAAAATTTACACTATTGATGAATATTCTTACATATTCTTTGATAATTTCTTATTTTATTCTCTTAACTTCTTTATAACTCCTTATTTGGGGTTGGTCCTGCTGAAATGACCCTCAAAATTTTTAACCATTTTGTTTCTACTTCTGTTTTGTCTTGATTTTTTAGAAATTTCCTCAACCATATCCACCATCTCTAATTTTCTATTTTATCTCTATTTTCTATTCCTTCCTAAGTTGCTTATTGCAGCTGCGTTTCTCCCTCTCCCATCCCCTCTCCTCTCCTATCTCTAGAGACACACTAATAAGCTCTCTGGTGCTTCGCTGGAGGACGAATGAGCATCAAGTTGGCTTCTTCTTTGTGGAGCCCCTATACACTAGTCTATGAATGGTTCCCACTCTCTGCCTTTGGTTTTTCAATTCTCCAGAGAAGAATCTACCCATCTCTTGAAGGGGTGAAACATGCCACCAGTGATTTAGGAGCAGGGCAGAGGGTGGTTGCTGGAGAGGACTCCCACATTATTATCCATTTCCATCTCCATTTATCAACCCACCCCACATTTTAAAAATAAGCAGGAGATCTTTTAAAAATAACCTTGAGGCTATCTCCACTCTTCAAGATCCAACATTACAATGTGCAACCTAATAGTGCAAAAACAAACTGAAATCTAACTTTAGAGGGTAACACCCCTTTCAGAAGCAGCTGAATTTCAGCCAATCACATACCGCAACTCATCATCAAATAAAACAGCAATCTAGCTGTAGCAAATCAAATAACTTCTCTATTTTGCATCTGAGTCCTGCCCACACAAGTTAATGGGTACTCTGAACCATTTCCCAAAGTTTCTGGATGCTGCCTGATTTATGAATCACTCTTTGTTTAAATAAATATTGCTAAATTTAATTTGCCTAATGTTCTTCTTTTAACACTACTCTCTTCCATGGTACATCAAGACTTGAGTATGTTCTATGGTATGCGGGACAGACCAGCTTGCCTCTTGGTCTTGCCTCAGGATAGGCACCTACTTGAAACAGATTGTGCTGTACTGAGATTTCAGTCTTTTTTCCACTTTCACTTTTCCCCCTTACTGGCTAGGAAACCTCTCTTATGCTCTTTATCTTTGTAGGCTTATAACTTTTTAAATTCTTTCACCCTCCATTTTAGAAGGATTGGGGGAGGTAGAGAAGATAAAAATCATGTACTCAACTTGCCACAATGACTGAAGTCCTAGAGATACAATTTTAAAGTAGATTATCTGAAGATTATCTAGCTCAGTTCCTTCATTTAATAGCTAAGGAAAGAATCAAAGTTACATGCTCTGCTTAAAGTTGTTTCTCTAAGTTCAGGGCAGAATTAGGGATAAAATTTCACCAGTCTTGTTAGTCCAGTATTTCTAAAACACCCAACCTAATATCTTTCTAGGAAAAGCATTTTATCAACCTTCTGGATACAAGAAAAAGGAAATACACCACTGAACCATGCATTAATTACAAAATTAAAAAGAAAACTAACAACTCGGGGGAGCATAAGCTGAATGCCGTGGGTCAAAGATAATAATAAGCACTAAATCACAGAGAAGGGCAGATGCCTTAAGGCTGGGAAAATTTAAAGGCTGCATGAGGAAGCTGAGGCTTGCATTAACCTGCAGCAGGCATTCTGGTAAAAGATGGACAAGGGCAGTGTGCTGGCACAGGATCTATGTATCCAGCAACAGGAATCACTTCACAGACCTTCACCAAAGCATCTCCTGTACAAGGTGGAAACTGCCCCTGCAACACCACCCATACCTGCCCAGTGTTCTGAGCAGGACCCAAGCCACACACACCATGCCAGCACAGGGTACCTTTCTATACTGTGTCCATAAGATTATGTTGTTGATTCTTACTTTCTATAGCTTGTGTTCTGGAAACAAAAGATAGCCCCTGCCGCCCCTTATTTTGGATTAGCTTCTGCATATCAGAGAAAATATTCCACTTTGACTTTCTAGAGGAAGAGAAAGAAAAAATAAAGGGAGAGGGAATTTCATCAGAATAGAGGGAAATCAGTAGAGTAGAGAAGGTATGAAGTGGGGGCAGGAGGGAATGGGAAAAGAAAAGAAGAATGGAATGAATCAGACCTCACTTTTGTTTGTGCATACAAGAATATAGTGGAGTGAATCCCAACTTCAAGTATATCCACAAGACACTAATTTAAAAAACAAACAAACACAAAAAACATAAATAAATTGCAGAAGGATCAGTCGAGGGACAGAAGCAGCAGGAGGAAGTGGAGGGGAGGGAGGAATTGCTGGGGACTGAATTATAGCAAATGATATTCCAGGCTTTTTTGATTATGTAAAAATGTATCCTAATGTTATATATAACTAAAAGGAATCAATTAAAAATAGGTTGTTTTAAATTTTTATATTTGCATTATATGATAACCATTTTCAAAGTACATAGTCCAAAGTTTATAGAGTGAATCTCAATATTTTTAGGCAAGACACTGTGCTTAGGGACTCAACACATTAATTACAGGACAGAAATATGAGCAGATATATAATTTCAAAAATTCAACTGAATGGTACTGACAACATCCAAAATTTGAGCACTTTTCTCTATTTCACATGTCAAAAGATACTAGAAAGCCTAAGAAACACATTTCAGTCATCAATTAGAGCTTTAAATAATGTGTTCTTTCTTATGAAAACAAGTAAATGTTTATTTATAAATGGTGAGACAGTGGAACAATGCAGCTGCAATTATTTTTGTTGTTGCTGATATTTCAAGGCAGCTTTTAAGCTAAAACCTCCACCGCTCTCTGACCTTGGCATGTACACTGCTTCATTTAATGGAAAACATCTAGTTTCTATTTAATTTTGTCAACCTAAGTACAAAGGTATAACTAGATGTTTCAAAATAAAACAAATGCTTTCAGAACCATAAACAGAAAATATTTCATCTGTCGTCCAAATGTTACCATAAATTTCCTCTTAATTTTAATTTCTTATTTAATTCCATTAAAATTTTAGAAACATTTAGAGATTAAAAATATGTGTGCTATAGCTATTCAGGATTGTTTTGGAAGTCGTTGCTATCTGGTATGCAGTTAGACTGTATTTTGATGAAACTATGAATTGAGGGGAGGTAAAGGGGCAAATTATTGAAATTCTTTTAAATTTAGTAAAAGAACTAGACCTGAGTATTATATAAGTGTAAATTCACTAATGAGCAGAAAATATTCTTGTCTTTGCTCTTGAAACAAGCTAATTCATGTCTATGCATCATGTCCAAGCCTGCTCTGACACTGAATTTTCCAGCACTCATTCTAATTGCAACTATTTAAAGGAAACCAGCAAAACTTATTCTTGTGTTCCTTATTTCATAGTGATTCTTAGAGGAAAAAGGATGACACTAACTGTGAAAGACTGCTACATATTTTACTTTTAAAAACTTTCTTTCAAGAGGATCAATCAAGAAGAGAGGAAGCTACTCCCAAAAAAGTCCAATATATTCTATCAACCTTGCAGTGCCAAAGTGTGGGCTGTGTCTATTTGCTGAGCTATCCAAAGTATTTTTGAAAGGTCAAAAGGCATACTAAGAACATGGGAACATCTTTGTAGCTGTTTCTGAGGCAAAATTAAAGACTAGTTAAAAGTCAAGAGTGTGCTTGACCCAGGAATCCTCTGACCATAGGGTCTAAGAAGCTAAAAAAAATATTGTTAATGTTTAAGCTCAGACCTCACATTTCAGAACCTCTGGGGGCGATGAGGCATGCATAATTTTTTCAAGTTTCTCTGCTCTCAGGTCACTACTGTTCTCACTGATGTCTCCCTGTTCAGGTCTACATGGACCAGGACATAGGCATCTAGCAGAAAAGTTTGGGATTCAGATTACCTCTGAGTCTTCCTAAATATGAGTCTGATAACTGCAACCACACAGACATGTTGTTTGAATTCAAGTATCACCCTCAGAACTTAAAATACAGAATCTAGGGTTCATATTTGTTGATTCCGATTTAGTTGGATTGGGAAAGGCCCTGGAATATGCATTTTTGATACAAGTGGGGTGATGCTCAGTTTTGGAAACCATGACCTAGAAGTTTGGACCACTCCACAACAGGCATGGCACTCAGGGTCCTTCATCAGTGTGACCATTGTTTTAATTTGATGCATAATATGTCCTACTAATAAGGAGTCCCAATCCAACAGGATGTCCTCAGGGCAATGTGGGACCAAAGTCTGACTATTATTCCCAATATGCTCTACCTCTCTGACCTTTCTTTCTCTGTCTTCACTGTATTGGGTCAACCATATCTAGACTGGTCTACAACAATGATTCCACTGGCATTAACCTAGGATTCTTTATCTTATTCCTAAATGTGGTATCTGAGTAAGAACAAACAGCTCAGAGCCTCCCATGAAAGTATAAGGCTGTGTTTGATGTGGAAGGGAAAAAACAGGCAAAGCTGCATCATCTTCTAGCCCCCTGCTATTCCCCACTCCCTACCCCCTTCCAACAATGCTACACTGAAATTCCTCTGTAGTCAGTGGCTAACACTGAAGCAGGGCAAGGTGACAAGAGAAAGCCTTGTGAGTACACAGTGCATACAATTTAGTTCCCCTGTCTCCTACTGAGATCAGAAAAGAGTATATCCATGGGTGAGTATAGCCTTACTGTCTATCCCTGGCCCTTGGCATCAGCAGGGGCTTCAAAGAACTGGAAAAAAACAAAGGTGTCAGGGAGTGCACCACTTTTTAGAATTATAGAAAAGTTGATATTGTTTTTCACACCTTTATTCATTTTTCATATGGTATTTTTGTTCCCAGAAGGCAGGAAATTATTCAGTATAACAATGATGATAAGACAAACTTGGAAATTTGTTCAAGCACTGAAAAGGTAAAAAATGCCCGATGGTACACAACTGTAATCCCAGCGACTCTGGAGACTAAGACGGGAGGCTTCAAGTTCAAGGCCAGCCTTAGCAACTTAGTGAGACCCTGTCTTGAAATAAAAAATAAAAAGAATTGGGGATGTAGTTCATTGGAAAAGAGTCCCTGGGTTCTTGAAGTTTCCCCTGCTTGCTAGTACCATGGCTTGACTATCTCTTGACTATATTATTATAACACTCCGTGGGGAGGAATAACTGGTTATGCTATTTTTCACAAAATTCCTTTTTTTTAAGTTTTTAGTTGTAGATGGACACAGTATCTTTATTTATTTATTTTTATGTGGTGCTGAAGATCAAACCCAGTGCCTCAAGATTGCTAGGCAAGAGGTCTACCAATGAATTACAACCCCAGCCAAATTCTTAGAATGTGATTTTGACACAGTAACAATGCCAAGTATATAAAGAGGGTCTCTAGAAAAATAGGCTAAAAAGAAAATGGCTAGCACCACTATGTTTACCTTGGTGGTAATCAACTAGTTATTGACCATCTGTGGTTTAAAACTCGATTTTGTGTCTGGTGACCTTGAAGTTATGGTGGTATATCCTTACTCCTGCCCTCCCCCTTCACCTTTCCTTGTCAGTTCCTGCCTTCAAAACACACATATGCACCTTATGTGAACCTGTTATTTTCCATGATCAATCTCTGTAAGGCTCAGCACCACAAAGTGCCTCACCATGTGAGCCCTGGTTCACAAGACAGACTTAATAAGAGCATGTGCCTGGGTCAGACACTGGACAATCAATCACTAAACTAAACTAAACTACTAATCAATCACAAACTAAACTACCTCACACTCACTGTGCATTGGCATCTACCGACTTCACACTAAATGGGCAAACATCAAAAATATCACATAGGAGCTTTGAGATCTCTTCCAGCTAAGCTCTCTGATCTTGATTCTGTGGTTCCAGCCAAAGTGAAAGCTCTGATAACATCTTTGTCATGATAGTAACATAGAAGTTAGGCAACAGAACTGGTAGAGTCTTTATTACTCCATAATGATGGCTCTGATTTCTTGAGCACTTGGTGTTCTGCTGCTGTTTTGTTCACCAGTTACAACTCTCACACCCAGAACAAGGCATGACAGATGGCAGACACTCAAACACATGCGTTGGATGAATGAACGAGTGAGCCGATGAGTGAGTAACTCACTGCTTCACACCAATCCCATTGTCTCTGGCACATAGTGAGATAAATGATGCACACGAGGTTAAGTGACAGGTTCCAGGTTTCTCAGCTCTTGAATGGGAAAGCCAGGACTTGAAAGCAAGTTTTGCAACACCGAGTTCAATAAAATGCGAGGTCTTGCCCGGTAAACCCACTCTGCATATCACCTCTCATATTCCAATACAGGGAACTCTTCTCCTTCTTCAATAGAAGTAAGTCCTCCATCCATTCTGAATTGCCAGAACACTTAATTACTACTTTCATTAGGGTTCTGATCAGTCTTCTGGGCTCTTCTGGGAAAGAGAGGAGAACTGCCATTTACAAAATATTTATCATGTTCCTAGCCCCATGTGGGAACTTTCAGGAATGCTATCTTATTCACACTTTGTTCATTTTCTTTTAATCCCCTATTTCATTGATGAAGAAAATGAGAACAAAATCTTCCCTCATTATTTCCCAAACTTGCCCACAGATAAGCATAATCTGAGGGGCTGTGTAAAACAGAACTAGGCCCTACTCCAAATCTTTTCATGCAGAATGTTCAGGCAAGGATCCCAGATCTGTCTGACTCCAAACTAAGTGTTAACTCTTTCAATGGAAGACACCACATTAAGTCATCTTTGTTCCTTTTGCTGCATACACTAGGTCACAATGGTGTCTCATCTTTTAATGTGCAATAATTGGTAAGGTACATTCACAAGATTGCCAAAAATAATCATAGGGGAAAAGCAGGGAAGTATCAAGATCATCCTTAGATTGATGGAAATAGTAATGTGACTTCTGGCTAAAGGATTAGAAAATTGCAGGAGAAAAGAAGGTAATGGAAACAGTGAATATAATTTTTTAAAAATTATATAGTTATTCTTATCTTTAGATATACCCTGCTTCTGACAGGAGGAAAATCAACTGACATTTCCTGAAAATTACAGCATGAAGAGGTTTGTCAAAAGGATCACACAGATTGTCTGGAACAGACCCCTCAAAAACCAGTATTTTTTAATGGCAATAATTAATAAAAGTTTCACCATGCTCTTCTTTTCCCCATTATGTAGAACTGGTGCTTTATAAGATAAATTCTCAAAATAGGGCATTAGAAAGCATTTATAGAATATATTATATATTCAAAGAGAAAAACATCATAATTTTATGACCAATTTCAGCTTTAATTGAGTTTCTTTAGGATATTTCCACCTAAATAAGTTTTCCTAGAAGTTTTGCCCCTTATTATCTAAACTACTCTCACTGGAATAGTCATCAGAAGTAGTTTAGAGAGCTGAATGATATTAACCTACATGTAATCTTACTATCTTTAGCTCACTCAAGTAGATAATTTTTCACAGCACAAGGGATGAAAAAAAATCCAATTTTCTTTTAAATTTTATTGCAATTTTCTTTTTTCAAATAACAAAGATTTGAGTCCATTGCACCAACCAAACCAAAGTTTTTGTAAAGATCATGGTGAGGTCATGGCCATTTGAAAACAGAGTTGCTTTTTTTCCTTGACACAAACATTTTGAGAGGGAAAACAAGCTCAGAATTTGGAGAAATTCTTAATATGAGGCAAGGTGTTACGTCCTAAAATCTGAGTACCCTAGACCCTTTGAGTGGAGGATAATAAAAATGTATGTTTAGGAGCTCAATAAAATAGGTTTTGGAGAAAGAGGAAAGACAATCCACTTCTGTGTGATAGAATCAATCATACCCTCTTGCCTTGAAAACTGTGGCCCATGTAAAACACAACCCCATTCCCTTGCCATACTTAATTAATCACTTGACTTAACGGAGCCCATCCAATATACCTCTGCTTGAGAATCTGAACTGGGAAAGAAGAAGCTAATTGAGTTAAAATTTCATTTAGAATCAGGGCCAAACTAACAAGGATGTGCCAAAACAAAGCCAAAAGCAACTCAAAGTAACAGTAGAATAGGGAGGCCAGAACATCACTTTGCAAATCAATGAAGATTCATGTAGCAAAGAAGAAAAACAATTTGAAGTCAAGCAACATGCAGAGAGAGGATATGAGCAGTCTTGGTTCTTGGCTGTCCTTTTCCACCCCCCAAAGTCCTAGCTCTATTTTTTCACCCTATTCTGGACGAAGTGACCTGTTCTTTTATTTATAGAAATAAGTTTTTTTTTTAATTTAAAATTAACAACTTTCATTGAAGCACCTTCGAAATGGAAGTAACACCTGAGCTAAGTGCCAGATGTTCAGGTAGCCATGGGGAAAAAAAAAAGCATCCCTAATAGAGGATATAGTCTGTAGGTCAACCTTGAGGCAGGAGAGAGCATGTTGAACTCTAAAAACTTGAAGTAGCTAAGTACAGCCAGAAACAGCCAGAGCAAAAGAACATTGTAAGTGGGGAGGAGTGGAAAATTAGATCAGAGAGGACAGCAGCCAACACACAAGGAGCTCATGATCCATGACTAGGTATCTAGTCTGTAGCCTGTAGGTAACAGGATCAGATGTGTATTGTATAGAATCATTTTGGTGGTGGACAGTGGAGGTTGGGGGCAAGTCCAAAAAGACCAGAGAGAAAATGAGTTTCTCAACAGTAGTTGTATGTGTCAACATTTTATAAAATTCCGATTGAACCTCTGGGTATCATATTTTTAACTTTTGGGGACTATTTTAAGGGAGAAAGAGAAGGAAAAGGAAAAGTACTTCAACTTGGTGCTAAGAAGCCAGTCAGCACAACACTTCATGAGACCCAAGACTTACAGCTTGGTCAGCAGTATAGTTATACCAAGTTCTTCCCCTTGGGCCTGATGTTTTAAAGAAACTCCTATAGCCTAAGGGCTTGTTGACTCATGAGCAAACGTACCACCAAATGTGAGTTAGTACATCATAAAATATAGATCACAAAGGAAGCTCACACTTTGAAATACCACACAATTTCACACTTCATTTCCCCTGTTCTCATCCTCATTTATTAATTTCCCATCATAACATAAAGACATATCAAGTTTTAGTTACTTCAGGAAACATGGCACCTTTCATAAAGTCTGATAAAAGCATTAATAATTGAAGAATGACTTTGAAAGTAGGGCATCTAAGACTGGCACAATGTTTTCATGCTATTCAGTAATACAAAGGGAAAACATGCACCCTCCTGAATAAAGGGAAGCAATGGAAGTTCTGATCTTAATTAGTTTGATAACAGGACAAATCAAATCCCCAAACACTTACATGGATGGAAATGGAGCTGTCAGATTTGATGACAGTCTAGGCTTCAGACAATAAACGTCCTACCTTATCAGTAATTTACCTTATGCACAAGTCTAGAAAGTGGACATTACATCTACAATAGCCATTATTTTAGCAAATCACTGCACAGTGTCACTTCAACAGTATGCTTTTGATTTTTGAATATTTCTCTTTGCACACTCAGAATGTCTGTCTTCAGTCTTCATTTCAGTGGCATATGTCTACCAAATAAGAGCATGAAATATGCTAATATGATTTATTGGCAGAAAAGTTAAATAAGTAACATCCTTTCTTTCCTTATAAAGAGATAACAATACTTAAATTATAACCCAACAATGGTTTCCTTCTCTCTTACTTCATTGTCATGAAGTACAGCCTCCTAACCACATCTAAAATGCTCTTTGCTATAAGCCAGGCAAGTGCTCTACCACTGACCTACACCTCAGTCCATAAGGCATTTTAAAACTCTTTTTAATTATAAACAGCTACTCAATATTTGATCCACAGACCATAAATTTAGTGTCACATGGGAGCTTATCAGAATTGCTGAGTCTCAGATCTCAACCAAGACTGAAGGTGGACTGGCATTTTATCAAGATCTCCAAGTTATCTTTTTAATGTCTGAGAAGTATTACTAGATATTTTGGTTAATATAAGTTGAGAAGAGTTTGACTGTAATGAAGATCTGACCTCAATTTTCTTTGCTAGTCTAGAGAAATGGGCTCTGTGTCCTACATATAAAAAACACTGCCATTTACTTCAACTGTGGAAACTTCCAGAAGGTAGCACATGCTGTGGAAACAAAAACCCCAAGTTCATCTGTTACTCATTTGCTCTGGAAACCTAGATAAGTTACCTAACTGCACTATTGAGCCTTTTGTCCTTTTCCCCTGAGTTTACAGAACTGTTTTGCTTGATTGTTTTGTTTTGTTTTATATCATTATAAACACACATACTTGGGAGAAATAATACAAAAATATCCCACACGCCCTTCACCCAGTTTTCCTCTATTTTGTGTGATTATAGCACAATAGCACAACAAGGAAATCTGTTCTCCATCTTCGAAGTTTGTCATTTCAAGAATGTTACATAAATGGAATCATAAAGTGGATGATCTAAGACTGTTTTGTTTTTTCACTCAGCATAATTCCTTGAAATTCATCCAAAATTGCTGCATGTAGCTCATTCCTTTGTACTGGCTGAGTCTTATTCCATGGTATAGATGTACCACAATCTGTTTAATCACTCATGATTTTTTTGTTGTTGTTGTTGTTGTTTTTTGTTTTTTGTTTCACTTTTTGGTGCTGGGGACTGAACCCTGGGCCTCATGCATGTTAAGCATGTGCTCTACCACAGTGCTATACCCAAGTCCTACCAGGCTTATATTTGTCAATCATATACCAGATATATGATTGACAAATATCTTTTCACAGTCCATAGCTTGTTTACATCATCTTTCTAGGGTCTTTTGCAAGCAAAAGTTTTTAGTTTTGATAAGGTTTAGGTTCTTAATTTTTCCTTTCATGGATTATTGTTTTAGCGTCAAGTCTAAAAACTTGTCTTATTCTAGTTCCTGAAGACAAGAAGATTTTATTCTAATATTTTCACACTTTTGCATTTGACATTTAGCTCTGGGGTCCATTTTTTGTTTTTGTATTCCCCCCTCCTTTTAATTTTTTGTTGTTGTTGTTTTTGTCTATTTGCTTGAGTCATCAGTTTCACTGACCTTTAGACATCACATTCCACTTCTGACTTAAAACTGAGTACGTCACTTCTAAGACACACTCTCAATTTAATAACAACTTTGGAAAGAGAAAAGAAAATGGTGTCCTTAAACTCAATACATACTGGATTTAAGAAACCATAGCTCTAGAAATACCAAAGTGTTTTATCTGTATTGGACAGATCACATTTGGTGGTACTCATACAAGCCCTCAGTCTGTTGGTCTCTCTAAAACATGAAACCTGAGGGTAGAACTCTGTACAATAATACCATTATCCACCAAACTGCAAGACTTCCTTTTCATGTGAGCCTATGCTGGCTTGCTTCTTAGAACTACGTTTTCATGATTCTATGTCTTTATTTTTTTTTCCTTCCTCTTCCTTTTCCCTTAGAAGAATCCCTAATGATAGAATGAAAATGCTTCTAGATTCTGGCAAAACAGCCCCAATCCTAACATTGTTGTGCATATCAAATGTGGAAGTTATGTCTCTCTTAAAGTCTAAAATAGCTTGTATATTAGTTATTTGCTTTTTCACATACTCCTAATTGTTTTGATTCAATAAATAATAGATTAATTCATTACACTGCTGTTGCTTAAGACAAGGAAACACAGTAGTACTTAGAGTAAACTCTTAAAAACCAACTTACACAAGACCCCTTGCAATCACATATCCTTAAAAAAAGTAAGTTAATAAATCTCTGCTTATTTTTATCTCTTTTATATATGTTTGCATATATGTGGATGTATACACACATAAATTTAGTTTGTATTTTTATGGAATCAAATTATTAATATTTGCCCTTTGTATTTCCTCCCATGTTTAAATCCTTCCCCTTTGAGATAAATGAATCATGGTTCTGATTCATTTCTGTCAATAACTTTTGGATCCATTGGAAATATGCTTTGTGTAAGGTATGTAACAGGAATCATTATTCATTTTTCACAGTCCCCCAATTTTTGAGTGCCAAATTAAATGCTTTCTAGATCATTCTGACACATGCTATGCACTATATAAATTAAGCCATGTTTTTCAGATGTCTGTTTCATTGACTTATCTATTCAATTTCTTCTCAGGCTTTAATTTTATAATGAGCACATTTTGACATCTGACTACTGAAGTTCCATTTGTCTTATTTGTCAATATTTTGTTGGTTAGTATTATTCCCAGCTTAATTTTTTAAAAGATTTTAAAAAGTTAAAAGATAAAGTCCTAGTGAAATTTTATGATCAACCTTCTAAATAATTTTTGGGGTGCTCTATATTTTGGCAATTCTTCTTTTATGTCTCTGAGTTCAGTTAGGAAATGCAGATTCAGATAAATTGTTGAGAATGCTCCCTAAACTTGCCCAAAGCATTAAAATTCACATATTTCCTTTTTAACCTTTAAATATTTTTAAGTCTTTATGTACACTCAATGAAACCACCAAGATCAACAAAGAACAGAAAAACCACAAGCTGTTCATTTTCAGATAACTAGTTTGGGTTTGTTTTTTTTAAAATAATTAACAAATAATGATCTTTATGTTTCAAAGTAGAGAAACAAGTGTGTGTGTATGTGTGTGTGTGTGTGTGTGTGTGTGTGTGTGTACATATTTGTAGACATTTGAGAATGAGCAGGTGGAGCTGGTAGAAAAAGTAAGCCTCAATTCTGGGTCCTAGAAAAGCAAACAAACTGTGCTATTCTTACTCCAAGTGAAGAGGACAAATTGCATAGTAAATACAAATAAAAATATCCTGAAAAATATTAGTATTAACAATCGTGCCAAATACAATTTGTTAACATAAATTGCCCAAATTAGGCAATTTCACTCTAAATAACCAAATTTTAATTAAGCTTAGTATGTGCATTATTTCCAATTTTCATGTTAGTTTATTTAGTATTTTTTATTAGTTGCTCGTGACAATACAATGATCTTGACATATCATACATTTGAGTTTATTTACTATTTATAGTGACAAAAATATCCTTTAAAAAATCAACTCAATGACACACTATTCCTATACAGAAAAAGACAAGCTAATTTTTCTTCTAACTTTTAAGATGTATCTTCTAACTTTTCAACAATTCAATGGGCTCATTTATTAAATTATTATAGCTATAAATGAATACAGCTATCTATGATGGAGACATTTGCTTTACTGTACCCCCTTTCTTCCTCTACTTTCATCACAAGAACTCTAATTTTCAGCTGGTCACCCTGCTGCTCAATTAAAGTACATCATGCCTCAGCCTCACATCCACATAAATAAAGCCATGTGACAAAGCTTTGTCTGTATGTCCATATTTGCCCTTTCTGTGCTGCTGGATAAAAGAGGCACAAGATGACTGGAGATTTAACAGCTAGATTGGACTATGGGGACAGGAGTTACAAGGATGGAAGTGTGGTAAGCTGGATAAACGCTGGGTCCTTGATGAATATACAAAAACAACATGCCAGCTTATATGCCAAATTCTTTCATTTGTGATAGAAATTAACTCTGACATTCTGAAGATGTTTTCACTTGTTTTGTTCCATGCAACTGAATGCTCTCTATCTCATATTATATTCCACTATCACTATTTTATGATTTGTATACACCATTGAGAGTGAAGATTGTGGAATCCAATGTATTATAACCATTTTGTATAGAAACTCCTCTTAAAATTATCATTGATATGAAAATAAGCTATACCCAAATTAATAGATTTTCACTGAAGAATTTAAAATTTTTTTTCCAAGAGGACTTGCAATACAGCTCAGAGGTAGAATGCACACTTAGTATGTACGATGCTCTGGGTTTATTCCCAATACAAACAAAGAGCTAAAAGTGGAGGGTAGTTTTCAAGACAAAACAACCATTTTCTCTAAACTTCATTTTGCCAATGCTTTTTTCCCATCAGTACCAATAATTTTGAATACAATAAAGATAATCTTTATAAAATCAGATGCAACATATGTAGATGATCTATCTAATCATCCTCCCTTTTAAGCAAAATCATTGAAAAATAGTTGGGCCAGTATTTTTTCAAACAAAATGAAGTACATGATTATAATGTGTTTATTTTATATAAAACTACACAAATATATAAATATACTAATTTTAATTTAGATATATAGATTACTTGAATTTTTTATTTTTCTTGTTTTATTGCTCTGGCTAGAACCTCTAGTACAATAGATAACAGAAGCAGTGTGAGTAGACTCCTCTTATTTCTGATTGTAAAGCTATACATTTAATGAAACAAATTTCTGAGAGCAGGAATCTTGCTAGATATCTATCTATAAGAAAGTCCTTTCTATTCCTAAAGAGTTATCATTATGAAAGGACACTGAATTTTATCACATGCTTTTTGTGAAACCATTAAAAAAATAAAGGTGTTTTTCTCCTTCAATCTGTTAATGTCAAGAATTATTTTAATAGATTTTGATATTAAGCTACTCTTTAACTTATTGGATAAAACTTCTTTGTAATGACACATATTCTAAATACATGGCTAGACTTAGTTTTCATTATTTTATTTGAGATTTTTATACATAATTTTACAAGTAGATTTGTCTTTAATTTTGCCTTGTATTTCTTTTTTTTTTAATGTGGTGCTGGGGACTAAACCCAGTGCCTCACATGTGTGTGGTAATATCTACTACTGAACTACAACCCCAGCCCCTCTTTCTCTGGTTTTGATATCAAGTTTATGCAAGTCTTATAACAGAATCTGGGAAGCAAACATCTTTCTAGTCTCTGCATCAGCTGGTATAAAATTTGAATTGTTTGTATTTTGAATGTTTTAGAGAACATTCCTGTAAAAATATTTAGGCAATTTAGGACTTTTGGTAAGTAAGTTTTAACAACAAATTAAATCCCTTTAATGACTATATAGATCTTTTATATTTTCATTCCTTTATTTATTTATTTATTTATTTATTTATTGGTTAGTTCTGTTGAACTATTTTCCCAGGATTGTGTCTATATTGACAGTTTTATTCATTTCTATGTAGTAAAAAGAGCAGTAAATTTAGAGGACCTTGGTCAAACTCCCAGTTCTATCATTTACCAGATATTTAATTCTAAGAAAGCCACAAACACACTTCAACTGTTTCCTAATCTTTTACCTGGACATATATCTACTCTAAAGAGTTCTTAGGAGGATATTTAAATGTCTGAAAGTATTGTAGATTTATGGCATTATAATTTCACAATGTGTTATTCTAAAATACAATTAAACAATAAAATTATTGTAACAGTGGTTTTTTTGTTAAGACTTTGGGGTACAGGTGTTCTAACTAAATTGCAGACTCTCAGGGATATAAAAGCAGATAGTTTAAGAACCCATCATCCTCAAGACTGTATGAAGCCACCACATCACCAGGCGGCCCTTGGTGTCTTCAGAGAGAATTAGTTAAAAGCTCTTTATGTTGAGCCACAAAATCCTATTCCCAAGACCCAGCTCTTCTTTATTTATTAAAGAAAATCAAATTTCCTTCCTCTTTGATAACTTTAAAATGTTTAAGTAGCCATAAAAGTCCTCACTAAATGGACTGCAGGAAAATATGGATTTAGAATCAAGGCAGATCTGTTTAAATAGTGGTTTTGTTTTGTGACCTCTATGTGACTTTGAAGAAGTTAATCATCATTATTGTACTTTATCTGAAAATATTAAATTATCTGAGTAGTGAGATATTAATTCAATATCAGAGTTGAGAGGATTAGCTGAGACACCATGTGCATGAAGTACAGTGCTTCTACAGTGTATTCATTCCTCTTCCTCTTCCTTTATTTCCTACCCTGGCCAACGTTTTCAGGACTTTCCTTTATCCTGGTCCTTCTTAACTTGTAGATCTTGAAAATGAAACATAAAAATCCTAGCTACAGTTTGCATTTGCTGAATATCCATGAAAATAGTTCACATTTACACCCCTTTTTTCCTGGTAGCTGATGGAATTATAAAGATGTTTCTAAGATACACAGCTTACTGAGTTCTACACCATTGCATTAAATTTTATTCACTTCACTTCAACCCATCACAGATACTTCAGTCCTCGATTCCCTTATCAAATGTATTTGCTGTCCCTTCTAGCTTTTAAGTATTTGATAGTATGATTAGTTTGACAGATAAAACTGAATTAATAGATTACTCTTTTCATTGATTAGCAAGTTTTGGTAAAAATTCTCAGTTATTAATCTAACTACCAGTTCTAATATTCAACCTAAGCTTTCACTATATTTTCTGCTCATCTCTATTTTTTCATAAATTTAAGTAAGATCTTTATCCTCTTATTTAGAATTCTAATTACCTTTAAATGAAAATATTGACTTAAATAATAATATTTTTCAATAAGAGCATGATTTATTGAGTTGCTGTTTATTTATTTATTTATTTATTTATTTATTGAGTTGCTGTTTCCAAATATTGCCATAAACATTTTTTTCATATTTTATGGTTATTACTTAAAGCTACTCTTGCTCATAAAAATTTTCTATTTTAACTCTATTATATTTCTAAATCTAGGAAGAAATAATTATGATCTCTTTTCTTATTCTGAGATATTTACACCTGCATTTATTCTGAATATTTACACCTCATTCACACCTATAAATTAATGGAGAACTGTACTACACTTAGAATCACGCAGAAATCAAGAAAGGTATTAAATCTAAGACAGAAAATATCTTGATTTAGCAACTCCATTTTGAAAACAAAAGAGATAATCAATTGTTTGTGTATGTTTATGACAGAGACAGAAGGAAGGGTTCATAGTCATTTAAAAATAATTAAAAGAAATTTATATTTAAGAGTCATTTTCTTTTCTAATCTTCAGTTTTACCATTTGGTTTAGAATGCTACACCTAAGAAAGCTAATACTGCCTCGGGTATATTTGTTTAGCTACAGGTAAATATAGCTATTAGACTCTGAAAGAGAAAGTAACAAGAAGTAGTGAGAGATGGCCCATCCATTATTTTATAAATATTAAAGAAGAATGAAATTATGGTGTTTGCCAGTAAATGGACGGAGCTGGAGAATATCATGCTAGGCGAATTATGTGGATACTAATTCACAATAAGCATGGGCGGCTAGGGGAAGACTAGAGGCACTGTGGATTAGGGGGGAATGAAGGGAGGGGAGGGGTAAGGGGGTAAGGAAGGATAGTAGAATGAATCAGACATTATTACTCTATGTGCATATATAACTATATAAGTAGTGTAACTACATCATGTACATCCAGAAGAATGAGAAGTTATATGCCATTTATGTATGATGTGTCAAAATGCATTAACTGCCATGTATAACTAATTAGAATAATAGTGAGGGGTGGGCCATCAATTATTTTATAAATATTTATTCATATATTCAATAGTTTCCAGGTAACTACAATATATCATTCAACAAAATAAAGATTTGGGTCCTTTTATAGCTCACTTTCCTAGCAGGAAAATGAAAAATAAACACAAAAATATAAATAAGTTAGTAATATAGTGTGTTAGAGAAAATTACCCTCAGGGAAAAATAAAGCAGGATAATGGAGAGAGAAGTTGCAGGGTTAGGGTTAGGGTAAACTGTAGCACTTCATAGGTGACCTTCCACCAAGACTCATAGGTGATGAGGAAGTGGGCAAAGTGGATACCCACAGAGGTCTCCATGCCGATGAAAGAGCTGGGGCTAAGGAGTCTCAGGAGAAGAGTGTGCTTGAATAGCTGTGAGGAAGGCAGGTGAGGTGGGTAATGGATGATGATTTGCAAAGCCTTGCAATTTACTGCCAGTAGTCTGGCTTGCATCAGAAGAGTCAACAGTCTAAGAGAGGGATGGCATGACTGACTACCTGTTTTAAAAGGATCACTTTAGCATCTTGATTGAGCAAGAACTTAGGGCAAAGGGAATGGTGAGGTCATAAACAAGGATATTACATTATTGTTTTACCTTCTTCTGTTATCCAAGTGGTTTGCCCCTAAATGGTAGCAGTTCAGAAAACAAAATGTTTGGATTCTTGATACATTTTAAAGGTAGAGACAGCAGAGTTTCCTAATGGATTATGTGTAGGAGGTGAGAGACCTAAACTAGGGATGATCTCAACAAGGAAAAGTAAAAAGGAAACAAGAAACCAATAGAGGAGGTTTTAAGACACCCAGAGAGGAATCTGGGATAGAATATTGATTAGCTCTTGTTCTTCACCCCAGCCAGGGATAATAAAACACATGACACTGTAACATGCTAAAGAATACACTCTAACAAGAGAACTGGGACTCCATTCAAAGATGCCTCTGAAGTCAGACAAGTGGTTTCAAAATAAACATACAGCATAGTGATTTCCCTTGATTTTCTTTTCAAAATGAAAAAAAAAAAAAGAAGACAAAAATTTCAGTAGTACATTGCAAACTTTGGAGATTGAGATCATCTAAAGCTACCAGTTGAAGATATTTTGTGTAGTAATTTTCTTTACTCTAACATTACGCTTTATAGGTCAGAATCAAGAAGATCTATTCTGTCTTACCCCATAGTTAATGCCATGTGTCTTGGAATGCCAAAGCATCTCTCTTTGAGAAGTGTCACATCTCTGGCTGATAGCAGCTTTGCCTTGGCAGCAATGATTATGAAGCAGACCTGCTACAGAGCATGAGAGTGAGCAAAAAGGGCAAAGAAAAATGAAAATGAAGAATGGTGTGGGGGGGATATGTTAAATATGAGAGAAGAAATTATTATACTATTTAATTTTAATAAATATATTTGTTTAAGGATGATGCATTTTTGTCTTACTTTAGAAAATATAGACTTGTGCCTGGTTAATTTGCTTTTCCTTTTCTCCTGTTCCAGTAAACTGATCATAGATTATTATATTTTGGCAATAGCTCTCCCAACAGAATTTTTTTAACTGCAGAAACCAGCAGCCATATATATGCTTCTTCATCACCAGCAACATTTTAATGATGATTATAATTCCTCTTAAAGTACTAAAGTATCTTCTCTGTAATTAATAATTTAAAATACAATAAATACAAAACCAAACAAATGAGCCCAGTGTAAGAAATCAGCATGAGAAGTAAGTTGGAACATAATGCAGTGTCTGTCCAAATGAAGCAAAGCAACATATGTTTTATAGGCAAAGCACTGGGGTGTACATTTAAAGATCTAGTGTCTAGCCAGAAATGGCAGTAGACATTTTTTTCTTCTGAAAACCTAATTATATTGCTATTAAATCATTTGTCTGATGTCTTATTGAGAATTGCATTTAAGTAGCAGCCTTCTACTCTGCCATTCCTACAACTGATTGTAGTTTTACTGGATTTGCTGTATTAACATGAAAGACAAGTTTAATCTGTACTAATCCAAGAATCCCTCTCAACCCCATCCACCCACATCTCCATAACGTTTCACCTATAACCTCTGCATTTAAACACAGGACAAAGGATGCTTCTCATACTTTATTCACCAAATGCAACTGCACCACTTTTCCACCCATTAAATGCATTTCAGAAGTGCCAGGAATAAAAATACCTCTAGCCTAGAGAGGACTTCTATGGAGTTTAACTCTTAATAAATCTTTGGAATTTTGAGAAAAATAAACAATGATTCCACATGTTATCCTCAAACACAAACTTTGAAAACCAGTGGGACTGGTTAACAGAAAGTAAATGAAGTTTCACCAGGAAACAGCATCTGGGATACTAGTAATATTCCATTGCTTGATTGTGGTGGTGGTTCTATAGGCGCACATAGCTAGTCTCCAAAGTGAAGTATAGAAAAGCATCTGCATGTCTGACATATCTCATGAATTAAAAGGTAATAACATTTTCTATAAGATCCTTAGAAACTACAATGCCTAGGTGAATTTCTTATGAGATTCATGGAATTGAAGGTGATATTTCAAGGATTATTTTCAGATCTTTGATTCCATATTTATTACACATTAGTCAATCCATCACTGCCAACTCTCCATATTAAAGAGTATTTAAAGGGTGAACAACCAGAAACTCTTCCATCTTAATCAAGATTTTTTAATAAGGAATTAAGAAGATTCATGATCTATGTATATCACTAATAAATTATATGAAGCAGAAACTGCAAGTCTGTCCTTTCCTCATTGTTTCCTTCCTATTTTTGTGTACTGATAATGAACAAAAATTTATGATGAAATAGCTATTCCCACTGAACTAACAGTAAATTAAAAACTAAACAATAAAAATCTCCTTCAGTGTACAACTACAGTGGTGACTGTCATTCAATGATAGCCTTAGAAGTTTAAATGTTTCTGAAACACATAAAGGAAACATAATCTCATTAAATAATCTTCATATCTTTTCTTTCCCTTTCTCCACTATATTCAGCGCAATTTATCTTTTATTATTTAGTAATTCATGTTTTTAGAAAGAATAATATAAAAATGTTCTTTAAATATAGCTAGCTTCACAAAAACATATTTAACTATTTGTGTTGTTTGTATACACCATTAATTAATTAATTAATTAATTTTGGTATAATCCATACCCAATAACATAATGACCATTCTTTAAGGTTGCTATTCATAAAAAATGATGAAATCATATGTAGACTTATAAAGACTCTTATTCGAAATAGTGGGAAAATACACATGATGTTTGAGGTAATGACCACTAATCTTAAAAGTAGTGATACATGTTCAGTTTTTTTTTTTTAAATTTACAAGTAGAAATGGTAACAAACAGTGTTAAAACTGTAAGAATTGGGCTTCAGGTAGAGCTCAGTGGTAGAGCACTTGCTTAACATGCTCAAAAACCCCCAGTTAGATCCCCACCATCAAAAAATTAAAAGAAAACATCAAACCTGGAGGAATAAATTTAATATGATCAACTCTGTTTCATCTTAGAGGTAGGCAAAAATATAAAAGCATGGTGACTAAACCATCAATATATAATTTAAAAAATATTATTATAAAATGACATTTGAAATTTTTCTGTGAAGAAATTATAAATATCTACACTGATTTCTGTAAAGGTATGCTGCCATTAACTACAAAAAATATTACTTAAAGTCATGAGGTTTTTTTCAGTGTTACACTATAATTTAAGGTGAACCACATAATTGATTACATTATAATGAATCACAAACATCATCAAATGACTCATCTAATTTCACTTTGCAGTCTAAAAGTGCTTATATAATTATGTTGTTTTTCTACATGTCTCTGATGTTTCTTCTGATTAAATCTAAGTGTGGTTCGGCATCATGTTCTCTTGGGCTAAGAAAAATCATAAATAGTGAAAGAGAGGAAAGTAATCATTAATGTACTTTTTACATTTCATTTCATTGTCAAGAATGCATTGTTATTCAAATTAACTCCTTATATTACATTTTATGTTTTTAATTAATCATAGGTATCAGGAAAGAGAAAACTATATTTGTGGGTTAGAGCTACCAAAGGAGTAAGGCTATAAGATTAAACAATTTATTAGTCTGGCTTAAAAATACAACACAGTTATTGAAACTAATTGACTTTTTGGCCTCTGAAACAACAAAGATGAATAGAAATTATGCTCACCTGGCATTTACTGTGGGCAAATAGGGTGTGGTGCTTTGGAAATGGGTGGTAGATGGTTTAGAAGTGCAACAAATAAAGGGTGCTGTGTGGGACTAAGAGAAAGCAGTGGTGGTGGGCAGATCAGGAAAATTTCTAAAATGCACAGTGGTTAGTGGTTCTTAACAGGAAGTAAGAAAGTGAAGATATACTAGGGAATGACAGTCTCAATATCTTTGGCACATACCTAAGGGAGGGAAAAGAGGCATAGTATCTCATTGACTTTATAAACCCTGGGTAAATGGAAAGCTCTGAAAGCATCCAGGCTTTAATGACTTTGTAGGCTACATTCAAGGAAAAAATGGTGAGAGAGGGAAGAAACAATTTGTTCTTTCTTAGCATTCAACTTTCAGCTCCTCTGGGAGGTGAGCTGCCTTCTTTCACCCTCTCTAATGACCTCTCTCTCTCTCTCTCTCTCTCTCTCTCTCTCTCTCTTTCTCTCTCTCTCTCTCTCACACACACACACACCTCCCTTTCTCTCCCTCCCCCCCACCCTCTCTCTCTCTCTGTGTTTCTTTCTGGTGCAAGTACAGTGAACATTGTCATTTGTTTAAATTGTTCATTGTATATCTTCCTCATGGATGCCAAGTTTCAAGAAAGTAGGGAGCTTACAGTAGGTACTTGATAATATTGTTATCAATTGAATGAAGACAAGAGAAAAGAAAAGGAGAGAGGGAATAAGGAGAATGTAAAGATTTTTGCACACTGAAAAACAACATTAATAGAGATCAATAAACCACTGTCTCAAATGTCACCCAAGGCCCCATTCCTTCAGCTATCCCCAAGCCATTTCCAACCACAATATTCTAAGGGATATTTTCGAAAAACTATCCTACCATGCTATCCATATATCACAGAAGTGTGCAAATTGATAGCAAGAACATCAATTGCATTTTACCAATATTACTATTTCAACTGAAAAGTGAAAAAAAAGAAAAACTTTTAACAGAGCATTATAATTGAAACCTTTAAATAAGTAAGCTTTTCAATATAAAATATCCATATTTTCAATAATCATACTTGTAAGAAAGAAATGAATTACTGTTATATGAACCACACATTTGAATTTCTATCTTGAGCACTTAAATTTTTTCACAAACATCACTATATTAATTTGCCTTTTTTGCATTTTACTGCTGTTACTTTCAAATATTCAATCTCCTAGACAAATGGCAACTTGAGAACACAATTCAAAGGATATATTATTTCCCTTGACTAGAAGTGTACTTGCCCATTCAGCTTTTTTAATTCAAATTTTGCAGTAGCTGCTATATGATATATTTCTGAATACAAAATACATGCCCTGCTTTCCCAACTTCTATAACATAGAGCAATTTCTATCATCTTTCATCCTTTCTCTGAAACACTCAAAATATATTTTAAATTTAAATTAAATCATATATAACAGCTACTTATGCTATTTTCTTTGGCATAGTTTGAATATTTTAATCGTATTCAATGCATCCTTTAGGTTAAAAGTATAATGACATGAGCCTCATTATTTAAATTTAATATGTGAAATCATCTTTGCCTAAAATATTTTGACATATACAAGGCAATACCATACCTAGTATTCCTGCTCAGCAAAACTTAAGTACCTTTTGGTATTATAATTCCCTCCACATTTAAGGAGGGTGGGTATTTCCAGTGTTAGTACAGTTATTTTCTGTTTCATCTTTAGATATTTGACTCCTACAAAAAGAAAAGTTGAACTTGAAAGGAGAAAATTACAAATGTTTCAGCTTATAAACGATGTCCTCTGAACAATTCACACCAATTCAATTCCAATAACAACCAAGTTTTTTCAGCGTACCAGTTTTTTTCAGTGTACACCAAAGATGTACCCTCTTTAATGAGTCAGGAGCTAAGTAAATTCCTTAAAGTGCACCTGAATCTCATCTCTCACAGATAGATAACTGTTGGTTATTGCTTGGTTTGTACATATTCTCTGAGGCCAATATGCACAATCCTGAAAAGATAAGCAATCAGCTATGTGACCCTAGGTATTCTTATAATTCTCAAAGCTATTATTTAGCCAACATGTGCTGCTGTGAGGGCTAAGTGAGGAGATACACACACACACACACACACACACACACACAGAGTGTAAAAATAGTATGAAAACTACAAACTGCCATATACATGCATGTTATTAAGGTTATTTATCATATTAATATTATTATCATATTATTATCTTATTATAACATTGTCATAGCATACTATTACTATCATATTAATATCATAGTATGAATATTCGTGACAGAGATATCTAAAAAATGTAAAACATGTAATTCTTTTTCTCTTCCCATTCCATGTAAGATTTGAACTACATGGGAAAAAATTTAGAGATTCAAAAGTGAACAGAAATGGCCTTTTTGCATTTGGTCTCTGTGTATGTCATGTGCAACATTAAATGCTCAGTAAGGAAATACCATCTTTGCATGCCCAGGGTTATTGTAATTGCCTACTAACTCATCTCCCTGCTTTTGCCCTGGTTACCTTCTAATCTGCTCTCAACACCCAGCAATCATTGTAAGCCTTTTAAAAGGCAAAGCAGTTAATATCATTCCTCTATTTACCATTCTTAAGTGGTTTCTCCAGTACAGACTAAGATCCTGAAGCCTTACACTGACAGGCAAGGTAGAGCCTTCTCCCTTGCCCTATCCCCAACCTATCCACATCTCTTGCTTATTTTCCTCCAGGCACAAAGACCTCCTTACTCTTCTTCACGTAGGCAGCCTCCTACTTCAGAATCTTTGTACTTGCTGTTAACTCTGCCAAGAATATTCCCCATGTATCAAAATGGTTTCCTCTCTTGCTTCACTTTGGGTCTTCACTCATCTGTCACCTTCTCAATGAATCTTCCCTGGTCCCTTATTTAAAAATTCAACCCTTCCTAAGCTCCCAGTATTCCCCATCTCTTTCTATTCCTCAAAAACACTCAGTTCCATTACCACATGACATATTTTATGTATTACTTAGTTCATGACTGTAAACTTTATGAGAGCAAAGATTTCTGTTTTATTGATTTCTGGCCCCTATTACCTAGCATACTGCCTGGCACATAAAACAGCATCAACAAATACTCATTAAATTATAGATACACAACTTTGACACCATATATATGAGAAAAAATATAAAATTTCTCTTTTAAAAAATAAACACAAAACAAAATAAAATAGATCATGCCTTGTGCTTTATCGATAAGTCGTCATTAAACTCAAAAAATTTCCAATATATTCAAAAAACTTTTCATTTGGTCAAATATCAATGCAGTTTTAAAAAACACGTTTCAAATTATTAAATAAATTGCATATGTCTTTGATTCTCCTCTATATAAATCAAGATTACAAAACAAGTAGAAGATATAAATGCCTCTGCATTTTTCTTTCACAAACACATAAAAATAAATTTTGTATCTTGGCCATTATACCATATCAGCACATTAAATAATCAAAATAGCTCAATGTAGAATCTGTTCTCAGAAAATATAGGTTCCTGGAGAGAGAGGTAATTCAGCATCCTTCATTTTAGTAATTCTGGAATCCACTCACCAGAATGTGATAAAATCAAGTTTTCAGTTATCTTTCAAATATTTGTACCAGTGAATCCAATATTTTTAAGAAATGTCAATTTCTTCCAGGAAATTAAAAACGTGCAAAAATGATCTGTTAAAATTATAATTTTTTTCAGAAACTGCTGCAGAATTATGAATCCTAGAATTAAACATATCTTTATGGCATTTTATTTCAATGGGCATATTGGAACAGAAAAGTAGAATTGTCATTCATATGAAATTTGACCCCCTTCCATAAAATTCTGTACTCCTGATCACTTTTGTGTGGCAAGTTTTGTACTTTGTTTTATATACAGATATGTTTCATCTAAGAGGACAGACATTTCATCTAAGAGGGCATACATTTTCAATTAATAAATACTTGATTTAATAAGAATAAATATTTATAGCTTCATCAAAGGAAAAAAAGTAAAAATATTTATAAATAACACAAGGGAGAGATATAGGCACTGGCACAATATTATCAACCACAGCCTCGAAACTTCCCTCAACAATAGGAATTAAAGAGGAAAGGGAAAAAAGTCCTTTTCAATCACTAAATGTCAAGCCAATTGCTCAACTTTTTAAATAAAATTTTCACTTAATCTTTCTAACAGTATGCCTGAAATACCACTATCTCCATTTCATAGGTAAGGAAATATTGGTCTAAGTGAAGTCACAGAGTCTTCACTTTAACTTGTTTGTAGTGATAGAATGACTGAAAGAAAAGACAAAACCAGGACTGCACGATGCAAAGGCTGTTCCCCTGTTGCTTTGCAGTTCTGCCTTCCTATTTTGTCTGATGTAGGTTATGTGCATAGGTTGTGAGGTTTATAAGATGTGCATGTAAATGAATCCCCTGGGACTTATTCCTCCAACTGGTTCTTGCAGGGAATACACATACATACATGTATAAGCAATTACATAGCAAATGGTGGTATACAAGAATCAAAGAGATTAGGGATATAGTTTGGGAGGAAGCTGACATGTAAGCCCCCTGGAAACTACACAAACCAGCTTAGCTTTGTCCAAAATGTGGGTTTGGTCAGTGTTGAGTGTTAAGAAGATAATAATTCCAATAATATTTTATATACTCCTTGTTAAGAGACAAACTATTATATACTCCCAAATAATTGACATTACTAACAAAGTATGACTCAAATACCAAGGCACTCAAAAGTTTGAAAAGTTGTAATCATGGCTAAATATGGACATTTCTGAAATTTTAAGATTATAAAGGACCACTGCACAATAAAAGTGAAGGAAATGGCCACCACTAAAGCCTCAGTTTCAATGGAAGTTACAACATTTTAGTACTACCTGTTAATAAGGCAGTAAAGTGAAGAATGTAGATCATGGCATAGGAAAGCTGAATAAATGATGCACTGAGTGTATGAGCATAACAGAGTATACAGAGTTGGAGAAAAGATTAGTTCCTATAAAAGTGCAAATACTGTCATAGAATGCCATGAAATTCAGTTAGCATCTTAACATATTTTAAAAATTGTACCACATTAGCATAGTAGTAATTTTTTTTCTAGTCAAGTGAATACTGTATAGGGAAAGAGTTATCATCATTGTTGGATATTTTACTATGTGCCAACAACATAACCAGGGAAATACACAAACTACACCCACTGGGCTTAAAAACTGTATGAAACATTGTTACACTATTCTTAACATCAAGATACTAGCAATTACTCTTAGCTATTGATAAACATATTTTTATTCCATATACATATATATATGCATATTTTGGCAATCACTTATAAATATTCAAACTAATTTCCCAAGATTTCATTCATGTTGAAATGCACCCTTAAACAAGCTTATGATATTATATATGTATGCACATATAACATAAAAGCTCAATAATGAAGGGTCATACCTACAAGACATACATATCAAGATGAATTTCTCTTTCACACATCTTTTCTGTTTTCAGAAATGAATAATAAGCATGGTATTTTTAAAAAGATAATTTTCACTTACTTTGCATATAATAAAAATGTCAGTGTCTTCTTAATTTTTCATGCCTACATAATGAATCACAAGGTTATACAAATGCATTCAATGTGAAGGTTTCCATGAGGATTATGATAAAATGACTAGAAGAAATAAAAATGAGATTAGAAATTTTAAAAACTAGTTTCTTGTTTTGGTCTGCTTTGCATCACTGTAACCAAAATACCTAACAAGAATAACTTAAAGGAGGAAAAGTTTATCTAGGGGTCATGGTTTTAGAGGTCTCTAGATGGCCAACTCCATTGCTCTGGACCCAAGTTGAGGCAGAATATTATCAGGGAAGGGTGTGGTGGAAGGAAGTTGCTCCATTCATGCATGGCAGCATGAAGCAGGGAGAGAGAAAATTCAGAAGAGGCTATGGGGTAAATGTACCCTTCAAGGGCATGCCTCCAGTGACCAATCTTTTCCAGTCACACACCACCTGCCTATGGTTACCACCCATTCAATACATTTAAACTGGGATGAACTGATGAGGTTAGAACTCTCATAATATAATCATTTCACCTCTGAATATTTCTGCATTAAGAGAAGCTTTGGGAGATACTTCATATTCAAACTAGAACATTCTGCCCCTAGCACCCAAAAACCCTCATAAAGCAAAATGCTTTTAGCTCATCTCTAAGAGTCTCATAGTGTAAACAGTTACAGCAATGTCCAAAAGCCCAAGTCCAAAGTCTCCTCTGACACTCAATACAAACTCTTGGCTGTGAACCCCTATAAAAATCAAAAGCAAGTTGGACATCTTCAATATACAATTTCACAGAGTAAACATTTCCACTACCAAAAGGAGGAACAAAGGCACTGAAAGAAGGGATAGGCCAAGGCAAGGCTGAAATCCCATGGATGAATGGGCCCCATAATCCCACCCAGCATGTAGAAATCATGGCTTCAATATGTTATTTCCAAAGGGCTGCAGCTATTCTGCCCCTTTGGCCTTGCTGGTTGCAGTGCACATGGCCTCTCTTTTAGCCTGGCTCCTTCCAAAGCCAGCAGCCTTTCTCAGCAGACAGTACACACTACTGGGATTTCTTAATTCTTAGGGTTTCCATTACATTCCAGGTTCACCCTTATAGTTTCATGCATCACCCTCTTAGTAGCGGCCCACAAGGAATCTAATCCTGCTACACTTTGCCTGGCCTCCTAGGTTTTCCTCTGAAATGTCAGTGGAAGTGTCCATTAGCTTTTAACTTTAGAATTCTGCATTCCTGCAGAACAGCACCACTTAAGATGACATTAAGTTCTGCTGCCAGCTTCTGCAATACTTAGTTCCCCCAGAATCATGGCTGCAGGAGTTTTTGAGTGCCTGCACAATTCAGCATGGTAAAACAACTTTCTAGATCCTCTGCGCAAATAGGCATCCCCATGACATCTTCTCAAAGGGATATTTTTTTCCCTAGTATATCCTTGATATGTGTGTGGTCTTGCAAATTCATGAGGTGCTCTCAAGGATCTTTTCTATTGTCTCTGTGCAAAATCCATAGCATCTCCTTAAGGGTTAAAATCTTTTCAACAAGCAAAACTTCCTTGGTCCCAGTTTTACATATACTTTTAAAATCATTTGGTTCTGCTTTCTGCTCCTATTTCTCACAGTAAACCTGGCTAAAAGTTGCCATCAATATCCATGCCACCGACTGAATGCTGTACTGTCTTGAAATTTTCCTCCACCAGATTAATTAGTCCATCACCTTTAAATTCAGCCTCACATAAAATCTCAAGACATGTACTAAGTATAGACATATTCTTGCCAGAATATAACACAAGTGGCCTCCAGTCCAGTACCTAATAGAGCCCTCATTTCCTCTAAAATCTTATGAGCAGAGTTCACATTCCTATTGGCATTGTGATCTTCTGAACTCCAACTGGAATTACCCATGCAAGCTCCATTTACGACAATTTGAGCTTTTCTACTCTGAATTTCCCAACTTTTCAAAATTCCTTCTGCCAACCAACTCTAAAGGCTTATGAAACACACGGTCAGTTTAGTCACAATAACAATCCTACTCATGCTACAAATTTTTGTTTTAGTCAGCTTTGCATAATAGTTACCAAAACATCCAAAAAAGAACAACTTTAGAGGAGGAAAAGTTTATCTGGGATTCATGATTTCAGATGTCTCAGCCCACAGACAGCCAACTCCAACACTCTGGGCCCAAAGTAAGGTAGCACATCATCAGGGAAGGGTGTGATGAAGGGAAGCTGCTGCACTCATGGTAATAAGGAAGCAGAAAGGGAGGTGGGGGGAGGGAAGATAAAGCCTTCCATGGCACATCCCTGGTGACTTACTACTTCTAGCCATGCCCCCCACCTGCCTACAGTTACCATCCAGTCAGTACATTCAAACTAGAGTGGACTGATTAGGTTAAAACTCTCATTTCACCCTTGAATATTCTTGCAATGACTAGAGCTTTGAGGAGATGATACCTCATCTCCAAAACTCTTAACACTACTCTAGAATCTGCCACAAACTAGCTGTATGACTTTGATCTCATTCAACAATGTTACGTCTACTGCCTCTAAGCAGCTGATATCCTTATTAATCATGATGATGTGAAAGTTGAGAGTTATTATTCTTCCCTGGATTAGTAACTTAACCAATATGAACTTCACATTCTAAATTGTAGATAGAGTTGGCTTCTGAGTTACCTCCTTGATCTCAAAGACTCTAAGATTAAAAAAACAAAACAGAGGTTGAATGTCTAATAAAAGAACTGTCTCTATAACATTTATGACACTCTGTTAAGCCCTCCATTTTTTTTCAAAGCAAAAATTCTTACTTTTTCATGTACAGCATTCTTAAATGATAGAAGACAAGCACTGTTCAGCAATAGGCAATATACCAGAGGAAACAGGCATGGGCGAAATTCTTAGCAATTTGGGCATTTGATCATTTGACAGTATCAGATCACAGATTATGGTGTTAATTGGCTAAGATGATTTAAATACTCCTTTTGAAATCTTATTTTTAATATTATCAAATCTCTCATAAACAACTCCACCACTATAGTTTAATATTTCTAGGATATCCTTATACCAAAGGATTTTCAAGGATTGAAGATTTAGTAGAAAAAAGTCATGGAAAATAATGAACAAATAGTTCTATATCTACAAAATCCCTGACAAGCTCAATGAACAATGCTGAAGGTGTCCAACAATATATTTTGGTGGTGAGGTGCCATTTCCTGTGTAAACTATTGAGGTTCAGTACAGTGGCAAAATGAGCAACAACGCAGCAGACAACAGTGCTATAAAAAGATTTAACCAAGGCAATAAGAACCATACCATTTCAATTTTCTCACAGGGAAAGATAAAGAAAAAAAAGATTATTTTTTGGGGGGGATGGGAAGAGGGGGTTACCAAGGAATGAACTCAGGAGAACTCTAACCAGTGAGCAACATCCCCAGTCCTGTTTGGATTTTTTATTTACAGACAGGGTCTCTCTGAGTTGCTTAGCTAACTTTGAACATGTGATCCTCCTGCCTCAGCTTCCTGAGCTGCAGGGATTACAGGCATGCACCACCACACCTGGCAAGATTGTGACTTTTAAGTGAGAAGACAGGTATGCAGATATCAATAATAACAGTTCTAGGTAATATTCAAAATGCTTAACAACTGTACAATATTGTTAAAGATCTTTCAGAATGAATGAATGAAATTCATAAAATCTGTGCATTGGTGCATGGCAGCTGGACATATGCTTCATGAGTTCAATATCTGGTACTAAAAAAAAGAAATATTTACCTAGAGAAGGTAAATTGAGAGATATTTATATATGTTTTCAGATTAACCCAATATCAATATTGACCCATCTACCTAGTATACCACAAAGGCTCAAAAACAGGGGCTAGTATTCTTTCTAGATACTGAAATTTCTAAAGGTAATACACAAAATGGCTAAAAATTTGATAAAAGTCATACTGAAAATTATTTCTCACAATTTCCTAAAACATAAAGCTCCTATTTGCTCATATTTGATTCTTTTATTTAAAGATTACATATTAAAGATCCCAAACAGATATTAATTTTTATGAATGTATTCTCAAAATTTAGTAATTTGAATTGCTAATTACAACCATTGAAAGCTTGAGTATCCAGAAAGAGTTTGCAAAAATGACTCCTGCTAAATTTCAGAGAACCCACCTCTATTGCAGGGGTTGCATCATTGTATTAGAAATTGCTCATTTTATTGAGTGCTTAGTGTGGTCTAAGCTCTTTAGATTGTTATATATCTTGGAATCTTTCACATAACTCTATGAGGTAGGGACTTTTTGAAAATGCAGTTGATTAAATCATATATATTTTGTAGGCCTAGCTGGAGAGGTGTATCATACTAATTTAGAGATTACATGGCTTAGTCTGTTTTGTAGAATAAATAGTGAAAAGCAAACAACCATTACCAAGGCCACAGCAACAGTCAGCATATATTCAGCTCTAAACCCAAACTTCCTACATTTGCATTTCCCATTCCATCTATCATGAATTTGGATACTAAACTTTATAGAGTATCTTGTATATGCCAGACATAGCTAGGTACAGGGGGATCCCATATAATCTCACTATTGCCCTAGATGTATACCACCAACCCCACTTTATAGATCAGAAAACTGAACGAGGATAAGTAACTCACACTAGTCTGAGAGAGCAGGGAGCAGATAAGGGCTCTGATGTTGAAGCCAGTGTTCCCTGGAGTGTACCTTGTGGTCTCTACAGTACAATGTTCAGTTCTGACCAGAAGCCAGCAACATAAGGTGAAACTATGGTCAGTACAGTATATCTAAGAAGAATGGGAAATAAATGGGACATTTACAAAAGAACTGAGAAGAGTTTCAAATGAAAAAATTAGATACCATGTAAAATTTTACACTGTAACAATATTTGCTTTTTGTGTAAATACTTGGTACAGTCATAGAGTGGTTTTATATTAAAATCATAGTAATCTTCAAAAGATAATAAAATTTTTATTTTACATTTTTCTGGAATCCTAGATATTAAAAATATTTTTTTCTGAAAATGGACTTGGCATATTTAAAATTTATAGACATTTGCTTAAGATAGTAATATTTATAATGTTTAGTAATTATTCATATTATGAAGATATAATTAGAAATAAAGGGAAATATTAGAATATAATCAGGGATGTGTAATGAACAAGTCTGCTAAGATTTTATCTTGTTTTATTTTCCTTCAACTGTAATGTCACAGCATATCTGTAGTGTCCCTCTGGGAAAGTAAGAGATGTCTTTCTGAAAGATGGTAGAAAAGAGAAAAACCAAGTAGTTCTTGCCTTTATTCCTTGTATGTTGAATTCTTCCCAAACTAAATGGCTCAGAAGTTTTTGATTATCAGTCAATATGCTTAAACTGAAAATAATTAAATGTTGGAAATGTAAAATAATATAGAAAGTTCATGAGACCCTACTTAAACAACTGTTCAATAAGAATTTGATCATGTGGCTGTATCTGACATATATCAAAATTAGTAGCTTTTCTCTGTATAATCAGAAGTACAAACATTCTTATAAATCTTTTATTTTATTTTATTTTTGGTACCAGGAATTGAACTCAGGGGCACTAGACCACTGAGCCACATGTTCAGCCCTATTTTGTATTTTATTTAGAGACAGGGTCTCACCGAGTTGCTTAGTGTCTCGCCATTACTGAGGTTGGCTTTGAACTCATGATCCTCCTGTCTCAGCCTCCTGTGTCACTGGGATTACAGGCATGCACCACCACACTCGGCCATTCTTATAAATCTTAACTGATGATAATAATGAAGTTATAAAATACTAAGAAAAATATTTAACTGGAAACAACAAAGCCAAAAAAAATCAGTCTTTTTTTTTTTTTAATGGTACCAAGAATTGAATCAGGGCCCTTGTGAATACTGTGCATGTGTTCCACAGAGCCATATCCCCAACCCATAAAATTAATCTTCATAATTAACATAAAACAAGTCTTAAACTTAACATTTTTTAAAAAGCACTAAAAAGTAAGGATATTAAAAAGAAAACTTTTCATTCATGGTTGAATGGCTTGTAAAAGATTCTTCATATCACAGTATTCTAAACTCAGGTTACTTATAACATTGCTTCAGTGATACTGTCATTGGAGAATAACGATGTAGAGCAGCTAATTTTAACTTTCTCAAGACTGAATCCTTGCTGTGAAAATCTTTGAACTTCCTAACCTAACAGACAGAGAGAGGTATGAGGTCTGCATGTTCTATTCCAAGAGTGGCAGTTACAATGTAAGACCTGTCAAGGTGCATAAGATTACTAGCTACAACATTTAGAAATAAATTTGTATCTTTCAGAATTGTAGTCCCAACAGAGCTGTTAATCCCATTACCGAAAGAAAGGTTTAAGGCTACCTCTAAATGGACTGTGTGATCTCAAGTGCATCTCAAATATGTTCTGTAGAGAGGGCATAGCTCATAGTGCCCTCAAATATGTTTTCCTTTTAAAATTTAAAAAATTCTATTCAATGTTATACAAGAGGATCATAAAAGCTCTTCCTGCTTTACATAAAATATGCCATCAAAATAATCTATAATTAATTGTTATCAACTATAACAAACTATAAATGAAAGGGCCATGACTATCTATTCCTCTTCAAGTCCATTATATCAGAAAGATTAAAAACATTTCATACAAAGGGAACATTATCTGTATAAGGCGAACATATCTCATTCTGCACAAATATCTGGCTTAAAGGTTATCCTTATTTATAAGAAAGTATGTGAAATAACAAGCTTTCATACAGAAATAAATACTGGAATCAGCTTTAAATGACTTTTTTTGAGAGAGAGAGAGAGAGAGAGAGAGAGAGAGAGAGAGAGAGAGAGAGAGAGAAATTTTAATATTTGTTTTTCAATTTTTGGTTGGCATATCTTTATTTTAATGTGGTGCTGAGGATCGAACCCAGTGCCCCGCGCATGCCAGGTGAGCGCATTACCGCTTGAGTCACATCCCCAGCCCTTTAAATGACTTTTTAAAACATAAGATTTTGTCATTTTAAATCTCCCAATGACACTAAGCACATTTGTAGAGATTTATTAAAAATAATAATATAACTAACATTTATTGTCTTCTTACCCTTCAGCAGTTTACAAAAACTGTACTCTTATTATCCTCATTTGATAGTTGTGAACAATAAGTCTTTACTGAGTTAAGTGATTTTTCTGAGACTACAAGGCCAGAAAGCTGGTAGATTCTTAAATAAAACCCAGGTTTTACACAGCCCAAGTTAATTTTATAACAATCTCATTTAATAGTCATAAAACTCTTGACTGTAGAAAATAGTATATTTTTTCACATATATTTTCATACATATATATTTGGTTTTTCTCTTTTCTACCATCTTTCAGAAAGACATCTCTCACAGCATACCTGTAGTGCCTCTGAGAGGGACACTACAGGTATGCTGTGACATTACAGTTGTAGGAAAATAAAGCAAGATAAAATCTTAGCAAACTTGTTCATCACACATTCCTGATTATATTCTAATATTTCCCTTTATTTCTACTTATATCTTCATAATATGAATAATTACTAAACATTATGAATATTCATATATACTTATTTCATATATACTTTTATTACTTGTGTCAAAATTGAGGCTCAAAAAGGTTCCAAGACTTGGACAAATTTACGTCATACATATTCCTGGAGTTTGAACTCTGGGCCAGAGTTTCATGACTGCACATTAAATGCTCTTTCCCACATAGTATGATGACATTAAAATCTAGTATTTTATAATCGATCTTATACAGACAGTGAACAAGCAAGTATCTATTAAGATTATATTAGATTCTCTTCTGATTTTATTCTCCTGAACTGGATAATATTTAATTTGTCACTCAGAGTCAGTTTTTAATTTTAAATCTAAAACTAGCATAAAGAAAAGGTAACAATATTGGAGACTCTAAAACCATCCATATCTAGGGAGATCCATTTTCAAAGGTTTCTTCTTAGAAGATCTGAATCAAAATGTTTAATTTTTTAAATGAAACTATCAGACATCTAATTCACACAGGTGAAAAAGACTTAAATGAGATTATCTCTTTTTCTGTTAAGTTACACAAGGGGCTGAAACACTACAGTTCAGAAGTCTACAGGGATACCCTAAAGCGTCAATGCTGGGTTAGTTAGGGTACCTCCCTTTCAGTTATTAAAGGTTTGGGATTTTAGGAACCTGCACAGTATCTGTATCAGAGGTAGTTAATTTCCTATTTCCTGACCATTTCATCAGCTTGCAAGGTTACTGGAAGAATTATTTGGCACCTATATATAAGTTTAGATCTAGTAATAATATGTGAAGTATACAGATTATAACATTAAAAATGTGTATATAGATTGAGTCTAACATGGTCCATTTTCTGTTGCTATAGCATGACACCTAAGCCTGAGCAGTATATAGGGAAAGAGTTTTATCTGGTTTATGGTTTTTGGAGGCTGGAAGTAAAGATTGGGCAGCCACACTGATTTGGCCTCTTAGATCCTCTGCCTGTATCATAACATGGGAGGTGGCATCATGGTAGAAGCAGGTACAAGAGGGTGAGAAGACACACATATTGAAATAGAAAGCCTGAAGGATTCAGGGGTCAGGCTTGCTTTTTTTTTTTTTTTTTATAATAACAACTTGCTTTTCAGGGAACTAACCTGGGTCCCTTGAGAACAACATATATCTCTTCAAAGGGGACTCCTGTGATGACCTAACCACCTTCTACTAGGCCCTAACTTTTAAAGGTCCCAAACCTCAACAGCCAAACTGGAGACCAAGCTGCCAGCACCTAAACATGTGGGGGACATAGCACACCCCCACCATAGAGGAATACTCAGTCTAGAAATTTTACATTTCTCAATTAAGAAAAAAAGAAAAATGGTGAATATATACTATAGATTTATAATAGCATTATATTAACATTAAATTTCCTGATTCTCATAATTGAAATAAATAAAAAACATAGGAGAGGTCATAAATTTTTTAAATGACTTGTTTCTACTCCCTTAAAATCAATTAAAAAAACACTGTCACTTGTATTTAATCTTGCATTGAAGCCTTCTTTTTCTCACTGAGATTGGGGCAGGGAAGAAACAGCAAACATGGAGCAAGAAGCATAAGAACTTCCACAAATAAAACGGTTATAGCAAAACAGAGTAATCTGAGAAACGGGAAATGTAACCAGATGCCAGCTATCACAGTTATACATGGTACCAATTAATTATACTTAGCTTTTTAATCACTATCAGATATGTTATAAGTGTTGAGAAAATATTTAAAGAGAAATCTTGGCAATTCTATGTTTTGTATGAGGAAGTTTTAAGCACAAAATGGCTATCCCTGTGATATTTCAAATGACAACTTCCTTTTGTGCAGAGAATGACTAAGATAAAATAATGTATCTATAAAGTTTTGGCTGAATTCATTATAAAATTCTTCTCCACAGATTTATTAAATGTCATATACATAAATACTACAGATTTAGAAATGTTTGCAGAACTGTCTTGCCCAAGGAAGGAGTTTTTTGTTTCACATACTATGCTCATGAACACCTGACTTTTATTTTATTAAAAGTTGATGAATAGTGTAGAATTTAACTCAACAGCATTTTTCTTGGCATAGCTCTTCTTCCAGATGTAGCATCAACTATGGTCTTGAATTAAGGATCAAGTAGCATCTTTAATGCTGCTTCCCTAAACCATCTGCTTGTTTTGTAGGTTTTAAATAAGACAAATGTCATCTTAAATGTTTCCATTTCTAATGCCCCTAACCATGATAAACCAAAAATATGCTAAGATAATGAAAGCTTAAGTATTTTTCTCATAAACAGAGAAGAAGAACTGGTATCTTTTTGATAGTGAGGGTATATTTGAGATCAGTTAGTCCCTTTCTTTTACTTTATTTCACATCCAGACTCTGTTCTGTAAAGTATACATGAGAATACATGTACTAAAACTGAACTTATTGGGGCTGAGTGTGTTGCTCAGTGGTAAAGCATGTGCTTACCAGCATTAGCAAGGCCCTGGGTTCAGTCCCAGTATTAAAGAAATGAAATTAATAAGTTAACCTATAAGCATGGTTTAGACGGGTTAAGTAAACTTCATTTCTTTAAGAGTTTAGAGCTTGATTCTGGGTCATATTTCGTTTCTTTCTTCATGCCGTCACTTAGAATAAAATGCCATGAAACAAAAAGAATCCATAACTCCAATTCCTAGTTAAGTGTGCTCTCAGATTGTTTTAATTGCTCACCCTGATTGTAGTTTGACATCTGTTCCAGTGTTCCTTCCAGGAATCAAGCTGCAGATGCAGGAAAGCCTGAATCACCCAGTTGTTCAGTCTTTCACATCTAATTATTTGCCACCCAAAGTTCAACATGATGGTCACAATGAATATGAAATATCTTTAGAAAAAAATTCTTAACTTCTGATTTTTAAAAAGTGGGGGCATTATAATACACCAGTAATTTTTACTCATGTTTAAAAATTGTCTTTAATTTTCTTGTAACATTCTTCCTTGAAGTTTAGTAAAGCTTTTAAAGCACTATAACTGTTTCAATTCAATGTTGCCAAATAAAGATTGTCATTTTATTCTCTTTTGTAACAACTTCTGACATTCTTTAAACTCGCTGCTTTGGTGATAAAATTTAAAACATAGAGAACTATTCTTGAATAGCTAAAGCTTTTCCTTATATTTCCTCCTCTCTTTCCTACAATTCCTACACCTCATCATCCCCTCCTCTTCTCCCACCAATGTTTTCTATTTAAAAGAGAAAAGTTTTGAGAATTTTTCCATCTTGGTATTGTGCAATTCTACAAAAATAACCTCTACAAGACCCATTTGGAAAGTTTTAAATATGACAAAAATCAGACTCTGGAAGATTGGCAGAGGGGAATCAGAGGGCTACTTGGCTGGCTAAAGAACCTTACATTTGGATTTCTAATAATATCCTCAAATTACATTACACATCCAACCATTGTATTTTGTGAATATGTTAAAAGGGTTTAGTAAATTAAATGGAAACAGTATAATATGCTGCAGGTTTTGTAACTGGATCTTGGCATTCAGTTATTAAAATCCAAGAGTCTTGAAAAATTGAAGAGGTGTTGAACTTCTCTTTACTAAGGAGAGACTTTTTTGGGGGGTGGGGGGAAAAGGGTACCATGGATTGAACTCAGGGGCAGGTACTCAACCACTGAGCAACATCCCCAGCTATATTTTGTATTTTATTTAGAGACAGAGTCTCACTGAGTTGGGCTGCACAGAGTTAGCAGCTCTCTTGAGAGCCAGAGCTATGATCATGTAGATTCCTGAACCCCAATGTATCCCCCCTTTGCTGACCTGAGCTATTCTAAGATGCCTTTACCTGCTGGGGAATGGGCAGTCAGTAGTAGGTTTCCTGGATCAGACCTTGGTCAGTTCTTGGATTGTGTTTTGTTTACACACACACACACAGTTGTAGATGGACACAACACCTTTGTTTTATCTGTTTTATTTATTTATGTATATGTGGTGCTGAGGATTGAACCCAGTGCCTCACACGTGCTAGGCAAGCACTCCACCACTGAGCTACAACCTCAGCCCCTGGATTGCGTCTTTTGTCCTCCTTAATTTTTTCCAGCACACCTTAATTACTTATATCTATGCTATCATTCTTTTTGTTCTTGCCCTCACTTTTGAGGGTGAATTTTGCCTTTTGGAGTCTGGAATCAAGTAACATTGAGCATAAACTTTAAGAACTTCAGGAACTGAAAGTCCCAAAATGACCAACACTAATCTGCATGGCCCAGAATGAACTCAACTGGCAATAATCTAGATAAGGGAACTCTGTTGATGGCACTGGGATAGTGTAGAATGTGAGAAGTCCTGAAGCAAGCCAGATACTGCTGCTTTCTCTTATTTCATGCATAATACTTCCATCTTCAAGCTAAGCCTTATTCCAGCCTCTTTTAACTATTAACTTCCCTCCAATCTTTCCATCTTGCTGAATGCAAGAAATTTTGATACAATGCATTTTTCATTACATTATCTTCTAAGACTTGTGGCATCTAACACAGTGGATCATAAATTGTCACTTTCTTTCTTTTAAACTGGATATAAAATAATTTATTTCCATCAGTGCCACTCTCCCTTTGCTATCTGCACATGTGGATAAAATAGTGGACCACAGGGGTCAAAGGAGGCAGTGAAGTAATGGTTTAAGATTTTAACCAAAGATAAAAATTTTAAATAGGAAAGGAAACAAAGGAAATTTTTAAAGCACTCTAAAACATACTAATATACCATCACTATAGAAAAAGCATAAAAGAGTAGGTGAACATTAAGTTGGCTAAAGAGAAGACTGGGTACCATGTCAAAGCATAAATAAACAGTGATATAAATCCAATGATTCCATGTAACTAATATTTATTGAATGTTAACTATGTGCTGGGCACTGTCTAGGCCAGTAACCACCAGATTTAAATTCAGCAAAATTTAGAAATACAATAATGAAAAAAATACAACTTAGTAAAAGTTAATAGTCTCATAAATATTAGAATATTATTATTAGAAATAAAAATAGTTAAGGAAAATAAATTAACAGTTTATCCCACACCCCAAAGCAAGGTCTATTACTGAGTTATCTTAGACCGCTATCACTTTTCCATTCTCAACTGCTAATGCAGCTTGTCTCAGATTCTTTAGTTACTATTTGGAGTTTTAGTCAATGGAAATTCTACATTGACTCTGAGGTAATTTTTTTTTTTTTTAAATAGGGAATTAAACTCAGGGGCACTCAACCACTGTGCCACATCTGCAGCCTATTTTGTAATTTGTTTAGAGACAGGATCTCACTGAGTTGCTTACCATCTTTGGTTTTGCTGAGGCTGGCTTTAAACTGGCAATCCTCCTGCCTCAGTCTCCAGAGCCGCTGGGATGATAGGCGTGGGCCACCATGCCTGGCCTGAGGTAAAAATTTTATCTTACTTAAATGTGTTTCTGTGCTATGTGTTTTTACTAAGATAAAATGCAGGGGCTGGGGATATGGCTCAAGTGGTAGCGTGCTCACCTGACATTCGTTGGGCACTGGGTTCGATCCTCAGCACCACATAAAAATAAAAAAAAAATAAAGATGTTGTGACCATCGAAAAATAAATATTAAAAAAAAATTCTCTCTCTTTAAAAAGAAAAGATAAAATACAAATGGGATGAACTGTCATCTTCAACATACAATTTTAGTTTTAACAAATTATACACCTAGGTAACCACAAAAACAGTAAGTAATTTCCTCTTCAATCAATCCCCCACCCTTATAGGCAAACTCTGTTCGTCTTTCTTTCGTTTTTACCTATATTTAACCTTTTATTTGTTTGGTTTGGTCAGTAATGGAGACTGAACTCAGGAAATCTTTACCACTGAGCTGCATCCCAGTCCTTTTAGTTCTTTTTATTTTGAGACAAGGTCTCACTAAGTTGCTTACAGCCTTGCTAATTTGCTGGGGCTGGACTCAAATTTGCAATCCTTCTGCCTCAACTTCCTGAGAGGCTGGAATTACAGGTGTGTTCCACCCTACGTCCCAGGTATATTTAAATTTTTATACACATTTCTTGTGTCTCTTCCACTAGAACCAGAAGCTCCTTAGTATTACAAACCTTTTTCAGAGCTGGTGGGAACATTTATCCCCGCTTTATCCTATTACTCACAAGGGAACAAAGAACCAGAGAAAGTGAAAAGCCTGGGGCGCTCTCAGGGTAGTGGATTTCTACCATGGTTGAAGAGAGACCCACTTTGCCTTATCCCATTGAATACTTAACCTAGCTACATAGAAATCTCTTTTAACTGGGAAAAAGAAATGAAGTTAAACTTCATTTCCACTAAGGAGAACTTGGCCTTGCTTTATCTATCCATTGCATGTTAAACTGGACATGGGAGGAGGGGTCACAGACCAGAATGGGGTGGAGGCGTCTGGGTGGACCAAGCACAATAGAGTCTGTGTGGGGGCAAAGGTGACTGTGCCAGGGTAGGTGCAGATGTGCTGCGTGTTACAAAGTCTGCTTCTCCACCCATTCTCTTCCTAGGGTAATTTTTATTCTCATCTCCTCTTTCCTCTATTTGGCTGACTCTCTTAGCCTGGGGGTATCTTCTCGGTATCCTCTGCTGCCCAGTCCTTTGATGGCATTGGGCATTTGAGTGGTAGTTTGTTAACTATTCACATTCAGGGCAGTCCTAGGAGCTGGGTGTATTTCAATGGCAATGGAGCACAATAATCTGGAGCCAGTCTGCCTGAGTAATCCCAGTCCCTCTACTAGATTACTCGGGTCATATCAGGAAATTTCCTCATTTGTGAAATAAGGCAATGATAATAGTGTTTCTTCATAGGATTTCTGTGAGAGTAAAATGAGAAAGTACTTAGAAAAGTGTCTGCCACACAGTAATTACTCAATAAATTTTGGTTGTTTTTAACCAAATGACATCTTAGTGAAGTTCTCTAGAGACTCATATCATACATGTAGTTATAATAAAATGGGTGTTTGCAAATGTAAACCATATAATAAATGTCAATACAAAATAAAAGTGACACGGAAAGAAGAAACAGGTTGGGAAAGAATACAGCCCAGTTAGGAGAAGTGACATGAACAAACTGTACGTCCAGGTGTTCTCGATCATTCTCAATTTGGGAAGTCTCTTCCTTCCCTGAACTTCCACTTCATTGATAGTAATTATCCCAGTCTTTTATATCAAAATTATTCACATTCTTCCACTTATGAGAATGTATGCTCATTAGGATAAATATTTTCTACCGAAACTAAAAAAAAATAATAATAAAAATAAAGTTAAAACTCTTCTCTCTCCCTTTCCACTTCCAATTCTTACCTTACAAAATGCCAAGGTTGAGCAGAGGTGATTATATATTCAAACAAAATAAGAAGTTAATTCAAAGTTCATCCTTAATGGAGTCTGGTTATAAAGGATAAAATACTTTTATAAGTTCACAATTATTTTTCTCCTTTTCTGTTGGTTCATTTCCCAACATCTTATTTTCCACTCTGTGAAATAATTAACTTTATGAACTGATGTTCAAATTCTTACTCCAATCCCAAAGTAACTCTTGCCCTTTATTGTAAGTTTCCATAAGAACTATGAGAAATGAGTATATTCCATTGTTCTTCAGAATGTTTTTCAATCTCTTTATTCTTTGTCCTAACATTCTCTGTATAGCAGTTTAATTTGTTCAGTTTCTTCCAAAAGTAAGTACTTTACTATTTTTCATCTTGTTAATCATAATTACTTATTCATTTGGACAGGGAAGGGTGAATTCAAACCAGTTTTTCAATACTTAATTATACATAGAATTCATATTATAAGGCATAGTACAAATGTGTTTGTCACAAATCTAGACTATATCAAGTATCATGTTGCAAAATGTTTACAGAACAATCAAATGATTATCTTTTTCTCATTCTTCTTAAAAATATCATTATATCTGTACTTCCAATGTATTAAAGTTATCCTTTTTTTTTACAAAATAATCAACCTACCTTCACTTGTCTGCATCAAAATTGTATGAACATAAAATTCTATCCATTTCTTACCTGATATCTAAATAGAGAAGAACCATTTATCAAAATCTATTTATAGCAGTTATAATTTTTTTAATTAGCATATTCTTGGAAACTATTTTAGTGTAGGGTTTAGGCAAAAGCATACTCGAGTACTGTACTTTAGAACTAGAGCATACACTAACTATTCAAAACATAGGACCCTCACTTGAAAACATCTCTAACAATCTCATTAAAAACAAAATGCCCCATCAGCTCAATTTATTTAGAAACTTTTAATTTGTCAAGATATAATGATTTAATGTTAGGCTCTAAATATTTTAATCATAAAAAGTAAGTTATGGATTTTGTTTGGAAAAACACACTTTAATGAGTATTTCATTAAGTTGCAAACTAACTGTCATGAAAAACCTTATATATTATATGTAATTTTTCACAAATCATTAGGTGGTTTCAGCAAGAGAAATATACTCTATTTAAGCTGGTTCACATAAGAATGAGGAAATTCCACTTCGACCACCCTCTCTAAGCAGACTGAAGGCAGATGGTGCTGATGTGTTCAGCAGAGAAGAGTGTTGATCACAGAGTGTCTGCCAATCAAACACTTGGGAAAGAAATGAGCTCCATCTGTGTTTTAATTACGAGAGCAAAACCATCCAGTGTAACTGCCAGAGCTGCACATTTTCATAGAGTACAAGAGACGTACATGTACTTCCTTTCATAAATGAATGTAGAAATTTCCATATATAGCAGTGGCCAAAGAAAAGAAATATGAGCACTGCCAATTAAGAACAAAATCAGTGATAGTATGAAGGTGCTTTTAAAAAATATTTCTATTTTCCTGCAGTGCTCTGGACCATATTCTTTCTTTAAGGCAATTGTAGTGAATATGAAAGAATTACATAGATAAAAGTGGAGAAGTGATATCTGAAAAAGTTAAATAGTATTGAAATATTTGGTTTATTTAACAGTCCTCTCACTAAAATTCAATAAAGTAGAAAATTTTAATAAATGTATATTACTATATTTTTATAATTATATATTTCATGCATTATATTAATACATTATTATATTCATATAATTTAAATTGTATTTTATTAAAAAAATATCACCACTTCAAAAATTTCTAGCAAGTGACACCCTATCCATTTTCTCCCAGATGATATTGGGTTGTTTCTTTTATTTTCATAAATAAATTTATTCTAGAACACATCTTATTTTCTCACTATGTGAATAGAAGCCATGAAAGCACAGATATGAGCTAAGTTTTGCATCTCTGTGCTAGAGGGTTTCAGCCTCTGTTTATGCCAGGGAAATGCAAGGAAGCAAGACAGGATACAGATGGGATTAAAGGGGAAAAACTTCCCCTCACCTTCCCATTTATTTCTCTTAACTCCATATTTTCTTCTGCCATCTTACTTGCTCCATATAGTTAGTATTGAAGATTACAGGGTAGGTTCAGAAATTCATAATGGTCTCAAAAGATGTTTTGAAGTTTGAAAAGAGATACAAGTATGTATATATTCTGATGATGAAAAGATTTCTAAACCCTAAATGTGTTTCGTAATAAAAGAATTGGTTCATCCAATAAGTATTTATCAATTGCTTATTATATATTCACAGTTGGAATATAAATAGGAATAAAGATGACTACTGCATGAAAAGATCCAGAGCCTAGCAAAGTGACCAAAAATTTTTTAAAAGCCACACATATAGTAAGATATTTAATGACTGCTGCATGATTCATGGCAGAAAGAAGGGGAGAATTAATCTTCAAAGAATTTCAGAGGAATAAGGAAGCTATCTCTCAGACAAATGAGGAAGAGGGAAGGACCAACTAGATTGTGGCAGTGAGCAAACGTGACAGTTCAAAGTTCATGATACTTCTTCATGCCTACTTATTTCTTGGGAATGCTGATCTCCAGAGTTAAATACTACCAAGAGATTACTGGGATAAGGCCTAAAAGGGGAATGTTACATTTAGCCACTTGACAGTAATGAGTGATTTTTTACAGAACAGTTTTAGATTTAAAGAAAGTTTCAAGGGAATGAAAAGAGAAGTGGGTAGCATTTTGGCAATGAGAGAAAAGAGGGAAGAAAGGTTGAGGGTCAAGTAGGAAACAGGGTAGAAGAAGGTACAAGACTTCAGCAAGTTGAAATGTGACACAAATGGCAGCTCTCAGTGATGCCATATAGAAGATGCTTTCTTAAATTAGTTGAAAAATTCTGTTTCTTCATAATTATTTATTGAATTACTTTAATTAATTAAATATTTCTTTTTAAATAATGAATAATCAAAAAGCTTATAAAATCATATGGAAATGCTTATAATTTGCTAAAATAATCTGTTTATTCCAAGTTATTCACCACTTTCCACCTTTAATGCTTCTAATCTTCTCATTTTTATTTCTCATTTATATGTCCAGAATGAACAGTGACAACACAGTTGCTATATGCTTTCTTTTCACAGAACTTGTAAAAACTTCATCTTGCTTTAAGTCAGTTTTCAGATGTACTATGGAATTTATATATGAATTGATTATCAGATACCCATAATTATGGATAATGCAGAATTGAGTGTATTATGTTCTAAATACATATTGGTCAAAGATAACCACTATAACCATAAAATTTTATAATTATCAGAAACTTGGTTCCCAGTTAAATATCCTTTCATCAACTTACCAAAGGGACCAGATGACCAATAAGTTTTTTCAATGATTATTAGTTTCTCTTCTCTTTTTAAAATTTTTGACTAGAAGCCACATCACTCAATGTCTTTTTCGCACTCCAACCAACCAACCAGGATTTTTTTAAAGAAAATGTGTTTCCCACATAGTAGGCTATTTATTAGACCAAATTACTAATTTTGGAGTAGAACATAATTAATTATATGCTTTCTTACACGGCTACAATGAAGGTCTTTTTCTCCTTACACAAATATACATGACTCAAGCGGTTTATAATTGTAACTAACAGTTAAAGTAAATAACATGATGAGGCAGTCATAATCCACTACAGCAAAGAATAAACATTTCAGAAAATGAAAGATTCTTTACCTTGAGAAAGACAGGGGATTTAAAATTAAAACTGTAGGACAAAAAAAGAATCCTGGTGAGTGACAGGTGAGGGAAAGTAAATTCTTTGACATTCATAACCTTTGAAACAAACAAACAAAAAACTTGGTCTTACAAAAAAAGTGTGAACTATTTTATATTTCACCAAAAGCAATCAGGAAATATCACAGTGGAATTTATTATCTGCTATACAGATACTCTACCCTACAAGATGTCCAGACCAAGTACTTCAGTCCTCTCTAGTCCTTTCTTCCCAGTGTGTTCACACTCAAATCTGTGGGAAATCCTCTCCACTCTATCTTCAAAGCACATTCTGAATCTGACCACTCTTCCCCACTGCTCCCCTGTCCCCTGTCACTTCTCATCAAGATGAGCTCAGTTCCTTCCAGCTGATGCCTCCACTTTCATTCTTGGCCCCAAGTTTTGTCTGGAAGCACAGGCAAAGCAAGCCTTGAGAAAGGTATGTCAGGCCATGTTGCTTCTGTGTTCAAAGCCTCCAGTGTCTTGTTCTCTGACAGGGACCTTTAGGGCCCTGTAGGATCTGATTCCCTTGCCTGTCTGCCCTCATCTTCTGCTAAGCCCACATAGTTCACCAGCTCTATACACATGACCTCATTGCTATCCAAATACTACATTCCTTTGACATAACTGCAAAGATGAAAAGAAAATCTCAAATATTGAAAGTAGATAACTACTAGCAAGATATCTTTAATGACACAAAAGGCTTGGATTGTAAACCATATCAGTAAGGAGATTATTATAATAAAACATAAACTGACCAGAAAAATAAATTCTTCCTACTCTCAACATTTTACTAAGTTTGGGCAAATTTAAAATTATTGTTTCTGTACAACTACTCTTTAAATGACAGTTCAACGTACCTGGAGAACCATCACAAAGCTAACATGGAGATGATTCTAAATAACTAACAACATACTGCTGAGTGTTGACTCAGGGCACATGAATGCCTTCTTTAAGTTTCATTAAGAAACCACAGTTATTTCTAAGTAGAATGAATGTAAGGGCTTCCTTTCCAAACGTTCACATCCAAGATTGGGAAAAGGTGGCCAGAAGATGGGCAGGAGAGTGAACTAGCTGCATTGATGTCAGAAAATGTAAGGTTTTGAGGGTTTTTCCAGCTAGTTGAAAAGGATAAACTGCAATTTCATGCAGTAAGTTCCGTGTGTAAATATAGTAATCCATTTCACTCCATAACATGCCTGATAGAACACTCAAAAACACTGTGCTGCTGCTGCTGCTGCCCCTCCTCCAGCTACCATAAGAGGACTCCAATCTCCCAACACAATCTCAGAGCTGTGTAAGGTTCCTTCCTCCTGTTAAAAATTCTATCTTTAGTGTCTTCTCTCCGTAACCAACCATGTTCCTTCCATTTGCCAACTCTCTCCTTTAATTTCTCCTACCTTCTATCCATCAGAAGGCAAGACTGATAACTGTACAAGCAGAAACCTGCAGCAGGGGAAAAAGGGGCAGCAGCCTCAGTGTGGAATGTGAGGCAGTACACTCAGTGCGTGCTCAATAAACAGGAGTTGGCTGCTTAAAATAAATGTTACAAGGAGCTGTTGCTTAAAATAAATGTTATGAGGAGCCTGAAGGAAGATGGGGGGAAAAAAGAGTAAAAAGAAGGACTAGGATTGGAATAGCTCATTCTAAAGCAACTGTATTTGAGTGGACATGTGCTGTGCCTAAAGGTGTTTATGAAAAAGAATGAAAAACATTCTATGATGAAAAGAACGCTAGGAAAAACCCAAATTTTACAGTCAGGTAAATGGAACTGCAAGAGGTAAGGGGACACAAGGTTAACAGAATAGATCTGTCATCAGGTAAATAATCAATTCATTCTGAATTCTAAGAAAAGCATACTCTTTGAATGCAAATCAAATACATTTATTATCTCTCAGTTGAAATTTACCACTTGGAAAGAATTAACATGAAAATAAAACAATAATTGTTATTAAGTGATAAGAAAGTTATTCTCCACCTAGCCATGCTCTCAGCTGAAATTCCTTGTAGTCAGAGGTCATGTTGTCCTTTGATTAATTCTATATTGTGCACAGTGCACCATTACGCAAGGGAGGGCATTCAATAGTAATTACTAAGATTGCATTTTGATTGAAGAGGACAGAACTGACCTTTCCAATAAGAAAATAATGCCACCTGACTCTTGTTATATGCTAATATTACAATTGGTAGATCATATTCCTCTGTCACTTTCTCTACTGAGACTCTTGAGACAATTTTTGAGTTTAAACTCTGGCATAAATTTGTGATTGGAAAGTTTAGAATTTATAAAATTTTTTAGTTGGTAAGCTCAGTCCCTGACTTATGAATATTGAAAGCTGGACTCATAGTCTCCAATTGCCTCCCCTCTTCTGTACTGTTAGTATAAAGAATAAGCTCTTAGGAGTGACTCTATTTTCTAGCATGGCTGTGGCTACATCCAGGAACCAACCTCCAGTCTCCACCAAAGGCTCCTTACTTTTTGTAAAGTCGCCTTGTACTTGAACAGACAGCAGGCATGGGCCCAGTCCTCCCTAAGCTTCCCACCTGGCTGGTCCACATGCACTGGTCACAGCATGCCCCTGAAGAAGGCTGCAAGCACTTGTTCCTAGCCTTTGCAAACAATGTTTTGCAACTCAACTCTCTCCTTTGCCCTAGGCCACAAGATTTTGCTTACAGAAAGTGTAGCCTTTATTTCCATTAATCCTCAGTCCATAAAACTATTTTAGAGGAATTAATAATAAAAATTGCTCCAGCTATAGAATCTCACTTCCATAGCATAAATTGGCAGGAATAGGGGAAATAATAATTTATTTCAAATTATTGAAAACAATTTCAATAATTTCTTTTCTCCCTGTAAGTTTCCTTTTGTTTTACAGATGGAAGTAAGATTAAAACAGCAATACATTTTTTTAAAAAACATAATCAAATATAAGATCAGGGAGCAAATGCATAGGGCTTGTGATGATTCTCAGATTTGCAAAGACTTTGGGGCAGTCAAGACTTAAGAAAACTTGCTAGTGCCATTACTTCCTTCATACTTGACTTTACTGCAATTACTGGGGAAAATTCCCCCTAGAAACAAAACTCTGAAATAGTTTTCAAAATGGGGAGAAATCATAACAGTTTTTGAAGTTTTTGATTTTGAAGTTTCTTTCCATCTTATCTACCACCCACTGACCAAATAAGATTCAAAAACCTCAAAACTCTCATTTCCATTAGTTCCTTTATCTCTGATTTCTCTCAAAGATAAACTTTTAAGATAATTTTTAACAAAGTAAAAAGGATTAGTACAGCAACTGAGCCAGTTCAAAATGATTTAAAGATTAAACAGTCTCTTCTATCTCAGAGAAGGCAGCTGCTCTGTGAAGTGTTTTTTTTTTTTTAAGAGAAATAGATTTAATCTCTATTCACTCTAATTTACTGGAACTGGAGAAAATAGGTATTATATTGAATATTTTGTATATTTCTAAAAATATGAGCACATGTTAAAGATTTTTTTATGTTAGCACTTGAAAGGGTACATACTATTGATAAAAGAAACTCAACATTGAAATGAGCTTAATATGTGCTGAAAGTAAAACACTCAACTAATTGTGTGTTTTTATTTACAGTGTTATAGATAAATAACTTTTGTTATTTATTAAATTATATAATTTGCTGATCTGATTTTTCTAATTGCTTTGTCACTTAAAATCTTTCCTTTAATAATGATATTTCAACTGACAAACACAATCCTGATGGTATAAAACCAGATTTTGCATTTACATATAGTTTGAAGTTCCCTGCACTACTATGGTACCAAAAAGGGTCAAAGTCAAAATAAGAACTTCTTGCAAAGTAATTTTCACAAACCCTCCTTTGTATTCTAAGCAAAGGTGATAAGATACCACTTAGTCTTTCCCTAGAAAGTGATTTTCCAAAAAAAGAAGAATGCAAGCAGGAAAACCATTTTCTTTTCATCTCCTTTTCTTCAAAGAACCAGAGCAAAATGTAATTTTAGGCATTTCTGTCTAAAACTCACCTTTACAGTGGTTTCTCTTCTACAGTTTTTTTTTCTAGTGCTTCACAAAGGTTAAAAATCTACTACTACCTATAAATTACCGTATATTTAGTATAGATGGACCCAGATGTGATGAATCAGTTCAAAGTGATAATAAACCCAGGATATAAACAATAAAAGAAAATTTTGCAGCTGTTGACCTTAACTCTAGAGTTATTGATTATGGTAATACATTGTGCCTTTCCTAGGAAACCATGTAGTGGCACACCTGCCAGATTCATGTTCTAGGTCTTGTGACTCATATGGATTCATGCCAGATCAATGAACAACAGTCTTATTCAAAACTTAGGGTTACTTGTTCTCATGTTTGGGTCTCTAGAGGCCCAGCCATTACTCTTCAGTTTCTAAAGAAACCAAGGCTCACTCACACAGGAGTTAACTAATAGAATTTTTGTAGTCTCAAATCAGCTTTGTGTAATTAACTTCATCTGATGTAAGCTTCTCAATAAAAATATTAAATGAAGAATAGTGTCACTTTATGAAGCTGGTCTCTGTACCACAGAGTTTTGAACATTTGAGTTGGTGAAACATATCTAATTTGATTTTCCCTCATTAATTATCTTGAGGCATTTTAATATCCTTGGGGATGATAGCATCCAGTGAATTAGGTTAAAATTTCATTCTCTGTTGGCAATCATTGCTTAATTCGTGGCTTTCAGTAAAAATATCAGATTTGTGAATTTAAGGTTGATAAAATTGACTAGGCATTCCGTATTCCTTCTGCAGCAGACAGAATACTCCCCCTACAAAAATGTCCATATCATAATTGCCTGAGAAGCTTTTCTGGCTGCAGAGAAAGAGAACTGGCAGCAGAAGGAATTTGGTCTCCACTTGCCATCTGTGAAGTTGGAGGAAGAAGGCCATGAGCCCAGGAATGTAGGCAGACCCTAGAAGCTGGAAAAAGACAGGGAAATGGATTCTCTCCCAAGCCTCTTGAAAGGAAATGCAATCCTATTGACTCTTTGATGTTTTTAGTCCACTGAGATGCATCACACTCCTAACCAACAAAACTCTAGGGTAGTGAATTTGTATTCTTTAAGTGACCACTTCTGTGGTAATTTGTTACAGCCAACAACAGGAAACTAAGAGACCTCCCTAGTTATTACACTATATCAATTACTCCTTTTGTGGAAGAAAATAAGTTTAAAATTTGATTAGGAAAAAGTGCCCAGCTCCAACTAGGAATGTAGTATCATAAAAAATGGAAAGTGGCCTAAAAAGTGTATGTGCCCAGGTTCCAGCCTTTGAACACAGACCACTGGGTAATGCACTGAACCAATCCCTCATAACTCAAGTATCTTTCCTATCACTGGACAAAAACTTATTTTCATGTCTGTGTTCTCCTTGAGGCTTCCTCTAATTCTTTTGGATACCGGTTCCATTTAACCTGTTGTGTGCCTGGTGAGGGCCAAGGTAATCTCTTTTCTGCTATATTTCATTTGTTTCATGCAGGTGAGGTATAGAGACATGGCATTTCCATATTTCAGCAGGAACACGTTTAAGTATTAAAATATAATATATTCTTACCATTGCATAAAAATAAAATGAAAACTTCCCAAAACCAATTTTTAAATCACTCTCCCCGAACTCTTTGGAACCACTTCCTGACTAAAGCATAAAGGAAATTATAATCTTTGACATACATTCCATATAAAGTGCTACTTGTATTGGTCAAGGCAGCAGAAGGAGATTTTCATAGGTTGAATTATACCATCCACAACATTAATACAATAAGCTCAAAAAGCTGCTGTAATTTATCCTAGAACATGTTAGTCTAGTTTTCAACACAAGTATTATGAAACTGTTTCAACGAAAGAGTTTTTAAAAGTATGTTGACATTTCAGAGTGATTCAATTTCTTTAATATTTAATCAACTAAATTTGGTAGTATCATAATTCCTTTTTACGTTTTTAGAAAACTTTTCTGACACCAACAAACTAACAAATTTTCAAACACACTCAAGATTAAATATCCAAAATAATGAAGAAATTAAGTCAAGCCAGTTTAAGCATATTTTGAGGACAGAAATTCAAACAAGTATTTATGACATTTAAAGTAAGTCATATCCTTAATTTACTAGTAGTAATTTTAAAGTTAAACATTGTTTTCCACTCTCTCATAACTGTATATCTGATTCTTTATAGAAAGAAAAATATAGAGTACCATCAGTCTATTGACATAATCTCATGCAGAAACACAGCAAACTTAGAGAGCAGGGTATATCCCAGAAGACTCCAAAAATACAAATGGACAGTCCAAACCACTTACCTACCTCTCAACAAAGCCATCTGCCTATCTTCCACACAGAATAATGTTTCTTCTATATAAAAAGCTGGGAACAGGCCCCACCCCATCCACTCTTTCTTATTTCTCTTTCAAAACTATGAGTTGGAAACTGATTTTACCTACTATAACTTCCTAAACCTCATATTATATTCTTCACAGAATATACTGAAATATTCCATTTGGAAACAAGGGACAGAAATATGGACAGAACTCTCAGAATGAAAATTGAGAAAACCAGTTGACAGAGAACTTGGTTTGGTGTGCCTCATCATTTATTGCTTATCAATGAGACATACAATAGGAGAAAAAATTAAATATATAATTAACTTCTCAAGGAAAATATCTACTCATAGTTCTTCTATCTGAATATTCTTTTCATAAAGTATTCTTTTCATAAAGCTGAACACAGCCAGCCTTAAGGGTGGACATGTATTGAAGAAAAACTTTCATGAAGCACACATTTCATTCATCACAATAATAGAAGCTGTGAGAAGGCAATAAAAGTGTAAGTATGAAATGATGGCTATCAATATACTTTGAATTTCATAAAATCTTTCCATAACTAAATCTTTATCCTACAATATAAGTTTTAATCTCTGTAATATGCTGGTACTTATAATAATATCTTCCCATATTTACATTAATATTGTTTAATCTGGATAAAGTATATAAAATATAAATTAAAATGTATAATTCACACACTTAAAAAATAGCCTTGGTTGCCCTGTGACACCTGTCAAAATATTTTAGGATATTTACATTTCAAATAGTTCAGAATTAAAAGCCCTACCATGTGTGCTACTGCTACTTACCAGGGAGAGTAGCAGGCATTACATTGTGTGTTCAGTTATTTTTATAAGCTTACTCCACGTGTGCATGCATACATGCACACATACACACATACTTTAAGTACAAATTGAAATGGTTCTAGCTAACTGTCTGAAATTCTCCCATACACTAGGATTTCAGTTAGTAGTATATCTTAGAAAGCAAGAAACCTGAAACAGAATAATCAAGGCATTAGTAATTCTTGCAATTCTATGCAAAACAAGGCACTTACCTTCCATTGCTAGGGATGTCTGAAATCACACTGGAAAGCAAGCAACGGGAAAGGGGCTTTATTGCCGGGTGAATCATCCCCACGTAGATGCTCTGAACAACCCCTGTATGCATACTGACATCATCAGGAGAGACTTGGAGGCAGAGGATACTATGGTAACCGAGCAATGTGCTGGGAGACAGAAGCCTTTAATTGCTTTAACAACTTCCTGGGGCTCAAGCTACCAGAGTTGGATTTGCTAAGTAGGAAATGAAGGCTGTCACAGAGGCAGCAAGTGTGACACAGAGCAAGAGGACTCAATGAATTCTGAAATTATTAATTTCAGTGTGACTTTTTAATGACAAATATCATTACATTCGTCTCACATCTGAGGCTGTGACAAAGGCACAGGTCAATAAATAAAGCTCCCAGGTAGCAACACTCTAAGTATTCATAGATGGCTTTCTCAGTTAAGAAGCATTAATATTATTGCATCACAAATACCCCTTTCCTTGAGGGTGAATATTTGATTCCCTTTGAAAGGAAACCCCACTTCAGTGCCTCTGCCTTCCGAAGTCAGTGTACTGATAACAATGAAAACTGATTCTATTTACTACTCCAGGAGGTGGCAGCTGCCCGATCCATTTATCTCGGAGCTCCAGTAAATACTTGCCAATACATCACTTATCCAGAAAACACCTCCAGTGAAATGGCTAATTATGACACCCAGATAAAACCGGGATAAGATCCACAGACTTGCTGTCACAGTTTTCTTGATAAAAGTCTCTTCTGTCATGGGCAGAATTGCTTCTACTTCTGAAGCCCCCCTAAAGTACACATAATTTAAATCATTCCTTTGGATTCTTTTGTCCTTCCCTGCATCTGTCACCCACATTCAGAAGAATACAAACCTCTTGAAAATACCAGGCTTAAATTACTTACTTAAATTAGCTATGCTTCAACATCAAACTGAGTCTACAACGATATACTACGCTTATTTGATCAGATGCAACACATTAATAAGTATATAATCCATCACCTGTATTAAGAAAACTATTGTTTTCTTCTCCACGAATGCCAGATTGACATGTTTTTAAACAATATCATGGTCTAATTTTTATTGTAAATACTGTAATTGTAAAGGAAGCAAGTAACTTGGCAGATCTTCCTTAAGATATTTGTAACACAATAAAAAATGAAGGCTGTCATTCTGTACTACATACTTAGATCTCAGTTATTTCAAAGAAACTATTATTATCTCTATTTCAATTTAGATGAAGCTAAGCCTGTCTTTTAATATTTCCCCTGTGAGTAAATAGTGTACAAGTGTCTAACAATAATACTGCTTCAAAAACAGTAAAATGGAATACAACAGAACACATTTACAATTTGGAAAAAACATAAAGAATTTTAACCTAGTTGACAAGTTGGACCTTTCACTCCTATAAAGAAGAAGAATTCTGAGAGGAAAACAGTAAAATCAGCCCTCACAAAAAATAATGTAATTCAATCTTATGTATGGGGAAAAAACTAAATGGAATTACTCCTATACTTTCATTTGTTCATCCTGCTATCCTGAGTTTCAGAAAAAAAATTCACCAAGTTTACCATGATATGTGTGAATACACACACACACACACACACACACACACAGGTACTTTCTGTGCATGGTAAGATATATATGGTATGAATTCCTTTAAAATAAATACACTTGTTTATCTAAATATGCACTAAAAATATCTAGAATATTCACTCAGCTGCTAGAAGTGGTTCTTCTGGTGATTTTAACTGCAGACTAGGTTTGAAGGAGAGTCTTCCAATTTTTTAAATCATGAATATGAATTACTATTGTAATTCAAGAAATGGAAATTAATCTAAATATATTCTGAACTTGTAATCAGGTTACCTACTCTCAGGAAGGACCAATGACAGGTGGTGGACCAGGTCCTACCATTTTAAGGTGGTTTCAAAGAACTCTTAAGAGGACATGATCCATCTGTCTAAACAGAGAGTTAGGATTGGGAAAGTAAATAAAGGTTTTCTAGCAATACACACAAAAGGGAGCAGGTGCAATGATTTTCCAGAGATGAGACAGTCATGAAGGAATGGTCCAACAATAAAGCTAGTTTGTTAAATTTTTTTTAAGTATACTTTTAAAAAGAACACACCCCAAAATAAGACCAAACCAAGAGAGAGAGAGATGATACTACAAAAGACTGGAGGAAAAATGGAAGACCATCAGCATAAACAGAAATTTCCCCAGCTTCCATTCTCTCATTCATTTTTATTCTCCTCTTAATCTACAAAAATGGTTCAAAGTGACATATTCTAGTCCATATTCTATCTGCTCATGCTACACCATTAAATTTTTTGATCAGTGCAATTTCACTGTCTTTTTGGAGAATATCATAAACTTGTGTACTGCAATCATTGAACAAAAACTACTACCTCCTTTGTGTTGATTCTCAAGGATAACAACAGAGAGGCCTTATGCATTACACACCCACATTAGGCCACCCACAGCAGCACAAGGTCCAGAGGTTAGACACACAGAGCAAGGAGAAGGGAAGAAATTCACCCAGGAACACAATCAGCTTCACTGAACTATGGCATGCTCCTGGTAAATAACTGTACACATTTTATCTCTACTGAACCTCAGAAAATTTACTTCTTTTTTGTTGGTTCTTTTTAGTTATACATAGGATTCATTTTGACATAATTTTAAAAGCATGGAATATAACTTATTCTAATTCAGTCCCCAGAACTTCCCCTTCTCCTTCTCTCCTCCCTTCCCTGTTCCTTTCCCTCTACTCTACTGATCTTTCTGTTATTTGCGTATAGTTAGAAAATTCACTTATTTTTTTCCAGAAGGTCCTGAGGCTCTGCAGACATCAAAACAAGACTATAATTTCTCAAACTGAAAGAAAACAAAAATTAGAAGGTGAAATACCCTTTCACAAAAAAGTAAAAACAGTATATTTTTCCAAAGAAATCACCTCATCAACCGCCAAGCTATGATAGATTACCTCTAACTCCCAGGCAACCACTTTAGCCTTTATGTTGAAGTTTGGGGATAAAAAGGCCCTGAGCCTAACTTGTTCTTAAACTAAACTGAATTCATGTTGGCAAGTGCCAATTCAGAGGCAAATGGGGATCAAAGTTTCACTTCTGAGGGAAGATTTGGCTGGAATTTCTAGATCTTTGACTAGTCAGCCAGTGGCCAGTCTGCTCCTTGCCCAAATCACCTTTCTAAGGACAACACAAAACACTCTTAATCCTAAACTATCTTTGCTTCACAATTCATATTGAATTTCCTTCTAGCCCAAAGGAGCAATATTCTTGGCTGCTCTGCTCTTGACAGAATGTTTTCCTAATTCTGGGTAAGCATATTATAAGGATTGAAAATAACAGTGGTATTTGAGACTATATTTTTAGCATTTGGGTTTCAATTTTTTAATTAAAACAAATTCATATTAATTTGCTGAAGTATCACAAAAATTTCAGTGACAAAAAGGTTGTTAATCTCCACCATATTTAGACCTAGTCAGTGTCCAAATTTCTCTGCTCTGTCTCCTCTTTGTTCTCTCCCTAATGTCTTCTCTGTCAGGCAACTCATAATGTCTGTTCTCCTAACTGGTCTCCATGGCTTCAGAATGCCTCACCCTTTAAATTGTTCTATGCATCCACTGTGTCCTAGATAAGTCTTCATAAAACATTGCTTTATCCAGGTTACCACCAAAATTTAAAAAATGCCAAAAGACTCCCTTTATGGGCAACTGTATCAACTGCAGATTTCACATTTTTAACATAAGCCTTGTCCTTGCCAGATTCACCACCCCCATCCATCACTTTGAGCTACAATTAGAGAATCTAATGCACTAATATGTCCCTGGACTTTTCCTCCTGAAGACTTTTCTCTGTTTCCTGACCCTGGTACTCCACATCTACTTTTCCATTGACCCCATGTAACCCCCACATTTCTCTTGTCTCTTGTCCCTGCCAATCCAAATCCTAGGAGTTCTCAAGACCCATCTCATCTCTTCCATAGAAAACTGCTTCCTCAGAACTTCCATTGATTTCTACCTCACTTCATTTCACTTAAAACATTCATGGGGCTATGGATATAATAAGTGGTAGAGTGTGTGTTTAGCATGTGTGAGGCTCTAGGTTCAATCCCTGGCATACACACAAAAAAAGTTATATTGCTTATTTATTATCATTTTTCTACTTTCTTCCATCTGCTTAAAGGTAGAGAAAGTCTATGTTCACTTCTTATTCTCTATACAGCACCATGCCTTCCATTTGGCATTCAATGGAAGAACACTTATTCAATATTTTTCATTTCCCACATACTAAGATTAAATTCTTTCACTTAAAACTTCTGAATAATCCAGTGTGGTACGATGAGGGAGAAGTCAGAATTTCACTCCCAGAAATGAAAATAAAAATATAGGCTTGAAACGATGCCATGATTTTTCTTGTGCCCCAAAACTTCTAAGTACCTGATTCTCAACATGTTCTTTACCTGATGTCGCCTGCTTGTAATATCTGCCTCTTCTGCAACCAAACCGAACAGAGGACTTGACATATGGGTACTTTACTCAGTCTTTGCCCTAGATTGAAGTTACTCAAGGTTTTTTCCTCCAGGGGTCTTAATTTTGCTTTCATTTAAAGACCCAGAACTGCAACCCTTATACTACCTTTAAATTCACCCAAGAGTCAGTTAAGCTAAATAATTTCCCAAAACTAAAAACAGAATAGAAAGACTTCAATATTTTGAATCTAAGAGTCAAAGTAATTATAGATGATGGCTTACTTTAATACCAAAAACTTATTTCGACATTTCATGATTCTAATTTTGATTATAAGTCCCAGAGGAAGTAGTACTGGATTAAATTCTAATATACTTTTTCTAAAGAAGCAAGTTTAAGATAAATTCTCATTTGAGTCTCTCAATTAGTGGAATTTAAAATACCTTTTCCCTAGGACACAAATAAGAAACTTTGAGGGAAATGTAGAGCATTTATGTGGATATAGGCAGAGACACTATTTTCTGTGAAATAAAAAGAAGCCTAAAGGGTTAAGGATGATGCCTGTAGCCTAAGAAGACCCACAGGGCTCAAAGGGTCTGACAGCAGGATGTGGGTTGTGCAGTTTCTGAATGAAGCCCTTTTGTGCAAGGGTCTTGCAAAAGGAGTTCAGGCAAGACTGTGTACATTTGGATTTAAATTAATCAGCCAGTCAGTTTCACAATGCTGAGATTCCTTCTGCTTAAGGTTTACTGGCAGTTCCCAATTGATGTCAATAGTTTCTAAAAGGTCAAATGCAGCAACATACACCAAATGTCCCTCTTGGAGTTAAAAAGTACCAATAAACTATCCCCTCTGTAATCTGCTAGGCTATGCAGTGGATTATCCTATTTTAATCAACTGCCCCGGTTTTGTCTTTTTCTTGTTGTGTTGTTGTTCTTTTTCAAAACAGCTCCACGTAATTTGTATATATCAATAGTATAAACTACAAGAAAGCATGTTTTATTCTATATCTGGTTAAAACAGTATAAATGTCTCAGCTTCAGCACCATTTGGAGGAAAGACTAGAGGGGTGGAACATTCCAGTCAATAGGGGCCAAATACAAAACAAGCAAGTCAAAATCAAAGCCATATCTGTGTTATTAACACAAACCCCCCCTCCCAAAGAAAGCTATAGCTATAACCATTGTCATGTAAACAATGAGCAGAAAAACAGTAAGTATATGAAAAGGTAGAACCCGGGTCAGGTGGAAAATTTCATCTGGGTTCAAAACTAGATTCTAGCCCCCTTGGGGGATTCTTTAAAATCCAGTGATTCACTGTTTTGCTCAAGCAGTAAGGGATTGAATGCGTTCTTGTAAAATATTAATCATGCATATCCTGGGCACTGAGTCTAAAAGGAAAATAAGATAAGTTAGGGATACCAGAGTATAAAGTGATCAGGACCAGTCCGGCAAGGCTGTAGAAACAGTAACTGCCAGCCAGGGACTCAAAGGAAGTTCCACCAACTCAACACAGCCCCTCCTTCCCATTAACATCCCTGACCTTCTGAGAAGGGAGGCATTGGTGCCTAGCTTTTCAGAGAGGAGTCTAAATCCCAGCTCTCCCACCTACTGATCTCTGTGATCCTAGGCAAGCTACTTAACCTCCCTGGGCCTCACTTCTGTTACTACAAAATTAAGAACAATCATACCTCCAAAGGTTGCTGAGAGCATGTCTGTGATTCAAGCACTTGTTCAGTTACTGGCATGGTGTTGAACAAGCCACGCAAGCCCACTGCTCTAAGAAAGCCTGCATTTCAGTGCAGAAGATAAAACAACAAGCAATTAAAAAAATAAATAACAATTTTATGTAAGTAGAAAAGCACTCAGAAGAACCATACCACAGGAGATAAGATAAGCACTGACTAGGGGAATGATGATTGACATACAGTTGTCAGAGAAAAACCTTCAGTATCAGGAGAAACGACATTTGAATAAGAAGAAACAAGAAGCATAAAAGGACAGAGCCTTCCAGGCATAGAAATTAGCAAGAACAATGGTTCCAAGACACAAATGAGCTTAGAATGCTCAAGGAATGTGAAGAAACCCAGCATGGTTGCAGTATTTTGAGTGGTGAACACAGGAGATGTAGAAACACATTAGACAAAAGAAGGAACTAAGTAAAACAGGAATGCATGAATGGAGCTTTAGGTTAAGGCTAAGACTGGAAAGATCAATTTGGGAGCCATCACCTTAATACAAATCTCTGTAAAGCACCCAGCACACTGCCTAAAATATAGATAAGCAACCTTTCTCTTCCTACCTTTTCAAGTAACTGAGTTAATATTTGCATTAGGGAGGCTATCAGCAAAATTAAAAGAAAAAAATGATGGGTAGGGTTGGATTCTCTCAAGGAGAGCAAATGAGTCTCATGTTCAGTGCCAACATCTGTGAAACTGCAGGGACTTCTTGGTATTTTGTGTTAAGAAGGATTCTGTGCTCCATTATATGCAAAATACACAAACAGTAAAGATTTCCAAGGCTTTAGAACTTGCAGTTTTGTTTGTGTTTAATAATAGTTAATAAATCTAAAACTCAGAGAGAACAATTTATATGCCTAAAGAGACCAGCCTTAAAAATCTGAGTGTATCTAACCCTGGAGGTCATGTTCCCACCCACTGTGATATGAACATGGAAATGTGCAAAAATAAGCTCCTTCTTTGTATTCCCCTAAATATATCTCAAGCTCTTTCCAACAGAGTCTAGTATAACTGGCTTAGGTGTGGAGTGTCTTAAAGAATCATTACTCTAGTTCTGGCACATTCTGTGGTTTCTAAATTCATATATTACATTCTGAAGCAAACATGCAGGCACAATTTTTTTCTGCATTGACGTTAGTGAAAAACATCCTATTTGTTAAAATGCCAAATCCTGTTTGATTTAGTGATTAAGTAATCTTATAAGCAAGCTGACTTAATTTTAGTAATTGTCAGAATTCCAAGTAATTTTAGCAATAGTTGCATCACCAACCCTATTCCTCAGTTGACAGCTTCTTATCTAGCTGTATTTAAACACACACACACACACATACACACACACATTCTCACACTATTACTGCCATTGTTATTGCTACTTCATCTACACAACAGTGATTTCATACTTTAACTAATGAATAGGAATCCTCAGGAATTTGGTCCTAAAGAATAGGAATTTTAACTTTAAGGATTTAGGACAGTGAGGATCCAGCCTCAAAATTACACAGTAAACACAACTGGACAAGAAAGCTAAAATATATTTAATCCTGAATTACCTTTTTCACCACCCATCCACCCACCATGCTTTCCTTCCTCCCTATTTTCTGAGAGAAGGCTTCATAACAAGAAAAATGTATGACTTATACTACATTGATTTGATTCCAGCGAACTAACCAGAAATGGAATTTTTATTAGCAAGAGCCATAGGCAGGAGCAGTAATAATACACTATACCTATCAGAGTAGTTAGTTTTATTCATGAACTCATGCTGAGTTAAGAAAAAAAAAGAGAAAAAAAAAGCAAACTTCAAAGCATTATTGAAAGATGATTAACACTCTAGCCACAAATGAGAATCACAAGCTACTTTGATGTGAGAATTTTTAGTGCCTAAATTTAAAGAAAGGACATCTACTATATGAATTTAACCATTAAAAAAATCCAATAATAAAATTCCTTTGCATGCTGAAAATCAGTAATTACCTAAGGGAATAAACAAAATTAGAACTCTGTCTCAGAAATTATGCCTTAAATGCAAAGCCCACAGATAATATTCCTCCCTTATACAGTTCAATGGCAAAATGCCAGCTCTAATGTACCCAGGACATTACTCTTCACATTGTCATTTCCCCCCATATCTATCTCTCTCTCTCTCTCTCTCTCTCTCTCTCTCTCTTTCTCTCTCTCTCTCTTTCTCTCTCTCTCTCTCTCTCTCGCACACACACACACTGCAAGGTACTTTGGGCACTAAGCAAGCTGCATGCACAACTACATTGCAAAATTCCACCTAAGTTCAAGTCCAAGTGATGTTATTCAATGTGATACATGTTTGCAAAAACAGTTGGATAAAAACTTGTACCAGGGCTGGGGTTGTGGCTCAGTGGTAGAGGGTTTTCCTCATATGTGTTAGGCACTGGGTTCAATTCTTAGCAACGCATATAAACAAAAGAATAAAATAAAAAGGTCCATCAACAACTAAAAAAATTTGTACCAGTACTTAATTTGAAACTAACATTAATAATTATCTGAAATCACTAATCTAGGAACCATGAACCATTGCTGTCATTTATACAGTATATATCAAGATCTACTTTTGCACAACAATAGAGAATTATTCCTTAGCATGTGTAATTTTCAAACTCTGTGTGGAAATAGACCATGGAATATGCTGTATGAATTTCAACAGAAATAATAGATAATAGAACTCACTAGAGAAAAAAGTGGTTGGATTAAGATGTGTCATTTTTCATAAGAACAGTTTAAAAATATGGGAAAGATGGAAGGCTGGCATCATATGCTTTAAATGGTTTTAATATACAAATACATTAAATCTGATACTATTTATTAAAATATTTAGTTAGAAATCCTAATTAAATATACTTAAAACCTGAGTGCTGGAAAATTAACAATGTTCTCTTCCACATTTTATTAAATTGACACCAATGTATCAACAACTATTTGGAAAAATATGTAAGGCAATCTAAAAAAATTACTGTGCTTTCATTATGCAAAATAAAATGCATCTTTTAAAAAAATATTGAGCCTGACATTCAGTTCTGTATGCTGCTAAGCAGGTCAAAAGCCATTAGCCACCTGCTGAAAATACATGCTAGGAAATAAAATGTCCTTCAAAATTATTTTGCATACAGTATTTTCAAAGTAAAATGGGTGAGTTATATTCTAAATGTTTAAAACTGTGATGTCTCAAAAGAAATATATTCACAATGCCAGAAAATAATTTTAAAATAATATCTGATAATAGTCATAGAATTTATAATGTTCAAATCATAGGGATTATGAAAGAAATAAAAGTTATAGAAGACATAAAATAACCAACCAACTCAACACTATGTGGCTACTGTTTTCTTCTTTTCCAGTTAGAGACTCAGTATGCTTCATAGGATTCTTAGGATATTCTCTCTATGCCAATAATTTTCTGGAGACTGACCCAACAGTCCTTTTGCATCTTGAAGACATTTTACAAGTGTATTTGCACATAAAAAAGCAAATAATCATCCCTTGTGGGGCTGAACATTTAAAATAACTCAAAACATTCATGTTATTTAACATTTCAAAACTTGGCAAAGAAGTATTTTATTAATATATCCTATTAGCAATTATTTAATAACTGGTTGCTCAGCACTTTGGACAACCAGGTACCAAACTAAGTGTTTTACACACTTTAATGCATTTAATCCTAATAACAATAATATGGATTAGGGAATATTGTCATTTTATAAATAAGGAAACTGAGACACAGGGGTTAAGTAATCAGCACAATTAACAAGTGGGTAGGTTTTAAGGATAGAAACTTACGGTTTCTCTCATGGAAAATGAGGGAATGTGGGGTCCTTAATGTGACTGGCAAGCTGAGGAAAGAAAACATAGGAGGCAAGCAATGTCAAATGAAATGATGGCATAGTAACAAATGCTTTCTCTTTCATGATTTTCTCTAATCTTTCTTGGCTCAATAGTGCTTAATAAACAAAAATAAAAAGATAACAGATGTAACCAGGTTTGCAAAAGCAAAGGTTACTCCTACCTGACTCAAAACATTAGGAAGCTCATTTTTTTTTTTTTTTGCCTCACTTAAAAATATGGATTTTGCTGTGTGGAAATGTAAATACCCAACCTCTGTGCCCAAACTCTGGATAGCAACTGGTAAGTAAATAAACAAATATTTGGGTAACATGTTAGATTCCTTGGTTGCCAAAGCACTAATAGGTCTGTAGGAGTCCTAGACTATGAACCTGGTCCCTCCATGGATCCAAGGCAACTCTTGAAGATTGAATTCAAAAATGGTCAAAAGAATGCACAGTTAGCCCTAGAGGGTTTGGCTTGCAGGTGTTGTCTTCATTGAACCAAATCAATCTAAATGAGTTTATAAGAAATATCAAATTGACTCCTGATTTAAAGGCTCAGGGTCCTTCCAAGGAATGGAACCCAAGCTATCATCAGATCATGGAACTTTTTATTGATATCATTGAATTTGATCCTTTAACAAAAGACCACATTCCTCTTTTAAACACAATATTGTAGACCTCTAAATCTACAAGTATATGTGCAAGTAAAAATTAAACTAAATAGCTCTTGATTAATAATCTATGAACTACAATGCATCTGTCAAAAATATTTCAGAAAAAAAAAATCACTAAATCCTCTAATAAAAAGGTTGGGAAAGATTCTCTTTTCCACACTCAAAGGAAAGGAAATTGAATTCCCTGCTTTCACTGGAGACAGTTGCTATTTGTTTTGTGGAGAAAGGCCAAATTATGCATATTCTTGTGACTTTCAGTCAAGAATCAAGGTCAATCAACAGATTTTCTCTCATACCAACACCACAGCAGCAGCATAAATACAGATGTTCTTCATCCCTTTCACTGTGAGTTTTTAACTTTAGTTTTCTCTCTCAGAGCAGCTAAGATTTCTATATTTGTCAAAAGGGTAGCCGTTAAGAAAATCATTTAGCTAATAAACAAGGAAATTAGCTAGGAAGCCTGATACAAAACAGATAGTAACGACACTCACAGCAATCTGTGCACACAAATTAAGGCAGTAAGAGTTGCTCTGATAAGCACTTTTAAACTGTTAGTGATACTCAAAAATAAGCACTACCAGCATAGGGGTTAGACAGCAGTTTAAAACTTCTTATTTTAAGTAGGTTTCCACAGAAATCTCAAGAATAATTTTTGAGTTTCATCTAAGGAAGATTACAGCAAAAAGAAGAAACTGAAAAAGTACCAGAGTGGGATACCCTATCTTCCCTTCCAAACACTCCTATATTGTTTTATTTGTCACTGTCTGGAGCAACCTGCTAACACTTCTTCCATTTTGAGAAAAGTCTGAGAATCTAAGTAAACAACACAATGGAAATGAACCTTCTGAAAAAATTAACAACAGAATTTCACAGTCACGTTTATATGTTCTCTCTCTCTCTCTCTCTCTCTCTCTCTACACACACACACACACACACACACACACACATATATATATACATGTATATATTCATAGTCACATATTTTATATTTTATAAATGTAAATATATATAAACATATATATTTGAATTGATAATCCTCATACACAATACTTTTTGGTAGATGAATCAGCATAATTGTAAATATCACTACATTTCCTATTTAATCAAAATGTCTTCTGTTTTCTATAAAACTTCAATCTTTCTTAGAAGTCTACCCTGAAAATAATGTAGATGACGAAGAATCAGCTAATTCAATAGTAATAATATTTTCTGAGTAGGAAAAGAAAAATGTCTTTGACGCAACCACATCTTTCAAAATGCTTGGAATTCTTTGTTCAACCCCAGGTTTAATAATCCCTGCATTCAGTTGGTTAAAAATATATCAGTAAGAACCTACTTCTGGCAATTCATTCTAGAAAAACAGCTTTTCACTTGCCCAGATCATCCCTCCACACCAGGCTGTGGAACATCCTCCCTTCTTCTCTCCCATTCCCTTGGGACCTGGTCATACTGGTCAGAGCTGCATGATGCTGACCCCCAGTATGAGGGGAAATGGGAGATACTCTCTACTAGCAATACATATTTAAATGATCATTTAAATTAATTTCATAGAACAGAAAGTTTCAAGAGGTAACTGGTCAAAGATAAATAAGCCATTTCAAGTACATTATAAATTCAAAACCATTAAATAAATAATGCATTTTTAAATCCCCCAATAAAGAGCTCAGTAGTTATATAAATATGATCAACTCTTTTTAAAAGGGAAAGAATGTGCATATAATCTATTAAACACAAAGTTTCAATATGTGAAAAATATGTGAATATATAGCATTCGGTATGTTTCGCATATTTCTGAATTTTAGTGCTTTATTCTAACTGTAAAAAGTAATATGCTCTAACTCTAATTCCTTGCAAAATTGCTAAATTAGTTTTGTTTATAAATTGAGGATAAAAGTTTTGATATCATTGTTAAATACACTTTATATATTCAAAATTATTTTTAAATCTTTTACTAGTTTGGTTTTTTAAATGTGAAAGAAGATTTCTACATCATTACTGTCTACATTCTGAAATACAAGCAGTATTAGGATACTCAATATATACTTAATTATATATGTATTCAGTAACTTAAAATACTGCACTTAACCAACAATTATTTTAAATATTTTCCAAGAGTGTAAACATTCTAAAAATTTCCACTTACAAGTACTTTTTGAAATAGGGTCTCATTAAGTTGCATAGGGTCTCACTACGGTGCTGAGGCTAGATTAAATTTGGGATCTTCCTGCCTCAGTCTCTCAAATCACTACGATTACAGACCTGAGCCACCATATCAGGATATTCTAGACCTCTTAAATGCAAATAAACTTAGGTATTCTACAAAAGATTCACATATTCGGTGAAGGCAAGTTAACATTTAATTTTTTTTTAACCAGTGGAACATAACCACTGAGTCACATCCCCAGCTCCTTTTAATTTTTATTTTGAGGCATGATCTCACTAAATTATTTAAGGCCTCCATAAATTGCTGAGGCTGGTCTTGAACTTGCAGTCCTCCTGCCTCAGCCTCCCAAACCACTGGGGATTAGTGCACTACTCTTCCCATCTTAAAATGTATTCTTAATTGAGAAAAAATAATCGTGTATATTTGTAAGGTACATGTAATGTTCTGATCTATTATAAATTATGGGAAAATTCAATTCAGTTAATTAACAAATCCATGATCTCATCAATTTGTCTTTGTCTTTGTTGTTGTTGTTAAAAATCCTAAAAGAAAAAAAGAAAAGGTAAGACTAAGACATTATGTTCCTGTAGAAAGAGTCCTTTTCCTATTAAGACCAAGCCTCCTAATCAACAGGGAAATTTTTTAGAGAATTTAAAAAAGTATTTACCCAATGTAAACAATAAACTGCTAATAACAATTAACAATAAACTGCTAATAACAATTAACAATTAACAGATAAGCCACTTCAGGACCTGACACTTTCATGTCTTTTTTTTTTTTCCCCTAAGATGGCCTCAAGAAGCACATACCCTGCTCATAATAAAATATGTGAAACCATCATGAGTCTCAAAAACTGTGAAGCTCCTGGATGTGGTGGTAAAAAACTGTAATCCCAGGGACTTGGGAGACTGAGGCAGTTCAAAGCCAGCCTCAGTAATTTAGTGAGGCCCTAAGCAACTTAGCAAGACCCTGTCTCAAAACAAAAAATAAAAAAGGGGTGGGGATGGGGCTAAGTTGGTTAAGCAACCCTGGGTTCATTCAGTCTCCAGTACTAAACAAAACAAAACAAAACAGCAAAAACAAAACTGTGAAACTACATTCTGATTGATGAGAACAATAAACCAATCATAATTCTTTGTGACAAATTCTTCACCTGACAAAATTATGGTTTGTGGGATTCCTTTAAATAGGGAGTAGTCCCATCTAGTATATTGAGAATAGACTTGAAATTCCAAATTTCCCACTAGCTTTCCACATTAGTACACAGTCCCTACTCCTCCTCTTCACACTGCCAGTCAATGGGAGATGGGTCATCATGCATTATATGTTCTTCAAAGTTAAGAGACTACACACCAAGTACTCCAGGCAACCAAAGAGACCTTGCCAGGAAAATTTGGGTAAGGACAAAAAGTGCAATTGTTAAACACTTTTTATACAAATACATTCACTTCCTGGAACTTGGTAAATATTTGTTTTAAGAGTAATTTCCACAGTCTTTTTACATGACTTTAATCACTACTGGATTGGAGAGCAATTGTAACAATAAAGATTTCATTTACTTTCAATATTTTTGTTGATATTATGATTTTTGGCATTTAATTCCTATCTGCTCCAACATATGCACAAACCCACATATGCGCATACAATAATGTTTCTTATGTCTGAAATAAATTTCTTAAATTTCATGAATACCAATTAAAAAAATTTTTGGCTGTAGATGGACACAATATCTTTATTTTATTTATTTATTTTCTATGGTGCTGAGGATCAAACCCAGTGCCTCACACATGCTTGGCAAGCACTCTACCACTGAGCCACAATCCCAGCCCCCACATAACCAAGTTTAAATAAAATCAACACCAAAACAATAAATGACTCTAATCTCCAATTTGTTATTATCTTTCTTAATATCATGGATACAACGTCTCTTAATGTTTGCATATTGCCCAGAAAAAAAATGACAGTTGGTATTGTATTTCAACAATACTTGGAGTAATGGAACATTTCCAAATTGAAATGTTCACCATAGCTGTACTTTCCTTCAAGACACTCCCAGCATGTTTTAGATAAAACCCTAGAGACAATCTATCTGAAGTTACTTGGTTATCTACTATCAGACTGAATGCTTTACAACTAATTGGCTGACAGGATATATTTTTCTCACCAGGAGTTGAAAGAAGGGAATTTATCTTCCATTCAGAAACAAATGCCAAGTAAAGTTGTTAACTAGAGTTTTTGTTTTTAAAAATTTATTTTGTTTCTTTTTTCTTGGTACCAAGAAAATATTTTAAACTGAAAAATCCACTAGAGAAAAAGTAATTGTAAGAGAAACATACTACTGGGTTACCTTTTACATGTAAACAAAATGTACAAGTATAAAAGAGAAACACATCAACACATTAACTAGAACATGTAAAAATGCATATGGCCAACAGTTATATAAAAAGTGCTCAAGTCACCAATTTAAATTAAAATAATGATTATTATTTTATACTTCTCAAATTGAGAGTTTAAGAGAAATGAAACAAGTGTTCTCCCATAGAACACTGCAGAAGTATAAACCCACGATTTTTTGAAGGACAAGCTAGCATATATGTATCAAACACTGTGAAAAATGTTCAAACCCTCTAACTTAATTTAACTTCTAGAAATTTATTTTCAGGAAATAGAGATAAGCAAAAGGTAATCTAAAATATTTTCATTATAATGACTTTTATAATAATAAAAAATCTAAAATCCCAATAGAGGATTAAGTGCAGACAAAACAAAATGCAGTGCAGCTACTTAGAAGGCAGCTGTAAAAGAACATTTAGTGATATGAGAAAATGAACTTTATCTAATGCTCACTGAAAAATGCAGGCTATAAAATACAATAAACATGATCTTAATTTTACATCTCCCAGCTTTATATCTATCTCTGTGTGTGTTCACGTATACATGGACAGAACAATACAATGTATAAACAAATGTTTAGCACTGGGTGGTAAAATTATGGATAATTGAAAAACCATTGTTCTATTTGTGGTTTTTATTTTTATATTGGCTGATTTTCCACAATGAACAAGTATAATTCAAGAAAACGATGAAGGAAAATATAATTACTCAGAAAAATGAAACCTAACTTTTTATTCAGGTGCAGTTTCTCATATCTAGAGGTAACACTACTAATAACAATGAAAATTATATTCCTGCAAGAAGCCAAAATGGACCCAATGCCTTCAGAAATGCAGCCATACAAAGCAGTGATGTCGAACCTAATACCACACTATTAAGATAGCTTCTCTCCCTCTACTCAGATCTATTCTCAGGAGAACAGTCAAATCACCCTCATAACCACCAGAGACTTAAAGAAAGCCTCCATCGTAATAAAGTAAGTAACAACATGGCCAGGAGTCCCAGTGTAATCTCTCTAAATTCTTTGTACATCCATAAAATGGAGGATAATAGCACTCTTGATCCTCTAACACAGTTTTGGAATCAAACTAGCTGTTCATTTCTCAGGTATTACTCTTCTTTTATCAACAACAATTTATGGTGTATTTTACAACAGCTAATACACATTAGCTTTTATAATCTAATGTATTGCATGTCACCTTTTTTATGTTCTTATTGTTGTTTGTTTATTGATTTGACTGTTTCTGAACTACTCACTAAGGATGTGAATAGAGTTGAAGAGTTACAGTTAAGCTGATGGCTTTGCATAGGAAGCTCTGCCTATAACTTCTGGAAGAAGTATCAATCAACAACTATTTATTGACCATTCCCCAGTTCATATACAAGATAAGGAAGCTGTATTTTTAACAAACTTAATCTAACTATATAATATGAATAATTAGCTGACCCTTAAATTTGTCTTGTTAATTTCTTCTCTAAATCACTGGATGCATTTATTACTTTATAAATTTCATTTTTGTAAATTTTGCTTTTTATATTCTGGTGAGGCATACTTATCCTAAAATTTATCATTTTAACCATGTTTAGTGTCATTAAGTGTCATTAGTAACATTCAGTGTCATTAAACTGTGGACCCATTACCACTGTCCATCTTCAGAATGGCTCATCTACCCAAACCAAAACGGTACCCATTAAAAAATAACTCCCCATTCCCTTGGCCCTCCAGCCCTTGCCAGCTAGAATTTTATTTTCTATCTATGAGTCTAACTATTCTAACTACCTCATGTAAGGGAAATCATACTATGGTCTTTCTTTTGAGCCTGGCTTATTTAAATTAGCATAATATCTTCAACGTTCATCCACGTTGTAGCAGATGTCAAAATTTCATTCCTTTTTAATGTTTAATAGTATTGTATTCTATGTATATACCTCATTTTGTTTATGCACCATCTGTTGATGGACACAGGTTGTTTGCACCTTTTGGCAATTGTGAAGACTGCTGCAATAAATACACTGGCTTATACATATCAATTTGAGTCCCTGTTTTCAATTCTGGGGGCATAAACCCAGATATGGAATTACTGGTGGAGTATGCTTTTAAAAACAAATTTAAATGAACATTTTTTGACGTTTGAAAACTTAATTATCATCAAATCCAGTCTTCATATTGAGTTTTTAACAGGAAAAGAATTGTTTTCTTTCATTGTATATTTTGAAAACTCAAAAGTAAAAGTACTATTTATACATATGACTTAAAAGTACTGTTTATACCTATACTTATGACTTAATGTAAATTTCCCAATGTCAGTGCTTTTTCTAGAAAAATTCATTACTCTGTAGAAACGTCATCCTTCAATATTCATCATGTCCTGACACCTACATAGTTCCTGTTAACTTCTGATGGTGTCAACCATCAGGGCACTTAACCACCAAACCTCTGTCCTCACAGGCTGTGATGTTCCCCTTGAACTATTAATACATTCTTATCTTTACTTTCCAGATAACACATACATATTTTAATAATGTCACCACCATGCTCATAATTTTGCTGTTAAGATAGTAGTTACTTAATAAGAAGAATTCCAGCTAAAGGGAATAAGAATAAAGTAACATGCTTCAGATGAAATTATGACCCTCTCCAAACATAATATTTGATTTGATACCACCTTAAAAAACACATATAACACAGCTGGCTCATAATACAAATGTTATGATCTGTTACCTGGTGGTGTCACAAAAGGATTCTACTATACTTTTAAAAAATGAGCATTCTGTGAACTTTCTTAAATTATGTAAATATAAGTAAGGCATTTTGTCTCTCTTGTGGGTGAAAATAGGACGTGAAGCCACAAAGTGATTATTTTTAATTCTTAACTGTGAATTACTGACCACTTGTGAAGAGAAATGTAGTTTCTATTGAAAAGAAAAAGAGTTATTATGCCTTGCATACGATCTATAACTTTGAGACAGCAGTGGCATGATGAAGTTATTAAGTCTTTCTGACAAAGTAAAGGCCATAATAACTCACTGCCACCTTCATCAAAGCTGATGAGTTATGGAGTATATGAAGGGTAATTACCCTTCAAATAAAGTATGTGGGCAGTTTCTTATTATAAATTTTTATTTTAATACATAAACTGTCACACCTTGTTAACAAACAATTTAAAGCAGGCTGAATTATGTGATTAAATTATAAAAGAAAATTACATTGTATTTGTTCATTTCTCATCCAAGACATCAAACATATGATTTCTCTTACTAAAACATCATTGGAGCTATATACATGCAATGAACTGAAATAGGACTTTCCTTAACTATTTTTACAGTGAGGAAGTATAAAAGAGGTGACATGATTTTAATAAAAAGCGAATTAATCTATTTTACCAAATCTACCAACAGTGATAGTAGCAACCTAAAATCTACCTTTCATGTACCATTTAATAAATTCCAACCCATGTATTCACTACGCAGACTAAATCAAAACTTTTAAAATCTCTGATTTTTTTAGGCAAGGGCTATAAATAAATACTGGAAATATTCAACACTTCCTGAAAATAGATAACATTATTCTTTAAATCTCTGTAAAGTCATATAATTAGTTGAATTTTCCATTCTTTCACCAAGGCATCCATGCCTCTGAAGGGAACCACAGGAGTATCATGAAAAATGGATTTCCTTGCTGAGAGTTGCAAAATGGTTCTCTCTCATAGCAAAATGATTGGAGTCCTTGTATATGCTTAATGTTAAGTCTTTAGAGGACAGAGCAGCATATTTTACTGAGGCCTGGAAATGTGTTCCAACCATGGGGCAGTGTCAGAATTTAAGAACTCCAAGTTAGCACAGAATAGTGATAGCCATATTTAGAACAGGACTGAATCTTGGACCAATTAAAAAATTGTGTGGATACTGTAGGGTCTAGACATACAAATACCAGGAGCTACATCTATTCCTCTTTTGCCAGCTCCCCATCCCAACTGAAATAGGTTGAAATAATGTGATTGTGAAACTGTTTTGAGAAGGATGAATAAAAAGTTAAAGATGAAGCACTTGTCCTGGCCTTTCTGTCAGCATAATGATTTGGAGACTAAAGGAAGATTTCAAGTGAAATTGAAATCATTATAATTCAAGAGCAGTGATGAACAGTGTTAATTTACAAATCTCAGATGGTAGAGTGCAATTTCTCTCTGCTTCCAGAGGCACTGCCTTCTTGTTACACTCTATGGGTCAACTGTATCTGTTGAGATTCATCATTATTATCATTATTACTACCACTAATAATCACATTATGCCTGACAGTTTTCTTTCTTGAAACTTTTGATGCTTAATTTTTCCAATATATTCTTGACTTTTATACCACACATCAAAATAGTAGTTATTTGCTTGTTCCTGTAAATTATTGATTTGCTACTGACTATGCTCAGAATGAAGATGAATAAGCGAAGAATCTGAGCCTAGTTCCTTCCTGAGCCCCCAACTTTGAGCTAAAAAATAATTATCTAAACTGAAAGGCAAATTTTAATTTCTATATAGTGGAATTATATGACTTTTTTGGTGCATCTCTACATTTTCTCCATGGAGGGACTGAATTTCTCAGAAGACTCATCCAGAAACAGGTAGGGCACAGGGCAAGGGGGATTCTGATGGAGTCAAGTGCATGGTCCATGGCCCACACACTTGCAGAACCCAATGGTTCAAAATTCATTTCCTACAAATCCAGTGGTTTGTAATCATTACCATTAATATTGCTATTAATAGCAACAACTTAGAAAATAAGACTAAATGACATAAAATTTCAATATTAATAACTGCAAATTTATTATTATTAATGATAGTAAAAACTTACAGTTAATGATAGCCAACTAAATACTCACCACTTTTCAAAGTACTTTTATAGGTATTAACTCATTCAATTCTTATAAAAACCCTAGGATGATAATATTAAATTCTCTATTTTGCATAGGACCAAACTGAGGCACAAAACACTTGAGTAATGTGTCTCACCTTCTGTGTGTTCTATGATGGTGGTGATGGGGGCAGGCGGGGTAACTCAGTCTGGCTCCATTACCTGTGGAATTAATCATGATAAAAAACTGCCTCCTTTAATAGCTGCAATGCAGAATTTATTCTTGTTTTTTTCCTTCTCAGTTCTTTCTCTGAAGATGGATGTGTTTGGTATAAATTTGACCCAAGAAAGAACAATAAGTTTACAGATAGTAAATTTTGTTTTACCATAATTCTGCTAACATAGTCTACAAATTCTACTAATTACTAAAAATAACTTCATACAAATAATCCAAATGTAAGGGACCATATTTTTGTATAAAGTGCAATATCTTTGGCTTGATTTGAAAGGAATTAAACAAGCTTAAAAATTTAGTTCATACACTGTATAATCATTTGAATGGATGATTTTTAAAAAATTAAATACAAAGTAAGAACTCTCAACACAGTCCCCATTTGTTTGCAAAGCAGAATTTTGAATTTGATCCAAGAGCAAAAGTAAACCATTCAAGTGTTCCTGCAATTAGGTCTTTATGAGGCTGTCACCCTCCAGCAGGCATCTTCCCCTCTGACCAGAACCCTCAAATGCTACATTCTGAGCCCAGGAGATGCCTGAAGACTTTCCTGGGAGTAAGTAGCACAGAGGTAATTTTAAGAGAATCGCTTTCTAGATGCTCAGTCTTCATTTATATTCTTTCCTAAAACTCAACAGCCTGAGAAAGAGTCTGGAACCTACAAATTCCCTTTTCCAACCCTAGCTTTCAGGCTTAATTTTACTATTCAGTTTGTCTCACAGTGGACAAACTGTAAGTGGCCCAAGTAAAGGGACGATTCTAAACACTGGTGTTGGTAGTTAAAAAATGAACAGCTTTAACAACAGGGAAACACAATTATTAACAACTTAGATGAGTTTTAATCTTTGCTTTTCCTGAAAGTAAAGGTGAAACTATGCAATAATTATTTAAAATAATTTGTGGTGATAGAATACTCAATAATATTTGTCCTATGTTATTTAGGATATAATCATACCAAAAATTATTTGTTACCTGAATTCAAATTTTACGGGGCATCTTCTCTTTATGTTTGCTAAATCTGCAACCCTATCCACATTTAAATTTTGAACTGGACCCCAAAATTATGTAGCTCATCCTGAGCTGATGACAAATTTAAACATAACTGAATGATATAGGAGATACCAGCTGAGATCATCTTTAAAGACTTTCTCTTCATTTGGGTTATATCCCTGCCTTTATACACATGCCTACAAACACACACGCACACACACACACACACAGAGAAATATAAATATATCCTGGCATACAATGTTCCTACCAAGTTTTCATCTTTGGAAAGGTATAAAGGGCTACTGCCAACTAAAAACTAAAAACCTGGGCATGAATGCTTGTTGGTGTCTCAGATACAACAACAAATTGAAAAGTGAAATAGAATAAAAAGAACTTAAAAGGAGATTTTTCATGAGAGCACCATTTCTACAAAGAACAGTGATTGAATAAAAAAAAATCAACATCATACCTGTACCAATATCACTAGCAATAAATAAAAATTTAAAAAAAATTTTTTTAGTTGTAGTTGAACACAATACCTTTTTTTTTAATTTTTATGTGGTGCTGAGGATCAAACTCAGTGCCTCACATGTGCTAGACAAGCAATCCACCGCTGAGCCACAACCCCAGCCCCAAGCAATAAATAAAATTTGAGAGAGAAAGAGAACAGGCACTTATGAAAGGCAGAACTTAATTGATTCTGGCTTTTCTACTACCTGCAACTTAAGAACTTAATATTGACTTTGGAAATATTTCTAAACCTGTGATGCTATTTTCTTTTTAAATATCATGTCTGAAATGTTTGCATCCACTTCTCATTTCTCAACAAATATAGATTTTTTTTCCTTCAAATGTCTTACTGAACTAAGGGTTGGATTTTTTTTTCTTTTGTATAGCTGTCAATCACATATATTATTTGTGTCTATTGCAAACTCATTTTGCAATAAAGGATTTCAAAATCTCTCCTTCCTCTTGGGGAAAAACAAAGGGTGAAGCAAACAAGGAAAATGACTTTATACAATCCTTTCATTTCTGATCCTGATTCCTTCCTGCTATGAACTTTATACCAGAGCTCTCCTTTACTGTGCTTCAGAGATGAAAGAAGCTCTTATATCCTATAAAAAGCAAGTTCATCTTTGGTGTAAATGTTGGAGAAGTGTGAAGAATGATTTAATCTTTGAAGAAAATATAATGCATTCTGAAAGAGTTCAGGTTTGAAATTCTCCAAATGTTTGAGCTCCTGAGAATGTCAATTGCAAGGACAGGATACGATATCAATCTATTCTTCAGTTCAACACTTAAGGCTTGACACAAGAAGACAGGAGTAGGTGGCCAACAACAGACTGCCCAGCTTCAGATGCTAGCTCACCCATTTACCCTCATGACCCGAGGCAGGGTTTTAAACTCTTAGTACCTATTCTACATGAATGGAATGATAACGATAGTATTTATTTCATAGGGTTGTAAGCATTAAAAAGGTATGGGGCTTAAAACAAAATCTAGTCCACAAAAAGAGTTGTTATTACATCAGCACTAAAAGTATTTCTGGGACTAATCAATAAATGCAAGTCCCTATAGATAGTAGTTAACATTCTTGTTTATTTATCTTGGCATGTGTAATAAAGATCATAGATTTTTTTAAATGTTATTTTTTTTCTTTTATTTCCTGTCAAGGTTCAATGCTTGCAGAACGTTAAGAATATTTTACAAATATAGCCTGGTTGAGAAGCATTGCATTGTGTTATAAAGAGTAGCACAGGGGCATTTAAGACATGAATTAAAGTCCCAGCTCCTAAGTAAGCTGTGACTGTACGTTAGCATTTAGTTTTTTTCTCATCTGTAAAATGAGAAGGTACCCAATGAATTTCTAATATTTCCTGAGGAAATAAAATTCTGATTTTGTAACCTTTAACATTAATGTCTAACTTGTCAGAAAGAAATTCAGTGAACTTCTACTTACCAAATGACCTTCTTGAAGCAGTCTTTCTTGAAATTCCAGTTCCCTATGAAATTTATCATCTTATATTGTAAATACTTCCTACCCCTCTAAAGCCAGACAATAAAACAATCCCAGCGTTAAATGACCAGAAAAAAAAACAATGAGGAGTTATTAAAAGCTCCACTTATTAGGTGAGCCTTGCAAAAAAAAAAAATTAATGTCTGTTACTGTGGTATGAAAGTTTTTAATCCACATTAACAAATATTGTATCATCCTAATGACAGATTTTTGATGCTGGTAGAGACCTCAGAGTAGTGCTTCTCAACCTTGGGGCATTTTTGCCTCCCAGGAGATATCTGACAATATCTGAAGTCAGATTTTTGTTATCATAGGTTAGGAAGTACTCTGGCAGCTACTGGGTACAGGCCAGGGACTCTGCTAAACACCCTCCAATGCACAGAAAACTCCCTACAATAAATGTTGAAAGTGCTAAGGTGGAGAAACTCTGCCTTAGAGCAATGTTTTTATCATTAGGGGGAGGGGGCTACAACCTCCTGTTGGGTGACTCAGAAATCCAGTTGTTACAGCTGGTGTGGGGAGAGAGCTGCTGGCCTGAGAAGGCAGAGATTCAATTCAGACACACCATGCAATGTTCAAGATAATCCTTCTGAATGAAGTACTCTACCACACCCGCTCAGCTCTCAGAGGGCCCATGAATTATATAAGTGATAATCTGATCCTAAATCCGAATTCTATTTCATAAACATGAAGAATATTTTTTGCATGATTTAAAAATCCTTATGTTTAGAAATGAAACTGCTGTATAAATCAAAAGAAGACAGTATTTTGTTTAATTTGGAACTCTGCCTAGAGTTGCTCATCATTTTGGAAAAAAATCACATCAGCAACAATAATGCCATTTGTGGTATTTGAGCAGCCAATAAAACAAAGATGCATCAATCTGCATGGGTCGCGCTGCTGCATACTCTGATGGTCTATCTACAGGCACAAGCTTCTGAACACTTCATTCTATCTTTCACATAACTAAACATTTACATATTAAAATATATTATCTTATTATAAACTACTTTTATTTCTCTTATATTACAATTAAGGGTTATGTAGGCAGTTATTTTATATATGGGTTTCATTTCATGGTAGTCCAGAGGGCACTGAAACGCTATTAAAAAGGGAGTCATTGTTTGGATCTAGTAAGGTTGAGGATCTCTGTTTTATACAGGTTACCCTCTTTCACTTTATGGAAGCTGAGTGAAGCCCAAAGAGGAGTCCTCAAGATTGTGATGGCAAGTCCAGGGGGTTTCCCAGGACAGCACATTCTCTTCTATTCTGATCTTGTATATATCCCATCAGTAGATCTCTCCTGATTCAAATTGGTACAAAATATTCCTTCCAAAAACACAACATAAACCTGCCCTGTACAGCATCCGCATATAGAATATTACCATGGGAACCATGACAAGGACAAACCAAGAAAGCTGTCATCACCAATCCACCAGAAAAGCAAGCTTCATTCATTTTGTTGTTTGTCTACACAATCCTTTTTCCATGTAAAAACAAACTAAATGAAAATGAGAATGACTCATTTTAGAGGTTTCTAATTTGGCAAGATTAAATCACCACAGGTCTAAAATTTCCTTTGGAACAAAATGCCACAGACCAGGCTTTGGAAGGAAAACAATAATAATCATCTACTTGAACAGTCCCACAACTCATTTTATCCATTCATATGGGGTCCAGTTTTCATTTCACTCTAAATGCCAGGGAAACCAAATGCCAGTTTTGATTACTCTGACTCCTTAATATGATTTTTGGTAATATTACAATCTCCTTCCTGAAACCTTAATTTTCCCTCTTGTTTACTTGTTAGGCAAATGTTAATTGAGTGCTTCTTGTTTAAAATACTGGGCAGAATGCTAGAGGGAATTACAAAGTAGAAGGCAAACTGTCTGCCTTTGACAATGTTACCACCTAAGAAGGAGACAGAACAAATATAAACACATAAACACAATAGGGCAAAATCAAGGAGACTGTAGAAGAGCAATATGCAAGTACTAAAGAGAGCAAGTCAAATCATAGGAAAGACCAGTGGGGAGATGAGAGCTGACAGGCAGTGAGCTGACAGGCAGTTCTTCCAAGTCTCCTTTTTAATTTTCTGTAATTTAGGCTTTTTCCCTTTTTCTATCTAGTGGGGATCCAAGAGGTGTTTACTTGACGTCCAGCCTGCTTATGCTCAAGATGGTAAAATTCCATTCTTGTGTGAAGTCACAGGTAACACAGTGCTGCTATAAGAAGAAATGACCCCAGGTCTCTTTTGGGCAGACTGAAATTTGGCAGATGACCTTTCATTTACAACATCACAGAAGGAAAATAAACAGAACCATTCCAGATTAATCTCGAATCTAGCAAAACAACTTTTCTTCTTCTTTTGCTTTCATCAATAAAAATGAAAAACAGTAATTTCAGTGACCTATACTTTGCAGGGTAAATGAAAAAGGTCTTAAGTCAATATGGTCTCTACTTCTGGGGGTGGGAAATACCTTCGCATAGTAAAATAGGCCCTAGGATAACACTCCTTGTTCTTCACATATTCAAGTATGAATCACTTACCTCTTAGCTGGAAGGTTGTTTTCTTAAATGCATTTCACCCATAGATGCCTTCTGGGAAGGAAAAACCACCTCATTTGGGTTCATTTTTAAAGTCTCTAGAAGTATCATTTTCTGAAACAACTAGGTCAATGTTTTTTTTCAAGAACACCCACTTTAATACAAATTTTCCATCTAAATTTTTATTCATTCAGCTAATATTTATAGATAACCTGTTAGTTCCAGGGACCTGGTTCGAAAAAAACAGCCTAACAAAGATTCAATACTAGAGTGGACAGACATAAGGACTAGGGAGAAAATACATTATTTGTTAGACAATAATAACAAATTCTATGGGAAAAAGAGGGAGTAGACAAGAATTAGAGACAAAGGTTTGCAATTTTAAGTAGCGTAGTAAAAGTAGTTCTCAATTAGAAAGTGATTTGAATTATTTTCAATTCATAGAAAACTCTTCTTTTTCTCTAGATTCCAAGTCAATTCACAAGTTGCATCATGTTTCTAAATTTATATTACTATATTTTATTGCTACATGGTGATTTTAAAAAATATTTATTAAATAAAATGAAGTTCCATAAACAGAAAACTAATGCACAATAAAAATATTCCTCCTACCAAAAAACTATTCTGCACATCTGAAAAACAAATTATAAAATATAGGGATGCAAGAGAGAAGAAGTGACTCCTTATAAAATTAAAAACAACAACAACAACAAAAAAAACCAACCTCACTATAAAGATGTAGTTATAAGAAATGTGTCAGATACAGAAAAACAATGAAATTTTGCTGAGTCTTATAAACTACCCATACAACAATATGAAATACATATTGTTACCCAGTATGGTAATATTACCAAATATTCTGGGGACTCTTGAAATGATCTGAACAGCACACTTAAAATGGCTAAAGTTAACTCTTATATATTTTTCACCAAAATATTTTAAAGACAGAGCTTTTAAAGGAACACAAAGTTCTTTCTATTACACCAAACAAAACTACTTGTAGAGCAGATTAGTGTCATATTGATGACCCTACTTTAAATTTTTTTTCAAGCTCTATTACATTCAACCAAATTGCCTAGAGTCTAATAAATATAGTATTTAAAATCAGCCTGGAAGAAATGGTTATTCAATTGATGATGCTGAATGAATTTGGAAAATCTCTGGTAGGAATATACTTACATATTTACATGGTGATATACATAAAATTAAATTCTAGGATTAAAGAGTTCAGTATAAAATGTGACATTATAAAACAACTAGAATAAATACATAGGCAAATATTATCTGATCTTGGAATGATAATATTTCATAAAAATAAAAACAAGATAAACATACTAAATTTATCTTTAATAACTGAAATTCCTGAAAGATTATCTTTAGTAATTGAAATAAATAAAAATGAAAACACTGTGTCTATTTAAAATCTACCACATAAACCACATCAATGTTTATAGCAGCTCAATTCACAATATCTAAGCTATAGAATCATGCCCTTCAACAGATGAATGGATACAGAACATGTGGTATATATACACAATGGAATATTACTCAGCCATAAGAAGAATGAAATTATGGTATTTTACATAAATGGATGAAACCAGAGACTATCAAGCTAAGTTAAATAAGCCAATCCCCAAAAATCAAACACCAAATGTTCTCTGTGATATGTGAATGCTACACTCAATTAGGGATGGGAAAGAAGAATAGAAGTTCACTGGATTAGAAAAAGGGGAATAAAGAGAAGGGAGAAGGGAAGGGAATAGGAAAGACAGTAGAATGAATTGGACATAACTTTCCTATGTCAATGTATAAATTCACAATCAGTGAAACTCCACATCATGTACAACCACAAAAATAGATCCTAATCAGAATTAGTTACACTCCATGAATGTTATGTCAAAATACACTCTACTGTCATGTATATCTAAAAATAACAAATAAATTTTTAAAAAAATATGGCTGGGTGCAGAGGCACATAACTGTAATAGCAGTGGCTTGGGAGGCTGAGACAGGAGGATCATGAGTTCAAAGCCAGCCTCAGCAAAAGCAAGGTGCTAAGCAACTTGGTGAGAATCTGTCTCTAAAAAAAATACAAAATAAGGCTGGGGATATGGCTCAGTGGTTGAGTACCCCTGAGTTGAATCCCCGGCACACACACCCCCAATTTTTTTAAAAAATAAAAATAAATAAATAAATAAAATCTACTGCATAAAAAGATAGGGCAGGACAAAAATGAACTGCAAAATACCTGACAATGAATGGGTTGATAGCCTTAACATAGTTTATAAATAGCTCTTGTGTACCAATATGTAAAAAACAAACATAGTAATGTAGAAGTAACAAAAATGAAAAAATTAAAATGTTCAATAAACACATGATAAAAACTGTCCAATCTAAACAGTAATTAAAGAATAGTTACAGCGAGCCACAGACTATTTATTCAATCTACACATTGTTCAAACCATTAAATGTTCATACTAATTTTTATATTCTCACAGCTGTTTGAGATGGAAAGAAAAATTTCCTTTGTTATCCAGATTTTAAAAACAGAGTCACAAAAGGCCAATCTTACTTCAGAGTTGCTCTCTTAATTACCCCTTACTCTGTCTCCATAAATAAAAAGAAAGGGAAAGTATCAAATGTTGTCTAGGACAGGCCTCCACCACCTAGGCCCACAAGCCAATGCTCTGCAGCTGTTATTACAGAGTTCAAGCTAAAACTGACAGGTTTCCAAATCACTGAAGAAAAATTTAAAGAAGAATACTTTGTGACACATGAAAATTATAAAAAGTTTAAATTTTAATGTCCCTTAATAAGGTGTTGTCAATGTGTCAAAAATGGCCTCTTTTGTGCTATAATGGCAAAGCTGTATAGTTATAGGAGAGACCATGTGCAGCCTGCAAAACCTAAAATATTTACCCGTTGATTCTTTACAGAAAGTTTGCTGATTCTCTATATGGAGTATGGTAAATGGGGTTTTCTGCATTGTCATGGTAAATGGCAATCAAATATAACACAAAGCAAGAACTGTACATACTTGTTGGCACAGTAATTCTAGTTTATCACAAAAAAATGCAAAATTCGTAGATTATTTTATATAAGAAAAAAGCACTGTAGCAGGGATGGAGATGTAGCTCAGTGTTATAGCACTTGCTTATTATGTGCAAGGCCCTGGATTCAATTCCCAATACAGCAAAATAATCAATCAACCAATCAAAAAAAATATAACAGTGTAAATCCAGAATATGGGACTCCATGTACTACAGTTAGGTCTGGTATTAGGAAGCATGGGGTCTAGGCTTAAATACTGAGCCAATGTCTCAACTTGCCAGGGAATAAAAAAGCTTTCCAACTTTGCAGGTAACATCCATTAAAACTGGTATTTCTGAAGTCTTATTGTTCTAACCTTGAAATTATTAGTATCAATTTTTTAACGTTTCTTTAAAAAGACATTCTTTAGGTTAAATCTCATGAAACTGCAGATACTCAAATGTTTATTATCTATTAATACCATAATATCAAAAGACAGATACAAATTAAACATACATTCCATCTCAAGTGGGGATGAACCTAAAATTGATAGTTTGCTTTTAGCAAAATAATATCTATCAAAAAAGTTACTATAGTTGCTCGAATTGTATTTGTTTCATAGTTTGTTTGACATTTAATTGGCAAATGGTTTACTTTATAACTGTGTAAGTTCTATTAAGTAAGACATTTATTCCATGTTTGAGTATATTTAAGTAACATTTTGACAAATGTAATTAAGTCAAATTGGAAGTAAGAATATTTCCCTTCAAAAGAGGATGGTGCATTTAACAACTTTGAGAAACAATGGTGTATCTTTTGAATTGCATAACCATTCTAGCACATAATTTGAGAAAAAGAACAATTGCATTTCCTGGTTGGTCTCTCTTACAAGCAATGTGTTGATGGACAAGAGCAGAGAATAAGCTTGCAGATAAGGAAGATATAGCACCTAACAGACAACTTCACATTCAAAACAAAGCAATTAATCTTTGTAAATCACAATTTTCTCTTCCTTAAGACAGGGATAATGGTTGACATGGCAGGGCCATATAAAACATTAGAGGTACTCCAGGTAAGACACACATACAATATATCATCTAATATTTTCCAAAAAAATTAACCATGTGCCGAGTTTTTTGTATGCATAAAACATTTTTTATGCATTACCTCAAAGAACAATTCCAACTAACACACCGTATGAAGTGTGCACCAACATATTCCTGTTTTAAAGATGAAAATGCCGAGGCACTCAGAGTCTGAGTAATCTGCACAAGATCATGAAGCTGCCCAGAGGCAGAAAGGGAGACTTGACCTACCTGCCTAATGCCAGAAGGAGACTGGCTTTCTTTTCCACAAAATCCTCGATAAATGGGAGCAATTTTATTACATGACTGATGTCCATAGTTCAACAGGATGAGAACTAATATTTCTTCTTTTAAACCCAGCCACAGACTTCTGGTATACCACAGCTACTGAGGGGGCCTGAGAGCCACTTGGGGTAAGAACCTTTCCAGAATGCTTCTTTCCAACTCACACTGGGTTTTATTCACTAAAATTTGGGGCCGAAAGAGCAACTTTATTTCTGTAAGAGTTAAAAATCCTAGCAGACAGCAATGTAAACATCAATTTCCTCTCTTCTTGGGATTCTGAAGTTCCCTTCCCTGACTTTCCACTGTTTGTGCTCCTCCAGTGGAAATCTCCAGACTAAGCCAGGAGATACGTAGACAAAAACTCTTAAGGAAAGCAGCTGGAAGCATCACCAAGTTTGGCTGTCTATGGGTGAAAAGCAATTTGGCTAACAGGACAGAATTGTGGAGCTCAAGGCTCAGCAGGGCTGGAATTTAAGAATAGGACCTCTCCCTTTCATTTCCTCTGTTTCCCCATCCTTAGAATAAAGCACTGATGACAAAGAATTTCCATTTCATTCCCATCAAAAAATATGGCATTTTCATTTTTTAAAAACAATAAAAAAGGTTGAACATAAACATAATTTTTAGAAATGGGGGAATAAAAGCTTATTAGGTTGTATAGTACCTGTCATGGTTTTGATATGAGGTGCCCCCAAAAGCTCATGTGAGAGACCATCAAGAAAGTTTGACTGAGGTGAAAATGATTGGATTATGAAGTTTTAGCCTAATAGGTACATTAACAACCTCCCCCTCCATACCATGGGGATTAACTGTCAAAACTGTAAGCAAGTATGGTGTGGCTACAGAAGGAGGTCACTGGGGACATGCCTTTGGGGTCTATATTTTGTCCCTGGTGAGCCAAGCTTACTGTCTTTCTGCTGCCTGGTGGCCGTGTTCTGAGCTGCATTCTTCCACTGCACTCTTCTGCCAGGATGTTCCGCCTCATGTTGGGCCTAGAGCAAAGGAGCTGGGCATCTGTGGACTAAGACCTCTAAAATCATAAGCCCCTCTTCTAAAATTGTTCTTTTCAGGCGTTTTGGTCACAGTGACAAAAAAAAAATTGACTAAAGTTGATCCCAGTCAGCCCCAAACTCTATCTCTGGGAATCAATTATGTATTATACTAAAAAGTAAAGGCTTTAAATTGCTACAGGGCCTACCTCCCTCAACTTCTTTGGAGAGAATTTAAAGACCAGCAGTTTATAACTACCAAAAGCCTTAACCAAAGCTCTTTGGCTTTTTTTTTTTTTCCCTGTGCGGTGGCAACCTTCCAATGGCTCCACTGTATCAAAATACTTTTTTATGTGGACATGCTAAAATACTAAGTTTAAAAGCAAACATGAACCCCTGAGAACCAATACAAGTATTATTGCCTTGAAACAAACAAAAAATCTAGAGAGATACTACTAAAGCCATTTCTCACAAACTATAGATTATTTGGGAAAATAATTACTATTATTAAAATACAGGTATGAATCAAAGCAGATAAAATTAACAGTAGTAAGACTAGTCCTCACCATTTTAGTAATCACAGAGGGAGTAGTTGCCTCCATTGTGGTCTTCTTTATCTATGTGCTGGACTCCGTCCTGAAAGCACTGTATGAATAATCTCATTTATTCTCACACACCAAGCTTGCAGAGTGACACAGGCACCCCAAGCCAGATTCTGTGGCTTTAGATCCTGGCCTGACCCCTTAGTAACTATGTGACCTTGGACAAATTATTTTAAACTCTCTATGCCTCATTTTCCTTAGTTCTAAATGGAACTAAGAGTGGGCAATTGTGAGGATTAAGTATATTTAAAATATGTGACATGCTTAGAATAGTGTCTGGCATGTAATATATACCTTAAAGGCTACTGTTACTAATTACTAGTATTATTATTCAATCTCAGAGATAAGAAAACCAAGGCATAGGGAGACAAAATCACAAGATGAAGTCACACAGCTGGTAAATGCTGGACCCAGGCAGTGCAACTCTAGAATCCACACCTTCTCAACAACCTCAGAAAAAGTCCCCTGTAGTTTTCAAATATGAATATTTTTATATTTATATCTCAGGGGAAATGTAAGATATTCATCAAATATGACAACTGGTATCAACTGTGGTTATGATTGCCATAGGATCTGATGGCTACATACCACACACACACACACACAAACAATATATATATATGAAATAAATAATACATATAAATATTATATAAATAATATAATATATAAAAATGAATTTATATAAATATATATTTATATAGATTTATATTAATATATAAATTTATATGAAATAAATAATACATATAAATATTATAGAAATAAATAGATAAATATTTCACCTTGGAATAGTAATGGACAATTGCACACACAAAAGCAAAAAAAAATTTAAATGGTTTTAAATGGTCTTTCCCAACACCAGGAACAAATATGTTTATTTTAAATGTTCTGCCTATACCTCGCCACAGGTCCCAAAAATTCTATAACTAAATCACCTTCTTCACCACATTTTTATGGTTGATGTTATCATCACTTCAGATACTAATCTGACCTTTGATATTTATGTTTAAAAGGGAAACTATTTACACCAAAAACTTTACCTAAAAGCGAGGAAGGATGATGAAGACTAAAGTAGCAAATATGTAATGCCCTTATCACTATGTTATCCTTTTGCATAACTCCTTCATTCCTTTATAGTTTCAGAAGAAAAAAAATGGTATTGTATTAGGTTTGAAAGATTAGAATTAAAATGGTTATTCCCCAGGTAACAGCTACTTGATAGGATACCAAGAAGAAATTTAATTCTACAATAGCAGTGAAATCTGAAATTCACAGCTTGTTTTAATTTTTTTATAAAACCAATAAGCAGGAATAGAGTCTATTGCTGTTTTCCTTTAGCAAATATCTCCATGCAGCTGTAATAATGAAACAAAATTAATAAAAGTACAGCAATTATAAACCTTCCATAGCACATAGCTATTGGAATGTAGGAAATGCACTAAAAAAACTCTTCTGGTTGACAACAAAACAGCCACTTTTCAAGGTAAAGGTCAAGTATTCAATTTCTATTCACTAAATCTGAATGACTTCTTATAATATCCATCTCAGATGTGATCCATGTGCCAGTCTGTTAAAAATAAAAAACAGTTAAACTTTTAAACTGGTCAGCCAGGTGCATGAGGAAATAGCACATCAGCTTCAGGTACCAAGGAGGATACTAGTGCCAAGAAGCTGTTCTAATGCCAAAAGTAGAGGCCCTGTGAAGATCAATTCATGCTTGCCAGGTAAAATGGGATTGCTTACTGCCAAATCCGGATAAAAATCCACAAAAAATCTGCTCATATATTCTTCAATATCAACAGATCAAAATATATCACACTCTTTCTGCAGTACCAAAAAATAATACAAAATAAAAACAATCAAAAAGTAACTAATACAAAAGTACATAATAGTAGTGAGATTTTTAAGTTTAAGGAGGAGTGAGTTTTTATCAAGTAAGGCAAGGGCCTCTCATAAGATTCACCCATAGACCTTCAGGGTATTTGCCAAGAGGAGACATTCTGTGTCATAAGACATTATGTGGCCTTTCAGAAAGTCACAGAAAAACACAGAGGGCCAAAAAGCAAGTTGAAGCGATAAAATAATTGAAATACAAGAAGTCATATAAAGATTATATGACTAAGCACATGAGTTACATATTTTTCCATTGACTTAAGTATAATAATTGAACATACTATTAAAATTTGGAAGAAAAATGAATAGGTTCCTTTATTCTTTCTTCTTGGCCAGACTACTCTAATTTATACCACTTTAAAATTTACACAACTTGCATATCTCCAAGTAAATATGAACATTCAGAATCTCACATGTAATTTTCATCAAGTATTTCATATATATATAGATATAGATATAGATATAGATATAGATATATTTATATATCATATGCTCTTTACCTAGTTATTCTCCTCTATGAATCACTTTAGTAACATAGGACAAATTCACACAAAACTAACTCATTATGCTTGCAATTACCTTTAAATATACCTTTTATATTGCACCATGCTGACTTGGGTTAAATTGTGTCCTGAAAAAGATGTTCAAGTCTTTACTTGCAGTACCAGTGTAAGTAGGGTCTTTGTTTATGACCAAGTTAAGAGGTCATTAGAGTGGGCCATAATCCAATATGACTATATACTTTATAAGAAGGGTAAAGTTGGACAAAGAGACAGACATGCAAAGAAGAAAGACCATAAAGGTGATGTGGAAACACAGAGAGAAGGAATGCTTGAGACTGCCAGAGGCAGGAAAAAGGAATGATACAAATTCTCCCTCATTGCCATCAGAAGGAATTTACTGCAGTATGTGGATCTTAGATTTTGTATTAGTTTGTTTAGTGTTGCTACAACAGAAGTACCACAGACTAGGACATTTATAAAGAAGAAAAATTTACATTTCATAGTTCTAGTGGCTGGAAAGTCCAATATCAAAGTACCTGCATCCAGTGAGGGCCTTCTTGCTGTCTCATCCCATGATGGAAAGTGAGAGGGTGAGAAAAGGCTAGAGAAAGTAAAGATATTGAACTCACAGCCTCAAGCTCTTCTATAACCAGCATTTAAGTGGTCAGGACTTACTCACTTCCACGAGGCCCCACCTCCATGAGGTCCCAACTCCCAAGTTTGTTTCCAACATGCGCTCTTTGGAGGACACTCTTAAACCATAGCTGACTTCTAGACTTCAGAACTATGAGACAATATATTTCGGTTATTTAAGACACTCAGTTTGTGGTACTTTGTTCCAGAAGCCTCAGGAAACTAATATATGCTGCAGATGGAGTTGGCCAAAGCTTGCATAGTGTGGCTGGAAGCACCGGATGCATCACAGAATTCCTGCAGCACACATATGGCTTCACACTGTCAGAAGAAGTGTGAAAACCCTGCAGGTCAGATGGGGATAGGAAATATGCTGCCCTAAAATATTAAAAACAATATCTTGCATTTGCTTAAAGCACATTCTACATGTTGTACTTTACTCCTCCCAATACACTGGGAATGTAAAAGAGGAAGATTATTATCTTCATTTTATAGAAAAGGAACATGATTCTTGGAGAAGTGAATGTTTACCCAATGTCCATTTCTTCTCCCCAGGGAATGATATCACCTTTTTTCAGTCAGCTTTTTCACCACTATGACCAAAAGACCTCATAAGAATAATGTACAGGAGAAAAAGTTTATTTAAGGCTCAGAATTTCAGGAATCTCAGCACAAAGACAGCCAACTTCATTGCTCTGGACCTGAGGTCAGGCAGAAAGGTGTGATACAGCAAAGCAGCCCAGGACATGACAATCAGGAAGCAGAGATAGAACCAGTCCCAGGGACAAAATATATACCCCAGAGGCATGTCCTCAATGACCCATTCTACTCCAGGCACAAACTACTTGCCTACAGTTACCATCCATTTAATTTCTATCAGGGGATTAATGCACTGATTAGGTGAAGGCTATGAAAGCTCATTCATTTCACCTCTAAACCTTGCATTGTCTCACACATGAGCTTTTGGGAGACACCTCAAATATATAAACCATAACACCCCTAATATGACATGTTGGGCATGCTGAACACTTGATCTAAAGGAAAATCTTGTATTGCTTCTGCCCACCCATGTGTAAGGAGAGACTCTATAGAATTTCCTAATCTACATTAAGACCAGACTGCTCTCCATACCCATCCTGAAAGCCAACTATGTATCTCAGAAAAGAATATAAAGGAATATAACCATATCTGGATACACTTCCATTACAAGATAATGTATTTTCCTTTGAACTCATTCAAATTCCAAAGAAGACTATCTACATTCATTTCCTCAAAACCTCAAAATGTATGCCTACATTCCCTGTTCTCTCTCTCCCATGTAGAACAGGGGGTGCAGAACTTTCTTAATAATTTTGGGCCAGTGAGCAATCACACTCCTGCAATTATCCTCCATGCCATGATTTTCTCCTTTTGCACAGTAATAAATTTGTAGGCCTTCTCTCTTATTTAACCTTTGTCAGTATATTCCAGCAAACCCTCAGAGAGTCGAAGTGAATTTTCCCTTCAATCTTCTATCTACATGGCAAAGCAAGTGTTAGTGCCAAATCTTTTCTAGGAAGAGAGAATATAGTCATAAATATTTTAACTTGAAACACTGGTGGCACTTTAAAAGTAGTTCCTCTTCAAGTGGCTCAAAGAAGAAAGACAAAAATAGTATCCCAGACAGAGTAGGCTGAGGGGCTCAATGATCATGGTAAGATGGAATAAATCAGAAGAAATTGGTAGAAAAAGCAACCCGTAACTTGTGATACTAAGCCTTGATGGAAACGATGGAAATAAACTATAGAATGAAAAGAGGCCCTATGATGAGTAAATGCAATGCCAAGGAGAAAAAGAATGAATTATAAGGAAGCCTTAAACAAATATTGCAGGAAGGACTTCACTCAGCTTACTGCAAAAGTTGAGGGACGATTGTAATGGTAAATGGGGTTGAAAGAGTTTGGGTGGTGGTCAACAGGATGGAAATGTAGTTCTCACTGTCAGTTCTTGAGCAAGGTATGATGTGATAAAGGAGGTTTTTCTAGCTGCTGCATTAAAAATCCCTTGAGTGGCATAACAAATGGTACTGGGGCTGGTACAGTATGTGGCCCGGAAAAAAATGTTCGGGACTGAAGAGACAATGACTCTATTTACATGTTTTCAATTTCAGCTACTGGCAAGACATCCTCGATACCTTTTTCTCCCCTCAATTCCACATTTCTGGACACATTGGTCTTTGTGGTAGTCTTTGACTGGGGGCAGGATCCCTCTTGTACCAGCCTGGAGACCTCATATTTGTTTCCTCTGTGAAGCAGAGGCTCTTTGCATGGTTAGTTCTACTTTATTTAGGTCTTTGCTCAAACTACTTCTTCAGAAATGTCCCTTTTGACTATCCTAAGAGGACCCTTCCCTGACATTCTCCACTCCATTATACTGATGCATTTCATTCTTTATAGGACTTATTATTACCTAAAACGATATTTTAATGATTATCTGTCACTCACATAAATGCATAAGTTTATGAATACAAAGATCTTATATGTCTTGTTCACAGTTTTATTCCTAGAACCTGGCACAGAGCTCTACATTAAGTAGGAGCTCACTAAAATGTTTGTTCAATGAATTAAAACATCCCATCCTACTCCCAAGTTCAAGTGACATTATCCCCTAAATCATTTTTGATCCATCTTCACTAGCTGTTTTTCAGTATGCACATGCTATCTTTTCCTCTTGGATTAATGCAGCTGCCACCCAACTTCTTCCCACTGACATTCAGGCCCCCCTTCCAATTTATTCCTCCACAGACAACTTCATCAAACATAAATCACATCAAGTCACCAGCATTATCTATTGTTATCAGGATGGAAACTTAATTCTTAATATGGACAACAAGACCTTGCATGGACTGGCCTCAGCCTAGGTGCAGCCTCATCTACTAACTCTCCTTTTGATTCTCCTCAGTTAGTTGATTTGTACTTCTTCCTTTCTGTAAGAGGTCCTTTGCACAAAGGATAATTCCCTCTGCTTTCTGGAAGACTCTTCTTCCCACCCTCTCTCATATTCTTTTACTCACACTTCAAGTATTAATCAAATGTCACTTCCTTAGGTTTCAATCATGCAAGCTCCTAAAATCAAATTGCTGTATTTTAGAGCATTTACCTTTATGACTATATCATCACCAGTTATTGTTAATGTTCTGTCTAATGAGTGACTGTCTTCTTCATGGATTCTTCATTCGAGGATAGTATAGACCATGAATTTTTTTGCTCACTATCAGGTCTTTAGAATCAAGCATAGTGGAATGTAGCTTAGTGGTAGAACACTTGCCAAGCATGTGCAAGGGCCCAGGTTTGATACCCAGGACCAAAACAATAAATAAATAAATAAAACAAAAAAATAGAGCTAAAGAAAAATACCAAAATACAGAGATTCATACTCTACTGGAATCCAAAGTGCTAGAAATCAATGTCAATGTCAAATACAGAGATATAAAAACTTTCTGCAAATACTGAAGTAAAGCTGAAAGCAAAGATATCAGTCAGAACCAATTATATGACAATGAGCTATTACTAAAACAAAAGAAGAGATGGGAAACCAAGGACAATGCAAACTTTGGAACAGCCCTGACTACTGACTGGAAAATAATGGGACTGAGAGAATCTGTTTCATTAAGAAACTAGAAGAGAACCAGTTTAAACAATTTAGTTATGACTTAGGTAGTGACAGTAACTAGGTGAAAGGTTACATTTACATATCCTATTCACAGATCCTTGACTCATCAGTCTGCTCTGGAAACATTTATCTATGCAGAGAAACCAACCAAACTTTCCTCTCCTTAGCATTTTCCATTATCAAAAAAAATATTCTCCCCAAAGTCCTTAGTTCCCTGGAAAATGTTTTAAAGACATTTCACTGTGGTCGATTAGGCATACAGTAATAGCTAAGTGAGGCAAGGGCCATGGAGAAAATGGCATATAATAGAAAGAACCCACTTTGCTCCTGATTAAAGTTACTCATGTGCAGCTTGAGAAAATGTATACACTAAAAAGTTCTGAGCACTACATGGGTTAAAGGACAAGGCCTGATTTTTTTAACCTCCATTGTTACTGCTTTATTCCCCAAACATTAGAATGTATATAATTCTAAATTCTCTGGGGGGAAAGAAAGAGCTTATTAGTTTACTTTTATTTCCTTATTTTGGGCTTCTTTTAAAATAAAATGGAACACTGATGAGTGTGGAAAAAAATCTGTTTTCTTTCACTTGAATTCATCAGTGACTCATGCAATAAACAGCAAGTCTCCTGGCTTTATTTTTGAGGAGAGAGCACCAACAGTTTCAACAGCATACTCCAGTTTTACAGGAATCAGTTTTCCAAAGATGACTTACTTATCACGCCCTGCCTGAGAAAGGACAGCATAAAGCTGGTGAAAATTCTGATCTTCAAAAATACAACAGACAATGAGTATTTCCAATTTCATGCTGTTTCTCTAACAAGAATGGAGGCACAAGGAAATACAAGATAAGAACTGTGGCTAACAAAACAGAAAGGAAAAATGAAAGCACATTGAACAACTGACTGTACAGATTTAGGAGGTTAAAAGGGTGATTGGAAGAGAAATAATAAGCCTCTCCCATCCCTACAGAAATGAGCTTTCAAAACTCACAATGGAAAAAAAAAGACATTTAATAAGGTAGCATTTAAAAACTAAATGAAGTAAAATCTCACTAATTAACAAATGCTGGCTTTATGAAGAGTCTACATTGGTACAAACCTATTAGCACATGACCTCTGCTCTTCCCAAACTTACTAAAATTTGAGGATTACCTCTGAAAATAAGGATTTGTTGACATAATTCCTAAACAAGAAGTTCATGTGTAACCTACACCAGTTTTCTTTAGACACTTAGAAGGCTCCAGTTACATGCAAACAGTTATCATACTACTTCAAAATTAGCTTATCTTTTTATAAAGGTTCCCTTTAAGAGTTCTAAAAGATGACAACCTAAGCAGATTCTGCATTATATATATAAAAGCTTAAAAAATAAATTGAACTTCTAACATCTTCTAAGACTCAGATTTTTGGAAGTTTTGATTAGCCTTCATACAAATAAAACTTTACTACATTACACATAAGTACTATTTAAAAGCAAACTTTTTTGCATAGGTAAATTAAATCCCCAACATCTGAAATATATTATTATAGGGAGGTTCTAGGCATGGAGATAGCAGGTGGTGGCAGGATTCTTTCATAAAGTCCTCAGCTGTGACTTTTGTGCATTTATACCACTATCCTTTGTTTTGTTTGTGTTGTACCTGACTACCAGTCCACAGCAGACTCAGTTCAGGTAAAAACTGTCTTTCCTGGCTGTAGCTATGGTTTTAGCTGGACTCTCATTCTTTGTGCTTTCACTTCCCAGTACTTGTGGTCCATGCCCTTATAATAATGTGCTTCTCCCATCTGTAAAGTGTCATGGATGGGCTGCTTTGTTTCTTGGCATTTCCTAACATCTCTGCTGTGTCAATTAAAGTTAGGCTTTAAAATATTGCATCTTTCATTTTCTGAGTCCAGCTCCCTTCTTTCTTGATGCTGTCCTCTTAAAATCCCTGAACAAAAACCGTCTGGAAATCTTGTTCCTATCTTCCCTTCTTTATGTGAGTCCAGGCCAGAAAAGCTTGGGTGCAGCATACACTACTTGGGTGCCATTGGATTGGCTATGTTTTAGAACCTCACTGCTAATATAAGGCTCTTATTCTTTTGTGTTTAGGATAGCTAGTAGATGAAGCTCAAGAGAGTGTTCAGAAGTTCAAATTCCTTTTAAGACATATCCTAATCTCAGTCATATGATTTTGAGTAGTGCCAAACATATGTGGAACTTCTGTTGCCACACAACCTCAAATTGACATTGTAGATAACTGTACATTTTCCCCCAAACTATATATACTATCCAAATTGAAATATATCCTCTAGAGGAATATCTATGAATCTTAACACAAAGAGTAGCACCATGCTTATGTTGTCAAAAGTCAACAGCTTCTATTATCTCTATTTACCCATCAACTCAAAAAAATCTGAAGATTTAAACAAGCAATATCCAACAGAACTTTCTGCAGTAACAGAAATGTTCTCTCTCTGTTCTACCCAATGTAGTAGACACTAAACATGTGGCTATTAGGCAGTTGAAAAATGGTGGTACAACTGAGGAACTGACATTTTAAAATTTTATTATATTTAATTACTTTAAATTGAAACAGACAATGTGGCTAGAGGCTCTTGAAAACTGTTAAGATTTAAGATTTTACCATACTTGCAAGCCAATAAATTAGCATGCCAGTTTCACAGATGTTGGGAGAAGACACAAGTTTCTGAGATCAAAGACAAAGGACTATATTACTCATAAAAATAACAGTAATAGGAATAGCAGCGTAGCTGTGCCAATTCCCTGACACACCAATTCTCACAGTATGATGTGAAGGGACAGGTGATACCTGTATACTAACTAATTTACAGTACAAAAGGAGAACCCTGGGCTTATGGTACCTGCATCTTTTATACTGGATAATATGCCTAGCTGTCAAAAAAGCAAAAAAAAAAAAAGACTTCTATCTTCCAAGGCTATCTAATATTTATAAATGGCCTTGAGAAGAAATTCTACAATGAAAGCAATAACTTGCCTTGTTCATAATCCATACACAAATCTAAGTGAATAAACACGAGAGTGGTCTCTAACAGTGTTAGTATCATACACACCTCTGAAATCTACTCATTATTCTCCATCTTGCTTGAATATCTTGCTTGCAACTCTAGTTAATTCTTGCTAGGACTTTTGCAAGCTTCCCAATTGGTTATCCTGCTTCATCTATTTCTTCTTCTCAGGCATTGTTTATACAGTAGCCAGAATTTATTGTGTGATATAAATCTAATTGTGGCACTCTTGTTTCAATATTTGATGTCACCTACTGTCCTTTCTATGTCACACAATACCCTCCGCAGCAAGTTCAACAAGTCCCCGAATGATGTAATGCTGCCTCGATCTGTGGTCACTTCCCTTGTTTGTCCTTCTAAGATTCATTCCTTTAGCCACATTAAACTTTTACTTCCTTAAAAAGCAGAAACGATAAAATGACATCCTTGAATTCCAACTACAAATTTGTCTGGTTTGGTTCACATAATAGTTTAAAAAGCATTTGGGCCATTTCACATTTTGGGAGATTCATATTATAAAATGTGAATTTTAAGCTCCTCTTTTAAAATCTGGGCATCTGGCAACACTTGGCCTACATCCCAACCTGACAACACTTGGCTAAAGCTGAGTATCTACTGTTCTCTTTAAACAAAACCTGGATTCTTCAGGTTGCCATACATCTCCCTTCTGTTCCCTTTTTAATTTTTTTTTTATATATTATTCACCTACATCCAATCTAATATCCTCTTGATCTGGATGGAACACTCTTTCAACCCTCCAAATTCTTGAGGTGCTACTATTCTTGCTTCAAGTCTTAGTGGATTTATATCCTCTGGGATGTTTTTCTTGACCACGACACCACCAACCCAACCAGGATGAGATGATTAAGTGTAGTATGCTCACCCACCAAGGACCTAACATCCCCCATGTCTTCTGTGATTCCCTACACTATCCCTGTTATGGCACAAAGAACACAGTAGTATAAAAATGCTAACAAGTAGGCATCCTTTCCTAGACTTATATAGGTCATTATAGAGCAACTATGTCTGTCTCATACATCACTGTATGCTAGTGCTTAGGAAAGAGCCAAATACAAAGAACTCAATAAACACTTGTTGTTTTTGTTGCTGTGGGTTTTGATCGTACTGGGAATTAAACCTAGGGCCCTGAACATGCTAGAGAAGTGATCTGTATTCCCTGCTCCTTTTAAAAAACTTTATTTTGAGATAGGGTATCACTAAATTGCGCACACTGGCCTCAAACTTGGGATCTTCCTGCCTGGGACCCTTGTAGTTAGGATTACAGGCAAGTGCCCCATCCCTGGCTTCAACAAACACTTGTTGAATAAATAATGGACACAAGTTGCCTGAAGAATGGCTACTTCAAATTCTTTAAGATATGTGTAAATTTATGTATTTTAAAATATTATTTATTGTCAAAATGTGGGGTCTATGAAATGCCATTACCCCCACTCCCATGTGTAGCACAGTAATATCTATAAAACAAGGCAGTGAGCTGAGCACTTCTCATAGATGAGCTCACTCAATCCCTACAACAGTCCTTTAAAGCAAGTACTTCCATTATTCCTATTTCAGAGATGCAAAAACTAAGGATTTAAGAAGTTAAGTAATTAAATAAGCAGGTAAATAACTGGGGAGAATTCAAACCCAGCCCCATTAGAACCCAAAGAAAATCCTTAACCATATATGATTTAAAAATGGAGAATTTTAATGTGCCCCAGAAGAGACAAAATCACACAGTATACAACCTTGGATAAGATAAAGTTCCATAACAGAACAGTATATAGTAGGAGATACTAGATGACTAAAATTTCTCCCAGAAGACCTGAGAACACCGACACCAACAACTTTATTCACCACCTAATAGGGCTGGGGATGTAGCTCAAGCGGAACCTGGCATGCGTGCGGCCCTGGTTCGATCCTCAGCACCACATACAAACAAGGATGTGTCTGCTGAAAACTAAAAAATAATAAATATTAAAAAAAATTCTGTCTCTCTATTCACCACCTATTTTTGAGTTTTTTTTAATGCAGTTTTAACAATTAGCTCTTCCCTAAAAGAGTTATAGAGATGAAGAACGTTTTTGCACATTCTGAAGCTCTCTGGCTCAATATTCAACTATTATACCAAACCATAGTTTCCAGGGCAGTGACAAGAATCTTTAATCTCATTTCACAAATAGGAAAATAAAGGTACTGCACAATAAGGCCAAGTGTAAAGTTATCACTAACTTTCTCAGCCTGCCCTTTAGCCTGCCATGCTTTACTGTGTGTGCTTAATCAAAGCTCTAAAAAACTCAATGGTACTTAAACCCTAAGAAATTCAACAAAGCCAGTAGTTGGATACATCAGAAATGTCATTGGGTCATGTGAAATACAACCTAGCTGGAAAGGAAAGAATCCTGGTCTATCTTTTTCAGATGGAATTCTTGCTCATCTTTTGCCCTAAGCCAAAAAAAAAAAAAAAAAAAAAAAAAGATGGCTAAAAGAAAACTTTCACTATTGTGTCTTAATTTTTTTTAGGTCAAACTTCCAGAGTCAATTCAATACCCATCAGGCATATAAGTGTTCGAGTTCCAGCCAATTAAAAATTTTATTAAGGAAAAAAGGAAAGGGGGGGATAAAATAAACAAACATTTTACAAGTAACCTCTGAATACTTTTCTAGCCATTAAAATTTCCTTTCCCAAAAAGCTAAGGAAAAATTGCATGAGAGTCCCATAAAGTTATTGACTTGCTTAGTAAATTTAGGATTGAAATTACTACAACATTTAATATTTGATGACCACAGAATACATGTATAGGATGCTTTTCGAAGCTTGCATTCTAAAAAAGAGGAATTCATTTCATTTCCAAGTATACTTTATTTGATGAAGTAGAACCATTTGAATTTTTATTCTAGAAAATACCTCCCATTTATTATTAATAAGTGGCTGGGACTGTAGCTCAGTGACAGAGTGGTAGAAAAAAGAAAGCATCTCCTTAGGAAATCTGATATTTGCTCCAGTCTACCAAGCAGATTCACCAAATTATGATCTGAAAGTGCCTTATATAATGCATTCTTAGCATTGTGTTTGCCACATTGTTATTAGAATATGTTTGATTTTCACATAAAATATAAAACAATATGTCTTCAATTTAGATTGGAAGGCCCTTTAGGGCAAGGATCACATTCCATTAATTTTCTATCTTAAAGCACACAGCAAAGTGTATTGCACAATATAGGAACTCATGAAGTTGTTTATTAAATTAGAAATACATAAACAAAAGGACTTGGTCATTTGATACCAAGTTTAAAGATGATATTCTTAGGTCATTTACTTGCTTGTTTTGTGGAAGTAGAAAGGCACTAACAATGTTTCTTGTGCCTGTGATTAACAGAAGCTGGACACATGATATATCACAAGTAGTTTGAACTGTCTGAAATCATTTTATGAAAATGAAGGTCTCTTTCCAGAATTATGAACACTGACAGTAAATTTAAGTTTGAATCTAGGACACAAAAGACATTATAAAGAATAGAAAGCAACTGAAGAGAAGTTCTTATTTCCAAGGACTAAGACCAATAAGATCTTCCTGCTATTTAAATTTCCATGACCATATTGGTATAAGATGTAAGGTCCTTAGCTTCTCAAGTAGGGAGTTTGGTAAGAAAGAGACGATTTTAAATAAGAACCCTAAAGATAAACTCGAGGAACACCTGTCTTTTAGCTCAACAGAGGTACTGACCAAAACATCTAGAGAAACAATCTCATCTCAGCTAAACGATCCGAACTCAGAATTAGGACAGCATCGGCCAGCATGCAGTTTCAGCAGACAAAAGACCTTGGCTCAAAAACCATATAACACCCCTAGATTGTCCCACTGAATCTTCACAAGGGCCCTCAGGGGCAGGCAGAGTAGATGCACAGGTTGCAGACGACAACACGTAAGTTCCGATGTAGGGTCACAGGCCACTCAGATGGAAGATAACTGAAGCCAGTCTTAACTAGTATCTGAACTGGCGGATACTTTCCATTCTGCCTCAAGGACTGCCCTTCTCCGGTGTATTACAATTACTCTTAAGGCTGGAGGAACCGCAGGAAGAGCAGAGCTGGGCGGGCACAGCAACGGGAAGGACAGGGAATTTCCACGCTTCCCGGCACTCGCCGGTACACCAGCACCCCCAGGTCGCTTCTCCACTCGGCTGCTCTCCACCTGCGCGACGGCCTGTTTGCCCCAAACTAGTCTCAAGGGCGGGCCAGGGAGACTGGAGGCTTTCCCGCCGTCCCGGAGAGTTGTTCAAATTGGGGGTAGAATAGGAACAGGGTGAGGACACTAGGAGAAGTGAGAAGGTAAGAAGGACAGTAGGGGAGAGGGATCCCTCAAACATTGGCCAGGGAACCAGCGGTGCTGACGGATGGTCAGAGAGAGGTTTGGGGAATGCGTGGAGGTTCGGTCGACACTGGATCCCGCGACCCGGGAGCCTGGAGGAAATCGACTACAGTCTCGGTCGCCAAGAGGCGGAGGCAACTGAAGCAGCAGGATGTTCGTCCAGGGCCCAGCATCTGCCCAACTTCCCGCACCCCGTTCCGCGCTCCCACCCACATCCTCTCCCTGTCCGCCCCGCGGCGGCGGCGGTGGCACCAACCTGCGCGACCGCGGGCTCGGTGCGGGACGGAAGCCGGAGCCGGCGGGCGGAGTTAGTTGGAGGCTCCGGGTCCCTGGGCGGGGACAGCTGAGCACGCGGCGACCGCGGCGGTGGCCGGCGCTCCCTCCTCCCGGCGCGCGCGGGGCCCACCCCGGCCCGCAGCTCGCCCTCGACTCCGGGGCAGCTCCCGGTCCCTCCCCCGGGGCGGCTCCGGTCCCGCCCCGCGCCCGCCGCTCAGCTCCGCCTCTGCCCCTTGCGCTCGGGGCCCGAGGGCTGGGGAACAACCCAGCGGAGTCTCCCCGCGTCTCGCGCAGCTTCCCGGGGAACCGGGTGCCCTAGGTGTTTGGACTCACATGCCGCTGGAGATGGCCACGAGCTGGAACTCCCGCCCCATGGCCCCGGGGAAAAGAGTGAAGGCCCAACCTGAAAGTCTTTCTTTGACCCGCCCGAGTCCACTGTCCCTAAAAGCAGCCCTGCGAGGTAGCCACGTCAGCTGCCAGGAGAAGGCCGAGGAAAATGTCCGGCTCTCCCTCCGCTCTGCTTCTGGTCAGGAGGACGTTTCCCGAGGGAACGAAGGACCCTGCCCACGGGCTCTGGCTCTGAACTGGGCTCTGCCAAAGAGTACGCGAAACTGGCATATCGGACGCGGGTTTGAACCTCAGAAGCGATGCATTTTCTATACACACCACCTCCTGTAGCTCGGTCCCCGAACTCAGGCCACCTTGCTTAGGTCTGCGCAGTGCTTCCCTGCCTGTACCACAGGGCTGGGAGGACGGAGGTGCTTTCCTAGCCTGGCTTCCCACCTCCTCTGCACATTCCTTTCTGTGAAACCTTAACCCTGAAAAGCCCCCAGCTTGCACACAAAATCCCCTCTATCCCTAAACTGGAAGCAAGGAAACCAGGCCAACTCCAATCCGCTGCAGGAATCCAGGGAGTGGGGAGTTCCAGCCCTAAGGTTTTATACCCTAGGGACTTCATAGTGTGTGTTATTGACAATAAACCCGGATCCCCACACACAAATCGATCTGCATTAAATTGCGAGCAGGTATTTGCCTCTCCCCTTCTGCAGGCAGGTAACTGATCCTCTTCCTTCCCCAGTGCCCGCCTCTTCTCTTTCTCCCAGAGTTTTATTCCTTCTTTCCCCAAGTTCTCCCATGCCAGTTCAGAGCCAGGCCAGGCTGGGGGAGGTTGGGAAAAGGGACTCTGAAGAAGATGAAGACGAAGCCAGTGATTGGAGAAGAAGCAAGGAAAGTGCCAACTTAAACAGGATAGCCAGGGAAATGAAGTCTATTCCTTAAACCATGCTAAAGTTCCCAGAAAGAAAACATATCTCCATTGAGAAACCACCCATTCTTACAGTGAAAAATCTGGACTGCCTCCCAACAGAAACTCCAGGAGCTATGCATAGACAAGGATAAACCAGTGGGTCCTATAGAATAGGTCTCCTGGAGCTCTACTTCTCAACCTAAATTCCAAGACAGGTTGACAATCCCAGGCTCACAGCCAGCAAAGAGAAATTCATTCTGGAAACTGAAGGTCAAGTAGGCTGCAAGAAGGCACAGAGCTGGGTCAGTTACCCGCCCCTCAGGACTGTTCTTCAGCTTTAGGCATCTCCTAGATAATTTGATCCTTCCCCCTGGTCTGAATTAGAAAGGTGGGGGGGGGAACACTTGAAAGTCTCCCTTCAATCTGAAATTATGGGTTAATCACTAAGAGTATGTGCTGTTAATAAATTTTGTATGCCTTTATCTCCTATTAAAAAATTAAGTTATTTTTTGGTGACAGGATATAATATGCATGGGTAGAAGTCCTTTGCTGTTGATTTGCTGCTTTTCAAGTTCAATTCAGTACATTTTGGTTTCAAGATAATTTTCTTATTCAATGGTGATTGCATTTTTAAATGTGGGAGAGAAGCTAGAATAAAACTTCTAAATGTAAGATGATGGTTACCATCTCTCATACTTTCAAGTCTTGGTTGGCACAGCCAAAGTTTTGGCAGAGAACCAGTCCTGTGCCTAATGAAGCTGTCTGCGAGCTCAGAGCCTGGGAGTTACAACCTCAGGGCATTTCAGTCTGTGCACAGGCCTGACACAAACATGAATTAGCATCCACTTTGGGTGAGAAGTTACCTTTCCCCATGTTCTCAGGGTTCTACCCACCTGAGATAGCCTCTATAAAAGTGTCATTACAGAAGCAATGCTTAGTGTCCCAGTTTTACTTTCAAAAAGACTACATCCAACTTAATTGTAAACTTTCTTTTTCTTCCCTTATTTCCTCTAATGCTAAAAAGGCTAGGACACTGAAAGTTCAAGAGGCCGGAAGAGGCTAGCCTGCACAAAGTTTCTCATTCTTTTATTAAAAGGAAAATCATCCCTGAAAAGGAACTAATTAAACTTAGATCCTTTCTGAATATAATAATCTCTGCATATAAATTAATTTTATATTAATGGTATGTATAGTGTTATTGCAAAAGCTATTCAATCAGCTCATGTGGATAAAAGGTCCATTTTTCCTGTGAAAAAAAATCTTGCAGCTATAAAAAATGAGAGGGTTTATTTACAGGTAACAACATTGGTCTTAGGCAGTGTTTCAAAGTACATGGAAATGTACACTCATTCCTCCATAAAACCTTCCTTTTATTTTTTTCTTTCTGGTGCTGGAGATTGAACCGAGGGGCAGTGAGCTACATCTCCAGTCTTTTTTATTTTGATTTTGATAAAGGGTCTTGGTTAAGTTGCTGAGGATCTTGCTAAGTTGCTGAGGATGACCTCAAACTTGTGATCCTCCAGCCTCAGTCCTTCAAGTCACTAGGATTACAAACATGCACCACCATGCCCAGCTCTGCTTTTTATTTTTGGTTGTTTGTTTGTTTTGTTTTCCAATGGAAAGTGTTTTCCAATTTGCCCACTCAGGTCTCCAACCCCTTCTATCTCATACAAAACCTTTAGGAACCTCAGATGCTATCCTTTCCTAATGTTTGGAAAGAGTGACATTTCAAGCAGAATAGAGACAGTAGAGGCAGATTTATGAAGACTCTTTTCTGTATCCCTTATTTTTACACCTTTCTGATAATCATATCATTCAATGTAAGGATGGATCCAATGTCAGAACCTTATGCTAGACAACTTGAAAAATGCTCAGGTACATAGGCTCTTCTGAAAAGAATTAAAAGTGAGTCCTTCCTCATTCTACAGCATTTCAAACACGATTTAAGAGTCCCCAACCATGATTAAGAACATTAGGTTATTATGATATAGTAAAATAAGCTTCAAATTGAGTCAAATAGTCAGATTTGCTTATGCATATTCAGAATGACAAAAGAAAATATTAATTTCAATTTACAAGTCATCAAAAATTACCTTGTGGGCCACATAATGAATAGCCCTATGTTAAAGTAATGCATGTTTGTTCTTTCATAAGTAAATTTTCCTCTGAAATATAGACATCTGTCATGGAGTCAATTATCTTGCACAGCATGTAGTATAAAAACACATAAAGGAAATAATATACTACATTGCTTATTTGAAAGTGATCAGGAATATGCAGCTCCATGCTGGCATGTCTTTAATTTCATGGTGTTAAGAAAAAACTATAGGAGTATGAAACAGCAAACCTTTCCTACTGGAGTACTAATTCAATTACCTATCATGATGTATGTAGGAGAAAAAAAAAATTCCTCATTAACTGGCAGAAACACTATGGAACTATTCTCGTCTTACTCTACTAACCCCTGTAGCGAGAATGTGAACATGGAGTTTCCTTTGAAAACAAAGGGATCACCACATTCTGATAAGCTCCAGGGGTGTTCCAGAAGAACAAAGCTAGAAATGGTATTTGAAGGACATAAATTATCATTTAAATGAGGCTAGACTCTTATGAAATTTAGGCATCAAACAGATCTCAAGATTTGAAAAGTGCAATAAGAGATATTTAGTCCAAGTCAAACTTCCTTGATATAATGCAAATGTGAAAACTTTTTCTCTCTTTTCTCAGGCAAATTCCGTTCTCCCCTCTCTCACTGCATGATGCACTTGTAAATAAAATGCCAGAATATTCTGTAGAAAACTCTGCCAGGTTAAGTACACAGCGCTTTCTTGAATACCTCATAATACTTTCTCTTGTGACACTTTTAAATAGCCTTGGAAAAAAATCTTAAGGGGAATATTTAATAGCTTCCCAGAGAGTAGAAGGTATTATCATTATGGTACAAAGGGCATCATTCATTTTTAATTCTCTGCTCCACAGGTGTTCCCTGCACAGGCTGGGTTGACACTGAGAGAGTCTAATTATGATTCATATATCCCACATTCCCCAGGAACTAGTCCCTCTAATTTCACACAATGCCATTATTGAGAGGAGAAAAATAAGTTTCAGTCCTAGTAGCTAGACATACTGATTCTCAATCTTGTCCACACATTAGAATCACCTAGGGAGTTTTAAAAATCTTGATGTCTCAGTTCTGCCTCAGATCAAATAAGCAAAAATCTCTGGGGGTGGAGCCTGAGGATAGGTATTTATGTAATTCCCAAGTGGTTTTTATGTGTAGTGAGGCCACGAACTGGTAAAGTTAACACTTAGCAAATAAAAATAAAATCATTCTATGTAAAAAGATAATATTTAACGTTAATTGGTCTACAGACTAGATGTAGTTCTTCATCATTTTTAAAATCAAGAAAGATGTTAATTCATTTTGATAAGTTTTCCATACCAAGTCATATTCTCTCTACCTACTTTAGATATCTGGCTATGATAGCAAGACTAGTTCACAATAAAAATCATGACCTAAATTTGGTGGGTTTGTGAGTAGAATCAAAGCCATATATCACTGAAGAAAAACAGACTTGACTTGGGGAAATTAAATCTTATAAGTCTCACAAGTAATCCCCTTGAGCTATTAAGGCTATTATCTAATTTAGCAGTTAAAAACAGATACATGCTTATAATTAATTCTTTCTACAAAGTCCAAGTTTAGAAACAAAATAATTACAAGGAAAACCAGGGCCATCAATTATATGTAGATTCATCACTGATAAAGAGCAAAATATTTGATTCTGAAAAATAAGTGTTAAAATACTGCTGACAACATTATATGAATAGCTAATCTGTTCAGTGCTTATCAAATAGAAATAATCTAACTCCAAAGAGATATATGATCATTTAGATACAATATTATAATATAAGAAACACTAGGTTTCCCTACACAATTTACTATGATGGAATGATGAAATAAGGTAGAGTCAGGAGATACAGGGAGAAAATTAGTTGACAAGAAATATATATACAGTAGATCCTATTCATCCATGAGGGATATGTTCCAAGATTCCCAGTGAATGCCAGAAACTGCTGGTATAGTTCTTAACTCTATGAATACTGATTTTTTTTCAATACACATATGTACGTATAATAAAGTTAAATTTATAAATTAGTAAGAAATTCTAATAATAAAATAGAATAATTCTAACAATATATCCTAATAAATGTTATTTAAAGTTTAAAAAGTATTTATTTCTGGAATTTTTTATTAATGATTATAGGACTATGGTTAACTGTGGATAATTGAAACCATGAGGTAAAAACACAGGTAAGAGGGACTATTGTATTGGAGAAGTCTATTAAGCTAATATTATTTGGACAGTGGAGATTGCAAAGTCAAATAAAGACTATGTGAATACTGCTTCTTTCCACTGCCTGATTTGGAGAGATTGGTGTGATAATGATGGGGGCTAAAATAGCCAGTGATTCACGAGAAGTTTCTGAAAATTGATGTCTCTGACACTGTTTCATAAGTTTGACTTTGTTTTTGTTTCTGTTTCCATAAGAAGTTTATACTGAGGTTGGCGAAGTAGCTCAGTGGTAGAGCACTTGCCTAGCATGCTCAAGGCCCTAAGTTTCATCCCTAGACCCATCCCCCCAGAAAAAAAAAAAAAAAAAGAAAAATGAAAGAAAGAGACCTCATGCAATGGCACATTCCTGTAATCCCAGAGGCTCAGGAGGCTGAGGCAGGAGCATTGCAAGTTCAAAGCCAGTTTCAGCAAAAGTAAGGTGCTAAGAAACTCAGTGAGACCCTATCTCTAAATAAAATTCCAAATAGGGCTGGGGATGTGGCTCAGTGGTTGAGTACCCCAGTAGTTAAATCTCCAGTACCAAAACAAAAGAAGAAAATTAATTCCCCACCAGATGGACTAATTTATTTTCCTAACAAAGTCCAAAGGGAATCACACATATTTTTCCAGTGAAAGATATGTATCAAAAGTTATTATATGTAAATCACATTGAAGAACTGATAAATTCTTAAAAATATTTGCATGAATAATCTCAATTTTATCAAACTATGAAAAATACATTATACATTTCTGGATTTTCCAAAATATTTATTATTGGAGAAAAGATCAATATTATTTTTAAAAGACATAATACTCCTCCTTTGTCATAACATTTTGTATCTTCTCAGTAATCAAAGTATATTTGCTACATAAATAGTTTTCTTTGTTAACATATTTGTATTCTTTTTTTCATTTTGCAGCTGTAGATTTGTGTCTCTATTTTAGGTTCTTAGTGATAAGGCATTAGAGATTTGGTCTGAACAAAAAAAAATCCCCAGATGTACAAAAAATGACAGATTTTTCAGTCATATTTAGCTGAAAAAGAAAATCACATAAGAATATTGAAAGTCTTTTTATCATAAATAGAAAAGGGTTTTCAAAATAGCACATACGAAGTCACAATATATAATCCTCATTATTGTGTATTTATTGCTAATTAGCTGTGTGCTAGCATTTCTCTCTGAGTTTCAGTTTTTCTATTACACTGGGAGGGGTTAGCCTACAGGACTCCAAGTTTCCTTCCACAAGAAATAATTATATGAGAAAAAATAATGCAAAATTAATGTAAGAAAGTGCTTTGAGAATCAAGCTAAGACCCATGTTTCTAAAACATTGATGGCTGCAAGACCCAGCTATTTTTAAAAACCTGACTTTTCTTGATGCTTCAACAACCAAGAACTATGCTATTTTCATTTGTAGGATACTATTTTGCTGTGGGAAGGTACTGGTGGAAGTTTTACTCTCCTAAAGACCAGTACCTCCTCAGGACAGGAGACCTGAGGTGTTTAGGATGCCTGAGCACCTGAAGCAGGTATGAAGGGATTGCTTGAAGCACACTCTGGCCCTACTCTGACAGCTAGGTTGGTCTTTGCAGCAGAGAAATAAAGGAAAGATAGTCAATGGGAAATCATTGTATAAGGGTATAAGTAAAAAACAAAAACAAAACAGCAAAGAGAAATAATTAATATCTAAGTTTAGGTTTGTCTGCCTGCATCGTGTTTATTTTCTCAACCACATAGCCTGGTATTTGCTGAACTTTAGAGAATGAAGAGAAAGGTATGGGTCTGCGCTTAGGGAGAAGCTGTGAGAACCATGTCACTGCTTGTGACAGCGAGGGAAAAGATAAAAAGTGATCTGCAGAAAAGCCTGGGGTAGCAGTGCAGAGTGGGAGAGAGGAGAAATTCTGGAACTGACTTGTGTAACATGTCATGATCCTTGAATTGACAGGGAAGTAGAACCTAGTAAAAAGCAGACCTAGATGGCCTCTATCAATCTTACTAGGTGGGAAATTGGATTAATATTTGAGTGTTAGAGGGAAGGCACCTAAGTGTAGGACTATTGGGAACTTTGGGGTTGCAGAAGATTTCCTATTTTTTGAATGAGTACTATGTTTATGTTGAATCTATATTTGTGCATGCCCCTCATTTATCTTTCTCTCATCCTAGAAAAAGACATGAAAGCACAAGACAAAAGTAGTTTGTTCTGGGCTGGGGATGTGGCTCAAGCGGTAGTGCGCTCACCTGGCATGCGTGCGGCCCGGGTTGGATCCTCAGCACCACATACAAACAAAGATGTTGTGTCCGCCAAATACTAAAAAAAAAATAAATATTAAAAAAAATATAAATATTTTTAAAAAATAGTTTGTTCTAAGGTGCCAAGTTTGTGCAATTGGTTAAGGTAACAGTGGAAAAGAAATAAATCCACTAAATCTAGTATTAGAACTAAGATCTATGCCTCTGTGCCTCTGTCAGCACCTTGTACGGGATTAACATTGGTTTGTGCACACTTAACAATGAATGAGAAAAGAAAGTAAAAATTAAAAAAGAAGACAGCAAAGAGGAAGGGATATTGCAAGTCTTCAATTTCCATAATTATTTTTAGAAAAGTGAAAGAGAAATTCTGTAGTCAAGGAATCAACAATAGCTATGAATGGAATTGCTAGAAAAGAATAGGAGAGGAACAGAAGGTCAACATGTTTGGAGAGCCTTATTGCATTCTACTTCTAAATAGATGAAAACATCGCTGGCTTACAAACTGTTCATGCTTCTATCCTACATAAGCTCGCTCCTTCCTTCCTTTCTTCCTTCCTTTCTTCCTTCCTTCTTATAAAAAAAAAGTTTAGGAAAAAGACTTTAAGAATTATTCTTTCATAACAAATCTAAATAATAATACTAGAGCATTATTGATTCAAATGTTCTTCCTCTGCTCTAGTATTGATAGCATAAAAGTGCTTTGTCATCTAACTCAAATGTCTACTAAATGCATCTCTTCACCCATGTATTTCCTTACCTGTCCACTATCATTACTTTAGATGAAGTTGTTATTTATTTTAAAACTTTTAAAATTGTGAGATATATTACAGTCACCAAAAGGTATATAAAATGTACCTATACTGCTAAATAATAACAAAGTAAACTCATATAAACACAATTTGGTATGAGAGATAGTTTATTGCCAGAACCACAGAAAGGTCCCATGTGTCACTTCTCAATGGTACACTCCTCCTTTCCCCAGAGTTAAATAACATTTGGACTCTTGTCATTTCCTTACTATCCCATATAGATTTTCTACATTCAAATGCATTCCCAAACAAAATGTAGTTGTTTTATATATTTTTGAAATTCATAGAAATGAAATAATCATGCTATGAAAATAGCTCACAACAAATCTTACATATGTACAAAACACATATAATCAGCATAAAAATAAGAGAAATTCTCTTGTGAATTTTCTTTCCAGTCAACAGTATGTTTTAATGGTTCTTAGATGTTGATGTAGCTATTATTCTCTCATTGTCATTGCTATGTATGAATATACTTACAATGTCTTTTTTTTCTTTTCTTAATAAATATTTGAGTAGTTTCCAGGTTTAAACTAGTACAAATCATGCTGAAACAAACATTCATATACATGTCTTCTGATGCACAAGTGAAGAGTTTCTTTAGAGAGTATATCAAAGGAATAAAATTGTTGGGCCATGAACTATGTGCCTGTGCAGTTTTACCAGGTAATGTCAAGTTCTCTTCTGAAATGGATTCACTAATTTCATCCTTACTAGTTTTCTAATTAAAAAGACTCCTAATTGGTATTTCTGCCTTCAGTTTTCATCCAAATAAGTCTGTTCTGCCCACTAGCATTATTCTAGTTTTCCTAAAGTGCTGCTTTCAGCCTTTGTTTTCCTCACAATCTAAATCCATTTTTACTAAGAATTTTACAAAGAACGTACTATAGCAACCTATTGTCTACATCAACCAATTCAAACTCTTGACATGTTTTCAACTGTCTTCATATTCACTACTTCTCAAAAACTCAGGGCTAAATAAGCTGATCATTGAAGTCTCTATCAGTAATCCATGTTCGTTTTTGCCTTTGAAATTTTGTTCCCCAACCTCCTCATCATGCCTAAAATCCATTCCTTTCTCTCTACACCTAAGTACTACTCAATCTTCAATGTCTCATAGATGCCCTCCTTTTCTGTGAAACTTTCCCTGATATTTCATTTGCATTCCTGAAGTCTTCCAACTCTGAGTATAGTGTTCAGTCATCCATCGAAACACAACTTGGGAGTTCATATTATGTGAATCTATGATGTATGCAAGGAGAAAACATGAGGGTCCAAAGAGAGGAGCTTGCTTTCTGGAAAGTATGCTCATCAATTATGCAACTTTCTGTTCATAGAGATTTGTGATTGGTGTCTAAAGAGGGAATCAAGGGTTATCTGGTAGCTTGGATCTGTTCCTCACTACTGCTCCTGCAAATGTTTTTCAATGAGTCCATGACTTGCCAGAAGAGATTTGGCATAATGAGCCCTCTACATTCTGATCTCAACCAATCTCTCCTCTTTTATTTCTCACAGGGACCAACAGAACTGTTTGTTCTAATCTTACCTTACAAGGTCCTCCCTATCTTACAAACTTATCTTCCTGCATGTTTCCAAGAATACTTGGGCACCTTCCACTAATAGGAGACTTTAATACCTCTTCCTGCTGAGGCTAAGAGCTCTTCATCTTTGGAAGCCTTTCTAACCCTCTCAACTTGCTGTGATCCTCTTCTCTTATAGAATTTTTGGTGCTTCATTTACATTTCTTTATATAGTTAGCTAACTTTTAATGTGTAAATATCAAAATCAGGAACCTGAATTAAACTCAGTCTACCTCAGAAATTTGAACAGTGATTTGATTTAAAGACTAGCTTTGGATTGACAGATGCCAAGTACTGTTAAAATAACTCTGATTTTGATTTCTATTTTGGTTTTATAGGTGTCAGGTTCATTTTGCATTCAAAGAAGATGATGTTTCCTATGCTGGATTTATCCATATCAGCAGGATTTATGCTTGAATTCTTAACTGGAATATAATTTTTGTGATGGATATTTTTATTTTGTTTAGTTTTTTTCCAGTCTACCAACTTTAAATGCTGACTGAAAACCAGTATTTGGGACATGACCAACCTACGGATGATGCCAGTCTTCTGTGTGTATTCATCATAAGAATACCTGGCATCTGTGATATATCAATATAATATAGGTCCCTAAATTTTCACTTAATCTTTAAGCTCTTTGCACATTTTCTATTGGTGTGTGTGTGTGTGTGTGTGTGTGTGTGTACGTGCACATACATGTTAGACCTAAGAAAGACCTGTTCCTAATACAGGGCAGTTTGACCTGAGATTATTAAAAAATTGTATCTTAGTTTTTGAATCTTAGCATTTTTTGATGCATAATTTTACTTTTAAGTCTGGCCTCATTTAAATGCTAATGTCTGTTTTCATGCGGCCAGTTTCTTGTTCTCCTCTATATACCCTCCAAGCTGATCTGAGTATGGAGATTCCCTTCACTTCAAAGGAAACTTCACGCTTGGATCTTCTCCACAGGGGTGCTCTAAGACAAGAAACATCCCTATAGCTTTTTTCTCTCTGCATTTGTGAGAAATGCAAAACAAAAATAGAGATTTCCCAATGCATTTAACATTTTAAGTAATTGAATCAGTCCTATATACTGGAGCATTTGTACACTATTACTAGTTCATAATCATAAAGAGCTTTTTAATGCTGAGACATTAAAGGTATGTTGGTATGGTAGAATGTTACAGTGCACCTATTACTTTCAAACAAACAGTATTTTTATGTTATTACTCTCATGTGCATGCCTTGGGAATGGTCTCATGCTGTGGGAATAATTGAGTACATAAAGGATAGACATATTTTACATGCAAAAAATATTTTCAAAAGAGGACAAAATGTATTATTTTAATGTAGCTATTAAATGTTCAATAAGGTATTTTTTTCTGTGGTCTGTAAATTGAAATTAATCATTTTTTTCATTTGTTATCTGGATTTTAAAATGTCTTTTTTTTCAGTTTTAATTGGGAGACTTAGAATATGCATAATTTGGAGCTTATTCATTTGGAGATAGGAAATGATTGTTTACATTTCTAATATTCTTTGTTCTCAAAATAAGTTATTTTCCTTTATTTTTAATATTCATAATTGAGAAAATTTGTCTTTTCAAATATTGATATGCCTTAAGATGACTTAAATATAACCAATGTAATTCAAATTGAAAAATAAACATATCTATCAGTTGATTTTTTTCTTACAATTTGTAAACCGTTTTAACATGCATTACTTCAATAAAACAAATTCTTCGATATGAAATTAATTTATATATGAGGGAACTAAGAATTAGATAAATTAGAAATTCACTCTGGAACTTAGCAGAACTAGAAAATGGTAGAATTGGAATTTCAACCTCAATTTTGTTCCTTTGAACCTCAACTTTTTTTTTCTACTGGGGATTTATTTCTAGGGCACTTTACCACTGAGCTACATCTCCAGTCCTTCTTTCTCTCTCTCTATCTCTCTCTCTCTCTCTCTCTCTGTTTTTTGTTTTTGTTTTTGTTTTTTTGGTTTTTGTTTTTGGGTACTGGGGATTAAACCCAGGAGTGCTTAACTACGGAGCCACATCCCCAGCCCCATTTAAAATATTTTATTAGAAACAGAGTCTCACTGAATTGCTAAGTGCCTCACTAAGTTGCTGAGACAGGCTTTGAACTCACAATCCTCCTGCCTCAGCTCCCCAAGCCGCTGGGATTACAGGTATGACCATTGACCCTGCTATTTGTTTTGAGACAGGGCCTTCCTAAATTGTTGTGACTGACTTTGAACTTGCAATCCTCTCACCTCAGCCTCCCTAGTTACTGGGATGACAGGCATGTGTCACCATGCCTGGCTTGAACCCCTATCTCTTTGGACTGTCCACTTCTGCCTGTGAATGGTATATATGTTATTCAAGGTGGAAGGTACTGAATTTTGCTTTTTATTCTAATAGCTACATTATGTGACTGACTCTCTTTCCCTGTGTTTTAGGTGAAGAAGTCTCCTGTTTTATAACAAAAAGTATAGTAAAGAATAAGACCTAATGAACAGAGTTTGATCTACTGATATTACTGTAATAAAAATAAAGATAATCATAATAACTATATTAAACATTGTGATAATAATACTAAAGGAATATTGTCACGGTATTTTTCCCCAGAATAACCTTAAAAGATTTTTATACACTAATGATAAAATTCCTAATGTGTTACAAATTTGTCATCTTTCTCGTCTTACAAAAAAGTCACTACCATCTTCCTTTGGACTTACATGAAAGGTGTCCGTAAAAAGGAATATGTGATTTCTGGAATGCCTTATGAATATCTCTATTTTGTATATATATTATGCTTACTCATTTTTTTGTATCTGACTTTATGTATTAGACCTCAAACAAGAACAGTTTTTTTTCAATGATTTGAAGTCAATTAATTAATTTATGGATAAATTATTGTCTTTGTATATTTCTCGAGTGGTAAAGAAATTTCATATATAATAAAGCATCCACTAAGTTCATTCATTCATTCTTTTTTTATTCAACAAATATTTACTGAACACCAACCATGTGCCAATCACTATTCTATGAGCTCAGAAACACTAACTGAACTGAAGAAGCAAAAGGTATTCTCTAACAAAACAGTGGCTGTCAAAATGAGGTCCCTATGACACTAGGCCTCTATTATACACTTTTAGGGGTCCATGAACTCAAACCCTTTAATAATAATGTTAAGACATTGCTTAACTTTTTTTTCTGTGTTGTCATTTCAATGATGTTGCAAAAGAAATGATGAATAAAACTGCTGGTGCCTTAACATGAATCAAGTCAGAGCATTAAACTGTGTTAATAATTATGGTTTCCTTCATAGTCATATATAACTTGAATTAATAAATTAGTGCCATTTTACTTAAGAATGACATAGACATAGCAATAAAATATCTTTATTACATTTGATGCTATTAAATACACATTTTTTAAATGTTCTTTGTAAAAAAAAAGTGAAGTATTCAGGAATCACTTCTACACACTTCATAGAACTATTGTCTTGAGGAGAAGCACTTGTATGGTTGTGTTGTGAGCTGAAATAGTAACTTTTTCCATGAAAAAAAGTTTTTACTTGAAAAAAATTACTAGCAGAGAAAATATAGCTTTTTAAGTTTAGGAATTTGATAGACTTTTTTTTAAGCAAATGAACAATATGGACCTGTGATTTCAAGAAAAATGACAACTGTACAATTTAAAGCAAAATTTGAGTTTTTGAAAACTTGTGTTTGTCAATGCTTAAAGACTTTTTTAAAAAGGTCAGTGATGGTATTAACAATTTTTTTGATATTGTATAATGTAACATGTCAACATTTGGGATATTTGCATAACTTAATGAGCCAATATTTTTCAAATGATGACTCGTAATGTTACAAAGTAATTTTGGGGTAAAAGATCCACTTAAAATTTAAGATAGACCAACAGATTTTCATGGAAAGATTTAGTAAATATCCATTGATGTTATTTCTGATATCACCAAATCACCAACCTTTAAGAAACTACTACTTGTTGAATTTATGTATAGTGTTAATAAAAAATATAAAAAATTAACTTAAAAGGCTTTTCCAACTACATTTTCATAAGGTCACAATTTCTTCATAATACTTCTCCAAATCAATGTATATTGACACATTGATTGAAGAAACAGATAGGAGAATCCATCCATTTGTATTAATTCAGCATTGAAGAAATTTGCAAATACTTCAAACAGCACCCTTCTTCTTACTAAACTTCTTGATATGGAAATTTTCTTTCATAAAACATGGGATTTATCTTAAGCTGAGTGGGGTTTATTGTTGCTATTTTAAAGGGCAAAATAAAAATATTTTTTGAATTTCTGTTATAGTTTGTAATATGATAGATATCCAGGAGATATATACATAAACAAAAGTTTTTGGTGAAGCCTATTTTTAAAAATTTTTAAATTTAACTTTCTATTTTCTGATAATCATAGGTTCATTTGCAGTTAGAAGAAATAATACAGAGTACTAATGTATCCTTTACCCAGTTCCTCTGATGGTAACATTACAAAACAACAGTTAGAATATTGACTTTGATATAGTCAAGATGCAGACTATTTCCATCACCATGGAGATCCTATATGTACTCATTTCTAGTCACAGTTACCTTGATCCCACCCCACTGCTCAGTCCTTGGCAACTACAAATCTCTTCCACATTTCTCTAATTTTGTATTTCAGGAAGCTTATGTAAATGGAATCATACAGTGTATTATCCTTTTGGACTGGCTTTTTTCAGTCAGCATAATTCTTTGGGGATTCATTCAAGTTGATATATGCAGCAATAGTTTATTCTGTTTTCTTGATTTGTATTCCATGGTATGGGTGTACCCTAGTTTGTTTAACCATTCACCCACTGAAGACATCTGGGTTGTTTCCAGAGTTTGACTATTACAAAGAAAACTGCTATAAACATTCATGGACAGGAATTTGTGTGATCATATGTCTTCATTTTTCTGGGAAAGATGCCAAAAAGTACAATTCCTAGGTTGTACAGTACTTTCATGTTTAGTTTTTTAAGAAACTGCATTTTTTTCCTGTTATATTCTACCCAGCAATGTGTGCATGATCCGGTGTCTCTACTTTTGTGTAAGCATTTCATATTGTCACTAGTTTTTATTTTAAACATTATCATAGGTATATAGTGATTTCTTATTGTGGTTTTAATTTACATTTCTCCAATAGCTAAAAATGTTGAACACCTTTTCGTGTGTCTTAGTATATTTTCTAGTGCTCTATCAAAATACCAAGACCTGGAAATTTAGAAAGAATAGAAGTTTATTTGAATCACAATTCTGGAGATTGGGAAGTCAAAGATTATGGGGCTGGCATCTGTTCAACATCTGGCGAGGGCCTTTTTGCTGCATTATAAAATGACAGAGGGCATCACAGAGCAAGGCAGAGCAAGGAAGACACTAACAGCTTGCTTCTACAACAAAGCCTCATGCAACAAACCATTAATCTACTAATACATTAAACCTTGGATTCATCCATTCATGACGGCGGAGTGCTCATGACCTACTCATTCCCAAAGGGCTCACCTCTCAGACATGATTAACATATGTCTTTGGGGATTAACTTTCTGACACATACAATTTGGGGATACATTCAAACCATAGCAATGTGCTTATTTGCCATCTGTATAATCTTCACTGAAAAGACTCTTCATTTTCTTGGCCCATGTTATAATGAAATTGTTTGCTTTTTATTAAATTTAAAGAATTCTCTATATAATGTAGATACTAGTCCATTAAGAGGTAATAGTCATATACTTTTAGAACACTCTGTAGCTAGTCTCCTCATCCTTTCAACATAAATTTTCTCAGGAGTAAATTCGTTTAGTTTTGATGAAGTCCAGTTCATCAAATTTTCTTTATATGAATTGTTTTTTGATTTTGTGTTAAATAACTATATGCTTTTATTCTGAAGATTTTCTCCTGTTCTTTTAAAAAAAAGTTTTATAGCTTTGTGTTTTGTGTTTCAGTCCCCGATAATTTTGAGTTTAATTCTGCACAAGGTATGAGACACAGATCAAGGTTTTTGTTTTTTCCTTTATTGTTTTTGTTTTTGCTTATGAACATCCAATTCCTCCAGCACTGTTTATTAAAAAGTTATATATTTGCTATTGCCAAAAATAAGTTGAAGAAGCTGGTGAAGCTAAGGCAAGAGGATTTCCAGTTCAGAGCCAGCTCAGCAAAAGCAAGGTGCTTAAGCAACTCAGTGAGACCCTGCCTCTAAAATAAAATACAAAATAGGGCTGAGTTGTCAAGTGCCCCTGAGTTCAATCCTGGGTACCCCCCACCAAAAAAAAATTAAGTTGAACATATTAGTGTATTATGCTCTAGGAATTCTAGGGATCTATCTTTTTGCCATTACCATATAGTCTTGATTACTGCAGCAATATAGTAAGTCTTCAATTCAAGCAGAATAATCTCTTCAATTTTATTCTTCCTTTTCAAATTCCATTTAGTTATTCTAGTAACTTTTCTTCTCCATAAATATTTTGGAAAAATCATGAAGATTATTTGTGTGTTTCTATACATATGTATTAGTCATAGCAACTACTAAAATCTGCCTTGGATTTTGATAGGAGTGACATTAAGCATGTATATCAAGGCTAATTGACTTTATTTTGCTGAGTTTTATAATACACAAGCCTGAATAAAGAACATATCTTATATGATTTCAAGCCTCTTAAAGTTGTTGATGTTTGTTTTATTTCCAGGATATAATCTACTTTAGAATATGTTACCTGAATACTTTAAAAGAATGTGTGTTCTGCTATTGTGTGGAGCGTCTTACAAATGACTGCAAGATTCTATTATAGATTTTGTTTGTTGAATCTTACTGATTTTTTGGTTTAATTTTTCTATCAGGTATTGAGAGGATGGGGTTAAAGTCTCCAACAATTGTCATTTTGTGGATTTGTCTATTTCTACTACCACCTGCTACCATTCCTCCCTTTCTTTCCTTCTGGACTACTCAACATCCTATACCCAAGGATATAAGGAAATAAATTACCCTACTGTTATGATAGTTTCAGCTGGGTGATTTGGGTTGCTTACAATCCTGAGTCTTAACTAGTTCTGTACCTGAAATTTGATTTAATACCCAGAAAATAGAAAAAAACTCAACTAGGCATGCTATAACATTGTTTCTCAAACTAGAGTTTACAAAAACATTCTAAAGATGACCATAAAACTATATGTGAATCTTAAAGGTTTATTTTTCTTTCAATTATAACTTAAAATAATTAATGCAAAAATATTTTAGTTTATCTGGATGAGTCTATTTGTTGAAGACCAATTAGCATGTGATTTCATATTTTATATTTATCTTAAGTTGCTCTTGTGAGCCAAGGAGAAAAAAATGGTGCTTTATGATTTGAATGCAAGCTCTGGAAATCGACTTCCCAGTAATACCTTTTATAACCATTCTATCCTTTGGTTACCAGTCTTTGTAAAATAGAAAAAATGATAGTACTCATTTTGGTTAGTGTTGGGTTAGAGTAAATATTGAAGGGTTGGGTTAGTGTAAATATTAAAGCATTAGTATGTGCAGAGCTATTCGATTATTATCTGTCAACAGTAAACAATAATTATCATCTGTTCTTTTTTATACTACATAAATAGTGATTTTGAGTCAACTGAAGGGCATCCTGTACTTTAAATAGAGAAAAATAGTAGAAGAAATATTTTACACATGTACAAGAGAAAATGTGAATAAAAATGTTCAGAGGAGCAAACAGCATAAACAATAGAAACAACCCATTGCTCACCAATAAAAAAATGACTGAACAAATGACTGAGTATTCACATAATAGAATACTAGACATCAGGCAAAATGTGTGAAGTGCAGTACCACACAGCAATATAATATGGATGGATCCCAAGGGAGAGGCAAGATGAAACTGCAAAGCAGGCTGTAGGTCCCAACTTCTCTGTGGTTCACCAGTCAAAATAGCTTGAGAGTAACTATTCAGTGAGGTGGATGACTAAGGGAATATGCCGAGGTTCAATATTGAACAGTCAGAACTTGCAGAGACTCAGTGTCTCTGGTTACTGGAATATAGAATGAGAAAGACTTTATCATTTCTGAACCTGCAACATGTTTCCAGGGCAGGTCAGGGGAGAGGGGTCACACAAAGGGGAAGAAAGAGTGGCATACCTGACAAGGTTATTACAGAAGCAGGGACAGAAGAGAATGTCAATCTGAATTTAACCAAACCAGAAAAAGCATAGAGAGCTACTGTGTGAGAAGTGCTCCACTTTTCTCCATGTATAAGGGGAGAACAAGGGTGAAGAGCCATCTTGTTGGTATCACAACTAAACCTGCACCTTAGCGAAGCATAATCCCTTGCATCTTCATCTCCCCTAGATTTGGAGGTAAATGTTGTCATGGAGGGATGACCAAGTAAACAAACTGTGTCAATAATTTATACACTGAAACTGCTGTGAGCCTTAAACCAGGAATACCACCCTCAGCTGGAAGGAGCAGGTTCCATTCCATTACCCTGTGCAGTGCTTTTTTTGGGTACAATGAAGACTCCTGGATGAACACACCAGAGAAGGTTCAGTCTGCTGGGCAGGGAATGCCCCATCCATCATCATCCTGTCTGCAATAGGGTGGGCCCACAAGTTTCCAGGCTAGACAGGGAGTTTACAGAACAGTCTAGGTCTGCACCAGAAGAGGGAAGGGGAAGGTTTCGTGATTTCCTGCCCTGCTCCAACCAAGTGATTCTCCCCTCCACCAAGAAATCCCCATAAGCACATAAAACTGTCCCCTACACCAGAGAGGGATTCAGTTACCTGATTGGGGTGACACAGTCCCTCAAAAGGTCCATCAGCTCATGGGTACACAGCAGAACATCCAGATGGCCTGTTTTCACTGGAGGAGGGGAAAAGAAGAGAGGGGAGAGAAGAGACAGATGGGGGAAGGATATAGGGAAGGGGGAGAAGGGGGAGGCAGGGATGTGGGGATAAGAAAGATAGTAGAATGAAACAGACATGATTACTTTATGTATGTATGTGACTGGTATGTATGTGACCATATGACCAATGTGATTCTACAAAATGTATAATCAGAAACATGAGAAATTTTATCCCATCTATGTATATCAAAGTATATAAGTACATTCTATGTCATGTATAACTAATTAAAATGAAGAAAAAATGTTACATACATTGATCCTATTTCCAAAAAATAATAAAGCATAAACAGAATATAATATATATATATATATATATATATATATATATATATATATATATATATATTGTATGACAACAAGAAAATAACCAATTTATTACTCATGAAGAAGTGTGGGTAGACTAATGGCATAGAAGACATATTCAATAAAACAATAGAAAATTACCTTAATTTGGGGATTGAAACTAACATGAAGATAGTGGAGGAATGTAGAACTTCAAATAGACATGACCAGAAAAGGACCTCACTGTGACATATTATAGTTAAAATGCAAAAATAAAAAACAAACAAACTGAAAATAAAGGAAGGATTTAAAAAGCTGCAAGAGAGAAGTACCAAGTCACTTATAAAAGCTAAAGTATTAGAATAATAGAAGTTTTCTCAACAAAAATTGAAGTCCAAGAGTACATAGTTAAAACTACAACAGATACCTTGAAAACAAACAACAAAAAAACCCCCAAAAAACAAACAAACAAAAAAGGTCCATAAAACTATGTGCTTCAAACCCTAGGAGAAAAATAACTACCAACTGCATTACAGAAGACTGCAAAGGTTTCCTTCAGAACTAAAGAGAAAGAAAACTTTCCAAAGATGAAAAACATTGTCACTGAGCCAGAATTGCAGAAGAGACTTGAAAGCAATTATACACAAAAAAGAAGATAAACACAAGGTCCATAAAACTTGGAGAGATCATGAGAAACAATAAATTTCATCAGAAGAGTAAACAAGCAAATGAAAAATAGAAATGAATCAAATATTAGAAGTAAAATGAAATGACAGCAAGCAGTATCTATCTCTCTATAAATACACTGAATATAAATGGTCTTAATTCTCCAATAAGAGAAATATACTGGCAGATTGAATTTAAAAAATAAGACAAAACCATATGTTTTCTGCAAGAAATAAACCTTACTGGCAAAGATATTTCAAGACTAAAAATAAAAGAATGGTAAATGAAATTCCATGAAAATGGAATCTAAAAGCAAGGAGGAGTAGCTATTGTCATATGTGATAAAGCAGACTTCAAAGCAAAATTAGAAGAGGCAAATGAGATGAGTGTATGTTTTTAAAGAAAACAATCCAACAGGAATATATAATGATTGTAATTATTTATGCTCTGAATATCAGTGTTCCCTATACAATTATAGTGGGTAACTTCAATCTACTACTGTGTGTTTTATGTCATTCAAACAAAAAGTTCAACAAAGATAATTCAGAGATAAACTATACTATACTTATTGATATAAACTATATATATATATATATATATATATATGTGTGTGTGTGTGTGTGTAGATATATATATATATATATATATATATATATATATCAAATGAACTTAAAAGACATCTATAGAACATTTCCTCCAACAATAGCTGAACACATTTCTTTTCAACTTTCTCCAAAATAGACCATATATTAGATCACAAAGCAAGTCCTCAACAAATACAAAAGATTTATATAATTCCCTATATTGTATCATACCATAATGAAATGAAATTAGATGTCAACTGCAAGCATAATTACAGAAACTATATAAGCACATTGAGATTGAACAACACACATGAGAATGGTGAGTGAGTCATTTAAGAAATCAGGGAGAAATTTAAAAATTCTTAGAATCAAATGAGAATAAAAACACAACATACCAGACCTGTGGGATATATTGAAGGCAGTTCTAAGAGAGAATTTCATAACTATGAGTGCTTTCATGAAAAAAGTTATAAATATCTCAAATAAATAACCTAATGATACATCTCAAGTCCTTAGAAAAACAAGAACAAATTTCAAAACCAGTAGAAGGAGAGAAATAATGAAGACCAGAGCTGAAGTTAATGAGTAGAGAATAAAAGAATAATACAAAGGCTTAATGAAGCCAGGCACATTGGCACACACCTGCAATCCTAGCAACTTGGGAGTCTGAGGCAGGAGGATGGTGAGTTCAAATCCTGCCTCAGCAACTTTGGGAGGCCCTAAGCAACTCAGTGAGACCCTGTCTCTAATAAAATATAAAAACTGTCTGGAGATGTGTCTCAATGGTTAAGTGCCCCTGGGTTCAATCCCTGGTTAGAAAAAAAAAAAAGCTTAATGAAACAGAGTTGATTCTTTGAAAAGATAAACAAGATTGATAAATTATAAGCTAAACTAACCAAGAGAAAAAGACCCAAATGAATAAAATTTGCAAATAAAAAGTAAGAACAGACACTGCTGAAATGCCTAGGGTCATTAGGGACAATTTTGAAAACTTATATTCCAATAAATTGGAATAGCTAGAAGAAACTGATAAATTTCTAGACATATAAAATCAGCCAAATTTAAACCAAGAGAGCATAGAAAAACCTAATCAGATCAATAACAAACCTTGAGATCGAACCAGTAATAAAAGGCCTTCCAACAAAGAAAATTCCAGTACAAGATGGATTCATGGCTAAATTTTACCAAATCTTTAAAGAATAATTAACACTGATGCTCCTCAAATTATTTCAGGAGATACAAAGGAAGCAAATGCTTCCAAACTCATTCTATGAAGCCAGTATAACTCTGATACCAAAACTAGATAAGGAGAAATCAAGGAATGAAAATTACAAAATCATATCCTTGATGAACATAGATGCCAAAATAATTAATAAAATATTTGAAAACCACATTTAACAACATATTAAAATAGATTATACATCGTGATGAAATTTGTTTCATTCCAGAGATACAAGAATGCTTCAATATATGCAAATCAGCAAATGTAATATACTACATCAATGGAATCCAGGACAAAAATCACATTCTCATTTCAGTAGCAGAAAATCACTTTGACAAAATTCAATGTCACTTTATGATAAGAATCCTGAAGAAACTAGGTTTAGAAGGAACTTACCATCATAAAGGCTTTATGTGACAAACCCAATGCCAACATCATTTTCGGTGGGGAATGACTGAAAATGTTCCCTTTAAAATCAGTAACAAGACAAAGATGTATATTCTTCACACTTCTATTCAATATAGTGCTAGAAATTTTGGCCAGGGCAATTAGACAAAAGAAAGAAATAAAAAAATACAAATAGGAAAGGAAGAAGTAGAATTATCCATATTTGCAGATAGTATGATCCTACACTTATAAGATTCTAAAGGCCACAGAAGAAGACTTGCAAAACTAATAAACAAATTCAGCAAATTAGCAGGACACAAAATCAATGTACAAAAATCAATAGCTTTTCTATATAACAATACCAAACCTGCTGAGGAAGAAATCTGGAAAACAATTTCATTCACAATAGCTTGAAGCAAGCAAACAAACAAACATAAGAATAAAACTTACCAAAGAGGAGAGAGACCTTTACAGAATACTGGAAAAAGAAATTGTAGAAAATGTGGAAACATGGCTAAGATGGAAAGACCTTCCATGTTTGTGGATATGCAGAATTAATATTGCTAAAATGACCATATTATCAAAAGCGATTTAAAAATGCAGTACAATCTCTATCAAAATACCAATGACATTTTTCACAGAACTGAAAAAAAATCCTAAATTCCATATGGCAGAACAAATACCCAGAAAAGTCAAAATATAATCCTGTACAAAAAGAGAACAATGCTGGAGGCATCACAATATATGATTTCAAGTTACACTGCAGAGTCAACAAAAAATAGCATGGTGCAGACATAAAAACAGACATGTAGAAAACTGGAATAAAATAGAAGATACAGAGACAAACCCACAAAGATACTGTCATTTGATTCTCAACAAAGGCACCAAAAATATGTTAGATAAAAGAGAACCTCTTTAACAAATGATGCTGGGAAAACTGGGTGATCATATGTTGAAGAATGAAAGTTGGTCCCTGTCTCTCACTCTGTACCAAGTTGGCCCCTTGGAAGGCAATTATGAAAATCAGTATATATGTTCCTCAGAAGCTAAAAACAGAACTACCATATGACCCAAATATACTGATCCTTAGTGTTTACCCAAAAGAATTAAAGTCAGCATACTTTAGGGATACATGATTACCCATGTTTATCACAGCATAATTCATGATAGCCAATAGGGAATCAGCTTGCATATTCACCAACGATGAATAGATGAAGAAAATGTGGTAAAAATGCACAGTGGATTTTTATTCAGCCATGAAAAGAAATAAAATTATGTCGTTTTGCAAGAAATTGGATAGGTTTGGACAGTATCATGTTAAGTGAAATAAACCAGATTCAGAAAGACAAGTATCACATGTTTTCTCTCATATGTGAAAGATAGAGGGGGAAGTGAGGGGGAGGAAGGGATTTCATGAAATCATAAGGAAGATTATTAAGGTACAGGAAAGGGAAAAGGGAAGGTGTACGAGGAGGTAAGTAAAGCTATTAGGAAGTGAAATTGGTCAAAGTATATTATATGCTTATACCAATATGCCATGATAAAACCTGCTATTTTGTACAATTATGCACTAATTATAAATAGAATATATTTGAAAGATTAAATGAGAAGATTCCTTAATCAAATGCTAGGAGCCACAGCAAAAGTATTATGATACATGGCACCTTTGGTTAAGGTGACTGCCAGCTAGCCATTGAGATGATATGATTATGTTAAGATTTACATTCATACGGAAATTGGACTCCTGCTGTTCACCTCGGGCCTGCTACAGGACTCATGTTAAGGGACTCCCGGAGAGTTCCCATTGGTTGGGGAAGGATAGTAGGAGGGAATTTCCGGGGGAGGTTCGAGCCCCCGGTTCCGGTAGACGCACACACGTGTGTGGACCAGCTTGCTAGCCAGGCACACACAGGGCACTGGCGGCCTTTTTAAAAATAAAGCTTTGTTCCTGCTTGAGTGGCTTGTGATTCTGTGCCCAGCCGGGTTGTGGCAATCAAATTTCATACTCTAAACGAGTAGTAAACATACAACACAGAAACTATAGACTATTTTAACCTTCTCTTGTTTACTAATAAAAACCAATTTTTAAAAAAATCAGAACAAATATGGGTGGATCATAGCTATATAATATTAAATTTAAAAAAATGACATCTCCAAAGATTGTGTATATTCTTTCTTTGAAAATAAAACAACAACAGTACTTCTCTGGAACACAGAAATATACTATTTTTAGGAATATACAAAATTATGTATATAATATAAAACTGTATTTTAAGTAACAAAATGTTTGATAAACTCACAAGTTTAAATGATGGTTGCCCTGAGTAGGAGGAACCTAGGAGACAAGATTGGGAGGATCATATTCTTAAATGTAAACTATTGTCAAGAAATTAAATTTTGAGTGATGGATTTCCTGTAAGACTACAAGCATTATTAAAAAAACTACCAAACAATTAAGTAAAAGAGAAACATGAATAGACCAATTATGAGAATGTGACTTTAATTAAAGATCATGATTTATCCAATTTGATGTACCTGAGTTTCAATGAGAAAGAGAAAGAAAAGGAGACCTGTGTTACACCTGGCAGATGATAGTACACATATAGTCTATGAACCTTGCTATTACAGCAGTGAGTTTTATATTCACATTGTAAGAGATGATTGTGTTTCAGCAAAACAACATCAGTTGTAAAAACATCAATGTTAAAGCCCAGAAATTATATTATGCTTATAATTTTGTTTATACTTGCTTTGTAAATTTGAATCTTAGTTTAATAGTTGTCCAAATACAAGTTATTAGTTTGTACAAAAATTACATTAGAAATAATTTAAATAATGATTGGAAAGTCCATAAAATTATTTGTACTTCAAAAGAGTTCCATTTTTTATTTGCCTTTAAAGGGCACTACACTATACTCTCAATAGTCCCTTTTCAGATTCCTTTATTCTAAATATTTTAAAAGTGTAATCCAGAGACACCTGAGGGATTCTGAGACTTTTTTGGGATTATGTCACACAGAATATAAAAATCCCCACAATCAACAAGCTCGAGCTAAAACAGGTATTTAGTTGCCCACTCATATGCGTAGGGTGGCTTCTCCATTATCTCTATGACACATGTCACAAGACTGCAGAAGCAGATAGGAGAAGCCAGAATTTAAATTTGATTCTGGCTATTAAGTCAGGCATTAAAGAGATTAGCCAAAATGTAAAATAGTGACACTCTTTTTGTTAAATTTCTTTCATTGTAGGAAATACATTTTGCTTCCATAAATCCGTTACAAATGTGATCAAGTAAAAAGTTTATGATTAATATATTCATGAATTAATTAATAGGTATTTTAAAAAATATCTGATTGTACTCTCTAATATAATGAATATCTGCTGTGGTTTGAGTATGTCTGCCAAATGTTCATGTATTGGAACCTTAATTTCTCAATGCAGCAGTGTCAGAAGTGGGGCCTTGTGGGAGAAGCTTGGATCATGGGAGCAGAGCCCTCCTGAATACACAAATTAGCTCAGTAAGAGAATGGGTGAGCCTAATTTTCTCTCTTATGCAAGTGCTTTGTCCTCACTTCCAACTGACTTTAACCATGTTACCAAGCAGTGCAAGGCCCCTTATCAGATGCAGCCACCTGATCTTGGACAGCTCAGTCTCTAAAACCATGAACCCAAATAAACTTCTGTTCTTTATAAATTACCCAGCATCAGGTGTTCTGTTATAACAGAAAACAAAGTAAGACAATGTTGAAAGATACTGTTCACATAAACAAATCCTCTTTGGGATCCTCAGTAATTTTTTTTTTTTTTTAGGATATGAAGGGATTCATAGAGAAAGGATTTTGAGAACTACAGCTTAAATTTATCCCCTTTTACTTTTGTATTCTAAGTAGAACTACACTGCAATTCGCAAGACATGAAATACTGTCAAGTCTCACACTATATTGAGCAGCTGGGAATTTATACATAACTGAGAGGAAACAGGGGAAGCACAGAAGGTTGTCAAGGTGACAAGATCACGAGACAACTGGGAGGCAGATTCTTGGTTAGGTGAGCAGGTGTTCGCTATGGGATAAGTAGGTGATTAAAATTTGTGGTATTTCTAAAAGAACCAACTCAGAATTTTCATATTAATGGCATAAAAGAACACCAAGGATAGCAGGGGATGGAAAAAAAGAGGGCATGGTCGAGAATGCCTGCCCTTCACCTGGCAAGCTACAGTGCTTTATATGCCTGCTCAGTGCTGTCTGGGGGAGGGACTGTGGTCAGTTTGCCAGGAAGCCCAGAACATGGAGAACAGGATGGCATGTTTTGTTTAAAATGTGCAAGTGTACACACAGACAGCCACCCACCCACACAATGAAAAATTCTCAGATCTTTATCAAATACGTACAAATCACTTTCCAGAAGCTCCTGGGGGAAAAAAAAATTGCATTTCATAGGTAATCTATATTTCAATATTTGATGAAAAATGAAATGTCTGTTTCTTTTTTTCTCTTTTGGCATTCTTGTCACTGCCATGAGATGAGCCATATTTTCAGCATTTATAAAACTTCCTAGGTCTTTGCTTAAACCCCATGGGGATATAAATCTGGATGATAGAATCAATGAGATAAGCATTTTTAAAGGAAATTGTGCTATGTAGAGGGTTGGATAATGAAACCTATGAAATATATCTATATTTAATATCTAATATTAGCATAAATATTTTTATTTAATGAAACTAGATAGCAACACCTTCATTACATGCTCTGAATTTTGTCCCTTAATTTTGTTGTTTTCTCAGGAAAAAAAAATGAGCCCTTTAATTTATGAAGCTTGGGAATATTTTTAGATCCATGGACCTCATTCAATATGTAATTGACAAATTGCTTCTAATCCTGAAATTTTTAATGGAAGTTCTGCTTCCCTAGGTACTAGGCTAGTAAAATTTTGTTGCCTTTGTCAAGTTTTATGTAAATATCTTATACAAATACTTGTTTTTAGCATATAAACATCATTCACATAATAATATTTAACAATATATCTGATCCATGTCATTTGAAAAGCTTGCCACTTTTCTCTGTCCTTCACTCAGATTGTCATTTTCTTTAGTTTTGTACCTTAAAATGAATGTGCCAATATGGCTGTGTTTTTATCTTGCTCTTTTGGGGTACACAAACACAAAAATTATCTTATTTCAACAGAAGACCCTGCTGGTAACAAGAAAGCATGAAAATCTTCAAAGACCTCTTTTAAGGATGGAAATTATCCCATAAATTCCTGCAGGCTTAAGAACCCTTCATGATGTCTTTTCTGGCAATCCCTCACCCTTGTGTCCCACCCTCTCCGGAGCCCACCTTCCAATCCTAATGGTTCATTCTCAATTTCCTCGAATCTAGTAGAAAGATAATCCTGCTGAGATCCAAACTCTCTATCCATCAGGACACAGTCCTTTTAAATTGATGTGCTGAGGCACTAATATTAAAGAGAGGAACAAATTGATTTTTAAAAGTCAATAAAATACAAACTGTATGAATTCAAAAGCAGTGTTTAGGATTTCTGTATTCTATCACATCTTTTTATCTGCATAAGCAAGGCATTGCAGGATAAGGTGACTGGAAGAGGGTACAGTGCATCTTATCTACTTCTACCATAAACAATTGGAAAAAAATAATTTTTTTTCTGTAGAGCACATAATATAGCAGTTTCACAATTCTAGCCTTGCTTTAAATTGCACTCAAAGGAAAACTAAAACAATTATATGGAAACAATTTGGGAAATGAGATATCTTAAAAACATTTGATATTCAATTATAATTGCCCATTCAATAAAATGCTTTATTTTCTGCCTCTTGTATATATTTTTTTATATTCCAGTTTTAAAAGCTCAATTTAACTGATTGGACTTGATAGCTATTGTCTTGATACTATATTCTTTCCTAATTATTTGAGACTAGAAAAATAGACATGTTAATTCGTCTTAAGGTTTTGGTTTTTTGGTACTAGGAATTGAATCCAGAGGTGCTTAACCACTGAACCATTTCCCCAGTCTTTTTTATTTTTTCTTTTGAAACAGAGTCTTGCTAAGTTGCTGAAGCTGGTCTCGAATTTGCAATCTTCCTGTCTCAGCCTCCTGAGTTGCTGTGATTACAGGCAAGCACCACTATGTCCGTCTAAAGATCTTTATGTTCAAAGATTATTTAGAATTTCATCAGCAACTTTTTCTTTCTTGTTTTCATTTCTTCCCCACGTTTTCTCAATCAAGTTATGAATCATCTTTTATTTTTATTAAGAAAATGTGGGTTTACATTGTTTTGATTAACATGGTAAGGCATTCATTAAGAATACTATAAATCCATTAAGAAATGATAAATGAGAAGACAGATTTGTTCACCCTAGTGTAAACATTATACAATATATACACATGTGGAAATGTTACATGGTACCACATTAATATGTACAATTTTAATGTTTTATATATCAGCTAAAAATAAATAAATAAATATGTCACAAGGGATGATTCATTTCAAAGATGTAGCTTTGTATTAACTTAAGACCTTGAAAAGTAGGACACTATGGAGAGTGTTATACTGATAATGTTACATAAAATGAAAACATGGTAAGGGGAGAAAAAAAGCATGTAGCTAAAACACATTGCACTCCATTGGAGACTTATTAACATATTTCAGTTGTGGGTGAGTGTGTGTAACTGTGGATGTGTGGCTAGGAGTGTATATATACAATGAAATGCAAGTAGAATTTTATTATCTTTAACTTTTTACCTATTAATTGTTTTTTCAAAATTACCTTTTCAATCAGGTGTCAATACCCTTATGCAGATTTTCCAAATGAACCTAAACCATGCTTCCTGCTATAAATCACTTGTGGTCTTGGATTTACAGGGGACTTTTTAAAATGGCCAATATTTTCTTTTTTTTTCTTTCTTTCTTTTTTTGGAATATGGCTAAGAGAGAAAATTTAATCTTGCTTTTTAAATAGAGAGGACAATCCAACTTCAAGGCCCATTACATTCGTGGAGTACAAGAGGGAATTCATGTAGTAGACAAGAGCAGGAACACGAGCTAGACACCTTTGTGCAAAGCCTGACTCCATTCTTACTGTTTTGTGAATTTGGGCAAGTTATTTAACATCTCTGATTTTATATCTTATCAATTCATGGGCTAATGATAGAAACTATTTCTTGTGGATATGGTAAAAATAAAATGAGATAATGCACTTAAGGTGCGTAGCAGACTTTCTAGTACATGGATATCTATAAGTATAAACTCTGGTAAATTATGTGGAATTGCTGATATTATTATATGAGAAAGATAAAGAGTCCTTACTATCAAAGAGTCGTGTCTAGTGAGAGGGGCAGCCAACTGCACAACTAACACAAACCAAGAGTATTCTGCATTCGGGGATGAATGAATAGGCCTAATAAGAGGGTAGGAGATGCTGGGTAGTTTGTATGGAGGAAAGAGAAGTTGAACATGTGCTTCAGGAAAGGGGAGGTCTTTGAAAGAAGCAACAGCAGAGGAAATACACTCCACAGAGAAGGACAGATGATCAACCAGGATAAGGAAGGTGTTTACAGAATTTAGGCAAAGGGGAAGAAAAGCATGTAGCTAAAACACATGATGATGTCATGGTAGACTGAACAATTCTAGCATCAGTTGAGAGAAGAAAAAGATACTCTGAAGTTGGCCCCTGGGGAGAAAAGAAAACATCATTCTATCTATTCACTGTTTGGGTCTAATCTTCAGTAGGCCAGTATTCAGGTGTGTGCTGCTGAATGCTGTAGGTTTTTGTGTGGAGAATCCAGGAATCCAAGAAGGTGTGACTCTGGAGGGAGCCATAAACTGAAGGTGAGTCAGTTGCATTGTATTAGATCCGCCTATTGCACATACCTCTTCAGATTTTTTTAAATCTTTTGTTATTCCTAGGCCTTCAGCAATGTCCAGTTAAATACATCAACCTTATTTCTGGTGAGCCTTGAGTGTAAAGGGAAGACATGCTCATGTACTCTAAAAGTTGCAGGTAAAAACAGTGTTTCTTCCCAAGTAGTGGGCATTAAAAAGAATAAGTTTCTTAGAAAATTTGAACTGACAAGGCAGCAATATCATTCTAAATACCAGAATAAGAATTTACTTCAGAGGGCTTTGGTATTTGTGATTTAAATGTATGACAAAGTTATTTACTGAGAAGGAGGTTGACAGGTGTGAGTTAGGTGCCTTCAGATGCATTTTTCAACAGTTGCTGTGGCAAGTGCAATAGAGAATCAATTAGAGTTAAATACAAAAATTGCTGAGTAGCATTTAGGGTCCAGCTAAGAAATCTACTGCAATGCAACTAAAAAGAAAGAGAAAGGGGTGTGTGTGTGTGTGTGTGTGTGTGTGTGTGTGTGTGTGTGTGGTGTGTGTGTGTGTGTGTTAGACAGAGAGGAAGAGATATTTACTAGTAATGAAAGTGAATATATAACTGGGATGTTTTCAGAAGGGCTCAGTTTAAAACCTATAAGGAAGAAACTTGTCAAGAGTGATCAAGAATGATATTGAAAAGATAGAATAATAGAGTACAGTTTCCAGTAGAGATAAGGAAAAAGAAGTTTACATATTGCTGTTAATCTAAATGATTTTTTAAAAAAAATAGAATAAAATAAACTGGAAAAGTTCATTGAATAAACAATTAAGTTACTTAATGGTCTGTGCCTTTGTTTAATTGGCTAATTTCTGAAAATATTGTACTGTCGGTTATAGGCAATTTCAAGGGGATGATAGATATAATGAAACCAGTAGCAGGAATATGAAAAAAAAGTAAATACAATTAACCAACTGAGACCTAAGGTTGATAACTAAAATTACTTACTGGATTTAAAGGTGGGATAAAAATTTTTGTGCCTTATTGTGTTTTACTTTTCCTAAAGTCGAATAAGCAATATTATAGACTGTGAACATATTGAGATTAAATGGATATGAAAGCAATCAGAAAACAATAGCCTACTTTACAGTTTCTGTGGGGATTTCACTTATTAACCAGGTAGTGGAGCTATTGACTGTATAGGCTGCACTGCTGACTATATAAGTTGCAATGCACACTATGTGAAAAGATTTTGGAAGCAAACCTGGCTTCAATGTTTTAAGTTTCAGAGATGTCTTATGTATGGCACACTGTAGTACCAGGAACTCTGCCATTATTTATTCATTCAGTGTGGGTACTGACTGCACTGGAATGTTTAAGATATGCCTGTTAAAATGAAACCATCTTGATAAAGAATGAACTGGTATGAAGAATTAAATGTTCATTTTCCAGCTCTAATACAGAGAAAATCTCTTTGGGTGGATGGAAAGGAATTGGGAGAGTAGAAACTGGTAGTAAAAGTGGAAGGGTATTGAAGGCAACTTTTATTTCACATTTTCCTCTTAGTACTAGGAGATGTTAAAGTTCTTTTATAATTATTTTTAACATTAGAATATCAACAAGTATACCCTATAGTGAATATTAAGTTCTTCATGTGATCTATTTGACCATCTTAAAACTCATTTTTTAGTTAAAAAGGTATTTTGTTCTTTTTTAAAATGGTTTTTCATTTTGGACACATATTTATTATCCATACTTATGGATGGGGTATAGTGAGACATTTCAACATATTTACACAACATATAAGAATCAGATCAGGCTCATTAGCATATGTATCACCTTAGATATATATCATTTCTTCGAGTTGGGAACAAAATTCTCTGTACTACCTATTGAAGCACTCAATTCTTTTTTAATATTAATTCTAATTAGTTATACATGACAGTAGAATGCATTTTGACACATCATACATAAATTAAGTATAACTTCTCATTCTCCTAATTGTACATGATATAGAATCACGCCAGTCATGTAGTCATATATACACATAGAGTAATAATGTCCACTTCATTCTATTATCATTCCTACCTCCTACCCCTATTTTATTTTTAATAAAGGAAAAGAATCACAGTTTTTATTAAAATTTACTACTTTATATATATATATATATATATATATATATATATATATATATATATATATATATAATGGATTAACCCATCAATGAAATCAGATCCCTCATGATCTAATCACTTCCCCAAAGTTCCCCATTTTGAACATTGCTATATTGGAGACCAAATGTAGCAATATATATATATATATATATATATATATATATATATATATATTACAAGATTTGTAATTTAACCCAATTTACTGTACTTTACAGAACTTTAGTTTTGAAAAGTAACTTGACTAAAAACTTGTTTTGTCAATGGTGTGTTAGCTTTTCATCACTGTGGTCAAAATACTGGACAAGAACATCTTAGAGGAGGACAAGTTTATTTTGACTCATGTTTTTCAGAGGTTTAATCCCCATGGTGGGCAAACTCCATTGCTCTGGAATCAAGGTGAGGCAGCACATCATGGGAGAATAATGTGACAAAAGAGCACTGTTCACCTCATGGTGACTGGGAAGCAGAGAGAGGGAAAGGGGTTTCAGTGAAGATGAACCCCTTTAGAACAAGCCCCCAGTTATCACCCCCTGTAGCCATGTCCTATCTGCCTACAGATATCATTCAGTCCATTCAAACTAGGACAGAACAATGAGGCCACAGCTCTCATAATCTAATCACTTTACCTCTGAACATGCCTGCATTAACACAGGAGCTTTGGAGGACACCTCATATCTAAACTGTGAAAATGACTTCATCTCTATTGTAAGGCTGTCAAACATACATTACTCTTCCACCAACATTTTATTATAAAATGTTTTCAAAATATGTAAAAATTGAATGAAAAAGTGTACAGTGAATATGCATATGATTATCTCCTAGTTTCCATGATTATCATGCCACTATTTTTTATTATATATATATTTATAAATACTTAAATTATATAAGTACGTATATATTTATAGATGTACCCTTTTATTCATACGTCATTTCATCCTTTTTTGTTTTGATGTTGTGTTAATCAACTTTCTGTTACTATGACAAAATACCAGAGGAAAACCGCTTAAAGGAGGAAACATTTATTTTGGCTAATGATTTTAGAGGTTACAAGTCCGAAGTTGCTTAGCCCCATCACAGGGAGCTTGTAGTGAGGCAGAATATCATAGCAGGAAGCACAAGGCAGAATAAAGCTGCTCAGTTAGACTGGCCAGAAAACAGAGACAGAAAGCAAGGAATAGGCAGATGACCAGATATGCTCTTCAAAGGCATGTCTCTTCTCAATAGGGCAGCACCTCTTCAGTTTCCATCATTCTGAACAGTCCATTGAATTATGAACCTTTCAATGGATTAACCCATCAATGAAATCAGATCCCTCATGATCTAATCACTTCCCCAAAATTCCCCCTTTTGAACATTGCTATATTGGAGACCAAATTTTTAACACATGAGCCTTTTGGTGACACTCCAGACCCAAATCAGAATAAGTGCTCTGTACTATTTTGTAAAATAGGAATAAATTTATCAGTATGTGAATGTACATTGACAACAACTAGAAGTATTGTAAAAATATTTTCCCCTCAGTGGATATTCCTTTATAAAGGACCATGCTATTTTCCTATGCCACTGAAAAAAAGCTATTACAAATGGAGTTATTTAAAACAACATGAATTTATTTACCTCACAGTTCTGGAGGTGAGACATCTGAACTGGTCCTCACAGGTTAAAGTCACTATGTCAGTAGAACTATGTTCCTACTGGAGGCTTTAGATGAGAATCTGGCTCCTTGTCTGTTCTAGGTTTGGAATGACCCCTTGATTCTTGGCTCATAGTCCCTTCCTCCCTCACTTGAACCTTTGCTTCCATCATTAAATACACCTCTGATTCTGATCTTTTTGTTTCCCTGTTATAAGGGTCCTTGTGGTACTTTGAGCCCACCTAGATATGCAGTCTAGGATAATCCTTCCATTTCAATATTCTTGTCTACCAAAATCACTCTTGCCATTTAAAGTAATAGAGACACAGATCCTAAGGATTAGAAGACAAATATCTTTGAGAAGCCATTATTCAGCTTACCATAGGATATTGTGGTCTTATGGCGTGTTTTGCTATCAGTATGCCTTCGTACTGGGAGAAAACATTGGAGTTTTAGCCTTTTGCTTGACCCCTTCTACAAAATGAGTGATACTCTATTATTTATGACTTTTATCACAGGAGGAAAAAATCAGTAATCTACTAGATATCATGATCACCAAGATATATTATTATTTTATGTATCAATAAATAAGAAAAAAGTAAAGCACTCCCAATTAAACTGAGTCTTTCATGAAAGATGCATTACAACTTTGATATGTGATAAAATGAAATAAAATGTGTCTTAAAATAGATGAAATATCTCATATTGTGAACTCAGTGTACTACATAGACAGAGATGGTCCAGGAAGTTTCTTCCTTTTCCATTAATCATATGACTGTTGAAAAGTTCCTATTTGCTATGGCTATATTGGTCCCCCCCCCAATGTTAATGAGTGTGAAAGTTAATCCCCAATGCAGTGGTGTTGGAAGGTAGAGCCTTTGGAGATCATTTAGGTTATGAGGGTAGAGTTCAAGAACAGATGAATGATAGTTTGTGGGAAGAGGCTCACTTTCCTTTCCTCTTTTTCCTTGCAGAGTTCATCCTCTCTTTCCCTTCTGCGTTTTGTGGTGCCAGGATGAAGCAAGTCCCACAGCAGTTACTGACACCTCAAGTTCGGACTTTCTAGCCTTCAGATGTGTGAGGAAAAAAATAATTCTCTTCTTTATAAATTACCCAGTCTGTGGCATTATGTTACAACAGCAAAAACATACTCAGACCCTATTTCATGTAGGAAAATCTATTTCTCTTAAAATACAGCATTTGAAAGAAATACCCCAAATGACATGATGCTTGCAATGATTAACTGTATGCACATTTCCACTGTAAGTTAAATATGTCAACTTTCTTTATTCCAGTCCTCTGTAAACTAAAAGTAAGAATACTAGTTCAGTGAAGGCCATGTCTTTTGAAGATGGACCTATTATTTTGTATGTCCCAGTCTCAAAGTGACAGTGAAATCATCTATAGCATGCATTAGATACCTAAAGGGCACCAAAGTAATTAAGTCTACATTATTTAACTGGAGTTTACAGATCTTTTGGTTGACAGTTTCTTCATAGACAGGATGGATAGGAATGAAATGGAAACACAATTTTCTTTAAATAAAAAAAGCAAATAAGCTGTATCTTGATGGTCCTTATCTGCATTTCACCTTTATTGTCTCATGAGGAATTATTCCAGCACACACTACAAACCCTTGTGTTTCCATTATTTTCTGCCAACAATCTCTTTCTTTCCTGAGAGATGCATCTAAAGTTAATAAAGAGATAAAACCTATTTTCTTCCAGCTGTGGTTTTTTAGATTTTTTTCAATATTCAATTAAAAAAGGGCAAAAGTTACAGACTGCCTTAGAGGAATACTATTAAAATGCTGTGATCCCTACCCACCCCTCCTCACCCCAGTGGCATTTCTCAACTTGGACTGTGAAATGAAGGCTTACATTACTCAGTCTGTGAAACAGTGATAATACTTCCGAATTTCAGGAACACTTGAAACAAAAAAGATTTTCAATTCTCAGAGTTCTGCGTTGTAGAATGCTATCCCATATTCAAGAATATGTTTCTGAAAATTTTGAGCAAGATGTATAGCTTAAGGTCATGTTTTCTTGTCAATTGCAGTGAATAGCATGTCTTGAGATGCTGATCTCGTGAGTGAGTAAGGACCTCTTGGGGTCAGAAGTGCAGATTTGTTTCCTAGCCCGGTATGGACTATTGCAGTCATTGAGAGCAATAGAATTAATCTAGTCTCAAATCCTTAACTTTACCTGTTAAGTAGCCATATTAGAACTGGTTCTGTAGATACATTTTTGCAGTGAGGGGCATATTCTCATTTATTGGTCAATTTCTTTTAGATTTTAAATAGAAATACAAAGCCAAATTAATTTGTAGTTCTAAATTAAGGACATTGACTAGGATAAATTCAAGCCAAACTGAAGTAGATTTTATTTATTTTATATTTCTAGGGGAAAATGCTGCAGAAATTTCAGTAGCTGACAGTTGTATGCAGCATAGTTGAAATCACTTAGTATTTGGGACTAATATGCAAATAACGTCTATGAAAAAAGACTTTTGTCACAGAATTTAGTTGTAAATGAGACTAAATATATTATTTGGTTTGTGGAACCTTTTGGTTTCAGATTTTTTTTCCTAAAAAGCAAAATTATTTCCAAAGATCTGATTTTTAAAAAAATATTTATTTACTTGTAGATGAACACACAGTATCTTTATTTTTATGTGGTGCTGAGGATCAAACCCAGTGCCTCATGTGAGGCAGGCACTTTACCACTGAGCTACAGCCCCAGCCCAAGATATGGGCTTTTGTGTCCAAGAATTTCCCAAATCTGGAGCAAAAGTGACATGGGCAGCTCAGATCCTTGTTGAGTTAGTGTAATGTGTTGGTGAGTCCTTGAACTCCCTCTTTTGCTAGTGGAAATTCCTAGGGATGGTATCTCACATTCTGAGAATAGAATACAAACAAATTAGAAATTTGTAGATTAAACATCTTCTTCTTAAGAATCTTGGAGCACATTTGCTAAGCTTGTTGTCCTTCTGTGATTTATGTGACTATATTATTTATATGAGAATCACATTCCCAAGGCACATCCAGCTCACAGACTGCCCTGCAGACAACTGAGGTGGAAAAGTACTGCTTTTCTAAACTCCCAGGAAGCAGCTGTAATGCCTCCATTTTTCTTTCCCAGCCAAGAAAACAAACTTCATATTAAGTACATGAGGATGTTGTGAAAAATACTGGTTCCACTGTAATTTATTTTAAAATTCATTCTCAAAGTTTGATACATTATTATAAGGAATACTTGATATCTGATAGAGACAAATGCTTCTGAATATTATGACTGAGAACAGCTCTTCTGAAGCATTGGACGATTTGATGTTGAAAAGGTTAGGAATAAAACTACTAGGTTTTGTTTAATTTTTCTTTCATAAACAGCTAACATTGTTATTCAAAAATCAGTGTGATGTAAAATCATATACACTGAGAATCTCATCTCATCAATCCCTTTCCTTTTTTGCCTCTTTGGGTAAGCATTTGTTTTTAGTTTCTTTTTGTATTTCTTTATGTAACTACAAATATAGGAATATATATTCTCAGTGTTCTTCTTCTTCTTCTTTTTTTTTTTTTACAAGCAAAGCCTACTATATTCACTGTTGTGCACCAGGCTTTTTGGAATTCGATAATTTGTCCTAGAATATTTCTGTTTCACACACTGTGGCACTGCCCTTCCTCCTTTGCTTTTCCTTTGCATATGAAACCTATGCCAAGTTTCCTGAAGGAGTTTTCATTCTCTGTCTCCAGTTTTCCCTTTCATATTCCTGAGTTAAGCTTGTCCCATCACATACTCCAATCTATGAGTTTATTAGTAGTCCCTGGTTTTCAAATGGGTGAATACTCCCTTCTTCATAGTACTTAACCTGTCCTATAAGAATTTGACACTTCAATAACTTTATGGAAATTTTGTCCTCCTTTGGCTGTTTTCAATATATTCTCCCTTCAATGTTCTTTAACTATTCTGTTCTCTCCATCTTCTTCTTTGTTGTCCTCATGGAACATGTTCAAGCATTTCACTTCTGCCTGTTTGTCAGGGACTCTCTTAAATTTCCTGCTAGTGAATGGCCTGGCCATTCAACTAGTTACTCAAGTCAGGAACTCAGGAACAGCCCAAGGTGTCCCCTTTTATTTTCTTCAATATTTAGTCTTTCTCTTATTTTTTTTTTGTTGTCTTCCTTTTACCTCCTTAACATTTCCACTGTTAACTAGCATTAGAGATCTTCTTATTAGGTACCTTTTAAGAAGTTCCTAATTGATCTACTGTCTCCAGTTCCCCTGTGTTCCAACGCTTTCTTCATAACGTTGTGAAAATGTTTATTAAAGATGATCATGTTACTATTCTGCTTACATTTTATCAATGCTTCCTCATAGCTTTTTGAAGAAAATTCTCACTCTTTGGATTGGCTTATGAGGCTCTGCATGCGTTGGCCTCCCCTATGTCTTTAGCCTCATTGTGAAGAGTTTAAAACACAGCCAAGTTTGGATCATGGACCTTGGAATTGGCCAGATCTGGCTCAAGCTGCTTTGCTACTTGTTAGCTTTGTCACTTTGGGCTAGTTCCTTAACCTAAGATAGTTCTTTCATCCATAAAACCAAAATAGAAATAGTATTTCTCTCTCAGGGTAATGGTAAGAAAAAACGTAACCCTTACAGAGCAATGATCACCATCCTGTGTCAATCATAGTAAATCCTCAACAACCATGCACATGGAGAGCATTCCTGGTAACCCCAGGCTGTGCCAATCATATTTCCTTTGGGGTAATAATGCTGGTCCAGCTGTGGCAAGTTGCTGGAGGGTACCTGATTGGTTCATGCTTTCATTCTCTTGCTAAAATATTTTTCAAACTCCTCCATTCACTTCTATTTTCTCTCTCCCCCTCACTTCTCCTTCTTGAATGACTTTGACCAAGCACTTTGCATCTTGATTTATTAATTTTCAAACAAGATCTGTAATGTTACCAACTTCATAGGACTATGTTAAATATCAAATGGGAAAATAAACACAGAATGCTGGCAATGACCAATCTCTTCATATTTCCCCTTCCTCTTTTCCTCCACCTTCAAAATATTTTAATAATTGCTAATACTATTACGACCATTAATTATTTTTTGAAAAATTTTCCAAGTATCTCCTTTACTGAGATGTGGTTTCTAGCAAGTCACTCTACGGCACCGATTCTGCTTTCAAGAAATATAAATCTAGTGGAGAAAACAGACAAGACAACCATTCCTGGAAATCATGAGAGGTACAGCTATAATGAAAAATGACAGATTGGAAGTAAGACATAGGGCATAGAAAGCATTGCCAAGCTAGCAATATGCCTGGGACACAGTAGATGTTTAGTAAATATTTGTGGATGAAATCAATAAACTGGTGATTATGACCATAACAATGATCTCAAAAGAATATAATGCATAAAAATCATGTGCTGTGGTCTTAAAAAATATACTTACATTCCATGATATTAGGATATGCTGGCAGTGAGCTTTCTTGCTTTGTTTCCTAGTAAGCGTTTATAGGGCATATATTAGAGGCAATTTAAGCTCCCCCCAACCCTTCTGTAGAATTAAAAAAAAAAACAACTATATTATCATTAGAATCTTTTGAGTTTGTGACAAATACTTACAAGTTAAGCAACCAGACATTTGTTTTCCCCCTATCAATCCCTGAAGGATTTCTTTAGTCCTAGAATTAGTTTTCAAAAATCATTAATTCTATAATTTGTTGGAGCAAGACATTTTATAATATCTTAAATGAACTGCATTCGTTTCCTCCTCACAGTGCCCTCTATATTTGTCCACTGCTTATGTCACTAGATCAGGAAAACAAAAGGCATTCTACAGCAAAGGTTCTTAGAATATCTTATAAGAGGATCTCATGAAAACCAAATAAACTAGAACAAAAGGAGAGGTACAGATATAAATGCTCTCAAGCAATCTGATTTACTCTTTAAATTCTACGGTTTATTTTCATGTCTGAAACAGATGGAGAAATACGGTTTTCTGACCAATGTCTTATTGTTATAACACATTTACTGACATTGAGAAGCATAATCTGTATGTTGATAATTTGTCTTTGAAGTGTAAATCATTCAGTATTTTCAGGGTGGAAGTCATATAGCTTAGAGTCACAAGAAAGTCACATCAGCATTCCATCTTTATAATGCATGCCTGAGGTTTATTATTCCATTGACCTATGAGACACTTCAGAAAATTAATGTACTGTACTGCCTGCATTATATACTAGGCTTGACACGTATAAATATTGTGAAAAATTACTCAGCTGAATCATTTAACAGATTTAGCAATGATGATAATCATTTTAGTAAATATTTATTCATAATGCCTAAATATTTATTTAAATTTTTGTTAAATATGCACATGATTTGTATATAGTTGAATTAGAAAGGATTAAAGTCACCATATTTCTGCAAGTTATTTTATCCCATTTTACTGTATCTTCAATTTCTGATATATATATAACATGATCCTATCTTCTTTAATCTCTAAGATTCTATTAAATATCTTGACCCAGAACTGAAATCAAATATGATGTCTGTCACTGTATTTTATCTAATGCTGAATTGTGGTTCAGAAACAAATTTGACCCTTGGCTTAACATTCAAAGGGTGAAACCCTCCTTTCTAAGGCTGAACACAAAGAGTTATATCATCTAGTTGAGGATTACAGTATTCCATAGAAACCAAGGCTCTCCTTTTTATATTTTTTGAAAGTTGCCTTTAGAAGTTGCATTTATATTGTTTAGAAATCTTCAAAATTAAGAATAGAATTATGATGTTATTTTATTTCCAAAATAAAGGAGGAAGCATTCAAGTCTCCTTATTACTTCTCAGTTCTAGAATACCGAATTCAGATATTATAAATAGATGTAACATCCAAAAGTTGGACATCAGAGTGAGAGTAATTAACTTGGCATTTAAGCAATGTGCTTCAAATGATAATAATTTCAAATTTATGTATGTGTATTTAGGGGAGGTGTTTTCAAATCCACCAGAGCCTTCCTCAGATGCTACTTCTACCTAGGGAGAATTGCTTTATCAGAGTATGGTTGTCTCCCAAAATGTTAGAACTTATCGCAGTGTAGAGGTGTCAGAGATGGGGCCTTTGGGAGTTGGTCCTTTGTGAAAGTTCCCTTGCCCCTCCTGCCTCTTGTATGTGAAAACAGTGTTATCCCTCCCACCATGTGAGGATGCAGCAATAGGGCACCATCTATGAGGCAGACAGAGAGCCTTCCCAGACACTGTACCTGCTAGTACCTGGATCTGGGACTAGCTTCCAGTATTGAGAGAAATAAATTTCTTTGAATTATAAGTTACCCAGCTTAAGGTATTTTTTATACTAGCCTCAACAGGCTGGAAAGTGTCAAGTCTTGAGTCAAATCTTTAATAATCTCTGAGTTAGTGATATAGCCAGATTGATTTGGAGGCTCAATGTGGCTATATCATCCCTACCTTTAATTGAATAATACATGTCAGAAATTTAGCTTTCTTCTCACAATAGTACATTACATAGCATGTGTGAGTATAGTGAACTCTTTGGTGGCATGGACATGGTTTCCATGAAACTTAAGAAGGGTGGGAGGGAAAGGGAGGGGGAAGGGGATTAGCAAGGAGGGTGGAATGTGATAGTCATCATAATAGAAAGTACATGTATGAAGACTTGAATTGGGTATCAACATACCTTATAAACAGAGATATGAAAAGTTGTGGTATATATATGTATTAAAAATTGTAATGTGAAAAAAGTACATGCATAATGACATAAATTGATGTGAACATACTTTATATACAGAGATATGAAAAATGTGCTGTATATGTGTAATAAGGATTGTAATGCATTCCATTGTTGACATGTATTAAAAAAATAATAAAATCAATTTAAAAAAAGAAGTTTCAAAGTGTCAACCAAATTGCTCTAGGGTTCTGAACGTTAGGAACATTCAATATATAAATTGGATATGTGCTGCTCATAGAGTACAGATGATACAAATTCTAGAAACTGTTTTTCATAGTAGGAGCCCAACAATTTTTGCTATATAGATATAAGGCTATGAGACATCCTTCTTAAAATTATTATTTTTTCCTGCTGGTTTTTGACAGAATTTTTGTGAGACTTCCATTTGTGATCTCTAACACTATGATTATGTGTTCAGTAGGGGAAAAATAATTACTTTGTGTATAACTTTTCCTTATTCCAGTTACACTCACAGAAGACCAGTGAACATAATTGGTAGAGTTTTGTTAATCAGCACACTTGGTGCCATTAGTCTAACTCAGAGTTTCTCAACTATGGAAATATTGATATTTGGGGCCAGAAAATTCTTTCCTTTGGGGATGTCCTGTGCCTTGTGTGGTGTTTAGCAACATCCCTGACCTTTAGCAACTGGGCATCAGTAACACTATTCCAATTGTGATAATGAAAAACATTTCCAGACATTGAAAAATATCTTGTGAGGCAAAACCACTTTTGGTCACGAATTACTGTTCTAAATGATTGCTTTGATGATAGTCTATATTTGAATGACTCTTTCACCAAATATGTGGGTGACCTTTTCATGGACCTGGGTTTCTTTAGTCATACATTTAAGATAACTCTGGTCCTATAGATCTTCATGGGGATGCTATGGAGTCCCAGTAAAGATATAAAGATATCTAGACTACCAGTGAAAATGTGCTATGCCCATATGGTACAGTCAAGGGGTATCTTTCCAAGTTGCCACAGGTCAGGACTTTATTAATAATGTAATTTATAGTGACTGAAATAAACAAGTAAATAAATAAATAAAATACTGAATAAATTATAGTGAATTTTGTAGTTGCACCTTTATTGTTAATAAATTATAGAACTCTACATTCCCTTCATTCCTGAAATCTGGAATATCACCAAACATATACAAGAGAATTCTTTGGATCAGCAATCATCTCTTTGTCACATGTTCTATGGAATAGGTGAGAACACTTCTGTGTTCTAACCAGCTGACTCACCTAGTGGAGGTGTTTTTCCTCTACCTAGTAATAATTAGAAAAACATGGAAATTCCACTAAGAAACTGTTCAGTGGAGTTTGTCTTCTAGAGCCACAGATGTTTTCTTAAAAACTCACTGAATTCAAGAGCAGAGAGTTCAGGTTTCTTAGGTACTTACTATGGTTTTGGAACTTCTGTCAATGACTCTAGCTCAGGAGGAGACCCTTGACTTTTAAACTAGCTGAACCCACTGTATAGTTGGGGCTCAATAAAAATCTACTGATGTGTGGATAAATGAGTAAATATCTATAGTCACCTGTCCAAGACATTTGATTTAAAATTAAAGTAATTTTTAAGAACTGAATGACCCATGTTAGATTTGGGTCATTCTTCTCTGTTAGAGTACTTAATTGAGGCTAGAGAACCAGTAAAAGAGTAAAAAAAAGTGTCGTCTTCAGGCTGAAGACATAGTTCAGTGGTAAAATACATGCCTAGCATGTGTGAGGTCCTGGGTTTAATCCCTAGCACTGAGAAAGGAAATTGTCATGTTCATGAATGTTCTTTGGTTTCATTTCTTTTTGCTGTGGTTTACATGGATCAGTCATGGTTGGAGTGGCTCTGTGCCAGTTTATTTATCAGTATAGGTCAATGCAAACTTGCTACAAACCCTTATGAGTGATAGTGACAACTTTTCCAAAGGAGTAATGGAAGTGTAAAATAGGTCCACTCTTGGTCATAGTCAATGTATGAAATCTTTGGGACTGTGCTTCACAGGAAAGAATATGGTTTTATGTGGAAAGTCAGTAAAAATACAATTTTTCTATTAGGAATGTATATTTTATGGAAGTGCCCTCAGTTGTTCATGAAAATGTTATTCTAGATGTTTTCTTTTTTTCTTTTTTTTAGAGAGAGAGAGAAGAGAGAAGAGAGAATTTTTTAATATTTATTTTTCAGTTTTTGGTGGACACAACATGTTTATTTTATGTGGTGCTGAGGATCGAACCCAGTGCCCCATGCATGCCAGGCGAGCGTGTTACCGCTTGAGCCACATCCCCAGCCCATTCTAGATGTTTTATTCTTTTTATTTTTTATTTTTTTAAAGAGAGAGAGAGAAAGAATTTTAATATTTATTTTTTAGTTTTTTGGCGGACATATCATCTTTGTTTGTATGTGGTGCTGAGGATCAAACCCGGGCCGCACACATGCCAGGCGAGCGTGCCACCGCTTGAGCCACATCCCCAGCCCTAGATGTTTTCTTAAATGTATTAATAAACTCACATCTTATTCTTCATGATGATTCAAATACCAAAATTTATGTTTTTATATGCAAGTGTGTTTATTTTCTAGGGTTTTTTTCCTCTTTCTCCTCAAATTTCTAGGGTTTTTAAGAGCTTCCAATTTAACAAAAAACATGAAATAAATGTGAAGGAATATATGGAGAGTCTCATCTAATAACTATCCCGCAATTCACTCTCAAGGATTAAGTGAAATTGTTTGTGTTTGGGGAAAAGAACATAATTCAAGGTCTAGCACATAATAGGAGTTTAATAGATACTAATAGCTTATAAATTTTAGTCTGGTCATTCATTGCTATTGTGCCTACTCTACATTTTAGTGTTTACTACAAAGAGAATATAGAAAGTAAATCTAAGGCATTTTTCTGAGGCTTAACTCTGTTTATGTGGGCAGGAAGACAGCACAGTTTTAGAAACTTTACTCTGCCCTGACTTAAAGTGTTTTTGTATCATGATCTCAACTTTTATTGACTTAATTTGGAATATAGCAACAAGAAAACAAAAAGAATTCTACTTTTAATAAAATTTACTTTTATGTCACTATATTAAACATTAAAATAGAGAAATCAATAATGAAACTTTAAGAATAGATACAACACTCAGTGTGTTCCACAAAAACACTGTAATGTCCAATCCCTGTTAGTTGCAGCCGATCATTGCTCAGAATGAGTGTCCACAGGGCTGCCTCAAGGGAACACTATGGTGTTCACTTAGTAAGGGGTGTCTCACTTATTTCAGGCATGCAGACATGATGGGTATTCCAAACAAGGACCATTTTCTTGAGTACGTTTTTCCTAGCTTCTGACAAAAGGTTTATTGAAAAATTATTTTTGTGTATACCTCTGCATGCTTCTTCTTTGGTAGTAATTTCTAACTTTTTATTTTTCCTTTCAAGTACACAAGAAAAGACAAAGCCGAATCTATGACCTGAGTGTTTTGACAGGTAAAGAAATGAAAATTTTTTTTTTTTTGCATTAGAGAGTTTATTACTTATATAGACAACAAAAAGGAAGAAGTTGCTAGCTACCAGATCCTTGTTACATACAAGGGAAAGGGCAACATGGAAACCAAAGGACAAAATGAGGGGCTGAGGATGTGGCTCAAGTGGTAGCGCGCTCGCCTGGCATGCGTGCGGTCAGGGTTGGGTCCTCAGCACCACATGCAAAGATGTTGTGTCCGCCAAAAACTAAAAGATAAATATTAAAATTCTCTCTCTCTCTCTCTCTCTCTCTCTCTCTCTCTCTCTCTCGTCTAAAGAAAAAAAAATTTAAAAAAAGGACAAAATGACTGCAATGTAATGCACCAATGTATCATCTCTGGGCTTGATGACTCCAGACTGCAACAAGGAGGCTTTGTAGTCTGCCTCAATTCCCTGAGAGAGCCAGGGCAGAAATCTTCATATAACATGCCACCAGGAGGTGATGAGAGAAATGCTCATGACAACCTTCCTGGAGAACTAGAAAGGCAAGGGGGAAATAACTTCCAAATGGCACTTCACCAGTCTTCCATCTTCCTGTGTTCTGGGAGGATCACAATGCAAACTGCTAAGACCCATATTGGCTATGGTTCAAGCCTTCATGCATGGGATTTATGTGGGTGTGTGGAATTGCCAGAACATCACAGGAGAGACATTCTACTACATTTCCTAATTCTTCTTTTGTTTTAACCCCTTTTCTACTACTTATTAGGATGTTTTACAGTGGTATGTGCTTGTGGTCCCAGCTGCTGGGGAGGCTGAGGTTTCAGGATCACTTGAGCCCAAGAGCTCAACACCAGCCTGGGCAACACAGAAAAAACTTCCAGGCTTAAAAAAAAGTCAATTGTGCTTCATTTTTTGAACCAAATTGCTCATACTAATTATAAAACTTCCATTCATTAATTTTAATTAATGTGATTCCTTTTATTTGGGACTAATTCCAAAGTGGAAGAGTTTGAAGATATTCTCAATTTTGTTCTCTAATGGTTAGTGGGAAGACCCTCACCATCCAAAACTACACAGTCAGTGTTTGCCTCTTTTCCTGCTCTGCTTGCATGTGGGATTTTTTTATAAGATTGTCAGTATCCACCTAGTTTTCAGCTTTTGGGGCTTTGGGAATGAGAAGGAAACTCAACCATTCTTCCAGGCTCTAGAAGGTTCCCTGGGTGTAATCTTGCCACTTTCTGAAACCTCCCTCCCATACCACTTCCCTTTCTTTATGAGTAAACATAGCCTCTTCTGAATGGGATTTTAGGAACACCATTTTTTTCCTTTTTAGGGGTGAATGCAAAAGAATTAAAAGTTAAAATCAATAATATTTTTTTATATTTTTGGTACTCACCCTGTTAACCACATTGAATCATCGGTAGATTATGTGGTGCATGAGCAGCATACCTACAGAGAATTGACCTCATTATAAAAGTTACTGATGTTTTCTTTCCATCAGTTTTTAAATAGACAAATATTTCTAGAACCCAAAACTTATTATTATGAGTCAGTGTTAGAGGGGTGCCAATAATACATGGAGACATTTTTAATCTATTATTTTTATCTTCAAAATTTTCCATTCTTCTCTAATCATTTGAGAAGGAAAAGTCGATAATAATATTCTAAAACCAGATCTCATTCTAGTTTATTCCTATATACTTACAATTGCATCAGTTTACTAGTTATGATGGTTATTTAATTATATTAATGCTAAGAGTGGGGTCAGCATAATTATGGGGTAAAAACTGGGATTGAGTGATGAATAAACTGGTCCTTGCCTTTCAGCTTTTGCTCAGTAGCATTCACTGGGGGCTGAAGATAGCTTAAAACTACCTAGTTCTTGAGACAATAGTGGCTAAGTCTGCCAATGTATATGTTAGGATACTCCTACCTTCCATCAGTGGGGGTTTGAGATTTATCTTGCTGCTGTAAACTGGTGGTGTGTGCAATGAGCCCCTTAGTGTCTGCCTCATCACCATATGCAGCTTTCCTCACAACCCACAAAAAGATAACACTCAGCCCATTGGGTATTCCATTTGCTCTCTAGTAGAGATCTAATGCCAGCTCTCTTTTTTGGAGACTGAATGTTTGGTTATCTTAAAGCTTTTGCTTTCTATACCTATGATTACTGGTCCAGATCTCTCATTCAGAGTTGCCACCCACAGCCTAAAATTTCCTGCCTCTGTAGCACTTGTTCTAAGCCTGTTAGTGCTAATCCTGGCCTTGTTGGAGCCAGAGTTCACCCTGGCACTTTGGCAACCAATGTTCACAGCATTAGTCACACTTTGAGTCACAAACCCTGGTCTTCCCTGTTCTCTCCTCCCTGACTCCTTTCCTTAGCATACATCATTGCTAAGCCCATATGGACTTTGTCCCCATGATTCACGGGGTGACTATGCAATTTGTCTTGGCTACCCATTCTTCAACTAGACTTTCCTATAAACCTAACCTTAGGAACAACACTGAGAAAAGCAACATGTTCCAATTTTTTGTAAAAGTAGAAGGTTTGGGTTTTTTCTTTTTTTAATTTTACTTTTGGTTCACAAAACTACCTGTCATAAACACTTTTTGTTAGAGATTATTTCAGGGGAGGATTTCAAAATATGTCCCATGAGGAGATACTTTATTGTTTCCTCACTGTGGAAAAAGGTAAAGCAAACCCAGGACAAAGTCAGGACCCATGACTGTCAGCTTCCTCCTATAAGCCTCTCTCTTCACCAACAGTCTAAGGTCTAACAATCATCTCTGAGATGCAGCTGCAGATTTAAACCACTCACAAAAGACCCCAGCACTTGCAGTGAATGCTAAGCTGGTGGTCAAGTGGGGGTTTTGAAGGCATAGGTTTTGTTTTAGGAGCTCTGTGATTCTGGCTTGCACTTTTGCTCTGACTCAGTTAACTGATTTTTACCAGGTTTGGCTGATACAGATGTTTCCCTTGTATTGGCAGAGTCACCAGTTAATGAAGCATTTAGCTCATGAATCTCTCTTGCCACTAACCCTGACAAGCTGGAGAGGAAAAGGCTGCCTACAGATGGTGTTTCAAGTGTGGGCTCTAAACACATGCAGGCTTTGTTCTGGTTGCCAAACTCACTGTGCTCTTACATGTAGTAGAATGAATGTGATAAAAAGAGACCAATTTATAAGCAGTGTTTTATGATTAAAGGGGAAAATATTGGCTTTCTTGGCTAAGGAGAAAATTTAAACTGAGGCCTTACGGATGAGAAAGAAAAAAAAGATTTACACATTTTACAGAAACTACTCATTCTAGATCTTCCTTCTTGGCACTTAGTTTTTCCTCTAGGTCTAGCTGATGTGTTGTGTCAGATCATATGTAGCTTGGGTTGTGGACAATGACATTAAAGCCATTCAAACAGTTTCCTATTCCTGAAATGCTCTGTAAGGTTTTTCATTGGTGACAGCTTTTTATTTCCTCACCAAAGGGATGGAATTTAATCTCTGTGTTGAGTGAAGGGTTCAAAGTTAGAACATGGATTTGTGTTACATGCAGCACAGATTTGCATCAAAAACAAATTTTGAGAAAGACTTATGAAAGTTGAGGATACCTGGAGAAGTAGAAAATTTAGTTAACAAAACCAAACAAACAGGTATTCTTGGTTGCTTTGTAAGACTGAGAACTTCTTGAAGCTATCCCACCCTGTGCCCATACACAGTAGGCATTCAATTCATGTTTTGGGAAAAGAGTAACTGGCATTGACTACGACAAAGATTGACCCTGGACTTGGAGTAGATGGCTTTTACTTTTCTTCATTAATATTCTCTTTGGAGAGTACAAAAGTGAAAGCAAAATGGAGAATTTTAGAAAGAGGAGGAGTTCAGGGACTATTGTGATCAATGCTTTTATTTTGGAGATTATGATGATGATTTATATTTAGTATTTGCTATGCCAGACATTTTGCTGAGGTTTGAACATGGCATATCAAATCTAATCTTTATAATAATGCTTTAGTTAATTGTTACCTTGTGACAATATGATAGTCCATAACAAGGATATTTAAGCACAGAGACAGGTCACATAGCTAGCAGGAGAGAAATCCAGAATTATCCTCCATCATTTGACTTCAGAGATAGCACGCATCCTTGTTTTACTGCTTTGGCTGTCACTCTAGCCTCAGAGAGGTTGGATGATCTCTACAAAGCTGTCACAGGGTCAGTCTCTAACTTCATTCCATGATTTACCATGTCATGTTTGATTGAATAAAAAAAAGTTCTCTTGTAGCACTTGCTTCTCAAACAACAATCTAAATTTCAATATAAATGGAGAGTTAGTGTTTTGGGGATGGTATATGCTGGAATGCTCTCAACAGCAAGCAGTAGGAAATCCTCCATCAGTTCTCAGTTGCTTTAATGATAAGTAAAATTTATTATTCTCAGTCACAAGTTTGGGTTGTGTTGCCAAACAACCTAAGTACACTGACACCCTTATATTTGCTGTACTATGCATTATTAGTAAGCAAGTATTTACCAACAGAAATTATATAACTTGCTGGATAGGTTTGAGGAAGATCCAACCCCTTTTGCTCTCAGACTATCATCTTGTTTCATAGGATTTCTGAAGGCAATTGCCAATATTCCTGAGGCAGCATTCTACCAACCTTACAGCTGGTTACATGCAACCAGAATTTTAGATTCCATTGCTAGAGACTCTGTTGTTGAAGAATTTAGCCTAGGGCTATATCCCAATGAATATAGTTTCTAACCTGCTAAATTATGTATTTTTTTTAAGTTTGAGAAATTTTATTTTGTATTCATATAATATTTTCAGTTATTTGTGAGGTATAATGTGATGTTTTGGTTCATGCATTCATTGGTTAATGTTCAAGGTAATTGATTTATCTATCACCATATCATTTCTTGGTGGTAAGTGCAAAGTCATTTCTATTTTGATGTATGCAATAATATATTATATATATTATTTGATATATGCACAATGCATTATGTTTAATTACATTCACCCTGTTGTTCCATAGAATAGCAGAACTTATTTCTCCTCTCTAACTGTATCATTACAAATTGACCCGTATCTCCCCGTTCCTCTCTCTGTTAATCCTCCCAGTCTCTGGTAACTCCAAAATAAAATAATCTCCAAAATAAAAGCATTATTCTAGCTGCAACTTCTGAGATCAACATTTCTAGATTCCACATATGCATGAGACCAGGCAATATTTGTTTTTCTGTATCTAACTTATTTCGCTTAACATAATGTCTTTTAGTTGCACCCATGTTATTGTAAATGACAGACTTCTGTGCCCTTTATGGCTGAATAGTATTTTGTCATGTACATATGCCATATTTTATGTATCCATTTGTTCACTGAGGGACATTTAGGCTGATTCCATATCCTGGCTATTGCAAATAGTTCTGCAAAGAACATGGGAGTTTAGGCATTTCTTCTACATGTGATTTTGGTTCCTTTGGGTGTATCACCCAGTGGTGATATTTTTGATCTCTGTATTGTTTTCCACAATGGCTGTACTAACTTACATTCCCAATGACAGTGTGTGAGAGTTTCCCTTTCTCTGCATCCTTAACAGCATTTTTTTTAATTTATATTTTGATATGGTTGTTCTAACCTGGGTGAAATTTCTCTGTGGTTTTGATTTGTATTTCCCTGATGATTACTGATGCTGAACACTTTTAACAAGCTTTTGGCCATCTATATGTCTTTTTCTAAGAAATGTCTCTTTAGATCTTTAGCCCATTTTACAACTGGATTATTTGGTACTTATTTTGCTATTGAGTTGTGTGGATTCTTTACATATTCTGGGTATTAACCCCTGGTCAGAGTTGTACTTTGCAGATTTTTTGTTCTTCTGTAGGTTGTCTCTTTGCTTTATAGATTGTATCATTTGCTGTGAAGAAGCTTTTCAGATTTTTTTTTTCATCTCATTTGTGAATTTTTGCTTTTGATGTCTTTGCAGTTGGGCGATATCCTAAATATCTCTGCAAGGCTAATGTCCTGTAGATTTTCCCTTAGGTTTTCTTCTTGTAGTTTCATAGTTTAGGAAGTTATATTCAAGACTTTGATCCATTTTGAGTTGATATACATAACTGGCAAGGGATGAGGGTCTAATTTCATTCCACTGCAAGTGCATTTTCAGCATTCTTTGCACCACTTACTGAAGAGATTGATCTTTCCCCACTGTGTGTTCTTGGCTCCTTTATCAATTTTTGTTTTGCTGCAAATCAGTGGGGTCATTCATGAGCTTTCTATTCTGTTCTATTGGTCTGTGTTTCTGTTTTTTTTTATATGAATACCATGCTGTTTTAGCTACTATAGTTTTGTAGTGTATTTTGAAGTCAGGTAGTGTAATGCTTCCAGCTTTATTCCTCTAAATAGCTCAGGATGTTGGCTATTCAGAGTCTTTTACAGTTTTGTACGAATTTCAGGGACTTTCTCTTTCTAAAGCTATAGAGAATGACCTTGGTTTTTCATAAGAATCTCAATGAATCTGGAGATCAGTTTGGTAGCATGGATATTTTAATATGAACCCTTGTTCATGATTCCATGGATATCTTTCCATTTATCAGTGTCCACTTTGATTTTTTTCATTAGTGTTTTGTAGTTTTCTTTGTAGAGATCTTTCACCTTCTTGACCAAATTTGCTTCCAGGTATTTTTCTTATTTTTTTTTTTATTTTTATGGTAGCTACTGTCAATGTGATTGTTCTCTTGATTTCTTTTGCAGGCAGCTTGTTAATAGTGTATAGAAATGCTTCTTATTTTTGAGTGTTGATTGGGTATCTTACTCTGCATTTCTTTATTAGTTCTGACAGTTTCTTATGGAGTCTTTAGGGTTTTCAATATACAGGTTTATGTTGTCTGCAAACAAGGATAGTTGGATATTCTCCTCTCCAACTTGGAAGTCCTTTACTTCTTTCTCTTATCCAATTGCTCTGGCCAGAACTTCCAATACTAGATTGGAAAAAGGTGGTGAAAGTGGGCATCCTTGTCTTTTTTTTGGATCATCTAGGAAAATATTTTAATGTTTCCTTGTACAGTATGTTATTAAGTGGTAGTTGACCTGCTAGATTCCTATTCTCTATCATTCAGGTGTAGGAAGTGTCTATACAATTATTTTATCTAATTCACATAACTTGAATAACTTCAATTTTACCAGTAATAGCCCGATTTTAACCTTCATCGTGATAGTCAACAGGCTGGTATTTTTGTCACTAAAAGCTTTTTTTCTGACATTTAGTATGGTAATTAGCAAAATGTAGGTTATGGGAAAGATAGAGATAGCAGAAATGCTTATTAGGGCCCTTCTGGGATATAGGCTTTCCAATGAGAACTCCGGCACCACTCCTGTGTTCCTGATTGCCACGCTTATTGACCACACACCTGGACAGTGAGTCTGGTGAGAGTTTTTATAGCTCCTGCATTGCAGCTCAACACAAGTCTCACATAGACACACACATAGTATCAGTGCATGTATTAAAGTCTTTTAAAGTAAATTATAGTCATTACACAGGTAGCTTCCAGATTGGTTATTTTAACAATTAAATAAAATCCAGGGGGTTTCTGTTCTGCCATCTGACTCTGACCTTGACTAACATACCTAATTATAGTGAGATGATGATGTTCAAGTTCTATGTGTCATTACATAGTCTTGACACCATCTAAAACGATATGGGGGTAATGGGCAGCCTTTCATATACTCTTTAATAGCAAGGAAACCTCAACTAGAAGCCATGCACTGGATTTCTCCTCACCCAAGTGGTCAAAATTGTGTGATATATTAATTTTTAAGCCAATAACTAAAGAAAATGGATTTTTTTCATATTAGCATACTCATTAAGATTAATTGTAAGTCACATGAGGAGGAGTGGGCACCTAAAAAGAATTAGAACTTCATGAGCAATAATAAAGAAGGAAGAGGTAATTGGAAAGGCAACCAACAGGATCTGTTATATGTGGAATAATTATTTCTGCCCCCTTTTTAAAAAAATAAGATCCTACTTTCTCTTTAACAGAAACTTTTCTTTCTTTGACCCTTTCTCCCATAGCTTCCCCTAGGCCCTGTGGTCTTTGTTCCTTTCTTGGTTGATTTGTCTTTGTTGCTGTTGTGTTCACATTTGCTGAGAGCTTCTGCCTTCAGTTAATTCCCCAACATCTTCAGTTGTGGGAAGGAAGTTACAGCTTTAATGAGCATTTCCCTTTAACAGTCATCAACCCAGAGTCATTTCAGGCTCCCCAGTGCATTCTCTTCTCAGCACATGCTGTTTATCATGTTAAATCTGGGATGAATTCTTCAGGGAGTATTCCTGATTGGAGAACATGGAGGCCAAAGACCTACTAGGGTTTTGTAGTCACTGAAACCATCCCCGAAGAATAACATGGCCAGGTCATCTGCTTCGCTTCCCTGTCCAGCTGGAGTCTTACTCAAAACAAGTGCCTAGTATTTTTTTAGATGATGTTTGATTTCAAGCAATCACTTCCAAAATTTCTTCCCCCCCTGGCTAGTTTTAAGATTAAAGAAATCATAGGGTGTTTTAAAACTCCACTGGAGAGATTGTGTCAGATGATAAGGGAATATTCACTAAATATTTATTTCTCCAGTGTCTTCAGAGAAAAATAAAATCGTGGAGACTGAACAAGTCAAGAATTAGTTTTCTAGAAATGATACAAAATGATCTACATTCTGTAGAGATTATAAAATTGGTTCTTAAAAGCTTAGAGTTATTATCATGAAAAAAAAAACAGCAAGTCTAAATGGCAAGGGTCCAATGTTATTAAGAAGATGAAATCAGGGAAATAAAGACAGATTTAGTTGGTTTTTAAACTTTCGTTTTGTATGGGTCTAATTTTGTATTAGTGACAAGGAAACATAAACAACATTTTAAAACACCTAAGTATGCCATAAATTGCATCCTAACATTTGTACCTTGCAGAAAGATATATTTTTCAACTGCCCTCATGCAGCAATTTCCCAGCATGCATTTACCACTTCTATGCTATTAGTGACGTCATTCTTCATTCGTTGTTCATGTCCCCTTCTATAACATGCGCGTGCACATGCGTGCGCACACACACACACACACAACCTGATCCCCCTTTCATGGTGTTTACTTGCATTAATGGTGTCACCATATTTCTGAGCACCTAGTCTTGAAAATTTTTTACCTTTTCCTGTCAATTCTCATAACTAATTATAAATAAATGTCATGTAGATTTTATTTCCAAAATGTTTCCTGCTTCCAGTTTCTCATTTCCTTGCTTTATTACTTTTTTAAATTTACACTACTATTACATTCAAAGTCTTGCCATAAACTTCCAGTGGGATGCCTTGCCTCTGGACTGCTTCCTCCAATCCATGCTTCACACTGAACATGGAGTGTTTCTCCTGTGGGGCAGTTTCCATCATTTCCCTCTGCAGTGTTTGAAGACCTTCATCCACGTTCTATTCACTGAACTACACTTACGACCTTATCTTGTTTTGTGGTTCCTTCAAGCATCCTATTGTCAAGCCACTGTTCACCATTTTTACCTCTGTCTTTGTTCTCTTTACTATAAACACTGTCTCCATGATCTCTCCTGTCTAGATGCTGCCCATTTTCAAAACCTGGTTTAGATGCCACTCCTTCATAAACTTTTCCTCTGTGGCCTTCTGTATCTCTTTAATGTTCTCTCCAGATTTTTTTTTTTTTACCCTACTGAACTCTATCAGTGTTATTATTATTTTACTTATTATGGTCTGTGTTGAATTGTGGTTGGTTGCAAATCTTTTTCCTCAGTCAGTTATGGACATGGTGTTTAGGTTTTGTTGTTGATTTGGATTGGATTTTAGAACTACATTTTAGAACTACATCTTATTAGCATATTTAGTGAAGAAGCTAATACAATGAGGCTTTTTACTTTCCATAGAGTCCAACATAGAATAAAATTGACAACTTATTTTACTTGAACCTCACTGTGATGCTTTTACATAACTACAGGAGCATTCTTTTTAGTCTCCTCTCCCCCCAACCCCCAATTTTCCTTTATATGCTTTCTGCACCTGCTAAACTAACTTTGTTGCTTCAGGCCCCTTTATACATATTTTGTGAATTCTATCTCAATCTGTTTTTTTTTGTTATAACTTTCTTTCTTCAATTCTTTCTTTTATGTTCTTTATTTACATGGTGCTGAGGGTTGAACCCAGTGCCTCATATGTGCTTGGCAAGCCCTCTACCACTGAGCCACAACCCCAGCCCCTTGCTCTACATTTTTATACACATATTTCAATGCTTCAGAGAACCATTTAGACTTTTATTTTCTAGGGTAATTCTCCCTTCATGAGTAAGAGAAGCTGATTTTTCTGTGGAGGATGATTGAATAGATGGGTGACCCATAATAGATAATAGATAGGTGAATCATATTCTAGCTCCACTGTCACGGTGATTGGCAAAGGACCCAGTTTGGCCCATGGAAACTCCAGCAAATGTGATAATGCTACCCTGATGATTGGATGATTGGAATGGTGAAGTTCTCTCTTTGGAGAGATTGTGAAAGTGATGAAATCTAAATCTGGAAGTGTGAATGACTCTTGTTAGCACTCCAGGAAGAGCTGGTCTGAATGAAACCATCACAGAGGAAAGCAGATCCCAAAGATGGAGAGACCAAGTGCTCAGGACATCATTTGAGCCTCTGGATCCAAGTTGGTTTATAGATGGCAATATAATTCCACTTTGATTAAGCTGTTTTGAACTGAATTTTCTTCCCATGTATACAAAAGAGTTTTCATTCTTACATATATAAAAATAGACTACCTTTCTAAGGCTACTCCTCTTAGTAATTTTCCCACTGATCTTATAAAATTTCACTCCCCTTCTATCAAATCTAAAACTTTCAAGGGGGAAAAAAAGGAAAATGGTAGTAGCTTTGTGCCATATGGCTTTTATGAGAGTCAAATAGATATAAAATATTTAAATACTGCCTCTCACACCACAATAGTGTTAACTGTTTCTATTTCCATCATTTTATTTTATTTTTTGAAGAATGACTATTTCTTTTTTAAAAAATATATTTTTTATACATTGATGGACCTTTATTTATTTATTTGTATGTGGTGCTCAGAATCAAACTCAGTGCATCACACATGGTAGGCAATGCTCTACCATGAACCACAACTCCAACCCTATTTCCATTATTTTAAATATTTTTATTTATCATAATTGTTAGTGCTCATGAGTCACATAAAGAATGAATTTCATTGTGAAATTTCCATACATGTATATTTCATCTCCATTATTATCATTATTTTCATGTTAATCATTACAGTGATTAGGTTACAAAATTTAAGCTTAAATTTCATTGAAACCTAAGTTTTTTCTATCTTTCCTTTTTTGGAGTGGAAAAGCTAGTTATGTTTTTCTTATTTATATATTTTTATTGGTGCATAATAATGATACATAATAGTGGAGGTTGTTGTTATATTCTTGTACATGCACACAACATAAAATATAATTGTGTCAATTTCATTCCCAGTCGCCTTCCCTTTCCCACTCCTCCTTCCTCCCCAAGTCTCCTTCTTCTACTTTACCAGTTTCCATTCTATTTTTATGAGATTTTCCCCTTTTCCTCCTTTTTCCTTTGTAGCTTCCACATATGAAAGAAACCATTTGATTCTATTTTTATTGGTTGCTCAAAACATTACAATGATCTTGACATATCATATATCATACATTTGATTCAAATGGGGTAAGAATTCTTCTTTTTCCCACGTGTACAGATTGCAGGATCACATTGGTTATACAGACACGTTTATACATACTGCCATACTAGTGTCTGTTGTATTCTGCTGCCTTTCCTATTTTGAGTTTGGCTTATTTCACTTGACATAACATTCACAAGATCCATCCATTTTCCTGCAAATGACATAATTTCATTCTTCTTTATGGCACAATAGAACTTTATGTATATACCACATTTTCTTATCCACTCATCCATTGATGGACACCTGGACTAGTTCCATAATTTGGTTACTGTGAATTGTTCTGCTATAACCATGGGTATGCAGATATCACTACAGTATGTGAAACTTCCATTTCTATAAATATGTATTTATGAATTGATTTTTTGGTCAGGATATTTCCTCTTTATACGTTTCACATTGCTATTTGCTTGAATGACTTTCTATAAGGTCTTAAAAAATCTGTTCTTACTAGTTTTACATGACAGAAGAATGAACTTTCATACATCATACATAAATGGAGTATAATTTCTCATTCTTCTGGTTATACATGATGTAGAATCACACTGATCATGTAGTCACATATGCACATATGGTAATAATGTCTGATTCATTCTACTATCCTTCCTATCTTCATACGCCCTTCTTTAATCCAAAGTAACGCTATTCTTTCTGAGCCATCCATCCTTATTGTGAATTAGCATCTGCATATCAGAGAAAACATTTAGTGGCCTTTAGTTCTTTGGGACTGGCTTATTTCTCTTAGCATGATATTTTCCAGCTCCATCTATTTACCTGCAAATGCCATAATTTCATTCTTCTTTAAGGCTGAGTAATAGTCCATTGTGTATATATACCACATTTTCTTTATCCATTCATCCATTGAAGGGCATCTAGGTTGGTTCCATAGTTTAGCTGTTTTAAGTTGGTCTGCTATAAACATTGATATGTCTGCATCACTGTAGTATGCTAACTTTAAGTCCTTTAGGTATAAACCAAGGAGCTGGGTCAAATCGTGATTCCATTCTAATTTTTCTGAGGAATCTCCATACTGCTTTCCATAATGGTTGCACTGATTTGCAGTCCCACCAGCAATGTATGAGTGTACTTCCCCACCCCATCCTTGCCAATATTTATTGTTGCTTGTATTCTTGATAATTGCTATTCTGACTAGAGTGAGATGAAATCTTAGAGTAGTTTTGATTTACATTTCTCTATTTGTTAGAAAAGTTAAACATTTTTTCACATATTTGTTGATTGATTGTATTTCTTCTTCTGTGAAGTGTCTGTTCACTTCCTTAGCCCATTTATTGATTGGGTTATTTATTTTGGGGGGTAAGTTTTTGAGTTCTTTATTCTATATTTTTAAATATAAAGCTGGTGACTACTGAATCTGGTTTTGGGAAATGCATACCAGAGAAAAAAGAAAAAGTCACAGATGCCATTAGTGACTGTTACTACCTCATAGTATTTGGAATATAAATCTCTAAATTCCTTTAAGGTGATAGAGAAAGCTGTCTTTTACTTTGAAAACAAAAGAAAAGTGAAAAAAATCATATAAGATTTCTTATTGGTAATCTATTAATGGGATGAAATATAAATCTCTATATTTCTACTAGAGGAAATTAGTAATTATTTTTTAGAACAATTCAGCATGATCGTTTTCTTAATGTAACATTTCTTTCATTTGGAGTTAAATTACACAAATTCTAGTTTTTACTCTGACATTAGGTGACTGGGTAATTTGGAGTGAGCCTGGGAATCTCTGTTGACCAGAGTTTCTTCATCTATAAATGTAGAATGGCGACAATCTACATTAAATAAATACACCTTCCAAATTAAAAATTCTCTAAACTCTTTTCAAAGGAAGATTTATCCTGAACATGTTTTAGAATCATTGTTATCTATAAGACAGAGGGACTACAGAAAGAGATACTGATATTCTTCCTCTAAGTATTCAGATGATAATCAATTTACAAGATTCAATGAAAAGAAAAAAAAGAGGCATAATATGTATAATGCAAAAGAGCTTAGGCGAATTTAAAATAAGAGCTTAAAGATGGCAAGTTGAGTTCATTTTAGTAAAATGTAAGCTTACTAATGTTGAAGTTAGGACTCAAATTGGGAAAACAGTATTGGATGGCACAGCCATCTGACAAAATAATCTGAAGAAGACTTTGGGGAATTGGACAGAGATCATTGAAATAATCATTTTGTGCCAGAGGAAGGTGAGTAAGGCACATTTACTGGTAGATTTGTTAGGAATAATATACTTGTCCAGAATTAGAAAGGGCCCTCAGACAGAGGCTTATTTTTCCTGAATCTCCCTCCTGGGTACACCCAGACTTTGTATAACTTGGCAGACATCCTGAGTCAGTTTTTTTCCCAAAATTAGTTCTTGGACAAACACACTAAAAGTTTTATTTCTTTAAGGTTTATATTAATTAAATGCAATCAATGTGAAATCAATCCCTTCTCAAGAGTGACAGGATTATTACATATAGAAAAATTTTAATAATTAGCTTTGACCTAATAATTCAAAGCATTTATTCACATACTGGGCAATCTATAGTCAGAATATCAGTATCTATGTAGATAGGCATATATGGATTTCGACAAGAATGCATATGTTGATGTATATAGTTGCATATTATTATGGGCTGAACTGCATCCCCTCAAATTCATGTTGAACCCCTAACCCTCAGTGTGACTATATTTGGAGATAGGACCATTAGAGAGATAATTAATGTTGAATGAGGCCTTGATGATGGGACCCTAATCCAATAAAACTGATGTCCTTATAAGAAGAGAAAAACACACCAAGTGCTCTCCTTTTCTCCATGCATGCACAGAGGCCATGAGATGACAGCAAGAAGGTGGTCTTCAGCAGATCAGAGAGCCCTCACCAGAAACCAACCTTGATGGCACCTGGATCTTGGACAGCTAGTCTCCAGAACTGTGAGAAAATATTCTATTATTTAAGTCACTCAGTCTTTCATGTTTTGGCAACGCTAGCTGAAAAATACATCTATCTGTGTATCAATATCAAGACCTATCTATCTAGCTATTGTCTCAGTTCATTCTGTTCCAACTTGTTCAATAAATGAACTCTTCAGAATCAATCACTTCTGGTTTACTCAAATAGCCTCCAAAACTGGTCTTGTTTCTTCTCTCCATGATTGCTTACAGACTGTCCTCCACGTAGTTACTAGAGAGGTTCTCCTAAAATTAAAATGAGATCATGGTTTTCCTCGGCACAGATTCCTCCAGTAACAGATAAGACAAAGTACTACCTATAGGTAATTTATAAAGAACAGAAATCTATTTTCTCACAGATGTGGATGTTAGCAAGTCTGAGGTTAAGGTGCAGGTACCTGGTATGGAATGTTTTGCTGTGTTCTAACAGGGTGGAAGGAGGAAGGTCAAGAAAGAGACAAGCTATTTTTCTTACATGGCAGAAAAGTGGACGAGTGAGAACCCACTCCTGCAAGCACTTTTTAAAGTGACATTAAACCTTCAAGAGTGTGGAGCCCTCATGACCTAAACACTTTCCACTGGGCCCAACCTCCCAGTATCATTGTATCGGAGATTAAGTTTTCAGCATGTAAACTTGGAGGGACACATTCAGATATGGCATATGTGAATATCTACTTACATTTTCTTGTACAATTGAGAATGTCACTCATTTTCTTTGCCTACTCTCTCTCCAGTTTTCCTATATGTCGTCCCTCACAGTGAGATGTTAACTGTACACTGATTTTTAATTCGGAAATAAAGAACATAGTTCTCAAAATAGTCTCCTAAAGTTCAAGGTACTGTCACTTTGGTGAGTGGTGCTCAACCTCAGGACTGATATAATCACCCAGGAAGCTTTTTCAAAATTTCTAGCTAGATCTACTTTCTTGGGTGGTATTTCAGAAATTTCAGAAGGAAGAAGAGAGAGAGAATATGACTTTATAACAGCTAACTGGCAGTGATCCCAGAATGTCTTTTCTCCATCATCCCCTAACTTCAGAAGGAGAATATCTTTACCAGGCTTGTGGTGTTAATCTTTAAGGCTTTATTATCTGTCAGTAACATGCATGTTCTACCTGCCCAACCAAGTTTCATAAGTTCAGGCATGTGGTTTTTGTTTCTCTATTTCCATAGCCTAGACCAATGCAATAGAAATTAAGCACATCTTTTGGATGTGGAACAAACCCATTGGGCTTATCCTGGCACTATCTATTCTAGCGGGTAGACAGAGCCATCCTCAGTCAAGAGGACTAACAGCACTATGTGCTAGAATAGTGCTGTCCAGATTTGGTCATGCAATCATATCTCCTGTATTGTCATCTATTACCTGCTTTTTCACTTGCTTTACTGTGATCTTGTCTTTACACAGTGGCAAGGGAGATCCTTGAAAAGAATCTGCAAGGGCCTTCCTTTTTTCTCACAGTAAATTCTGAGACTCAGGGATTCTGTAGTTATACTGGGAGTTCCTCCAATCCCCACTCAGTATCTAGTAGGTTTTGGTTCATTGTAGAGGAACATGTCTCCCCAGGTCTTCCTAATAGGCACATTGTATCTTATGGGGCCCAGAGAGGGCATATTGTGGTACATTTTAATAAATGTTGACACCTCAGCTTTGAGTTTATTATATCATCAGTCTACAGTCTTTCCAAATTTATGTGTTTCATTCCAGCTACTAAGTAATTTGATTCTTTTTTAGTTGCTTAACAAAGCTACAAACCTCTTATCTGGCCTGTCATTTGCATTGTTGAATCACCTAATCAATCTTAATTATATTCAATTGTATGACCCTCGTATGGGTTTTTATACTGCCAGGTTCAAAACTGGGAATTTAATCTAGACCTTAAAAATTTAAAAATAGCATATTTGAGAAATTAGAAGATAAGCATATGAATCCAATTGAAATAAAAGTGAAGAAAATAGAGAATGAATAGCTCATTATATTTAAAAAAACATGGAAGTGAACAGCATTGTAGAAAGGAAATTAATGGGACTAATTTTCATTCATTTGAGTCAATTCTAATTTGAACTCAAGTCGGAATTGCCATTTGGAAAGCCAAAATTATCTACAAATAAGTTCTCACCCCGCCAAATCATGGTAGAAAGCATGACATTTTGATTGTAACAATATAGCAAGAAATTGCATTATAAGAAGAGGTCTGTTTGAATATATTAGGAGCACATTTCCTTATATAGATTCACTGTAAATATTTAAAGAAATAAGCTATACTGGAGATGGCCCAAATCTCTAATGTGTTGTTTTTAATTACCAGCATTATCAGTGCATATTTTTAAGTAATTACACAACTATCACTACAATAGCTAAGAATCTGAAATGTATTTTAACACTACTATTGAGGTTAAAATAAGCACAAATAAAATGTTATAAGATACGAAGAATCAAATAATCCCTGATGAGTTTCTATTATTTCCAATCACAAGTAATCTACTTTGTGCTAAAACAGCAAAGTAAGAGGAAATGAGGACTCCTTTTTATAAGACAAATGAAATTATACTGTGCACAGAAACTGTAAAGCTCTGATAAAAGCAATTGCAATAAGAGAAAACGAGTTAAGGTATCTAAACTGTGTTCAAGACATTTATTATCTTTTCTGTTTTGCATCCTTTTCTTTGGAAAGCCAACTTTTCTTACCTTTGAAAAACTTCTATCTCCTGCTTCCACCTCAACTATCACCACCTGGTCTGGATTGAGCTTCCTACCTGACACTTATTCCTGGTTTCCTCCTTAAATGAGTCAGAGTTGAATACCTCAATGGGTATCTGAGCCTAAAGCTAGCTGGTCAATGTTCAATCTCCGGAAGCATTAAAAGACTTGCTTGCCTCAGAAGAAATTGTGTGGTGGCCAGCATACAGAAAGAAGCAGAGATGAAAGAACAAAAGGGTTCCAGTGGTGTGTGGGCCTCTTCTTCCAGCCACACTTGTCCTTTCTTTTGTTATGAGTTAACAATGTCTCCACTTATGCCCAAGTTAAAGTTGGATTTCTTCACTTCAAATGAAGAGTCTAAATGTATGTCTTGAAATTATATTTAGAAATAGTACATGTATATTTGCAAATAATTTACTCCAAAATGGGAGAATAATTGATTAAAGCAAGTTAGTCTCTTTAACTTACTGAAAATTTCCAACAAAGTTTTAGATAATAAAAAGTGACCTTAAAACATCTATTATGGCAAATAAATCCATCATATGGGGAAAACAATTCTTTTTTCTCTCACAAAACGACAATTCTGAGGTTCATCAATGTCTCACTTATCCAGATTTCAAAAAGAGCAAAATAACTTGGATGATAACTCTGTTCATCTTAATGAGATTTGATTTATCTCTTTCCCTGGAATAATTGGTAGACCGTTATCCCTTACTTCCTGTTCTGGGGCATGAAAATATTCCTTCCAGTTTACATGAATGAAAGTCTCATAAATAAGATCAGCTGTAGGTCCTGACCTCTCATTTACAGACTTTTTAATAGGTCCTTGAGTGTATCCCTTGTTGTGCATGAGAGTAAAGACTATGCATATTTTCCTTGGGTAGCCATGGACCTACCACTGTACATTTAATAGCTAGGAAATATTGTCAAATGAGTGACTGGTGGATTGCCAGTCCCAGACAACTCTTTTTTTTTTCTTAAAAACGATTTAAATGATCTTATCCTACTGCCTCTAATTGCATTTATAATTCTTCTTTAGGAGGCACAATTACCAAATAGTTCACAAACAAATTGACTTTTTCTGATATCTGTGTTCCTTCTTTCTTGGTATAAACAAAACAAAATTAAAAAGAAAAAGAAAATCAGTGCTCTGTACTGTGTGTTTATTTACATTATCTCTGTGAGCTGGAAGGAGGCACCACATCCTGGGATTGATGGATTGGTGAGAGCTGATGCCAGATGTTGACCATGACAGGTGCATAATAAAACACTCTTTGTGGTTTTCTCTCAGAATTCCAAATATATTTGGAAATAAGGGAAACATCTGCTTGATACCTCTTTACAATGACAGGCTGCTACAGTTTCTTGAACTGTGATTTAAAAAAAATTAGGGCATTATTTTCCTTTCTAAGTGCTTCATATAAATGTTCTTCACAAGCAAAATGCAACATTCTCGTGCATGTTTTTATGCCATTTCACTTAGGAAATGGCTTCATTGTTTATTCCATTCCTGCCCATCTGTCTTTTGATTCAGAGCAAAGTCACAAATTATTAATAAAATGGAACAACTCTATTTATTATAGTTTTAAGACTGCAAAATTGCACTGAAACCAGAGTCACCATATGGCTAGCTTTTTCCCCCCAATACCCTGGCCTATGGCTTACCATGGTTTGACAGTTGTGATACAGTTTGTTGTTTTTTTTTTTTTTTTTTTTTTTTGTAACTAAGGGCAGGTATCAAAGCTTTTTTAAAAGTAATATCTTATATTTGAAATCAATGCTTCATTTTAATCCTCACAGGGGCTCACTAGACATGTACTATGACCTGGATTTAAAAGGAAAAGAAGTTCTCTCAATCCACTCAGCTTAGAAGTTTCTAAGGAAGACCACACAGAAGGAAGTTAGCCTTAACTTCTTATGGCATATGAGCTCAGTTTGTCTAATAAAATGAATGGATAAATGGAGATCTTTCTTGGAATTCTTAGTGCACAGACAAGTGCAGAAGAGTGAGTTAGTGGTCCCTGTTGGATAACAGTACTATGGCAGATGTAGACTGAGTCTGAGGCTAAAAGAGGAGAGAAAGGGAAAGGGGGCTCATAATGAGAGGAAACGGGCTGTATTATATCCAACAGAGGAAATCCTGAGGCTTCGCTCACATTTTCAAGACAATTAGTAACTATATAATCCCCAAATTTCAGTGTTATACTCCCGTTCTTTAGCTTCATCAGAATGTAACACGTGGTCAAGCAAGACCTGTTTAAAGCAAATTTTATCCTGCATTTTGAAGCACAATGAAAAGAGTATTAAGGGTTATTGGTGGTGCATTACTATTTGCTTCAGGTCATTAGTTCTTAACCTGTGGGTGATGGAGAAATTATCAGAAAAGCGTCTATAGCCATGTTGGGAAGACTGTTCTCCTTCATATTTTTTAATCCTTCCTTTCCCCATGTTGATACCTGTTGCAAAATATCTGTGATGGCCTCATTAGCCCTGATCCGAGATCCTTGGGTTAGTACCTAGTTGGTTTTTGACAGAATTGCATCCCTGGATAAGTTGTTCAAAAGTTGGAATGAATGTATATGTGTGCTATTGAACATACTCGTGGCAAAGTTTTCATAGATTTAGCAAACCATTAAAAATTATTTCAATAGTGAGGTTAAAAACAACTAGTTTGGTATTTAAAAATTACCTTTCACTTTTCTGTCTTCAGCTACAACATAGTTTTTTTTTTTATATACTTCCTCTTTCCATTCTTTCTACTAAGATTGCTCTCAAGAAAGAGACTGAAATTTTTCATTAACACTTCAGTGTGAATATAAATGTGTTACTTTTTAGGAATAATTGCTCTTTATTAATGTTATGGTTTGGGTATGAGGTGTCCTCCAAAGACTCACTCAAGAGACAATGCAAGAAAGTTTGAAGGAGAAATGATTGGGTCATATCCTTAACTTAACCAGTGAATTAAATCTTAAGGGAATTAACTGAGTGGTAACTGGAGGCAGGTGGGGGTGTGGCTGGAGGAAGTGGCTCATTGGGGATGTGGCTGTAGGTTATATATTTTGTATCTGGAGAGTGGAGTCTCTCTCTCTCTCTCTGCTTCCTGATCATCATGTGAGCCACTTTCCTCTGCCACACTTCTCTGCCATGATGTTCTGCCTCCCCTTGAGCCCTGAAGAATGGAGCTGGCATTCTATGGACTAAGACCTCTGAAACTGTGAGCCCTCCAATAAACTTTTCCTTCCCTACAGTTGTTCTGGTCAGATCTTTTAGTCACAATTGCAAAAAAGCTGAATAAAACAATTTCATTTCTGATTATGGAAACAAATATGTTATTACCTCTATAAGGACAGTCAAGCTTTAAAAAACTGAGAGAGGTAATGCTTTGTAGAAGAATTTATAGACTGATTGAAATCGTATAGCACATTCTAGGAAGCTCTAGAATTTATAACTCCTGCATAAATCTATTTTTTTTTGTAGGGAGTTGAGAAAGCAGCTGGGCATTATGAGTACTACTAGACTTGGAACTGTCCAGCTTTGGCTTTATTTCCTGGCTCCATCCCCTACTAGTGGTGTCACTGTGTGTAATATATTTAATTGCTTTGAACATCAATATCGTCATCTATAAATGGCAGCTAACAATACTGCTATTACCAGGATGTGTAGTAATTTGTGCAATGAAAATAGCTGGTTGCTACAATCAATGAAAACAACAGGCAGAAAATTGTTTCAAGAGAGAATAAAGGCAGCATTAGTGAAGTAATAAGGTTTTTTAAATAAATGCTTTACATATGTTATTCTATGTAAGTCTCACATTACATCAATTATTTTCCCCATTTTATAGATAAAGAACTGAGGCAAAGTGGCTCCATAGCTTGTTCATGGCAATTGATGGAACAGGTAAAGTCAGTGGGCATTCTCCAGAGCCTCCCCTCAACCCCTCACTCAGACCACCTTCCTAGGTTATGACAGTAGACATAGGTGTGCTGTGCACAAGTTTGAGAATTTTCAGCTTTGAGGATATGTAATTTGCATTTTTGTGATGCCTAGGAGTGTAAGTTCATAGAATCTTATTAATACGTCTAACATTATCTAATGCACAATTTTATCAATATTAAAACGAAAATTTCCCCCCCAATAGTGGTTTTTAGTTTAGTAGGAATGGACTAAAACATAGCTTTTTTGAAGTCAATTATGTCCTAGGCATTGCAGTCACCCCAATAGTCTCGAAGAGCTTCAAATTTGTAGTAAGAAACAAATGTGGAAACAATAATTTAAATATAAACAAGGAGTTGAACACAGGTGAATCTGGGTTACTGTGGAATATAAGGAAAGAGAACTCAGACAAGGAAGGTAGAGAAGCTCCCTATCAGAGGGAGCAGCAAAAGTCAAAGCATAAAACAACAGGCGGCATAGGAGTCAAATGGGTCCACAAAATTGCAAGCAGTTGAGCTTTGCCAGAGCTGGCATATGGTTTCAGCCCATGGTCTGCCATGGAACCCATGGTCTGTCATTGATAGTCTGGTTGGCTGGATGTGATTGTCCATATAGATGATGAGAACTATCAACGGGCTAAGAAATAATAAAATAGTCAAATCTCCCTCCTCGCTCTACATGCTAAATCTCCAAGCCAGGGACATATTTTATCTCCTTAATACCCTCATATTAATCAATGTCTTTTTTTTAGATTTTTAAAATTTGTTCTAATCAGTTACACAAGACAGCAGAATGCTCTTCATTTCATTGTATGCAAATAGAGCACAATTTTTCATTTCTCTGGTTGTTCATGAAGTAGGGTTACACAATTCATGCAATCATACATGTACTTGGGGTAATGATGTCCATCTTTCCAACTCCTATGCCCCATCTCTTCTTTTCCCTCCCCTTTGCCCAAACCAAAGATTTTCCACTCATCCCATGCTCCCCAACCCCATATGGATTAGCAGCCACTTATCAGAGAAACATTATGCTTTGGTTTGGGGGGTTGGCTTACATCGCTTAGCATGATATTCTCGAACTCCATCCATTTACCTGCAAATGCCATAATTTTATTCTCTTTTAATGCTGAGTAACATTCCATTGTGTATATATCCCACAATTTCTTTATCCATTCATTTATAGAGGGGCATCTAGGTTACAGTTAGCTATTGTGCATTGTGCTGCTATAAATGTTGATGTGGCTGCGTCACCATAGTATGTTGTTTTTAAGTCCTTTGGGTATAGACCGAGGAGTGGGATGGCTGGGTCAAATGTGGTTCCATTCCAAGTTTTTAAAGGAATCTCCATATTACTTCCCAGATTTAACCAATGTCTTTTATGGAAGGTTATGTTTCACTTATTTTTTCCTTTCTTCTCTCTTCTTGTTTCTACAACCCAATGGAGTGATCCAAATTTAACAACTAAAAACATTAAATTAAGGGTAGCTTTCATCTCTTCTTTTATTCTTTTTCCAGTCCTTCATCTGTATATTTACTCTGATTTTCTCAAACTTCCTTTTAAAAAATATTTTTAATTGTAGGTGGACACAATACCTTTATTTCATTTATTTATTTCTATGTGGTATGGAGGATAGAACCCTGTGCCTCACACCTCACACTTCCTTTTATATTGTATCTTAGGCTCATTTTCTGTCTAGCCACAGATATCTGGCTTGTATAAACTTAAAGAGTCCTGGGCTTTTCCAGATATTCTTCAGGAGTTCTCCCAGAAGTGAAATAAGAATCCCCAAATCCCAAATCTGAAAATTGTCTGTATTGCTCTCTGTAAAACCTAGGAAAATACCAGAGCCAAAAAGCTTATTTAGAGGAGTAATGTGAGGAGATAAGAGAGAGAATATGTTCTTCACAAATAGAAAACATGGGTTCCCTGGAGTGAGAGGGAGAAGTAGACTGATTTATACTTACAGCTTATAGCTAACTTCATAACTGTGTTTCTTAATTACATCAGGGGCACACATATAAACTCAACCCTCTCAGATAGTTCAGTTCTACCTGGCAGACCAGTGATTCTCAGGGGAGATTATGGGTACAAAACCAGCTCCCTAACCTTTTTCAAGCACAGGTGTTTGTTAACAGTCTGATACTTTCTCATTGCCTACTCCTGCATCACATGAAAGTCACTGCCAAAGTGGGTTTCAATTACTGATGGGGTGTATCACATCTCTCAGGCACATCTATGTAAACAAAAGGCTGAGAACAACCATAGGTGTCTTCTGGTGGTACATCTTATTAGTATTCAGGGGGACCTAACAGAAACAGGGCATGATTGTACAAAGTTATTTGCCACGATTCTCCTGGCTACCCACTGTCGGATGTTTTCTTTTTGTGATAAAGGTGTAGTGACTTTTCAAATTGTTTTCTCTAGTTTTGTGAAATCATTGATTTTCTGTGAAAAATAGCATTGATATTTTGATGGGGATTACATTGAATCTGTAGATTGTTTTTGGTAATATGGTTATCTTAACGATATTAATTCTGCCTATCCATGAACATGAGGGTGTCTATCTAAGTTCCAATGTTCAATTTCTTTGTTTCAATTTTCTTTAATTTTCTTTGATGAGGTTTTTCACCTCTTTGGTTAGGTTTATTCCTAACTGTTTTGTTTTGAAGGCATTGTGAATGGAATTGTTTTTCTGATTTCTTTTTCAGTGGATTTAATATTATTGTAAAGAAAATTTTTTGGCAGCTGTATATTGATTTTTGTATCCTGCTACTTTGCTGAATTTATTTGCTTTAGAAGTCTTCTGGTAGAATCTTTAGAGTTTTCTAAGTATAGGATCATTTCCCTGCAAACAGGGATAAGGTAGTTTCTTCCTTCCCTATTTGTATCTCTTTTTTTTTCCTTGTCTTGCCTAATGCTCTGGCATAATCAATAATAGCTAGTTTATGGACCAGACCAAGTGTCTATCAACAGATAAAAATGTGATATATATGACATATATGTATACATACATATATGTGTGTACACACATACACACACACACACACACACACACACACACACACACACATGCTTATATGCATACCATGGAGTTTTATTCAGCAATAAAGAAGAATGGCCTGGTGGCACATACCTGTAATTCCAGTGACTCAGTAGGCTGAGGCAGGAGGATTGCAAGTTCAAAGTTAGCCTCAGTAACTTAGTGAGACCTTGTCTGAAAATTAAAATGGCTGGGGATGTGGCTCAGGAGTTAAGCACCCCTGGTTCAATCCCTGGTACCATTAAACAAACAAACAAACAAAAGAATGAAACTGTTATTTGTAGAAAAATGTAACTGGAGAATATTATGTTAAGCAAAGTGATGCAGATTCAGGAAATAAAGTATCCTATTTTCTCTCATGTGTGGAAGCTAATAGGGACAAAAAATGGAAAAAAAGAGGACATCATGAATACAAAAGGGAGATTAACAGATAGAAGAAGAGGGAGAAGGGAAAGGTAAGGGAAGCTATTGGGGAATACATTGACCAAATTATGTTATGTACATGTACCAATATGGTACAACAAACCTACCATTCTGTTTTTAATATACATCAATAAAAAAACTAGTGACTTAAAATATGCTACAAATCAAAGGCTGTTTTCTTACTTTTAGGCAAGGTCTGCATCTTATTTCATTTTTACTGTTTTTACTGCTTTTAATAGTGCCTCATACAGAGCAGTAGCCCAACAAAGGTACTACAAAATCAGTGAGAAATAATCTTGGGGAGGTTAATGAACACAAAGGTGAGGATTTTATAAGCTTCTCATTATTCAAAACTTGTGTTTTCCTACAGAAATGTTTGAATTGAGTCTTTTACACATTAAGCATTTGGCTTATTTGGTAATTATTATTCTGTTACCTCACACTTAGAAAACCTAGTATTATGAATAAAACTAATTTGAGGGCTCTGAGCAACCATTGATTTTCAAATACTTTTCTTCCCTACAACAAATAATACTCTTTAGGGCATATTTTTTTCCCATGGGTTTAAAAATTTATCTTGATGAACTAAACAACAGTAATTTGACAGTGAAGACATTTAAATCATGCACTTTAGAGCAATTCCCAGAGCTAGAAAAGCCAGGCCACTGTGATTGAAGCAATGGATTGAATCTCTGCTGCCAGATGGCAGTTGAAATATAATGGGCTTACAGCCGTCAGCCACAGCTAGAGGTTTGCACGCAAAGGGTAAGCCTTTCAGTGATGGAAAATGGAAAGCTGGGTGGTTACTTTAAATTCCTGTATTGTTCCTAGTGGCTCATAAAGGATAAGGCAAAATTTAACCCATGCAAATTCCTTTTAGGATAGTATTTGTCATGGAGCTTTATACATATACTTCTTGTGTCCTGGTACTATTGCTCTTTTCTTTATATGCTGTGTTTGATTTTTAAACACATACATCGGAAGTCAGAACTCACATATTTCTCGATCCATGATATTTACATGATTTTGCTCTGGTAGTTCTTGAAAAATGTAACAATCAATGAAAAATGGCTTTCCTTGTCCCCAAAGCTTTTAAGGATGGAATTTCTAAATTTTCTCTAATGATTGATTTTTCTTGCTGCACTCTATGTCACAATTGGTTCAGAGACAAAGTGCTTTTGAGTTTCCTACTCTATCAGAATAGCCCTGAAACAATCTAATACTTGATAGGATGAAGCTGTTCTCCATGTTTCTGTAAGTTCTGTTAGAGAATGCATCTGGATCCATTCAACCATGTTCAATGTTTTTAAATGCCAAATGAGAGCTTCAGAAGAGCCCCTTGAGGAAGGAGAGATGACATTTGCCATGCTCTGCTAATATCAACTCAGGAAGAATATATCTGGCAACACATTTATCCTGATAAACATGATGATAGGGAAAATTTTTGTTTAAGCATTGGCTGCATGTATTTACTGCTACATCTGTACACGGGCTGTCAGGTTGCATAAAGGAGGCCAGAACAGAAGACAGTTGCAGGGCGTAGGTTATATAATAAGATCAAGCCAATGAAAGTCTGGGATCCAGCTGTAATTCTACTAACAGTGTGAAGAGTCTGCTTATCCACCCACGTCAAGGATATATATATACATATTTTCTTTTTGGTCACTGTTCATGAAATTACATTGCTGGCCTCTTCAGTTGTTCAATGAGCCACTAGGAAGATGAATAAAATGAATAAAAATGGGAGGAAAAGAAGAAAGGCCTCAGGCTATAGAATTTATGGCTGGAGAACTTGATATTTTTATGCAGGTTAATTTCCTAAATAGAAAAGGACCACAGAGTCTTGAGCCATTCAGAAATAAATATGCTGTTCTAAGTTTATGGTATTCACAAAACCCTATAGTGTTATAACTCTTGTTCCTGCAAATATAGGACACTAGTCTTTTGAACAGCCTGAAAAATCATTCAAATGAGGGCAATATCAAAAACTAGTGAAGCAGGGATTACTTAAGTGAAAGTTAGTAGGTTTTCAATCACTTTAGTTTCACAATTCAATACTGTTACAGCTAATATACAGGTACCTGCCAGCACAGCTACCATTTAGAATCTATCAGTATTTCCATTATAAATCCCATTTTTCAGGGGTTAATAACTTGGTCATAAAAATTCACTGCAGACTGAAATCAAGTCTTGAAAGGAAATCTTTTTCTTAGTCCCAACAGAAGAGTTTGTTCATGTTCCTGAGGCTAAGATGGTCAGAAATTAGAAAAGAGAGATGATAGATTATGTGTGTTAGAGTTCTCCAGAGAAAGAGAATATCTATAAAGATCTAAATAAAGAGAGAGGTATTTATGATGAGGAATTGACTCACATGATTAGGTAGACTAAGTTCTATGATCTACCGCCTGCAAACTGGAATCTAGGAAATTCTGTGGTCTACTTGCAATATAAAGCTGAGGTCTGAGACCAGAGTGGCCAGTATTGAAATTTCCAGTTTGGCTCTGCAGACCTGAGAAACAGGACCACCAATATTCAAGAATAAAAGAAGGTGGATTTTCTAACTCAAGCAGAGTAAATGTGCCCTCCCCCATCTGTTTGTTCATGTCAGGCTTTGATGGATTGGATGATGCCCACCCACATTAGTGAGTGTTATCTTCTCTGCTCAGTCTACTCAAGTGCTAATCTCTTCCCAAAACACTTTCACAGAAACATCCAGAAATAATGCTTTACCAGTTATCTGGGAATCCTTTAGTCAAGTTCAGTTGATACATGAAATTAACATCACAATACCTCTAAGCTTTTGTTTCCAATAATTTAGCATCAGTCCTGGTGCAATGAGATGTGGTATTTGTCTCTTGGCTTGCTTCTTATCCTCCCCATCCCTTTCTTCCTTCTTTCCCTCCTTTCCATGTACTCTTCCTTCTTCTTCCTCTCCTCCTCTTTCTTTTTGGATCACCGTCCTGGGTGGAATTTGATCCTTCTAACATGATAAACACTGGATTTTGCTCAGTGGAGAAAGAGCAAAGAATTTAAATTTCTACTTAAAGTCAGAACTGTACATACATCCTGCACTTATTACTAGATGCCATAATTTTTTCAGCATGAAAACATTACACATAGAAATGTTATAAAATTAGTTCACTACAGAGTAAAAGTAAGTATTAATTTATGGCTAAGGTGAGTAAATCGATTTATCAGCTCACAAACTTTTTGACTTATTAGCAAGATACTGACTTCTTTTATCTACCAAATGCATAGTAATTATGAAGGGATGCCATACTAATATAGTAGATCAAGTAAGGAATTAAAATTTTTAAAATTAAATTAACTCAGATCTTTTATATCTGGATTAATTTCCTTCAGGATCCAGCTTTCTGGGTACACACTAAAAGGTAAAGTCTAGTCTAGTCTACTTTTGAACTGAACATTTTTTTTTCCTGTAGTAAAGCAATATTGAAAGTTCCTCTTCTCTTATCCTAGGGGGCAAAATGGTCAACCTACCCTTCATCATAGACTGAACTATTCAAAGTATTGTGGAGCTACTTTTCATGTAAGCTTGGAGGCATTGAGTAAAAGAGAAACAAGAAGCATAGTTATAATAGTGAGAAATCAGAATAGGATAATTCTGAACTTCCTTGACCATTTTAGCAAGTTAGTAGGAGAATTAGAAATTGCTGACTCACTGATTTTTAGAAGCATTAACATGCAGTTTCCCAGTTCCAAGCTTTACATTGGTGTGCATGAAATTTTGACCTGTATATTTTTTACCATCTCCTTCTATTTTGATGCTGCCATGTCTCATGTTGATCTCAAGACACTTGTAGGTAATTTAGCCAGCCTCCTTCAAGTTCCAGACTTGGAAGGATCTGATGTGCCTTGCTGCCCCCTACTGGTCACCAAAGACTGTTAGGCGTGGGGCTCCAAAACAATTTTAGATTTTGTTGTTTTCAAACCAATGTCAGAGAAGTATTTCTTATAAGAGCTTTTTATGAAGTTACTTTTGAGCTAAATAAAAGCTATGTAATGATTTTTGTTACTTTACAATTAGCGGTTTTCTTTTAAAAATATTTATTTTGACTTTGTTTCCCTTCATACATTTTTAAGGGCTGTCCTTAGCTATTCTCTTGAACTTTTTTCTGACACTGGCACTACATTACTGAAAACACAAGGCAAAATTTTCTATCAGAATCATACAAATATTTTTTGTCTTTGTATACTTCAGCTAAAGAATTGATTTCTTATGGTTTTGAACATCATTCTTCATGTTGAAAACATGCATATTGGATTTGTTTAAATATGTTTTTAAATGTTTTATTATTTTCATGGCATATTAACTTTCTTGGGCTAACAGAGCAAAATACTGTAAGACTGAGAGGCTTAAACAAGAAGAATTAATTTTCTCAGTGTTGAAGGTTGGAAGTCCTGGATCAGGTTCAGCAGATTGGTTTCAGATGAGGGCACTCTGTCTGACTTGCAGGCAGCCATCTTTGCACTGTGCCTCACATGGTGGAGAGGGAGAGCTCTAGTGTCTCTTCCAGTTACAAGGGCATCAGTCTTATTGGCTTCATGCCTCACTGTATGACCTCATTTAACTTTTGTCACCTCCTCCTAGGCTCTATCTCCAAATGTAGTCACAATGAGGGTCAGGGCATAAGTGGCATTCCATCTACAACCAACGGTGATGTGGACCTGAAAAATATAACAGGCTTTCAGTTAATCAATTAAATAATTTTTTATTAAATAATCATATACTACTGGCTAAGAATGAATGGAATTGGTACTAGCATTTGAATGATCAGGCATAGTCCACACCACAATGAACTAAAAAAGCGGCTGAGAAAATGGATCTAAAGTCAAGAAGAAGAAATAATGAAAAGTAACAAATGCAAGTGCAAAGCATTAAATCATCATACTGTCTTTAATTACAAGAGAAATTGTAATGTGGGCTGAAATAGCTAGAGAAAGCCTCTAAGAAGAAATTATATTTAGCTTCCTACTGAAGGACAACTAACGTTTTATTCAGGGGGTAAGAGGAAGAATATTTTACCACCAGGAAGGCACTGGCTTAAGAATGAATATAAAATATGCATTATAGTTTAAGGATTCTAGCCTGCCTGTCAGAGAGGACGTTTAAAGGCTTTCTACAATCAAGTGTTATTGCTTAATATTCCCTGAGTATCCATAGAATGCTGGCTCAGAATATACACATGGTCTTTGTTCTTCATAAGTTTGCAATCAAAGACCATAAATGCTCAAGTTTGACAGCTTGGTGCTTTCAGCATTTGCTTAAATCACTTGATATTTTCCCACCAGGCTACCACTCTTGACTAAAGCAGTGGGTTATGTGTCTTGGGCTGAAGCATGCCACAAAGAGTCATTGATATGGGTTTGAAAACAAAACAAAACAATACAAAACTCTCCCTTCTTTTGCTTCTTTGTTTGGCTGCCTTTCTGTTAGATCCAGAATAATTTCAGAGCATCCAGTGGAATTCCTAGCCATTCCAGAGTGTCAAGGATTAGAAACACCAGTTGGTTTGAAAGCCTTATACCTAAGACTTTCCATTACTTCTCTGCAAATCCCGCTGAATAGTTCTCATTTATTCCTTGAACCCTGGGGAAAGCAGAGCTGGAATCACCATTTTGTAACACTGGTTATGGATGTTAAAGACACATACACTGCCAGCACTGGCAGAGCCTACCTCACTGTGGACACATGCATGTTTCCAATTATGCCATCTCCAATCTCATAGAGGTTCTGGTCTGATTACCAACAACAGAAAATATGGTGATTATCAAAATAAATCTGCATTAAACTAGATTCTCTACCACCATCAGACAGAAGGATTTTGTTTTTTTAAAGCCACTGTGATGTAAATCATATCTCCTTTTACAGAGTTTGGGCTGAAGGAAAATTTGCTGAAATTTGTCTTTTATTTCAAGATCATTTTCTCCCTTTCTGGACCCACTTCTGGGCCCAGGTTACTTCTCTGAATTTCCCTTGTGCTATCACCTCTGCTCTTCCCGCACTAATCAAAGAAAAGTGGTCATTGTTATCGGTCCTCTAAACCTGGTATGAATTCAAGTCATGGTGTTATCTCTTTTCAGGGATTTATACTTCTGGATTTATCTTCTAGTTTTTTGTTTCCTGTAAAAGAAGCTTTATACAGGAGCATATCAAACAGTAGTGTTTTGCAAGCCAGGAGAACTTTCTTTTTGGTACTGGGGATTGAACCCAAGAGCACTTTACCATTGAGCTACATCCCCTTTTTATTGTTTATTTTGAGACAAGGTCTTGCTAAGTTGCTGAGAGGGTCTCCCAGATTGCTGAGGCTGAACTTGAACTTGTGTTCCTCCTGCTTCAGCCTCCATTGCTGTTGCAATCACACAGAAGAGCATTCAACATATTGACAAGATTGGTATCCAAATTGTAAAAGTATCTCAAAGTTCCCTAACTTTGCAAAATGCAAGGTCATAACTACATTTACAGGACATATTAGGAAAGTATTTTGGAGATGGGGGAAGACAAACTAACATTTATTGAGTGTCTAGTATATGCCAGTCAGTGTTTCAGGCCTCTTCACATTTCTTCAGCTCTTATCAAAGTTGCAGGCAATTTTATAAACTCTTTACTTCATTTTTTACCATCGAGAAAATAAAGTACTAGATGTTGTTTCACAAAGATCCTGTAACTATGAATGGAGTCTTAACTCACTGGCTTTGAAGTTTGATATCTTGATGCATTGGAGAGAAAAGTTACCAAACCACTTGATATTTTAATATATAACTTTAATTGTTCTATTAAAAAGTTGTTTGGGCTGGGGTTGTGGCTCAGTGGTAGAGCACTTGCCTAACATGCGTGAGGCACTGGGTTTGATCCTCAGCACCACATAAAAATAAACAAATAAATAAAAGTATTTTCCGTCTACAACTAAAAACTATTTTTAAAAAAAGTTGCTTGACCATTTTGAATTAAACCCCTTTAATCTAAATAAAGGCAGAATGTAACTTTGTACCCCATCACCTTGCTGGTTTTTAGTATGCAGAGTGAACATAAATTGCCTTTAGAAAAAAAATTCATTAATTTGTGTGGTCAAGAACTGTCAATATCAGAGGATGGTAAGGTTTTAGTGTAGAATGTTACAAGATAATCCAAGATCTGTCTCAGTCCTAGTTGGTATGATATTCTCCAGCTAACCTTTATATATGAAAATTTCTGCACTAATTAAAAGTAAGCCAGCTAAAATCAAGCCTCACAATCATGGGTGGAGTACTCATATATCTTAAACCCCAAACAGGAATACCTCTAGAAATCAACTATTTGAAATTATGACTTTTTATATTTAGAATACATGGTTTAATTTAGTCTAGTCAGGGTTGAAGAGGCTCACTTTGTATTTACTTAAAATTAGATTATCCTGAAGATTCACTTAGAATGTGTTTTAATCCTTTACATAATGAAACTGTCCATTTTTTTTTCATTTTTTGAGAAGTAAAGAGAAAATTAGGTGTCAAATAGAATCTATTAGTTTTTTATTAGTTAGCAGAGTACAAACTGATTTGGTGACTTATCTGCCAACCTCATTTTTTAAAGAAAATCCACAGACTGTATTGGAATTCTTACCAATATAATAGTCTAAGAACTACATTGAAGGGAATCAAAAGGAATTTTGTTTAGGTCAACAAATACACCAATTTTTCTTTTTCTTTTTCCTTTCACTTTTATTGAGACCAAGCTAATCTTGAATTTCTGGGCTTAGTCCACTAGATCTTTGGGACTTACAGGCACTCACCACCATGCTCAGCTTCCAACTTGAGATTTAAATCAAAGCCATTCATATGAATCAACACCAGTTTAAAGCCCCATTTTTGTGTTAGACCATTTTCAAGGCATAATACTACAGGCTTGTGATCTTAGCTATTCAGGAGGCTTGACTCAAGAGGATCACGAGTTTTGAGCCCAGCCTGGGCAACTTAGACCCTATCTGAAAAAAAAAAAAAGGCTGAGGATGTACCTCAGTGGTAGAGAGCTTGCTCACCAGGCAATGGGTTCAATTCCCAGTACCATAAAAAAACAAAAGCAAGCAAACAAACAACAACAAAACAAAAAAAGCCTGAAAACAAAGCATAATAAACACATATGTATAGTGATTATTTTTCCAAAATATTGAGGTTATACCAAATCAATGTGATTAATAACAATAAAGTTTGCCAACTTAAAAATGTACTTTTTTAGAGGTATACTTCATGTTAAATTTTTTTTTTTTCCCTGGGAATTGAACCCAGAGCTAGGCAAATGCTTTGCCACTGAATTATATCTCCCTGTCTTTAATGAACTCTTTTAAAAAATCAGATAGATATATTAATCTATAAAACAATAAGAAAGATCTTATTAATGTTAAATTGATTAGTCTAATGTGAAGATTATACAGTCTCTTTGTTTCGCCTAATTTCCATCTTTTGTCTGCTCTTAGGTGCCGCAGTCTGGCTGGGCACAATTCAGGAGCCACTTGTCAAAAGAAACGAACTTTATTTTTAGAACCACACGCCAAACAAAACAGCTCCTCAGGAAAAACCCTCAGAGCCCAACTGCCACCACGGGCTTCCCACAAGCCTCTCTCACAAGCCTCTCCCACAATCCTCCTGCTCTTGAGGCCGATTGGCTGGGTCGCGTGGGCAGAGCCAAAAAAAGTCCCCCAATGAGCAGCTCCATAGTCTGAAAGGGCAGGGAAACAGCCCAATGAGCATCACCGCAGAGGAACCAATCAGCTAGAAGTTGCTGGGGCGCTGTGAGCCAATCATCAGCCGGTAGCTGGAAGTTTGCTGACAGCTGGAAGTTTGCTGGGGCCCCTTCGGCTGTGGCTCTCAACACTTAGGTAATCTCTTCTGCTTTTACTTTTCATGATCAGAGATTAGATAGGAAAACAAAGGAACAGACATTTACTAGTGTTTATTTGGTGCTTACCTTTGATGGTGACAGGGAAACAAATAGAAATAGGTACATAATGTAGTTTGGGGGATTTCTAAGGGTTTCATCTTGGTCTATTTGAGCTGGTATAGCAAACTAATATAGACTGGTCTGACTTACAAACAACAGAAATTTATCTCTCATAGTTTTGGAGGCTAGGAAGTCTTTCTAGTTCACAGGTGGCATATTCTCAGTCCTTGCATGGTGGAAGGGGTGAGGGCTTCCACCATATGAAAGAGACTCTCTCTGGAGTTCTCTTTTATATTGGCACTAATCTGATTCACTTCCAGAGACCCCATTTCCTAATTCTTTCCATCTTGAGAGCTAGGATTTCGTCATATGAATTTTTTTTTTTTTGGAAACGCTTAGACCATAGCAGGTTCATTTATATTTACTATTTCTATTTTCAATTTGTCATAAATAAATTAAGGGTCTGAGAATATAATTTATGAAACAGATCTATACCCTATAAAATTTGGCTCTATTAAAATATATTTTTAAATATTAAGACAAAATCTTCCCAACATCTTCAAAAGACAGACTTTGACGGATTTGGAAGTGATCAGACCATTTTAAGAGAATCTCTTTAGTAGTCTGTGGACAGTAACGTTTATAACAGCTTGAAACTGAAAGCAGAAACTCAGGGAGAAGCAGAATCAATAGCTTCCAGGATGACATGGATACACACTGTGTGCGCTTCTTAAACTACATTTCCTATTTCCATGGCCTTCCCACAGAGAAAACAATGTAGTTTTCACAGAAAAAAAAAGTGACAGAGAATTCAGTGTAAAAAAGTGCATTTTGAGAACTAACTAATGTACTCATAAGACAAATTAATACTTTTCTGCCCATAAGGAGTATGGATACAGAAAGGATTTTCAGCCATGCCATCCTTCAAAAAACAAAATAAAACCAGAAATACATTGAGGGAAAGAATAAGAATAACTCTGGTACTTTTTAAACATCAGAACTCTTTTATGTGAGCTATTTTTTACTTAGCACAGTGGACGAAAATGAAGACTTATCAGGCAGGGTGAAGTCCCATTAAAAGTTGGTTGAGGTGAACCAATCCCCCAAATCCAAAGGCTGAATGTTTTCTCTGATATAAGGAGGCTGATTCATAGTGGGATAGGGAGCGGGAGCATGGGAGGAATAGATGAACTCTAGATAGGGCAGAGGAGTTGGAGGGGAAGGTAGGGGGCATGGGGTTAGAAATGATGGTGGAATGTGATGGACATTATTATCCAAAGTACATGTATGAAGACACGAATTGATGTGAATATACTATGTATACAGAGATATGAAAAATTGTGCTCTATATGTGTAATAAGAATTGTAATGCATTCCACTGTCATATATAAATAAAAAAAATAATAATTTTTTTAAAAAGAAGTATTCTCCCCCACCCCCGAAAAAAGTTGGTTGAGGAGAGAATGATCATGATGAGCACAGTCAACAGAGGGCAGTATACTGGATGGTGGTGGCCTTAGGTTGTTGTCAAGGGCTGGCTCTCCACTGGGGCCATGGGGCTCACTGTGTAGATAGGATAAGAGCTGAGATATCCCAGGCAGGAGGAAATTGTTACCAGGACTAAAGAAACAGGAGCTAGGGAAATGTGGAAAGCTGGTGAGATAAGTCAAGGATACAAATTTCTGTCTCCAGAGCAAGTCATGAAGCATGTCATCAAGAATTTGATCAGTATTGAATAACTTTGGCAATTTTCTTATAAAGTGACTCTTGAAACCATGAGCAGTGGATCTCATGTGTGGACTGCACAGAAGTCCCATTATAAGTTAAAAAATGGATGCAAAAAAAAAAAACAGGAAGAAGCAGAAATTTTAAAATATTTAAACACATAGGTGAAAAATAAGATATATTGTTTGTTGCTGCTGCTTCAGCAGCAAAAAAGAAAGAAAAATAGAAAAACAATTTTTGTCATCTGTTAGTGAAGTTGAATATTTTACAAACATCTAAAAAATGGAATTTTAACTAATGTTATATTTCTACAATTGAATACAGTGCCTCACATTTAGTAAGTATAATTTACGTAATGTCTACTGAGCAGATACTATGTATTAAATAATGTGCCAATATTCTGGAGGTGAGAAGAAATTAAAAAAATAACAAATTCCATATCTCAAAATGTTATATTGAGTGGAAAGAACAGCAGGTGCAGAATAATGTGAATTAGGGGAGGAGGGAAATGGGGGAGGGAGTGCTAAAAGCAAACACACTGTGACACTGATGGCCATAAGGTTCTCAGCAAAATCACCAATGAGTGGCACTCATATGCCTCCTTTGAATTCTGACCCAGTGGTCCATGTGGAAGAATTATCTCTGTGTCAAGGCAGAACAGTCCAGACGAGAGATACAAGGAGCCCTCTGAGCCTAGAGAAGGCTTTATAATCTTAACCTGCTAAATCATAAGTTAAAAATGTCAAGGAAACTTCAAGTCTGACTGTCAATTAAGCAAAGCTGTGTTTTGCCGAGAAGGTCCTGCAAAGGGCTCACTTAGGCTCTGGTCCTTATTCAACATGTGTGTTCACAGTGGCCAGTCCTAGGGCTTTTTGATGAGGGCCATTTTCATTGTGGAAAAGCAAACTGCGCCTTGAGTAAAGGAGATTTTTTAATCCCATGTTGTACCCTCCCTATGGACTTTGACAGTGTACCCAGCCTTCTGTAGGGAGGGTCTAATTTGTTTACTTTCCTGCTGTCTTTGATTAATACCCAGGACCATTCAGTTCATTCATGAGCATGATAGTGACTTTCTCAAGGGTTCTCAACTGGAGAAATCAGCAGATGGCTGGAAATACCCACCTGCTGTTTACAATCAGTGTGAAGCATGTTAATCTGGTTTATCCAGGAATTTCATGTGGACAAGAGTAGCCACCATGCAAGTTGACACAGAATTTCAAAATTTCTCTTTTTGCTCTAGGTTCAAGTACTAAATGGTTGAATTAATTAAGTAAAATATCTTATAATTTCTTTCTTTGATATAAAATTGGTTGGATATCTATATAAAGACAGTGAAAGTTGTGTTATAGATAGAACACTGTCATTGTTAATGTGGACATGAAACTTGATATATTTGCTAAAACATGGTAGTCAACCCATCTATCAATCATTTTCATAGTAGAGAGAGAAGTTAGATTCTTTTCCTGTGCATAGCATCGATTTATCACCTTAGTGACCTTGGGTTTTCCAGTTAATTACTATACTCAATTATAGTTTCCTTTGATCTGTAAAATGGGAACTTAAAATACCAAGTCAGCATAATTCACTGGATTATTATTAAGTATCTATAAAGACTACATAAATGAAAGAATTTACACACAATGAAGCATGATACAGATATGAAAGGCTATTATGGCCAATAAGTTGTGGGTGCAGATCATCTGTTGTGTTCTTGGCATAGCTCTTGGTGATTTGAAAGACACAAAGTGGATAAAAGATGTGTCGCTTACCCTCAAAATGTATATAGTTCAGGAAACTGAGAGCAGCATAAGATCATACTAATCCAGGTCTGAAGGGCTATTGGAAATAAGTGCTATTGGTGTTTAGAGGAGAATGACACCACATAATCAATGCTAATATGAGTATTAGTGATGTTAAGGAAGAAGTAGACATTGATCTCACTTTGAAAAGAGAAGTGGGAGAGTTGGGTGGACTGATATTAAAAGTTAATTCAAGTTCTAAATTTATTCTTTTTCCTAAAATATCCTCTTTCTACTAAATATCCTCTTTTACTTCTTATTTGTAGGTTAACCACCCGCCCCACACCCCACACCCGCTTCAATTTCCTAGGAAATCTTTTCTGATCCCTCTCCCCCATAGAGCTGTTTACTTACTAGCTTCTGGCCTAGAACAATACACATTTATGTTACTGAAAATGCCATATTGTGTCAGATTAGTGGAGTGATTATCATTTTTGAAGTGAGATAGAGGTTCTAGACTCAGTTTCACTGTCACCTGGTTCTCTGATTTGGGGCAAGTTGCTTCCACTCTCTGAGCCTCAACTCTTTTATCTGTTAACTGCAATGATATTACTGACACAGTATTGTTATGTGCATCAAATAAGGAATAGTGGTTAAATAAGTACCGCATAACCAAGCACTTACACAGTGACATCCATTTCTAAGTTTTATGAATCTGTTATCCTTCCTTGATTATGTGGAGCTCTCATTATGCTCCTCTTTAAATAATAGTACTTAGCACAGGTGCAGGTAACTAATAGGTACTTGATAAGGGCTCAAACCAATATGAGTATTCATGGTGGAAAACACATTTTGAGAAATGACAGCACAAAGATATAGAAATAATCTGTGTGAAGGAACTGTGCAGGGGTGGGAAGGGAGAGGTAATTATTTCTTTGGTGGAGCAGATTAAATTTTGCTGATGGAGAATGACGTGTTCCAGGAGTTTGGATCTGAGGTGGTAGGTAGTAGAAAGTCTTAGTTTTTTGAGAAGTGACATGATGAAAATGATAAGTAAATTTGTTAGGTCTTTTGTCATCCAACAAGCAAACTATTAAAACTAGGTATAATCTCTATGAACATCAATGACTTTAACCTGATACCTTTTTGTTTGATTATGAGAGGAAGAAGTTCATCTTTTTCACCTCATTCCAAGTTTTCAAAGAAAAGGAAGCATTTCCTTACTAGGTATGACTGTGGTAAGGAGTTCTTCAAGTCAGTGAATATGCTCCATTATGGAAATTGGAGTGGCTTAAACATAATGGTGAACGACTTTAGGACAGCCATAAATCTGAGGAATGAATGAACCTCTATTAGAACCATATGTTGCCTTCATTCTTTTCATGGGACTTCACGAGAGTCACTAGGAGTGCAGTGGAATGACGAAGGGAAGCATATGGCACCAGATCTGAACTAAATTAATAACAGTATGAAAACACAGTTAAATAGTGATAATCCCCCTTGTTATCCAGCTTTTTTTCCCTTTCTTTCTCAGACAACCTCACAGTGTATATATAGTTCAGCAACAAAAAGACACTTGTTAATGGGGAGAGCTGACATGTGAGGAGAAACCATGTGGCAGATCTTTGAAGCAAGCTGAAGAGGCAGTGATTTGGGGCTTTCTTGCTCAGGACTGCCATGGAGACATTTGGAGATCAAGAAAGAGCCTAAACCTGACTACACTCGAGGCGCTCCATCTGGCTCTGCCCCACACTGTTGCCATAGCCACCCATCTCCTAGCAACAATGAGCAGCATTTTCATGTTTCTAAAGTGACAAAGCATGGTGTAAAAAATACAAGTGTAATCACAATAGGCTAATAATCAGAGAGGTTATCTTGTGTTAGAGTTCACTGTGAAGATCTATATGAATCTTTGATTTCATGATCATGTCTTTCTTGTAATGAGTTTTGATAAGAAAATGACTTGGCTTAATTTTGAGGCAAACTGACAACCTGTTTTTAAATATAAAAACTATAAATATCACTACATGAACCATAATAAAGTTGAACTTTCTTTTAAATCATGTGGAAAACACAATTATCATTTTGAATAACCTGATAATTGTCCTCCAGAACTCTGGGGAGGATGGACAAAGGGTGGAAAAATCTGGTCTTGGATCTGGGAACAAGGAATATTCCATCCTGACACATTCAGGCTCTAACAGTCCATTAGCAGCCTTTGCAATGAGAAATGAGTCTCAATTGAGGTCACTAATCAGAAGCAGTAAAGAAGCTGAAATAAAGATAAAAGGAAAAGGCTCTATGCGTCATGCTTGTCCTTGAGGCAAAGTGAAAAACAAACTATGTGACAATTATTAGAGGATTCTTAGTTGTTTATTTCTAAGTGCTTGTACCATATTTCAAATTAACTTTATTTAAATATTCTTCCAAGAGAAATCTATTGAGATACTAGTCTCATTTTTAAAATGTCATATCCCTGAATCTTAATAAACCTTGCTTTTCTACTGACCTCTGTGCATAAAATGGCAATCCAGAAAAGTTTAGCATCCATAGAGATGTTAGAAATGAAGAAATCAATGATAGTTTTCATTCGAAAATGCTATCTCTTGTATTATTTACTAGTTCCATCAGTTATATCCCAAGACCCAGCTCTCTTTTAGAAATAAGAATATATATATATATATATCATGGTTTGAATACTGCTTTCCTGACTTTTTTTTTTTTTTTAATCAGAGCCTGTGCCTCTGGTAAATGTCAATGAAAGATGCACACAGTGGGAAGTAGATTCAGGAATCTCATGGAGAGATTTCACTGGAGGGGAAGCAGAGCATCCAAACAATGTTGTCTCCAAAATGAAATAAATAATCCCGACACTTAGGCAGGCCATTATAATGTGTTTACACATTGCATGCAGAGTCGGGTTTAGCTGTGCTAACTGCTTTGTGAAAGGAAAATCCTCCTGAAATTAAATAATCAGAGAAGATAGGTGAGTGCTGATTTTGTGAAATAAACAGTGATTGAGGAAAGAAGAAAAGCCAGCAGGACTCAGCATGAAGCAAATTAATTCATGCTGGAGATTTACTCTCCTGAAGAAATTAAATTGCCCACTTCCTAATCAGTACAGTTCTTGGCATGTTGTTTCTTTCTCTTTCTTCCCAAATTTGTTTCATGTTAGAGCCCTTTAATTTTTTTTCACTCATTATTTTTTTAAATGACAATTTGAAGTTTTAGTTCTTTGTGTGTCTCTCAAGTTCTGCATTCAGTTTGCTTACTATTTATTTGTTTTGGAAAATAAAATTATTTTTCAATCATCTCATTTGCCTATCTCATTAGTCTCTTCTCCAGAAGGGGATATAAGGAGCCTCTGTTATTGTCTTTTCTGCATTATGCTGGCTCAATTGTTCAATGCATAAGCATGTAATATACTGTTTTAGAATAACTGAAGGAAAACCACATCTTACTGTCCACTCATGATGGACGGCTGCTCAAAATAAATACAATGGGTTCATTCATAATATTTGCATGTTATAGGAAAAGGGTAAGGTGGGGAGCGGGACACAAATTGTTGTTCTTCCAGTTATTCTGCACACAGAGAAAGATGTCAACACACATTAAAACTGAAACCACATTTGAGAAGACACACGGAATTTTGCAAATGCCATTGCTGTTTGTGGAGCTTTGAGCTGGAGGGGGTATCATATGTTTTTCAATCTGTTTTTTGCTCTTCTGCTGTCTTAAAATAAACCATGTAATTCTTGTTCTTGGCCTTAGAATGTGAGTTATGACATTAGTCTGTTGTGATTCACTTGCTAAAATATTCCAGGGATGAATGCCTTTTCCTTCCTATAATAACTGTTGTGGCGACACGTTTGCCTAATAGAAGCCATTGTGTCTTTTGGAAGGCTGAGAAGTAGGGAAGGGCAGCTATGTGGCAGAAGCACTGGATGATAATCAAAGCTTGAAAGATTTTATTTGACTTCCTTTTTTCCCTTACAGGCACAGTTGGCTGGTGAGAAAATTCTATTAGCACCACTTGCACACCAACTTTAGCATCAAACGGTGAGACCATATTCTAAGAGTAAGGTATTGGGACACAGCCACGACTAAGAATTAAAGCCAGTATTACCCTTTGCTCCGTAACTTATGTGTGTAAAAGAAATACTTGTGAGGATTAACAAATCTATGCCACCCCCCTTTGTCTAGCATATCTGAATTTGGTTTGTAAAAAGGGGCAAGCTTGATATTAATACTCATTATAACCATCATAAGACAAAAGGGCTACCCTGAACATCTGAACAGCTGAGTTACTGCCAAATATATAATTAATAAAGAGAAAGGAGAGGCGTTTCTGTGTTTTTGTTTTTGGCTTTTAATGGAAATTGAGTCTATTGTTGCTACTGTGAAGACACTTTAGTATTGTAAAAGGTCTTTCTCCTCCATGGGATGGTTGATGATCGACATACTTGAGGGGTAAGTGAGACATTGATGAAATAAAAGATCTCAGACAGCAAGGACTTGATAGGCCATTGTTCTTTGGAGTGTCGGAACCTTCTATTATTTAACCTCACATTGGAAATACAGCTTGAAATAAGGTAAAATAGAATGATGTTTTCAAAACAAGAGATGAAAATTTGCTAGGGCTGGATGTAAGGCTGTTGATATAATTATGCCTGGCATCTATGGCACATGACATCCAGATATTGGCTATAATACAAGGTGAAGGATAGAATGAGCCTCAACACCTAACTTAAAGATAGTTGTGATACCAAATAATACAGTTGAAATTTAATTGTCCTCCTCCTCCTAGTCTAATATACAAGCAAGAGTCTTTCCTCCATGTAAGGTTCAGAGACCTAGGCTCCCTTCATCTCATGGTTCTGCTATAAGGAAAGACCTCAGAGATCTTGACTTAACTAGTGAAGATCATGAGGAAAGATGCACCTACTTCTTGTCCCTCTTGGCCCAACAATAATTCAGTGTTATGCAAAGGGAAATATAAGTGACTAGTCACTGATCAAATATGTCAGATAGTTGGACAGGGCAGAAAGAAAAGAGACTTGGGAAATTAGTTAACTCTAGAAAGGAGAACCACAGTCTTTCCATAAGAGGCAAGAGAGAGGACTGTAAGATCAAAATACAATACAATATACATCTTGGGGAAGGAGTCTTCAGATCTCACATGGGAAAATATTCTATTTACAAATGTGTGAAAGCCAAGGACTAGAACAGTACAGCATAGTTATATATGCAGAAAGAATCAATTTTCCTAGAAGAAAATAGAACGAGTCAGACTTCATAAAAGGCTATGGATTTCATAAGAATTTATGGCAACGTCAATACAAAATTTTGTAAAGACAAAGCTGAGTAGCTGGGTCCACCATTATCACAAAGGTTGGGTTTCGAGTCAGATGTTAAAAGAATGCATACATTTACCAGATTAGAATTTGCAATATCTTGCAGGATGATGAAAAAGGAAAAGACATTTCGCTTCAAATGATGTCTGAATTGAAGCACCTGATGCAGCTTCTTTCATGTTTCCACTAAATATCATTAGAGATTGCATTAGTCAGTTTTTCTTCACTGTGACAAAAATTTCTGACCAGCACAACTTAGAGGAGGAAAAGTTTATTTGGGTTTCCAGTTTCAGAGGTTTAATCCATGGTTGACTAACTCCATTGCTTTAGGTGAGGCAGAACATCATGGCAGAAGGCATGCTCCCTAAGGACCCACTCCCTCTAGCCATGCCCTATATGTCACTTAAATTATTAATCCATCAAATGGATCCTTTTACTGATTAGGTTACAGCTCTAATAATTTAATCTTTTTACCTTCTGCATTAATACAGGGGCTTTTGGGGGGCATCTTATTTCTAAAGAATAACAGAGATTTAAAAAATAAGATAGAAAATATTACTGAAAACTATGATTGTCAAAAAAAAAGCTAATGTCAAAATCTGGGATATATTTTTACCAGATATGAGGAAGATAGAACTGGACTGAGAAGAAAAACTGCTATACACACATATCTTGGCCTGTACTCACTATAAAATTGTTCAGATACCCCTCTAAAGTAACTCTAATATTTATCCCTGTTTCATCTTTTCCCAGAAAGGAGCAGTGAAACTGGGAGTCCATATTGGATCCTGCTGGATAAAGACAAATGGAGTAAAAAGAAAAGAATCTGGCAGCAGTGTGTGCTGCATGCTTTTGTTATAAGATTTCTTAAGTCAGAGAACCAGGCAGGGGAGGTGGTGGAAAATTCCACTTTGGTACAAGAAAGCTTCAGTTATAGGAATACCTGTGAGGCACTGGGATTGAGCTGTATGAATATTCATACTAAGTGGGATCAATTAAGATTATAAATAACCTCATGTCAATTCTAGCTAGGTTTTGAGGTCAAACAAGTTTGATGCCAAATAAAAGTTATAACTTTACATCTTCAAAGATTATAGAATTTTATTACTGGCACAAATGTTTATAGAAGTACATATTGCAGTAAAGATTTTGTGAATCTGTCTTTCCATAAGTAAGTCCCATTCTAACCCCACCCCTGTAGGCCAGGTGTAATGACCAATAGAATTGATTTCATTCAAAGGCAGATCTGGGTTTCCATATTTTGTGTGGCCCGAAACTTAATTTTGTGAAACTCCCCAAAAAGAAAAATAATTTTAAATTACGTATGAATATTAAGTCTGAAAATGACCATTTATTTAGAATGACAATAAAAGTATAATGAAAAAATAAGATAATAAATATCACAAATATTTTCTTTTGGTGTATGATTTTGAATTTACCTGAATACCTCCTTCTTAATATATGTTAATTTTGGTGTGCTTAATAATTCTGAAAAAAATAACAGTAATTTGAAGCAAAGAAATACACAGGAGAAATTGAAATGTATTTCAGAATTGATGCTATGTTGTAATGGGCTACATATTGCATTAGCCAATTATTCTCATATAATATACTGAATAAATATGTGTTGGAGGTTGGTCATAGAAATACTCATATCTTCAGGGTGTTTTGTTGCACTGGTAACATTTTTTGCATGTCATTTCATCTGGAACCTCTGGTCTTTATTAGGACAGTACATCACTTTTATTCTTATTTGACCTCATACTTTGATTATATATATATGTATATATATATATATATATATAATATGAATTTGTATTTATGGATATTGATATTTTACAGTACTTCTCCAGCTTTGTGTCTACACACTCAAAAATTCTGATACATTCTTTTTTTGCACTCTTTTAAAAAATGTTCATTTATAATTATGTATGCTACATTATGAAGTACATTTATGGTAGATGTGTTAGTTTTTTGTCACTGTGACCAAAATACCTGACAAGAACAAGTTTATCTTGGGCTCACACTTCAGAAGTTTAGTCCATGGTTGACAGACTCCATCACTTTGGGACTGAGGTGAGGTGGAGCACCATGGTGGAAGGGTATGACAGCAGCTGCTCACCTCATGACAGACAGAAAACAAAAAGGGGAGAGGGCTGTAGGGAAGATGAACACTTCCAGACACTCCCCAAGTGATCCACCTTCTCTAGCCACATGCTTACAATTACCACCCAGTCAGTCCATCCAAACTAGGATAGACTGATCAGGTCACAGCTCTTATAATCCAGTCATTTCACCTTTGAACACTCCTGCATTGACACAAGAGCTTTTGGGGGACACCTCATATGCAAACCATAGCAATAGGAGAGGTTATTAGCTTTTGATTACTCATGCATGTGGATGGATTCCTTTTGTTATAATACTACATATCTGATAATTAGAAGAATGTCCCACAGACTAGCTTCTGACTCTGGACCTTAAAACCTCATTCCTCTATTACACACATACTTAAACCACAATAAACCTTTGGTGTATATATTCCTGCAGATGAATTGTCATTCAGTCAGTCCTTCACACAGATGACTAGCAATGCACCAGAAGTATGTATATACAGAAGTCACTAGGAGCCTATATTAAATGCATTTGCATTTGAAATTTCTTTTAGCTGAGTCTCAAAATGCTCATGGTTACTTCTGTGCCACCATATGCATAGAAAAATATGGTGGAGTGGAAGACAGAAGGGAAAGAGATGATGGACTTACTTGCTTGTGGTTAAAATAACTTATTCAGCAGAATTTCAAATACAAAGACTCATACAAATGTTTCATTAAAAACTTGCAGGGCCATGAAAATTCCCATACAAGTGAAGGCCTCGAAGATTAAGCTTCATAAGAATATACCTGTCTTGGGCTGGGGCTGTAGCTCATTGGCAGAATGCTGGCCTAGCATGTGCCAGGCACTGGGTTCAGTCCTCAACACCACATGAAAATAAACGAAAGCATTCTATCCATGCACAACTACAACACACACACACACACACACACACCCCTACCTGTCTTTCCCTTATAGGAAAAACTAAGACTGCTAGGCACTGGAGTAACTCACTTTTATTGTTACATCTGGAACATCCGAATTTTCTCAGGTCCTGAGAAATGTGAACAGCTGAATTTGAACAAATCCATTTATAGCTATTCAGAGCTAATGTGAGTTAAATGGGCCTGTCCAAAGCTCAAAGCCTGACACTGAATAAGCTCTCCTTTTGGGAAGCAGTAGAAGCAATGGGAAGCAGGCTCAAACATTAACAGAATGGGCAGTGAACAGAGAACCCTGGCACTACTACTCTGTACTATAACTATGGGCCTCAGTTTCCTCATCTTAAAAATAAGGTGATAGCACTAGTGGCCTCAGAGGGCTATTTAAAAAAACAAAAAAACCACTCATTGCATGTGAAGTGTTCAGCATTGTCACAACACGGGTGAGTCATTCAATAAGCATTGGTTAAATATAAACAGAAGGAAAGAGCTCAGGACAAAGGCCTTTTCACATTACTACATTTTTTAAAAACTTTTAACCAGCCAATATGACTGACTTTTTCAACATTTGTTGAGAATACTCTTTTAATGCAAGTAACTGTGGTCGTAACGATAAAAGTTTGTGTTACGCTCAGTAATAATATCTTATCACCAAAGACTTGCACACACTATAGATTCCATGCCTTGTTATCAGAGGCTGCCAACAGTGTTGGAGTTAGTATGATGATAGGAAATTATGTGGCTGCTGTGGACAAGATTAGAATAATTTTCTTGCCTTAGGTTTTGCTCAAGTTTGAATTGCAAATGAATACAGGATTAAGTTGCATCACTGGTCCCTCCTCCCTTTTAACACTTGATGGTCTCTGTGTTGGAAAAGCACCAGCACAGGTCCTTTAGCTCCTCAACTCAGATGCTACATTGGAGAAGAGGAAAATAGGCTGAAAATAAAAGCAAAGCTGACTAAACTGATAGTGTTTTTAAAATGACAAAAAAAAAATGAAAACTTCTCCTCTAATCACGCATCTGACAAATATTTCCACAATACTCTATGTAAAGATTATAATTTTGGTTTTATTTTTAATTTAATTTTTTCTTTTCTTTCTTTTCTTTTCTTTTTCTTTCTTTTTTTTGAGACAAGTCCATATATATATATATATATATATATATATATATATATATATATAGTCCAGGCTGGTCTTGAACTTATGGGCTCAAGTGATTCTCCCACCTCAGCCTTTCCAGTAACTTGGACTACAGGCTCATTCCACTGTGCCTGACTCAAGGGTTAATTTTAAAGAGGCTATCTACTATCTATCTAAAAATGGGATTACATCTCATTAAAATTCTTAGTATATCTAGGAGAGAGCATGCCATTAGAATCTGCCACGTTTGGTGTTAACACTTGGCAGTATTTGAGCTAAGCTCACACTTTGTGAGTGCTTTTGCAATTCACTTATAACTGTGCTCTATAATTATAGTGGACCCCTGACAACTTCTACCCCAAGGACAAAGGAAGCATATATATAGCTACTGCTTTCTATACAGCCTTTGTCCTTCTCTATCCAGGTGTTACTTCCGCCACAGCATAACATTCCTTGTAGAAGCAAACCTGAACTGTGAGAGTGGTAATGCTGGGTTCTTTTTCCTGATTCTTAGGATTATTGTCAAACAAGTCTGTTAAAATTTCTTGTTCCTCTTGTTTTCTGAAGAGCTGTCTCTATAGTAGGATCATGGAGCATAAGCAAATTTCAAATGACTTTACAGGTAGTCCATATACAAGTATTCAGAGATCAGGCATTTGGAAGGAGAAAGCAGTATCTTCTTCTTTAGACTTTATACTAAACCTGTTCCCTATGCTTTAAATCATAAAACAACTGTCCAAATACTCATTGGAAACTGAAAATATATCATGAGTTTTAAAGATCTTGCATTTATTGAAGGCTGTTTTACTAATAAGATAACTGTACAAGAGATGTTAATCAAATTATGGTTGAGAGATAAGAAGCCAGGAAATATCTGTAAACACTTATGCATAGATTAAGGAAGATAAAATTTAGTTGCATGATGTTGCAGAATGATTTAAAGCTTCTAAATTTATATATATATATATAATCTATAAAATAACCATATATATAGTTATTTTATAGATTACTAATTTACACATTATTGAATTTGTGAATTAAAAAATTCAGAAAAACTGGTCTTAGAAAATTATTCAACCTATCATTTTTCTGATGGAGACACCATACTTACAGTTATTGGGTACAACATCATGAACTAATTAATTAATTCAATAAATTTTAAAGACTGTTTTAAACCAGTTCTGCTCCACATACTACAATTATTGAGGAAAATACACTAGTTTTTCTCAATGGCAAAACTGAGTGTTGAATGTTTGTTCTCAAGTCTGTAAAAGTGGATCAGAAGAGAGAAGACCAAACATTAGGGCTTGCTCTCAATCTAATTCACAGCTGTAGTGACACACTCTCACTTTTAGAGGGCGTCGCAGGTTCCATTTCTGTTTTCTTCCCCTCCTTACTTTCCTATCAAGATTCTACCCTCTTACTCCTCACCAACTCTAAGATGTTTGACTTCTGAAGTGAATTAAACAAAGATTTAGTGGGTACAGGTAGGAAAGAAGTTAAATGATGTGTCTTCTGCAGGTCCTCCTTTTGCTTGGGTCCTTCCTAAGACATGCAGTCAGTTATTCAACACTACTCTGACTTGGGACCTGCCCTTCCTCTGCAGTGGGAACTAGTAGAACCATGGGAACATGGCTTGGCATACTATGTACCTGCAGGGCCCAAAGAGGCCTTAAACCTCAACTAGATTCATGGAGATATAAGATGACCAGGAGGGGTGGAATTGTAATCTTAGCTGGTCACTAAGAATTGATTTATCTCCAGTGTGTTTTGTGCACAAGCTTTTGGGGCATCTATCCAGTAGAATTTGTGGACTTGTGATTCTAGGCAGAGTCTCTTCACTGGAGACCCAGCTGGACAGGCACATTGTATTATCTTTCATATCACAGTAACCCTCTTTTTGGAGAACAGTAATTTTAGTGACCAATATTCTCAGAATCTTTTCTTCTTCAAAGGCCATTGAGACTAACAGGTAAGAATCTAGTAACTTAAGAAGTCTGAATGATAACTGAGAAGACTACTTACTATCGAGTGTTTTTGTTCTGTTGTTTTATTTTTTGTAATAAACTGTGGCAGAAACCTTGGATTATTCTGAAATATATATGTAATAAACAAAATAACAAATTTTAAAAGTTCAGGCATCTGGAACTCCCATGTAGGAGAGATTCTGAAGACTTCTTTGCACTTTACAAAGGCTCCTCAGCCATGTCTGAGGCATGGGTGGAATGCTTAGTTGCTGGTGCACACAAAAAGTGAATCACTTTGTTGCTTAGTGCCCAGGGAAGCATCAAATGTAGGTCAGTTTTCTAAATGCTGGATAAAGCGGGAAGGATAATGGAGAATCGACCTCCTACTTACTTCAGCCATTTCCATGCTGGCTGCAAACAATATTATTGAGTTAAAATCTCACCACTTACAAGTGACTTTGTAATAAAAACATCTTAGAGCAAGCTGGAAACAAATATTTTACCTTCTTCCCTGTGGTTATTTGGTACCAACCTAGAGAGGTAAACAAGTGTAGAAATGCCTTATAGCTCTGAAAACACTGTGATCTTATTCTATAGGTTAATCAGAAAATTCCTGGTCTTCCAGGCTACCTAGACTGCCTTAGAAGCTTTTGTTCTCTCTGTAAAACACTTTTTAAAAAGTATGCTGCACTATTAGTTAGAAGAAAGAATGACTCCGTTTATTTTATGTAAACAGTTGTAATCTGTGTCTACAATCATAACTGAATGTCCTGACAGCATATGAGGGCAGCATGGCCATAACATCTGTCATTCCTTTGCTAGGATTGATTTGACCAACTTTTTGGTTAGGGTAACTCTTATAGACTTTCCCCAGAGTGTGGGTATCATTATGATCAGTGAAAGTGAAATTAATTCCCCATAGGTAATGTGCCTTTGAACGTAGAGCTTTGTGTGATATAAAATAAAAACAAAATCCCAGATATGAAACATTTATTTGTTGATTTTTACTTAGCCATCTACCTTCTCTACACAGTTTTGGAAAGATTGGATAAAGTTGGCCCATTAGCTTTGTGTCTACCTGGAGGAGATTGTCAATTCCATGATGTTATCAGCTTCTGGAGTGGGGGTGGGGTCTCCTGCCAGCCACCGTGGAGTCCCGTTTTCCCTCAGTGCCAGAGGTCTGCGGTGCTTCACAGCACACTGGGTACTCTGGTGACTGATGGTGGACTGACAGCAAATGTCAATCATGGTAGAAGTGAAGTGAGCTTAGTAGAGAAAGGATGGTTTGGAAAAATAACTTCTTTAAGAAAATTTTCAAGTGAGTCTTACACTTATTGATTGATTCAGTCAGTCATCAATTCGTTGACCAAATAAATATTTTTCATGAACCTCCCATGTGTTAGCACATCCAGAGGTATTAGGTAGAAATCCTCCCTGCCCCCATGTATTCATTCTGAATTGAGAGTCCACTATTTTATGATGCTATTTGTCCAGAATTAAAATTCATAACCCATTTCCAAAACACTCATGGATTTAAATCTGGAATTAATCTTGAAGGATTAGTATTCTATCTATGCTTCCACTCTCCCTTATTCTTGATTTTTTTTTCCAGTTGCCATATGGATGGCCAAGAATCTCTGCATTCTCAGTACTTACAATAAGCTGGAGATGAATTCTGTGAGCGATGGGAGAGGTCTTTAAAAGGCCTGATGCTGGGCTGTGGATGTGGCTCGAGTGGTAGCGCACTCACCTGGCATGAGCGGGGCGCTGGGTTCGATCCTCAGCACCACATAAAAGAAATAAAATAAAGATGTAGTGTCCACCGAAAACTAAAAAAAAAATAAATATTAAAAATTCTCTCTCTCTCTCTTAAAAAAAAAATCATGATGATGACAGGAAAGGGAGAGAAAAGCCAGGTAATTACAGTTATATTTAAGACTGTTGCAAAGACCTGGAAATCTTCAGGGAAAGGAAGTTTCTTCTCTCAGCTTTGCTGGTAGGCAAGTAAGGAAGTGTCTTGGGTGTGGGTGAGGTAATTGCCCTGGAAGATCAGAACACTGTGGTGTTCAGAGATGCGAAACGCTTCAGTAAGCTGAAATTGTTAAGAAAATTATAACAGTGAACCAAGGCCGTGGCACCTGGAATTAGATGATTGCTTCGTTTGAAGGATGAATAAGAAAAGAAAGGTAGAATTAGAATGGTTCTGCAACATCCCTCAGCTGTTTGAGCTTGCCTCTAGCCCTCTCTAGGCCCTCTCTGCACCTGCATGAATCCTGACCTCATTGTGGAGTGGGAAGAAGACAGATCATGATGTGTATCTAAGCGTAGCCAGCATGCACTAACAACAACTTTCAGTTAGACATCTGTTTTGCTGCAGGTCTATTGAGGGGCATAGAAATTTAAATCACCAGGTGAGTTGCTGAGTTCATATTAGGAGAGAGATCTTTGAGACTTTGGCAGTGTGCTTAGAATAATTGCTGTTGGTCTCTACCCTCATTTATAAATAAATTTAATCAAATGAGAGAGGAAGGGTCAGTCATCGCCATGTCACCAGAATTTTGCCTAAAATAAGAATGGGGGAGGAATGAGGATTGTTGTAAACCAGAACAACACATTTCACTTTCTGTGATAAATATTAATTTAAAAAAAATTCCAATTGGTTGTGGCTAATACTTTTGTAAAGTAAAATAGAAATTAAGTATTAAGTAAAATTCAAAGACACTTTTTCATTCTTGGATCACATACACCTTTGGAAAAAGGTGTATGTGATCCAAGAATTGTTACAAAAGTTTCTAAAAGCTTATGCTTGATTTCATAATTTTCTTGCTGTGGACCAACAAAAGTTAATGAACCCATACCAGTGTTTGAGTAAAATTTAGAAACGGCTTAGAATATTAATATTTGGAAGCTTAAAAAAATATGTGCAGATGAGATAAAGTCTACCTTTGAAGAAATCTGACCCGTAGCCTCTAAGTTTTGACATTTAGATTAGATGATGACTAAAGAACTTCCGGTTTTTTATTTTTCATAATTTCATCAGCTTTTCCTGCACTATGTAAATATGGACTAAGTCTTTTAATGTTTACTTTTCTTTATGACCTGGGTTTGATCTCTCATTTCATTCCAGGCTAATCCATGTAGTTTAAATAATTCATGTAACTTTCCATATAAGTTTTTCTATCTCTCTCACACACACAAATAAAAGTACAGCGACATAATTTTCTAACTTACTGGCATTTACTTGATTAAGCACTCACTTATATAAAACACTTCTGCAGGAAATCTCTGTTAAAAATCTTCATATCTGAAGTTCTATATGGAAAATAGATCTCCAGCTTTACTGGATGATTTTAGATTGTTGTTTTGAACACCATCTAGTAATGACACTAGGAGTTGTCATGTAGGGCTGGTTGTCAATTATCTTTCCAGAAATTATTCTCAGATTTCTCCTTTCATGTCCAATCAAGACTTTGGAATTTTGTCAGGGAGTAATAAGGAATCAATGAAAAATTGTAAGCAGGACTCTGAGAAAATCAGGTTTACATTTTAGAAAACATTGTTCTGGCAGCCATTTGGAACAAAGGCTTTTCAAGAGTGAGGCAAGAAGCCAGGTAAAGTAAAAAAATAAAACATGAAGATACTTGGACTTTATGCACACAGTGCAAGAATAACAAAAGATAAAAATTCTATTTATAAAAATTCTTGTGACATATTTATTGTAAAATTTCATTTTATGAAAGCATTTAGTAATGGTGGAATTATAATATTATATTCAGTTTAAGAATCAAGTTAGAAAATTTATTTGTGCCACAGTAGTTTCAGATGTGAAGGCATGAAGATATTTATATAAGAGATTTACTATTTAAAAATAATTTAATATTTATATCTTTATTTTTAATTGACAAAAATTAATTATACACATTTAGGAGGAACATGTATACAATGTCTGATGATAAGATCAGGGCAACTGGCATATCTATTATCTCAGATATTTATCATTTCTTTGTATTGGAAGCACTCAAAACCATTCCAGCTATTTTGAAATATTCAAGTAATTGTTGCCAACCATAGTTATCCTACTGCATTAGAGAGCACGAGAAGTTACTTTTCCTGCTGGCTTGCAGCTCTGTGCCCATTAACCATCTTCTATCCATTTGCTTCCCTATGCCTTTCCCAGGTTCTGATAATCACTCAATATTTCTATGAGAGCAAAAATTTAACTTTCACATATACCTACAGTATTTGTATTTCTATGCCTGATTTGTTTCATCTAATATATCTCCAGTTCCATTAATTTTGTTGTAAATGACAGAATTTCATAATTTTTATGGCTGAACAATAGTTCATTGTGTTTGTATACCACATTTTTTTCTTCATTCATCTGTTGATGGACACCTAAGGCTGATCCCAGAGGATCTGTGAACAGTACTGCAATAAACATGTGGATGCAGATGTCTCCTTGACCACTGATATCAAGTACTTTGGATGTATAGTGGGCAATGGGATTATGGGATCATATGGTAATTTTATTTCTACCTTTTTGAGGAATTCCATTGCTTTCCATATGGCTAGGCTAATTTATGTTCCCATCAACTGCATATGTGAGTTCTCATTTTCCACATACTTACCAGTTTTTTGTTTGTGTATTTGTCTTTTTGATAATAGCTCTTCTAACTGGGGTGAAATAATATCTTATTGGGGTTTTGATATGCATTTCCCTAATGACTAGTGGTGTGGAGCATTCTTTCAAATACCTGTTGGTCATCTGTGTGTCCGTTTTTGAGAAATGTCTTTTAAGATATTTGCCCATTTTTAAATAAGATGATGATGATTATTATTTTGCTATTGAGATTTTTAAGTTCTTTGTATATTCTGGATATTAATTCTTTGTTAGATGAATAATTGGAAAGTATTTTCATTCATTTAATAGGTTGTTTCTTTATTCTGTTGATCATTTTTCTAGCAGAGTAGCTTTTTAGTTTGATATATATCTCCTTCTAAATGTTTGTTTTTCTTTCCTGTGGATTTGGGGGCATATCCAAAAAAAAAAAAAAAAAAAACTTTGCCCAGATTAATATCATGAAGCATTTACTCTATGCTTTATTCTAATAGTTTCAAAGGTTAAATATTTCATCAACCATACATTTAAGTCTTTGCTCCATTTTCAGTTGATTTTTGTATAGAGTGAAAAATAGTAGTCTGTCTGTCTCTCTTTTTTTATGCATATGGATATCTAGTTTTCACACTACCATTTACAAACAGGCTGTCTTCTCTCTTTCCAAATGTATATCCTTGGGGCTTTTGTGAAATATCAGTTGGCAGTAGAGGTGTGGGCTTGTTTTTGTGTTGTCTATTCTGTTTCATTGGTCAAAGTGTTGGGTTTTTATGCTGGAATCATCTTGATTATATAGCCCTGCAGCATGTCTTGAGGTCAGGGATTGTGGTGTTCTAGCTTTGTTCTTTTTGCTTAGGATTGCTTTAGCTGTTTTTTTTTTTTTTCCGTGAATCCGTATGAATTTTATGATTTTTTTTTTTGTACTGAAGATCAAACTCAGGGACACTCAATCACTGAGCCACATCCCCAGCGCAATTTTGTATTTTGTTTAGAGACAGAGTCTCACTGAAAAGCTTAGTGCCTCACTGTTGCTGAGGCTGGTTTTGAACTCAAGATCCTCCTGTCTTAGCCTTCCAAGCCTCTGAGGTATGCCACTAGGCCTACCCGAATTTTATGATTTTTTTTCAATTTGTATAAGAAATGACATTGATATTTTAATTGGGATTTCTCTGAATCTGTATTTTGCTTTATGTAGTATGGGCATTTTAACAATAGTCTTCCAATTTATAAACATGGATGTTGTCCCAATTTTTAGAGTTTTCTTCAAATTTTAATCGATATTTTAAAATTTTCATTCTATAGGTCATTCATGTCCTTGGTTAAACTTATTCCTAGGTATTTTTCTTTGTAGCTATTGTGAATGGGATTATTTTCTTAATTTATTTCTAAGCAAGTTTGTTATTAGAGAATAAAATGCTGCTAATTTTTATATATTGATTTTATATTCTGCAACTTTACTGAATTTATTTACCAGTCCTCCTTCTCCTCCTCCTCCTCCTTATTATTATTATTATTATTATTATATTTTGGTGAATAGATTTTTCTATACATTAAATCAAGTCATCTGCAAAATGGAATAATTTGACCTCATTATTTCCTCTTTGAATGCCTTTTTTTTTTCCTTTATTACTCTCTCTAAGGCTTCCAATACTACTGTTCAGTTTATCAAATGTTTTCTGCATCTATTCAGGTGAGCATATATGGGTTTTGTCCTTTATTCTGTTGAGGTGACATATTTATTAGTTTGCATATCTTGAACTATTCTTACATTTGTGGGATAAATTGCTGTTGGATTCAATTTGCTAGGAGTTCTGTATTATGTTCTTCAAGGATATATGTAGTTTTCTTTTTTGTTGTTGTTGTGTCCTAGTTGGATTTGGTGTCAGGGTCATGCTGTCCTCATAGAATGAGTTTGGAAGAGTTCACCACTTTTCAAGTTTCTGGAATAGTTTGAGAAGAATCAGTGTTAATTCTTTAGAGGTTTCATAAAATTCAGCAGTGAAGCCAACTAGTCCTGAACTTTTCTTTGTTGGGAGACTTATTACTGATTCAATCTTATTACTTATTACTGATTTATTCAGCTTTCCTGTGTTCTCATGATTAAGTTTTGGCCCGTTATAAATGTACAGAAATTTACTCATTACTTTTAGGTTTTCCAGTTTGTTGACATACAGTTATTTGTCATAGTTTCTTGTGATCTTTTGTATTTTTGTGGCATCAGTTGTAATATCTAATTTGTCATCTACAATTTTATCTATTTGAATAGTCTCTCTTTTTTCTTGGTTAGTTTAGCTAAAGACTCATCAATTTTATCTTTTGAAAACACCTTTTAATTTAATTCATCTTTAGTATTTTTTTTTTAGTCTAAATTTTGTTTATTTCTGCTCTGATCTTTGTTATTGCTTTCTTTCTACAAACTTGAAGTTTAGTTTGGTTTTGCTTTTTCAGTTCCTTGAGTTATTTGCAATCTCTATTTTTCTTAATGTAGGCACTTATAAGTATAAGTTTTCATTTTACTAGTGCCTTTGCTATAACTCATTTTATTTATTCTACAGCTGTTGAATGAAACCCTCTATAAATATCTGTTAGTTTCATTTGATGTATAGTGTAATTAAGTTCCCATGTTTCTCTGTTGATTTTTTAAACTCTGGGTAATGCATCTGTTGATGAAAGTTGTGTGTTGAAGTTCCCAGTTATTAGTGTATTATAAATCTGTATTTATTTTTAGGTCTAATAATGTTTGATCTAGATATTTGGGTGCTCCAGAGTTGGGAATTTATATAATTACAATAGTTATTTCTCTTGTTGAATTGATCCCTTTATCATTACACTGTGACCTACGTTACCTTCTTTTATTGTTTTGGACTTATTGTCTATTTTATTTGACGTAAGTATAATTACTTTGGCTTGCCTTTGGTTTCTGTTTTTATGTCTTATTTTTTGTCATCTCTTCACTTTCGGTGTATGGGTGTCTTCTTGTATATGGTGATTTTCTTGGAGGCAGCATATCATTGGGTCTTGTTTTTTAAAAATATATATCCATCCAATCTGCAACTTTTCTTTTTTATATAATTTTTTATTTATATATGACAGCAGAATGCATTATAATTCTTATTACATATACAGAGCATAATTTTTCATATCTCTGATTGTATACATAGTATATTCACACCAATTTGTGTCTTCATGCATGTACTTTGGATAGTAATGATTTTCACATTCCACCATCATTAATTACCCCATGCCTCCTTCCTTCTCCTCTAAACCCTCTGCCCTATCTAGAGTTCATCTATTCCTCCATGCTTCTGCTCCCTATCCCATTATGAATCAGCCTCCCTATATCAAAGCAAACATTCAGCATTTGGTTTTTGGGGGATTGACGAACTTTACTTAGCATTATCTTCTCTAACTCCATCCATTTACATGCAAATGCCATGATTTTATTCTATTTTATTGCTGAGTAATATTCCATTGTGTATATATGCCACATTTTTATCCATTCATCTATTGAAGGGCATCTAGGTTGGTTCCACAGTTTATCTATTGTGAATTATGCTGCTATAAACATTGGTGTGGCTGTGTCCCTGTAGTACACTGTTTTTAAGTCCTTTGGGTATAGACCAAGGAGAGGGATAGCTGGGTTAAATGGTGGTTACATTCCCAATTTTCCAAGAAATCTCCATACTGCTTTCCATTTTGGCTACACCAATTTGCAGTATATGAGTATGCATTTTCCCCCACATCCTCGCCAACACTTATTGTTGTTTGTATGCATAATAACTGCCATTCTGACTGGAGTGAGATGAAATCTTAGATGGTTTTGATTTGCATTTCTCTAATTGCTAGTGATGATGAACATTTTTTCATGTATTTGTTAATTGATTGTACATCATCTTCTGAGAAGCATCTCTTCAGGTCCTTGGCCCATTTATTGATTGGGTTAGTTATTTGGGTTTTTTTTTTTTTTTGGTGTTTAGATTTTTGAGTTCTTTACATACCCTAGTGATTAGTGCTCTATCTGATGTGTGAGGGGTAAAAATTTGCTCCCAAGATGTAAGCTCTCTATTCACTTTTAACTGGGAAATTTACTCTGTTTGTATTCAAGGTTATTATTAATGAGTGAAGACATACTTCTGGCACTTTGTTTTTGTTTTTTGGATTTTTGAGGGAGGGTTGCTTTATATATCATGTTTTTATTTCTTCTTCTTTTATCCATTGTCTTTGTGGTTTGCAGTTTTTCCCATTGACATGGTGTGATTCTCTTGACTTTCTCTTTTGTGTGTCTGCTGTATTAGTGAGTATTATCCTTTTCTGTTTTTTCATGATGGTACTCATCATCTTTCATTTCTTTTTTTTTTCCAGGGTATTTATTTATTTATTTATTTATTTATTTTATTGTTGGTCATTCAAAACATTACATAGTTCTTAATACATCATATTTCACAGTTTGATTCAAGTGGGTTATGAACTCCCAATTTTACCCCGTATACAGATTGCTGTATCACATCAGTTACCCTTCCATTGATTGACATATTGCCTTTCTAGTGTCTGATGTATTCTGCTGTCTGTCCTATTCTCTACTATCCCCCCTCCCCTCCCCTCCCCTCCCCTTTTCTCTCTCTACCCCTTCTACTGTAAATCATTTCTTCCATTTGTATTATCTTGTCTTACCCCTCCTTTCCTCTTATATGTCATTTTGTATAACCCTGGGGATCGCCTTCCATTACCATGCGATTTCCCTTCTCACTTCCTTTCCCTCCCACCCCTCAACCCTGTTAATGTAAATCTTCGTCTCAAGCTCTTCGTCCCTACCCTGTCCTTGTTTCCTCCCCTTATATCAAAGGAGTCATTTGGTATTTGTTTTTTAAAGATTGACTAGCTTCACTTAGCATAATCTGCTCTAATGCCATCCATTTCCCTCCAAATTCTATGATATTGTCATTTTTTAATGCAGAGTAATACTCCATTGTGTATAAATGCCACATTTTTTTTATCCATTCATCTATTGAAGGGCATCTAGGCTGATTCCACAATCTTGCTATCGTGAATTGTGCTGCTATGAACATCGATGTAGCAGTGTCCCTGTAGCATGCTCTTATTAGGTCTTTGAGGAATAGACCGAGAAGGGGAATAGCTGGGTCAAATGGTGGTTCCATTCCCAGCTTTCCAAGAAATCTCCATACTGCTTTCCAAATTGGCTGCACCAATTTGCAGTCCCACCAGCAATGAACAAGAGTGCCCTTTTCCCCGCATCCTCTCCAGCACTTATTGTTGTTTGACTTCCTAATGGCTGCCAATCTTACTGGAGTGAGATGGTATCTTAGGGTGGTTTTGATTTGCATTTCTCTGACTGCTAGCAATGGTGAGCATTTTTTCATGTACTTATTGATTGATTGTATGTCCTCCTCTGAGAAGTGTCTGTTCAGGTCCTTTGCCCATTTATTGATTGGGTTATTTGTTATCTTATTGTCTAATTTTTTGAGTTCTTTATATATTCTGGTTATTAGGGCTCTATCTGAAGTGTGTGGAGTAAAGATTTGTTCCCAGGATGTAGGCTCCCTGTTTATCTCTCTTATTGTTTCTTTTGCTGAGAAAAAACTTTTTAGTTTGAGTAAGTCCCATTTGTTGATTCTAGTTGTTAACTCTTGCGCTATGGGTGTCCTATTGAGGAATTTGGAGCCTGATCCCACAGTATGTAGATCATAGCCAACTTTTTCTTCTATCAGATGCCGTGTCTCTGATTTAATATCAAGCTCCTTGATCCATTTTGAGTTAACTTTTGTGCATGGCGAGAGATAGGGATTCAGATTCATTTTGATGCAGATGGATTTCCAGTTTTCCCAGCACCATTTGTTGAAGATGCTATCCTTCCTCCATTGCATGCTTTTAGCCCCTTTATCAAATATAAGATAGTTGTAGTTTTGTGGATTGGTTACTGTGTCCTCTATTCTGTACCATTGGTCCACCCGCCTGTTTTGGTACCAGTACCATGCTGTTTTTGTTACTATTGCTCTGTAGTATAGTTTGAAGTCTGGTATCGCTATACCGCCTGATTCACACTTCCTGCTTAGTATTGTTTTTGCTATTCTGGGTCTTTTATTATTCCATATGAATTTCATGATTCTTTTATCTATTTCTACAAGAAATGCTGTTGGGATTTTGATTGGCATTGCATTGAACTTATAGAGAACTTTTGGTAATATCGCCATTTTGATGATGTTAGTTCTGCCTATCCATGAGCAGGGTATATTTTTCCATCTTCTAAGGTCTTCTTCTATATCTTTCTTTAAGGTTCTGTAATTTTCATTGTATAAATCTTTCACCTCTTTTGTTAGGTTGATTCCCAAGTATTTTATTTTTTGGGGGGATATTGTGAATGGAGTAGTTGTCCTCATTTCTGTTTCAGAGGGTTTGTCGCTGATATACAGGAATGCCTTTGATTTATGCGTGTTGATATTATATCCTGCCACTTTGCTGAATTCATTTATTAGCTCTAGTAGCTTCTTTGTAGACCCTTTTGGGTCTGCTAGGTATAGAATCATATCATCTGCAAATAGTGATAATTTAAGTTCTTCTTTTCCTATTTTTATGCCTTTAATTTCTTTCGTCTGCCTAATTGCTCTGGCCAGTGTTTCGAGGACTATGTTGAACAGAAGTGGTGAGAGAGGGCATCCCTGTCTTGTACCAGATCTTAGAGGGAATGCCTTCAATTTTTCTCCATTCAGAATGGTGCTGGCCTGTGGCTTATCATAGATTGCTTTTACAATGTTGAGGTATGATCCAGTTATCCCTAATTTTTCTAGAGTTTTGAACATAAAGGGATGCTGTACTTTGTCGAATGCTTTTTCTGCATCTATCGAGATGATCATATGGTTCTTATTTTTAAGTCTATTGATGTGGTGAATAACATTAATTGATTTCCGTATATTGAACCAGCCTTGCATCCCATGGATGAATCGTACTTGATCATGGTGTATAATTTTTTTGATATGTATTTGAATCCGATTCGCCAGAATTTTATTGAGGATTTTTGCGTCAAGGTTCATTAGAGATATTGGTCTGTAGTTTTCTTTCTTTGAAGTGTCTTTGTCTGGTTTCGGAATCAGGGTGATGTTGGCTTCGTAGAATGAAGTTGGAAGTTCTCCCTCTTTTTCTATTTCCTGAAATAGCTTGAAAAGTATTGGTGTTAGTTCCTCTTTAAAGGTTTTGTAAAACTCTGCTGTATACCCATCCGGTCCTGGGCTTTTCTTAGTTGGTAATCTTTTGATGGTTTCTTCTATTTCCTCTATTGTTATTGGTCTGTTTAGGTTGTCTATATCCTCCTGACTCAATCTGGGCAGATCATAAGACTTAAGGAATTTATCTATGCCTTCACTATCTTCTATTTTATTGGAGTATAAGGATTCAAAATAATTTCTAATTATCTTCTGTATTTCTGAAGTGTCTGTTCTGATATTGCCTTTTTCATCCCGTATGCTAGTAATTTGGGTTCTCTCTCTTCTTCTCTTCGTTAGCATGGCTAAGGGTCTGTCAATTTTATTTATTTTTTCAAAGAACCAACTTTTAGTTTTGTCAATTTTTTCAATTGTTTCTTTTGTTTCAATTTCATTAATTTCAGCTCTAATTCTAATTATTTATTGCCTTCTACTTCTTTTGCTATTGTTTTGCTCTTCTTTTTCTAGGATTTTGAGATGAAGTATGAGATCATTTATTTGTTGGTTTTTTCTTTTTTTGAGGAATGAACTCCAAGCAATGAATTTTCCTCTTAGAACTGCTTTCAATGTGTCCCATAGATTCCGATATGTTGTGTCTGTGTTTTCATTTGACTCTAGGAAGTTTTTAATTTCCTCCTTGATGTCTTCTAAAACCCATTGATCATTCAGCAACCTATTGTTCATTCTCCAAGTGATGCATGATTTTTCCTTCCTTCTTTTATCGTTGATTTTCAGTTTCATTCCATTATGATCAGATAAGATGCATGGTATTATCTCTACCCCTTTATATTGTCTAAGAGTTGCCCTGTGACATAATATATGGTCTATTTTTGAGAAGGTTCCATGTGCTGCTGAGAAAAAAGTGTAACTACTTGATGTTGGGTGGTATAGTCTATATATGTCAATTAAGTCTAGGTTGTTGATTGTGTTGTTGAGTTCTATAGTTTGCTTATTTAACTTTTGTTTGGTAGATCTGTCGAGTGGTGAGAGAGGTGAGTTGAAATCTCCCATGATTATTGTATGTTGGTCTATTAGACTCTTGAACTTGAGAAGAGTTTGCTTGATGAACACAGCTGCACCATTATTTGGGGCATATATATTTATGATTGTTATGTCTTGTTGGTGTATGGTTCCCTTGAGCAGTATGAAGTGTCCTTCTTTATCCCTTTTGATTAACTTTGGCTTGAAATCTATTTTATTGGATATGAGTATGGACACTCCTGCTTGTTTCTGCAGTCCATATGAGTGGTATGATTTTTCCCAACCTTTCATCTTCAGTCTATGAATATCTTTTCCTATCAAATGCGTCTCCTGTAGGCAGCATATTGTTGGGTCTTGTTTTGTGATCCATTCTACTAGCCTGTGTCTCTTAATTGGTGAGTTTAAGCCATTAACATTTAGGGTTATTATTGAGATATGGTTTGTTCTTCTATCCATATTTGTTTATTGATGTTACTAAACCTGATTTGTTATCCTCTTTGACTACTTTCCCCCCTTTAATGTCCTACCTCCCATTGTTGGTTTTCAATGTTATTTTCCATTTCCTCTTCCTGTAATGTTTTGCCAAGGATTTTTTGAAGAGATGGTTTCCTAGCTGCGAATTCTTTTAACTTTTGTTTATCGTGAAGGTTTTAATTTCATCTTCTATCCTGAAGCTTAATTTCGCCGGATACACGATTCTTGGTTGGAACCCATTTTCTTTCAGTGTTTGAAATATGTTATTCCAGGATCTTCTAGCTTTCAGAGTCTGTGTGGAGAGATCAGCTGTTATCCTGATTGGTTTACCCCTAAATGTAATCTGCTTTCTTTCTCTTGCAGCTTTTAAAATTCTCTCCTTATTCTGTATGTTGGACATCTTCATTATAATGTGTCTAGGTGTGGATCTCTTATGATTTTGCACATTCGGCGTCCTGTAGGCTTCTAGGATTTGGGATTCTGTCTCATTCTTCAAGTCTGGGAAGTTTTCTTGTATTATTTCACTGAATAGACTGTTTATTCCTTTGGTATGGAGCTCTGTGCCTTCCTGTATCCCAATGACTCTTAAATTTGGTCTTTTGATATTGTCCCATAATTCTTGGATGTTCTGCTCATGGTTTCTTAGCAGACTTGCTGAGCTGTCTATGTTCTTTTCCAGTTGAAATACTTTTTCTTCATTGTCTGATGTTCTCTCTTCTAGGTGATCTACTCTGCTGGTAGTATTCTCAATTGAGTTTTTAAGTTGGTTTATTGTTTCCTGCATTTCTAGGATTTCTATTTGTTTGTTTTTTATTACCTGTATCTCCCTGTGAAATTGATCTTTTACTTCCTGGATTTGTTTGTCAATGTGGTCTTTCATTATCTGATTTTGCTGTCTCATGTCTTCCTTGAGACTCCAGATCATCTGAAGCATGTATATCCTGACCTCTCTATCTGACATTCCATCTGTTGTACCTATTACCTCTTCTAAAGTTGAGTTGACCTGCATTGCCTGTGGTCCTTTCTTTCCTTGTCTTTTCATACTGCTGGCGTTTCTTTCTGCTTGGTGAAACTGTTGTGTTTTTGAAATTTTCCCTCTATTTATTTATATTGCTCTTGTATGGTTGAAAGATCACCTTGCAGGGCAGGTAGTGGCTGTGATCCTCCTCCAATTTGTGTGATCCGTCTGTTACGCTGGCAGGCCCTAGGTCTGCTCTGCTGGTCAGTCAAAGGTCCGCCTACCTAGCAGGCACGAGGGGCACCTCTGTCACTCTGCAGGTTGCTGGGCCTGACCTTCCGATGCGTCGAAGGTTCGCTTAGCTTGCAGGCACTGGGGGAGGGGCCGGTTCCACCCCTCAGTAGGCCGCTCGGCCCGATCTGCCAGTGGTCACAGCCCCGCCTACCTTGCAGACACTGGGGGAGGGATGGGCCTGCCCTTCAGCAAGCTGCCGGCCCTGTCCTACTTGTGGGTCCCGTCCGCGTTCCCTGCAGGCGTGCGTAGCTGTTCTCTCACTCTGCAGGTTGCTGGACCTGACCCGCCCGTGGGTTGCAGGTTCGCCTAGCTTGCAGGCACTGGGGAAGGGGCCGGTTCCACCCCTCAGCAGGCCGCTGGGGCCATCCGTTGCTGGTCAGGGTCCCGCCTACCCTGCAGACACTGGGGGAGGGGACGGGCCTGCCCTTCAGCAAGCCGCTGGCCCTGTCCTACTTGTGGGTCCTGTCCGCGTTCCCTCTCATCTTTCATTTCTAATATGACTCTCTTAAGCATTTCTATTGAGGCTGGTTTAGTGGTGATAAATTCCCTCAGTTTTTGCTTGCTTTGCAAAGACTTTAACCTTCATGTCTAGTTTTGGTGGGCATAGTATACTTGGTTGGCAGATTCTTTCTTTTTCTCTATTTTGAATATGTCATTATATTCTCTCCTGATCTAGAAGGTTTCTACTGAGAAGTCAATTGTTATTCTAATGTTAAGTTGACTTAAAGAATTTTCCTTGCTGTTTTAAAAAAATTCTCTCTCTCTCTCTCTCTCTCTCTCTCTCTCTCTCTCTAGGTAATTTTGACCATTTGGCTATAATATGGCCTTAAATCATATATTTTAGTCAAATCTATTAGGGATTCTATGAGTTGTCTGGATCTAGGTGTCTGTATCTCTTCTGAGATTTGAGACTTTTTCAATGCTTATTTTATTGAATAAGCTTTCTAAGACTTTTTCCTTTTCTTCTCTTGAAATACCCAAAATGTAGGTATTTGCTTGCCTAGTTGTATCTCATAAGTCTCATAGGCTTTCTTTTTATCTCCCCTCCTTTTTTTTTTTTTTGTCTGACTGAGTTATTTTAAAAGCCTGTCTTTAAACTCAGAAATTCTTCTGATCAAGTTTACTGTTGAGGCTCTTAACTGTATTTTTAACCCCAAGGTTTCTAATTGGTTCTTTCTAATGATCTCCATATATTTGCTGAATTTCTCATTCATGTTATGATTTCTCTCCCTGATTTCATTGAATTTCTTTATTTTCTGTTCTTTTTCTTTTTGGTACTGGGGATTGAATCAAGAGATGCTTTACAACTGAGCTACATCCCTGGTCCTTTTTCTTATTTTTAGATGGGGGTCTCACCAATTTGCTGAGGGTCTCATTAAGTTGCTGAAGCTGGCCCCAAATTTGTGAACCTCCTGTCTCAGCTTCCCAAGTGGCTGGGCTAACAAGCATGCACGACCATGCCTAGTCTCATTGAATTGCTTATCTATATTCTCTTGTTTCTCACTGTTTTCTTAAAATAATATTTTGATATTTTTGTTATGCAGTTAATTGATATTCTCTTTTTAGGATCTGTTACTAGAGAATTATTATTTTTCTTTGGGGACATTGTTACCTAATTTTCTCATGCTTGTTCTGTCCCTACATTGGTATTTGTGTATCTAGCAGATCAGGTACCTCTACTAAATATGTAGTGTGATATTCATACTGGTAATGTGTGCCAGGATATTGATTGGTTAGACTGTGTTGGTTTTGGCTGAAGGTCGACACTTTAGTGTAGTATCTGTGAAGCTTCTTTATCTATAACCAGTGTTTGTGATATTTTAGTATGTTTTAGTGACTAGGATGCAGGAGTTGTGAGTTATGCTTCTAACTGGAATGTCTTAGGAGGACAAGTTTGCTTGTGTTTCTGGGTACAAAGCAACTGTTTGCTAGTGTGGGGCACTTACTAGTTTCTGTGGGTTGCATGGGAATGGAGTTGCTCCGGTGGGCCTATGTAGGTAAGGCACAGCTGATATGCCAACAGAAATGTGATGCCTGTCAGTTTCCAAGGGCCGATTTGGGATGGAGCTCAAGTGAGTCTGCAGCTCAAGATGCCTATTAGCAGGGTGGGGTGCTTGTCAGTGTCTGAGGGCCATGTGGGGGCTAGGTTACACCAGTGGGTCCTGAAAGAGTGTCTGTTTTTGTGCTGTGTGGGAAACTTCTTGGGGCCTCTTGGGGTCAAACTTCTTAAGATAAGCTGGCCAATTGCTTTGTGGGACTGAGAATTGGTGGATGACATACTATTCATGTGTTTCTCAGGGCCTCAGTGGACTGAGTTTCTCAGAACTGGTGCCTGGCTCTGTCTTAGAACCACAGGAGAATGGGGATGGGGGGTTGAATGTTTTCTGTGTTCCTAGGTAGCATGAGTCACTCAGGGAAGGTTGATTAGCTGCTTCCTGGGGATGTGGTGAGTGGGCACAGTGCCTGAGTCTCAGAGCCTCTATGGGCCAACTTCTTAAGGATGACTTCCTGGCTGCCTCTTGGGGCTGCAGATGAATGGATGGGACTACCACGCAGCTTCTGGAATGACAGGAGATTAGACAGGGCCATCTGGCTGGTTTTTCAGGGATGGGTTGGCTGAGCTGCTGGGGGTAGCTGCCTGGCTACTTCACAGGACCTTTGGGTGTCTGCAGGGGCCTGGAAGCAGGAGTTGGGTGGGGAAAAATGTGATGTGGGCTATATTCTCTGGGGCAAATCAGTGGTATGGTACCTGGGAGCTCCCCAGGGATTGTGAGCACTGCAAGCTTCGCCAGCAGCACAATGCTTCACATGTCTGTGGCATGACTGGGGCCTTGTGGGGAATGTCTGCTCACCCTTCCTCCATAATGTGAAATTCCTCTTGGCTCAGAGTTGAAACTGAGAGGATGGTAGACACTGCATGCTTAATTCCCTTCTTTATAGACCATCATGTGTCTCCATGCTTTGCAATGACTTTTCCTTGTCCACACTGCACTGCAGCACTCTGCCTCAAACACCATTCAGAGAGTTGTGTTTTCTTTGTTTTGGTCTTTTTTTTTTTTTTTTTTTTTTTTGTGGAGGGAAGTGGGCCAGGCACTCCAATCAGTCATACTCATCACATCACAGCTATTTTAAATATTTTTTTAAATATATAAAGCATAAGAATGAGTCTGGAGGCGCATCAGGAGTAAAATCTTGATTCTGTTGCAGGCTACTGAGGCACTGGCAGTGGAGTTGGAGAGGAAAAATGGACGTGAGTGTTTTAGAACCATTAAGGAAGTAGGTGAGCAGACGTCAGTTTTCATTTGGATGTGAAGATTGAAGGAGAGAGACATGTCAAGGATATCTCTTGGCTTGGACAACTAGGCATGTGATATTGCCCATGAGGAAGATATGGAATAGAAATGGAAGGAGAGAGAGAGAGAGAAAGAACAAGAGAGAGAGAACACAAGAGGTGTGATGATAGGGAACATAAAGCATTAATTTGAAACATGTTGAATTTTAAATATGAGTAGGGCATTGAAATAGAGAGGTCCTGGGGGTAGTAAGATAAGTAGAGCTCAGACAGAAAGCTGAACTAGAAGATCATTCTAGGGTCATTAACTCCTGGATAGTGGTTGAAGCCATACATTTGGGAGAAATCACTCATTTTATGCGTAAATGCTGCATTAGAAAAATGGAACCAAGGTGCAAATGTGGAATAATAATGCTATTCAGGAAGGCAGTATATGGCTTTTGCAGCATCTTCCTTATCATTATCATCATTGCTAATCAAGATTGTTAGAAGTAGGTGTCAGAGTAAATAGCAGCTGAGTAAAGTCTAGAAGAAACTGAAAGGACTGGGGATGTAGCTCAGTGGTAGAGTGATTGCCTAACATGCACAAGGCCCTGGGTTCACAAATCACAAACCATCACAAATAACAACATCTAAAAAAGAGCAGGTTTGAATATTTGAGTATCCATGTTGGATACTCTTTCATTGTATAATCTTTATTTTTCAATTTCTTAGAATAGTTAAAGTAACTAGAAATGTTTTATTATAATACATTTGTCTACATATTTCATGTGAGTACTGTAAAAATATAATGCAAAATATTAAGCAAAAAGGAGAAAAATTCACTAGAGATTATGATGAAAAGGAAAATAAAATTTCTACGCAGAATATAGAAGAAAGTATTAAGTGGAGATTGTCAAACTTCTTTTCCTTGGTAAGCCAAAGAGATGTTCCCCATCTCCACCTTTTTACCATAGGAATGAGAAAATATGGATCCAGCATCACCTTGGCATGAAAAGAAGAAACATAAAGTTGTCCATGTATGGATAGTAAAGGAAAAGAGGATTGTAACAAATTTGGGAATAGCTTTTTAAACAAAACCATGGTATTTTTTTGGTTATGATCCTTGTAGATTTATAGCTGAACACATATGCCCTAATTTTTTTTGTGGCCAATGACATTAGCCTTCCCCACCTTCATCTTTTAGGTAGTCTGTGATTTCATGAGCTTGCTACACCAGGAAGAGGAAACTGGACAAAATTTGCAATTGTTTCTGTCATATGAAACCAAAGACTAGAGAATATACTATTATGTAATTCACTGAAATGAAAAGCTCTAGGACAAATTACCAGGTTTATCAGTCAAAATAAATATTTCCAACTTGATGCACAGAGTTTAGGATGTTTCCCTAAAGAAGACCCAGTTTTATGCTGAAGCCTGATGAAGTCGCTTTTTACACACCAGAAGCTATGGCAAGCTGACAGCTAAATGCAAGCAAAATTTGGGCAAGGTCAGCCTATTCTGGGATATTAAAAAAATTCTTCACAGGACAAATTATTATATTTGATTTGCAAGAGGTCAGATTGCTTATAAATGATGTAACACTTTAGCAATCTGAATTGTGAATGGATTAAGTCACACAAACTTGTTCATTACTAAAGACTATCTGAATATCTCTGTGAAGGCACAATGATAAACCACAGTTAGTTAGAAAATAAGACCTTCAGGAAGATTAATTGAATTGGGGTTACTCTGCCTGAAGCATGAAAAGCTAATGAGAAATTTATTAGCTGCCTGTTTATATCTTCATTGCTTTTATAAGTTAAAAATAATACATGCTTGTATAAAAAAATTAAGTGCTACAGAAATATATGTGCATAAAGGATCGCTGTCACCTCCTAGAGACAACCTTCAATGATGACTCACTGTAATGCACTGAAATGAAAAGCTTTAGGACATTCTTTCCTGCTTTTTTTGTACTTCTCTGAATATCAATAGTGCTTTTAATTAATAAGGACTTTCAATTCCAGATCTCACATTGGTGGCAAAGGAAGGAAAGGGAGAAAGGTGAGGTGTTATGTTTACTATACGCTGGAGAAAACAGTAAAAAGGGATCTGATGAATATTGGTTTCTGTGAAAATGACATATTGGTCTACAGTGAGGAAGAAAAACCTTTGTCTCTAAGATTATGGAGAATGCACATTCCTCCCCTTTTTCCTGCATTTCCAGACCTCAGTGTGGAGGGTAAGGGCCAAGTTCACATCAACATAGAGAAACCCTGTGGTGTGTCTTGCTTCCCAATGGCACATACTTGGCTAGACAACCCCACACACATTCCTGCATTCATCGCCATTGTCTATCTCTTAGAAGCTGGTAACCCAGATACTTTTCTTGGCCAGAGGTGGCCAAAAAGATATATTTTAAAATCTGAAGGAAGAAGGGTTAGATGCAAACATTCCCCCCCCCCCCTTTTACCTGTCTTGAACACAACATGATATGAAACTCTTGTGGCCATCTTGAGAATATGAAATAACAGGTTTGACTGAGATCAATATATTTGAGATAGAAAGCTGAAAGACAAGAAGATCCTGTACACCTGATGACATCCCTGAGCAGCATTAACAGTGCCAGAACCATGTAACTCTAGACATCTCAGTGGTGGAAAAATAACTCTGACTTATTTATGCTTCTGTCACTTGGAATTTTTGCTACTGGTAGCTAACAGCATTCCTAGCTGACACAATGTCAAAGCCACTTCTATAATCTGCCTGGACAATACTGGTGGAGAGAATCCCAATGTCAGTATCTTTAGGGATCAGAATCAGGCTCCCTCTTGTAGGTCCAAGAAATATATCAAGTAAAACCTGATTTTCTAGGCCAGAAGTCTATTAGAGAATCATCACTATTTTTTCTTGAATATTATCTAATCTAAGGGATGTAGATAAGAGAAATTTATCTTAGAAACGTCCAAGAATACATCTAATAGATGTGTGGAACACTATTTCCATAGGGAACCAGAAGAGAACCTACTCTGTAGTCAGAAAGGTCTAGGTTGAATCTTGTATCCGGAAATCACAACAAAAATGCCATCAAATGAATATGAAAAGCAGGCACTCTGGCCCTTGTTCATATCAGGCATCATCATAGCCCAGCAGGTAAAATGGCAGGGTATGGTTGAATACCTGTTTGTTTCTACTATATCAGTTTCCAGTTAGAAGTCTTAGGAATAACTTACTTCTTTGTGCTCAAGTGAAATGACACGGATTTCTTACAAAAATGCTTAACCCTTTTTAAGTAGTGGGTCTACATATGAAAGTGGAAAATTCACATGGAAAATTCAGGAAGAACTCTATCACTTAATGACATGTTGGCCTCAGGAACAGAGATGCATTGGCTAAGTTGCATGGTGCCATGGGGCACTTGGGGTGGCTTGTGGCTGGGAGTTTTTGGCGGGTGTTGGGAACCTTCAGTTCCCATCAATCCCACTGAACAGGTAATTCAGAAGGCCCATTTAAAACGTATTTCCTTTCATAGTATTTGCTGGTATCTCTAGGTGGGCTGAAGCTAGGAGATCGAATTCCTTTCCGAGATGTAGTTAGGCATGGTCTCTACAATGTTGTTTCCTGACAGTTTTCTACCACCAAATTGAGAGATGTTGGGGACTTCTTTTTCACCAACTCGATTTTGGCTCTTGCCCTCGATAAACTCAGATTGACTTTCTCTTCTACCAGTTTCCTGAGGCAAGCTTGTCATCTTTGTCTCTCCCCTTTTTCCCTTTGGTTACCCCTCCCTCCAGACCTATACAAGAATTGTTTCAGGGATATTGATCTTTTTTTTTGCATTTTGTGTTACAATAACCAGAATTCCTGAGCCTTCTTGAGTCTCTGACTGTCAGTATTGTGTCTCCATGCATTCCCTCATCACCCACCTCCCTAATTAGCTTTTCTCTCATTGCTTTGTTTCCAAACTGTGGAGGAGTTTGCACCATCTTGCCAACTCTTCCCTACTGTGGTTTCCAATTAGGTTTATAATCTTGTATCTTTAAACAGGTGTTTTTTTTTTTTTTAAAAAAATGCCTTTCTTCCTAAGGAGGATTGCATTTTTGAAACTTTGATGTGATTTTTCTGTTGAAATTTATTTTTTTTTGAGAAGTAAAAATCAAGATCAAACTATAGGATTTAGACTATTACTGCTTATAAAGTCATAAGTAAACATTGACAAAAAGTGGTTTGTGTGACTCTATAAAAGCAACCAGTCCTTTGTGAGTTGTCCTTTACAAGATTACTTCTTCTTCTTTTCCTCAGTGGTCTAAATTCTAAAGAAAAGTTGCACTTCAAATGGTAACAATGTTAACTGTTAAATAAGCTTCTTTTGGATTTATGAACCCAGATCATCTCCTGACCTTCAGATTACATCATAATATGTAATGCTTCTCCTTATTCTTTAGTTTTGTGCATCAATTAACTCAGAACATGTAAATTGCTATGAGGGTTAACTTGTAGAAGAATAATATATCTTGCAAAAAGTATTATATCTGCAGGAAGTGGCTTCAGAGGTTGAGGTCCATTGCAGATTCTGGCCAAAAAAGGAGGAGGAAAAATAAAAAGGAGACACACACCCTAGGTGATGAAGACCATACTCAGCTTGTAGTCTTCCTACTCATTTCCCCCTCCACTTCCTTTCACTCTGTATAAAACCCCTGTTATGTGCCTGGATTCTCTAAGATGAAGCTTTGAGGATGAAAGCTAATAGCTCCTTCCATTTTCCAGGGTTCTGTTTCTTGAATGAAACTGATCTCCTGTCCACCAACTCTCATCTCCTGAGCATTGGCTTTCAAGGGGTAAGCAGCCAGACCTGGGTCTGGTAAGAACTCTGCCCCATTAAGAAAGTGTAGTATAATTTATATGTATCTTAGCATCTCCTCTCCCCATCCCTTTTTCTTTTTCTTTTACATATTTGTTTTTGTCTCATGTCCATCCATGTCACACTAAAGCCCCAGAGGTATAAAATTGACTTACAAAGGGAAGTAGAACTCTCTTAGCTGTGGTGACTCACAGAGTGATGAACCTGGGATGCAAGACACTACTTAATAAAATAATTTGCTTCATGTGGAGGTTGATTTGAAACACTGTTTCCAGGCAATACTTTTTACAGTATACTTAGAACACTTTCAAATTATGAATATGTAATTTCTTTCATACTTTAATGATTTAGTCACTGATTTCTAAAATGAAACCCCAAGTCATTAACTCCAGCACATTCCAAGATCATGCCCAAAATTTTTAAATGATTTTTAAAATACATGTTTATTTGTAATTGACATATAGTTATTATACATATTTATGGAATACAATGTGAACTTTTAGTACATGTATAATGTATGATGGTCAGATCATGGTAATTGATATAGCTGTCACCTCAGGAATTTATCATTTTATTTGTGTTGGGGAACTTCAAAATCCTGTCTCTTAAGTATTTTGAAATATTCAAATCCTTGTTATCAGCTATAGTTATCCTATGGTACTATAGAACATTATAAGTAATTCCTCCTATCCAACTGTACTGTTAACCATCTTCTTTCCTTTACCCCCTACACCACACTTTCCCCAGGCTCTGATAAGCACCATTCTATTTTCTTCCTCTATGAGATACAATTTTTTGCTTCCATGTACAAATAAGAATATTTACCATTTATCTTTATGTGTCTGACTTGTTTAACCTAACATAGTGCTCCCTAATTCCATTTGTTGTTGCAAATGATAGAATTTTGCCTTTTTTAAGGCGGAACAATATTCCACTTTGTATATATACCACTTTTTCTTTATGCATTTATTTGTGGATGGACATCTAGGTTGATTACCTATCTTGGCTATTGCGAATATTGTTGCAATAAACATGTAAATGCGGATGTCTCTTCAGTAGCTTAAAATTTTTATTATTATTTGGGATTGAATTTTAAAAAAACATTTTTTTCTATCTATTGAAATTATCATATTGCTTTTTCATTCTGTTAATGTGTTCATTTACAATAATAGAATTTCTAAGGCAAACCATCCTTGAATTCGTGGAATAAACCTAAGTGAATCACAAGTACTTTTTAATTTAAGTTTGCTAAAGTTCAAAAGACCAGGATCTTTAGTTCTCTTTCAGACACTATTATGTGACTTTGGAAACAACAGAATTTTGTAATGAGTTACGCATATTAAAAACACACTGTTGGAAGTTTAGAAGATAGACTAGCAAAGCATAGATGAAAGTAGATTGGCTAGGAAGCTATTGCAATAGTCTAAGTAAAATAAACTTTGAACTAAGAAAATAGTAATAGAGATGAAGAGAAAGAGGGTGAAGTACACATCTTTTTGCCACAGTTAATCTTCATAACTTGCCTCTTCTAGTGGAATTTAGACAGATGTAACTCAGGATGTGGTTTTACTACTTTCTAATTTGATTTTATGCTGCACTTAATTTAATACACCAAGCATGGCTTTACTCATGTAATACAGATATAATAGCATCTATCTCATTTAAGCCATTGTGAAATTGCATGGGATATTAAAAGTAAAGTATCTATTATAATACCTGTAACCTAGAATGTGCTCAATAAGTTAAAAGAGGTAATTATTTTCAGATACTTTAAAACAATTCAGATCCTGGATATACGTTAGCCAAGACCAAGTGAAAAAGAGAACTGAAACAGGATGTAGAAAACTTGGACTGTAATCCAGCTCTGCTACTTACTGAAAAAGTAGATAGATTTTAGGAAACTTGAGCTTCAGTTTTCTAATTTGTAAAATGAAGGGTTTATAATTTAAGCAGCGAATGTGTGACTAGTGAGTCATAGTAGTTGCCTGTGTAGTATGTCCACAGGTGGCAGGCATGGATTTTTAAAAACTTGGTTAAAAACCCTCTTCTTCAGCCTCTATGACCCACCATCACTTTCCAGTTCTCCTCTCACAGGTTACCCATCTACAATTGTGTTGCCAGTGATGACTTTGAATTGCTTATTTATATTTCTGCTGTGTACATACCTAAACTTGTCAAACATACCTTCTCTTGTCTTTACTAGTCAACTGGGATAATCCACTGTGAGCCTGATCTTTAGCCACCCTGTGAAAGCCACCTGTGACAAGAAGCAACCCTGATGACTCATGGCGGACATCTTGGAGGGTTGGTCTGGGATGAAAATAACCTCCTGCTTCATGCCCACCAACTGGCACCTCCTGGTCCTGTGTTCCTCAAGGCTGTGTATTTTCCCTCGACTTCGTGTGGTTTAAACAGTAACAACAACCCCAAATCAGTGATGTTGTTTCCTTGGTTCTTGTCAACTCTTCCTTTTCTTTTGGTATTTAGCCACCCTAAAAAAAAATTGGTTGAATTTATAATTGAAAAGGGTGAGTTACATTGGAAAAAGTAATTTCTAAGCTCTCTTCAAACATGAATACTCTCATGCCATTTAAGAGAGGCTTCTTCTAGAATTAAAACGATCAGCTTAATGTTTAATTGTGGAATTGTTCTTTTTTTCTTCATAAAAGAAAATGTAATGCTTATTCAAGGGTAGAAATAAAGTCATGGTTGTCATTATGAAAGATGTACCTGAGACTTGAAGAATTGAGATTAACGTGGTTAGAATTGTTCCCAGAGTAGGAATAATTTCTTAAAATGCATGTATTATAGGTAAATGGTTCTTAGAAAAATTAAGCATTCCATTTTGTAAGGATAAGAGGACAGGGTTAAGACAAAAGCTTTATGGACCTTCTAAGTGCTGAGACACATCCCATTATCATTCCAGTAAAGTCGGTGATGTTCTCATAGGGCATCGGGAACACACAGTTTAAAAGTTAGGTCTGAGGGCTGGGTGTTGTTAATATGATAAATGCTTTATGGTTGAGTTACAAGTGTCAGCTACATCTCTTCTCATCTTAATTAAACACCTCACTAAACCTGCTGGTGGAGCCTGAGCCACTTCATCAACAGACTCATCCTCTGATGAATGATATTGCAAATCACACCCTGCTTATCCTCAAGGGTGTGAAAGAGGTCTCAGAGGGTACGCAAGCTGTGTGCTCTCCATTTAAGGAATGGCATGTGAAGATGAGCTATGGAAATTATCAGGTTCGGGGTAAGCTGGGTCAAGAGCATGCCACACAGACACAAAATGCTCTCTTAGACCAGAATGAAACAGGCCAGAGACTTTCAGGACAGGAATCAGGGTGAGCTTTTGCTACAGCAATCAACGCAACATATTAATAGGTATTTTTGACAGGAGAATATAAAAATTCCTAGACTTGTGAGGTGGTCAGTTGATGTCAATTTATGATACTGATGGTGATTTTAGTGAAATGGGCTGATAGGTTAGGAAATCCAGCAATTCACTTCTCTTGGACTACTTACAAAGCCTTATATGGTTATAATTTCATCTTCACATTTACCAAGACTCAGAGCTGAGTAGCACTCTCATTCTCATTTTATTCAGTATCAACCATCCAAATATTAACCCTCTAGTAAAGGAAAAGAGTAAGGTTTTTAAGAATTACAAGGTTATGGAATTCTATCTTATGAGTATAGAATAAGTATTTGAATACTACTATGGTCTGTAAAGCACAGAACTTATAGCTAGCACTGGATTGTTGCTGCATTCAATAAAACAGGTTTCATTAGAATTATTATACAATTTAACATTAATATGCAATAATACATTGAATGTTGTTTGATGTATGTGTTTCAATTATTTATTAATTTAAAGAGATATTTCTGCCTTTCCAGTAGACCATAATTCATGGAGGATAGATAGTTATATTTTATTCATCATACAGTCTAGCAGTAAACAGATGCTCAAAAAATGTTATTTAGATAATTGAAAGAAAAATTACTAGACCTGTAAGAAATTAATATGAGTACTCACTATGTACATACTATATAAACCTGATCTAATTTGCTCCTAATTACCAACTATTAGTAACTAAAATAGTTGTAAAACCCAACTATTTTATTATTTCTAATTTAAGGAAAGAAGAGATGGAGGCATAAGAGGGTAAGTGATATGTTTGATGTCATTCTTCATGAGAGAGAGAGCCTGAATATGAAGCCAGATATTCATAGCTGTATAGTTAGAGCTAATTATCAATTAAAATGAATACTTAAGAAAACATTTTGAGAGTGTATTCTATTGATAAAAAGAAGGGACCTCATAATATTATTTTTTGTAGAAATATGAAGGCAACATGAAGTTTGGACTAATGACTCTATGGAAGTTGATTCTTTGAAAACTCCATGACCTTAGACAGTAACGATGTTTAGTTACTCAGCTGAAGTTATTATTCTACATAAACAGGTCTGAGCGGAAGAAGCTGATAACTCTAAGTATGTATCTGGGAAGATGGGGCTGAGTCAGAGCTCAGTGACCTTCTCAAAGCGGTCTGGGAAATCTTTCTGTCAGCTAGGCAGAAGGATGAGTCATTCAGGGGGGAAAAAAACACCCACTGTATTTTATTAGTGGAAAATTAGTCATCCTGGTTTTAATTGAAAGATTAAAAAAGAAGAAATGAGAACATTTCAGATTTGAATTTCTACATGGTGCAGGCCTATAGGCTTCAGAGATTTCTCTTGGACAGACATAGAAGGCATGGCATTGCTGGAGGGGCACCTCAGAGTTCAGGAAGCTAAGTTACTCTGTCCACTAGCTTCTCCTTTGTCATTGATTGAGGGCTACTTCTAAGATCAGTACTGGCACTTTGTCCTTCCCCTGAGTGTGCTGATCTTTCTCTTACTCCCTCAGAGGTATTTTGAGTCAGCTGCCTTGGGTATGAAAAAATCCTGAGATGGGGTACTAAGCACAAGCTACAGGTAGAGAGGCAAAAATAATAATGCCCAAGAATGGCTATACCACTTAAAAACTTGAAAAATATTTTCAGAAGTAATACTTGACCTCAGTTTGATTCTCACAACCATTCAGTGAAACAAGAAGGACAGACACTATTATTCTTATTTCTGAGACAAAGAAATGAAGGCATATGTTGGTGATTTTGGTACTTCCAATATTGCACTGAAATGTTGTGTGGACTCATACCATTAACTTTTGCAGTTTGGGCAATGTTTTCCATCATAATATTGGAGAGAAACATAAATAAATAAGAAATTAAGGAATAGTTTTGAGGTAACTTGATTGTAAAGTAAATAAATAAATATAGGAAGAAAATGGAACAAAGGGAAATACAGGATATGAACAGAACTAAGTATTTCCATTCCTAATCTTTTCCTTTCTCTTTAATAACTTTAATTTGTATACTAGTTAAATCATTGACAAAGATGACTTACTAAGATTTAAACTGCTGACTAGAAAACCAAGCTCTCCATTTCCATTCTCACATCTAGTCCTAAACATAGCACAACTGTGTTTTTTTTTTTTCAGTCTTGGTAGAATAGACAAAGATGTTATTTTGAGTCATTTTCAAGCAGTATATGCTATATCTATTATGAACATTTTTGAAGTTTTCATAATTATTCATTTTGGAAATGCTATGAAATACTGATTACATAGATCCATTTGTAACATGACATTTTGAAGACATTAATGTGCATTTTCTGTTATTTTCCTAATAGGAAACTTCTAGCTAGTCCACTTGAAGTACACTTATCTCTGGGAGATTAAAATATTTAGGTATTAATCAGCTTTTGGCATGCAAAATAGGATTGTACAGAAAATTAATATCCTTAGAAGCCAGGCTGTTGTCTTGGGGAAGGATTTTATAAATTCCTTTGGTTCCCTCTGTTGCAATATTAACAACAGAATTTTTTGTACTATGCTGTCAATATGATGTCATATTAACCCCCAAGATGCAGGCCTCACCTTTTGGCCAGCATGAGGCTGAGATGGAATCTGGAAGAAGGAGGCTATGATGTAGGGAACACTTCCTTGATTTCTAATGATTAAGAGATATAAGTGAAAAGTTGCCTCTTTCTGGCCCTTGAATATTATGAGAGGAATACTTTTAGAAGCACAGCAGAAACATTTACATGGGTGCTTATTTGGGCTTTGTCTAGAGAGGGGCAGGTCTATTAGTAAGTGATGATACATACCATAGGGATAGAGAAGGACTCTTTTTTTCCCCATGTAATCTAACAGACTTCCCTATATTGGTATAGGTTGAAACATCTTCAAATATATTTGATGGCTTTAGCATGATCACTGACACAGGCCCTGATGATTAGCTTTCTTAACTTGTTCTGTTTTCCTTGTGTCACAACAGTGTAATTTAGGAACCTTCTAGAATGATTTGGTGCACTGTCAGGGGGGGGTGACTCTATAGGAAGAGCTGCTGAGTGGACAGCCTGAGGTCCAAGACAGACCTCAAAAGACTCCACAGTAGATGCTTAAGGGAACCCAAGTTAGTCATAAACCATCACCAGAGCATCAGTTGAGACAAGAGAATTAAACTCAAATTTAAAAATTCCAAAGCTTCTACACCAAAGATCTGCAGAATGGAATGAGATAGCTGGGGGCCTCACCCAAGGACACAGGATTGAAAAGAAAGCCTAAGAATCCCTATAGATCCCCAATACCACAAAACCTTATAATAAGTTCCCCATGACCCTCCGTCATATACCCATTCACTACTTATGGAGTAAAGAAAAGGGATTGTCTAAGAAAAAGAGCTTTACTGAGATTCTAAATAATCTAAAGTGATTATTTAAATTATCAGATTTTTCAAAGCTTTAAATAGTTGTATATTTAGTTCACTTTTTGCCTGCTTAGGAAGGGAGTGGGAATCAGGAATCAAAAGGAAGGTTACACCAGCTAAGGACAGAATGAAGACATTACCCTTTGCTTTGCACTTCCAAATGAAGTGACAACATTTTCTACTCTGATATGTTTATCTCCTTTAACACATTAGTTCTCTTAACTCTTAAAGGAGGGGACCTCAAGATGGACTTTACTAAATCCTCTTCGTTCTACCTTTGCAATATCTCTAAACCCCCTTTTCCCTGGTCCTTCTGCTAACTTCTCCTTCAACTAGATGCCTTTCAGCTTCACTTGGATTAACTTGTGTCTTCAATTCATGACTTCTCTTTACAGGCCATCTAGACGTTTAACATGTGAATTTTTATCAAACAGAACCTCATATCTTGCTATTTCCTGCTCCAAAGTCTTGCCTAAACAACAAAGTCCATGTTCTTTATTCTGGGATTTGAAGTTTTCTTGGACAGGGTCTCAATTCACCAATAGGCTCTTTTAGAATCTCTGGAACAGCCCACATGCCCCGACTTTGTGTCTTTGTACCCACTCTACTTCCTGAAAGGTCCTTCTCTTCTGTCTGTGCAAGTCCCATACTTGGAGAATTCAAGCTTCAGAACAAATACAGTCTCCTTCACAAGAATCTTTCCTGACACATTAAAAAATTATTTTGAATATGCCCTCTCAGTTCTGTTTTCATGGTCAGTATAGTCCTATCCCTCTTCTAAGACTGTACTCTTTACAGAGCCTTGATAGTACAAATGTTCAAAATAATTTGATTTTTTTCTTAATGATTAGAGGGAGTCATTATCTTTTCAACAGTAACATCTAATTAATAATGTTAAACAGCTTTGTATCATTTACTTTACATGGACACTGGATGATCTTTAAGAGGTACAGATTAGATAAAAATAATTTCGTATGCCATATAGTGCATCTTTAAATGTTGTTGCTGAGAAGCGTGAAAAGTCATTGTAAACTATTATAATTGGAGCCTGCCCGGGGCCTGTAAGTATCTGAAGAGGACTCATGAAGACTGAGGGATGGTTTTGATGGCACAAACTGTTCCATTTAGATTACATAAACACAGAGTTTTAAAAATACAAAATTAGTATCTTGTTTGTAGTTCTCTACTCGTGGAATTTTTGCAGACTATTTTCAAAGCACTTGAAAAGAAATAAATGAAAATTTATATTACATGAATGAGTTTTAATATTTTGATGCTATATATATATATATTTTTCTAGTAGGAGATTTTTCTTCCTCTGAATCATCATGGGCAATGTTTATTTTAAGGATGAACATATTTTCAGCTTAATAAGCATCCTGTAATTTCATAGTGGAGAAGCAATATTGATTTTGATTTTCCATTTCTAAAAATGTCATGAATTTTTGTGTCCATAGTCTGTATTTCCAAGGATGCCATACATTTTGGTTCCAAATATTGTTTCTTTTTTTTTTCTTTTTCAATTCTTGTCTTCTGTAGAGTAGAAAATCTTGGATGGCAGATAAAATGAAATTTTTTGGCATCTCTATCAAAAATAGAGTAAAAATACTCAATAAACAACCTCTTAGATGCTTTAGATATTTCATAGACTTATTTGGTATGTTTTCAGGAAATCTTTAGTATAGGGAACTTACTTAAGGTAGGTCTTTTCTTCCTATAATTTTCCATACTTCCTGTTCCTCCTTCAAACAAGGTTTTAAAAAAATGAAACTTGAGCCTGGCATAGAGGTGCATGCCTGTAATCCTAGCAGCTTGGGAGGGTGGGGCAGGAGGATGGAGTTCAAAGCCAGCCTCAGAAACTTAGCAAGGCCTTAAGCAACTCAGTGAGACCTATTTCTAAATTTAAAAATAAATAAATAAATAAATAAATAATATATATCTTGTTTAAAGAATCTAATTCGAGAATTATAAAATGAACATGGAAAAAGGAAATCTCTGTATTTCAAATGGAATTAACTCTTGTCATCAGGGACACCACAGAGTGAGCCACTTTTAATTAATTAGTGGCTCAGGATGAGTCAGCTCATGAATGACATTACATTTTAACAGACTAAACAACAGGAAAATGGCCAGGCCTGAAAAAAAAATGTATGTATATATGAGTGTGTGAGTATATGTTTTTGTGAATGTGTGTGTTTGCATGTGAGAGAATTATCTCTGTGTATGTGAGAGTGTTTGTATAATTGTGTGTTAGTGTCCCTGTGTGTATGAGACTGTGTGTGTCTCTGTGTGTATGTTTAAACACTGATTGGGAAACTGGGCTATCATGATGTTTGTTTAACCATCACCCAGCAGGTCTTTCCAACTTGCTCTTACTGCTCTAATGCAAGGAGAGACAGGGAAGAGTTCTGCTTCCAGAGGCCTCCACTTTCCTTTCTTTTCCTCTTAGGCACCCACTGATTGACAGCCCCTCACATCTTGTTTCTCTCCATTTGGTTTATATGCACAAGGTGACTGTTTTTTGGGCTACATGAGTGGGTATGTTTATCTGGTAAAGTTGATGAGCCTTGACCCCATAAAAACTGTATTGGAATGATGCAAAACACAATCGTTTTCAAATTCAGTAATTTTACAGCCAATTAGAGGACTCTTTAGAGAAATCATTATGCATCTTACCAAGCTAAAGAATTCACTGTATTCATGTGTATGCCTGTTACCTTTTTTATTGTTGTGGTTGTTCTTTTGAGTTTCTATCTTATGAGAATGGCGCACCAGCCATGGACAAATTTGCAAAGCAAATATTATAGACTGATACTCTATAGTGTTTTTACTACATGATTAGTTCAGATATCTTTCCTTTTTCCCTAGTGTAGCATTTTCATAATTAGTTGCTTGCTTTCTGAAATTTAGATTCTAATTCATGCTTTAAATCTAGCCAGGAGGAAATTTAAGTTAAAATGATAAACATTGTATCCCATATACTAATTAAATTTTCTTAAAAAAAAGATGGCTTGCATGTGTATCTGTTTAGCATGTTTCATTGAAACTGTTGCAGTGGCATGTAATTTTAATGTAAAATAGCCCTCTTTGCAGGGAATTGAGCCTGCTGCTGGATCTTTAAATTTTCAGTGTCTGTTGTCATGGCAACCAGAATTGACTCTGGTACCCACTGTGTTCGACATAAATTAATTTAAAGACATAGCATTTGAAACAGTTTAGTCAATTTTAAGTATGTGTCTGGCTAGGCTTCAGATTTCAATGATGTTTTATACTTAGAATGTCATTAAATGTGTTCCTTTTATGCTAATTAGACTTATTTGTAGGATTTAGTGACTTAAATGTGATTTAAGAAAAATGTTGGAAAACTGGCTCCTGAATTGTTTGTGAGATGTAAGCTTTTAATAATGTAAGGGGAATTTCCCTTTTTAAAGCACTGGAATGGTACTGTTTATTCTGCCAGAATACCTAAGTTTGATGTTGCCTAAATAAATCCTCGTTTTTCATGTGTTAGTCAAAGACCCCTCAGGCCCTGTACTATAATAATCTTCTTAAGAGAGGGAAACTAGCTATCTTCTGCCACTTTTTATGCCTAATCAGTCCCTATTATCTTAAGGAGATATGGATTTTTCTCAGTAAAATATTTCTAACTAGTTTTAAAATAATTTTTTTTTCTAATATAAACTTCGGAGTTTTTGGTTTTCCAGATTGATAATGTTAAGAGCTATTATAGTGAAGTTCAAACTCATTCTGCTTTCCTTTTTTGACCTGGGCCACTTGTTCAGTGAATATTTTATTTTATTTTTTTAGTCTATTATTATTAAAGTAACTATGTGAAGATAGAATTCACATTGTGATAGATGTCAAAGTTTCAGGAAGAGAGCAATAACAATTTTCACAATAATCTATTAATGGTAGGAATAGATTTATAATAGGAAAAGTTTTCCAATATTTTCTGGTAGTTCCAGTTTATCTGATAAAAGATATTATATCTCATTCTGAGAAATAACTTTGTTTCTTATAGTGCCACTGAACTTTATTGTGCTTTTTTTATCACAGGAAATATTATGGCTACCATATAGAAAATAAAATGCACGTTTAAAATTTTCTCCTTTTTAAGAAAAAAAAAAGTGTGGCTTTTCTCTGAAAGGGGTTTCATTTCGTCTGAACCATCTAATGTCAACTTGAAGTCATTTGAAGCATAATCCTTCATTTTAGCATGTAAAACTATAGACCAGCTTGCAGGACTACAGGAACATTACCTTCACATTTCTTCTGAAGTTAGAAAGTACCCTATACATTAAATATTTAGAACTAGTTATAAACATAAAACTAAGCTGCTACATCAGCCTAAGGTTTATGTGAGTTGTTTTCGAACCCAGCTATACTGGTAGAAACTAGAGCAAAACATTAAGGAAAGATAGGAATCTGCTGCATCCCTGTGTGACTCATTGAAGCCCACCAGACAGTGTCATTAATAAAACAGCAAAGACAATTCATCTGAAATTCACTGCTCCTGAGGGGATTTGTTCTGTAATATACACATACATATAATCAAAATGGGTAAGTTGAAATTTTTCCTTGTTTGAGTTAAATCCCATGAACACCTGTCCCTAAATGAGTATGCCATTAATCATTATGCTAAATCTTTTTTTGTTGATTACCAAAAGTAAACTTTGAAATTTATTACTATGTTCACGTTCACTTGACAACATGTTCTTAAAAGAAGAGTGAGGATTACTTCAATAATAAACACATACCTGAGAATTTAAAACAATCATAATTTAGGCTTGATATAAATGCAATGTAATATAGTTTATAATGACCTGGAGGAGGTAACAGTTACGGATTGAGAAAAGAGCATACTAAGAAATTCATAGGCTGAGATACTATTTATTCCAAATTTTTGTCACTTCCATCCTAAGAAACGTAAATTTGACATGGTGACAGATTCCGAGAGTTGGGAAAAAGAGTCACTTTCATAAAGCAATATGAGACTCATGACCACAGCTACACCTTTTCATAAACAGAGAATCCCATAATAACAAACTCTATCTGAAATTCAAGGGAGGTAGCAGCCAGGGGCTTCAAGATTCACCTGATTATCAAAATTATCCTGAAATGGATTTATACCCTACAGCTCTATCCACACGTTATAAAAAATAAAATAAAATATTGAATAATAGTAATATTTTGAAAAGTCTTACTATGCCTTTTTTACTCCTCCCCGCCCTCTGTTTTTCTCTCTTATTTTTTTTTGTCCTGGTCAGTTTCAACATTCCATATGTCTAGGAAGAGATCATAATTTTCTGGAAAAGAAATATGAGACAGATGCTAGTGGGACATGGTAGTGCATGCCTGTAATCACAGCTGCTCAGGAGGCTGAGTCAGGAGGATTGTGAGTTCAAAGCCAGCTTTAGTAATTTAGTGAGAAACTGAGCAACTCAGAGAGACCCTGTCTCAAAACAGAATATAAAAAAGGGCTAGGGATGTGACCCCTTGGTTAATTGCCCCTATGTTCAATTCCTGGTACAAAAAAATTAATTAAATAAAAATAATAATAATGGAGAGTGTTGGGGGTGAGAAGGAAGGAAAAAGAGAGAAAAGTCCCTACGTGGGACTCTGAAAAGCTGTCACATCTCTTCTTGTGCCTGTATGATCTTGGAGCCAGATCACATCAGTCAGACCATTCTGTGCTCAGAAAGGAGGCTCCAGTGTGGTATTAATGTGAATTGAGTCTGCGAGTCTATTTCAGCAGCAGAAGCTACATAGATCCAATAGACCCAGAGGCTGGAAGAAGATATGCCAGATAGGTGAGAATTGCTAGCTGCAAGAGCTGAGGTGAGGACTTGTTAGCCTAGGCCTGCCCATGACAGATCTGAGTTCCACCAAACACTATCTACTCTTTAGTGCCAGAAGAATGACTACATTCAGGTGGAAAAGGATGATAATCACACAGATTGGAGAACTCTGTGCCCAAGAACCTGATCTTCCCCCTGCCATAGATAAAGCAACTCTTCCCAGCATACATCTAGGCATCACCTTCAGAAAAGATTGAACACAGTCACCTATATGTTTAGATTTTCAGATTGGATTAAGTTTAGAACTGAATTTATATATATATAACATAAATATATATGTAATTATGTATAATTTGTGTAATGACTGAAATTCTCTAATCTCTTCACCCATTACACCCAAATTTTCTTTCAGATCCTTTTACGTGTTTATTGTGATTATTTTGAAGTTGTTATGAACTCTAATAGTCAATTAATAGTAGTTTTCTACTAACTATTCCTTTTCTCTTGTTTACAGATAATATTTTCCCTGTTTGTTCATGTCTAATCATTTTTAGTTGCATACTGGGTATTGTATGGATACATTATAGAAACTCTGGATTCAATTTCCTTCCTCTGAAGAGCGTAAATTTCCCTCATCAGGTAGCTTAATTATTGGTGAATTACCTAGTCCTGACTTCAGCCTTTAATACTAAAATGTGATTAGCAAGCCACTGGACAGAATCCTTAATTCCTAAATCTTAACTGTCCTATAGTGTATATTCACTGAAGTCTATAACAGTTGCCTTCTCCAAACTCCTTGGAGTCATATTCTACAAATCTAAAGTTTATGAGTTAGCCAAGAATCTGAATAGGGTTATATATAGATTTGGGGTTTTTCTCTTTGGTAGTGTCCTCCTTTCCAGAATTGTACTCTCTCAGTACCCAGCCACTATGGCAGCCCCCAGTTCTCTCTTCTGATTTCTCAAGCTAATAATATTTTGTTTGAGTACTATTCACCCCAGGTTGAAGAATGGGGAGTACTACAGGGGAAAAAGCATCTATTTGTGCATTTCCAACAATTTGACTTTCTTCTTTCAGAGATTGGATCTCCTTTAGTTTAGATCAATTTTGTTAACTCTCAGTGCCTTGAAACACTAGTTTTTTCTTACCCAAGTTCCTAAGTATTATCAGCAGGGGAAGGAGGGCTAGACTGATAGAAGTTACTGGGTCATTGGAAGTTACTGGTTATTGGAAGCCAGAATTCATAAAGTGAGAAAGATCAGTATAGATATCAAGGAGGCATGATAGAAGATAAGGTTCTATATATAGAACCTTATCTTTATATATACATATATATACACATACACACACACACACACACACACACACACACACACACACACATATATATATATATATATATATATATATATATATATATATATATATAAAGCTTAATCATGCATGGCTTTAGAGGCCTCTGTAAGGAAGTTGAAATTTAATCTAAGCATTATAAAGGCATTAGAAAATCTTAAGCAAAGAAATGATTCAATTTTACTGAAAAATCCAGTGATAATGCTACATGAAAATACGGTAAATTATAGTATTGGTAGTTTTACATAGAAATATATGGGAAATGATGGTATGAGATGGTGTTTGTTAATCATAATATGTATGTCTGAGACAGCAATAGGTGATATAACAAAATTTCATAGTGGAGAATTATGGGATATACACAAGCAAGGATACTTACCAACTGACTTATTAGAAAAGATAAAAGGGATATTTATGGCTTTAGAAACTGAGATTGTTCTGGTCACTGAGGTACAAGCTCCTCATTCCATTCATTTGTGAAATGCTTCCAAGCGATAAGTACTACTGTTCTAGGTAGTATGTATAGAGCTAGAGCTACAATAGAGAATAAATACTGTTTGTTAGAGAAACATTAGACAAGTCTATATAATTTTGACATTTCATCTTTGACATACTCCAAACAAAGTTAAAGAGTTACTTTCTCAATGAGATCTGGCAATCAAGCACTTCTTTAGCTTACTTTACTATTGATCAAATATTAACCCCAAATTATAGAAAAAATGCATAATTGAAAAAAATCCTTCAAACCATGAGTTCAAATTTTACTAAATCAATTACCATTTTTTTGTTATTAAAGATTATTTCTGACAGCATGGACTACTTTATATTTTTCCTGGAAAAATTATGAGCTAGAATTGTAGTTTATCTGTTAATGTTTTAGTCTCAGTAGGAGACTGTAAAAATGATTTAAATTAAGAAGAATTCCTACTGTCAATTCCAGAATGAAAACTCTGTGCCTCCTAAAAAAAATTCTCTGAGATTTTTTGTGGGTGTGTGTGTTGGTGGTGGTTGTGTGTATTTTCAGCTTAAAAGCCAACAGTCAAGTAATAAAACTAAAAAGAATATTTACAGATCCATTGCATGCAAATCTGTTCTCTTGGTTTGTCAGGGAATCTTGCTTAACTTTCTTTTTACAGAGCTAGTTGTTGGCTCCATTCTGAATAAACAGGGCACATCCATGTGGGAGCAATGAGAAGGAACTGTAGCATCTGGTATGACTTTAAAAATAACTTCTTACTTATATAACTGAGATTTCACCAAAGATCAATGAGATTTTTCAAGTCTGAGACCTAAGAAAATAGTTCCCTTGGAAGCTGTTGATTCATGTTGCACTGTTATTTTGAGAGAAAAACATTCTTACCCAAGAAGCAGATGTTAACAGACCTTGGCTCTAAGAGTCATAAGTCTAGGTTATTGAGATTTGAGTTTGTGTTCTCAGCTTCATTTACAATCAGTAAGAGCTTCTTGCTTTTAATTACTTCTTTATTGATCTCACATCATACACATTTCTTCTAGTCCATACAAAGTGTCAACTGAAGTGGAGTACATAGGTTTGTGTCTACAATCAAGCTAGCTTACTGAGTTACAACACAGAATGGTACCTACTAGTTTATTGTTTTTGGATAACAGTGTTATTCAAGGAGATGTACTCCTGTGAGATAAAAATTGCCTTACTGCTTTAGCTACTCAACCCTGTGCTTCTTTTGAAATATGATATTGTAGAACTGTCTAGTTTCTCAGCTCGGGGGAACTGTGGAACATGTTGAAATCAGGACTTTTGGGCCAAAGTAAAAAAAAAAAAAATTTCATCTGGGCCCCCTTTTAAACTTTCCTTGGAGGATGCTTTTCTTCTGTAAGAAATCTGTTTGTATGTGGTTCCTGAATATGTAACAAGTTAATGAATAAGTCTGATGTAGTACATTTTAGGGGGATAGGCAGGATTAAAAAGTGTGTACTCAGATTCAGTTCTTGACAATTTATAGAACAATGCTATGACTTATCCCCTTTTCTCATGCTCCCATTTCCAATTCTGTGTTCTCAATGGCGCACAAAATTTCTACTCCCAAGGAATAAACCTGAGACTCTAGGGACCCAAAATACTGAAACTAATGTATATTTTAAAAGAAGACATTTCAGAAGTCTACTTGCACATATCATCAAGAATATACAATAGAAAGAAAAAGAGAGAACACACATTTTAAAGGCTGTAGTGAAACCCAGGATATATTAATGAGTGTTATTCTGTCATTAGGTCATTAGCAGTTGATTTAGCTGTTATGGTTGGTTTTAATAATTTCTGTTTCTTTTGAGTTCCAGGCAAAAATTTGTGCATCCTAATTGACCATCTTTGCCTTATTTCTTTGAATTATGCAAATTTTAATCATTCCTATGCCCCAAATAATTAAATTACTGTGTTAATAAAAACAGACTGTCTGTGCTTAGACCACAGATTCTACCATCTTGTGTGACAAGCAACACTGTTGCTTTCCTAAATCAGATACTGCAATAAAGAGGATTTTTCCTTTTTTTTTTTTCATGGAAAAGAAAATAGAGTCTGAAAAGTTTTAGAAAAGCATTATGTAATGTGGAAAAGAATAGGGAAAGCATTAAGGAAATAGATTGGATAATATATTGACCTGAAGTTAGCTCAGAAAACTTCTTTCACACCTCTTTCCTTCTTTCTCCCTCTCCCTCTCTCTGTCTCTCTGTCTCTGTCTCTCTCTCTCTCTTCAATAAACATCAAATAATAGCAACTTATTTTTAGTTATTTATTGTATCCCTAATGTGTACCCAGAATTCTGATGAAGGAACATAGACAAAATTCAAGTCAGGACTCATGATGCCAGTACCCAAATTACCATGTTCTCCAGGTGACAGGCTATGCAAAATATCTTTAGGTTTGGCATATTCCCTCCATGTTCTTAGACAGTCATAACTGAAATATGATTAGATGGATATATCTGTTAGCCATTGATAAAGCTGAATATGAGATTACTGTACTGAAAATGAACTCCTATGAAATAATGTCAATAAATTGCGTGTGAGAACTGAAATTCTCCATGCTGACCCAATCCCAATCTCTGTATGGCCTTCTCTTTACTTGAGGCAGATGGTACTCTTGTTTTAACGGTTCCATGAGTATTTTGTGCCTGATCTCAAAGTAGTCCTCCAACCTTCCAAATGAATATTCTCTTTTCCCGATGTGTAGAAGGTCTCCTGGGCTTTTTTGAATGAATTTCTTCCACTTTGTTCCTTTATGGAAAGAAAAATTGGAGCCGTAATGAATTCTTTCTTTGCTTCCTACTGTTTCTGTATTTTCCCTCCTATTGAAAATATGCTTTATCAGCAAATATAATACAATTTTCAAAGTCAAACTGAATCCAGCATATTCACTTATGGTAATTCGCTTCTGAACATTTCTTCCAGCCTTCAATTTGTAACAGGGCATTCTGGTTCAGTCAGTGCTGAGACTTATGAATGTTGTTTGTGTGTGATTTGACAAACTCTATCTCCTAGTCCATTATCCTAGACTTCAACATATTTTTTCTTTGTACTCTGAGCAGGCAAAGCCTTCTCAACCATCAAAGGATATTTAGGGAAGTTACTGGGCTCCAGAGAGAAATATTCCTTTATGAGAAAAAAAAAAGATTCATCAGGATAGATAGGACTCAGCTGCAAGCCCTACTAGTGTTTGAACCATCATATCAAGATCCTTAGCAGCATCTACCTGCAGTGAGAAGGTGAAGGTTAAGGATAAAGGTATTAGGAAAAACCATATTACTCCATCCTCTGTTCCTGTGTTAAAAAGAGAAAAAAAGAGGAAACCCAGGAGTGGGTATCAGCAAGGGGAAATACTTTAAGGTACTGCATCTCAAGCTTTAGCTGTCTTGACCTGGAGAGCTTGTTATAGTAGAATCCAGAGATTCTAATTCTGTAAATTCAGAATTCAGCCAGAGAATTTAAATTGTAATAAGCTCCCAGGTCAAGGTGATGCTGAGATCTGTGGACCACACTTTGTACAGTTTTGCTCTAAAGTAGTGACTTTCAAATTTTATTGAGTATTAGAATTAACTAGGGCTTGTTAAGCCATAAATTTCTGGACATACCCCTAGGGATTCAGACTCAGAAAGTCTGGACTAAAACCCAATAGTCTACATTGCTAGCAAGTTTACAGTTCATGTGAACTGGGGTCCCTGGGCCACACTTTCAGAACCATTGCTCTAAAGCAAGGAGGTTCAGCGTGGGCCATGATCACTGTGTGGGGAGTCCGAGGAGCTTCTTGGAACATAGTCTTCCTGCAGACAGGCTGAGATGAGGAGGCACAGCAAGCAGTAGTAGTGACATGAAGGTTGTAGCAATCCAGGGATTCCTGGAGATATCTGAAGATGTTGCATTGTGTTCAAATCAAATTTTACTTGAATCTCAATCAACAGCATGACTTCACCTGCCCCCTAGTCTATAAAACTTGTAACAGTGAAATTGCAGTGTACCAGGCTTGACTCATTATGTGTAAGAAAGTCTCTCTTCTGAGGATTCTCAGAACAGCATAAAAAGATAAAAGACTAAGTGAGACATTCTTGCCACTAGCAAGGGTGACTAAGTGGGTGGTCTAGAGGACAAATTCTTACCATACATAGGCCTTCTGAGAAAAGAAGAAGAAGGAAGGCTTCTGCCAGTGATATTGCAATGAGAATAGTAATATTTGTCACATTCCAAAAGAACTTCATTTTCAATTTTTGAATTGTAATATTTGCACTTATCTCTTTTTACCAAAATGTTGAGACTGAGTATTTTACAGGATCTCAGGAGAATTACTTACTCTTAATAAAACTTCAAAGAACTCTCTTCTCTTAGAAGTAATCTAGTCACATGCAATTCAATTCCATCCAGAAATGAATGTCCTCAAGGGAACTCTGTACCCAAACCTTCCACTGGAATAAACTTCTTTCTGGGACAGGGACAGTAGAAAAAGGAGGCTGGGAATCAGCTTATCATGGAGATGCTTGATCAGAATCACACCATGAAAAACTCTCTATGTCCTCCTGATATTCAGAAGGGCCTCTTGAGATTTTCTCCTTCCCCTCCCCATTCCCTTTTCCTCCTATGCTGAAAATCCTACCTATAGATAAGAATATGCTGGATTTCATAGGGACATGGAGGCAGAGTAAAAGTTGATTAAATACTGGATTGCATCCATAGACCCCACCCACTTGATATTCAACAAGTCATATTTTCTCTTTCAGTGGCACATGTGTGCAATCCCTGCAGCTTGGAAGACTGAGGCAGGAGAACCACAAGTTCAATGCCAGTCTCAGCAATGATGAGGCACTAAGCAACTCAGTGAGACCCTGTCTTTAAATAATATATAAAATTGGGATGGGGATGTGACTCAGCGGTTGAGTGCCCCTCTGTTCAATCCCTGGCACCAAAAAAAAAAAAAAAAAGAGAGAGATTTTCTGTTTCCCTCAGACTATTTATTTTTCTCTTATGGGAAACTTGAGAGATAGTTAAATGGTTGAGCGCAAATTGTTCCTCCTAGCTTAAAATAACGAGAGGAGTATTTATGTCTTATCAATTGTGGGTAAGTTGATTTACCTTCCCATGAGAACATTAAGAACACACATATCATTAATAGCTTATAGAAGGAAACCATTATAATTAGATCCCATTTGTAAATGTTTTTAGGATATGGGGAGAATATGCCAATTATAGCTTAAGTATGTTTGCTTGAATTCGATGTCTAAAATTCTTTCCCAAATTTGAGACCTCTTCTTGCTAAATTAAGGTTTGGAATTCAGAATTGGAGAGCTAATATTCTGCTTCTTAAAGCATGCCCAGAAAACGATCGCTTAAATCAAATATATCACTATTAAAATGACGACAATCCTGCCTTTTGATTTCTTACCAAGAGAGTACTGAATTTGAAAAGCATCACATTGGACCTCTATTTAATGATCTAAAATGAAGAAAATAAATTTAGATAAATTCCAAGAAGTAATCAATGAAAAGAAGAGCAATGCTGAATAAAACTGATAAGATTTGCATTTAAAATATAGTTTGCTTTAGTTTAACAAATATTTGTTGAATGCAAATTCGAGGTATTGGTGATACAGGGATGAATAAACCATTGTTCCTACTGCCAGTTAATCCCAGTTAAAGGGTGAGAGAAGTTAATGTAAACAAATAATTCTTGCAGAAATAGGAGGCAGAATGTGGTAGTGGGTGATGCATAGAATTTGGAGCCACACAGGTTTTGATTACAATCCTAGTCCTTGGTTTGCATTTAAAAAAAAAAAAAAAACAGGGGATGCTTAACAACTGAGCCTCATCCCCAGTCCTTTTTATTTTTTATTTTGAGACAGGGTCTCACTAAGTTGCTGAGGCTAGCCTTGAATCTCCTGATTCAATCTCCTGAGTCACTGGGATTATAGGCATGCACCTTTGTGCCCAGGTATTTTATTCTTCTTAAAAATTTTTTCTTTATCATTTCTGGCACAAAATAGGCATTCAATAAATGAAAGCTAACAATAATATCAAAAATATGTAGAAGGTACAGAAGTTATATCACAGAAGAGGGAGGGGGCTTTTCTTAGGAGTCTGCACTCTAATAAATTTAGACTGGATTTTAAATGAAGAGAAAAGGGAAATTGCATGGAAATGGAAGGAGACCCTCATTGTTATACAAAATTACATATAAGAGGTTGTGAGGGGAAGGGGAAAAATAAGGAGAGAAATGAATTACAGTAGATGGGGTAGAGAGAGAAGATGGGAGGGGAGGGGAGGGGGGATAGTAGAGGATAGGAAAGGTAGCAGAATACAACAGTTACTATTATGGCATTATGTAAAAATGTGGATGTGTAACCGATGTGATTCTGCAATCTTTGTAATGTTTTGAATAACCAAAAAAAAAAAAGAAATGAAAAAAAAGATATGATTATCTTTTGATGAGCTTTCTGTTTCCGTTTTATTTTATATTTGTTTATGTCTTCTAAGCTTTAAAAATAGGGTTATTTTGCTTAATTCCACATATTTTTTGGCTTCTCTTGAATATTTGCTATAATAAAACTATTTCCTCATAACAAAATTAGTTAGAGATGAGTAATGGCTGCCTTGTGGCTGGCCATGTGCTCTTTTCACAGGCAATGAGAAAGCTCAGAGAGTTCTAAAGGTTGTTTATGTAATAGGAACACTCCTTATTTTTTTCCATTGTACTTTAAGGCTAGGAGGCCAGGAATTGAGAAGGGATGATTAGATACGATACCTTCCAAAGCAAGGTTAATGGAAGAAAGATTTCTAATATCACTCAGCCTGCTAAGGGGCAGATATATATTTTTAACAAAGCAAAAACAAAATAAATATTGCTCTGGAAAAGGGGATAATGAATCTTATAGAGACTTGGTAACTGTTATAGGCTGGAGGTGAACCCATGCAGAACAAGTTTCTTTTTTTCCCCCAAATATACCTCTAAAAAAATTTTAAAAAAATAAAAATAAGTTACAAGGGGCTGCGGCTGTAGCTCAGTGGCAGAGTGCTTGCCTCACATGTGAGAGGCACTGGGTTTTATCCTTAGCACCACATAAAAATAAACAAATAAGATAAAGGCATGCTGTCCATCTACAACTACAAAAAAATTAAAAATTAAGTTGCAGAGTAAAGTAGATATTTAAACCAATATCTTTCCCTTCTCCTCAGAAATGGAAATTAGCCTTTTTCCTTAAGCCATCTAAAGAAATAGATAGGCGCCCACACAACTTAAAAGCAACAACCCTAGTATGCAACTGGGAGACCACATGGATTTTCAAGGTCCAAGAATAATTGTTGGGGGCAAATCTTTATGCAAGAATAGGGAAGAAGAGGAAGTAAAAGCTCCAAGCATAGGAGCAGCAAGAAGAGGATAGCATAGAGATGGGAGGAGTCCCTAGATCAATGAAGGGAATGTCCCTGTGGAGACAAGCTAGGAGTCTAGGCAAGGGATCCCTATTGCTCCTTTACAAGCACGGAAAATAGATAAAATAAGGGAGGAAAACAATTCAAAGTTCACCCTGGTCCCACCTTGTCCCTCTGTATAAATTGTATTTTATCATCTAAAACCTTAAGTAAAGGCCTGTTTAAGGCTTCTTTGGTATTCCTTGCATTTGGATTCACTGGTGAGAAAGAAGGGTAAATACCACGGCTCTACCCTGGAGTAGCAGATATCTATGCACCTTTCCTGTGATGATTGGGCAGCAAAGGGAGCCACCTTGTGAACTCTACACAGTCAGCATTCATACCTGGCCATTTTCTCCCCTCCCCAGAGGAGTACTATACATTGCTTTCACCATGAGCTGAAGGTCATATATTTGGGTTACACACCAGTATATAATTTGCTGGAGAGAAAAGGATGAAGTGAGATGTATATGTGGGATCAGTTTGAAAAAATTTGAAATAATTCTAAAAAAGAGAAGGGCCTGAATGGGAGCTCCAGGATACAGTTAGAAAGGAGGTGAATTAGGATATCTTTTATCTCTGGAACTCTGCTTATTCCTCTTGCTCTACCTTGACTATGTTTTCCTCATTCCCTTGACCATTCAAAGTCAATACTATGTCCACTGTGGAGACTTTCACAAGAAAATTCAAGTATCTCTTCTTTTTGGTATATTCTCTACCTTATTAATAAGTTAATTTTAACAAGGCAATGTTGTATTGGATTGGCTACTTTCTCAATAGCAGGTAAGTTCCTTAAATATCAGACACAATGTCTTTTAGAACTGTGATCACTGACATCAATGTGACATAGTCATTAAGACTGAAAACAGAGGATACCTGTGTTGACATGAATTAGTGTTTTGTTACAGGAAACATTTGCCCAAGAAAGATAAGACAGTAAACCAATAAATAGTTGCACTATTTGCCTAGGGTAATTCCTGCAAATCAATATCTGAGATAACAGTCTGTTCACTTAGATAAATAGCTCACCTATCAAAGAGCAGTTTACTTATCAAGCCCTCATTTTACTATGATGGCCAATTCTAAATAATTATGTCATTACAATCCTTTAATTGCCACCCTTTTTCTGCTTTGAAGCTTCATTCTTTAGGTATTTGTATCAGATCCTCAAATCCTGTGAACGCCCTCTCTTCTATCTCTGCTAGCCTGCCAAGGTGGCATTCTGTCTTACTGCAATGGGATATGTCATCAGATGGTGATTTTTGTGGATACTGAACATCTTTCAGTGTGAATCTAGTCTACAGCATAGTAGCACTTAAATCCTTATTGGAACTTAACGAGAAAATAAACATGACAATATTTTGTTTGGATGTGGGCAGATGGGAAAGGGGTTAAGAATGTTTCTAAAGTAATAAGGGTTAACTTGTGCTATGATATAAATTAATGGCAAAAACAAAAGAGTACATCTTCAGTGAGAACACAGCATGGGCCATGGGAGCTTGAGATTTCTGAGATGTTCAAATAGAGGTGTGCAATTCTATGTTCGGTGTTGGAAGGCAGATACAATGTTTATAGGAGAGGTTGAGAATATGTTTTCTTAATTAGTGTTTTTTTACAATATAATTTTCAGAACAACAGCATTAGCACCACCTGGGAACCAGACCAGAGCCACTGACTTGAAGACTTTAGGAACTGATTTCAAGTATCAGGTGTTTTAAGAAGTATTCTATGTGATTGGATGCACTATAAAATGGAGAGCCATTGCCTTAGAGATTAACAGAACAACCAAACCCTAAAACAAGAGACTGGATGTTACTCAAACTTCTAGTGATACACTTACCAAGGCTTGCTAACACTGTGCTCTTTGCATAATCTGGTCTTCCTAACATGGAGACCGGAGAGTTGTATAGTAAAGCCACTAAATCTTTTATTTGCTGCATTTGAAATCTAGCTATACTACTTTCTATGTGCATGCTTTAGGGAGTAAATTGCTTGACCTTTCTGAATCTTCTCATTTCTCATTCGCATTCTGTATATTGAGAGCACCAAGAGTAGCTACTTCATTGAATTCTTGTGATGATTAAATGAGTTAAAATGCAAAGTGCTTAAAGCTATAATATATTTGGTGCTTTTAAAAATCTTTATGTATTTAGAAAAATCACTTGCACTTTTACCTGCCTAACTAAATATTTCATGTCTTTACAAGTTCACCTCAATTCCTCTGAACTGTCGAAAGCCTTTACTAGTTAGTCATAACATTAATTATAATACATTGTTTGGCCCACAGGAGGTTTTCAGTAAGTATATTAGTTGAGTGAATGAACACTCCAATCCTCATTTCTTTATTTCTTCTCTGAATTTTATAGCTTTTATGATTGGTAAATTTTATTTTGGCATTAAATTATGTACTGTTGTATTTATGTCTTGCCTCCTAATTATATTATAGGCTCTTAGAGGGGAAGTATTGTGCCTTGCTTATCTTGTTTACCTACATAACACCTGACAGTGTTGACTACATGAAGAAATATAAAATATAACATATTTAAAATATAAAATAAAGAGCTATATTATTTTTATTTCAGGTCATGAATTTACTTACCTTATTAAGATTTTGCAATTTATTATTCTCCTACCTCACAACAATTTCAGTTTATTAAACTTCTACTGACACTTTCTGTGAAGGATCACAGGATGAAAAGAATAGGGATCCTCTCCTGTTTCTGATGTCGGCCAGTAAAATGGCTCTTATTCTTTGGAGCCTCCATATCAATCTCATAAATTCAGACTAATATTCCTAAAATTGCTTCTTGAGCCAAGATAGGGTATTATGTTTGACCTGTTACTCTTAAACCAGAATAATGGTATACTATATCTCTCTCTAGAAATACACCTTTATGACTAAGATACCGTGGTTCTTATTCTCTTTGTAGTCCTATTTTCACTGGTAGCTGCCTACGGCTATCCTATAACCTTTTCAGTGATCTCCTGGCCCTGCTCAGCACTGAGTTGAAATTCTGCGGGCACAGTGGATCGAAAATGGCCCTCGTTATGCACTTGCAAAGCTCTTTTACATATACAGAAAATTAGTGTAATATGTGTAATAAAATAAGATGAATAGATCTGAGATCAAAATTTTACCTCTCCTATTAATTTGCTGGCCTTGAGTAAATGATTCAACACATCTAAACCTCAATTAACTCTTCTATAAACAACAACATATATATTTACGTGGTGTCATTTGAGGAGATCAAATAAGACAAGTTATGTATAGTACCCAGGACACAGAATGTACTCAGTAAGTGATGACTATTACCACAAAACAAAGGAAGATGAGCAAAGTACTGCAAATTCAGAAACAGAGGCCTTTCTAGACTCTACATGTTAACATTATCTATAAACTATCATCTCTGGTATTATGGACACTAGTGATATTCTGATATTCTGTTTAAATTCTGATCAAAAGTGTCCCCATCAAATCTCAAATTACACACATATATATATATATATACATATACATATATGTATATATATATATATATGTGTGTGTGTGTGTGTGTGTGTGTGTATTTTAGTTGTAGAGGGACACAATGCCTTTATTTTATTTTTATGTGGTGCTGAGGATGGAACCCAGTGCCTTCCACATGCGAGGCAAGCACTCTACCACTGAGTTACAAAAATCCCCAGACCTCAAGTTACTTTGGATAAGTGATTTTCAAATGAGATCCCTTATTTGTGTATTACCTAAAGGATCTCTCTTATACAGTTGGCATCCCTGAGAGGCTGGTCACTGTTCATCTGTGACTCAGTACCCCTGGAATTCTAACCCATGGGCAAGGGCTGGCTGTGGCTGACTGTTCACTAAGCGTATCTTATTACTTCCTCTGGGAAACCTTGAGTGTCCTTTCTCCAGGGTCTGTCAAGAACAATTGTTCTTCCCAAGGTCTCTTTGACTTTTTTAAAAAAAAACTGGAGAGGACAGTGAAAAACTAAATCCAATGACAATTTTTCTTTTCTTCAATACAAGGAAATATGCATTCAAAAAGAAACCAGAAAAGTCTTTCTGGATGGGCAAGATCCAGTAGGTGGCAGAAAGAGTTCCAAAGGGGCTTTTGGGAGATAAGAAAATCTTATCATGAAATACAAATGTCAGATGGTTTGTATGATGATGATGGTGATGATGATGATGATGATGATGATGATTCTCAAAATTTTTTGGTTGATATTCTGAGTCCAGTTGTTTGTACCAGTGCATCACATATAAACATAGTTCCTGTCATTCCTACCTTCCTCCTATCATTTCCCTCAGGGCCCATACCTACGTTGAGACCCTCCCAGGAAGAGTGAACTGGCATCTTGTATAATCTGGGGTTTAGAGCAGAGGCCAAGTACAGACAAGGGCTGGTTTATGGAAAGGTGACTAAAAAGAACAACTCATGTCTGTCTAGCCCGAGCACAGACTTAGCTGAAGGCCTGCTGCAGCTTTCTTCTTCAGATTGTCAAATGGAACCTCATTTATATTAATAGGCTCTATATTTTAGGAGGCAAATCTCTTTTAGAAATCTAGAAACTCAAGTCTTTTTATATATTGATAGAAATTGTTTACTTGCATTTAGTAAGTTATTACTGATGGGTGTTCTCCATTATGATATCTATAGAAATTTTTGATAGATTCAACAGAATCACAGAAACCACCAACAGTTATAAATAATAGTTGTGCTGATTAAATTTTAAAAATTATATATAGTGCTATAAAACTATTATTGCTCCTTATTATTTCTCCCTTATAAAGAAAAAAAGAGCATTTTTCATTCTTGAATCATTATGATTCCTGATCCTTTCATTTATGACTATAAAAAAATACGTGTGGAATGAGGAACAGTCAGAATGTGCTTGCTATTCAGGTTTGTTTGTAGTTTATTGAAGCGTCTTCCTAGTATTGTGCTGCCTGCTTAACTTGTTGCTCAAAGTCACAGTCTTAGTCATTGTCTCCATTTTGTCTCTTCATTCCATTCCTTCTAATATCTTCAAAGAGTAGGTCTACGTGTACTTCTACTTCCTTCTCTTCATTTGCTCTTCAAAACTTTGTAACCTGAATTTTGTCCTCACAATTTTATTAACACACTTCATAAAGAAAATTGGTATCTAGGACTGGGGTTGTGTCTCAGCGGTAAGCCCTCACCTTGCACGAGCTAGGCCCTGGGTTCGATCCTCGGCACCACATAAAAATAAATAAATAAAACAAAGGTATTGTGTCCAACTACAACTAAAAAATAAAAATACAAATAAATAAATAAATAAATAAATAAATAGATAGATCTTCACATTAGTCAAAATTGCAGTCCTCTTTTATATTTTCACACACTCAGTTTTACTGCAGAATTGAATCATCTTCTTGTACCTTTGATTCAGTGTTTCTTTTTCTCCCATTTCTTTGAACAGCTCATTCATTCACTCCTCTTCCAGTTGCTGTTGTTCAAAAGATTTCCTTAAAGAGAATTCCATGGCTTAAATCAGTTGTTCACACCCTTGGCTGTATATTGGAATTATTAGGGAAACTTTAAATACTAATGATGCCTGCGTCTCACCTCAAAAGGTTCTGATTTAATTGTTCTGGGGTGTATCCCAAGTGCTGGGAGTTTTAATTAACAGTTCCCCAGATGATTCTAGTGTTATATTAGAATTGAGAACTATCTAAAACTGTAGCTCGATTTCAGGGCAGGCTAGAATTTTCTCTGAAGCTCAAAGGCTCAAACTTCATCCAATGGGAAGTCCCAGGTCCTCTATAAATAACGGTGAATATTGGGGGTGACATTCTAACTGTCCCTTCTAGTTCCAAGTTTCTAATTTCAACATTTTGGGTCTCTTGCATCTTGACTCTTGACTTCCTTTTGTCATTGTTCCACACAAGTCAAGATGAACCATTTGACCTCTTTCTTCGATATCCCTGTGACCCATACCGAGAAGATATTTTTATGGTGGCAGCTGCTGAAGGTTTGGGTCAGTGTAAAGGTCTCACATTAAAGCTAAAGGACATGGGCAATTTTCCTGTAGACTCCAATCTCTGTTATATACCTGAACCTTCTCTTGCCCAAAAGACCTTTCTCAACACCTCAATTATCCTCATGCAATTATGCTAAGTAATTTAGATTCCATCCCTTTTGGCACACCCCTTCACAGCGATCTTCTGTTATCACTTTCTAAAGGAATTTTATGGTGTACAGATTATTTTTATATGAATTATACATCCTTATGCCTCTTTACCCCTACCCTCCTTAGAAGACAAAAGTTCTTACATTCAGTTCTGATTTTCAATTACATTTTCTTCATCCTACTACATATCTTCAGTAATCAATTACTGTGGTAAACAGAATCCTAAATATGCTCCCCACCCCAGATTCCTAGCTTATGGTTATTCAATCTAACACTAATCTATATACTGCAGTGAAGGGCATTTGCAGAGGTAATTAAGATTCTGGACCCTCAAATAAGGAGATTATCCTGGATTATCCATGTAGGATCAATTAAATCATGTGAGTCCTAAAATACAGAGGTCAATAGTAGTCTTGCCAAAGACACCAATATACAAAGAATTTTGATGTACACTGAAGATATTTCCATCTGTGTGTATATTGGATTTCTAGCTCAGGTGGTATAACAAATCTATGATTGGATCACTCCCTATTGCCCAAACATATTGCAATAGTAGAATGTAAAAAGAAGGAGAAAGAGACATTTTTAAAAATACAAAGTATCCATGAACCAGATATGTAATACAAACACAACACTGGGTTGAATTCCAAACTTATTGGTCCAAGTGGAATTTATATTTGGGTTTGGGAATTTTTATAGTAAAGTGTGGGGTTAGTGGGGCAAGAGGTGAAGGACTGGGGATGAGACTGCCTCCCATAAGAAAGGAGCTTTAAAAATAGAAACACTGTGCTGCTTTGGAATTTGAGGAAGCTATAGGCTTAAGTAATGCAAAAGGAAACAGTCATGGCCAATAACTGAGCCAAGTTGGTCCTGTGACCAGCTATGCAAAATCTACAATATCTCTACAATCAGGACCCAAACCACTGTAATGAGGTCTGGAGCACTGCGGGAGGCAACTGAAAAATCAGTAGACTAGAAGAAATATGGATGCCGGGCTGAAAATGAGAACAAAAAGGACTTTTAAAGTGTATTTTAAATCCTCCCCAAAATCATGAAGAAATCAAATACCAGAACAGATAGACAACAAAAATCAATGGTGAAAGATTTAAAATAAGTATGTTTAGGATCTTCAAAGAGTTGAATGAGGTATGGCTTCCATTTTAAAAAGGCAATAATTATTTATCTTTATAGACTAAAATAAAATGAAATAGCAGGTAGATATGAAATCTTAGGAATGAAAATACAGTCATTGAAATAAAATGCAATCCTGTCAATTATCTTTTGCAAATGTAATAACTTTTGTTATTCAGTGTAGAAATTCTCCCCAAATATAATGGTTTCCAACAGTAACAGTTTTCTCATGATTTGGGGTCAGAACCTTTGGCACATTGACTGCAGTTAACGTTTTTTTGACTGCAGTTCACTGATGGCTAAGTTGGTTTAGAAGCTTCCAGAAGTCTTCATTGACATGCTTCTGAGCTTTACTATGTGACTTCCTCCCCTCCATATGATGTCTCAGCATTCAGTAGTCTAGATTGTGCTTTTTTTAAAATTATATTTTTGTAATTGTTGATGGATGGCATGCCTTTATTTTATTTGTTTATTTTTATGTGGTGCTAGAGATGGAATCCTAGGCAAGCACTCTGCCACGGAGCTACAGCCCCTTGTCCAGCCTCTAGACTGTATTTCTTTAAGACACAGTGGATGATTTACTTGAAAGTGTGAAGCCAACAGTGCCAGACTTTTTAAAGAACTGGAATGATCACAGTGACAATTCTGTCCTAGTTCATCAGTCAGCCAAATCATAAGATTGACCCAGATTCATGGGGAAGAGACGTAGACTCAAGCTCTTCTTGAGGTGAAAGGCAGTCTCATTGCAAAAATCATGTGAGATGGGAGCTATGATCATCTTTGGATATATAGTCTATTATAGTAATAGAATGAATAAATTTTATAGGAAAAAAGAACAAATTGAAAGATGTTATCAAGGAATGAACCTAGAAAGCAAAATGGAAAAAAAAATAATGAAAGCAGTCAAGAGGGTATAATTCCAGTGGCTCAGGAGGCTGAAGCAAGAGGATTGTGAGTTCAAAGCCTGTCTCAGCAAAATGGAGGCACTGAAGCAACTCAGTGAGACCCTGTCTCTAAATAGAGTGCAAAATAGGTCTGGGGATGGGGATGTGGCTCAGTGGTCAAGTACCCTGAGTTCAATCCTTGGTACCAAAAAAAAAAAAAAAAGAGAGAGAGAGAATAAAGAAGAAAGAGCAAAAGCAATTAAGAAAAATAGAGTTGAGGGAATGACAAAGAGGCAATATTTGTGAGATAGTTGCTAAAAAGTTTTTCAAACTGAAGAAAATAATGTTATAAGATCAAAGTAACTCTGACTAACAAGTAAAACAAACAATAATATATGTCTAGAAATACTATAGTTACCTGGCAATGAAATAAAGATTAAATTTAAACAGATAGCTTGTAAAATGCAATGGAGTATTTTCAATGTATATAGAGAAAATCATCTTTAATTTTAATTTTATATCCAGCTAAGCTATAAATCAAGAATGGGTAAATGTATGACATTTTCAGACTTACATTTTCATATAAGCCTTCAGGCATTTATAATCCATGCATTCCACTTAACTTTATAAATGGAAAATGAGCAGAAGGGCACAAGAAACAATGGCAAACATAATGTTGGTAAATTTAATTAGACAATTAAGAAACAAGGCTATAGTTTTAAAAATTCTTGATAATAAAATCTTAAACAAAATAATAAGATGGGAGGTGGTAATATTAAAGACTGCCAGTTTCCTTGTTATTGTCAAAGGATTATCATGGTGTAAAACAACAAAAGCTATGTCAGAATTTATGTTTTTTTTTTAATTTTAAATATATTTTTTAGTTGTAAATGGATCTTTATTTTTAAATTTATTTATATGTGGTACTGAGAATCTAACTCAGTGCCTCACTCATGCTAGGCAAGCAATCTACCACTGAGCCATGACCCCAGACCTTTATGGTTTCTTATGCATGATGAAATTTAAGATTTAAGATTAAAAACCAGCACACAATTATATAGAAAATATAGGATAGTTTTTCAAATTACCCAAATGCAAGGGGTTAAAAAAGAACTAAACAGGAAATTAAAAGAAAACAAAACAAAAAATAAAGATGCTAAAGTTATGTGCAAATGTATCTGAAATTGCAATAATATAAATTAATTAAGTGTAGCTATTAAAGAATGATAGATTAGGCACTTTAAAAATCCAATTTTATGCTACTTATAAACACAGCTGGAAAATACAATTCATAAATTACAACATGGAAAACACAATTTAAAACAAAAGATCATGACATCACATAATAATAACAATGAACAGTCCAGCAGAAGATATAATTCTTTATATACAACATAACCTCAAGACATATAACCTCCCCACCAAGGGAGACATATAAAATCGAAGTTGACAGAATTAGAAAGATAATTGGACAGATCCATAATCATCATGAGAGATTTAAAGACATTCTATCAAAAGTGAGTAACTTCTGATGCAATATACCAGAAATTAATGATGGTAGATATCAGAACTGTGGGTACTTTGTGGGTTTTGGATATTCTAGGATATTATATTCTTGACTATTGTGATTTCTGGGTAGTCCTGGCATATTTGAAAAACTCTTTTCCCCCTATAGTTGCTTCCAGTTGTGAACTCTTACAATACAGATATAACTGATCATGTACAGGTCAACTGGTGAACAAAAATTTAAAAAAACAACATCCAGCCTAGGCAATGCAGTCAGAAATTTAGTACATCCACATATAGTTTTAAGGTGTTTAAATTGGTATAAATTTTCTGCACAATAATTTGGCAACATTTAAAAAAAACCTGTAATTGTGCATATATTCTGATTCAGTAATTACAATTCCATAAAGTTTTGTTAACAACATAATTATGCAAATTTCCATTTCCAGAAAACTGGAAGTACATAGGGCTAAGGAAGTTCATTGTGGAATTACTTTTATCAGTAAAAAGTGGAAAAAATAAGTGTCCAAAAATACAGGATTGGTTAAAATTTATTTGTAGTTATATGATAGAATATTTTGGCTGGGCACAATTCAGGAGCCACTTGTCAAAAGAAACAAACTTTATTTTTAAAACTACAAACGCCAAACAAAACAGCTCCTCAGGAAAAACCCTCAGAGCCCAACTGCCACCACCGGCTTCCACAAGCCTCTCCCACACACCAACCACCACCTCCCACAATCCTCCTGCTCTTGAGGCCGATTGGCTAGGTCGCGTGGGCGGAGCCAAAGAAGTCCCCCAATGAGCAGTTCCGTAGTCTGAAGGGCAGGGAAACAGCCCAATGAACATGACTGCAGAGGAGCCAATCAGCTAGATGTTGCTGGGGCCACTGTGAGCCAATCATCAGCTGGCAGCTTGAAGGGCAGGGAAACAGCCCAATGAACATCACCGCAGAGGAGCCAATCAGCTAGATGTTGCTGGGGCCACTGTGAGCCAATCATCAGCCGGCAGCTGGAAGTTTGCTGGCAGCTGGAAGTTTGCTGGGGCCCCTTTGGCTGTGGCTCTCAACATCTCCCCCTCTCTGTTTAAACAACAAGCATGTGGCTTAGGGACCGTGCCTGCCTTAGGTTGTCCAATACTACAATATGATAGAATATTTTGTGGCATTAAAAGAGGTATAGAAGTGAGTCAGCTGATATTTTGTATTTGAAGTGAGTGTAACCTGGACTTGTGGAAATGTTGAATGAGGTATTCCTTCTAATTTAGAACATGGCCATGGAATCCTCTTAACTAGAAGCTCTAAGCAGCCATAATCAGGATCAGAAATAAAAGAAAATATGACATTCATGAACCATACTTACTGTACAGGAATAATCAAGGGCATAGAAAAATGTTAATTATGTATTATATAAGGAAAATGATATAATTACCAAAGAGCATAAATTTATAATTCATTTTTAAAGGGTATTCATGTTTGCATATGTGTATAAAGTAATTATTTCCAGGTGATAGGGTTGTATGTGTTTTTTCACAGCTTATTTTTATTTCTCACAATGAAGGTGTATTACTTTTGTAGTAAGAAAGAAAGGAAAAAACCTACCCATTTTTCAAACTCCAGCACTTAACAATTCTTCCATATATGGAATCAATTTCTCCTTTGGCTCCTTTAGGTGTCTGAGCCTCTTTCATTGCACTTACCAGAGTTTGACCTTCGCTGGAGTCATCTGTGTATGTACGTCTTTCTCCTCAACTAGATTGGAATTTCTGCAGTGTAAGGACTTATATTACTCAACACAAGTGAATTGCTCTTAATAGGTGCTAGGACATATTCTGCTGAATTGAACTGAATGAACTTTTGGGACACACTTTCATCTAAGTCAGGTAGCAATAAATCCGTACACCCTATGCTTAAGTACAGAGTCAGTGATTAAAAACTGATTCCAAGTGGCAATAGAACATTGAGGCTTGTTGGGCTCAATGTACTTCTTTAACCCCTTTATAGAACTTTCCCCAGACTTTTTTCACTTTGTGCAAGTACAGGCAATATTTTACTTCTGTTCAGAATCTGTAGGATGGCCATATTAGGTAGGATGGACATTTTTATTAGGATGGACAATTTAGGTAATAATTTTCCAGTTTTCTGTCTGTTGCTGAGGAAGTATTCATCCTTTCTGAGGTTCTTGAAATCAGCAGATGTAGATTATTTTCGCCTCTGAACCCCTGTGGCTATGATGTGTCATTTTAAGAAAGACCAAGCTGGAAGTAATTTCTCCCTTGGGTAGAATACTCAGTGATCCAGAAAAGTAGTTACCTAACCTTCTAACTTTGTCTGTGTCTTAAGGACTAATATCTGATAGAAGGCACAGGAAGGAGGGAGTAATCTAAAGTCAGGACTAGGAACAGAGTGAGGTAAGGAAATTTCCAGGATGTACCTAACCAAACAGAGAACTTGAGAGGCTTACCTGAGCCTGAGGAAAGGCACTGGGGCTGAAGAGTACATATATCATTATTTCCAGAAGAATTAAGCTAATGTTATTGGCAAATTTTTTTCTTACATTAAGCTTACACAACTACACAATGTCAACAAAACACAATGCTGAATCCTTCTTGTTCATTGCTCTGCATTTATATATTAGTCATTATCAAGCCACTTCAGGAAAGAAAGAGTCCCTTCTTATTAATGATCTTCAAAGAAGGAGAGTGCATAACCTTTCTGGGTAAACTAATCCAGAGTTGAGCAATGCTGGCTTTAGACAGAAAAGCACATTACATACATAAATAACTGACAGTAAAATTGAAGTCTGTACCCTTTTGTTCTATACTTAATAGATGTGGGACGAGTGATCCCAGTTCTCTATATTGTAAATCTTTATATTATATCACAACTGGCACCACCACCAGAGCTGTAAGGATCATGGAAATGCCAATAGAAAATATAAATATCTCTGAAGTTTACTGTTGTCTTTCTAATTACTTGTAGGTGGCCGAGATGGTCATTTGGGTGGCAGAATCATTATGTCTATATCCTTATATAATTTTGGTGGATCATGGAGAATAGGATGACATTCTTGCAAACATAGTAGCAGAATAATTAACAATATTTCTGCTTTTTCTACTCCATGAAAAACAATCTAGCTCATTTTATTCTTTAAAAAACTTGGTTTCTAAGGGGACGGAGGGGAAGGGAAGGGGTATGGGGGTAGGAAAGACGGTGAAATGAGATGGATGTTATTACCCTAAGTACATGTATGAAGACATGAATGGTGTGAATCTACTTTGTGTACAAATAGAGACATGAAAAATTGTGCTCTATGTGTGTAATATGAATCGGTTCTATTCTGCCATCCTATATAACAAACTAAAATAAATAAATAATTTTAAAATTTTCTAAATTTAAGCTTAGTCATAGAAACATGGAATTTTATAGGTGAATAAGATTTTTAAAGTCATCTGCAAAATTCTCATGATCTTTGAGACAAGAAAACTGATGTGAGAGTTTTAGCTAGTGGAAGAGCTAATATAGAACATAAGGTTCCTGCCCACTGGTCCTGGTCATTTAATATCTTTCAGTACTGTTCTTCTACCATAACAGTGGTTTCTCAAAGATGCCTGAACACAAAGGTTGAAGTTTATTCTACTCCAAATTAAGTTCTTGTACTTGTGTTTATCCATGACTGTATGTTCCTGGCTCATGATGATAAGTGAAGAAATCAAAAGTAGCATTCAGAAACTTTTATAAAAATAAATTTGTCAGAGTCATTTGTATTTGTTGAAAGAAATAATAATGTCATAATAAATTTGGACTTGTGTTTTTACATATGGCTTGTAATTTCGTTTACTTAGTAATTAATTTTTACTGTATTTTATAAATGAATTGGTTTTTACTGGATTAGAAATAAAAACTTCCAGCATCACAGATGGATTTACAAACACTAGTCTAAGTGGGACATTGGTTTTTCCTAGCAATTGATGGGACTTTAACAGAATAGAATACTTATAAGTTTAAAAAAAAGTAATTGAAAGGAGTGAGCTTAGTATGTACATTATGGTTGAACAGGGACATTTGAAGTAAGTGGTTTATGGGAAATAAAACAGGCAAAGTAGAGCTATGACACATTTTTATGGCACTCTACTTATTAGTTTCTGAAGTTCTTTTAGGAATGTGATATTTTTCTTTTGCCAAGGTCAAGAAATATTTTGTCAATTCATGGCACACAGGACAATTATATACTATGATTTTAATACATTTTCCCACCATACTTTTAGATACATAGCTAAGTAGAGCCTTTTGTTCCTTAATTTAAATTTTCTAAGTATGCTCGTGTCTATTCCTACTTACTAGTCAAGTTTATTCCAATCACTAGTCAAATTTCATCATCATGTAAAAGGTCTAATTCAGTCCTCTGGGCTTTCTTTCACCTCTAGATTCAGTAAGCATAATTGCTTTCCATCATCCAAGTCAAAGACAAATGCAAGGATGCTTGAATGCAGTATCAATCACAGAGAACTGTTCCTGGAGATTCCTTCCAGCATTGATGATGATAACTGCTCCATCAAACACTCCAGCCTTTTGTTAAACCATAAGGGCAAATCCCAGCAACCTAAACTACTGCAGACAGGGAGACAGCTGAAACCTGAAGGAGAGAAAACTGTGAGCAGTGAAAAAATAATTCCCCCCAAAAGCTGCAGATGATATGAAATACCAGATCAGAGCATGGAGCTGCCCAGGTCAGGGTGCAAAGTCTTGGTGTTGTGTATAAGCTCAGATTGGTAACTGATAATCTCCTTTCTCCCTGAGTATCCTACCCACCACGTACACTGAGCCCCTCAAGTATCACTTCTTCAGTCATGTCCATTCCCCATTCCGAGATGTTTATTCTCACTTTCAGGGTGTTGTTACATGCCAATGGCTCTCCTCTAACTTATTTAACTTTTTTTGTTTATACTTTTGCCAGTCAGAACTTCCCTATTAATAGAAGATGAGGGAAGGATTTTATTTATATTTGTATCCTTATCACCTACTACATAATAAGTATTTGTCAGTGCTTGCAGAAGGAATGAAAATGGTTATATGCTTTTTTCCTTCAGTTTTTATGAGGTATAAAAGCCCCTATGTGGTCTCAGCTATCGTGTATACTACTTAGTAATAAAATGCATACACACATAGTACTTCTACAACAGGTTACAATTTCTTCTTGCAGATACCTCCTATTCCAGTACAAAGTGCAAGAGTTTAAAATAAAGATGCTTTTGTCAAGAATAACCTGCTTCTTGTGTCTTTAATAACATACCTGTTTAACTCTTATCAGTCAGTGGAAGGCTGTCTGGATCTTCCCTTCAGTCAAATGAGGCTTATCTCTGCCTTCTTTGAACTGCCTCATATCCAGCATACTCTGTTCTTTTTTTCTCTTCTTTGCAATTTACTTGGAATATCTGTTCCATGTAAAGTATTAAGTATAAAATATGAATACTAAATATGAAATATTGAATGTATACCCCACCCTTACTTAGTGTTAGGCTTCTTCTTCTATATCATGGATGCCTGGAGGAGTAATGGAAGCACAATCTGCTCTTGAGGGACTCACAAGTCAATGGGAATGCTATGTGAGTTAATAAATTATTAAATTACCTAGTGCTATCTTTAATTGAACAGCGACTCTTCTAAGCCTTTATATTTCATTAGATGGTATTGTTGTATTTTTCATTTTTTCATATTAAGAAAGTGAATCTTGAGGATTGTGTAAATTGCCCAAGAATCTATTGCTTGCAAGAAATAGAATAAGGATTTAAAATTAACTGGTTTGAATATCAAGTCTGTGCATGTAACTGTGTCATGATGTCACTGAGGATTGTGTGGGGTCCCTGCTGTATCCTTTTTCCTAACTTATCTAGAAATTTCACTGCAGGAGGGAAATAGATTAGAGTTCATTTTTCAATTATGTTTGATAAGTTAGCAGGTACTATAGCTGCCATTCCTGCAATAATAATGGGTATGATGATGTCATGTAGGTTCTTAAGAAATTTGTAAGATATTATTATCTCTATCTCTACCCTAACATACCAGAACTATCACTTTATCATAAATTATTATTTTAGGCTGGGCACAGAGCATACACCTTTAATCCCAGTGATTTGCGATTAAGGCTAAAACAGGAGAATCCCAAGCTTGAGCCCAGCTTCAAAAACTTAGAAAGGCCCTAAGCAACTTAGACTCTGTCTGAAAAAAATAAAAATGGCAGGGGAAGTAGCTCAATGAAAAAGAGTCCCTAGGCTAAGTCCCTAGTTCCAAATATACATGTATATATATAATATATACATATATATAATTTTAACATTTATTATTTAAGAAAACAAGCAAGTTATCACCCATTGCTCTAAAAGTCTTGCAAGTCATTTTGCCTTTACTTCATCTCAGTATTCTTTCCAGCTAAATTATGTTTTATTCTATGGTTTTATAGGCTATTATTAATTTTAATTAATAAATTAATTTCTAAAATATTTTAATTTCTAAAATAGAATCAATTTTCCCATCTTCTGAAATCTGTCTAATATTTTACAAATTCTAAAAAACAACAACTACTTGACTCATAATGACCCTGATAATTTCATAAATATATTGTTTGGAAAATAGGAACTGCAAACTTGAACCAATTTAAGTTTCTCCCAGGTCTCCTCCTACTGTTGCTTAACTTCTTGCCCTCTCATCTTCTGTGAGATCTGCTGTTTCCAATTACAGATGATTTTACTAACGTGGTTTTCTATGGTCAGTTCTCCAGGAAAACAAAACAAAACAACCACACACTCTCACACACACCAAAAAAACAAAACAAAACAAAATACCGAACTCCAGAATCATGAAGAGAAAAAAAGAGAAAAACAAATTAAACAAATAACAACAAAATCCCCAACCAACTAATCAACCAAATAATCAAAAGACCCACTGTGTGCCTGTATCTTTCTTATGATGAAAAATGAGTCACATACAATCAGAGTTATATTTTCCCTTAAGCTAGCAGATGCTTGTCTGCCTTGCTCTGAATGTGATGGACACTGAGTAAATAGTGGAAAATGTCTGATCTGATGCTTTCTTCTCCATAAAAAAAGGAAAACACACAGATACCCCATAACCTGTTGAAAAATGAGGTATTTAATGTATAGGTGAAAGAAGGGTGTGAATTATTGAGTGCCATTTTTATTTAAGTTACTTTCTACCATATTTGAAAATATCCCTTATCTTGATAATCTGACTACCAAATGAAAGCAGCATAGTTTACTTAAATGGAACCCACATGTTGAATTTTGCCAATATCTCATCATTAATATTGCACTTCAATTTTTCTTTGTTTAGTGGGATTTTTGAATAATGAGGATTATGGTGTTGGTTTTTAAGCAAACCAAGAGCAGAATATTTCGTTATGATTTTATAATGAGACATTTCTGCATCAAAAACCTTTATTTTATCATGTTATTCTATTCCTATAATAGGAATACTAAGTAAGGAATATCCAGAGAAATTGAACAAAGAGGATATATAAGTACTTCAGGCATAAGTATTTCACAGTGTGGAGATGGAGTTTGTAATCAACAAACTGGATGACCAGAAAGAAGACCGTGTTAAGTCTGAGCTAAATCAAAACAAAGATTATTGTCATTTCTTTGAAGAGGAGATGGATAGAAGCACAAATGAATTTCTTATGTCCTCTAGTAATTTGAAAAGTACTTATAGACAATAAAGGATTATGTATTGCATTTCTTCTTCATCTCATAAATATTAGCAAATTATTGGATAGCTTAAGTGAGAGAGTAAATCTATGAAAAGTTAACCCCTAAATTCAGTAGAGGGATCATATAAAACCAAAAGGGCAACAAGGGGAGGATGGAGGCAGGGGTAGAGTGACTATAGGGCCAGAGAGGGAGGAGATCAATGCCTCAAGTGATGAGGGAATAAGAAATGACTGGTAAAGAGGCTGTTGTCAGAAAGAAAAATGCAGTGAACAATATTTTTGTCATTCAGTAGTGCATTCTGATGAGAGCTCACTGTCATGTACGTGACACCAGTTAGAGGTACATCTAAGCAAGGGTAAGGCTACCACAGAATTGAGATGGCTCATAATTTATAAATACATTATTAGTCACTTAGAATGATGGCAATTGCTATGGCTTAGATGTAATGTTCCCCAAAAGTTCACGTGTGAGACAATGCAAGAAGGTTTGAAGGAGAAGTGATGGGATTATAGCCTTTGCCCAATCAGTGGATTAATCCCCTGATAGGGAATTAACTGAGTGGTAACTGGTGTGGCTGGGGGAGACGGGGGAATTGGGCGTGGCTTTAGGGTATATATTTGTATCTGGCCAGTGGAGTCTTTCTGCTTCCTTAAGTGAGCAGAGTCCCTCTTTCTCACACCTTGTGCCCTGAGGAATGGAGCCTGCTGTCTGTGGATTGAGACCTTTGAAATTGTGAGCCCTTAAATTAACTTTTCCTCCTCTACAATTGTTCTGGTTGGGTGCTTTTAGCCACAGCAGTGAAAAAGCTGACTAAAACAGCAATTGATAGGTGTTAAGAGGAAAAGTATGAGCCAAATGTGTAGGAGTTCATGAGAGTAATAGATGAAGCACTGGTGATATGAAGGTAACAGACGTGTTTATGAGGGTGGTAGACGAAAGCAGCACCTCTGGAAGGCGTTCAGGCCTTTGAGACCGGGAACCCCAGACAAGGTGTGCTTCCATAGCTCGTAAATAGCAACTGGGAGTGGAAAATTTTATCAGTTCAAACTCTGACCTGAAAAAAGTAGGATTAAGGTAAAATATGTATGGCCTGATTTGCATGAGTGTTTAAGGGAGGAAACTGAGGCAAAAAGAATAGTTGGTTTGGAGAATAGTTGGTTTGAAGAAGCTATGGCTTGGAAGATAGGAAAGGTCCTGTATTGACCACAATATCCTCTTCTGTAGAAATACTGGGGAAATCAATGCTTTTTATGACTCCTATTATATACACACATACATACAAGCATGCATTTACTCTAACCAGAAATGCCTCCAATTCCACAAAAAAGAATTTAGAGTAAAGTTAAAATTCTGAAGAACAGCAGAATCTCTCATGGTTTAGTTGTAAATGTTTAAGGATATTGATTTCAAACAATCTAGACATACAAAAAATATTCTAAAAATTTAAATGTTTGTTTAAAAAATTCTGAAGAATCTTGTCATGAAATGTAAAAATATGCATAAAAAGTATTACAGAGTTTAGAATCAAATTTCCCATTCAGTGAATTAAAAATCTTTAAATAGCCAGGCATGGTTACACATGCCTGCAATACCAGTTAATTGTGAGTCCGAAGCACTCACAATTAACTGGTATTAGCCTTGACAACTTAGACCCTGTCTCCAAATTAAAAATAAAAAGAACTGGGGAGTATTCTAGTGGTAGAGTACTCCTGGGTTCAATTCCTAGTACTCTTAGAATTGCTCTAGAAATTAAGAGTGAGGAATGACCCCTTCTCTTCCAAATATCTTTTCAATGGTGCTCAAGGGTCAGGAAACAGAATAAAGAGTTAAGGCAAACGAAGTAGAGCAATTAGTAATCTCCAACCCACAATAGTGAATGTACCAAAATCAATACCAGGTTGCTCTTTGCACAGATGCATGATGAGTTGGGAGTGCTAAAATAACAAAGTGATAATTTACCTACTAGAAATTCTGCATCAAATACTGTTTGGGATCAAGAAATTTTCTAATATAAATGCCAGACTCTTGAGTTCATTAATGGCAAATTGACGCATCTGCCTTTCATCATGTGACTTGACTCCAAAGGCAAAGGCAGGTAGAACGCTGGCTTCAGTTCAGAGAATAGCATATGAAAGGAGAGGTAAGCACTAATCTTCAGGACTTCTGAGTCCTTTGATAAGCTTCTGGCATTTACTGCTTGCTCTTTTGCCTTTCATGCGGAAACTTTTGTCTCCTTAGAGGGTTTGTTCTAAGGAGCAGGCACAGAGAAACACTTCCACATATCTGGCTATGCCAATTGCTCCATCACATCTGGGGTACCATTAACTTTGGGAGTCCACCCATCTCATTACTGCACAAAGGAAAAATCAGCTCAAATTCTTCCCTTCTTAGTCTGCAGCCTGCAGCAAAATGTCCTCTGTGGAGAAAAACATAAAAGCTCTCTGCTTCATCCCTAGGGAGGAGGCTTTATTCTCTCTTTCCTACATAAACCTGACAAGGGCATGCTTCAGCAGCACAACTTTGACCTGTGGGTTGCAGAATTGGACTACAGAACTCTGAGCACCTTGTGAAAGTCCTCTGGGAGATGTCTCTTCTCAGACAATGCTGTTTTCCTTGAAAATGTATAAAGGAAAAAACTGGGTTGGAAGTGAAAAGATGTGATTTTGAATCTAGCCCAACAACCTGCTAGCTGCGTAAAATGTGGCAAGTCTCCTTTCTGTGTCTCCTTATGATATGAGAATAATAAGACTTATTATGTCCAAGGTGCTGTGGAAAAATAATGAGGTGGTATACGAATAATTACCCGGCAAAGATACTGTTCCTCCAAAATGCTGCTGAAAAAAATGCTAATCTTATCTTGTCCTTGGTGGGCATCTGAGAGAAGGCCAGGCATGTGCTAAATGCTTTCCAAATACCATCTCATTTAGTCCTCCCTGCCATCTGGTGAGGGAGTCATTGTTTACCCTCATGAGTTGGACGAGGAAATGAAAGCTGAGAGAATTAAATAACTGGTTCAAGTCACCCAGCAGTAAGTACAAATCCTGGAATTTGAACTCTTTTGACAACACACTCTTTCCTTTACCATGCACTGGCTTTGAATTTAAAGTAAAAAGTTAAAGAGCCATAAAAAGGAATAGATTGGAGCTCCTATTCTCATATCTAGGTTCCTCAGTACTTCTCTTACTGGATGATTATTACTTGATATTTCCTCAAAAGTAACGTGTAAGCTCTTTAAGGATCTGAGTTTTAGACTTTGTTATTATTATTTTAATGCATAAAGCACAGTGCTTAGACCATAGTAATCCTTCAATAAAAGGTTTTCTGAGTGATTTACAATTTCATATACTTGTAGGGGGTAAAGACTTGGGATGGTATAGAGGGAATAGGGTCTAGTATTACTCTGGAAATGAAGAATGAGGAATGACTATGAGTTCTAAGAATAATTCTCCCACATTTAGTAAGAATTTACAAACGGAGTTTTGACTGCTGGATCATTTCAAAGATTCACTGACCAAGAATTAACCTAAGAACAAGCCCAAATTTGAAACGGATCTTAGGGTGACTTTTGTTTTATATATATATATATATATATTTTTTTTTTTCTTTGTCAAATTGGAACTGACTTCATGATCTAGAGTTATCAGATCTACAGTTATCAGAGTCCCCAAGTTTCTTTGGGACAGGTCACTTGCAGGCCAATAATGTCACACAAATTATAGAGGTGCACTCTGAATTGTAGCGATTTTAGGACAAAGGTACCTAATAGATTGAAGTGACTTATGGAGAATATTGCTTTCTCCTGAAATTCCATTACAAAGAAAGGTTTGTAGAATTAGAGAAAGAAATCACAATACCACTTCAGAATACTGAGAGAAATCCTTGTAGAAACTGGTAATAACTTCATTCAGGGTTTTACTCAAGGGAAGAGAGCAGGATCTCATGACTATTGATTCTGGAAAGCTTGATTCACCTTGAGGCATCCTGTGATCTTTGTGATCTCTATCAAGTGAAGATGGTAAAGACAGAGAGAGATTGGAGGTGACCGTTACCTCATGAGCTGGAAACACACTGATGGGATGAATTGTGTAAAGGAGAAAATGGAGCTGGAGTGAAATGTTGGAAGGAGCCCACTAGATAATGGAAAAGAAGAAGATTATTGATCAAAGGATCTACCCAGAACTTGGAAAAAAAAAAAAAAGATTTCAGGTCTGCCTTCCTATTTTCTGCTTTTCAAAACACTGTTCTAGTATATGTATAGAATATAAATCTCTTGTAAAAGATTCATATTTTACTTTACCTTTTTAAAAAAATTACTATTTCTTAAGATGCCATACTCTTATCCAATGACAGTTAATCAGTAAATAGGTTTTAAAAATTTAAATTTTTCCATAGTTAACATGTATAAAAATTATGTTTAAGGATTCTAATATTTCTTAGAAAATAAAAGTGTTTTAGGTGCCTTGGTATTTACAAGTCTTAGCATTCTAAGTGTACTTAAGTGTCAGTGAGGAAAAATATTTCAAATATTCTCTTATTTAGTAATAAGATACATTGAATTCTAGCACAAATCCTATTTAAATAACTCATCTAGTTCTCAATTCAAATTTTAAATATTATCTAACCCATAAAGAAATATTATTGAATCTTAATTTCTATGGCAAATATTTTCGAATTCCCCTATCCTCACCAGCAATTTTATATTTGGTGGTATTGAAGTTTTTGTTCCATGATTAAAACATTCTGCAGAGCTTTTGCATATGCATAGGACTAAACATGAATATTGGTCTATTGTGTTTGGAGGTAAAACAACTAAAAATAAAACAAAATGAAAGGTGTGTCTACTCCATTCTTGATGTCATGACTAGGTATTGGAACAATAAATGAGATGATAAAAGAAGCTCCTGAGTTCCAAGGACAGCAGCTGCTCTATGCAGTCAAGACATCATCATTATTAATTACTTTATTCATTTTCAAACCATCTGTTTCCAAACATGGGCACTTGTGGCCCCATTCTCCTCTCTCTATGCCCCCAGTGTGTATCTTATACATATTTAATTTTCAATGGATTTCAAAAGAAGCAACAGCTTGTACAGATGGATGGTGCCGGAACAAAGGAAAGACATTAATCTGTTTCTTTGATGATTCTTTTGTTCAAGACAAGATTATTCACTCATATTAAACTATTTTGAATACTTTGCTGTTGGTATTATGCTAATAGATTTTTTTTCAAAAATAATTTAAAACTAAATAGTGTCACCTGGTGGTGAAGATGAATACTACAGTTATATCTAGGAGGTATTTCTGTTTTTTTTTAAATTTCCTTTTTGCATTATATTTTTTTATTGCTGTAATAATGTTTAATGAGTTAACTGATATCATTAGGAATTAAAGATTTTATACTTAAGATAGTATTAAATATTTTGGATTATATCTAACCAGATCCAATTATACCGTAAAAACATTTCCAATTCAAATTCTTTTCACCCATAAGAAGTGCTAAGAAATTGTACAAAGATGAGGAGCTTAAGCAATTGGAAATAGCAATTTCCTGGTTTCCAACAATATTATTTCTTTTGTAGTCACAAACAAAATGAGATTCACCCATGAAATTTAGAGCTGCTCACACAGATGATAGAATAACTTCCTGAAGAGCTGTAATGCTTTTATGGATTCTTTCTAAACTTTGTTCACCCTTGGAATTAAGTTATGTCTGAAATGTAAGGATTAGAATTTATGGAAATTTTTGTTTGGTTTGATTTTCTGTATTAGCATTAGAACCTGAGAAGCCAGCAAGTATGCACCCAAGGAAACTGAAACTGGAGATCAGTAAGTCAAAGACTGTATCTTACTCATGGGAGAGAGATCCCATCTCTTCCAACCTTTCCATTTTCTAAGAACAAAGTGTGTCCCAAGAGATAACTTCTCAAAATGGGAAGTGTTTTTGTGCAATAAATCCAATTCTTCTGTCTTCACTTCACTGAAAATTGGCTTTTTCTACAGGAACTGGGAATACGTCTGGCACCAAGACAGTGTTCAATAAATATTGAATTAAATAAAAACAAAGAATGATTCTTCCCTGCAGCCCTCATAAGATGATGTTTCAACCAGGAATGAGTTTCTGAAGTGTCAATCTACTTCATCACTCCTCTGTTTACAATCCTTCAAAAGCTTCATAATTTAGTCTGAATTCCTTACAAAGTCCTTCACATCTGGTGCTTGTGCACCCTACTTTCTTTCATCCATTTCTAAAGACTTTGTCTTGTGAAGTTACACATAGTGAGAAATATAAAACAAATATTTCTTCCTATTGATTTGGCACATTGTCACAACAACTATGTCTGGAAAAAGGGGTGTGTGCTAGTGAGATCTCCATCACTGGGACAAAATGCCAGGGGTAATCAACCTATAGGAGGACAGGTTTATTTTGGCTTACAGTTTTACAAGTTTCAATTTATAGGCTTGGCCCTGCTGCTTCTGAGCTTGTGACAAGGCAGTACATCATGTGGCAGAAGAAACTGTTCCCTTCCTGGTGGCTGGAAAGTGAGGGGGAAAGAAAAAACTGATCCCATATCCCCTTCAAGGGCACATTTCCAACAACCTGACCTCCTTCTCCTGGGCTTTACCATTCTACCTTCCAATAGTGTCACCAAATGGTGAACAATTCCTTAACACCTAGGCCTTTAGGGGGGCATTTAAGATCCAAACCACAATAGAGATGATGCCTGAAATGGAAGCTTTTCAAAAGTTCCAACCAGATGACACTCTTCTGAATTTGATTACTTAATTTATGCTAATTTCCATTTTTAACTTAAATGTATCAGTAAATGTTTGAAATGAATTAAAATACACTTTTTGTTTTTCCTTATAAATGACAGCATAAGCTCAAGAACTTAATAAATTCAGCTCACATTTTATATATTCCATTGACATATCAATAAATTTAGCATGTGCAGTTTTGGTATGTCATTTTTGAGAAAGAAAGGCAGCTGTCAGGTATATAAAAGCGTGGCCTCAAACTCTGCATATGGCAGCTTACTGAGTCAATATGAAAGGAGTATTTTTAGCTTCCTATTGAGACTTTGTGACTGCAAAACGTATTTGCTTATTAGAGGTGAACACCAGTCTAACAGACATTAGACAGTTCTCCAATCATTTCTGTGCACCATGACCTTTTGGTGAATAGATAACATACGGATCATGCAGTGTATTTTATTTAAGAATTTAAAAATAGATTCATAGTAGTGTCTATATACTTCAGAGATTAACAGTTTCCTGGCTATCAAAGTGTTGTTTTGCATTGTTATTTCAAAAGAACTACATGTTCATTATGCAAGATTTTTGGCTATTTATATTTCAGTTTATGTTATGTGAAATCTCAAGTTCTTTCATTGAAAATAGAAATGACTTTTTTAGATGTTAGAATCATATAGGTATATCTCAAGTTCCTGTTAAAATTACTTTGTTTGAAGAATCTTTATTCCAAAATTCTGGTTTACACATTCAATTATATTCAATATAATGGAGAGCTACATACACACAGAAAAATTATAAGAACTTCCCTATCTTAATTATATTTTATTCATGCTATTAACATTAATTTGTCTTCCTGCAACCAACCACTAATAAAAGTATTTTAAATAGTCATCTGTCAAAGTATTACCTCACTCTAAAGAAAAAAAGAAGTGAGTTAGATGCTTACTGAATGGCCAAGAAGACATTAACATGCAATTTAAATATTTTGTTGGAAAATACAGAGAAAATATATGAGTAGTCAGCATTCAAGAAATAAGACTCAATACATCCAGGTTTTAATATACCATCGCCAACTTGAAATTTTTACTACTTGAAAATAAAATTGAATTTATTCCACTCTTTTCTGAGAAAATACTTATTTCCTAATGCAGAGAAAGTATATATTTAAGAGTTGAATTTTAATGTATTCTGACATATACTTGATTTTCAAAGGCCTATTGTCCTTTTCAAATATTAGAGAGATTTAGAAGTACATTGAGTGTGTTAGTCAGACTTCAGTGACAAAAATAACTAAGGTCAACAACTTAAAGGAGGAAAGGTTTATTTTGGTACAGATTTAGAAGTGGTGTGAGCTCTTGGTTGTTTGGCCCTGTATACTTCTTAATGAATTCTCCTACTATGGAACATGCATTGAACTAGGGTAAAGTCTGCCTTTGGACCATAAAGAAAAATGTTCACTATGACCACTAAATTACCTATAAATAGGATAAAAGCACTAAATTTGTATGAGGAAGTAAGCTTATTCCTTGTTCATTTGACAATGAATATTGACTGCTCTAGAACTCCCTGAAGACACCTACAGGAAGCCTAGGACCCAAGTTCAATCCCCATTCTGTTGCTTACTTAAAATATGCCAGTGTTTTCAGTTGCTATAGGAGTAATCTTGGAACACAATACTTGACATTTTTTATTGGTATATAATTAATTATACAGAATGGGTTTCATTTTAGTATATTCATTCATGCACATAACAGACCTGAGCACTTTCATTTCCCAAAGCCTCCTCTTGCCTTCTCTTTCTCACTCACCCTGATTTCCTTCATCTATCATACTGGTCTTCTATTTTATGAGCTCTTTTCTACTTTTTTTCCCCCTCTACCTTCCTTATATCAGGAATAAAAAAAAAAAAAAAAAAAAAAAAAAAAACTGTGCCCCTTCACTTTCTGAGTCTGGCTTATTTGGGTTAAAATGATGCTTGACCATTCTATCCATATGCTTACAAATGACAGAACTTCATTCTGCTTTATAGTGGAGTAGAGCTCTATTGTATAAATATAGCATATTTTCTTTATCCATTCATCAGTTGATAAACACCTAGGCTGATTCTGTAGCTTGGCTACTGTAAATTGTGTGCTACAAACATCGGTAAGGATATATCATTATAGAATACTGACTTTAGTTCTTTGGGGCACATAGCAAGGAATATTATAGAAGGATCATATGGAGGTTATGTTCATAATGCTCTGAGGAACCTCCATGCTGATTTCTGTAGTGGCTGTATTAATTTAAATTCCTAACAGTGCCTGCTTTGCTTAAGCTTGCTGAGAAACTTTCTTTCAGTTCATTGGAAAGCACATTCCCCTCCCAACCTCTCTACTTACCACATACCTAGTACTGGTGCAGTCAGTTCCTTTTATTAATTTTAAAAAATATTTTTAGGTTATAGATGGATACAATACCTTTACTTTGTTTATTAAGTTTTTTTTAATGTGCTGGGGATCAAATCCAGTGCCTCACAAGTGCTAGGCAAGTGCTCTCTACTACTGAGTTAAAACCCTAGCCCTTATTAATTTTATTTCTATTCTAAAAAACAATATTTCTGATTTTCACCTGGTTGCTGGCTCTCTGATATGACTTCTGAGGCTGTCCCACAGTCTTTCTCCCTCTTCTTGCCACTGCAGAACCATTGTTTTAATTCAATTTCAGAGAGCAGCAACTACACAGTGGGTTCCTTTGGTCTACCATTTCCAGAACCTCTAATACTTTACATTCTTGAAAGAACCTCAGTCATTTCATTTCCTCCACTCTAATGCTATGCAATGTTATGTAATATTTATGCAAAGGCCATTGTTTCTGTTCCTCTGGAGAACTCTAAAACTGTGAGTAGACACCTGTCATGGTAGTTTGTTCTCTCTTTATTATTTCTGAAACTTTTAGGCCGGGTTGGGACCCTGAAATAGTTGAAATTTTTGAAGGGAGGGCTGAGTCCTACAAAACCAGAGAGTAACTCCTAAAAATCTGGAGGAAAATCAGACTCTTCAGTATATCTGTGTCTGAAGCACATGTACCATTTCTTAATTGGTTTCCATTCAAACGAGCATGCTTGAAAAACAGAGATAAGGCCATTCCAACTAGGAAATATATTTTACTAACAGATTTTTTTGCAATACTATTATGATTTAAAATAATAGTAATAAAAGATAATAATATTTTTGGCAATATTATTTATTTGATGTCTCAGGAAAAGATTAAAATTACTTCAGCACAGGGACATTTATATCCTTGGTGGATTTTTTTAAAATTTTGCCCATTAGTGTCATTTATGAACAATATAATTAGGAAGTCAGATTAATCATTCTGTTTTAAAGAGCTGACTTAAAATATAGCATCTATAATAAAAGAAATTATTAGCCTAGAAATTAGTTTTTTAAAACTGATCTTTTATAAAAAATCTTTAATAATATATTTTTAGTAGTTGTGATCACCACTACTACCTTGAAAAATTTCTACATGTTTATAAAGGCCTTAGAAACACACAACCAATGGATCACAGATGAAGTTCATTAACTTAAAGTCCCTTTGGTCAATGATTTCCTGAGGGGATAATAGAGTTTCTAAGGACACATTAAAGTCTTTGTTACAAACAATATTAAGGACTAATTTAGAAGTGTTCTGCAGATTAAGAAGATAAACCAGATTAGTGTACTGATACCTGCTTCAGATAAATGTGTTTAATCATTGAATAATTCTATGATCAATGCCACATATTTTCAATATAGAATAAATTTTAAGATGAGTACTGTGTAGTAAAATATTTGCTTCTCATACTTTTAATTTTTCAATGTATTCAGACAGGGGAAAGCATAGGAGTTCTTATTTTTGATTAAGTAAACTCAGAATGTTTATGGCATAGGAAAATTCAAGTTACACCCCTAACGAAGAGAATAAGACTTATAGTGCTAATCTCTCATAAATTAAAAGTTTATATGTTATTATTTCTTCTTTGGTTCTTAACCAGTTTTTTTTTTTTTTAGAAAAAATTACAGAGGTGATTATATACAATGTAAACATACTTGTTGCAATGGATAAAGTTAAGGCTAAATCTTGGATCATATCCATAATAATTTCCTTAGAATAAATTTTAGAAGCAAAACTGCTGCATCAAAAATATGCATATTTTAAAGCAATGAATATAAAGTGGATAAAGCATGCTACTGAAAATTTTAGTCATTTTATGTTCCCTCTGGGTTGGATAGATAACTATTTCCGAGGACAAAGGGCGGGCATTTTGGGGCATATTTATTTCAATCTTGGCCATATATAATAAGATAAACAATAAAGCTTTAAAAGAGATTAAAGTTGTTTTTTCATTGTAAATAATATATTGTACCTTGGGGGAAAGAGATGTGTTGAAGAGTACACAATGCATTCAGATGATGTGCTAATGACTAAAGTTTGTATAAAGCTAAAGGGGAAAAAACTCACATTTTAATAGATTTGCATTATGTTGCATTTGCATGGAAAGAAAGGGTGGTGCCCCTTAGTTTGTTTTATGTTAATACAAAAGTACCTTTTAGTAGAAGCAACTGGCTGTGCTATTATAAGCATAAAATATTGAAAAGAGAGATATTTGCTGTTTACTTCAGTGGTGTAGAAATGAAGAAATTTTATTGGTAGTTATTTTCTGCTTCTATATAAGAGAAGTAAACCCATATATGAGAGTATAAATATGAGATTGTGTTAATGTGAAGAGAATAGCTAAATTAGTGTATTTAATTCTCAGATGTGTAGCTCTGTTATAGACTCTGCATTTAGTTTTAATTTGGTAATTATTTAGAACTCAGTGCTGATAAACTAAAAAAATCTTTCTATCTTAATTTAATATCAGTCCATACATATTCCATTTTCTGACTTTTCTTCCATTGAAATAAATATGGGAATTATATGCAGTGAAAAGAACACAGGGATTTTCATACAAAAGGATTAGAATTCAAATTTTGAAACCTGGCATGTATTAACTATGTAAATTTGTTCAATTTCATGTGCAAAAAAAGCCCATTAAAACATACTATCTTACAGTGACTTGTGTGTAGTCAGATGTATTAGTCTTTATTGTTGTAAAACTGACTATATTGGTTAAGGTAAGGTAACATTATTAATAGAAAACCCTAAAATTTCTGTGACTGAATACAATAAGCGTTTATTTCTCATTTATGTAATAGACCTAATTCACCAAGTTCAGCGATGGGCATCTATTGGCTTTTCCACCCCCTATATCAGAGTCCTCTACTACCTAGAAGACATAGAGAGCCAGAGAGTATGTAGATTAAATGAGAAGTTTTCAGTGGGGCAGTCCAGGATGTTGAATAAACTGTATCCATTTATGTTCTGTCGGCCAACATTTAGTCACATGACCACTCAGAAAAATTGGCTAGCTAGGTGCTTGCTAAAAATGTGGATCTGGAATTTCCTCCAAAGGGTCATGTGTTTAAAAGTGTTTGTCCCCAGCTTGGTATTATTGGAAAGTGGTGAAAAGTTTAAGACAGGGCTTAGTGGGAGGTATTCAGGTTGTTGGAACAATGACCTTGAAGGGAAGAGTGGGACCCCAGCCTCTCTTCACTCTTTTTTGCTTCCCAGCCATGAGGTGAAGGAGCAGTTTTTTGTTTTTTGTTTTTCCCCTTCTACATGCTCTCACCATGATTTTTCTGATATAAGCTCAAAGCACTAGGCCAGTTAATCATGGAATGAAACCTCTAGATTTACCTTGTTTCTTATTATTTGACTCATGCATTTTTGTAGTAATAGAAAGCTGGCTAAGAACTAAATAGTCTAGGGTTATTGTCATAAGCTAGTCTAAGCATTCACAAATATTAGTTTTTTTTTAAAGTGGATGTTTGTAACCTACAATCACAGTGATAAATGATGGCTCCAGTTTCTATCCTCATTAGTTGTTATATGTGTATATAATGTATTTCTATCTGAATGTGTTAAAGATTTACTTTTCATATATACCTTGGTGTTATATTCTTTCTTTTATTATGTGTGAGTTTGTTGATCAGTGGATTTATAGTTTTAATTAAATCTGGACACTTGGGAGGATTACATCTTTTTCCAAATGATTTTTCTTTGCCTTTGTTTCCTACACTTCTAGCATTACAGTTATATTTTGTTGGACTGCTTGGTATTATCTTGTAGGTCATTGATGCTCTGATTTTTTTTTTCCTAATCTTTTCTTCCTCTTCACTTTGGATGGTTTCTATTGCTATGTATTCTAGTTCACTTATCTTACTTCTATAGTACCTAAACTGTTATGAATCCTTTCTAATGTTTTATTTTAGAAATGATAATTTTTACCTCTAATATTCCATTTGGTTCTTTAAAATATTTTCTATTCATCTCCTCTTTATGTCACTGTTTTTCTTTAAATATTTGAATATAGTTATTATAACTATTTTAACATCTTTGCCTTCAATTTTATTGTTTCCATTGTTTGTACAACAGTTTGTATTGACTCATTTTTTTCTTATATGGGTTACATATTCCTGCTTTTAAAAATATCACATATAGCTGGGTATGGTGGTATACACCTGTAAACCCAGTGACTCAGGGGGCTGAGGCAGGAGGAATACAAGTTCAAAGCCAACCTCAGCCATTTCGCAAGGCCCTAAACAACTTATCAAGACCCTCTCTCAAAATTTAAAATACAAATTATTGGGAATGTGGCTCAGTGATAGAGCATCCCTAAATTTAATTCACAGTATTGTGTGTGTGTGTGTGTGTGTGTGTGTGTGTGTGTGTATCCAGTATATTTTTAATTGGATATGGACATTGAATTTTACATTGTTTAAAGTCTAGATTTTTCTCATCTTTAAAAAAAAAAGTTGCATTTTGCTTTGATAGTTAGTTACAGTTTAGTTTGGTCAATTTATTGCTTGTTTTTAAGCTTTGTTTAAATGGTGGATCCAGAATTACTTTTGTTCTAAAAATAACAGCCTTACCACTAAGGAATTGACTTTTTGGACCTCTACTGAATGTTTCCAGGAAACTACACTTTAGATATTGTTGGACCATATTCTAGTCATGAATGAACTTTGGAATAACTCATGCTCCATTGATTTTATTCAGCCTTTCCAGATTTCTTGAGTTTTCTGTGATATTCTTTCCTCTTTGGAATTCTGCCCTATAAAATTCTTCCAACTGTCTCAGTTGCCTCAGTCATTGAACTTTGATTTTTTGGCTTTCTGAGAGAAAATTCTATATTTTCTTATAATTCCCCATTCGGCTCCATGGTTCAGACGATCTCTTTAAAAAGAAGCTGAGTAATTATAATCTTAAATTCATTTGCTCCTCTTTTCTTAGGTATCACACTTCTATATTGCTTGTAGTCCAATATCTAAAAATCTTTCCTATATATTTGCATAGTTTTCAAGTTGTTTATGGAGGGAAGGTAATTATTTTTTTGCTCTTCCATTATGGCCAGAAGTGAAAAGCTCAACCCAAATACTTCTTGCCCCACAGTTTGAAATATATTTTTTTAAGGTCACCTATTTCATAGTGAGATGCTGTCTCTAAATAAAATATGAAAAAGGGCAGGGGATGTGGCTCAGTGGTTAAGCACTCTAGGGTTCATTCCCCAGTACCCGCACCCCCCCCAAAAAAAAGGATAATTTTTTTTTTGTCTCTGAAGGGTAGTCATGATCTGACATATACCAAATAAAAATGCTAAACATGACCAATTCACCTGTTTAAATCACTTTCTTATAAACTCCTTTTGTTTTACTTAGTTTTTTCATCATTGTGACCAAAAGACCTGACAAGATACTTAGAGAAAGAAAAGTTTATTATGGGACACATGGTTTCAGAGGTCTCAGCCCATAGATGGCTGTCTCTTTTGCTCTGGACCCAAAGTATGGCAGGACATCATGGCAGAAGAGAAGGTGAAGAAAAGCCGCTTTGGACCTGGCACCAGGAAGTAGAGAAAAGATTTCCCTCACCACAGAAAAATATATATACTCCAAAGATACGCCTTCAGGGACTCACCTCCTCAAGCCACACCCTACCTGCCTACAGTTTCCTCCCAGTTAATCCCAATCATGGGATCAATGCACTGATCAGATTAAGACTCTCATAATCCAATTATTTCACCTCTGAACTTTCTAGCATTTTCTCACACACATGAGCTTTTGGGGAATACTTCATATCCAAACCATAACACCCTCTCCAATTTAATCTTTAATCCTTTTGTTCCTGCTATTTTCTAAGAGATGAAGTCATGGAGAAGAACTTATCTAAAAAAAAATACAATAATTATCAGTGTGACAGCCCTCTCATAGATGTTTTGTTTGCAAAGGAATGATCAGTTTCATTTTCAGGAATGGATTTGTTTGATTGAGACACTAATCCCAATAGTGCTCATTTTAGCCAATCAGAACTGATGCAATTCAAACCAATCTTTAAGGGGATTGATATTCAAAATCAGACTTGCAGATGACTTTTTTTTTCTTATGGGGTACATTCAGATATTATTCTAGTCTCTATTTTATAATATATTTACTCCTTGCAAATATTATTTTAAGTGAACTAGATTATTGGTATTTTTTACTACTACATGTTTTAGTGAATGTGTTTAAATATTTAGTTTTGTTCTTCTCTTTATTACTGTTATGCTTTTTTGTGTGTGTGGTACTGGGGGACAAACACCCTGCCACATGCTAGGCAAGTGCTCTGCTGCTGAGTCACATCCCAGCCTCTTTATTGTTATAAAGGAGTGTGTATGTGAAATGAAGCAGGGGATTTTTCCCAGAAAAATAGATAAATGGATTACTAAATGTGTTCCTTTAATGGAGATCTTTAAAAAATATACATTTCCATGTCTTTTGGGTTGATTTTTGATAGACCTGATGCAGATAAAGATGTGTTAGCTTATGTTTCTTTATTCTCAATGTATTTCCCAAAGGTATTGAGGTTTTAATGTCAGATATAAGATTATGTTAAATACTGCTATTTTAAATCACTGAGCTCATTACTATTTTTCTTCTTATGTCTTTTCTTTTTTTCTCCTGATTAAAGACTATGTGAACAAGATGCGCGAATTTGATAAGTATTTCCTGAGCACTTCTGTATGATAGGAATTGCTTTATATGCTGGAAAGTTAGCAATAAATATGATAGACAAGATTTCTGTCCTCATCAAGCTCACTTTCTACTGATTGGGGATGGAAAATAAATAATACAGAAGCAAATAAGCAATTGAACAATAAAAAAATTAAAGTAACAATAGGAGCCATAATACAAAATAAAATAGAGTGAAGTGTTAACAGTATCTTCTTGAAGGTACATTCTGGTGAAGAAGTAAAACTTCAGCTTAAATGTGAGTGATACGTAGTCAGGTGTGTGAAACAGCTAGGCCAAAGGCCCTGAGGCACATGTGATGCAGGAACAATAGCCACCCCTCTCCTCAAGCACACAGGGAGCAAGAAAGTAAAAAAAAAAAAACTTATGATAGTTGAAAAAAAGTAGTGTCATATAAGAGATACAGGGAAAGTAGGGATAAGATGACTAAGGCTTTGTAGTCTATATTTCAAAACGCTCTTCTGAATAATTATGTAATTTAGCAAATGCTTACTTTTTAGGATGATATTTGTTAGTACTTTGACTTTTCTATATGCAACTTATAGGTAAAATTTTTCTTCTCATGGTTGCATCTTCTTGGATTGTATCCAATCTTGAATGTCTAGAAACAGTGACATGGTGAACACATTTTATACCTTTGCTAGTCCCTTCTCAGCTCATTAGAATCTGCCACAAAATGATGAGCACTGGACAGCTGTGAACTTTATTGATAGATATTATCTTAATCACCTTTCACACCATACTGAAAGGTTTGTGGTGACACAGTTCTTCAGTGTATAATTAGAGTTTGGCTTTCGAACTTTAATGAGTACATAATTGGCTAGTTTCTATGCATGTTGTACTGCTAGTTTGCAGTCTTAAGCTTCAGAAGGATTAGGACAGTTTAGCTCTGACTACCCTTAATATTGCTGCCATATGGCAACTGTGAAGATGCTTATTATGATGCAGCTAATGATGAAAAGCGGAGATGGTCAAAATCCCAAGTGTGACACCAGCTGTAAAATGACTCTATATTAAGAAAGTTTTTCTTTTCTAGAACAACTATGAATGGGGAAAAAAGAGCACATTTTTTGTGTCCATCTGTTTGTGGCACAGCTTAGAAAAATATTGTCAAGTGATCTGAGGACTGGTTTCTGGGTCTCTTCCACATTCTTTTGTGTATTTCATAATTTGGCAGCCATTTAGAACACTTTGAATACAATTGGCTTAAACAGCTAATTTGTATTGGCCATGGAATATTGAAATGTCATTCCAAAGAGCAACATTCTATTCCTGCATGCACACTTCATAATTATTTCTTTGTTGTTAATGCAAAGAAACAATCTCCCCCACACAGATACAGCTCTCTTGAGGTATGTGTATTATCAGGCTCTAAAGTCTATGACAATTTTTCTTCCTCTCAGCTGACAAAACTGATAGGTTTGTATTGATGATGTGAGCAATGAAAGAGATAAGTGAAACTATAATATCTTAAAGAAATTCCACCTTCCAGATAAAACCATCAGTAAGATTTTCATAAAATTCTTGCTCTATCAACATCATACAAATATGGGCAGAAATTCTAAAATTGGAAACTTAGATTCTTTGCTGACACCAGATAAATACTGCCTTAAGAAAATGTGTTTAAGGGGCTGGAGTTGTGGCTCAGAGGGCAGAGTGCTTGCCTACCATGCATGAGGCACTGAGTTCGATCCCCAGCACCACATAAAAATAAACAAATAAAATAAAGGTATTGTGTCCATCTACAACTAAAACAAAAATTTTAAAAAAAGAAAATGTGTTTAAAATTTTACAGAGGCAATGATAACTTCTAAGAGAAAGGAAGTCATTCTCCTCCTGTGTATTCCAGTGCAAGTATAAGATCTCCCAGTCTGACTCTGTCAAGATCTCTGATTTGTAAAAATTACCTTCTTGCACAAAATGGACGAAAATTCTCTTAAAAGGATTATCTGTGAAGTATCAGATAATGTCTTTGTAAGGATTTTTATTTAATTTTCGAGATTACCACTCGCAGCTGTGATTTTGCAAGTGTTTCTCTTTTCCAAATACTTCAACTGTTGCAGTTATGAAAAGTGAGTTTGAAATAATTGAAACCTTTTTATCTTTCTCTAGTGTTAAGAGCAACTTTATGTGAGAATTGCCTGAGACTGTAGATTTAGATTTATCCAAAAAATCTAAAAGCAGTCCAAAATAGTAACTGACTTTGTATTTTTGCTAGGTAGGATGAATATTCCTTCCCTTGAATAATTTATTCTGAATTGAGGGATTGAAGCATGTTATGGTTTTGATATAAGGTGTTATCCAAAAGCTGATGGGTGTGACAATGATAGAAAGTTAGAGGTGACATGATTGGGTTATGAGAGAGCCTTAAACCAATCAGTGTATTAATACCTTGATAGGGATTAGCTGGGTGGTTGGTAACTGTAGGCAGGTCGGGTGTGCCTGGAGGAGGTAGGTCACGGAGTGTCTGCCTTTGAGGTATATATTTTGTCCCTAATGAATGGAGCACTCTCTCTGTTCTTTGCTGTCATGTCCTTAGCTGCTTTTCTCCTTCACACTTTCTGACCTCGTGGTGATCTGCCTCACCTCGAAACAAGAGCAAAAGAGCCAGTCATCTATGGACTGAGACTTCCGAAACTGAGTATCCAATAAAGTTTTCCTTCTCTAAAATTGTTCTCATTGGGTCTTTTGGTCACAATAGCAAAAAAACTGACTGAAATTGCAAATAAAAATAAAGCCTATTATAATATTGTGTGCATACATTGGAGACAGAAGATGACAGAATTCAGTTAAGGGGAGGCTTTCAAGGAAACAATATCTAAGCCGAGATCTGAATAATACCCTGGGATCAGACTGAAGAATTTTGAAAATATTGAAAGTAGTATGTCTGGTTAAAGAGACCAACATAAGCAAAGCCCTAACGTTGAGACAATATTTTCCATTCTGAGGACTGAGCATGATCCAACCGGACTAGATCATTAATTTGTTAAGAGTGGTGTCTTAGTCAGGTCAGAGTACTATAACCAAATATCATAGACTGTGGTTTAAAAAAAATAACATTCTCAATGTTCTTGAGGCTAGGAAGTCCAAGATCAAGATGCCTGCCATTGGATTACTGGTGTAAGCCAGCCTTCTTCTGGCTTACAACATTGTGGCCTCTTACATGTATCTTCATATGGCAGAGAGAGGATGCTCTGGGATCTGCTCCTTTTTTTTTTTTTTTGTAAGGACACTAATCCTACCACGTGGGTTTTGCCCTCATAATCTTATCTAAACATAATTCCTTTTCAAGGCTGTACCTCATCATACTATCCCATTAGGGGTTAGTGTACTGCTATGTGAATATCGGGTGGTGAGAGTATATGTTAGTCACCCTTTCACTGTAGTGACCAAAATACCTGACCAGGACAACTTAGAGGCATAAAAGTATTTTTGACTCACAGTTTCAGAAGTCCCAGTCCATGGTTGGCTGACTCCATTGCTCTAGGCTTGAGGTGAAGTGTAACATCCCCTCAGAGTTGCATTGGCAGGGGAAACTTGCTGAACTCCTGGAAGCTGGGCAAGTGGGGTGTGTGTGTGTGTGTGTGTGTGTGTGTGTGTGTGTGTGTGTGAGAGAGAGAGAGAGAGAGAGAGAGAGAGAGAGAGAGAGAGAGAGAGAGAAGGAGAAGGAAGAAATAGAAGGGAAAGGAAGGGAAGGAAAAATCCAGGGGCAAAATATCCCCAGGGGATACCCACACTGACCTACATCCTCCAGCAATGCTCCACCTGCCTACTGTTACTCCACCTGCCTACTGTTATTCCATTAAATTATTATTTCATCAAATGATTCAATTCACTGATTAGATTAGAGTTTTCATAATCTAATCATTTCATCTCTGAACATTGTTGCATTGATTGCCACGTGAGTTTTTTTTTTGGGGGGGGATATCTCATATAAAAACTATAACATTCTGACACTTGCCCTCTAAAGCTCATGTCCATTTCACAATTCAAAATTCATTCAACCTATCATCTATCTCTAAGAGTCCTCATAGTCTTAACAGTTTCAGCATTGCACAAAAGTCCAGGTCCAAAGTCTCCTCTGAGGAAAATTCTTATCTGTGAGCTCTATAAAGATCAAAAGCAAGTTCCATAGATTCAATATATTAATGACACAGAGTAAATATTCTCATTCCAAAAGGGAAAAATAGGAACACATAAAGAAGGGATGGTGTCAAAACAAGACGAAAACACAGTTGGGCAAACCTGTTCTGTAGCTCCATGTCCAGCTTCTGGGGCACATGGCAGTGAGATATGATCCTCCAAAGGGCTTGTGCAGCCATGCTCTTATGGCCCTAAGCCTGCATGGACTCTCTCTTAGGCTGTTTTTTCTCCACAGCTGACAGCTTCCCTTGGCAGATGCTCCACATGACTGGGACTTGTAATTACAGGTGTCTCCACTGTATCTTGGGCTTTCTTTTCACAGCCTATGTGTTGTCCTCTCAGGGGCTGCCAACAGGGATTCTGATGCTGCTACACTGCATGGCCTTCTAGCCCTTTGAAATCTCAGTGGAAGCTTCTACGATTCCCCAAACTCCACCATCCTAAATTCCTATAAAACCAGAACCATGTGGATGATGTTAAGGTCTGCCACCAACTTGAGCAGTTTCTGGGTCCCTTTGGACCATAGCTATAGAGGCATTCATCAGTGGTGAAATGGTTGGGTTATAAGAGCCTTAATCCAATCAGTGAATCAATCCCCTGATGAGGATTAACTGAGTTGTAACTGAAGGCAGTTAGGGTGTGGCTTCAGAAGGTGGGCACTGGGGCATGCCTTCAGGGTATATATTTTGTCTTTGTTGAGCAGAGCTCTCATTCTGCTTTCTGATCGTTATGTGAGCTGCTTCCCTCTGCCATGCTCTTCCTCCTTAATGTTGTGCCTCACCTGGAGCCCTGAGGAATGGAGCTAGCTATCTATTTGAGACATATGAAACTACAAGCCCTCAATAAACTTACTCCTAAAATTTGTTTGTGTCAGGTCTCTTATTCATAGCAGTAAAAAAAGCTAAGTTGCCTTGTTTGAAAAATGGCTGGTAGAGATTGTGTCAGAGTCCAAACAAGAGACAGAAGCTACACAATAATGGGAAGAGGAAAATTTTAAGAATTATTAATTATCACAGAAGGCTATTAAGATGGTAAGAGAAACTTAAAGACTCTAAGGGCTAAAATGAGGTAGGAACAAACTTGGAAGTATGTCCCTTCCTCGAAGCTAAGATTCGAGGAGAGGAGCAATCTGGTAGGTGGTAGAAAAATTTATGCAGTTCTATGACCAGAGCTAGCCTAAAGTCTCCAGACAAGTAGAAGGCACAGGTAGGCTGGAGATGCAGAGCAGGTACACACAGGTGTGGTGTGTTAGTGAGTAGTGTAGTAAAAAGCCTGGGATGTATGATGCCTGACTCAGAAGAGCTGAGCAAAATGGTCACTGGACTGGGGCTGGAATTATGAACCCACTGAGCAGTACATGTGGTAAGATGTCAGTTGAATGTCCCCACACATGGCATGGATAAGTAACAAATAGAACTATATATAAGCAACAAGAAAGGGCCCCTTTTTCCTGTGGTTTCCTTCCTTGTCTCTCTCCTGAAAAATAGCTTAATATTGTAGTAACTGCAAAAGAGAATTGCTTAAATAGTTTATCACCATTGTTACAGAATAGATAGTGAAGAGACTATTTGGATCTAAGCAATATTAAGTTGATAATTAGGACTGAGATAAATGGAAGATAACTTAGCAATAGAAATTGAAATCTTATTCTTTCTTAACTAAGAGAAATGTGTAGCTGTCTATACATGGGATTTATTATGGTTGTTGCACTTGGTAGTTCAACATAGAGTTTGATTTTCATGTGATATTGGAATGGTGAAAATTTGGCTTTAGTTCTACTTTTTTCATTCTGTCCACACCTACATTTGTTTGCATGTGCATGCATACACACAGGCATACAACACACACACATGTACAGACACTTCCTCTAAATCTGATCCCAGTTCTTCCAGTTCTTAAACTCATAATTCTCTAAGATTTATTTGCCTATTTTTAAAGCAGCACATAAAATACATCCTGACAGTGTTGTAAGGATTAAAAATGTTTGTGAAAAACATTTATAGACACTAGGTAAGTGTTTGTCAAGTTCAACTCTCATAATTTCTGACTCAGAGACTATTGTTCAACAGTATATCAATAAGAAAGACTGGAGCTGGTTTTGCTCTTCCTATATGTGGCAAAACTTTACAGAAAATCCTAGTGGAAGTAGCTCTAGGAAAATATCTATGCTTTACAATCAAATTGATTTAGGCTTTGTAAATTGAAATCATGAACTCATTTTCTAAAGGCTTCACACTTACATGATCAGAAAAACAATTATTAATTGCTGTTCTATTTACATAGATGTTTGAAAGTTACAACTGTAGGGTTAATTAATCAGTCAGTGTGGTTATTTTAAATAAGATCTCTTCCTTTCATTAAGTAATTTTCTCCCTTCTTTAGTATATAATCCTACACACACACACACACACACACACACACACACACGCACACACGCACACACGCACACACGCTTATTTCAGTTAGCAAAAAAATGTTGAAATGTAAATGAAGTTGCTTATCTCCAAACTCTAGCATCACTCATAGTTTCTTTTATGCCTTACAATTCTTGGTGCTTCCTAATCATTATTGTCATCCAGCTGTTCTATTCCTTCTTGGAAGGCCTTAAAACAAACGTAGAAGATAAATAGTATCATTACCCCCTTCACTAATGAAGAAACTGAGGCACCGAGAATTAAGTGAGCTACTCAAGATCATATGGCTAATAAGTATTACAGCTCAATATTAGAATGGTGAAATTTGGCTTTGTTTTTAATACTTTTATCCATTGTGCTACACTGGCATCTGTATAGAACTTCCTTGTTTTTACTTACAATAGAGGACTGAACATTTTCTTCTCTACCAATCCCTTCTAGAACTTGCTCTATATATTCCTATCCCTAGTCCAGTCATAGGAGGAATGATAACAGGAGCTCATTCAGGAAAGATAATTGTTCATTTCAAGAACAGATTCTGGTTGATTCAGTTGCTTTGCTTTTCAGACCACATTCAGAAAGAAAGTACAAGAGGAATCATCATAATTTTTTTTTTAAGATTTTCCCCTCTCTTGTTCTTTCTCTTTCTTTTTTTTCTTTTAATTCTACTCAGCTCGGATAGCCCTTGCCCTGTTTGAGGTTAATTTTCTTTCGGGTTGCATTCGAGTGACTCACAATTCTGGAAATCAATGAAAATTTGCAAAGTGTCTGAACATCCTTTTTAACTTTCCCTTCAACCTTTGAAAAGGGGATGAGTCTTTTGGGGGAAAATGAGCAGATGGTGCCTAAAGCAGTTGGCCAAATATCTATAACAATGCTGTTAGTTGACTCTGTGTCATCGACTAGAGCATCTGTCATGAGGAAGAGTTATGCTTCTGTGCTTCTCTCTTTCGACAATTAATCACATCCCTCTTCCTTTCCTCATTGTTCAGCATGTTGTCTTTTTCAGGACCTGGTGCCAGGAGATTTCAGTGACTCTCTGACATAATTCACAAAAGATACTACAACAATGCCATTATTGTGAGTCCTATGAGACAAAGAGCAGCTTTACTAGAAGAGAGGCTGACATTTGTTCGGTTATTTCTGACAAGACTGTATAAAGTCAGTCACTTAACCTCAGGTGAATTATGATCTATGATGATATCTCAGTCAAGAAAGCATCTGATATGACATGGATACAACCACCTCATTCTCCTTCATCATTCTGATGTACTTCCAGTTAGCCTCTACTCAGATGTATACATGGTGAGGAAAATCCATCATTAATCCTTTTGGTAACAATGTGTCATTTACCACATGACCTGCTCCTGTTGGAGATCAAGTGTCCAAATTTAACCATGTTTATACAATTGTCTGTGTCAATGTATTATGGTTCTGTAGATAAATAGAACCATTAGCATATATGAAGGATACCTATTTTCATGGAGATGCCCTAATGCATCTCTGTTTATATTGATATGTATTATATTTATTATGTGTATTATATTTATATCTACCACTTATATTTATGTATGTTTGTATATCTTTCTAGTCCATATGATTATGGAGGCTAAGAAATCCCATAATCTGCCATCTACATGCTGCAGAACCTGGAAAACTGGCAATGTAATTTAGCTTGAGTCCAAATGCCTGAGAATCAGATGAAGGATTGATGATATAAGCCCAAGTATAACTTTGAAGGTCCAGGAACCAGGATTTCCAATGTCTTTGGGTAGGAGAAGACAGATTTCCCAGGTTAAATGGTACAAGTGAATTTATCCTTTCTCCACCTCTTTGTCCTTTGGGTCCACAATGGATTATATGATATAGACCCACATTGTTGAGTGATCTTTATTCAGTCTACTGATACAAGTGCTAATTTATTCTAAAAACATTTTCACATATATACCCAGAAATAATTGTTGGGAGCCGGCGACTGCACCCTGAAAATGGCGCTGGCTTCCTGCTTCTGATGACTCAGCGGTTAGAGTTGTTAAACAACTCCTTGTTGGGCTGTGGGCTGGGCTCTGGCCTGCTTCCGCGGCGCTGCACCTATTGGACTCTTCCACGTGGTGCTGGTTCATTGGCGAGGCTGGGTACTTAAGCTAGGGCAGACCGACCACTCGGGGGCGCGCGCTTTCTTCTCTTGTTCCTGTCTTTTCATTATGAGTAAACTGCTGAAGGAAGAATCCTGTGTCGTTTTTTCCCTCGCCGGCGAGGGGTCGCGACAAATAATGATTTTACCTACTATCTTCCCATCCTTTAGTGAAGTCAAGTTGATACACAAAATAAGTCATCACAATCACTTCACACAGAGGTTATAAATACCCATGACTATACTTTGGCCAAAGTTACAGAAGAGAGGACAGAAGATGTGCTCAAAGTTGAAAGAGTCATAGTCCTAATAATAAAACCACTCTTCCCAAGGTTCTCATGAAACACACATCCTCACAAATACTTGTACATGAATGTTTATAAAAACACTTATAATTTTCAAGCAGTAGAATGTTCATCAACTGAAGAGTGAATAAACTACATTCAGTATGTATGTGCAGCCATAAGATGAAGTACTGATACATGCTGCAACAGGGATGAACCTCAAAAACATTTTTAAGTGAAAGAAGCAACTCGTGGTTATACTCATATAACCACATGTTACATGATTCCATTCATATGAAAATCCAGAATAGGAAAATCTATATATACAGAAATTAGGTTGATATTTGCCTAAGGCTACGAGGGGGATAGAGCATGGGGGTGGTGTTAGCTAAAGAATGCAAAGTTTCTTTATGAGGTGATAAAATATTCTCAATTTGTGGTGATTGCACATATCTGTGACTACACTAAACAACACTAAATTGAGAGTTTCATCTCACTTGCTATTTAAAATTTAAACAAAACAAACCCAAAGAATATACAGAATAAGCAGTTTATTGAAAGCAGGCTCTGTGACTCAGATCTACTTCCTAGTACCTGTCTTGGATTCCCACACCTGGTAGACTCTCAATAAATATGTGTTGTTGAATATATGAACAGAAACAATAAGAATTTTCCACATGCTGTGAGATCAAGAGCTATTGGAGATATATATGAAACTGTTGTATAAAGTATCTCAGAAATTTTGAGGATCCCTAAATATAAAAAGCTCCATTTTTATGTGACAGAAAATTATGATTACTTTGGTTCTCTGGGCAGTCTTTTCAAAATATAGAGCTAAGAAGACAGAGTACTCTAAATAGAAGCACACTCTAAACATTCTAGTATTCTGTTACCTTAGAGCTACAAGCCTATTTTATAATCCATTTATGGCATATCCTTCCATGAAACTGACTATAATTTTATTTCAATCTCCAAGGACAAATTCACTTAAAAATGTTTTCATATTTTGTCACATGGTTGAAGTTTTTCTGCCAACCTCCTTTCTTGGCCATATCTCAGGTTGTACAATTCTAGATTTTTTCATTACATGAATTAATGTAAGAATTTACTATATATAGTCTTTTAAGTGCCAACAAAGCATTACTTTTTTTCAGATATACTGGATGTCATCCCTCTAGAAAACCTAAGTCCAGCTACTCCGAGTAAAATACATATGAAGATTTCTATGTAATATATTTAAATATAAAATTTCTTTATAAAAATTTGAGTCATAGTAGATATAACTAAATGCACTTATTATATGATTTGAAAATAGAGATACTTTTATTTACTTTAAAAGAAACACATATGTAGATGTGTGTATATATGTGTATATATGTATGTATATATACATATATACCCTTGCACAAAAATACATGTATATAACTCAGAATACTCTAATAAAACACTTATTTGAGGGCTGGGGTTGTAGCTTAGTGGCAGAGCACTTGCCTAGCATGTGTGAGGCACTGAGTTTGCTTCTCAGCACCACATATAAATAAGTAAAAGTCCATTGATAACCAAAAATAATTTTTGAAAATACTTATTTTATTTTCATGTTTAATAAGAAAATAACATATACCTATAACCAAAAGAAGTACTGTCCAATTAAAAGAGAACTACATGTTTTGACACTTCATTTGTATGGATCACCAGGATGTTCTGCTATATTTTTCCCTCATTCTTTTTTTTTTTTTTGGCAACAGTGATTGAACTCAGGGGTATTCAACCACTAAGCCACATCCCCAGCCCTATTTGGTATTTTATTTAGAGATAGAGTTTCACTGAGTTGCTTTGCACCACTTTTTTGCTGAAGCTGGCTTTGAACTCGAGATCCTCCTGCTTCAGCCTCCAGAGCTGCTGGGATTATAGGCATGTGCCACTGTGCCCAGTTATTTCCCCCTTATTCTAAAAAAAAAAAATACTATCCCCATCATCATATTAGCATCATTGAGTTTCTCAAATAAGTACAATTTTATTAGAGAACTTTATCACTGTGCATCCTTAAAATATGATTAAGAAAAAATTAAGATGTGCATATAAATAGAAAAAAAGTACCAGAATGCTTCAAAATGTTTATAATCATAATTGCTTTCTTTCAGGCAAGTTTTTGCATGTCAGCTTAATTGAATATTAAGATATTCAACATTAAGAAAATGAAAATCTAATCATATTTCAACCATGAATTTGAATAAAGTAAGTCTATTTATAGTCAATAATTTTCTCCAAATGTACATAACTGTTACTGCCAACATAATGTACAATACTTTAATCTTTCTAAATGTTTACTAGGCCCCTTTTCACTCAGTCTCTTCTCTCCACTCCCTTTTCTCTACTCCCTGTCAGTGGTAACCACTAATCCAACTTCTGTCTCTAAAAGTTTTTCCTTTTAAAGAATGTGTCTAATGGAAACACATAGTAAATAGTCTTCCACGACTGGCCTCTTTTACTCATCATTGCACTTCAGATTCATCTATGTTGCTGAATGTAGTTCATTCCTTTTTGCTGATAGTACTATTCCATTGTGTGAATGCATCACAGTTTACCCTTTCCCCAGTTGATAATCTGTTTTCAGTTTTGATGAATGTAAATAAAGCTGCTATGAATATTTGCATACTGATCTTTGAACATATGGTTTTACTTATCTTAGAAAAGTGTAATGGACTGGAATTTTTAGGTAGTATAGTATATAAAGAATTCTCATGACTTGACATTAAGATGACAAATGATTCAATAAACACTTGGCAAAAGTTTGGAATACACATTTGAGAAAAGAAGATATAAGATATAAAAAAAAAAAGTACAGGAAAAGATGTTTGACATCATTAGTCACTAAGGAAGGGCAAATAAAAACTACAATGAGATACCACACAGGTATAAAGGTTATTAACATGAGAGTGATAAAGTTCCCATAAGGATATGAAGCCACTAGAACTTTTATACATTGCTGGTTGGGATGCAAATTATTTAGCTGCTTTAGAAAATAGTCTGCAGGTTCATATAGAATTAAACATACATGCTCTCAATTTTCCTACAACTAGCTTGAGCAAATGGCTCCACCTAGTGTGTAAATGGAAAGTGCTTATAAAATTAGCAGTAAATCAATTTTTACCTTACTTTTAATTTAAATATTCTTATTTCACTGTGCATCTTTCTGAATGGTAGTTTATGATCTCATGGTAATAAAATTCCATAGAATAATCAAGTCTATAAAACAGAATCGTTCCACATGCTACTTCCTTGACAGCAGATAAAATATGAAGAAAGTGCTACATAATCTTGCGTAAATCCCAGAAACAGCCTAATGAAAAACCTTGTTTTCTCAAAGGTAAAGTGCTAAGTCAAAATGAAGTAAGCACTGAGAAAACAAATCCCCATGTTTCTAAACTTATAAGAAGTTATTTTGTGTTCTGCATGTAAGTTACAATGTATAAAATGAATGTATGGGGACATGATTATGTAGCTCTTTGGCTTTAGATCTTTTATTCATCTGGTCATTTATCCTTCATACTTTAGTTTAGCACTTAACATGTGCTAGGCACAATGCCAGGCCCAGCAGATGCAGAAATGAAGATAGTTTCTCTCTTCTAGGAGTTCATATATTCAGGGACTGACAATAGTAGTATACAAAAATAAAATCAGCAAATTAAACAAAAGCATGAAGTTGAAATCTTATTCTACTAAAAGAGGTTTAGTTATATACTCATTAATTCTTTTTTGGGGGGACAGGATAGGGAGATTGAACTCAGGGCACTCACCCACTGAGCCACATCCCTGGCCCTATTTTGTATTTTATTTAGAGACAGGGTGTCACTGAGTTGCTTAGCACCTTGCTTTTGCTGAGGCTGGCTTTGAACTCTGAATCCTCATGCCTTAGCCTCCCAAGTCACTGGGATTATAGGCAGTGCCACCGTGCCCAGTGACAAATTAATTCTTAAAGTTCATTTCTTGATAAAATTTGATTTATTTTACATGAAATTTATATCTAATCTCAAATGTGCAATTACAGGAAAGCCTACATTAATTTAGAAGACAAAGTTTTCCTTTGGACAATTAAAGGAAGGATTCTTAAATTACCCTGAGAATCCATTACTTCCAAGTAATTTTGTAGAACCAGTTTCAGCACAAACATTTAGTATAACATGCAAGGCATTAAGTACTTTTAGTATTTACTGTAAGAAACTAAATGCAATTTCAGGGTATAAAACTATATTTTTAAAAGAAATTCTAAACTTAGACTTTAACGTTTTAATTGTTCTAAACTAGCAATGTTAAAAATTAGAAATATAGTTTATTGCAATATACTTCTTTGATTCATTTGATGAAAACATCTTTTACTCAAAGAAGATAATATTTTGTTCAATGGGCAGATATGTCAAATTACATGTATAAGACAGAAAAATTGGAGCAGCAGAAAAAAAAACGTCTTGGAGTTAGTTCATCCAGTACTACTGGACATTATTTTTCTACCATATGTGTATGGAATATAGAAAAATCAAGACGTGTTAATTTTTATATTATGTTAGTATTGTTAGAAAGTATTTTATAAATTAGACTAAATAAATTTGCAGGAGGATGGTGAGGTGGGGACACAAATTTCTCCCATGAAAATACTTAATTTCAGAGAGAAAACCATTAATGGAGGACTTTGGAAAGCCATTCTTGGGTTTGGGCTTCAATGGCCAGCCGTTTTATTGTTTTCCTAAGACATGCTGCAACCAGTGACTGTTTCATTTTCAAGTTAGAATGGTCATCCCAAATGGCTGGAAATCTTCATGGTTCTCATGTTTCCTAGCAGCACTGGTCCCTAGAGAGTATTACCGGCCAAGATCATGATGTTATTCCCCCGGTGTCCCCTGCATTCGAAGGCTAACTTGTTTCTTTTCTTGTTTAAGTATTTGGAACTGTGTGGCCTGTGTTTACTGCTACAGAAATGAATCAAGTGTTGCAGCAAGTTAAAAAAAATTAACTTGTTTGTTAATTTGTGATGTTTCTTTTTCTATAATATGTCAATTTATATATTAAAACAGTGTGCCTTTTTTATTAAACTCAAAATAGCTAAGTAAAAAGAGGCAATTCTAATCTTTTTTAAGTATAATTTCTATATCCTATTAAAGGAAGAAATTTCCCAGGGTTAGCTATAAATTACAGGAGATTTTAACCATAAACATTTACCTTGTTGTGTATAATAATGTATGTCCATTTTGTGGTAAAAATTCTGTATTATACACTAAATGACTTATAAGGGGCTACAGAGCTATGCTTCCTGTGTGGCTGCCTCAGTGATCTCTGCTCTTTGGCTCTGTGACTTGGATCTGTATCCTGTTTCCACTCTTTTTTATTTATTTTTTATTTTATTTATTTATTTATTTATTTTTCTTTTTTTTAATTGGTTGTTCAAAACATTACAAAGCTCTTGACATATCATATTTCATACATTAGATTCAAGTGGGTTATGAACTCCCATTTTTACCCCAAATACAGATTGCAGAATCACATCGGTTACACATCCACAATTTTACATAATGCCCTATTAGTAACTGTTGTATTCTGCTACCTTTCCTATCCTCTACTATCCCCCCTCCCCTCCCCTCCCATCTTCTCTCTCTACCCCATCTACTGTAATTCATTTCTCTCCTTGTTTATTTTCCCATTCCCCTCACAACCTCTTATATATAATTTTGTATAGCAATGAGGGTCTCCCTCCATTTCCATGCAATTTCCCTTTTCTCTCCCTTTCCCTCCCACCTCATGTCTCTGTTTAATGTTAATCTTTTCTTCCTGCTCTTCCTCCCTGCTCTGTTCATAGTTGCTCTCATTATATCAAAGAAGACATTTGGTATTTGTTTTTTAGGGATTGGCTAGCTTCACTAAGCATAATCTGCTCTAGTGCCATCCATTTCCCTGCAAATTCCATGATTTTGTCATTTTTTAGTGCTGCATAATACTCCATGGTGTATAAATGCCACATTTTTTTAATCTATTCATCTATTGAAGGGCATCTGGGTTGGTTCCACAGTCTAACTATTGTGAATTGTGCTGCTATGAACATCGATGTGGCAGTATCCCTGTAGTACGCTCTTTTAAGGTCTTCAGGGAATCCACTCTTCTAATGGAAAGAGGTTTGTTTAATAAATTACAAATTTTCTCCACAAAGGAAGTCAATGCCCATTATATCACAACACCCTTACAACATCCTGATGATGTAAGAAGCAAAATTTGCTTTCCAGAAGTTAATGAGGAAACTGCTGCATGTTGAAATTGAGTGGTTTAACAGAAGCCACTCTGGGGTGTGGATGGACTCTCCTATCTCTGTTTCCTTGCACTCACTCAAATTGATCTTCACGCTTTATATATCCAGAGCTCCAGAGATCTGACTAAATTCTCTACATCAGTGCACAATAAAGATGATGCTAGAGTAGAGGTAGAGTTCTAAACAGGTGTTTTATAGTGTCTTGGGTATATTTTCTAAAGCTTTATGTTTAAATTACTCTTGTGAATTGTGACTTTTACTTTTGTTTGTCTGCTTACATCATCAAAATTATCAACTTTTTTTTTGCTAGTGGCAGAGGAAGGATATCACATAAGGTGAATGTAATGGGATAAATCTTGCTAAAGAAGAGTTCTTAATTGCACAGATTTGTGCAATGGTGATAGAAACTGATAAATAAGTTCACAGATAGTTGGTAAGTTTTAGTGGTTAAAGTAAATAACCTGAACTCCAACTGCTCTCCGACAGAGAAGCCAGAAGTGCTATGTGCTGATAGAAATCTGCTCAGCCAGCACATCTTCATCTGGTTTTCCAGAAGAGGGCACCATGTATCACAGAGAGAATCAAGAGAAAAGAACAATGTCCTTACCAAGGCTGAAACCAAGCAAATTTTCCAGCTTTTCAAAGACTAAGTTTTTCTTCAAGAAAGAATGGTTCAAAATTAAGTCCAAGTTATATATTATACTGCTATAATTTCCTTCAGGTGTATATTAAGGCAAATATATTGTTAAATTTAAGATCTAAGGGGCCTTGCTATAAGTCTTTGTTATTTATTGTGTTTTCAAAAGCCCTGTATTAAAATGGTAAAAGGCATTTAGATAGTCAAACCCGGAATACCAGACTGTAGAGAAGAATAGCATTTTCTTAAGGGGTAGCTGGGTAAGCCCCTCATGGAGGGAACTATCTCCTGAGCAATTCCTACTAGACTTCACACAGGTGTCTCCATGTTTGTAGGGGGTTCTTGGTACAGTTACTGAAAGTTCCCTTCAATTACTTCTCTCTCATTTTAAAATATTTTATTAAAATGAATAATGAATGATTACTACTTTGAAACCATCTGAATATTATATGTGTATGAGTATAATTAAATTTGTCTATTATATTCCATAATCTAAAGTAACTTTTAACTTTTTCCCTTATTCTCAGTTGGAACGGACCTCGATACTGACCAAGTACCATTTGATAAAACAAACTTTTGCTACAGTATTAAAAAAGATTTATGGAGCACTATCACATTTAAACCATTGTCCTAAGAACTTGGGTGAAGTGCTAAGACTATTAAACAAGTTGAATAACTTTATCCAGACATATGCAATTCTGATATGATTACTTTTTACCAAAAATTTCAATTAGCTAGTGATCAATTAGTTCAACCTTAAAATGAGAAATTCTGTGTGTGTGTGTGTGTGTGTGTGTGTGTGTGTATGTTTCTCTTTTAAATGGATTAAATATCCTACTGCATTGATAGGTTATTTTCAAGAAAGTAGTTCAACTGGGTCTTGTATGTAAGCACATTCTTAACTGGCAGAACTCTAATTCTGATTAACTCAATTGAATCAGATTATGCAGTGGAGTAGACAATTTTTCTTTTCATTTATGTGACCTCTTTCCACCAGTGTTTGCTTTTTCTTTTCTGTTTGAACAGGGGATGTTAACTCTGCAGCAGCCCAGCAATAGTTTACAGACTGTACATCTCACGGAGAACTCAAGTGCTAGCTGGTGAATGCTGTAGTAAAAGCATAATAACAAATGGAAGTTATATTATGATTTCAGACACACAGACGAAGTCCTCTGAGGAACATTTTAATTCAATTCATTTGTTGTGGTTTTATTTTTGCTTTTTTTGTATGATATTCTGGGCAGTCTTTCCCCCTCTTTTTCCCTTGTGTTCCATGATACATTGTTTCAGCTTTGTTTCTTCTTTTTTAACACAATAAATCAGGTCAAATTGTATGCTTCAATTCACACGTTCTAGCTTGTGTATCTCACTGTCATTTCCTAGGGGTCATCTTAGCATCTAAGCTACAATTTTTTTTCTCTGAAACAAAAACAAACAAACAAACAAGCAAACAAAAATAACCCAATGAATTTTGTCCCTTTGAGGCACAATTTGCAGTATGATGAAAATTATAAAATGCAAGAGAACTTGATAAAATCTCAAATAATTCTCCCTGAGTCCTGGTGAAGAATAGCAACCATTTCATAAATACCATTTGATCTCCTTTTCAGGAAGCAAGAGGCCAACAGCAGTATCACTGTGGACATTTAAAGAGGAAACATGCTAATCTTTAAGTTCCACAGTTTGCTGAAATAATTTCTTATAAGACACAGAATTATTTGCTTTAGGGCACAGTATGCAGAGTACCTAAAATAACACATAGTGGTATTTAGTAAAATTTCCTAATTATCTTGTTTTGAAAACAAGAGTCAGGCAGCCCCTGTTGGCCTGCTATTTCCCTTGCCCAGGAGATATGCCTTGGCAGGTTCTGCAGTTAATCAGGAGTTTGCTCAGCTCTTTGTCCTTCCTTCTGGGAGATAATTCACACCCTATCTCTCCACTGCGCTTACCACCAATGCAGTAAGGCATACCAAGTACCCTCAGGGAGAGAGGCTTAGATATGGCACTCTGGCCAAGAACATCTGTTCCCACAGGGCAACAAGGCAACCTGCTTTTCATTCTTCCCTAGATTGTGCTTTAGGAGCTTAAAAACCTCCTCTGCCAATGATCAAGGCACACAAGCTTGCTCCTTCCCCTTCCCTCCTTGATATACTGTGTTTCTCCCTAACCTGGTTTAAGGATTTCATGGAGATGAGACTCAGACAAAAAAACTGGAAATTATACATAAAAGCAGAAAAAGAAAGTTTCGCAGAATCCAATACCCATCACACATCAAAAAAGTCTCTGTAGAGGAACGTGGATAAAATCTAGCAAAGAAAAAACTGTAGCTGAGGATTTAATATAGAAAAACCAAACAGTAAGATAAAAACTTGCTACTTAAAGCAGAACAAAGTAGGACAAACTAGGTAAAAAATTAAAAGGAATAATCATTGAACATCAAGGATTGTGTATTAGATATATTTATATATTATATATCCATATATTATATATTATCTACAAATAAAAATTTAATTCTAGCTGGGTGCAGTGGCTCAGGCCTGCAATCCCAGTGACTCAGGAGGCTTCGACAGGGGGATTGCAAGTTCAGAGCCAGTCTCAGCAACTTACGAAGCCCTAAGCAACTGAACGAGACCGTGTCTCAAAATATAAAATGAAAAGTGCTGGAGATGTGGCTCAGTGGGTAAACGCCCATGGACTCAATCCCTGGTACCAAAATGATTAATTTTAAAAAAAGATTTTTATTCTGTGTGTGTGTGTGTAGAGAGAGAGAGAGAGAGAGGGAGAGAGAGAGAATTCACAAACAAGAAAATACAATATTTTCCTAAAAATTTTCTGACAGTTATACCATAACGCTAATAGCACACAATTTTTAAATACCCTGAAATCAGTAAAAAGATGAAATTTACTGATGAAACTCAAATAGAATTGATTATTAAGTCTAATCACATTTGAAGATCATTTTTAAAAGAAACGTTTATTTTTTAGTTGAGGGGGACACAATACCTTATTTTTTAATCCATAATTTTAATTTAAATCTAGTAGCCTTTTCACTTGATATAAACTCACATAACCAGAACATTATTTCTTAAATAGGCATTGCTGACATTGTGTGCCACATTTAGACTCTAATTAACTGGACATTTTGTTCCTCAGATCCACAACTCATTTTCACAACAGGAAGGATGTTAAAAAATATAACTACCTGGGCAACATATCAAAGGATACTCAACCTGAAATATATATTTAAGTTCTAATTTCTTTAAAACTAAACTAAGCTATATTGTATACTAACACACTCAATACAATAAATTTTTTTTCTTAAAAGTTTATCATTATCTTGGTTACTTCTGTTTCATCTTATCACCAGCACACAATAAAGTCATATAAAGTTACATCACCACTGGCACTTAATGAGCTATCCTTTGTCAATATTATTTATATGTGGTGATGAGGATCGAACCCAGTGCCTCACACATGTTAGATGAGCTTTCTACCTGTGAGCCACAACCCCAGCCCTTGAAGATCTTTATCACATTGAAAAACAAAATTAACTAAGGATCACTACATTGGAAAGAATAAAAGCACAAAGTGAATTAATTCAAGTAAACAAAATCAAAGAGCTTCCTTGATACATATTACTGGCTAAAATGATGTACTTCAGGTGTAAGAGATTTAAATGATCTCATCAAACTCTGTCTCTCTGTCTTTACTCCCTTTTCTACCTCTGTGTTGGCTTAATTCTGGAGACAAACTCTTTTCATATTACAGTGAAGAAAATAGTTGTTAGCTCAAAATTTATACCCAGTGAAGTGAGGACATTGGTGGGAAATGTTCTAATTACTCTAGGGAAGACTTGGTGAAGTCTTTTGCTCCTGCTAAGTCACTAGACCAGTCATGGACCAATTACTGTGCAATGAAATGAAGTCCCATGATTAGTTCTGTCTGGGTCAATGTGGACATCCTGAGGCTGAGAAGAAGAGCTAGGTATCATGTAGAACACTCTTAACCAGAACACAGGGGAGAAAACACAGTGCTTCTGCCACAGAAAATAGAGGGAACTGTAGACTTGCGTGCGTGCGTGCACTCCTCACTTCCTATAGTGATAGTTTTAATTGGGAGTGGTGGAAAAGATAATTTTTGAGCATTGATTTTAAAAAGTCAAGTAAAGCTACCTTACTGGCAAAATGCCATAGAAATTAGCTTTTTAATTATAGGTAGCATAGAAAAAAGGTATAACCTACTTAGAAGGATTAAGGCTTTTCATGTTCAATCTTTTCAAATTTTAGGCTGTTGAAAAGTTAGGACTATTTGAATGTAACTAATTATGTTTGCCAGTCTTGTAGGCAAATGTCACTGAAAGGAAAGTATGGTACTTTCAATTAATTCTGATTTGAGTGGCAGAAACATATGAATAAAGTTGTCACGACAGAAGGTTAGTGATTCTTATTGTGCTATAGTACCCTCATGTTCGGTGTAGGAAACAATATGCTGAGGTGAAACTGGTGATAGCTGTCAGAGTGTGCAGAATGAAGGTAATTCCTTAGAGTAGTCAGTCTGTGTTAGTCTACAAAAAGCAGTAGTTATTAAAAGCTTAAAAAATGTTTTAAAATTTCCAGTTTCATCTTTGTATAAATAAAAGTGACATCTTCAATTTGTAGTTATTGTAACTTTTAACTATTTAGTACTTAAGTCAACACATTAATTATATCTTTTCAGAGATGACTCTGTAGCTAATTCATACACAGCAGATGATATAGCCATGTCAGATTCTTGCCAATCTCAGTAGCAGCTACCAATCCTCAACTGTTGAAGGAATGATTGTTAGCAATGATACCTAGAAGTCAATAATTCTAATAAATTCAAATTTTGTGCAAAGTTTGCTAATGTTGATTTAGAAGATATTCATACTAGTGAACCAGTGGTAAATAAATACTCAGATTCAGAAGAAATTTGCAGAATGATAATCCAAATAAAATTCTGGAAGGAACATTCTTCTTCCTCTGGATAACTTTACTTTGGAAATTGGTTGATGAGTTAAGAGAGAGGAAACGACAGAGAGAAAGGCAAATTCAGACTCTCTTCCTTCTCAGTCTCGCAAGTCCATGAAAATAAGCAAAAACAAAACCATGAAAAGGAAAGTGATCAAAATAAGATATATCCCATGCTTGTATAATTTTATCAAAATGGATTCTATTATCATGTATAACTAAGAAGAACCAACTAAAAAATAGAAAAAAAGGAGAGTGAAAACTGATAAATGCATTATTTCATATTTTAAAGTCCTCATTTGATGCAGGTGAAACAAAACTATCTAAAATTCCATATTTATAATAAACCCCAATTCTCTTAAAGTGTATGTTGCTTAGAGAAGAAAACACTTCAAATACATAAATGTGCTTTTGTAGTCGTATCCTCCTGAAAATGATGTTATTTTAGTAGTGCTCCTAGGTCCACCTAACAATATAGTAAATATATTTCTTAAACATCCTTGGTTGATCTATTGACAAGGAATCATTTTTCCCCAATAACTTCATGACCCCCAGTGCTCCGGGTGCTATTGCCCATGGGCTGACCAGGCCGTGAAGGACTAGCGAGCTTCTCCTCTGCCTGGATGACCGGAGGACAGAGGCGACCTAGAGACCCCAGACTCAAGGGAACGCCTAAAGCTGAGCAGCCTAGCAGGGGCTTCAGGGCCCAGAAGGCCAGTGAACGCCCACGAAAGCTCGGTTTTCGTAGACCCAGAGCCAAACAGATTAGGGCCCTGGGGGTGGGACGCTCTATGCTGATTCTGTAAGACCACACCTTGGCACCTTGTCCCACAACATTGGAACAGAGGCCTTATCTGTCCCTGAAAATGCGCACCTGTGTGTGAAGCCCCAAAGGGCCCAGGGTGGGACCATCAGGGCTCTGGGTGGTTACTCTTTCTTCCACTAAAGAGAGAAACCTTAGAGTGACACACCATGTGTGACCAATTAGAAATGCCTTTGGGAAGATTAACTGGCCTTTTCCTTTTTTTCTTTTAATTTGTTATACACACACACACACACACACACACACACACAGCAGAATGCATTACAATTCATTATTACACATATAGAGCACAATTTTTCATATCTCTGGTTGTACACAAAGTTAAGTTACACCATTCCTGTCTTCATACATGTATTTAGGTTAATTATGTCCATCTCATTTCACAATCTTTCCTACCCCATCATGCTCTTTCCCTTCCCCTTCCTCCCCTTTGCCCTATTTAGAGTTCTTCTGATTCTCCCATGTCCCAACCCCACATTATGAATCAGCATCCGTATATCAGGGAAAACATTTGGCATTTGGTTTTTGGGGATTGGCTAACTTCACTTAGTATTATATTCTCCAATTCCACTCATTTTATTCTCTTTTAATGCTGAATAATATTCCATTGTGTATGTATAACACATTTTCTTTATCCATTCACCTACTAAAGGGCATCTAGGTTGGTTCCACAGTTTAGCTATTATAAATTGTGCTGTTATAAACATTGATGTGGCTGTGTCCCTGTAATATGCTGTTTTTAAGTCCTTTGGGTATAGACTGAGGAGTGGGATAGCTGGCTCAAATAGTGGTTCCATTCCCAGTTTTCCAAGAATACTCCATATTACTTTCCATATTGGCTGAACTCATTTTCAGTCCTACCAGCAATGTATGAGTGTACCTTTTCCCTCATATCCTGGCCAATACTTATTGTTGTTTGTATTCTTAATAGCTGCCATTTTCACTGGAGTGACATGAAATCTTGGAGTAATTTTGATTTGCATTTCTCTAATTGCTAATTGTTGAACATTTTTTCATATATTTGTTGAGTGATTGTATATCTTCTTCTGAGAAGTCACAATAGGGACAACAGAGAGGGCCTAGAAGCAGCTGCATCTTGGAGCGGGCATCCCAAAGTCGATGTAAGGCCCACCCTTTTAGCCCCATCTCTGAAAGGTGTTGCATCCATCTTGGGACACCTCCACTGCTATCTCAAGTTACTTCCTGCTATTGCTGCCACCACCTATACTTGTAGTAGCATCGTGGGACACCTGCAGGATCTGGAAGCCCAACACCAAGGTGAGGCACAGATAATCTGCATGGATACTACAAGATTATAGGGTAAAGACTATAATACCTCAGATCCACACTGCAAGAAAGGAAGTCACATAGGCAATATGAAGAAAACAAGGGAGGAAAGTGCCCCAAACTAATCAGGATACTACAATAACAGAACCCATGGAAGGAGCAATTAATGAAATGTCAGAGAAAGAGTTCAGAATATTCATAATTAACTGGACTTTTCTAGAAGTCCTGTGTATACAATATGAAAAAGCTGCTCTCACCTTTCCCCCACAAACTTTTAAAACTTTTACACCATCTGAACATTCTAAATGTAGGGGGTGCTGATGTTTGATAGGGTTAGAAAACAACATGTCTTATAAATGGTCATTTGTTTTCAAAATCAGAAATGTCTTCTGGAAGTGATTTTGAAATGAAGTTGTTAGACCACATTTAAGTGTGACACTCATCCACGTTTGTTGAATGGGTTAGAGGACATGGAGAAGACTTCCAACATGAAAAGGAGGTAGTCCTGTGCCAGACTGGATATATGTGAAAGACTTTTTTTGTATAAACATTCTTTTGTGTGTGTGTGCATTTTATTCCTCATTACTATATATATATATATATATATTTGATAATGCTAAGAAATTTTTTTTAAATATCTGGACTTTCTAGAAGTTCCTAAGTGCCTATTGAAAGTGAAAGTGGTAAAATGTAATATATTTTGTAAATTTATTTTTGTTAAAATTCTTATGAAAAATTGCTCTGGGGAGGGGGGATTGTTAATAGTCAAACCCCCTGTTGAGTAGTACACAGTTGGGTGCTGGTTCTCCAGAACACCATGCCAGTGCACTTACAATGAGGCAAGACACTGTTCCTTGTGTCTATGGGTTTTGTTCTACTTTGTTGTGTACATAGTATATATAAAGGACAAACAAGTCTAATCTATATCTAGTCTTTCCACATGTGAAAGAGGTTGCCAGTCTATGACAAAAGTAGAATTGGCAAACAAATTTTGTATGTTCTGTGTTAAAATTCCTAGAAAAGATTGTCTTCTGAAAATTTGAGCATTATAGCCCACCCGGTTGGTGAAAGGCCAAAATGCTCACATTTGGAAGACATTTTCAAATTGGAACTGTTGTTACAAGTGTGCAGTTTATTCAAGACTGTCATGTACATAGTGGACAAATTGAGTGCTTACTTGAAACATTTTGTCTGTCTAGATGTTTAGAAGTGCCTGATGCATGTTAAATGTAGAGATAGCAAAAAGATATTTACAAAGTGATTTTACTGAAATTCATATGAAATATTGTCCTTTGATAATGGAACTCTTAAACCACCTCTGTGAACAGGATAGTACTATCTGTACTCTTTCAGTCATGTGGAGGAGGTGGGAGGGAAGCAAGAGCAAAAGGTAATATGTTAGTGTATTTGTGTTTGGACATTTTCTTTTTTTTTATTTTTGAGGAGTTTATTTATTTATTTATTTATTTATTTTTATTATTTTTTTTATTGGTTGTTCACAACATTACAAAGCTCATGACATATCATATTTCATACATTAGATTGAAGTGGGTTATGAACTCCCAATTTTACCCCAAATGCAGATTGCAGAATCACGTCGGTTACACATCCACAAGTTTACATAATGCCCAATTAGTAATTGTTGTATTCTGCTACTTTTCCTATCCCCTACTATCCCCCCTCCCCTCCCCTCCCATCTTCTCTCTCTACCCCATCTATTGTAATTCATTTCTCTCCTTGTTAATTTTCCCATTCCCCTCACAACCTCTTATATGTAATATTGTATAGCAATGAGGGTCTCCCTTCATTTCCATGCAATTTCCCTTTTCTCTCCCTTTCCCTCCCATCTCATGTCTCTGTTTAATGTTAATCTTTTCTTCCTGCTCTTCCTCCCTGCTCTGTTCATAGTTGCTCTCATTATATCAAAGAAGACATTTGGTATTTGTTTTTTAGGGATTGACTAGCTTCACTAAGCATAATCTGCTCTAGTGCCATCCATTTCCCTGCAAATTCTATGATTTTGTTTGGACATTTTCAAACATCAGTTTTCTGTATATTTTATGCATTTTGTTTTGCTGGATATATAGTGTAAATAATAGACAAATGAGTTCCAATTTTTCAACATCTAGTCTCTAGATGTTAAAGAGGTTGCCAATGTAGGAACAAGTAGTAAAGTTAGCACAGTTTGTACATTTTGTGTTGAAATTCATAGGAAATATTTAGAAGTGTCCTCTGTAAATGACTTCTGGGTATGAGTTTGTTCACCTGCATGTTTAACATGCCTGTGTTTGTCCACTGGACTGAAAATAGAAGGAAGTAAAAAGGGAAAGGTTCAAGGCCAAAATGGGAGAAGATCTCTCAGATTATAAACAATGTTATTTACCAGTGCTGTGTACATAGTAGACAGGATCCTATGTGGAATATCTAGTTCTTCTATATATTTAGAAGTGATTGTTACATTAAAAGTGGAAGTAGAATAAAACTTTTTGTAAATAGCTTTTAAAAACTGATGGGAAATACTGTATTTGAAATTGTTAAGCCACCTGAACATAATACTTGTTAATTGGGTTAAGGGAGGTGGAAGGAAAGAAGTTGAAAAGGTGTTTTGTTAATGTGTGCTAGAAAAATTCAGCTTACCCATTGTCCTGTAATGTGCAGTTCATTTAACTTTGCTTTATTATATGTATTGTGTATGTACTGGACAAAGGAGTTCTAATTTTATGTTATCTAGCTCACTGGGCTCTCTAAAGAGGTTGTCAGTATATCACAAAAGTAAAGTTAGAAAACTAACCATTTTTGCGCACTTTTGTTAAAATTGATAGGCATTCTTCTGAAAAGGGCTTTTGGAAGTGAAATTTTTACATAACATCTGAGAGACACAGGTACCTATATAACATGTGACATAAGAGAAGAAAATTGAAGAAATGAAGGATTATTGGGCACAATGATCCTACTTAGAAGACACTTTCAGATATAGCCATTGTTACGTGTGTGCAGTTTATTCAATACTACTGTGTACCTAGTGGACAAACTGAAGTCCTTATTTGAAACATATAGTCTTTCTAAATGTTTAGAAGTGCATAAGATATGTTAAAAGTAGAGGTAGTAAATAAAACATTTTGTAGATTAACTAAATAAATAAATAGGCTGGGGATATGGTTTAGTTATTAAGCACCTCTGGGTTCAATTCCTGGTACAATATATAATTATATAATGTGTGTGTGTGTGTGTGTGTGTGTGTGTGTGTGTATCTACCATGGAAAAAAGCTACCATTAGGCAAGATGGTCAAATGACCGGGTTTTTATTTAAAGTGAAAAAATTATATGTTGTGAGGGAGGGAACTGAGAATCAAAACAGAAACCACAATTTCAAAGCATGTTACACCATGCCTTGCAAAACAGGTGCATGTACTCAATGATGTCTACTATAAACTTAGTTTGTTCAGACCCTTCATTCAAGGTAAGACCTCAGCTAAATTTACCTAAGAGGAATCCCTCAGGGATTTCCTAAAGAGACCACTAACTCCACTTGCAATTCCCTGATCATGCTGTGTAGAATATCTTTATTTCTCACTCCGGGCCCCCAACCTCGTAAGTTTCCTTTCTGTATGCCTAATTTTGAGGTGCCATTATTGTATGGTGTGCAATTTTGCTTCTTGAAAGTGATATAACTTTGTAGACTGAAAGTATGTTCTAAGTGGTTTTTGGAGGATGGAAATAGACAAAAAATTTTTTTGAAGTACTTAAAAGTATATACCATCTTCCTTTTAAAGGTAGACGTTAATTACAGAGAAAGTTTAGCATAGCTAAATAAACTTCCTTATGTTAATCAGCTCCCTGAAAGAATTAGAAAGGTTATAATTTTTAATCTTAGTATTCATCTTGGTTGCATAAAATACTGAACTTCCACCATGTGTTTGATATATTCTAAGACTCAAATCATTGTACAGTGATTATTAATCATTTTATAGGGCATTATTCTCCAAATTAAAAACTCTTAGAATCAATCAATATCAACTAGATAACATACAGTTGCAGGATTTTCTCTTTTTAGATGACATCCTATTGTTATGAGAAATCAAGATATTTCAACCTACATTTTTTTTCTTTATTGTGACTTTTTGTATTTAGGAGACTTATCCAGTAGTAGACAATTTACTCAGAAGAACAGAGGCTAACTGGTTTAAAGGGCATCCTAAGTTGGTGGAACACTTACTTGTTTGATGATCACAGCCAGTTGCCAGCAGTTCTGCCGTATGTAGTAAAGAAGCATACATTTTTTGTCAAGCCCCTGTGGGACAAGTCTGAGTTACTAGTTGGTGCCTCATAGAATAGTAAAGAGGACAATGACTATGCATTTGCACTTTACACTCAAGTTCACTTTAGTGTAATTCTGAATCACCCAGAATTTATTTTTTATAAAGTAGCAATGGAAAGTTTTGTGAAATGTACAGTTATGTGGTTTTTATAAGGGCCTTAGGATAGTGGTCTATAACCCTGGCTGCATATTAGAAACATGTGAGCATCTTTTGAAAATTCTGATGCTCAGGTCATATCCCAGACCAATTAAACCAGAATCTCTGAGATGGGACTCAGAGTACGTTTTAAAATCTCCCTAGATGACCACAGTGTGTGGCCACTATTGAAAACCACTGCTTTAGGAATCAACAGAGTTACTGTGAGTAGTATGTCACTTAGAAAAACAATATGATATTCCAGTATGGGTAAAACAACAAAGAAATAGATAAATAGTATCTCTTAGAATTTCTTATTGCTTTTTGGTTGTGTTAAAGGTTACATTAACACATTTGAAAACATCGTAGTTTTCCAGATTATATTTAATGTTTGTGCACTTCTAAATTTACTTTTTTTTTGCCAGAATACTTGGTCAATTTTGATCTTGAAGTTTTGTGATATGTCTAAAAGATGAAAAAACAATTTTAAGACTATTGAATAATCAGAACAAAATTTCTGCTTAATTTGATAGGACTTTCTGGGTTGGGGGATTAGAGTTCTCTAAAAGTGGTTAGTGGTTTTTATGGGGCTAGTTTTCATTAGAATTTTGTTAAGCCTTTAACCAATTAAGAATGTAGTCATATTTATAAATATCATGTAGTTAAGGGCTTATGAATTTGGTTGTAACCTAGTTTGAATTCTGCTTGCTGGGTGTCCTTAGTAAACTAGGTACCTATCTGGCTAATTTTCCTCCTTATCTATAAAATAGGGATAATATGTAGAGTTACTTAATAGAGTAAATGACTAATGACAGAACACATGAAAACTCTTTTTCACAGTGCTTGATAAAGAAAAAAGTAAGTGCTGAGTAGTAGCTTTTAACTTTAATGCTTATTGGGATAATCAGAAATAATTAAGATTCCCATTTCTATTCATACGAAAAGAGTGAATGTTTATTGCATTTTTTGAGTGACTAGACTTTACCAAACATTGGGCCATGAGGCTTGTGTAGTTTTTCCATTTCATTCTCTTTGTGTGAGGTAGATCTTATCATCTGAGCTTTACAATGGGCAAACCACTGGCAAAGAAGATAGAGAAGTCATATTTGTTGTATGTAAGTGTGCACTCTTAGTAATGCTGAGTAGAAATCACCTTGTGAGAATAGTAATCCTCACAAAGTTGATTATTTAACCTTGGAAACTATAAGAATAGTCCAGCAAATTATAAGGCTAGTCCAGCATGTGTGGAAATATCTCCAGGATTAACATTATTTTTTTCTGCTTTGGAAAGCAGAATAAAAGAAATGTTGTGGAGTTGTTCATCATTGAGAAAAGGAAATATTTGGAACCTCAAAGACATGCAGACCCAAGGTAACCCTGTATTGGTTGGAAGACCTAGTTAGAAAAAAAATAGTTTGATTTCCAGTCTTAGTAAACTTTGTTCCCTAGCAAAACTATCCAATAGACCAATGATAATTAGAGCTACTTGCTCCTTTTACAGGGTATCAAATGAACAAAGAAAAATAATATTTCTATTATTTCCTATTTCCCCTCTCTCTTTCTGTTTTGTTTGCCTACCAGAAGAAAACATATTAGAGCAGGCTCATTTTGATTACTAGAGTCAGGGGTCCAGAGATTTGGGTTGATACAGAGAATATTTTGTATGTTTTAATTATGCATATATCAGTAAATGATTCTCTCTAAAATCAAGATAAATCATAAACCTGGAAATCAAATGGAGACTAGTTTTTGCCTAAGAGACTTGAAAACAATCTTTGTCATTCTCCCATCTATTTTTTTTAATTTGTTGTTTTTAGATATATATAACAGTAGGTTGTATTTTGACATATTGTACATATATGGAGTTTAACTTCCCATTCTTGTGGTTGATTGAACGCAATGTGGAGTTACACTGGTTGTGTTTCCATACATGAGCATAGGAAAGTTATGTCCAATTCATTCTACTGTCTTTCCTATTCCCACTCCCCCTCCCTTCCCTTCATTACCCTTTGTCTAATCCAATGAACTTCTATACTTCCCCTTCCTACCTTCCCTTGTTATGAGTTATCATACACATATTAGAGAGAACATTTGACCTTTGATTTTTTTGGAACTGGCTTATTTCACTTAGTATGATATTCTTCAGCTTTATCCATTTATTGGCAGATGACATGATTTCATTCTTATTTGTAGCTGAGTTATATTCCATTGTGTGTGTGTGTGTGTATATATATATATATATATATATATATATATATATATATATATATACATATATATATATTTATATAATTTTCTTTATTCATTCATCTGTTGAAGGGCACCTAGGTTATTTCCAAAGTTTCGTTATTGTAAATTGAGTTACTGTAAATATTGATGTGGCTGTGTCACTGTAGTATGCTGCTTTTAAGTCCTTTGGGTATATACTGAGGATTGGGATAGTTGGGTCAAATGGTGGTTCCATTCTAAGTTTTATGTGGAATCTCCATACTGCTTTCCAGAGTGGTTGCACGAATTTGCAGTTTCACTAGCAATGTATGAGTGAACATTTTTCCCCACATCTTCGCCAACATTTATTTTGACTTGTATTTGTGATAATTGCCATTTTAACTAGAGTGAGATGGGATCTCAGTGCAGTTTTAATTCACATTTTTCTAATTGCTAGAGATGTTGAACATTTTTAAAATAAATTTTTGAACAATTTTATCTCTTCTGTGATGTACCTATTTAGTTACTTTGCCCATTTATTAATTAGGTTATTTGGGTTTTTTTTGGTGGTAAGTTTTTGAGTTCTTTGTATATCCTGGAGATTAATGCTCTTTCTAAGGTGCAGGTGGTAAAGATTTTCTCCCATTCTGTAGGTTCTCTGTTCATGTTTTTGATTGTTTCTTTTGCTGTGAAGAAGCTTTTTACTTTGATGCCATCCCACTTACTGATTCTAGATTTTACTTCTTTGTGCTTTAGGAGTCTTTTTGAGAAGGTCTGGTCCTGAGCCAATATTGTGGAGAGTTGGGCCTACATTTTCCTCTAGTAGGCACAGTGACTCTGGTCTAATTCCAAGGTTCTTGATCCAGTTTGAATTGAGTTTTGTGCAGGGTGAGCTATAGTGGTTTAATTTCAGTCTACTACATATGAATTTCCAGTATTTATAGCACCAATTGTTGAAAAGGTGATCTTTTCTCCAATGTATTTTTATGGTGCCTTTGTCTAGTATGAGATAACTGTATTTATGTGGATATGTTTCTGTGTCTTTTATTCTATTCCATTGGTCTTCAATTCTATTTTTGTGCCAATACCATGCCATTTTGTTACTATAGCTCTGTAGTATAATTTAAGTTCTGGTATTGTGATGCCTCTTTCTTCACTTTTCTCACTGAGGATTTCTTTGGCTATTCTGGGCCTCTCATTTTTCCAAACGAATTTCATGACTCCTTTTTTCTATTTCTATGAAGAACATCATTGAAATTTGAATGGTAATTGCATTAAATCTGTATATCACTTTTGGTAGTATGGCCATTTTGACAATATTAATTCTGCCTATCCAAGAACATGGGAGGTCTTTTCATTTTCTAAAATTTCTTCAATTTCTTTAGTGTTCTTTCACCTCTTTTGTTAGATTGGTTCCCAAGTATTTTATTTTCTAAAATCGGAACAAGACAAGAATGCCCTTTCATGACTTCTATTCAACAAAGACCTTGAAATCCTTGCCATAACAATTAGACAAAAGAAAGAAATTAAACGGATACAAGTAGGAAAAGAAGAGCTCAAAATATCCCTATTTTCCAGTGACATGATTCTATATTTAGAAGACCCGCCCCCCCCAAAAAAAACTCCACCAAAAAGCTTCTTCAACTAACAAATGAATTCATCAAAGTAGTAGGATATAAAATTAACACCCATAAATCAATTGCATCCCTATACACCAATGATCAATCAGCTCAAAGAGAAACAAGGAAAACTATTCAATCTATTTTTAGGAGAAATACCCTACTGGTGAGATTATTTCTCTTTCTGACCAAAGTTGAATATTTTTTCATGTTTCTATCTTTTCATTTTGTGCAAACACCTGGAATAACGAAGCTATTTCCTTTGCTTTTGCTTGATACTAAGAATTCTTAGTTTTGTTGAAATCTAGTCACCTATGATTCTTCAGTTATAGCCATACCTTATAGTTATAGCCATACCATATCTGAGATCTTCCAGAAAGAAAAGTCTGAAAAAAGACTTGCACAATGTTTACAATGGGATAGGTTGCTAAGAGATTGTGGAAGACACCTGGAGATGAGATATGAGACATGAGGTTTACTGAGAACTGCTTAAGGAAGAGGCCAAGTGGTGGTGGGCCAACCAGAAAGGTGCACATGTGTCTGTCCCATGCAATACCTTTGTCACAGGAGGGCAGGAGCAGAAGCTCTAAACCTAGCCCTTTGTATCTCAGTGAAAGAAAATTTAGTCAGACACCAAAAGCCATGCAAAAGAACTTTATAATAGGCAAAGATAAAGTAAGGGTTAAACAAAGAGCACTCTCAAGGGTGGGCCATCTCCAAGCAGAGAATGATAAAGGAAACAGTGCTGTCAGTGAACTTATTAGTGTTTGGTGTTTGCTTTGAGAACTGGGGTGATCATTCACCAACCTTTGTCAATCAGGTGTTTAGCAACTCCTTCCTGTCAGGGGGTCTTCATCTACAAGTCAATCCAGTGTTAATGTGGGTATTAGGGTCAGTGTCTGGTCAAGCTACTTTATTGTGCTTGTGCTACCAAAGAATTCCCCTTTCTTAGGTGGAAGACACTTGGGACCATAACTCCTAGTTTTATCTTGACTCTTATGGGTTTGTGTCAAGAGTTAGTCCATAAATCCTTCTTTCTTAATGTATTTTACCAATCAGCTCCCCAATTACCTCCTCTTGTTTTTGTTTGCTTACTCTCAAGGTGTGTATATTGATGTTTTTCTATAGGCTATCTGCTACAAGTTTTTTATTCATCTGCTTTGGAGAAACCTAAAGAAAACTTTAGGAGTAACTTAAAGCTATGACTTGTGCATCCCACTGCTCATTACTACCACCTAACACTTTCAGTTTCTTACTAGAAAGTCCAGTAGTGATGGTTTGGGAATATGCATTCTCTTATATACAGTGTCTCTGGTACCTCACTAGAAAATAGTGCCTCCTATTTCTCAAAATGCTTTGTCCAGGGGTAGATGCCTGGATTAACATTTATCTCTCCACAGTGTTCTGATCTGCAGGAGTTACCTCAAGGAGAGGTATTTTGTAGTTAAGTTACAGAAGCAGTGACATCATTAGTTTGCTTAGTTTTCTTTGTTCCTTCTCTGACTAACATCCCAAGTAGCAGTTCTCCAGGCATAAATACAAGAAAGCAGCTTTCTCTAGATCACATAAACTTACCCTAATTCTCAGCACACAAGAGAGAAAGCCAGTGTTCTTTAAGATAATATATATGTAGAAATTCCAGCCATACTGACTTTTATCTTTCCCTTATCTTGGTTAGGTTTGGGGAGTAGAAAAGGGGCATTCAGAGACATGGGGCTTTAGTCCTCCTTTATTATTTAATGATGACACAACTTGTGAGCCAGTAGTTATTTAAGGGACAGTTACAGATAGCAGCAGTGAGAGAAAAGTCAAATGAGAGACAGGAAAAGCCAAGATAAGGTTTTTACTGAGTGGCTCACTGTTGCGGGTAATGGCATTCCATTCTTCTGAAGAGGATGTGGTGTGCCTTTCAGCATTGTCCACCTGAGTGAGGATGGACACAAAGAAGCATTTGCCCTTAGGCTGTCAGTCCCTTGGCATGAGGATTACTCAGGGTTATTACTCCCTGAGTATCCTCGTGTGTCTGCCCAATGGGATCTTGCAGGATTCTCAGAGCACAAAATTGGAATATCTTGAGCAGTTACTTGGAGAAGGTCATGGTCTGTGTTTGTCAAAGCAAGCACTTAATTGATTGCCAAAGCCATAGATAGACATAGGTGAGACCTAAGGAAAATAAGATAGACCATCTGATAAAAAACAAAAACAAGAAAACAAAAAAATCCAAGAAATCCTGTATTGAGAAGAATGAAAACATTTTTATGACATTTCTACCTGGATTTGAATCTGGACTATTATTTGTTCTATGGATCATTTTGGACCAGTTTTTTTTTTTTTTTTTTTTTTTTTTTATATAAGGGACACTTAACCACAGAGCTGTATCCCCAAATCATTTTATTTTTTCATTTTTAGACAAGGTCTCACTAAGTTGCTCAGAGCCTTGCTAAGCTGCTGAGGCTGACTTCGAACTTGTGATCCTCCTGCCTCAACTATGGGAGCCACTGGAATTACAGATGAGCACCACCATGCCCAGCTTGAACCTGTTTTTTTTTTAAATAATTTTTGTGTCTCAATTTGCTCATTACAAAGTGGGAAATAATATGTTTCAAGAAAAAACAGATAAATACTGCTATTATAGGAAATATACTTGGTTCTTATTGTCCAGAGATACCAAGTCATGTAGAAGAGAGGACTTGTAATCACATCCTATAGATTTAGAAAGATGGTGATAAAAAATTATTTTTGTTGAACAATACAGGAACCCTTATATTAAATAGGCCAAGAATTATATTTATTTTCTGATTAAGGACCTTGCAACACAGAGATATTATATACTTTAACTCAAATCTCTTACTTAGTAAGAGACAATGGCAGTTTTCTGCCTCTTCTAAGCATTAATCTCTTCCCTTCATTTTTAGCAAATATTAAAAATTCTAATTTGATCTTCAATTTGCAAATTATAATTGACCTACAAACACAACTTATGTGTCCCAGGATTAATTAGGTAGACTAATACCTGTTTACTTATTGAATCTAGTTGAGTAGTTTATTCTGTATCATTGATTTTACTGTTGAAAATGGAACAAGGCCTTCCAACTCATTTTCCATGTCAGAGGTGCATTGTAGAAGGGCAAGTGCAATTATCTCTGCTAACCTCTAGCTTTCAACTGAATTAGTGATTTCTTTATTCTTCCTTAAATAAAGTTCTTAGGAAGAAATCTATTTGTCAAATGATTAAGTATGCCCATTTGGATGTTAACTTTTTAAAATCCTAAATGACTTTTAAAAAGTGCACAAAATAGTTTATATTTCAGAAAGCCCAAGTTGCATGAACTATGTTAAAACAAAATTCACCATTTAACAGAAATGTTGTTACGGACCACAGTAATTTTACCAAGATTATTCTTGTTGCTAGTTTATTTTTGAAAAATATATTGCAGATCTTTGCCATGGCTTTAAAAGTATCCTGATATGATATATTTTGTAATGTTGATTATGTACCCAATACCACTCTAAACCTCTTACATATACTAACCTATTTAAACCTCACAATAATCTAATGAGATGGGGAAAATTATTATCCCTATTTTATAGATGAGAAAATCAAGGCACAAAAATGTTAAGTGATTCATTTAAGGTCTCATAGCTGCAAGCCCTTTTGTCAGGGACCTCATCTCCATAACCTTAACCACCTTGCCTGTTTCCTCATATGATTCCTAAAAAGGAGAATCAGAATTCTAGTGCATTTGCAAAAAATAGGAAAATCTAATTAAGGACAGGGATATTTGATCATTGTTCAAGAAAACATATAATAGAATTACCTATTGAAATGTTTAACAAGATAAAAGAAATGGACTATGATAGATAAATGTGCAGAGATGTCTGTGTTTATTTTATTTTTCTTGCTATAGTTTCTTCATCAGAATTTTTGTATTCTACATCATCTTTCTTGTCTTTGAGTGGTAATCACAAGTCCAGGTAAGTCGGCTTAACAAGAAAATAAAATTTATTGAAGGTATAATTCATAATACTAAAAGTTCATGCTGTTTCAGGACTTGTTTTACCTGGGACCATCTTTTTATTTATTTATTTCCATCTCATGTCTGTTTTCCTCTTTATTGGCTTCAAGAAGACCCCCCTAAAAGCAGTAAAAAGATGCCACTGCTGATTCTGGGTGTGCCAAAGTTCTATAATCTTCAGAGCACTCAGTCTCAGAAGGTGAGCTCTTTTCATTCAGGTTCATATTAATGGTCAGAAAAGAACTAATGGGCTCTGCTTGTGTCACAGATCTGCTCCTGGAATAATCACTAATTCCAGAGGAAATGGTACTCCATTGGCCAACCTGGATTGATAGGGACTGACACATGATTAGAATCACATCCAATAAACAAGCCATGTCAAAAAGAAAAAGAGGATTTAGCTCCCAAAAGAGGAAAAGAAATTTGTGTCACGGATGAGTCATGTTTCCTTGGTGTTCCAAAATCTTCAGGTCCCTTCAAGACATTTCATGACAATGGCAAAAGTAATAATCACTGTGGGACTCTTATTTCTCATTTTCTCTGAGGGCAAAACAGTGAAGTTGAATCACAGATTCTTCCCATTATTTACCATCTTCATTAAAGGAGGAAAATAATACTTTAAAATTATTTATGATGACTCCTAGATCAGTTATGGTGATTAGTAAAAAAGTAAACTATGTTATTAAAATAAAAATATTATGATCTAACTTGTTGTAGCAAATGTATTACTGTATATAACACATGCCTGATGAGATATTATCTCTACCCATCTCTCTTAGGTTTACCTGTCCTTAGAATCACCTTTATTCTGGCCATAGAAATATATTAGAAATTTCCAAAATGTGCTCTTCTTTTTCACAGAAGCACAATTTTGTATGTGTTGCTCTTGTTGCTATTCTCCTAGAATGTCATTTCTTATCTGCCATGCATACTTTTGATTCCAAGGATATTCCCCCAATTTATAGTCTTTATATCCTTGCATTTATCTAACTCTGATTCATATTCCTTACTCCATATCTCCAGCAGTCACTTTGTAGACTAAGAAAAATGAATTCCTCAATACAAGCACAGCAAATATAGAAATCCCACTATGACACAGATACCACGGTTATACTTAAAGTACATTTGAGAAAACCAAGGCACTGAAACACTGCACAGTTCTAATGAGTAAAAAAGGTAAAATACAAATCTAGGTAGATTAATTTTAATCACTGTAATATCCACTCTATATATTGAGTGGATATTACACTATAATATACTGCCTCTCATTCAATGAATGCTTATGGGATGTATAGATTAATGATTATTGAGAAAAAAATACTACTATGTCATGACTGACTGGAAAAAAGTAATGAGTAGTGGCTTTAGCATAATGGGAAGATATTCTTGTTGACCAAGATATATACATACAATTTTATTTTCTGGGAGGAATGTTTGACCTATTAGCATTTGATTTAAATACACACCACACACACACACACACACACACACACACACACACACACCTCTTCCTAGTGGGACCTGTAAATCAATATATACATTTAATTTTTATATTTTTTTTCTTGAGACAAGAGTTAAACTTATGATGATCTGCATGCACTTCTTTTTTTAATTCACAATATATTGTTTAATGTTTATTTTTTAACATCAGAGGAAGGCCTTCTGAGAATGTTGCCAAGTAGGTCCCTGTTGGGGCTTGAAATTTGACTGTATTTAGTGAGACATGATGCACAGGTACCTGAAAACTGTCAGGATGTGGTTACTTTTGTCTGATCAATACTGACTTCAAGCAAACACTTCAACTAAACTGAATAATAATAAGACTCTAAGGAATGGAAATAAAGAGGAGATGGGTTAGGTTCACGTAAACCAGAACAAACAAGCAAGCAAAAACATTCCAAGCAATCACATCATCTCCACAGTAGCATAAGTTCTGTCCATATGTTAATAAGCTTTTTATTCCAAACAGCAGAGTTGTTATTATGTTCCACCAGGAGAACCTTCTCCTCCACTCATTTTACAACTAACTTGAAGAAAGTCTGAATGCAATCTCATTTCATACAGCATTATTCACGGTCATTTGTTGGCTTCTTTCCAGCTATTACTAAGTATTCTTATTTTCATATGAACTCTGCCATTTATCTGATGAAACTTTCACTGTCATTTCAAACATATTATTAACTGCCAAGAACTTCATTACTTTTCTTTTATTCTTTAAATAAGCCACTCTATTTTTGATTTTTCATATTATATGTTTTGAGATGAATTACTAGTCATAGAAAATGTTTTATCTTTAAATAGGCACTTTTTTCATTATCTTCCTCAAATACTTAACATCAGGTCTTTAGAATCATGCTTCTATACACGTAACTTGTTTAAACTCCTCAACAATTACAATTTCTGCAGTGTGTTAACTTCATATAAGATGTACAGACATGAGAGGGACCCATGGAGAATTATCCCCCAATACTCAGAGTTGTTTGTACAATCAGTTCTCAAAACAAACAAACAAACAAAAAAAACCTGATTATTTTGGCCAATTCATTCCATTGAAAAGATATCAGTATAGCTTCCTGCAATATCCTTACCCATATTTCTACTTAGTGTGTTTATATTTCTTTCCCCATAACCTCATGAGTTTGGCCAATGAACAACAGCAATAGCTGGTCATCCCAGGGACCTAAGAAAACTTTTGGAAGCTGATTCCTCATGTGTGCTGACATGGAATGGGATTCCTATAGTCCTTCACCACCTTGTGCTCATATCAACTTGCCCTTTCTTGAGGTTTTACAATTTGGTGGATCACTCAAATACAGCAAAACCATCATCCAGAATTCAACAAGAAAGACTATCACCAATCTCAAATGTGATTTTTAATGCTGGGGTTTTAGTGCTAAAGACTGGAACTATTAACATTATTGATACCTCTCCTGAACTCCAGACCAAAGGTCTTTTGCTTTCAGCTCTGGTAAATTTCAGTCTGTCACAACTCTGCACACTGCCTTTATTTCCTGCCTTTGACATATTGAACTACTTGTAAACCTTGCCCTAGTCTATGTCATCAGCCCCCATTTTTAAAGTGAGAGATTTGACTCTGGTTTTAGTGTTTTATACATGAATAAGAAATGGGCTTGCACAAAGAGGAGAATTTACAAGGGGGACAGTTCAGATTTTTTTTCCTTTCATAAAAGAACAATTATTATTAATGCATGGTTCACATTTGGTGGACTCTGGGTACCCAAATGAAATAACCTCAGAAGAAGGTTCTGTCTCTAGAATAACAACACCTATATGTATACATGTACTGAACTCCAACTTTGTGCCTTACACTATGAGGAACTTGGCCTGTGGATTTCTATCTGGTCCTAGTAATAACCAGTTACTTGTTCCTGGTTAATGGTGGTTATTACTAAGTTATTATGTCATTTGCTGAGTGCTTCACACTGGAGTGGGTATTTTACACATTTAATTTAAGTTCATCACCAGCATGAAGTCAGTGGACTAGTCAGCTTTCCGTGGATGTGAATAAATATCCAAGACAAAAAACTTCAAAGGGGAAAGATTATTTTGACTCATGGTTTCAGAGGTTTTCCTCCATAGTTGCATGGCTCCTTTGCTTTGGCCTCTAGTGAGACAGAACATCATGGCAAGGCGTGTGTAATACGGCAAAGCTGCTCACATCATAATGGCCAGCCAGGAAGCTAAAGAAAGAAGGAGGAACAGGGATCCCAATATCCCCTTCAAGAACATGCCCTCAATGACCTTCTACTAGTCTTCACCTCCTAAAATATTCCTCCACCTTCCAATAGTGCCGCAAACTGACAACCAAGGCTTTAACACTTGAGCCTTAAGGGGACATTTCAGACCAAACTGCAATAGTAAGGCATGATTCTCCACATTTTATCAATAAAGATACAGGTTCAGAGGTGTTAAGTATTTATAACAGCAGAAGAGGAATTGTGACTGAATAGATTAAATAATATATATCTCTACATTGTCTATAGGTAAAGAGATTTACTGTCCTATTGGACACACTTGTGAGCAGTAGTATCCTAAATCTTAAAGTAGCAGAATATGAGCCTGAGCCTGACTCTCTTTATATACAAATTATTTCCTCACTTTGTGCTCATATTGTCCTGTTTCTTCTCCTTCTCCCTCCTCCTCCACTGTCTCCCTCCTTCTCCTACCCTCTGTCTCTGTGGAAAGCCAAACCCTAAAAATGGCTCAAAATGACCATGACAAAATCAGGCACTATATATAAGCAATACTTCCCATATGTGGCTCATACCATTACTGAACAATTATTTTTCATTGTATTAAACAAGAGCTTCTTGACCAGAATTCTAAAAGACAGCTGATTTCTTTCTTTTTAGATATACATGGCAATTGAGTATGTTTTGACATATTATATATACATGGAGTATAACTTATTCTATTTAGCATTCCATTCTTGTGGTTGCACATGATGTGCTTTCACTGGTCACGTATTCATATATGAAAGTAGGAAAGTTATGTCTGATTCATTGTACTCTTTCCTATTCCTTTCCCCTCCCTTCCCTTCATTCTTCTTTGTCTAATTCATTGAACTTTATTAACAATAGCTTAGGTGTAGAACCAACCTAAATGTCCTTCAACAGATGAATGGAGAGAGAAAATGTGAGATATATCACACACACACACACACATACACAATGAAATATTAATCAGCCATACAGAAGAATGAAATTATGTCATTTGTCCATAAGTGGATGGAATTGGAGATTATCTTGCTAAATGAAATAAGCCAGTCCCCTCCAAACAAAGGCCAAATGTTCTCTGTGGTCATGTGGATGCTGATACACAATAAGCAGGTCAGGGAATAGAAATCAGAGCTGTTTCTAAAAACTTTACAATAAGCCTATTGAATTGCTACTGAGATGCAAAATACATGCTAAATCTACTGTCTTTGAGACTGGGAAAAGGAGTTCCCTGAAGCTGGTAAGGTTAATATTATTTGCAATAAGATGATTTCCTAGAGATGATATTTCACTGTGGGATACTTTCAATTTATAGCTAAGTTTTAGGTAAGGTTCTGTTTTTTTTCTACTCTTTTACATTCTGCTTAGTTTGCTACTTAAAAATATTCAAACATAAAGATTATTGAAACTGCAACATGAATTCTTTTTGAAGTATATTTTGTATACATTAAGAATTGACAAATAATCTAAACAGACATTTCTCAAAAGAAAAAAATATAGATGTCCAACAAATGCTTGAGAAATGTTCAACATCTCTAGCAATCAGGGAAAATGAAAATCAAAATTACATGGAGATTTCATCTCACTTCAGTTAGAATATCAGTCATCAAGAATACGAATAATGGGCTGGGAATGTGGCTCAAGAGGTAGCGTGCTCGCCTGGCATGCATACGGCCCGGGTTCGATCCTCAGCACCACATATAAACAAAGATATTGTGTCCACTGAAAACTAAAAAATAGATATTAAAAATTCTCTCTCTCTTTCTCTCTCTCTCTAAAAAAATGTTTAAAAAAGAATATAAATAATAATGACTGTTGGTGAGGATTTGGGGGAGAGATACACTTTTACATGGTTGGTAGGACTATAAATTAGTGCAACCACTTTGCAAAGCAGTATGGAGAGTCCTCAGAAAACTAGAAATGGATCCACCATATAATCCAAATGTTCCTGTCCATGGTATTTACCCAGAAGATCTAAAATCAACATAGTATAGTGATACAGGGATATATATCAATGTCTGTAGTACCTCAATTCACAATAGCCAAGTTATGGAACCAACACAGGTACCTGTCCACAGATGAAGGAATAAAGAAAATGTAGGATATATATATATATATATATATATATATATATATATATATGCAATGTAGTATTACTCAGCCATAAAGAAGAATTAAATTATATCATTTGATGGAACTGGAGAACATATGAACATTTTTCATGTTCACCGTGAAATAAGCCAGACTCAGAAATTCAAATGCTACATGTTTTCTGTCATATTCAGAAGATAGAAAGAAGTAAGGAGTTAAAAAGAGGGGATCTTGTGAAAATAGAAGGGAGAATAATAGAGTAAAGGGAGGTGATCAAGGAGGAGGAACTAGGCTTGGGAAAGGGGAGTAACTGTGGGATGAGATTGATGAAATTATGCTATGTGCATATGTGAATATATCACAAGGAATTCCAGCTTTATGTATATGCATAACTTACAAATAAAGAAATAAATAAATAGAAGGAAGACTAGCAGAGTTGAGGAAAAGAAGCAAGGGGAGGTAGAAAAGGAGTGAAAATGGAAGTCCTGGGGACTGAAATGGAGAACATTACCTTACATACATGTATGAATGTCAGAATGCACCCCACTATGTTGTATAACTAAAATTCACTAATAAAACATTAAAAATAAAACAACAGTAACAATAAAAAGGTATATAAAGAAAACAGTATAAATAATATTTTATTTGTAGATACATACATGTGTATATAAAATAAAAACTTAGAAGGTGCTGAGAAAAGGCAGTTAAGGAGGCATGGTAGTGCACACCTGTAATCCCAGAGGCTCAGGTGGCTGAGGCAGAAGGATCTCAAGTTCAAAGCCAGACTCAGCAACCTGGTGAGACCCCATCTCAAAATAAAATATAAAAAGGGCTGGGAATGTGGCTCAGGTTAAGAGCCCCTGTGCTCAATCCCCGATGAGAGAGAGAGAGAGAGAGAGAGAGAGAGAGAGAGAGAGAGAAATCAGTATAGTTCATGCAAGTCTAAGTAAAATGGCCTTTCCCTACTTGAGGGGAAGAAATGATCAGGAGTTAATCCACTTCTTTTCTTGAGTAAAGGATAAGAAAAAAGTTTTAGTGATATACAGTAATATAGATTAAGGTTCATGGCTTATAAAGGACACAAATTGTACCTTTTTTTTAGTTCTTCTTTTGGTAAAATGGTAGGGATGAGATTTCAGAGCAAGAACTGGGAAAGAAAGATACTGATTTATGACCATGTCTTCTTTCCTGACAGTTTTTTTGTGGCTAGGAGTGAGGTAAAGACCTATTTTAGCAAACAGAAAAACTGCAGGATCAAAAAATTATTAACAAAGTGTAAGTCTAAAAGAACAAAGATGAAATTAAATGACATAATCTTCCTTCTGGTTCTAAAAACTCTGTATTAAATTAAATATACAGTATTAGACACTTAGAACAAATAATGTTTGTGATTAGCAATAATCTCCTTCATTTTTATTTGATATTTTTTATAATCTTCCTAGTTTTTTTTTTTTTAAATTCTGATGTGTATTACTATGGAATAAATGCTGTGTCTCTTCCAGATTCATATGTTGAAACTCTCGCCCAAAATATGATGATGTTTGAGGAAGGTAATCAATGTTAAACAAGGACATAGGGAGAGAGTCGAAATCCAATAAGACTGCTGGACTTATAAGAGGAAGAGAGAAAGGTCTCTGTATTCTTCCCATGCATGCATGAAGGAAAGGGGCGCATAAGAACACAACAGGAAGGAGCCACGGCCAGCCAGGAAGGGAGCTCTTACCAGGATGAGAGCTTGTTGACACCTGATCTTGGACTTCTTGGTCTCCAGAACTGTGAGAAGTGAATTTCTATTGTGTAACTCACCCAGTCCTTGAATGAACCAAGACTTTAAATCAAAATATTATATGTTTGTACTTATAATATATATGAGAGGCATACAGAATATGAATCCTGGCTCTGACAGTTGGCAAATTTGTGACCTTGGGAAAATAATGCAGTCTCTCTTTCTCTAACCATTCTGATCTGTAAAATGGATTAATATTAACAGCAACATTTTGATGTTATTTTAAGGGCAAAATGAGTTAACACAATGGCCTAAACCTGGTGGATGGACATTTTGAAGGGTAGTATGAAGAAGATCCATTCCCAGATCCTGACTCCACACGTACTCTGAGAACTCGTGGCCAGAGGAAGGGGTCTTGTCAGAGTGTCATGTCCACTTTTGTCTCTGGTTTCACAAACTGTCTTTTATGCATTCCAGTATAAGGTACACCTCTTACCAATCTAGAATCTTAATTGTACTACTTTCATGTGATGTATGAATGTTCCAGTGCCACACAGAGGGGTAATATGAAACAATGTTGTTAGCAATCAGATAGTGAGTGGCAGTAATAACTAAAATTATTTTTTGAAAAATCTGTTGATTTTCAGTTCTTTGCATTCATTAAAATTAAAGGAGGACTTTTAATTTAAATAATTAAATTTTCAAGTGGCAGTTAACTGAAAAGAATTAGGGCACTAGAGGTTTAGTTCAGTGAAAGAGTGCTTGTCTTGCATATGCAAGGTCCTAGGTTCTGTCCCTAGCATTGCAGACCAACAATAACAACAGTAATTAGGGAAGATGGCAGAGAAATCTCTCATTCCAATCTACTTCTGTGTGTCGTACTGATTCTTGGTTTGTCAAGTACCAAGCTAGGAATGGTTATAATTTTTTAAAAATATTTTGATATATATGTACATGTTTTGTACTGAGGATGGGGATTTCGGTTTGCTTTATGCCTAGCCTTATAGACAGAAGATACACTATGGCTGTAATCACATTCCTCCCCCTATTCAAGGATAACACTCATAGGCTCCATCTGTTGGAGGAGACCTGTAAATATCACATGGTGAGAGAGGATGAGAGACAGGATCTATTATTGCAACACCTTTGAGTAATATTCATGACCACAGGAGAGGAAATATACTATCACTTCAAAGTTTCAAGGAGTTCTTGTTTTTATAAGTGGAGAATTAATTTAGAATCAATTTACTCTTTGTTTTAAGGAAGAAATACAAGTATTTTAATAGAGATTTTCCTAAGGAGGTTATCCTATTCTGGAATGAAGAGATATGCCACAATGAGAATTGAAATTATTCTGCATCAGAAACAAACATTTCTTTCCTATTCAGAAATGGAGTCACATCTCTAAACTTTGTTTCCTTTTAGAATTTGAAAGAACTTCCCATTTTTCCCTTTCTGAAGTCCTTGAGGCAAGTCCTTGTTTTGAATTTTGGGCTAGACAACTATGTTTAAGGACATTCACATATGGAAGAGCTAACTCTGATGTGGTATTCAGGTTTTGAATTTTCTTTCTTCTTTTTATATGATAATTCTATTTTGTCATATTCCAAAGACTTTAGTAAAGCTTTGGGTTATGTCACACTGTATTTTGGGATGGTTATTTGTAAAATTAAGGAATATGCTTGTATTAGAATAATCAACCTGTCTTGGTTTGCCAGGAATATCCCACGTTAGTGCTGAGTCTTGTGCTCAAGAAAATTCCTCATACCTGGACACACCTAGAAAGTCAATTCCTCTAGTTGGAGATTACACTTGGGGTTCACTTGTTGGGAGAGAAAGGTAGCAGTCTGGGTAAGTATAGTTTCAGTTCAGTTAGAAGTGGATTTGGAGGAGGTGTACCCATCTTCTTTACCAGAGTCCGGGAGGCAGCCCAAGAATCAAATGACTCTTAAGAAAAACTATTGAAATCATGGAAACAGGCACATAAGATTACTTGGGTATTCTTTCATAATGGGTATTGTCTTGCTGACACTAAGATTTTTTTTTTATGGGTAAGTACTTTGTTTGAGTTCTCTTCAGAAATAATTAGAACATTTCATTTCATATCTCTGTGAAAGTATATGTTAACTTGTAAAAAATGGATCAAATGGATCTTTCTGATAATGATACAAATGTTTTTTATTCAAGAGATAGAAATGATTTCCTAAAAAAGATGTTGTCCATGATGGAAATCAGATGATCAAAATATGATTTCACAAATCACATGGTTTCTTGCCATACAAAGATAGAATTTTCCTTAGGTTCATAGTGCTTATAAAAGGGAAAGAATGATGTGAAGAAGCTTCACAGATAATATACTCAATAGGTGAGGTGCATTAATCACATCATGGGTGAGTTCCAAAATTATGGCTGTCTACTTCTCAATTAAAAAGGAAGCAGACTTATATGGAGAGTAAGTCCAACTAAAAGGTACATTTATATGAGCAGTTCTATAGAGAAGTCAGCTTGACAACGATAGAGAAGATCAACAATGACATGTGAGGTACCTTGATGATAGAGGACTTGGCAACTATCAACCTGGGAGGCTTTGGAGATTCGTTCTGAGGCCGAGAGTGTATAAACTATTATAGCCTGAGCTCCTTGTATTTAAAGAAGCAGCTTAAAGAACGTAGCTTTGCTGTGGTCTAAGTTCTCAAAGGGTGTGTCTGTTATGGTTTAGATGTGGTATCCCCCCAAGATTTACATGTGTGACAATGCAAAAAGGTTTGGAGGAGAAATGATTGGGTTACATCCTTAACTTAATCAGTAACCTAATCCCTGATGGCATTAACTGAGTGGTAAGGGGAGGCAGATGAGGCATGGCTGGAGGAAGTAGTTCATTAGAGGTGGAGCTATGGGGTGTATATTTTGTATTTGGAGAGTGGAGTCTCTGTTTTCTGATCATCATGTGAGCTGCCTCCCTCTGCCACACTATTCTGCCATGATATTCAGCCTCACCTTGAGCCCTGAGGAATGGACCCTATTGTCTATGGATTGAGATCTCTGAAACTATGAGGCCCTAAATAAACTCTTCCTCCGCTACAATTGTTCGGGTCAGATCCTTCAAGTCACAGCAGAAAACCAAAACAAAACAAAACAAAAAAACCTGAATAAAACAGTGTCACACCCTTTGAGTTTTGAAATCCAGGAGTTGAGGTCAGTAACTCAGTATGAGGAATCAAAGGATCAAAGGTATGGGGTGACATTCTTCAGAAAACGGAGGTTCACTCTGAGTTCTCTCAAATAAGGTCTAATAAGATGCCATGTTCTTATAGAGAGGCAGGGAATCCTTCAAAACATCAAATTAGGCAAGATATTTGGAAGCATTTCAAAGCCACATTATAAAAATGACCCCTCAAAATTACTTTATTGCCTGTATGATATTAATCAAATTTGAGCTTAAATTAGCATCTTGTTCAATGCTTCTATTTTTAAGACAGTATAAACACTTTGCTTTCCCTAATTCTTTAAAGACAACCTTACTATTTTGCTAACTCTTCATTAATAAGGTAAAAAAAAATTTGATATTGCTTTTTGTGTTTGTGTGTGAGTGTGTTAGTTTTCCATCACTAACAAATATCTGATATAATCAGTTTATAATGAGAAAAGTTTTATTTTGGCCTATGGTTTTGGAGGTTGCAATTCATGATGCTTTTGGCTCCATTATTTTGGAATTGTATGAGAGACTTGTATTACTTGTAATGAAGACTATATATGTATGTAACCATTATATAATGTGGAGGACTTTATAGATTTATATTTTATAGCATATGAACTGAAAATCAAGGATTTCTGCACTGTGTGGGAGGTTTTCCAGATCATACACAATAAATATGTGTATACATTAGGCTCAGAAAAACTGGATAGCAAAGTTTTCAACTGTAATGACAGAATACTTTGCAAAATATACCTAGAGGAAGATAACTTTCATCATGTTTGGCTTTTGGAATGTTTTAGACAGGTATGTTGATAGAGTTAGAGCTATTGAAATATGCTCAATTATGCTATAATTCTTTTTAAAATTTTTTTCAGTTGCAGATGGACACAATACCTTTATTTTATTTATTTTTATGTGGTGCTGAGGCTTGAACCCAGTGCCTCACACGTGCTAGGCAAGCAGTCTACCACTGAGCTACAACCCCAGCTTATTCTATAATTCTTAAAAGTGACTTTAGAAAAAATACAGGTGGGGTATATGGATATATAAATAAATGTCCATATCTATGGAATTTAAATGTCCATATTTATGGAATTTAAATGTCCATATTTATGGAATTTAAATATCCAAAAATATGGAATATAAATAGTGGGTCAAATGATATAATTGATTTATTTTTAGATAATAAAAGTTGACATCAATTTTATGGTTTTACCATTTAAGTTTGTCTTAAGACTTGAGTAACTATTTAAATAAGAAGAGGAATTAATTCTAAGAACCATATGTTTGAGGTTGAATATAAAGAATTATTTGTGATTGGATGAAACTAATGAATACTAGTGTCTCCCCTCTTCTTGTTTTTCTCTTTTTTTAATTATTTTTTATTTATGTATGATAGCGGAATGCATTACAATTCTTATTACACATATAAAGCACATTTTTTTCATATCCCTGGTTATATACAAAGTATTTTCACACCAATTCGTGTCTTCATACCTGAATTTTGGATAATAATGATCATCACATTCCACCATCATTAATAGCCCCTGGCCCTCTCCCTTCCCCTCCAACTTCTCTGCCTTATGTAGAGTTCATCTATTCTTCCCATGCTAACTCTCCCTATCCCACTATGAATCAGCTTCCTTACATCAGAGAAAACCTTCAGCATTTGTTTTTTGGGGATTGGCTAACTTCACTTAGCATTATATTCTCTAACTCCATCCATTTACCTGCAAATGCCATGATTTTATCCTCTTTTATTGCTGAGTAACATTTTATTGTGTATATATGCACATTTTTTATCCATTCATCTATTGAAGGGCATCTAGGTTGGTTCCACAGTTTAGCTATTGTGAATTGTGCTGCGATAAACATTTATGTGGCTGTGTCCCTGTAGTATGCTGTTTTTAAGACCTATGGGTATAGACCAAAGAGAGGGATATCTGGGTCAAATGGTGGTTCCATTCCCAATTATCCAAGAAATCTCCATACTTCTTTCCATATTGGCTGCATCAATTTGCAGTCCCACCAACAGTGTATGAGTGTACCTTTTCCCCCACATTCTCACCAACACTTATTGTTGTTTGTATTCATAATAGCTGTTTGTATTCATAATAGCTGCCTGAACACTAGCAAGTAGAGAAATGCAAAACAAAACTACAAGATTTCATCTTGTTTCTGTCTTCTACCTATAAAAACAAAAACTTTTGTCTAGTCTCAAAAGGCCTAAAGCCATCTTGATTATGCAAGATGATTCTGGTAAACATTAGAAGAGTGTCTCTGAGGAGAACATTCAGATAAAGGTACATTTTCTCTCCTTATTATTTGGAGATGGAGCAATTAATGTAGGGAAGAGATTTGGGTATTCATGAAGTAAGACTAGACTATACCATTTGGCGTTTTTAACAGCACATGTTCTGAAATCCTAGAAAAAAATAACCACATCTCCCCACATATTTTCTTGACTCTATGTCAAACCATTTACTGTTTTTTTCACTCTAGCTAGAATAATGAAAGTGAAATACATATTTGATTGCATCATCTTTCATTGAGGAATTCTCATTACTCTGTGCAATCATATTCTAATCTTTACATGGTCATGCACATTTGTTTTCTAACTTCACTTCTTTGCCATTAGGGCTTAAAATAAGGTGTTCCATCTGTCAAAATAGCCTTCTTGCACCTAGTTCTTGGAGAACATTTTTACTTATTCTTCAGATTTCTACCTAAGTTATTTCGCAGTGAATCCTTTTTAATCTGGTCTAATACAGATCTTGTGCATTCACATTGCACCCTGTACTTCACCTTTATAGCAGCTTTAGTTCCAATTAAATAATAATTTAGTTCCAATTAAATAAATAAAGTTTTATTGAAACACATTGTTTATCCATTAACATATCATCTGTAGCTACTTTCTGCTTCTACTGTAGCAGCGTTGAGTTGCTGTGACAAAGACCAACCATATGGCCCTCCAAGCCTAAAATTTTGTTACTTGGGCTTTCACAGGGTATGTTTATAGACTTCTGAAAATGCCAAAACATGCTTGTTTTCCAATTAGTCTTATCTAAATACATTGGCATTAGCAAGTTTTTCTGTCCCTTTTTCATGTTTACGACTGGTCTCCCAGGCCTTCATTCTTCTACCTTGCCTACAGAGTCCCTCTTTTTAGTTAATGGATTCTATCAATGAAGTTGTGTTGGGATAAGGGAAAGTGTGGGTTCTTTATAGCCTTCAATCTGAAATGTCTACAAGTCAAACCTTACTCTTGTTGATATGGGCATCTTCTTAAAGTTTAATGGTGTCATGTTATGATCCTAAATGAGTTTCTCTTGTGTTTCATTAGTTTTATCAGAGATACTTGAAGTCCTTTAGGAGGGGTTTGAAGATGGAATCAGGATCAGAACCAAACTATTAAAGTGTATACGCACACACATATAATCATGTGATGTGTGTGTGTGTGTATGTGTAATAGAATTAATCAGAGCCATAGAGGGAAACCAGAGACAATATATAAATTATTTTAAAAGGGAAGTTAATATCAGGATCAAAAATTGGTTAAATAGATGATGGAGAGACTAAGAAATTAAATAGTGGAACGGTGAGTCAGTTTAAAGATTAGCAGCAGTAGAAGGTGATAACATTCTTAAGCTGAAGGAGGAGGGAGAAGGCAATAATATGCTGAAGATCAGGAGAAACATGGAAGTAAGTGGATCCATGGGGAAGATGAACACATTGCCAGAGAACCTGAAAAGGCAGAAATAGAAGGTGCATTTGTTTTCTGCTGTTACAACAAAATTCTCAAGCTGAATAATTTATTTTAAAAAAGAAGAGTTTATTTAGCTTATGGTTTTGGAAGCCAAGAGTCCAAGATCAGGCAATTCTGTCTGCTTGGCCTCTAGTGGGGACCCGTTACAATAACATTGCATAGGGCATCGTAATGAGAATGCATGTGAAGAGGGAGAGACTGTGTTGAGACAAGGGATCCCAGAAAGGGGGAGGCCCAGTCTTACTCTTTTTATAACTAATTGCTATCATGAGAACTCACTGTATGAGGCCAGCATTAATCCCTTTCAGGGGATGTCCCTAGTTATTTAATCATATTTTATTGGACCCCATATCTTAAAGGTTCTACCACTGTAACACTGACACACTGGGGACCAACCTTCCAACATATGGACCTTTGAGAAATATACTCAAACCATATCCAAACTATAGCAGGGGAAGTGAAATACCCTGGGTTTCCCCTTCTTCCTATTATCCCTGACTGGCCAAACCTAGACACATGCACTTGGCTGGGAAGCATGTGAACTACAGCCTACAGGGTAAGCTCCTTTGAGATGAGAACTAACAGACAGATAAAGAGGGCAATGAGAGAAAAATGGACTGTGCACCAGTACATTATTTAACGAGACACAGATTAAGTCAATAACTGTTAAATTTTCATTTCTTCTATATTTTAGACCCACTGGTTATTTCATATTATCTTTATATTGTTATTTAAAAATGTAAAGTGTTTTCAGAATATGCTCCAGAACCTTGAATCAGGTCAAAAATTTTCTGAAGATGGTGAGCATTTTTTTGTGTATTTGTTGATTGATTGTATGTCCTCTTCTGAGAAGTGTCTGTTCAGGTCCTTGGCCCATTTGTTGATTGGTTATTTGCTTTTTTGTTGTTTAACTTTTGGGGTTCTTTGTATACCCTAGAGATCAGAGCTCTATCTGATGTGTGAGGGGTAAAAATTTGTTCCCAGGATGTAGGCTTCCTATTCACCTCACATATTATTTATCTTGCTGAGAAAAAACCTTTTAGCTTGAATTCATCCCATTTATTGATTCTTGGTTTTAACTCTTGTGCTATAGGTGTCCTATTAAGGAATTTGGGGCCTGACCCCACGTGATGGAGATTGGGGCCAACTTTTTCTTCTATTAGATGCAGAATCTCTAGTTTGATTCCTAGTTCCTTGATCCATTTTGAGTTAACTTTTGTGCATGGTGAGAGAAAGGGATTCAATTTCATTTTGTTGCATATGGATTTCCAGTTTTCACAGCACCATTTGTTGAAGATGCTATCCTTTCTCCATTGCATGCTTTTAGCACCTTTGTCTAATATAAGGTAGTTGTAATTTTGTGGGTTGGTCTCTGTGTCCTCTATTCTGTACCATTGGTCTACCAGCCTGTTTTAGTGCCAGTACCATGCTGTTTTTGTTACTATTGCTCTGTAGTAAAGTTTAAGATCTGGTATAGCAATACCACATGTTTCACTATTCCTGCTTAGAATTGTTTTAGCTATTCTAGGTCTCTTATTTTTCCAGATGAATTTCATAATTGCTTTTTCTATTTCTGTGAGCAATGCCATTGGGATTTTGATTGGAATCACATTGAATCTGTAAAGTGCTTTTGGTAATATGGCCATTTTAATAATATTAATTCTGCCTATCCATGAGCAAGGTATATCTTTCCATATTCTAAGGTCTTCTTATGTTTCTCTCTTTAGAGCTCACCATCTCTAGCAATCAGAAAAATGCAAATTAAAACTACTCTAAGATACCATCTCACACCAGTAAGAATGGCAGCCATTATGAAGTCAAACAACAATAAGTGCTGAAAGGATGCAGGGAAAAAGATACACTCATACACAGCTGGTGGGATTTCAAATTGGTTGCAACCAATTTGGAAAGCAGTATGGAGATTCCTTGGAAAGCTGGGAATGGAATCACCATTTGACCCAGCTATTCCTCTTCTCAGACTATACCCAAAAGACCTAAAAACAGCATACTACAGGGACACAGCCACATCAATGTTTATGGCAGCACAATTCACAATAGCTAGACTGTGGAACCAACCTGGATGCCCTTCAATGGATGAATGGATAAAAAAAAAATGTGGCATATATACACAATGGAATATTACTCAGCACTAAAAAATAACAAGATCATGGCATTTGCAGGGAAATGGTTGCCATTAGAGCAGATTATACTAAGTGAAGTTAGCCAATCCCTAAAAAAACAAATACCCAATGTCTTCTCTGATATAAAGGAGGTGACTCAAAATGGGGTAGGGAGGAAGAGTGTGAGAAGAAGATTATCACTAAATAGGGAAGAAAGGTGGGTGGGAAAGGGAGGGAGAAGGGGAATTGCATGGAAGATGGAAGGAGACCTTCATTATTATACAGAATACATGTATGACAATGTGAGGAAAAATTATAAAAAAGAAGTGTGCCACATTAGATTGGGTAGAGAGAAGTGATGGGAGGGGAGAGGTGGGGAAAGGGGAAAGGAAGGGCCGAAGATTAAAATAGAGATTATTATTGCTGTATGTATATACGTGACTGTATGACCAATGGATTCTGCAACCTGTACACTCAGAAAAATAAAAAATTATATCCCATCTGATTCAAATGTATGATATGTCAAGATCATTTTGCTGTCATGTGTAACTAATTAAAACAAATAAAAAAAATTTCTGAAAACACAAGGGTGTCCAGTGCTGAGCTTCTTGAAACAACCTCTATTTGAAGATAGTCAATTCCTTCAGTAAATAAATGGGTACTGACTGTCTCAGATCTTGCACTTATTTTAATACTTATAGTAACTCTTCTGCTTAACATTCCAAAAATTTTGTATTTCTACATATCCCTAAATTTTACGAAAAAGAAACTTTCCCCACTTATTCCACTTCCCCAAATTCAATTACTATCTTATCACACATATATCAAAAATTAAGGAGTTTGTGGTGATATTTGCCTCTGAGATGTGAGCACATTGAAAGAATATACAGAAATTAGGTAAGGAACAATATTACCTCTAGTGCTGTTAAGAATCTAAGAGCACAACTGGGACTTGAAGATTAAATTTATTTATTTTTTTCACTTCTTCAAACTAAATTAAACCTGCCAGAGAATATGAATAGCTACAGGCCAGGATTCTGAAGGCTCAGTGTTCTTTCTCCATTTTCACTTATTAGATAAAATTACCTTTCTTTTGGGGGGGGGATAGTCAAATAATGAGGTACAGGGAACAACCAGAAAGAATCCTCGATGTTCTTTTCTAAAAGACCTCTCCCATTGTACAAATGAGAGAAAGTAGATAATAGATGTTCCCTTCAGTCAAATGGCTACTGAAAGTAAAGTATCCATCAATCATATAAAACTCGATTTTGGTCAAGTTTAGACCCACTGGTTACTAATTTGTATATGATCAATCCATGTTTTAAAATGGATATTCTTAATTAAATCAGATTAAAATATTTTCTTTTGAATTTTTTTGCCTTTAAACTCAAGTTTAACAAATATATTGTATGCTATTATAGAAATTAGCACAGTATACACAAAAAATATATTGTATACAAATCACAACTAATAACCCTCACTCAAATCTCAAAAGAGTATTAGGAACATGAGTGGAAGGGTTCATAATTATGTGTTTGGAAATATTCTCCTGAAAGAAAGTGAAAAACTTACAAAACTAACGGTGGATAAAGTTTATTTTAAATGACTAAATCAATATCTTAGATTCTGTAGAAAAATGAAATATGTGCCCTCTAGATGGCAGCAAATTAAATCTTAAAACATCAGTACCTCTGATAAAGTAGAGGGAAAAGGAATTGTATAGAGGTAGCTAAAAATTGACACAGAACCTACAGACTTAAAATATATACTGGCAAATTAGATGATAAACTGTTCCCAATCAAATGTGATTACAGACTCTCTATATTGACCTCCTAAGGTCAGACTCTTTCAACACTCATTCTTTCAGAATCTCATATTCTGAGAAAATACCACAGACAAGTTGATCCACTCATAACTCCCTGCTGTGGTTTGGATGTGATTTGGGTTTGTCTCTTCAAGGTTTGTGTGCAGGAAGCTTGGGCCCCAGTGTGAGGGTGTTGAGGTGGTGGGACATTTGAGAGGCAGAGGCTAGTGGAAAGTGGTTAAGCCTTTGGGACTCTGCCCCTAGAAGGGAGCCAGGAAAGATGGAAAAAACAAACTCACTGTTATAACAAACCACTCTCGTGGTAACTAACCCACTCCTATGATAACAGCCTTGCTCCCACCCCTTTCCTGTGTGGTCTCTTACAATGTGATGCCCTCCTCCATGTTATGATAGAGCAAGAGGGCCCTCACCAGACCAAGCCTTCTGCTCATGTACTTGCCAGACTCTAGAACTGTGAGAAATGAATTTATTTTCTGTATAAGTTGCCTGTCTATTGTATTTTGTCATAGCACATTGACAAAGAAACACCTTTAGTCTGCTCTTTGGGCTTACAACCCCTTTTGTCTTTGTTTTATTTTCAGTGAAGCACTATTTCTCTCTCCTATTACACAATAGCCTTAAATAAAATACTTTTTAATTGTTTTAACTAGTGTCAGAATAATTTCTCTTCAATAGCACATGTTTATTTTGTCATGTTTTCCTTCTTTTCAAAAATTTAGCATGTTACCTAGTAATCATTCTGAATGGTTTTAAACCAAAAGTTATTTTTAAAGGGCATTATCTCTAACAGGAATGCATTTCTAAAATTCCCCTTCACCAGCTAACTTCTCATTCAGCTGTTAGTACTTCATTTATAGACCTTCTAAATAATCTAATATCTCCAATCCCAATCCCATGTTAACATTGTATACTATCTAATACATAAAAATAGCTTTATGTTCATTGAACATTATATATTTCTTAATTGTAGACCCTCAGCTCTCCCACTTTCTTCTGAGTGTCTCTATGTCCACAAGGCTTTCAACCAGGGAGCCATTCCTGGGCATCTACATTTTCTTTTTGTCCAGCTTTCTTTTCTTTGCTGTCCCTGAAGCTGCCTAGGGAAAGCTTACAACTCATTGTCACCGCTTTTACCTTTATTTCTAGCTGTCTTAATCTTCACTTGTACATCCTTCTAGAAAACTTTCACACAATTATGCTTCAAGTGTTGCCCTTTCTATAGCCTTTCGTGGAAACATCTTGGATTTATTTTCCCTTTCAACTGAGTCATCTCCAACTAACTGAGGGTCTTACTTGAAGAGAAGTTTCTTTCTTTCTTTCTTTCTTTTTCTTTCTTTCTTTCTTTCTTTCTCTTCTTTAAGAAGAGAAAGTTAACTATGTCTTAAAAAATAATAATGATGTTTCCATATCTTGTTTATTGAAAACAACTCTGTAATGGGAATGTAGATATCTCTTTGAAATTATAATTTTGTTTGGATATATATCCCAATTTTGTAATACTAGATCATGTGGTTATTCTATTTTTATTTTTTTAAGGAATCTCCTTCCTATTCTCTATGATGCCTATAGCAGTTTTTCAATTTAGACATTGCATTCTTCAGCTCTAGTATCTAGTTATATTTCATAGTCTCTACCTCTTTATTTAACTTTAATTTTGTTATATTTGCTTTTCTAATTCCATTTAGTTGTCTATTTATCTGGGATGTCTCTGAACTCCTTTAAGATGATTTTTTATAATTATTTGTCAGACAATTCTTAGATCTCCATTTTGCCAGGGGTCAGATGCTGGTACTTTGTTTTATTATTTTTATGGTGTCATGTTTCTTTGATTATTCGAGTCCCATTTTCCTGTCTTCTTATTTGTAGAAACAATCACCACCTCTATTATTTTTTAATTATATTTTTTTTAGTTGTTGATAGAACTTTATTTACTTATTTATATGTGGTGCTGAGAATCAAACCTAGTGCCTCATACATACTAGGCTTGTACTCTACCACTGAGCTACACTCCCAGCCAATTACCTCTATTCTTTACTAATTAGTTTCAGGAGAGAAAAGAAAAAAAATTGTCACTGAATTTGGCCAGAGGTCAGTGTACCTCCTCTTGCTCCCTAAATGCCAAGACTGGTGCTAAGACCTTCCTGTTTATTTTCCTTCAAGTAATTCACTGAAGTACTCAAGATTCTGTACCTTTGTCTATTCTAACAGAGTTGAGCTGGTGCAAAGATCTGCTCCTACAGTTGAAATCTATGTAGTATTTGTGGATGCCGGCATGGATCATCAATGTTCTATGCATGGGGACATTTGGGGCACCAACTGTTATGGTGTGGGATTCTGGGAGTGCATGTCAGCTGGTTGATTGAGTACATAGGTGAGTCATGCTATGGAGTTCACAAGTGGTCTACTGTTGGAGTTCATGAGCTGATTACCAGGACCTATGTCTGATTGTTTTTGCTGTGGGTTCCTCCCACTTCTCCATAATCCTAGTTGTCCCCAGGTGATTTAGTCATGCTAATCCCCTCAGTGTTCTGCATGATGCAAGACAGAATGAGGTCTCCTGGGTAGTGTCTGGTAAGGTTGGGGAAGCCAGGTACTCACTTGCTATTATTTTACCCTGAGGGAGATGTTGGATTCAGGAGATTTCTCTCAGCATCAAGATTTGCCAAATGCCTCTGAGAGGCTTGACATGAGTAAAGTGAGGCTGCTTCTCTTACCCAATATATCCATTCTCAATATTTTTCTCAATGAAGAGTACTGCAATCTCTTAGTTGACTTCTAGGTCTTGGTAAGGGGTCATTTATTATTTCTTTTTGATATCCCCCCTCCTTTTTGTGGCATATCTTTCTCAAAAAAGTCGAATTTCCCTAAGACCTCATCCTTCCAACAGGATGCAGTTATGTTGTTAAACAATATTACAAATGCAATTCTGTGACCTTCTAACTTAGGCTTCTTCTTACCTGGAAAAGGATGTATTATGTTATGACTGCCACTTGTTGCTTCCAGAAGGAATTTCTAAACTTTCTTAAGAGAGCACACCAGTTTTTTACAAAAAATATTTTAAACATTATCAAATATTAAAAATACAGCAACATGTTCATTCAATTGTTTCCTTGTGTAATGGATTTCTCAAGTGACTTTGGAGCAAATAAAAGGTCAAGAAGAAACAAAGCAGATATTGAGGGAGGGAGATCATCTCTGTCAGTATGCTCAATTAAGTACAAGTGCTACCTGGTTAAGCAATGCAGTTCAGAATTTAGATATCTGCATATATTAAAGGGCAGAAGGATATTTCTACAATCATGACTTGGAAGTCAACTATTTCTGGGTGAAGTGATGATTACTAATATCTTCTTTTTATATGATTTTGTTTGTTCTTGGCACAACTTTTTCAGCATACACCAATCCTAACATAATACTTCTGTTTTTATCTTCACCTAAAAAATATGTTCAAATATGAAATATACCCCTTTAAATATTTCTTTAGTAGTAGTAGTTTCCACAGAGTTTCTCAGACCTCTCTCTCTCTCTCTCTCTCTCTCTCTCTCTCTCTTTCTCTCACTCTCTCTCTCTCTCTCTCTCTCTCCCCCCCATTCCCCCCACATGCAGAGTTGATTGCTTCCATAGAGATGTGTGGTCAAAGCAAAATGGTAACATGAAGTATTTTGGGAGTTCGGGAGTCACAATAAATATAGTATATAACTGGGTCACAAAGATGAAGGAGGAAATATTAAAGTTTATTAAAATGTATTATTCAAAGATGAAGAATCCTGAAGGGTTTACCCTGAAAATAGTAGTTTCCAAAGTTTTTAACCTATGAAATCATTTATTCAAATAAAAGATCATGTAGAGTCTCAGTATAAAATAAGTGATTGCCTCTCTGATTCCAATATTGGAAATCCTTTTCTATTGCCAGATCTGAAAAAATCTTAGAAGGTTAGGAAGAAACCAAATGATGGTTACTATACTTCTAACTAAATGGATATTGGTGCAAATCAGTCAAGGAATATACAAAAAACAATGAGTCTTACATTCTCCTCTCTAGCTTTAGAATTACTTTCAGCTCCCAAAGTCCCAAAAAATGTATTTTGGAGTCTTTAATGTATTGATACATCAGTTACAAATCCTCTAATACTAGTAGGCTACAGTGTAATCTGCTTCTAAATATGAAGCCCTCTCTGGGGATGACCTTATTTTTGTTTCAACATCATGCTTCGAGAATCAACTCCAGGGGGATAGGAAGGGCAGCAGAATAGAATAGACATTATAATTCTGTGTATATATATATAGGTGAGTCTATGACCAGTGTGATTCTGCAATCTGTACAATCAGAAAAATGAGAAATTATACCCCAATTGATTCAAATGTATGAATTGCCAAGATCATTGTAATGTCTTGTGTAGCTAATAAAAAAAAAAAAAAGAAGGGGAAAAAAGAACCAACTCTAATTAAGAGTAATATTCTTACCTCTTTTTAAGTATTATACAATTATGGGACTTCCCAATGTCCTAAAGACAGGTTAGTGGAAAAGGCATTCTAGTGTTTGTTTGCATTCCTTTCTTATTAAGGCTCAATGACAGTGAAGGTGAGAAAATATTATGGAATAGTTGAATTTAGAAACAAATTTTATTTTCAACATTACATAGTAGGATAAAAATGAACTTTGAAATTAGACAATAACTTTCAAATTTGGCTCTGTGCATTTCTGGATGTTTTGATACATTCTAGCCCTTTGCCATGAGTTCTAAAAATCAAGTGTCTCTAGAGATAGGCAAATGATGCCTGAAGAGAAAAATTGCTCCTGGTCAAGAACCACTGGTTTACATCCATGCAGAATTCAAAATTTCTCATTTAAATTTTTCATATTTTCTAATGGACACATACTGATTCTCCATATTTATGTTACAGAGTATAATGATTTAGTACATGCATACAACATGTAATTATCAAATCAGGGTGATTACCATTTATAACTCCTTATACATTTATCATTTCTTTGTGTTTGGCAAATTCAAACTTCTTCTAGTTTTTCATAATTTGCAATAGGGTATTGTAAAGTATAATCACTTTACAGTGCTGCAAAATATTAGAACTTATTATATCTACTTAAATTTATTTTGTTCCTCAGTATTTAACCTCCTACTTTTCCTGGTCTCTACTAATAGCTATTCTTTCATCTTTGAGATAATATTTTACCTTCCACATTTGAGTGAGAACATGCTATGTTTCTCTTTCTATGTCTGGATTATTTCCTTTCAGAATGTCCTCTGATTCCAAGGGTAGCAAATTGTACAAAATGCTGCACAAGAATCCAAATTAATGATTTTTTAAAAAGTTCAATGAATTCCAAGAGGATGCAAATAAACTGAATAAATTTAGGAAAACAATGCACAACATGAAAGAACAATTCAATAGAAATTCAGAAGAAGAATCAAACACATATTCAAAATGGAAAACTCAGTCACCCAAATAAAAGGTTCAGTTGAATGCCTCATCAATATCTTGCTTTATGTCTCATTTTAAACTCATTGCTTTATGTCTCATTTATGTCTCATCGAGGGCTACAATATTTTAATTAACTCTGCCAATATGTTTACCCAGAGGTGTTGCCATTTCTGCCATTAATAATTTTTTTTGTTCCCAAGAAAGGCAGAATCATACTTTTTTTTTTTTTTTTTCTAACAGATTGAGTTGGTGCTTAGTGATTTTTCTCCAGATCTGCCAGGCTAGCACTTTGTGAGTTGCCAAAAATTTGTTGGAGAGTTAGATTGTTTTGGGCAACATGTATAACTCATAGGAGAATATAGTTTTATCTCTCCTGGAAAGTCACCTTCTCCACACATATGGCTTAAACAGATTTTATTTCAGCCCAAGAAAATGAAGCCATTATGAAGTTATGTTTTCATATGAAAAACAAAAAACAAAACCCAGTTTAATAACCTGCTAATAAACTCAATAAGATTTTTTTACACCAGGAAAAGTAAATCATGCTCTGGGTCCCAGTCCTTCATTTAGGAAGAAAGCTAATAATCTTTTCTGGCATTTTGTGGGGGATAGAGTGCTAGGACAATAATTTCTATGTGTGAAACTTTTCATTTAAGGACAGTGTTGGTACATTGTTGATCTTTGTTGTTCTTCCAAGACTTTTATTGTGGTAGAAGTGCCTTCTCCCATGTCTACTGATTTTTTTTTTTCCTTTCTGATCTTTCAGCAAATTTCAGTTTGTTTCAAGATGGTCCTATTGGAAAGACACTACAAGCAAGTAAATAGGGGGAAATTGGGAACATAATCACTATTTCATCTGCTTCCAAATGAGTATTAAGAACTGGAATCTTTTGACTTCATTATCGAGTACTCCCTGTGTTAGTAGCTTTCAGAATCTAGTTCTAGCTTTATTTTTATTTTTGTTTTCCTTCCTCAAGTGGGAGCAAAGAAGGGAAACAGCCTTGGAAGTCTCCCAGGGCAACCGTCAACTCCTCTGCAGACGTTTGCCTCCAGCCCAAGGAGGAGGAACGTTCTGGTCTGAGCCTTATGCGCAGGCGCCTCCGGCCTCCTAGTCCTCCCACCCAGGTGGGGTGGGTTTGGGGTTTGGGGTTTGGTGCTGACAAAGCGGGGGTCTGGAGATTCCAGGCCACTTTGTAAGGAGACACAACCAGGTAAGCCTTGCCCCAGGTCCCAGCAGGGCACCTAGAGACCATGAAGGAAACCTTAGAGAATGTGGAGCCGGAGGAGACTGTATCCAGCAGAAGGACTTCTAAGGACGAGGAAGTTGAGACTTTAGGAAATCGCAAGAAAATTTCCCCGTACCTGACAATGTTGCCAATGGCCTTTGCGAAGTTTCACAGAGCTCCTCGGAAGAAAAAGGCGAAATCTCCTCCCCCAAAATCACCAGACTCGGATCATGTCAAGGAAGGGCCCTGTGGCATTGGTTGTATCGTTGTCCCCTGCTGTGAGAGTTTTAACAGCATTCGCTGCTTCCTGTTTTTCTTCTGCATGCTGCTCTTCACTCAAGGTGAGCCCAACGGGTGGGGATCATTCTAGTAATGGAAGTGGTCAGGTGGACCAAAGATGCAGGTTTGGTGGGGACGGAGAGAAAAGAAGGGTGTGTGCTGGGTGTCATATTGTGGGCCCGAGTGAAGAAGTTTTTTTAGACTTGTTCTCCAAGTATGATTGGAATCAAAGCTGTTTGGGTTATTGCTTCACTTCCTCATGGACATGATTGACATAATCCATCCTATAATTTGGGAGTGGTAGGGCTCTCATCTCCAAATAACCTGTTGGAGAAGGGATGTTGCTGTCATTTAATGTGGTTTGGCTACCAGTTTTTAAGTTCTAGATGGAATCTCTTGGAAACTGAAATTGAAAACTGTGTGTCTGCAATTGCCAGCTTGTTTCAGCTTCTGCCTCCAAATTTTGAGACATTCTGGCTAAGCCACTTTCTATTTGAATTTTTTTTTTCTTCATCTGTAAATTAGGGGAGAGTTATGGGACTTCAGGTAGTCTATACTGGAGATGACTAGTAAGTTAATTTTTGTCCAAATGTTTGAAAAAGGTGAAGTTGAGTCTTTAGACATGCATTCTCCTCTCCTCCCCAATTCTCATCACTCCCATTACATCTAGGTCTTTTATTAGCTTGCTTATACTGATGACACCGTAATCTGACAAACCTGATCTCCTTTTTGCTGTCAAATCCTGTGTCTAAATAAATGCAAGGAAAAGGTTTTATGAGAAAAGAACCATTTGAGAAGAATAAATGAGTAGTCATCAGTTTGTCTTCAGATTATAACAAGTTTCTTGCAAAGAGAGAAATTTGACCTATGCCTTAATAATTTAAGTACAGTTCTGATAGCTAGGGATGAAGTTGATGAGTATATACAGAGTAAGGAAATGAATGAATGAATAAGTGTTCTGTTTTACAAAGGCTTGTTTCAGAATGGTGAATGTCAAATTTGACTGGATAATGGTTTTATGTAAGCACCAAAAGGGAGTAATATATTGCCGTTATATAATAACTCTACTAATGTGGATGGGGCAGAGAATACATTCAATAAATGTATATTGAATGCTCAAATAAACTTAAAAGGAAGGAAAATAAATATTGTGGTCACATTATGAAAGCCTTTAAATATATGAATTCAAATTTTAAAAGGACACTAATTGTTTTTTAATTCCCACTATGTAAGATGCTTTACAAGCATTATCTCCATATAATTTCATTATTGCGTGGGTAATGAGGAGCCATTGAAGATTTTGAACAAGTGGTTGGCCATAAATGTTTGAGCTCCATTGCTTAACTAACTTCATATGATTTACCAACTCAGTATAGTGATAATATTGAGTGTGTCATTTATGAAATGATATAGTTCTTGATTTGAATGTCAATTGATACATGTATGATTTTAGTTGTATTTTAAACAATCCTGAAATCATTTTAAAATTACACAAAGGACATCATAGAAATGCAAAAAACTTCTGATGGTGGCTCGAGTTTTTAGGATTTTACCATACTTACTCCTTTACCTTCTGTTTACTTGCACATATAGTCTTCGTTTGGGATATGATTCCTTATTAGCAACTAACTTATGGTAGTCCCATATATCCATGAGGAATGTGTTCCAAGATTTCCAGCAAATGCCTGAAACCATGGGTATTACTGCCACTCTATTTTTTTCCTTAAACGCATACCTACAATGAAGTTTAATTTTTAAATTAGCCAGAGTAAGAGATTAAAAACATTAATAAATAGTAAAATGGAACAATTATAGTAATATATATGTTTTCTTTCTCTCTCTTGTTCAAAGTAACATGTTATACTGTATTTACTTTTATTTTTGTGATATCCAGACACTTACTTTGATAACTGAGATGACTGCTAAGTGGCTAATGGCCAGGTAGCATATACAGCATGGAGGTAATGGACAAATGAATTATTTGCATCCTGGATGGGGCAGTGTGAGATTCTACCATGCTACTCATCAATTTAAACCTTTGAATTTGTTTTCTGGAAATTTCTGTTTACTATTTTCAGAAAACTTTATATATATATATATATATACACACACACACACACACACATATACATGTAAGTAATACATGTAAGTATATATTTGTGTGTATATATATATATATATATATATATATATATATATATATATAGAGAGAGAGAGAGAGAGAGAGAGAGAGAGAGTCTCTTGCATGCTAGGCCATAATCTATTTATCTATCTATCTATTTATCCATCTATCTATATATGGTTGACTGAAACCACGGAGAGAGAAACTTTGGAGAGGGGAGACTACTGTAGTCCAGCATGCTTCTTTTCAAAGTTAGACATTTTTCCTGCATAACCACCATGCAATCCTCACTGTCATGAAGTGGCTCCATCTATGTGTTACAAAATATGATACTGTCTGCTTTTCCTTTTGGTCCAGAATTCCATCCAGGAATCCACATTACATTTAATTATCATATTTTAGAAGTTTTCTTTAACCTAGAGCACTTCCTCATTTTTCTCTGATTCTTAAGTACTTGAAAAATTTAAAGAATGTGATTCTTTCATTTTGTATGTTGAACTTCAACCTGAGTGTGATGTTTCTTTACAGTTAAACTTAAGCCATGTTTCCCTCCTACCTTCCTCCTTCACTTCCTTTATTCTTTTCCTTTATTTTATTTAGGTATAATTTAGAAACAATAATACTTCTCTACCTTTTTTTTTCAGTATTAGGCATTGAACCCAGGGTCTCTTGCGTGCTAGGCGCTCTACCACTAAGCTACACCCCAAATCCCCAAATTTATTATTTTTAAAGTATACAATTCAATGAGGTTTAGTTAATATACAGAGAAAGTATATAAGTACATGCCATCACCAACACAATGAAGTTTTAGAATCTTTCCATCACACTAACAGTTTCTTTATGTCCATTTTCTATCAAATCTTGCTCTTATCACTTATCTTAACCAATGATTGATTGACTTTGTGTCATTAGTTTTGTATTTTTTAGAATTTAATATGCATGGAAGCATACAGTTTCTAGTATTTTGTGTTTTGCTTCTATTAACAGCATGATGTTTTTGAGATTGATTCATGCTTTATATTAATAGTTTGTTCTTTTTTAGTATGACTAGTATTCCATTGTTCAGAATTACTACACATATCCACTCACTAGTTATAGATTTTTGTGTTGTTTCCAATTATTTTGTCTATTATGAATAATGTTATTATGAGTAGTTGCACACAAATTTTGTGTGGATTTATGTTTTTATTTCTTTGGGAATGATGCCTAGAAGTGGAATTATAGTGTCATATGTTAAGTTTTGTAACAAGTATATGTTACATTGCTGGTAGGAATACAAATTGGTGCAACCACTCTGGAAAGTGAATGGAGATTCCTCAGAAAACTTGGAATGAAACCACCATTTGACCCAGTTGTCACCTGCCTTGGTATATGCCCAAAGGACTTAAAATGAGCATATTATAGTGACGAAGCTGCATCAATGTTTACAGCAGCTCAACTCACAATAGCTAAACTATGGAACCAACCTAGATGCCCTTCAACAGATGAATGGATAAAGAAAACATGATATATATAATACATACATACATACTGCCGCAGTCTGGCTGGGCACAAATCACGAGCCACTGAAGCAGGAACAAATTTTATTTTTTCTACTGCAAAAAAAAACCTCACACACACTCCTGGGGAATCCTCCCGAAAGCCACGAGGCTCCTCCAGGAACCCCCCGCCGGAAATATCTCTCCGGGAAAACCCTCCTCCTGCACTTCGCCAACCAATGGGAACTCCCGGGGAATCCCCGTGAGAACTAAAAATAGCGCGAGAACTCAAAATTAGCGCTAGAACTCAAAAGTAGCGGCAGAGGCGGATATTAACGCCTTGCCTGTCAATCAATACTGTTGGCAAAATGCCAGGGGCCATACAGACTCGGCTGTGGCTCTCAGCATCTCCCCCCTTCTGTTTAATTAAACAACAAGTAATGTGGCTTAGGGACCGTGCCTGTTAGGTAGTCCAATTCAACATATGGTCCTTACCCGTCATCGGATGAACTGACCTCTAGGCGTCAGCCTCCTGTCTTAGGTTGGTACCACTGCAATCGGATCATACCCGTCACTGACTACCGGTCCAGCATACAGCCATACTTGTGGATAGGCCTTTGCACCAGTGGGGGGGTGAGGTTCTTTGCCTCACCTCTGTTGGCCCCCAAACTTGTCCTTGGTGCCAATGGGGGGGTGAGGTTCTTTGCCTCACCTCTGTTGGCCCCAAAATTTTAGACCATCACTAGTAGAAGGGAGGAGGATGAAAAATGCCATGACACCAAGCCAATTGAGGGCTCCTTTGAAAAATTGTACCACCGGTGACACCATCAGCAAAGATGCCAGCATCACCACAATTCGCTGCACCAACAGATAGTTCACAATGCATACAAGTGATACATAGTCCAGGCAAGTTCTGCAAGCAGTTCAAAGTAGAGGAATCTGTCAATATGTCCATTTCTTCCCAAAGTAAATCTACTCCTTGATTGAGCATTACTTGTTGAGTTATTATTCACTGATGCATCAGTTTATACAGTTTGTTGTGATAGCTACTGAAGAAGCTGTAGTATGGTTTTATCTTTGTCTTCACCGGCACTGGGATGAAGATAGGAATTCTGGCAATGATGCTAGGAAAAAAATTATGTAACATTCCAACAGGCATTAAGAAAACAATTTTTTGAACAATTTACATTATCCTGAACAGAATTATTAAATATAATGAGAAGGAAAGGTGAAAGCAAACAAACAGATCTGTTAACCTCCTTATTTGTTCACATATAAAAACAATTTTCAACAGCTGTTTACCCAATCTAAATTAAACCATAAAAATCACGTGAATAAAAAAATTCGGATCCATTTATTCATGAGCGCTCCTCATATAAGATATATGGACATACACACATACAGACATACAACACAAAACAGAAGTGTGCGCACATAACATACAACATATAAGACAATAATAAAGGCCTTGTAGCTTTACCTAGGTGAAATCTCCATTGCAATGTTTAAAAACTCCACAGTCAAAAAATAAAACACAGTCAAAAAACAAAACTGATCAGAAAAACATTAACCTAGGTTTGTATGAGCTCAAAAAATAAAATAGAACTTTATGATGTGGGAAAAATGCAATAATAAAATAGATATTGAAAAAAGGCACCGTGGTTAATCACTGTCGCAGATGTAAGAATAGCCAAGCTGGAGCTCTGGATATCAGCTGTTATGGATTTCAGTCAAATCATCTTCTTTTTCTGTAGAAATTGTTTTGGTTAACCTCTCTGGAATCCAAATCGGCTGCTGTTCTCCCTGTGGGAACACACAAACGGAACCCCGACTCCAGACAATAACTGGGTCGGGACCTTTCCATTGTCCTGTTAGAATATCTTTCCAAAGTACCTTAGGCTTATGTACATTTTTCGGATACATATGTCTTTCCGCAGCACTAAGTCCTGATGAATCCAAATTTAGAAAGTTTAGAGTAAAAAGGGTTATTTTAAGTTTATCTTTGGGGGATATATACCCCTTTCCAATTCCCTCTTTTTGCTTTAATAAGTACGTTTTAATAGTTTGATGAGCTCTTTCAACTATGCCTTGTCCCTGTGGATTGTATGGGATTCCTGTTATATGAGTAATACCAAAAGATGAGCAAAATTGTTTAAAAGAGTTAGAAGTGTAACCAGGACCATTATCAGTTTTTAACTGTTTAGGAACACCCACAGTGGCAAAATTTTGTAAGCAATGAGCTATAACATCTTTAGTTTTTTCTCCGGCATGAAGGGAGCCCATCAAAAATCCGGAAGAAGTATCAACTGTAACATGTAAATATTTTAATTTTCCAAATTCTGGCAAGTGTGTGACGTCCATCTGCCAAATATGGTTAGGTATCAGTCCTCTAGGATTGACTCCAAGATTAACTTGTGGTAAAAAGGTCACACAATTTTGACATTGTTTTATTATATGCCTGGCTTGTTCCTTAGTTATTTTAAAACGCTTTTGTAAAGTATTAGCATTAACATGAAACCTTTTATGAAAATTTGTAGCTTCTTCTACAGTAGAAAAAATATGTATATCATGTGTAGTTTTATCTGCTAAATCATTGCCCAAACTAAGGGCTCCAGGCAATCCTGTATGTGCCCTGATATGTCCTATAAAGAATGGATCTTTTCTATCCCAGATTAGACTTTGTATAGTGGAAAACAAAGAGAAAACAGTAGAGGAAGGGGAAATCCTACCAGCATCTTCAAGGGATATTATAGCATTAACTATATACTGACTATCAGAAAATAAATTAAATACAGAATCTTTGAACATTACAAAAGCTTGTAAAACTGCATTGAGCTCTACCTTTTGAGCTGATTGTTTGGGAACTAAAAATGTAAAAGTTTGATCAGGGGTAACTACTGCTGCTGTACCATTATTAGACCCATCAGTGAATATATTTGGAGCATTCACGATAGGTGTTTTTCTTGTCATTTTAGGAAAAACTACAGGATGCTTAGACCAAAAAGACAACAAAGGATTAGATGGTAAATGATTATCAAATGAAACATTTGATTTACACATGATTATTGCCCATGTATTTAACTCATTAGCTAACTCATCAATTTGCTCCATAGTATATGGAGTAATAATTTTATTGGGAGAAATTCCAAACACTCCCTTTGCTGCTTTTATTCCTTTCAGTATTAATTGTCCTACAGCCTCAGGATACCTAGTAAGAATAGTGTTAGGAGAGTAAGATAAATGTATCCACAATAATGGACCTTCCTGCCAAAATACTCCTGTAGGAATATTTTTTGTTGGTATTACAATAAATAATAAAGGCAAACTTATATCAATTCTGTCCAAATGCATATTTTCCATATATGTTTCAATAATTTTTAATGCCTTTCTTGCTTCAGGAGTTAATATGCGGGGTGAATTTGGATCTGATGGACCTTTTAGGATATCAAATAAAGGTCCCAACTCTCCTGTTGGTATGCCTAGATAAGGCCTTATCCAATTTATATCTCCCAACAACTTTTGAAAGTCATTAAGTGATTTGAGTTGATCTACTCGTATTTGAATTTTAGGTGGACGGACCATGGTTGAGGATAATAGAACTCCTAAATAATTAATTGGAAAATTTAATTGTACTTTATCTATTGCTATCTCTAGATTATAATTTTTTAACAAATTTGTAAGTGTGGCATAACATTCCAACAATGTGTTTTTATCTTTGTGTGCTAACAATACATCATCCATATAGTGAAATATTTGTAGTTCAGGATTTTGATTTCTAAGTGGCTGGATTGCTTTATTAACATAAATTTGACACATAGTTGGGCTGTTAGCCATCCCTTGAGGGAGCACTTTCCATTCATATCTCTGATCAGGACCTTCATGATTCAGTGCAGGGATAGTAAATGCAAAATGTGGACTATCCTCAGGATGAATTGGAATTGAAAAGAAACAATCTTTAATGTCTATAGCTAAAACATACCAGGTTTTTGGTAAAGCAGACAATTGAGGAATCCCTGATTGAGCAGGTCCCATAATAACCATCTCATTATTAATGGCTCTTAAATCTTGTAATAATCTCCATTTACCAGATTTCTTTTTAATGACAAAAATGGGAGTATTATAGGGAGATACAGAAGGTTGTATATGTCCCTCCGCTAATTGTTGTTTGACCAGGTCATGGGCTGCTTGTATCTTTTCTTTAGTCAGGGGCCACTGAGAAACCCATACTGGTCTATCTGATTTCCAAGTGATTTTTATTGCCTCAGTGACCCCTTCTGAAAACCCAGTCCATGTCTATTTATTCTTTGATCTATTTGTATTGGTGCTGCTATACCTTGTTCTTGTTTTTCTAATCTTTTTCCTTTCCTAAAACCTTGTCTAGCCATAATAGTGGGTGCATTTTGATTGATATTATTTGTTAATGTCAAACCTAATTGATCTAAGACATCTCGTCCCCATAAATTTACGGGAAGATGATCCAATACATATGGCTGTATAGTTCCTTCACATCCTTCAGGATCCTTCCAATCTAAGACCATTGCACTTCTATGGGGATTAGTTGCCACTCCTAGGCCTCGAAGCGTTTGAGTGGCTTGTTGTAATGGCCAATGTTTTGGCCATTCTTGACGAGATATGATGCTAAGGTCTGCACCTGTATCCAGTAGCCCATTAAATTCATGTCCTTGAATATTTAGTTTTAGCATTGGGCGAGAATCTAAATTCAAAGACAGCATAGCCCAATCTACACCTGTGGAGCCTAAACCCCTGGAACCTCTTTCCATAGTAGTACTGGAAAATTTATCATGTAGGCTGGATATTATTAATAACTGTGCTATTCTATCTCCTGGTGAAATTACTGATATACCCTTTGGAGAACTAGCTATAATTTTTATTTCACCTTCATAATCGGGATCAATTACCCCGGGACTTATCATAAGTCCTTTTAGCGTAGAAGAACTACGTCCTAACAATAAGCCTACTGTTCCTTTGGGAAGAGGTCCTTTTACTCCTGTGGGAATGATTTGAACTCCCATCTCTGGAGTTAGTACTGCTCTGGCGGAGGCGCAGATGTCCAACCCTGCGCTCCCTCTGGTTCGTCTGATGAGAGATCGGATGGATAATGTGTCCTGGGTACTACCCTGATGGGGTTGCTGGGTTCCTCCATGGTTTTTCTGGGTTCCTCCAGTGCCCCGTACATTTGTGGTCGTGGGCCCCGGAGCATTGGGCCCCCCTGTCCGTTTTTTGGCAATGGAGCCTGATGCCTTTCTCCACGATATCGTGGGTAACCACCTGGTCCTTGTCCATTTTTTGATAATGGAGTACCCTCTATGGTGGTTTGAGAACGGCATTCATTAGCCCAGTGTCTCCCTCTACGGCATCGTGGGCAAATATCTGGTGTTCTATTCCTTTGATACCTAACTTTGTTATACCTTCCTCCTATGGGGCAACTCCTTTTAAAATGTCCTGTTTGTTCACAATTGTAGCATGTTTTTGGCCTGGCATCTAAAGCCTGTTGTACTGCTGCCAAGACTTGTCCTTGTTCATTAATGTCTCTACATAATTTAATATATGTGTTTAAATCTTCATGTTTCCATGGTCTAATGACCTCTCTGCAGCAACGATTTGCTTGGTCATAAGCCAGTTGTTTTATAAATGGCATTGCTTGTTCTGTGTCACCAAAAATTTTGGAGGCTGTTTGAATAAGCCTATCTACAAAGTCAGCGTAAGGTTCATTAGGTCTCTGTATTACCTTAGATAGCTGACCTTGTAAATCTCCATGTCCTTGTAAAGTCTTCCATGCCCTAACTGCGTCTGCAGCAATCTGTGCATATACAGCAGGATCATATTGAATTTGTTGCCGCTGACCCTCATAAGGTCCTTTTCCTAGCAACATCTCTAGACTTCTTTGAGGGTAACCGGCTGCTGCATTTCGTCTAGCTGTCTCCCTGCAAAATTCCTCATTGGCAACCTTCCATAACAAATATTGTCCTCCATTTAGCACAGATCTACACATGCTAGCCCAATCTGCTGGAGTCATGTCCAAGTTAGTAATGGATTCGACCATGCTTACAGTGAAGGGTGCATGAGGACCATAGGTTGTTACAGCCTCCTTTAATTGCTTCACTGTTTTGAACTCTAACTCACGGTGAATTCGCTGCCCTCCTGCCTGCTCAAGTACAGGGCATGCTAATCTTTGAGGTCCTGTCTCAGGATCCCATCTATCAACTACGGGGGTTGAGGGGGTTGAGGGCCACTCAGCTATCTCCATAGGTGGAGCTGTTGGCTGAATTATGCCCTCTGGCGATAGATCGGTGTTAGTAGCAGCCTCCTGTTGTTGCTTCCCCCCTGATAGCTGTTTCTCCTCTAAGCTTTCTTCCTTTAAATTTTCTTCCTCTGTCTGACTAGCTTGAGAGACCTTCTCTTTTGCTTGATCTAAATTGTCTTTCTCCATGGTTTGAACCTCTAACAATTTATTTAACACTCTTTCAGTTTGTTTTTTACTAATTTCTAATCTGTTACAAAGATAACGCAACCCAAAAAGATAACACAAAACAAGACCGAAACAGAATGAAACAAAAATGGAACAAAAAATCGTTGTATCAATTTTCCTATTTTCTGGACATGTGCATTTGTGGTCTATTTCTATCTCTTCCTCAGGGGCAAACAACTTCAAACCTTGAGCCAACCATTTTTCCCAGTCTGCCTGAGAAAATTCTAGGGATAGGCAGCTTGAAACAAAACCAAAACAAATCAAAGCAAGAACATATTGTTTTTTAAAATGGTCACCCATTCTCTTGCCTTCCCTTAGGGGCAAGCAATTTCACTTACCCCGAAGCTTCAGACGTTCCCCGTCCGGGCCGCCAAATGCCGCAGTCTGGCTGGGCACAAATCACGAGCCACTGAAGCAGGAACAAATTTTATTTTTTCTACTGCAAGAAAAAACCTCACACACACTCCTGGGGAATCCTCCCGAAAGCCACGAGGCTCCTCCAGGAACCCCCCGCCGGAAATATCTCTCCGGGAAAACCCTCCTCCTGCACTTCGCCAACCAATGGGAACTCCCGGGGAATCCCCGTGAGAACTAAAAATAGCGCGAGAACTCAAAATTAGCGCTAGAACTCAAAAGTAGCGGCAGAGGCGGATATTAACGCCTTGCCTGTCAATCAATACTGTTGGCAAAATGCCAGGGGCCATACAGACTCGGCTGTGGCTCTCAGCAACATACAATATAATATTGTTCAGCCTTAAAGAAGAATGAAATTATGGCATTTGCAGGTAAATGGATGGAGCTGGAGACTATCATGTTAACCAAAGTAAGCCAATCCCCAAAAAACCAAAGGCTGAATGTTTTCTCTGATAAACAGATGTTGATCCATAATGGCCAGAGTCAGGGTATAGAGAAGAATGGATTGGGTAGAGGGAAGTGAGAATAGGAGAGGAGGTGTGGGGGTGGGAATGATGGGGAATGAGACAGACATAATTACCCTATAAAAATATATGGTTGCACAACTGGTGTGTCTCTGCACTATGTGCAGACAGAGGAATGAGAAGCACACTTAACACAAATGTGCTCCATTTGTGTTAAAAACAAAACAAAAAAAATGAGAAAGGAAGAAATTGGAATGGAACCACCATTTGACACAGCTATCCCACTCCTCCATCTATACCTGAAGGACTTAAAATCAGCATACTACAGTGACACAGCCACATCAATGTTTATAGCAGCTCAACTCACAATAGCTAACCTATGGAACCCACCTAGGTACCTTTCAACAGATGAATGAATAAAGAAACTGGGGTATATATACACAATAGAATATTACTCATCAATAAAAAAAATGATTTTATGACTTTTTCAGGTAAATGGATGGAGCTGTAGACTATCATGCTAAGTGAAATAAACCAATCCCGAAAAACCAAAGGCCGAGTGTTCTCTCTGATATCTGGATGTTAACACACAATAAGGAGAAGGAGGAGTACAGAAGTTCATTGGATTAGACAAAGGGGAATGAAAGGGAGGGAGGGGGTTGGGAATAGGAATGACAGTAGAATGAACTGGACATAACTTTCCTATGTTCATACATGAATACACAACCAATGAAACTCCACATTGTGTACAACCACAACACTGGAATCCTCATGAGAATAAGTTATACTCCCTGTATGTCTAATATGTCAAAATATACTCTACTGTCATGTATATCTAAAAAGGACATAAGTGTATATGTTAGATACTGCCAGGTTTCCTTACAAAATGTCTATATTATTTACCTTTCTCTTAGTAATATATGAAAATTCCAGCAGCTCCACAACTTTGTTAATACTTGATAATTTCAGCCTTAAGTTTAGCCATAACATTAAGAGGGTAATGGTGACTTTAATCTACATTTGTTAGTGACCAATTGTCTTAAAATATTTTATATGCTTTTCACCCATTCATATATCATCTTTTGTGAAGCACCACTTAACAAATTGTTGTTTTTTCCCCCATATTTTTGAGTGAAGTGTTCTTTACATCTTCTGGATACAATCCTTTTGTTAAATAAATATTTATAAATATTTTCTTCCAATTTGTGGCTCTTAGTTTTCTTTCTTGTGTTTTTTTTTTATATTACAAGAAGGCTTTTAGCTTTTGATAAAGTATAAATTATTAATATTTTTATTTTAGGATTCATTCTTTTTGGTCCCTATCAAAGAAACTATTCTCTAACTTTGTGTCATAAATGTTTTCTGCTTAGTTTAGTAGTGTTAAATCTGCTGATATCCAGATATTAAATGAAGTTTGAAGATTTTAGTAAGTTATTTCTCACTTTTTTCAGCCTTTTAGCTTAAAGCTGCTTATTAGTAATGGAGAAAAGATGATAACATTCTTCAGAGTGCATTACTGTAAATAATCCACAGGTTTTTCTGTAGCAAAATCATGTGGAGCAAATAATTCTTTTTTAAAATTAATTAATTTGTTTGTTGTAATTAGTTATACATGATGGCAGAATGCATTTTGATTCATAATACACAAATGGACCACGATTTTTCATTTCTCTGGTTGTACATGATGTAGCATCGGACCATATGTGCAGTCATAAATGAACCTAGGATAATAATGTCCCATTAATTCCACCATCTTTCCTGCCCCCATATTCACCTGCTCCCTTCCCTCCCTTTTGCCCAATCAAAGTTCCTCCATTTTTTCCATGCCCTCCTCCATTGTGGATCACCCACCATCCACTTATCAGAGAACATTGAGCCTTTGGGTTTTGGGATTGGCTTACTTAGCATGATATTCTCCAATTCCATCCATTTATAATCCATGGCAAGTGCTATGATTTTATTCTCTTTTGATGCTGAGTAATATTTCTTTTTTTTTTTAAGAGAAAGTGAGAGAGGAGAGAGAGAGAGAGAGAGAGAGAGAGAGAGAGAGAGAGAGAGAGAGAGAGAGAGAGAGAGAATCTTTAATATTTATTTATTTATTTATTTTTAGTTCTCGGCCGACACAACATCTTTGTTGGTATGTGGTGCTGAGGATCGAACCCGGGCCGCACGCATGCCAGAGGAGCGCGCTACCGCTTGAGCCACATCCCCAGCCCCTTTTTTTGTTTGTTTGTTTATTTTTTTATTTATTTATTTTTTTAAATTTTTTTTGCTGAGTAATATTTCATAGTGTATATATACCAAAGTTTACCTATCCATTCATCTACTGAAGAGCATCAAGGTTGCTTCCACAGTTTAGCTTTTGTGAACTGAGCTGCTATAAACATTGTGGTGGCTGTGTTACTACAGTATGCTGATTTTAAGTCCTTTGGGTATAGACCAAGGAGTTGGATAGCTGGGTCAAATGGTGATTCCATCCCAAGTTTTCTAAGGAATCTCCATACTGCTTTCCAGAGTGGTTGCACCAATTTGCAGTCCCACCAGCAATGAATAAGTGTGCCTTTCCCCCACATCCTCACCAACACTTTTTGTTGTTTGTATTATTGAAAACTGCCATTCTGACTGGTGTGAGATGAAATCTTAGAGTAGTTTTTATTTGCATTTCTCTAATTACTAGAGATGTTGGACTTTTTTTTAATATATTTGTTGATTGAATGTTTTCTTCTTCTGTGAAGTGTCTCTTTAGCTCCTTAGCCCATTTATTGATTGGGTTGTTTGTTTATTTGGTGTTGAGTTTTTTGAGTTCTCCTGGAGATTAATGTTCTATCTGATGTGTGCATGGCAAAAATTTACTTCCAAAATGTAGGTTGTCTCTTCACCTCATTGATTGTTTCTTTTGCTGAGAAGAAGCTTTTTAGTTTGAATCCATCCCATTTACTAATTCTTGATTTTATTTCTTGTGGTTTAGGAGTCTTGTTAAAGATCTTGGGGCCTAATTCGACTGAAGATTTGGACCTACTTTTTCCTCTATTAGGAAAAAGTATTAGTACTATTAGGACAGTCCTGTATTATCTGGTCTAAATCCTAGGTCCTTGATCCACTTTGAGTTGATTTTTGTATATAGTGAGAGATAAGCATTTAGTCATTTTGCTGCATATGGATTTCCAGTTCTCCTAGCACCATTTGTTGAAGAGGCTATCTTTTCTCCAGTGTATGTTTTCAGCTCCTTTGTCTAGGATGAGATAATTGTATTTATGTGGGTTTGTCTCTGTGTTTTGTATTCTGTACCATTGGTCTATGTATCTATTTTTGTGCCAATACTATGCTGTTTTTGTTACAGTAGCTTTGTAGTATAGTTTAAGGTCTGGTATTGTGATGCCTCCCCCTTCACTATTCTTGCTAAGGTCTGCTTTGGCTATTCTGGGTCTCTTATTTTTCCAAATGAATTTCATGATGGCTTTTTCTATTTCTATAATGAATGACATTGGGATTTTAATTGGAATCACATTGAATTGTATAGTGCTTTTGTTAGTATGGCTATTTTGACAATATTAATTTTGCCTATCCAAGAGCATGGGAGATCTTTCCATTTTCTAAGGTCTTTTTCAATTTCTTTCTTTAGTGTTGTATAGTTTTCATTGTAGAGGTCTTTAAGACACCTCTTTTGTTAAGTTGATTCCCAAGTATTTTATTTTATTTTTATTTTTTTGAGGCTATTGTGAATGCATAGTTTTCCTAATTTCTCTTTCAGAGGATTCATCACTGATGTATAGAAATGCATTTGATTTATGGGTATTGATAAATTTATGAGTCAGGTACCTTGCTGAATTCATTAATTAATTCTAGAAGTGTTTGGGTGGAGTTTTTTTTAATTATCTAAGTATAGAATCATATTGTCAGCAAATAATGATAGTTTAAGTTCTTATTTTTCTATTTGTATCCCTTTAATTTCTTTTGTCTGTGTAATTGCTCTGGCTAGAGTTTCAAGGACTATGTTGAACAGAAGTGGTGAAAGAGAGCATCCCTGTCTTGTTCTAGTTTTTAGAGGGAACACTGCCAATTTTTCTCCATTTAAAGTGATGTTGGCCTTAGGTTTAGCATAGATAGCTTTTCCAATGTTGAGATTTGTTCTTACTACCACTAGTTTTTCTATTGTTTTGAACATGAAAGGATGCTATATTTTGTCAAATGTTTTCTCTTCGTCAATTGATATAATCATATGATTCTTTAAGTCTATTGATGTGATGAATTATATTTATTGATTTCCTTATGTTGGACCATCCTTGCATCCCTAGAATGAAACCTACTGTTTTTTAAATATGTTTTTGTATGGGATTTGCCAGAATTTTATTGAGAATTTTTGCATCAATGTTCATCAAGGATTTTTGGCCTAAAATTTTATTTCCTTGATGTGTCTCTGACTAGTTTTGGTATCAGGATGATACTAGCTTCAAAGATTGAGTTTTCTAGCTCATGAAATAATTTGAGGAGTATTGGTATTAATTCTTCTTTGTAGGTCTTGTAGAACTCAGCTGTGACTCCATCTGGTCGTAGGTTTTTCTTGTTGGTAGGCTTTTGATAACGTCTTTTATTTTCTTACTTGAAATTGATCTGTTTAAATTGTATATGTCCTCTTGACTCAGTTTGGGTTGTCATATGCCTCTAGAAATTTGTTTTTTTAAAAGGTTTTCTATTTTACTGGAGTATAAATTTTCAAAATAGTTTCTAATTGTCTTCTGTATTTTAGTAGTGTCTGTTGTGATATTTCCTTTTCATCAAGAATTTTAGTAATTTGAGTTTTCTCTCTCCTTCTTTTCATTAGGGTGGCTAAGGGCTTGTCACTTTTATTTATTTTTTTTCAAAGAACTAGCTTTTTGTTTTGTCAATTTTTTTGAAATTTTGTTTTTTTGTTTCAATTTCATTGATTTCTGCCCTTACCATAATTATTTCCTGTCTTCTACTACTTTTGGTGTTGGTTTGTTCCTTTTTTTCTAGAGCTTTGAGTTGTAATATCAGGTCATTTGTTTGTTGGCTTTTTCTTCTTTTAATGAATGAACTCCATGCAATGAACTTTCCTTTTAGCACTACCTTCATAGTGTGCCAGAGATTTTGATAAGTTATAACGGAGTTCTCATTTACCTCTAAGAATTTTTTTCTCTTCCCTGATGCATTATCATTCAATAGCATATTGTTTAGTCTCCAGGTATTGTAGCAGCTTCTATTTTTTGTTTTATCATTGATTTCTAATTTCATTCCATTATGATCAGATAGAATGCAGGGTATTTCTCTATTTTTTTGTATTTGCTAAGACTTGCTTTGTGGCATAACATATGGTCTATTTTGGGGAAGGATCCATGTGCTACTGAGAAGAAAGTGTGTTTTCTCATTGCTGGATGGAGGGTTCTATGTATGTCTGGTAAATCTAATTTATTGATTATATTGTTGAGTGCTATGCTTTCTTTGTTTAGTTTTTGTTTGGAAGATCTATCCAGTGGTAAGAGAGGTGTATTAAAGTCACCTAGTATTATTGTGTTGTGGTCTATTTGGTTCTTGTGGTTGAGAAGGGTTTGCTTGATATACATAGATGCCCCATTGTTTGGGACATAGACATTTATGATTGTTATGTATGAATAACAGTATGTATGAATTATTATTAATGTATTGTTAATGTATGAATCCCTTAAGCAGTATGAAACACCCTTTTTTAATCTCTTTTCATTAGCTTTGGTTTGTAGTCCACTTTATCTGATATGAGAATGAAAGCCCCTGATTGTTTACAAGGTCCATGTGAGTGGTACATTTTTTTCCTACCCTTTCATCTTCAGTCTATGGATATCTTTTCCTGTGAGATGAGTTTCTAGAAGACAGCATATTGTTGTGTCTTTTTTGAAAATCCAATCTGTCAATCTATGTCTTTTAATTGATGAGTTTAGGCAAGTTTATCATGAAAGGTTTCTATTTTGTCATCAAATTTACAGCTTAATTTTGCTGGATATAAGATTTTTGGTTGGTATCCATTTACTTTCAGAGTTTGGTATATGTTGTTCTAGGTTCTCCTGGCTTTGAGGGTCTGGGTTGAAAAATCTGCTGAGAAACAAATTGGTCTCCCCATATATGTGATTTGATTCCCCTCTCTTGCGACCTTAAGATTCTATCCTTATTCTCTATGCTAGGCATTTTCATTATAATATGCCTTGGCATAGATATGCTGTAATTTTGTACAGTTGGTGTCCTGTGGGCCTTTTGTATTTGATTTTCCAAATCATTCTTCATGTTCCGGAAATTTTCTGATATTATTTCATTGAAGGGATTATGCATTCCTTTGGTTTGAATCTCTGTACCTTCCATTATCCCAATAACTCTTAGATTTGGTCTTTTGGTGTTATCCCATAATTCTTGGATGTCCTCTTCATGAATTCTTACCATCTTCACTGTGTGGTCAACTTTTTTTCAACTTTATTTGTCTTAATTTTCTGGCATTCTGTCTTCCAAGTGATCTAGTCTGTTGGTGATGCTTTCTGTTGAATTTTTTATTTGATATATTGTTTGCTCCATTGCAAGTATCTTTGATTGTTTCTCTTTTTTTCAGAATCTCTATTTCTTGAAGTAATCTGTTGCTATCTTGATATATTTGTACCCTTATCTGTTTTTTGGTGTGATCAATGGTTGCCTGTATTTGTTCCTTTTTCATTGTGGGTGTGATAAATGGTTGCCTGTATTTGCTTTCTTATCTCTTTGTTAGAGTGATCAATTTTTGCCTGTATTTGATCACTTAGGTCATTCTTTAATTTGCAGAACATCTTAATTATGTACATTCTAAACTCCTTCTCTGACATTTCATCAACTATGCTGTCCATGGATTCTATTATTGCAGTATGTTTTTTTGTTTGGAGGCACTTTCCTTCCTTGTTTTTTCACTTATGTGTCCTCCTTTCTTGCAGTGCAGATCTGAGGTATTACACTTTCTACCTTATATTCTTGTAGTGTCCCTGCAGATTACCTGTACCTCACCTTGGTGTTGGGCTTCTAGACCCCAGATGGAGTCCCACAATAAATGATCTTGCAACTAAAGGTGGTAGTGGCAATATCGGAGGTAACTCAAGATAGCAGTGGGGGTGCCCTAACATGGATGTAACCAATTTCAGAGATGGGGCTGAAAGGGTGGGCTGCCTGTTTGGAGATTCAACTGCCTCCAGATCCTATCTGTTGTCCCAAGATGGAAGCTACTGCATGGGGAGGGCTATGGCAATGGCTACAGTGTCCCAAGATGGAGGTAGGCTAGGCCTGGGCTCTGGTGTGGGTCAGTAGGGCAGTCCTAGGCCTGAGCCTGTACTCCGCCATGGATTTGCTGGTCAGTGGGGCAGTTCTAGGCCTGGGCTTGGGCTTCAATGTAGAGCTTCCTATTATTGGCCATGGTCCTGGGCTGAGGCCTGGGCTCTGGCATCTGTCTCCTAATCCATCTTGAATGACTCTGTGTGTGTGTGTGTGTGTGTGTGTGTGTGTGTGTGAAAGAAAATATGTTGCAGGATCAGAGTCCCTGTAAGCATTCTCTGACAGGGTAATGTGTGCAGCTATGAGAGTTAGGCTGAAACTGTGATGTAGACACCAAGGAAAAAGAAATACCCACAATGTGGAATGCCTGTCCAGAGAAGCTGCTGGTAGCATATAAAACCTACCTAAGAGAGAAGCCATGTGGGCTGCAACCAGCATGAGCACAGGGATGGGGCTACCCAGATCCTTAGGAGCCTACATCTCACCATGCTGTGTGCTGGAAAGGAAGACTAGGGTTTGGAGTTGCCTTTGTAAGTTTTAGGCTTGGTTTGGACTGAACCCCCTTAATACTATCCTATTCCTTTTGGAATATAAATGTATGCCCCATGCCTCTCACCATTATATTTAAAGCACATAACTTTATTTTAAAAATTTTTTTATAGGAATGTACAGTTATGTTTGCCCCAAGTCTTAAAAGAAACCTTATTTATTTTATTTTTGAGCAGTACTAAAATAGTTAAGACTTTTGGAGACCATTGGTGATAGACTAAATGCTTTCTGCATCATGAGATGAACATGAAACTTTGGAGGCCAGATGCAGGATGCTATAGTTTGAAGCTTAAATGTTCCCTTCAGGTGTATGTGGTAAAGTTTTTCCCTTCAGAACAGTACTATTGGGAGGTAGTAAAGGCTTTAGGAGGTGGGGTCTAGTGGGAAGTTTCTAGGTTATTTAGGGTGTGCCCTTGAAGGGGATTGTGGGACCTGGTCTCTGCCATGTGTTCCCACCTTGATGTACTATCTTGCTGAAAGCCTTTAAACAACAGGACCAACAAATAATGAACTAGAAACTCTGAAACCTTAGACAAAAATAAACCTTTTACATTTCTAAGTTGATTATCTCAGGTATTTGTTGTAGTAACAGAAAGCTAACACATTAGACATTCTTTTTTTTTTTTCTCTTTTAAAGTTATTTGGCTACTCTAGATCTAGAGTATAAGATTTTGCTTATAAAATTTATAGTCAACTTGTCTACTTCCCTAGAATACTTACTGCAGTTGACATCTTAACAACATTGAGTATTCTGATAACTGAACATGATGTGTTTTGTTAGTTAGGTCTTATTTAACTTGGGTAAATTAACTTATTAATTATAGAAGCTCTTTTAGCAGATTCCATAGGATTCTATACATATATGATCATATCATCTATACATAAATAGGTTTTAATTCCTTGTTCCTTATCTGTAGGCCAGTAGGCTTTTTGTTTTTTCTTTGTTGTGATGGCTATGATCTACAATAAAATTGTGAATAGAAATTGTGAAAAAAGACTTGTTGATTTGTGGACAGAAAGAATTCAGCCTTTCTTTTTTTCTTTTTCTTTTTTGGTACTGGGGATTAAACTTAGAGGTGCTTAACCACTGAGCCATATCCCCAGCTCTTTTTAAAATCATATTTATATACAGGGTCTCACTGAGTTGTTTAGGGCCTTGCTAAGTTGCTGAGGCTGGCTTTGAAGTTGAGATCCTCATGCCTCAGTCTATCAAGCTGCTGGAATTTTAGGCATGAACCACTGTGCCTGGCCATTCAACCTTTTTAAATTAAGTATATCAACTGTAGGTTTTTTAGAAAGATGTCCCTGTTCAGTTTGAGGATTTTCCCTTCTCTTAATTTGTGGAAAATTTTGCTCTGAATTGATATTGAATTTCATCCAGTGCTGTTATCCACTGAAAGTGCATTCTCAGCATGCTCCAGGGCAACAGGTCCACACTATGACCCAGGAAAAGGAAACTTAAGCATTTAAGTAATTGTAAGCTTTGCTAATATTTACTGGTAGAATCCTGGGTAATATATGTGAGTTGATTTTATGAGTTCTTAGTTATTACTTAGTGTTTTTTATTCTGTAAATGAACTCAAATTAATACATTGTTATTTAGTATAATTTATCAGCTAATTCGATATGGAATTTTCTTCCTGAAGAGTTTTAAAAATCATTAATTCTATTACATTAATAGATACTTGCCAATGAAAAATTTTAAAAAAATTTCACTTCATTTTAGTAATTGACTTTTAAGGTTATTTTCATTTCATCTTTATTGTCAAATTTGTTAGAATATAGTTGTTCATAATATTCTTCCTTATTACTTTAATGTCTATAATTGTTGCAATGTACACTCTGACATTCATTCATGCTATTACTAATATTTGTCTTCTGTCCTATTATCTTGATCAGTTTAGCTTAATTACTTTTTGTTCATTTTCCAAAATATCAGTGTACAGAAAAGAGTTAACATAACAGGCCTGAACTGTAGTCCTTAGAAAGCAAGGTTGACCTGCCAGGGTTGACTGGCATCTAAGCAATTAAATTTTCCCACTTTCCCCTTCTGGATAAAACTGGTTAGATAATACTTCACACAGCTTCCTACAGTTTGATATGGGGTAGTTCAGTGTGTACTGTGTGACTCCAGTGGGATAGGACTCTTAGAAGCTAGTGCCTCTTTTTCTACAGACATTGCCCCATGTACTTTTCTCCTCACTCTTTATGCTTTGTAAATCACAGCTATGACTATGAGTGTATGCTGAGACTATTGAATCTTTCTAGTGAATTATCAAACCAGGAGATGGTTTGGGGAACACTAACAAAGCCAGCTTTGTTTAGTTTTTATTAACATAGGGTAAAAAGCTCCTCTTTAAGGTAGCTTTTCTTTTTAAAAAATTGAAATGTAACTCATATTGTATAAACATATCCCCCTTTAAACTGTACAATTCAGTTATTTAATTATATTCACAAGATTATGCAACTATTATCACCAACTCCAAATTATTATCATCATCCAAAATAGGCACTCTGCTGCAACTGACTCTCTGTGCATGAGTTGAATTACTAATTCTCATCTAAGGTCCATTGACCTATACATCTATCCTTCCTAATTCTAGAACAATGCAATTTTTATTATTGTAGCTTTGTAGTATGCTTTAATTTTGGAAAGGAAGTGTGAATCTTCCCACTTTGATTTCCTTTTTCAAGACAGTTTGAGTTATTCTGGTTCCTTATATTTCTGTACACATTTTAGAATTATCTTGTCAATTTCTAAAACAAGGGCAGCTAGGGTTTTGTATAGGTTGTATAGAATTGATATGTCAATTTGAAGATTATTGCTATTTTAACAATATTAAATCTTTCTATCCATAATGAGGAATATCTTTCCACTAATTTAAGTCTTCTTCAATTTCTTTCAATGATATTTGTTATTTTAAGTATTCAAATCTGCAATTCTTTTGTTCATTTCTTTTAAATTGTCTTGAACTGGATTTGGTTTAATCTTGTTTTTCTAAGACCTTGAATTTCATCATTAGGTTATATATTAAAGACATCTTTTTTTCTTTTTTTTTTTTAATGTAGGCACTCAAGCTATTTACTACCCTCTTCTTATTGCTTTCACTGTGTTCCATAGGTTCTAGTATATTGTCCTTCATTTCATGTGAGTCTGGGGATTTTTAAATTTCCACATGATTTTTTTCAATGACCCATTGCTTATTCAAAGCTCTTTTATTAATCTCTGTGTGTTTGTAAAATTTCTGCAGTTTCTCTTGCAGTTGATTTCTAGTTTTATTCCATTATGTTCTGATACGATGAAAGAAATTATTTAAATTTCTATTTGTTAGATTTGCTTTATGGCTTGAAATGTGATCTATTTTGGAGAAATTTCCGTATATTGAAGAAAAGAATATGTATTCTTCAGTGCTGACTGAAATATTCTGTAGATATGTTAAGTACATTTGATCTACAATATAATTAAACTCGGATTCTACTTTGTTGATTTTTTTTTTTTTTTGGCCTGGATGGTCTGTCTGTCTGTTGGTGATCATGAGATATTGCAGTTACCCACATTATTGTTTTGGGGCCTATTTCTTTCTTCGTGTCTTACAGTGTTTATTTTATAAAATTGAATTCTCTGATGTTTTGTGCATATATATTTACAATTGTTATATCTACTTGATTGTTCCCTTTCTCAATCTGTATAGACCTTCTTTGTTTCTCCTTGCCAGCATAAGCTTGAAGACAATTTTTGGGGGGTATAGAAGTAGCTGCTCCTGTTGCTTTCCGATTCCATTTGATTATTCATCATCCTTTCACTTTAAGTCTGTGTGGGGTGATATTTTGCAGACAACAAACAGTTGGGTCTTTGTTTTTCAATTAGTCTGCTTTTTTAATGAGAGAATTCTGATCATTTACGTTCAAGGTATTATTGAAAGATTGGCCCTGGTTCCTGTCATTGTGTTGTTTTGAATAATCTATGTTCTTTTTTCTTTTCTTCAGTCATCTTAGAGTTTCAGTGTCTACTATAATTATTTTTTGATTCTTTCCTAATCATCATTGGCTTACCTGCTCTTCTTGTGAGATTTACTCTTTCCCATGCTCTTGTGATCGTGCTGATCTTTTTTTCCTCATCTAAGCATAGAAATTTTTTTGATCTTCTATAATGCTAGTTTAGTGGTTATGAATACTTTTATGCTTACCTTGAAAAGTTATCTCAAAGATAACTGAAAAACAACTTTGCTGGATATAGTAATCTAGGCTGGCTGTTCATTTCTTTTATGGTTTAAAATACATCATTAAGTTCCCTCCTGACCTCCTGAGTAATCTGCTGTTATTCTGATGGGTTTGCCTTTACAATTGACTTGGAACTCCTTTCTTATAGATTTTTATATTCTTTCTTTATTCTCTTCTTTTAGAAATTTAACTATAATATTTCATAGAGAAGTTATTTTCTGGTTATGTCTGTTTGGGGTATTCTTGTTCCCAAGATTTGGAGAATTTTATGGAATTATTTCCCTAAATATATTTTCTTTGTCATTAGCTTGCATTTTTACTCTTTCCTCTAGACCTACAAGTTTAAATTTGGCTTTTTACTGTTGTGTCTCAGAGATCTGACATGTTTTAATCATAATTTTCTTTAAATTATTTTTTTTATTACTGTCTGAAAGTGATCATTCATCTACCTTCTTTTTTTCTGATAGTCTTTTTTTCCTTTTATGCTTGATCTAGTATATTGGAAAGGCATTCAACAGGACTGGTTGCTTGACTTATTGAGCTTTTCATTTTCAAGAGTTCTGTTTTGTCCTTTTTCAGAATTGCTGTCTCATTATCAAATTGTTCTTTAGCATTCTTCATTGACTTCCTTAATTCATTCAGCTGTTTATTTGTATGCCCTTTGAATTCACTGGCCATTATAATAAATAGTCTTTTGAATCTTTGTCTGGCATTTTGTTCACTTCTGATATCTTTGGATTTAGTTACCAAGGAATTTTGAACTTTTAGGAGTCATGTTTCCTAGTTTTGTCATGTTTCTTGTATTTCTAAATTGAGAATTTTGTATCTCATGGGATGGATATCTCTTCCAATTTTATATAATCATCCTTTTATTGACAATGATTTAATTTGTTGTGTAGTATTGAATTTACTTCCAAATGGACTTCATGTTACAGTTTTCTTGTGGCTTCCTTAGCTGTGATTAGATAGTGGGGTTTACAACTGTGTGTGTTTTCTTGGAATCTGTGGGACTTACCTTTGCTGTAGGACTTCAAGAATAGGAACCCTCTGGTACTTAAGGCAAATATGTTGTAGATAATGAACTATCCTGGATGTACTCATTGTGGTTACTCCTGTGGGCTTGGTATCACTGACAGTCTATAACATTGTGGAAGTGACCCATGCTGAGAGGCTTCTGAGTGTGTGACGTGATCACAACAGTTGTGATTTTTTTGCAAAGAGGGTGAACGTCCAGTAGAGGGTCATCAAATTCCCTTTATCTTGTACTACTTGGGGCTGGATCTTCAGCTGGGAGTTTTTCTTTTTCCTATTCTTTGTGTTGAGATATCTGTTAAAGTCTGAGTAGAACTAGATCATGGCTTGAGCAAAGTACTACTTCTCTCAACATGGGGTGGGTATGTAACTCAATGGTTAGCACCTGCCCAACATGTTCAAAGTACTTAGCTTGATTCCTAGCAACTAACAGTAACAAAAAAACCTAAAATTAATCCAGATATAAACATATAATAGAAACAATATGAACAGCATCAGTAATAACAGAAAAGAAGGGAACGGAGGTAATAGAGATACAGAGTTAAACATTAATATAGGGAAAATTAATAAGAAAAAAGGGCAAGGGAAGGGACAAAAGACAAAGAAAAAGGAAAAAGGGGAGGGGCATTGAATGAGAAAGAAGAGAGGAAAAACAATCCAATTAAAGAATTTAAATGCTAAAATTAGATAAAGTAGTTAAAAGGGAAAAAGAAAAAAAAAATTCCTTGCTGAGGTGTTAGAAACACTTCTCTCTAGTGCCTCAAATTTGAAATATGCTAGGCTTGGGGAAAGGGTGGGAGCCAAACCTAAAATCAGGTGTGTTCCCCTGAGTCTGACTAAACCAGTTAGGGCAGTATGCAGTTTCAGTTCTGCTCTGCCTTACCCACCAGACAAAATTAAGGCAATGTTTTCCACGGCAGAGTGAAATCATTTCAGAAGCTTTTGTGTCAAATCTTGGGATGTGGTGACAACCTGAGCCATCTGTGAGCCACTCATACTTGCCAGATTTATAAGCTGTTCAGGTGGGCTACCATTAGCTCCAGAGACCTGCAGTTGGTGCACCTGAGAGTAGGGCAAAAACCAGGCCACAGTAGTGTATCTTCAAATGCATCTGAGGTTGGAGGAATCATTTGAATCACTCAGCAACTGAGTGATCCAACAACCTCTTCCACAGTGTACTCAGAACCAGGTCCCCCAACCCCAATCCACTCATGACTGATTTTGCTCTTCATCACAGAAGGTAAGAACACTGACCATTGTGTCCTCTGCAACCTGTGTTCACCACTGCTTAGTGAACTTATGACAGTCCCTCCCCTCTCCACAATTGTCAATCATGGCCATCTCTCATCTAGTCACTGCAGTAGGATGTCCCCAGGTATCCCAAACTGTGGTTGCTTTGTATTTTCTAAGCCCAGAGTAGTTCAGTTCCCAAAAATAAGGGCTTTATTAATATGGCCCTGACTATAGCACACAGACAGTTTGCTGAATGATGCAATGGATCTCTTCTCCAAAGCTGACTTGCCATGCAGGAACTACTTTCAGACCAAACCCCTTAATGGATTTGAAGCTTGTGAGAACTGCTGTTTTTTTCCTGCAGTCAGGGCTGCCAGTTTCCACTCTTCCTTAACCTTCTGTTTGTGGTGTCTTCTGCTGCCAGGGATATTGGACTAAATTTGCAAATTACTTGTACTTTTGTTTGTGTTACGTTTCTGCTTCACTGTTCTCTTCAGTTTTCCTGTCAAATCCTTCTTGGTTCCTAGAGCTCTTCCTTTTCCTATTTTCAGAGTTCAGTATTTTCTTTGCTACTATGACTCTTCTTCCTCACAGAGCCATGTGAAGAGCACCTCTTTTCCACCTTCTTAACTCCCCCAATGTTGGTTTTATTCTTTATGTCTTGCCTGTTGATTTTCTTTTCTTTTTTAAATTTTTATTTATATTTTTTAATTTTAAAATATTTTTATTTTTATAAGTTCTTTTTAGTTATATATGACAGTAGAATTCATTTTAACATAGTTATACAAGCATACAATATATCTTACATTAATTCAGACACTCAGTACCTCTTAATTTTTCTGTTTTATTTATTCCCCTCTGACCTCTATTATTTCCTTCATGATTGTGCATAATTTGAAGTTAATTTTCTGTCTCCTTAAGAAAGTATCTTAGATTATTTATTTTATAGCTCTCTTTATGGCTCTTAAAGTAATAATATTTTATGTAAGTGTTGTTCTAATTGCATTCTAAGCTTGCTAATATATTATGTTTTAATTTTCATTTAGTCATTCATTTAATTTATTTATGAGCTAAAATCACATAATGTATTGTTTCTGTTATTAGTGTGAATCAATAGTTCTGTATTAGATCAATTAAAATGAGCAAATTAAAATAATTTAGAAATTTATTTCTTCTCTAATATTCTTCTATTCCTGATACAGATCTGAGTTTGAGATCTTGAGTTTCATTTTATCTGAAGATATTCTTTTGAAATTTCTTTCAAGGCACTGGTGAAAATTTTCTTCTGGTAATGTGATTTTCTTATGTGTGTATGTGTGTGGGTGCTGGGATTTGAACCCAGGGTCTCATGTAAGCCAGGCATGCATTTTATCACTGAGCTATATTCTCAGTCCCACACTTTTCTTTTTCTTTCTGGTTTTTTTTTTTTTTTTTTTGGTACCAGGGATTGAACTCAGGGGCAGTAGACCACTGAGCTACATCCCTGGCCCTATTTTGTGTATGTATGTATGTGTGTGTGTGTGTGTATATATATATATATATATATATATATATATATATATATATATATATATATATATTAGAGACAGGGTCTCACTGAGTTGCTTAGCGCCTTGCTAAGTTGCCGAGGCTGGCTTTGAACTCACAATCCTCCTGCCTTTGCCTCCTAAGCCTCTGGGATAACACGCATTCGCCACTGCACCGAGCCCACACTTTTCTTAATATGTGTTTTGAGAACATCTTTATTTCTCTTTAATTTTGAATGAACTTTAATGGAGAAAAGGATCCTATGTTAATGGGGTTTTATTTCAATACTTCAAATATTTCACCCTAATTTTTCTGTCTTGAAGGATTTGTGGTAGAATTTGGTGAAATTCTTGTGCTTGATTCTTGATAGGTATAGTATTCTTTTTTCTTCAGCTTATTTCTTAATTGTCTCTTGATCTTTAATATTCTGCAAGTTGAATTCCATATGCCAAGGAATAGATTTTATGATATTTATCCTTCTTTATCTTTGAGCTTCCCAAATTTATGGATTGGTATCTGTCACTAATTTGGGAAAAATCTTTAGCCATTTTTACTTCAAATATTTCTTCTCTTCCTTTTTCTCTTTCTCATTCTGATATTTGGACTTTATGTTACACTTTTTGTAATTGTTGCACAATTCCTGAATATTCTCTTTTTCCCCCTTTCATCATTGCTTCCTTTTTAGAGTACTTGCTATGGATATTCTCAAGCTTGCTCTTTGATTATTTTCTTGGTTGTATACAGTCAACTAATAAATCCATCAAAGTTTTTGATTTCTAGAATTTTGATTTTCTTTTAGAGTCTCCATATCTTGCTTACATCATCCATCTGTTCTTGCAACTTGCCCACTCTTCCATTAGAGTCCTTAACATGTCAAGCAAAGTTATTTTAGATTCTTAGTGTATTAATTTCAAAGTCTCTGCTATAGTTGGTTTTCATGATTGTTTTGTTCCTTAAGAGTGTTTTCTGTCTTTGCCTGTCAAGTTTTTTGCTGAAAGCCAGTCTTGCTGCATTGGTTAGCTGGAACTGAAGTAAATAGGCCTTAGTGTTTTCATGCTGATCTGTCTAGGAGTTAGGCTGTGTTTAGTGTTTGCTGAAGCTTTAGGTATCAAAATTATTTTTAAACTATGGGTCACCACTTCTTTTTTAATGTTTTGGATATTGTCTCAATCCTGCCTGTTTTTAGTCTTCTTTGGGACAGGATCTAGATCCTTTAAAGTACAAATTCCTTAATCCTAAAGTGTATCCTTTTTGGTGTCTCAGTTGATTGCCTAGCATATTTATAGGGGTTCTTTATTTTTAGGTAAGGATTTTAATAGTTTTCAGCACCATATTTCCTATCAAACACATATCTATTCATCTTCAGTTCAGTGGCTGTCAATCTTTTCTACTGCTTGTGGATTTTATCTAGACCCTCCTGAATCATCCTGACCACATGCAGCCTTTCCCTTGCAAATTTCTTTGCAAGGCTCCCTTGTCTCTGCTGCTGTTTTTCAAGTTTTAGCTTCTTTAGAATCTCTAAAGTCTCATTTCTGCTCTCTCAGCTCAGTCAGACCACAGTGTGGACAATCCTGTGGACAATCCTTCTCATGTCCTCCTGTGCCACAGTGAGAAAAGTGTCCAGTGAATGTTTGGGGCTCACCTGAAATATTTCTGTTCTCTCAGAAAACCATCTCAAAGTAGCATCGGGTTGATTGTCTTTTTTAAATCCAATACTGATTGTCTGTTGTTAACATAATCATTGTATTTACCCTCCTTCACCCCCCACCTTCTAAATATCCTCTGCAATTCAGAGAAGATGGAAACCACTTCAGAATCCCCTTTCCCACGTGATTCTTTTTTAGAGTTTTCCACTGAGCATAACTCATGGGAGATGTGGAAGATTGAAAATGAGGAGAGGTAAAGTTATCATTTTCCAGAGATGTCTGCATGCAGTTTATATAAAATTGAGGTTGAGGGTATTCTGGTGAGCACTGAAGAATCACTCACGTAGCTGCTGCTGTCTACTGTAGTTGTAGATGCTTTCTGAGATTACTTAGCATTGCATCAATTTTTTTTTTTGAAGGAAAATAGCAGTGAGAGTCATTTCTATTAAAGGGACTCCTAAACTTCTTTGCTTCTCTCCTTCATTCTTTGTTTGTTTGTTTCTCCTGACCTACTCCCTGTAATTTTCCTGAATTTTTAAGTGACTTCCAGAATTTTCTGGGTCTGAGCATTCCCAACATTTGAAAGTAAACCCTAGCTCTGAAGCCCTTATATTGTAGCATTTTAACAGTTTCTCTCATTTTCAAAATGAACCCAAACTGATAAAACTACTTTTCAAAAAATATAGGACATAATCCCTTAAATATATGACATTTGGAATTTGTTCCATGATTTGATTATATTTGAAAGTAGTAATAACCTTATTGTTAATGAAAATATGAAATGAGAGTACCTATGGGTTGCAATGACAAAAGAATTATTTACATTAAATTGTCGAAACTGGAGACTATCATGCTAACTAAAATAACCCAGTACCCAAAGGCCAAGGTTAAATGTTTTCTCTGATATGCAGAAACTAGTACATAATAAAGGTGCTGGAATTAAAAAAATAGAAGAGCTATCAGTGGAGTAGATGAAGGGGATTGGAGGGAAGGAAAAAGTTTTAGAAAAGGAAAGACAGTGGAATGAATCTGATCTAGCTTTCCTATATAAATATATGAATATACCACAATGAATCTCACCATTGTGTACATTCACAACACACCTGGGGCTGGGGATATATCTCAGTTGTCAGAGTCCTTGCCTCACATGCACAAGGCCCTGGGTTTGATCTCCAGCACCACACACACACACACACACACACAACAAAAACAAAAACAGAACTACAAGTAAATAGCATATAGATCAGTGGAGTTAAGGGAGGGAATGGGAGGAGGAAGGGGAGAGGAAGGGGAAGTTCTAGGGACTGAGTTGGAGCAAATTGTCTTCCATGGTTTTATGGTTTTGTCAAATGAATCCAAATTTTATGAATAACTAAAAGTAAACAATAGAAAGGAAAAAATTATACAAACACTTTTAACATAAATATTTGGGTCAAAAATTGCAGGAACAGACAAAAATCTCTTAGTATTTGATAGGTGGATTGAATTACTTAATTTACTATAAAAGTATACTAAATAGTTTGAGAAACTATATCCAAAGAGCATGTTCAAGTTTACCTTAACATTTTACATCTTAAAATGGAATATTTTGAAATTTTCATGAGAAATTAGGCAAAAAATTAAAATTTGCTAAATCTAGGAAGATGGTACCTGATAATTTTTTATTATTTTATTCATTTTCTTATTTGATCTATAACATTTTGAGAATTATTGACTTTTTTCTTTGCTTTATTTATATTTATATTTTTTTGTTTTATTTACTTGATTTTAATGATTTGGCAGTTCTGTTACTATATTGATAATCATTGTGATAGGATTGTGTTCTTTATCATTATGAAATTATTCCTTGCTTCATTTAATTAATTGCCTTATCATATGGGGAACCTATTTAATGTGCTATTTAAATAGGCTGAATATATCTTCTGGTTTGCCTAAGGTAGTTCCAGTTTATGTCTGTGTCCTAGTTGCCTATCATAATTATTCCCCCTTCCCTTTTGACTAAATATCATTACTAGTTTATCTTAATAAGCTGGGGTGATAGAAGTCACTTCAATTTTGTTGTGGTCTTATTTTACAATGTGTAAAAAATTAAGTGTGTTGAATAGAGTTCTTACTTTGTCAATGGTTCAATCTAAAAGACAGTAAAAAGAACAGATTTAAAACATTAAAAAAAGAGATTGGTAGTAATAACCCATAATTTTCCTATGCTTTGTCCACATGTGGTGTTATTAAATTTTCTTTTCAGTACAGTGTAAAGGGATTTTCCTGATAATGAAGTGATCTGAAGTGCCTAAAATTACCTCCTTACAATACTGGGTGGTTGGGGGAGTTGTTGGTGCTGCTGGTTCTGCCATCCACTTGGGTATGTCAGACAGACTTGCCCTGGTGTATGCTGCAACCTGTAAGATGCATTCAGTTGCCTGCCTGTCTGTTGTAAGGGCAGTAGGGAACTCTTTAAATTATAATTTAGTTGTACTTGAAGTATCTGTAGGAGGTAAGAGCTGAAAGGCACAACTACAAACTCTATGAAAAATAATGTAAGCACTCTTGCTACTATGATGTTTTCATTATTGTACTGTGTACTTCACCATGATTTATTGATTTTGTTGTTTGGTAATGCTTTTTATTTTCTAATAAAATTTTTGGCATAATGACTTCCAAAGTTATTAAAAGAAAGTTGACAAAGACATGTAAAGTTTTGTCGTTTACCATTCATCAAAGAGCCATGTTTATATTAACCAACCACAAGAAAACCAAATGATACAAATCTGCTGAATAATCTTTCAAAATGTTAAATATTGCCATCAGGAAATTGAAATAGAAAAATCAGTTTATTCCAATTAGTATTTGATTTTTGTAATTAAGAAAACTTTGAAAATTAATTCTGTTGAAGATAAATAAATAACTATTGTGAATGCTATTACAGGTTTATAAATTTTTACTTCAGAGAGAGAATTAACTCATTGCTGTGGCAATGAAAGTACTACAAATTTTGTTTCACAATACCATGGAAAAAATAATGTTTTTCCAGAACTAAGAAAGCTGTGAAGTACAAATGTGATTTGAATATGTAAAAAAATCATTCATAATTTAAGAAAGTATTCATAATTGCCTGATAATAGGTTGTGATATTTTACATCAAAATTTAAATTATTTATTCACAATTTTATATATATGTACATATATATATATATATATATATATATATATATATATTCATCTTGTTATATGTTACCTGTCTTTTCCTTCTGAATAAGAAATTTTTTAAATGTTGGACCTTTGGATAAGTATTTCATAAATCAACTTCAGAGTCTCATACTGATTTTTAACTGTCTTATAAATAAGTCCTCTAACTTTTGGTTTCAGTTTTGTTTAAAACCAGTTGGAAATAAATACATAATTGAAATATTTAAAAATGAATAATTTTATATTTTAAATATTAGAAGCTTTTGTTCAATTGTAATTACCAAAAACAACATTTAAAAATGGGATTATTTTAAAATTCATCCCTCCAAAATCAAGAAAGAAATTAAACAAATTAAACTATAAATGCTTGAACGGCATCTGACATTTATTTTAGAAATCTCTTAATTGTGCTTTGAAAACATTTCTATGTTGAAGAAGAACTCACATTGTCTAGATACCATACTGACCATTCATTCCCTGTGAGTTTGAATATTTTGATGAGTAGAATGCTGAATAAGTGATGCATGTCTCCAAATGGACAGAATTGTCCTGTTTAAATATCAAGAAAAAAATTCCATTAGGGCTGGTGTGGGTGGTGGTGCCACCTGTAATCCCAGCATCTCGGGAGGCTGAGTCAGGAGGATTGCAGGTTCGGAGGCAGCAATTTAATGATGCTGTAAACAACCTTGTAAGACCATGCCTCAAAATTTTAAAAAACAAAAAAATAAAAGAGCTGGGGATATGGCTCAGTGTTTAAGTGCCCTTTGGTTTGATCTCTGCTACTACTAACAAAAAAAAAGAAAAAGAAAAATCCATTAAAGAGAACACTCAATAATGAGGTAGATAAACATCTATGACTATTAGCCAGCCTCTTTCCCTAGCCATTCTACTTCTGTTTGGTAAATTCTTGGCTATCGTGACATTTGCATCAAACATGGAGGATATGTAAGAGCCGAATGCAAGGCGTTACCTTACCAAAGTTGAGTTGGGTATTGCACTGCCAAAAGCCTGCCTTGCCACTTCAATCAAGAACAAATCAGCATACTCTAGGAAATAACCCCATTCCTTGATGAAACCAACCAGACACCTGGAGGCAAGTTGATTATATATTTCTGCTTTTGTTATTGAGTGGGCAATAATATGTCCTCACTAAAACAGATCTTATTTGGATGTGAGCTCTGCTTTTGACACCAGGGATCTGTAAGCATTACCATAATTTGACTTAATGAATGTCTTATCTATCTTCTGATAATATTTTACCATCATTTTGCATCTGATTGAGAATTCAGTTTACAGCAAAAGAGGTAGAGCAGTTGGTTCATGCTCATGGAATTCACTGACCTTCCAACTTATCTCAATAACCAGAAACTCTTGTCTCAATCATTATAATAGCTTAATTGAAGACTCACAAGACACCATAACTGGTAGACAAAATCAACAAATTTGAGATGCTGTCTCATAGGATAAGGTGTATGCTTGGAAATAGCAAACTATTCATGTTATTTGGGATCAAGCAGTAGAAAAAAGGGTGAGTAAAGGGAGAAGAAAGTTATTAATACAACTGCGGTCTTATAACCATTTGGTGAAATAAAAATTATAGCCGTGACATATTTTCTCTTTTTTGTTCCTTTTATTCATATACATACAAATATATCCTGTATACATTTTTGTGTACACGTATATGTTTGCATATGTATATATTCCAATTTTTTATTTTGCTCCTTCACATTTTATTCTTTTGTTTATACTTTACATAAAGTAGACAACCTTAAAAATTTGTGTGTAAGTTACAGAATGTGTGTGAATTAAAAGGCAAATTAATACTGCCTCTGTAGAGATGGTCACAATTACTGGCAGGACATATTTCTAGTCTTGGCCATTATCCTCCATGGCCCCATCTACAGTGAGAATTGAAGAAAATTCCTTTCCTGGGTGCAGTTAAATTTTTATCATGTTTTCTGATGGTATTGGTCTGTTAAACTAATTGTAGCTGAAAGTCTGTCTTGAGGTTTCTTTGGCAGTGGAATTCCTCACAAATTTAGTTAAGCCTCTGATATATTCGCTTTATTATTGGCAGTTACCATTGCCATTTTGTTTTTAGGCCAAAGGAATCTTCTCAGGGTTGTGACTAAAATTATTACCCTGAGATGAATGTGGTGTCTAATTAGGTTGTGTGTTTTTTGGGGGAGCATCTTTGTATGACTGATAGTTGAAACATGTTAGGCAAAAACAGGATGATATTGTTATTTATTTGTTATGGAGGTTTAAATATGCAGTGAAGTGTGAAAATGAGTCCCAAGTAGGCTCAAGGGAAAGCCCTGCAAAATTTTTGCCTGGGGGCTATAAACTCCCCTCATGAACTCACTCCTATTTACAAGTGGACTGGCAGAGTGAGTGTAAAAACGACATGCCCAGAGAAAGCTGTCTTATTTCACCTAGATGTTGCCACTGAAGGGATTGTGGCAATAGATGTAAAAAGGGGTAATGGGAAGCCTCTAGTACTTTCTGCTTCTGTTGGCAGTTTTAGCAAAGGAGCAATGCTGGATGATTGAAAATTCCTGGATTTAAATTTGGGAGTTAATGTGATTCCATCAGCAGCAATGGAGTACTGTTCAGCAGCACTGTGCTCATCGGGTCTGTCTCTGGCACCTGCAAGAGCAGCAGAAGCAGGAGGTGACTGAGCTGGTTTGCCTAACATTAGGAAGAATGTGGGCTCCTGTTTTCCTGAAAAACAAGGTAGTGAGTGCTGTTCCAACAGGAGCATCATAGCATAAGGTTGTGCTCAAGCAATCTTTCAGGGTTATCTTGAGTTTTAGTTAGTAACCACTTTCCCTTTCATTCCAATAAATGTATTACTTTTGGAACCATTTCCCGCCTATATCAACTTATTTTTGGCTAAAAAACTTAACATGATTATTTGTACACTGAATGATAGAAATACACATAGTATAGAACCATTTCAATACCCTGTGTTATTTACATTGAATAAGTACATTGTGAAAGTACACAGAAATGGTAAACTTCAAATGCAGAAAGCCGGTTATGGAGGGGAGAGACATAGATGAATTTGAATTATGTTTGGTTTCAACAATTCTGATAGCATTACATTTTCAATTCTAGATGGTGGATAAACATTCATTAAGGTATTTATAAATGCTTTAATAATTGAAATGTAACACAGTAAAATAAAGATCAGTTCTACTGAATAATACAATAAGAATAATCTTCAAGAAATTACTCATAGAGGTAGTTAAAAAGTAACTTCAAAATGCAGCTAGCGAATATTTCTTAAAAGTTAACACCAATTAGTGTCAGAAAAATAATCACTAATTATGTCTATAGATTTTAAACATTCAGAAGAATGTAAAATAAAGGTAAGTCAATATAAATTAAGTTTGCTTTGAAATGTTTATAATGTGACCTATTTTGTTTCTTAGATGCATATCATTGTCTTCATTTTTCTTTTTATATTCTAGGTATTATTTTTGGTCTTATAGACGTGAGCGCTAACAGTTTTCAAGAGCACTACACTCTGAGAATCATGCAGAAATTAGCCTTGAAACTCAGTTATGGTGTTTCCTCTTGCGTGGTAGCAATATTTGTAGCATATTATGGAGCAAGAGGAAATAGACCAAGATGGGTTGCACTGTCCTCCTTTTTAATAGGAGTTGCATCATTTTTACTTGCTTATCCATACTTGAATGTTGAAAATCTTCATTTAGAGGAAGAAGTTTCAGGTAATATTTTCAAATATACTGTTGTGCCTCAAATCAATATTCATTTAAATCATTGGCTCGGGGACTCGAAATAGTCTATGATGCCTATCTGTTTATATACGGATACATTGATATTGATTCACATAATTAAGTTTATTGACTAATTACTTGAAGTTTCCTAGTGAACAGTTATGTCATGATCATATACCCTTCATATTAACTAATGGGCTTGGGAAGGAGAGGAAAGAACATTTGGAATAATTACTTTATGAGATTATTTCTCTTTTATTAATTTTCATATATATAACTATGAATCTCTTGAGAATTTTTCATGATTCCTTTTGTCTTCCACAATATGGTTTAATTAATCTCTTCCTTCTCGCCTCAACAGACATACATACATGTAAATGCACACACAAGCTCAAATATAAACAAGCCTACACACAAATAAAGGAAGGTTATTGTAGTTACTCTCATCATTTCAAAATGGGACCTGCTCATTGACTTAGTACTTGAATCGGGGAAGGTGGTGGCCTCTTCCCTTTGTTTATTTTTTTAAAATGTTTGTTTTAGTTGTAGTTGGACACAAAGCTTTATTATTATTATTATTTTTATGTGGTGCTGAGGATTGAACCTAGTGCCTCACACATGCTAGGTAAGTGCTCTACCACTGAGCCACAATCCCAGCCCTTTGTTCATTAAAAAAAAAAAAAATTATTCTACCATCTTTTCACTATTCCCACCAGAAAAAGGCATCTGAAGTTTCCTTGAATTTTTTATGACAGTACTGTATCAGATTCCTTCTTATCATGTACAGGTTTATATATGTGATGGAATGCATTTGCCCATTTTGGCAACTTTAAACTGGGTTCAGCAAGACATAGCGAAAAAAGGTAGGAGGAGGTCTCTGTGTACTGTACAAGTGTATAAATGCTTGTGATATGTACAAAGTGTTTTATAGTATATTTATGATGTGTGTTTATAGCATATTAAATTCAAAAATAGTTCATATTAATACAACAAAAGTAATATATAAATATGGTTATATACTGTATAATTTATTTATATCAATATAAGAAATATAAAATATCCCTTTTTTATATTTATAGAACAGACTTATGGTTAAATGAGAAAATGACTTAAGGCAAGAAGGGAATGGAAAACATTTAATTCCTAACTTTCCTTTAACTTTTATTCTGTTCAGAAGAATAAAACCTTAGGAAACAATTGCTTTATACATAGTAAAAATTCTGATCAGTACTCAGTAGGAGTCATGGCAGTAAAGCAGTATGATCTTTCTTCCTTTTATGTCTTGTTTATACCATGTAGATAACATATTTTAGTTTTTGCTTGTGATTAGATGCATACAATTCACATAATAATATATAATGTATTTACTGGGTGACTCTGCTTGATACCACAGAAGTTGAAATAAACTGAATAAAAGAGAAATAAATTTATTTGTAGAAGTGCTCTCTTCAAGCATCTGTCTAAACAGATATTTTTCTTATTGCATTTGAAAGTTTATTTATTAAATAACAACTTTTAACTCTAAGTTCATATCTAGTTCACATACACACACAGACAGTGAGTTCTGTATTCTTTTGTTCTGTCCCTTTCCCACATCCTTCTTGTCTTGTCTGAATATCTTCCTACTCTGTCCTCTGTGTACCCTTGAGTTAGTTTCTTTTCTTCCCTTTTGAGTGGTCTGAACCTCTTTGGTGCTGTGCCTCCCATTTACCAGCATTTCCTATTCCCTGGCTCTGCTTACCATGCCTATCACAGATATCTCTACTGATGACATGCCAATCCCCAAGACTGTGCCTCAACCAGCATGCAGATATTGTACTTCACACATCCTTGAAAAGGTAGAACTGAGTTTTCTCCATGAACTCATGGAAACACTAATTCCACATTCTCATCTTTAGTTACTAAAGCTTTATATTTCAGGGACCATCCACATGTGCCCTGGTATCAGTGCACTGTCACTATTATGAGAACTTCTTCAGCATGTATTATCCAGCTCTTTGATATTACACCCCCACTTCTTCCTACTTACTCATATGTTGAAGGCAAAATTCACTGGGACCTCCAGGATAGTGACACCTACTTTCTTTCTCAGATCCTCATTATAATTTCCCTTCATTTGTAGCTTGTCTTATGTTCCTCAACATGAAATATTAGAAGTATTGTATGTACACTTGAATCAAATTCCTAAGCTCTCTTTTTTCATTTTTCTGTTTTTGTCCCTGGTTGGAAAGCCTTTTCACTGAACCACATAAATTTCCTTTAGCTATAACTAGATTGCCGCCTATGAATCCTACAATAAATTCATTGATGTCAACCTCAGTTGTTCATTTTGCTCTTAAATGGATCTGCTCAACCTAAAAACACTGTGTTCCATAATTCACAAGCAGTTTAGACTTTCCTCACTTAACTCTGATGTTCTGTGTTGGATGGAAAGTACACTTTCATAAAGGAAAACTGCCTTAATTTATTTTCAGAGGGTTTATAATTCCACATGTATTCATTGGTTGATATTCTTTACTTCTTCTTTCCTGTGGAATAAAGGTATGACTTCTGCTAACCATTCTGTGCTCCCTTGCCTCTCCGGAAACTATTCCTCTTAGTGATCTCCTTCCCCGCTTTTCTACAAATTTTTCTTCTCAATCATCCCACTCATTGGCACTGTAATTTGTTGAAGTTTCTTCCTAGTATTAAACAATATCAGCAATAATAGACATAACTGGTAGTCCTCTTTTTCATCACTTTTCTCAACCTCCTGATTTTCACAGGTGAGTTTTCTGAAAGAATTGTACTTGCTTTCTGATTTAATCTCCCATTCTTTCTTCAGTCCACTTTAACATGGCTTCCACTCTAAATACTGCAACAGAATTTTTTTCACAAATGTAATGAAATTTTATGTGTTTTGATTTGAACTTTCATCAGCATTTCATAATATTGATTATTCCTTCCTATTTGAAATTCTCTTTTGCTTGCTATTTGCCATAGCCATATAGTTTATAGTCCTAAGTAGAGTTTTTATGTTTGTTTATTTATTTATTTTAATATGATGAATGTCATTAAAAGATTAGCTTCTTTCTATTGGTCAACAGGAAGCTTGGGAGTATGAACCCTAGGAGAAGGGAAATGAACAAGATGAATTTTCTAGGAGAAGGCAGGGACAGATTTTATGATTATCAGGAGCCTGAAGGACCTCCTTGAATTTATTTATCATGAATTCAGTGTGGGATTTCTAATGGATGTGTGTTTTTCTCCAGTCATGACCAATTTCAAAATGAAAATATAGAGTAGGGAAAAAAGTAATTTGACCAGGGTTGCAATTTTACTAAGGAATTGCATGATGTAAAAGATAGCAAAGGACTACAGAGGTTGAGATGATTATGATAGAAGGAATGTGACACTGGGCTAGTGAAAAGGAGCAGGGTGAATAGATTACCAGTCCTGATGAGTTTTAAGGACTACAGAAATAAGGTTGCAAAAATAAGTGAGCTGGGAAGATAGGGATGATTAGAGTATAGATGCTTGAAAATCCAATTATGAAAAGTTTTTACTTAGATTTGACTTTTAAAATGAGCATCCTAAGGCAGGTAGGCTTCCATAAACAACAGGAGTTTGAGAAATTAAAAAGCATGTTGCAAATATTCCAAACTAATACTGTTATTACTGCAAGTCAATTTGTCTGTATAAAATGAACCATCAACATTTAATCACAATCCTAGAGCCTTTTCCCATTTGCTATGGAGTCAAATATCATTCCATGGAAACTAAGTCAGATGAAAAGGTGATGTTATACCATATTGCAATCTGTACTTCACTAAGTTTTTCACTAGGTTTTTCAAAATATTTTGAAAGTATTTGTTAAATTTCAACCATAATAATATGATTTAGTAACAATTGCCTAACTTGACCAAAGTAAAATAACAAATGAAATCACACAAAAACTTATTTAGCATTTTTTATAACCTAATGAATTAAAAAAATCATAAGAACTATCCTGTGAACTAAAGGATCTTTAAATCTCATGGATGAATGACCTTATAATAACTCTAGCATCAAGAAATTTTCATCATGTTATATCCTGTCCTTATGATCCTATGTTCTAGAAGTTAGTCGGTCTAAAATGGGACATTATTTTATCAGAATGACAAATTTAATATAAAGATCACTAAAGAAATGAATATAGAACTGAACTCAGAAAGTAAGCTTTAATGATTCAGAAAATTAGAAGTTTGCATCTTGTGGAACAGGATGCAAAATTAATAGGAAATGACTGTAATATTTGTTACATTGTGTATAAATATATATGTATAAAAATGCTTAGGCACATATAATTGTGTGAATACAATCATGCGTGAACATTTAAATTTTGGTTTACAATATGTGCATCTCTTCTGGCATTCCCACAAATTTTTTTTATTAAAGCGTTTTTTCTGAGAATATGATTAATCATAGGACTACATTCAATACAAATAAAGTATATCTAAAAGATAAAAGCATAATGGTGGCAACAGATTGTAGAAGAAAAATGTTTGATAAAGAATATTTCATATTTCTTGTATATTTAACTTTTGAATTCATTTAACAAAATACAATTATCTTTTTCAAAAGATATTTGCAATCCAATGAAGATTCTGGATGCTTGCACCAGATCCGAATCATTCCAATCAAAATATGTATATTTCTCCACCTTCGGGCAGATTGTGCTGGGAATAGCAGGAATGCCTCTTTATATCCTTGGAATTACCTTCGTTGACGACAGTGTTCCTTTGCACTCCTCTGGCTTCTATTTAGGCAAGTTCCCCTGATTCTAATATTATTGGCCCATTTACTTTCTGCATTTTAAAATATATATTTTAACTGATATAAAAATACTCTCTATTGGCCCTGTTATAACATTATATATGTTAAGTGTTAACTTGTATGCTTATTTTCAAAATTACACTGAAAGCTGGGAATGTACTTTAGTGGGTACTTGCCTACCATGCATGAGGCCCTGGGTTTGATTCCCAGCACTACAAAAACCAAACCAAAACAAAAAATTCCACACTGAAACACTTAATTCTGAAGAGTGACTTGAGATTTGAAATTCTAGACAAGTCATCTGAATGTCACTGAAAATATGTAGAAAAATGGAAAACTGCGTACTTTTAAAATAATAAAAACTGTTATTCATCCATCTATTGTCTTTCTTTTCAGTTCAGTCTATACAGGCTGATGTTCATTTCTCCAAGGAAAAAAATCTAAAAAACATTGGATTAAATTGCCTGATTAGTTGTTACTTTTAAACTCTGGGGATACAGATGGGAAGCTGTTGCCTTATGTTCATAATGAGAATAGGACATTATTAGATGCCTCTTTAGCACCAGATTTATTGTGGTGCTGAAAATAATCATTGTATTAAGTTCTTTTAACAAAAATCACTTTTAGGTCTTTTGACATTTTTAAGATAATTTAAAAACATAATCATGTTCATCATAGGAGACAAATGATATGCCATTTAATAGAATATCATATAGTCAACCCTATTTATAGCATTCTATGCTTCTATGTCCTATGATAAGTAACCCTAGATATTTCACAGGAAAATTTATCCATTTTTATATTGAAATAGATTCTGATCCTGCTTAGATCATCTACTTGTACAGAGTTATCTAAATATCATTTTTAAGGAAAAATACAAAATTATTTTTATATACTTTATATGAAGGTGACTAAGTAGTATTTTGCACTGGAATAATGATTTTCCATGAGAGACAAAAAAGTGTATAAATTACTAAAATATGTTAATAAACTAAAGTAGAAGATATTCATATTTATATCTACTTTCACCAAAAATATTTGCAATCATTTACTAATGTTAAGAGTGGCAGCAAATATTTTTGTTTTATTTTTAATTATATTGAATAGCAACTAAAAATACATTCCTTTGTAATGTAGCAGCAAGCCTACTATATTTCTACTTCCTTCCACCCTGGCAGCTAAGGTGAAGTATACAAAGGTGATGGTGTAACGTATTGTCATCCTATAGAACTTTATTAAGGGAAATATACTAAATTTATGTTTATATTTAATATAAATACGTTTGTGTTATATTAAATATATTATGTTAGATATAATGAATTACATAATTAAGTTACCTGAGTGTCTCTAATACTTGATTGGATGATAGGTGTAATGGTCACTTTTTTGTGCCAACTTATCTAGGTTATGACACCTTGTTGTTTGCTCAAACATTAGTTTAAATGTTTCTATGATAATATTGGTTTAGATGATTGATATTATAATCTGTAGACTTTGAATGAAACAGATAAGCTCCATGATGTGGAGAGGACTGACCCAATTAATTTAATTCTGTAACAGTAAATACTGAAGTTTCCTGAGGAAGAAGATATTCTACCTCAAGACTGCCATGTCAACTCTCACTTGAATTTGCAGCATGTTGGCCTACTCTACAAATTTGTCACTTGCTCAGTCCTATAATTATATAAGCCAATTCTTTAAAATCTCTTTCTTTTTTCTCTCTTTTATTTTTCTCTCTTCTACCCTCCTATATATAAAAACATCTTTTATTAGTCTGTTTCTCTGGACTAACACAGAATGTTATTTAAAAAAAAAAACTACAGAAGTAATCCATTTAGGTCATTCTTATTATCTCATGACAAAGCTGGTTTGTAAAGCTGCTTCATATTCAGTATTCATTTTCTAGGTTTTGGGGATGCTTCATCAACACTGGGATATGGTGTGGGTCATGTAATGGGAGCACCACTACTTAGGGCCCCTAAGAATCACAGCTTGCACGAAAGGTAAGCCATTTTTTTCCTTTTCCTTTCAGATTATGTTACATAAAATGTTTGTTGAGTAGATACCATAGCTTATAACAAAACATATATATTTAATTTGTAATAAACATTTTAGAAATGTAAGCAAAAGTGACTGATATGCACATGTATCTAAAATTAAGTACATTTAAAATATACATTTATATATTTTACTGCTTGAGATATAATTAAAACTATTACTTATTATGAAAACCTTACAAATAATTTTTCATGTGCTTTTTTTATGACAAAAAACCCCACAACATCTTAACCACTTTTAAGTGTACAGTACAGTAGTGTTAAAAATATGCACACTGTTCACAACAGTATCTAGAACTTTTTGTCTTGCAAAATTAAATCTATATCCATTTAACAACTCCCTTTTCCCCTACTCTAGTCCCTGGCAACCATTGTTCTACTCCTCTTTCTAAAAGTTTGGCTGCATTAAATACTTCATATAAATGGAATCACATAGGATTTATTTTGTGACTGGCTTGTTTTACTTAAAAAAAATAGGCTCAATTTTTGAGCATGTTATAGCATGTGACAGTATTTCCTTCTTTTTAGAGGATTAAGAAAATTCTATGGCATATCATTAGTAGATCATTTGGTAATTTTCTTTTAATTTTTTGAAGATGTTTCACATTGCTTTTGTGTAGTGATTGGGCCATTTTACAATTGCACCAACTATAACATTGACCTCACCAAGAGGGCTCCAGTTTCCCATATTGTTTCTAATACTTACTATCTTCATGTTATCATTTTGTTGTTTTGATAGCTTCCATCCTATTGGGTGTGAGGTAATATCTCATTATGGTTTTGGTTTGCATTTCCCTGATGAGTAATCATGTTGACCACCTTTTCATATGCTTTTTGACCATTTATATATCTTCTTTTTTTGCCATTGGTATATAAACTATTTATTAACAGAAAAGGCCTAAAGACTCATTTCTTCTTAGATACACCCATAGTGCGGCCGCTGGGCCCAGTGGTCTTAGTGTGCTGGCCTGAACACGAAGTCCCCAGAAGTAGCGCAGTCCCCTGTGGGCCCTAATCTTCTTCAGTTGCTCCAGGTCCTCCTGGAGTTTATTGTCTAGACCATTGGCCAGAACCTGGCTGTATTTTCCATCCTTTCTATCCTTCTGTCTGTTCAAGAACCAGTCTGGGATCTTGTACTGTGGTGGATTCTGCATAATGGTGGTCACATGTTCAACCTCATCTTCAGTGATTTTTCCTGCCCTCTTGGTGAGGTCAATGTCTGCATTCCTCAACACCACATGAGCATACCTTTGCCCCACACCCTTAATTGCAGTGATGGCAAAGGCTATTTTCCACTGCCCATCGATGTTTGTGTTGAGTACTTGCAAAATGTGCTGGAACTTTTCAGTAATCACTAGAGACATGGAGGCAGCAGAGCAGCAGCGTGTAGGCCTCCTGTGGAAGAGCTATATATCCTCTTTTGAGATGTATCTATTCAAGTCCTTTGCCCAAGGAGTTCTTTATGTATTTTGGATATTATTGTTTTCAAGATATGGTTTGCAAATATTTTCTCCCATTTTTAGATTATTTTTCTACTCTGATTAATGTTTCCTTTACTACATGGAAGTTTTTAATTTGGATTTATTGCACTATTTTTACTTTGTTGCCTGTGGAAGAAATAATGCCCTAAGATATTTGCCCTATGCTTTGTTAGAGGATTTCTATAATGTTGTTTCATTCCATAAATATAGACATCTTTTCAGTATATGGAACTTCTTCAATTTCTCATGTCAGTGTTTTGTGATTTTTTCACAAATAAAATTACAAGATGTTTTGTGTCATTCACCTTTTGCAACATTACTAAGTTTGTTTACTGAACAGTTTGTATGTGTATGTGTGTAATCCTTAGATTTTTCTACATAGAAGATCATGTCATCTATGAATGAAGATAATTTTGCTTCTTCCTTTCCAGCTCATATGCCTTTTATTTCTTTTTTTGCTTGATATCTTTGGCTCAAACTTTCAGAGGAAATGATTTCTGTTTTTCACACTGAGTATGTTAGCTGTGGGCTTTTCTTTCATGGTTATTATTCTGTTGAAGTAATTACCTTCTATTCTTCATTTAATATTTTCAAAATTTTTCCTTAACCAATGGACATGATCTTTGGCTTTTTCTCCCTTTATATTGTTAATGTGATTATTACACTGATTTATTTTTATATGTTGAACCATTTTTGCATTACAGTAATCAATCTGAAATGTTTATAATGTATAATCTTTTTAATATGTTATTGAATTTGGTTTACTAGCATATTGTGGATAGTCTTTCCACCAATATTCATCAGGAATATTATTCTAGTTTTCTTGTAGTATGGTCATATGATTTTTTGTAAGGGTAATAAAATATTATGAATTTAAGTGTTCCCCCTTAAATTTTTTGAAATGTTATAGACGGATTATTGTTAATTCATAATTAAATATTTGATAGAATTATCCAACAAAGTTATCTTGTCCTGGGATTTTCTTTGGAAGGTTTTTTGATTACCAACTCTTCTTTTTAATAGTTACAGGTATTTCCAAATGTTTTCTTTTTCTTCATGATCCAGATTGGTAGATTTTATGTTTCTAGAAATTTATCTAATTCTTTTTGTAAGATAATTATTCACAAGCCTTTTATATCTGTGGAATCCATTGTAGCATCTCTATTTCACTTCAAATTTTTATTATTTGAGTCATCTTTTTTAAAATTTATCTATCTAAAGTCTTACTAATTTTGTTGTTTTTCAAAAAATCAATTCTTCATTTTGTTGACTTTCTCTTTTTTTAAATTCTTTGTTGCATTCATTTGTGCTCTAATTTTTATTCTGCTACATAAAATATATATATTAAGATTTTGTTTAATTATTTATTGGAGATGTATTAATAGTGACTTCAGTGAAAGCTATACTGAAAGAAAACCAAAGGTCCCTATGTTCAACCCAGAGCTAACAAATAAAAACCCTAGAACTACCCCAACATCAGGCAGAAACCTATGAAACTTGTGCCCTGGTAGAATAGTGTCGTGTTTCAACCTACATCAGGTTATTATCCTTGGAATAGGCCTGAGTCATGCCCCTCTACAAGACAGGGTAGATCCCTCAGTGAGATTTATGTATGATCCAGCTTAGCATCAACCTTGATGGCATAGAAACTGCCTTCCCCAGCACCCCTTCAACCTTAGGCAGCATATAGTGCCCAAGATTATGTCAAATGAGATCCATTTTGGAAAATTAGACAGGACTTTGACTTGGAATTCAGTGTCAGAATAATAAAATCAAACACTATCAAGATCCTAATAGCTATATGCCCAAGTCAGTGCCTATGGACAGAGCCTATAACAGCTCTATGCCAGCTATATGAATATTTTAGTTTATCGGAGTTTTATTACAGCCAGAATTTACCTGTGACTGGTTGCAACAGTCTTGGGGCCATGAGTCCTCCACAGAAGTTGGCATTCATATTTGTATGGTCCTTGGTCCTTTCTGCCCTATTGACGTGGGGGTATTGGCAGGCTATTGACTAAAGGTGGAATCAAGTTTTGAGGTATGGAGGGCCACTGGACTGACCACCACATTCCTACCTAAACCCAGGCAGCACAATACAGAGAGAATAATTGAGAGAAGAAAAGGGAAATGGGTGCACACTCATGAAATAGGAGCCCAGAGCTATCAGAACTTTATAGTGCCTGACCACAGGCTAGTGACTATGGACAATGCATTTGGGCCTACCTTGACTCCAGGGAAAGGGTTGTAGTGATGGATTATCATTTTGAGATATTCCCCAAATTTATGCTAAACAACACATCAACTGAAATTTTAGGACAATACCAGGTTGGATTGCCCTAAAACAGCTACATCACAATAACAATGGACTCTTGGCAAACTTGGACTTCGGTTGCCATCTAGTGTTCAAACAGGAGAAGTGACTGTTGACTCAAACATAAACACTGGTTAGAAACTTTGGAAAGATAGACACAAACACAGCCATATTAATAAAGTTGGAATAAATATCTAATCCTTCAATGCATAGATCATGTCACACACAAAGAAGCATCAAAAAGTTCCAGGGAAATATGGCCTAACGTACAGGTCAAAATAAAGTACAGAATCTGGCCATATATAGCTCCCAATATGGATGAATGCTCAGGTGAAGATTTTTTTTTTTTTTTTTTTTTTTTGTGGTGCTGGGGATTGAATCCAGGACCTTGTGCATGCAAGGCAAGCACTCTACCAACTGAGCTATGTCCCCAGCCCTCAGGTGGAGAATTTAAAACACCTGTTTTAAGGAAACTTAATGAACCTCAAGAAAACACAAATGCATGATCCAGTACGCTGACAGAAACTTAAGGAGAGATTGGAACAAACAAAATAAATTCTTGAGCTGAAAGCTAAATTAAGTGAAATTAAAAACATAGAAGACATCAAGAGCAGTATAGGTCAAGCAGAAGAGTTAGTGAGCTTGAACAAAGGCTATTTGAATAGACAGTAGGAATAGAAGAAAAAGAACTATGAGAAAATGAAGCTTCTGAAAAGTTTGGGACATGATTAAAGAGAAAATATTAGGTTTATTGGAATTCAAGCAAGACTTGAGAATGTCAAAAGTGAAGAAAACTTACTTAAAGATATAATAAATACTACTCAAACCTAGAGAAAGATACAATTATTCAGGTATGGAATGGTCAAAAACCATACATCAGATTTAATTCAACCAGGTATACACAAGATATATTATAATCAAGCTCTCAAAGATTTGTAGTTAAAGAGAGTATTCTCAAATCAGCAAAAGAAAATAAATAACAGACAAGTGTGTCCCAATTTATCTGATAGTATAATTCTCAGCAGAAACCTTGTAGGACAGGAGAAAGTGGAATGAAATTTTTACAGTACTAAAAGGAAAAAACCCCCACTTTTCAGATACTTTAAGAAACTATCCTCTTGATACCTAGCAAAGCTATCCTTTAGAAATGAAAGAGAGGGCCGGGGATGTGGCTCAAGCGGCATGCGTGTGGCCCGGGTTGGATCCTCAGCACCACATACAAACAAAGATGTTGTGTCCGCCGAAAAAACTAAAAAATAAATATTAAAATTCTCTCTCTCTCTCTCTCTTTAAAAAGAAAGAGAGAGGAAAAAAATTTCCAAAAATCTGAGACAATGTATGACCATCAGATATATCCTTCAAGAAATGCCAAAAAATGTTTCTCGAACTAAAAGAGATATTAATGAGTAAGAAAAAAATAGGAAGATATAGAACTCATGTGTAAAAATAATTATATGGACAAGTTCATAATGTTATATTACTTTAAACATGGCATACAAAATATTTATACCCTTAGTACTAAGACTAAAATACAAAACATTTAACAATAATAACTACATTAATACATTAAGTATTAAGCAACATAGAAAGATGTAAAATGGGACATCAAAAGTTCAGACAGTAGAAGGAATGGAGCAAAAATGTGGAGATTTTTATTTGTACAATTTTTCTTTTGTTTCCTTTCTTAACTTTACAATCATGGTAAGTTGCTCTCATTTCAAAATAGCTTGCTGTAATCAAAATATATTTAGTATAAACTTCATGGTTAAAAGCAAGGCAAAAATCTGTATTAGACAAATAAAAAATTATAAACAAGCAAACTAAACACCTGACTAGAGTAATTCATTTAAATGAGAAGGAAGACTAAAAAGGGGAGAAGGAAAGGAAGTGTAATAAAATTAGAAATCAAGTTGTAGAATCATTTTAGTAAGACTTTATCTAACCAATTGTTATCCTAAATGTAAATGGACTCGATTGGACAATTGAAAGACAGCAAATGACAGATAAGATAAAACAAAGTCAAGAAGAAGGAGGAGAAGAAGTAGAAGGAGAAAAGACTCAAGTATGTATTGTTTACAAGAAATTATCTCTGAGAACACACATATAGACTGAAGATAAAGACACAGAACAAAATATTACATGCCAAATGGGAAATGAAAGCAGGAGTAGCTGTACTTACATCAGATAAAATAGGTTTTACATAAAAAGAATAAAAAGAGAAAATCATTTTACAATGATAGAGGAATCAATTCAATAAAGGAAATAACAACTCTAAATTCATTTGCCTCCAATATGAGTGAATCCAGATATATAAGGCAAATATCAATAGATGTAGAGGGAGAGACCCAAATAGAATAATAGTAGTATATGCTTAACGTCTCACTCTCAACAATAGACAGTTCATCCAGACAGATAATCAGTGAAGAAAAAAATGAGTTAAATTGCACCCAAGACCAAATGGACCCAACAGACATCTATGGAACATTTCATCCAACAACTTCAAATTCAGACTCTTTGCAAGTGCATATAGACCATTCTCCACTATAAATCATATGGTATATCATAAAACAAGTCTCAAAAAATTTTAAAAATTGAAATCATACCAAGTATCTTTTCCAATTACCAGGCAATAAAACTAGAAACAAATAACAAGAAAAAAAATGGTAAACTACAAAAATAAATGGAAATACTTCATTCTAGAACAACCAATGGGTCAAGGAGAATCAAGAAGAAAATTTTTTAAAAATTGTTGAAACAAATTTAAATAGTAATCCAACATACCAAAACCAATATACTCAAATCAATATGCACAGTTCAATATAGCCAAATCAATAAATATACATCAATAAAATAAAGGAAAAAGACATATGATCATCTCTCAGGTGCAGAAAAAGCATTTGATAAAATCCAACGTTTCTTTATATAATAAAAATTCTGAACAAATTAGCTATAGAAAAATGTACTTAAAGATAATAAAGGCTGTATATATAACAGACTAACAACTAACATCGTACCATATAAGGAAAAAATGAAATATTTCTAAGATATAGACCAAGGCAAGGATGCCATTTTACCAGTTTTATTTCATGTTATACTGCAAGTTCTAGTCAGAATAATCATGTAAGAGAATAAATAAAGGGTGTACAAAGTGAAGAAATCAAATCATTATTGTCTACAAATAACATGATCTGACAGAACTGTCCCAAAGATTCCATGAAAAAACAATTATAACTAATGATCTAATTCAGTGAAGTTGCAGAGTACACAATCAGAACACAAAATTTAGCAATATTGCAATATGCCAATAGCAAATTATCTGAATTAGAAATCAAGAAAGCAATGCCAAGACAATAGTTACAGAAATACCTAGGAATCAAGTTAACCAAAGAAGTGATAGATCTCTATAATTAAAATGATGAAACATAATATTAATTATTCAATAGAAATTGCAGAGGTTCAGAAAAATAAGTGAGAATACATTGTAAGTTCATGAATTAGAAAAATCAATGTTGTTAAAATGTACATACTACCCAAAGCAATCTATGGATTTAATGCAAAACATATCCAAATACCAATGGCATTATTCATAGAACTAAAAAGGCAATCCTAAGTTTATATGGAAGCACAGCATATTTCCAAATGTCCCAATGTTGAGCAAAAAGAACAAAGCATTAAACTACTTTCACTTCTAAGTACACTACAAATCTATAGTAATTAAAGCTATAGTATTGATTGAAAAACAAACAAATTGAAAAGAATAAAAAGCCTAGAATACACTTACATGTTTACAGCCAACTTTTGACAAAGGTATGAAAAACATGCATTAGAGAAAGGACTGTGTTTTCAGAAAAGGTGGTGAGAAAATTGGATATCCATATGCAGAAGAATGAACCTAGACTCTTACCTCTTATCAGCTACAAAAATCAACTCAAAGTGTATAAATGATTTTAATTAAAGACCTATGCATGAAACTACTAGAAAAAAAGGGAAAGTCTTCAGTATATTAGAGTGGGCAAGGATTTTTAGGAAAAGACCCCAAAAGCACAGGAAATAAAAGCAAAAATTGACAAATGGGTTTACATAAAATGAAGAAGCTTTTACACAGCAAAGACAATAATCAATAGGGTAAATAGACAACCTATGTAATAAGAAAAATATGTACAAGATAAATATTTGGCAAGTGGTTAATATTTAGAATGTGGAATTAACTCAATAGCAAAAAGCAAAACTAAAGACCAAATATGTCTAAATAGACTATTTTTAAAAGCAGACCTACAAATAGCCAATAGATATATGAAAAACTGCTCAGCTTTTCTAACCATCAGGGAAATGCCAATCAAAACCACAATGAGAAAACATCTCGTCCAAGTTAGATAGTTATTACCAAAAAGACTAAAGATAACAACTGCTAAAGATGTGGAGTAGAGTGAACCTTTATGTTATGGTTGGATGTGAGGTGTCCCCTAAAAGCTCATGTGTGGGACAATGCAAGAAGATTTAGAGGAGAAATGACTGGTTAACTCTGATGGGATTAATTGAGTGGAAACTGAAGGCAGGTAGCATATGGCTGGAGGAGGTGGGTCATTGGGGACATGCCTTTGGGGTATATATTTTGTATCTGGTGAGTAGGGTCTCTCTCTCTCTCTCTCTCTCTCTCTCTCTCTCTCTCTCTCTCTCTCTCTCTCTCTCCTTTCTGATCATCATGTGAGCTGCCTTCCTTTGTACTCTTCCATAACCATGTTCCACCTCACCTCAATTCCCAAGGAATGCAGTAGCGCAAGCTGGGAATGTTTGGATTATTGTAAGCAGAGTTTAATGGCTGATTATGGTGGGAGCTCAGAAGACCAGAATGCCAATAGGACTGACTGTGAACAGTGAAAACAGAGCTCAAGAGGATTTAGAGGAAAGGGAGAATACTATCAGTAATTGAACTAGAGGCCTTTTGTGTTATATTCTGGCTGAGAAGTTGTCTGCGTTTTTCCTGTGTGCTGAGACCTTTTGTGAGGCTGATTTTATTTTTTAATATTTTTTTTTAAAGAGAGAGAAGAGAGAAATCGAAAGAGCGAGAAAGAGAGAGAATAGAGAATTTTTAAAAATATCTATTTTTCAGTTTTCGGTGGACACAACATCTTTATTTTATTTTATATGGTACTGAGGATTGAACCCAGCGCCCCACGCATGCCAGGTGAGCTCATTATCGCTTGAGCCACATCCCCAGCCCTAGGCTGATTTTAAAAGTGATGGACTTCTTAATCTAGCAGAAGAAATTTCTAGACAGCATAGCATTCAGGTGGTAGTATAGCTATTGCTGGCAGCTTTTAGCCAAATTTGTTATTATATTCAGAAGCAGAAAGCTCAGTAAAACTGGGGCTAAGGAATTTGCAGTCACTGAATACATTACTGACGCTAAAGAAATGCAAAAGACTTTGCTCAGAGATATTAAGAAAGATGGCTTGAGGGCATCTCAGGAATTGGCAAGATCATATCCATCTCAGACTCAAGAAAATAAAAGTAAAAATTCTTTTGAGGAAATACCCTTCTTTGCACAAGGTGGCCTAGGAAGTTTTACAATGTGTTTAGCCACCCAGACATTCAGAGGCTGCTGCAACCAGGGTCCCTGAAGGCTTGAGATGACAGCAGACCTTGGCATCAACCATGTGGTGCTAGTTCTGCAGCAATGTAGGATGCTGGAGTTAGAGGGTCCTGGAGGCTTCTACCCAGATTTCAATGGAAGGCTTAGGAGGCTAGAAAAAGTGCCCCAGGATTGAAGTCCTTGTGGAATAGCCCCTGAGAGAGCAAAGTATGGAAATGTGAGGAGAAGCTGAAAGCTGCAATAGAGACACCCCCCTAGATTAAGAAGTGTCAGTAATGTGGAACATTGTCCTAGGAAAGCTGCAGGAATTGGAGACAACCCAACAGAAAGGGTATAACCAACAAGGCCAGAGGGGTGGAGTGGAGTACACAAGCTCTTCTCTAGATGCTGGACACATAACTACAGGACTTGTTTGCCCAAGGGTTTTTCAGCCTTGCTTTGGTCCCATCCCTTCTTTCTATGCTCCTATTTTTTTTTCTAAAAATTTTTTTGTAGTTGTAGATGGAAAGAATGCCTTTTTAAAATTTATTTATTTTTAAGGGGTGCTAAGGATCAAACCCAGTGCCTCATACACTGGAGGCAAGTGCTCTGCCACTGAGCTATAGCGACAGCCCTCTATGCCCCTATTTTTGTGAATGGAAATATCTACTCTGATGGTTTATGAGAGCCTTAACCAATCAGTGAATTAATCCCTTAATGGGATTAATTGAGTGGAAACTGAAGGCAGGTAGGGTGTGCTTAGAAGAGGTGGATCATTGGGGTCATGCCTTTGGGGTATATATTTTGTATCTGGTGAATGGAGTCTCTCTTTGCTTCCTGATCATCATGTGAGCTGCTTTTCTCTGCTACACTCTTTTACTATAATGTCCCGTCTCACCTCCATCTCTGAGGAATGGAGCGTCTTCTATGGACTGAGATCTTTGAAACCATGAGCCCCCCAAAACTTCCTCCACCAAAATTGTTCTAGTTGGGTCTTTTATTCACAGCAATGAAAAAGCTGACTAAAACAGAATATAAATCAATGTAGTTATTATGGAAAACTACTTGGAGTTTTTCTCAAAAAAAAAAAATTACCATGTGATTTTGCAATCCCATAACTGGGTATATGTCTGAAAGAAATTAAATTGGCATGTCAAAGGAACATTTGCACTCACGTGATTATGGCAGTGCCAATTTGCAATATGCAAAAAATGGAAACAACGCAAATGCCCATCACTTATTGAATGAATAAATAAAATGTGGACCATATAGAATGCAATACTATTTAGCCTTCACAGGGGATGAAATTCTGGCATTTTCAATTACATGAATAGAACTAGAAATAATGTTATTGAAATAAAACAGACCCAGAAAGACATGTACCATATGATTGCACTTATGTGGAATATAAAAACTTGACCTCGTAGAAATTAAGTGTATCATATTGGTTACCAGAAGTTGGGAAACATAGCAGAGAGGAAGTGATGGCAAAAGTTTGAACAATAGATACTAAGTCCTAGGACTTAGATATTCTGGTGACTGCAGATAATGAAAATGGACTGGATATATCAAAAAACTAGAAGAAATGATTTTGAATGTATTCACCTTAAAGAAATGATAAACATTTGAGATGATAAATATTTTTACCCTGATTTAAACATTACACAAGGTATATATGTGATATCAAAATATCACTTGTGATGCCATAAATATGTTATTTTTACATTTTTGTATGTCAGTAAACACAAATTTTTAATTTTATACTTTTTATAATTTTTAATTTAGTTTTAATTTAATACTTATTTCCTTTCTTGGCTTTATATTTGCTCATTGTTTATATAGATTTATAAAAGTTCTTTATAGCCAGACATGATGACGGACACCTATAATCTCAGCAACTCAGCAGGCTAAAACAGAAGGATCTCAAATTTGAGGTCAGCCTGGACAACTTACTAAGAACCTGTCTCAAAATAAAAAATAAAAAGGACTGGCGATGTAGCTTAATGATAAAGTGACCCTGGGTTCAATGCCCAGGTCCAATTAATTCGTTAATTTATAAAAAAGTTCTTCAAGAGTCATAGATATGACAAAAGACAGAACTTTTTCCCCCTCAATCTGTCTTTATGCTTGTTGTATAGAGTCTTTTATTATGTAAACATTAAAAGCTCTTACATAGTCAAATTCATCTATTTATTTGTTTTTTTAATAAAGTTTTAGTATTTTCATCTTGCTTAAAAAGTTCTTCCTTTACAGAATCATTAAATAATTGATTATATTTTCTTCAGTACTTTTGTAATTATGCTTAAATTCCATATTCAGTTGCAACTTATTTATATATTTATGTGTATGAAATGATACATAGTCCAGGCTTCTATTTTTCTGACAAAGGGCAAATTGTACTGATATTCATAAACCATTCTGTTTCTTAACTGATACTAGAAATCACCTTTATCAGAAATTAAACCTCATTGTATATGTGGGTTTCCGTCCTATCTCTCCAGTCTGTAAGCCCAATATAGTTTTCAATTTTTCATGTCAAACTACAGGTTTTTGTAACTTCTAAAGTTTTATTTTTAATTTAGTATTTGAATATACTCCCAATTATTGTTTTTAATCAAATATCAGGGACTTTTTTCTTTCAAAATTATCTTCTAGGTAAAGACGATAACCTCAGACTACAACTAAAACACTTTTATTTGAATTGAATTAATGTATCAAGTTGGGAATATTTATCTTTTCCATGCAATAAAATGACATGTTATGCTATTATCTCTGCTCTTGTTTTATGCCATTCAGTAAAGTTTTATTATATTTTTACTGAACTTATCCTATTAACCTTATTTCTAAGCATTTTGTATGTTTTGTCAGTTTTATGTATGGAGTCATTATATTATTTCATTTTCCAATCAATTAGTTCTGGCAGAAGAAAAATCTCTTGATTTCTAAATTTATCTGATAGACACAGTCATCCTATCATGTTTTGCTTATACGTTGTATTTTTTTTAAGTTATGGCCCAGATTCTTTTAGGTATACTAATCAAACACAAAAGTAATAATCATATTACATATAATATACTATATACAGTTGGAGTACATAGCTGGGTTCAAAAGTGGAAAAAAAAAGATTATGAATATTATAAACAACAAGGGAACATACAACTCCAATGGTGATCTGGAGTTAAAATTCCCTGTGTGTAGCATATTCAAATAGAGATGAAAAGAGGATAATGGAAGTAAGGATTGAATAATCCCATGTTATTTCTTGCTGGAATTTGTATTCAGGAATATTGTTAGCATTGGACAAGAGAGTCAGCATTTTCCATATTTAATGGAAAGCAAGTTTCTATGAACTAGGACTGACCAGGTTTTGGTCGGCAGTAGAGTAACCTGTGAGACACCAGCTCCTCCCAAACTGGGGTTCCTGAAGACATGAGCATTTTCCAACAATGATTGGTTGAAGAAGGTCTTGAATGTATGAGGAGTTGAAAACATTGGTGGTTGTATAATCAATCAACTTTCTCTAATCTCCCTAAGTGATACAAAAAAAAAAATCACAACTATGAAAATTCTTGTTAAAATCATGGCTTTAGCAATAATTGAAGACAATAAATGTTCAAACCTCAAAATCACTGTGGGAAAGAAGAGAAAGCCAACAAATCCCACGCAGGATCTTTCTCATTCCATTCCCACCCTGTCCGCTGCAAGATCTGTGAGAAGCAAAGAGAGAGTAAGAAAAACCACAGGGAAAGCAAGAGACAGATTGACTAACAGGTGGTCCAAAGAGGATTTGTTCAAACCACTGGAAAGATAAAATCATACCAAATATGAAAGTTCAGAGAAGAGACTGCAGAAGTAAGTGATTTTAAAGTACATGGGATTTAAAGGGACAAATGCTACATAAAAAATCAATTGGGCAACTTAAAAGGGAGGCTTATCATAAAGGTCTAAGTGCAAAATTGAAAGGGGTAGGAATGAGTTTTAAGGATAGATGAGAATTAAAGGGATTCTCTTCTAAATGCATAGTTTCTGATGGAGAAAACAATTAAATAGGGACAAACAAGAACCTTTCCCTTCCTAATTGCTGTAGGACAATGAAAAAAATTAGGATCCTGGAAATCAAAAAAGAATCATTTAATTGGGAGACTACCAACTACTCCCTGCTAACAAAAATTAACAAACAATAGTGACAGATTACAAATTAATTAATTACAAATTAATAGAAATTTTTCTCTGTGTGTTTGTGCATGGTTTTATTTTTAATAAAATGCCCAAAGCTGAAAATGAAAGCATTTTAATTTTTTTATTAAATTTTCTTTATTAAAGCATTGTGGAAGATGACAGTGATAGAAAATGGCAGTTTATTTGGTGGATTGATTTTTTTGCTGCCGGTCTTCTTGCATGGTCTGCTGTAATACCATTGTTATGCTTTCCACATGACATACCAGGTGAATGTAAAAATATAATTCATTAATTAAAGTTTAGTACTTCCCACCCCTTAGCTCCCAAGAGTTCGGAGCATGGCTGAGCTACATCTCCTACTGGTAGTGGTCTCTCCATTGAGACATAGCTTCTTGTGATAGTATTTTTTGAACAAATGAAACAACCCTACAGCCAAATATTTTATTTGTCTACCACAATTTGAGTAATAAATATTTTTGCTTCTCATTATTTCCTTTTACAAATGCTTTATGTCTAGAGTTCATAATTTTAAACATGAAGTATATATAGATCTGTTTACCTAGCATGATTCAATATATGCACTATGTCATAAAATGTTTTTAAGATTAAATTACTAGTAAAGTGATGTGGAAGCACTAAAAAAACCTGTAACATCAGAGAAATCTGGTTCTTGATTGTGCATTTCATGGGCACAGCATGTTTTTAGAAACAACAAATATTATTTTTTTCATGTTTTATGACTGTGCTTTCAAACATTTAGCCATTTGTTAAATGTGCCCATTTAAATTTTAAAACAAATTAAATTAAAAATTAAGTTACTTGATAATAGGAACTATATTTCAAGTATTTATTAGGCATTTATATAACTAGTAGTTATAGTATTGGACAGTGTTAATATGAAAAATTTTCATTATCACAAAATGGTCTTTAGGACAGCACTGTTTTAGAAGATGTGTCTTTTACTTAATAGGATTAACTTTAGATTGTTTAAAAATAATTCATGTCCCTTTTCATTACAAACTGGATTTATCTGTGTGTGTATGTATGTATTATATATGTATTTAACTTATTTGAACATGTCATAAAATTCTGTTGCTTGTTAACATATAGGTACAGCAAAAATAAAAGCTATAAAACGTAAACAACAGACTCATTTGTTTGGTGACAAGCTTAAAAATAAGAAATTTGGACCTGGTATTAAGGACTTGTTTGCTGCTATTGGGGTAAAGTAAATTACTTTATATGAAAAATGAATTAAGTTGATCTTTACAATTTTCTAATAGTGGACTTAAGAAAGTAGCCATAAAGTGTTCAACTTAAGTCTGGATGAAACTTTTGGAGTCTTTTTATTAAAATATTCCATTTTCATATAATGGGAACCAGGACCCATCGCACTCAACTGTCATTACCAAGAGTATGTTGGTGTGAGAAACTGATATCAGGTATATTCTATTTCTTTTAATTTTCTTTTTATATGATTTTGTGTTTATTTTTCCCTGAAGAAATAAATATGGCATTTAATGAGATGACAAGTAGTCATCAACATTATATTTTATTATGTTTAATTCAGTGAGAACGAATCTGGAAGTTAACACATAATACCACAAGTACCATATTCCATGGAAAATGTCTCATCATGATGTGAAATGGAGCACTCACACCTATCATACAGTCATCATGATGGCATAAAACATGCCAACTTTCAAATAGTGAGATTCTACTTTTCTATTCTTATAATTTTATATTTTATGGCACTTGCATAATTTTATTATACATTTATATTATATCAAGTCCTATCTCAGATTATTCTGTAGATAAAATTCATTCTCTGTCTCTCTCTCTCTCTCTCTCTCTCTCTCTCTCTCTCTCTAAATTAGAGCACTACATTTATACATTGTAGTTGGGTTCATTTTAACAGAATCATACATTCAAGGAATTTGGCTTCAGTTCCCCACTGCCTTGCTTTCACTCCCCTTATTTTAATTCCTCTACTATACTGTTCTTCTTTGTGTTCACTTATCTATTGATTTATTTAACTATTTTTAATAAATTTTATTTGTTCTAGTTATTTATACATGACATAATACATTTATGCACTTTGATATATTATACATAAATGGGGTATGATTTCTCATTTTTCTGATTGTACGTGTTGTAGAATCACAGTGTTCCTGAGTCATATATGTACATAAGGTAATGATGTCTGTTTCATTCTGCTAACCTTTCTATCCTCATACCCCTCCCCTTCTGTCACTCTCTTCTGCCTAATCTAAAGTAACTCTATTCTTCCATAGTGACCTCCCCTATTGTGAATTAGCATCTTAATATAAAAAAAATTGGCTTTTGTTTTGGGGGGATTGGCTTATTTTACTTAGCATGATATTCTTCAACTCAATTCATTTACCAGCAAATGCCATAGTTTCATTTTCTATAGCTTAGTAACATTCCATTGTATGTATGTGTGTGTGTGTATATATATATATATATATATATATCACATTTTCTTTATCCATTCATCTATTGAAAGGCATCTAGGTTGGTTCCTAGTTCAGCTGATGTGAATTGAGCTGCTATAAACATTGATGTGGCTGCATCACTTATAGCATGCTGATATTAAGTCCTTTCATTATAGACTGAGGAGTTGGATAACTGGGTCAAATGGTGGTTCCATTCCCAGTTTTCAGAGGAATCTCCATCCTGCTCTCCAGAATGGTTGCACCAATTTACAGTACCACCAGTAATGTATGAGTGTACCTTTCCCCCCACATCCTCAGCAACAGTTATTGTTGACTATATTCTTGACGATTGCCATTCTGACTGGAGTGAGAAGAAGTCTTAGTTTTGATTTGTATTTCTCAAATTGCTAGAAGGCTAAACCCAAGGCCAATATAGTTCTAAATGTAAAAAATTGAAAGTATTTTCTCTAAAAGCTGGAACAAGACAAGGATGCCCTCTTTCACCACTTTTATTCAACATTGTCCTTGAAACTATAGCCAGAACAATTAGAAGAAAGAAACTAAAGGGATACAAATAGGTAAAGAAGAACCTAGATTATCACTATTTGCTGATGTTGTGATTCTATATTTAGAAGATCCAAAAAATTCCACTGGAAAACTTCTAGAACTAATAAATGAGTTCAGCAAAGTAGCAGGATATAAAATCAAAACCCATAAATCAAATATGTTCTTATACATCTGTGGTGAATCCACTGAAAGAGTAATTTGGAAAGCTACCCCATTAAAGTAATAAAATAATTGGAAATCAATCTCACAAAAGTGGTGAAAGAACTGTACAATGAAAACTACAGAACCAGGGGCTGGGGATGTGGCTTAAGCAGTAGCGTGCTCGCCTGGCATGTGCAGGGTGCTGGGTTCGATCCTCAGCACCATATAAAAATAAAATAAAAATGTTGTGTCCACTGAAAACTAAAAAAATACATATTAAAAAATCTCTCTCTCTCTCTCAAAAAACAAACAAACAATAACAACAACAACAACAACAAAAAAAAAAACCACTACAGAACACTAAAGAAAGAAATTGAAGAAGACCTTAAGATGGAAACATCTCTATGCTCTTGGATAGGCAGAATTAATATTGTCAAAATGCCCATACACCAAAAGCATTATACAGATTTAATGCAATTTCTATTAAAATCCCAATGTCACTCTTCATAGAACTAGAAAAAAAAATCATGAAATTCATTTGGCAAAATAGGAGACCCAGAAGAGCCAAAGCAATCCTGCAAGAAAAGTGAAGCAGGAAGCATCACAATATCAGACCATAAATTATACTGCAGAGCTATAGTAACAAAAATGGCATGGTATTTGTACCAAAACAGACACATAGACCAATGGTACAGAATAGAAGACACAGAGACAAACCCACATAAATACAGTTATCTCTTACTTTACAAAGGCATCAAAAACATTCACTGGAGAAAAGATAGTCTATTCAATAAATTATGCTGGGAAAAATGGAAGGCCATATAAGAAATTGAAATTAAACCTCTGCATTAAACTCAACTCAAAGTGGATTTAGGCCCTAGAATAGAGACCCTAATAGAAGAAAATATAGCACCTAATAGAAGAAAAAGTAGTCCCAGATCTTTACCATGTCAGCCTAGGTTCTGACTTCCTTAACAAGACTGTAAAGTGCAAGAAGTAAAATCAGGAATCAATAATTGGGACAGATTCAAACTAAAAAGCTTCTTTTCAGTGAAAGAATCAATATTGTGAAGAGAGAGCCTACAGATTGAGAGAAAATCTTCCCACATGCACCTCAGATAAGCATTACTCTCTAGGATATATAAAGAACTCAAAAAACTTAACACCACCCCCCCCCCAAAAAAAAGTAACCCAGTCAATAATTGGGCTAAGAAACTGAACAGACTCTTCATAGAAGAGGAAGTACAATCAATTAACAAATATGTAAAAAGATGTTCAGCTTCTCTAGCAATTATCTACTAATTTTCTAGTGGTACTTTCTTTCTACTTAAAGGTGAAATTCCCTTTGGCATATTTATATATGCAGATAAAATTATTTGGTTAAATTTGTTCCATATTTCTTTCCCTTTTAAGTCCTCCCCACTCCTCCTTGTTTTCCTTTACTACTTCACTGATCTTCTCTATGTATTTATGACATCCAATCTCCCTACCCTACTTTCTTTCCCTTATTTTGCTCTACTTTCCACATATGAGAGAACACATTCAATCCTTGACTTTCTGACTCTGGCTTATTTCATGTAGCATGATGCTGTACATTTTCACCCATTTACCAGCAAATGCCATAATTTTATTTTTCTTTATAGCTGAGTAAAACTTTGTTGTGTATATATACCACATTTTCTTGATCCATTCATCTATTGATGGGCATTTTGACTGGTTTTATACTTTGGCTATTGTTAATTGGGCTTCTATAAATATTGAAGTGGCTGTATCACAATAGTATACTGATTTTAGTTCTTTTAGATAAATCCTGAGGAGTAGGGTAGCTGGGCCACATGCTTGTTCCTTTCTTACTTTTTTGAGGAATCTCCATACTGCTTTCCAACCAAATGAAATTAAACCTCTGCATTAAACTCAACTCAAAGTGGATCAATATAAAGCAATATATAGATTCAGTGTAATACCCATGAAATATATCAGTGTCACACCAACAATATATCAGTGTAACTTTTTGCCCTAATGCTTTCCAGCATTTATTTGTTTGCATTCTTGGTAATTGCCATTTTGACTAGAGTGATATGAAATCTTAGTGTAGTTTTGATTTGCATTTCTCTGATTGCTGGAGATGTTGAAATTTTTTTTCGTATATGTCTTGGCTATTTGTTTTCCTCTTTTGAGAAATCTCTAATTAGTTATTTTGCTTTTTTATTGATTTTTTTTGGCATTGAGTTTTTTGAGTTCTCTATGTATTCTGGATATTAATCCCCTATCAGAGGAGCAACTAGCAAATATTTTCTCCCATTCTATAGGCTCTCTTTTCCCACTTTTAATCAATTTTCTTTGCTGCACAAACTTTTAAATTTGATAACATTCCACTTATTGATTCTTTGTTTTATTTCTGTAGTTTTCATTGTAGAAGTTTTTCACCTCATTGGTTAGATTAATTCCAAGGTATTTTATTTTATTTTACCTTATTTTTTTGAGATTATTGTGAAAATGATGGTTTTCCTGATTTATTTCTCAGATGAGTCACTTTTGGAGTATAAAAAAGCTATTGATTTATGAGTGGTGATCTTCTATACCTTTATGAATTCATTTGTTAGCTCTAGAAATCTTCTGGTGGAACTTTTTTGGGTCTTCTGGATATAGGATCATGTCATCAAAAAATAAAAGTAATTTGATGTTTTCTTTTCCTATTTGTATCAGTTTAATTTTCTTCTCTTGCTTTATTCCTCTGGCTAGAGTTTCAAGGGCCTATATTAAATAGAAGTGATGAGAGTGAATATCCTTGTCTTGTTTCTGATTTTAAAGAAAATGCTTTCAGTTTTTCTCTGTTTAGTATGATATTAGTTTTGGGTTTGTCACATATAGTATTTAAAATAGAGGTAATTTCTTCTATCACCAGTTCCTCTAGAATTCTTAACATGAATGGATGCCAGATTTTGTCAAAGGACTTTTCTTTATTGGGATGATCAACTAATTCTTATTCTTAATTACATTTAATTGGTGAATTCCATTTATTGATTTTTGTATGTTAAACCAACCTTGTATCCCAGGGATGAAGCCCAATTGCTTATGGTGTTTTATCTCCTTGATGTGTTTTTTACTATGGTTTGTAGTATTTCATTAAGGATTTTTGCATTGATATTGGTCTGTAGTTTTGTTTCTTTGATGTGTCTTTGTATGGTTTTGGAATCAGGGTTATACTGACTTTATAGAATTCACTTGGGAGTGTTCTTTCCTTTTCAGTTTCATAGAATAATTTGAGAAAGACTGGTGTTAGTTCTTTAAATGTCTGTTAGAACTCAGATAAGAATCCATCTGGTCCTGGACTTTTATTTGTTGAAAGGCTTTTAATTGTTGCTTCAAATTTGTTATTTTGATATTGGTCTGTTTATATTTTCTCTATCTTTCTGATTCAATTTAAGCAGATTATATGTGTCTAGAAATTTGTCAGTGTATTTTAGATTTCCAGTTTATTGGAGTATAAATTTTCAAAATAGTTTCTAATGATTCTCTGATTTCAGTAGTGTCTGTAGTGATATTTTTCTTCCCATCTCTAATTTTGTTTATTTGGGTCCTCTCTATTAATTTTTGTTAGTTGGGCTAAGAGTCTATTAATCTTGTTTATCTTCCAAAGAGCCAAGTCTTTGTTGTATTGATCCTGTGTGTTGTTATTTTATTCTCGATTTTATTAATTTTGGCTATGATCTTTATTATTTTATGTATTTTACTTATTTTATAGTTAGTTCTTTTTAAGGTCTGGAGATGGAACATAAAGTTACTTATTTGGAATCTTTTTATTTTTTTTTTAAATGATGACACTCAATGTTATCAATTTTCCTCTTAAAACTGTGTTCATACTGTCCCAGAGATTTTGATATGTTGTATCTCCATTCTCACTTGTTTCTAAGAATTTGATTTCTTCTCTCATTTCTTCTTCGATCCATTCTTCATTTAAAAGAGTGTTTTTCAATCTCTGTGTACTTATGTGGTTTCCATTCTTTTTCTTGTTGATTTCTAGTTTCATTCAATTATCATCTGATAGAATGCATGGGCATTAAATCTCTCTCTCTCTCTCTCTCTCTCTCTCTCTCTCTCTCTCTCTCATTTTTTGTATTTTCTAAGATTTATATTGTGACCTAGAATATTATCCATTGTGGAAAATGTTTCATAAGCTGCTAAGAAGGTAAATTCAGCTGTTTGGGGTGACATATTCTCAAGTTTTATTAGGACTATTTGATTTATAGTATTATTTAGGTTAGAAATATCTATATTGCTTTTATGTTTTGATGACCTATTGGTGATAAAGGTACATTTAAATCAGTTAGTATTATTGTAGTAAGATATCTCTGAGATGTAGTATCAAGGAGTATTTTTTTATACAATAGTACACACTGACATCCATGGCATATGTAATTACTATCATTATATCTTCTTTTGTTGGATGTTTCTCTTTACCAGGAGGCAGCGGCCTTCTTTTCTTCTTCTGAATATATATATATTTTTTTGCTTGAAATCTTCTTAGTTACGTATGAGATTCTTCTGCTTTATTTTTGAACTCCTTTTGCCTGGACTATTTTTTCCCATCCTTTTACCTTCAGCTTATGAGTGCCTTTGCCTATGAGATGAGTCTCTTGAAATGGTTTTTAATTAGATCTTGTTTTTGACCCATTCTGCTAATCTGTATCTTTTAATTGGGAAGTTGAGATCACTTACATTCAGTGTTATTATGAATATGTGTTTGTGGTTTCCTGCCGTTTTGATTTTTTTACTTTATTCAATTCTGTTCTGATTCTAATGCAGTTGATTAATATTGATCTTCATATATTTGGGAGCTTTGGGATTAGTTTTGGGATCTTCTGTGTGCAGTATATCTTTGAGTATTCTTTGTAGCGCTCATTGGTAGTTTTATTCTCCCTTCATAATAAACATTAACTGATTTTTCTTACCTCATTTTTTTCAGATTTTATTCCTATGTTCTCCACATTCTAATCACTATCTTGGTCCTGATCATATCAAGTATGTTATCATACTGCTTATTTGTACATGCTAATCTATTTATTTAAACTGTCCTTCTCTCTTTTCTTCATTCCAAAACAAACAAAAATCCCTTTTTCACATCTTGTCTTATTTTTCTAGGCAAAATGACTTTCTCCTTAATGCTCCAGAAAAAAAAATACACACATGTGCACAACACATGCACACACACACACACAAACAATGTTTTTTAGGACAACACTATTTTAGTAGAATGTGTTCATACACACACACATATTTAACACATATACAAATATATATGTTTTAATTTTTATATTATTCTAGTTCTTCCTAAGATAAATGGCTATAGTTGTATAAAATAAGAACATTTTAACTTGTTTCTATTTGTCAAGTGTTATTTTGTCAAACTATAAATAATTTCTATAATTGATTATATTTCATTAAGATTTTACCAAATTTTAATTTCATCAGAACACTACATGTACCTACTTTAACAATACAGAAGCCAACAATTAGTCACAACCTCTTTCATTTAAAAAAAAATAAAATACAATCATTAAAGTGCACTTAAAATTTGAGCATAAGTGTTTTAAGTTTTTTTTTCCTTTTTAAAAGAATGCTTTTGTTTTTGTTTTTTGTAATGGGATATTTAATAACTGGGCCACATCCTCAGGCTTCTTTAATTTTTTTTTAAGATAAGATCTAAGTTGCTAAAGCCATCACTAAGTTTCTGAGGCTGGCTTTGAACTTGCAAACCTCTTACCTCAGCCTTCCAAGTTGCTGGGATTATAGGTGTATACCATGAAACCTGGTCTCCCTCATATTAAATACCTTAGATTAAAAAAGCAATATTAAAAAAGAAAGACTATTTTATAACATAGAAGTGCGAAAATATTTGTTAGACAAGATTTAAATAATGTAAAATGTACATTCAAATTTTACAGATTAGATAATATCAAGTTGAAGATTTCTGTTCTAAGAAGAAAACTAGACAACATTAATAGACTAGTAATAGAAAACTAAATCCAAGAGATTTTCTAGAATGAATATGGAATTCTTGGAAAATCTACACAAAATTTATGACCAAGTCAGAAGTCATGTAGCCTTGTTTACCTGGTTGAGACAGTCATAGGCCTTTCCAAGATCAATGACTGTTAGTCATAGAATAGTTCTGGAAAGACTTGCAGAACCCAAAAAATTGCTCTAAAAATTTTGGATAGTGTAAGTTGATACATGAAGAAATTGGATCTTTTTTATACTGAGATGCTAACACAAACAGATACCTCAGCAGAATGATCTGGATATTAGAGAAATGAAGTATTTATTCTAAGTCCTAATATCCTAGTAACTCCATTCAAGGATACATAATTCCAAAGATATTCCCTCCGCCGGATACTACACTAAAAGTACATGTACAGGAGTTTTTAAGATAGCCACGCTTATTAGAGTAGGAAATTAAAGGCAATATAAATATTCAGTCTTATGGGGATGGATAAATATAGTGATATCACACTATCCCAATTAAGATAGTACTCAGAAGCTGAACTAGATAAATATGCAAAATATATCAGTGAGCAGAGTTTTTCCCAAATCTTTGCAACTAGCTACTAGGCCCATTTTTATGTGGAGAGCACATAAAAATGAAAGTGAACATTTTATAGAATGGGTATATGGGTTAATTGTACATTATATAATTGTACATATATATATGTATCTTTTTTTTTGGTGGGGTTCTTTTTTTGTTTTTTTTGTTTTTTTTGGAACTGGAGTTTGAACCCAGGGCTTTGCAAATGCAAGGCAAACACTTTGCCACTGAGCTACATCCCAGCCCGCATATATATATATATATATATATATTTGATAATTACATATATCTATTTCCCTTTATATTGGGGGAGGTAAATTTTTATAGATCCTTAACATGCATGGGCATATCTATTTGTCTTAACTAACAAAATGTAATAATTACTATATAACTTATTTCTACTTCAGATCCTACTGAAGAATCCAGTGTTTTTATGCAAAGCTGTGTCCAAAGCCTCAGAATTCTTAATTTTGATTGGAGCTTCTGAATTTATACCTATATATTTAGAAAATCAGTTCATAATAACAGCCAGGATGGCAGCAACACTTACAGGTAAATTTTCCTTCTCACTGTGCTGATTTAAAAAAAAATTGTATGAACTCTACATATATATATATGTGTGTGTGTGTGTGTGTGTGGTGTGTATATATATATATATATATATATATATATATATATACATACATATACATATACGAAATATTTAATGTAATTAGAAAATAAAAGAGCAGTGTATGCAAATGTTGCAAAAGCACCATTTGCCAAAATTTAAGAATTTGAATTCTTTGCTATCACCAATAATTTTTAACACATCAAATTTTAAGGACATCATTACATCACTGTCTAATCCATTTCTCCTGCTCCTTTCCCTTAGATAACAACTCTATTAAAGTTACATTGTGTACTTTTATACATATTTGCTCACATTTTCTGCTTGTCAGAAAATATATATTCAATATATTTCTAAAATTTGTATATAATTTATACAAACTCTTCTACTTTTTTCATCAGAAATTTTATTCTTCAGAATCATGTTGATCTGTAGCTATTTAATGCATCTCAATTGTGCTATGGGATTCTATTCTATGAATACATCACTTTTTGCATTATCATATTAACAAATATGAAGTGGCCTTTAATTTCTTACCTTTTAACCAATGTAATAATAGATTTGTTGATGTATGCTCATTTATCAATGTTGTTCTATGTTTCAACATTAAAGAACAATCACTATTGTATATATCATAAATTTTACTCGTTATTGAGAATTTGGCTCTCCAAAAGAGATTGCTAATGGAATTCATTGTTATAAGGGTCTAGAAGTAATGGGAAAGTGGTAAAGGTAACTTTTAGTGTAACAAATAAAAGAAAATAACAAGGTATTTGTTATTAAATTTGGTTAAAATCAAAACTAGAAAAGAAAGAAAAAAGACATAAAATATTTGGCTAAATAAAAAGCAAACTTTAACCTGTGGAGAAAACTTTTTTAAATTAAAAATTTCAGTAGATTTTTCTATTAAAAGACTAGCATTGTTGAATTACATATTTTCCAAAAAGCCTAAACATGATGCAACTCTGTTTCCATGGCCATTATGAAAATTTTTTCCATGAGTATACCACATTATTGATTTGATTAACCTAACCAACAGAAATTGGAACTAAATACATTCAATTTGTTTCTTATAGTATTTAATTCAGCCTAACAGTTTCAAAGACATAGGATGAGACCACCTACTATATTGGCCTCATCCATTGACCTTCAAGATTCTGGACCCAGTCAGCTGAACAAATCCTTTAGCCCTAGGCTTCCCCTTAATATTCTATTATTAACCTTTTCATGTAGCCTGAGGTGCTGGTTCAAGTATAACAAAATACATTAACAATAGCACATTCCATGTTGGCCTACAATGAAGAAGTTTTGGGTAATTCTGTAATTTGTAACGTTGATCAGTGAGTGAGGTTTACCAGAGTGCTTTCCAGGGCTGAGATGGTGTCATTGATTATTTCAAGTAAAATCAAAGGCAAATTTTGTACCACCTTTTCTAATTGGATAACTCTAATTGTAGAGATAATTTCTCTCAGAATTAATACAAATAATGTGTCATTAATTCCTATGTCAATAATTCCTCTGGGTAATCAAAGGCAACTTCCTTTCAAAGAGATTTCCATGGACTTCTGAGACTACATGATCTACTTGTGTGTTTATTTGAATGCTAGATCATCTCTTATGACTACCCTGTGTTCTTGATTAAATAATTTTCATTGGGCAAGTAAATATTGTCAAATAATTTTGAGTCTGATTTGGTCTATCCCAAATGAGAATATTAGTCCCCAGAGCTATTGGGTCTCTAGATTTCAAGGCTTCAGTTTCAACAGGAGGCCAGTAATAAGTTGGTAGTTTTTTTTTTTTACAGAATAACTGTTTTAGAGTGTCAGTTAGTCCTAAACATCAAGTGGAAACTTCCTCTCCTTCCCTCTGCACAATATCATCAGACATTAGGACTTGTAGCTCAAAGGGTTCATTTGACTTGTAGCACCTCAGGGTAGATAGTATGCTATAGCTTGTTGATTGGCTTTAATGTAGATTTGTGGGTTATACACACTGTTGGTTAGGTAATAAAAGACCAAGTGGAATGCTAAAGTAAGACATCTAAAATCTCTTAATTTCTAGCGCCTGAAAAAATGCTCTCAACCTTTTGTTTGGAGAGAAGAAAGAACATCAGTTTCTTCTTGACTGCCAGAGAGATAGGATATTGTGAATCTTTCAAGATAGTCTTTGAAAAAATATGATGAGAAGCCTTGTGGATTTTTGCCACAGCCCCAAATCTCAGCTGAGGCCATTAATTCAGGAGATCACTGGCAAGGGGGCAATGGGGGATTGAGAGAAGACAAACAGATAAACATTTAGAAAGAAAGCTGGGGTCAGGTGGGACAGTATCCTTTGATAAAGGTATAATGCCCCAGAGCTAGCTTGGCAAATTTATTATATAGGTTTCATCAAAAGGCTATTTTGGGGAAAGTTTCGGCAAAGCAGGCAATCTGAAGGGCATAGGACTGGCAAGACATTAGGATTATTTATCTTGTTATGTTCAGAATTCTCCATCCCCAAAAGTTGGTGTCTGAGCTCAAGGTCCAGAGTGATAACATCTGTGCACCTTTGCATAGAGCCTCCTCAGGCTGGGTGTCACCATTGCAACTGGGCCATCTTGACCTGCACCTTTGCATAGGAAGTTCCCAGTTCAAAGCAACCTCAAGGCAATCAGAGAGATTCAAGTCACTGCTCTACACAGATTTTTTTGAACATTATCAGTTCCCTTTGCTAGTAAAGGTGTAAAAATAATTAAGTCAGTGTTATTGAGTCTGAGGCTTCTGATCCTCTAGCCAACTGAATACCATCTGTTAGTATAAGGTCCAAACCAGCATATAGGGGTACTCAGACTAAATCTGACCTGCTCCCTTGTAGCAAATGGCTACAAACAGTTTAGGTACCTCTGAGGGTATACTGAAACATGTATTTGAGGCCTTATAGCATGAATGATAATTGATCTTTATCTTTGGGTAGGAGTGGGATCCAAAAGCAGGCGTTGGCAATGTCCAAGATAGCATATAAAGTGCCATCAGTTGGTGAACTACATTTATTCTTGTCACTATGTCTCCAATAACCAGGGGTATAAGGAGCAACCCCTGAATTCAGTAGGTTGTCAATTTCCTCAAACCTCATGTTCCTCTTACCATTTTTAATTGAACATAGAAACTATTAAATTAATATATTTTCATGTCTTCCTACTCTTGCTGCATTTTAGTTAGTATGAAAATCTGCAACTTCCCTTTTTAGTTATTGTAAGTTGTTTTTCATAGACATACACAAGGAAGGCACTTTGAGTAGCAATTAATGAGTTCTGATATCATTTGGAGTATCAGAAGCTTTTAAAATAGAAATACCAATTAACATCAGTATACTAAAACCACAAGAAAAGTACATTGAAATTTTCTAAAGAACCACCTACGAGATGGGTGTCCCTTCTTTTCAGGTGCAGTAAGAATCTAAATTCTATTCAATGTGTAATCTATGACTTCACATAGGAGTTTTTTTATTTTATGGAAATCTTTCTAAGATGATCAATAAATACTTGTAGCACACAGGATGCATGGCATAAAACTCTGAGATAATTTATTACTATCTTATAATAGATCAATGGTTAAAATGACAGTAAGATACATTGAAATTTAATTTTAACAAGAAATTATACACTCCATTCCCTCCATACTCTAAGCAAATCAACTAAAGTTCTGATAGATCTCCTGGTCACTGCACATAATGACTGTAAATTTCTTCCTTTTTTTTTTACACTCAGTCTGGTTGCACAACTTTGTTAAATGTTGTGTGAAAGAAAAAGGAATCTTTTGTGTAATCACAATGAATGCTAATAATAGTGGTTACAATGAGTCAGACCTCAGGTTATTAAGGTCAGATTGACAGGAAGTGCTTCTGTCTGTCTTGCGTTATTTTAATAATAACATAATCTTCTGTGGAAAGAAAAAAAGGAAGGAAACAATGGAAGAAAATAGTGTCATAAGAACCAAAGTAGAAGACATACAAAGCTTCCAAACACTAGAAAAAATAAGAATAAAAGTTACTTCTTTGAAAAGATTAATAAAATTAACAAAGCATTAATAAAATTGAGCAAGAAACACATACAGCATAACATAAGTGAGAAGATTAGATGGTAATGCACACCACAAATGTTAGAAGAATAAGACCATCATTGAAAAATATTTCATGTGTAAGTCTAATAGTATCAGGGAAATGGAAAACTTACATAGAAACACAATTTAAGAAAACAGAAAGTATAAATGATGTTAAATTTTTAGTGAGATGACATCCATCATTACAGAGCTTCTTTTATAGTCAACCCAAATGTAAAATAGCCTCACCAGTGATTCATTTTTTTAAGAAAAAAAATTGACACGTTTTACACAGTGCCCTCCAGATAAATAAATACATAGCAAACACTTTCTTCCTGTTTTGTAAATCTACCATAAATTTGATAGACAACCCTATCAAGAACAATATAAAAAAGGAAAATTTGATTTTTTTTGTTTCCAGGATTTCTTTTGGTGATTTTTCAGAATCTCACCTCTTTTGAAATGCATTTTCATATCCTGCATTTTCTCCCTCAGTTTATTCCTTAGATCTTTCTTCAATTAATTAATCTTTTTAACAATTAACTTTTAAAATTCTTTACCCATCATTTCCTCCACTTTGACATTTATGTGATCAAGTATTGGAGAGTTATGAACTTTTGAGGGCACCTTGTTTTCTCATATCTATCTCTATGTCAATTTTTGTATGTGCACTGGAAGTATTATATGTTTTAATCTCTTCTACTGTCAAATAAGGGACTTTTTAGTGAGCTCCTTTCTTTTTTGCTACATGCCCTGGCCTCGGTATATATCTAAATGTCAGTACTTCTCAACATGATTATGCTGTGATGTTCAGTCTTTAGCACCACTGTGAGATCTAATAATCTCTAGTAATTGCAACCACTTCAGAATGAAGCTATATACTAACAGATCTTAAAAAACTTCCTGAAAATATTCTTCTTGACTTTACTAACCTAATTGGAAAATGGGACTCATGCTCTAAAATCAGCTGAGAAATTAGGTATTAAAGAAAAAAAATATATTGTTATACTATATAGGGCATGAAAAGGGAGAAAAAAATGGGGGATATAACGAGGACCAGCTGCTGTAGAAAGAAAACAGACAAAGGAAAAATATGAAAAAAGAAGGAATAATTTCAATTAATGCTTCAAAACGTTAAAAGAAACACATATAATAGGATTAAGGGATATCATATGAAATAATAAGGATAAATGTATTAAATCAATACTGAAGGTAATACCTGTAATATCAAACACAAATTCTAAAGATATGTAAGTTATTCTGTGCTGAGCTATTTGAGATGAAGAGACTTGTTGGTCCTTTCTGGTTTGGATTTCATGAAGTTTGGGAGCCTTTGTAATTGCCCACACCTCAGCTTTACCTCTAAGTTTCTGTGGACTGGGAAGTAATAACCTAACCAACACACTTCTGACGCAAATCTAGGAGGCTCCCTCCATTCTTTGATGTGTCTGTGCACTAAATAGCTTTCTGGTGGGGATGGGTCAGAGGGAGTAACCCCTAATTTTCTGTGGCCTAGCATCTAGGTCTCTTCCTGGTTGGACATGCAGTCTGTGGTATCACTTCATGTAGAAATGTTTCTTCTTCCCAGAGCTGTCAGTTCAGGTGTGAACTTGCCTGAGTAGATTTCAGAGTATGTGAATATAACAGAAATGTGGTAGTCAGTGGTAGTGGCTCTCAGTTGCCTCTGGGAGGTGTGAGGTATCTGCCTCTGGTGGGGGCAAGTGCATTGGTGGGCATGCATCTGGGAGTGTTCAAGGGTGGCTGGTGTCTGAAGGGCATGTAGCTGTGGGCTGCCTGGGTATGTGTGACTTCTGCCAGCTGCTGTGGAATGCACAATGGCAAGCTCACTTATGAGTGCTCTTGGCAGTAGCCATGTCTATGGGATATTCATCTGCAGGCCACTTCTGTGATGCATGGGCCACTACCAGGACACAGGGGTTGGAGGTGGACTTCTCCCACCTGTCAGGGCACACCATTGTTGGCCCTCCTCTGAGTACACTGGACAGAGGCTAGCACCTCTAAGGCATACATCTTTAGGCCATTTCTGTGGTGCACATAGTACTGCTCAGGCACAGGCAGCTTCTGCCATCCACTGTGGCTTGTACAATTATGGCTAACTACTGGGGCTGTTGCTGCTCCCTAGGTGCTACACTCTCTGAGAGTGAATTGCTCTCTGTTCTACTGCACCCCTATGCCCTTGTAAGTGAAGGGAGGGGAAATGGCAATCTGCAGCTATGAGTGATCCTTCTACACATATTGCTCAGACAGCCCATTTCAGTGGTACACCCTATAGTAGTGTTTGATGTTGTCTGTAGATGGGATAAAACTGATTAAATATAATTGCTTCTAATGAAGTTGTTTAGGTGTGATCTCTTCAAAATGACTACGTGGCACAGGTTTCACCAGCAATTTGAGATAATCTGTGCACATCTCACAAAGTGTCCTTGTAGTCCTTGCCCTAGCTGAACACAGTGTGAGTTTCTACCATTGTTGCCAGAGTAAGTTTGTAAGCTTTGCCCTTCCTTTTTCTCACTTTGTTACTATACTCCACTGACTGCCCTGGTCTGGATTTGGGATTAGCAAATTCTTTCCTGTTTTCTATACCAGTAAACAGAATTTCCAAGTCCCTCCAAATCTCTGACTGTCTAACTTTGTGTCTTAATGGATTTCCTCTGTCACCCACCTCTCTGCTCATCTGTTCACTCACTGCTTTGATTCTAGACTCTGGAGTGCTTGAGATTTTCTGCTTATTTCCACTCTAACATCTTTATCTATGTTACATAAAAATAAATGATTGCTGGGCACAGAGACAACTGCCTGTAATCCCAGTGGCTAGGGAGGTTGAGATAGGAGGATTTCGAGTTCAAAGGCAGCCTCAGCAAAAGTGAGATGCTAAGCAACTCAGTGAGAACCTATCTCTAAAAATACAAAATAGGTCTGGGGATGTGGCTCAGTGGTTGAGTGCCCCTGAGTTCAATTCCTGGTACAATCAATCAATAAATTGGATTATGCTGGGGACAGTGATTCAAGCCTGTAATCCTAGCTGGTCAAGAGGCACTGAGGCAGGATAATCACAAATTTAAGGCCAACTTCAGTAGCTTGGTGAGAACATATCTCAAAAGAACAATAAAAAAGGGATGGGGAGGGATGTAGTTCAGTAGTGGCATCCCAGGGTTCAATCTCCAGTACCAAAATTATAAAAAAGCAATAAAATTTCAAACATGATGTTGACTGAATAAAACAAAAGAGTATGCATACCAGGTAAACCAGCTTTTAAGAAGACTGCAATAAAGATCCTCTGGGCATATGATAATGTTCTATTTTTATTATATGCTGATTATATAGGTATGTTCACTTTGGGAATTCATCATTGTGTATAATTATTATTTATGTACTTTTATATGCATCATGAAAATATTTAATTTAAAATGTAATCTGAAGTTATGTGGATTACTGAATTTTCAACTCTTTGGTTTTTGTTATGGCATTGGTCTGAGTGTCCACGCCTCCCCCTCCCTGCCCAATAAAGCTCATGTGTTAGGTGATGAAGCAATGTTCAGAGATGAGAAGACTGAATTATGAGAGCTCTGACTTATCAGTGAATTAACCCATTTTATTGATTAATAATTGGAATTGGCTGCTGGGTAGTAACTATAACAGGTGATACATGACTGTAGGAAGAAGGTCATTGGGGGTGTGGCTTTGAAGACTGACTGTCCCTGGACTCTACACCCCCCACCCCACCCTATGCATCTACTGAAATGATCACATTTTTTGCTTTGATAGTATTTATAAACTGTATTATATTTATTGACCTACATATGTTGAACCATCCTTGTATGCCTGGAGTGCAACAAACTTAATCATGTCATACAATGTTGTGCTATTGAATTTGTTTTTTAAGTATTATTGATAATTTTTGCAGATATCTTCATCAGGAATATTAATCTATAATTGTCTTTTTTGTTGTGTCCTTATCAGGTTTTCATAGCACAGTAATACTGGCTTCATAAAATAATTTTGGAAGGGTTCTTTCTCTTTCTATTTTATGGAATAGTTTGAGGAACGTTGGTGTTAGTTCTTCCTTAAAAGTGTAGTAAAATTCAGCAGTGATGATATCCAGTTAAGGGCTCTTCTTTGATGGGAAATATTTTATTACTGATTCAATCTTAGTACTTGTTATTGCTCTATTTCAGTTTTTTGTATCTGCTTGGTTCAATTTTGGTTGGCCATATGTGGTTAGAAATTTGTCCATTTCTTCTGTATTTTCTAACTAATTGGCATATAGTTTTCAAAATATTCCCTATTTACTCTTTGAATTTCATTGGTATGTGTTGTAATGTCATCTTTTTTTGTCCCTGAATCTGGGTCTTCTCTCTTTTTCATTTGACTAGTTTAGTTAATGTTTGCAAATTGTGTTTCTCTTTTCCAAGAAACAGCTCTTTGTTTCATTATCTTTTGTATTCTTCCTTTAGTCTGTCTTTTATTTATTTTTGTTCTTTATTATTTCTTTCCTGTATTGATTTTGTTTTATTCTTATTTTTCAAAGATGTATCATTGCATTATTTATTTGAGATCTTTCTATTTTTTGATGTAGGCTCTTAATGCTAAAATAATTCCTTCTAGTGATTGCTTTTGCTGTATTCCACATGTTTTGGTATGTTGCTCTATTTTCCTGCCGCAGTCTAGCTGGGCACAAAATAACTGAGCCACCACAAAAGCCTTGTAGATTCCAACAGCAACTCTTTATTCCCCAACTCTCACCGGCACTCTACACGCAAGCACATTCTGGGAAAATACACTCCCTTCACCCGGCTCTGCGTACCAATTCTCTCAGAACCCCAGGAGAACTCCACGGGAACTCAAGGAGTGGGTGCCTGAGGCAGCAGGATACCCCTATTCCCAGCAGGATCTACCCTAAACCTTGAGCCACCCTAATCCCTGAGCAGGGTCACCTTTCAACCAAAAATGCCATGCATCATTCTTACTTGGCCATGGCTCTCAGCATTTTCCCTTGATTCAATGAATTTTAAATTTCTGATTTTTTAATTATCCACTGTGTGTTTTTCAGTCTCTTGAGTTCATACAATTTCTGTTTCTCTTGCTTTTTGTTATTTGTTCTACTTTTTTGTGATATGAAAAGATGCAAGAAATTATTTCAATTTGTGGCCTAACACATGGTCTATTTTGGAAATTTTTCCATGGGTTGAGGAAAAGAATGTGTATTATATTGCTGTTAAATGGAAAATTCTGGAGATGCCTATTAATTTCCTTTGATCTATCTTGTAATTTTATGTGCCTTTGTTAATTTTTTTTTTGGTCTAGTGAGAAACTGTTGGTGAGAGTATTATTGTATTGGGGCCTATCTCTCCCCTTGTACCTGGTAATATTTGTTTTACAAAATTGTGTGCTCCAACATTTAGCGTTTATTATCATTATACATTTTTGATGAACTTTTCCCTTGATCAATATTTTAAAGCCCATTTTCTCAGATGTATGTATAATTATTACTACCACCCTCATTTACTTGTAATATAATTTCCCTCCTTTTACTTTAAATCTATGTTTGTCTTTGCAGGTGAGGTAAATTACTTGTAGGTAACATATTGTTGGATCCTGCTTCTTAATTTACCCAGCCCGATTGTGTCTTCCACTAAAGAAATTAAGATCATTTACATTCAGGGTTATTCTTGTTGCCAACTTATTGCTTTTCTTAAGATTGTTTTGAATATTCTGTGTTCATTTATTTTTTCACTTATTCATCTCAGAAGATGGATGGTTGAGTGTACTGATAATATTTGATTCTTTCCTATTTTTCATTTGTTTGTCTATTCTTCTAGTAGAATTTGTTCTTTCATATGCTGTCATAATTGTGCCCTTCTTTCTTCCTCTTCTGGGTGTAGAAGTTTCTTAAATATCTTTTTATCTGCTAGTGTTCATGAATTCCTTTATTTATGTTCTTCTGGAAAGATCTTTTTTCTTTCAGGGTTTTTTTTTCCTTCAAAAACTTTAAATACATACCTTTACAGTTTTTGCCTCAAAATCCGATTTTAGTCTAATGTCTGCCTTTAAAGGCAACTTGATGTTTCTCTCCGGAAGATTTTGTTGTTCTTTTCTTGTCCTGCACTTTTGGCACTTTAACTATAGTATCCACAGAAAGATACTTTTCTTTTCATGAGCACTTGGGTTTCTAAATGCCTCCTGTACTTTAATGTCTTTGTCTTTCCCAAGATTTGTGAAACTTTCTGCCAGTATTTCATTGAGTAGGTTTTCTTTGCTATCATTCTGCAACTCTTCTCACTTGTCTATTCGGATTACATATATTTTGGTCTTTTAATGATATCCCAGAGAATATGTACGCTCTGTTTATTCTTTCTTATTTTTTTCTTTACCACCATCTGGATATGATATTTCATTAGACATGTCTTCAAGTTTTGATATTCTTCCTTCCATTCACTCTAGTCTATTTGTGAGGCTTTCAACTGAGTTTGTTTTTTAAAATTTGAGTAATTAAACTTTACATTTCTAAGATTTCTGTGATTCTTTTTATAGTCTTTCATTTTATTAAAAATTTCATTCACGTCCTGCATTATGTTACTTGATTCATTCATTTGTCTATCTGTATTCTCTTGGAATACATTGAACTTTTTTTAAAAGTTTTTTAGTACTTTATTTTATGTATAAAGAATGATCATGTTATCTTTCATTGGGAAATCCATTCGAGGAAGATCACTTAGTCCAATTTAATGAAGTCTGAATCCTTCGCATACTGACAGAAACACTGCCAGCACATATTGAGGCTGTATTTCCAGATCAGACCTGGCGGGTTCGAGCATCAGCAACAAGAGAGAGCTCCCTAGCCGAATTTTCACGGCTTGGCTCCAGTAGAGCTGTTGGTAACCCATCTTGCATTCAAGGGTGCAAAGGTACATTGAACTTTGTTTTTTTTTTGTTGTTGTTTTTAAAGAGAGAGTGAGAGAGGGGAGAGAGAGAGAGAAGAGAGAATTTTTAATATTTATTTTTTAGTTCTCGGCGGACACAACATCTTTGTTGGTATGTGGTGCTGAGGATCGAACCCAGGCCGCACGCATGCCAAGTGAGCGCTCTACCGCTTGAGCCACATCCCCATCCCCAGGTACTTTGAACTTTAAAAAAAAATTATTGCTTTTAATTCTTTATCCAGAATTTCAGTCACTTTCATACTTACTGTGGTAATTCTGAACTTTAGGTGATGACATATTCCCTTATTTTCTTTTTTCTTTTCTTTTCTTTTTTTTTTTACCTTGGGTACTGTTTGTTGTTTTGTTGAGTATCTTCAGTTAAATTTCATACTAGTTTCCCTAGTTTAATATCCCTGTAGCTTCTTTGTGATTTTTGTTTATTTGTTTGTTGTTTTTTAGTTCAGAATATATTTCACTGAGGTTGCAGAGAACTTCTGTCTCTGCATCTCTTGAAGGAATGGGAACCCTCTGGTTTTTCAGGAGATATGGTGTTGGCAGCAAAGTATATGGGTTGTTCCCTCTGTGATTACTCCTATTATGGGTAGCCCCTATCATGGGTTTACATAGGTCCTGCTTACAATAGCTCTAGTACTTGAAAGTGATTCTGATACTGGTTCAGTTGCATTGAAGGGTCCAGAACTCTTGTCCTATGACTGGACATTTTTATAGATCTAGTTGCTTTATGGGAGAAGCAAGTGCTAGAAATCTATCTCCCGCTCTGGGGGACTCACCTTCAGACTTATCAGCTCTAGGCAATCTGATCTGGTGCAGGTGCAACCAATGTAGAGTATCCACATCCATCAGCGTCATACACCACTTTGTTTTCCCTTTATGCTGCTGCTGTGGAGGTAGCTTCCATCTATGTATACCCATCTGGGGCAGGTTGACCACTAGAAGCTCATGTATCCCATTTTTTAAAATAGAATTGTCCTTTAGGGTTTCGGTGGGACTGATTTTGGCTGAAGCAGGGTTTAATTCTTCTCATCTGATCTGTGAGGAAGCTCAAAGGCAGGACACCTACCCAGTGGCATGAAGCCCTAGCACTGGAAACACACACACATACAATTTAAAAATAAAAATATATAAGAAAGAGAATGAAGAGGGAAAATAATAGAAATCAAAAGTAAAAGAAAAAAAGGAAAGTGGGAAAGAAAAGAAAAATCCAACTAAAGAATGAAAAATAAGATAAAATAAAACTGAGAAATAAAAAAGCAATTATTACAAAAGATAGAATAGTCAGAGGGAAAAGCAAGTAAAAAAAAAATTCTTCTAATTGAGGTGCTTTGAATACCTTTCTCTGGGTCTCCTAAGAGTGTAATCTGCTAGGTATGAAGGCGGGTAATGGGTTGTAGTTTCAGCTCATTTTCCTTCCACTCTGGTCTTGCCAAACTAGCTGAGGCAGAATGAGGGCTGTATCCTGAAATTACATGTTAAGATAATGTTGACTCAGCCCAGGGTATTTTCTCTCCAGACGCTTTTAGTCTGTGTACCTGGGGCATGGCTGAGATCCGAGCTGCTGTGAGCCCATATCACTGACGGAGTTTTGATGAATATGAAACCCACTGGTTATATATTTACTCTGGGTGATTTTAGTCTGTGCATGCACCCAGAGGCATGGCCAACTTCATGATTATAGCAAAACCTTTTTCACCAATTGAGATGTGGTAGAATGTGACTGCACTGGGTGGGCATATATTAGCCCTGAAGGATTTTAGTAAGTGCACCTGGGGGCGTGGCAAATGAACAAGGCATGGCCAATCCCCAGAATGTCTCCAAGGATTGCAAGGGCAATTGAACCCCACCAAGTTCTGTGTTTGGGGGAGGCTGTGGTTGAGTGATTTGCCAGCCCTGATTGTGGCACTTTCAGACTTGTCCCCTGCTTGAAGCAACACCATTGCTGAACAGCTATGCCCTCCTCTCCACTCCCCTTTCCCTTGCAGCCTGTGCTCCCTATAAAATAAAGCTCTCAGTGAATTTGTGTCAAGGAATCTCCCCCAAGCTATAACTGTCCTGTATGCCTCTCATCTACCCAAAGTGCCCATGTGTCAAAGTGGTTCCTGAGATGTGATTATGCTGTTTTACGATCCCCAAAGCAGTTTAGTCCTTAACAGCAGAAACTTCCTTAAGATGATTCCTGGCTATAGCACTCTGAGAGAAGCAATTTCTTCTTTAAAGATTGTTTGTTGTGTAGACTTCATGTCGCCAATTTATTTATTTGTAGGGTGCAGTGTTCTGGGCTACACTCTTTCTCTTTCATCTCTGCCCCCATTAAGGGAAGAGTCCCCTTTCCCCAACCTAGAAGTGTTGCCAGGAGCTGGGATATTCCACTTTTCTTGTTTTGTTACTCTCTTTAGTCTTGGAATCTACCAAGTTTCATTTCCTGTGCCATCATTTCCCAGTGCTAACCCACAGCCCCTTATCTCCATGAGAAATTCCATCTTGTGGAGGAGCAAACCATTGCTGGTGTCTCTATATACCACCTTCTGTCTCCACCTGAGTTTTTATTTGAACAATTATGTTTCTTAATGTCCAGGTTTTTTATTTGTTCTTTCTTTACCCACCTGATTTATTCTTCCCCATTCTTCATTTTTGTGTCATTTACTTCTCCATTGTTAGATCTTTTTGAACATTCTGAAGTTGTTTACTATTTTCTGGTCATTATCAGACCTTCTATGACATAACTTTTATCTGATGGTTTTGAATTTTTTGGTATTAATTTTCTCTTGCTATATTCCAATTTAATTGCTATATATTTGTAGCAGAGGGATTGCATCAATGTATGCATTTACTGTGCTATCCTCATGGATAATTTTCTAACTGTATTTCTCTTTCTTCATTTCCTACTTTTTTTCTCCTCTTTCTATGTTTTCCTTTATCTAATTGTTATGTTTAAATGGAAAACCATATCTTATGGTGGCTATTCTAGAGTCCCACTTTCATTGTCAATATTGAATCCATTTATAAATACAATGGTAGCTTAGTGAAATTTTTGTTCACAAATCTCTGTTTGAGATCTCCTGTCACTTTAGTCATGCCTCTTGAAATAATACATAAACACAGAGAGTAGCTAATAATAGTTTTCAATAAGACAGCTCCCCACTTAAGTTTGGCATGAGTTAAGTTTCTGGTATATCTTAAATGCCATTAGTGTATAGAAGTAAAATATTACCATATTGTTCAAGAGCCCGTTACACCCATGCTTTAACCCTATCACAAATTTGTATTTTCATAAGGTTCAGGTTTGTTAAGGTATTTATCATAACTTTAACTTTTTCTCTTTTAATTTAAAACTATTCTTGATGTATGTTAGAACAGGTGGGAATTTATCAATGTGTGAATTTTCTATGATATCAGCTGACTATTTTTTAATGGTATTTTTCTCCTCCTCTTTTTAGGTGTTATATTAATTCCAGGATGTGCACTTGGCCAGCTTCTGGGAGGTATCATTGTGTCCAAGTTACAAATGTCTTGTAAAGCCCTTATGAGATTTATCATCATTACATCTCTTTTGTCAATTATATTTCTTGTACTTATAATTTTTGTACACTGCCATCCAGTCCAATTTGCTGGAATCAACGAAGATTATGATGGGTAAATACAATTTTGTATATTATATTTTTAAATAAGAAACCATAAGCCTATTTCTCAGGCAATTAATTTTACATCCAGTAATGCTTACATGTTTATATCACTCTTATAATTATTAGGTATGTAAAAGAATTATAAGACACAGTTTTAAGTTTCATTTTAAGGTCACAAATATTATGAGATCTGGTGATGACTGCTCATTTAGTTATAAATTAATAGAGAAAATTCACATTGAAATCACAGAACATAAAAGTAAAATTTTGTTAGGATTGATAACAATTAGGGGATGGTACCAACTTCTTTACATGGTAATTTTACCTTGTGTTCTTGAATTGGATTGTCTGCCTTCTTATGGATATCAGAGAATATATGCAAAGAGAGTATCTCTTTTAAGCCAAATATGCACAAATTCAAAGAACTTGGCATAGGTTAATATTAATATTAGGATACAAAAAACAGAATTGAAAAGCAAAGGATTGGGAAAATAAATAAGCAAGGAGAATAAAACATCTACTTCAAGCTATTACAAGAGTAGCTAAGGACAGACCAATGCTCAACAAATATTACCAGTGCTATTGGATAGTCACAGATCATAAAGCATGACTTAAGCTTCACTCATTATACAAGTTTCTGAATCATAGATTAATGTGTATCATATTTCATTGAAAAACTTTTAAACTTTTAGAAACAAAGTAGAAAATTCCTAGAGTGTAGAACTAGGTGAAGTGTTGTTAGACATAACAATAAAAGTATGATCCATAAAATAAAAAATAACAAATTAGACTTTATAAAAATGAAATAGTTTTGCTGTGCAGAGGCTGCATGCTAACAAGGTGAGAAGATATGCTATAGAGTGAACACAGTATTTGAAAACTGAAAATTCATGTGCATTTACAAGTAGAAAATTAATGTTGGTTGAAAATTCCTGAATACAAGAACAGAAAGAATTAAATTTCATTATTCTATCAAGAAACAAATGGAAAAACATACAATTTTTATGGAAAATTTTTGTTCATAAATTATCATATTAAGATATCTAGAAATAAATCTATCAAAGATGTGCAAAACCTTGATAAAGAAAAATTTTGCTGACATGTATAATATGATATCAAAACAAAAGGAAAACTACAGAATGTTAATATATTTGAAGAAGAAATATAAAAATATCAGTATCCCACAAATTAACATCAGTTCCTTGTAATTCTACTAAAAATCTTTTTTTTAAATTTTTCTTAGCTGTAGATGGACACAATGACTTTATTTTTATTTATTTATTTTTATATGGTGCTAAGGATTGAGCCCGGTGCCTCACACATGCTAGGTGAGCGCTCTACCACTGAGGTACAACCCCAGCCCTCTACTAAAAATCTTGATAGAATTTTTAAAAACCATGAAAAGCCTTTTTGAAATTATTATTATTATTGTCAAAAGAGGAAAGTACAAAGAATAGATTATATACTTCCCAAAAGGGGGGGTATTGAAAAATATTGAATTTCATTTTGCTTTGATTTCACTTCAAGAAATCTTTATGAAATTAAGGAAAGGTTGGATTTGTGCTTTGTGGCACCAAAGAAGAAAAAATAGGCCTTAATTTCTATCACATGGGGCTAGGCCCCAACTTCCTTAATAAGATGCCTATAACACAAGAACTAAAACCAAAAATCAACGAATGGGATGGATTCAAACTAAAAAGTTTTTTCTCAGCAAAAGAAGTAACATGTGAGGTGAATAGGGAGCCTACATCCTGGGAACAAATTTTTACCCCTCACACATCAGATAGAGCTCTAATATCTAGGGTATATAAAAAGCTCAACAAGATAAGCACCAAAAAAAAACCCATCAAATAATCCAATCAATAAATGGGCTAAGGACCTGAACAGACACTTCTCAGAAAAGGATATACAATCAATCAACAAATAAATGAAAAAAAATGCTCTTCATCTCTAACAATCAGAGAAATGCAAATTAAAACTACTCTAAGATACCATCTCACTCCAGTAAGAATGGCTGCCACTATTTTGAAGACAACAAGTGCTGGCGAGGATGTGGGAAAAAGGTACACTCATACACTGCTGGTAGGACTGCAAATTGGTGCAGCCAATTTAGAAAGCAGTATGGAGATTCTTTGGAAAGCTGGGAATAGAACCACCATTTGACACAGCTATTCCTCTTCTCAGACTGTAGAATCCTTTCTTTTAGATATTTTAGATATATAGTACAGGATCACTACCTATAGTCACCCATCATAAAATAGCATACTACAATTTCTTAATTTTATGAAAATCCAATGTTGTACCCATTGATCAATCTTTTTATTCTGTCCTTTTGGACAAAGCAAAATGATCAGCAATTTTATTTCACTCATTGCTTTTCATTAAAATTGTTTATTGGGCTGGGATTGTGGCTCAGCAGTAGAGTGCTTTCCTTGCATGGGCGGGACCCGGGTTCGATCCTCAGCACCACATAGAAATAAAGGCATTGTGTTGTTTCCATCTACACCTAAAAAATAAATATTAAAAAATTGTTTATAATCCATAAACACAATGGGCAATATTCACAAAACTTGTAATAGAGTAGAAGATACCCTAACTAATTTCACTGAGATTAAGTGAATTAACCCATTTTGAGAGAAAAAAAAATAATAAAAAAGGAAAAACCGAAAAAGTTTTACAGGATGAATGGTACCCTGTTAGGCATACAAATATCTGCATTGTCAGAGTTCCAAGGGAGGACAGAAAGAGAAAAATGCACAGAAACCCTATTTCACAGAGTGATAATTGAAACGTTCCTAGCTTTATGAGAAATATGAACATTCAGTCTGGGAAGTGCAAAAGAATCCCAAATAGATCCAACCTAGAAAGTCTTCTCCAAAGCACAATATAATTTAAGCTGTCAAAAGTCAAAGACAAAGATTTCAAAAACATCAAGAGAAAATTTCAAGTCATATAATAAGGAATCCCTATTAGAATAGCAGCAGATTTCTCCATAGAACCTTCCTTGTAGGACAGAGAATAGGATGATATATTGAGAGAATTTAAAGAAAAAAATCCTGTCAGACAAGAATTATGTACACAGCAAAAGTATTTTTCAGAAATGAAGCAGAAATAAAGTCTTTCTCAAGCAAGCAAGAACCAAGTGAATTCATCACTAGAATTGCCTCACAAGAAATTATTAAAGGAGTTCTATATCTAGAAGTGAAAGAACATTAACTTCAGACAGAAGGAAGTATAAAATTCACTGTGGATATATAAATGAGAACAGGGAAAAAATAAAAACTTATCATTACAGAAAACCACCAAACCACAAAGATTCACAATAAAAAAAATAATGGATATACAAAACAGTTATTAACAGTACAGAAAATATTTATGTTATTTTGTTAACTATCAATAGTTATTGAATGTAAATGGGTTTAAACATCTTATTAAAAGAATAGAATGGATGCATCTGATAGAAGAAAAAGCTTCAATAGATGAATGGATAAAAAAATGTGGCATTTATACACAATAGAGTATTACTCAGCACTAAAAAATGACAAAATCATGGCATTTGCAGGGAAATGGATGGCATTAGAGTAGATTATGCTAAATGAAGCTAGCCAATCCCTAAAAAACAAATGCCAAATGTCTTCTTTGATATAAGGAGAGCAACTAAGAACAGAGCAGGGAGGAAGAGCATGAGAAGAAGATTGACATTAAACAGGGAGGAGAGGTGGGAGGGAAAGGGAGAGAGAAGGGAAATTGCATGGAAATGGAAGGAGACCCTCATTGTTATACAAAATTACATATAAGAGGAAGTGAGGGGAAAGGGAAAAAAACAAGGGAGAGAAATGAATTACAGTAGATGGGGTAGAGAGAGAAGATGGGAGGTGAGGGGGGATAGTAGGGGATAGGAAAGGCAACAGAATACAACAGACATGAGTATAGCAATATGTAAAAACGTGGATGTGATTCTGCAATCTGTATACGGGGTAAAAATGGGAGTTCATAACCCACTTGAATCAAATGTATGAAATATGATATGTCAAGAGCTTTGTAATGTTTTGAACAACTAATAATAAAAATAAAATATAAATTTTAAAAAAATAATAGAATGGAATCCCAACTATAATCTGCCTGCAAGAAACTCATCTTTCTGGGAAAGTCACATTTGGTTTCCACACAAATGAAAACCAGAAACAAGTAGGAATAGCCCTACTCATATCAGATAAAACAACCTTTAAGGAAAAGACCATAAAAATATAAATGTTACTATGTAATGAAAATGGATCAACTGAGCATAAGGTTATATTAACTGAAATGTATATACATACAATACTGTACCACCTAACTCTGTAAACCAAATATTATTAGATATAAAGGGAGTGATGCACTCCAATATAATAATAGTTGGGGACTTCAATAACCCATGCTCACCAGTGGACAGATCATGTAGACAGAAAATCAACAGAAATTCTTGTAAACTATATACCAAATTGGAATAAAATATAGAAATATTTTTAAAAATTAAAATTGAAATAAGCTATACTATATACCACAGACACTGTAGAACATTTCATCTAACATATACAGAACATGCATTCTTCTTATCAGAGACAACACTATTTAGGCTAGACCCCATGTATTTTGTTATGTCACAAAATACAGCTCAAGAAATTTTATATTAATTTTAAAAATTGAAATTATATATATCTTCTTTAAGTACATGAAATAAAACTGGAAATCAATAATAAAAATAAAGAGAATGTCCAAATACATGGGAAGTAAATTACATTGTTCTGAACAATTAATGGACAATAAATAAATAAATTATACGGGAAATTAAAAGTTTCTTGAAACAAATGAAAAACTGGAAAAACAATTCCAAAACCTATAGGATAGAGTAAAAATTGTACTGAGAGAAGTCTATAGCAATAAGTATCAAAAACATAGATTTCAAATAAACAATTTAACGTTCCAATAAAAAGACCTAGAATAGCAGGAATAAACCAACAAATGTGAACAAAATTGGTAGAAATAGGGCTGGGCCTATAGCTCAATTGGTAGAGTCCTCACCTAGAGAATGTGAGGCACTGGGTGTGATCCTCAGCACTACATAAAAAATAAAAATAAATGAAATAAAGGTATGATGTTAATCTATAACTAAAAAATATATTTAAAAAATGGTAGAAATAAATAATAAAGATCAGAGCACAAAAAAATGAAAATGAGACTAAAAAAATCAAAGAAACACAAAGATTTTGAAAAAAAAACTGCCAGAACTTTCAGTATACTGAAAGAGAGAGAGAGAGAGATGCAAATAAATAAAATTAGATATCCAAAGGAGACATTGGAACAGATATCATAGAAATACAAATATTATCAGTAACTATTATAAACAACTATGCACCAACTATTTTTCAAAGTTCCAGAAAAAAATGAATATATTCCTGGACACATATTACAATAAAATTGAGCCATGAGGATACAAAAAATAACAAGTAATGAGATTAAATCAGTTAATAATATTTTCTCAAAACAGACAAGTCCAGGTTGAGAAGACTTCACTGCTGAATTTTACCAAACTTTTTATTAAGAACTAATGCCAATCTTCTTAAAAATTGTTCCAAAAAATTTAAAGAGAAACTATACCATGAGGACAAACTACCCAGATGCCCAAACCAGACATGGATACAACAGAAAACTATAGAAATTCTGAACAAAATAAAAAATTGAATGCAATAGCACAGAAAAAAGATAATTCAATATGATCAAATGGGATTTATTATAGGAATTCAAGGAGAGTCTGGTGCATATACATCAATAAGTGCAATATATTACATTAAGAGAATGAAGGACAAATAAAATGTTCTTCTCAGTAGATGCAGAGAAAGTATTCAATAAAATCTGACATAGAGTTTTACATATAATACCAAATACATAATCCAGTAAGAAATAAATTAATAAATTGGACTTGATGAAAATTAAAGCCTGCTTTTGAAATACCTTCTTTAGGGAACAAAAAAGCAAGCCATAGACTTCAAAAGGACATTTGAAATTCAGATATCTAACAAAAGATTTGTTTTCAGAATATATGAAGCACTATCATTTCTTAGAAATAAAGAAAAGAACTAGTCAAAATGGACAAAAGAATCAAACAGATATCTCATCAAATTATATACACAGATGGAAAATAACCAGATGAGAATAAAATCAATATCATTAGTTACTAGAAAAATGTGTATTAAAAACACATTTTTTAATATGCAAAAATGAAAATGTTATAACCCTATTGAAGTGTCTCAAGGAAATAGAAGATCATATGAAATGCTGAAGAAAAATGTGGAGAACAATCAAATTTCTTGAATATTGCTGGTAGAACTATAAAATAGCACACCACTTTAGAAAAAAGTCAAACACCTATAACATGTTCCAAATGTTTTACTCCTTAATATTTTCCCAAGAACCATGGAGGTATTTTACCGTAAAATGATGAAATAAAGATCCATTGTAACTAATTAAAATAAATAATTTTTTAAAAACCCAATTTAATGGGAAAAAAGATCCACTGTGTGAAAGAAGCCTAGGAATTTATACATATTATGTGATTCCATTTCATAAAATCTTAGAAAATCCAAACTAATGAGTAATAACAGAAGGTTGGCCAGCCAAAGTCATGTGTAAAGTAATTATAAATGGGCATAAGGAAACTTTTGGGAGTGATAATTATGTTTGTCAATATGACTACAATGATGGTTTCACAAGCATATGTATCTATCAAAAATTGCAAATGGTACATTGTAAAATGTGCTTTTTATTATATATGATTTTTACCTTAGTACAATTCTTAAGAAAGAAATTATTTCAGTAAGTATATTTTATGGATCTCATTTATATCTTGATATATGCATTAATTATAAAACAACAGTATTATAATTATATTAAATCTCATTTTTATAGAACAGGTCAATTGGGAAACCTCACAGCTCCGTGCAATGAAAATTGTAGATGCTCATCTTCATTATATTCTTCTGTCTGTGGAAGAGATGATATTGAATATTTTTCTCCCTGCTTTGCAGGCTGTACTGATTCTAAAATGCTTAAAAACAGAAAGGTAATTTTTAAAATATTTCTTCTTCTCCAGTAACATGTTCAAATTTTAGTACTCCTGACTCTATAAACTTTCTGGTTTCTTGTTTTCCTCATTTTTAAATTTTAAAAAGAAGTAAAAAAAATCTGTTTTTTATTTCCATAAACACAAAAGGCTTATGGGAATTGAGTGTGGAAGAGATATTCCTATGCTACACTCTGCCTCTATACATCCTAATTTTGTGCATTTAAAGCAGTGAATGATTGCCATTTACCTCCATGATAGCAAAGTGGGAAGAAACCACCCAAGGAGAAGAGCATTTTGTCTTCAAATTTCACAGTTTGCCTCAGTGATATGCTACACATTAGTCCCACCTTGTCAGATCAGGGGAGGCAGCAGCAACCAAAGGAGGCAGATTTAAAAAGGGCAGACTAATTAGGCTTTATCACTCCCTGGCGGAACTCCGTCAGACCCACAGAATGGACAGGAGAAGGGTCTGAGGAGAAACCTCTTGGAAGCTTGACCAGATTGGACTTTTATGGGGCTTACAGCAGGAAGGGAAGGCTTGGGACAGAAAAAGGTGTTTTTAGGGTCTCTTGTCCTGTTGGAGTTGGTCAGGGGAGTCGGCTGAACTCCAGGATTGGCCAGCAGGTCCTGATGATTGACAGGCATTAGTCAGGAAGTCTCCTTGATTGACAGGTGTTTTCACCGGGCACCTGATTGATGTTCCTTTCCCGCATGGGCTGCTTTGTTTTAAGTCGCCACCAAGTTGCCACCACCAACTGAACACCACCCAGCCCCCAAAACCCTCAAATACAATCTTTATTATACCAAGGGGTTAACCAGTGCTTCCTTTTGATGACCTTTTGCTCAGATTTTGTTTCTGCCAAGGAATTCAAAATTCCTACTGTATATTTTTGCTATTTGTCTAATTTTGCATAACACTAACTCACATTTGGAAACTAGTCCTTTAATTGTTTACCAGAATTCACCATACACATGAGAAATCTTATAAAACCTATCAGACATTCCAGAAGTATATTTGAGTTAGAAAAAGTTCATATGGCAGAAATGTAAGTGACTTCAAATTTACTAGATGTTTTCCTTCCTGTCCTTTGGTATTTCATGAAGTAAAACCATTTTAAAACTTCCATATTTGCTAATCTTTGCTGTATTAACATCAAATTTACTATTGTCTGAGCCATCCCCCACCCAGGTCTTACACTCTCATGAAGAGCAGGTGACTACCGCCTATTTGTGGATTAATTTGTTTTTAATCCAAAATTGCGTAAAAAGCTTTTTCAATTTTCACCTTTTAAATGTCACAGAATTGGGAGATGGAGAAAAGTGCTGCACTAGAAGAATCCATATAATAGCTACCTTCCAAGAGTGAAACAAAATAACTTTCATAGCTATATGATAAGTGAGGTAGGAAGAGCCAGTAATGATGAAAAGACCAGAAATACTGATTCTTAGAAGAGAAAAAGAATTAAGAAAAGAAATAGTTTGCACCAGTGCCAAGTGCATCGTGGCTTGGTGAGGACAAGCCATTCTCCTCCAGCAATCTGTAGATTTCCCAGTGAGTTTCAGAAAAGCAGGCTCTGCTGTCTAGTACAATTGCAAAATTTTTTTTTGAGGTTGTTATGAATGCGATAGTTTTCCTAATTTCAGTTTCAGCAGATTTGTTATTGCAGCATAGGAAAGCAATCACTTTATTTATGTTGATCTTGTAGCCTGTACTTTGTTAAATTTGTTTATAAGTTCTAGAAGTCTTATGGTGGAGGTTTCTTTGTGAGAGGGGCTGGTGCCTTCTAAATATAGGATCATGTCATCAGCAAACAGAGATCATTTTACTTCTTCTTTTTCTATTGGCATTGCTTCAATTTCCTTCTCTTATCTGATACTCTAGGGCTAGAGTATCAAGGACTATGTAGAGAAGGAGTGGCAAGAGTGGGCATCCTTGTCTTATTCCTGTTTTTAGAGGAAATGCTTTCAGTTTTTCTTGACTAAGTGTGATGTCGGCCTTGGGTTTGTCATAAGTCATTTTTACGATGCAGAAATAAGTTCCTTCTCTCCCTAGTTTCTCTAGTGTTTTAAACATGAATGGGTGCTGGACTTTGTCAAGTGCTTTTCTGCATTTATTGAGTTAATTGTGTGATTTTTGTCTTTAACTTTGTTTATGTGGTGTACATTTATAGATTTGTGTATGTTGAACCAACATTGCATCCCTGGGATTAAACCCACTTATTATGGTAATACTATCTTCTTAATGTGTTTTTAAATGTGGTTTGTCAATATTTTATGAAGATTTTTTTATATGATCAGTGATATTGGACAAAAACTCTCTTGACTTCATGTGTCTTTGTCTCGTTTTGATATCAGGGTGATAATGTTTTCGGACAATGAATTTGGCAGTGTTCTCTTCTTTTCTATTTCATGGAGTAATTTGAGAAGGATTGACATTGGTTCTTTGTTAAAGTGCTGGTAGAACTCAACTGAGAATCCATCTGGTCCTGGGCTTTTTTTTGTTTGGAGACTTTTAATAGCTGCTTCAATTTCATTGCACTTTATGTTTTCTATATTCTCATGATTTAATTAGGTCATATGTCTCTAGGTATCTGTAATTATCCATGAGTGTCTAGTTTACTGGAGTATAAATTTTCAGATAGATTTTTATGATCCACTGAATTTCAGTAGTGACTATGGTGATACTATCTTTTGTTAATTTGGGTTTTCTCTCATTTTCTCTTGGTTAGTTTGGCTAAATGTTTATCAATCTTGCTTATCTTTTTATTTAAAGAACCAATTCTTTGCTGCATTGATCCTTTTGTTAAATTTTCAGATTCATTAATTTTGGCTCTGATTTTAATTATTTCCTGTTTTCCACTGATTTTGGAATTAGTTTTATCTTGTATTCTATAGGGATGGAACCATTGAATATTAGAGATGCAACCATTTTTAATAGTAATGCAATTCACAATAACCTACTTCATAACTTTCCCATGTTCATAAATTTAAAAAAAGAAAAAGAGGATGAAAAAGAATCTAAGAACTCTTCTCTTTACGTATATTTCTTAGTCTTTGTTCTTATCTCATACAATTTACTACTTCATGTATTAAATTTTATATTGTTAACATTTTATTCAAACGTGCCATTATTTTAAAGACATTTAAATAATACAAACATATTTTTCATTAAAAAAACTAACCTATGGAACCAACCTAGGTGCCCATCAAAGATGAATAGAGGGGCTGGGGGTGTAACTCAGTGGTAGAGTACTTGCCTAGCACACATAAAGCACTGGGTTCGATCTGCGGCACCACATAAAAACAAATAAATACAATAAAAGTATAAAAAAAAGATGAATGGATAAATAAAATGTGATATATATATATATATATATATATATATATATATATATATATATATATATATATATATATACATATACATAGTGGAGTTTTACTTAGCCAATAAGAGGAATGAAATTATGGTGTTTTGTGGTAAATGGATGCAGCTGGAAAACATCTTGCTAAATGAAATGAGCCAGGCCTAGAAGATTAAGAGTTGAATGTTTTCTCTCATATGCAGAAGCTAAACAAAAATAAGGAGGAAATAAAGGGAAAGAACATCACATGAAAATAGGAAAGAAATCAGTGAAGTAGAGGAAGAGGTTTTGAGAGGGAGAGAGGAGGCATAAGGGAAGGGAAGAATGGTAGAATGAGACTGACCAAACTATCTTATGTACATATATGAATTCACAGTGAATTTCACCTTTATGTATATCTACAATGCACTAATGAAAAAGAAAAACTATAAATAAATAGAAGAAAGACCAGTAGAAGAACAGGAAAGGGAACAGGGGGAGGGAGGATGGTTGGGAAAGAGGAAGTGTGAGAGACTGTGTTGGAGCCAATTATATTGCTCTTTTAACTATGTCAAATGAACCCAATATTGTGCACTAACACATTTTTTTAAAAAGAACATACTTAAGAATAAGACTAACCAAAAACATGAAAGCCTTCATCAATGAAAATTACATAAAACTGAGGAAACAAATCAAACACAAAAAATTTGAAAAACACCTTCAATGTTTATGACTATGAAGAACTGATTTTGTCAAAACAGCCATACAAACAAAAATATCTACAGATTCTAGGTAATCCCATCAAAACTCCAATGATAATCTTCCCCAAACTAAGAAAAAAAAATTCTAATTCATATGGAAGAACAAAAGATCCAACATTGCCAAAGCAATTATGAGGAAAAACAATAAAGCTAGAGGCATTATAATATTGATTTCAAGTTTTAAATTGATAATTACAGTAATAAAAACAGCTTGATACTGGCATCAAAATAGACACACCAAGCAATGGAGGAGAATGGGAGACGTAGAAACAAACCCACACAGCTACATTTATCTGATTCTTGACAAAGGTGCCCAAAACATTAAAGAAAAGACAATCTTTTAAATGGTGCTGGGGAAACTGGATATCCACATGCAAACAATTGAAACTTAATCCATATCTCTCAAACTGCACAAAAGTCAACTGAAAATGGTTAAATAGCTAGGAATAAGACCAGAACATGAGCAACTTCTAGAACAGAATACAGGGGAAAGTTCCAACCTATAGGGGTAAATAATGACTTTCTCCCTGGGACTCCTAAAACTCAGGAAATAATACAAAGACTCAACAAAAAGGATGGTATCAAACTAAAAAAAGCTTCTGCACAGCAAAGGAAACAAAAGCATGAAAAGAGAACTCACAGAATGGGAGAAAATCTTTGCAAGCTACTACTTTTCTGATGCAGGATATCTAGACTATATAAAGAACTAAAAATACTCAACACCAGAAAGAAAATAACCCATTCCATTAATGGGCAATTGAACTAAACATATCCTTCTCATAACAAAAAGTACAAATGGCCTTCTAATATATGAAAATCTATTCAAACATTTAACCATCAGGGAAATGAAAGTTAAAACTACATTGGGATTCCATCACACTCCAGTCAGAAGGGTGATCAATAAAAATACAAGTAACAATAATTGCTGTCAAGGATATGGGGGAAAGGAAACCTTAATACACCGTTGGTGTTAAATCTCTGGTACCAAAAAAACAAAAACAAACAAACAAACAAACACTCTGATGTCCTACTGTATAATTTCTGAAAGTTTTAATTTTTGTTCTTAATATTTTATTAATGGAATGTGTTATTTTCTTCCTGATGTTGAGTATTTTTAGTTCTTTATATTGTCTAGATATAATATAATGCTTTTCAGTTGCCTTCATTTTCCCCAGAAGACTTCATTTCATTCTTCTTTATAACTACATAAAATTACATTGTTTGTATATACAATATTTTCTTTATCCATTCATCTGATGACAGACATCTAGGCTTATTCCGTAACTTAGACCATTGTGAAATGTGTGCTATAAACATGAGGATGCATGTACCTCTAAAGTATGTTGTCTTTCAATCTTTTGGATGGATACTAAAGAGTGGTATAGCCAGATCATATAAGAGCTCCATTTTTAGTTTTTTGAGGAACTTCCATATGACTGTACCACTGAGCCACAGTCAGATTTCCATATGACTGTACCACAGAGCCACATCCTCAGCCCTATTTTGTATTTTATTTAGAGTCAGGGTCTCAATTACTTAGGGCCTTGCTAAATTGCTGAGGCTGTCTTTGAACTCAAGATCCTCCTGCCTCAGCCTCCCAAGCCACTGGGATTACAGGTGTGTGTCACTGCACCATGTGACAATGATATTTGATAGAAAAACAGCTCTGAAGTAAAACTGACAATAATGGACTCTGATTATTAACATGAGGTATGAATAGAATTCATTAATAGGTAGAATTATCATTAATCTCAAATGGGAAAAAGTTGACACCACAAAAAATAATGTCAACAAAATGAAAATTAAAAGAAATACAATATAGTTAAAATAATCAAGTACTGATATGACAGTAGTGGAATTCCTTCTGGAAAATGTTTTCTGAAAGAAAATATGTCAGCTTTGAAATCATTCTGTGAATATTCATATTCAATATATGAGCAAGGCTAAAATGCTAGAATTGGATACTCTTCATTTAAAATTTTGCAGAAGTTTGCAGGAACAGCAGTAGGAAATATTGTGACTCTGAGATTTTAAAGTTTTTGTAGAAAATTGTAGCTTCATTGAAACTGAAAATAGATATCTGATATTAGTATGGTAATATTCCTGGGCAGTTTTGCCTCTCTGAAACCCACATTTACTCCATGCTTCCCCAAATCCTCAAGTTTCCTCATATAGATTTTGTGATACATTGGGCATTTCTTTATGATCTCACTGGCTCTGGTTCTTTTCAGCACTTTCATTATAAAATAGCAGGGTTGGGAGCTTCTGTCACAGGCTTTTGTAGTCCAAGGAGCACCTTACTCATTTTCCATGGAGGGGAAGTTAGTCTCATTCAAATCATTAAGGATGATAAGAAACAAGCCTTCAGGTCTCTTTACGTTGAAACATCCATAAAATATTGGATTTAATTTACTAACCTCCTATCTTTGTATTGTTTTGTCATATTTTTTCACATATTTTAAACGATGCATGCTATTGTCAATTGTTCCTTCCAGCAGTCAATAATCATTTATATTTGCCCTTTATCTCACATTTCCATACTTTTGTTTAGAAATACTTCTTTCTGCCTGAAGATTTTTATTTCACCTTGATTTCTGAAAACTTCACTGGGTATGGAGTTCTAGAGTACTAATTATTTCCCCCAAAGCAGTATATTGTCTTCAGTCTCTGGCTGCTTTTAAGATTTTTCTCTTCATTTGTTGTTTTCAGCAGCTTTACTTTGGTGAGCCTGGTTGTGGTTTTCATTTTATTTATATTACTTGGGTTTCATGAAATATCTTTGAGTGTGTGATTAATGTCTATCAGTTGGAAAATTCTCAGCTATTAGCTTCTTCTCTCTTTCTCTCTCCTGTTCTTTTTGGGACCATTTGTTAGTTTACTATTAATAAATACAGAACAAATTACCAGTGCCTTGGTGGGTTTAAATAACACCCAGTCATTAGCTCACATTTCTAGAGTCAGAAGTTGAGACCCAGCATTACAGAGTCCTTCGCCCAGAGTCTCACAGACAGAAATCAGGTGTTATTTTCAGACTATGTTCTTTCTGGAAGCTCTGGCAAATAATTTACATCTAAATTCATCCAGATTATTGCCAAATCCAGTTCCTGTTGATTGCGAAAAAATGAAGTCTGTGTTTCCTTGCTAGTTATCTGCTGGGGTACAGTCTTCGTTTTTACAAGCTACTCACATTCTTCAGCAAATGACTGCCTCTGTCACCAAGTCCAGCCACAAACAATTTCCCTTATGTGGTATACTTTGAATGTTTCACTTCAGGAAGAACTTTGTTCGTTTTGAGGCTCACTTACTCAGGTTACCTAAGGCAATTTATCTATCTTTAAATCAACCATGCCGGGCTGGGGATGTGGCTCAAGCGGTAGCGCGCTCTCCTGGCATGCGTGCGGCCTGGGTTCGATTCTCAGCACCACATACAAAACAAAGATGTTGTATCCGCCGAGAACTGAAAGATAAATATTAAAAAAATTTTAAAAAAGTGATAGATAAATCAACCATGCCATATAACTTAGTAAGGGAGCAAAGTCTATCAGTTCACAGACCTTTCGATTATGCAGCTATGCACAATAGAGGAAGGGTATCTTTGTTCCATCTTAGAATTTCGCCTAACACAGACCAAATAGAGTTATCTCCAATTCTTTAGATACTTTCTGTTTTCCATCTCGTTTTATGTGTATAAATTGTTGAAATGTAGATATTTTCCACTGATCGATTTTCCAGCTACTAATCTGCCATTATTCAGTGTTCCCTTTGTCATTAAACCTATTTTTTTGAGATTTTAATTTCACTTCTATTTTCCAATACTAGCATTTATATTTTTATAGACTACAAACCTCTGGTTAAATTCTACATACTTTAAGCTATTTTATTATCCTTATATTTTCTGAAACATATTGATCATTACTGTTTTCTTGATATTAAATCCACTAACTATGTCATTTAAGAGTCTACTTAAATTTTTTACTTATATCATAATTTTAAGCCAGTTTTCTTGTCACTTTGATTTGCTCATAATATTATATGAAATGATAAACACTGCAAGTGAAAAAAAAGTTGCCTAATATGATTGCATAATTTTCTATTTCTTTGCTTTTGCCTCATGTATTTGAGATTCTGCTATTTGCATCCACATTGATAATTGTTGTATCTTCTTAAAGGGTTATTTCTTTTGTCTTTGTAGAGTATTGCTTTCAATTTCTGGTAATACTGTTCTCTGTCTTCAAGTCTATTTCATATGATGGGATATAGTTAACTCTACTTTTCCTTTGATAACTGCTTCCATGGTATATCTTATTTCTATTCTTTATTTCTTCCTTTATATTTAATGTGTTTTCTATAGCCAGCATGTGGTATGGTTTTGCTTTTATCTCCATTGCTATTCATCTGTCTTTATGTGTAGTTTTTAGACTAATAACATTTAATATAATAGCTGATATGGTTGGATTTAGATCTGTCTTCCTTTTTACTGTTAGAGTTAGATATAATTTACTATTTCAATTTTTACTATTTATTTTAATTAGAAATATTTTACTATTTCATTTCAGTGGCTTTTTATAAAAATATGGCATGTATTTCTTTGAATTTTCGTAAATGGTGGCTTTCTTTCTTTGAGACCATTAAGACTAATCATATGGCCAGTAGAATTTTTCTCTGTAAGACTGGGTCACCTTTCTGCTGTTGAGGAGATTTTTTTCTACAGCTGCTGCCCGTGCAGCCACAACTGCCACTGGGTTCATTTGCCTCAACCCTTTCCCATTGCATAATCCCCAACCCTACATGTCAGAGAATCTAGCAAAGCAACTGGCATACTACAAGCTCAAGTTCAGGAAGTAGAAGCAGCATTACCTGGAAATGAAATTTGCTAAAATTGAAAACAGATTTACAAGAAGTTACAAAATTAACTAAGTACTTCCTGTTAATGTAGTCTTCAAAAACTCTGGAATTTCAGACAGTTTTGCTTCTGCTCAGCCAGCTCATTTGTGAAAAGTAGGATACAGAGACAAGTGTGTGGCAATCTGGAGTGAAGATGGACAGTGTTAGGAAGAGACAAAGGAAGAAAACGGCACCATTGCAATCACCTTTGCTGTTTAGAGCAAAGCTGGAGTGATTTCACTGTGGAAACTGAAGCCTGCAGAAGAAGAATAGAAAGAACATGAGTAGGAAAGAGAGGACCAAGAAGTGAAATGTTAACAATTCAACGACCATGCTTATTCAAAAACAGATAGGTAAAGAGAAGTCATTTTGCTTCACCTGAGAGTTTAACCAGTAAATTTGGAATAGGAACTTTTAGAATTGCTGATAATCTGTGACACAATAGCAGGGTTCCTGTAAATACAACTGCAAGCATTTGATACCTCAATAATCAGAGATTGTTGGATTTCATCCCTGTTGGGCTTCACATTGACTGTTTATATTTTTCTAAAGATAAATGATTTGTTAGATGAGTAAGGAAGATGGTATTGTTGTTACTGTTTGACTTCAACGGAATGAAATGTGAAACAAATGCATTTGATAACTGCTATTCATTTTTAATTTTTCATTTTAAAATCAGTTCCCTCAGATTTCATTGAAAAAAAAAAGCATATTTCTGGGTAGATGCTGCTTAAATCAGCAGCTATATTTGATTGTTGATCTTCCTAATATCAGGTCATCACTTAAATGATGGTATGAATATTCTGTAAATTATAGTTTGGAATTTTCAGATGTTTTGTTCTTGACATATACTCCAGCAGTTCACTAGAGTATCAAAACAAAACACACAGCCTATTCAAGAGAACTTATATAGTTTTTCCCCCTCGTCTTCAACTATAAAATTTAGCTATTATCCAGATAAACCTAAATATAGGCTAATTTGTAAATGACAAAATTGGTTTTTCCTTAAATAACTTGTTTACGAGGCCTTTTATTTTCATTTTTTTTCATTGAGATAGTTTAATATATAGGATGAGCTACCTTTCTAAAATGTTTTTGGTTTGGTGTTTTTTGGTCATTTTTGCTTGGGTATTCACTTTGTTGGTTTTTCACTTATGCATTAATGATAACATTTTTGGATGTGTAACGTTTATATGGGGGTACATGATTCTATACATGGTGTAAATACTATTTTTTGTAAAAAAAAAAAAAAAGGCAAAATTAATGAATAGGAATACTAAATATATTATCATTAAGAATTTTTGTGCATTAATCTGACCATAATTTCTCTGCAGATTATGATCCTATAACTTGAGTCTGTAATTTTTATTAACTAGATCAATTTTTGGCATAAATAATCATTACAGTTATCCTTATCTGATTTAAAGCCAAATGCATGCATACAAAAGGATCTTTCTGTTAATGGAAGATGGTGCTTTGGGGTGTAAGTTAGAAAAAGACTAATCATCTTATGCTCACTTATGTTATTATGTTTTCTTGGTTCCCTCCCTGAGCTGTGGACTGGCGCCTCCCTGGACTGACAGAGTTTATCTCAGGGAGGCCCTCACTGCATGACCGCCTCCTTTTGGTTACAATTCCCACTCTAAAACCTGTTGGTAATTCCTTTCAAATTCATTTTCTAACTAAATGATGTGTCTGACAATTATTATTTTATCTTACATTATCCTAGACCTGAGAACTATTGTGTTGTACCTTATTTCAATTGCTTATTAACGATTTGTCAGTTTTTATCCTTGTCTTCATGGTTCCTTCATTGTGTATTTCATAGTGACCAGAGTGATGCTTTAAAATATGTCATTTATATTCACATCCCTTTAAAGGCTTCTCATCCTTAAGAATAAAAGACCAAAATTTTTTAATTTGTTCTGATTAGTTATACATAAGAGTAGAATGCATTTTGACATATCCTACATAAATGCAGTATAACTTCTCATTCTTCTGATTGTACATGATGTAGAGTTACACCAGTAGTGTAATCATACATGCAACATAGGGTAATAATGTCCAATTAATTCTATTATCCTTCCTCCCCTTCTTTCATTCCCCTCTGTCTAATCTAAAGTATCTCTATTCTTCCCTAGCTGCCTCTAACCACCCCCCTTATTGTGAATTAGCATCCACATAACAGAAAAAACATTTGGTTTTTGGTTTTAGGGGGTTTGGCTTATTTCACTTAGCATAATATTCTCCAGCTCTATTCATATACCAGCAAATGCCATACTTCCATTCTTCTTTAGGCTGATAATATTCCATGTGTATATTTTCTTTATCCATTAATCTATTGAAGGGCACCTAGGCTGGTTCTATAGTTTAGCTATTGTGAATTGAGCTGCTATAAGCATAAAAAGAAGAAATGGGACCAAATAAAGACTGAAATCCAGCTAGATAAACAAGTTCTATAGTTCACATCCAGCATCAGAGTACCTGGCATTTTGATATTCTCCCCAATGTGCTTGTATTGCTCCACCTCTATGGCCTTTGAATGTTACATCACATATGGCCTCTCTTTTGCCTTGTTTCTTCTCAATTCATGCAGTTTTCCTTTGCAGATGTTCCATGGTACTGGCATCTCTTAACCTTGAGAGATCTCCAATGCAGCTTCAACTTCTTTTCACATATTCACACACTTCCATTTCTTCTTTTTATGCCCCTATTTCTCCCTTATGGAATGGAAATATCTATTCTGTGTCAATGTATCTTGGAGATATATATATATATATATATATATATATATATATATATACACATATACATATATCTTTTGATCTTTATTCTCACAGTTAAGAGTTTACCTTGAGTCTCAGATACATTGCTGATTTAAACTTTGTGGCAATGCTGGAACCATTGAGACTATGGGGACTCTTGAAAATGGATTAAACATATCTTAACTTGTGATATAGGCATGAACTTGATGGGGCCATAGTAGAATATTGTGTTTCAGATACATGGTTTCCCAAAAAAGCTTATGTGTGATGCAATGTAAGAATGTTCAGAGGTGAAATGATTAGATTATAAGGGGTATAGCCTAATCCATGAATTAATCCACTGATATGTATTAACTGGTTGGTAACTGTAGGAAGATAGGGTGTGGCTGGAGGAAGTCAGTCACTGTGGGTATATATGCCTTTGGGACTTACATTTTGTCCTTGTTGAAAAGAGATATCTGTTTCAATCTACACACACACACACACACACACACACACACACACACACACAGACTCCTTCCTGGTTAAAATGTCTTGAGCTGCTTTCCTCTGCCAACCCTTTCTTCCATATGCTTTGCCTCAGCTCAGGCCCAGAGCTGTCGAGATGCCTGATCATAGACTAAATCTGTGAAATCATGAGCCAAAATAATCTTGTTCTCTAAGTTGTTCTTATTTGTCATTTTGGTCACAGCAACAAAAAGCTGATTTAAAAGTCCAGTAATTGTTTGCTGATGATATCATTCTATATTCAGAAGACCCCAAAAATTCTACCAGATGACTTCTAGAGCTGATAAATGAATCTAGCAAAGTAGCAGGATACACAAAAAACACTCAACAATAGCTTTCCAGTACTCTAACAGTGATTCATCTGAAAAAGAAATCAAGAAAACTACCCTTTTTATAATAACTTCAGAAAAAAAGAGAAACATTTGGTAATTAATATAACCACAGAGATGAAAAATCTCTACATTTAAAAATATAGAAAACTTGCCTGGCATGTGTGAGGCACTGGTTTCGATTCGCAGCACCACATATAAATAAATAAATAAAGGTCCATCAAAAAAAAAATGTAGAAAACTGAAGAAAGAAATTAAAGACTTCAGAAGACTGAAAGGACTCCCACATTCCTGGATAAACAGAATTAATATCATTAAAATCGCCATACTAACAAAAGATATAAACACATTTAATGCGATCTCCATAAAAATTTCAATGGCATCCTTACCGTAACTAGAAAAGAAAAACAGTCCTTAAATGCAGGTGGAAGAATAAGATACTTAAAATAGCCAAAGCAATTCTGAACAAGAAAAGTGATGTAGGAGGCACCACAGTACATGATCTCAAATTATACTACAGAATTATTTTTTTAAAGAGAGAGAGAGAGAAAATTTTTTAATATTTATTTTTTAGTTTTCAGTGGACACAACATCTTTATTTTATTTTTATGTAGTGTTGAGGATCGAACCCAGCCCCCTGCGCATGCCAGGTGAGCACGCTACTGCTTGAGCCACATCCCCAGCCCTATACTACAGAATTCTAATAACAAAAACAGCATGGTATTAGGATCAGAGTAATACAACCATTATGGAAAGCATTGTGGTGATTTCTCAAAAAACTAGGAATGGAACCACCATATGAGTCAATTGTCCCACTCCTCGGTATTTATCTGAAAGAACCAAAATCAGCATGGTATAGCTATAGCCACTTAAGTGCTTAATAGCAGCACAGTTCACAATAGTCAAATTATGGAATCAACCTGGAGACCTATCAATAGATGAATGGAACAAGAAAATGTGGCATATATCCACAATGGAGTTTTAGTCAGCCATAAAATAAATGAAATAATGGTATTTGCCTATAAATGGATAGAAATGAAAAAAAAATCATGCTAAGTGAAGTAAGCCAGACCAAGAAATTCAAGAGTGAATGTGGAAGCTAGAACAAAATAAAGAAAAGAAGGTCATAAGAAAAGGAGATCATTGCAATAGAAGGAAAATGAAGGAGGAAGGAAGGAAGGGAAAGGGAAAGAAGACTGGAATGAATTTACCAAAATCCTGTGGTATACATATATAAATGTACAAAAGGAATTTTCACCTTTAAGCATATGTAGTAAATGCCAATCAAAAATAAATAAATCAGGGAGTGAAAGGAAGATCAGTAGAGGATAGAAAGAAGAATATGGGGAGGGGGGAAGAAGGAAAAGGGGAAGATGGGAATTAAAATCAAACTCTTTACATGTATGATATTTTCAAAATGAATCCAAATACTTTGTATAATTATAATGTTCTAATTTTAAAAAAGCAATAACTTAACAGCTTCCTCCACTATACTGATATAATTTTCATACTAAAATTTTCTGCATCATTTGGACTGAAATCATCTTTAATTCCTCTTATTCTTTCAATAGTAACTTAGTTCCATATATTTATTAAATTTGCTATTTTTCTTATTATTTTGTAACTTAGAATATATTTAGTGGATTGATAAAATGCTTGTATCTGTCATCTCTGATCTCCATTAAGTCTTAGAAAACATGACTTATTAACCTTGAAATATCAAAAATTTATATTTTCATTGGTTCCTTATTCAGTGCCACATTATGACTTTGTTTGGCCCTGGATACGTTTGTTTTTGTGCTCCCATTTCTTCACTTACAAAAATTTTTTTTTACAAATGTGTTGGTATATAACATATGTGATCTATTCTTGGTTTATTATTAATTACTTTTCTTATTAACATACTCATATTCAAATTTTTCTTTGCTTTTAAAAGAAACAAACATTAAAATATTTTTATTTGGTCCTAGAAGTCTTTTGGGCATCAGTCAGTGTATGCACTGTGTCTAATAAATAAAAGCCTTGACATCATTGCATACAAAGACAAATGTTATCTTTTAAACATAGTTCTAAAATTTTTACTGTTGGGTAACTAACTACATTTCATATCCCAGTTAAAATTCAATTTTATTCATTACCATATCTTTAATTACCTTAAGTATTTTGGATAAAATTTCTTAAACTGGCTAAACTTTTCCTAAGTGACTATACTCATACAAACACACACAAAGACAATAATTCATTAGGTAAAAGACCTTGGATTTATCCTTAGTGTTTTGTTTCTAAATAAGGAATGCAAATTTAATGTAAGGCATTTATTAGTAAAACTGCAGTAGCCCTACATTTATTGATTCAATTTTTATTTCAATAACAAAAGTTTATTTTATGACTATATTTCTGAAACATTGTTTTTAATCTTTAATATTCATAGGCGTACTACAATTGTTCTTGCATTAAAGCGGGATTAACAACTCCAGATGTAGAAGGTGATTTTATTGATGCCAGGCCTGGGAAATGTGACACCAAGTGTCACACATTACCTGTGTTTTTCGCTTTGGTTTTTTCTGCAGTTGTTTTTGCTAGTTTTTCTGATGTGCCACTTACGCTAATCATCTTCCGGTATGTATATAGTATTTGCAATTATCTTTAATATAATACATAAGAAATATGAATTTAGAAATATTTCAGATTATTATAGTAAATTATTTTCTCTGTATTGTATGATAACAGAGGAGAAATTGTTACATTGTCAAAATTTATGTATATGTTTAATTCTTTTAATTTACTTGCATAAAATATACAAATGTAACATTTAGTTTAATTTTTACCTAAAATTAAGTGTATACATGTATTGAAATAGTACTCCTTAAATATGTAAAATTTTAGGTTTTTATGCATCGGGTACAAAAAAAAAAACCTTGAATAAACAACCCAATAGAATTATACTTAATCTAACCCATGGAAAATTAATAAATCAGAAAATTCTTAATTGTAACACAGTGGTGAGTTTAAAGTTGTTGGTTATAATTATTTATTGACTAATTCTATTTTAGCCAATTAAATTATGAGAAAATATCTGTGTCATCAATAAAGGAATATAACTTTTAAAATTTCCATACATAAATATATTATTCTAAATACAACCAACATTTGTTCTCCATGTTTTCTTCCCATATATATGATACCCATTTAATACTCATTTTTATCCTAATCACAGAATAATTAGGCATTATTTTTTAATTATTGTTTTTAAGAGGTTAACAGGAACCTTTGAGTCATAAAGTACCTGTACAGGTTGACCAGGTATCGAAGTATGGAAAGTAATAGTTTCTATCTGGGATCATTGGAAAATAGTATAGAGCATGACTTGTACTTGGTTCAGAACATAAGTGATTTTTTTATAGTGTAAGCACACGGGACAAGAACTTCACAGGGAAAATGAGCAGAGAAAGTAGAGGCAAAAATGTATGAAATGTGGCAAGGACTTTGTTAAGACAGGAATAGCATGATGGGAGACAAAAACGTCTAAGCCATTTAAGGGCTGGTCATGGGAAACCATTTATGTAATCTTATTGTGAATGGTGTTATCCTATTCACATAGCTGGGAGCCACTGAAAATAGTAAACCTCAAGGGTATAAATAATCAAATGTGTGTCTTAGATGTGATACATCGAAGATAGTGTGGAAGATGGAGCTGAGCAGAGAAATGGAGAAAAAGGAATTAGAATTAAAAAAGAACAAATAAAAAATGTAAAGAAAGAAAAGTAATTAGAATTTAGTAGTATTGTTTAGAGATAGATTTAGAATATATTTGGGAATTATCTAGTTTGGTTAAAATGATGAGCATGGGTATCAGGGGAGTGAGGGGCGCAGAGGTAGATGCCAGAAGGATTTAGAAGATGTTCTAGATGTTTAATTATGATTTCTCTGATGGGAATCTTCCCAACCCTGCTTTCCCTGGCAAGCATTTGCAGGGCTATGTGCTTTAACCTTATGCTGATATTTACCTTTAGGTGTCACTTGTGTTACCAGCTCACTTTTGACCTAACTATAGTACTTTTAATAGAGGATTTTCACCCATATGCATGGAAGAGATGTTCATAGTACATTGTAAAACAACAATAAAAACCATTTTTTCAGAACCAAAAAAATAATAAATAAAATAATGAGTGTTATTAATTTGATGTGCCGAGTATGGAATATACAGAAATAGATGATCATATTTAGACTTCAAGTTTAAAGAACTGAATGAATGATTACTCCATTAATTAAGATTGTAAAGTCAAGGAGAATAGAAAACTCAGATTGAAGGTAATTATTGCAGTGTTGAATATGCCTTATTTAAAGTTGATGTGAAATATCCAAGCAATTGTTCTCAGCAGTAAGATGAAAGAAATGATCATAATATTCCATAGGCTCAGTTCTGGATCTTCTCACTTCCCTTGAAAATCAGGCAGCACAATAAGGAAAATAACACATAAACACACACTATAATTCCAATACAGCTATGAGATAAACAAAAAAATAGTAAAGTTGAAATTATGTTTAAGTGTTGCTGAAGTTGAAGTGGGACTGAAAGTCAGCTTGTGGATTCACAAAAATTTTTATGAAGAATAGGAAATGGGGAAAGGACCTCAGAATTGACAGATCTCAGATTTGTCTGGCACATAATTCTTCTCAGAAAGAGAGGGACACACGTTGAGATGGATGTTCAGGAATCAGAGTCAGACCTAGGTAGATAAGTAAAGGTAGAGTCTCTCTGGATCAACAATAAGAGGGAATCTTGAAGAGTTCCCAGGAGGTCCAGGCCTGGCAAGCAAAAAGTGCCAGCAATATAAACTGAATGAATGCATAATTTTCAAAAGCAAAAAAAGTGTAATGAGAGCTCAGAAACATAGGATTGGCAGTAGAAGTTCTTTTGAAGTAGGACAGATTTGAAGAGGCAGAGGATTTGTTGCTATACTAGTCATAATAGTCCTTATTTGGAAATAATACTAACTCAACAATTAATGAATAAATTTTGGCATCTTCATACAATCGATTACTACAGAGTTGTGCTGAACAGTATGGTGATTATTAACCATGTATGCTCTGTAAGTTAAATTCTATCTTCATATATATTTAATTCAGTATTAAATTGACCTATTGAGTAATTAAGTCCTTAATTCTAGTTATGGTATTTTCATTATGGAATTTCACTTCTTGCTTTTTAACTGAATTTAATTCTCTGATAAAAATTCTCTATCTTGTCATGTAATTTTTGAATATATTAAGCCCAGAAATTTAAGATATACATGCCAGATATATGATATCTGAAGATTCTGCAGGTTTATTTATATTTATTTTTCCACATTATTGTTTAAACTCCATTTTATTTCTTGGTTCTGCCTCATAAAATTTACAAATAATTTTTTAAATAATCATATGTTGTATTTTATGTTTCAAAAACAATAGAGGCTCTGGGTATTACATAACTCCAAAAAATTAAATGTAATTTTAATCAGGCAGCTAGAATAAGGATAGTTCCCTGAATGTAATTGATGATAGATTTAGGATTTTTTCATTTTTATTTTTAATTTCAATTATAGTTATAAATTCATATTAGTTGTATAGATTAATGGGTTTTTTGACATGCCTGTAAATGCATATATCATGACTTGTTTGAAAATGCACCTTCTCTAATATCCTTCTCCTCCGTCCCTTTTCCTTACCTGTTAGTCCCTTTTCTACTTTTCAGTCATTGTTTTTTATGTTTCCACAAATGAGAGAAAACATGCAATACTTATCTTTATATATCTGACTTTTTTTTTTACTTAACATGATGACATTAATCAACAACAACAAAAAACAAGTTAATCTAATCAATCAGTAGACTAAGGATCTGAACAGATATTTCTAAAAAGACCAAATACACATGGCCAATAAATATATGAAAAGATGTTCAATGGCTTTAGTTACCAGGGAATTGCAAATCTAAGCTACTCTGAAATTCCCTCTTATGCCATTCAGAATGGCTATTATTAAAACAAATATAAAACAAATGCCAATTAAAAATATTGAGTAAAAGAAACCCTTATAGACTACTGGTAAGAATGTAAATTAGTATAGCTACTATGGAAATTACTATAGAGACTTCTCAAAAAATTAAAAATTTAACTACAAAGTGATCCACATATACCACTTTTGGTATATTACCCAAAGAAATGAAGCCAGCATACCAAAGAAATACCCATATATATCACAGTAGTCATTATTGCCAAAATAAAGAACCAGCATAGGTATCAGCAGATGAATGAATAAAAAATATTGTCTATATGCACAATAAGGGGATATAGCTCAGTAGGTAGTGTGTTTGTCTTGTATGCACAAGGCCCTGGTTTCAATCCCCAACACCACAAAAATAAAATAAAAATATATGCACAACAAAATATTATTCAATAATGAAGAGGAATGAAGTTGTACTATTTGCAGACAAATGATTGACACTTTGGGTTTAAGTCTTTAAAAGGCCTTATTAGGAGAGATAGATGAAAAAAATGATATTTTCTATTTTGTTTCAATCACAACATTTGATTGCTGATTGTGGTGGTGAGGAAAATGATCATGTCCATAATGACTCCTTTCCAGGATGTGTGTATGTGAAGTGAGTATCTACTGATGGTCCACTTCTTAAGATAGGGAGCACTAGGGGAAGAACAAAATGTTGTGTAAGACAGAAACCTATGTCTAGTATTGATGTCTTACAGGAAAGATATGGCCTAAAAAAAAAAAAAATGGTAGCTGTCACATAAGAGATGATGAAAGCTTCCTTTTATCTTTGAAGAGTACCTACAAATGTTCTGTTTACTCCATGAAATTCTTAAACCACAGTATGAAAATTTAGAAAAAAATTTTTAAAGAAGTATTCACCTTTATGTTATAACATAGTTATATCTCATTAAAATTTTGATTTTTATGTACATAATTTTCATCTTTAAGTTCATTAAATTGATATATTGGACACTCCTGGGAATCACCAAACATTTAAACATTATTTTCTGTATCAGAAAGATGTTGATGGCTCAAATCAAACTATAAATACTTCTTATTGACTTTATATGAGAGTATACATATGCTTCAGAGAGAACCACTGCCATGTTACATATTTAACCAAACTGCATATAATAAAAGATGCAGAGAATTATAGTTAAGCAAGTAATCAATACTTGTACTGTATATAAGAAGCTTTATACTAAAGTTTGGTCCTAAAATGTCACACTTTGCTTTTTATAACTTCTTTTTAAGCAATGTACTTGTAATAAAAGTATTAATTTTTTGTAATAATAAAATTATTAGCAAAGAGTTGGTTAATTTCTTTTCATTTTCCTGTTAGTAAGCATTTGAGATATAAATATATATTTATACTTAATTGATATGGGTAGAATTACATTTGTATTCCTACCCATATCAATTAAGTATTACAAAATACTATGCATATACTACATCTTTATAAATAAGTTATTGCAGATGAAAATATTGGTCATACTATATTGTTCAGATTTTAATACAAAGAAGCAAACAGTAAGCAGAGCTTATTTAAAATGCCCACATAAAGGGAATCTAAAGACTGGAGATGTAGCATAGTAGTAGAGCACTAATATGCGTTCAATCCCTAATGCCACCAAAAAACAAACCAAACTAACCAACCAACCAACCAAACAAACAAACAAACAAAAAACCAAAACAATAAAAACCTCATAGCTGCTGGACACGGTAGTCCAAGCTTGTCATTCCAGGGACTGTGGAGGCTGAGGCAGGAGGATTACAAGTTCAAGGCCAGCCTCAGCAAATTAGTGAAAAAAATTGCCTCAAAATACAGAAAAAGCTGGAAATGCAGCTCAGTGGTAGAGTACCTCCGAGTTCAGTCCCCAGTGCCACTAAATAAATAAATAGGAAAATAAAATAGAAAATGAAAGGAATCTAAGGCAATGACATACATGACCAAATGAAGAACATAAAAGGATGGAAGCTAGTTATTTCAAGAAAGCAAACAGAATCTGAGGCAGAAAATTTTGGTCACAAAGTTCTTTCTCGTTGTGAAGCACAAAGAGCTTTGGGATTTGTTGGCAACAGGTAAGAAATGGAGAAATGGGAGGAGCTGCACTCCTTTAATGTGTCAGATCAAATTCTGCCAACTGGCCATAGGTTCTTAGTACAACTGATACACAAGAAAAAGAAATTAACATTGAACCTAGCATACATTATGCATTGCTAATAATATCTTCATTATTTTCTTTCAGGGTTGTACCAGGGAAACTCCATTCTTTGGCCTTGGGTATATCGTATGTCATTTTAAGATTACTTGGTATGGACTTTAAGCAGCTATTTTTTATTACATCCAGTTGTTTGAGTTTTGATATGTATGTGTTTATATATGTATTTATAATTAAATAATTTAAAATGACACGAAACAAGTGAATAGGAGAGGTGTTTTGAAAAATTCAGGAGGCAATAAATGTAAAGACAGAATACCTAATGTACTGCCAGTTCTTTTATACAAAACATACACCCATTATATTGGATCTGAGGAGTATCTGAGAAATTTCCTATAAAGTATATTCATCATCTCATAAAAGTGGGTTGAGGAGCTCACACAAAATACTTGTATTAACTTTACATTTCTTGCACTTTAGGGAAGTCACTAAACTAGAGTAGTGCTTTTGAATATTTTCATCACCAAAGACACTGAATCTGTTGTTTTTACAGATTTGCTTATTTTCAAGAATAAATTGTTTTTTTCTGGGGGTAATGAGCTCCTTTCTTCAGATTTTCTTAAATAACAAGATCTATATTTCAAACCACTTTATGACTGTATTATAATTCCTGATTTAAGAAGTTGATTAAAAATATCATCGGAGAAAAGAAACAAGATTGGACTGGATTAAAGGCTGCAAAGTATGCAGTACAAAAATGTAGAAGTTGTATGTTGGGCTCTGATAGGGAGCAGAGAAATAATTTTAGTTCAATAGATGTGATTCAAATTAGCATTTTAACATGGAAAAATTAGAACATGAGTTTTATGCTGGACAATGACCCAACAGATCAGAAAATATCTGTAACCAAAGAAATAGCACAGGGAACAGCAGTGCATAGGCCAGTTTGCTGCCGCAAAAAGAAGTCAGTGAGGCTGATGTATTTTTGAATTGGAAAGATTATATTGTAGATATAAACAAACAGAAGATAGATATTAGCTTATGTACATTTTAAGAACTCTGCTGGTATAAAGGCAAATAATTATGAGAAAAATGTAGAGGAAAAGAAAAAGGAGGCTTTTGGTGAAGTTTAAGAATCATATTAAATTGGAAATCTGGGGTTTTGGTGGCTAAAGAAAGAAATCAGTATATCCAAGATATGTTTGGAATCTGTGTTACAACATTTATGATGTATTGGAAAAAGATGATGAGAAGTGAAAAATAATATGTGGTAGATGTAGGTTTTTCACTTTGAGCAACTATAAAAAGACCGAGATGGGGAAATTGGTAGACATCAAGAGTCATGAGGCACCAACACCCTAATAATTTCTTAAGAAAGTTGATCAACCATTACCAATGTTTAATTCTGAGAACACAATTCTGGTGACTATGGGGAAACTGTGCATGTGACTGCTCATTCACTTTTTGATGAAAGGAAAAAGTGTTGCTGGTGAAGAGCTGTTGTCTATGAATCATGTAAAAGTTTCCCTTAGGCAGCACAGCTGTCCTTCAGGATCTCAGATCATCTGACTCTGCGACTACCATAAGCTTATCAAGACGTTTTCATTTTGAGTTATTTTTCTAAGTATCTTGATAAAAGATATACAGTGCCAACCCTTTTTTCAGTCATTCAAAATTTTGCAGTTACATATCTTTGAAGATATACTGAGTTCACAAAAATCAGTACTTGGTATCTCTGTTCAAAATATTTTATTCTAAACTTTTCAAGTAAAAACCAACAAATTTTTTGAGATGGCTTTGAAACAAAAGCATGTACAAAAATTCTAAAAAAGATTCCAATGTACAAATATATTTATACATATAGGGATAAGAATATTTAAAAACTCATATTATTTCCAGTAGTTAACAATCTTAACCAGAAGTGATTCTTTGATGATTTAAGTTATATATTTAAAATGATGATGATGATAATGATGATGATGATGATGATGATAGTGGTATGTGTGGAAATTCTAAAGGAAATTATTATGATCCTGATCAATGGTGTTTTATGGAGAATTTACAATCATTAAATATTTTACAGGAACAATTCCTGGACCAGTCATTTTTAAAATGGTAGGAGAAACTTCTTGTACCTTTCGGGATATTAATCATTGTGGACGCAAAGGACGTTGTTGGATCTATAACAGGACAAAAATGGCCTACCTACTGGTAGGACTATGTAAGTGGCATATATTATAGAAACTTAGAAAAATAAAATTGCTTTAAACACTTATGTTTGTTTATAGTAGAGTGATAATAAACCACAAACTAATAGTTTGATAATTAAAGTAGGCTTATATGATTGTATAGAAAATATTTTGGAAACAAATACTATAGAATTATATAAATATTTGATCAGTGTGTTAAATACACAATAGTTTCATGTTATTTTTATGGTTTGGATCTGGAATGTCCCCCTTAGTTTCAAGTGTTGAAGGCTTGGTCCCCAATGCAGTAATGTTAAGAATATTGGGGAAGTAATTGGATCTTGAGGGTTCTGAGATCATCAGTGGGTTCATCATTTGATGGCATTAGTGGGAAGGGGTAGAAACTTCAGGAAGTGACCTAGATGAAGGAAGCGGTTCCTTGTAGGTGTGCCCTGGGGCAGTATATCTTGTTCCTGGCCTCTTCCTCCCAATCTCTCCGTTTCTAATCTCCATGAAGTGAAAAAGTGTATTGCTATACTCTTCTGCCATGATATTCTGCCTCATCATAGACCCAGAAACAATGTAGCCAATAAACCATGGACTGAAATCCTGGAAACAGTGCACCAAAAAACCTGTTCCTCCTCAAAGTTGTTTCCTTTAGGTATTTGACACAGAAACAAAAGGATGATTAACACAGTTATTCCAGAAGAAAGGGTTATAATCAGTAAAAAATTAAATTTAGGAAGTAATTCTGCCTGTGTAGGCATCAGCAACCACATTTCTTGACCTTGTGACCTTTTCCAGTTTCACTGTAAATGATTAAATAAATTTGAGCAAAAAAAAAAAATTATACCACGAAAGATCATCAAGATACTGTTATCACACTTAAATAACTTGACATTTTCTCTTTTGTTTATTAAGTAAGAATGCTTGGAACATAGCAAGCATTCAATATTTCTTGAATAAATAAGAAATATAGGGAACTGGGATGTTGTGTGGGTGGAAGCTATGGTCGTGGTTAGGAAAGTCTACATATGTCAGTATTTGGAAAATTCACTGTGTGATTCTGGATCTTAATTTAGTCATTTAATCATGATATTGTGCTACATAATTTCTAAAGTTTTAATAAATAATCAAAGTATGTCTTAATATATAAATACTTTTATGTAATAAATATTTCAAAGTATTTAAATATTTTGTGTTTTTACTGAATAGGACCAGTAATTCAAGGAGCCACATAATTACAGATTCTAATATTTAATACAAATAAATATATGTTTGATAGACAGTATAGAGCAATGCCTTGGAATTTAGAATTCAGTTACCCAGCAGTTGAACCCATACTGAATACTGGGTAAAACAAGAAAATTAAATTAAAAAGCCACTTGACATTTAATGTGTAGAAATTAACTTTGGTCAGAATTAATAAAACTAGGGATTATTCTTAAGTGTTCTTAAAACATTGCTGAGATTTTTAATTTTTATGATAGACATAATATAGTTAGCTCTTTTCAAACACAACGCATAATTGAGAAAGTTAATGAACTCTAGAGAACCCACTATGGACCTACTAAAAGAAGATACAAAATGTAAAGTACATAATTATAGTCAGATAGAAGGCACAAAGACAGGAAAATGCCAAAAGAATATGTACTGTGACAATTTTGTGTAATCTTATTTATGGTTTTAAAATAGTTTGAATGTGTCTCCCAGAGGTTAAAGAGTTGGAGGTTGGTACCCAGTGTGGCAATGTGATGAGGGATAGAACTTTTGAGAAAAGTGACCTCATAGGAGGTCACTAGGTCACTAGGGTCTCTGCCCTAGAATTCATGTACCTCTCCTGGGACTTTGATTAATTCTCACAATAGGATTGTTATTAAAGAGAGATTGGCCTGTCCTTACTTTGACTTCCAGTCTCTCCCTCTCATGTACACTCCCTCCATGATGCTGTTTGCCTATAATACAGGCAAGGGGACCGTTGGCCCTTTAACATCTGAAACTCTCAGCTAAATAAACTATTACTTATAATTACAAGTCTCATTTAATAATAGCAATGTTAAATGGATTAACAGAACCAGTACATTTAAAAAATGTATTCTATGTGTGTCTTTGTCTGTTTTATGATACTTTTATAAGAGACTACCAGAGAGTAAATCAATTATTAAAAAATTATATCTCATAGTTTTGGAGGCTAGAAGACCAAAATTGAATGCTTCACCTGATGTGGCCTTCTTGCTGGGTTAAAATATGATGAAAGTATCACATGGTGAGAAAGTATGCATGGGAGAGAGGGCGGAAGTGAGCAAGAGAGTAGGTGGGCATAGGAGGGGGCTGGAACTCATGAGTATTTATCACTAACCCACAATTTTAATAACCAACTTAATCCTACAATGACTGCATTATTCTATCCATGAGGATAGAACTCTCATGAACCTATCATCTCTTATTAGGCTACTTCCTAATATGATTACATTGAGAATTAAATTTCTAACACAAAAATTTAAGGGCATTGGAATCATACACAAAGTTTCTTTGAATCAGAATTATTTAGAATTCTTATTCAAAATTATAAATTCTGAATCATTAAGTTAAAAATTCACAGTTGTGGAGGATATCATCAAAATGACAGAACACAACTTTCTAATACTTGTTCCTTCATAGAAACAATTTGTCTGATTTTCCACACATGAAAATATCTTTGCAAGGGTTAAGGAAACCAGGTAAGAGAACACAGCACCTAGGTGTAGCATACACGTAACAAAATGCACATTGAAGACTATCGGATGTAAGTTTCACATTACTCACATCACCTTTCCCCAACATATGCACTTTGGAACATCCTGCATTGGGTAAATGAATACTAGGAAAACACCTAATTTTGCTGAGGACCCCAAATCAAGCCTACCTTAGTGAAAAACAACTCCAGATTAGCCCCAAAGAACTGGGTCCCAGTCCAACAACACTCCAACTGACCAAGCCCTCAGGCCTATGCCAACTATAGGATTACCTCTAAGTGTAAACTCCAGTTTAGCTCCTTCAGTACTTACCATGTGTCAGACTGGTACCAGGTTGGCATTGATAGCCCAGCCTCAAGGATTGATCCTTAAGATACATATTTTAGGCCTAAATAGCCCCAAGCTGGCTCCTGTTATTCCTTGGTTCAGGATAACCCTAGTAGACTTTGGTACTAGCTGGCACCCACAGATCCAGGATTCAGGACCTTTGTAGAGTCAGATTCACAGCCTCCTCTGTGCCAGGTCACTATGAAAACAGCTTGATATATGAAAATAGCTTTCACAGAATGAAGGTTAAAAATCACAATAAACTCAATATAGGCAGAAAAGATATCTGACAAAATTTTTTTTTAAAGACAGAGTGAGAGAGGAGAGAGAGGAGAGAGAGAGAGAATTTTTAATATTTATTTTTTAGTTATTGGCGGACACAACATCTTTGTTGGTATGTGGTGCTGGGGATCGAACCCGGGCCGCACGCATGCCAGGCGAGCGCGCTACCGCTTGAGCCACATCCCCAGCCCCTGACAAAATTTAATATCATTTCATGATTAAAAACTCAGAAAATTAGATTTAGAAAAAAATGTACCACAACATAATAAAGGCCATATTTGACCAGCCCATAGCTACCATCATAACTGTGATAATCTGAAAACTTTTCCTGTAAAATCAGGAAAAAAAGCAGGGATTGTCACTTTCTCCATCCCTATTCTATTTAATATGGGAAGTTCAAGCCAGAAAAATTAGACAAGAAAAATATAATACACACTAGTAAGGAGAAATAAAATTACCCATTTGCAGATGAAAAGGTCTTATATGGAGAAAACCCTTATACCTCACTAAAGATATGATTTAACTAGTAAATGAATTCAGTAAAGTTATAAGACACAACTCAACATACAAAAATTAGTGGTATTCTATAGATTAAAAATAGCTATTTAAAAAAATAACAAAAGCATCCCATTTACAGTAGTGTCAACAAGTAACAGTGCCCTAGTTTAAATATGGTTTAATTGTATCCCCCCAAAGGTTTATGTGATTGGAGGCCTAGTTCCCAGGGAAGTAGTACTTGGAGATGCTGTGGAGCATTTAAGAGGTAAAGATTGGTGGGAAGTCCTTGGGTCATGAGGGTAGGGCATAAAGTACTTCTTGTACAACCCCTTCAAAGTTCTCATGTAACCCCTTGATAGTTCTCATGAGAAAGTTGTTATAAAAGAAGGAAGTCTGCCTACCCTACTCCCACCCTGTCCTTCTATGAGATGCTTCCCATTAGACCTCACCTCCTAAACTTTCCATGACACCTCCAAATACCACTACACTGAATATGAAGCCTCTAATCACATGAAACTTTTTTTTTGGGGGGGGGTTGGGAGGGGTGCAATTAAACTATATCTAAACTGAAGCAGATCTGAACAGACATTTTTTAAAAGAAGATATAAAAATGGCAAATAGGTATATGAAAAAAATTATCAATATCACTAATCATCAGGGATATACAAATTAAAACCACAATGAGAAATTATATAATCTAAATTAGAATGACTATTATCAAAAGACTAAAGATAAGTGCTATTGAGGATATTGAGTAAAGGGAGATACTGAACACTGCTGGTAGAAATGTCAATTAGTATAGCTATTATGAAGCTTTCAAAAAATTAGCAATATAGAACTACCATAAGTCACAGCAATTCCACCCCTGGGTGTATATACAGAGGAAATGAAATTAGAATTTTGAAGAAATATCTGTACTCACATGTTTATTCCAGCTCTATTCACAATAACCAAGACATGGAATCAAACCTAAGCTCCACCAACAGATGAATGGATATTAACAATGTGGTATGTGTATACCATGGAATACTATTTGCTCCTAAAAAGAAGGAAAACCTCCCTTATGACTACATGGATGAATCTGGAGGCATTATGTCTATAGAGCATGTTCTATTACTATAACAAAAATACTTGAGGCTTGGAATTTTGTAAAGAAAAAAGATTTTGGATTCTGAAATTTCAAAAAGCACTGTGTCAGCTCCTTCAAGGGTTCCCTGGTCTGCATCAAATCATGGCAGGGTAAGGGAGCATTATGAGAGGGAGAGGATTGCATGTCAAAGCTCGAAGTTGGAGAGCCATTAAGGGGTCACACTTATTCTTTACAATAATTTGCTCATGAGAATTAATTGGTATCTCATGAGAACTCTCTCATTTCCTTGTAATAACAGTAACCCCTATGTCCTAAGGATCTCCTGCTATGCCTTACCTCTGTCATTGCTACCTTGTGGACCAAGCTTCTAACACATGAACCCTGGGAGGACAAAACAGATTCAATACACAGCAAGTCACTGGAGGTCTCCAAGGCTTTTGCCCTTCTCCTACTAAAAAAAACATGCCACCCCCATAGTTACAGTCTTAGCTCATTCTAGCATCTCTCAAAACTCCCAAGTCCACAGTCTCTTTTGAGATTTGTGACAACTCTTTCAGCTGTAGTCTTTATAAAACACAAATGGGGAAAAATTATGTACTTCTAAAATAGAATCATGAAATTGTATTTTAAATATTCCAACTCCAAAAGGAAGAAATAATGAAGCAGAGAGAGAAAAAAGAATCAGCCCTATGAAGACTGAGACGGAGGAGGGGGGCAGACATTAAATCTTAAAAATCCAAGTCTGGCATTCTGGGAGCACAGTGGTGAGTGCTGGGTTCCCAAGGCAGCCCTGCCCCATGCTTTGCTCTTCAATGGTGAATATGGATCACAAACGGTTTCTCTTTCAGTCTGGTATTGCAGGTTTTTCTGGTGGTGCTCTATGCTGCTGCTTACTCTGCCTTTCCTATGTCTCCTCTATGGTTTTGCTCTCATGGGTCCAGTAGGCATTACTCCATAGTGACCTTTCTGAATGGGCTCTTACACTATAGCAAATTTCTGAGTAGCTTCCCAGGTTTTCCTTTGCATTTTGGTCAAAGCTGCCATAATCTTATAACTTGCATTTCTCATACCTGCAAAACTATCAACATATAGATGAGCATGGTGGTGCACACCTGGAATCCTGCCAGCTTAGGAGGCTGAGGCAGGGGGACCACAGGTTCAAAGACAGCCTCAGCAATTTAGTGAGGCCCTGTCTCAAAAAAAAAGTATTTTAACAGAAGATTTTGATGTTGTCTGGCCTTACCTAATGTCCTCAGATAATTTGCCTGCTACAGTTATTCTCTTCTTGAAAACACAACAAGCCTAATTTCTCAATTTATCCTCCAAAACTGTACCTACAGGAGAATGTTATACAGTTAATTACTGTTTTGTAATCTTAGTATTGTCACAACTATTTCAGAGATAACTCTCTCTTTACAATTGGTATTCCCAGGGGCTGGGGTTGTAGCACAGCAGTAGAGTGTTTGCCTAGCATATGTGAAGCACTGGGTTCGATCCTCAGCACCACATGAAAATAAATAATTATAAAGATCCATCAGCAACTAAAAAACACAAATGGTATTTCTGGGCTGAGGTTGTGTCTCAGTGGTAAGAGTGCTTGCTTAGCATGTGTGAGGCACTGGGTTCCATCCCCAGTACCACATAAAATATAGTAAATAATAATGCATATGAACTATATCAATTTAAAAAAATGGTATTCTTCCCTTAAAATACATGAGATATTATTGTCATTATAAGTGATACAGATTCATGAATGTTTCCTATTTTATCTTTTGATATTTCTATACCAGATAATTGGTATTGCTGCCATACAATAGTTAATACTTTAACTGACAGGGTTTTTGCATCCAAAATTTAATACTTTTATATAATATTATGAATAACTATCAACTTTCTGAAAATTTAAGACATAAAAATGAAGGACAAATACCTACAAAATCACTTGCATTTTCCATAGTATTTCTATTTATATTTGGAAAACTGTAAATGTTTCAAAGACTAAAGCTACATGAAGTGATATAAACAGGTTCCAGTTCATATTGATAGTTAAGTTCTGAAAGTACAATTTATTTTGTTTTAATATTAACACATTCTAGTACTAATAATACACTTTGCATTTGGGGGGAGTACATGCATAAACCATCTGAAATGTTTTGGAAGCATATTTTTATCTCCTTTAAGTAACTTTATATGAGTTTATAACATTAATTACATTCTACATTTGAAGAATTTATACCTTTAGAGATGAACTATACTTTTCTTTGGTAAATGACTTTATTTCCACAAGTATTTTGTTCTAAATAAACTCATAATATGATCCTTCATTTCTAAAATTTCAGGTTTTTTGTGCAAAGTATTCACTATCTGCTTAACTACTATTGGATTTTACTTTTTCAAGTATTTTAAAAAGGAAAATGCTGAAGTTGTCCAGCCTATACCTGTGAAATATATAAACCCTAAAAAAACAGGAAAGGAATAACTTGTAACTGGATCTTCACTGTAAGTATTTAACATTTTAATCTATCAAAGTAATATTATAGTAATAAAATTTTAATAATAATAGTTATATGTTTAAAAAATGTTTTATATAGTCACAAATTTTGTATTATATTTTAATAACAAATATAATAATACAGTCTGTGTTTCAAATTTTAGAAGATATATTATGAGATTCACATTTAATACTTTTAATAAAAAATTATATTTTGAAAGGGAAGGTTGAAATGGAAATGGGAAAATATACATAGGCTAATTCTGACTGCTGTGATATTCTGTTAGTTACTGGACTTTGGCTATGTGTAGAATTGTAGGATTAACTGTATTTCTTATAGTCTATGTTTTTTAATTCACAGATGGGTTAATAATGTTGATTTCCCAATATTTTTCTAAATAAAATTAGATTTTCCATTGCAGGTAACATAATGTAAATTTAAGCTAAAGTCACATTTATTTTCTAAAACTATATTTTAAGCCTTTTGAAAGTTAAAATTGTATTTATTGATGATTTGATATGGAGAGGTTTCTCCATAAAATTTCTGTGGTTAACTGACCAGTTTACAATATGTATTTTCTTGTTCCTTTTATTTTGGTAGCCGTAAAATTCAACATGATCGTGTGGTAACTTCTACATTTTTACCTTCACTTGAGTTTTATTGATGAAGAATAACTGATAAGCTGAATTGACATTGTTTTTGTGCTTTTATACTTCATTTTATTATTAATAATATTCCATGTGAGAAAATATTAACATCTGAAGAAAATCTGTTAATCATTTATAGACTCTTTTGTTAGCTAATATGTGTTTCTGGAGAAATATTTTGTGATTCTTTTGTTATATATCATTTTAATTAAATTATACTTTTCAAATATTGGATAAATATATGATTGTTGTAAAACAAAAAATGTTTTCAACAATGTTACCTCATTCTCCTTGGAGAAGCTATAACTGACAAAAATTCTCCTTTGTTAGTTACATTAATCCATGACTGTGTGAAAGGATGATTCTGTTTGTAGTCATATGTAAAGCAGAAACAAATGTAGAACAAGGAATATTCATATTTTGCTATTTGTTTTTTAATCAACATACATTTATGAAAATTTGTAGTCTAGTTTTTTATATTAAACTCTCCTTGACTGCCTGATTCATCTCTCTTTGAACCAGCAGGATTGCTAATATCTGAGGCTCAGAGTGTGAAAACAGGAGTTTCTCCTTTAAAGAATCTACACAATTTGCTGCTGTGCCCTATTCTCAGAAGAGAAAAATCACACATGATATTTATCTAGTTGGAGAAAAGAATTTATGATGATTTGTATTTTCATAATAAAGTAACTTCTTGTGAAAAATTTTTGATAATGTTTTTATCGATGTAAGATTTTTACATGTCAGCTTATAATATAGTTCTTATTAAGAAATTAAAGGAAAATAAGGGGAAATAGGAGGGTATCCCATGAAAACAGAAGGAAGATCAGTGTCAGTGAAGATCAGTGTCAGTGAAGATAGAGAAAGGGGAGACAGGGGGAGGGAGGAGGGACAAGAAAAGGGACAAACTATGGAATAAAAAGCCAAATTATGCTATGTACACATATGAATATACCAAGTGAATTCCACCTTTTATTTATACTTATGAAGTACCAATTTTAAAAACTATAAATAAATTGAAGGAAGACCAATTGAGTGGAGAAGGGAACAGGGGGAGGGAGAAGGGGAGGGTGAGAGGAAGTACTGGGAACTGAAGAGGAACAAATTGTACTTCATGCCTGTATGATTATGTCACAGTGAGCCCCAATATTGTGTATAATACAGTAATAAAAACATAAAAATAAGCATAAGTAAAAATTAAGAAGTAAAGTTTTAAATTTTAAAATTATTTTCTTAATATTTTGCTGTCTGAAAATGTATACAAATAGGGCTGGGTATATAGTTCAGTTGGTAGAGTGCTTGCCTCGCATGCACAAGGCCCTGGGTTCAATCCTGAGTCACACACACACACACACACACACACAAATGTAATACAAATAGAAAATGAGATAAAGATAATAAGATTTAGGTCAACTTTGAAGGTACTTGTAATATGTCTGCTTCTTTGTGTGTATGTGTAAGTACATGTTGTCAATATCTTGCTTTCTCTTCAGAAAACAAATGAAGCAAAGGTTTGTTTTAACAAAATTATAGTAAGTTTGGTAGTGGTGCTAAGACTAATACAAAACTGTGTTTCTGTATCAAAAACCATTGTATAGGGGCCGGGATTGTGACTCAGCTGTAGAGCAGTCGCCTAGCACATGTGAGACCCTGAGTTCGATCCTCAGCACCACATAAGAATGAAATAAAGATAATGTGTCCAACTACAACTAAAACATAATGAATATTTTAAAAAATTAACAAAAACATTACATATAAGGCATTGGTAAAGAGGAAAGTGATGTAAATATAACCCATCAGTTCCTTTGGTTAAAACCAATGTAAGTGCTTTTAAAATAGAACAAAGTTTCTCAGTATTGAAGAGGGGATGATCAGCAAAAGTTTTAAAAGTGCAAAAAAATACATTAAGTGAATTCCTTTGGAATCAGTTTGTAATAATTTAATCCATTTAAGAATTGTGCTTTTTGGCAATGATATTTTAAAAAATGATATTTTTTTTAAATATTTTTGTAAATATCAGATTTTTTATTTTGATGAAACTGATGTCTTCTGGAAATTCATACCTTGGAAGATCACTATCTTTTTGATTATAAATTGACTACTTAGAGTTGTAAAGCTTTACAGGATCCACTGTGATGTTATAATTTATGAATACAATGTGGCATAATTAAATCATGCTACTTAAACATATCCTTCACCTCACCTACTTCTTAAAGGCAGATGACGACCTTAGCATTTAAATCTACAAAAGCCTGACTATGATATTGGATAAAAATGCTAGTAGACATTGAACTGTGTTAATTTTAATTAAAACAGTAATTATTTTTGTTAGGTTTCTCTTTGTAAAATTGCATATCTTTTTGAGTGATTTACATCAATAATATTTTCTCCATAAATTCACTTTTTTTCTGATGCTTTATTTTGCCTAAAGAAATATTGTAAATTAATGCACAAAAATATTTTGGTGGAAATCCTTATGTTTTAAAATCAATGAGAATTTCTGTTTTCTAATGCACTTGGATCAAGTCTTAATGTAGCTGCTATGAAAATGAAAATCCTAGTTTATCAGTCTTTTTCTTTCTTTCTATTTGTTTCTCTTTCTTTTGGTGGTGCTGGGGATTGAACCCATGGCCTTGTGCATGCTAGGCCTGGTCCCTACTACTGAGCTACATCCCCAGTCCCTCAGTAGTTTTGTTTTTTGTTTTTGTTTTTCCTGAATTCTTTCATATTTGTTTAAGATTTTGTGCTTATAGCATTTAGTATTTGATCTTTTATATGTATCCTAGAACAGTTCAATTTTGGGTTTACTAACAGTTTACTCTCCAGTTCATTGCACTGCTAAGAATTTACTCTTGATTACTTATTTTAGTATACAGTCATGGAGAAATAAAGACATGCTTTTAATCAGTTATCTTATTCCCAACTTCAATTTAAAAGCACTTCTTATAGACTCTTAAGCTAAGTGAAAAAAGAAATCCCCCTCCAAAAAAAATAAAGGTGGAATGTTTTTTCTGATATGTGGATGCTAACACACAATAAGGGTGAGGAGGTAGAATAAAAGTTCAGTGGATTAGACAAAGGGGAAGGAGAGAAAGAGAAGGTAGACGAGAATAGGATAAACAGTGGAATGAATCTGACACAACTTTCCGATGTTCATATATGAATTCCACAGTGAAACTCTATATCATGTACAACCACAGACTGGGATCCTAATTAGAATAAGTTATACTCCATGTATGTACAAATATGTATAACTAAAAAGACAAAATATAAAAGCACTCCTTATGTTTTTAATATTCTCTATTATAATCTTTAATTTGCATATAGTACAATATTGGTTTTAATATCTTAAATCTAAGAATACTTATTGAGGGTCTGAAGATCTGCTGTTGAAAACACTGATAATTATTGTGTACATCTATTACTGATTATTGACAAGGAAGTTTCACTAAATAGTGCCTTGCATAAAAGGTTTTCTATATACCATTGATTATAGCACTTTTCTATAAAATACCAGTTTACCAGTTTAATAACCATGCTAACTTCTAAATGTTTACCTATTATTTATACTTGAAAGGTCTAGTTTAGAAAACAATAGAGAATGTATCCCTGTTTTTATTGGAAAGCAAAGGCACATATCACACAAAATGTTGTATTTAAGTAAGCATTTGAAATTAAAACTTCTGTATTTCATATTTGTAATGGGGTAAACTAACTTATTTTTCTCTATAAACTATTCTATTCTTAAAACATAACAGTACCTAGTAGAACTTTGTGTTCTTTTTTCCTTTTTCCTTGTGCTCAGATAACACTTTCCATTTTTTTTTACACACAGAGAAATTACTTACATGATAGTAAACTCACAGGAGGATATTACAATCTTATTATTATGAAAACCTGTAGTCACAATATTTATCTGTTAATTGAAGTAACTATTAACACTGCTATTTGAAAGTACCTTAATGTTTATGATGAAATAAATCTTACATTAAAAACAGCAAAAAGAAAATTATATTTATGTACTGAATTGCCTTTTAATCTCTAGTCACTGGTTCTCAGAGAAACAAGAAGAGTGAAAACAGAAAGTGTGTGATTTTCAATGTGTACATGTGTCTGTTTCAAAGGTAGAAGACAGAGAAATTTCTTGTCTTGCACAAAATTAAACTGAGGGATAGAGTAGTTGAAAAAATTAAAATGAGCCTTATATTTATTTATAATATGCGCTTCTGTATGAATTTTGGGACTGCCTTTTCAGTTCTGTGAAGAATACTATGAAAAATGTCATTGACATTTTGAATGATAATATTGAACCTGTAGATCACTTTTTATAGTGTGCACATTTTTGCAATATTGATTCTTTTAATCCATGAAAATTGCATATCTTTCCATTTGTGTATGTGTGTTTAATTTGGTTAATCAATATTTTATAATTTTTAATTGTAGTATTATTTTAGTTATTGTAATGTGACTGCTTTCTTGATATCTTTTTCAGATAATTTGATATTAGTGTATAGCAATGCTACTGATTTTTACATTTTCATTTTGCATTCTGAAACTTTGCTGAATTTATTACTTCTAATAGTTTTTTGGGGGGAGTGGGGTCTTTGGTGTCTTCTACATGTAAGATAATGTCATTTGCAAATAGTGAAAATTTCACTTCCCTTTATCTGTGTGGATAATCTTTATTTTTTCTCTTGCCTGATTGTTTTGGTTAGGATCTTCAGTGTTTGTTGAATAAAATTGCTAAAAATGAGCATCCTTGTCTTATTATAGGATGTAATTATATTACAGATTCTAGAGAAAAAGATTTCAGCTTTTTCACATTCAGTATTATGTCAATGAATGACTTATCATATATGACCTTTATTAAATGGAAAAAAAACATTACTTATGCATCAAATATGTTCAGAGTTTTATCATGAAAGAATGTTGAATTCTGTTAAATACCTTTCATTTATCTGTTGAGATGATCATATTGTTTCTTTCCTTCATTGTGGTGATGAGCTGTATCACAATTATCGATTTGTATATGCCCAACCATTTTTGTATCACTCAGATGAATTTCACTTGATCATGTAAAAAGTATTAATAATGTGCTATTGCATGTTTTTTTATCCTTGTTTTTAAACATATTTTTCTATAGCTTTCTATTTTTGTAGTGTCCTTATCTGAGTTTGGCATCAGTATAATGCTTGCCTCATAGAATGAGTTTGGGGTACCTAATTTGTCTTCAGTCTTTTGGAACAATTATAAAATAATTTGTATTATTTATTTTTGAACATTTAGTTGAATTAAGCAGTGAAGTCATCTGGCCTTGGACTTTTCTTTGTTTTTTATTACCAATTCATTTCATTCTTGGTTTTGAAATATTTGGTATTTTTTAAGGATTCAATTTTGGTAGGATTTATATGTCCGGGGAAACAGTGAATGTGTAATCAAATAAAGATAAGATAATCTGGGATTAGGGTGGATCCTGCTTCAGTAACTAGACTACTTATAAAAAGAAGTGAACTTGGACACAGACCAACAGAGGAGAACACAGTGTGAATGCGACTCTCAACCAAGGAAGAAGCACCAAGAATTATAGGCAACTACCAGAAGCTAAGAAAGGAAAAGGGAGGGTTTTCAAGTAGCCTTCAGAGGAAACTTGGCCCTGCTAGTACCTTAATTTAAGACTTCTGGCCTCCAGAACTGTGAGAGAACTACTTGGATTTGTTACAAATAAGACAGTTAATGGTATTTTGTTGACAGCTCTAGGAAATGTGTGTGTGTGTGTGTGTGTGTGTGTGTGTGTGTGTGTGTGTGTTGTTGGCTTGCTTAGACTGATTCCAAGAATATTATCAAACTTACAACTAGACAGACTCATTTCTTTAAAGTTTTACTTTAAAATGTTTTACTTAAAATGTTTTCACTTTTACTCATCCAGGAAATTACTTTTTAATTACCATGTGTGATTACACCACCTTATCCTAACTTTGATTATGACCTTTAGAACAAAACTTCACTTATCCCATAACTTTGGTTTTTGTTTTGTTTTGTTTTTATTTCCTCTATGACATTTTGTTTTTCTTTTTCACTTCATTGTTGCTGTTTGATGAAGAAGAAAGATTCTAAATGACGTTAATCTGTTTAGGTTTCTATGAGTAATACTTAGAAGACAACAATAACTACGTAAGTGATAGAAAAGATTTGGCACCAGTTAAGGACTACACAGAAGAAATTTCACAGGGGAAAAAATCTCCACACTAAATTATTTCAGAAAAATCTCAAAAACATATAAAAACTGAAATCTAAACTTGCCTCACTCTTTTCAAAAAGAGAGCTCACACCTCTTTCCCTACATGTTGAACATGGAGACAACAATAAAGTCAAGATCTCTTTTCTTTAAAACATTTTTTATCATCTTAAATCTGGTAAAAATATGGATATTTCCAGTAGCAAACATTAGAATGGTATTAGAGTAAATATAGTTTTTAATAGATTGCAATGGCACATTAATCTCAATGTATGGAAAATTATTTCAAAAGAGTGTTTCTAAATAGAATGTTTGTGTCATGAGCTGACAGATGATACTAATATTTAATTGGTCATTTAATATGAATTCAAGATATCAAGGTTAATACATTTGAGACATAGTCTATTTTTTCTTTTAATATTAAATATAACAAATTGATTTCTTTTTCTTTTTATATGTGGTTGATTCACTACATGGTGCTAAGTTACCTAACATCTTGGTTGTTATTTTACTATGTTTAATATGTGATTCTGCTTTGCTTAAACAAGGTCAACCCGGGATTTTCAGTATTATTTTGGGAAAATAACTTTTTGTTTCCTTTAGCTCAGGGATAATAAGAGAGAAAATGCTAGTGGTTAATTTCTTGTGGAAAAGCAGAAGACTACAGGAGTCACTTCTGTCCATACATTCCACCCCCGCCACACACACACACACATAAATCATAGGGCAATTTGCATCTTGGGAAGATGTGGGAGGGAAGAAGAGGAGAGACATGGGTTATGACCTTAAATTTGTGTGGTCTAAATTATTGGTCATCTGCCATCAGGAAAAACAGCTAGGAATGTTTTACCTATTGCCAAGGCATCCGCTACATCCTGGTTCTTTGCTTACAGGTGCATATCTGAAGCATTCTCTAGCCCTGGGCATGCAATATTTTTTTTCAGTTGTTGTTAGACCTTTATTTTTATTACATGCAGTGCAGAAAAGGGAACCCAGTGCCTCTCACATGCCAGGCAAGTGTTCTACCACTGAGCCACAGCCACAGCTCCTGGGCATACAATTTTTATTTGATTATTGAGTATGGTGCTTCAGTGACTATTATTATTTTTAACATCTCTATTTAACTATATGTATGCTTAGAAATAAATAATAAGAATGTAAATTCAAAAAAGATGTATATTTAGGAAGTAGCTGTTTTGAAAAAATTCGTTTTAGAAGAAAATATATAATATAGTTTTCCCACATTGTAAAGAAAATATATCTTAAGATAATCTACAAATATAAGTTATTGGCTGGTAATAAATTTGACAAGACATATTATGATTATTAATTGTTTATAGAAATGGAATTTTTAATGGTCCCTTTCCTAGATTATTCATGTACTGATTATGATATTTCCAAACAATTTCACCAAGAAGTCTATTATAAAATTTTCTCTTCCTCTCCTCATGACCTATGATTTTCAATGACTTGTGTCCTAAAAAAACAAATTGTATTTATGAAAGAAAATATTTTATAGTTTTGTTGGGAGTACTTTTATTGTCTTTCTAAAATTCTATAAATGGCTTTGGTGTTCCCCTTATTGCCTATGAAGTTCCTAGATGCAGTACTACTGACCTAAAGCATCACTTTCCTCCCTAACCTCATAAGTACATAAATACATATTTTCTTACACACACAAAATGTGTCTTTCCTAGCTTAATGCACAGAAAACCCACCCTGGGGCAACTTTGGAAAGAATCCTTGTTTTCCTCTGTAAAGAAGGAGATGTATATTTTTTGGAATCCTAGATTAGACATTAAATGTATTCACTTTTAGAAACAATATTTATCTTGGTAAATAAGCAGGGATGGAATTTGAGTACAAGCACACTTGCAGATATTATATATTTGGTTCCAGCCCATTGAAATAAAGTGAATATTGCAACAAAAGAAAACTCATAAAATTTTTGTATTCCTAGTATATATAAATGTTATATTTACAGTATACTGTAGTCTAGTAAGTGTTCAATAGCATTATTTCTTCAAATAACCATTATCCTACATGAGCCTCCAGGGGAGCTGATTTTTCCTGCCACTCATAATAATCTTTTCCATTGCTTAGTAACTCCTGCTGCTAGAAATCTATTATTTGTTTTTATAACACGAATGAAGTACCCACTATGTGTCAAACATTCTTGCCCTCATGTTTATGTTCTAATGTTATGATTTAAAATAGCATTGGGCTGGGGATGTGGCTCAAGTGGTAGCTTGCTCGCCTGGCATGCGCAGGGCACTGGGTTCGATCCTCAGCACCACATTAAAAAAAATTATATATATATATATATATATATATATATATATATATATATATATTGTGTCCACCTAAAAACCTAAAAAATAAATATTTAAAAAAAATAAAATAAAATGGCATATTTGGTTGAATGAAGCTGATGACACACATCTATATTTAAATTGAACAAAATATTACCTCAATTTGTGTACAAAGAATTGGCAACTAGCATTTAAATGTATTTTTCTTAAGAACTATTTCTGGATCAATTATTTTTTACTTTGCAATAGATACTTATTGTGCCTTTTGACATACTGATAGTTGGGGAACTAAAGAACATTGGTTTTGTGATAAATCAAATATCCTACTCATTGATAGGACTATATAACATTTGACATTTTTTTATAACTACAGGTTATAAAATTTCCATTAAAATCTATTCTTCAAGAAGATAATTAACAAATAGGTTACTCAGTAATTGAGACAGATTTCCATAGATAAAAAGGAAATTTTTAAAAATTAAAACTATACTGTTAGATAAAATATATAAGTATAATGTTGATTCATTATAAATAGCATAATTCCCATTTATAAGTATTTTCTTTGCAGAAATGATTTAACTAATATGTAGAAATAAAGTGAGTCATAAGCTGCCGTATTGAAGCCTCTCCAGAAAGACAGAAACAATAGGAGATACAGAATTGTCTGATGCAACTACAGTGGCTGGGAAGTCCCATAATATGATAGTTGCAAGCTGGAGAATTGTGGAGCACACTTAATGGAGCACACTTAATCTGGCTGGTACCATGGCTCAGTGGAAGTCCAAAGGCCTGAGAAACAGGGGAACCACTTATGAAAGTAGTAAAGTCCAAAGGCCAGGAACTTCAAGTACTGATGTTCAAAAGTAGGAGAAGTGCACTGCGCTCCAGGGAGAAAGCAAATTTACCTTTCCTCTGAACTTTTGTTCTTGCCAAGCACTCAGCCAATTGGATGGGGCCCAACAACATGCAGGGCAGATCTTCCTTACTCAGTCCATTCAGAAACGTCCTCAAGGACACGCCTGGTGATAATGTTTTACCCCCTAACTGTGTATTCTTAATCCTGTGTATTCAAATTGACCCCTACAATTAAATATTACCTAAGCTTTATTTGGAACACTAAGATTTTGCTTTTCTTCTTGTGAATGGTTTCCAAGGACGAGCTGGCTATAGCCAACTAAGTTCAGAATGCTACTAAAGAGAATTGAGGTACAGTAAAGAGACTGATATAGTGGAATAACAAGTGGACAGGGAAATCACTTGGTTTAATGTAGTTTGAGTGAGTTTGGACAATTAAAATTTTTTGAGTCCCAACTTGTAAAAAAATGCTTATTGGTTTGGTTGGTGGGTAAAATTATACCAGCTTTAACATTTAGTGATGTCACCATTTGTTTGTTGTCTTAGCCAGATGGCATTTTAAAAAAATGACAATTTTTTAAGTCATCAAATATTTTAATTTTCCTATGACACTTTGCAACTGAAAGGATAGTTTACAAATAATAATAACAACCCACACTGTCAATGACATGTAGTGATTTTGTACTTATTTATAGGCCATCATGGAGCATACTTAATTTGCTCTCTGTAAAAATAGCCAGTAGTGGGTAGATTAGATATTTTGAAATTTTAAAGTTATACTAAGTTCCACTAGTATAACTTTAAAATTTGTTTAGAATAGATACTTTGGAATTTTTTAAATATATTTTTTTAGTTGTTGATGAACCTTTATTTTATTCATTTACTTATATGTGGTGTTGAGAATCAAACCCAGTGCCTCATATGTGTGAGGCAAGTGCTCTACCACTAAGCCACAACCCCAGCCCCATACTTTGGATATTGCAGAGAATATTTACTCTTCATTTAGACATTAACGGTTCTAAGTTACATTTTCCCCAGCGATATCTAAAACACTATAAATTATAAGCTTAAAAAATAGTTAAGTTATGGGAAAGCTATAAGCAAAAGATACAGAACTGAAAGACGAGATATCATTTAGACTAGAGTCTAAAAATAAACACTTGAACAGAAGAAACTTAAATAAGTTTGAGGAAGTTCTGTGCAGGAACAAACAGAGTTTGGTTTTCAATATGTGCACATTCATTAAGACATTTAACAACTGTTTGCTGAGCTCATGTTATGACAGGTACTGCTGTAGGTATTGAGAAAACAGCAAAAAATAAAAAATAAAAACACCAGCTTTCAAGTAATCTACATCCTAAGGGGAAGCAGATGATGAAAAAATATACAAGTAATGTATGTAATATGTCAAATAATAATTAGTGTGCTGGAGAAAAATAAGATAAGACCAGCAAAGTCCTCACCTCCTGAAGGACGTAAGGAAGTGTATTATGTTCAATGAAAGAACATTTAAATAAGAGGAACAACTGCTAAGGCCCAGCATCAAGAGAGTTCTTGTGAAACAGCAAACGTCATGAGATAACTGAAAAGTAACACCTTGTCAACCTTTTGTCAAGATTTTAACTTTTAACTTGTAGTAAGATGCAAATGTCTGGAAGGTTTTGAGCAGTATCATGATCAGGCTTATGTCTTAACAGACTCACTGAGCCTTCATTGAGAAGAGAATAAAGTGAAGCAAGGATGGCCCAATAGAGATCACTTGGGAAGTTTTTGAAATCTAGGCAAAACCAGATCATGATGGGAACCTGGGTGGTAGCTGTGTAGGGAAAGGCAGTGATCACAATCTGCATGAACTTTGAAGGTAGAGACAAAAGAATTTGTAGGTGGGTAAACCATGGGATGCAAACAAAAAACAGAGTCAACAAAAACAAAATCCCACGATTTAAGCCTAGGAAATTAAAGGGAAGAAATATATATTTTAGTAAAGAAATAATTTGAGATTCTTTTTACTATTATCACAATTTCTAAGTAAATATGTAACTTCATATTTTGCTCAAATTATTCATTATGTCTTCGAAAATAGTTTGATAACATCAAATATATGCACATTCTCAATTGGTATATTTAATATATTCTTAAGAAAATAAAAGTTATAGCCAGAATCTGAGGACAGATGTTCAGTTAAATATACAAAAGTTATAAATTTAAGATTACAAAAATATTTGTAAAAAAAAACAAAGTTAGGAAACTTTGGGATTAAGTGACTGAGGAAGTTGGCATATCAATAAAAGCAGATAGAGTTATTGAAAATGACCACATACAGACTGGAAACTGACCAAAGACAGATAACAAACAGATAAATTTATTCAAGAAAACGTGAAACTTGACAGGAATAGTGGAAGTCTGCATGATTTTATTCAAGGGGTGATTCCATGCTACCTCCCAGATTATGGTGTAGAATTTCAACCTAAGCAGAGCAGGAGTGCAATGAAGACTAACATCTTTTCTACCTTACTGGTAGATTAAATGAAGAGCACAGAAAAATAAATTAATTTTCAGAGGCATTGTCAAAAGCAGTTGTGAGCCGGATACCGTTGCACGCTCCTGTAATCCCAGCGGCTTTGGGGGCTGGGGCAGGAGGATTCCAATTTCAAAGCCAGACTCACCAATTTAACAAGACCCTAAGCAATTTAGTGAAATCCTGTCTCTAAATAAAACATAAAAAGATCTGGGGATGTAGCTCAGTAGATAAGCGCCCCTGAGCTCAATCCCTGCTACAATCAATCAAACAATCAATCAATCAATCAATCAATAGAAAGAAAAGAAAAAAAAACAGTAAAGCAGTTGTGATCTCAGGGAGGGATAATATTAGCAATAATCTAAAGTTGCAATTGTGGTTGGGGCCAGCAACAAAACAATACATCCTCCAGAAAATTAAAAGGAGTTTCTAGAGAATGAGGTAGCTAAAGAGGGTCTTACTAATATGCTTCCTCTGGTTGTTTGGGAGACTGCTCTAATATACAAGGCTCATTAGAAAACAAAAGCCTTACTGAACATGAAGCCTTGTCGCTGCAGACAGTAATTACTGTCACAGATTTATAAACTTATAAACTCCCTGAACTTTGAAAGCACTCCCAATCCACACACAGATCCATCAGCAAAGTGTGGAAACATTAGTGCCTCCAGAGGTATAAGCACAATACTCCATCAATCACTGACTGATCATTAAGCTATACTAAGGAAAATCTTCAGAAAGGGAGGCTTAAAAATAAAGACAAGTGTGGTCATCAGACGCCACACAGTGCAAAGCATACAGAGTCCAAAGATTTAAGGCAAATTCCTAAACAAATAGCAACAATAAAAGAGTGAGGGAATCAGAATCCAGATTTGCTACAGTGTGTTTTCTATTATTTCATTTTTAATTTTAGGCAGCTTTTCTTTAGCATTTTATTAGAGGGAATATTAGAATACAAAAAATGTACAGATTATAATGTTTTTATATGCCTTTGTGTTACTTGCCAAAATCAGTTTGTGACCAATCCTGCCCTATCTACATTTGCATCCGTTCTCCCCATTATCATATCATATATCCTACATAAATGTTTTTGCATATATATCTAATAAGGAGAGGATTCCCTTTTTGGTGTAAGCATATTCAGCAACTTTAAAAAAGTAATGATGACTTAATATATTCTAATACTCAGTTAATGTTCAAATTTAAAATGATTTTTATAGGATTATTGGTTTTCCTTTTTGTGCTATTCGTTTTTTATTGGTGCATTATAGTTATACATAATGGTGGGGTTTGTTGTTACATATTCATACATGCGTACAATATAACAATATAATTTGGCCAATCTCATCCCCCATGTCATTTCATATTTAAGCAGAGAGAAAAACTGCCATTCAAGACATTTATTTCCAGAAAAGCTATTATGTGAATAGCTTCAGAGGATAGGAATGAAAGCAAAATAATGACATTTTCAAAAACAAGGACTGGGATAACTTACTGCATCAGACAAACCTTATGAGAAATAGTGATCGAAGTTCTTTAATTTGAAAGCAAGTGACAGTAGGCAGAAACTTTAGTTCACTTGAAGAAAGAGAATAATGGTAAATTTGTAATTATATAGATAGTTATTAAAGACAGTTGCCATGTTTTGGACGTGCTTTTTTGTTTTCCACAATTATTCATGTACTGGAGGCTTGATACTCAATAACGTGAGGTGGCAGGTGATAGAATCTGCAGGAGGTATGACCTAGTGAGAGGTTGATCAGTCACCGCAGGTGCTGCCCTCAGAAGGGAATGCTGATCTTTTGAGGTAAGTTCTTTTCAGAGCAAGTTCTTATCAAACCCTGATTCCTAAATCTCTCTGACTTTTTATTACAAGATGTGCCCCATCTACCATGAAGTCCTCTCCAAAAGCTGAGCTAATATTGACATCACTTCCTTGAGCCACCAAAGCCATGAGCTAAATAAAACCTCTTTACTTTTTGAAGTTTGCTGACCTCAAGAATTTTGCTAGAGTAATAAAAAACTGATTGAGAAAATATCTTAATAGATTAAAAGACAGGAGAAATCTGCTTTTCCCACACCAGATGCGGTATGCAAACCAGAAGAGTTGCAGACCAGGATTTAGTCTGGTACTCAGCTAGCCTCTGACTCTTATGCATACTTGAATTCCTAGTCCAAATACTTTAGATACCTTCATATTAGAGGCCTTCATATCAGAGGTTCAAAGGCCTCTCTAAGGTGCCTCGGCTGAAATTGCATTATCAGAAGATATTTTTTCTTGAAGATATTTTTCTCTCTTCCAGCTCAGTATTCAGAACTGTACTGATCCTTTCTATATCTTCTTTATCGTCATCCAATCCATAATGTGGCAGGGATCTTGAAGCAGTGAGACAATTCCCAAATCTGCACTGATCTAACCTGATCCTTTGAAGATGAGAACATCCACCACTTTCTCCTCTTTAGCTTATACTATCATAGTAATTGATTCAAATCTTGACAGTTACTTCAATTTAACTTTGTCTCAACTGATTAGGCCAACTCCTAGAAGTTCAACTGTCTCCACAGAACTTGACAAGAATTTTCTTCTCTTATTGTCATCCACTCATGAAAAACTGATGTTTCTTTACATTAATAAGTACATATGTTCAAAAGGGAGTTTTCAAATACTCAGTCTGATTAGAGAATAAACACAGTAAATAATTCAAAAGTCTGCAATCCACAGGACAATTATGTCATGCACCATGAACAAAAAACTGAAGTTCAATGGAAGTACAAATGTCCAAGGAGCAAACAGAAGTCAGAATTTGATGGTCAATTCAAGGTGTCATTTTTTTTTTTTTTTTGGAGGGGAACACCAGGGATTGAACTCTAGAGCATTCAACCACTGAGACAAATTCCCATCCCTATTTTGTATTTTATTTATATACAGGGTCTCACTGAGTTGCTTAGTCTCTTGCTTTTGCTGAGGCTGGTTTTGAACTCATAATCCTCTTGCCACAGCCTCCCCCGCTGCTGGGATTTCAGCTGTGAGCCACCATGTCCAGCAAGATGTCATTATATTAACTACAACTTAATCTCCATATGTCTGAATTAAGAGGGGAAGGGGAGGGTTCTAACTGGAAAAGAGTAGGTGTGAGAATGGGCAGTGGTCTACTACAGAGTTCCTAAATCTTCTCACCTTCTCTTAAGCATTATGAATGTCCTCGGTATATCAGTCTACGACAAGAATTTGTGAACTGTGACTCAGAACAATTGCTAAACACAAACTGGCTATTCTATAAACTAATTGACCCAGCTGGGAGCTAAGGCAGAAGTCAATTTTGTATAAATGCAATTTCACTAAAGATAAATAGGTTGTATATGATCATAGAACAAAAAAAGTCAGAGAGGAACATGTAAAATGGGATTCATTTTCCTCACAAGCAGAATGTGTTGAGTAGACAGCTTTGGGTGACATAAAGATGCACAGAAATAAGTACTCTGGTTCCTTCTATCTTCCTGCCTTGCCATACCAAATATTTCACTCCTTTGTCATGGCCTAAAGATAAATACTCCAGCCTGTGTGTTCTCATACTGCGCAGAAAAAAAAGGGAGAAAAGAGAAGAGCCAAAGACAAACATGAGAAAGATATGTGAGGCACTGGGTTAGATCCTCAGCATCACACAAAAATAAATAAAATGAAGTTAAAAAAAAAAAAAACAATGACTTTGTTTACCTGCTTAAACTCATAATCCAGAACGGTCAATTGAACATCCTGTTATAAGGATACTGGGGAGTTATCTTTTAAGTTCACACATTGACATCATAAATATTGAAGTTAGCAGGATCAAATGATGGTTCCACTCCCAGTTTTCCAAGGAATTTCCAAACTGCTTTCCATATTGGCTGCACCAATTTGCAGCCCCACTGTACGTTTTTCCCCACATCCTCGCCAACACTTATTGTTGTTTTATTCATAATAGCTGCCATTCTGACTGGAGTGACATGAAATCTTAGAGTAGTTTTAATTTGCATTTCTCTAATTGCTAGAGATAATGAGCATTTTTTCATATATTTGTTTATTGATCATATATTGTCTTCTGAGAAGTGTCTGTTCAGGTCCTTGGCCCATGTATTGATTGGGTTATTATTATTATTATTATTATTATTTTTTGGGTGCTTAGCTTCTTGAGTTATTTATATATCCTAGAAATTAGTGCTCTACTTGATGTGTGAGGGGTAAAGATTTGCTCCCAAGAAGTAGGCTGTCTATTCACGTCAGAGACACAGCGACATCAAAGTTTATAGGAGCACAATTCACAATAGCTAAACTATGGAACCAACCTAGATGTCCTTCATTAGATGAATGGACAACAAAAAAAAATATGGCATATATACACAATGGAATATTACTCAGCAATAAAAGAGAATAAAATCATGGCATTTGCAGTTAAATGAATGGAGTTGCAGAAGATAATGCTAAGTGAAGTTAGCCAATCCCAATAAACCAAATGTCAAATGTTTTCTCTGATATAAGGAGGCTGATTTATAGTGGGTCAGGGAGAAGGAACAAGGGAGGAATAGGCGACATCTAGATAGAGTATTAAGGGTGGGAAGGAAAGGGAGGGGGCATGGGGTTAGAAACGATGGTGGAATGAGATGGACATCATTATTCAAAGTATATGTATGAAGACACAAATGGGTATGAATATACTTTGTATAAAACCAGAGATATGAACAATTTTGCTCTACATGTGTAATATGAATTGTAATGCATTCTGTTGTTACATGTAAATTTAAAAAATGAGGTTACTTAAACAGTGAATTGAATGTACAATGTGTAAACAACCAGTAGTATCTGCCACAAAAATGCAAGTTTTGTTTTTTAGATATGATACATGTGAAAGGCACTTAAATGTATGTAAATTTCATTGAGAGAAGAAAATTAATTTGCTTTAAAGTAAGTATACAGTGTGGAAGAGAAGAAACATTTGATTTAAAAATAAGTAATCACTGAAAAGTTAAAGATCTTTGGCAAAAGTTAAGAGGAAGAAACACCTTGTGTGGTTGAATGGGGTTTGTGTGTGTGTGTACACCTTGCTAAAAAAACAGATTTTAGGTAGCTGAAAATTAAAGTTCAAAAGAAAGTGTTGCATGTAGCAGAGTAGTCTCATAGCAGTAGGAATAAATTAAATATGTTATATGTTCATGTTATAAATTAAGTCTGCTTAATTTATAACATGGTCTTACTAGAAAATAATTTGTTATCAAAATTTCAAACTTCAATAATAAATAACAAATATATAAAATACAGATGAGGTAAGATTTTACCTTGGATATCATATGTCCAAGAGACAAGCCCCAAAGTTTTATTCCAGCATAGTGTTATAATTGTTCTATTTTATTTTTAGTTATCATTATTAATCTGGTATTGATATTTATGAAACACTACATCCAACAACTATACAGCACACATTCTTTTCAATTGCCTGTGAAACATTCACTGAAATTTTGGTACTGTCTGATTTCATACATCTTAGAACAGTTCTCCCATGGATAAGGTGGCACTACTATGGTATTATATAGTGTTTTAATCAGCCTTTTTGCTGCTGTGTCTAAAAAACCCAATCAAAACAATTATAGAGGAGGAAAAGTTTATTTGGGCACTCATGGTTTCAGAGGTCATGGTCCATAGGCAGTGGGCTCTATATCTCAGGGCTTGAGGTTAGACTGAACATCATGGTAGAAGAGTGTGGTGGAGGGAAGCAGTTCAGATGATGATCAGGTACCAGAAAGAGAGACATCTCCACTTGCCAGATACAAATATGTACCCTGAAGACATACCCTCAATACCCCTACCTTCTCCAGCCACTCCCTACCTGCCTTGGGTTGCCACTCATTTAATCCCAACAAGTGATTAATTCAGTGATTGGGCTAAGGCTTTCATAACCCAATCATTTCTTCTCTTAATCTTTTTTCATTGTCTCATACATGAGCTTTTGGGAGACACCTCACATCTCAACTATAACATATAGCATGTTTTCTTAAATATTTTGAGATAACTGTATCTTCATTGAGTTATGCTTCTCCTGCTCTGAAAAGCTCTTTTAACTAGATTATTTTTTTCATTTAAATTCAAAGTAATTTATGTGGTAACCTTCAAATTTACCATCTTGGCTTTGTGTGTTGTTTGTCTGTTTGTCCATTTGATTTTGTTTTTATTTTTGTGGTTACTGGGCATGGAGTCCAGGTATTGTGCATGCTAAGCAAGTGTTCTACCACTGAGCTACACCCTTGTTGTTACATGTTTATCTCTGTTTGCTTCTCATCTATATCTTTTTAATGGTATATCTTTTATGTTTGTTTTGTTTTTTAGTTGTTAATCTTGTGATTTCAACACAACTCTTGACATATTAGTTTTCCTTGAATTAATTTCGCACAACTAATATATCTCAGAACTTAACAATAAAACATTTCCATTTATCCTTTGGCATTTCATTTTACATCAACCCCACAAGGTACTGTTATTCTATCTGCCTTTAACAACCACTTGTTTTTGAAGAAAACTCAACGTTAAACATGTCTTCTACATGTACCTGCAGATTTACTATTTCAGAATCTCTTCATTCTGTGAGAGATGCGTTTTGAGCTTGGTTTTTTCCCCTTCTATGTGAAAAACAACCTATAGAGTTTCTTACAGTGCAGGTGTGTTGGTGAAGAAAGTCCTTAAATTTCGTTCATCCAAACTTGCCTTAGCATTTCCTTTCTTTTTAAAGATTATTTGCACTGGATGTAGAATTCAAAGGAGTAAGCTTTGAAGAGAACCCTTTCATTTTCTTATTGCTTCCATTATTTCTGAAGAAAGTTTAAGGAAATTTTTTCTTATTCCATTTTATGATTTTATTCTTTCATTTGAAAGAAATGATTTTATTTATTTATTGTTTTCAGGAATTTCAATATGATGACCTAATTGTGGTTTAATTTTGTTTAGTTTTTGAACTTGGGTCTGTCTATAGGTTATTTTTCTTATTTGTAGATATTCTCAGATTTTTTATGTGTATAATCATATGTCTGTTAATAATGAGTGTTTAATTTATTTCTTTACAATTTTTGTACCTTTATTATATTACTAATATAATTTTAATGGAATCAGTGATGATGGGGATTCATACTCTGCTTTTGAATATAAAACAAAGTCCTATACAGCCTTCCCCCTAAATCTTATTGCTATGGGTTTTAGGTAGAAATCTATCAGTTCTAGAAACTGCCTTAATCTTTTTAAAGTGTTTTTTACTTTATTTTTTTTAAAGAGAGAGAGAGAGAATATTTTTTAATATTTATTTTTTTTATTTTTCGGCGGGCACAACATCTTTGTTTGTATGTGGTGCTGAGGATTGAACCCAGGCCACACGCACGACAGGCGAGCGTGCTACCACTTGAGCCACATCCCCAGCCCCTAAAGTGTTTTTTACTTCAAATATGTGTTAATTATTATTAGAATTCGTAACAACTATTGAGATAAACATTCTATATTTCTCTTTCAATCTATCCATGTGAGCCATATTGATGTTTTTAAAAATTAAGATAATTTTATAATTCTGGAATAAATCCTACTTGGCCATAAAAAGTTTAATATATTGACAACTTGGCTTACTCATTTTTTTGAGAATTTTGCATATGTACTTTTTTTAAATTAAAAAACTAAAATTTCATTTTATGAATTTTGTGTTTTCTTAATATACTTTGTGCTTAAACATGACTTTGCTTGAAAACTCAATCAATTGAATTTATTTTTACCAGATGCATAATTCTGAATTCATTTGAAATGATAAATATAAAACTGTCTAGCAGCTTTTATCCCATACTCACAAAGACTTATATTTTCTATTCTAATTGTGGATTTTTTCTTTTTTTTATTTATATATAACAGCAGAATGCATTACAACTCATTACATATATAGAGCTCAATGGTTGTATACATAATATACTCACGCCAATTTGTGTCCTCATACATGTACATTGGATAATAATGATCATCCCATTCAACCATCATTAATTACCCCATGCCCTCTCCCTTTTCCTCCCACCCCTCTGCCCTATCTAGAATTCGTCTATTCTTCCCATGCTTCCCCCATCCCACTCTGAATCAGCTTCCTTATATCAGAGAAAACATTCGGCATTTGTTTTTTGGGGATTGGCTAACTTCACTTAGCATTATCTTCTATAACTCCATACCAACAACAATAAGTGTTGATGAAGATGTGGGGAAAAGGGTACACTCAGAGACTGATGGTGGGACTGCAAATTGGTGCAGCCAATATGGAAAGCAGTATGGAGATTTCTTAGAAAATTGGGAATGGAACCACCATTTGACCCAGCAATCCCTCTCCTTGGTCTATACCCAAAAGATTTAAAAACAGCATACTATAGGGACACAACCACATCAATGTTTATAGCAGCCCAATTCACAATAGCTAAATTATGGAACCAACCTAGATGTCCTTCAATAGATGAATGGATAAAAAATCTGGCATATATACACAATGGAATATTACTCAGCAATAAAAGAGGATAAAATCATGGCATATATACTTCTAAGTAGAATTGTTCTATAACTTTGATTTTCAGGAAGTAACATTTTTTTTTGTTTTAATATCAAGGCTGCATTTACCAAATGAAATAATTATTCAATGGACCTGGGTCATGGCTCAGTGGTAGAGCGCTCACCTTGCGCATGCAAGGCCCTGGATTTGATCCTCAGCACCACATGTAAATAAATAAAGTTAACTTATTGTGTCCAACTACAAAAAAATTCTTCCATCATAAAATTTATTAAAAGAATAAATCATCTGACACAAACACTTCTGTTGCTTTTTAATTAAAAATATTTCTGACATTGATTCTTGGCCCATTAGACTTCACATACTATTGATCATTTTTCCTCCTGATTTAACTCAGCATTTTTCATAAGCCACAGTCTGTTTATCTCCTGCTGGACATACTTGTATCTTCATATACATTGTTTTGTCATTCCAAATAAATGTTATGCTTCTGAGGGAAGGGACACTATTTTATTGCTTTGAATATTCTTTCCTGCTGTGCTTTCTACATGGTTGTACATAATATACAAAATAAGTTTGTTCTACACAATGGTGGCAAATATTTATTTTTCCTTTCATTTTGCATCCAATGTTCTATAATTGTTATTGATTGAGCAAAGCTAACATTATTTTGTTTTTCTATAAATGTACTTAATAAAACAGTTTTGCTTCTAAAATCATTGTAAGTAGCAAGGAACATTTTTCAAAGGAAAGAAATTATAAGGCAACCCAGGAAAACAGGACATATTTATTCCAGAAACTGATGTTGTAAAATGCCTATAGCAGGGACTGGGGCTATAGCTCAGTGGTAGAGTGCTTGCCTAACACATGTGAGGACCTGGGTTTGATCCTCAGCACCACATAAAGATAAATAAATAAAATAAAGGTATTGTGTCCATCTACAACTACAAATTTTCTTTTTCTTTAAAAAAGAAATGTCTATGGCAAGTACTACCAAATTCATTATTCTTCCTTGCCTCTAAGACAAAAAGAAAATGTATTGAATTGCTTCATTCCTATAAATTGATACAAGGAAGTCTATCAGTCCATACTTACAGTTTTTAAATATGAATTTTATGTAAAGGCATTGCACAAAATACTAAGTATTATTAGCAGGTTTGAAGAAACTGTAGGAATGTTTTTCCTATATTATTGAGGTTGGCAGAAAAATGGCCACTCAAAGATTTCCCTGTTCTAATACCCAGAGCCATAAATCAGGTATGTTACATGACAAAGTAGAAGTAAGATAACAGATGAAATTAAAGTTTGAATCACCTGACCCTTAAAACTGGGAAAATGTCCTGCATTATCCAGGTTGAATGTAATCACAAGGTTTTTTAAATGTCAGAGAAGAACACAGAGAGCCAATGTCAGTAACAGGATGTGAGAAAGACTACCTTGAATATTTTTTGGGTTTTTTTACATGTATAAATTTTTCATTCTAATTTGTTATATATGACAGCAGAATATATTACAATTCATATTACACATATGGAGCACAATTTTTCATATCTCTGGTTGTATATAAAGTATATCCACACCACTCATCTCTTCATACATGTACTTAGGATAATGATATCCATCTCATTCCACTGTCTTTTCTACCCCCATGCCTCCTCCCTTCCTTTCCCATCTCTTTGCCCTATCTAGAGTTCCTCTAATCCTCCTGTGTTCCCCCTCCCAACCCCACAATGAATCAGCCTCCTTATGTCAGAGAAAACATTCCACATTTGGTTTTGGGGGGTTGGCTTACTTCACTTCACTGGAGTTGCAGCATTATATTCTGCAACTCCATTCATTTATATGCAAATGCCATGATTTCATTCTCTTTTAATCCTGAGTAATACTCCATTGTGTATATATACCACATTTTATTTATCCACTCATCTACTGAAGGGCATCTAGGTTGGTTCCACAGTTTAGCTATTGTGAATTGTGCTGCAGTAAATAGAAGGAACCCAGAGTCTAGGAATACCATCACATGAGACCCATTTTGCATTCTCTAGTACTATAAGATCACAAATGTCTTTTTTTTTTAAGTGACTCTTTTTTTGGTCATTTGAGAAAAAAGCAATAGGGAACTAGTGTAGCTATCATACTAGTTTCCCAAAACTTGTAGGAGTGGCACTGTCCCAGAGATAATATTCATCCAATATTCTATTCACATCTCCCACTTACATTTTTTTGGTCTCCTTTAAATTTTGCTGTTACTAATTCTGTTCAGTGAAATGTGAACAGAAATGAAATGGATCATTTCTGAGATCTTTTGGGCTACTGTGTCTATAATGGTTCAGATAGTACATCTGCAGGATGGTAGATCCTCAGTTAACCTGGGCTCCTGAGTGAATGTATATTATATAGCAAACATCCCCCAAATGCTTGTTAAACATGTATGGAGCTAGAAATAAAGTCTTTACTATGTTAACATGCCTCAATTTGAAGAGTGACTTTTTTACTGCAATATGTCTTGACATAGTTTATACTAAAAATACATTTACCAAATTATAGCTCTGTGTAGATATTTCTATAAGGCACAATTTTTTTTCTTATTCGTAGAGTTCTGGTTTGACACTAGAGCTTTAAAATTTTATACCTCATAATTAATATTCCCCTTCAACCCTTGTATTTCATCTGCCCTCTGGCACACAGATTTGCAATTCTAAATTGTGGTTAGTGATTGCAGTGAAGAATGTATATCTCATTTAAAAGTCATCTTTTTAAAAAATACAAGAGAGTGAAAAACCAGAGTAAAATGTAACTATACATTAAAAATCTTGTTTTGTTTTGCCTAGAGTTAGCCCCAGTTCCTCCTGCAAGTGCCAGGGCAGAGAATACATCAATGCCCCGGGAGGGGCCAATATTTTTCTCAAAGTGTTTTGAGGCTCCCAAATGCACAAATACTTCTTTGACACTTCACATTTGCCTGCCAAGTAACAAAAGTTATGATCTTATTTTAGCCTAAAGGTTTTTAAAGCAAGTTGTTGCTTATTGGGTCAAGTCAATTTGTAGAACTCTAGTGTGGATCTGTTATATGAATGAACCAGAGATAACCCCTGGGTTGGTTTATTAATTCCTGGTAGTCTGCAACTCCTGAGCTTAACTCTTTACGCTTACTAGTGCCAAATTCAAATTTTTACATTTCTGGTGTTTCCAAGATAGCCCAGATAAACAGATTCTTATCCATTTATAGCCTATGTGCTTTCCATATTATGGGAAATTGCTCAACAGGCATTAACCACAGATCAGATAAGCCCTACACACTGCTGCCTCCTTTTGCAGCTATCTGATCCTGATTCTTGGCTGGAGTGCTAGAACATCAAGTAGTCATGAAAGTCTCCTCCATGTTCCTCTTTTCCCCTCTGAGTTCTCTTGCCCTCCTTCCTTTCTGGATACTGCTTACCCAAGAGCTGTAGCCTCTACATGGTATGCTGTGAGAGACTTTCCTCACATGCAGTCCTGTTCAAGTGTTTCCCAAATAAAGCTCATTTCATATATTTCTCCTTGAGCAGTTCTGAAATCCCTCAATGTAACTATAAAGAATCTTTTGGAATTCTGATGTTTTCTGTTATTATTGGGCTACTGATTGTTTTGAGAGTACCTCCAAGTAACTAAGATAATTTGTTAGTTCAGTGTTATTGCTTGTAATCATCCATTTGGAGTGTGATGATAATAATGCCACCCCATCAAAGGAAAAAAAAAACAGTTTTACTTGAACAGAATTACATGTTAAAGAGTATTATGTTCATAAATTTATTTGAAAATAGATTCCAGCCTTTTGTAAAAAATTCTGGCTTAAAACAATTTCATTAGCAAAAATGTAACTACTGTGCTCACTTAGGCTGCACATATGCTAAAACTGAAACCATAAAGAGAAGATTAGTATGGCTCCTGTGCAGGGATGACACTCGAATTCATGAAGCATTTTGTTTCACACATACATAAATATATATATTTATATTTATATATATACTTATATATACATAAATCTACTATCATAAGGACCTTTTCTCACATTATAATTCAATGATTAAGACAATAGATTTTGTCTCTGAAAAAAAAATAAGATTTGAATTTCAGTTTCTCACTTAATTGTGTGCCTTTGAGCAAGTTATATAACATTTTTAAAATATCTTTATTTTATTTATGTATTTTTATGTGGTGCTGAGGATTGAGTCCAGTGCCTCACACATGCTAGGCAAGTGCTCTACCATGGAGCCATGATTCCAGCCTCTAGTTACAAACATTTTAAAGCCACTCTCCTCATTGTCAAAATAGGCGTAATTGTACAGAATAATCTATCTAGGTTACTAAGTAACCAAGACAGTATGTAACTCAGTAATTTTTTATCAAATAACAAATTAATCCAGAATGTAGTGGCTTAATACAGTGAATACTTATCATACCAGTTTCTGTGGGCCTGGAATCTGGATGAAGTTTACCTGGGTTCTGTGGCTTAGCATCTCAAGGGGCTGAAATCAGTGTTGGCTGCAGTCATCTCCATGTTTCTGCTTCTGATTCTGAGCTCACTACTATAGTTGTGGTAGTATTCAATTCCTAAAGGGCTGTTGGACCAAGGGCCTCAGCCCCTCCTGGAAATTGACCAGAGACCACTTACAGTTCCTGGCTATGCACACTTCTTTATAGGTCAGCTCCTCTGCAAGTTACTTCATTAAAGGCAGAAAGAGAGAGTGCAAGATGAGTCACTGTTGTTGACAGCCTACTCTCAGAACAAACATTCCATTACTTTTGTTAAGCTAAATTATAACTTCATTTACATGCCACCAGCATTTTAGCCAATATTTTTTCTTCCATTTCAGGATCTCATCTCGGACATGACAGTGTCTTCTGTTGTCATAGCTCTTTATCCTCTTTGATCTCGGATTGTTCCTCAGGTTTTTATTTTATCTCGTAATCTACAAACTTTTATGACTAGTAGTCACTTTGTAAATTACTCTTCAATTTGGATTTGCTTTACATTTTTTTCATGAATAGATTGAGATTTTGCATTATAAGAATGCAGGAGTGATTAGCCCTTTCCATTACATCCCGTAGGGTACTTGTTGTCAATATGTATTACTAATATTATTTAACTTTGATAATGTAACCAAGGTCATATCTACCAAATTTCACTTTAGTATGTTCACTATTTTTTTGTCATCTCACAACTTTTGCCACATTTGATTTGTAAGAAGCAAGTTAATAGTTCTAGCCAGCACTTACAAAAGAAGGGAATGACCAAGAGTTGTGAGAACCACAAGGTTGGGGTCATTGGAAGTCCTTGCAGAAGCTATCACACCAAGTAAGACTGGGAAGGTTAACATACTAATTGTACCCATAAAGAATTTCGCATGTTACTGTCAATACAAATGACAGGTATCATGATGGTTATTATAATGTTTACAATTTTGTGGATTACTTTCAGATCGATTCATTACATTCAATAAGTGTTTGTCATGCTAGGTGTCGGATTTCATAAATAAATGTTTATAATGCTAAAATTATAAATACAAACCTATTTTGGTTTTGGAAAGATGATAATACAGGGGAGCAAAATATCTGTGAATTGTGACAAAAGATATAAGGAAAGTAAACAGGACAGGTGATATAATATAGAGAATATGTTTCTCTCTTTCTCTCTCTCTCTCTCTCTCTCTCTGTGTGTGTGTGTGTGTTTGTGTGTGTGACTATTTCAATCAAACCAGAGAAAGCCTCCTTAAGATGACATTTATGCTGAGATTGAATTTGAGAAAATGTCAGCTTTACAAGATCCTAAAGAACAATATTCTGGGTAGAGAGAAAAGCAAGTTTAAAGGATTCGAGGCTGAGAAGATTTGTCATATTGATGGAAAAAGAAAGAGATCCTAATGATAAATGTATTGAGCAAGGAGTAAAAGCAGTATGCCATAGGGACTGAGATATAACCAAGGGCTAAAATATACAGGACCCTGTAGGTCATGAAATGGCATTTTATTGTATTCTGAATATAATTGGAAACTTTCAAAAGGTTTTATGAAAGATATTTGTTTTTCAAACCTTACATCTCAAATGTTGTGCTAATTGTAAAATTACCAAAAAAAATTATAGGAGTAGAAATATTATTAAATATACTCCTTTAAAGATATTTTTGTAGTTGTAGATGGACAAGAATGCCTTCATTTTATTTCTTTATTTTATTTTGCTTTATTTTTTGTTGTGCCAAGGATAGAACCCAATGCCTCACACATGCTAAGCAAGCATTCTACCACTAAGCTTAAGCCCCAGCCCAGTACATATACTCTTTACTCAGACTTTTCAATGACTTATGTTTTGCCATATTTACAACTTCATATTCTTTAAAATTATATTGAGAGTGAGTAGGAGAATATGAGTATTCTCTTTTATGATTATAGTGTAATTACTGTTATGGTTTTGTTTTGGGTGTCCCCCAAAAGCTCCTGTTAAGGCAGGAATATTCAGAGGTAAAGTGATTAGAGAGTTGTGACTTAATCATTTCATCCTATTCTGAATACACTGACAGGGAAGTAAAATACTCACAATAGCTTCCATTTTTGTTTTCCTAATCTTTATACTAATATTGTCATACTTTTCACCTTCCCATATCTTATGAACCTCACATTGTTATTTTTCTTTAAATACTAACTTATTTTTTACAGATATCAAAACAATAAGAAAATTTGGGCTGGGGATGTGGCTCGAGCGGTAGCGCGCTTGCCTGGCATGCGTGCGGCCCGGGTTCGATCCTCAGCACCACATACCAACAAAGATGTTGTGTCTGCCAAAAAACTAAAAAAAAAAATAAATATTAATAAATTCTCTCTCTCTCTCCCTCCCTCTTAAAAAAAAACAATAAGAAAATTTTATATATCATCATTTTTTTTTCTTTTTCTGAAGGGCTTCTTTCAACATTTCTTATATGCAGGTGTCTGGGTGATGGATTTATTTATTTATTTGTTTGTTTGTTTATTTATTTATGATTTTTATGCCTGAAAACTTTATTTCACCTTTACTAGGCCCTTTATTAGGCTCATCCCTCTGACCCTTCAGATGATTCTTTCCTATCACTAGAATAGTTTCTTCTCACCTATGTGCTACGCACACTTTGCTGTGTAGAGCACACTCTGCACCTCTCCTCCATGTGGCTTTTCCCTCTCTGGTACTATGCTCTATGTATTCTAACCACGGGTCTCCTCAGACATCAGATCTGTCTCCTTGGCTGCATACTTGACAGAGCTGTGTCCTTTCCCACCTCCCATCCTCCCCTCAGTCACGTGAAAACATTCTCAAGATATAAACTGCTTGCCTTCCTCCTTGTCTCTTAAGGGTTACTCTTTATCAGCATCTTATAGTGTCTTCTTTTTCTTCTTTTACATATTTCAGGTTAAATCTGGTCCCTGTTACTTCATTTCTGACGGAAGCAAAGTCCTTCCATTGGCTATACTTTTTTTTAATATTTATTTCTTTTAGTTGTACACAATGCCTTTATTTTTATTTATTTATTTTTATGTGGTACTGAGGATCAAACCCAGGGCCTCACACGCACCAGGCAAGCGCTCTATGCTGAGCCACAACCCCGGCCCTGGCTATACATTTTTAAAAATTTCTTCTTGTTAGATAAACATGACAGTAGAGTGTGTTGGCTATACTTTTAATAGCAATATCAAATTTTTAAAAAAATTTGTCTTGATTTCACTTTGCCTTAGAAGAGCTTAGGTTCTATAATCCTTTGGTCTAGTAAATTCTCATGTGCTCTGATAAAATGGAATACAGAGATCTTTTGTAACAGGGGTTCACTTGATGCTTTGACTATATACATTGTGGCCTTGAAACTTAAAGTTTTTTTTTTCTTTTTCCCCAAACTTCTCCCTGATCTTCTCCCTGATCTTCTCTGATCTTCTTTCTTTCCCCTAAACTTCTCCTCCCTGATCTTCTCCTTCCTGATCTCTCCTCCCTAATCTCCTTTTCTCTGAATCTCCTCTCTAAAAGTATCTGTTGCTCCTGGGCAAAATCACAGCCTTTAGGATAGGAGTTCCCTGTGTTTCTCCCTTGCTAGCAAAGCCATCAACTTCTTTCCTTTTTCTCAAAACCATGTACTTCTTATTGGATTGGAATTAGGGTTAAAGACGGAGCTTTTGGCAACATTTCTACCTAACCTCAGAGAATAGATGTTTGATTCTGTGCATTTTCTGGTGTTCACTGAAGCCATTCTCTGTTCTCATACTTCTTTTGTGAGATCTGATATCTTCGTGCTTGTACTTAGTATGCTCTAAGAATTTCCACAGCTAATTGTTAATTATTAAGTAGAAATATAAAGGGTTTTATTTTATTTTGTTGTTGTTGTTTTGTTTTGTTTTCTTTTCTTTTTAGAAAAAGAAAAAAGTGTATTGCTTTGTTAGCAGAGGAGAAACACAGGGGACTCCGGTCCCAGAGGCTACGATTCTGCCCATCAGCAGGAACATGAGGCTTTTAAAGAAGTGATTCAAAGACTGCATTCCACATGTTCTCTGTTGGAGTTGTAATTCACTTGTTAATTTGGGAGATAGTCGTTTCTGAGATCTTCTGGTACCATCCCCAAAGTCTGGATTACTTCATTCCTGTGGTGGGTGGGTTTTCAAGGACAGATACATCTGCCTAAAATGGGGAAGAAAGGTAATCATTTCTCCCCTGACATCAGGAAGTGGGAGAAATTAGGTAGAGCAGCAAGAGAGGAAGAGAAAGAAACATGTCCATTTAAAAATAAGTTGCAGAGACAGAGCAGCAAGGGCTGTATTCAAAGCCTAAAGGGGACCATGGTTACATTTCCCCACTGACAATTTCTACATTCCATTTCTAGGGAAAAATGGGCCACAATATCTCCAAGATGCTTCCTACTGAAAGAGGGCAATGTTGGGGAAGTAACCCAAAGTCCTTATTTTCTATCAGGTGGAGTCTGGACAGTTAAGGGTTTTGAGCATTAGAGCAGTCCAGAGGTCCACAGTGACAAATGGCAAGTGAGTAGACAAGGCAGACCTAGGGCAGGGGATTATGAAGGTGGCTAGTGTTGCAGCGACTTTCCTGTGTTCAATTTCCTTTTTCTCAAAGTTGACTATGATGGAGCAACCTGTACCATTCAGGGAACAAAATGTAAATTAAAAAAAAAAGTTTGTCCACTACCTTGAACACAGTTCACTAGAGTTCTTACTTGTATTTGTGTTTTGTTTTGCTTTTAAATAATACCTTTCTAGCTCCCTCAACCTCACACTATTTCCAACTCCCAGTAAATTAAGAAAAGATTCATATGAAAGAATATATGAAAATCCCTTAGTCACCTTTCTCTCTTTACTTATGATTGGTCTCTTTTTTGGTTCTGAGTGCATTGAGCTTGTGGGTACATTTGACTTTAAAATTCCTGGAGGTAGGCTTCTGGAACAAATGGTATCTTAATGTTCTTTGTGGTTCTACAAATCTAAATTTTAACAACTTTTATCATTGTACTAGTTCCTTTTGCTGAGAGAAAAGTAATGACTAAATTAAATTACAGAACTATCAAGAGCTGAAGTTTGGCTGTTTTTCTAATCAATGATAATGACATTTTGTCATGATTATGCTATTGTGATTACATATCTTCCATATCTTCCTAGCACATTGAAGGTTCTATTAGGCATCGGAATCAGATGTTGAGTAGCAAAGAAATACATTTTAGGTATAATATCCTCATTATTAATTTACAATGAATTCTATTAGTTAAAAACACCTCTTGATATGTATAAATTCACTATGATTTTTTTGCAATAATATAATATTTGTATCATAAGTATACTTTAGGAAGCTCAATGGTGTTTTGAGTAAATTGCAATAATATATCAATAAAAAGTTTAAATTGACATTGTGTATTATTTTTTACATTGTAGGGAATTTTTTGTATCTACAAGGTTAGCTTTCTTAAGAGATTATTGCATTAACTGTTGTGTTGACACAAGCACTTTCAAAAATTGTGATCTGTCATGTTTATGCTATATATCTCAATAATTTATGATTAGTATAAAAGGAAAGTATAGCTGCATTTCATTTCAATATAAATATGTTTATGTGCAGTTGTAGTTCAAAACAGCATTAAAATACATAATTTAGCCTTAAATTTTTCTTATTTTTCATTATATATTCTGTGAAACATTTAAATGGGAAAAATAAAGAATACTAAATTATTTAGATGGATTTATTGCTTTGAATTAGTTAAATAAATCCTCTGTATTAGTAAAATGTTAACTCTGGGATTTTTAAGGCTTCATTAATATCAGTATCATGTTTGTATTGAGGTACTGTCAAGATCCTCAAGGTTAGTATTCTATGAGCCTTTTAGTATTATAATGCTAAAAAATTTTTACATTTGGTCTGCAACTGGAAGGGAATTAATAGAGTACACAGAAGGGGAAATTATAGTACTCAAAATAGGCATATCAGTACATTTTTTATCCAGTAGACCAATCAACCTGAAAGGCCAAAATGTAATCATAAAGTGCTCTCAATCATGGAATCAGAGAAAAGGGAGTTAGGGGAATAATCTCAATGGCTTCTTTCATTATGCCACTTTACCTTAGTTAATTCAATTACTGATAGGGAAGATATATTGCACAATGCAGAGGATAGCAGAGATATCTGCTTATATGTACAGTGTTGTAGCTTACCATAAAATTTAGACACTGTTTTCGCCCCCATTCTCTCTCCCTTAAAATATAGCAAATGAGATCCACTTCAAAATTATAGCAATTTGTCAAGTACATTTACAATTCTCATTAGAGACATATTTATCATAAATTAATCAACATATTAACTTAAAATGTGACAATTTTCCACTGAATTATCAGATGTGAAAACTGTCAATTGTTTGAAAATCTTTGTTGTAAACCTGAGTCCCTTTACTTCTATCATTGCAGCATCAAGAATGTAAGGTAATAGGAAAGTGGTGTTGGTAATACTTTCAGTAAGAGCAAGAGGTGCTTAGTATGAAGCAATAGAACTTTTGCCAGTCTTTCAACAAAATCCTACACTCTAACACTGTAAAAGTGATTTCTTAGTAGTGTGAATTTAAGTGTATGATGATTATAATACTCTGATTTTGATTGGATAGTTTGGATTTGTTAATTAAAAGCTGGAGAATAGTCTTAAGCTATATTTTCAGGTCCACATTTCCTCAAATAAAACTATGAGTGAATTATTTATATTCTATAGCTAAAATGGTGATCTCTCCTTATACTTATAGATGCCAAATTTAAGCCCATTTCTGTCAAAAGGAAGGCTAAGCAGGCAGAGTGGTGAGTGCCAAAGTTCCAGATATTTGGGAGGAGAGGCAAGATTATCACAAATTCATGGCCAGCCTGGGCCAGATCCTTTCTCAAAATAAAAATAAAAACAGGTTAGGGATATAGCTCAGGGTAGAATGCCCTGGGTTCATTCCCAGTACAATGAAAAAAAAGAAAACAGAAAAAAAAAAGATGGAGTGGGGAGATTAAGAGGGTTACATACCATATTTCATTTGGACACCTCCAAAATTGAAGTATTCAATGCAGCATAAGTTTCCCAAACCTCACAAATATAGGTGAAATATGTGTTCTGATATCTCAGAATGTGATAATTCTGACTGTGGTTATTTAAAAACAGAAAATAAAAATGTCCAGGCTGAGAGAACTGAGAACAAATCCTTAACAAGTGCAGAATACTTATTGCTGTGAGAGTTACTGATCCTTGCTGGTATATGATTTCTTCAATGTGTAAAATGTAGGTATAATAGTTATGATCATGCAAGGATTAATAATGTGGCATATAGTAGACATTTAAAAATGTTAGTTTTTATTGCTACTCCTTCCCCATATTCTAGACTAGACTTTTTTTTTTTTTTTTTAACTGTTAGGGAACAGGGAACAGAATGTCTTAGAATGTCTTTTCAAAGTAAGTGTATATTTTATAACTCAATTCCTCATCTCAGAAACTACAATATAAGTAATTGATACAAATATTTTACAAATCATTTATCATATTATGTATCACCCACTATGTATTATTTATTATTTACTGGCTCTCTCCTATTGGAATGTTAAGTACATAAGGGTCTGAATACTTCTCAGGTTTTTTTTTAATACTTTATTTAATTAATTTATTTTTATGTGGTGCTGAGGATCAAACCCAGGGCCTCAGACGTGCTAGGTGAGTGCCCTACTGCTGAACCACAACCCCAGCCCTATTTCTCAGTTTTTGTTTGCTGGTATACCCTAAGAGTGTCTACAACCTAGGATTTTTTTTTTTTTTTTATGATGAAAGAATGAACAAATTGCAACTCCTATCACAGATAGTGTTAAGGTCTTTAAAGTCTCTGCTTATAATTTCATGGGTAAAAATTATATACAGGATTATTTGATACATGATAATTATTTACATGATTATCAGCATTGTTGATCTTAGACATGCAACATACTGTCCAGAGAAGGTTAAATATAAGTTTTCAGTTTCATGATTTCTACTCTTTTATTTTGGAGGAAATAAAAACTAAGAAGTGGTTATGTTGCCAATAAAGTGGTTGTTATGGGAAGCTAGCATGCTTTCTGAGGAAGATGACAGGTAAAAGTTTTATCACGATGTTCATGGAATCCAAAATTATACGTGTGGCTGTTTGATTCTTGGAGTCCAGGATTCTTGCTTTGGTAAGTAGCAAAGGAAGAAAACCGCAAGATATTTTCTTGAAAGATCTCCTGATGCAACTCTGTTTACAGCTTTCATATCAGCACCCAGGGGGAGTTTTTGGCCACAGACTCCCAGAAACCCTATTTGTTCCCTGTCCCTGGGCACCAAGAAAGAACCCCAAGGGCCTGGGACTTAGGGTAGGGCGGCTCGCACTTCTCACCTGGAGCGGGCGGGATCGCGTGCCTACGCTGCGGTTTCCTATAAGCCCTATCCTGACACCAGAGGTGACAGGTATGGCGCAGCCTAGCGCCACCCACTTATCATGCAGTCTGGTGACTGCCTTCCAAGCTCCAGGCAGCGGTGAGCTTCTGGGGGAGGGTCCGGATGACTGTGGCTGCGAGACTGCCAGAGGTGGGAGGGCCGGGAGGTGGGACGCTTTTCCGCACGGGGGCGCTGTCACCTGTCCAGGGGAGGAGCCAGAAAGGAACCTAGCGTTTTGCTGCTCCGAGGCACTGGAGTCGGGAGAACAGTTCACGACAATGAAGGGAACCAAAGGCATTGAGAACCCGGCTTTCGTTCCCTCCAGCCCAGACACCCCGCACCGCTTGTCTGCGTCGCCCTCCCAGGTGGAAGTCTCTGCTTTATCCTCCGACACCCAGAGGGAGGGTTCTCAGCCACAGGAATCTCCGGAGTCCCACAAGTCATGGGAACCTCCTCTGCCTTCATCAACTGCCCCGGCTTCCGAAGAGCGCCCCGGACCACAGTCGGAGTTTGAGGAGGGGCCTTGCGGATGGAGCAACTTGCATCCCCAGTGTCTCCAGCGCTGCAACACGCCACAAGGGTTTCTGATTCACTACTGCCTGTTGGCCCTCACTCAAGGTAAAGTCCAGAGTTCTCTCAAGGGGGCGTCAGTCCGGTGGAGAGCTAGCGAGACGCGGCGAGGTTTCAGGGAGAAGCGGGCAGGTGCAGGGATCCCAGCGCCGCTGACGCGCTGTGCGAGGCGAGGTGGGCTTGGAATTTGTTGGAGCCATCGCCGACGACAGCCTACCAGGTTCAGCCTTCCACATTTTAGCTTCTACTTTATTGCAACATTTAAAAACTTGCTATACAAGCTTTTACTATTTTGTGCTTTTCCTTGGTTAGGCTGATTGGATCCCTCCAGGGAAGATTAGAAGGACCTCTGGGAATGATATAACCCCGGGGGTAATCCATTCTACTTTAAAAAGCCTATTTTTTTCAGAGTTCTTTATTAAAGGGATTATTTTCCATTATTTCTCCATCTGGATTAATAAATTTGTAAATGAAAATAGGTCCCTTCGAAAAGGAAATAAATTTAAAATCTGTAGTATAGATAAGATATAAGCATTCACATTTTGTGAGTATATTTAGATAGGGGCTGTGGACACAATTGCATTCCGGTGAGTACATTAGCAAAGGCTTCAGGCCTTGTGGAAGGGTAAAGCTTTCCTAGCCATTCAGGCACAGGAATTATCCAGGATCTGTTTTGTTCCAGGAATTTCATTTTGGTTTTCTTGGGAGTTACAGATTAAGTCCAGATTTAGGTCCTCAGGAATATGCAGTCTCAGCGAGTTTAGAAGAGAAGAGAGAGAGAGATGGTGGAAGGTGAAAGAAAGCATAGTGAAGGTGAGAGGAGTAGGTGTAGCTCATAATGCAAGGAATGATCTAAGTGGGACTTTATCCTAAGGTGACTCCTGGGGAGCAGTGTATGGGTGTGTAAAGTGGAGTAGACTGAAGGACACATTGAATCTTAGTTTCTTGTCCTCCCCTCAGGTCTCCTTCCATTATTGACTCAACTTACTTGTCAAGAGTCAGTGATTGTGAAATGTCTTTGTGTCAAAGGAATGTAAAATTCAAAAACTCAAAACTTACCTTGTTTTTTTCCTTAAAATTTATTGTGAAATTTCTAAATTATTCTAGAATATGTCATTTATACTTAATATATAATCTTGTTTTAAATTATTATAAAATATAATTGGTGCACTTAGAAAAATGTTTGTTTTAGCCTGAAAATTCATATACCGAGAAATCACCAATTTAAGAAGCATAATCTGGGATGAATGTGATCCAATAAATTAATTCATGTTTCAGTTTAAGTTTCAATGACGGAAAACATCATTGCCATAATCCTTGGGAAGACCATTTCCATCAAATATTAATAGATGTTTAATTGGGAGGGAAAACAAAATTTGAAGAAATTATTTAACTCTGCATTTCTCAAAGACAAACAGGATTTCTCTTAGCACTTAACTTCCTAATGTGCTTCCTATCTCCATGCATTTACAATAGCAAGAAATGTGTGTGGTATTTCATGGAAGTGTTTTTAAAAGCAGTGTTCTTGGAATTTGTATAGCATAGAGTTCACTTAGGGATTCATAGGATTAAAGTGTAGTCCTTCCAGAGGAAATTCCAATTTATTTTCAAAGAGAAGTTGTTCCCTAATGATTTCTAATGACAGATATTTAATCAGTATGAGAGGTGTGGGAAGTTGATTTTTAGTTGGGGGGATTTTCAAATTATCAGATATTTTCTTATAAAATGTCCTTTCCTAGTACTTCAGATATTTTATCTTGAAATCTCAGAAATTGTTAAAGTCTTATTAAACTGGCATAAGAGTAAAAACCATATTAACACATTTGAAAGCTGCAATTTCAATTTTCTTGAAATAATTTTTAATTAAAGTCTTGATACAGAAACATTTAAAGAGATGCTAAAGATTTTGCCATGTGTAAACTCATTGTATTAATTAATAATGAAAACAGTTCTTGATACTTAACTAAAATACATAACTAGTTAAAATTTTCAATTTATGCTAATGTTTAAACTCTTGTAAATTTCATCTATACCTGGGCAGGACACTTAAATCAGTCAAAGTTGGGTTTTCCAATCTTTGTTTATCTTGTAGTCCTTCATTATATTTATAATAAGCAGAGGAAATTCTTTTTTTCTTTTTCCACAGTGCATGATTTAGAATGCTAGTGGTTGAAATAAAACTCAACTCATTTTTTTTGCTATAACCTTTTAAATGATATCTTCAATATCCATATAAGTTTTAGAACAAAATAAAAAGAGGTTTGAGAGCTTAATTTCCTCTTCTTAAAACTCAAGGTGAGCTGTTGTGATAGATAAGTATGTTAGGGCTCAGGAAGCAATTGAGCATTACTTTAAGGCCTTTAGGGTCACTTGTACACTCTGTACTCTTAGGTCTTTTTAAGTACAGAACACTTGACAACTGGCAAACCGACTTCATGGGACTCTATCAGTCTGACTTTTATTTATCACTTAAAGGAAAATGAATTAAGGCCAATTAACTGCAGTTTAGTATGTGGCAAGCATCAGTTTGGTTGGGCACCTGAAAATTCGCAAGTAAACAATTTAAAAGGCAAACTGATTTTCGAGGAAGTATGTTCAGGTTGCCTATCTTTGAAACTTTGAGAACTTTAAAATTGACACTTTTAAAAACAACAAAAAAGCCAAACTTTTTAGTAGATTGTGTTAATAATCATATCCTATGTAGTAAACTTAGAGTAATCCACTTAAATTTCCTTTTCTCTTTTTTAGGTGTTGTTGTAAATGGCCTAGTAAATATCAGCATATCCACTATTGAGAAGCGCTATGAGATGAAGAGTTCCCTGACTGGCCTGATATCATCAAGCTACGATATTGCCTTCTGTTTATTGTCATTATTTGTATCATTCTTTGGTGAAAGAGGACACAAGCCCAGATGGCTTGCATTTGCATCCTTTATGATAGGACTGGGGGCACTTGTATTTTCCTTGCCACAGTTTTTTAGTGGTCGATATCAACTGGGGTCCATTTATGAAGGTAAGTTTCTGTTGTGTTTTTGTTTGTTTTGACTTTAGAAAGTAGTACAACACCAGATCATTGACTCTTGTAATTCACTTCTACGGAGGGGAAAAGGTTAAGTTTTTTCCAGAGCTTACTGCATACTTCATCATGTGAATTGTATAAGGTAGAAAATTACAGAGACAGACTGTACATTACTTATCATTTCAGTAGTTCTCCTAGTTTTTAATCCTTTGATTCTCATTACCTATATACATGCAATCCTCCTCAAAACAAGTGTTCTGTTTGTCTGCAGGTGTTGTGATCTCACTGGGGTTCTGTAATCTCTAGTTTTTCCTTCTCTGCTATTATTTGCAGTGCTTACAGCTCTGTGCCTGGAACATGTTGATTCCTGATTTGAGACAAAGAGAGGTAACATTAACAGGAGCAGGACTTTTCCTAAGAACTGAAACTAGCTCTTTGTGCTCCAGTTTATTTATTTATTTATTTTTTTTGAATTTTAACATTTATTTATTTTCTTAGTTCTTGGCAGACACAACATCTTTTTGTTGGTATGTGGTGCTGCTGAGGATCGAACCCGGGCTGCACGCATGCTAGGCGAGCGCACTACCGCTTGAGCCACATCCCCAGCCCATTGTGCTCCAGTTTAGAGACATAACTTCCTGGCAACCTACAGGGTTGCTTCAGTTAGGTGATATACATTCTTCACAGGCACAGAAAGGAAATTTAATTATTTCATTTTTTTTCCCAAAGAATCATTTTTTTTAATGGAAAAACAATTATGGTAGAACTGGAGGAATGTGCTAATGAAAGTTCAAGTTAGCATTTTTATGTCCTTTCTGGGACATTTAATAGCAAACATTAAAATTATGAGGAATAAAATCAGATGGTTACAAATTTAGAGACCTTCAGGGATTAGGTAAGTGAGGACAAGTCTTAGAATACAAGGAGAATTGGAAACTGCTGAACTATAGGTGTTATTTTTGAAAGTTAAAATATTTATATTTGCTTGTTAGAATTAAAAAATTAAAAATGTTAATTGCTCCCAAGACACATTTCCCAATTATGATAACAAATAGCAACATGTTCTCAATAACAAAGTATAAAATATGCTATGATTTAAAAAGTGCACTTAATAGGTAAGCAGACTTCATTTTAAAGTAAAACTAGAATATACAAGCAGATGAATAGGGAGTGTTTTAAAATGAATAAGAAAGATAAGGAGAATGTGTTATCAGTGGAAAAAGTGCTTATGTAGATTCTAGTCATTATCTAAGATGGGACCAAATTTCATTAGGCAAATTTGACATAATTTCACTGGGGGCAGTTTCAGGAACTGGGCCCGCATTGTAGGCATTGTAGCACAGGCTGTAGTATAACACCTTTCAAAATCTCAATGGTAAGGAGATATCTAAAGCTTGATCTGCCACACAGGAACACATGATACTGATTGCATGATAGCAAAGTGTTTTTGTGGTTATGGCATTTAGGTGGTTACCTCTTCTAGTTAATCAGCTCCCTTTCAGTTCTTAAAATAAACTTTGTACAAAGTCTCTGATTTTCTAAACTAAACATAAAAACTTCTTCCCGTACAAAGCTTGATCTGTCTTCAGCAGTCTCAGTATTGTCTCTTGACACACACACACCTGGAATTACAGCCAATCTGGACAATTTATGTTTCCTGAAGGGAAATGGCAACAAGTTAAGGTGTGTGGTGGGGGTGGGGATGGGGGTGGGGTGGGGTTGGGAGATGAAGCTAAGAAGATTACTGAAGCCAGATCATAAATTTTTAGTACATTATTGTGTACTTATCAGGTTTTCACCAAATTCTTGTTGACCATGTGGGCATTTTTCATTATCATAGTAGATCAGATTTAATAGATCATTGAAATAGAAAAATTCAGGTTGGCCTTATGTTGTTCTGCCATCATACAACACATATTTGTTGATATGGGCTGTACATGGTGCTGAGATAACAGCAGTAAAACAGTTCCATGCCATCTGGATTTTATGTACTAGTGGGAAGAAATATACAATGAATAAGCAAGGTATCTGGAGACTGAAGTTAGAGACAGAGTGGACACATGGTATGACGTCATAGTATACAAACAGGTAAATAGGTGGGCAGAGAAGGCTATTGTAATAATAACTGGATAAGGAGGGCCAGCTTGAAAAATGCTTTCCATATTGGAGAAAAGCTCTAAGACTGGCTGATTTTAGGAATTGTCAGTTTGGGCTGACCTGAGAGCAGCAGGGAAGAATGTAGCATGAGATGAACTTGAAGAGGCAGATAGATACCAGGGTGGCGTTTAAATTTTTCTTGAAATGCAGTGCAAAGTCATGGATGAGGTTTACAGAGGGAAGCACGTTGATCTTCTTTGAAATCACTTTGAGAGTTTTTTTCTGCAGTTCTGGGTGGTAGTGGTAGAGCTCACTGGATCTCTAGAGGAAAAGGATTTATTATGAAGGAAGAATGAATACTGACTCCTTTATATTTGGCGTGACCAATTGGGACAAAATAGCAGAATGTTGAAGACTAGGGGCAAAAGAGTGGGGAATGGAAATAAAGAATTTGGCTTTGGCCAACTGGAGATATAGCTCAGTTGGTAGAGTGCTTGCCTTGCATGCCCAAGGCCCTCAGTTCAATCCCTAGCATTGCACAAAAACAAAAGAAAAAGAATTTGGGTCTGGACTTGTTAAGTATGAACTGTATATTATATATCCAGTGTTGTAATACATTTTCTCAACACATTAATCTAAATATGCAAGTTATTCATTAGGCTTAGTTCCTAGAAGTGCAAACATTGAATCTGAAGGGCTTCTTCATTCTAATTTTTGATAGATGATGTTTGGGAAGGGATGTCAGTTCCTTTTTTCAACTATCAACATATGAATATGCCTATCTGCTATTTTTTTTTTTTTTCTGGTATCAGAGAGGGATTGAACTCAGAGGTACTCAACCACTAAGTCACAACTCCAGCCCCATTTTGTATTTTATTTAGACACAGGGTCTCACTAAGTAACCTAGTGCCTTGCTGTTGGTGAGGCTGGCTTTGAATTTTCGATCCTCCTGTCTCAGCCTCCCCAGGTGCTGGGATTACAGGCTTGCACCACTGCACCCACTTTAATTTTTTTTCTTGAAGTTTCTCCTTAACACAAATATTATCATGGTGGGTGTATACGTGTGTGTTTGTAGGTGTAGGTGTAGGTGTTTACACTATAGTAGATATAGAATTCAGGACTAAGATTACATTGCACATTTAAAAGAACCCAGATACTTAGAAATGGAAGGAATATTAAAAATAATAAATCTCTCTCTTTTTTTTTACAATGTAGAAATGTAGGACATATTTTAGGACTTTCATGAAAAAGTTACTTCATAGTGATTTTATGCCTGGTTAATACCAGATAAAACTAATTCTAGTACTTATGTTTTTTGTTTTTCTTTTTTCTCTCCAGTACTGTAGATGGAATACTGAGGCTTGCACATACTAGACAAGCACTCTAATTATGTTTTGTTCAATATTTTTCAAATTTTTGTACTTATTACTATGGTAGGTTATTAGCTATATTGAATGAACTCAATATTTTCATGAATTTAAATAATCTAGTGTCTAAATTCAAGTATGATGGTCTACATTTTTTTAAAGCATCATAACTTGTCTTCTCAAGTAAATTAATACACTTTCGCAACTATGGGAAGCTGTAACCAAAAATCTGAATTATTTTTGTAACTGTAAGGAGAGTAGAGTAGAAAACTGGGTACTTAAGTGTGAAGAGGAAAACAAATGAATTGATAGCTTCCTGTAAATGAATTAGAAGGAAGGGAATATACAACCTTTTTAAGTAGCATAACGAAACATAATGACCTGTAATATAAAAAAAGAGCATACTATTAAGAAATAAATTTTTCAATTGAAATCATATATATAGTTTAATTAGAAACAAACCCTGAGGAAATTAACATATGCTTGTATGCATTTTTTTGTAGCTAATGTTTTTTTGAACTTGAAGGAAATAAAAGTCAGGGTTCGCTTTGGACAAGATGATCTCTATAAGAGGAGATTAAAGTAATGCACTGTAGTTAGAGGAAGAAAACAAAGTATGAAATTTGATAAGCATGTATAATTTCTACAGGTGTGAAAATAACAAAAGGAGGTTAAGAGTTAGCAAAAGGTAGAAAGATGTATTTGAGAACAGCTTGAATGTTTTATTGTTTTGTAAAAAAAAATAAAGTGGGTTTGGGGGAAAGTTTTTTAAGAGAAGCTTTTATGGAGACATAAGGGTTAGAGATAATTGTCTAACTTTGAGTTGAGATGATAAAATTTATCAAAGGGAAGTTTTGGTTGTTATTGGATACAAAAAGAGGAAGTATTAAAATTAAAAGGAACAAATATTTCTAGGGCTAACTTTTGTACATGTTAACCTGAAAATAAGTAGTGTCAAAACATATTCACATGTCATATTTAATGCTTTTTTAAAAAAATCTTTTTACTTCCAATGGGTATTGACATTCACTTTTAAAATAACAGTATTATAATTTTTACATATTTACCATGCAACAAATAAATCTTTGTTACATAACATTTTTTTTCATCAAAGTACACTTTAATTCCTTTTGGATCAGTGTTTTTATAATGCTAAGAAAAATAATCTTTTTGTCTCTTTTCGACTAGGGGAGGGAGGTCATTTTTCAATAGCAAGGAATTGGTGAAAAGTAATTACTAAACCCAACAAAGTGCTTCTTCTTGATCAATTTTTTTCCTAAGTTGCATTGTTTCTATTTTCCATTGCCTTCCCTTCTCTCCCTGCAAAATGTAAGCTTCAATGATAAAAGTTTCAATTTGTTACAGAAGTAAAATGCTAAATCTTTATAACTGGCATTTTTTGAGAGAGTTCTGTATAAAGGACTTTGGTTATGCTGGATAACTACTTCAAAAGTTGTGCTAGAAAAATTTTTATTCAAGTGAGACTCAGAATTGAACTTAATTTCTACATACTTTCTCTTTTGTCTTGTATTCTCAAAAGTTTTTTTTTCCTAATTTGTTTATATTTAAATACGGAATGCCTACCCAGATTGGAGAAGATCTAGAGCAAAGAACCTTAGAATTTCTCAATCACTAATTCAATACAGCATGCTTTAATTTTGGTTGGTCTTGGAGTATTCTTCCCTCTTTTACTATGTCTTCCTTTATGGAAATCACTTTTATTTTTCTTATATTTCAATTGTATTATAATGAAAATGAATAAAGGAAAAAGGAGAAGTGATTTCTTAATAAAACAAATCATTCAAATTTAACTTTAATACATAAAATAAAAGGATTAAAGTAACTTTTTTAGAAATAGTTGATGTTCAGGATGCAGCTACCATTATTTTTCATAGAAGAGCATCTCCAGTCTTCCCCTAACTACTTAGATGATCTGAATTACCCTAGATGATTTCTATGCATTCTTTTTTTTTTTTAAAGAGAGAGTGAGAGAGGAGAGAGAGAGAGAATTTTTAATATTTATTTTTTTAGTTCTCGGCGGACACAACATCTTTGTTGGTATGTGGTGCTGAGGATCGAACCCAGGCCGCACACATGCCAGGCGAGCGCGCTACCGCTTGAGCCAGCCACATCCCCAGCCCCTCTATGCATTCTTAATGCTGCCTTTTGGAGTTCCTGATTTAGTAAGTCTATAGTAAGACTCAGGACTTGATCTTAAAAAAAAAAATACCCAGTTTATCTTAGTTCAATGTGGGAAATACATTCCAATTTAGGTCTGAATATTTTATGACACTTTCAATTGTAGACACAGATAGAAAGGTTTCTTTTCATCTCAAGATTATTGCTTTATATCTTCCTTTAAAATAGGAGTTTCACAACCATCATGAAATACTAGGTGCTCTAACATTGCCGGTTTTGTTGAAATTCAAATGACCAAACTTCTGAAGGAGAAGAAGCCTGCAGAGAAAAATAAGTCTGACTTGTCATTGAGATGTTAATACAAACTCAGAACTACTTCTGCTCATAAACTATAATTTGCTGGCAGGTAGAGGTTTAAAAAATGCATGGTCTTCAACAAGAGAAAAAAGTCCCAGTGTTTCCCAAGCTATGATGTGCACAGTAGTTTCTAGAGATATTAAATGTGTGTTAAAAATATGTTCCATGGTTGAAGAGTTTGGGAAGTAAAGAAAGTTATTCAGGTGTCTTTGCTGCATCACTGTATAATGCAGTTTGCTATGTAGAGTTCAGAACTTACTGAGCAAGGGACTCTATTACAATGATTGCCCCCTGTGTCCTGCTTTCTATCCTTCATTGTTAACTTTCCTCTTCCAGGTGTTTCAGTGAACATGCTTTGGGAAAATCTGCTCTATGCTGTTTTAGGTCAAGTATGTGTTTGTGAAAGTTGCCCTGTTGAATTTAGAATCTTCTTCACAGCCAGCATCTAGAACAGCATGTGAGGTAGAGGAGGTGTTCAAGAAATGTTTGTTGAGATGGGTGTGGTGGTGCATACCTCCCAGTGACTCGGGAGGCTGAGGCAGGAGGATCTCAGTGAGACCCTGTCTCTAAATAAAAATAAAAATAAAATACAAAAATGGTCTGGGATTTGGCCCAGTGGTCGAGTGCCCTTGAGTTCGATCTCTGGTAAACACCCCCCCTCCACCCCCCCAAAAAAGAAAATGTTTGTTGAGTTATCAAATATAAAATAAATGAGTGGATCCCTTCGATAGAGACATATTAGGAGCTTAATGACTTGCTCTTCGACAGAAGACAAGAATATACTTTAATACAAATATATATTTTTGTATATAAGAATATACAAGAAGAATACAATGTCAGGGAAAGGCAGTTTTGATAGCGGCCCACATTTTCTAAAACTTGGCCAAAGAATAATGAGACATTTCTTTGTTTTCTATCTCTGTCTGTCTTTCTGTCTCTCTCTCACCATTGAATTACAATTTGTGTTTAGTGATCAAAGAGGCAAGAATTAGTGGCTAAAAATGACCATTATAGGTGAGATTTGGGATCTGAAAAATTTGCAATGTGTAAAAAACCCTAAAATTAGAAGCATATTTTGAAAGAGCAAAGCACTTTGATTTTCTGCTTTTGGTTTTTGTCATAATTACTTGCTAAAAAAATTGATTTCTCTAAAAGCGCTTATAAGGTAATGCAAAAATGTGGGATTTTTGATGGCCCATAATTATCTCACATATAAACTAAAACTTTCTGACAGAATATTTAAATGGGCCATAGGCATAGTTGTGTCAGTTAGGAAAAATGTATAGGAGAATGATGAAACATTTTTTTTTCTTGTAGCTTCCTCAGAAAGATTGGTAAAAATGTGGTTTGTGGCAAAAAAAAAAAAAAAAGGAAATTCTATTTTCTTAGTCATTGTTCTTAAAAAATGCACAAATTAGCCATTGCAAGTTTTAATGTATTTTTTCTATTTTATTTTAATGCTAGTATTACACATTACATTTAATGAAAATAAACAATATAGCACTTATATTAGGGTCAGGTAGAAATGAGTTTGTGTGATAGAACTATGTGATCCTGCCTTATGGAAATTAGACATATGTTTTGTAAAGGACATGCCCATTGTCTGGAAAGTTCTCAGTACATTGTAGCAATGAATAATAACGATGATCCTGATAATTAAATTTTTTGTTTCCTTTTCAGTAACTATCAGTGGTAGTTTCAAAGTAATATAAATAAGCAAGTCCTTCCATAGAGTATATTTGTTTTTTTGTAGGTGCCACTTAGTCTTGATGTATTTTCAAAGTCTAGCCAAACACTTTCAAAGTAAGCCAGGAGAAAGGATTTTAATTATATTTATTTCCAGGATTTTATTCTCATGAGATACGAAGCTATAAATATCTTTTTTAAATTTTATTTTTATTTTTTATTTTAATCATGATAGATACCTTGTAAAATACTCAGAAGATAGCTGGGCTTGGTGGCGCATGCCTGTAATCCCAGCAGCTCAGGAGGCTGAGGCAGGATGATGGCTACTTTAAAGCCAGGCTCAGCAATTTAGGGAGGCCCTAAGCAACTCAGTGACATCTGTCTCTAAATAAAATGCAAAAAGGGCTGGGGATGTGGCTCAGTGCTTAAGTGCTACTGAGTTCAATCCCTGGTACAAAAAAGAAAAAGAAAAAGAAAAAAAAAACTCAGAAAATAGAAAAACACAAACAAAAATATAGTAAGAAAGGGAATAAGTGTTTCTCAGATAATACAACCTGGATTACCCACTGTTAACACTGTTCCTTTTTAAAATGTGTACATGTATACATGTATTTTCGCTAATAGTCACAATGAAATTTAATTACATAATAATTAAGAAACATGCATACCCTCACATCCACACAGTTTAATATTTATGCGTATTCAAACATCTTTACATCACATTTACACATACATTTAAAATTTATTTTTAAGGAAGCAAAGAACATATGGAAATCTACTTTTTTGCTTCTAGTATGTTAGACATCATTTTGTATTAAGATGGAGATAAGGTTCTTCATGCTTTTATATTATTTCATTTTTAGATACATTATTTAGTTGAATCTACTTTTTTTAGTACATTATGTATTTGTGGTTAAAGATGTTCTATGGGTCATTGATGATAATTTGAATAATATTAAGAAATGGAAAGAGAAAAAAATCTATACATTGTTATTCTTTTCTCAGGGAAAACTATTTGGGGATTAGGTTAATATAATATTTAGCAAATTGTTAGCATTTTTATTCCTATAGCATTTTGTTTTGCTTTTTAAGTATTCTTGAATATTTACATTTAACACTTTTTATTAATAGTATGTGATAAAGATGATACATACTTGATAAACATTTTATGTTTAAAGATTTTTTTCTCCATTTTGTAATTGAACAGTATGCAGCCTTTTAGAGTTTGCCTTTTCTGTTCAGAATAATTCTCTGAATATTTATTGGGTTGCTGTGTTTATCAAGTGTTCATTCTTTCCTATTCTTGATTAGTGTTATAGGGTATGGATATTGCATGATTTGTCTCACCACTTGTTATCTGAACCATTTCCAGATTTTAGTTATTACAAATAAAGCCATGGACATTTGTTTATAAACTTTTGTATGAAAATAGTTTTCATTTTTCAGGAATAGAAAACCAGAAGTAAAATTGCTGGGTTGTATGATAGTTATGTGCTTAGTTTTTTGGAAAATTGCCAAACTGTTTTCCAGAATGGCTGTACCATTTTATGTTTCTCTCAGCAACATGTGTGAGTGGTCAGGTTTATCTGCATCCTTGCCACCCTTTTTTGGTGTTGTCATTATTTTGTTTTTATTTTAGCTGTTTTGATAGGTGTATACTGAAATCTCTTGTGTTTTAATTTACATTTCCCTAGTGGCTAAGGATACTGAGCATTTTTTGCCTGTGTGAATTTGCCATCTGGTGAAATATCTGTTCATATTTTTTTTCCATTTTCTAACCAGATTTTTCTTCTTCTTCTTTTTTTCCTGTTTAGTTTTGAGTGTTATGTATGTATTCTAAGTACTATATATTTGCAAATATTTTCATCAGTTTTATGGCCTGTCATTTAATTCTCATAAAAGGGTCTTTCACAGAGCAGAGTTTTAAATCTGAAGACATCCTCTTTATCTATTTTTCCTTTTATGGGTTATGCTTTGTTGTCAAGCCCAAGAGCCATTTGCCTAGCCCTAGATTCCAAAGATTATGTCCTACTGCTTTAATTTTTTTTCCTAGTCTATGTTACATTTATGTTAATTCTATGAAACATTTTGAGCTAATTTGTATACAAGATGTGAGGTTTAGATCAAGTTTCATTTTTTTTTTTTTTTTTTTGCCTATGGGTGTCCCAATTGCTCCAGTACCATATTTAAAATATGAAATTCTTCCAATGTTGAATTGATTTTTAGTTTTATAAAAAATCAGTTGGGCCTATTTCTAAGAATCTATTTCTAGGATCTCTATGCTGTTCTGTTGATCTGTGTTCCACCAATATCACAGTCTTTATTGATGTGGCCATATAATAATTCTCAAAATGAATTTATTCTTCCAAATTTATTCATGTTTTTCAAAATTACTTCACTACTTTTTTTTATTTCCAGGCAAATTTTAAAATAATATTGAGTATATCATGTTTTATGCAAACTGGAAATTTTATTTCTTCCTTTACATTCTGTATACCATTAATTTTATTTTTTTTCTTCATTAAACACAATAGAACTTCCAGTATTATTTTGAATTAGGGTCGCAAAAGTGAACATTCTTACCTTGTTCTTTATCTTAGAGGGAAAAACTTTTAACTTTTGCTGCACTTCTTTTAATAAATCAATTTTATCAAGCTGATATAATTGCACTCTATTATTTTTTTCCCAGAGAATTGTTAATCATAAATCATTGTTGAATTTTACAAATTCTTTGGCATCAATTGATATGATCACATGATTATTACTTTTTTATCTTCGGAGGTAATGGAGTACAATTTTTTTTGTGTGTATGTGTGTATGTGAAATTTTTGATTATTGAGACAGCCCTGCATTCCAGAATAAACCTCACTTTTCAATGGTTTATACTTCTGACATTAGTTCATTCTATTTGGTGATATTTTGTTAAGAATTTTTGTATTTGCACTTGTAAATTATATTAGTATGTATTTTTAGTCCTGTCATTATTTTATTTTTGTTTCAGGGAATTACTGGCTTCATATGATGAATTGAGAAGTGTCCCTTTATTTGGGAATAAATTATCTAGAATTAACTTTAATTATTCTGTATATGTTTGTTAGAATTCCCTAAGTGAAACCATTTGGGCCATCAATTTCAGTTTTGGAAATTTTTCAATTAAAATTTCAATCCCCTCTGCCCTAAATTTTAAATTTCCCTAATGGTTATGGGGATATTCAAATATAGCTCTTCCTAGCATCCCCTTTTTTGGCTGTAGTGTCTATTGTGAATCCTTTGTTTGTTTGTTTGTTTTTTCTCCTCCTGGTATTGATAACATTTTTCCACTCAGTTTTATTCTTTGTCAGTCTCTTGTTAGATGTACTCAATTTAATTCAGTTTTTCAAAGAACAAATTTAGTTTTCATTACTGTTTTCAATTCATTGATTTGCTTTTTTTTTCTTCTACTTGTTTTAGGCTCCCCCTACACACACACACACACACACACACACACACTTTTTTTTTTTTCCTGAGACTTCTTTAGTTGGCTGATATGGAAGCTTTGACTATCAATTTGAGAGTTTTCCTTTTTTCTAATGCACACATTTATTTTATTTTATTTTATTTTCTGTATTAGTGATGGAACACAAGGGCACGTTAACACTGAGCTCAGCCCTCATCACTTTTTATTTTTTATTTTGTGACAGTATCTTGCTAAGTTGCTTAGGATGTCATAAGTTGCTGAGACTGGCCTTGAATTTGCTATCTCCTGCATCAGCCTCCCAAGTCTCTGGGATTGCAAGTGTGCACAACTGCACTTGCCTTAATGTGTGCATTCTATTACTATGAATATTCCTCTAAGCATTGCTTTAGCTTTTTTCTATCATTGTGATGTATTACATTTTCATTTTCATTCTATTTAATGTACTTAATGCTGTATATTTCCTCTTTGGTTCATGGATTGTTTGAAAGTTTGTTGTTTAATAGTTTTCAAAATTTGGAGATTTTTCTGTCTTCTTTTAATTGGTATTTGTTGAAGTCAGAATGCATATTACCTAACATATCAGTTCTTTTAATTTTAGTGAGGTTTGCCTTATGGTCCAAAGTATGGTTTATCTTGCTGTGTGTTCTCTAGGCACTACACAAGAAAGTATATTCTTTGTTTGGTGGAATATTTTATAAATGTCAATTAGATGCTTTTGGTAATTAAAGTTGTTAAGTCATCCTATATCCTTGCTAATTTTCTAAATAGTTGATCTATGAATTGTTTTTAGAGGTGTTGAAATAATTAATAAGTATAATAATTAATAAGTATAAATAATAATTAATTAGTATATATTAATATAATATTAGATTATATAATAAATATTATAATTATAACTTCATTATTAATATCAATATTAATATTAACTAATTAATATTATTAACATTATTAATAATATAACAATTATTATAATATATAATAATATATGATATATTATATTACTGATATTAGTATATTAATATATTATATTGATATATAACATAATAATAAGTATATAATATAATAAGGAGTATGATAATTGATAAGTATAATAATTAATAAGTATAATTGTGGGTTTTGCTGTTTATCCTTTCATTTCATCTGTTTACGCTTCATGTTTTATAGCTCTTTTGTTGGTGAATATGTATTCAGGATTCATATGTCTTCCTGGTAGATTGACTGTTTTCTCATTCAGTTTTTCTGTATGTCTGGTAAATTTCTTTGCTTTGAAGTCAGTTTTGTTCTAATATTAATATAGCTATTCTGAATTTATTTTGATTAATGTTTGAATAACATTTGGATAAATTTGAACCTACCCACATCATCTTGAAGTGAAATTCTTGGAGATAGCACCTGTTTGGGTTATCTTGAAGTGAAATTCTTGGAGATAGCACCTACTACCCTGCCAAAGTCTGTCTTTCAATTATATTCAGACCAGTTAGATGCAATATAAGTATTAACATTTAAGTTTACACTTTTATATTTCATTTTGTAAACACAAAGTGTTTGGTTCTCTCTCTTCTTTATTTCTCTATTTTATGCTTCCTGCCTTCCTGTGGGATACTTGAACAATTTTTAAAATTCTATTTTATTTATCTATGTTTTAAGTACCTTTCTTTGTTTAGCTTCTTGAGTGTTTGCTCTAGGTATGGATTCTATGTACATAAGTTATCATAGCCTTACTTGATATTATTCAGCTCAGGACCTTATTTAAAACTTCTGCAATAGCTGTGCTCCCTAATGGCTTGGAGGTGGAGGTGGGTGAGCCCAGATTACAAAGAAGTCAAAGTTCTACTGTTAGCCTCAAGTAGTACCCAAGATGGAAACAGCCTCCTTGTTGTTGTCGAGTAGTAGTGGCAGTTCTGGATCTCCACCAGAACATCAATGATTCCATTCTGTCTGAGAGGGAGATGAGTGACTCCCTATACTTGTCCTCATGATGTCTTTGACACCACGGAGGAGACATATAGCCTAATTCCCCTGGGCTCTTCTGAAAGTCCTGGCTTCACTAGCCTTCTTCTTACATCACCTAATCAGAAAGGGAAAGGAGTGCCTTATTGATACATGAAGAAGGAAATGCAGGCTACTGCTGAAGACTCACTGGCCAGGGTGGGGCTTATTACCTCTCAGTGGAGATCAAACCCTGTATCTGTTCTCAGCTTTCTGGCACCAGCTTGGAGGGGTGATCTGGGCACTTTGTTGTAGCTTCTTTTTGTGTATTGCCGGTGTGGGTGTGCATGCAACTATAGCTTTTTTGCTGTGGTATTTGACTAGAGTGGTTATTGTCCAGAGATTTCTTCCATGGCAGACTATGCCTTTCCTTATCTTTTGTTAGAATAATCAGGTATTTTTGTGGCCATTTTTTTTTCCTGTCTTCACCTTTTGACATTTAGCTCCAACAGTGGCATACATGAGGCAAAAATAAAACCTCAGGAACTCACTATAGTGTTGTTTCTTGAGTAACCAATTATCACAAGCTGGTCTGTCTTCTCTTCAGCTTCAGTCACATATAAACACACACACACATGCACACACATATACCAACACAAGTGCATATTGTTCTGGACTTTTAGTTGTACTTAGAGTAGGAATAAAGAAAAACACATCTATGCCCTCTTCTCAGAGAAATCCTCTCTGTCTGTTCTATTTATCATTGCATTGCTAGCATTCTGCATAATTTTGGGGAAAATATCATCACTCAGAATATACTTGTTGAGTGGCTAAGTGAGGGACATTTGACCTATAGTCTAGATAGATTTGGTTATGTGTTAGTAACAAATAACACCAAGATCTCAAGAGCTTACAGAAGTCTTGTGGATCTTGCATTAACTGTGTTTTTTACAAGTCAGCCACAGCTAATCTCTAAGCCATCTTCTGAAGATTCAGGTAAATTGAGCAGCCACTATTTACATACTGCAGGTTGTGGGGGAAAAAAGATGACTAAACAGTTTCAGGTTGTCGAAGCAATTGTCCTGGATTGAAGTACTTTCCTGGCACTCACCTGTCGGTGGGTAAAGCAACTCATATTTTAAATGCTAGCTAGGTGAAGGAATCCTAATGCCAGTGGGGCAGCGGAGTCTAATCTTTTTCCTAGACGAACGGAAAACAACTTTTGGATAATAATGCAGCCTATCACATAATAAAATTTTAAGGGTGAATAATATGATGTTTAGGTTTATTGCAAAATTACATACCAACAAGTAAGGAAATGAAATTGGGGCAAAAGATTAAAAAAAAGATGCATCATGGATTGATAGTTGTTGAAGTTGATGATTGGCTTCAAGGGAGTTCATTATACTCTTCTCCATTGTATTTGTTTCAGTCTTTATACAGTAAAAAAACAAAAATTAGTACATATGGAGACTGAGGAGTAAAACAAAGAATTTTATGAGAAAATTGATAATATCTGAACAATTTATATTGTAGTCTAAGAGATCAGAAAAAATTTCTGTAAAGTGCAAGGTAGTAAATATTTTTGGTTTACAATGATACTGTCTCATTGCAATTTACTGTTTTGTTTTATAGTATGAAAGCAGACATAGCAACCCAGAAATAAATGGGCACAGTTGTGTTTCAATTAATTCTTATTTACAAAAGATTCAGTGAGCTGGAATAGATCCATGGGTCATAGTTTGCATTCTCTGGTCTAAGTGCCTGCTGTTTTTTGGAGCTGTGCAGTGCTACTTTCCTATGTTAGAAAACAAATATAGTGTCTCTGGAGTATGCCATCTGCCTAAAATTTAAACTACCTTTATGAAACAATGAGTTCAGTGGGACCAGAAAGTAGATTGGTCTTGTTCATTGCTATATTTCCCATGCATTGGGATGGTATATAAAGTAGGTGCTAAATAAATATATTGAAATGAATATATTAGAGGTCCAAAAAATACTTAAATACCCTTTAGACAAAAACTGTGAACTTTTCATTGCTAGAGAAAATCATAATTTCTTTCTTTGTTTTTTTCTTTCTTCCTTTATTTAGTTAGTTAGTTATTGGCGGACACAACATCTTTGTTTGTATGTGGTGCTGAGGAACGAACCCGGGCCGCACGCATGCCAGCATGCCAGGCGAGCGCGCTACAGCTTGAGCCACATCCCCAGCCCCCCCCAAAAAATCATAATTTCTCTTGAAACCTTTTGCTTCCACCTCTACTAGACTGGAAGAAAGAGTTAGTTATCGCTTTGTTTATTTTCTATCTAATATAGTATGTATAGCTATAAATGGAATAAAGTAAGTATCAATATTTGGTCACTCTAAAAGAAATTGTAGTTGATATTTTAAAAGATGACAGTTATGTATTGCTAAAAAATGGAATGTGTTTTCAGATTTTGACAGCTTTCATGAATGCATCAGTAAATTTTCACAGGAAAGCTACATAGTTCAAGAAGGTTATTGAACAAATTGATGAGATAATAATGGCCATTGGACATAAAACTCTTTGATTTTATTCTCTTCATCTTGTTTCTTTATCTCATGTAGCAAAATAATGGACATTTTTAGCATTTTCCCATTGTATGCTACCACTTTCTTTATTCTAGATTGGATTTGGTGTACACCTCAACTACTGTCTCTCAAGTATCTTTAACCCACTTTTCTCCTAGCTATATTCCTTTAGCAATACACATTAAAAAGAAAACAAAACATCCTTTTTGACTCTTGTTTTATTTACAATTAGCATTCTGTTTCCTTCTGATAGTTGAAAGAAGAAGAAAAACCAGAGTCACTGTTTTGTAGAAATTGTGAATTCAAGGTGTTATGAGTATTCCTCCAGTTAACAGCTCCATCATTCTTCTCTGGGTCTTTTTTTTTTTTTTTTTTTACCATCTTTGGCTACATTTGAGGAGAGCACATGGAGATCATTTGCCTTGAATGCCAAGGAGGAGTCCTTTCAGACTGTTTCCTGCCTGTATAGAGTTGGGAACTCAGGGTCATGTAAACACTTATCAGTCATAATTTCTCTTAGATGTTGGGGGTAATTTTGGCACTACAATTTTTTAAGAAAACATTTCTTACTTAACTGATTTCTAATATCAATTCCACACTTACTTGGTTGGTTTTTAAATCATATTCCTTTTAGATTTAGTATATGCTTAACTTTTTTCTGGGAAGGGAAGATGGTGGTACTAGAGATTGAATCCAGGGGCAATACCACTTTGCCACTGAGATGCATTCCCAGTTCTTTTAATTTTTTATTTTGAGACAGGTTCTTGCTAAGTTTTTTAGAGCTTGCTAAGTTCTGAGACTGGCCTCAAACTTATAATCCTCCTGCCTTGACCTCCTGAGTCACTGGTATCTCAGGTGTGTGCTGTTGTGCCCAGATATTTCACCTTTCTTATCTTTCCGAACATCATGTCTTTCTCTAGAGTTTAATAATCCTGTCAGTCTCACTGAAATCATAATTTTACTTTGACCCATATTTTCCAATTAAAATTATTTGTTTCACTTTAATCCTTTCAGTCCTATAAGTAATGAATAGGACCATATTTGATCTTTTATAGGATCAAGATGAGAGAAGCAATTGGTCTTCCCTTCTCCTAAGTCTTAGTCTTTCTATTTCCTTTCATTTTTACCTAGAATATTTAGCAAAGATCCAATGTCTACCACAAATTTTGTTGTTGCTTGTTATTTGTTATAGGATCGAGTCAGAAAAGAAATGTACCACGTTTGTGTAGAATGTTAAAATATATAGCTCGTAAAAGGGTTCCGGCACACCAGATTTCACCATTTTCCAGTATATTATCCCACATTTTATGGAGAACAGGTATTTGTTAATTTAAGGGATGGAGGAAAGAAGAAATAAAGGAGTGTTTCAAAAACGTAAGGAACAAAGTTAAATCACATATTTATTGAAAGAAGTCTAAGGATACTTAATATTACGAAAATGCTTGTGGAGTCACTAGGAATAATATGTGGAGGATTTTTATTTTGAATAAGTAGGAAAATTATCTATATCAACGCCACTTTATTTTTGTAGATGATATTTCCTATCATTTCAATGTTATTATCAATCTAGTCAGGTTTCCAGGTTGAATTTCATACAAACAATACATCTGTAACAGAAGTATTTAGAGGTTTTTTTTTTTTTGATGTTTTATGGACTTGGTGTTACTAAAATATTATGTAACAATATGATTGGACATTTCTAAATTTTTGTTTTATGGGTGTAGTTTAAGTGCTATAATATTGTGATCTGAAACACCATAAAATACTATTGCTTTTGTTTTTGCTAAATGCACCCATATTCAGGTTATATTTTTTTGTGATAAATATCTGGTTCAAAATGAAGTTTATTCTCTAGATCTAATGTATCACTTCAATTTCACTAGTACATTGTTTAGTTTGTTTTCTACATATTTGTTTTCAGTTTGATCTGTTGTATTCTGACAATTTCAATTTTATTTTGCATTTCTGTATAATTTAAAAAAATGTTACTGTAGTATTTCATATAAATTCTGAGATTTTCAGGCTTTAATTTATATATTATAAACTACCACTGCTACTATACAAACTTAGTTTTTTGGGGGTAGAGGAGTCATAGTTTGTTCATCTTTCCAGTAACTGAAATAGCTGTGGCTCATATTAGCTATTCTGTAAATGTTTAATAATTAGAATTAGCACCCAGGGCTTTTTTGCTATGAAATCCAATTTAATCTTATATTTTCATAGTAACCCTTCCTTTTCAAAAATTAATTTAAGAACTATAGTATGGACCTTGTAATGGATATTCTTCTTTTGCTCATTCAGAGCCTGGAGAGAGAGAAACTAAATGACCACACTATGTGTTAGAGGCAAAGTTGGTCCTATTATTAAAATATAAATATAATAATTCTAAGTCCTATGAACAAAAACCTGATCTGAATCTACATAATGGAGTTTCACAACCCTCTGTCAGATTCCCAAGTCTAAGTCAGTCCATGGACTCAGAATTCATTATTCATGGGAAAACAGATCTGTTTGGAGGACTTTACAACAGGGCCAGGAGTATGTAATATGTCTGTTCTAAATCCATCTTGGATGGGCTTGAAGCCTTTCAGCAGAATGTTGACAGGGAAGGGAAGTACTGATCCATCATCGGGCAGAATTTGTGAACTAAGAGCTGTTATGGTTAGAAGGGCTAAGTACCAGTCCCCAAATAAGATGTTAAGCCTGAAGTAGAAGCTTATCCTTAAGGGAATTAAAGAGTTTTGTGACACCATCAAAGATCTGAAATAGTGGTAGAGTGCTTGCCTAGCATGTGCAAGACGCTGGGTTCAATCCTCAGCACCACATAAAAACAAACAAACAAATAAATAAATAAATAAAATGAAGGTTTAAAAAAAAAAGATCTGAAAGACTTAGAAGTAGTGAGTTCTAACAATATTTCCCCTTTTTTTCTACACAATTTTCTAGTGCAAATGAAAGATAAAGTAATGGAGCATGACGTAGATCATTGTCAACATAGTCTGGTGACACTAACCACAGTTGGTGCTATCTCCGAAGGAAACCAAAATAGTTTTAGATACTTAATATGTAGCTATTTACATTATAGATGTTTTCTTTGACTACTGCAAAGAATATTAGGGTGGCCCACTTTCACTCAAAGAGTTAGATTATATTATTATTATCTTATCTCAGTACTATAAGAATCATCTTGATCTCTATCTGGAGAAGTAGTTCTCAACTGGGGCAATTTTCCATGTCAGGAAACATTTTTAATTATTATAGCTGAGAAGGAGGATGCTTCTGGCATCTAGTAGGAAGAGACCAGAGACATTCATAAACCCCATACCACAGGAGAATTCTCCACCACAAAGAATGAGGTGGTCTCAAATGGCAGTAGTGCTAAGGCTATAACTATGGTCTAGAGGTACCATGATCATTTTGTCATTCCACAGAACAGCATGCTGGGTTTTACATTGATGGAATGAAGCTTGTTAGATATGAAGAATTGAAAAGTATTTTAGATGCCTTAGAAAAACATATGCATGCCAGAGGAAAGGAGATAAACCACAAATCCTTTAGAGGCCTACCGTAACAGATAAATTTCTAGTAGTTTGGCAGCCTGGGCCATGTCATATTACCTGATGTGCTTCTTGCACATAAGGAAACATAGTACTTGGTGCACCTTTTAGAGTATTGGAGGCATCCATGACCTCGTTTGTGCACATACATCTGCCCATTTACTAGATAATGCAAGAGGCTGCCAAAGTTTAGTTGGAAGTGAAGCAAAAGCAAGTTCTGCACCAGGTACAGGCAGTGTTTATAGCAGAGAGGATGTAGGAAGCTTCTGGAGAGTCTCCATAGGGAAATCATAGGGATATCAAGTTTTTATAGTAAGACTATAGTGTCTCCTGCCTACAACTGTTCTTCATTTGAAAAGCACATCTTGAATTCTGCCTAGATACTAGTAGGTCAGACTTAAATATGCTTACCTTCACCATGTGACCTGTACTTCCCATTATGAAGTATGTGCTTTCTGTCAAACAAAGCATAAAATTAGATGCACGAAGTAGCATTCATTGTTAAATGAAATGAAAGAAGTAGTTATGGAAATCATAAGCATCTATGTGAGCAAGCAGCTCACATAAAACTATCCTATTTGCTTTTAGTGTCTTGCATTTCCCATTTGAAAATGGAGAAAGGTCATCATTACAGAAATTAACCAAGCCTTACTACAAAAACTTAGATGTCCTCACTGTAAGGACCTCACAGAGATTTCCCCATGACTGGCAGGCAGAGGAGGAAGTGTAGCTTGCTTTACAGAGTTTGCAAGCTTCCTGGCACCCAATACTAGTAGCTGTGAATAACAGCTCAGTCATGTTCTACAAGGCAATGATAAACACAAATTCACTTAGATAAAGGGAAAGAAGGCCCTACCTTTAAGATTATTTTAGCAATTGACAAATAATTGAAAACTATAACTTAAAAAATCTGGCTTTCACATAGTGACTGCTACTGCTCACCAAGCAGTGCTTACAAGCTCCCTTGGGCACCAAAAGTACCTATAAATTTCATACTAACTTCAGAAGATTTCTCTGTCTTTGTAAAACCCCCAATCTTTCCTTTCTTCCTTGGACATACCAGAGGCTTCCCTGGCCTATGCATGTGTGTCACGCAAGAAAAAGGAAGGGGTGTGTCTATGTGCTTGATATTTACTTAAATAACTTGAGATGGATATTAAAAATATTTCTATAATAATTTCTATCAAGATAAAATGACAAACATTTCTGAGATAATTATTAACAGTCAATCTGCATATCTAAAATACAGAACCTTAGGCTAACTGGATATTAAAAGAACAACAAAAAAAATGCTGAAAAGAAAAGAAATACAATACCATCCATTCAAACTCTTAGGTCATGGATTCATTCATCCGTACTCATTGATTGTTTCGATGCACGCTATACCCCTTATTAGTTTCTAGGAGGGAGCACACAAACTACTCATTTACCATTGTCAACTCTGAAATCATTTAGAAGTGCTTCTAATGTGTGACATACAGTGTACTGCTGATATTATCTGCAAAGTATCTCAAGCCCCAGTGCCTATGGTTTAGAGTCTCTTCAAAGTCTTGCCTATGCTGTATTTTAGGGATGACTCATTAGGTCATATTTCCTTGGTACCCAGTTATGAAAAATTAATTTACATTCATATTTTTAGATTTTACTGTCATTTCCTCAATCTTACATTTGCATATTTTGTTCCACAGCTTTAGTTTTCTTTCTCAGATACTTCAATTATATGTATAAATGATCTCCATTGGCTAGCTTATGTGTTAATTTTTTTAATCACTCTTTTAATTACTTTTCTCATTTCTATTCAGTATGTCCATTGCTCTATTTTCTTAGTCCCTTTACATTGGATCTCTTTACATTGTATCTTCATTTCTATGGAGTTTTATTTTTTTTTCTTTTAGATTTCCTGCCAATGCATATTTCATCTTTTTTTAAAAATTTTGTTTCTGCTTTGCTTTCTTCTTTCACATAAACAGTTGCTTTGTTTCAATATGAAATTTATGTTTAAAAATTTTCCTCTGCTCCATGAAAATATTTTGGGACTAATGCCCTAATATTAATTTAGTTTTAATTCTTCTATTTTTCTTCTCAGATGTTTCTTTCTAATGAATTGGTCATTACATTTGCAAAGTTTTGAAATGGCTAACGGAACGTATAGAAAGACATTTCTTTTGGCCTAATGTTAATTTAATATAATTATGCTGCTGTTTTTTTCTTATAACATCTTTCTAAGAGGCTGCAGTAGCTGTTTTTTGAAAATTATTTCATTGACTCAGTTCCTGTTAGGCCCCCAGAGATGGTGAGTAATCAGGCTGTCATCCCAGGCAGGTGGGCTGTGCTGGTAAAGGCTACCTGCTTTTCAATTCCCACAAAGAGCTGCCTGTGAGAGTCTTTGTGTAAACTCCTCCCACTCACACTACTTAAAGAATCAAAACTGCTTTGCTGCTCCCTGGCTCATTTCCTGTTGCAGACAAAGGATATGAATTTAGACTTGGGAGTATTGCTGGTCCTCACCTGCAAGAAGAACATTTTCCTTTCTGCTGTTTTAGATGCCACCATCCATTTTTGTCCTGTGGAAGAAGGACCCTTCCCTGAGCCCAGTGCTCAAGAGGGCCCCACACCTTGCAAACATTGACATTCAAAGATCTTTTATTTTTCAAATTTTATAAGAAAGGTTTGAAAGACTGGTAACAGGGTTCTTGAAAAAGGCTGTAAAGGAGATGCAGAAATGAGCTGAGCTCCTCAGGAAGGAAGGTGCTCTTGTGACTGGGGGGTGACCAAATATAACAATCCAGCAGGTTTTTCTACCCTGTAGGGCCTTGTCTGGGAACTAGAGAGTGGGGACAGGGAAAGAAAATTACACTTTCCTGGAAGAGAGAAAGTGAGGCCACAGGAAAGTTTGCCAGCTCAATCTACCTGATGCAGGTAATTAAAGTGAGTGGGTTCTCTGTAAAACCTTGCCTCTTCAATCCAACCTGGGAGACTCAGGCAGCTCCTAGAATTCTCTCAGAAAAGAGACTGGGGGAGTGGAATTCCACTGCCCTGACGCAGCATCCATCCTTCCCTACCCCTGGCTACAGGATGGGCCAAAGGGAAAGAGATTTCTTCAGCTTCCAGGTGTCTAGGGCAAATGCTTGGGAACAAGGCTGTGGGTCTCTGGGTCTGGGTGGGATTAAGGGTTGGGCTGAGCTTGATATTTAACTTATAAATATTCTGACAAATGGTATGTGGATTTTGTTCTTTTGCTGCAGACTCTGCAAATATTATAGGCAGGACCTGCTACTGGATTCTCTATTAAGTGAGATTCTAATCTGTGATTTTAATGGCAACCCTATTCGGAATTCATAAACAACATAGGGGCTCCACCTTGTGGTGTGTTGTCAAATAACATGCCTCTTTTTTTTGTTGTTTCAATTTAGATTTTTAAAAATTTACATAGTACTTTACATAAGTATGGGGGACAGTGTTATAATTCACATGCAGACAGTGTGTCATGATAAAGTCAGTAAATTAGTATTTCTACGTTCTGTTAGCCATTTCAAAACTTTGCGATTAGTATTTCCACATTTGTCATTTCTTTTTATTTGAAGCCTTTAAACTCCTTTCTTGAGGGTCTTTATAACCTTTATAGTAGGTTGTTGTCGTAAACTAATATAATCTCCCTACTGTAACGGAAAGCTTAGTTCTTGTTCCTGATGTCAATCCAATGAGAATACAGCTTTGAGAAAAAGGAAAAGGAAGTTTATTGCTGTCATATCAAAGTAGAAACACAAGGGAACACCTGTCAAAGAGGCTGTGATTCTTCTGCAGGGACTGAGGTGAATCAAAGGCTGCATTCCAAGTGTTCTCTGTTGGAGTTGTGATTGACTTGTTAATTTGGGCCATAGTCATTTCTGAGATCTTCTGGTTCCATCCTCAAAGTCTGGTTTACTTTGTTCCTTTGGTGGGTGTGTAGTCAAGGACAGATAAATCTGCCTAGGATGGGGAAGAAGGGTAATCCTATTTCCCTGGAGGTTAGGGAGGAAGAGAGATTAAAGAGGAGCAGAGAGAAAAAAAAAAGAAACATGCCCATGTAAAAAAATAAGTTGCAGTGGAAGAGCAGTAAAGGCTATATTCAAAACATAAAGTGGTCCTTCGTTATACTACTGCGCTGTGAAACACCAGAATTTATTCTTCTATCTAACTGTATTTCGGTAGCCATTATCCAATTCCTCCCTATTAAGCAATGTTGAGTGTTTTCAAAACTGATTTTCCACTGAAAGTCAAAATCGCAGGTTCAAATAATTTCCTCAACAGTATACACAGAGTTGTTGAATCCATTTTATAAAATGATATTATAACAGTCCAATTTAATAAATAATTTATTAAGTTCTTCAGGTCCACATTCATCTCTGAATGGAGGATTCCTTGGTAGATTGACTGTACTCTAGAAATTTTTTTTTTTCAAACAAGATTTATTCTATGAGGTTTAAGATGTGTTTAAACACTTGTTTTTGTCTTTATATCTGAAAGAGTTTGAGTATAAAGTTTGTGCACACTTACTGGGTTTTAATTTGTTTTGATATAGTGGCACTTTACCACTGAGCCTTTTTATTTTGTGACAGGTCTCTTGAGTTCTTGAGGCTAGCCTGAGGCTAACCTTAGCCTTCCAGATTTCTGGGATTTTTAGGCATACACCACCATGCCTGCCAAACATACTGATTTTTATCTCCCTCTGCATAAATAACTTTATCTTTGTGTCTTGTTTTTCAAAATGCTATTTCTTTACCTTCTAAAATCCAGTGAATTTGCAAGGGAATATCTTGGTTTCAAAAATCCTGCATCACATTTCACTCAGACATTCTATGTCTTTTTAAATTATAGATTAGTCTTCATTTATTTCAGGGAAGTTTCCTTATTTTACCTTGGTGTATGTGTGTGTGTGTGTGTGTGTGTGTGTGTATAATATTTATTTCTAGATGATTAGGTATTTCTTTGCATTTTTTGAATCCTTATATATAATATTCTCTCACATTTATAAATTGTGGTATTTTAATTTTTCTTTAATATTCTTCATGTTTGCATCTTCTCTTCTTATAATTTTCTTAATCTTTATTTCCTTTTGATCATTCCAGTGTGATCCTCATTTCTGATAGTTTTGTTGTTTTATTTTCATGTCTTTTCTGAATTTTATCAGCCCATGTATATTCTTTCCATATCAGCATGCTTCCATGAATTTATAAGCTCTGTATGAATTCTCAACATTAAGAGGTGATTTTCAGTATTATTTTTTAAGTATCATAATGTGACTTTATTTATTTTATTTTTATAAAAAATTATTTATTATTCGAAATTGTTATACATGAGAGCAGAATACATTTTGATTCATAGTACACAAATGGAGCACAATTTTTCTTTTCTCTGGTTGTACACAAACTAGACTTCATATATGTACCTAGGGTAATGATGTCCATTTCATTCCACCATCTGTCCTTCTCTATCTCCCCTCCCTTACCTTTCCTACCTTTGCACTATCCAAAGTTCCTCCATTCCTCCCATGTTCTCTCTCCCTACCCCCCTTATGGATCAGCATCCATTTATCAGAGAAAACATTCAGTCTTTGTTTTTTTTTTGTTTTTTTTTGTTTTTGAATTGGCTTATTTCACTTAGCATGATATTCTCTAGTTCCATTCATTTACCTGGAGATGCCATGCTTTTATTCTCTTTTAATGATGAGTTATATTTCATTGTGTATATATGCCACAGTTTCTTTATCAATTCATATACTGAAGGGCATCTATGTTGGTTCCACGATTTAGCTATTATAAATTGTGCTGTTATAAACATTGATGTGGCTGCATCACTGTAGTATGATGTTTTAAAATCCTTTGGGTATAAACCGACGCGTGGGATACTGGGTCAAAGAAACAAATAACCAAATAACCAAAAAACAAATAACCCAGTCAATAAATGGGTTAAGGAACTGAACAGACACTTCTCAGAAGAAGATACACGATCAGGCAACAAATATATGAAAAAATGTTCAACATCTCTAACAATTGGAGAAATGGAAATCAAAACTACTCAAAATTTCATCTTGCTCCAGTCAAAATATCAGTTATTAAGAATACAAGCAACAATAAATGTTGGTGAGGATGTTGGATAAAAGGCACACTTTTACATTTCTGGTAGGACTTCAAATTGGCGCAACCAGTCTGGAAAGCAGTATGGAGGTTCATGATGTGATAATTTAGAAACTACATTCTTATGATATTTTTATGGAGAATTCTGTCATACAATTTGCTTTTCTTTTTTGGTTGTTATTTATCTTTCAATGAGGTGAATTATTCACTAACCAGCTCTTTGTAAGATGTTTGCAGTAGGTTTCATTACTTAACAGAAACTTTCATTTGGGGCTGTAAAATGGGTTGCAACCAGCAAAGAGACTGATGCCATCCAACTTTAGAAAGTCAAAATATAATCAAAGTGAAGTGATTGAAAAAAAAAAGTAAGGACTATGTTAAGCAAAAATCATTTGTAAGCTAGATATTTACTTGATGAATTGCTGTAGATTCACTTTTTTTTTTTTTTTTTAACTAAAGACACTTGCTCAACAACAAGGAATAGCACCAGTTGTACCTCATCCAACTCTTCGCTTTCTAACTACTTGTATGTCTTCATCTTGGGGCAACTGTTGCTGGGGACTGGAGGAACCCCTCTCTACACCCTGGGAACAGCCTTTATTGATGATTCTGTGCCCACTCACAAGTCTTCTCTCTACATAGGTAAGTTTAACCTCTAATATAATCATCCCAGGATCATTTTGTCCTATTGTTTACTTTATGAGTATACTTGATCTTTGTCAAAAGGTAAAGAAATTTGGTTTTCATTTTACAAGTAAAGCAAAACAGGCTTGGTAAAAAGTTATTTGTAATGTCATAGGCATTTCCACTAGGAAAATGCAGTATTTCCTTTATTTAACTATTTGCTGCTATAACCAGATGATTAATAAAATGCATAATGATTTTTGCTTATATCCTCCTCTGGGCATGCTAACCTTCCTGGATGGAAAGAACCACTGGAGAAGCCTTTTGTCTGGGTTGCCTAAATCCTGGGGAACTTACACAGGGTGTGGGAATTGTGACTGGTTACATCTACGTTAACTTGAATAGACTCCACAAAAAACAAAAAAACAAAAACCAGAGGGTGTGTAGAAACTCTTAAATTTTCATTTTGGATTAACACTTTTATATGAGTGCTTTTTTTTCCCCTTTGTGAACTAATTCTAGGTAAAATTCCTTCTCTGAAGTCTAGAGCTAACCAGACTATGCAAGGTGCTTCATCTAATTATTGCCTGATTATTTTTTATATGAATTTTCTCTTTATTGTTTTTTATTCTATCATAAGAAACTCATTGCTGTAGTACTGAAAGTCAGTGTGTTCGGTGTGGCCCTGACAGACTACTAACTCTACCTGGGCACATCCTTTAATTTTTTTTCTTTTTTTTTTTTTTTGCCTCCAATGCTGGCAGTTGAACCTGGGAGCTTTGTACAGTTAGACAACCATTTTATCACTGATCCATATGCCCAGATCTAGGTACATCTGTAATATGGAAACTTCTATAGCAACTGTGTGCTTTACAAAAGTTTTAAGATGTCCTTACAAAATTGTTGGTTTAACTGAATTGGTAATCATTTCTTTAAAAGATCACCACTAAGCTAGGCATAGTGGCACATGCCTGTAATCCCAGCAGCTTGGGAGGCTGAGACAGGATGATCATGAGTTCAAAGCCAGCCTCAGCAAAGGTGAGGCACTAAGCAACTCAGTGAGACCCTGTCTCTAAATAAAATACAAAATAAGGCTGGGGATGTGAGTCAATGGTTGAGTGCCCCTGAGTTCAATCCCTGGTACCAAAACAAACAAGCAAACAAGATCACCACAAAAAAGAATTTATAAATTACTGATTTCTAGCATTTTTAAGATGCCCTTTTATTAATAAAGTATTTTTGAGTATGAATTCTTTATATGTACACAACTACTTATGAATTATATAGTTTAATATTTTTACTAAAGTATTTTTTACTTTTTAAAATACAGCTGTATTATAAATTAAGGAAGTTGGCAGATAGATAAAAATTATGTTTTCAGATCATCTTCCATGAGCTTCATTTTGGAGACTTGATTTAGTACATTAGTCATTTTTTGCCATTGAGATGTACTTAGTTTAGGTAAAAACTTAGTTTAGGTAAAAACTAAGTTTCCTCTTCTTTTTTGTATAAGAATGAAAAACCCATCAGTAGTCTGTAAGTTGGTAATACAGTTAATTTTTTGATACACAGGAAAATGTTAAATATATAATAGACACAAATAAGTTCAATTAAATCTTGCCTCTAGTTAAAAATAGAGAATGTCTAAAAACAAGAGGTTTAATGAATGTCTATTAAGAAATGGAATTAACAGCAGATAGAAGTTTCAAAATCCTTTTGTATGGCAATTTAAATACTCTCCAAGTGGGTGCAAAGTAAGGAGACTTCTTGTTTCATATTGTTTTATTTCCTGAAATTGTAAACACTAATTATCATTCATAGTACAGAATAATAGTAGATGTGCTACTTATGCCACCAGTGAACGTAATCTAACTTTCCATGGAGTTGCAATTATTTTGGCTTGTTGTAATTATTATAGTTAGACAGATTTTCTACTGACATACATTTTAGATTCCTTAACATAATTATTGATAAAATGATACCATTCAAATGGTATATTTATTGAATTTTTTTTTGTAATTTTGAAGTAGACTTCCTTAGTTATATTTTTCTATAGCAAAATATTTGTCTTTTTTCACTGTTGTTAGAGATGTAAATAAAGTTGTACATTTGGCTCTTTCCAATGTCTGTTTTTTTTCTTTCTTTCTAGGAATCGGCTATTCTATGTCAATCTTAGGCCCAGCCATTGGCTATGTTTTGGGAGGACAACTGTTAACCATGTACATTGATGTTGCTATTGGAGAAAGGCAAGGCAATATCTCTTTTTATTTCATTTGAGTCTATTTGATTTCAATATACTAACATTATAGATCATTTTCACTGTACTTATTCAATATGTCGTGGGATTTTTAAGCCACAAAACTGACCATATACAACTTTTATATGATATCTTATTCTGGCTGCATTGCTTCATAAACAAATACCATACCATCTCTTGGTGTAATAATGTATTTATTCATAAATAAGGATATTTAATAGGGTTATGTGGTTAAATTTTTAGAAATACATTTTTTTTCTAAGATTTCATGCATTGTTCAAAATCAACAATTCAATATAAAGTAGTCATGTTTTCTGTAGATTTAGTTGGGGACAGCTAGCCTGAAGTATCTGATGGGGCTTTGATTCTCAGAATAAATTTTCTGGTAGCTCTGATAATGTCATACAGATTACAATTATAATTATAATGTCATAGAGATCACTATTTTAATAACGTGGTAATATAATAATAATGATATAATATTTATCCTATACTATATTCCAGACAGCAAATGTTTCCAATAAACATAACTTACATGTTTTCTTACTTAATCTTCCCAATAATCCTTTAAAGCAGCTGATACTTACAGGTTGGTAAGTAGCCACAACATTATTGAAGTAGATCTTTTAATTGCAAAATCCACATTACCTGTCTTTACCTTTTCCTGAATAGACAAATTAATGACCTTTGCTGAGAATCTGTTTTTTCATTTTACCATTGGGAATCATAACTGCACAATCCTTTGCTTGATTATAAGCAATGAATAAGGAAATGTGGTCCTTCGTATGTGATTTTTTTTCCCCTAGAGTTTTTAGTCTTAGTATAACCTTTTATAGACTGTGATAAGTTAAAACAAAACAAAGAAAAAACCCTCAAAATGGTTTAAAGATTTTGATGCAATACCTAGAATTCTGAAACTACTAGTGGAAATATAGGGAGAGTACTTCAGGATACAGATTGAGAAATGATTTTTTGGGTAGGACCCCAAAATTTCCGGAACAAAAGCAAACATTGACAAATTGGATTACATCAAATGAAAAAGCTTCTACACAGAAGAGGAAACAACAGACAACTTTACAGAATGGTAGAAAATGTTTGCTAGTTACTCATTTGATTTAGGATTGTTAATATCCAGATTTTTCTTAGGAACACAAAAATTTAACACAAGTTATTCAATTAAAGAATGGCAAATGATCTGAGTTAGAAATGCTATTATACAAATAATTTGGCAAGAATGTGGAGAAAAAGGAAACTCTTATACACTGTGGTGAGAATGTAAATTTGTATAGCCACTATGGATAATAATAGTATGGAGGTTCCTCAAAAATGAAAAAATGGAGCTTCCAAATGATCCAGCTATGCTACTTTGGGTGTATATACAAAGGAAGTGAATGTAGCATAAATCAGAGATTTCTGCATACCCATGTTTGTTACTGCACTCTTCTCAATAGCCAAGATAGGGATTCAACCTAGGTACAGATAAATGGACATGTGAAAATATTTTATACACACACACACACACACACACATATATGACAGGATTAAATAAGAAAATATATATACACATATATATTTATGTGTATGTGATGTGCGTGTTTACATATACATATATAATGTATGTACACATATATATCAGAAATAAGTACATATATATGAATATTATTCAACCATAAAGAAAAATAAAATTCTGTCACTTATAGCAAAATGAATGGTATTGGATGACATTATGGTAACAGAATAAAAGCCAGATACTGGAAGAAAATTATCACATGCTCTCTCTTATGTGAGGAAACTGAAAAACAAAATCAACTTGAAAGTAGAACAGTGATTTCTAGGGACTTGGGATGAGTGCCAGCGGACAAGGGGAATAAGTGTAAAGATGGGTGGGTGGATAGGATCAAGGTACACAGTATGCATGTGTGGAAATATCAGTGACTCCAAATCACTTTAGAAGAGTTTAAATTTAAGTAAATGCCAAATGTGAAGCCCTGAATGTGGGCTTTCAACATAGGTCAGTGATTTTTTTGTGTGAGATACATTTAATTAATTTTAAATAATTATATAATAATTTTAAATAATTTTAACATAGTAGAGGGTAAAAACAGTGATAGTTTAATAAAGAATCCTCAGAAATTCTATATATATGTTTTCAAATATCCATCATACTTATTAACTGTTAAATATTTTAAAATTTTATGTCACATTTATTGTTTTAAAAAACTTTGTAAATAATTATTCATTTAACTTATTAATGTCTGCTACCATTGTCTGATTATCAGAAAGGCATCAATAAAAATTTGGTTATTATGATAATATCATACTTGATTCTCTTTAATTTTCGAGTCTATGCTTATCATAACTGAGTTTTAATTAACAACATTGACTTGGCTTTTACCTCTTTTTTTTTTTTTTTTGTTTAGCTCTGGTATCACTGAGGATGATCCACGATGGTTGGGGGCTTGGTGGATTGGATTTCTCATATCTTGCTTCATTGCTTGGTCTTTGATAGTACCATTCTCTTGCTTCCCCAAACATTTACCAGGTAAAAAAGTTTTCTTTAAAACCAGAATGTTTTTTTCCAATTCTAGCAAGGATGTAGTTTTCTTTTTTTGGTAAGGAGATCGAACACAGGGCCCTGTCCATTGAGCTAAACCCCCAGTCCTTTTCTTTTGTGTATTGAGGCAGGATCTCACTAAGTTTCTTAGGGTCTCACTAAATTGCAGAGGCTAGCTTTGAACTTGCCATCCTCCTACCTCCACCTCTAGAGTTGCTGGTTATAAGTGAAAGTCACTGAGCCCAGCCAGATGTTGTTTTCTATACGACTAATAAGATTGTACATTTGTCCACTTTGCTTTTGTATAGAATCTCAGTTGTGTACATATGTAAACTTTTGAATACATAACTTTATTTTAGACAATTTTTACTTGCAATTTTAATATGCATGTATTTCTCATTAATATATATATAATATGCAATTTTAATATGCATGTATTTCTCATTAATATATATATGTATATATATACATATATATATATATTTATTTTCATTTCCTTACTACTTACTAAATTTGTTTTTTATCTTTTATCTGGAGTCCTGCTTTATTATATTATATTGTAAGATACAATATCTTTAAAACTCTTAGTTTGTATCTTGTTAATGACTAATTTCAAGGAACATTCTGCCTCAAATCCTTCATGTTAATTATTTGTGGTTACAAGTGCTTATTTTTTTTCAATTATCATTGAAGTCATATTGTAATACATTCATTTTTATCATATCTTAATACTAGACATTTATTTAAAAGGAAAAATTTAATAGAAAATAATGTTCATTGTCCTCTGAGATCTTGCTTCTGTATCTGAAATAAGTATATAGAAGTACTTTTCTCTAGGTTGGGAATATTTAGTGATTCCCATTGTTATTTGCAAAAAGATAGATGATTAATTTTTGGAAATGGGCAAAAGAGAACTTGACAGATTAAAAGTAGATGAACTCATTGATTTCTTTTTACTGCAGGTGTCCTCCAATTTATGATTTCATATGTTGACTATTTTCTCAGATTTATTCACATAGTACTATTGAAAAATGAAGCCAGGCCTGGTAGCACTTGTCTGTAATACCAGCTACTTTGGTAGGCTGGGAATTTGCAGGAGGATTGCAAAATCAAGACCAGCCATACCAACGTAGATGTTCAGCAACTTAGTGAGACTTTTACTTAAAAGACTGGGGGATATAACTCAGTGATGAAGTGCACTTGGTTTCAATCTCCAGTACAAAATTAAATAATAAAATTAAAAATGAAAGGGACATTGTGATAGTAAATATTATTTTTCATCTACCAAGCGTCTTAGAAAAAAAGAGGAAAGAAAAATAGCCATAATGTACTTTAGTATATAAAGGATGAGAAAGAGAAACATTTGAAATGTAGACAACATGTATAGGAGATGAGAGCAAAATTGTCTCATTTTAATGTTTAGACTGTTGGAACTTCCTTAGGTAGTGGTAATGAAAGTTAGCTCTTGGGCCGGCCTCATCGCAGACATAAATATTTGTACTATTTTATTGACAGAGAGGAACTGTCCTCTTTTGTTATAGAATTTACATAGCTGTGGAAGTTTGTGTCAATTAAAAAGTAAGCATTTTTTGAAATGGTGAGTGAGATGATAGAGCAAGTACGTTTACTATTTTTTCCCCAGGTACAGCAAAAATTCAAGCTGGAAAAATTTCCCAGACTCATCAGAATAAGAGTAGTTCCTTGCAACACACAGATGAGAATTTTGGAAAAAGTTTTAAAGATTTCCCAGCTGCTCTGAAGGTGAAATAAACTGTTTTCACTTTCACTTTTTTCCCCTTACTTTCCTTCCATCCCTCATCTGCATGTACATAATTCATATGTAAAACACACACACAAACCTTTTTGTAGTATATTTTTGTTTGCTCATTTACTGAAATTCTACCTTTTATCAACATCTCTTCAGATTTAGTTTTTTTTCCCCTTGAGAACAACTATTCCAGAGTAGAATAGCTGAAAAAGCATGAGTTATTTTATTGGTGATATCAATAATCTGTGGTCCCCTTTGTTAACTAGCCCATTTTCCCCTCTTATTTCCCTTATGCAGTGCTTGATCACTTGTCACTGAAGCCTTTTCCTTCTCCCCTCAGCCACCTTTTGTCTCCTCTCCACATGTGCAGATTCTTATAAGCTTGTTCATAACTTAATTCCAACTACTATTATTTTCTCTTACAGTAGCTCTGTTCTGTTTGATATATTTTCCTTAACTTATTTTATAAATTATAATTTACACTACTTTCAAGAATTATTGGTTTCCATTTTTTTTTTTATCCTTATACCTTCTGTGTAGAAATCCCTATACTGATTCAGTTCTCTATGAGTACGGAGTTTTATTGCTGCTTTTCCTTGGATGGGATACCACCTAATATCCTTGAATGTCTGAATAATATTTCTGACTAAATGAATATTTTGAGGGTCATTCCACTTTAATTCCAGTAGTTTTTGGGTACTGTTTGTTCTTTTCTATGTAAATGTGTTGCAGTTGAAGTTCCAGGTTAGTATGATGTTGATTTTCTATGTGTTAATTTGCAAAAATTTTCATGTATCTGATTTCTAGTTAATGCTTAAGCATAAAGATTAGAAGCATTCCAGCAATAAAGATATTTAGTTGTTCAACTTTATTCTAAATTTCAGACTCCTTATTCTTTGAGTGTCATTATGATCCTTAGAGACCAATCTCATCTGTGCTCATAGTCTCAAGGTTTTTGTTTAGTGGACATAAGAATTCAAAACACAATTAAAAATCAAATAAGTGGATTTATAGTACATGCATCTATAATAATAAGTGTGGGTAAGGAAACCTTTCCAAGTGAGCTTCTACCTTCTGTCTCTAGCCTGTTGAGTGTAATAAAGGCATGGTCATGGCACTGATGAAGTCTCTGTAATTCTCTAGATGCTTCACCTACCCATTTTCTCATTAATACATATGTAAATCTATTAATTATCCTTAGTTATATTTTGATACTGGAGAGAATGCTGTAATTTTACAGGCTAATATTGTGTTTATTGAAAGTTTTGATATTTCACAATGCTACCATTTTAATGCTGCACTTTGCAGTATAATCTTAGTTATTCATTTGGTGAACTGTATTTTTTTTCTTTAGAATTTGATGAGGAATACTGTCTTTATGTGTTTAGTTTTATCAACTTCTTCAGAAGCCTTAGTTACTACTGGATTTGCAACATTTTTACCTAAATTTATAGAAAATCAATTTGGACTGTCATCCAGCTTTGCAGCTACCCTTGGAGGTAAAACTTTTTCTTTGTCCTAACTTAATCTAATAATTTTACTTTACCACAGCAGCTCATTTTCAGTAGGATAATATATAATTTTGAATATCTTGCACCTTGAAATTTACACTTTATACTTAAAAATTTTCAATTTCTTTTTCTGTTTTTTAGTTGTAAATGAACACAATACTTTTATTTTGTTTATTTATTTTTATGTGGTGCTGAGGATCGAACCCAGTGCCTCACACGTGTGAGACAAGCGCTCTACCACAACCTCAGCCTCTACACTTTATACTTGTTTGGATAAAAGTTTCTGATTTTATGACAATTCATTGTATGAACCTGAGATAGACAATTCTATCAGGCTAAAGAGAATATCTTCATGTTCAACAGTTAATTTTACTAAACCCTTACTTAATAAAACAACTTTCATTTATGCGGTATTTTTATGTTGGCTGAAAACTTCTGTATGTTAAACCATATTGTAGCTTGCTTTTTACTTTTTCCCAGTTGTCAGTTTGATTTACTCAGTATTCCTGTGTTTTCTCTCTTGCCTTTTTTCTCCTTAGGAGCTGTTTTGATTCCTGGAGCTGCTCTTGGTCAGATTTTAGGAGGTGTTCTTGTTTCAAAGTTCAAAATGACATGTAAAAATACAATGAAATTTGCATTGTTCACATCTGGAGTTGCACTTGTGCTGAGTCTTATATTTATTTATGCCAAATGTGAAAATGAGCCATTTGCTGGTGTGTCTGAATCATATAATGGGTAAATATATTTCAATGCTTTTTTATATTACTATCAGAGTAGCAAACTATGTATGCATTTACAAGTATATGCATTCTTAAATTATAATTAATTGACTTTTTTTTTTTACTTAGAAGGCTTTTTATTTCTATGAAAGAGCATGTGGAATTTTTTGTTTTACTTTTAGTCTGAATAATTGATATCATCTTTAAATAAATTGCGTTTGTTCAAAGAGCTTTTAAGAAGGAAATACCATATACTGGGTGGGCACTATACCTGCCTCAGGGTTACAAAGACTAATACAACACAATATTTGATTAAGAGATTCACACCTACCATGTGAATGTGTTCCCCAAATGTATATGTGTTGAAATAATTTCCATCTTTATAGGGCAATAGTATTTTTTTTTTTTTTTTTTTTTGTGGTGCTGGAGATCGAGGGCCTTGTGCACACAAAGCAAGCACTTTACCAACTGAGCTATATCCCCAGGCCAGTCAATAGTATTTGGAGGTAAGGTCTTTAGAAGATACTTAGAATATGAGGAAGTATCTAAGTACAACCTCCCTGATGATGTTAATGGCTTTATAAGAAGAGGAAGAGAGACCTCAAGCCGGCTTTCTTTCTCTGTCTTGCTTTATGATATCCTCTACCATGCTCTGATATAGCAAGAAGGCCCTTACCAAATACTGAGCAGATAGTGGCACTGTGTCCTTGGACTTCTTGGCCTCCAGAACTATGAGCCAAATAAATTTATATTCTTTGTAAATTACCCAGACTAAGGTATTTTGTCATAGCAACAAGAAAACAAACTAAGATAACAATGTGGGTAGAATTTCACATTTTATTTTCCCGTTAATTTTTTTAAATTAAGATTATTCCATATTATTAAATTTTCTTAATAGTTGGGTCGAAAATAAAATAAAAGATTAAAATGAGGCTAGTCCCAGGTATACCATTGTTGTGTCTACTTAGAAATCTATGTGTATTGTAGAGAAATATGCAATTTGCTAATCTGTGCTATAAATGTGTTTCTACCTCTAACCAGTTTGACTATTTGCCTTTCTTTCTTTGCCTTATTTATCTTTCTTTGAAATCCTAAGACACGAGAGGGTGATCAGGCAGGAGGCATTGCACAGCAGTGCATTTTGTAGTTCACAGTAGTGCTTTAATTATTTCATTAGATGTGCATGAGGCTGTTGAGGGAGGTGGTACTCCAGGTCCAGGACACCATAATTCTGTGTTATTCAGCATTTCAGATGGTAAAATGAATTGTAATTTGTTTGGAAAGTTTGTCAATACCAATAATCATGATTTGTAGTTGTTATTCGCATGTCTATCATTCCTTCACATCAGTGTGATGCCCAGTGTTCTAAAGTAGTGTTTGGTTAAGCTCCATAACATGTATACAACACTTGTTGAATGCTTGCTCTGCAATATCCTTATTCTAAAGGAGAGGTTTGAAAGCACAATAGTGAATGAACAATGACTTAATTCATTGAGGATGTACAAAGTGCTATGTAAATCAAAAGGAGAGCTTTCTACTTGATTTGATTAGATTCAGAATGAGTTCATGGCCATATAAAAAACTGAGTTTAAATCAGTTAGAGATGCAAGAATTTTGAGATTGATAGGTTAGAGAAGAGGGGAAGATAGAGGTGTAAATGCTGTAAAAAGTGAAGGCTAGATTCAAGGATCAGTTTAAATGGGGCTTCTTATGTTATATGTCTAGAAATATTAGAAAAATATCTAGGAATGTTGAAAAGTAGGTAGAAGTAAGTTGTGTAGACCTGACTTACATCCTTATAAACTTTACACAAACTTATCACAACAAAGCACCTTTTTTCCATATTCTTTTTAGAAAAACAAAATTTTAAATAGTTTATTATTCCAAGTAACAAGATAGATATGAATTCACTTTATATTTTTCTGTTCTGCACAAGCGTTACTACCAGGTGAGCTTTCCTTAGCATAATCAGTAAAAAAGTCAAGGTGTGTTATTTGAGTTTGAGGAGGATATAGGGACTGATTATCAAGGTATATCAAAATCTGGAACATAAAGATAGTGATTAATATATATGCACATCTCTTGGTGGTGCAAAAAACCCTGAAAGTTAGTGTCATACACAAACACACATTCACCCATGTTTATGTATGTGTGTATAGAGAGATATAAATAGAGATAGGGCTTGATGTCACAAAGTAGGTGTGACAATGTCTGATTATTTTTCCCTGTGCCCCCCAATTCTTAATTTTAGCTTCTATACCTGCACATTAAAATGTTTATGTCATGACCACTTAGTCAAAATAGCCTCATCCAAGAAACATGAGTATAAGAAAAAGGAAAGAGCAAATCAAGAAGCTCAAAAAGTACCACTTCAGGGAGGAAGAGAAAGGTTGTGAGGATGCAGTTTCTAGTATAGAGGTGCAGAGAATCTTTACTCTGCCACATACAATTTTCTAACATTTTTATATTGCCTTGACATTTGATAAAATCCTTGTGTCTTAATTTGGTAATTAGTGCTGGTGATGGTGATTTGTGTTTCATTTTGTATTTAAAACCTTATAAAATATGATATTCCACAGTAAGTACATACAATATTTTTTCTGAATATATCCATAGCTACATTTTCTTTGCTTATGAAATAGCTCTTGAAAAAGGCATAACTATTATTGCTATAGTTTCAGGGAATTACTTGCCTATTGTAGAGGCATAATTTTAGAGTGATAGTTTGAATTTAAATAAAAACTTAGTGTTTAAATTCTACTACTTGTGATTAACATGCCTATTTTTAAAACATTAAAATATTTAAAGTAAAATATTTAAAATTAATTCTAATGGTACATGCATATAAACCATATACTTGGCAAACTCTTACTATTTTTCTACTAATAGTTTCTCCCTTACCTTACAAAATAAATCTTTATAAAATAGGGAGGCTAAAGTGACCTACTCTTCATAATAAAATGTACATTCTATGCACTGTAGTTTTCATAATTCTATCTTATACTTTGTGTATTCTCAGTAATTATTTATAAATAACATGAGAATTATATATTAGAAAATTTAAATTTGAAAATTATTGTATTAAGGCTATTTCTGAAGGTGAAGGGTTAGTTTCTCTGTAGTCCTCTCTCAATATTTATGCTGGAAATTTTTTGTGAGTTGAGGTGGTAATGTTTGTGTTTGTCAATAAAAATCATAAACCTGGCAACAGCATGTAGAATAGGTTAGACTAAGGAGAGACTCCAGGCAGAGTGACATAATCTACTCTTTTGACAACACTTTCCTTCACACTTCCCATGCACTTGTTTATGGTGTGTTTTCTACCTTTCTCCTTAATCTATCTCCTTCATGAACCTCTCATTCTCTACTTACCAAAATGCCATTTTTCAGCTTAGCAATATTATCAGCTAGTACTTGGATATGCTAATTCATTTACTGTTTGATTTCCAGTGTGAAAGAGTTAGCTTAGCTTCAAGGTGGCACGGATTCATCATTCTCCCTTTCTGTTTTTCTCCCTTTTCACCTCTGGCCCTGGTTTTTTGGTTAGATATCTGGTAAGTGCATTTTAGAAACACTTTTAGATGTATTGCTACCACTTTGGTAGTTTAGTGCAAAGTTGGAGCTCACTGCACAGTCATTAGCAGGTGGGCGCCCTATACCTTAAGCTCTTCTCACAAGGCTCTACTTGGCTGGTTTTATCAAGGCTCCTGGTTTTAGCTACATCTGTATGCAAATAGATTTTAAGATTTCTAGCTTCCGGCTATGTTCTTTACCAAATTTGATACTCTTAATCTCTGTACATATACAACCATACTTGTTACCTATTTTTCAAAACTGATTTTCCTTTTTTATTGCACCACTGGGAGTCACCTTTGACTTTTCCATCCTTCAATCTTCAATCAGTTAACAAATTATCAGATCTTACTGGCTGCACAACTAAAATTTTTCTCCAACCTATTTCCTGCACATTTTCTTATATTTAAAATACAATAGAATCACAGTTATAATTGGCATTCCGAGGGGCTGTTTCCCAGTTTTCCTGTACTGTAAATAAGACAAAAGATCAAATTATCTATGTTCATTAAAAGTTGTGATTTTTTTCAATATTTTTTGGTTGATTTAAAAGTTATAAACTTTTAATGAACAAATCAGAGCATTTCCATATCTTGCCATTCATTTATTTTTTCATTCAACATATGACCACTGAAAGAAAAAATGAAATATCTGTCTTTGCACATAGGATTATCTCTTTCTGGGGGGAAGACAGTCAAAATAATAGTTATATGTAATCATGTTTTTTATCTTAAAATAACAGTTCTACTTTGTATAGTCATCACCTGTTGTCTAGGGTCTTCTAGTTGATCTCCTTTCTTCAAGTCCATACTCTGCACAACCTCTAGGATTACTTTTTGAAAATGAACTTCTGCAATGTCATTTTTGTTATAAAAATACTTATTATTGGCCGGTGTGGTGGCACATGCCTGTAATCTCAGCAGTTTGGGAGGATGAGGCAGGAAGATTGTGAGTTCAAAGACAGCCTTAGCAAAAACGAGGTGCTAAGCAACTTAGTGAGACCCTGTCTCTAAAGAAAATACAAAATAGGGCTGGAGATGTGGCTCAGTGGTTGAGTGCCCCTGAGTTCAATCCCCAGTACCCCCACCTCCCAAAAATACTTATTATCTTTTGCCAGTAGGTTAAAGTGTATTATTTGTAACAAGGCCCATGAAAAGCCTAATTAATCTGGTCCCTAATTCCTCTCCAAGTACATTTCCTCTCACTCTTGACTTCAGACACCATTTATATTTTTCCACATCCACAGGTTGCTGTTTCTCACTACTATGCCTTTGTGCCAGCTTTTTCTGAACCCTCCCCCCACCACCACCACCTCATTGCCTAGCTATATCTTACTCATCCTTTAAGACTCATCTCAGGCAGTAGCTCCTCCAGTATCTCTCCTCCAAACTCTGGCTAGTGTTAGGTGACTGTCTCTGGTTCTTCTAGAATGCACTTTGCAAATATCTAACCATACTCAACATGTTACTATGCAATTGTCTTTTACAATTGTAAAAAAATTGTATGCAATTGTAAAAAATGTTTTACTGTATTCCTAGACCCTGAAGTCTCTAAGGGCAGGGACTATCTTATATTGCTTTGGATTCCCATTACCTTGCATAGGTCCTAACACTTGTTCAATATGTATGGTTGAATGAATGAATGATGCATTGGGGAAGCATCTTTGATTAAAGTAACTCATTATATCATGAAAGATATTGCTTTCTGTAAGCCTTTTTAAAATGACACTAGACCTAGGGATCAGGAAAAGTATATTTGGCAAATACAGAAGAGTAACCTAATCTTTAAAGGCCTCAGTTTTCCCATTGGTAAATTGAATATATTGAATGACATGATTTTATTCATCCTTTTTGGATAAAAATTCTGGGAACATAATACCTGGGGACATTTGGCAAATGTCTGGAGACTTTTTGGCTTTCAAAACTAAGGAAAACACTATTGACAGACATCTGGTAGCTGGAGTTTGGGAATGCTGCTTAACATCCCACAATTCACAGAACCAGTCTACACAATCATTGTCTATCACCAGAATAAAAATCTGCTTTCTTTGCTTATTCTGATTTGCTGCTGCCTCCTCCTCCTCCTCCTCTTCTTCTTCTTCTTGTTCTTGTTCTTGTTCTTCTTCACTGGCAGGCATTATAAAACTATTATTTTTACTGCTTCTGCATCACAAGAAAGTAAGCATATGTGCAAAGGTGGAAATTTTGTGTTATATGGTCAGTAATCCTGTGCTCAGTGAATGAATAAATGACTGAATGTGAAGATATGACAATGCTCTGAACTTGTCTTTAAAAGTCAAAACCTAGAGCTGAGTGTGGTAGTGCACAACTGAAATCCCAGTGACCTTAGAGGCCAAGACCAACCTGGGCAACTTAGGGAAACTGTGTCTCAAAAAAAAAAATAATAATAAAGGGGGGTGGTGCTGAGAATGTACCTCAGTGATAGAGTGCCCTGGGTTCAAACCTTAGTATCACAAAAAAGTTATGACATACTCAGAAAAATGAGAAATTATACCCCATATGATTCAAATGTATGATATGTCAAGATCATTGTACTGTCATGTGTAACTAAAATGAAACAAATTTTTAAAAAGTTATGACATAGAGAATTTGATCTTTTGTCTTTTCTTATTACAGAACAGGAGAACTGGGAAAATTGACAGCCCCTTGTAATAGCAATTGTAGCTGTTCACGATCCTATTATTATCCACTCTGTGGAGTAGATGGAGTCCAGTATTTTTCTCCATGCTTTGCAGGTTGTTCAAATTCTGTTTCAGATAAGAAAACAAAGGTAAGTGTGTCTGCTACTTTATCTTTAATGAGGCAATGTGTGCATTTATGATAGTTCTTTTGATCCTATAGTGGAGTTGCTTTATCTTCCTGTCCCTCCTCCATTAAAAAAACCCAAACCTGCTGATGATAAACACCCTTCTTCCTTTATGACTCAAGTGGTTCTTGTTGAAATATCAATTTGGCAATTATTCACATATATTTTTGTAACATCACTTATGTTGTTAGAAAGACTTCCAATTTCTTCCCAAACCAACATGTGTGAGTGTATGTGTGTGAATCATGTACAGTATATGTTCATTTGTAAGAAGTAGCTATAGAAAATTTAAAAGACTTCAGAAGAAATTTAAGAATTTAATCCCCAGAGGTTTATTTTTCTTCAAATCAAGTAGATATCTGGAACTGCTTTAGTTTCAAAACACCTTAAGAAAACCAGGTGTTTGTATCAGTTAAAAAGAATCAAATTCCACAGGTGACCTTGGTGGATACCTTAGAATCAGAACTACTTGGCAGGTAGCTATTCCTTTGAGAGGTGGATAAGTAGGTAGCATTTTCTTACATATAAATATTAAAGAGTTAAATTATTAGATTTTAAATGCATAACTAAAAATGTACAGACAAAAATACCATCCTGCTTAAGGAAATGCTGATGAAAAATCTAACACCCAGAGCATAGTAGGAGTACTGTTGATGATTTTGATATGGTTAATTTGCATTTGTATTTTTGACCAAGTAATAAGATGATTACCTCCTTACACAGAAAATTGCCTTCTGGATATTGTATAGTTAGAGCAAATTATTTTGACTTCCAAATATTGTCTTTGTCTTGGATTTTTATGTTCAGCAAGTCCACATCACTAGCCATTGATTCACAAGAATTTGTTCTTATGGAATAGCTTAAATAGGCAAAATGCAAAAAAGACAAAATAAAAATAAAAAATAAATATGAAAATGCTTAAAAAAGTAATAAATACATATGCACATTTTCTCACAACAATATTCATCTTATATTTTATAGGTATACAAAACAACTACAAAAACAGACTTCATGGGCAAATGTGTATTTTATGTAAGAGAGCTGTGAAGTTTTTAACATAATACAAAATCCTGTTTTCAGTTTACCCTCTTACAATTTTAAATGAATTACTTTATTATTTGATACATCTAATTGCTTAGTATGTATTAGTTTTGGAGGTCTCATCTGTGTTAAAAGATTTATAGTAGGAATGCAGTTCAGATTTAAAATGCTTTTAAGAAAAAATTGTGGCTAACCAACTTTTTATTTTTTATTTTATTTGTTTATCTATTTCTTAAGTTGCCTTTTGTGGTCCTGGAGATTATAGCTGGTGATGCTTTACCTCTGAGCTATATCCCCAGCCCTTTTTATTATGAGACAGTGTCTTGGTTAATTGTTGAGGCTGGCCTCAGACTTGTGATCCTTCTACTTGTGATCCTTCTACAGATGGTCCTGAGCACCATCATGCATAGCCTAACCAACTTTTTACTTATCTGAATTATTTTTTCTACAAAGGAAAACCATGTGATTTTTTTGATCATGCTAGCTTTTAATATTTCATATTATCATTATATGCATAAGTATATTTATATACATACTAAGTGTATATGTAAAATAGTCTGTAGGATGATGATATTGTCATGTCTATTGTTTTGTTGTCATCAACCTACTGTGTTAGGAAGGATAGTTTACTTGCACTAAAGTAATTCCAATAAGTTCAAAAAATTACAGTTAGAAGGTTATAGTTAAAAGAAGCAAGTTGTTTTTTCCAAATCCTTAGGATGTGTTAATTAATATTAGTATGGCACTTGTCACAATTCTAGTGTTTGCTGTTAAACTATTGCAGATAATAAGATTGTTACTATAGTCTTCGCTTTCTGTAGTGGAAAAGAATAAAGTTATTTAAACAATTATGGTCTAATGAAAACCTAAAGTGTGTGAGATCACATAACTGCTATCAATTTGTTTTGTAAGTCATGAGACAATAGTAATTTACAAATTGAAGTAATGACACAAGTCAAACTACAGATGATTCTACTGCAAATGTATGTTTTGTTTCTACTTAATTTTTTAGGGTTAATTACTCTTTCTCATCATTATTTATTGTATATGGATTAAGACAGAATGCAAAGTTTTGCCAAGTCTAAAGAGATCAGCTTATTTACAATGATAACAATCTATTTTCAGAATAAATACAGTGTTTTATATCTAACTTTTTCAGGTATATTACAACTGTTCCTGTATTGAAAGGAAAGCAGAAATAACACCTATGGCAGATAATTTTGGTTTTGAAGCTAAAGCAGGAAAATGTGAAAGTCACTGTGCAAACTTGCCCATATTTCTTGGCATTTTCTTTGTTGCAATTATTTTTACCTTTATGGCTGGTACTCCAATAACTGTGTCCATATTAAGGTATGTATCAGTTGTGAATCTGCATTTTCTGAGGCAACATGTTGAGTTAAAAGAAAAATAGACTCCGTGGCAACTTCAGCCCTTGCAAACTCATTAATTCTGTGGCATTGGAAAAGTAACCTCACGGATCCCCAGATTTATGGAGTTTAAATCAGATTGTGCAAAAGCATCTTAACTTTGACTACCTGGGATGTACTTGGTTTTTCTCTGCCTGTTTTTATAAAGCTTCTTTTTGTGTGAGCTGAAGATACATTCAATTCAATTTGGGCATCATGGAAATGAAGAGCACTCCTTGTAAACCAGAATTAGAAATGACATGCATTCTGCCTTAAACATGAGGTGCTCTGAAAGTAAATCTTCCTGGAGACAGGGCTTCAATAAGGAGCTGGCTGTCACCTGGCTGTTTGTTTTTTATGCTTTCAATTGTTCCTTTTTTTTCCATATTGAGCTTTACAAAACTATTTCCTACCTGCCCTACCTTGGACTCACCAGCCTTTCTGTATTTTTTCCTAGCAAGCTGTAGATTTTCTCGTTTCAACATTTTGTTTCATAATAGTCACTTGCTACCTTTTCATGTATTTTTAAAAACATTTTTTTAGTTTTCAGTGGATCTTTTATTTATTTATATGCAGTGCTGAGGGTCGAAATCAGGGCCTCACACATGCCAGGCAGGCGCTCTACCACTGAGCCACAACTCCGGCTCCCTCATGTATTTTTTGATGAAAAAATGTTTCTGGATTCTATTCTGAAAACATTAAGTGGTTAATACTACACAACATGAAAACTGGAAGTATTTAGAGAAGAGGAAAATGCTTTTAATTTTTTTTGAAAAATTATAGAAATTACTTTCAACTACTTGTTTTAAAAGTCTGGTGGTTGTCTTTTATCTTTCATCTGATTTTCTTTTTGTGATCAACATTGTGTCTCTTTAATGTTTGACACTTATGACTTGAAGAATTATTGTTGATTCAAATGGAGCTTCAGATTCATACCTGAATCTGTCTCAGATATATACCCTATTCCATAGGCATGATTTCTGTATCAAAGTTAGAAAAGGAATAAGAATTACGTGCTTGCAACTTAAAAATGATAATAAAAACTCAGCATTTTTTTTGTATAAATTTTAGTTTATTTTTTTAAATTCCAGATTTATTTGATTTAATTGGCAAATGAAATTTGAATATATTTAAGGTGTGTAATACAATATTTTAAAATATATATACACTGAAATGATTATCACAATCAAACACACACACACACACACATACATATATATATCATCTTACATAATTATCATTTGTGTGTGTGGTGAGAACGTTTGCCATCTACTTTTTTGAATTTTTTTTTTTGCTGTAGATGGACACAATATCTATCTATCTTATTTATTTTTATGTGCTGCGGAGGATCAAACCTAGTGGCTCACACTTGCCTCATTGAGGCAAGTGCTGTACCACTGAGCTACAATCCCAGCACTGCCATCTACTCTTAACATATTTCAAGCATACAACACAGTATTATTAAGTGCAGTCCCCATGCTGTGCATCCCATCTCCAGAACTTGCCCTGAGTAATTGAAACATTTTACCCTTTGACTAACATCACCCCATTTCCTCACCCTCAGCTTCTGCCAATCATTAATTGTTCCCTATACTTATGTGAAGTTGTGGTTTTTTAAAAATATCCACATATGAATGATATCATGTAGTATTTTGTCTTTATCTTATTTATTTCCATTAGCATATCTTCAAGTTTCTTCATATTATAACAAATAGCAAGATTTCCTTCGCTTTATAAGGCTGAATAGAATCATCTGTCACATTTTATTTATCCATTTACTTAGGTTGAATCCATATCTTAGCTATTGGGAATACTGCAATGAACACTCTTGGATATACTTATTTCATTCCCTTTCATATGCAATCACATGCTAATTTTAATTTTTGAGGACCCTCTGTATACTACCTTTCATAATGACCATACCAGTGTTCATTCTTTCTAATAGTATGCTATGTTTGCCTTTTCTCTAAATCCTTGCCAATATTCGTTATCCATTATATATTTTTTATAATATTTACACCAATAGGTGTGAGTTTATTTAATTCTGATTTTGATGTACATTTCCCTGATGATTTCTTATGTTGAGACTTTTTTTCATATTCTTGTTGACCATTAGCATATATTCCTTGCAAAACTATATTTTGGTTATTTTTTGAATTGGATTCTTTTTCTAGCTATTTTGTTATTTTAGTATCTGATTTCCTTTGGATGCTAACCCCTCATGTAATGTATGGTTTGCAGATATTTTATTCAATTCTATAGGTTATCTTTTCACTTTGATGATTGTGTCCTTTGCAGTGTAGAAACATTTTAGTTTGATGTAATCTCATTTATCTATTTTTGCTTTTGTGCCTATGCTTTTGGTTTTATACATTTAAAAAATCACTGACTAGACTAATGCTAAGTAAGTGTACTGTTATATGCTACTTTTTTGCTTAAGTTTTAAATATTCATGTCTTGTGGTTAAGTCTTTAATCCATTTTGAATTGATTTTACTTATAGTACAAGTTAAGGATCCAATTTCATTCTTTTTTCATGGGAATATTTAGTTTTCACAATGCAATTTATTGAAGAAAATCTTAATTACCCATAGTATGTTCTTGATACCTCTGTCAAAGGTCAATTATATAGATTTACTTTGTGGCTTCCTATTCTGTTCTATTGGTGGGTGGTGTGTGTGTGTGTGTGTGTGTGTGTGTGTGTGTGTGTGTGTATCTTGTATGCCAGAATCATATTTTTTCATTTATATATCTTTGTACTATACTTTGAAATTGGTTGATATGATGCCTTAAGCTTTGTTCTTTTTGTTCAAGATTGATTTAACTATTCTGAATCTTTCTATATGAATATTAGAATTATGTTTTCTGTTTTTGTGAAAGATGCTATTGGCATTTTGATAGGAATTATATTGAAACTGTAGAATACTTTGAGTAGTAGATATATTTTAACAATATTAATTTTTCTAATCCATGAGCATAGGATGCTTTTCCATTTATTTTTGTCTTCCTCAATTTCTTTCATTATTTTTTAAAATATTTTTAGTGCACAAACTATACTCCTTTGATTACTATTATTCCTACATATTTTTATGCAATTGTAAATGGGATTGATTACTTAGATTTACCTAGTTTAGTTTTTGAATAGTTTATTGTTATTGTATCAGTCCCAGAATTTTACTAAATTCATTTGTTAAGTCTAATATTTTTGGTGGAGTCTTTAAGAATATATATATATATTTTCACACACATATAAATAATTAGTATAAATATATATATTTTCACACACATATAAATAATTAATATAAATCATCTGTAAAAAGACAGTTTTAATTTTTTATTCCCGTTTTTTATGCCTTTTATTTCTTTTTCTTACCTAAGAACTTTGGTCAGGAATTCAAATACTGTGATAAACAGAAATTGTGGTATTATATTCCTATCTCAAAGGAAAGGCTTCCAGTTTCTCACCATTAATTATGATGCTAGCTATAGGTGTAGAGGGAACATTTAAACATGACTCTTCTCCTTTACCTTTGTTAAAATTCATAGGGTCTGGTGATGTTTTTTGGTGTTATTTAATTCTGATAAAACTTTTCTTCTTTTATAATCCCAGAATGAATAAACTATAAGATCTTTTAAATAACCTGTTTATTTATATGCACATTTACTTTTTTATCAAAATGTTAAACTGATATAGATATGAACTTGTTCGAAGAGTGATTATTCTATATAACCTTTTTTTTGGTCTCACTTGCATTTAATATTTCCAGGTGTGTTAATCAAAATCAACGATCTCTAGCATTAGGAATACAGTTCATGTTACTTCGGTTATTAGGTATGTCATTTCATTGGTAATTGTTGGCTATTTTGTTTCATTGATTTTATGAATATATTTCTATATGGTATATGACAAGAAAATAATTAAAATAAAGAGGAAAACTATATAATTGTCATTTAAGAAAGCTATTTTCCAATACTCAGGATGTAACATTAATTATATACCGCATGATAACATGACAACTTTTCACTTACCCAATTTGTTATGGTTGTTTCCAATCATGTTGCAAGTATAACTTTATAAGGTGTATCAAATTTACTTAGAATATAAAATAAAATCTTTAATACACAATTTAATTTATCCCTGCTTTTATCTTTATTTGTGACACTGTTATGATGCATTAACAGTAAAAATTAATGAGTTAAAATATGTCAGTAGCAACAGTGGTGTAAACATTTTTACAAACTAAGAACCAGTGGAAGAAATAATATATTCTAGAGAATTTTCTAAGTTTTTAGATATGGGAATTTGCAGATGTAAAAAGAATAAAAAAGAAATATAATAAACATAATATTGTGATAATTTATTAAAATAAAAATAAAAAAGAACATTAGAGATTACCTAAAACAAATTTCTTATTTTTCTCATGAGTAAATTAAGTTTCTGAAGAATTCAGGGTTTTGTCCATAGTTACACAATTAATAATGGAAATGAGATCAGGAAAATGATCCTTTGCAGTCAATTGCACACACATATATATATATATAAAATTTCAGTTGTTGATAGACTTTTTTATTTTTTATTTTTTTTATATGTGGTGCTGAGAATTGAACCCTGTGCTTCACACATGCTAGGAATGCACTCTACCACTGAGTTACAACCCCAGCCCCAATCAAGTGTATTTTTGACTCTATCATGCTACATGTCATGAAAGCACAGACCAGATATAGCCTGTTTTTTTCTAAGAAGTACTACTGGAAATCTGACATTTGACTTGTAACAATTGGAAGTGTCTTGACTATAGTCATCTCAGAGTGTCACTGGAGGGTTTGTTCCAAACCCCTGCAGGTACCAAAATCACTGGATGCTCAAGTCCCTAATGTAAAATGGCTTAGTATTTGTATATAATTTAGGCATATCCTGTTTTTCCATATAGGTCAATCTGAAATGGGGCTATAGCTCAGTGGCAAAGCAGTTGCCTAGCATGTGTGAGGCACTGGCTTAGATGCTTAGCACCACATAAAAATATGCAAATACATATAGTTCAATCATCTCTAAATTTCTTATAATACATAAACAATGTAAGTGCTATGTATCAATACAACTGTTATACTATATTGTTTAAGGAATAGTGACAAAGAAAAACAGTCTGCACGTGTTCAGTATAGATGAATTTTTTAAAAAATATTTTCAACCTATTGTTGGTTGGCTCCAATAATGTGTGTGTGTGTGCATGTGTGTGTGTGTAAGAAATACTTATGTTTATTAACATGTTACATACATGTGTGTACTCATACAAATTCATATTAACTTGTATACACAACACATGTATTATATATATTATATAATTCAACAGACTTACTTTTATATTATGAGTAAGCATTTTGATTTTTAAAATCTATAATAGCTAATTTCAAAGGCATATTCATTAAATTATAAAAACAATGAATTAAACTCTTTACTAAGTTAAATTTTAATATAATATATGCTTAAGATTTCTGTTAGTATTTTTGAACTGATTACAAATATATAATTAAATATATTTATTTTAAAGTATTTTATCTGTCTTTTTGCCTTGTACATGAAATGATTAACTTTCTCATTGACAGTCTTGTGCCCATTTTTATGTATATAAATATACGTATAGCTATATATATTAAAAACTTGTGATTGCAAACTGTAACCTTTACCCTTTTGTATTTTGCTTATAATTCTTCTAGGCACAATACCTGGACCAATTATATTTGGTGTCACGATCGACAGCACATGTATTCTCTGGGATATTAATCAATGTGGAATTAAAGGTGCTTGCTGGATTTATGATAACATAAAGATGGCTCATATGCTAGTAGGTATAGGTAAGTGACTTCTTGAAAACTTTAGAGTAAATGTGAAGTAAAAAAATCTCATTTTTGGTTCCGTAAGTCATAGGAGTTATGGAAAGTTCAGTGTAAACTGATGGACAATCCTGGAGTCCTGAGCAGAAATCATTTGCTACACCATGTAATGAGAATCTTTGAAGACAGTCTTCAAGGCTCAGTCTTAACTAGAAAGTATAATTTTAACTTTCATTATTTCACACATCGTATAATTTTCTTTTTTAATTTTTTTCACACTTTTTATGGGAGTTTACCCAAAAGCTAAAGATAAATTCTGAGAATGATGGTCATCTAGGTGTTCAGGCTTTGGAAAACATAGACCTGCTGTAGGGAAGTGTCCTTTGGTTCTGAGACATGTTGTAAGAAATTTTTTATAGTTTTTTTTTTTACTGTTTATAGCATTTTATTATTTTTTAATTTTTTTTATTGGTTGTTCAAAACATTACAAAGCTCATGATATTATAGTTTATAAGGTTAGTCTTGATGCTTAACCCTATTCACCTTTTATGGTCTGTGATATTTTGATTAAATAGCAAATGAAAGTTAAGATTAAGGAAGTAGAGTAGCACATGTAATGTGTAGTAGTATGATAAATTTAAAATTTAAATTTCAAAAATAACTCATGTAATTAGAATATTTAAAAATAGAGAAGTGTTTAATATATTTGTATATCTATGTAGCTCCTCTTTCCACAAATATAGTAATGGTTGTATCAATGAGCATTCCTGATTTTCAAATATACATTTAAAAAAAATAGTAATGATTAGTAAAAAGCAATCAGCTTCTAGAAAAACTACATGGCAAGATCACATTTAATTTATTCTACTGGCACTTATTAAATGCTTAGTATTGTGGTTGGAGCTAGTTTTTCTTTGCCTCATTGATTTCAAAACCAGAGTTCTTTGAAAACAGATCAGTTTGTGAAGTAAATCTTAATGTTTCATATTTTTAGGTAATACAGCAGGGTAAATTTGGTTAAGTAGTAAATGTGATATATTTATGTAGAAGAGTTCTCCTAAGAACTCCAAAGGGTTTTTTTTTTTTTCCATTTGAATACGAAACACCTGCAACTCATTCAAGTTTAAGGATGATATAGGCTATTTTATTTTATCACAGTCACTTGGTTACTTATGAATTTCTTAAGATATGATAGTGTGTTAAATTTATAAATAGAACATGGATTTACTTAATCCCACACAACACTTACTTGACAAGAATATGCAATTATGACCATGGATACAATAATTACTGTATATTTAACTGAAGGGCCAAATACATAATTAATTTTTATTTTTCTATTTAGCTGTTACCTGTAAAGTTATCACCATTTTCTTCAATGGATTTGCAATCTTTTTGTATAAACCACCACCACTGAACACAGATGTGTCATTTCAAAATCAGAATGCAGTTGTGACAACGGTTGTAGTAGAAAGGGATCTCAACAAAGCAGGAAATGAAGGGTGAAGAGGAAAAGATTATTTGACAGTTGGAAAATTGACCTCCATTTCTAAGAACACACAGTGCCACGGCAGCATTATCTACCGAGTATAGTCAATGGTATTTTAAACACTGATGGTTTATAATCACATGTGTTTGTTGTATATGTATGGACTCTTGATTTTCATACAAGAAACAGACCTGTGCCTTCAAAGCCAACCAAAGCCTCAAAACACACACAGGCTCACTTATTTTTCACTGTCTAGGTATGAAATCTCCAACCAATAACAAGAAAAATAGCTAAAAATTAGTTTAAAATCCATATTTAAAAAACAGCATGATGAAAAGTTTTTATTTTGTTTACAACTTGTTGCATTTTTGTCTCTAATAATCTAAACGTATTTGGGAAACTTGTAATGTAGAAATTTAAACTAATCATTGTTATGTTATTGTTTCTTGGAATTGTGAAAGTCCATGAATTTAAAGGCAGCTTTACAATGTAATTTGTTTTTAAATTACATATATTAATCTGATCTTTATTTTACTAAAGTTAAGTTATTGAACTATTTAGAATATAGGTAGGTTAGTTACCTTCTTTGTGTCCCAGTATATGAAAAATTTCAACATCAAATATACAAGTTCATTTCAACATAAGATTTCCAGTAGCTGATTTTTTATGTTGCTGATTTTTAATACTTACTTTTTTTGTTCTGTGATAGTATTATTCAATTATATATATTTCAGAAGAAAGAACCAGCTTCCACAATGAAAAGTGCCAATTAGACATAAAAAGATTCCTTAATGTGATATTACTTGTATACAGAATAATTTTTCTTAATTTTAAACCTGATAACCTAGCACATTACTTAGACTACCTACAGTATGGCTTTGCACATAGAAGGCATCTATTATTGTTATTTAATTAAAACATTAAACCCTGTTCTTTGCTGCATTTAGTATAAATGTGAAGTATTCCATAAACCTGATAAAATTATAAATAAACTTCATTTATGTAGGTCAGATTTATGTCAAATTTACTCAGAATATAGAGAAACTAGTTCAAATCAACCAAAGCAACTTCTACTATTGTTAAAAATTTTACTGACTAGAAAAGTGTTATCAGATTTTCCCCATCAGAGCCTTCCCCTAGGGTTTTTGTTTTTTTTTTCCAAAGCAGGGTTTTAGTAGACTGTGATGAGGTTATCACAGAGAGAGTAAAGACCTAGTGGGAAGCTAGGGTCAGAAGGACTAGACATTTGCAGAATTTAAGAGATTGGTTGGTGGAAATCTGTGATAGATGAGTATTCAGGATCCTAGGAGCATTCATAAGCTGAAGAAGAAGGAGAAGGATGGAGGTGTTAGGAAGCAAGCACACTTGGCTATTAGATGGGAGAAGCAGAAGGTCAGGAAGCAGAGGGATAGATAGAGCTGCTTAAACTGGAACATTTAAGCACCAAAAATTAAACCTGGAAAGCCAAAAATTCAGGTATTTGGGAAGTGGGAAATTTCAGCAATCAAATGTGAGAGAGTCAGGGGAACAAATGTGTCATTACCTCATCTGAGACTCTTCCTCTCACCCAGCCAGACACATTCAGATGCTGCTACCTGTTGGGACCAAGGCTAAAGTAGAATTTAGGCTGATGAGTGCTAGTGTGGACACAAAGAACTGCAAGGGAAAATTTCACAGCGAGTAAAGTAATGGTAAATCTGAGACACTTACTGATAGAAATGTGAAATGAGAATGAGAAAGTAAACTAGAGAAAGTAATTATACAAACATGTGAGTCTAGGACCACTTAATTTAGGGAGAAGAACAAAAAAAATCATCCCATGCATAGAAACAGTTTGAACAAGTCATCAAATAATTGGCATTTGTACTCAAGGGCTACATTGTATTCAGTATACTCTGTTTTGTAAGATGATTACATTTTTAACAAACATTTTAATGAAAATAGAATAAACCAATAATTTTAGCCTTTAAAAGGATTCATTATTTATGATATACATATTTAGAAAGAATACCTCCTTTGACAATAGGTAATACAGACACTACTATAATTTATAATCATCGTTTTTACTTTTGTATCTGCCTAGGTTATATGGGTTATATGGGTTTTTACTTTTGTATCCACCTAGGTTATATGCTACTTCTAGGACAAATTTTTTCATAATATGTGTTTCTCACAATTTGTAATGATTTTAAAGTAAGGTTGAACTTATACGTTGACATATGGGATTTTGTACATAATTGGATATATATCTTAAAACTTTTAAGACATTTTTGTCTTAACTGTAGAAAATGCAAATGTAAAACTGTTATATATAGAAAAACTGAATATATTTGACTTTACCATGTACATTGGAGGAATATATAGATAGAAATTTCTTTCAGGATTTTTATTGTAAACAATTATACAAAATAAATGTACGTATATTTTATTGAATCCGAATGTTTGTATTAGATTATTTTAAGCATTTGAGCTTATTAAATAACACAGTTTTGGAAATTTTGGCTTGTCTCTGTTTGTGAATATAAACACGTTTATGGATGGGAAAGGGACCTTGGTGCACATTTGAACTTGGTGAATACAATTTAATGATTTCAATGATTTTTGGTAACTCAACAGATGTATTTAATAGAAAACATTTGTTATTAGATATATACTAGAAACATTCTTGCACATGATAGTTTCTGTGTGACAGAGTGACATAAGATTTATATGAGTAGGCTACATGTTGCAGATAGTTTATTGTAAAATATCTGAAACTTAGAGAAGTAATATGGTTTATAAGGGACATATTTAGTTCATCTTGGTTATCAAAATGCTCATTAAAATACTTGTGAGGAAATCACATGGGACTCTAATAGTTTTTACCTAGTCTGGCTCTTTCCTAAAATCCCACATTAAATTTATTTCTCATGGTTTCTTAGTCTTTTCTTATTGTGCTTCTTTTCTATTGCTGAATATTTATTAACTCCAGACTTCAGTGACTCAAAATATTTATTTTCTTATGGTGTCTGTGGGTCAGCAATTCAGGAGCAGTTCCGCTGGGTTTTCAGTAAAGATGTTAATTAGGACTATAATCATAGAAAGACTAGCCTGGGATGGGATCATCTGCTTGTAAGAAGGGGTGTTCATGTGGTTGTTAGAGAGCTCCATTCCCCAACATGTGGTCCCCTTCATAGGGCCTGAAGACATGGCAGGGGTGAAGGTTAGAAAGGAGAGTGGTAGAACAACCACAACTCAAACTATAGTATCTAGTGGGACCTAGTATTAGTGACCTATTCCTTCTAAAAGCTGCATTCTGTTGTCATTCAGAGAACCATGGCAAGCCTAATCACATATGCAAAGATGCTTCACCACAGCCCTTAAATTCATAGGTTGAATCAACCAGGGAGGGGGAGACATCTTTAGAAGTCTGCTTATCACATCTGATACAATGTGGGAGGAAACCACAGAAATGAAAAGGCTGGGTCACTGGAGTAATCCTAGAAGCTGGCTACTATACAAGATCCTCATGTTTTGGAAAAGGATTGGCCAATGATTTTGTAAAATATCCTTTAATTTGGGTTTGTCTGATGTTTCCTAATGATTAATACTGATATATATATTTTTTGGCAAAAATTCTAAAAATGCTGCCCCTGATCTTCCAACACATCGTATCAATATGATGACTGTATATGGTAGATTTTTGATCATTTTGATAAGTTTTGTGTTCGCCAGCAATGACTGGTCTAACTTTATTTCCTTCTTTGTTTTTAAGAAATATCTCTTGTGTAGATACTTGGAGACCATGCAAATATTTATTTCTCAGAAAGCTTTCACCCAAGTCTGACATTTATTGATGACTCTTACATGCACTCTAATCTGTTTTTTGCCAACAATGATTTTCTGTTTCCATCACTTCTTTAAGTTTATATTAATTAAGATTCTACTCTAAGAAAGAGCTATCCCAAATAAGTTTGCTTAATTGTGTAAGTATACATTGATTTTTTTTATTCTGTGGAATATTATTTTTATTCATTAAATTGTCTTACATTCGGTAGTTGGGAGCACTATCATGTTTCTTTGTTTCATATTCACATCATTATTGAACATATTTGTATAGCTCAGCACCATAAAATGTTCCTGGCTAGCTGAGCACAGTGTTGCCTGCAATATCAGTGACTCGGGAGACTGTTACCAGGACTGCAAATTCCATGCCAGACGCAGCAATTTAGTGAGAACGCTGAAACTCAGCAAGAAGCTGTCTTAACATTAAAAAAGCCAGTTGCACGCCTGTAATCCCAGTGACTTGGGAGGCTGAGACAGGAGGATCTCAAGTTCAAACTCAACCTTGGCAACTTAGAGAGGCCCTAAGCAACTTAGCAAGACCCTGTCTCAAAATAAAACACAAAAGAGCTGGGGATGTGGCTCAGTGGTAAAGGCCCCCTGGCTTCAATCCTTGGTTCCAAAAAAAAAAAAAAGACTAAGAGTGTAGCACAATGGTAAATTACTCCTGGATTCAATCCCCAGTACCAAAAATAAATAAATAAATAAATGTTCCTGGTTGTTCTGCTCCTGTACTTTACCTTCTACCAGAATTCCTAGTTCCTTGTATTGAAGAAAGGCTTCTAAAAACCAAGATTTTCATGTCAACACAAATCTCAACATCTATTTCTTTTTTTTTTTCATATGTGAATATGCACTGAATACCTCCAATTGAGATCTTGTGCCACTGAGTTCATTTCAGTTTTCCCTTTTTTTACTTGTAAACCCTTTCTCTGAGAGTGAGAAACCTGGCTCTCATTATCTACAAATCATTTGTCCTATATTGCAGCATTGGTTTTCTATTACTAACATGACAGATTATTGCAAATTTAGTGTCATAAAACAATATTCATTAATAAGTTTCATTTGTGCTGGTTGGAAGTCCAGGCACACTGGTTTAGCTTGTTTTCAATCTTTTTCTTCTCAAGTTGAAGCCAAAGTAAGGTTGTGCATTTGTGGAAGGTCTGGGGAAGGATACACTTGCAAGCTCATTCAGGCTGTTGGGTAAATTCAGCTTCAGACCATTTTATCAGTAAGGTCTCTGTTTCCTTGAGGGCTAATATCTGGAAGCTACTGTTCTTGGGTCCTGGGGATCATCCACATTTCTTGACTCATGCACCTGCCCTCACTTCCTCATCTACAAACAAGCAAGGACATGCCAGTCCTTAAGATTTGAATCTCTCTGACCTCCCTCTCTCTTACACCTTTCTTGCTCTCTGTATTGCAGCATTTTTCTCCACTTAGCATGATAAAATTATCTGCTTTTAAAGGGCTCGTGTATTTAGATTGGGCCAATTCAGACAATCCAGTATAAAAGCTCTATTTTAAGGGCCTGCAAATTTCATCTGCAAATTCTCTTTACCACACCATTTGCATGAGTTTTCATTGAACAGGCCAAGGGAAGGGAATCTTTAGAATTTAATCTGCCATACCTGATATACACATAAGTAAGTCTATCACTGCCGAATATGCTGTAAAGATCTGGTTTACTGAGACAAACATTTGGGATGGTGGCAGGAGAAGCTTATCAGATGCTTTCCTAAAATTTGGTGATGTAATATAATTAGGAAGAATTATTTAACTATTTCATGACTCAGGAAATCAAAGGCATATAATAAATTAGGAAATATGTATTCACCAATAAACCACTAAATTTCTGATAGGAACAATGGGAATGCCTGGGTGTGGTAGCTGGGGTTACTCACATTCCCTTATCTTTATAGTTACTATGCGTTGGAGGCAGAGTAAAAACTAGCAGTTTTGGTTATGGAGGAGGCTAACTTGATTTGGAGTGGAACACAGTAAAACCAAAGGCCACTGGGCATTTCCCCAGATACTATCAATGTAAATGGCCAGTCTTGCAGCCTGCCTGAGGCTAAGATGCTGGGAGAAACAAACAGACCTTCCTTTCTGAAAAATACTTTTTATAAAAGAACTGGAAATCTCTGAAGAGACAGTTATTGCTGTACTGAAAAAATATCTATCCCATCTGCAAAAAGGGCTCAACAATAATGACTGTTAATGTCTTTTTAAAAATAATTAAACTTAAAAATGATATTTTACTCTATATAATTTTACCCCCATAAAATTGGTTAAAATACTTTATTTTTTAAGGAAACAGCTATTGATGGTTTCCCTCAAGTCAAAGGAGAGAAGGCCCTAAGAGAATCATACTAGTGATGAAAATTGAAAATGTGTGTAGAATTGAGGCTGATATTTCTTCCCTAGTTTAATATTTGCTGAGTTGCCATGCCACCAGAAGAATGGAGTTTGTGCCCTAAGACGTTGAAAGGATAAAGGAACACAGAAAAGCCTTTCTAGACCATAATCAAAGAGGAATAGACATATTTGCAACTTCTGAGGATCAGAACTTCCCATGTGTTAACATGCTTTGATGTGTTACTGTGTAATGTAACTTGTGCAGTTTTCCTGGAACTTGTCTTCAACCATTCCCTGCTAAGAGCTCAGACCAAAAGCTAGAACAAAAATGGGTAATATCTGTAAGAAGTCAGGTCAAGTGAGCATCAACATACCTGGGACCCTCAGTTCAGCCTGGACCTACAATTGCATTCCATAAATGAACCAGCCTTTGAAGGCCTGCCACAATGGAGGACACAGTGGTCTGTCAGCCATATCCAAGAGCAGACTAAGTAGGCCTGACAGTGTCATATTTTTGCCTTTCTTCCTCTTTTTCTGTAGCAGTGGTCCCTTTATGCTTTGAATATAGCCTGTGCTGCTCTGCTACTGAAACTTATTTTTTAAACAGACATGTTTCTTTCCCTTCCTCTCTCCCTGCTCCTTTCTAGTTTCTCCCTCTCCCTAATCCCAGGGGAAACAGTTTACCTTTCTTCACCATCCTAGGCAGTGTTATCAGTCCTCGAACACATACTGGCTTTAAGAATGAAATAATTCAGACTTTGGGGATGGTACTAGAAATTCTCAGAAATGACTCTCCCAAATTAAAAAAGTGCATTACAACTCTGGCGGAGAACATGGTAGAACATAGCCTTTGAATCACCTGTTTAAAAGTCCCTGCTCCCCTTGATGGGCAGAATCACAGCCTCTGGGACAGGAGTTTCCTGTGTTTCTCTCTTACTAGCAAAACAAACTTCTTTTTCCTTTTTCTCAAAACTGAGTCCTCATTATTGGGTTGGCATCAGGGACAAGGACAAAGCTTTTGGTAACATTTCTTCCATGCATTTCTGGATGCAGAAGAACACAGTCACTTCTAATTTGGGGGAAATAAGAGACATGAGACCTTAGTTCCTAAAATGGCTGCATACCTATGGAATCTAAGAATATTGCCATGAGGGTGTGGAAAGTAAGTCATGCAGGATGAATTTGAAGGCAACAGTGGGATAGAAATAAGGCCCTTATAGTTTACATCCTGCGGGTTTCACCTTTATTAGTTACTTTGGTATATGAGTACCCTATTATACGTATTCAGAGGAAATAAACATTAAGATTTTCTTACATTTTTTCCTCTCGTCCAATGCAAAAAATCTGTTTCTTACTTTTAACGTTAATTAAGCAGAGATTAAGTGGAGTGGATGGCAATAATGATGACAGTTTAGGTGATTTATAGAACTTTTAAAACTAAGAGTACTCAAGTTCTACCCAGGACTAATTACATTTGCCTGTTAGACATTTCCCAGGTGGGGCTGGGTTTGTTTGTGGCTCAGTGGTGGAGCGCTTGCCTAATATGTGAGACACTACATTGGATCCTCAACACCACATAATAAATAAATAAATAAAATAAGTTGCTAAAAATATTTCCAGGAGATTCTGAGATAAATCCAGGTTGGAAACTACTAAATATAAACTAACGCATTGTAGAAGATTGGGGGTAGGCATGCTCACATTTTGTGGTCAATGGTTTAATCATGTTCTCTTATTTCTAATTTTGATTATTGCGAGACTATAAATATACTTTAAAAGTAAAAGAGAGGGAAGAAATAGGGGTAATTTTGAGGTAACTGGAGCTTGTGAAAATACAGAAGCTCTGGGTGGTGGGGCGAATAGTTAGGTAAAATATGTGCTAGAAAGTTAGAAAGCATTGGAGAGAGACGGACACTTTGTAAAATTTAGCCTGAGGCTCATCCATTCAGAGACAATAAAAATTAGAGAACCCTGCTTGGTAAACTCCTTATTTTCAAGAATAGGTGAGCAACTTCCTTAACATGGGCATAACTCTTCAGGATCCTCCATGGAGAGCTCCAAGAGTGGTTGGATTAAGCACCAGGAACCATGTGATGCTAATGTTATTATCCCATAAGAATAATAAGGACAGGTTTTGGATAAATAAGTTGGAGGTGAGAAAGGTATTGACAGACTTAAAACATCCTGGCAATGTGCTCTGCGGCTCTGGATTCCTGAGCTCTTTCAAACAACACAGAACCAACCAGTCAACCCACCTGTTTACCAAATGACAAACAGATGTTTGTCATTTGGTTGTTAGAGAACCCAAAGTTTACTTAAGGACAGGAAGAGCAAATCACTATCAAATGTGTCCGAATTTGTTTTCCTTCTCAACTCTCTACTCCTTGTCCTTTATACATCTTGTGCGTCTGTGTGTGTGTGTGTGTGTGTGTGTGTGTGTGTGTGTGTGGTGTGTGGGGTGGGTGTGGGGTGTGTGGAGGGTGTGGGGTGTGTGTGGGGTGTGGGGTGTATGGGTGGGGGGATGGGGGGGTGGTATGTGGTGTATGTGTGTGTGGCTAGATGATGTTGCCCTATTATTGGATATGGTTTTTCTTGAGTAAATGATACACTGATAATCACAAAATGTCTTTGAGAGGTGATTCAAAGTCTGAAAATTATAAGCAGAAAAAACTTGTACAACATTTTCCATGAAAACACTTTCAACAGAAGTTTAGCAGATTTCAGATAATTCACGTGAAAATAAGGTAGTTATCAGTTATTGTTTATACACCATGTATAAAGATGAATTACACCTTTGGCACTCACATGTGAGACTATTAAAACTCAAGGAAATTAGTCTGCCAAGGCCATAAAGTTAGTGTAAGATATCCAGATATCTGTGGCTACCCAGCTCTGCTTTTCTTTTTCGCTAGAGTTAAGTTGACAGGTTAAAACAAAACAAAACAAAAACGTGTAACTCTTATGGGTATTAACCCAATTTTTAAAATTCTATGTTTATATTTTATTAAAAAAGAAAATTTGAGGCAGTAGGCATAAAAATGTGGATTATTTCAAGGACAGAAATTGTTAAATTTATATTTTCTTCTTTCAAGGATGCAATTTATCTTTTGGCCACAAGATGGTAGTGTTGCTTTTACTACTTCAACAAAGGATTTTTTTTTTCTTTTTTCCTGAACCTGTTTCTGTTCCTGATGTAGTATTTCTGGCCCTTCTATAAAATTATATTTGCATTTTCTCAGCAGTATTATTCTCATTCTACTACTTTCTCATTGCAGATCCTTTGAAATATTGCCAGTTAGAAGATAAACTAGTAGCTAACAACAATTTTTTTATAGGTGCAAGTTTCATTATTTTAAGTTATTTTGGATAGCCATGTAATCTATATATTATACAATGTGGTTTTCATATAAAATAGCCTTTACCAAAGTTTTTTCCAAGTTATCTGAAGCTTTAAAATGCAACATTGTGACTAGAATTACTTCCTCATAAACCTAAAATCTAACTGGTAAAATGAAGTGTGTGTATGTATATGGAAAATTAATAAGTGAAACAATCAAAGATTTAAACAAAAAATCAAGGACAATACATTCAGATTCTAGAAACATTTACTTGCCTTTTTCTTAATTCCAGGAATGTTTTAAGCTTCAAAAACTTGTGAGAGAGAGAAGAGAGAGAAAGAAGAACTCTGCTCATATTATTTATAGACTCTTGGATTTTTGTAAATAGAAATATATATATATATGATATATATTATATATGTAAAATAGAAATATATTAAAATTGTTTTGGGGTAGGTACCAGGGATTGAACTCAGGGACACTCAATCACATCTCCAGCCCTATTTTCCTATTTTGTATTTTATTTAGAGACAGGGTCTCACTGAGTTGCTTAGCGCCTCGCCTTTGCTGAGGCTGGCTTTGAACTTGTGATCTTCCAGCCTCAGCCTCCTGAGCTGCTGGGATCAAAGGCATGCTCCACTGTGCTGGGCTTAAATAGAAGTATAAATAATCAATTCTGTTATACATCAAAGACAATTTAATATTTCACCAGGAGTTTTATTATGTAGGCATTCAGAGTCAAGACTAGAACAAGTAATATAGATACATACAGATACAGCACCCCTTCCTCACCAGACAGTGTTTATGATAAAACAGTGAAGATGTTTTGGAAGTCTTAGGCCAGAGGCCTGATTCTGTGAATCAACAAGTCAATTCCAATTACTCAACCATAATGGTGAGAAGCATATGCAATTGTGCACATTTCAATCAGTGCAACTACACTGGAAAGACAATGGGACCAATGTCCTTATCCTTGTCTTCCAGGGTCTGAGGATGACTTTGAGGTTTTATAGAAAGGGGAACACAAACAAGGGCTGGGAGGTTTGCACAGTTAGGGACATTTCACAACTGCCAAACTGGTGATCTTGATCAGATGTATTCTGTTGTTTACTATCTCAGGACTGGTCAGGCAGGGTCTTGTCCCAGGTAAGAAAATTGCTGTTGCCTAGAGGATAGCTTCCACTAGATCAGATCTTGTTTCTGGAACCCAAGGTGACTGGGAGCAAAGGGGATGGATGCAAAAATGGAGGCAGAGAGGCTATGTCTTTGATTCTGCTTTTAGCCACATACTGAACGTTTTCAGGCAAAAGTGACAAGTCCAAGTCTTTTGTTAAGAATGTTCAAATTTTCACCAGAACACAAATGGGAGGGACACCAACCCTATCTGAAACTTTTATGCAGGAAAGTGCCAGCTGTGGTAGTGATACAGAAATTGATGGATTAACATAATGTGACAAGGCAATACCTAATCACAAATGACTTCACAGCTCTGTCCCCAAACTGGTTTAGTTAGACCTACTTCTGCCTCTAGAAATATTAATTTCTCCTCTCTCCCATCTCTTGTTCATTTAAAGAATTCAAAGTTCTTCCTTCTATAGAAAATTCTTCCTCTCCTCTCTCTCATGCCTTCAAAATGCCCATCTTCATCCTTGCTCTATCTCCCCACATGCAGGCTTTTTCGGGCATCTCCCTTGGGGTAAATCTTAGGCATCCTAAACTCAATCTGTCAGGAACTACACTTACCAAATACCTCCCTTCTGATGCCATCCATTTCTTCATTTTGATGGATTGTAAACTAGCATCAAACATTGTATATACTGATGATAATTTCAAGGAAAGAATGATAAATAAACATTAATATTTCTATATTTTACTATGTTAAAACAGAATAAGCTGAATGTCATATTCATTATATTTTTATCCATTTTCTATATATATATATATATATATATATGTATAGATCATTGAGAAACAATTTAATGGAAAAATCAGAATGACACAATAATTTCATTCCTTCATGTACTTTTATTTTCAAATATCATTTCATAAATGTTATGATAATTTGATAATATGAAATATGAGGTTTTTGCTGATATAAACTGGACATGTAAATGCTTTATTTTTTTGAATTCTCTTCTAGCTACACAACATCCAGTTGATACACCAGAGCCAGTCCTGGGAAAAAGCTATGAAATGAAACTGATAGTTTTGAATATGTTCTATAATTATTGGACATTGGAGTGTCAAACAAAAATTGCCTCAGAGTTAAACAGGCAAGTAAACTTTATTCAAAGCTATTACAATAGGGAAGAAAGATCAGAACTCGGTCTGAACTCCACTCCAGTGAAACAAAAAGTGGTAGAGTTTCTATGAGACTGGTTGAAGGTGGATCATGGACCATTTGTTTTTGCCACTGGCCTTACCAAAGGATAAGTAAACTTTCTCACATCTTCAAGACAAGCAGTTGCAGGACATGAAACAAGGAGCTTGCTGAAGTCAGACTCTTGTCGTCTTAAGGACGTTGGAAGATCCCAGCCCTACCTTCCTGGATGATTAGTTTCAATGGGATATCTTCTGGGTCCTTGAGAAAGACTTGAGCAATAACTCTTGGATATTTACCTCTCAATGGGGCTGATAAAGCACACTTAATTCTAGGATAGGGGTATAACTCACTTGGTTGCATGCTTGCCTTGCATGCACAAGGCCCTAGGTTCAATTCAATTCCCAGATTCTCTCTCTCTCTCTCTCTCTCTCTCTCTCTCTCTCTCTCTCTCTCTCTCACACACACACACACACACACACACACACACACACACACACACACACAAAATTCCTCTGAGGGAAATGTCAAGGTTGTCTTGGTCAGAAGAATGCAAATTATTTTAATTGGTTTCAAATTGCCCATGGTCTCTCTAAACAAGTTTATACAGCATAACCTGTAGTTGTTTGGTATTTGATTTTGAACTTAGGGACCTGGTAATGCAAAAACACTTCTTAAATTTTAATATGACTTACCCTATTGTTTTTTAATTAGACAGCACATCTGTCTGGATTTGTGATTTTAAGCAAACGAGTATGAGTATGACAAAGCAATTAGTTACTAGAGACTGAAAAAAGTTAGCCACAGTGTCCTCAACAGACATTGATCCTATTTTTATGCTTTTAAATTCTGATATAAGAAGAATAATCATAAAACACGGCTGCAAACAGCACAGGTTGAGATAACAAGGCCCAGGCACACTAAAGCTAATTACCTACAGTAAGTGGCTTGCATGTAGGCCAATAAGAGATTGGGGAGTAAGCTTATTAAGGTCAAAATAATAGAAGACATGAAATGAGACAAAAGAAATGAGGGGTGGAAATGTAATGCATGGAAGGAAATTCTTATGGGAGATTAATAAATTCACATTGCTATTGTGTTTTATTCCAGTTAAAGTGAATGACCTTCACTGGCAATGGTTCAAGAATCCAGTGATGATAACATACAGATTAACTCTTTTTGTGTTTTTTTTTTCCTGTTTCTTTTCTGTTCTATCTCCTTTATTATGACTTGGGTAATTAGCTACATTGAAGATATGCAATTGTGCACATGAAGTCTCAAAGGGTGGAAGTTGAACAGGCTGTGCTTACCTACCTGAAGAATTTTCCAATGTCATATCCTCTTTGCTAGTCACAAAACTGCCAGATTTATACATCAATAGCTGTGTAGTTAATGGAGTGCTGCATTGTCAGAGAATTTATCAATTTGCAGTGAATGTTTTGACCCAGGATTTGAGCTCCATGGTTGGGTGGATGTTTCTGTTTGGGTCAAAAGATGTTTATTCATTAATTAATTATCACCATATATAACTATGAATAGTAAACTTCATTATTCCTATGACCATATAGCAGTGGCCTCTGGAGTTGGTAAAAGGAATGAAACCTAAGTTAGGCACCACCTCAGATCTGTGTTCTTTCTGCCTAGATAAAATCATTTTCTAAGACACATCCTAATCTAATAAAGTCTCAGAGGATGGAAGGGAAAAGTTTTATTAATGAAATTATGAGGAAAAGAGGCCCAGACTGAGGTGAGTTTACTATATTTCTTTTACTTGGTATGGTACTTTTGCAGAGATTAGGTATTAGTCCGGGGGATTCCAGATTTTCTCAGTTTTCAGCAATTTTTTTGTCTCATTCATTTTTTCATGAAATATAGACTCAAAGGGATAACAATTATGTTTATTAACCTAATAGGTCAAAATTAATAATATTTATTCCCTGAAGTTTAATGGTTACTTGAAAAAAACATAAATTGAAATTTTAAAAAATCTGTATTCTATTCTTAAGCACAATTAGTAATGTTTGCTCCTGTTAGATACTGTATAACTTCTCAAACCTTGGACTCATAGAATGCTGTCACCTTCCTTTCCTATCTCACATTCTTTTGCAAGTAATTGCTCTTTATCTTAGCAATTACTGAAGACCCAGCTTTGGCAGAGAAATGGCATCACCTAAAAGAACTGAGCAATCAAGTCTCTGAATTCCTCAAGCTAGCAGTTTAAACAGAGCCTGGCAGATATCAAGTAGTTTAGTGCTTTTCCAAACAATTTTCAATATCTCACAGGTCCCCTGTGAGTTTGTTACTGAACACTGGGGTACATAAGGAAAAATACAAATTTAAAATAGCAGGATTAATTAAAAGTACAAAACAGCATTCTTTCCTGATAAAAATAAGAACAGATTTTTCTCCTTTTCCCTTTCACAAAACATGTAATTGTCTCTTTGAAAGATAAGTAAGTCTTTTCAAAAGCCAAATGGCCCCTTTTCCAGTTAGTGACCCATGTATGTCTTTCTCAAAGACCTGGAACCATCCTTTGTAATGAAATGAACAAGAAAGACAGCCTTTACCTCCCAATTTCTAGGAAGGTGGAAGCTAGTTCCTTGTCTCCAAACTACCTCCTATTATAATGACATGAGATATTTATCTTTTGGATAAAGCCAATTAGCTAATTCAGATGGTCTCTCTGGTTGCCATGTAAACCTAAGAAAGCAAGTCTTCATCCTACATGTGACAAATGACGCTGCCAGGTCTTCTTACCTGAGGATCAGTTATTCTGTATCTTGAGAATATGAACATAACAGGATGCATCTGTTTGGCTACATGGAAGTGTAGGGCTTCCTTCTGTTCTTGCTGCTTCTTTAGTGAATTGTGCTATGATGCACATAAGGCTGGGGTTTTAATGAATATTCAATAATACAATTGTTTTCTTTCCCTTCTCCCTTTGTGGTGATATTTCTGGGTTGGGGGAAGATTTTTGGTTTTATTAACATTTCACCAATAGTTGTTTTCAGTTGTTTTGCTTTGAGAAGATGACTGTTTCAGGGATAACAGCTTGAGGTTAAAAAATAAATGAGGTTCAAATTTGAAAAATTGTCAGAAAAACATCACCACAGAGAATGTCAGGAAAAGTAATGGAAATGTAATATATTCCATGGCTTAGAAATATTTGATAATACAAATCATAAATAAATGGAGATTGGAAAAGAATTTATTATAGTCGGTGGACAAAGTGTAGGGGAAGCTAGATTGTAAGAGCCTTAATATTTTCATTTATTACAACAGGGAGTGGAAAGATAATAGCAAATATTTGACAAAAAAATTTATTGAGTAATGGAAAGTAAATATATAAAAAAATGAATAACAGGAAAACAATTACTTCTGCCCTGTAGGCTATTGAGTATGAGGGCGGGATGAAGAGGCAGGCATTGGTGATACTCTTGTGTTTGCCAAGCTTTCAAAACTATTTATTTTGAACTCTTCAAATATTATATTTATATAAAGATTAAAGTTAGAAACCTATTGATTCATACAGGAAAATTATTTCTAGGGGGAAACATTTTCAGAGGAATGTCTAAAATTTTCTTTCAGTTATGATTTTCCACACTTTGATGTACCTTGCACAAGCGTATCCTCTTTCTTTCTACCTCTTCCGTGTACTTATGGAAAGGATGCTCAGAAATTGATGGATCTCAAAGTGAAGCACACAATTTAAAGACTTTTTCTCAAGTGCCAATGTGAGATTTATGATTTGTCTGAAATTTTGGAATAGATACTAACATTAAAACTGTCTACTCTCCACATGATGCCAAATAATCAGCTCCAAAGGGAAGAATCAAAGTCTGCACTCATTGTCAGGTTCTTTTTTGTCTTGTACACCCAAACTTGGTACATTCCAGCACCAACATGAAAGTTTTTGGAAACAAATTGGTTATGGAATGGCTAAACATAACTCCAGCCTTGGCTGGGTGTGCACATGTGTGCACACACAAACACACCTATAAGTAATTTTTTTTTATAGGAGTAAATTTCTGAGATGTTTAAAATGTTTTCTTAACCACAGAAATAGAAATTTGTGCAAACAGAATACTTTATTTTATTTATTTATTTATATTTTTTTTTTACTTTTTTATTGGTTATTCAAAACATTACAAAACTCTTGACATATCATATTTCATACATTCCATTCAAGTGGGTTATGAATTCCCATTTTTACCCCATATACAGATTGCAGAATCACATCGATTACACATCCACATTTTTACATAATGCCATATTAGTAACTGTTGTATTCTGCTACCTTTAGGAAAGGTAGCAGAATACTTTATTTTTATGCCCAGAAGCACAACTTTAATTTCATTTAAAAATGCAATACTAGTAGCTTGTGGCAAGGGAATAAACAGAAATTGGTCAGAAAGACATGTTCTGTGGTTCAATCGTATGGGGAATATTTAGATCCAAGTGTGTCTTAAAGAATTATTTGCTCCACACATCAGCTACAGCACTAATCTCCAGGATATATGAAAAAGCCAAAAAAACTTAACATCCAAAACAAATAATCCAATCAATAAACGGGCTAAGGAATTGAACAGACACTTCTCAGAAGAAGATATACATTTGGCCAATAAATATGTTTAACTCCTCCTTTAAGTTAGGTGGCAAAGTTTTTGACTTTAGTTGACCCTCTCTGGCACTATCATGGTGGCCATCATATTTGGGGGGGGGGTCATGTACAAGTTAAATCCATGTTAATGTGGGCACTAGAGTCAGTAACTGGTCAGAAATTACCTTAGTTCACCTGTGCTACTAAAGGAATCTTCCTTCCCAGACAATTGAAGACACTTTTAGCAATGATTCCTAACTTCACATCAACCTCAGTTGACCCTGGCAAGAGTTAGTCCTATTAATTCTTTTCTCTTGATGTGATTTCCAACTAACTCCCCTGCTTCTGTATATGTTCTACAAATTAACTACTACTCTTTGTTTTCTTGTCTACTTTAGAATTAGATTAAAGAATACCCTAAAGTAATTTAAAGAACATTTGTGACCTTGCCTGCATTTCATTGCTCATTGCTAGCTACTACCTAACACTCTTGTATATATTCATATCATCTCCCTCATATGGGGCAATTAATGAATCAACAAAGATCACATAGATTCAGAACCTAATTTTCCTGAAATCAATACAAGTGTCTTCATGTATGCTAACTACTTTAATCTGCATAATCTTATCTCTTCTTTTCTTCCTTCCTTTCTTTCTTTCTGGACACCAGGGATTGAACCCAGGAGTGCTTAAACACTGAGCCATATCCCCAGGCTTTTATATTTTTTATTTTGAGTCAGGGTCTCACTAAGTGGCTTAGGACCTCACTAAATTGCTGAGGCAGGTTTTGAACTCACAATCCTCCTGCCTGCCTCTGGAGCCACTAGGATTACAGGCATGTGCCACCACACCTGGCTAGTCTACATAATCTTTTGTGGTATATTGACAGATGAGGAAATGATGTTTTGAGAAGGTTAAATTACTGTTTGGTATTCAAGCTGATTCCTATAAAATGAATGAAATAATTTACAGCTGTGTTGGCACCGTTACATCATGACCTCATTTCCTCTTCCCAGCTCCTAACACACACAAAAGGTAGTCTTTAGGTCTGTCTTAAATCCAGAAAGTAGTTGTTTTCAGTAACTCTATGAGAATATTTGGGGGACATTATTTTAGTACTCAGAAATAATAGCATTTGTGACAAATTTTCTGTAAACCTTTGGTATGTAGAAAACCATAAGAAATCATGTGGAATATTTGAAAACAGTTCTTGACTTTTACTTTTGTTGGATAAATATACTGAAACGAATAACAGTATGAAATACATTAATTATCATCACTGTTCACTTTTTATTACTTTAACTTCTCTTCACAAAATAAGTCAGAAATGAAGTGGTGTTGGCATCGAAGACGTGTAGTCCAGCATTGCCACTGTTGAGCCATTCAGAGTGGAAATGGGAATGCTACTTTCCCTGCCAGATGCCTCTCCACCTTTCTGTAATTCACAAATTGATTTTCCCCACCTTCCAAATCCATCCTTTTGGCTTTTCATTATGCTGCCAAATTTGAAGAGCTGGGGAATTTTAAAAAATGCTAAAGACACTTTGCAAGGGTTGTTAGCTTCTCAGAGAAAAAAAATTTCATTATTCACGCTGCGTCCATGCCCCATCTCTATTCAGTTCACTTTCCAATAGTTTATTACCTAATAGCAAGGGTTAAAATCTTCTGAAACATTTGCCTATTTCTTTTTCCTCTTATCTCACTTCAAATAATGTCCTCATTATACTTCACTTTTCAAAGGGCAGAAAAAGATTCAAGGAGATTTTGTTTTCCTTCCAAAAAAATCTCTCTTAGCAAGGAAGTACTAAATATCTAGCTGTCACTATGAAACTAGAAAAAGATGAATTATTGACCCATCTTTTCTTATCTCAGAATAAAAGTTGCTTGAAAATTCCAAATTAAAAACATAAAATGAAATGTCTGATGATTTATCTTTATTTTGTCATTATTAGACACTATATTTAGCAGTGTTATGGGCCAGACTATATGGGCAATGACCAGACTCCATTTTGCTCTGGGACTCCATGTCATGTAAGAAATGCTTCCCCCTGGGGAACATTCCATCTCTGTACCCATCAACAGTTGCTTAACATAGCATGTTTGACAACACAGCATGAAAATGCTTATCCAATGTAAAATTGTTCTTTTTGGTTCCCATTTTTCTTGGACCACGTACCCTATCAGAGAATGATTGTCTAAACATTAGTAACTATTCTTTAACTTGTACCCAACTTGGGTTGTTTTGACCCACTTCCCCTCTGCTTATAATATTTTTTCTCATGTTTGTTTATGGTTTTGAGACATAGCAACAGCCACTTATAATTAATGTAGTTTTGGAATATAAAGGTATATCCTAACCCTTGGAGGGGTTGAAGGGTGTAGACCTGCAGCCTGTCCCTTGACCACCAGTTAGTGAATACAAACCACCAGCTGGTGAATAAAGATGGTTCTATCTCGTGCTTTAAGATCAACTCAGTGATTTATTGCAATTTCACCATAGCTGCAGGAAGAAGTTTGGCAATAGAGTTTTCAATTAAGGGTATGCATTTATTTTTAGTTAATGGTGTCTTTAAATAAAAAGATCTCTTAAACATAGCAATTATTATTTTTTATTAAATGGTGCAATTTAATGAATTTGTTAAAAGTGTTCATAGTCCGTGGATACCTATATGCCAGCTACTTATCCTTTAATTAGAGTGAAATTAGTAGGAAAAAAGACATGGATTTATATAATTAAATTTTCTATTTTATTTTTAATATTTGATGTGGTGCTTTTATTTTTTTAATTTACATGATTACATACAATTTGAGAAGTCTATTCCTTCCATTCTTTACAATGAGAAAATGAGTCAGAATCTCTGTTTTCAGAAATGAGGATTGTTAATGTAGCAAAAGATACCATACTGCATATCTAGCAGGGACTTTACAGAAACTTTTAGTCAAAAGTAATAGCATTTCTGGGGAAAAAATTTAAGTCCAGTTATAATTATTTATTTTTGTTTTTCCACAATTTTGTTGGTACATTATAGTTGTACACGATGATGGAATTTATTATTACATATTCATACATTCTAACAATATAACAATATAATTTGGCCAATATCACTCCCAGCACTTCCCCCTCCCTCCCTTGGAAAGTTTTTATATCATTGACTCAGACTTTCAAGAAATATCATAATATAAAAGTTTGGAGCAAATTTTAAAAAACAAATTTCTAGCTATGAAGAACTGCTGTATTTTCAAATTCTTGTATTTATTTCTGTTATTAATATTCTCTAAAAGTCATCTGGGAAAATGGATCTTAATTTCTAATTTTAGTTATAGAAACTAGCATGACTGCATTGAACAGTTAGAGAAAGATTGCCTTTGAAATAATTTGGATTGCCTTCACTTACTCTGGAGGCTGGGGCAGAAGGTTCAAAAGTTTGAAGCCATATGGGCAACTTGGTGAGACCCTGTCTCAAAATTAAAAATAAAAAGGACCAGGGATGTAACTAAGTGGTATAGTGTCCCTGGGCTCATATATATATATATATATATATATATATATATATATATATATATATATATCATCACCACCATATTACAAAGATACACCATATTATATTGGCATAGGTGGTCATCAAAATTTCTTGGTCTAAGGCAAGGACAAATCTACTGAAGATGGAAAACTATTTTAACCAATTCAAACTTTCTGTCTCAGTTTAACATATCATCTAGCTTGGACAGAAGTCACATTCTAAAACCTCTTTTAGCCTTTCCAAAATAGTCATAATTTCATAATTTAAAATTTTTGAGGTTGAAGAAGGTCATGTTAAAAGTGAAGCAAATTTCTAACTTTTCATAAAAAAACATTTATTTTTTTTTCTTTTCAGTGGGAGTACATTATCCCACTGACTTTGACTTGAAATCTATAGATGTTAGTTGTGATTCCTTTCGGTGTTTCATCTTCTTGTGAGAATCTAAGCCTTAATCTAAATGTGAAAAACTGCATTGAGATTTTTTTTTCTATCTCAATATGTAGAAAGAATGCAGAATTGTGATGATTGCCACTGGACTAACATCATTTCTTCCCAAAATGAATTTTCTAGGAATAAGTATTCCTAGAAAATAAATAAAATGAACATGTTTCTCTCTTTCCTATGATTTATCTGTTCTTCCTTACAATGCTTCAACTCTGTAAGGTAGAATAAAGCTCCCTATTGTCCTACTTTTACCTCAATACATTAATTTAAAATACTGTAAATGAATTCATATTCAGAAATTTAAGCAATTTCTCTGGGTAACTTGTTAACTTGTTCCATTTGGGATGATTTGAATTCTCAAGATCGTGTCTCTCATTCTCAGCTTTTTGCCAATATCCTTTCTGATAATATGATCTGGGGCTCACAGGGATCTTATGGTAGTGTCAAGAGGCAAAGTCTGTGGAATCAAGTGATTTTCTCTGGTCAATGCTGTAGAGTGAGTCATCCCAGGCATTTCTTGAGTTAGTGATCACATTGATCAATGGATGTTTGGCCGTTACACATCATGACATCTATTAATGGAAAGCATGGTTCTCATCTTTGATCACTAGTCATAAGGTCCCTACACAGAGCATTCTCTTTATCATAGTCCTTTGTGCTTCTTAATTTCCATTGCATTATCTTTATAAAGGAACATGAATACCATTGACTCCCCTGTATGGTCCCTACAATTGGAGAGGAAGCAAGGGGAAAGTATCACCTTAGGGTATCTCTCTAGCTGCTTTCCTTTGCCAGCACTATGTGATTCCTGACTTGCTATATTGAACAAGGCCACATGCATGGCTTCCCTTAGGCCAGTGGATGCAAAAAGCAATTTGTAAGCAAAATCCACCTGATGTTCGAAGAATGTTTTATTGGAATACAGCCCCATTTATTAACTTGTTTCCAGCTGTCTTCATGTTCTTGAGGGCAGAATAGAGTAGATGTGATAGAAACCGCATCGGCTACAAAACCTGAAATATTTATTACCCAGACCTTTATAGATGACATTTACTGACTGTACCTATGCTCAAGACTTGCAGCCTTCGTGGTGTCTCCTGGGTAAATGTAACTACCTTTTGTCTCCCACACCTCTTCTCAAGATCCACCATTCCCAGTAGGATTTTTCTTTTTTCCCCAGAGGAAAAAAATGTGGATGTGGCCAATCTTTCTCATCACCTTCCTTACTCTTTTCCTCAACATCTATGAGGCCTCAAAAGTGTCTGGCCACTCTCTTATTGTCTGCCTGCAATTCCCTTTAATCAGTGTCTTTTTTGTAGAATGGTATTCACCCTGTGTCCTTTCTTGAGATCCTAATGACAGGTGGGGAGTGTGGAGGGAGAAACAAGTTTATAAAAACATTAGAATACAAACAGAAATATTTTTTAACAAATGTGCTTGTTTCATATGGCCTATTTTAAATTTCTTACTAGTGTGGTTGAATACCAATATATAAGTTCGTGAAAGGGAATAGATTATTATTTTGTATTGTCAAGTAATACTAAATATCCAGATAAAATCTTTCTCTTTTTCTGAAATAAATCAAGTAAAAAATTATGATTATGAATATCTAGGTAAATGAAGACCAAATCAAAAAGAATAACATTGTGGGGCCAGGGTTGTGGCTCAGTGGTAGAGCACCTGCCTAGCATGTGTGAGGCATTGGGTTCAATCCCTGGTACCACATACAAATAAACCAATAAAATAAAGAATAGCATTGTGGCACAGCAACTATGTGGAGTGTTCTGCTTGTAAATCACACATGGCACATCAATTTCTTTCTTTCATACCTGGTCAGGTGTATCTAGATATATATTTATTCTATCTTTATTTCTATTAGTTCTAAATTGTATAGTGTCGTGTGGTTTGGGATTGGACATTCAATTGCCATTTAGGTATTTTGGAATGCTGTACTAGATCTCAGTACTGAGAGGATAGTAAACATTTTTATTCATATTGTTTGAGTCTGAACATCTATGAAACACCTGAATGAGGTTCTTCTAGTAGCTACAAAAATGCACTAAATTTTCACTATTAATTTATGGCACAGTAAGCATCGCAACTAACATCTATAGGTTTTCAGTCCAAGTAAGAGTTTTCTAAATTAACCTCTTCAGCTAAGTACGATCAACCACAAGAATGGGACTCTTAGGAGTCTTGTGTAGAATCAACACTTTAAAAATTTACAATTTAGCCGGGTATAGTAGTACACACCCATAATCCCAGTGACTTGGGAACCTGAAAGCCAGCCTCAGCAATTTAGGCAAGCCCTAAACAACCTAGCAGGACCCTGTCTTTAAATAAAATATAAAAAAAGGGCTGGAGATATGGCTTAGTGGTTAAGTGCCCCTGGGTTCAATCCCCCAGTACCAAATAATAAAAATAAATACAACCTTTTTTTTTAAACTTTTTAAAACTTTTATTTATTATTATTATTTTTTATTTTTAGTTATACATGGCAGTAGAATATATTTTGACCCATCATACATACACGGAGTATAACCTCCTATTCTTGTGTTTGTGCATGATGTGGGATTATATTGGTCATATATTCATATATGAACATAAGAAATTTATGTCCGATTCATTCTACTTTCTTTTTCCATTTCCCCTTCCCTCATTCCCCTCTGTATAATCTGGTGAACCTACACCTGTGTCCCTACTCCCAGGTCAGCATCTGCATATCAGAAAGAAAACATTCATTCGGCCTTTGTTTTGGGGGGTATTGGCTTATTTTACTTACCATTGTTGCCTCCAGTTCTATTCATTTACCTGCAAATGCCATAATTTTATTATTCCTTGTAGCTGAGTAATATTCTTTTGTGTATATGTACCACTAAAGACTTATTTTTAATTTGTAATTCTTCTGCCTAAGCCTCCTGAGCTAGGATTACAGGTGTGTACCACTGCATGCAGTCTGTGATGAAGTTTCAGATTAGTGAGGTGAATCTGAAGTCTGGCCCTAGGCAATGGTGGCAAAGTCAATGAAGGAGAGCTTCTGAAAATGTCCTGACTGCTTTCAGTTCCTTCTAGGTGTGTGTTCTGCTAGGAGAGCCCCGCATAGATAACTCTGACTTCCTTTCTTAACTTTATTTCCTCCTGTATTCTTAAATGATGTATCACATTTAAAACTGCTTCATTTCTCATGTGTTTCTACTTGACTTCTTAAACTAAAAAGCGAGGTACAAGCAATAATAAAGGAAACAAAACTGAGAAATAAATTATGAGATAAAATTGGAATTTTAGGTAACATAACCATGTCTCTAATATAGTGAAAAACAATGACGTATTCTAATATAAAAACTGGAGTTTTTAATTTTATTGAAATAGTTCATGTCAATGGTCATGGTCATTATTATCTCTGCTATGAGAAGAAACTAAATCTTTACCCTCATCTATTAATATTATTTCCCATTAAGAAACAACTTATGGTCTGGGGATATAGCTCAGTTGGTAGAGTGCTTGCCTTGCAAGAGCAAGGCCCTGGGTTCAATCACCACCAAGAAAAAAAGAAAGGAAGGAAGAAAGGAAGAAAAGAAAAAATTATTTTGTCTCACTTAAATATATTCATCATTGGAATACTTATCATTTAACATCATTCAACATAAGAAAATTTAATTATTCTAATAATGGTATTTAACTTGAAAAGTCTTAGAAAGTATTTAGAAAATATAAATGAATTTATTTGAAAAATTCAGATTTTATCATTTGGATTTTAATATATTGGTAAAGACTATGAAAGGATATCAATTATTAAATCATCCGTGAAATGAAAGTATAATGTTAATTTTCGTATAGTTATCTTTTACTTTATTTTATTGAAGGTTGTCATGGTTTTTGAAGGTGTGAATGTGGAGTAGAGGGAAACCTTGTCTTCAGAGAGTCGACTTGGGCAATTTATGTAGCAAAGATTTGCTCAGCCTCTCATTTTTGCCTCTCAGAGGGTCACCTTCAGCTTTGTCCCTGGATAAGGGGCATGGTTCTGAGCATTCCTGAAAACATGTCTTTTAGAACACATCCTAAGAGAGAAGACGATCTTTTCTATCAATAGCAATAGAAAATTCACCAGAGAAGGATTCTGTATAGCCTGATACATTCAGTTGGCAAGTACATGTGGACTGAAATATGAGGTGCTGCTATTGGTCAGCTAGCTGTCACAGATTGCCTGATTAATAGGAACTACTGCCTCCACGGGGGGGGGGGGTGTCATTATTTGTTCATGAGTAGTTTCCACCTACCTCCTGAATTCATACCATGTGGCTGATGCAAAAACTTAAAATGTGGTTCTAGAGAGGGGAAGACAAATTGCTTGTTGTCATATGTGAAAAAACGCAGGAAGAAGAAAGAAACAAAAGGAGAAAACAGGAGAGAGAAAAGACAGTAAGTCTACTGCCACAGTCTGGCTGGGCCCAAATCAGAAGCCACTCAAGCAGGAACAAACTTTATTTCTGAACTCCACCAGCACACTCCACACAGGCTCCCTGGGAACTCTCCCAAAAGCCATGCGGCTCCTCCGGGAACAACCAACCCGAAATCCCTCCTCCGGCACTTCCCCAACCAATGCGAACTCTCCAGGAATCCCCGCCAGAACTCCAAAGTAGTGGGAGAACTCCAAAGAAGCCGGCCAAGGCAGACAGTAAAGGTCTAATATACAATTGAATCAATTCAGCATCATCTTAACGGCTCGGCTGGCCTCTCAACCAATACTATTGGCAAAATGCCAGGGGCTATTCCGACTCGGGCTGTGGCTCACAGCAGTCTACACCAATTAATGAAGGAGAGAGAAAAAGAAACTGGACAAAGTAAAGCAATGCAAAGGGAGGAGTCAGACAAAATGAGGGTCTTGATGGCAGCAAAGAAAGAAAGAGAATAAGAATTGTTAACAAATGGAGGGTATAATTCTGCCTCAGAGCTCTGCACTTTGGCAAAATCTTATATGTCCATGGAACATTTTGACTATGCTTTTAATACCATGTCTTTGGATTCCTATTTGGGAGAATAAGAATAAGATTTTACTAAAATCACTTTTGAGTGTTGCTGTCTGACTGGATATAATTGAAAATGGTTATTATCTTATCAGTGTTTTACAATGTGTAGTAAAATGAGCTCCGAACTCAATCCTGTCAGCATAGTCTGTGCATCTCTTAGTTCTGAAGAGCAAAGCAGCAAGTACATTTTATACACTGATTTAAAACTAAATAGGAAGGGGAGGAACTGTCTTGAAGATCTGAATTCTTTGCCTAAGGCCATAAGGACATATGACAATACATAAACCATTCATCTTTCTTACTTAAATCAATTATGAAATCAACAGAACCACCCAAAGGGGTTGAGATCAGACATCATGTAATTGACTTCATTATCACCTGTCAGTGGGTTCCCTTAAGAAGTGAGTAGACACATGCTTATTTGGTGATTAATGTAAACTCAGTCTCCATAAATATAAATGTGTAATCTTATAGAAGATTGGGAATTCATGTGGCATTTGGCTTTATTGATATAATGTGAAATGAAATATTTATGCACAAATGTACTTTGAAACACATAATGCATAAGACTTTCCTTTCTGAGTATCAAATTTATCTTAAAACAAGGTGTGTATCACAATAATCTGCTGCAAAACATAGGTATTGTTTCCCTAAGGCTGATTGTATCATTTAAATCTGACCATCTGTGCCCATTATTGTAATACTACTCTGTGATGGGTATAATCTTCTCTCTCCCAACAAGTGATTGCATATTTCTTGAGATCAGGGAGAATAGTTTATCTTTCATGTTCTTTTAAAATGTCTTGCAGAGCCAGGTGGGGTGGTGCAAGCCTATAATTCCAGCAACTCTGGAGACTGAGGCAGGAGGGTTGCAAGTTCAAAGATAGACTCAGCAATTTAGTGAGGCCCTCTGCAACTTAGTGAGATCTTGTCTCAAAATTTAAAAATAAATAAATAAATAAGTAAATAAAGGGCTCCTGGGAATGTGGCTCAGTGGTTAAGTACCCTTGGATTCAATTCCTAGTACCCGCCCTCCCCCCCAAAAAAATGTCTTGCAGAGTTCTAAGCATAGGATGCGTACTTGATACATATTTATTTATTTATTTTTTAACATGGCTGAATACAAGATGGGATAGGTTGGCCTACAATGTGATTTCTTTGTAAATTTTCAGATTCCTAAGCTCCTCTGTCTTTGGCTTTCTTTCAAACTATCCAACATACTGTCCCTAACCCCAATCTGAGCCAGACTAAAGGAGAGTGAAAGAATATGTGTATCACTTTCTGTTCTGTTTTTTTTTTTTTAATGCAATAGGGCCTTATTCGGTGATATCTATTTTTTTTTTTCTGTAACTGTCTGTATCACTGAATCTTCTCATCATATACCGGGAAAGATGGGACCATGGCTTGATACATCCTTGTTGTTGTCTCTTTAATCCTGGATCTAGGTTGTGACTCTGCTTCATGTTATCTCACATTCAATTTAGCAAAACTAATTACATGGTTGGGCCTAAAATCAGAATGGGTGAAACTGTATAGACTGAACTGTGCCTCCCTCTCCAAATTCATATTTTGAAGTCATGATCTTTAGTGTGACCATCCTTGGAGATGGGCACTTTAAGAAGATATTTATACTTTAAAGAAGTCATAAGGGTGGACCCCTTATACAGTATGGGCAAGATGAAAGAGGCAGAGAATAGATCTTGTGGGAACACAGTGATAAGATGATTATTTGTACGTCAGAGAGAGAGAGAGGCCTCAGGAGACCTTGCTGATACCTTGATTTGGGGCTTCTAGCCCCCATAACTAAGAAAAACATTTCTGTTTTTTAAGCCCCTCAGCCTCTAACACTTAGCTAAGGCAGCCCTAACAGACTACAGGGGGTCTCAGAAAAGTTCTGAGCAAAAGGTATGGGTATAGACAGGACATTAGTGCCACTGATCCACAGAAGAAATCTGCAAGGTTCTTTTAGAATATATTTTAGTGTATTTTATAATTTAACACTAAATATATACTACATAATATATAGTATTTGCTACTTAAATATTTATGTAAAGATTTACATATTTACATAATGTACATGCAGAAAAGAGTGAAATCCTGAATGTCAAAATTTTTTCCCCAAGCTGAACATTCAGCAAGGCAGCAATCAACTAGTTATTTTTAACCTATATCAATAAATCTTGTCATGCCAAATAGAAAGATGTCTGTTTTTTACAGCTACCCATATCAATTATGCCACAAATTGGGTTCTATCATTGGTTGTTTCTCACACTATATTCTGTTCTGTTACTGTGTGGGAACTGGTACCACTTAATCTTAATCACTGTATTCCCATGAATATACTCTATCCTAGCTTTTTTGTAGAAATTTTTCAATCATCATGTCAATTTTCATGAAACGATCTACTTGGATATTGATTGAGTGGCATTGAGTCAATTTGATTAAGAGAGACATGCTATGTTTATAGTATGGAGTGATTGCATCTTACTTTTACTTGGGTTTTATACATTTTGTATACTGCCTAATATTAGATATTTGATATTTTGATTAACATGTTAAGTTATATCATTTAAAATTTTAATTATAGAGTATTGGATACTCTAGGTGTGTACAATCAATTGCCGCAGTCTGGCTGGGCACAATTCAGGAGCCACTTGTCAAAAGAAACTAACTTTATTTTAGAACCACACACGACAAACAAAACAGCTCCTCAGGAAAAACCTTCAGAGCCCAACTGCCACCACCGGCTTCCCACAAGCCTCTCTCACAAACACAAGCCTCTCCACCTCCCACAATCCTCCTGCTCTTGCCGCCGATTGGCTGGGTCGTGTGGGCGGAGCCAAAGAAGTCCCCCAATGAGCAGCTCCGTGGTCTGAAAGGGCAGGGAAACAGCCCAATGAGCATCACCGCAGATGAGCCAATCAGCTAGATGTTGCTGGGGCCACTGTGAGCCAATCATCAGCTGGCAGTCTGAAAGTTTGCTGGGGCCCCTTCGGCTGTGGCTCTCAACAATCAATGACAATGTATTGTTTGTTTGGTTTCTACATTATTATATAGGTTATGTCATTTAGCATAATGTCGAGTTGAGCTAAAGGGATAATGATGCTCTTAGTTGTCTCATTCACAATTTCAAGAAGCAAGCTCTTAAATTTCATCATTAAATCAGCAAATATGAAGTTACTGCTAGGATTTAATAGATATTTCCTATCATATAAAGGGAGTATATTCCTGTCCATATTTTTGTAAATAATATGAAAACATGAATGGATATTGAATTTTATAAAATATTTTTACATTGTTTGTGCTAGGGTTTAGATATTAGAAGCCTCTCAAAAGCTTGTGTTGAGACAATGCAAGAAGGTTTAGAGGTGAAATGGTTAAGTTAAAAGAGCCTTAACCCAGTCAGTGAATCAATCCCCTTATAGGATTAACTGGTTGATAACTGCAGGCAGGTAGGGTGTGGCTGTGGGAGGTGGCTCCCTCGAGTCATGCCTTTGGGATATGTATTTTCTTGTTCAGTGGAGCTCCCTCTCTTCTTCATGGTGCCATGTCCCCAGCTGCTTTCCTTCACCGCACACTCCCACTATGTTCTTTCTCATCTCAGGCCCTGAGGTTTGGAACTGGCATCTATGAACTGCATTCTCTGAAACCATGAGCCCCCCCAAATAGACTTTTTCTCCTCTAATTATTCTTGTTAGGTCTTTTGGTTGCAGTGACAAAAAAAGCTGACTAAAACAGTTTGTGAAATTATTTCTGTATACTTTAAAAAGTGGTAAATCAAATTGTCATTATAATTATGAACTACTCAACACTGGAATAATATTCAGTACAAGGTGAGATATTCATTAGTTTCACTCTGTTAACCTTTCATGTATTTATTTATTTTAATTAACACATAAAATTATACATATTTATGAAGTACCATGTGATATTTTGATACGTGTGCATGCTTTGCAAGAATTAAATCAGGTCCTCCTTCAACATTTATCCTTCTTTTGTGGTGAAAATATTCAAAATGCTTTTTTTTCTAGCTTCATTCAAATATAATTACTTATAGTTATGCTAATGTACATTTAGACACTACAACTTATTTCTCTTATCTAATTATAACTTAGTACCTGTTGATCAACCCCATCCTATCCCTCTCCTACCTCTACTCTTCCTAGACTTTGATAACTACTCTTCTAGTGCCAGTTGTCAAGAGATTAACTTTTCAAGATTCCATATATGTATGAAATCATGCAGTATTTGTCTTTCCTTTTATGGATTACTTCATTATAATGTAATTTACTCTGTTAGTTCATGTTGTCATGAATGACATTATTTTACCTTATTTATGGCTAAGTAGTCTACCATTGTATGTACTCACTGTTTTCTCTATCTATTCATCAGTTGATTCACTAATTTCAAAGCTATTGTGACTAGTACTCCAGTAAACATTGGAGTGATCGTGTGTGGTGTGCATGCCTGCAATGGTAGCAATTAGGGAGATTGATGCAGGAGGATTGCAAGTTTGAGGCCTGCCTCAGCCAGCCCCTATTTAAATAAAAAAATAAAAAAATAAATAAAATAAATAAAAATTTTAAAAAATGCTGAAGATGTAACACCGTGGTGGTAAATAGGCCTCGGAAGCCCTTCCCCAGTTCCATAAAACAAACAAAAAAAACCACACATGTGAATTCAGATGTTTCTTTGACATATGAACTCATTTCCTTTGGATATATATGGAGGAGTAAAATTGCTGGATCAGTGCTTTCCTAACATTTTTTTTTTGGGGGGGAGGGATACTGGAGATTGAACTCAGGGGCACTCGACCACAGAGCCACATCCCCAGCCCTATTTTGTATTTTATTTAGAGACAGGGTCTCACTGAGCCCCTAAGCACGTTGCCTTCGCTGAGGCTGGCTTTGCGTTTTGTTTTGTTTTGTTTTGTTTTTTTTTATTGGTTGTTCAAAACATTACAAAGCTCATGAAATATCATCTTTCATACATTTGATTCAAGTGGGTTATGCTTTGAACTCGAGATCCTCCTGCCTCAGCCTCCTGAGTTGCTGGAATTTCAGGTGTGCCACCACACTTGGCTTTTCCTAACATATTTTTATAGATCTTTTTAGTTATATTTGTGAGAGAGATGATAACATTGTTCCATGTTGTATATCGTAGCTGATTTTTGTTTTAATTTTCTGGTTATATCAAAGCTGTTAAGAAAGCTGTATTAAAATTTCTAACTATGATTAAAGATTTATATCTATCTCCATTTATTTCTTTTCTGTTTGCTTTGAATGTCTTGAAGCAAGAAAGAAGGTATATATACACTTTGAAATGTTATATTATCCTACTGGGAACAATCTTTTGTCATTGTCCACAGAATATATCTTTTTTTAAAAAAAATTATTTATTTAGTTTTAGGTGGACACAATATCTTTATTTATTTTTATGTTGTGCTGAGGATCAAACCTAGTGCCTCACATATGCTAGGCAAGCACTCTACCACTTAAGCCCCAACCCCAGCCCTTAGAATATATCTTTTAAAAAGTCTCCTTTGATAGATGGGGTAGAGAGAGAAGATGTGAGGGAAGGGGAGGGGGGATAGTAGGGGATAGGAAAGGTAGCAGAATACAACAATTACTAATAGGGCATTATGTAAAACTGTGGATGTGTAACCGACGTGATTCTGCAACCTGCATTTGGGGTAAAATTGGGAGTTCATAACCCACTTCAATCTAATGTATGTAATATGATATGTCAAGAGCTTTGTAATGTTGTGAACAACCAATAAAAAAAAAGTCTCCTTTGACATCACATGATCACAACAGTTTTTAGTAATGTAATTCAAATAGTATATTTCCCTCTTTTAATTACTTTTTTTGGTGGCAGGGTATACTGAAGATTGACCACTGACCCACATCCCCAGCCTTATTGTGTATTTTATTTTGAGATAGGATCTCACTGAGTTGCTTACTGCCTCAACTTACCTGAGGATGGCTTTGAACTCCATATCCTCTTGCCTCAGCCTTCTGAACTGCTGGGATTACAGGTGTGTGCCACTGCGCTCTTTCATTTACTTTTAATCTTAATATGCAACTTAAAAAACCATGGAATTTCGTCATGTTTTTAATGCAATATAACAATACTTTTCTTCTATAGGAAAATTTAGTCTAATCACATTAAGTACAATGCTACTTAAGAAAGGTATAGAATGTGGTTGAACTCTTGGGAATTTTTTTTTTTTTTTTTGAAAGGGAGGGAGGGAGGAAGGGGGGAGAGAGAGAGAGAGAGAGAGAGAGAGAGAGAGAGAGAGAGAGAGAATCTTTTTTGTAGATGGACACAACACAATGCCTTTATTTTTATGTGGTGCTGAGAATGGAACCCGGTCCCGCCTGTGCTAGGCGAGCGCTCTACCGCTGAGCCACAATCCCAGCCCCTGGGAAATTTGTTTTATATGTATAACATTTGTTTATTGCTTGTTGATGTCACTTTTATTTAGTTCTTTCTTTTTGACTGGTCAGATTTTTTTAACCCCCTTATCTGTTCTATTAGTTTTTGTTTTGGGGGAACCAGAGATTGAATCCAGGGATGCTTAACCACTAAGATACATTCTCAGCTCTTTTTTATTTTTACTTTGAGACATAGCAGAGGACCTAAATCAGGGCGTTGCGCAAGCTAGGCAAGCTCTCTGCCACTGAGCTAATCATTATCCCTTCTTTTATTAGGGTTTTAAGTGTTTGTTTTATGGATTAAAATATGCAGCCCTCATTTATTAAAATCTTTTCATATTAGCAATTTGTTTATTTAATATTGTATAGCTTTAAGATATTTATTTCGGTATCTATATTAACAGCAAAATGTTTACTACAGGGAAACAAATTAACATATTCATTTTCTTCTATAGTTCTCTATTTTTGTGTCTATGTGGTAAGAGTACATAAAATCTACTCTCAGCAAATTTTCAGTGTACAATAATATTAGCTATTGTTCTGTTGTATATTAGATCTCTAGACTTATTCATTCTATATAATTGCAATTTTTTTCTCCTTAGCCTACACTTGCCCATTATCTCCTCTTCTCAGAAGTAAGCCCAGGGGATTTATACGTAATTTATATATACACAGTGAGCTAATTCTCTCCAAGATCTCCAAGAAGAAATAATGGTGAAAGGACAGTCTCCTCATTAAATGGTACTGGGAAAACTGTATATCCACGTGCAAAATACTAAAACTGGATCCTTATTTTATACCAGACAAGGATTGAATGTAGAAATGAAAATTATAAAGCTACTAGAAGGAATCATAAAGGAAAAGACCTTCAATATTGGCTTTGGTGACAAATTAGAATTTTTATCACTTTTTAGCAATATAAGAGACAAAAATGGAATTATTTTTCTCTTCCTGACCTTTGTACTCTTTGTTGTAATATATCTTATTTTCACATATTTATGAACATAATATATATTTATTAATGTCAATTTAGAAAATCAACATTTTTACAGAATTATTTCCTATTTCTTGTATTGTTTATTCTGTTCTAAAGCACTTTGCTTTAATTAGGATCATTTATCTTTAGTTGGAAAAACTCATTCAGTATTTAATAAGGGAGAAATATTCAGCTTCTTTTTGTCTAAAAATATAAACTTTTATGCAATATTTTAAATTAAACTTTCTTTTAAGATAATTCTAGAATCATATGGTATTATATGAAACAGTATAATATTCTGTTATCCTGTGCCCTTTTTACCCAGCCTCCCCCCAGTGGTAACACATTGCAAAACTATAAAATACCACAATCAATATATTGACATAGATATAATCCATCAATCTTACTAGGATTTCACCAATTTTGTTACTTTGTTTATTTGTATGTGTGTGCATGTGTTTAATTCCATGACATTTAATACATGTACACAGTTAAATATTTACCACCAGAGTTAATACAAGACTTTGCACTACTATACAAAAATATCTTATCTACATTTTAGAACCAGGACCTTCTCATCCCCATGCCAGTGCATAACCTTCCAATCAATATGCTTTTCATCTTCAATATTTTTTGTCATTTAAAGAGTCTTATGCAAATGGAATCATGCAGTATATGGCCTTTTGAGATTGACTTTTTCCATTCAGCCAATTGCCTTGATATTCATACATGTTGTTGGGCACATTAAAAGTTCACTACATTTTACTGCTGAACAACATTCCTTGTGTAGTATTCTGCAACCCTTTATTCACCAATCATAGGACTTACAGGTTGTTTTCAGTTGTGACTATTACACATAAAACTGCTGTGTATCTTTTAGTTGCAAGACCTACAAAACTGCATTGCAATCACAGTGGATACAAAAGACCAAGGTGGGCAACTGGTGACGTTCAAAAATTTGTCTGTAAGTTCTTAAATTTTCAACTGTGCCTGTCTTTGTATTCCCTTTGTATTGTCAAGGATATTTTACAGATATTTTGTTCATATGTATACCCTATTTTTTCCTAATGGGAAGTTATGTTAGATACAAATTATTTACTTATTTTTAAATTTTTATTTGTTCTTTTTAGTTAAATGTGACAGTAGAATGTATTTTTTAATTTTTTTTAGTTGTCAATGGACTTTTATTTTATTTAGTTATATGCGGTACTGAGAATCAAACCCAGTGCTTCACACATGCCAGGCTAGCGCTCTACCACTGAGCTACAATCCCACCCCAGTAGAACGTATTTTGACATGAATATAATGTCCCATCCTTGTGGTTGTGCAAGATGTGGAATTATATTGATCATGTATTCATATATGAACACAGGAAAGGAATGTCCAATTCATTCTAATGTCTTTCCTATTCCCATTCTCTGTTAGATGCAATTTAATCCTGTAAAGTTACAGGTGGAACCCCAACGATGATATATATATATATATATATATATATATATTTGTTTTGAGAGAGAGAAAGAGAGAGAGAGAGAGAGAGAGAGAGAGAGAGAGAGAGAGAATTTTAATATTTATTTATTTATTTTTTTAGTTTTCAGCGGACACAACATCTTTATTTGTATGTGGTGCTGAGGATGAAACTCCGGCCGCATGCATGCCAGGCGAGCGCGCTACCGCTTGAGCCACATCCCCAGCCCATATTTTTAAAACACAAATTTTGGAAGAGTAAAAGATTATTTGTATTTTTGGAAAAGGTAGTGATCTAAACCATAAAACTAAAAATGGTATAAACTGTTTGAAAAAGTCTCAAAGCACGTTTGATTTCCTTTGTGTATGATGAATGTAAGAATTAAATAATTTAGCAACAGCTGCCTAATCAAGATAGAGATGGAGCAGTAAAGGGTGTTAGGAGCCACAGCAAAAATATTGATACAGGCACCTTTGGATTTTATGACCGCCAGCCAGCAATTCACATTCATATGGTAATTGGACTCATGCTGTCTAGCTGGGCCCATTTTCAGGACTCAGGTTACTCATGTCACTCTTGTAATGGGAGAGTTCCCATTGGTTAGGAAAGGATGGTAGGAGGGTGTTCCGGGGGAAGGGGAAACCCCCCCGGATCAGGTAGAACACACACGTGGCGGACCCACCTGTTAGGGGACGCACACGGCCTCTCTCTAAATAAAACTTTGTCTCAGTTTGACTGGCTTGTGTTCTTGTGCCCAACCGGGTTGCAAGATTGCAAGCCCGCGTGCACTGACAGCTCAGCAGGGAATCGCTCAGCAGGGGTGCCGCAGGCAGTGTTCGGCAGCAGGAGCGGGACTCAGCCGGCTCGGGACCGGGCAGTTTGCGGCAAAAGGGAACATGACACTCTTTGTTACAAGAGAGAAATAGAATGTAAATGGGGAATCGAGATGAAGCAATAGATCTGTGTCCAACATCATGGCTTCATGAATGAACTTTCACATCAGAGCCATGGTACACACAAGAAAAGAAACAAGGTGGATTTCTTTACAATGGCTAATGCTCATACTCTTTTATCAAAATGAAATTATTTTTTAAGGATAAAGATCACCAATAAGACCAACTGCACAATCTTAAATTTACATTGAATTCCACATGGTATTTCTCATGGTGTCTTTTTTTTTTTTTGTAATATGTGTGAAATGATTTAATTCTTTGTGACAACACTCAATAGAAAGATTAAGTATCTTTCTACCAAATAAATTAAATTTTATTGTCTTGATTAGATAATCACAAATACAGAATTTATTAAGGATATCTAAGAATTGTGTTTTATTATAATTTTTGGTTAAAAAAATTCAGGATGCTTGCTTTCTAAATAAAAATAAGACAAATACAAATATAATGCATACATTGAGGATAATTTTTATTTATTCATTTACTTATTTGTTAATCGATCTATTTATTTATTGTTACTGGGGATATAACAGGGGTGCTTAACCACTGAGCCACATCCCCAGAATTTTTTTTTTTTTTTGAGACAGCACCTTGCTAAGTTACTTAGAGACTCGCTAAATTGCTGAGGCTGTCCTCAAACTTGGTGTCCTCCTGTCTCAGCCTCCTAAACTGCTGAGATTACAGGCTGTACCATCACACCTGGCATTAAGGATAATTTAAAAAAAATGTGTCAAGGGAACATGGAAGTGAAAGAAATAAATAGGAAAACTGAAATCAAACCTAAAATAATAATTATAGCAATGAGAGTAGTTGTACAAATTTTGTTGTTTAATTATAAGGAGCCTATGATTTGATTGTTAAAAATCAATCCAATGTCAGAAACAAATCATTTTCAAGCTAGAATTCTAATGGCTTAAAGAGCATTAAATCTTCCTACTAAGGTTCTGAGTGGAGCCAGAACACCAGCAGCCCCATGCCCACTGTTGCCAGGGCAGCAGATGTATATACTCCTGTTCTAGGATTTATTCAGGTTGGTAGTCATCTTTTCTATTTTGATAAAATTGTAATTAAAAATAAAAATGAATATGTGATAATGGTGAAACTAATTGAAGAAAAGCCATGAAAGTAATCAGCATAATGAATGTTATCCAAGTGTTCTATATTCATTAACCAATGATGATTTTCATATCAGTTACATTATCAGACCAAATTTATGTTTTCAGAGCCAGCACTGTGAACTCAACTGATCATCATAAAATTAAGCTACCTGCTTTCAAATTAATGCATATCACCAACAATAAAAATCCTGAAATCTGAAGTTTGCAATTATTTCCATAAATGAGGAAGATTAAAAAACAAACAAACAAAATTAGTCTTGCTTTGCAATACCAACTCTTTTTTTTTGGAAAGGCAGGTGAGTAACCTGCACCCATACTGCTCTTCACCTTTGTGCTGTTTTATCTCAGCAGTCTTGCTTTTCATCGTGCTGTTCATGTTAATCTGAAAGAAATGGACAAAAGAAATAAAAAGGCTAGTTCCTTTCCAGCTACCCTATAAATACCTACTACATCCTTTCTCTGCAGCTCCAGACCTCCCCAGGATGGCTTGGGTGGGAAAGCCATGGATATATGTCTATCATAACTGCTGATGACTAATTTGGCAATGCCACTATCAGTGTCAGAACCAGGATTCTAACACTCATAAAGCTGAGATTCAAAGTGGCTAATTGGACAGTCCTCAGAGTTTTGCTGTGTGTTTAGTAGAATTGGAGACAATGTTGCTTTTCTGACTCGAGCTTATATCTTCTTGCCAAGGACTAGAACTAAGTCTAATATGTCATAAATACAGTTCAATTACATTTGCCTGCAGCCACCCTTACCACTGGGCTCAACTTCCATTCTGGAAACAGACTGAGACTTCAATCATCCACCTCCTCTCATGAAGATCAGTTCAGGCCACAAAAAAACCCACCTTCTAGTTCATCTCCTCCAGCAGATATCAGACATGCCTGACTAATTTTAATTTTCAGTAAGAACGCAAGGCGAGTGCAAGCTGGGACCTGGGACACACAATAACAGATATAAGCACAAGTACATCTCCAAGTTTAGCTCAAGCTGTTACTTTGTAAAGGTTTCAATGGAAGTATGCACTGTTCTTATTTTCCAGTTTGTTCCTTTGGCAAACTACTGTACTCAAATAAAGATGTCAATTATGATTGAAGTGAGTGGAGCTAGAACACTAGCTTATTATTATTGATTATTTTCCTTTTCCTTAAGTCAGAAATTCCTGTAATGATACTTTATAAGAATTATCTAGTACAAATGTTCTTTAAAGGATTCATATTTGAGATGAGAATTTTTATTTCTATTAAAATTATTTCTTTTCATTGCTTCCTTCAATTCCAAAAGCACGACGATTTTGTAATTTCATTATTAAATGCTTCCAGGGACATGTTGACCCTTGTTAAGAAATTGCCATTGCCATCCAACTGTAAGTCATTATCTGAAGTGGAATGCTAGGTCTGTTAACTTCTGAAGTGAGTATCCTTGTGTACAAGTACCGTGAGGTTCCCCAAAGTATAGTTTTAACTTCGAGTCTATTAACAGCAGGGCACAAATACAGGGAATATAAAACATTTTGTGAAATGGAGATAGAGATATGTTTCTGTTGTTTATAAAAATCCATATAAACTACTAACATAAAACATTTTAAGATTAATGGAAATTCAGGGATTTAAAAGAAATGGAAAATAGTACTTTAAACATAATAAGCAGTTTAAGTCTTATCCACAGCTTCAAGACTAGCTGGGATAAGTTGAAGAGTAGTAGGAACTATTTCTTGAGGTTATTATTCAGTTGAAAGCACCCACAATGAACAGAGTTTTTGAAATAAATATAATGAATGTGGACATGTCTATTTGTTGGAGAACTCACAGCAGTGCTCCACGAAATAACCTGGAGGTACTTGTGTCTCTTCAGCCTTTTGGGCTGTTGAGGTTTTCATTAGAAACTGCCACTTGCTGTTACAACCCTCTTTTCTTCGAGTATCATAGAGCCAGTATGGGTAATAGATTGTAAATCAGTCTCAAATTAAAGCACTAAGATGCAGTCTTCCAAACTCTGTAACTATTCCTTAAGTGCCCTTCTCTCCCAATTGTTCCCTCTTTCTTCCTCCTGGGTTCCCTGAATTGTTAACTACCCTTTCTTCCTCCCCAGCTAACCTAACAGGAGTTACTTTCTTTCTTTGTAACTATACCATCTTTCTCTTGAAAATTTTCCTGCTCTGGAATATTCTGGAACACCAACTCACTTCCACTTTACAAAATTCATTCTTTCATGATTAGATCTCAATACTAAAACTGACGATTTTGATGAATTGTTGATTCCATAGGCAAATATAAGTTGATGTTAGTATGAAGCTATACTAAGGCATGCTATTTATGCGTCAGATGAATATTTCATAGGAATAATATCTTAAAATGACATAGGGCTTGGAATTTAAGGCAACAAAGTGGGCATGGCAATTATACTGGTCTTGAGGCAGGTCTTTGTGGACCCCCTGTAATAGACAAGTAAGGAGAGTTTGCCTTATTTAGAGTGGCCACAGCTTTCAGCTTGATATGTAGCTACCTGAGCTGGAGGTCAGAAAATTTATGATACTGCTGGAAACCTTCATTCTGCCAGTGTTGGAGTTAGAGAAAATGGTAAAGGCTCATAAGCAAATTTTGGCCTCATGGTTCTTCTTTAGAGTTCTGTGTAGTGCTTCATAAAATGATGTTTTGAGATTTCAGCTTAGTTTCTTACTTTATACTTTATTGAGAAGATATCTTTGCCTGCACAATAATCACACTCCTATAATTTATAGAAGTTCTACTTGCATGAGATCCCATAGCTGCCTATGAGAACAGCAGAGCATTTTTAGCCTCCTGTGAGTTAGTCAGGGAGTTGAGATGACATCATGAAGGGCAGGAAGAGAATGTGTCTGGGCCTCACAATGATTATTGGTTTCCTCTCCTACCAAATGCAGCCACAAGATGGCAATGTGACAATTTGAATAAAATCAGTGGTTAGAAAGCTTTGTTTTATTTAGTTAAGAGGACTTATAGAAGGAACAATGCACTTTAGGCAAATACTTTACCTGAACAAGGAACTGTATCCCACAATGTATTAATATTTGTGTTGAGGTTCAGGAGATGGGTGACCTCCCGTCAGAGTGATTCAGGCTGGGGCAAAATATAACCTCACATCTTGCCTTCTTTTCTCCTCTGAAGTGCTCCAGTACAATGGTTGATGCAGGTCTCTGGATTTTGCCTTTGCACAGTAATGAGAAGGTTTCAAATGACATTGACTGGCACTAGAGGACAAAGGCAGACACTTTGATTTTATTTTTCTTCCTGTGACATACAGATAGACTGAGTAAAGTCCTACCAAGAAGTTAGGAATTTTAGAGGGCAATAAATCCTATTCGTTTACAGATAAGTCATTTAACAATTCCTTCAAAGTTTATTGTTTCACTCAGTGGGTGAATGTATGATTAACTTTATATTATAAACATTTCATTATTTAGTACTTGCATCAGTGTTGTAGAAGATAGAATAATTCATTATACAAAAATGTTTAGCCTGTTTCAGGACCAATGCAGTTTGAAATATGCAGGTATATGCTTATTTTTTAAATAAGTCTAGGGCATGATTGCTTCCTTATTATCTAGAATTTATGTTTATAAAGCAACTAGTGAAGAGAAAGTTTGAAAAGATGGAGGAAATTATTTGTGTAAAACATTTAGTATAGTCCTTGGCCCATAGACACCAACAACAAATGCCATTGTAAATATTTTTATTGTTGTTTGTGTCATGCTCATAGTTGGTACTGCGTTGACAATTTTTATGGGAACAAATTATTTGAGCTGTGTTGTAAAGCCACAGATAATTTTTTTTTTTTTTTTACCCAAAGTTCTGTTTTGGAAATGCAAAGACAATGCTAATCCATGTTAGCTAAAACTTTAGAGTGGGTATTTTATATGAATAGTCTTGCTTAATTCTCACAATACTATGGGTAACTATGATGTAAGTGAGATACACTCATGCTATGGATGTATTTATATAATTATATCCATAACATTTATATATGTGAGAAGAGGAAGAATTTTTATTTCTCTCACATGTTGAAGCCTCTGCGTCAGCCCTTTAGACAGACAGCATTGGGCATGGGCCTAATCATAGCTGTAGCAAATTTCAATTTGAATTTATCTTTCACCACTCTATACATAAAGTGAAATCTTTTTTGTGGATCTCAGATCCAGCTGTCAGCCTCCACTCAGTGGCAGCACCTCACTCTATTTTTGACAATGCTCCAGACATTAATTGCTCTATAGTCATTTGTGTTCCTTTACAGGGGTAATTTTTTAGGACTTTTATGAAATTTTAAGGTTTGGTATAACACTTTGAGGGCTCTTCTTAGCTGTCTCTTTACCCAGTTCTCTCCAGTAAACTTGCTTCCTGGAATTCATTTTTAAAATTTTTTTTTTTAGTTGTAGATGGACACAATACCTTTATTTTGTTTATTTATTTTTATGTGGTGCTGAGGATTGAACCCAGTGCCTCACAGTGGTAGAGGCAAACGCTCTACTACTGAGCCACAACCTCAGCCCCTCATATTGTTTTTAAGGAGTTACCATTCATCTCTTAATGCATTTATAGTCAAATCTTCTTTTTTAAAAGCATTTTTAAATTTATTAATTCTTTTTAGTTATATAAAACATTAAGATACATTATGACATAATCACAAAAGCATGAAATATAATTTGCTCTAATTCAGTAACCCGCACTTCTTCTCTCTCTCTACTCTCCTCTCTTTACTGATCTTTCTGCAATTTATTTATAGTTTTTTAAAATAGTGTCTTGTGGATATACTTTATGTTGGAATTCAGTGTGCTACATTCTTTATTTTTATTTTTTTTAGTTATAGATGAACATAATACCTTATTTTTATGTGGTTCTAAAGCTTGAGCCCAGTGCCTCAAACATGCTAGGCAAGTGCTCTACCACTGAGCCACAATCTCAGCCCTGTAATCTTGGATGTCCTAGCCTTCAGAATTGTGAAAATAAATGTTTATAGATTAAACCACCAATCTATTGCCATTCCTCTATGAATTAGGACGGGGTGGAGGAAGGGGGCCCTTGACTCTTTGCTATAATCACTAACAATGTGGGCCTTGCAACTTGGAGCTGAGGCAGCAGGAAATGTTCCTGGTTCACACAAACCCTCAAGATATGGTATTCCTTGGCTGTGAATTTAGGAGAGAAGAGGTCCCATTTTCTTGGCCATACTACCTTGATTTGAGCTTCTATTACACAGAGCTTAGGTATGCAAAAGGGAGGGAATGCATCGTGACTTAAGTGTCACAGACTCTTGGATTTCTGTCCCAGATTTAGTAAATTTCCTTGAAGCAATGTGTCTTCTTTTCTATATGTGTTTAGAAAAAATAACAAATTTTAAATGATTATTTTAAAATAATTTGGGGCAGTTATGATTCTTTTTCTGGATAACATGTCCATAGAGCTCCCCACATTACCATTCTGGAAGTGTAACTCCTGTAATAAGCATTTACTAAATGACTTTTAAGTGCCACCCAGGAATAAATATTTAAGAGCTATCTCATTTTATCCTCACAAGAACACTTTGAGCTGTATACTATCATTAGCCTTATTTATGGATGATATCACTGAGACTTGGATTACATGGCTTGTACAAGGTTGCACAGCTAGTAAATAATGAAGCCTGTATTTCAACCAAGGTCTTTCTGACTGCAGAACCTACTTGACTGTGGCTTAAGGGATGGTCAGTGTAGGACTCAACAGCCAGCTGGCCTTGGGCTAAATCCTGCCAGTCACTTAATAGGCAAGGGACCTGGAGCAAGTGGCTTAATCTCTTTTTGTCTCCCAGTATTTGCATAAAAAATAAATGCTTTCCTTGTGGGATTGTGGTGATTCTTGAGAGAGAAAGAACATGAAAAATTTTATGATAGTTCTTGAACCCAGTAATGGGTTTGATAGTTACTAGCATTTTTGTTAGTTTTTAATTCCTATTTAAATCTCATTCTATTTACAAAAAGGAATTCTTTGGATATAAAGTAAAGAATTCTGTCACTGGAATGTTTATTGTTATCTTAAGTGAATCTCTAATATATTTTACACTTAATTATTTGTAGAAAGGGAGGAAAAGTATATTGTAGTCCCATAGCTAATAATTTTTGGTGGATTTTGAATCATTAGCTTTTCAAAATCTATGGTTTTCTTTATTTTTCAAAGTAAACTTTTAATTGATATATCAAAAGAGTATGTATTTATTTGTGTACAATATGGTCCAGCTAAGTATATACATTGTGCAAAGGTCAAATCTAGCTAATTTATAGTTACAATTTTTAATATGGAGTTACATTTATTGTCAATATTTTATTTGAAAACAAAAGTACTTCTTTTTTTTATTGATAAAATGTCAATTGTCTCACCCTCCCCTTTTAGACACATGTATAATTTTCAATATATGATAATGGTACCCCTCCTCTCAGAAGAGACTAGTTATAACTATAAGGTTAAGTCATTTTACAATGCAGCTGATGAAATGTTGGGCCTGGTAAAAGAAGAAAGGAATTTTTAATGTTAGGTTTCTATAGTTTCTATTACAAATTACCATAAACTTTGTATTTTAAAACAACATTTTTTTTCCTCTTCAAAGTTCTGGAGAAAAAAGTTCAAAATAAGTAACAATGGATCAAAATCTAGGCCTTTGCTTCCCCTTTGGTCACTAGGAGAATCAGTTCTTTTCACTAGTAGGTTCTGGTGGCCACCAACATTCCCTGGTTTGTGGACACATCACTCTAATCTCTGCCTATTTGCTCACATTGCCTCTTCCTCTCTTGTTCTCATGAAATCTCCTTTATCTTCCCTCATAAAAAAATTAGTTGTGATGATATTTAGGGACCTCCTATATAAGCTAGGATTATCTGTCCATATCCAGATATTTAATGATATCTGCAAATGTCTTGTTTCCTTACAAAGTAACATTTATAAATTCTAGAAATTAAAGAACCCTAATCTAATAATATCAGTGTTCTTAGAGAAGGAAGAAATGATTTCAGAGCTTGCTCTTCACACAGCATGTGCACAGAGGAAATGCCACATAATGATAGACAGAAAGTGACCATTTTAAAGCCAGGAGGAGATCCCTCACCATAAACCAATTCTGCCAGGCTTGATCTTGAACTGCCAGCCTTTGATGCTGAGAGAAAACAAAACTCTAATATGCTTTTGTTCCTCATATTTTCTAGAATGAGTAATTATAGTAACTCTTGCCTGAAAATAGTAAGATGACTTGGGGACCATTTCCCACTGGGATAAAAATTTTGGTCATACCACCATATAATCCTTTGGGACCAGGAGAGGTGGTAGCTGAGTATCAGGGGACTACAGTGTTGGTATGGAGAAAGGTGAAAGTCACCATCACTCATGGACCAAGTAGCAGTTTCTATCTTCTAATCTTCTCCTATATTTTTCCCAGGATGTGAGACTATCATCCTGATTCTGTTTCCTGAACATATGTGCAGAGATGGATCTCAGTAGTGCTAAGGTCTGAATGCATGGTACATTTGGAGAAATGAAGAAGTTATGCAACTGGAATAGGGTTTGAGGATTGATATTAAGGATTTAAAAGATAAGTCTGAAGACAATGGTAATTGCCACCAAAATTTTAGCAAATACTAAGTGTTACTTTCAGAAGTTTGGATTTAATGAATGGATAAGACTGAAATCCTTCACATAGGACTTGCTGCTTCACATCCAGCAGCAGCAAATATTCTTTAGCTATTTGGTGATGGTGTCTATACTGTGTCACTATCTCAGCTAAAGGCATGGCCTCCAGCTCTTTTTATTTTGAGACAGGGTTTTTCCAAGTTGCTTAGGGCCTCACTAAGTTGCTGAGGTTGACTTTGAACTTGCAATCCTCATGATGTGGACTCTAAAAATGCTGGAATTGCTGGGATTACAGGTGTGTGCCACTGTGCCTTGCAAGCCCCTGTTTTTTAGTTGGGGTCATTGGCACCAATCTCATGCCAAAATGCAAAGTAACACTCAGTGTTTTGTAGCACTAAACAAATGCCTTTGGCATAACTTTGCTTATAATCAAAGCATCGTAAAGGTAGGGAGCACACTTGTAAAAATATGTACTTATGTTTTATTGTAGTCTGTACTGACAGGACCTAATCACTTTGACGTCTCCTTTCCTTAGAGGACACAATAGTTATTGCTGTGACTATTGAAGGCAGATGGGGAAAGGGTAGTATAATAAAGCTGAGAAATATCGAATTTTCCTTGCATGGGTGACATGTGTAACGAGGTCTAACCTTTTAATCTCTGTGCTAAAATTGTGCCTAACCAATAGCCATTGTAATTGATATAAATTGGGACCAAAACAAACAGAACAAACTTTTTTTGATCTTTTTATTTTGAGATTAAGCATCCACCCTGGGTAGACAACATATAATTCTATAATTATGTTCTGAAAGCTATTGGAAACAGGAACAAACACAAAAATCACAGTGTTCAGTGTGCACATAATGGAAAGAACAACATAAATGTATTCTATTTTATTGATTAAATGCTTTCTACACTGTTTCTACAATGTAAATTTTTTTTGGTATATCAATTATTTTTATTCCATAGAGCTTCCCTCTTGATTAGTGGTGTTCCTCCACTGAAAGTGCTTCCTATAGAGGAAAAATTAAAATAATCTTAAAATCTTTCGATGAAAAATTATTTAAAACATTTAACTATTTTATGTTATGAATGAATAAATAATAAATTTAAATATGAAAGGGAGTTTTTACTTTTGGCTTTGTTATGGTGACTTATGTTGAGGTTAATGGGATTTTGGGGATCTTAAGCACACATTATAATAATACCCTTTGAAAATTTCTGAGAGTAAATTTTAAAAGTTCTTACCATACACCTTAAAAATGATTATGTGAGATAATACATGTCAATTAGATTGGTTTAGTCTTTCCACAATGTATGCCTGAGTCAAACCATCATGTTATATACTATAAATATCTAAAATTTTTGTCTATTAAAAGTAATAATGTGCCCTTTTGGCTTTTATGCACTTATTTTATTTCTATGTTCTGTATTTTAAAGTTCTTATTACCTCTGTTATTTACTAATGTAGGTACTGTTTATTTTCCAAGTTTAAAAAAATAATTAAATCTAATTTTGGTGGATGTTTGCTGCTTCACATAATGGCTTTGTTTCCTTAACTCAGAGTTTAGTCTCTATTTTGTTGGTAATGGTATTGGATTTCTTTTTAAGGAATTATGCCTCTCCCGTTGTCAAAACTGTAGTGAGAGGTTATATCCAGATGCCCTGCACAAGATTAATGGACAGAGCAAAGAAAAATAATTGGAGTTCATGCATTGCAGTGGTTGGTGGCTTCCATGAGAATGTTCTGTAGCAGCAACAGCAGCCGTGACCTTCAGAGCATCTCTGCCTCTCTCCTGTTAACTGGATTTGAATCTCTGGTTATTACCACTGAATTTCAGAGTTCCCTGGCAACTTTCTAATAAATTTCTTTTTCAGTCATGTTAGACAGTCACTTGATATTGACAGCAATGAAAACAAAATCTCTGACTCTTCCAAAACTTTAAGAGTACACAAAATACCAAATATCAGATTTCTATAGAGATTATGAAATAAGTAGCTAATAGTTTTAAAGTATAGAAATCAAAGCATTTTAACTTTTGTCATTTGATAACTATTACTCATTTAAGTCTACTCTGCAATTAAGATATTTTCTCTTTTATACTTCTAGAATGTATTTGACTGATGGATACCTACTCTAACAAAAGTTTTTTGTTGTTGTTGTGTTTTTTTTTCTTTTAATTTTTTATTATATGTTTTTCTTGAGACACATGCCAGAGAATTGTCAGAGTAAAAAATCTTCAGGATATTCAGGTTATCAGGGTTGGGAACAGGATTCAAATCAAGAAGCAACTATGTTCACATTGATCTTATTGATTAACTTACTCATCCATCCATTATACAGGTATTTATTGTGAGCTTTAAGTGTGCCAGGCATATCTTAGAAGTTAAAATCAGAGAGTGAAATAAACAGCACATTTTAATTCATGATGAGCTGTGCCCTGCAAAGTGAATGCATCAGTGGTGCCCGAGGAGCTCAGGAGGCTTCTGCAAATGCCATAGAATTCTTAAGTGAGAAGGTGCTCATTTTTGGTCTTGAAGAATGTGTAGGTAGTATTCAGGCAAGGAACAAGCAAAAGGAAAAAAAAGAACAGAAAACATAAGGTCAACACAACAGGAAGGAATGCATGGTACATTTGGAGAAGTGAAGAAGTTGTGCAACTGGAATAGGGTTTGAGGGTTGATATTAAGGATTTAATAGATAAGTCTGAAGACAATGGTGATTGACACCAAAATTTTAGCAAATACTAAGTGTTACTTTCGGAAGTTTGGATTTAATCTCAAAGTTTGGAAGCTACAGAGTTAAGATATACACTTTTGAAGAAACTGCCCTGAATGCTACACAGGGAATAAACAGTAGGAGATCTAAAATAAAAACAGAAACCAAAGCTATTTTAAGAGTCCCAATGAGATGTTGGAGAGAAGATCTAAGGTAGAGAGATCCACTATCATCAGTCTAAATCCTGGCCTGCCCCATAATCACCAAAGGAGAAAACACAAAAGCAAACATGAATTTTTAGTATTAATTTTAAGTATAAGTTCCATTGACAGACTTTATTTGCTGATTCATAAATTAAATATTTATTCTGTGCCCTTCTCTAGCATTATTTTATCCATTTAGTTTATAAGGGTAACGAAGCAGGAATATTATCTATCCTCAAGTCTTTCAGCCAGGATTCCAGCAAGAATTGCTGATACATTCCAAATTGCATATTTTAAAAAATGTTAACTAAAAAGAATATTTTCCCAAGAACCAGAAAAATAAAGAATATTTCTTTTTCAAGTGTGTATGAAAATAACAGAAAAGAAGGTTGTTTTCTTGGGATAGAAAGAGACATTTTAACCCTTTACAAGAGAAGGATGTGTCTTCTATAACCCAGAAAAAGGAAGGAGAGAGTCCACCTTGAGAGAAGTTAAGATTACGGAGGACACTGCTCATCTAAGGTGGCTTCTCACAGAAGGAACCAGAGAATAAACACCCCTATCACCTCTCCACCACTCTTCTTCCTTCTCATACCCTGCTGGGGAATCTGAATGGCTCAACCAAACAAGACAAAAGCAGGTGTTTCTGTGATGTTTTCTGTGCAGGTCTGCATCTTGCAGCAAATAGACATGTAGAAAGTTGGAGAGTTGACTGGGAAAAGCAAAATAAAGGTGTAAAGTTTTGTAAATTGGATGAAACCCCCATGTATTTTTTTGTATGTGTATGCATGTATTCATTCTTTCAAAACTTTGTCTATTATTTGTTTCAACTTGGCTTCACCCTTGTGGAACATTGGAGGAAGGAGAGAGAGATTAGCATACTACGATTTTTCCTATGTTGACTCTGCTTTAGAGGTAGCCCAGGACTTCATCCTTTTCTACCAGGCAGCCTTCCCTTTGAAGTAGGCAGGTAATTTTACAAACAGGGTGTGTAGAACTTTTTATTTAACAGTGTATGTAAATTAGCATGCAAATGACACTCATATTTATTTGCCTGATTTCTTAGAACCTTGCAATTTGGGCAAACTTCAGCATCTGAAAAAAAAAGGGAGTTTTTTTTTTGTTATTTGATTTTTTAAACAGTCTGCATAGACTTTGTGTTTTGTGTCCTTTTCTTGTGACCTCTGTTTGTCTATTTGCGGATTACTTGGTCTTTTTGCTTTTTGCAATGTTTTGGGTTTGCAATGATGAAAAGCTTCAGAGTAAGGTCTATAAAATCCAGTGCCCTCTATTAGTTTTTCTTACATAAATAGAAGGTGACAATAGCATCTTTTGTCATTGGCAATTCTGAATTTATTATTCTGAATAAAACTGAAATTCAGGTTCTTAGCTGGTCAGTGACAAGATAAAAGATGTAAAACTGACAGGCACAGAAAATTTACATAGGTAGGGTGAATTTGTCATTGTGTAGTTATATTTGATACTATCAAAAAAAGAAACTTCATGACATTCTCAGGATTGTAGAGAGAAAGATTTAGATTGTAAGGAGTTGATGACTTCACTTGTATTTTCAAGATGTCTTGTAAATGAACATTAAAAATGCTCTTAAAATAAAGGAAGAAGGCTGAGTCTGATCAGCTATGCATATATTTACTGAAATGGTATGTGTGAGAGTCACAAATTTTCACTTCTATAGAATATGCCAGTGCTTTGAAGACATATCACTTTATCTTCAATACATTGCATTTGCAAGTAGAACCGAAAACATTAACAAATATAGAACTACCATGAGTTTTAAAAATAATAAAGGTACTGAAATCAGACAACATGATAGAAAAGGAACGGCTTCTGCTCTCTACTCTTGGTCTCACTGGCAAAAATAGTAAATTAATATCACAGTATGCTGGGCAAATAGAATCCAAAAGTAAAAATCTGCATTAAATCCTCTAGGGAGTATGTACCAAGTGGTGATGGGTTAAAAATCTGCAGGCCAAAAATACAGATCCTTTATCTGGGGAATACCAAAGGCAAAAGTTCTCACAGGGTCTGCAAAAAATGCTACCCATTTTGCACAAAAAAAGCCTACATTTATATGCACTATGCAGAGGTTTTTTTTTTTTTTATCCAAATATAAAATTTCACATTGTTTCTCTAAACTTCTAACAGGCTCTAGAAAAAAGTCAAGTAGAAGTGAAAGATGAGGTTTTACCTCACCCATTATAGATCCTGAACAGTGGTTCAGTCTGTACTGAATGAGGAACATTTTGTATTGAAAATGTGATTAAATATTAATTTAGGATGGATGAAATTTTTTAGTACTTGAAGGTATATCTGACTTACTGAATATAAATATTAGTCCCTGAAAGTGACTCAAAAGTCTTCACATGATACTTATAAAATGTGGGTGGAATAATGGGAATAGAGGTTGAAAAGTGTTTGTTTGAAGGCAAGCTTTATAGAATAATGAAGCTACATGCTGGTTTCAATAAATCAGTAATAATAGTATTATGGAAATTTCTGCATGTTGAATTAGAAGTCAGAATAACATAATTAGTTAATTCTTCCAATTTTGTATTTTCTGAAAAATTTTATTTCATTAACAGTGCAAAAATAAAAGAGAGGGTGTTGACATATTCAGTTTGTGCAAAATTTTTGTAGTAAAATTTGATCACCCAGAATAAGCTGAGTCATTGAGTCTTGGTCTCCATACCTGCTTCTTCTTTTTTCTTTTTTTCCTATCTACTTAATTTCTAGAAAGGTTTACATTAAGACTGACTCATTAGTGAGACAGGAAATATTTAATTCCAGTTTCAAACATCAGCAACTTTGGGTAAATATGCAAGAGAAGCAAACAATTGATAATCTAGGGAGGAAAGATTATTTATTTATACATGTAAAGAGGGTTTGACAAGTGTGGAAAGTTTGGAAAAGATGAGGAGGTGAGGGTGAAACTCAGGACCGATAGAAACTTAAGTAAAAAAACAAGTAAGAAAGGACACATATATGAAATTCTGCAGGCTGGGGATGTAGTTTAATGTTAGAGTACTTGCCTAGAATATGTGAGACCCTGAGTTTGATTCCTAGCACCATGGAAAAAATTGTTTTGCTTTGTGAATTTGGTGACAAATTGTTTTGCCTTGTGAATTTGGTGAGTTTTGATCTATCATGCTGGATAAATTTCTACACAATCTTAACCAGTCAAAATACTTCCAATGCTTTTTAAGTTTAATTATGCAGGGGGTAGGAAAGATTGTGGAATGAGATGGACATCATTACCCTAAGTACATGTAGGATTGCACAAATGGTGCAACTCTACATGTGTACAACCAGAGAAATGAAAAATTGTGCTCCATTTGTGTACAATGAATTGAAATGCATTCTACTGTCAGGTATAACTAATTAGAACAAATAAAAAATGTTTAAGCATGTATTTTAAATTTAAAATACCCTTTCCATGAATTTTAAATTCTTGGTGACTAGGCAGGATGTTCATTTCTCTCTGATGATTCAAATGAAGTATGTCCTTCTAAATCTGGGAGAGTTCACAGTGAAGAGTTGTGAATTCCCAGAGTAGATCTGATAAAATGCTTATTTTAGCCTGAGGAATGTATCACACCATTTCTCACTTGCAGTGTGGCTTGAATCCTGCTCAGGAGGGATGCATGATTCAAGACACATGGCATGTCTTCCCATGCTGTATTCTTCTCACACCACTTGTGACCTTTTCCCTTCCCTCTTTCCTGACAGATCAATCTTTCACTTCCTCAGCAGGCTTTCAACAGTGAGGAGTCATGTTGCTGGACTGCTCTCCGCAGCCAATGCTATGTTGATGCTAACAGTTGGCTTGTCTTTTGAGGGACAAGGACACCATCCTTTTAATGATTCCTTTTAATTTTTTTAAAGGGTTGTTTCTGGAAGGGAACACTATTTCTTTCAGTAGTTAGCTTGGAAAAAAAAAAACTATATAATTTATTCCATCAGGCAAAATACCAAAAGCACTCAATTATTTCAGGAGCAAGATTCATGAAAGACCGATATTTGTTCATTTAGCATACACAATAAAACGACATTTATTACAGCAGAAATGGTGTCCTTAGAATACATTTTTATCACTTTATGCTTGCAAAAGTTGATCTTTAATAATCTAATATAGAGGACAAGTAATCAGTAATTTCCTTGAACAGTAACTTAAGTTTGATATATATTCCTGTCCTCTTAACAAGCTTCATGTAGTCTTATAATTTTATGTCTCATTATGCTCACTGGCATCTAATAGAAAATGCCACTGTATAAATCAATTATGAAATTAACCTAAATTGTGTAATAAATTGTATGACAATTTAGAGTTTTGAAAATCTTCATTAATCTCATTGTACCTTTACTTATTTGAATAAAAACGAAACTTGTCTTTTTGTTCTTTTTTTCTTGTATATGCATCTACACACGAAACACACACATATAAAGTTTGTTTAATCCTTTGAGGAATTTGCAGAGTTTTTAATTCAAAAACAATTTAAAAGATTATTCAAGGATATGCTTCTGCCTGGGATATGGAAGGCTGGAAAAAAGTCTGTCACTCTAACCACAGGAAGAAGTTAAGTAAACTTTAAAAATCATATATTTTTTATACCTATTAGAGAACTGAAGTCACAGGACCAACAAGTTACCAGATATTTTATAAAAACACATCTCTTCACTGGTAAACGGCCCAATATTTTCAACTGTATATCGTAGGGGAGACTGAGTTCTTGGAATATGCATGTAAGATATAGGCAAATTTTGGAACAAATTGATATGGGATGAGTATGGACTACAGTGAGAGGATGCCCTTTACCTGTTATGCCACCAATAAAGAGGGAATTTACACTCACTCTCAGGCTCTTTTCCATGAAAATTCAACAGGTATTCACTAGAAATTTTGGGTGAGTCGAAAGACTGAGGAGTCTCTCTCCAAGGTGTAGCTCTGAAGTGCAGCCAGTGTTTTGCAAAATGTTTTAAGGGTCAATTTAAGGTAAATTAAAGCTTTCAACTCCCAGGGAGAGAGGCAAAGTTGGAGTCCCCTATGGCATAAGTAAAGATTTCTTTTGGACACAGAATCAAAATGTGTTATTACTGAGGGAGGAAAAAAGGTAAATTGGACTTTATAAAAATAAAATTTTATCTAAAAATGACACTATAAAGGAAATGAAGTGATAAACAAGATACTATGCAAAAATATTTGCAAATCAACAGTTTGATAAAGGACACATAACCAGAATATATAAAGGACTCTTAATTAAAACTCAAAAAAATAAGCAAGGCAATGGAAAAGAAGTAACAAAATATTGAACACATTCTTCATAGAAGATACATGTATATCAAATATGCAAATTTCAAATGCTCAAAATCATTTATCATTAGAGAGACTCAAATTTAAAGAAAAGTGATATGATTATTACATACTTATTTGTATAGCAAAAATTCAAAACTTTGACAATACTTTCTGTTGGTCAGATGCAGAACAAGAATGACTTTATCCATTGTTTCAGGAAATGCAAATTGCATATTTATGGCTATGCAGCTTAGAAGAAGTTTTGAGGTATTATGTGGTGTTAAATATAGACTTGCATGTTTGACTTTCAGTTTCACATACAAGAAGCTTGGATCACCACTTTCTCCTAACTCACTACTCTCTCCTAATAACAGGTAAAAAGGTAGAAAAATTGACAACTCTTCTTGGGTTTCTAATAGAGGCGAGAACATGAGGCAAACTGCCATACTAAAATTTTAATTGTAGACAGACAATTTGATTTACAGGAAGCCATGTCCAACAATAGCAGAAACTTATGAATGGGAAACTACTGAAGCAACCAGTTCTGGAGCAGAAAAATCTGAACCACGTTTGGTGAATTGCTGACCCTCAGAGTGAACAATTCTGAGAGTAAAAAAAGAGGCCTCCAAGGGGCTGGGGTTGTGGCTCAGAGGTAGAGCCCTTGCCTAGCATGTGAGAAGCCCCAGGTTTGATCCTCAGCACCACATAAAAATAGATAAATAAAATAAAGGTGTTGTGTCCAACTATAACTAAAAAGAATTTTAAAAAGAGGCCTCCAAAACGTGAGATTGACCCTTAGGAGCTTGATTCACACCAAATAGATGTAGAAACATCTCCTCATTGTACCAGCAGAAGGGAGGAGGAAGACCCCTTTTAAAGTATTCCAGAACACTGTAGTTTGTTTAGCAAGATCTGCCCTCAGAATCAGAGTCTAACCTACAGGAGTGTTATCAGAGCATATCTCATCTGAGATAAGGTAAATACCCAACTCCAGTCACTCTAGGCTATGAAGAAGGGATGGATGCCAATCTATGTCACTGAAGAGAGGACAAGATCTTATTATAAAATATTTGTATTATATCTGAAGCAAAATGTTATTATTCAAAAGTGGACTTAAAATTAATGGCAAATATGAATTACAAAGTTTAAGAAAATTAAAACTTTTTTTTAAAAAAAGCATAATTGATATGCTTAGAAAGAGGAAAAATGAAAAGACATAAAATGGTGAATTGAGAAACAGAAAGTGAAAAAGTGAAATAAAAAAATTAGGGACAAAAAGCAAAGGGCGAGAAATAGAATATCTGAACAAGCATGATTCATATTAATTGAACTGTATCATTAATCAATTTGAATCTTGATAATCTAAATGCAACAATTAAAAATCATAGATTTCTCAAGTGGTTTACAAAACAAAACATACTACATTTTATGCATAAGAAAGCAATTTTAAATATAAAGACACATATAAATTAGAAATAAACAGATGAATATAAGATATTCTAATACTAAGTTAGCACCTTAAAGCTAATCAAAAAAAAAAAAAAAGGAATCAGACGGAACCAACTTCAAAGTGAGGAAAGTTAGCAGGGATAAAGAAGTGTATTACAATATGATAAAAGGGACAATTCTCCAATAAGACATAACAGTCTCTCATGTGTATGTACTGAACAAAAGTATTAAACTACTTGAAGCATAAAATGATAAAATTGCAAGAAAAAATAAATGAATTCACTGTCATGGTTGGAGAGTTCAATACCGTTTATCAGAAATGAATAGATTCGTCAATCAAAAAAATCAGCACATAACTGAACTCAACAACACATTAATCATGTAATATGGTGAATAACTATAGGCTATGCCATCCAATGAGAGCAGCATATTTCAAGATTGCATAGAATATTCACCAACAGAGTCCATATTCTGGGCTATAAAAAATACCTTATCACATTTAAAATAATAGAAATACATAATGTCTGTTTTCTGATCAAAATGGAACTAGATGGAAACCAATAATAGATAATGAGATAATCCCAATATGGTAAAATACATAAAACTTCTAAGTAACACACAGGTCTAATTAAACATTTTCAGAATTCATGGATACCTTGAGCTTAAGTAAAAATGAAAACACAAATTATCATAATTTGTAGAATGCAGCAGATGCAAAGCTTAAGAGGGAAATCTATAGCTTTGAATGCATATATTAGAAAAAAGAAAGATCTAAAATAAATAATCTATATTTACATGTTAGGAAACAAGAAACAAAAAAGTAAATTAGGTACAAAAAAGCAGAAGAAAAGAAATCATAGAAATTAGAGTAGAAATCAGTAAATTGAAAATGGAAAATTATTAGGAAAAAAATCAATGAAACCAAGAGCTAATTTTTTCAAAAGATCAATAAAATTAATCAATAAAATTCTAGCCAGGTTAACTAAGAAAAAAGAGCACATGAATTATTAATATCAGAAATGAAGAGGGGCCATCATTACAGGTCTGTGGACAATGAAGGGATAATAAAGGAATACAATGAAGAACTTTATGCCAATAAATCTGACAATTAAGAAGAAATAATTTCTTGAAAATCAAAATTTGCCAAAACTTATGCAATAAGAAATAGATGATTTGAATGAATTTAGATCTATTAAAGAAATTAAAACTATAATAAAAAATTTTCCAAAACAGAAAGAATTAGGGCCAGATGAGTTCACAGGTGAATTCTATTACCCATAAGGAAGAACTTATACCAACTCTGCAAACTCTTCTAGAAGATAGAAGTAGAAAGAATGCTTCCAAAATCATTCTGCGTCCAAGATTGCCTTAATAATAAAACCAGAGACAACACAAGAAAAATATTCATTGATATCACTCATTAACATAATGTAAAATACCTAACAAAATATTAGCAAATCTAATACAACAAAATATAAAAGAAATTATACAAATGACCAAGTGTGATTTATTCCAGATATGCAAAACTGGTCCAACATTCAGAAATCTCAAAGTAATCTATCACATCAACAAGATTAAAAAAATTATATGACCATATCAATAGATGAAGAAAAAACATTCAACAAAATTCAACATTAATTCATGATAATTTCCTTAATTTAATAAAGAATATCTGCAGAAATCCTATACTAACTTCTTGACTAAAATTGAGAAAATTGAAATTTTTCCCACTAAGATCAGGAACATGAAATGAAGTCTCTGGCCATCACACTTTTGCATAATCATAGTGGAAGTTCTAGCAAATGTATTAAAACAAGACGTGAAAATACAAGGTATATAGAAAAATAAAAATAAAAAGTGTTACTGTTTGTGTGACATGATTATGTGAAAAATCTAAAAGAATCTACAAATTCCCCTGGGACTGAGAAGTGATTAAAGCAGGGTTCTAGGACACAATGTAAACATACATGTCAATAGTTTTTCTATATGCAAGCAATGAATAATTTGGAATTTAAAATTAAAATCATAATCTTATTTAAATAAGTATGCCAAAATGAAGTAGTTACGTGTAAATCTATCAAAATATGCACAAGTTCAATATGAGGAAAATCACAAAACTCTAATGAATGAAATCAAAGAAGTAAATAAATAAAATGTATACATCATTACAGAGGTTCAGTATTATCAAATTATCACTTCTTCTTAGCTCCATGTACTCAGTGAAGTCCCAATTAAAATTTCATTAACTTATTTTCTGAATATAGACAAACTTATTCTAAAGTTTATATAAAGAGGAAAAAACACACAACCACAAACAAAACAGATTAACCAAGACAATTTTAAAAAAGAACAAAACTTACTATTAAGTTTCAATATTAATATTGCTTAGTTTTTTTTTTAATAAACAAGTGCCAATGAAACAGAATAGAGAACCTAGAAATTGAGCCACGGAAATATAAATAACTAATTTTGAGAGAGGAGCAAAAGAAACACAATGGAGCAAAGATAATCTTTTCAACCAATGGTGCTATAAAAACGGAGCAACACATGCAAAAAAATCAAAATTGTCTTAAGCACCGATTTTATAAACTTCACAAAAACTAATTCAAGGTTGACTATAGATCTAAATGGAAAATGCAAAAGTATTGTGTTCCTAGAAGATAACACAAGAGAAAGCCTGGATGACATTTTCAGGATAACACTTTGGATACAAAGACATGATTTACAAAAGATAAAATAAATATTCCAGACTTCATTAAAATTAAATACTTCTATTCTTCAGAAGATAATGTCAAGAAAACGAGAAGACAAATCACAGACTGGAAGAAAACATTCTTAAGAGAATCTAATAAAGAACTCTTATCCAAAATATACAAATAATGCTTAAATAAGGAAAAAATACAAGTAACATATAATGATTGAAGACCTTAACAAACATCTTATCAGAGAAGAAATACACATGTTAAATAAACATATGAAAAAATGCTTCACATCATAAGTTATCAGGGAAATACAAGCTAAATCACAAAAGAATGCACTTAAGAATCTGAAACACTGATGACGTTACAGGAGGACATGTAGCAAGAGGAGCTCTCTTTCAATGCTGGTAGGGATGCAAAATGCTACAGACATGGTGAAAGGTAGCTTAGCAGTTTTTTATAAAATTAAATATACTCTTACCATATAATCCAGCAGTGATAATCCTTGATATTTAACCAAAGATAATGAGAACTTTTGTCTACACAGAAAGTTGCATATGATTGTTTATAGCAGCTTTAATTATAACAGTCCAAACTGGAAGCAACAAGAAATGTCCTTCAGTAGGTGAATTGGTAAATAAGTTGTGGTATTGTAAACAAATGACATACTATTCATCATGGAAAAGAAAAGCTCTATTAAGGCATCAAAAAAGAAGAAGAAAAAAAAAACCTTAAAGGTATAATATTAAGTGAGAGAAGCCAATCTGAAATTGCTCTACACAGTATGATTCTAAATATATGAAATTCTGGAAAAGGCAAAGCAAAGCTAGAGACATTAAAAATATCAGTGGTTGCCAGGGGTTTGAGGATTCAAGAGGGGAAAAAGGCAGAGCACAGAGTTTTAGGGCAGTAAAAATACTGTGTGATACCACAATGGAGAGTACATGTCATTATAAATTGGTCCAAACCCATAGAATGTACAACATCAAAAGTAAACTGTTGAGTTCAGGTACTAATGATTCTGCCAATGTAAGTTCATTAATTGTAATAAATGTCCCACTCTATCAGGGTTGTTTATAATAGGGGGGGGGTATGCATGTGTGGGACACTGAGTATATGGAAAATATGTAACTTCCCCTTATTTTTGCTGTGAACCTAAAACTTATAAAAATTAAAGTCTTCAGAAAATGAAAAAAAAATCACTGTATTTCCTTAAAATCACACTGTTTGGTATGTATCCAACTAAAGTGAAAAATTATTTCAGCACAACAAACGATATATAAATATTTATAGCAATTTTGTTTGTAATTTTCCAAAATTGAAGCAACCAGAGTATTTTCAACAAGAGAATGAATTAATAAACTACTATACATCCACACTGTGGTATGTATGGATGAGAGAATTAAAATAAGGATAACTATGAAAGAAGTTTTCGCTTTTAATTGCTCTAAAGAGCATGAAATTTTTATGAAGCGACATTTAACAGAAAGCAGCAATGTACTTTGGTTTTATAGCATATGTAAAAGTCATGAAAACAATTACACATAAGATGGATGCTATGGCTTGGGTCTGGGTTGTCTTCTAACTTGATGTGCTGGAAGCTCATTCTCCAGAGTGACAAAAGTGGGAGTTGGTGAAAATTTCAAGAGAGGGGGATTCATAGGCGTTCCTACGGGCACTGGAAATGCTGCTTTTGGGTCATGAGTTAGTAGAGTCATGAGTTAGTTCTTAAGGTAAAATTGTAACAAATAAGTGGCTCTGGCTCATCCTCTCTCTTGGCTTCCCTTCTGGTCATGAACCTTTCCCTTTTGGCACATGCTTTTACCATTGTGATGCCATTTTCCAGCAGGCAAGCTGATACCAAATGCAGTGTCCATGAACTTGCAGAACTGAGAGCCAAATAAACTTCTTTTCTTTATGAAGTTACTCAGATTAGAGTATTTTGTTAAAGTAATAAAACTGATTAATACAAAGAAGACAAATCAAACTTAATTTATATGCATGTTCACATGTAAACACATACATACAGATATATGTACGCATGTATATGTCTTCATCTATGTATGTTCTCACCTTTTTTCTCTGACAAAGACTGGAATAGCTTCGTTACAATGGCAGTTAGTAATGTAGTGCTGTTGATACCTAAAAATCTTTAACCACTAAAAGGAAACAGCTTTCTAAGAACAGATCAGAGATTAAGAATGAGACTATATGATATTAGAACTTCTGTTTGCACTGAAATAAGAAAGTGTTCAAGAAGAATGGTAGCATGTTGAAAGTACACAGGATCAGCTTTGATGGAGTTTCCAAGGGTCAAATCTAGAAAAATTTCACCTCAAATTAATGATAATAGTAATGGATCAAGACCTAATGAACAAATTAGGTAACCTTATGTTCAAGAAAATTGTAAACTTGATTAGAGATTTGGCATTTTTACGAGTGCTCTCAGCAATATGGTTGACTAGATGCTTTTAGTGATCTCTCCTCCTTTATCATGAAGCAATGAATTAAAACCATATTTCATCTAAAAATCACTAAAGGAGAGCACCAGAGAACAGCAAAGCAGCAGAAATCCTGTGTAGCACAGAAATTCAGGATGGCCTCATAAAGAACAGAAAGAAATACCTTGCTTTTGGTATCCCTTCACTCCAGTTAGGATGAGCTCATAATGAGGAAGACTTATCTCTGTGGGGAAACTGTAAGCAACAAGACCTCAGCCGTCCCCATTACCAACATGCATAACTTCAATACCTGCTGTCTTCATTGAATTTTCCTACTCTACAGTCTTCAAGGTTCTGAGCCCCATTGATACAGCATTCTGGAGTCCACACACACAGATTCTACCTTCAGAGAAGGAGCTGATACTGTGCCCTGCATTCCCATGGTCCAGGATGCTACATCTCTGATTTATCTTGGAATCAGATCCACTGCTAGAGTACATCCTGCTTTATACCCACTGCATCTCTTCATCCCTGAGGATAAACTGCTACTGTACTGTGTCCACCCAGGAGTGAGTCATGCTATACCTTAGGGAGGACAGGCTACAACAGAGTGGCTCCACTCCTCTACTACACTTCTGATGAAGTCTCCCTTTATGGAAAAAAACTGAAGTGATTCCCTGCCCCATGGGATCTAGAGCCTTGAACTACTGGAGCAGTCATTTTCTGGGTAGTAGCAGTGAAGTCAGTATCCCACTACTGGGGACCTCAGGTTTTCTGGCACTGAAGTAATTGTGCACTCTGTGTCATAGGTGAAGCAGCATCACAGGTGAAGAAGCACCACAATCTCAGGGTCCAGAGGCTTCAGTGACCATGTAGCTACACTTTCTGGGACTGAGCAGACACAGTGCTTCCTCTCCCAGAGAATCAGAGCTTTGACTGGGCTGCAGCACTCTGCCCACCAGACCAAAAACCACAGTGTCTTGCCTACATGGAATTATACTAAGCTAAGCTCTGGCATCCTTAGCTGCTAAGTAGCCTGCTCAGGGCCCAAACCACAGTTGCATTTTACCATATCTGGGTTGTGACTGCTGCTGATCCTGGCCTCAGAGAGCCTGGGTTCTGCCACATTCCACCATCTCAAGGTCCAGAGTCCTCACCATATGGTACTTCATCGAACCCTATTTCTTGAGATGTCATTGTGCCCTGTTGTTTCTGGGTCAAATTTCATCTGTTCCTGACTTTCCAGTGTTCAAGCCTCCACATCAAGTCTTCTTTCCTGAAGTCATGTTAGTTTTGTACGCTGTCCCTGAGTGCCAGAAACAGAGCTTCATCTCAGCCCCCTGAGCCTGAGCTGCTGAGGTGTGCTGCACAAACTCTGCATTAGCAAAAAAAAAAAAAAAAAAACCAAACAAACAAACAAAAAAACCACACACACACACAAAAACCCCCAAACAACAACAACAACAACAAACTACATATGATTATGACTTGGGGAGAGTCCCAGTGCTATAGTAGTTTCTCAAAATCTTGAAATCAGGCATGCAAGTTCATGGCCTCTAAATATCTGTTCCCTGGATCCCAGTGTCACTGTGGCTGCCTGTGAGTTATGCCAGACCCAGGACTAAAAGTGACCTCTTCAGTTAACATTTGTCACTGAGAGGCAAGAACAAGCTCTTGCCTTAATAACCTGGGCACTCAACATTACTTCCACAAACACCTGAAGCCCAAACTAAAGAGAAATTCAAAGTCAGTGTTTATAATGATCACAAATGAAGCTGTAGAGATATTCCACTGTGCCCACACAGAATCAAAGCCAGTAGGCACCTTGACCAAATGACTTATTCAGATCCACCTGTAGGTGAAAACGTCCCTTATTAAAGTCATTCTGTGAAGTTTGAAAGAAGTGACTTTACAATAAGGTATGCAGAAATCAGTGAAGGGACACAAGAAACATGGAAAAGCAAGGAGGCATAAAAGCACCAAAGAACAAAGTAATTCTCTAGAAACTAACTCCAAAGAAATGGAAATTTATAAACTGCCTGAAAAAGAATAAAAAATAATGCCCTTAAGAAACTCAACTAAATACAAAAGAATATACATAACTCAATCAAATCATGAAAACAATTTATTATCTCCATGAGCAACCAACAAAAAATGATTGATACAAAAAAAAACCCAGAAATCTTGGAACTGAAGAATTCAGTCAATAAAATAAAAAATGTGGCTTCAACAGCAGACTAGAAAAAAAGCAGAAGAAATAATTTGTAAAATGAATGTCTGCAGAGACTCAGTGAGAAACGAAGAAAAGGGTGAAGATAGACTACAGGGCATAGGGGACTCAATTGTCTGAAATTGTTGTGCTATGGTAATTCTAGAAGGGAAAGAAACAGAGAAAGCAATAAAAAAGCTTATTTAATGAAATAATTGCTAAAAACTTTCCAAATCTTGAGAGACATATAGGTGTCCAGATCCATGAAGCTTAAAGAATCCCAGATAGATTTAATCAAATGAGGTCCTCTCAAAGGTATATTATACCAAACTTAAAATTCAAGACAGAATTTCAAAAGCAAAAGGAAGAATCCCTTCAGATAAAAAGGAATCCCCATTAGACTACCAATGTATTTCTTAGCAGAAACCTTGTAGGACAGGAAAGAATGAGAGTTGATGTACTGAAAGAAAAAAAAAAAAACCCTGCAAAACAAGGGTATCACACACAACAAAACTATGTTTCAGAAATGAAGAAAAATAAAATATTTCATAAATGAATACAAGTTGAGGGGATTAATTAATACTAGATTTACCTTACAAGAGTACTAATGAGAGTTCTTTAAGTGAAAACAAAAGGAAGATAATTATTATTCTGAATATGTATATGAAAGTATAAAACTCACTGGTAAAAGTAAGTACATAGCAAAGTAAAAAATACTTCAATACTGTAAAGGTTGTGTTTAAATCATCCAAATATCTAATATTAACATTAAAATTCAAAACAGTTAAATATAACTAAAGCTAAACATTGCTAAGAAACACACTATAAAAAACATATGAACTGTGACATCAAAACATAAATTGTATGAAAGAGGTAAAATTGCAGAGTTGTATGAAACAGAAGTTAGGTTGTTATTAGCTTAAAATAGTATATTAAAATTATAATTTTTTTGGAGTTAAGCCTTATGGTAACTGCAAAAGACCATAGCGAATATACACATGATAAGGAGAAGAGAACCAAATCTTAGCACCACAGAAAATGAAAATGATTACAAATATGATAATAAGAGAGGTAAAAAGAACAAAGGGGATAAGAAATAACCAGAAAATAATGTATTGTTAGTAGTAAGTTCTTACTTACTAATACCAACCTTGAAGGTAAATTGATTTAATTCTCCAACCAAAGATATTGAGGGGCTAAATGGTTTAAAAAAAAATCCAACCATATGCTTCCTACCAAAAACCCATTTAATCTTTAAGGATACACAGAGGCTGAAGGTGAAAGGATGAAAGAAGGTATTATATTCAAATGTTAAGCAAAAGAGAGCAGTTAAATTTATATAGTTAAATTTATATAAAGTTTTATTTATATAAAGTTTTGTAATAAGTGCCTATATTTAAAAAGAAGAATCATCACAAGTAAACATTCTAACACTAGGCCTCTGGGAATAGAAAGAACACTAAACCTAAAAATTAGAAGAAAAAAAGAAGTAGTAAATAATAAAAATTAGCATAAAATATGACAAATAGCAGAAAAACTATTGAAAAAATAAAGAAAACTGAGTTAATTTTCTGGAAAAAAAATTGAGAAAAACCTAGCTAGTCTAGGAACAAAGAAGATTAAATCAATAAAATTAAAAATGAAAATGATGAAATTACAAAGATGTTTCAGAAATAATAAAAAAAAGAATTGGAGAAACTATCAGGAAACATTATGTGCCAACAATTTGGATAACCTAGAGAAAATAGATAAACTCCTAGAGAAATACAACCTACCAAGATTGAGGCAAGAAGAATTAAAAAGATTGAACAGAACAATAATGAATAAAGAGATTGAAAATGCATTTAAAAAACTTCCAACAAAGAAAACCTCAGGACCAGATGGCTTCACAGAATTCTATCAAACATTCAAAGGCCAATTAATGTTAATATTTCTTAAAGTCTTCTGAAAAAGAGAGTCAGAGGAAATGCTTCCAAATTCATTTTATGAGAGCAGCATCACCTTGATACCAAAGTGAGGAAAATAAATCACAAGGAAAAGACTGATTTCTTCACCGAATATTGATCCAATGTCCTTGATAAAATATTACAAATGGAATCCAGTACATACCAAAATATTATGTCATGACCAATTGGGATTTATCCCTGGAATACAAGACATATTAAACACATAAAAGTCAATCAATGTGATGCATCACATTAACAGAATGGAAGATAAAGACCATATGATTAACTCAATCAACACAGAAATAGCATTCAACAAAGACCAACATTGTATCTTGATAAAAAGCCTCAATTGTTTAGGTATAGAAAGAAAATTTCTACATATCATGGAGGTCATTTATTAAAACTCCCAAACTAACCTTGAAATCAATAGAGAAAAACTGAAATATTTTCCACTAAGATCTGGTACAATGCAAAGATCTTGCTCTCATTCCCCCTTTTGACATAATACTGAAAGTATTAGAAGAGCAATCTGGCTTGAGAAAGAATAGAAGGCATCAAAACCAAAAAGAAAAAAGTAAAATTATCTCTATCTGTACCTGACATGATCTAATTTGTCAAAAAAAGAAACCCAAGGATTCTGAAAAAATAGTTTAGGACTAATAAAAGATTCCAGTTAAGTTCCAGGATAAAAATAAACATAAAAAATAAGTATTTCTATACTTAAAAAAGGCTTAACTGGAGCTGTGGGTGTGGTTCAGTGGTAGAGCACTTGCCTAGCATGTGTGAGACACTGGGTTTGATTCTCAGCATCACATATAAATAAATAAAATAAAGGTCCATTGACAACTAAAAAATATTTTTTAAAAATGCCTAACTGAAAAAGAAATTTAAGAAAGTCCATTTATTACAGCATCAAAAAAATGTCTAGGAATAAACTTAACCAAAGATGTGATCTTTTGAAACCTGTAAACATTGATGAAAAACATTTAATGCTACAAAAGTAAATTGAAAATTTCTCTATGTTCAAGAACAGGAAGAATTAATATTGTTGAAATATCTTTGCTATTCAAATCAATGTACAGATTCGATGCAATTCCTACTAAGGAAGAATAGAGTTACTTTAGATTAAGTAGAGGGGAGTGAAGAAAGGGGAGGGGAAATTGGGGTAGGAAAGATAGGAGAATGAATTGGATGTTATTGCCTTATGGACATATATAACTATATGACCAGAGGGATTTCAGACCATGTACAACTGGAATAATGAGAAATTATACTCCATTTATGTATGATGTATCAAAGTGCATTCTACTGTCATGTATAACTAATTAGAACAAATAAAATTCCCAGTAGAATTTTTCATAGAAATATTTTAAAACTTTAAAAATATTGTGGAACAATAAAAGACTGAGAGTAGCCAAACAGTTCTGAGAGAGAAAACAAAGCTGGAGTCCTCCCAGGTCGCAGTTTTGTATTATATCACAAAACTATAGTAATCAAAACAGTATGATAGTGATGGAAAAATAGACAGATGGGTTAGTAAAACAAAATGGAGAGCCCCGAAATAGATCTAAACATATATAGTCAACTAATTTTTGACAAAAGCACCAAAAGGATACAACAGGGAGAAGACAGGCTTTCAACAAATAGTGCTGGAAAAATTGGATTTCCACTTACAGAAGAATGAAATTTGAGCATGATCTCAAACCATATACAAATGAATAAAAGATCTGAATATATCCGAAACCAATAAACTCCTAGGAGAAAATAGGGAAAAGCTCCTGGTTACTGGCACTGGAAATGATTTTTGTGGGTGGGATATCTTAAAGATCAGGCCACAGGGACAACTAAATAAATGGAAGCAGATCAAACTGAAAGCCTTCTGCATAGTATAGGAAATAATCACTGAAATGAAATGGCAGTTCAGTTCCATTGAGAGAAATATTTATAAACCATAGATCTGATAGTGGGCTAATATCACAAATGCATGAAGACTAATACAACTTAATAGTAAAAAAATAAATATCCTGATTTAAAATGAGACAAAGTTCTGAATTCACATTTCTCCAAAGAAATTATAAAGATCACCAACAGGTACATGAAAAGATGCCCAGTTTCATTAGTACCATCAGAAGAATGCAAACCAAAGCCATTATGAGTTGGGCATTCCAGTGACTTGGGAGGCTGAGGCAAGTTTAAGGGAGGCCCCTGCAATTTAGCAAGACCCTGTACATAAATAAACAATTAAACAAACAAACAAATAAATAAAAGTATAAATATGAAATGTTCTGGGGATGTAGCTCAGTGGTAAAGTGCCCCTGGGTTCAATTCTTAGTTTCAATTAACAAACAAGCATAAAAACCATAAGATGTTCTCTCACATTTGTTAGGATGTCTATTATCAAAAAGTCAAAAAATGACAAATGTTGGTGATTTTATTGTGCAAAGGGAATTCTGCTGGTGGGAGTACAGTTTGGTATAGTCATTATAGTAAACAGTGTGGAAGTTTCTAAAGGAAATTAAACATAGAATTATCATATTACCTACTATTCCCTTTCTTGGGCATACAGTAAAAGGAAATGAAATCACCATCATATACCTATTTGCACTACCATGTTCTTTGTAGCATGATTCACAAGAGCCATGACTGTAAACCATCTTAGAATCTTTCAATGGATGGATAGAAAAAGAAATGGGCACACATATACAGTGAGATATTATTGAACCTTATAAATATGGAGAACTTGCCATTTATCATTACATGGATGAGACTGGATGACATGCTAAGTGAAATAAGCCAGACAGAAAGAAATTATCATATTTCCTCACTTAAACAGGAAATCTTAAAAATATTAAAATATATAGAAATAGGGAACAGAAGCATAGTTACCAGGTGTGTTGGGAATGGGGAAATACAGGCCAAAAGACACAAGGTAGTAAATATGTAGGATGATCCAGTCTAGAGATATAATAATGTACATGAGGACTATAGGTGAAAAAATTACATTGTATACAGGATTAATACTAAATGAGTAGATTTTAGTTTCTTGGGTCACAAAATTTGAAAAATAATTAGCTGTGTGAAATTATGGATATATTAGTTTCACCAGTCTTTTAACTAATTATATGTAATCCCAAACATCCTGCTGTATACCTCAATATACACAATAAAATTTATTTTTAAAAAAGGAATGGAATTTTTATATTGTCTCAAAATAATTTCCAACAAAATACTTATCTGTTACTAAGGGAAAAGGTAACTTTTTAATTGAGAAGCCTGAAAAAACACTGCTTTATTCAGGTGATCAGAGTGGACATAATCAATAATCGACAAGTTTAAATTCTAAGACTCCTGATAAAATGCAAAAAAACTCACAAACAAACCATGGTATTAATAATACATGAATGTTAATTTTCTTCTCTCAGATTTCACATTGTACTATGTAGAAGACTATGATCATTTATAAGAAATACTGTTTCATTTTGAGAAAAGGAGCATATGTCAACAATTCACACTGAAATAATATTTTTTGATGGGGTGCTAGGACTCAAATCTAGGTCCTCATGCATGCTAAGTATATGTTGTACCACTGAACTACACCTTTAGCCCCCCCCTAAATTTAAGGTACGCTTACAAATTTTAAGATTGATATCATTTCAAAATAAATAAAAATAGATAGTCTGTCTCAATGGTCTTAATAGAGTATTAACTGCTATTCTTAGATTAAGAGATTGCTGCATTCTTTGTAGTCAATTACCTTAGTAATTTTGGTTAAGAGTTTTATTCTGAAATGGTTTAATGAGAAAAAAATAAGATTTTATGTACTGATCAAGGTAGTAAAATTCCAGAAATCATTATAATCTAGTAAATTCATATCACATTCTGGAATAAGCCAAATGTTGTATGACAGCAGTGAAAGTAAGGAAATTATGAAGAAAAATTTATTGAATATATTTGTTCATATTAAAATTATAAATTACAGATGTAGTTTTAGATTAAGAAAGACATTTATTTTTTAGGATTCACTAAATATCAATGGCATATTCATCTCTAAATGTTTTCTTTTTTTAAAAAAAAATTTATTTGTTCTTTTTAGTTATACATGACAGTAGAATGTATTTTGACATGTTATACATAGATGAAGTATAACTTTCTGATCTTGTGCTTGTATAAGATATGGAATTACACTGGTAGTTTTTTTTTGATGTTAAATATTTTTATTTATTTATTTATTTGTTTTTTCTTTTTTCTTTTTTTAATTTTTATTATTGGTTGTTCAAAACATTACATAGTTCTTGACATATCATATTTCATACATTTGATTCAAGTGGGTTATGAACTCCCATTTTTACCCCATATACAGATTGCAGAATCACATCAGTTACACATCCACTGTTTTACATATTGTCATACTAGTGTCTGTTGTATTCTGTTGCCTTTCCTATCCTCTACTATCAAATAGGAAAGTTATGACTGATTATTCTACTATCTTTCTTATTACCATATCTCCTCCCTTCCCTTCATTCCCCTTTGTCTAATCCAATAAACATCTATTCTTGTTTCCTACCCTTCCTTATTTTGTATTAGTATCCACATGTCAGAAAGAACATTCAGGTTTTGGATTTTTGGAATTGGCTTATTTCACTGAGCATGATAGTCTCCAGTTCCACCCATTTACTGTCAAATGCCATAATTCCATTCTTCTTTAAGGCTGTTTACTATTCCATTGGGTATATGTACCACATTTTCTTTATCTATTCATCTGTTGAAGAGCACCTAAGTTGGTTACATAGCTTAACTATTGTGAACTGAGCTGCTATAAACATTGACGTGGTCATGTCACTACAGTATGCTGATTTTAGGCACTAGACCAGAGACTCCAAATAGAAGAAAAAGTTGCCCCAAATCATCACCATGTCAGCCTAGGATCTGAGTTCCTTAAGAAGACTCCTAAAGTACAATAAATAAAATCAAGAATCAATATATGGGATGGATTCAAAGTAAAAACGTTTCTTCTCAGCAAAAGAAACAATATCATGAAGAGAGAATTTACAGAATGGGAGAAAATTTTACCACATGCACCTCAGATAGAGCATTAATCTCTAGGATATATAAAGAACTAAAAAACTTAACACTAAAAATAAATGGGCCAATCAATAAATGGGCAAAGGAACTGAATAGGTGCTTCACAGAAGAGGAATACAATGGATCAACAAATATATGAAAAAGTATTTAATACCTCTAGCCATTAGAGAGTGCAAATTAAAACTACACTGAGATTTCATCTCACTCTAGTCAGAATGGGAATAATCAAGAATACAAGCAAGAATAAATGTTTTTAAGAATGTGGGTAAATTGCTGGTACAACTGCAAATTGGTGCAACCACTCTGGAAAGCAGTATGAAGACTCCCTAGAAAGTTTGGATTAGAAGCACCATTTGACTCAGTTATCCCACTCCTGGGCTTATACCATAACATCTCTAAATGTTATAATTACTCATGTGTCATCCACAATCAATTTAGTTTCAGAGACACCTTGATAACTCAAACATTATATAAAGGTTTACAGCAGTACTGACTGTGTCTACAGAAGAGATTATATTCTCAGTCAATTTATTACCTGTTGAATGTGAGAGTATCATTTATAACTTAGAAATGGCTGTTTGACCTCTAGAAAATGAGGTATTTGAACCCTAGCCCCATGGAGATCAGATTTCCTTTTTTGGTCATTATAGGTTACCTTTCTAAGGAACGTGTATGTGTATGTGAACACATGAGAGAGAAGACAGAGAAATCTGTAGGGAAAGACACAGAAAAGAATGAAGAAGATACTAAATTTTTGTTTCCCTTTATAATATCCATTTGGGATTGGTAAGGGTTCTTTTTAAATAATCAAAATCCCAGATTCATAATTTAAGCATGAGATTAAATTATTACCATGCAAGAGCAATTTGTGACTAAGAAATACCTTTAGGTAATATTCAGGTGCCAAAGTTCCTGCTGAGAGACCTGAACTGGTACCCAACAGGCATTCCTTACATGTTGGAATTGTCAGTATCTTCATCATAGACAACCTTGTACTCAGAGTCACTCAGCAAAGGAAAGAAATGTTAGAAATTTCCTCACACTGTGGCATTCAGAGGCCCAGAGTATATTTTCCCAGTGGGCAATGAAAAGGTTTATCAGTCCTTTCATTTTATGAAAAATTTGGACTAGAAATTGACAAGGCCTAGGAGAGCTTGAAGTTTTATGTATTTTTAAAAAATAGATCTGATACACATCTGAACACTTTATCTTAAGTGGTGCATGCAGGTCAGTTGGTATTGCAAAGTTATACTTATCAAAAGAATTTACAACTTTCTCCTCCTAAAGAAAGTGATATATTTTTCTCAAGTTTCTTACAATGAAATCCCACAATCTCTTTTGATGTCTTTATTTAGAACACGGTTGAATATAGAATAGTCTTCCTTTAATACTGCGCTACAGAAAGTGTATAAAATTTTTGCAGTCCACGGAATTTTCGAATACTATTATGGAACTTAATTTCTTCAGACATATGCAACAGAATCACAAATAATTATTTATAAACTTTGGACATATTCAGTTTTTTAAAGAGTTTTTCCTTATGATGGTGAAGTTCCCCATTCTCAAAAGCCTGAGGCCAGATATCACCGTAGCCTTTAATATAGAACCAACTAAGTAGAATGCTGTTAAGAAATCTAGGTTTGTTTGAATGGTGTTAAGCATTAACAAACTTCTTGAGTATCATCATCATAATTTTGACCATCTTTGCATGTTGCCTGTACTCATACTTATATTATATTTTTTAGACCATAGACATTTTTTATTTAAAAAGTTTGATTTAAAAGGTCTATTTTATATCACAATTACATAGTATCTATTCATTTCCCCCAAATAGAAAATAACCATAATATGAAGTGATAACACATTATCTTACATTCTGTAATAGAAAAAATGTCTTTGCCATTAGGAAGAGCTTGATTATATTTTTGTTTTTTACAAACAATTCAAATATTTGATTGGTAATATTGGCTAGTCTTTTATGGTATCGTAGACTCCATTTTCTTGTTTGTAAAATAGAGATAATTTTGCTTACCTTTAATATTCTACAAAAAAATAAAAACCAAGTACAATCAAATCATATGAGAAAACAAAATAACACTGAGATAAAGTAGCTAATCAGTAATAGCAGATCTAATCATAATCATCTGTTTTAAACTGTTTTCTACAATTTTCTTCTCATCTCCACCTGCTGAAATCTTACTCATGCTTCAAGTCCTACATTTAAAAATTACTTCTTCCTCCATAATATCTCCTATTTTCTTAATGCAGACAAAATTTATCATAACATTTCAAAATGATTTAAAAACAAAAAAATAAAAAAGAAAAGTGGAAAATGTAAACATCTTTGTCTTTTATTTTATGTGATTTATCCTAATTTTAAAAGACAGAAAAATTAGTACATTTGGTTAGAGTTTTTCCCCCCTGGGAGAAGAGCTATTTTCATGAAACTGGTTTGTTTTTAATTAACAAAAGAGAAATTTTATATTAAGTGTAATAGTTTATTTTCAAGGTGTAATAAAACACACACAATGCAGAAGAGAATTGGTTTTAAAACAGACTACTGAGTCTAAGAGATTATAACTAGAAATCTTAATAATAATGATAATTCAAAAACTTCCATAAAGAAAAGCAGTTGTTTGTGTTTATTCTTTTGCTTTACTTAAAACAGAGTGCTGAGCACACTAAATTTGCCAGTTAGCACTTCTCCCTCATAATATAAGATGTTCTGTTTCAGAACAGTTGCAGACTTTGCTCTCAGGAAAGCATATGGCTGTTAAATTTGAAGAGATCAGGGCATAGCACAGACTAGAAAAATAGCAAATGACCAATGAGTTTTCCCATGCATATCACACTTCTTCATGATATCCTTAGTGTATTTATAACTATTTTAATAATTAAGTAGTTATTTAAATTAGTTTTTAAAAGAACCAGGGAGAAAGGGGAGAGAAAGGGGAAATACCAGGGAACAATATTGGCCAAATTATAGTTATATTGTCTGTATGGATTAATATATAACAATGAAACTCACCATTATATATAATTAAAATGCACCAATAAAATATGTGAAAAAAGAAACCTGATGCTTATCATTTGTAATTTTTTTTAAGGGAAGAATGCTTTCAGTTTTTAAGCCATCCAAACCTTAGCAAATTTAAAAGACAATCATAGCTGAATATTTTCTAACTGGTTTAGCAATAAACATATAGTACAAAATTAGTTTTCCATAACAAAGTTCCAACATTGAATTCTCAGGTTAAAATGGATGTACCTACCTCCTGTTCCCTCACTTTATAACAATTTGTCTTCTTTGACTTCTTTCTATTCTAAATGCAAACAAACAAACAAACAAACAAAAAAAACAACAACAAAAAAACGTGAAGATTTTGTCCTCAAGATTGTTGCAGGTAATGTTTGAATTCGGAACTTGTATATTTTCTTTTAACACTTTGCACTAATTGCTTTCTTACTGCCACAACAATAAACACAAACATAGTAACTCAAAACAGCACAAATTTACTTTCTAATGGTTCTGCAAATTAGAGATGCAACACAATCTCACTGGGTTAAAATCAAAACACAACAAGCTACTTTCCTCCTGGATGCTCAAGAGGAGAATATATTTTCCTGCTTTTTTTCATCTTCTAAAGGCTATCTATATTCCTTGTCTTGCTCTCTCTTGCTGTCTTCAAAGCCTTCAATGCCTCATTTCTACTGACCTGGCCAAGGCGATTCTCTGCTTATGAGGACACATGTGATTAGATTGAGCCTGCTTGGATAATCTAGGACAATCACTGATGTCTTTACCTGTAGCCACACTGGCAAGTGAGAACAAAAAAAGACAATACATTCACAGTTTCCAAGAATTAGAACATAGACATCTTCAGGACCTTTTTTTCCTACTTACTATACATTTTGAACCAAGAAGGACAACCTTTGTTACTCTTTTTTGCTACAAGTTTTGGGAAAGCAGTGAAAGGTCAATATTTCAGTATTCCTTTTTAAAAATTTTTAGTTGTAGATGGACACAATACTTTTATTTATTTATTTTTATGTGGACTGAGGACTAAACCCAGTGCATCCCATGTGCTAGGAAAGTGCTCTACCACTGAGCTACAGCCCCAGCCCCTTCAGTTTTCTCAATAATAAGGAACTGTTTCGAATGATTTATGTATTTTTAAAATGGAGAAAATAAAAATACAAAGGCATAAGTGTGTTATCTGTGGGGCCATTATTTCCATAGGACAAGAAGTTAACAGTTTTGGGATTCTACTATAGTCATTCTGGTAGCAGATATTCTCAACTCTTAACCACTATGCATGCACTCCTTTCATGTTATGGAAAAATAATTCCACTTGAATAACTTGATATGCAGCTTCAGTAATGCAATGTACAGAAAAGATTAGCACGGGCTTGAACCAAGGCCACCACTCTAGACTGCTACTCTTCCTGCCACTGCTCACATCCAGTTAAGTTAAAATAAAATCACAGGATGACCCCAATGAAAAATGAGAAATCAAGAAAGGGGTGGGGAAGGCAGGAAAAGAGAGAAACTGAAGAAGGGAGCTCTTTTTTCCATTTGGCAAAGGAACATAGTAAATTTAACATAGTTAAAACTTTATAGAACACGAGAACTCGATTTGAGCATCGTGTGCATCTGTATATAAGCACCAATTTGAACCCTGCATCCCCAAATCTTTAAAATGTTTAGATATTTATCTTTCTCAAGAGTATAGATGCTGGAGTCAATGGCTATTGGTCTCTAGTGAAAGACTGGGAAAATTAGTAACAATATTGTTGGTAGCTATTTCCTCCTGAGGAACATTTTCTCCCCTTTTGTCAATGGGTCTAAATGAATCTGTTATGAAAACAAAATATTTTATTTGGTGAACTGCTTTCAGTGTCCTGATCATACAACTTTGACTTCATTTCATGATGCAAGTTCATTTGGAACCTTGTTGACTCCCTGTTTGTGAATATTCCAGGAACTATATCCAGGTTGGTTCCTCTACCCCAGCATCTACCTTTCTGACCTTGTCATTTGTTGTACAATTAAGTCCACCTGATGTATGAGGATGAAGAGGCACCATCTGGTCCCAGAATTCTAAGATGCCCTCACCCCCATTTCAAAGACCTCTGTCAAACTCTCCAACCCTGACCTCAGAACCACAAGTGGAAGCCGTGGCTGCATGAATGACCTTTATGAACTTTCTTTAAAGCATTAATTTCCTGAAAATACAAAATTATTAAGAATAAAGGATTATTAAAATGCTAATTAATGCTGCATAATTGACTTTTTACATAGATTAAATAATGCTTTTACTACACAAATATTCTTTAGTATATATAATATGCAATATACTGTAAGAATGTTATGTGTCTTTGTCACCAAAAGGGAAGAAACTATCTGAAAATAAATCTAAAATAGAGGTAGGTAGATCTGACAGAGAAAGAAATCAGTTCCTAATCACAATGTTTAAATGCTTTATCTAGTTGTGTATGTCAGTCCTCCCTTTGTAAGTCTTAGTGAGCCAATTTAGCCCATTTTTAATTTATCTATTTATTCCAGTTTCTAAATATATTCAACTCAGGATAATCAGCCACTATACAAAGTGTTTTCTTTTTCTTCTTGTCCTATATGGCTGCTGATTCTAAAATTTTAGATTTATAGATACTTTGCTTTTCTAGTGTGTCAGATAAGGTTGATGTAGACAGACACGAACTTGTAATACCATCCTCTCTAGAATATATTATCTGAAAATTTTACTCAACTAGAGATTCACATGAAGCATGTATTGATTGGCCTCAAGTTAGTTTAACAAATATTGAATTACACTCTAATATTCATCATGGGTTGGAATTTCTCTTAATGTCTCATTGATCTAGAAACAATCTACTATAAATTGTAATTAATATATTTTATTTTGAGCACAAATAGAACTATATACAAATTCCTTGGGTAGATTCCCAGACCTCTATGTAATCCACCATGCATTTTGACTTGCAACCTGCCTTTTCTTCAAGTCACAATAGGGTCACTTGGGAAATATCATCAGACTAGCTGATAGGAGAAGACAAAGTATTAGCCTAATCTGTGAGTATAAACTGAAAATAGAAGATAGCTTCAGTAAAGTCCCACTTATTGGTGACTTTACTAGAGTGGAAATGAACTTGGGCAGAACTTTGGGGATGGGCCAGTTAACCACTTTATCCAGAGAATATCCCCAAAGAAAAATATGCATGGACTAATGGGCAGTGTGACAAATAACTATTTCAATTGATCAAGGAAGGGCAAAGACTTGAAGATCAGAAATGAGAACTGTAGAGGAGAGGCATGCTCACGGAAATAGAATAGTGGACCTGAGGTGTAAAGATCTTTCTAATTTATGATAATGCCACCATAGAGCACTGAACGAATCAGCAGACTAAATAATCCAATAGTTTGTATGATCTAGCCCTGTCACTGGCCACCACACTTGTGGTGAGGTAAGTGTACAATTATAGTAGCCATAACTGCAGAAGGAAAATATTTATGAGTTTGAAGTTATGGGATAATGTTTATCTAAGTAATCTTGCCACTGAATGTCTAACCTGTCTGTTTCACTTGGGGTTTGACAGCCAATGGCAAGGACTAGATTACGTAAACTGGCTGAGTTAATAAGTCTGCTGTGTCATACAATGCTGTCACTCTGGTAAGTGCTCTCTGGTGGGCTTCATCATAAAATACAGTGATCTTTACTGTTTATGCCCATGGTTTTATATCCAGGAGTTTTATATCCAGGTTTTATATATGTGGTATATAAAATTAAGCATAATTGTCTCAAAAAGAAAGTTAATAAATGCTCAAAGTTCATCATTTATTAATATTTGTACCAAATTTTATATTACATGTGGTTTTTTTTAAACAATAGTTCTTTTTTATTTTATTTTTTGGTGTAGATGGACACAATACAATGCAGTTTATTTTTTATGTGGTGCTGAGGATCAAACCTGGGTCCCGCCAGTGCTAGGCAAGTGCTCTACCTCTGAGCCACAATCCCAGCCCAAAACAACAGTTCTTGAGACTTTATTTATGGCCTGTTACATACTCAATTTTTGTAAATGTCCCAACAGTGCATGTAAAGAATGTGGCCAATGACTTTGAACAAAAAACATTAATATCTATAAATAATAACTTTGATTTAAGACAGTTTGTAGTACATTGGAATTTTACTTCTAGTAATTTTACTTCACAGAATACATTGTCCATCCCTAATACAACTTAGCAAAAGGGGTGGGGAAAATTCAAGGAATTGGATAAAGAATTATGAATTATACATTTTAAATTATGCTGCATAAACTCCATTGTATTTCTACATTTTCTGCAAAAATAATGTGTTGTTTGTTCAACAAAGAAGAACAATTTGCAAAGCTATTTCTAGAATCCAGGCTAGAAAAGTGAGGTTCTTAATGATTAAAAAAAAAAAGTAGTTGATAATATCTATAGGTCCAGGTGGTAATAGAATGTAGACAATATTTATGAAAGAATTAGAAAGGTGCTCAAGTTATAGGGGCAGCAGGGAGTAGTGTGTAGCATTTACTGAACTAAGAAAAACAAGAGGAAGTACAGATTTTAGGGGAAGAAAGATGGTGGTGAATGCTGAGCTTATCTGTAACATTCAGTAAAGTTTGGTAGACTGTAAGTGTGAGGAATAAAGTACTGGATTATTCCAGCCTCAGTCTCTGATTTCCCCAAGATGCTTAATTTTCATTAATATTTTTCCAACTGAATCAGAAAAAGGTTAAAAGATTATATGTGCTTTTTAAGTTATCTATGTGTATTGAATACATGGGATGAAAATACAATGTGGTAACCTGATACTGCTCATCTCTTCCCAATGTCTCAGTCAGGGAAGTTATGTCAGTAGTTCAAAATTCACCATGAAGAAGCATTCAGTTCAAGAAAAATAGCAAATGCTACAAAACTGGGCTTCTTCATTCCCCTTGAACTGCCAAAAGGTAAACATTTTCCAGTACATGACTAGTTATAACTCTCAAAAAAAATCTTTTTTTAAAGATTAAAAAAAACCACTATTTTTTTTTTACTTTTAAGCATTCAAGAAAGAGAGCAGAAATTTTTATGCTACAAACAGCTTTTATTTCATCAGATTTTATATATATAAAAGAAAGAATAAGGGGAAGCTTTTCAAATACCTTTATAGAATGTTAGAATGAGGTAGCATTCATGACTCAAGGGGAGCTTCCCATAAATAAAGTAGAAATAGCTTCCCTTTACTTAAATGAAGAATCTACTGAGATGTGCAAAATGCTATCAAGATTTTTAAGATTTCTCAGAAATTATTCTATATCACTTATTCTCAGGTAATGTTATCCTTCATTCTGATATAATCTCTAAAGTTTATTGTTTATGCAAAGATTTTTCTTGTTGTTCAATTGTTTAAAAATACTTTAATTCTTAGCTGGTTAATGAGATTCTTTCAGCATTTTAAATTATATTTTAGATATGAAAGTATATATTTGCCTTACTTGATATGAAATTCTCTGGGAATTCTTTGGAATTATCAAGGACCAATGACCTTGGTACTTTGTTACCACACCTGTAACTTTGGCATAGGTAATATATGTTTTTATGCTAGAAATATAAGTTATTGCATTCAAAAAAGAAATGCTAAAACAAAATTGCACCATTGTTTTTCCTATTACAGACAGCTTGTCTTTGGTAGTATTTGCATTAAATTGCCAGCTTCTAAAATGGATTAATAAGACAATGGCTTATCACATAACACAAAAATAAAAACCAAACAAACAAAAACAAAATAAAAACATAATGCTTGATGTCCTGGGAAGCAATTTACAGAGGTACTCTTTAAAGTGAAGAGTTGGTGCTGAATGTTGCATTGCTAAATGACTTGGCACAGAAATTATACTGACACAGTTTTGAAACATTTTTTCCATTAGGAAACCAATTTCCACTTAAGTGGTGAAATCAAGCTCTGACTTGATTGTTGTAGTGAGAAGGATTATGCTGTCAAATCAGATGAATCCATGTGAACACAATGTTTTTGTTTAGACAAATACTGAAAATATTTGCGGGTAAAAAGAAGCACAATAATAAACTCTATTGTAGCATTAGCTTTAAAGAAAATATGTTATTCTTTTTCCTTTAAAATGGAGTTTACAATTGTTGGTTTATCTAGTCTAGAAAATACCAACCAAAAATATAATTTTTCATATCAACTTAAATTTTTCCTTTCAATTTTATTTGATTCCTAAAAGATATGTTTTTTCTACATCAGTTCATATATATTAATTCTATTTGTCTTTACCTTCCAATATTGTGTGGCTTTTATCCTTACAGCCTTTAGCTTGCTATGATTCTTTTGTTATTTGTAAATCATTTTGTGAAGCTAGTTGTAGCAAATGGGACAGACCTGTATTGTTGGATTGTTTCAGTGACTTAGTTTGCCTCTCCAGCTTGTTACTTCCTGTGGTAATTTCTGGGTCCAGCTTCTGGCTCTAAAGCAGATGCTCAATAAATATATGCTAAATAGATTAATAAGCATTTTTCCCTAGAGAAGTTTGAATAGTTATTTGACTGTAAAAAGAAGCACAATTTCTGTGAAATGTATAAACCACAGTTTTGATGAACCACTGAAACTGCTAATGAGAATGGAATAATTTATTGAAGTTGAATTTTTCAATGGCAAAGTAGGTAACCTTGTTGTGTTCCTTGAATGCAATATAGGGGCTGATTTGTTGTTTCAGTTCTTAGTTGATGCAACCCTTTATTATCATTATGGGAGGTGTATAGTTACAGATGATGTAAACACAGAGCTCCTTGAAATCTAGAGATTCTAACTAAACGTCAAGGGCTTGACAACAAATTAAGACTGATCTGTGCGTCTATGATGTGACTACTACTATAAAGATGGAATAAAGAGTAGACCAATAAGATATTACGTGTGTGGTCTGGATGCTATGGACTGAATGTCTGTGACCCTCACCCCCACAGTTCATATATTGAGTTTAATCCACAAAGCAACCGTGTGTTTGGAAGTGGGAATTTAGGAGATGATTAGGTAATAAAGATAAATCTCCTAGGAATTGGATTAATTCCTTTAAAAGAAGTAAAATTGACATGGAATCTTTCTTTTTAGTTCTCTGCCACAGGACAGCTAGCCCTCCCAAAATCAGGAAATGGGACCTCACCTCACCCACCTAATCTACAGTATTTTTTTTGTAGCAACGTGAACTGAGACATTGAGAATGGGATCCTTGGCACAGACTCTAGGCTCACCTGGAGTCCAGAGCCCTTGCCCACACACTTAAAGAACCAAAATGAATCATCAGCATGACCTTATCTTTGCAGCAGTAGTGCAGTGAAGATGGATCTTCTGCATAAAATTCTGAGGAGTGCACCTTGGCTGCCATGCCTCCTGAATTGGTGTTGGCATGATATACACTGGTTCCAACCTGTTTTTGTGGTCAAAGATAGTCATAGCCCTCCCTTGAGGGTGGTTGAAAAACCTTCTGTCTCAGGCAATGGCTCTTTGAACTCATCATTCCACCTTCCTTCCCTTTTTTGTTTCTTTTCTACACCTTAGGTTATTTTATTAGAAATATAACTGCATAGGGGCTGGGAAGGATAATAAGGGGCTAGAGATGCCACGATTTTTAAAGGAAAAGGAGTAAACATAGATAAGTTTTAGATGCTTAAGTAGTTGTATGGTTCTCAAGGGAATAAATTATATTATCAGAACAAAACACAGGGTTAGGGAACAGAAGATTTCAACTATACTCCTAGCTCTGGCACCGGCCAGCAGTGTGACCTCGTGGATTTAATTTATTCATCAGAACAATGAAGCATTTAGTTTCTTAGGTTTATATATAAATACATGACCAGTAAAACTCCACATCATGTACAACCACAATAATGGCATCCTAATTAGAATAAATTATACTCCATGTATGTATAATACATCAAAATACACTGTCATATGTGTCTAAAAAGAACAAATGCAAATGTAATAATTTAAAAAATGAGGCGTTTAGAATACTAAAGCCCTTTGCAGTCACACCTTGTATAATTCTACAATGGCCTCACCACTCTGTTTTTTTTTTTTTTAAGGATTCATACTTGAGCTGAACTCTGAGTCCTTGGTATTACACTGGCTTTAAAATATATTTTGCTACTTCTTTAAAAAATGAGAAATAGTGTATGCATTTCTTACCACAGCCACTGGGCTTTATATCAACTTGTTCTTGATAGTTTTATACCTAAAGGAAAACATATATCAAGGGGATGGTCCTCTCTGTAACTCTTGGCATATTTTACATCATCACACCCATGCATTTCCAGGTACTTATGCCAGTGCTATGGTATTAGTCAAGGTCTTAAAATGTCCTTGGTTGACTTAAGTGAAATGGAGTTTTCTGTGCTTCTTAACACTTCGTATTATAAAATATATATCTTAGAGTGAGAATTGTGGGTAGTTGACTGCAGTCAGTGATAAGAGAAATTCATCTTCCTGCAGGTCACAGAAATCAGTGCTTATATTATAAATGTGTGAGTACAATTAAAGGCTTTTGAAGATACCAATATTTTCTAAAGGCAGAGGTAGATTAATGCTTGGTATTGTATTTGAATGGTGCTGGTTATAATACACAGTAGAAAATTACATAGTTTGGCTAAATACACTAAATTAAAGGATTTAGTAAAATCTGAATGCTTTCCAAACTTCAGTCTGAATTAAGCACTGTTGGTGCCAATACCTGACTGTTATTCCTGTTGCTGTTTCTCCTGAAGCAATTGCTATGCTTTCTATGTATCCAGTTAGTCAAATATAGATGTTTCTGATTTATACTGAGAGAATAATTTATGATCCTACCAAAGAAGGATTTATTGTTTTCTGAGTAACAACATGAAGTTCATATTCTCTCCAATCAATTCAAAATGTTGAGGATTAAAATGTAGCTATGCATGCATCGACTTGGACCAATCTCAAAAGGATTATGATGAGCAAAAAGAAGCAGTTCCATACTAACCTAGGAAGAGTGCTGTAAGAAAGCATTGAATTCTGGAGTGAAGTGGAAGCAGGAGCTATGGATTGCCTCAAGAGGGCCATGAGGGAAATTTCTAGGGTGATGACAATGATTTATAGCGTATTTTGTGTAGTGGTTGTACAGTTCTAATACAAGTGTTAGAATTCAGTGACCTAAAAACTTATGATCTATGCATTTGATAGCATAGAAATTGTACTTGGATATCAGTTATCTGAAAAAGATTATTCTAAAATGTTGGTATTGATATGAAAAAAACAATCATTAAAGTTTTTATTTGAAACCAATGGGGCCTACAAAATTCAGAAAGGCAGCTTAAGGAGCTCTTTGGCTCTTCTGCACAATAAAATGACTAAAAGTGTAATAATTATGTATAAATCCTCAACCATTTGAAGTTTACAGAAACTGTGAAGGAACAAAGGAAATTAAAAATATATATTTATTAAAGTAATTCAGTATATTGAGAGTCTGTGGCATTTGGGCACTAATCCATCTCTCTCCTCTTGATCAGCTCAGCATAAAACAGCTCTATTGCAGTTGAGTGCAATTTAGAATAAAGTTTCCCCCCATATTCCAGCTTAAGACTTAGTATTACCTTGGAATGGAAAGAACATCAGTTTTTCTCATCTACCCACACTTAGGTCCATGTTTTAGAAACTATATTCTATATCACATATGTGGAAATGTTTGGGCTTTCCATCTTCAATTCATCTGTCACTTGCAAGAGAAAATTTCCACCCTAGGCCTGACAGGTAAAGAATACTGGTTCCCAGTCACTTGTGCTGCAGCTTACCCATAGAGTGGAAGTTCTGCTCTGGGAGCGGAGAACTTAGAATACTAGTAGCTACTGCCTTCACCAAGTACTCCACATGTAAATAGAGAAAGAGGCCATTGTACCCATCCCTAGCTACATAATCAGAAACAATAAGGTGTTGCCTAAAGGGAGAAGCAGGATTCAGAACAGAGAGTTCCATAGCTCTTCCCAATAGCATTTACTTTATTTGGAACAGAGTGTGAGGAAGTCCAACCCTAAATGTACTGTTGAAAACAACAGGTATTTTGGTAGTAAGCATGTAAGTGGAAGATGATAGGTCTACAAGAAGAAAAAGATAAGCTACAGACCAAAGAGAATGAGGGAAAGAGAAAGCGAATAACAGGCTTACTCCAGTCAGAAAAAGCCTCAAGGATGAGTCTGAAAAATTATTTCCGCTAAGGTCCAAGATTTAATTGGATTAGAATTTACAGTTATTTATGGTACAAAGTTCCAGCTGGCAATTAGTGGAGATGAATATCTGGGTATGTTAGCTGCTTACAGAAGAAGGAAATTCAACAGAATTTAACCTCAGCAACTTAGAAAGGCCCTAAGAATTTCAGGAGACCTTGTCTCAAAAAAAAAAAAAAAAAAAAAAAAAAGGCTGGGCATGGTGGCACACATCTATAATCCCAGTGGCTCAGAGGCTGAGGCAGGAGAATCGTGAGTTCAAAGCCAGCCTCAGCAAAAGTAAGGTACTAAGCAACTCAGTGAGACCCTATTTCTAAATAAAATACAAAATGGGACTGGGGATATGGCTCAGTGGTCAAGTGCTGTCCCTGTTATCGGTACCAAAAAAAAAAAAAAAAAAAGAAGGCTGAGTTTATGGCTCAGTAGTTAAGTGCCCCTGACTTCCAAGGTGGTGGGTGGGTGGGGGGTAAAGATAAGCAAAATCATAAAGTCTTTAGTTATACTAAGAAAAAATGTGATGACATAAATACAATTAGAGATGAAAAAGGAAACATTACAAGTGATTCCACTGAAATACAAATGATCACTGGAGATTATTATGATCAACCATATGTTAACAAGTTGGAAAACCTGGAATAATGGAAAAGCTTATGGACACATTTACCTAGTGAAATTGAACCATAAAGACATAGAAAACCTAAACAGAGATTAAATCAGTGATAAAAAGTCTCCTAACAAAGAAAATGCCAGAAACAGATGGTGTCACTACTGAATTGTATCAAACTTTTTTTTAAAGAGAGAGAGAGAGAATTTTTTTTAATATTTATTTTTTAGTTTTCGGCGGACAAAACATCTTTCTTTGTATGTGGTGCTGAGGATCGAACCTGGGCTGCATGCATGCCAGGCACTACCGCTTGAGCCACATCCCCAGCCCCTGTATCAAACTTTTTAAAGAAAAACTAATGCCATTTCTCTCAAACTAAAAGGAAGGGAGCCCTCTGAAACTCATTCTATGATGTCAGCATTACCCTGATATAAAACCAGACAAGGATTCAATAAAAAAAGAAAACTATAGACTAATAGACCCAATGAATATAGAAGTATTTGTTTTTTACAAAATACTAGTAATCAAATACAATAATACATCAGAGAGATAATTCACCATGAACAAGTTGGATTTAACCAGGGATGCAAGATAGTTAAATGTGTGAAAATACATAAATGTAAAGAGCACATCAAGAGAATGAAGTACAAAAATCATAAGATTATCTCAATAGAGGCAGAGAAGGCATTTGATAAAACTTAATATCCCTTCATGATAAAAACTCTAAACAAACAAAATATAGAAGGATCATAACTCAACATAATAAAGACGAAGTATAACAAACTCACAAAGTCATGGCAATGGAAAAAAAACTATGACTGTTTTCAGTAAAATCTAGAATGAGAAAAGTGTGTCTACTCTCACTTTTCTTGTTCAATGTAGTATTAGAAGTTTCAGCCAAACAATTAAGCAAGAGAAAGAAATTACAGGTCTACTAATAGGAAGGAAGAAGGTCACATTATCCCCATTTGCAGATAATATGTACTATTTACAGAAAAATCTATACTTCATAAAAGAGTTTTAGAACAAAGGAATTCAGTAATGTTTCAGGACATAAAAGCAGCAAAGAAAAATCAGTAGTATTTTAATATACCAATAATATGATTGTAGCCAGGAGTAGAGGTGCATACCTGTAGTCCCAGCTACTGTGGAGGCTGAGGCAGAGACCTCTTGATGACAGGAGTTCAAGGCCAGCCTGGGCAACATAGCATGATCCCTTCTTAAAAAATGAGATTTCTTAGAAAAAGAAATCAAGAAAACAATCCCATTCACAATAAGTACAAAGGAATATAGAATGCTTATTAAGAATAAATTTAATCAAAGAAGTAAAAGAACTACTTCTGACACTTCTTTATGGGAAGTTCAAATTCCTCCCTTCTAATATGTTGAGATACATAATGCATTATTGCTAATTATATCCACCCTAATGTTCCATACAACACCAAAAATATTTCTCTTAATATTTTACAAGCAAATTAGTAAATAAATATATTCATATGTGTAAGAAATAATGAGGGATGAGGAATGAAAAGAAAGTTTTGATGTGACTGGAGCATAGCTGGAAGCCATGAGGTAGTATTTCTAAGAACAGATGAAGAGATGAAGTTTGTGAAGAGCCCCTGGACCTGCCTTTAGTTACAATCAATAGAGGCATGACTGGTTATTTTATCTACTGGTATTGTAAGATTATTTAATATTGAATAAGGGCTGGTGGCCTCATAATGGCTTAGAAGTTAGAAATACTTATTTTAGATTTTGAAGTTAAATCCTTTTATTTTTCACTTGAAAATTACCAAAACATAAATCCAAGGTAGTAGGGTTTTTAAAAAGTATTGGCAGCATGCCAATGCATATATGCTGAAAAAATAAAAAAGAGTAAAATACACAATCACCACCTAAATACCCCTTATATTACTACCTACTTTGTCATCTATGAAGTAACGGACATCCTCCCCAGGTTCTGTCTGCTTCAGAAATGACAACAAACCTGAGTTTCTTTGCTGACATTGCTGTTATGTAAGACATTGATAATGTCCTTAATTTTTAATGCCTCAAAGCATTAGTGTGGTATAACATTCAAGAATACCTTGTTGGTGTGTGTGACAAATGTAATTTGGAGGACAGATTTTGAAGTGATCTAAAGAGCGATTTCTGGTGTGATTCCTAGGATAGAACTATCTTAATTTATTTACTTTTCTTGTCTTCCATAATCCTTAGTTGACCAGTTTTGTGTTCCTATCACAATTTTGGAGAATACTGAAGAGTTATATTCTATTTCGTACAGTTCTAGGAGTAAAGTTGTGGATAGAAATTTCACTGCTCAATAAAACTTATAAGAATGCTTCATGACAACAACTGTTCGGAAAAATTCATCTTACTTCTTAGCAAAATATAGTATTCTGAACACAGACTTAAAAATGTACACACATATGATGAATACAGTAACTTTTGTTGAACTGTCATTAACATACCCCCCAAATAGTTTACGTATTCCCTCATCTCCCCATGAAACATTCTGGTTTTTCAGTAGCTAGTGTTAATCAAAGTCTTTTTGATTTTCATGCTCATTATTGGAGGTGTTTCATACTTGAGCATGATTTAAATTTCCATAAAAATGTAATGAATCTGGAGCTGGCATTAAAATGTTATTAAGATGGCAAGTTATATGATCAGTGCTTCCTTAGATAGAGTTGATGATAGGGGTTTCCCACTAGAGGTCTTGCATGACTGCTAATGAATCACTTTCCTTTTATTGAGAAGTCTGTTGAGAAGTAACAGGGCCAAAAAAGTCTGTTTTTCTATAGCACTGTATGAATGTCTCAGTCTTAGGAGGCTCAGTGTGACCCTGCATCTGGCATTTGGATTTGCTCCACTGGTTTGCATCTTTATTGCTCTCCAGTTATTCTGTCATGGCATTTTCCCTGATCTTAGGGATAGCCCAGCAGCTGACAGTCATAATGATTCTAACTTCTTAAGTTTAGTCCTAGGAAGTATGCTCAGGTATAGAGGGCCAATTTCATTTTAGCATATGTGCACAAATGAACTTGCTTAGCTCTTGGCAAATTACATATACACCTCTCCAAAACCCATAAACATATCTCTTAGCAATCATGTCAATAAAAACAAATGTACATATACTAGCAATAGGTCCTATGTGCAGAGTCTTATGCTTTGTTTCCTAGATATTTATTTGTTTGTTATTTCTTTTCATTTAATAATAAGTGAGTATAGTAGATTCCAATGATATAAAAGCAACACAGAGAAGTTAAAAATTAACACATACTTACAATTTAATTAGCAATAATGTCTTTTTTCTTTAAGAAATAATAAATTATAACCATACTTTTATTTTATTCATGGTTATACATTTTTCAGTGGTGTAGTATGAGTGTCAAAATTCTACTTTTTTAACTGAAAAGCTTATGTGACTAAATCTAAAGATTGTAGAGCATAAAAAGTATCTTAGTTTGAAGGATGGATGGAAAATTGCCACTATGCCATGTTGTAGTGTGTGTTCTGACTAGTGTCACCATGTGAAGAAGTCCTGATTATCTTGATGGAGAAAGGGGTTACATAGAAGGGACTGGGGAAACAGGAAAAAGAAATCACAGAGAGGGAGGGATTGAGAGAGTGAGAGCAAATGTGTAGGAAAACTGTTTTGGCTCCAGACAATGGACAATAAATTCAATAAGCCCCCAAAATCATTAAAAAACACTGCATTATCATTGTTTTCATCTCCAAAGTTTTGCTGATTTGTTATTCAGAAAATAGATTACTGGTATTGGTATATTTACTTATTTGTTTATTCAACAAATAATTGTTTAGTATCAACTCTACAGGGTTTAACTGTGATTCCAGTTGTCACTTGTTTGCATCAATATTTTCTTCAAGGCAATCTTAATGGGTACCTAGTTCTCTTGTTGTCTGGTTACTCTCTTACCTGTCTTCATGAATTAATACCATTTGATCTTTGAATTAAGATATTTGGCTGAAAACTCCCAAATTCCAAATTAAAATGTATAAACTTCTCTGAATTTAAGATCTAAGGAGTTGAAAGTTCATTGTTACTGAATTTTGTGTATTTGCATGTAGTTTATTCACTATTTTAACTTTTCCGTCTCCCCTTTTCCTCAGATCTTGTCACAAGTGATACTTTTCTTCCCTGCTTTCTGCCCTTTTTTGGAAGTATGACACAGAGTTTAAAAATATGCAAGTGTTCTGGAAAGAACATCTTGAGAATACTGATTTATGTTAATAAGCTCCATTATTAACCTTAGTTATTAACCTTATTTCATCTTAGTTCTTTGTTCATTGTTAAAGTAATTTTATTTACTGTAAAATATTCTGGTGGTTTTATAAGTGTGGGTGTTGGGGAGGCTTACCAGAATCTAAAAACTAAAGTAAATGTGCGTTGTTATGGTTCAGATATGAGATATTCCCCAAAAAGTCCATGTGTGAGACAATGCAAGAAAGTTTAGAGGTGAAATTTACAGTCTAAATGTAATCAGTGAATAAATTAACTGGGTGGTAACTGTAAGCAGGTAGGGTGTGGCTGGAGGAGGTGGGTCTCTGGGGGTGTGCCTTTGGGATATATATTTTAGTTCAAGTGAGCAGAGTATGTCTTTGCTTCCTGTTGCTGTGTTCTGAGCTGTTTTCCTCCTGCATGCTCTCAGCTATGACATGCTGCCTCACTTTGGGCCCAGTGCAATGGAGCTGAATGTCTATGGACTGAGACCTCTAAAACTGTGAGTGTCGAGTAAACTTTTCCTCCTCCAAAATTGTTCTTTCAGGTCTTTTTTTGGCCATACCAATGAAAAAAACTGGATGAAAACCTGCATGTGCATAAAACACATCATAGCAAATGTGAAAAATCTAAGAGGAAAATTACATTCTTATACTAGATATATTTCTGAAATTATTGAACTCATTTAGTTTATTTTCAGAGTCACATTTCTGAAATTATTGAATTCAGATTGAGGTGTTTTATTTTTGGGAAATATGCCACAATTTATTGATTGCTAGTCTCCAAAAATGCTATATAACTACTTTGTATATTTTCTTCTGAAAGTGTTAGAGTCTGTAAACAAGTCTGGATGGTGCCTGGCATTTTGCCAGAGGGAGTGGTTTGTGAAGTAATGCCAGCGAGCCATTAAGTGTGGAGATTCCTTATTGGTTGACTGCTGTATCTAGTTTAAATGTTAATTAAGATAAACTGTGTGGAATGTATAAATACCTCTGTTGTCCTACAATAAATGGCTCCCACTCCTGCTGTATCAATGTACACAAGTTGTTTGTCACCCTCCGGTTATTTTGTCCAGCCAGCCAGGCTGCGGCATGAAAGTATTTATAATTTGAGAAAAACACAAATTAATTATGTTTTTTTTTCTTTTTTGTGTGTGGTAAACAATTTGACCAATGTAAATGTGATGTGAAGAATGTTTGTAATTAGTTCTTTGGACCTTCAGTGCAAAGTTTTCCAATATGTAATGATACTTACCAGTAGGGGCATGCTGAATTTGAGGTTTTTTTCTAAGATGTCTTGCAAATATTAAATGCTGCTTAGATTTTTCCCACTTACCATCAACATCATTTGTATACATGAAATCCAATAAGAAAACCCACTGCCTAGGTGAAATTGGAAGAGGGTGTGTGCTACCAGTTAAAATCCACTGTTCATAAACTGTTTTTTTATTTCTACAAAAATTATAAAAGTAACCTTTTATTTATAAGATGTTTCCTAGAACTTCCTAATTTGTTAATGTCTGTACTCTAGAGCACATTACCTTTCGTACTATTTTGTTTTCACTTGTTGCATAATATTTCCTAATTCCATGAAGAATTTTAGTGTACAATACAATGGGTTCTCAAAAAAAAAATTGGGTTCTCTTCCAAACCCCAGGTAGCCATTAGTTACAAAGATGAAGAGGACATACTCTACTTAGGCTTTGCAATTGCTGGCAGTGTACACATGAGTTTTCTGTATATCTTCACAGAAAATTCATTTAAAATCTTGATATTGAACATTAAGAGGTAAAAATCCCATATAACAAAATTTTTCAATGTTATGGTTCTCATTCAACATTTCATTTTTCTCTTATACCCATGTGATTGCTCTGAGACACCCTGGTTGTAACCAACAGGAAGGAAGAATCTATTGTTTTATCTCTAAATATCTGAAAATATTATAAAACATTTTTCTTCACTATAAATTTTTCCAAACCAATTGATACAGGGAAACATGTAAAAATAATTCTGAAAACAGGAAGAGACTTCTACTCGCCATGGTGAGTCAGAAGCCCTAGGAAATCCTTGATGACTTTTTTCCCTGACGAATGTCATACACCCACCACTTGGTACATAGAGAAAATTATTCTACCAACCTCATCAGATTGTGAATGAAGAAATGGGAATTTCATTCTTATATTCCTTTAAGAAACAAAACCAAAATCTAAAACAACAGCAACAGACTATCCTGCTTCTTTAAATTTTCACTTAACCCCAGTTAACTTTCTTTCATGAATAATACATGGATTAGAAGCAGGTAGTCTCTCATATAGCTTATTTAATTACTTAACTGCTGTGTTGGAGACTCTCATACATTTTCATACATTTTTTCCCAATTATCAAGTCTTTACATCATTAGTGAGGATTGTGGAACAGATTTACATTTTTTTGAATGCTACTCATATATTTTTTATGATGAAATTAAGAGCAGAATATTTAAAATTCTGAAGTCCTTGAATGTTTGATAAAGGGATGTGGTGATCTTTGCATATAAAAAGTTTATTCTGATCTGATAGATATGCCAATTATGCTAATGAGATCATTATATATTTTATATATGTATCTAAATATTGCACTGTACCCCATAAATATTTATAACTACTATGTGTCATTCAAAAACCAATTTCTTTTTTGTACCAGGGATTGAACTCAGAGACACTGACCACTGAGCCACATTCCCAGTCCTATTTTGTATTTTATTTAGAGTCAGGGTCTCATTGAGTTGCTTAGTGCCTCTTCATTGCTGAGGCTGGCTTTGGACTCGTGATTCTCCTGTCTCAGCCTCCTGAGCCACTGTGATTACAGATGTGCACCTCTGCGCCTGGCAAAAATCAAAATATTTTAAAAGAACTTTGGCATCCAGCTATGATAAAAGAAATAGTGCCAGATTAGTCCCCTGCAAATAAATAATCATGAAAACCAGGAAAAAAATCTAGTTAACTATTTTTAGTATTGACCATAGGTATCAATTTTCTCTGCTTAAGGACAATTTTCTTACCATGATAATCTTGGGAAACTTAAAAGGCAGAGTTCTGAGAATATTAACAAGATTGGAGATAGAAGAACAACCAGAGCATTAATACTCTCTGGAATCAGAAGACCAGAGATCAAAAAGGGATGTTTATGTTAGGAAGGTGGTTGCAGAATACTTGTAGGAACCCTCTGAAAATCTATTATTAATTATTATTATTATTATTTTGGTACTAGGGATTGAATCCAGGGTACTTTACCACTGAGCCATATTCTCTGCCCTTTTAAAATATTCTATTTAGAAACAGGGTCTTGTTGAGTTGTGTAGGGTCTTGCTAAATTGTTGAAACTGGCTTTGAACTTGCAATCCTCCTACAGCCTCCTGAACCACTGGGATTATAGTTGTGTACTACCATGTCCAGCTGCAAGTCTGTTTTAGAGACTGGTCATCAAATAGGCAGGGAAAGAACTTCACAAGGCCACAGAGTAGTTGCTTGAGAATGGATGAAAAAATTTTGAGGTGGGCAATACTGTGGGACATTGACTTTGTGGTCCAATTGAAGGGAAGAGACCATTATCTTCTTTGGTATCCAGCTGACAAACAAGAAAAACATTGACTCAAGAGTTAGGACCAGTTCTTAGAATTATACCTACTCTAAATACTTCTTAAAAAACCCAAGTTGCTACAATTACTTAAAGGGTCAAAATTTTGTGGTTGAGTCCATTGAAATAGAGAAGCTTTGGAGATACTCTGTGCTTGCCATAGAGCATTCCTAAGAGTATAGTCAGGACTACAGAATGCAATTCAAACTTCACCAGAGTTTGCCTGTTAAAACAAAATGATGTATCTTCAGAGGAAAATTAAAACATCCAGAATATTTACCACATATTCACAATATCAACCACACAATTAAAATGCACAGATTTTCAAAGAAGCTAGAAAATTTGAGGAAAATGTGAGAACAAAAATAGTTTAACTGCCAGGCATATGCCTGTAATACCAGCGTCTAGGGAGGCTGAGGCAGGAGGATCACAGGTTCAAAGCCAGCCTCAGCAAAAGCAAGGTGCTAAGCAACTCATGAGACTCTGTCTCTAAATAAAATACAAATAGGGCTGGGGGTGTGGCTCAGTGGTCAAGTGTCCCTGAGTTCAATCCCCAGTAAGGACCCCCTGCCCCCCAATGGATCAAAACCAGACTCTGATATGGGCCAGATTTTGAAATAAGCAAACAAGAACTTCAAACCAGTATTATCAATATGTTCAATGATTTGAAGAAAAACAGTGATGTGAGTAAATAGACAGACTCTCAGTACTACAATGAAAATGATAACCAAAGGATTAAATGGAAAATCAGTAGTTGAAAAATACAACAACTGAAATGATAAAAAAGTGGATGAATTTAACAGAAGATGAGAGACAGAAGAACAACAGAGAATTCAGAGAGTTTCTAATGAGAACAAAGAGGAAATAGATTGAATAAAATGAACAAGTCTTTGGAACCACTGAAAGTACCAATGACATAATATACATGCAATTGAATCTCAGAAGAGCAATAAGGCAGAAAAAGATTTAAAGTAATGTTTCCATTATAAGGCAAAAAAAAATCAAAGATACAGATCTAAAAATCTTATTACTTCCAAAGCAAGATAGTTTTTTTTAAAAAAAGCTATACCTAGTTATGTGACAGTCAAGCTGATGATAATCAGAGATGAAAAAGAAAATCTTCAAAACAGAAAGAAGCCAAACCTTATTATATAGAGAAGAATGATGTTATGAATGGTGACTAGTTTATCAGAAATAATGGTAACTCGAAGGTAATAGAGACATTTTTAAAGTACTGAAAGAAAAACCAACCTAACTCCAAAATCTATAACCATCCAAAAAAATCTTTAAAAAAGAGAGAAAAATAATGATATATGCAGATAAATGAAAGCTAAAAGAAAGCAGTATGTATAATGCTAAAGGCTATTCTTCAGACTGAAAGGAAATGACACTGTATAGCAATTCAGATCTACAGGCTCTGATTAAAAATCATCTAATATAGAGAAAATAGAAAATGTTTTTTTTTCCTCATAAATTGTTTAAAAGAAAAATGATAACATTTTAAATTGGGATTTATAATATATATATAAATATAAACAATGATTAAAATAAGGTAAAGGACAAGTGCAGGTAACTGGGATTGCACTGTTAAATTTATTATATTTTAAGGTGAGAAGTATGAAATAAAAAATAAGAAGTAGGAAGTGGGAACTGAGGAAATGAATATGCTATATGAACATTGATAATAAAGTAAATGTAATAATAAAGCATATCCTATTATTCCAAAGAAGATACAGAGAGAATATATCATAACATGGCAGATGTTAACCCAATCACATCACTGTACACATTAAAAAGCAGAGACTTTCATTTTAGACATGAAAAGAGTCATATATATATATATATATATATATATATATATATATATATATATTTGTACAGGAGATTCTTTTCAAATATAAACATATAAGTATATTAATAAATAAAGATATAAGTAGATTGAAATTCAGAGTAGGTAGGGTGTATGATATGAGACCCACACACTTTAAGTAAGCTGGAGTGGCTGTATTAATATGAAGCAAATCAGCACTTAGGACAGGGTACTCACAGGACAAAGCATCACACTTCATAATGACACATATGAAGTTTGTTAAGAAGACATAACAATTCTAAATTCACTAATAGCAGAACTTCAAAAGCTATAAATAAAAACTCAGCTGGGTGCAGTGATGCCTGCCTGTATTTGAGATGTTAAGGAAGAAAGACTACCAGAAAACAGAAAACAAACAAACAAACAAACAAACAAAAAAGGAATAAAAGAAAATAAAAAGAAAAAGGTTTACAGAAATAAGGTGAAAATTAAGCAGAAAGTAACTGATATCTCCAACTTTATTTTGCTGGAGAACCACATTGAAACCATAATTGAAAATACAATTAAAAAGTTGTCCTGTAAGAGAAAGTAAGCAAAGGGGATGTATTTTTTGAGATATTTCTAAGAGTTTTATAAAAAATATGTGATAGCCAAGACCTCAGATTTTGAGAAAATTCAATGCACAATCTGCATATGGCATCTTGATATTTCTGTGTGTGACCTGCTGGAAAAATCTACACGCTAGCACTTAGAAGACTGTGATGCTGGGTACTTCCACATGGAGATGATAAAGGAATATGGAAAAGAGATTATCCTGAGCATTTCCCAGGCATATTGTCTCATTTGGAAGATTTATTTATTTGTTTTATTACTAAATCCTATTTAGTTCCAAAAAAAGTACTTCCAAATGTGTATGATTTGGGTAGACCCATTTTTCTTGGATGATCATGGGGTAATAAACATGCTGACAATGGCTTTTAGACTTGCTGTTAGGAGCTGTGATTCAGAGAAACAATTAGCATTTAATTCTGGGAGAAATTTGAAAATAAAATAACTTTTTGCATGTGAAATATTTTTAGGTTGTACTATTATCAGAGGCATGTCCTCATCAAAATTTGGGTGATCTGAATTTGTTTATGCATTAAAAATTTGCAAGGATTTTTTTTTTTTTGCTTTAAAAATTTCTAAATGCTTTTGCAAATTCCAAAACACATTCTACAGAGCTTTTAGTAATTAAGCACTGATTTAAAGATTAGAAGAGTGACTGTAAATCTGTTGTTATGCCTCATTCTGAGCTTCTCTTAATCTATGGCCTCTGGGCACTTAATTTGTAGGTGGTAAATCATCATGTGTGGTGAATGACTCTATTCTTCAGTCTCCTTCATGACTGAAAACAGATCTATAGTGTTGACACATGCCTGATGTTAGTGCTATTGAATAGAGACATGGTTCATATTCTGTCAAAGTTACATTTCAGATTACTAATTGTGTTCCTTTTCATAAGGTTCCCTGACAGATCTTATGTGTGTAACAGAATTTGTGAGAATATTGAAGAAGCAATAACTTTTAGCTGCTGTTTCAGTAACATAATTACTTTTCCCTATGTATGCAAATACTGCACTAAACTCATGATAAACCTGACTCTACTTTCAAAACCAAATTGCAAGAAGAATTTAAGAAGCTACAGTGTGTGGACTTTCACTTGTCCGGTGAGGAGATCCACAGAGGAGAGTGTGACTGTGGAGTCACAAATCAAGATCTCCAGAGACCAAGCTGGAAGCAGGTCTGATTTTATTGTGTAGTTACCATGTATATATATTCGGGCAGTAGCTAAGCAGATAATAGGTATCCACCAATGCAATTTCTGGCCAACTGTTCTTGTAGCAATCAGTTGAGGAGTGGGCTGTGGAGTAAACACTGGGACTACAACACATGGCCTCATGCTCAGGGTGCTGTGCCTATGGGGTAAGCAGCCTGCCATTCATGCACCTAGCACAAGCAGAGCTGCCTGCTACTGAGGCACCCTTAACCTTAACGTATGCCATGTATACAGTACTCCATGCACTGTCCCCACATCTCCCCCCATCCTCACCTGTCCTTGCCACAAGGACTTCAGACAGCATGGCTGTTTTTCATTCCAAGCCTTTCAGATGATTACATAAACATCTCACAACTCAAGAAAAAATTATCACTATCACAAACAGTGGGGCAAAGGTAACAGCATTATAAAGGTTAGTTAATTTGGATATTAGGTTTTGCCAATGGTCTGTCAATCCCTGGAATAAAGTGGAGGCTGTTAAGACAAATACCTTAGTCTCATTGATATTGACAATTGCTTTAGTAAGGTTATGCATAGTCATTACATAGTTAGCATCCAAAGCGCCCTTTATACTGAGAAAAATTGGAGAAGTGTGGGGTGACATTTTCAGATACAACATATTGGCTGACACAATTACTACAAAATTTTGGGTCACAAGAAAGCCTTTTCAACATAAACAGAATATCTAGTTGTTCCTGGTGGAGGTCTAGTTCTTGCTGAATGACTAAAATAGAGGCTCAGGATAGTTTATTTAAGTCATTTTGAATGGCAAATGCTTTGGCAGTAGACAAATTGTTTATAGTCTGAGCAGTCTGGATACTCTAAGTGAGCAAAGCAGTGGCAGTGGCTGTGGCGACGATGGTGGCTACCAGGGAAATAATTCCAGTGACGATGAGGCTAATTGTACACCTTATCTGGTGTAGGATCTTTCAGAAGATTCTTCAACTCCATGTCTCATGGACTCCTCCACTCTCTGGACAGGTTCCCTGAAGCCAGATTGCTGGGGGCACTCTGAGGATAAATATGTGTTTAGCTTTCGTAGCAGGGGTTAGACAATTTGTGAGCCAGCAGGGTGTATTGACTGCACAAGGGATCTCTGTATGAAAGATATTTATGCCATCGGTATCATTTATTATTATTAGCATAGGAAAGGGTGGCCTAACACATAGTGGGTATGGGTATAATTTAGGGCAAAGGTAAATCCATGGTTAGGGCCTTGTATTAACATCAACCCATTCATCCAGCTGGCTACCACCCATTTGATGAGTGTAGCAGCCAGCATTATTGGCATGATATCCATCATACCATATTAATTTCCTCTATAATGGTTGGTAACATCTTGTCCCTGAGAAATTACTCTTATCAAGGAGATATGGTGGGCATGACACATTGATTCCATGGGATGCTATCATTATCTGAGGAGGGCTTTCCAAAAAGCTTTGTTGAGCCTATTGGCAGCAAGAGTGCCTTGCATTTGCCATGTGGGAGTCTATGGCTTTTGGTAGCATTAACTATAATTCTAAGGTCAGTAAGAGATACCTCAACATATGACTTGTTGTATTTATCTACAATAGTTTCATTAGCAAGAGCAAAACAGGGGAGACTGTATGGATTATAGGTTTCATTATCTACTACAGAGAAAAAAATGGGCAGATATGGAAATGTTGGTATTCCAGGGTACAGTGACCTTCTGGATGGATAACTCAGGATCAATAAGGTTTGAATTATTGGAAAAGAGCTTACATAGGGCTCCTTCCCAGTTGGCCACTGCTAAAGGTGGTGGCCTAATGACCAAAGCTCAATTTTCCTGACGGGAAGCTTCACTGTTAGCAGTGAGTGCTGCACACAATAGGACCACCATCATTGGCCCAGGGATGAGGTTGCCCCTAGGCAAAGGGGTCAATCTAGTGTCTTGGGCAACAAGACCTTTAATATCACTTCAGGTAAATTTATGTGAGGTTCGTTTGCATTGTTCAGTCCTTTTTTTGTGAGGTTTCTCCTCCAGAGTTAGTTCCTTCACCTTCTTGGTTGGTGGTTCTGGGGATCTGGGGCTTGACTTTCTGGCAGACACCCAGATGGGGTGAGGCTCCTGTTTACATATACAAACCCTTGACCCATGGTTAGGAGGGGCCCTGGACCGTCCCATGCATTTGTTATGGGATCCTTCCAGGAGACCATAGGTAGATGGGTGAGTTCCATGAGGAGGTGCTCAATGTTTATGGACTGCTGTTTCCATAGAAAAAATTTGAAATTGAAAGAAAATTTAAAGTAAATGAGGTTTGGTTCAAGGCATTGCAAGAGGACTTGGTATAGTTTCTCCCCTCTGTTTTGTAGCATGGTCTGTAATTCCTTGTGTGTTCTTTCTAGAATACCTTGAGCCTGAGTGTTATAGGGGATCCCGGTTAAGTGCTATATATGCCACTCATTGCAAACCACCTGAAATGTCTTGCTGGTATATGCTGGCCCATTGTCAGTTTTACTAGACACAGAAACACTCATGATTCCAAACACTTTAGGAGATGGGAGATGATCTTTTTTGTGGTTTCTCCTGTGAAGACTGTGACCATTACACAGCCTGAATAAATTTCAATGGCTGCATGAATATATTTTAAATTTCCAAAAGGTGCATAATGAGTGACATATATTTGTCATAAAGCATTATATTTTAACTTTCATGGATTCACTCCAGCGGGTTGTAAAGAGCCAATGGGGAGAAAGGTTGCAATTTTTTGCAGTCTCTGACTAGCTATTTGTAAGCCTCTTTAGTCATTTCTGGAAATAATTTGTGGAGGCTCTGGGCATTTTGGCCAGAACTGTCCTGTTCCCCCATATCCCAACAAGTGGAGCTCCCTTTTTCTTTTTTATCACCTTGTTCCTGCTTTAATGCAACTGTCATGACTGAGGCCAGCAGAAAGGCTTGAGCTGCTTGTGTCCCTATGGCCTGGATAGCCAAAACCCAGTCATCCAGCATGCCATTTTTTACTGATGCTACTGCTGCTCTGTGTTCCTTATTTAGTCGCTCCCAGATCAATTCCTTGGCTAGGGCTTCCCTAATTCCTTTATGAGACATCCTTTTACTTCCTTGTTTACTCTGTCAATAAACTGTGGCTAGTCTTCAATGGCTTTTTGCCTTAGGCCCTGGATAGAAACTATACCTCCCCCAGCTGGTAATTTCCTCCAGGCTCTTAAAGCACCAGTGGCACCTGATTGACATAATTCAGTGGACCTGTAGCTTGTATCACAGGGGAACTGTAGATTCCCTTTCCCTGAAGGCATTCAGCTTGGAGGTTAACATTTGTGGCATGGTTACAATCTCCCTACTGTTCACATTCATTGTAGAAGGATGCCTTCCACTTCAATGCTCTGGCTAGGTCTTACCAGTGTTGAGGGCAATTAAATTCATGACTTAATGATTCCAGTATTTGCTTCACAAATGGGCCCATCCTCTTTTACTGACTTCTTCAACTTTCAGGGTACCTGATGTGTGTGGGTACCAAGTAGCAGGATGCTGTGGTGTGGGGGCCATCTTGACTGGAAGGCTTGTATTCCCTTACCCCACTTTTCATTTCTTATGTAGATCTTTGAAAGGATCTCTGGCCTCTTAAAATGGGTTTCTGGGAGAAACATGGCTTGGGCCTGTCTGGTGGCCTGGTCATTTCTAAGTTGTCATAGTCCCTTGATGGCTTTGGCATTGCTTTAAAAGGAGGCAGTTGCTATTGACTCAGGGAAGGATATAGGCTTTGCCTGTCAGTAGAAGACGTACTTGCACCATTTGCGGTCACCTCTTCCTGCAACATGAAGGCTAGTGGTACCGCTTCCCATCTCTCTCCCTCCTGCACCTGTTGTGGTTGCTTGCTTTGAAGTAGATTGTTGCCTTTGATTTTTTCCCCTTGTCTGTCTCTCATAATCTTGTCTTCCCTCAGGGCCATCATTATATGGCTAGGGTCTGTTGTAGGGCCCCCTAATGGCTTTTCTGAATGGCTGTCACAATAGGGGAAAAAAAGTAGTGGTAAAGTATACCCCTGTCTTACTTCAGCTTGCTGCACATTTAGTATTATCTTGTCCCATATGGTATGATCAAAAACATCAGCAGCACTAATCCAGGGGCTAGTGTCTATTACTACATCCCCAAACTTGTGGTCCTCTTTCTTATTCAGGGTTAAACCTCTAGTGTCTAGGAGAGTGGGCAGCATTTGCAACTTCGAGTCTTTGGTGGAGCTTGGTATATTCCCCATCTTTCCCTTCCTCACCACTCTATGAGGAGCTACACCTTGTTTTATAGGCTTGCCTCAAGTCTCCTTTCAGGCAACGTATGTGTGGGTTCTCTCTCTTTCAGTGAGGAGGTCCACGGAACAGGGTAGAGGAGAGTGTTTGACTGTGGAGTCACAAGTCAAGACCAAGCTGGAAGCAGGTCTGATTTTATTGCATAGTTACCATGTGTATATACTCAGGCAGTAGCTAAGCAGATAATAGGTATCCATCAATGCAATTTCTGGACAATTGTCCTTGTGGCAACCAGTTGAAGAGTTGGCCGTGAGCAAGCACTGGGACTACAACACGTGGCCTCATGCTCAGGGCACTGTGCCTATGGGGTAAGCAGCTTGCCATTCACTCACCTAGCACAAAGGGAGTGGCCTGCCACTCAGGTGCCCTTAACATATGTCTCTTATGTAGTACTCCATGCACTTGTCCCCATACTACAGGAGTTTCAACAATTGTAGAAAAGTAGCTCCTTTGCCAAGGAGCATGTATATAAAGTGTGCAGTGTGGATACATAAATTTATATTTTATTACTTGTAGAATACGCATATTAGGTGAATAAGTTCATGTAACCATATGCTATGATTCACTTGGATTATAAAAAATTTGGAGATTATAGAATTATGAAGAAATGCCTGCCCAAATCAGTTAGTAATTAATTCTCCAAACTTGTTTTAAAGGTGGCGCAATTTGGGGGGGTTAGTGTCTGTGGCAAAAGAAGACAAATGAACCTAATCTTTTTGCTTTTCTTTTTTTGGGGGGGTGGGTGGGTACTGGGGATTAAACTCAGGGGCTCTTGATCACTAAGCCACATCCCCAGCTCTATTTTTTTTTTTTTTTGTATTTCATTTAGAGACATGGTCTCATGAGTTGCTTAGTGCCTTGCTTTCGCTGAGGCTAGCTTTGAACTCACAATCCTCCTGTCTCAGTCTCCTGAGGCATGCACCATTCCACCTGGCTTTTTTTCTTGTTCAAGTATAAGATACTTAGGAATAGGATTTGAGGTAAGGAAGATGACCTTTATGAAGTTAGTGTTTAAGAAAGTCAATGCCCTTCCTTTCTTTTCTTTTTGAAAGAAAAAAAGTATATTATTGTTCTTTTTTTACAGTTAAGGGAAATATGAGTGTACCTGCAAGAAGAGGAGACTGAGGTGTTTCTTCTGTAGTATGCCTGCCTGATTATTGAACTTGTCCCTATGCTCACACACTGAAGCTAGAGATAAAGCACACGAGAAAGATATCAGGGTATTATTTGTGACTGTAACCAGGGAGGACATAGAGACTACCCTCAAATTCTTGGTATCAGGGTCCATAAAAGATGAAATTTACAATATGGGAGCCATAGATGTCAAATGAAATACAAATGGGATTTCTGGGGTATATCACAGCACCAGAGCAAGGCGTTCACACACCAAAGGCAAATTATGCTGTCTTCTATTGTAGGTCATATTTAATCTATGCCTTTGTGGGACCAGAGTCAGAGATTTAAAAACATTGACAGATGTTTAGACATTGACAGATTCCATTGAATTGTCATTTGAATTTCTCACGATCCAATCAAATCAAAGGCTATGGTAATATATGTGTTCTAGATGGTAGATTGTTTAATTCATTTATGTTCTTGCTACACCTCCCTGTGCATGAAGTACAGGATTTCCCTCTTCCTGTTTGATACTGAGTTAGTGCCACTGACTTGTAACTCCATAGACTATTACTGGGTTTAAGAAGAACCATTGAATAGGGTTGTGTAATTGCTTTATTATTTTTTTTCCTTGACCTCATGCATGAGAGAACAGTATGTACTGTGTTTGGGCTACCCCTCTCCCTCAACCTTGCAATGAGAAGGCATAAAGGAGCATATCTCTTTCCTGCACACCTCAGCATGGTATCCAGTTTTCATCCCTATTAATATGTAAATCAAACTTTGTTGTCCTGAGCCTCTAAGACTGTGAGTTTTGCATTTATAAACAAAGCCAACAAATAGAGAAAAATTGGACAATAATAGAAGCATTAAATTGATAGGAATTAGGTTGCCAGAAGAAATTCTAAAGTCAGAAGAGAGAAAAAGCATAGGAATTCCATCCCTCACCCCGACTGGGGATTGAACCTATGCTCTCCTTCCCAAGTGTTGATAAGTTAACCAGGTTGGCCTTGAATTTGCAATCCTCCTGCCTTAGCCTCCCTAGTAGCTGGGATTATAAGTGTGTACCATAGCACACAGCAAAGCATAGGGGTTCTGACCTTAAGAGGAGATGTAATAGTAAAAGGATTTGGCTGGCACTGGAATACAAAGTGAGATGCCAGTGGAGTTGTATTTCATGGATTCATTTGTAATGTATTTATGGATCACCTTTAATGAATCACACATTGTATCAGGCACTGGAAAAATAATGAAAAGATTAGTGGTCACTTTTGAAAAATTCACAATCCCCTAAAAAGTGTGCAGGCTAAAAATGAAAGATTTAAGTATTTAAAATTACACAAAATCCAGAATAGAAAAAATAAAAATAAAAATTTCACTGAAGGCTTGTAGAAGTCATCCTAAACAAGGGAATAATGAGCTGGATTTTTTTTTTTAAAGATAAATAACAATTTTATATTCAGCAAAGAAGGTGGGAAGGTGTCCCAGACAACACAGAAGACTCTGTGTTGTTTAGCTTAAGCTACAAGCTGTTCACTTTGGCTGGAGCATTAAATGTTAGCTTGGAATGGTTGGTCAGATGAAATGAAAATGAACTGTTAAAGGTGAAATCAAGGAGAGCCTTTTATGCCAAACTAAATAACTTGGCATTTACTCTAGGTAATAAAATTTCATTGGGAAAGATTTTAATCAGGGGAGACAGATGATCTGATTTTCATTTTAGGAAGATCACTTTGGTAGCTTTTAAGGGTCAGTTGCAAAGGACCAAGGTTAGAACCAAAGGAGATTAGCTAGGAGTTCTTCAAAAAGTTTTAGAATTATTTAATATAATAGAGTGGGTTTATATCTTACATATGATTTAAATTCTAAAATAGGGAGGATGCAATTCAAATATAGTAAAAATCATTTCAAAAAATTATTCAGTTCCATTTTGCATCACGGGTACAACAGAAACATTTTTCGGTGGTTGTATTTGAATAGATCACTGCGTTTTTTTTTTTTTAATGAACTTCAGATAAGTAGCTGTCTTATGCATCTTGAAATATTTAACTACTCACCCTGGTGAGATACTTATGCTAAGAGACATACATTGTAATTGAGAGCAATTGAGAGAACAATAATTTACATTTCTCTGCTTGCAAGAGAATTTATATTCATTAAGAGGATTGGAGTTTCTTCCTTACCATTTAAAGACAGTTGTCTTCTGTTTATTCCTTTTAACAAAAGCTCATTAAGATCAATATATATAGAATATGAGATCCCATTGGCATTAGAAGGAAACGACTTCTATAAGTTAGCCTGAATCTTTTTCAAATTAAACATTGGACCTCAAAACCATGAGCAACAAGAACAAAAATAAGCAAATGGGATTACTTCAAAATGAAAAGCCTCTAATCAGTAAAGGAAGCAATCAATAGAGAAAAGAGACAACCTTCAGAAGGGGAGAAACTCCTTGTGAACTATAAATTTGATGAGAGGTTGGTATCCAGGATATATAAGGAATCCATTCATATCAGTAGCAGAAAAACAAATAATCAATTAAAATGAGTGAAATATTTCAACAGATATTTCTCAAAGGAGATACATTAATAGCCAACAGGTATATGAAAATATGCTCAACATTTCTGATCATTGGAAAAATGCAAAAGAAAACCACAATAAGATATCATCTCATTCTAGTTGGAATATTATAAAAAAAGACAAGAAATAATAAATGCTAGTAAGGTTGTAGAAGAAGAGAAACTTTTATACAGTGTTGGCAGAAACGTAAATTAGTACAGCCTTTCTGGGAAACATTATGGAACTTTCTCAAATAAACTAAAAATAGAGTTACCATAGAATCCAGCAATTTCTCTACTGGGCATGTATCCCAAGAAATGGAATAAGAATGTCTTAGAGTTATCTGCATGCCCATGTTTATTGCAGCACTGCTCACAGTAAGTAACATTTGGAATCAAGGTGTACATCAAATGATAAGTGAATAAAGAACATGTGGTACATATGCATTGTGAAATGGTATTCAGCCATTAAAAGGGTGACATCCTGTCTTTTATGACAATGTGGATGGACCTTGGGACATTATGTTAAGTTAAGTAAGCCAGTCCCAGAAAGACAAATACTGTAAGATCTTACATGTGAAATCTAAAACCACTGCTTGTATGAAAGTGAGGATTAGAAAGGTGTTACCAGAAGATGCTGGGGTAGGGAGAGTGGCCGGGAGAATGGGAAAGGTTGATCAATAGATTCAAACCTATAAGGATGCAATTCCTACAGGAATAAGTGTTAGCTTTCTGTGTGTAGTAAATATAGCTAATAATAATGTATTGTATATTCTGAAATAGAAGAAAGTTTCTTTACTGCTTTTACCACAAAAAAATGATTAATATTTTAGGTGATGAACATGTCAATTACATGATTTGTTTATCACACAATGTGTGTGTGTGTGTATATATATATATACAATATATATATATATATATATATATATATATTGAATCATCACATTATAACCATAAATATGGATAACTCCTATGTATTAATAAAAATGATTACAAATTAAAAATAAAAAAGAATATTTAAACAGCTTCTGGTTTTGACTTTCAAAAGTTAGAGGATATGTGGAATTAAAAGCTTGTACTTTCAGTTTTTCATCTGTTTTTTGGGGGGACAATCATATTCTTCTGATTAATAAATAGTATACAAGTAAAGAGAAAAACAGCATACAAGTTTAATTCTGCCTTTTCATCTATGTGTTAATCTCTATCATACATTATAGATTTTGACGTGATTCTTTTTGTCTTATATTTGAGACACATGTCAGGCACCTTTTATAGAAGGTGAAAGTCACTATTTCTTCATTGTCAATGAGAAAGCAAAGGGCCAGTGTGGTTAGTGATGAATGGGAACTACAATCCATATCTAGTGGCTGATTTCAGTGCTGTTCAGATTATTGCTACATGTCAAATTATACCTGCAGTGCACACATGCTAATGAAGAATTTTGGCATGGGGAGCTCAGGGTCCTTTGATCAGTGTAAAGAACTCTGTTTTCCTAGATGAATCTTGGTGAAAATTAGGAAATGATTTTCCTTCAAGGAAAGATGGATCCTTACACAACTGTTAAGATGTCTCACATAACTAACTGTGTGCATCTGTACGTGTAAATGTACATTTGTATGTATTTTACATAATCAAAATCAGCTTCCAACTTCCTGCTGGGGTGCAGGTATGTCTCAGTGCTTTGTCAGGTGATGATAGAGTGCTTCTAAATTCATAGTGCTTCTCAACATATCAACTAAATAAGTACAGCATTTCTTTCATTTCTGCTTAATAGCTCCTTCTTGCTATGTCTAAAAGGCTTTGTGTTTTTTACTTCATCTGCTTTTGATTTTTAAAGGGACAATAGCTGTTTCAGAAAATATAGATAAAAATGTATTTAAATAGATATTTCCAAACATGAAAAACATGCTTTTTGTCATAATGGTATATAAATTGAAGACCAAACAAATGAGCACAAAAATGTTTTGAACACTTTTTGTGATTCAATTATCAAACCTTTCCTCAGCAGATTATGCCCTCTTCACTTTCTGTAAACAAACACTTTTCTGTGTGCATCTGTTTCTAAAGGAAAGTCACCCCCGTTGTTTTTAAAGGATTATTGAATTCTGTGGATTTTGAAACAATACTTGAAGGGCATCCGCATTAAGGCAGAGATAGAAATATGTCACATTTGTTTTTGTTTCTCAAATTTGTGTTCTTATATAAGACTGATCATTTCCCCTAAGGAACAAGTTACTATTTTCTTTCTTAAGAATCTTGTGATTATTAAAGTAGCAATATGAAAAAATTCACTTAGGTATGGTAAATAATTTCACATGCCTCAATAGAAAATTATGTTTATTTAAAAATCTGTAGCAATTTGGGATAGATCTTTCTCAATTCTGTAACAACACATGCTAAGATATGGAATCTATAAAGACAACACAACAATACAGTTTGCTAAATTCAATTTTGATTTTATAGCTTTCAGCCAAATCATAACTGCCTTATTATACAACTATTATAAAGCTGAAAGACATATGTTTAAAAAGTATAAAATATGTCCATGTTTCATGTAGTAGACATATCTCAACAATGTAGAAGTGTAATTAAATCCATATAATTTCAGGACAAAATTTTTAATTTTTAATACTATAACTTTATTGGTATTTCAATGTCAACTGTTTGCTCTTTGTATATTTAAAAAAGTTATAAGTATATATTTTAAAATGAGGTAGGCAATATTAAAGTCAAATTCACACAGAAAATTAATGAAAATAATATTGAGATATTACATAATAAACCAGAAGAGGAAAATTTAAAGTACCTGCTTTCTAATTATGTAAATGTCTATTAATTATCAGCATTCCCATAGTCACAAAAATGGACAATAGGTGGCAAAGACTTTGGTAGGTTTTCAGTGATTTCTAGGATGCAAAGTTGCATCACTCAACCTTTGAAAGAAAAATAGCAATGTGTGATTTTTTTTCAATCTGTTTTTTTTCAATCAACATTAGGCAAGATAGGAATGAATTTGAATATTTGAAACTGTGGTCTGAAACATGCATTTTGATTAAAAACTCACAAATGGGCAATAGACATAAACTGATATTTCTCAAAATAAGATATACTATGATCAGTAGGCATATTATAATTCTCAACATTAATGATTACTAGTGAAGTAATCATGTAAATCAAAATCACAAGGAGTTATCACCTCATTCCAGTAAGAATGGCTATTTTCAAAATGGCAAAAAAGAACAGGTGCTGGTGAGGATGTAGAGAAAAAGGAACAAGCCTAGCACACTGTCAGTAGGAATGTAAATTACAACAACTATCAAGGTAAACAGTATGGAGGTAACTCAAAATATTAAAAATACAACTAACATATGATCCAATAATCCCACACATGGTTATACATTTGAAGAAAACTAAAGTCACATGTCTAAGAGACATCTGCATCACCATGTCTATTGCAGCTCTATAATATGTGGGCAAGATATAGAATCAACCAAGATTTCCATTGGCATCAGCCATCAATCTCCATGGAATTAGAAATGGCATAGTAATCAAGAATGTCGTGATGGTGGAGTTTCCACAGGAGCCATATTGAATATCTACCAGTTCTTGAATCCTTTATGAGAGAGTTGGTCTATCTAATATACTTAGGTTATCCTCAGGGTATTCACTGCCATGCTGCTCCCCATGGGTAGTAGTCAGTAGAGCTCCTGTATTGTCTAGTCTCTGGTTTCACCTGATGGGGACTTATTAGTGGATGCTGGCACTTCATTCATCCAAATGTCCTTGTCATGACTGCTAAGCACATATCTGCTTCTTTCTTGCCCATTCTTGGCCAAATCTCTTGTCTTTCATTAAATATTTAACAATGGCCCTCAGACATCCCTTGAGATTTGCTGATGTACTGCCTTTATCTCATCCATCCAAGAATAATTATTCTCAGTAACATCTGCCTTTTATGATCTGCAGCTGAAACATGGGCAGGTCCACCCTTATTTCAGCTCCACTAAAATTATTAACATGTCTAGTTATTTCCAGATCCTGAGAAACCATCCAGGATTAGGCTAATTTCTTTCAATGCCTCAAAATACAACTCAGTACAGTAGGATTTACATCAGTGTTGGTTTCTGTTTCATTTTATGGACTTCTTTCCAGGGTCAGATCTTCTGGTGTTCCTAGAATGGACATCTATGCCTTACAATCCTTCTCCCAGAATTATTTTCCCCAAACTAGGTTTATATTCTGCAATTATCAACAAGTTTAAGTTATTCTCTATTGTCTACCTTTGCGACAGAATTCTAGTGTTAAATACATTTGGGAACTGCTACATATCATTTTTGCTGTTTTAAAATATTTTTTAGTTGTAGATGGATAATATATATATATATGTATATACATATATATATATATATTTGTTTATTTGTTTATTTACATTTATGTGGTACTGAGGATTGAACCTCACATGTGTAAGACAAGTGCTGTTCCCCTGAGCTACAAGCCTAGCCCTCATTTGTCTTTTTTAATAGAATTGCATCACATATGTCTATTAAGAGATCAGATAAATCTTTCATTGTATTTTTAGAGTTGTTTAGCATAGAAAATCTCATAAAAGAACATTTATGAATAATGATATTAGATAGTTTGTGAATCTACAGCTTTTTGTATCTAGGAAGGGAGGATGATTCTTTTTTCTATTTTGCTGCAGTTAGACTCTGGAAGTGTATACGAACATGATCTCGAGTTTTCATTGTTATAATAAAGGAAGCCATCATCTCAGGGGAAGTTTTATATAAGAAATGGTCCACATGAAAATTTTCCTGAGGAATTCTGTCCTTTCCTGTCTCAGGTAGGTAGCATAATTGTGAAAACATCTACCACTCTTGTTATGTTCTTTTTCCCTCCAGTGTTAGAGATTAAACCCAGGGCCTTATGCATGCTACCCAAGCACTCTACCACTGAACCACCTTCCCAGCTCTCTTGTTAGGATTTAGATGTGATGTATCCTGTAAAACACTCCTATGTAAAGCAGCAATATTCAGAGTAAAATCATTGGATTATAAGAACTGTAACCCAATGAGTCTATCCTAGTTTGAATGAACTGATTGGGTGTTACTGTGGGTGGGCGGGGCATGGATGAAGGAAGAATTACTGGGAGTGTAACCTAAAGGGATGGATCTTCCTTGTGTGCCACCAACCCCTACCCTGATCCCCTTGCTTCCTGGCCTCCACAAAGTGAACAGCTTCCCTTCACTGGTCCCTTCTCCCATGATGTGATTTCCCATGGAATGAAATCTCTGAAATCATGAAGCCCAAATAAACTTTTCCTTTTCTAAGTTGCTTTTGTTGGGTATTTTGGTCACAATGATGCAAAATTGACTAAAACACCTTAGAATTATGTTCTTCTTAATGAAAACACATGAGATAAGAGGAAGAATATAAAACTTGGAGTGTAAAAGAAAACAGTATTTGTTTTATTTAAGATTCCTTAACCTCTTGCTTCTTCAATTTCATCATCAATAAAAAAGGGATAATTACATCTATTTGCAAAATTATTTTGAAATTTGAAAGCAAGACTATGCAAAATGAAAAGTCAAAACATGCAGTAGAACTTTATAACACATGTCAGTTTCTATACACAAGAAGTTGATTCTTTCCCCTAATAGAATAAAAGATAGGTAAATTAAAGTTTAGCTTTCTTTTCTGTCAAAAGGAAGAAAATCTCCTTGAATAGTCTCCTTAAAAGGAAAGGGAAGCATGTTCTCTAGAGTGTGTGGGAATTCATTTAGAGACTTCAGTGGTGTAGAACTTTCATCTGTGACTGAGTTGCCCTGCTTGTTCAGATAAAAAGGAAAACTATTTTGAATAAAACATGACTAAAAAGGAAGGTCAATCCTATCTCCCTCTAATTTGGGGGAGTAAGTAGTTAGGAAACTTTCTTTAAGACATTATATTCTATATTTAACTTTTTTTTAACATTATACATACATGTGAATGATAATAGTGGTTAGAGTATTTCTTCACTTTCAAAAGCCCAAGTTATTTGTTTATTTTTTTAAAAAAATATGTTTATCAACACAAATTAACTGTGGAAATTGATGGGTTTCATGGTGACATTTTCATATATATATTATATATATGAAATACACTTTCATATATATAATATATATATATATATAATATATGAAAGTGTATTTCATATATATATTATATGATATATATATATATATTCGCATATGATGGATCATGTCCATCTTCTATCACTCCTTCCACTCCCCTGTCTCTGCCCTTCTCGTGGTCTACTTCTCTTTCCCTCATAGGCCCTTCTCTACTTCTAGATTATTTATTTATATTTTTAGCTTCAATATATGAAAGAAAATACCCGGTACTTATTTTTCAGTGTCTGACTTATTTAGCCTAACATGGCATACTCTGGTTCCATCAATTGTATATTGATGCGTGTATACATACCATATTTACTTTACCTATTCATCTGTTAAAGTGAACCTGGGCTGATTTCATATCTTAGCTATTGTGAATAGTGCCACAACAAACAGGGATATGAGGGTATTTCTTTTAAAGGCTGAATTCATTTCCTTTAGCTAAGTAACCCAGAGTGGGATAGTTGGATCATATGGGAGCTCTATTCTGGGTTATGTAAGGAACCACCTAATTCTTTTCCACAGTGGCTCTACTAATATCCATTCTCATGTTATTTTTTGGCTGTGAAGTATTCCCCAAAGACTCATATATTGAAGGTTAGGTCCCCAAATGCAGCAGTTCAGAGGTAGAGCCCTTGAGAAGCGATTTGTTCATGAAAGCCCTGATCCTATTTGTGGATTAATCCATTGAGAGATTCATAATTTTACTGGGAGGTGATGGAAAGTGTAGGAAGTGGGATCTAGCCAAAAGGGGTATGACCCTTGGGCATATGTTTCATCCCCATGTTCTTTCTCTTATTCTCTTTCTCTGTTTTTTTTTTTTTTTTTTTTTTTTTTTTTGCTTTTGTGAGCTTTCTTCTGGCATGCCTTATATCATGAAGTTTCTGTCTTGAGTCAATAGACCATGGACCGAAACCTCTGAAACCATGAGCCAAAGTAAATCTTTCTTTCTCTAAGATGATTTGTCATAGCAACAAAAAGCTGACTGACATACCCACCAACAGTGTAAAAGGACCCCTTTTTCTCCACATCACCAGTCCTGGTGGTTACTATTGTTTTTTGATAGCCATTCTGATTGGGATGAGTTGGAATCTCAATGTAGTTTCGATTTGTATTTCCCTAATGTCTAAAGGTATTAAGCATTTTTCATTGATTTATTGGTCACTTTTCTTCTTTTGAGAACTATTTAGATTTGATCATTTTGATTAGGTTACTTCCAGTTAGGTTATTTTTTGCTAAGTTTTTGAGTTTTTTATGTATTCTGAATATTAACTCTCTGTCAAATAAATGGCAGAAATGCAAAGATTTTTATCCATTCTGAGGATAATCTCTAGGCTCTATTTATTTTTTCCTTTCCTGTGCAAAAACTTCTATTTGATGTAATTTCATTGGTCAATTCTTGTTTTTGTTTTCTGAACTACTAGTGCAATTCTATTCTCAGGAAATCATTCAGATATCTCGTTTCACCAGAGGGTTTCTCTATTATAGGTGTTACTTTTTATTTCTAATGTTTGATTACTTACTAATTCTTATTTGCTCATTTATTCTTTTAGATTTACTCTTTACTATGATTTTGTTTATCTTCCTTCCACATTTGGTCTAGTGGTTTTGAAATTCTCTTTGTTTATGATTATCATAGAACATCTTTATTTTAAATGAGCTTTCGATCTGATGTATTAATTTTTTAATTTCTAAAATTTCTATTTGGTTCTTTTTTCAAAATCTGTCTCTTTATTGAATTGCTCATTCATATCTTATATTTCTTAATTCATTCATCTATTTGTGATTTCTTGGAATCCTTGAACTTTTAAAAAATCATTTTTTAAAGGTTTTATCTGGCATTTCCTCCATGTCAGTGTATTTGAAATCAGTTGCTAGAGAGTTATAAACTCTCACATTGCCTGCTTTCCTCACATATTTCTTGTGTTTTTGTGTTTATATTTGCACATCTCTGGGGATGAATACCTCTTCCCCTTTACATGAGGGCTTCATTAATAAGCAGCCTTGTCTGCATGGTGTTATGTGTAGTGTTGGATTTCAACCCAATTAGACTTCATAATCAGTTTCTTGTGACTTCTTTGGCAGGGACTGGAGGTTTTTGACATCATGCCTACTGTGTCATTTCCTGGGACTTGCTTTCTCTGCAAGTTTCACAAGAATGAGGTCTTTCTAGTAAGCCAGGTGAGTGTGGAGTAGACAGAAATGTATGGGGTAAACTGTATGGTTGCTCCTTCAGGTTTGTCAGCAGTGTCCAATCTGATAAGGTGTAGGAGCAAACTATGCTGAGCTCCCTTATAGACACAGTGTTCACATGGATTATGTTATTCCTCTCTCCTGTTGCCATGCGGGTACATCTAGGAGAGGGACTTCCTGCTGCCCCAGCTGTGCATAGTTGATTCTGGGTAGATGGCTAATGTTTTTTTGTTTGTTTGTTTGTTTTTTAATCTTTCTTTTTCTTTAAATTGAAATATTTGTGAAGGATTGAGTAGGCCAAGTTCACAGCAGAAATAGAAATAGTACAGTTTTGTGAGTAAAGCTGAGGTGTAGCTCAGTGACAAAGCACCTATTCAACATGCTTAAGTTGCCAGCTCAGTCTCCAAAAATGAATAGAAAGAAGAAAATAAACAATAAGAATAACAACAACAAATATAATCAGATTAAAAATGAATACTGAATTAATACCAACAAAGACAGAAAGGAACAAAAAAAAAAAAGGAAACAGATTAAACTCAATACCTAAAAATAACAAAAATGAAACTGAATTAAAAACAAATAACTAAAAAAGAAAAATACCCAAATAATGCAAAAAATAAAGAAGAAAAATGAAAGCTTAGAATGTTAAAAGAAAAAAGGAAAGCAGAGGAAAATAACAAGTTGAAGAAAAAGGAAATAATTTAAGACATAAAGAGTAAAAGAAAAATTAAATACTAAAATGTTAAGAAAATGGAGAAAAAGAGAAAAATGTGAATGAAAAACCATAATAACAAAAAATAGTATAAAAAGTAAAAATTTCCTCTCTCTGAGATGCTCAATTATGTGGGGAACAAGTGATATCATGACTAGTGCCGATCAGTTTCTTTCTGTGTTTTCTTGAGTCCTATAACCCTTGGACAAGCAAGTCTGAGTTATTCATCCCCTTCTTTCCTTTGCTATGCATACCAGGCAAGCCAGGAGAGGTTTATGGCTAGATCTTGATGGATTACCTCTCAACTTCCCTGTACACCCCAACAAGCTAGGGCATAGATGCACTCCAGAGCTATTTAAGAGTAGAGTGACCTCTACTCTTTCTGACTTGGATCTGTCCCAAGATCAGAGCAGATGCTGACCCTGCAATATGTCAAAGACTCTGGTGCCTTTTGTATTGTGTGCTCTGAGTGAGAGGAGGCTATAGTCACAACCACCTGACTGTGGTGTTCCAAATATAGCTCTTGCAGGAAATCCCAAATGAGTATTCTTTATTCCAGACTCCTGTAGCTGGCTTCCTGAACTAATGGTTTTAAAGGGAACACTTTTTTTTTTTTAATGTAATAGTCCAGTTTCCCATCACATAGAATTCTCAGCAGGTTTGTTTGAGACTGTCTCAATGTCAAACTGATTCTCCAGGCAGCTGCTTACTAAACCAGAGTACTATTGCTGTAGGGACCCAGAGATGGGGAAAATGCTTTTTATGCCCACAGCAGTAATTTTAGATAAGACTATCTTAGGATGGCTCCCTGTCACAGCACCAGAAAGACATCGTTTATCCCATTTATCCCAGTTTTTCTCAAATCTTATTTTCAACAGAAAATCTTCCTAGAAAAGTGCAAACATCAAGTCTTTACTAGATTTGAATTTTTGATATAGAATCTAGCACTTAGTTACATATTCTTTAATTATACCATATGTATCTTGACTCCTAAAATAGATTCTAAGTGGCTATAGTATTTTATATATTCTTTTCCTTTGTATCTTTGTACAAGGTCACAATGTTGGAGATATTTATAAAAAAATGGATACTTAAGGATTGCATGTAAGAATCACAGAAAAAAATGCTTTCCTAGAGTTTAGAATGAATAAATTTCATACTTTCTATACCCATTTTTATTTAAACACTTGTCTTTCAGAGAGATGATGGATGTTAAGAAAAAATGCAGTGTTTTATCTTTCAGTCAGATGTGAGTAATTCAAGAGGAGTGACCTCTACTCTTTCTGACCTGGAGCTGATGGTAGGGTATAAGTGGTCCTATATATAGGTCATTGGTAAAGATGCAGAGACTTGGTCTTACAGGTTGTCATGCTTGGGGAGTTGCCTGCTGGTTTCTAGTTACACTTTGACTAGTGGTCTAAATGAGAGTGTTACTTGGACCCCATCAGATTAATGTGAAATCGGTACCGTCACTAAATACATAACTCTATGTGATCTTCCCTTGTTTCACAACAGGGTAAGCACCAGTGGATATTAGATATTCTCTACCTAACTGTCCATGAAGCATGTTAAGTTGTGACAGAGGAGGACTGAAACTAAATGGTAAATATGTGTCCTTGTGAGAAAAAGAAGACAAGGGATAGTCTGCCTTAGATGCTACAGTGTAATTCAATTCTGGCTGCTCTCTGTCTCCCCACAATTGACTGTTTTCTTGAGGGCCCTTTTTATTATCACCTCTCCCACTCAGGAAACCCTACTTCTCACACTAGAAAGAACCTTCTGAATTCTGTCCCCTCTTTGCTTTGTGTGTCCTCCTAATTCATTAGACTTCAGCTCATGTTAATAAGGCTGGGGATTTTCTTTTCCTGGCTGGTTGTGGTTTCAGTTGACTCTACCCAGAGAGTAATAAATATGACAAATGTTCCCATTCTAACTGGAAATACTTTGGCTGGTTTCATACATTCTTAAGAACAAACAAGTCCAACATGTAATGCATGTTATTTCTTCCACACTAAAACAAATAGATCTGCAGATAAGGACAATATTTTCTTTATTCAAAATTCTCCTTGTTCCCCACCATGTTAAGATGTTTACCCTGGTATTATTATACTGAGAACCATTTTATACCTTTCTAAGAAGTAGCTTATGCAAAGGGCCTCCATGATCAATTAAAATGTTTCAGTCTGAGTAGGATTGGAATGGATTATCCTACATCACCACCCAAAAATCACTAAATTTGTCCCTTGATAGAATGAGTAGGGTAGATATTTCCATACATTTTTGCCTTACTATGTCTTATTGCAAACCTATATGAAATATAATCACTGTTGGTTAGTTATTACATTTTATAAGCAATTGAATCAAGCTCAAGTTTTAAAAAGGTGTTTAAGGCAACAACTAGAAGTTGTGATGCTACTAGAAAATAATAAGCTTATCTGGGCAAAACCTTTAATTTTTATGATTACAGTATAATATATGAGTTGATAATCTTAAAAAGTACCCTCCACATTTTTAAATTGTTCAGTTATTTGGTAGTTGGAGAGTGCTTAACATGAACTTGTAGGGATGGATATATAAGGATACAAATGTAGCCCTTGTTCAAGTCTCAATATAGGTAAACTCAGAATCCTGCTTCAGAAGAAGAACAAGAATAGAAAATGTTTAGAGAGGATGGTGGTAAAGGTATGTATGATACTAGTAGAAACTTTTTTTTTTGGTCATTAGAATATTAAAGATTCTTTTGGTATAAAAGAAAAATAAACTATTTAACACATTAGTGAATATTAAATCTTCAAAAGCTAAGCCACTGTGAGCAACTATCAAAAACATAAGCTTTCAAAATAATGTTATTTTGAAACAAGTTCATATTTCTATCTTAGATGGATTTTTACCAAGAATGCACTGGTTATTGCAGTGATCTTATGGAGGCCCATAGTATGAATTAGGGTATTGATACAAAGGGAGATTTTCAGCTTTAAAAATGCAGACATATAATCATATTGCTCACAGATACTCATTTTTCATTTCTCAGTGAACAGCCCTGACATGCTCTCAATTATAACATAAGACAGTTTGAATGTATTTAAAGTGGATATTTAACTTTGTTGGTAGATTTTAAATTTCTGTATTCTGATGGTTAAACTACTTTAACTGTGACTGGCAGATTCCACTACAGATGTAGCATATTTAATTGATTTTTATGTGATGGAAGAAAAGATGGAAAAAACATAAATTGGTCTTCAAATTGAATAGTTTTTTCATTTTAAAACAGTAATTTTTCCTTCTTCATCAACAAATCAACAAATAGTCTGTTTTAATAGTTTTGATATTGCAATCAAAACAATCGAATAATGAGGGGCCATGGCTCATGCCTGTAATCCCAGGAGCATAGGAAGCTGAGGCAGGAGCAGCTTCAGCAACTTATTGAGGCACTTAGCAACTCAGCAAGATTCTGTTTCTAAATAAAATATTTAAAAAAGGGCTGAGAATGTGGCTCAGTGGTTAAATACCCCTGGGTTCAATTCCAGGTACCAAAAGAAAACAAACAAAAAAACAAAACAAAACAAAACAAAACAAACAAACAAACAAACAAAAAACAACCAAATACACTATGTAGAACATTTTAAAAACTTTTATAATTATGCAGGCTATTTTTGAGTAAACTGATAACCACTTTAAAATAATACTGTTATTATATTTTAGCTTGCTATTCTACTCTATTGCTTTGTGGATTGCATAGGAGTTTGGTTTTAATTGTGGAATAAGTGAGGCACCTAGAAGGAAGTGACTGATCCTTCCCAGAAAATTGATATTGAGCTCTGAAGGAGCACACACGTTATTCTTTTTATTTTAGTTTTTGCCTTAGGAGTTTGGGCTAATTCTGAGGAGGACAATGAAACATTTTATATTTTTAGTACTCTTGTCTACTTTCTTTGAATTCTCAGGAGTTGTTCCCTTTGTTTGTTTCTCTTTTACTCAACTTGGGTGAGGGATACTTGGTTTATTCAGAATGCAGCTGTTCCTTTGGGTTGCTGTTTCTTTTATGTGTTGTGTATCAGATAATCATTGATACTCATGAATGACCTGTTGGTGGACATAGAATAAACGGCAGATTTCTTTACAGAGCCACCATTTTCTGGTCTTTGCTTGAGTGTCACCTCCTCAAGTCCTGTGTCTCATCACCTGTCTCCCAACTCTAACCATAATGACACAACTTAGGATGATCACTTGAATTCTCTGTTTGAGGGCTTTTAATTTCAGTAAATGGAAGTCTTTCTCTATTTTTGTTTTTCTGGTGAACTCCTACATATACATGAAATCTCAACTCATATATCTCCTTCATAAATATGTGGTTACTGTTATCTATTTACATGCCATTTACTGCCACCAATCTATTCATTTAGTTGAAAATGTGGAAAATAAAAATGGAAATGTATTATTCATTTTTGTATCACCAGCCTACTGTTTTGCCACTCAATACTTACTAGGTGCTTATAAATATTTGATAAATCCTTAAGGATAACTTGCTCACCATCTCAGATTTTGATATGTGCTGAACAGATACTTGCCTTTATTCACAGTGATTACACATTAGAACAAGTCCTCTTGCACTGCAGCCTGACTAATAAGTGACCTGCCTTGAACCTTCTGTTTTATTGTCAGGTACTTAAGTGGCCAAGTAAGATGCTGGAAACAATATTCATGAATATTCATGAAGAAACTCTGGCAGCAAAATGCAGAGGAGGAAAAATAGCAATAACAACTCAGTACACAGAGAATTGATAATGTATACTTTGCATTATTAAAATGTTTATTATGATTTTGAGCTACAGTTCTAATCTAATTTCATATTTTTAACAAAAATATTTAATCATAATAATGGCTTTCTCTGTTAAGTATAATAACTGTTTGTCTATTAACTTAGTATTAGCATTCTCATTAGGTAGAAGAATTTTAAAATAATTTTTAGTAAAACCCCTAGAATAAACTGCACATATCATCCTTGGGTGTGGCCTGTACAGTGGAAGGACTCAATTATTGGTGCAGAAAAGCGCTTTTCTGTTTTGTGAATTAATATTTTCTTCTTTGAGAGACAATTTTACCATGAAAGTTTGTGAAATTAATATGTCTTTGATGATATTTCTAGTGCTTATGGTTTAATTATTGTTTTAATATTTCTACCAGAATCTTTAGTGCCCATTGTGTAGAATAAGTTAACCACCAGAATTCCTGGCAGATGCTTTTGCTCTAACCATACCTCTCATCAAAATAATAGAAACTATACCTTTATTATTCTCTGATCAGGTATTTCCAATGTTTGAAAGCATATGTGGTAGAGTAAGACAAAGGGCTTTTCCAACATATTTTCTTTCCTTTTATGATAACTATAATTTTCTCCCTAATTGCATGAAAGGATCATTAAATATTTAAGCTTTTAAAAGTAATACTGTATTTCCAGATTACTAAAGAAGGCTCAATTTTGGCAGGCACATTGGCACGTGCCTATAATCCCAGCTGCTCAGGAAGCTGAGGCAGGAAGATTTCAAGTTCAAAGTCAGCCTCAGCAACAGCAAGGCACTAAGCAACTCAGTGAGATCCTGTCTCTAAATAAACCACAATATAGGGCTTGGGATATGGCTCAGTGGTTGAGTGCCCCTAAGTTCAATCCCAGGTACCGGAAGAAAGAAAAGAAAAGAAAAGAAAAGATAAAAGAAAAGAAAAGATAAAAGAAAAGAAAAGAAAAGAAAAGATAAAAGAAAAGAAAAAAGGAAGGAAGGAAGGAAGGAAGGAAGGAAGGAAGGAAGGAAGGAAGGAGGGAGGGAGGGAGGGAGGGAAGGAAGGAAGGAAGGAAGAAATTCCAGCTTTGAGGATGTAAATAAACAGATTTCTTTGGAATGGTTTCATCATGCTTTTGTTATGTGTGTGTTCTTTATAATAACTAGATCTCTTTGTGATAGGAGAATTCTCTGTTGAACTTTAAAGGCATTGGGCAATGAATATCCAAAATTATGTGGTACACAAAAATGTAATATGTTGCTGAACTTGTTTCAATATAGAGTATTGCATAGTCTGTGGTGCTTTTAGGAAAGACTTATTTTTATTGCATATTTACAGCAATTGTTCTGTTTCTGGGTGGGAAACTAAACCTTCAAGAGAATTTTGGCCTATCCATTTTTCACTCTAACCTTGTTTTCTAACCTTAAGAGCATCTGCTTCTAACAGCAGATTCTTGGCAGTTTCCTAGGGCTTAGAAGGATTAGCAAGAGGTTTGATATTGAAGAAGGATGACTGCATTGCCTTAGGACCAGTGTGCATATATACTTAGAAGAGCTGATGTGGCAAACGATGAATGGAAAGGCAAAACACCATGTACAATTTAGGCCTGCTGCTCTCTTAAGTCAAACACAATAGGAAAAAGATGAATGCAAGAGTTTTATTTATATATAGTTTTATATCAGAACTTCAGCCTAAATTTCAGAAAAGAGTCACATTACATATTAGTAAGATGACATACGAAATTTGAAAGAATTTTTAAATAAATTGGTAAAAAGAGAAAGGGTTACAAGAAGCATAGAGAGACACCCTGATTAGCAGATGGCAACCCAGTTCTATTTATTTAGATCCTTCTCTTCCTCCTCCTCCTCACACCCCCTTCTCATTTTCTTCTTTAGTATTTACTTACACTCAGGAGATTAGTTATTTTATTTATTAATTTGCATTTGGGATCTAATATCAGTGTTCAGATTTATTAGAATGCAGTTATTTGAGCTTTGCATTTGTAACTATTTTTTTTTAATGTGGATTGAACCCAGTACCCCCACACGTGAGATGCAAATGCTCTACCACTGAGCCACAACTCCTGCCCATAACTACTTTTTAAAAAAATTGGTTCTTTTTAGTTATACATGACAGTAGAAATCATTTTGATATAATTATACAAGCATGGAATATATCTTATTCTAATAAAGAATACCATTCTTGTGGAGATACACAATGGTAGAATTCACTATAGTGAAATTTAAAAAATTGAATTGGTTTTAGTGTTCAAAAAATGAATGGCTTCTTCTGATAGAGAATTCAGGATATATGTGGGTACTTTACACTTTCACTAAACAAACTATGAAGGAGTCCAGATTATGTCACCTCAAAGTATAAAGAATTGTTGAGCTAAAGAAAATTAAGAGTCAGATGCAGGAGAGTTCTCTGCCCTTCCTCTCCTTGCCCAAAAGCAGGATATAGATACACCAATACAAAAGGTATCTTGCTTCCTCTGCCAAGGAGAATGAAGGATAACCATTAAAGGCACTATTTGACCCTTGTCCTATTGGTGACATTAAAGGAATACATATGAACAGCTTTACTAAGGAGCCCTTATCTGCTATTTTTTTCCATTGTCACTTTTCTAAAAATTTACTTTTCTTTATTGAATTTGATATGAAAGCTAAAGTCACTTCTCTTAGAAATAATTATTCCATGAATTTCATGGATTCCATATGTGTGTGTGTGTGTGTATACACATACATACATACATAAACATATATACATATACATACATATATATATTGTTTAAAGTCTTTTATAAAAACAAAATTTATTCAATTTAAATCAATCTAATGTATTGATTTTTTTAAAGAGAGATTTTAATATTTATTTTTTAGTTTTCGGTGGACACAACATCTTTATTTTACTTTTAGGTGGTGCTGAGGATCGAACCCAGCACCCCAGGCATTCCAGGTGAGCGCACTACCGCTTGAGCCACATCCCCAGCCCAATGTATTGATTTTTTATGTGTCAATTAGAAAATGATGAAATACAATTAAAAAAGGCAATTTTTTGAATAAAAAAGTAAAGGTTGATAATTTATGCCTATACCACATAATTTATACTTCACATATATATGAAGCAAAAAAAATGTGTTTTTATGACTGGCTTATTTCACTTAACATAATGACCTCTAGGCGAATCCATGGACAGGTTTTTAGCAAGTTCCTGCTATCCACTAAGCTTTGGCTGTACTCTCTGCATCAAAGCCTGACTTTCCTTCTGGGGCCTCTCACTTGGTTGTTCTGTCTCAGCCCTAAATGTATTGATTGTTCCTTGTATCTTCCACTCCTCTATCCATTAGTATTTTTAATTTTTACTACCATATTGGTCATTACTTCATTCCACTATTACAGTTTTATATATATATATATATATAAAACTTTCCTCCTCAGATTATTTTGGGGTTTCTCTCTCCTGTTGAACTCAGATTGACACAGAGACCACTGCAGTTTTATTTAGAAACATATTCCAGATCTTGATCTTCTCTTTCTTTATTACACAAAACCCTACTGACAAGTATAAGATACTATATAGATTCTATATACTTTGTTGAATTTTTTTAAAATGTCAATTAAAGGACAGCAATTCATGTGATGATCATAACATATTTTAATTCTAAAATATCAAGTAGTATATGTAGAAAAATATTTTTTTCTTCAACTTTAAAGATTCATATTTGGAATAGTCTCTTGTAGCAAAGGACAGATTAACACACCCACACACAAAAGAAAATTTTAATTTATTTCTTACTCTGAAGGGATTCTAGAATAAAATCCCTTGGCTCTGAAGGGATTCTAGAATAAAATATTGTTTTTGTTTTTGTGTAGTATTGGCAATGGACTTAAGGAGTGATATAGCATCCATATGCTACATTGTTATAAGTTCAAGTCTTACAAATCATTTAAAATGAGTACACTTAAAATATAGAAATATTTTCATTTTATCTCCATAATGTTTTATTTAAATGAATCAAGTATGTTCTGGTTCATAATGTGTCATGTAACTGAGCAAAGCATTGAATGGAACTATTGAAATCAATTTATCCAGGTTTAAAAGACAGTATGTTGTTTATATCAGTCTGTAAAAGCACTTTTTTGGGTTTTTTATAGTTCCAGATGATACAATGGTAATCAAATTACCTGCTTGAATTGAGAGAAATGATTTGGCTCATGAAATTAGGAAGTTCAAAGGAGTAAATCTCATTAGCTTAAGGTATGACTAGATCCAAGATTTCAAATGATGACACCTTTGAAGTTATACCTCTATTTTTCTCTTTTTCTTTATTGTCTTCCTTTGTTGTCTATTTATGTTCATGTAGAATCTTGAAATGGATATTTGATTAGGTCACCAGAGTCTTGGGTATATTCTACTAGATAATCTTATTAACATAGAGTGCTTCTAGTGTATAATTTCATAGAGTGCTTCTATGTTGGTAGGATTATCTAGTAGGATATACTATATTCTATAATTCCAGCAAAACAAGAAGTTTCACTCTTACTGGGCCAATTGGGTTTCCGTGACCATCACTGACAAACAGTTTTTGTCAAGAGATTGAAAGATAGTGATTGATCAAGGTTTTGTTATAAACCCTGAACTCAATAGGGTGAGAAGATTAAGGAATGCAGAGTTGAAATATGTTTGTTCTGCTTCTGACCCAACCAAATGAAATGTGAATGGAGATGAGTGACTTCCTTTCAAACAGGGAGTAAAATATATGTTATCAGAAAAAGAAATGCTGATTAGTAAAACCAAAGGGAATACAACAAAGAAAATATCAAATGTAAAACAAAGATAAATGAAATTAACAAAACAGCTTGATCAATGGAACATCATGGATAAAATGATTAGGATTAATCCATGATTAAAAATCATGGATAAAGTGTTTAGGATTAAAGAAGTCAACCAAAATTTTTAGCAAAATTGTACTCTACTGGAATTAGTGATAGGTCTTAGATGTCACTGAATTTCATCTCTGGTTAAACTTTGAATTCTGTGAATTTAAACACACACATGCACACGCACACACACAGGGACTACAATGGTATAAAAGAAAATGTAAGGTTAAAAATGATCAGAACTGCAAAGAATAAATATGTCTTATTCATACAAAGAGAACAATATCATCTGGGTGCTAACTTGCAAGAAATTTGTGCAAATGAAAAGAGTGTATGTTGATTTCATCCCCAGGAGAATGGCAATTACACATTTGAACTCAGTCTTTTTTTTGTGATACATAACATGGAGGATTAACTTTATTAATATTCACAGAGAAATGTTGAAAGAGAAACGTATCTATTTGCAACAGTTAAAAAGAAAATCAGTTGTGGCAAGAATATTGTTACTTATATCATATTCAAAGACTTTTCCTTGAGTATCATGCACAGTTCTGAACTTCTAAAAAAAAATCTTTTTTGCTATAGAACCAGGTAAAATGAAATAGATATCTTCCCAGAAATTATTCAAAATAACATATTAGCTTAAATTTTTAAATTATTTTGAAAATAAGAAAAATCATAATGCTATTCTGAAAAAAAATGCTATAAGGACAAGTACGTATGACCTTTATTTATTTATTTTTGTTTTGCAATTTTATTTTATTTGTTTGCCAATTAATGTATGACAATTGGAATTTATTTTACAACTTTTTATACATAAATTTTTCTTTTAATGTAGCAGGTCAATAACTAGCATTAGTTATATAAGTAATGAGATAAAAATTTCATTTACCTCTACCATTCTAAACAGAACTGTTTCCCTTTGAGCATGCCCATTTGTTTATTTGATTGTTTGTTTGTTTGTTTTTCTTTTTTTTTATTGTTGGTCGTTCAAAACATTACATAGTTCTTAATACATCATATTTCACAGTTTGATTCAAGTGGGTTATGAACTCCCAATTTTACCCCGTATACAGATTGCTGTATCACATCAGTTTCCCTTCCATTGATTGACATATTGCCTTTCTAGTGTCTGATGTATTCTGCTGTCTGTCCTATTCTCTACTATCCCCCCTCCCCTCCCCTCCCCTCCCCTTTTCTCTCTCTACCCCTTCTACTGTAAATCATTTCTTCCATTTGTATTATCTTGTCTTACCCCTCCTTTCCTCTTATATGTCATTTTGTATAACCCTGAGGATCGCCTTCCATTTCCATGCGATTTCCCTTCTCACTCCCTTTCCCTCCCACCTCTCATCCCTGTTTAATGTAAATCTTCTTCTCAAGCTCTTCGTCACTACCCTGTCCTTGTTTACTCCCCTTATATCAAAGGAGTCATTTGGTATTTGTTTTTTAAAGATTGACTAGCTTCACTTAGCATAATCTGCTCTAATGCCATCCATTTCCCTCCAAATTCTATGATTTTGTCATTTTTTAATGCAGAGTAATACTCCATTGTGTATAAATGCCACATTTTTAATCCATTCATCTATTGAAGGTCATCTAGGCTGATTCCACAATCTTGCTATCGTGAATTGTGCTGCTATGAACATCCATGTAGCAGTGTCCCTATAGCATGCTCTTATTAGGTCTTTAGGGAATTATCCCAGGTAGAAAGAACCCATCCTATAATTTTTTAGTTTGTTTTCTGGCACTTCAAAATGTTTATTAATTATACTAAATATTATTCTTCTTTTCCTTTGTTGTTATCATTACAGAAAATTATCCTTTGAAAATAATACACAAATATCATAAATTTGTAGCTATTATTATATTAAAGACAACAGTTTTCTGCATATGTTCTGTCTTCTTAATTATTTTAGGAAACTGATGAGATCATCACATTCATTGGTCATTCAGAGAGTGATCATATTTCTTATTGCTTAATGGAAGATGAAATTATACACTAGAAGCACAATTCTCAACTAGGAAGCTAAATCACATTGCAATTGGCTTAGTATATAAAGATAGTGGATGTAGCCCAATGCAGGGTTATCAATATCTGCATCCTTGGAGCTACTTCTAATGTGTTCTAAGTAATAACAAAACTCAACATTTCAATGTGTGTGCATACAAACTCCCTTCTCTTGAGGTCATGCCTATATTGTTCTGAATCTTAGTATAGTAAAATTTTGAAACCTTTCTTCCCTTTAATGCTTTAGGATTTGTTTATTTTATGGAACACTTTTGGTGGGAACTCAAATGATTGTTTATTCTGAAATCTTCTGAGCATACCTGTATTCTCATTGTTGTTTTTCATGCTACATACTGGCCATAATGAGAAGCCCTTGCTATAGACATCCTTGTAGTGAGCCCTCAACCTCAAGACACTGCCAGGTGGTAGCAACCATATTCCTTTTATTTTTGCCCTTATAAAATGTTCCAAGTGTTTATATTTATAAACAAAGTATTTCCTATACAGTCTAAGCAAGTTAACTTGCATTTTATTGTAGATTGCTTCTATGTGATCTTGAATTCCTGCTTTCAAACTCTATCAGGATGTAAAGTTAGCTTTACTAAAGGGTGATTTCTAAACAACAACTACTCTGTTTAATTTAACTTATTTTTTTCTCCTTTCTCTAAATTTTGTTGTCTGAACTTACCATGACTGCCTGATTGGAGATTCTTAATGGTAGCCTAATACTCAGTTTCAACAATGAGCATGCTGAGAATTTAGTGAAATACACACTGTGGAATCACAGGGAACATGAACAATTCCCATTGCAAAGATTGGTGATGGATAATATTGTTCCAGAAAAGAAGAACCTTGAATAGTATTCTCATGCCAACATCTGTTAATATAAAATGTATTTTAGCTACTAGTTGCTGGACATGGACCTATCTTTATGGACAAATACTGTAGATTATTCAAGCCTCTGATGATTCTCAAAACTAACGGTTGTTAAGGTCTTATCAACTTTAAGGCAGAAAAAAACCATATAACAATAAAACAGTTATATGAAACACAATTATTTTTATCAGGTTCGATCATCAAATAAAGAATAAGACTTTTACCACTACTGCACAGTTTTAATGTTTATTGACATCTACACACTCTATTACTGCAAATTAATCTTTGCTATCTCCATAAATTAAATTGTTATGACTTTGATCTATTTTTCTGGAATAATTGGATAGACATTTTTTACTTAAGAACAATAGCCACATTTATGATATCACAAATCTCTACACTCAACAATTGGTTATTTGAGAAACTGGACTAAAGAAATGAGCTTTCACTCTAGAGGCCTTGTTACTTCAGTGCCCTCAGAGGAAGCACAGCAAGAAAAAGCCTCTGAGGAGGAAAAACATCTAAAATAAATAGGGTCTATTTAGAAACTAATTTAAAAATTAATTTTTGTAATATTATAAGTGAGCTTAATTCTTGATATCAGTTATAGAACACCTAACTGCATGAAACCACATTCTTACAGTTACATTTAAAAAGTAATTGTGTGCATTTTTAAAGAAAAAAAATAATTTTTTTTTGTAACCAGCAATAGAGAAGTCTGACTAGGAACTGTTGATATAAATGGAATACATAAACAATCAAGAAAAAAATTCTTTGAAATATTATTCAGGATTTCTGGACCTCTTCTAGTCTTGCAGTAAAATTCTCATGTAATGTAAGAAAATATGGAATCCCTGGGGCATGACAAAAAATATTGTCAATCCAAAATGATGCCTTATTTGTAAAAAATATCAAATAATGAAATATTATGCAGAACATAAACTCAAAGTTTAAGTTAAAATTCAAGGGTTAACTCAAGTATTTTCCAAGACTTGGAGGAAAAAATAAGTATTAAAAAATGGCTTATAAGACATTTTGTACCTATGTAAATGATAACATCTATGAACACTTTTTATTTCCAAATTGTGCCATGATAAAATAATTACCAAAAAAGTTCTTAAAAGATAAATCTGTGTACGTAAGGAAATAATGATTGAGAAATAGATGCAGAGAGGCAGGATAGGTTGCTTACCTCAATAAATCTGAGTACTTTGAATTCACTCACTAGTATCAATATTTCTAATAAAAAGATCTCATCTTAAACTTCTTTGAATTGGTATAAATAGAAAACTCTGCATTAAATTTTGAAATGAGCCAGGCATGGTGTTGTATACTATAATCCCAGCAACTCGGGGGTTGAGGCAGGATGATCAAAGTTCAAAGCCAGCCTCATTAACTTAGCAAGGCCCTAAACAACTTAATAAGCACCCCTGGGTTCAATCCCCAATCTATAAAAATGTATTTTGGAAAGGTGTTCGAATACATAATTTTAAAAAGTATTTTATGAAATGAGGTGTGCTTGTATATGCTAGTTTAATGAAACAGATAAATTTTGGCTTAATTTGGTTAATTGTTATTAAACATTTTATGAATTGAACAAAATGTTTTCTTAAAAAATCACACAAACATAAAATTAATTCAATGACCAATTTAAAATTTTGATGCTTTAAATTTGGGCAAAAATGCTCTTAATGATAGAGAATGACCCATGAAATGATTTATTAATCATGTGGATTGTCAAGGTTGATCACATTCAACCATGAACTGTAAAGAAAGTCTGAATCTTTGAATGCCTCATGGTAAAATCTCTTTAGAAAAAATAAATTCTAAGAGTTATATAAAAAAAGTGAGAGTTTAGACTTATATCCTCTAAGATATTTAGATCATTCACATTATAAAAATCATACTATTAATGGTTTAAAATAAAGATTAATTTCTTCAAAATGTATACAAGGCTGAGAGGCAGATGAATATTTTAGCCCTCCACGTGAAACTAAATAGCTTGATCTCTCAATATGAAGAAACACATTTCAAAATTTCTAAAAATAGTAGCATGGGACTTTCTCCTTTTTTTATATTGTTGTCTTGTCCGTCCTCACAAGGTCTAACCATAAATTATTTTTCCATAAAGAAAGTATACAGAAATTCCTGCATACATATACATTTGACTTTTATAGGCACATTATTAAATAAGGGTGTTTGTGAAATCATTTATCACCAGGGAATAATGAGATATGGATCCAAGCTGTTATGTTTGTGGCTTTTTAATTCAGCACAGATTTTTCAAAATTAAGAGACCCAACTTACTTTCATAGATAATAAACATTATGTTATCAGAAGCAAGAATACACTTTCAAATAGAATGCAAAAATCTCATTAAATTTAAAAATAAACCAAGTACTCAAGAAAATTGATCCTGGATAAGATGCTTGGAGTGATATATTCAGGTGCAGAGGCATGCTTATTGTCTCTTCTGCTGCTAAAATTCCTAGGAAGGCTACAGAAAGACATCTGGGTGTCAAGTTGTCTTACAGATTCTAGTCTAGTAGTTTTTTCTTAAAGTTGAGGTATGGTTGACAAATGTACAAGGTGATGATTTGATATAAATATGTATAATGAAATAATTACTGTAATCAAGCTAATCCATCAACTCATATGGATTAGCATATAGTTATATTAACATAGCATATAGTTATCCTGTGTGTGTGTGTGTGTGTCTGCATATGTGTGTGGTGATATCACTTAATAGGTACTCTCTTAACAAATGTCAAGCACACTATACAGTATGATTATAGTCCCCACACTGTACACTAGACTATAGAATTATTTATCCTATATAACTGAAAGTTTATATCCATTGATGTACACTTCCACATTTTCTTCTTCTTTTCTGTTTCTATGAATTTGATTGCTTCAGATTTCACATGTAAATGAGATTATTCAGTGTTTGTCTTTCTGTACCTGATTTGTGTCACTTAGTATAATGTCCTCTGGATTTGTTCATGTTTTAACAGCAGGATTTTTTTCTTTATTAAGACTGAATAATAAATTGACATTCCATTGTGCGCATATAAGGGATATAATGGAATACAATATTGACGTGTTTTGACAAATTCATCTACTGGTAGTTACATTTCTTGGCTATTGTAAATACTGTTGTAAAGAACATGGGAGTTCAGACATCTCCTCAACATGTTTCTTTAATTTCCCTTGGATATATATCCAGAGATTGAATTGCTAAATCATACAATAGTTCTATTTTTAAAATTTTTAGTAACCTCCATATTTCTTTTTTCTATTTATATACCCCTCAACAATGTGTAAGAGTTCCTTTTCTTCCACATCACAGCTAATACTTATTATCTCTTTTCTTTAAGATAATAGCCATCCTACAAGTGTGAGGTGATCTTTTATCATGGTTTTGATTCAGATTTTCCTAAGGAATAGTCGGAAGTTCTATTAGCTTATTAATTGAAGAATCAAGTGTGATATTTCTGCTATGGGACTTTAATTTAAACAGAGATTGGCATATCATGTAGATAAGATGATTATATGGACAAAGCAAATTTTCAGTTGAATTCAATGAAATTCAAGTTTCTTTCCAACCACTAGATTTAATAAAATCAGGTGGTCTTTTGTTATTTCTTTAAAGACATGAGATTTTATATGTATTTTCAGAACTTTGATTCTATTCTTAATTTACTCCTTAGATGACACCTGAAGTTTTTAAAACTTTAGTCCATTTTTCTGTATTGTTCTTTTAAAATGTAGCATGGAAAATGTTAGTCAGCATTCCATTGCTGTAACTAAGTACTTGAGAAAAACAACTTTAAGAAGCAAGATTTATTTTGACTCATACTTTCTAAGATTGTAGCCCAAGGTCACTTGGTTCTGTAGTTTTGGGGCCTGTGGTAAGGCAGAAATATCATGGTTGAATGGTTGAGCAGTCATGGCAGAATAAAGATTGTCATCTCATGGTAAAAAAGAAGAAGAAGGAGAAGGAGAAGGAGAAGAAGAAGGAGAAAAAGAAGGAGAAGAAGAAGGAGGAAAAAAAAGGGGGTCATGGACAAGGTATGTACTTCAAGAAAACACGCCCAATGCCCTCCTTCCTCCTACGAGACTTTGCCTCCTAAAGTTTCTACCAACTCACAAGACTTCAACACATTAGCTTTTGGGGGACATTCCATATCCAAACTATACCAGAAAAGTAATCTTTTTTCTTTTGTTTACTAAATTACACCAATATTTACATTTATTCTTTTTCACCATGTAACTTGAAAGACAAATACTCATAGTCTCTATAAAAGCACCGTATTATACATTTTATAATTTCTGCTGTTACATGCTATTTTGTTCTGTGTAACATGAAATCCAAAAAATTAATTTTTTTCCTAATTTATTTAACAGATATAGAAAAATTAGCATTTTTCTTGTCTCTCTGGATAGCTATTTTTCATATCTATGAAGAATAATGTAATAAAAGAGTTGTATACCTAGGTATGGCATGAATTGCTGAATTATTAATGGTTTGTGAGTGCCCATCTGTATTCCCAATAATACACAGAAGATGTTACTAATAAGGGTTGAGGAGCTGAAGCCTTCTTTTAACTGTTTCCTGCTTTCTGATGGACTGGAAATTAGTTATTTATAGCTCACTTTTCTTCTAAGAAATATTTTTAAAAGCTGAGATAAAACAGAAACTCCAGTGGAAACAATGATTATTTCCAAGGTTTGGGAACATAGCATTTTTGAATGCTGGGCCATCCTGACTGTTCAACCTGTCAGTCTAGCTCTCCTGCTGTGCACTATACCCACTGTGAAAAGCAGGAGCTAGTGCAGCACAGAGAGAAGCAAGCATACCAGGATTCCAGAGTCCAAAATATTATAAAATATCTTACAGTTGCCCTGCATGCATGCTAATTTAAGGAAATCAATGCTTAATCTTGTATCCTTGCACTTGTTGTGTGTATGTGTGTGAGTCTGATAAAGAATACTACTTGAAATGTTTTTGGTAAACATGATTCCTAATAATATGTTGCTTCTAATGATGCCTGGTAATGATGAAAATTGTGTTCTATGGAACTTAAAGTATAGGACTGAGTCTGAAGTGCAATGATAAATCTGTTCCTTTATTAGAGTAGAGGCATGTTAACTATTTCTTGGCACATATACCAGAAAATGCTAAAACATGCTAATTAAATGATGAGCCCTTTGAACCTGAGTCTAAAGTTTTGAAGAAAAAGGATTAAAAAATGAGCACAATCATAGACTTCTGACCATTAAAACATTATTGATAAATAATAAAATATTCAAGATCTCTCAACAAGTTCATATAACATATCAGTAGTTATATTTTCTTTAGAATAAACTTTGTGTTAGGCAACCGATTTTAAACTGTTTTAGTAATTTGATTCCCATAAATCACAGTGAAATAGATAACATTTTTGTTTCCATTATTTAGATAAAGAATCAAACATAGAGATAAAGTCATATTGTTTCCAATTTGGAATATGACAAGCCTGTGTGAATAGAAAACATTTATAAGGAAAGAAGAAATTTTCTTTGGGAAGACTTTTTAGTTGCTGAAGCTATTACTCCACTAAATTTAGAAGTCAGTTTTTGGCTTCTTTCTAAACATTCAATAGGATGTAAACCATTTTTTTGCTTTTGATGACAACTGAGAAAAAACAAGATTTATTTTTGGCAAGGTACAATGACTTTTGTTTTAAATTAGATTTTTCAGCCTCCGTGTGAGGTCAAGGAAAATGCAAACATCTGAATCTGAATTATGATTAAACATAATGCATTAGCTTTTAGGGAAATATAACAAGTTTACTAAGTAAGTTTATTTTGAATAATTTTATTACTATGATTATGAGGCTTCATTATTATCCCTTTCCCTATTTTTTCTCTCTTTCACCACAGACACAATCATAAATGCACGCTGAACTCAGGTTGAGCTGAGGTTGTTTTTATGCTGTATTATTTCCTCAATGATATGTTATTTTAAGCCGTATCACTTGATATGCACCATCTCCAATGTATATCAGACTTTTCAAAAACCGTATTTATGAAAGGGTTCCCTTTCTCTAGGCTTTGATTTTTATTGTATTGAAGCAATTATTGATGAGGGACCATTCTGTTTCCTTACTTCCAATTTACTCTGCATTAATAGTTTTATAAAATACATCAACGTATACATGGTGTGATACACAGTGATTTCAAATATTTTTTTTATTTTAAAATCATCTGTGCTAATTATTTCCTTTAACTAATGAAAACACATTTCTAACATAGGTTACTTAAATTACTAAAGCAACCAATTAAAGAGGGTTGAGCTGCAGTACTTGTTGAATCCTTGTCAAATGATCTTTCCCACGAAAAAGTGTTTGGCCCTGAGTGAACACTCAATGACAAAAAAAAATGACTACCTGTTCTGTAACTAAAGTATCATACTATCCAAAATGAATCAAGCATTTTAAACATATAAAGTCACCATAACAGATTGTGCATTATCTTAATCTACGTGAATCCCTAGTTCGACTCATCATGCCCTATAAACTCTGTCTTTCTCCTGCATCATGTAATTTATTTTACTAATTTTGGTATTGAAGATTGACCCCAGGGGTGCTTTACCACTGAGCTACATCACCAGCCCTTTTAATTAATTAATTAAAATTATTTTGAGACAGGGTCTCACTAAGTTGCTTAGGGTTACTGAGGCTGGCATCAAACTTGCAAATCTCCTGCCTCAGTCTCCCAAGTCACTGGTATTATGGGTATGCACCAACCACCACACCTGACTTCCTACATTGTATGTATAGAACTCTAGGATTATATACACTAGTAACTGTCATGTTTCCCTGCTTCCTGCCCTTGACGTGTATATCCCATTTTGAAAAAAATACAGAATGAAATGAAAATAAAGAAAGTTAACATTTGTTTCTAAGTATTTGATAAGTCTTCATACAAAACCTAAAAATTCCATTTTGGTTAAGAGTCTGTACATAGGTGAATGTCACTATATCTAAAATTGTAACAAATTAAAATTTTATATTTTCTGAGTTTATTTTCTTTCTTCAACTGGACCAACTCACCTGATTCTTGATAGAACTTGGATTCCTGTCACATGCCAGATGATCAAATGTCTTAAAGAAACTCAGGTGTCAATGGGCATATATGTCCAAATTGTTCAATGAAAACACTGGTGGATATGAATTAAAGTTTGAGGCAGAACTCAAGTGTGACAGTTGTGCCTTCCAAGACCTGATAACATCCCAGAGTTGTGATAACTCTGTTCTATGTAAGGATTCATATTGAATTGAATATGAATATCGTATTCATTATGATACCTTCTATCCTACTTAGGTCAGCATAATTGCTAATTCATCCATTAGCATTCATTTATCCGTTAGTATTTGTTTGTTATTTTTTAAATTTATTTTTTTGCTAATAATACCCAGCAGAAGAGATATTATGTGACTCTTGAGGCTAGGTCATAAAATTTAATGCTGTTTCTGCCTTATGGTTTAGAATGCACTCACTCTTGAAGCCTTCAACCATTATGTAAGAGATGATGTTATTTTAAACATGCTATAAAAAACAAACTTTGGATTGTGCAAAGGGGAAAGAGGGGAGGGGAGGAGTAGGGGAGTGGGAAGGACGGTGGAATGAGATGGACAATATTACCCTATATACATGTACAACTACACCACTGGTGTGTCTCTGCACCATGTATAGCCAGAGAAGGGAGAAGTTGTGCTCCATTTGTGTAGAATGTGTCAAAATGCATTCTACTGTCCTGCATAATTAATTAGAACAAATTAAAAAAAAAACACAAATACACCCTTAAAATTATCCAATGCAGAAAATGTACAGGAAAAGCTTGAACAAGGAGTTAAAATAGTTAGTCTGTGATCATTTATTTCCAATTAAGGGGTGAACAGAGCTACTTTCAGGAAAAGAGTTATCCCAGGTATATAATAATCAACAGTGAAGAGAAAGCCTACAGAATGGGAGAATATGTTTGTAAACTACACATTAGATAAGAGGCTAATATCTGAAATATATAAGCTACTCAATTCAATATTAAGAAAATAACCTGTTTTAAAATGGGTAAAATACCTGAATAGATATAGTTAGAAAAAGAAGACATACAAATGGCCAACAGGTACATAAAAAAATTCTTAACATCATCAACAATTAGGGAAATGTAAAAAAAAAAACCCACAATATCATATTACCTACCCTTTCAAAAATGTCTATTATTTAAAAACACTAAAGAAACAAGTGCTGTCAAGTGTTGCGGGATAGGTCACTCAGAAAACACACCAAGTCCCAGTTTTGTCCAAATTGAAGAGTCTTTATTTAGCTGGCCTGCTGGTGACTACTTCCCACAGGACCCATAACTGTCTCTGCAAGGAACAGCCCAGAGCTTGAGCCTTTTAAGTTATTTAAAGTCAAAAACTGCAAAAACCACATCTGGGTTAACATTGCTGCAAGTAAGAATGTACAGAAGCTAAACTGGGCAGTTAGGGAGACAATAAATTGGGTATATTGGTATTTCCATAGGACTTTCCAGGTTGGCATAGCAGCAAGCAAGCAGAAGAGAAGTGGGTCAAAATGACCCTAGTTCAGTACAAGTTAGAGAATGGCTGCTAATGTGCAGACAATCAATCTCTGATAGGTACATAACCCAAGAAAAATGGAAACCAAAGAGATCAATTTTACATTATATAAGAATTGTTATTTTGTGTTGCCAAGTATGCTACACTAGGTAACTATTAATGGGTAAAGAGGCGGGGCTTTCCCATTGGAGAAGCATTTCTTACATAATATGGAGTCTCAGGGTAAAATGGAGTCTCTTTGGTTAATGCCTATATAGCCTGTCCCATAACATCGAGAACTGGGAGCATCGGAGCCCTTGTACACTATTCTTGGGAATGTAAATTAGTACAATCATTATGGAAACAGTATAGTTTTCCCAAAATACTGAAAAGAACTACCAAGACAATCTAGCAATCTCAGTTCTGGGTGTAGAGCCAAAGGAGATGAAATGAGTATGTTGAAGAAACATACTCCCATCTTTTTTTTTTCATTTTAAAATAATTTGTTCTAATTAGTTGTACACAACAGCAGAATGCATTTCAACTCATTGTACACAAAAGGAGCACAACTTTTTATTTCTCTGGTAGTACATGATGAAGAGTCACACCATTCGTGCAATCATACAGTTACATAGGATAATAATATTAGTCTCATTCCACCATATTTTTCACCCCCGTACCCTCTCCCCTCCCCTCACTCACCTCTGCCCAATCCAAAGCTGAACTCCCATCTTTATTACACCACTGTTCACAAGAGCTAAGAAATGTAAACAACCCAAGTGTCCATGAATCAGTGAACGAATGAGGAAAATGTAGAACATATACTCAATAGAATGCCATTTAGTCATAAACAGTGAATTTCTTTTTGCGGTAGGGGTTATTGAGGATTGAACTCAGGAGTACTCAAGCACTGAACCACATCCTTAGTCTTATTTTGTATTTTATTGAGATACAGGGACTCACTGAGTTGCTTAGCACCTCACTTTTTCTGAGGCTGGCTTTGGATTTGTGATCCTCCTGCCTGAGCATCCTGAGCCACTGGTATTACAGGCCTGGCCCCTGGGCCTACATAAAGAATGAATTTCTGTAATTTGCTGCAGCATGGATGAACTGGAGGTCATTAAGTTAAGTGAAACACACATGTACTGAAAGATAAGTGCCACTTGATCTTGCTGATACATGAAATACAAACATGTTGACTTCATAGACTTTGAGAGTAAGTGGTGATTTCCAGCGTCTAGGGAGAATAGGAGGGAGAGGAAGGAAAGGTTGATCAATAGGTAGTAAGTTACTGTTAGATGAAAATAAGAAGTTCTGGTGATAAAAAACAAGAAGTCTGGGTGAGTATTGATAACAATGGTGTGTTATACATTTCAAAAAGTTAGAAGAGTGTATTGAGAGTTTTCACCATATGGAAATGAAATGTTTGATTAGAAGATATGTTAGGGTCTGTAAACAAGTCAGGATGGCACCTGGCATTTTGCCAGGGGGAGTGGTTTGTGAAGTAATGCCGGCGAGCCATTAAGTGTGGAGATTCCTTATTGGTTGACTGCTGTATCTAGTTTATGTTAATTAGATAAACTGTGTGGAATGTATATAAACCCTTCTGGTCCTACAATAAATGGCTCCCACTCCTGCTGTATCAATGTACACAAGTTGTTCGTCACCCCCCGGTTATTTTGCTGCAGCCGGACTGTGGCAAAGATATACATAACTTGATTTAAACATTATACAATGTACACATATATTTAAACATTATGTTACCTCATTACTATGTATAATTTTTATGATTTTATACCAGTTAAGATAAATTTAATTAAAATTTTAAAGATAGGATTCAGTCTAATACCATCACAAATAACTGACTTCCTGGTAATTGGACAGATAATATTTTTTTTAATTTATATATGATAATGGAATGCATTTACAATTCTTATTCCACATATAGAGCACAATTTTTCATATATCTGGGTGTATACAATCTATATTCACACCAGTTCATATCAGATAATAATTTTTAAGGGAGAAGTCCTGATGTATGGGATGCACCTATACAGGTGTTCCAGGTACAGGATTTCTTGTGGTAAATAAACTTGTAATCAATGAATTTATGAGGTATGGCTTCTTAGAATATATCACATAAACTATATAGCTCTCTGATGTTTAAAATCGAGTTGTCTTATGTCACAAATATTCCTTACTATGTGAGGTAACCAGCATATCACTGAGAGACAGCACTATTTCCTGATTTCTGGTACTCTTGAAATTATTAGTGAAACATTGTGCTGGTTAGATCTCTACTTGTTCAAGTCTCATTTAACAATTCAATGCTCTATGTTTGCTCAGTTTGAAATGTTATATTGTCATATTGAGTTAAAAAGAGTTGCTTTGTTTCATTTTAAATTCAACATTAAGAAAATGCATTATTTTAGTTGTAACTCTGCCAATGTGTATATCTAGAGGCTTGCTGCCATTTCTGCCTTCAGTAATCCCAAGAAAGGATAACAGATTGAATTGGTGTAGGGTATTCTTGGTTAGCAAAAATTCCTGTGTAGCTTTGGGATTTTGAATTGGTGAATATTCATGATTTGTAGAAAAGCATGATACATATTGCAATCTCAATAACACAAAATTAGATATTGTGTATGTATACGCATGACCTAGAGGGACATTTCCAATTAAGCTGCTTGTGCCTGAGTGAGTTTGTTCTTTGCTTTTGTCTTGCTTTTCCTGTAATGCACACATTAACTTTCAAAAAATAGAAGCTATTTTTAAAAAGTGCCATAATATATACTTTTAATTTATATACTTTAAACTTTATTCATAACTTTGGGTCAGTAAAACACTTTAACCAAAAAAAAAATTTAAGAATGTTCCTTTTAATATTTTGTACAGAATCATCTCTCTTTACTTTTCTTTCTCCAAAGAATTCTTGGTACCCTTTTGTTTCTTATTTCAATGCATATTTAATATAATTTTTGTCATGTTCTAAGATAAAATATTTTTATAAGTTAATGTATTTATAATACTGAGATTTTCTATCCTGAAATACATTTTGTCTTCATTTCTCCGGTCTCCCCTGTTGATTTTTACAGACGCCTATGTATTTTTATCTATTGTTTCCAAGTTATTTATTTTATTTAAAAGTGTGCATTCTGCTTTAGTTCTTTTAACTGATTTAACTTATCATTTTCTCTTTAAATATTTTATATTTTTCAAGAATTAAAATCAGTGAAGTCATTAAAGTGTTTCATTGTAAAAAAATATGTAAAGAACAAGAGTTGGCAACTTTCCCTCTTCCATTGTCCCATTATTGTTTAGCATGCCAGTGTGTGTCCTCCCCAGGTACTTTTCTTTGTGCTGATATAAACACACACACACACACACACACACACACACACACAAATGCTTATTGTCAATAGTATTGTTCAATTTATATGCATCTAGTTCTGTTCTCTAGTTAGTAATTGTTGTAACATGGAAAATGTTGATCTTTTATGAAATGCAGTTTTATTTCATTTTCATGGAAACAGTAGTATGTAAATAATATTAATAAAACATCTGTGTTCTTACTTCTTTTAAGTGTTTTTATATTTCTTTTTATCATATTACATAAACCCTAAAAGACCAAACATGAACCAAAATGTTATTAGGAATATTTTAAAAAAAATTTATATACTCTCATTTAGTTTGTAATGTCAATTTTTTAATGATTATTATCAAATAAAACATGTATCTTTTCCAAAATTATTAAGTTTTTTGGTTTTATTTGTTAAGAAGTAACATATCAGTAGCATGCCAATAAATTGCCCATATTGCAATCAATTAAAAGATAATAATTGAATAATAATTGAATAATAATAGCAAGATAAATTTTGTTTTTAAATTTGCTAATATTTGGCAATATATAAGATATATAATCTGTGTACAATATTTTGGTATTCATATACAGACTATGTATTTATATATAGTCATTAATTTCTAAAAAGTCTTTAATCATAATTTAAATGATATTTGCTCATTGAATTTTTTTTTTTTTTTTTGTACTGAGGATAAAATTCAGTGATGCTTACCATGGAGCTATACCTCCAGTCCTTTTTATTTTTCATTTTGAAACTGGGTCTCACTACGTTGTGTGGGGCCTCACCAAGTTCGTGAGACTTGCTTGAACTGCCTATCTCCAAGTCCCTGGGATTGTAGGTTGGGGCCAAATCTCCTGGCTCATGCATATGTTATTTAGAACTTTTAAAACTCTTTAAATGATTGGGTGATTTGGAGTTTACTTTTGTTTGTTTGGAAAAAAAAGTCTTGTTAAGTACAGTCAAGGTGCTCTTGTGTTATTTCTGCTTTTAGCTGTTCAAGATTATCTTTATAGATAAATCTAGGATCAATTTTAGAATATTTTCTTTGTACTTTAGGAAAAATATATATCTTTTTATTTTTTGTGGTTCTCACAATTAAACACAAATCCATATATTTGTACACACAAATATATAAACACACACAAAAAATAAATGCAGTCCTAGTAATACCACTAGTCCTCAATGTATAGTCCATAAATTTCTGGGGGATTTAGGACTCCTTCAAGATATTATCAAGCTCAAAAGAGTTTTCACAGTAACACTATCATATAATTTGCTTTGTTTTCTTTTGTTATGGTGATGGTTAGAACTATATTGTGAAAACATTGTTAGTTATAATGTCTGGCTCTTTTACATGAATGACAACATTGACACTGAGTTATATGACTATTATGAATGTAATTTCCATCACACACTCATGATTGAAAAAATATTAGTTTTACTCGAAATTGTCTGTTGAAGCAGTAAAAATTGTTAATATTATTAGATCTTTACCTTTGGTTATATTTTAGTAAGTTATTAAATATAAATATTTCAATAAGTATTAATAAATATACACATTTTTATTAAGTAGTTCCATTGAAAACCAAAATATGATAATTGTGTCTAGGAAAATAAATATTTGTGGATTGAGATATAATTGAACTTCCTACTTTTTTCATAGGATACTATGTCATTTGAAAATATGACTGACAAGTAAACCATAGTCATTCAGATTTGATTTTATTACAAACAAATAAAGCCTGTCTGCAACTGGAAAAGGGGAATACCTGACAGTACTGTAGCCAAATGTGTCTTTCAATGGAAAATTAAAATAATGAAAAACTTGCATGCTTGAGCTTAAAAGATCCCCAAAACAAAAATTCTCTTCTGAAATGGTGAATTAATAAATGTGATTTAAAAAAATCTTACCATGATTCTTCATAATTCATTATCACAACAATATTAATTATGAGATACTTTACATGAATTATTAGAAGAATGTAGGATATTCTTTGATTTACAAAAAAAGGCAAAAAGAACATTTGTATTTGTTGTAAAATAGTTAAAATATTATAAAAACTATTACCAAATATAAAATTATCATTGTCATAACTTGCAGCAGTCCGGCTGCAGCAAAATAACTGGGGGGTGAAGAGCAATTTGTGAAGACTGATACAGCAGGAGTGAGAGCCGTTTATTGTAGGACAACAGAGGTATTTATACATTCCACATGGCTTATCTTAATTAACATAAACTAGATACAGCAGTCAACCAATAAGGAATCTCCACACTTAATGGCTCACTGGCTTTACTTCACAAACCACTCCCTCTGGCATTTTGCCAGGCGCCATCCAGACTTGTTTACAGACTCTAACATTTCTCTAGCAAAATGCCAGGCACCATCCTGACTTGTTTACAGACTCTAACAATAACTTATTCTCTAAATAACATATTTGCATGTAAGAAATAAATTTCCAAGTCAATGTATGATCAGAACAACTAATGATCCAAAATACAATTCAGTTAGTTTTGTCATCTGTGGGGAAAGCACTAGATAGTTTATAGATGGGAAATGAGAGGGTCAATCTATCAAGGTTGACATTATAATTATAGCAAATATCTTAGAAGGAAACATCAATCGATTCTTACTTTGAGAATCTATTTTTTCTTTAGTCTCATTCATCTGCTTGGCAACTGAGAACAATCTTCATGGTTTTCTAATCTTGTTACCACTTTAAAAAAGAAGAAACTTATATTTTGCTTTTTTTTTTTTCAGATAAGAAACATAGCAGGTCTATTCCAAGCAGACAAGAAGGAAGACAGCAAATGCAGGGGAAATAGGATGCACTTAGCTGTCTTTCCACGAGGTGTCAAGCTTTTTAGCTAAATTTCCCAAGTAACAGGATGATTACATAAACCTGTTCATGCTCATACTTTGTTCATCATAGTTTCAGGTGAAAAATAAAATAAGCAATACCAACATTTTATTTGAATCTCACACCTACTTTCTGCTAGATGCTTAAGTATTTTTCAAAATAGGTGCTTCAAACATGGCAATTGTGTTCTCTAGACTTGTAAAACATGTATTTGAGTCTTTGTTGTCAGTTTTCAAACTCAGATTATAGTTTGGTTGATCTATTCATGTCAAGAATATGTTGCTTCATTTCCTATGGGGGAAATTTCTAAATAACTTTAAAAATAAATTTCTTCAGGATGCCCAATAGGCAGAGGAGTATATAAAAGCAATTGAATGGATGCATGCATAGCTGTACTGAAGAAAGCAAAATCAATCTGTCATAGCATGCAGTAATCATTGTAGAAGGCTATGAGTAGAAAACTATGAAAAAGGATACAAATTACATGAACTTGACATGGTTCATGACCTCTAACTTTGCTGCCTAGGTGATGAAAGAAGATGAAGTCCTTGAAACCTATGTATAATAATCATTATGTGCTAATTCCTGGGTTATAAGTAAAAAATCCAATGAACATTTGCTTTCAGAAGATTTTATTAAGGCCACACTTTGCAATTTTCCCTCCTCAGAAATTTTAAAAATAATTTCAGTAGTAATACATTTATCTTTTGGCCTATAATTAGAACCAGAAGGTAGCATTATATATGCTAAATTTATGGACATTTTATAGGATCATAAAATTTAATCTCATAGGTAAACACATTATAATTGCCTATGTTGTAAAAATGGTTGTGCTGTTCATTTTGTACTACTTTGCATAAATTATGAGATGTCCATTGCTGTTTATTTACATGACGATTGTGATAGGCAGGAAACTTCCCTTGTATACCCACCACATAATGTCCAGGCCCTATTCCCCAAAACTTGTATGTTACCTATATGGTGAAAGGGACTTTGCAGATATGACTTTGCAGACAGTGAGATGGGGAAGAGTATCCTGAATTATCCAGGTGGGCTCAGTGTATTCACTTGAGTCTTTACAGCATAGGACCTTTCCTAACTGGGTCACAAAGATGAGATGGAAAATAAGTGTGGGCAGCTTCTAGAAGCTAGGAAATGACAGCTGACAGCTAGCAGGGAAACCAGGATCTCAGCCTTGTAACTACTAGGGACTGAATTGTGCCAACGACCTATACGAAAGGGAACTAGAAATTCCCTAGAAACCTCAGAAAACAATCCGATCCTTCTAATAGTCTTTATTTCAGTTCTATGAGTCCCTTGTCAGATTTCCAAGCTACAGAAGTGTAAACTAATAAATTTACATTGGTTAAGACTGTTTGTTGTAATTTGTTATGACAGTAATAGAAAATTGATCTCTTTTCCAGCTTGAACCCCATAAGGAATATAAGATTCTTGCATTGGTCATTTTTTTGCTATAAAATTCTTCATTCAATTGTTTGCATTTGGTAATTCTATTTTCAATTGAGCAGATTTACACATGCATTTTTACTGTGCAAGATATACCAGTTTAATTAATCATAATATTTGATGTGACTTTTCATTGAACAGATTTGTTATTTTCTAATAATTGTGCCTAATGGTTTAATGACAAGCAGATCGCTACCCTACTTGCATTCACATTAGCCAGGAATTCAGTGCAGCCCATATTTACACTGAGGCCACTGCCTTTGATACCTCTGCTAATACCAGAAAAAATGTGTTCTGAAGATTTGGTATTTAGTTTTTCTCTCATAGGATTTCATATAAATGTACTGAACTTTACTTTAAAATGTTGGTTTGTCTTTTCAAAAAGGAATGTCCTTAATGGATTAGGTACAATGAAGCATTCAACTGTACTTTTCACTTTTATAGAAAAACTCATTTCACATTTCAGATAAATCAAAATTCCAAATGTAACACTTCATATGAACACGTTGCGCTAATAAATGTTCTTTGAAGATAATTTTTGAACAGTATAATAATCAGAACTATTGTGAAGTACAATTCATTGTTATTATAATAATCAAAAGATGTCAAGAATAGATGTTTTTAAAATTAATCTAATATTCTAGTGATATATTTTATTGTAATCTGTAGAAATAAGGATATAAAATGATGAACTTCCTTGCAAAAGAATAAAATAGTGTATTTTAGGTTAAAGACCTGATTTTACAAACCAGAGTTCCTTTCCTAATGGGAAGATGCTAAAAAGTTTATCTTTATGTAACATCTAAAAAATACCATCACGGATAATACATTAAGCTCACTTTTTACTATACGAAGGATTCATATGTAGGAATGTGTTTCATGGCTCAAAATTAATTCTAAATCTCAACTTTTTTTTTTTTAGTGGGGTACAAGGGATTGAATCCAAGGGTGCTTAATCACTGAGCAACATCCCTAGCGCTTTTTATTTTTATTTTTTTGATTTTAAGAAAGGATCTCACTAAGTTGCTTAGGGCCTTGCTGAGTTGCTGAAGCTGGCTTTGAACTTAAGATCCTCCTGCCTCAGCATCCTGAGCCACTGGGATTACAGACATGCACCACTGCACTGGGGCTAAATCTTGACTTTTTTGATCACACCATGAATATACAGACTGCCAGGGGATTATAATGTCCTTTCCTTTTCTTTCTATTTTTTGGTAAAAAATTATAACAAATACATATGATAGCATAGATTTTTTTTTTTCCATTCTGTAGTTTATTGGTCTTAGGATCTTAGTGTAACATCTGTGATCTATGGTTTGGTTTATTTGTCATCAGGATTGTGTTTCCTTCTTTGTTCCTTGCAAAAATATTACCAGCTATGCTTTGGTCAGAGTTTTGTATAATTTGAACTTAATAAGGTAGGGTTTTTTTTTTTTGTTTTGTTTTACTGTCATTAGGCAATGCAAAACATACAACATACTGGAGAGTACCTGATTTGAAGATGAACAAGACTTTAACTTGTCTGATAGTCGCAGCATTCAGACAGTTGAAGTGAGAGTGGTAAACATTTTGTGTAAATAATTGTTTTTCCTGAGTAATAGTTATTGTGAAAATTATATTATATTCAATGTGTTAGCTACTCATATTTTTGTTTTGACAAATTTGTGGTACTGAGGATTGAATTCAGGGCCTTCTATATGCAAGGCAAATGATCTACCACTAAACTGCATCCCCAGCCCAGCTGTATTCTTGGTAATTTTTTTGGTACTAACAAAGTTACAATGTTAATAATATGTAACATGAGATATAAGGTTTAAATTTTTTGCTACATGTTGTTTACTCTAATAATAGAAGAGATCTTCTTTTTCTTTAGTAATCAAAATACATTATAAAGTACAACCTTCACAAAAACAAAAAACATACTACCCAAATGCCTTCAGTCCCTTACCAAATCTTGACTATGGCACATTTCTTGTTACTCACCATGATGGTTAGTGATATTTTCTCGAGGCATTTTTACAACTTTATTTGAAAAAATACCAAACTTTCAAATGTCAATTTACATGTACATAGAGCTCTCATTTTTGCTATAGCAAAAGACATTTTTGAATGTGAAGTTTATATTTTGTGTACTCTTTAATATATTTTAATATCCTACTATTATGCAGCAAAGTCAACTTCTTCCTGATTTTCACTTTAATTTAGGGTTGTTAAATACAGGACACTCAGTCAAATTTGAATTTCAATCAAACAACTAATGATTCTAGTAACTCCCATACACTATTTGGGGCTTGCTAATATTAAAAATTATTCAATGACTAGCTGAAATTCAAGCTTCACTAGACTAAGTTCTATCATAATTTCTATATATTATTTATAAGTGAATGATAGAATACTATTTCTCTTGTTTCTATCAGTATAAGATGCTTACTTTTGTTACAAAATTTAATTATTAAATTTTTCTATTAGGTTATTAGGAGATAATCTGAGATGATTTTAAACTTGACTAGATTCAGAAACCATATGATAAATTTACTGGGCTCAGAAATAAGGTTCTAAAATGCACTAAAATTGAGTAACTTATATAAGATGATAAATGGAAGTGTTGAATAGAAATGAATATAAAGGTGTGCAATAGTTGTATTAGTCCCTCTGTCCTTTCATCCATTCCCAGTATATATTCAGGCACAATCACCGATTCCATTGTTTCTTTTCCTTTTTTTTTTTTGGCCTCACCTATTTATTTATTTTCTTTTTAACTTCCAGGTGTACCATATTTAGGATATTGTGTGTGTATATGTGCCTGTGTGTGTGTGTGTGTGTGTGTGTGTGTGTGTGAGGATGTGTATTCAGTTTAACTTGGGAAGAAACTGAAGAAAGACTTGGAATGTGTAGAAGAATATGCCTTAAAGGGACCTATGCCAGGAAAGGTGCTGGAACCTGAGAAATTTGAAATATTTGGACAACATGTTAGGAATGGTTGCCAGCTCTCGTGGGTAACCATACAGTTCTAAGGCTTTAGAAAAATGGCCTCTAATTTTGTTCTCTGATTTTTCCAGATTATGCTTGGGCCATAGAAATCCACTGCAAGGATGACCAGAGGTCTTTCAGTAAAGCCGGAAAGGGTACTGCAGTCCTTGCTGCTCTTGAAAGCACTCTGAACTCTCCTTTTTTTTTTTTTTTTTTTTTTTTTTTTTTTTTTTTTTTTTTTTTTTTGTTTTTTTTTTTTTTTTCTCCTTTTTTTTTTTTTTTTTTTTTTATTGGTCGTTCATAACATTACATAGTTCTTAATACATCATATTACATGGTTGATTCACATGGATTATGAACTCCCGCTTTTACCCCGTATACAAATTGCTGTATCACATCAGTTTCCCTTCCATTGATTGACATATTGCCTTTCTAGTGTCTGATGTATTCTGCTGTCTGTCCTATTCTCTACTAACCCCCCTCCCCTCCCCTCGCCTCCCCTCCCCTCCCCTTTTCTCTCTCTACCCCTTCTACTGTAAATCATTTCTTCCATTTGTATTATCTTGTCTTACCCCTCCTTTCCTCTTATATGACATTTTTTATAACCCTGAGGATCGCCTTCCATTTCCATGCACTTTCCCTTCTCACTCCCTTTCCCTCCCACCTCTCATCCCTGTTTAATGTAAATCTTCTTCTCAAGCTCTTCGTCCCTACCCTGTCCTTGTTCACTCTCCTTATATCAAAGGAGTCATTTGGAATTTGTTTTTTAAAGATTGACTAGCTTCACTTAGCATAATCTGCTCTAATGCCATCCATTTCCCTCCAAATTCTATGATTTTGTCATTTTTTAATGCAGAGTAATACTCCATAGTATATAAATGCCACATTTTTTTTATCCATTCATCTATTGAAGGGCATCTAGGCTGGTTCCACAGTCTTGCTATCGTGAATTGAGCTGCTATGAACATCGATGTAGCAGTGTCCCTGTAGCATGCTCTTGTTAGGGCTTTAGGGAATAGACCGAGAAGGGGAATAGCTGGGTCGAATGGTGGTTCCATTCCCAGCTTTCCAAGAAATCTCCATACTGCTTTCCAAATTGGCTGCACCAATTTGCAGTCCCACCAGCAATGAACAAGAGTGCCCTTTTCCCCGCATCCTCTCCAGCACTTATTGTTGTTTGACTTCCTAATGGCTGCCAGTCTTACTGGAGTGAGATGGTATCTTAGGGTAGTTTTGATTTGCATTTCTCTGACTACTAGCGATGGTGAGCATTTTTTCATGTACTTGTTGATTGATTGTATGTCCTCCTCTGAGAAGTGTCTGTTCAGGTCCTTGGCCCATTTATTGATTGGGTTATTTGTTATCTTATTGTCTAATTTTTTGAGTTCTTTGTATATTCTGGTTATTAGGGCTCTATCTGAAGTGTGTGGAGTAAAGATTTGTTCCCAGGATGTAGGCTCCCTGTTTATCTCTCTTATTGTTTCTTTTGCTGAGAAAAAACTTTTTAGTTTGAGTAAGTCCCATTTGTTGATTCTATTTGTTAACTCTAGCGCTATGGGTGTCCTATTGAGGAATTTGGAGCCCGATCCCACCGCGTGTAGATCATAACCAACTTTTTCTTCTATCAGATGCCATGTCTCTGATTTAATATCAAGCTCCTTGATCCATTTTGAGTTAACTTTTGTGCACGGCGAGAGATAGGGATTCAGATTCATTTTGGTACAAATGGATTTCCAGTTTTCCCAGCACCATTTGTTGAAGATGCTATCCTTCCTCCATTGCATGCTTTTAGCCCCTTTATCAAAAATAAGATAGTTGTAGTTTTGTGGATTGGTTACTGTGTCCTCTATTCTGTACCATTGGTCCACCCGCCTGTTTTGGTACCAGTACCATGCTGTTTTTGTTACTATTGCTCTGTAGTATAGTTTGAAGTCTGGTATCGCTATACCGCCTGATTCACACTTCCTGCTTAGTATTGTTTTTGCTATTCTGGGTCTCTTATTGTTCCATATGAATTTCATGATTCTTTTATCGATTTCTACAAGATATGCTGTTGGGATTTTGATTGGCATTGCATTGAACTTATATAGGACTTTTGGTAATATCGCCATTTTGATGATGTTAGTTCTGCCTATCCATGAGCAGGGTATATTTTTCCATCTTCTAAGGTCTTCTTCTATGTCTTTCTTTAGGGTTCTGTAATTTTCATTGTATAAATCTTTCACCTCTTTTGTTAGGTTGATTCCCAAGTATTTTATTTTTTGGGGGGATATTGTGAATGGAGTAGTTGTCCTCATTTCCGTTTCAGAGGCTCTGTCGCTGATATACAGGAATGCCTTTGATTTATGCGTGTTGATCTTATATCCTGCCACTTTGCTGAATTCATTTATTAGCTCTAATAGCTTCTTTGTAGACCCTTTTGGGTCTGCTAGGTATAGAATCATATCATCTGCAAATAGTGATAATTTAAGTTCTTCTTTTCCTATTTTTATGCCTTTAATTTCTTTCGTCTGCCTAATTGCTCTGGCCAGTATTTCGAGGACTATGTTGAACAGAAGTGGTGAGAGAGGGCATCCCTGTCTTGTACCAGATCTTAGAGGGAATGCCTTCAATTTTTCTCCATTCAGAATGATGCTGGCCTGTGGCTTATCATAGATTGCTTTTACAATGTTGAGGTATGATCCAGTTATCCCTAATTTTTCTAGAGTTTTGAACATAAAGGGATGCTGTACTTTGTCGAAAGCTTTTTCTGCATCTATCGATATGATCATATGGTTCTTATTTTTAAGTCTATTGATGTGGTGGATAACATTTATTGTTTTCCGTATATTGAACCAACCTTGCATACCAGGGATGAATCCTACTTGATCATGGTGTATAATTTTTTTGATATGTATTTGAATCCGATTCGCCAGAATTTTATTGAGGATTTTTGCATCAAGGTTCATTAGAGATATTGGTCTGTAGTTTTCTTTCTTTGAAGTGTCTTTGTCTGGTTTCGGAATCAGGGTGATGTTGGCCTCGTAGAACGAATTTGGAAGTTCTCCCTCTTTTTCTATTTCCTGAAATAGCTTGAAAAGTATTGGTGTTAGTTCCTCTTTAAAGGTTTTGTAAAACTCTGCTGTATACCCATCCGGTCCTGGGCTTTTCTTAGTTGGTAGTCTTTTGATGGTTTCTTCTATTTCCTCTATTGTTATTGGTCTGTTTAGGTTGTCTATATCCTCCTGGCTCAATCTAGGCAGATCATAAGACTCAAGGAATTTATCTATGCCTTCACTATCTTCTGTTTTATTGGAGTATAAGGATTCAAAGTAGTTTCTGATTATCTTCTGTATTTCTGAAGTGTCTGTTGTGATATTGCCTTTTTCATCCCGTATGCTAGTAATTTGGGTTCTCTCTCTTCTTCTCTTCGTTAGCATGGCTAAGGGTCTGTCAATTTTATTTATTTTTTCAAAGAACCAGCTTTTAGTTTTGTCAATTTTTTCAATTGTTTCTTTTGTTTCAATTTCATTAATTTCAGCTCTGATTTTAATTATTTCTTGCCTTCTACTTCTTTTGCTGTTGTTTTGCTCTTCTTTTTCTAGGATTTTGAGATGAAGTATGAGATCATTTATTTGTTGGTTTTTTCTTTTTTTGAGGAATGAACTCCAAGCAATGAATTTTCCTCTTAGAACTGCTTTCAATGTGTCCCATAGATTCCGATATGTTGTGTCTGTGTTTTCATTTAACTCTAGGAATTTTTTAATTTCCTCCTTGATGTCTTCTAAAACCCATTGATCACTCAGCAACCTATTGTTCATTCTCCAGGTGATGTTTGATTTTTCCTTTCTTCTTTTATCATTGATTTTCAGTTTCATTCCATTATGATCAGACAAGATGCATGGTATTATCTCTACCTCTTTGTATTGTCTAAGAGTTGCCCTGTGACATAGTATATGGTCTATTTTTGAGAAGGTTCCATGTGCTGCTGAGAAAAAAGTGTAGCTACTTGATGTTGGGTGGTATAGTCTATATATGTCAATTAAGTCTAGGTTGTTAATTGTGTTATTGAGTTCTATAGTTTCCTTATTTAACTTTTGTTTGGAAGATCTGTCCAGTGGTGAGAGAGGTGTGTTGAAGTCTCCCATGATTACTGTATGGTGGTCTATTAGACTCTTGAACTTGAGAAGAGTTTGCTTGATGAACATGGCTGCTCCATTATTTGGGGCATATATATTTATGATTGTTATGTCTTGTTGGTGTATGGTTCCCTTGAGCAGTATGAAGTGTCCTTCTTTATCCCTTTTGATTAGCTTTGGCTTGAAATCTATTTTATTAGATATGAGTATGGACACTCCTGCTTGTTTCTGTGGTCCATATGAGTGATATGATTTTTCCCAACCTTTCACCTTCAGTCTATGTACATCTTTTCCTATCAAATGCGTCTCCTGTAGACAGCATATTGTTGGGTCTTGTTTTTTGATCCATTCTACTAGCCTGTGTCTCTTAATTGGTGAGTTTAAGCCATTAACATTTAGGGTTATTATTGAGATATGGTTTGTTCTTCTATCCATATTTGTTTATTGATGTTACTAAACCTGATTTGTTATCCTCTTTGACTACTTTCCCCCCTTTACTGTCCTACCTCCCATTGTTGGTTATCAATGTTATTTTCCATTTCCTCTTCCTGTAATGTTTTGCCAAGGATTTTTTGAAGAGATGGTTTTCTAGCTGCGAATTCTTTTAACTTTTGTTTATCGTGGAAGGTTTTAATTTCATCTTCTAACCTGAAGCTTAATTTCGCCGGATACAAGATTCTTGGTTGGAATCCATTTTCTTTAAGCGTTTGAAATATGTTATTCCAGGATCTTCTAGCTTTTAGAGTCTGTGTTGAGAGATCGGCTGTTATTCTGATTGGTTTACCCCTAAATGTAATCTGCTTCCTTTCCCTTGTAGCTTTTAAAATTCTCTCCTTGTTCTGTATGTTGGACATCTTCATTATAATGTGTCTTGGTGTGGATCTCTTATGATTTTGCACATTCGGCGTCCTGTAGGCTTCTAGGATTTGGGATTCTGTCTCATTCTTCAAGTCTGGGAAGTTTTCTTGTATTATTTCACTGAATAGATTGCTTAATCCTTTGGTTTGGAGCTCTGTGCCTTCCTGTATCCCAATGACTCTTAAGTTAGGTCTTTTGATATTATCCCATAGCTCTTGAATGTTCTGCTCATGGTTTCTTAGTAGACTTGCTGAGCTATCTATGTTCTTTTCAAGTTGAAATACTCTGTCTTCATTATCTGATGTTCTATCTTCTAAGTGATCCACTCTGCTGGTAGTATTCTCAATTGAGTTTTTAAGTTGGTTTATTGTTTCCTGCATTCCTAGTATTTCTATTTGTTTGTTTTTTATTACCTCTATCTCCCTGTGAAATTGATCTTTAACTTCCTGGATTTGTTTGTCAATGTGATCTTTCATTGTCTGATTTTGCTGTCTCATGTCTTCCTTGAGACTCCAGATCATCTGAAGCATGTATGTCCTGAGCTCTCTATCTGACATTCCATCTGTTGCAGCTATTACCTCTTCTAAAGTTGAGTTGACCTGCATTGCCTGTGGTCCTTTCTTTCCTTGTCGTTTCATACTGCTGGCGTTTCTTCCTGCTTAGTGAAATTGTTGTGTCTTTGATATTTTCCCCCTCTATTTATTTATATTGCTCTTGTATAGTTGAAAAATCACCCTTGCAGGGCAGGTAGTGGCTGTGATCCTCCTCCAATTAGTGTGATCCGTCTACCATGCTGGCAGGCCCTAGGTCTGCTTTGCTGGTCGGTCAAAGGTCTACCTACCCAGCAGGCGCCAGGGGCACCTGTGTCACTCCATAGGTTGCTGGGCCTAACCTCCCGATGGGTTGCAGGTTCGCCTCGCTTGCAGGCACTGGGGGAGAGGCCGGTTCCGCCCCTCAGCAGGCTTTGGGCCCACTCTGCTCCTGTTCACAGTCCCGCCTACCTGCAGACACTGGGGGAGGGGACGGGCCTAGCCCTCAGCCGTCCGCCGCCGGACCTGTCCTAGTGGGTCCGGTCCGCGTTCCCCGCCGGCACGTGTAGCTGCAGTCCCTTGGCTGGTTGCTGGGCCTGACCCGCCCGCCCGTGGCTTGTAGGTGCGCCTCGCTTGCAGGCACTGGGGGAGGGGCCGGTTCCGCCCCTCAGCAGGCTTTGGGCCGGCTCTGCTGCTGTTCTCAGTCCCTCCTACCTGCAGACACTGGGGGAGGGGACGGGCCTAGCCCTCAGCCGTCCGCCGCCGGACCTGTCCTAGTGGGTCCGGTCCGCGTTCCCCGCCTGCGCGTGAAGCTGCAGTCCCTTGGCTGGTTGCTGGGCCTGACCCGCCCGCCCGTGGCTTGCAGGTGCGCCTCGCTCGCAGGCACTGGGGGAGGGGCCGGTTCCGCCCCTCAGCAGGCTTTGGGCTGGCTCTGCTGCTGTTCTCAGTCCCTCCTACCTGCAGACACTGGGGGAGGGGACGGGCCTAGCCCTCAGCCGTCCGCCGCCGGACCTGTCCTAGTGGGTCCGGTCCGCGTTCCCCGCCGGCGCGTGTAGCTGCAGTCCCTTGGCTGGTTGCTGGGCCTGACCCGCCAGCCCGTGGCTTGCAGGTGCGCCTCGCTTGCAGGCACTGGGGGAGGGGCCGGTTCCGCCCCTCAGCAGGCTTTGGGCTGGCTCTGCTGCTGTTCTCAGTCCCTCCTACCTGCAGACACTGGGGGAGGGGACGGGCCTAGCCCTCAGCTGTCCGCCGCCGGACCTGTCCTAGTGGGTCCGGTCCGCGTTCCCCGCCGGCGCGTGTAGCTGCAGTCCCTTGGCTGGTTGCTGGGCCTGACCCGTCCGCCCGTGGCTTGCCAGTGCGCCTCGCTTGCAGGCACTAGGGGAGGGGCCGGTTCCGCCCCTCAGCAGGCTTTGGGCTGGCTCTGCTGCTGTTCTCAGTCCCTCCTACCTGCAGACACTGGGGGAGGGGACGGGCCTAGCCCTCAGCCGTCCGCCGCTGGACCTGTCCTAGTGGGTCCGGTCCGCGTTCCCCGCCGGCGCGTGTAGCTGCAGTCCCTTGGCTGGTTGCTGGGCTTGACCCGCCCGCCCGTGGCTTGCAGGTGCGCCTCGCTTGCAGGCACTGGGGGAGGGGCCGGTTCCGCCCCTCAGCAGGCTTTGGGCTGGCTCTGCTGCTGTTCTCAGTCCCTCCTACCTGCAGACACTGGGGGAGGGGACGGGCCTAGCCCTCAGCCGTCCGCCGCCGGACCTGTCCTAGTGGGTCCGGTCCGCGTTCCCCGCCGGCGCGTGTAGCTGCAGTCCCTTGGCTGGTTGCTGGGCCTGACCCGCCCGCCCGTGGCTTGCAGGTGCGCCTCGCTTGCAGGCACTGGGGGAGGGGCCGGTTCCGCCCCTCAGCAGGCTTTGGGCTGGCTCTGCTGCTGTTCTCAGTCCCTCCTACCTGCAGACACTGGGGGAGGGGACGGGCCTAGCCCTCAGCCGTCCGCCGCCGGACCTTTCCTCTGAACTCTCCTTAAGCCATTCATCTTTACTTCCCTCATTGTTGTTTTATCTTTATTGTAGACCTTGATATTACAACACACCAAAAGAAAAACTTATCCAGAAATAAGCTCTCATTTTTCAAAAGATAAGCCTCTTGGAGTATGTGGAAAAGATGATGTCTTTATTTTTTATTTTGAAATATTTTGAGTGCTCATATCCTTTCACAAATTATTAAAGATAATAGAATTATGTATATGGAAACTGACCAAAGTAGGTAAGTAATATTATCTTGCACAAAATCAATTAGGTTCTTATTGTAAGTTGATTGCTAAAGTTAGGAAAGTTACATAGTTCTACAGAATGAGACTAATTATATTCATTTATTTATTTATTTATTTATTTTTTAAAGACAGAGAGAGGAGACAGAAATTTTTTTTTAATATTTATTTTTCGGTGTTCAGTGGATACAACATCTTTATTTTATTTTATGTGGTGCTGAGGATCGAACTGAGCATCCCGCGTATGCCAGGCAAGCACGTTACCACTTGAGCCACATCCCCAGCCTAAATAATTGTATTTATTTTAAGGTAAGCAGTACTGTAGTAGGGACAAACGAGGTAAGGCACTGAAGATATCAGGAAACAGTTTTATTTGGCTGCAGCCAGGTTCAGAGGGCACAGCTTTTGCTGTAATCAATTAATCACCTGAACTCTGAGTTCAAGGAGTTTCAGAGTTTTATACCCAGCATGTAAGGGGAAGGGCTCAGAAGTTCACAGTCTGCAGAAGCTCACATAAAAGCAGCTTTTTCTTTCACTGTTCTGGGCAAGTTAACTCTTCAAGGACAACACCTGAGAAGGGGAGAGCATATTCTCCCCTTTATTCCCCCCTCCCAGCTGTTATCATGGAGCCCATTTGTAACTTATCTTAAAAAATGTAGACAACTTTGTGAAACCCCAGCTCAAGGCCAGAGGCCTTGTTTGCACATTTCTACAAAGTGCTATACTGGATATGTTTCTGAAAAATTAGTAAGAGGGTGTTTAGCATCTGGAGTGCTGGTATCTTCCCGGCCAGTGGCCAAGAAAAAAAGGGCAAAACGAAAATAGGAAATTTATCTACATTGGACTCTTTTGCAGAGACTCTTTTGCTGACAGTCCCAAAATCAGTCATGGTGAAGAGAGCTTTTCTGTGGAGAAAGGGGGTGCCACTTCAGTATGGTAACCATAACAAAATAAGATTCAATACTAAATCAAAGTATTATTCCAATCACCCTATTTATTTTCTACTCCCAATAGATACCCTTCCATAGATGAATGGATAAAGAAACTGTGGTATATATACACAATGGAGTGTCACTCAGCATTAAAAGAGAATAAAATTATTGCATTTACAGGTAAATAGATGGAGTTAGAGAATATCATGCTTATTGAAGTAAGCCAATCTCCAAAACCCCAAAACTGAATGTTTTCTCTGATAAGTGGATGCTGATCCATGATGGGGGTGGAGAGGGAGAATGGGAGAGGAAGGGAGCATGGGAGAAATGGAGGAACTTTGGATAGGGCAAAGGGGAGGAAGAGGAAGAGATGGGGCATGAATCTAGGAAAGATGGTGGAATGGGATGGACATCGTTGCCCTAAGTACATGTATGAAGACACAAATTTTGACTCTACTTTGTGTACAACCAGAGAAATGAAAAATTGTGCTCCATTTGTGTACTATGGATTGAAATGCATTCTACTGTCATGTACAACAAATTAGAACAAATACAGAAATAAATTTTTAAAAGTTATTCTCAAGCTGAGGTTGTAGCTCAGTGGTAGAGTGCTTGCCTAGCATTTGCGAGGCCCTGGGTTCGATCCTCAGCACCGCATAAAAATGAATAAATAAAACAAAGGTTTTGTGTCCAACGACACCTAAAAAATAAATATTAAAAAAGTCATTCTCTTTGATGCTTTTTATAATTTGTAGAATAAAATTACATTACCTCTTTTATATAATTTGTAGAATAAAAATACATTACTTCTTTTAAGATGGTCACAATGGACATTTTGCCCTGATTGTAATAGAAATAATAATTTAATAATGATAAGTGAAGCAACAGATTTTCAAGGAATTAATTTTTATTTTTACATCTTGTGAAAATTATCACCTGGAAAATACATTTATATGTCTTGGTATGACATAATTCAGTAAAGGAAAATAAAATAAATTAGTTTAATTATATATTTTTTTCCAAATTAATGCATCTTAAAGATTACTAAGATTTTATTTCATGATGAAAACATGTAAAGTTTCTGAAAAATAAAATAAATCACCTTATATTTCTTTTTGGTTGACAATATTTAAATGAGATACAGGTTTTGGAAACAATATTCTCTTACTATAAAATCAATACAAAATTTTATTTAAATTACTAGACATCTTGACACCCAGAGACTTGGTGTTTCTGAGAGGCTGAGCACATCTAACAGGAGGCAGCCCATCTGGTCAGACAAATAAAGCCAAGGACTAGTATGGAAGCCCTAAGTGAGCTTCCAGGATTCTTTCTGAAGTTATTGTGCTATAAGTTTTTTTTTTTTTAATTTTAAATCTCAACACTTCTTAATGGTTTATTAAGTTGAAAGACAGTTAAAAAATCTAAGGTAGGTCTCCTCCACTTTTCTGCCTATTGGGTTGTTTTCATTTTTTTTCTTTTTGGTAGCATTATACAATATTTGTACTAGAACACTTTCTAAACCAATACTGCATACAATTAATTAGATTTGATATACTTATTATAGGACCCTCAAAATTGTTCTAACTATAACCTTAATTGATTCATTATTTGAATACATAAAATAACTCAGCTCTAGTTTTTACATATTTCCTCTCTTTAGTGTTTTTAAGAAAAAAATCAATAGGTGATTGATGATTTTTACTTTATTTAGTAAGTTTTTGTGCAAGACTTGCTAGATAACATGATTTACTTCACAATTTCAATTTTATTACCTGGAAAAATATAAACCAAAGGCATAGTATTTAAATAGAGGCCAATGATCATTTGACTAATTATTTTTCTGTCACTGAAATAATTACACATTACTATATCTCACTTTTATGCAAATATAATTTATAGAACCATTGGGACATTTGCAGACATTAAGGAATTTATATAACCAACTATTTACATAACCAATCATCTATAAGGTAAGCCATTTATTTTATTTTATCAGTGCTTGAATTTTATGGTAGTTCTTTAAAATTCTTTTCTTTGTATGTAACAGTTGTCTACAAGTTTTTCCTTACCTAGTAAATTATTCTATGCATTCTAGTATTTTTATTTATTTTTTAAAAGCAATATACATATTATATTAAAAGCACACTTTAATATTGCTGTATAACACTAACACTGTCACCTTTGGTGATTAAATCTGTGGGAACTTTGCATGAGTACTGACAGCAGAAAGAGTGATACCAAGAGTTTCTAGGTTTCTTTAGAGAAAATTAATTCTTAAAAAGTTTCAAGATTATGTTGCTGTCTGTTATTTTTGCCCATATTACTGTATTCTCATCCTTCCTTCTTGCAGCCTTTCTTCAATCTCTTTCCCCCTTTTTTTAGATTATAAATTTTTTTCTCTTGGTTGTTTACAACTTTAAAGAGCAATATATCATAACAACCTTTGTTTATCAGTCGGTAATTTTTCAGTAGTAGTCCATTTTCTCATGTTTATGCCACTAAGACCTTGATAACTAATACATGCTAAAAAATTGGGTATCAAATATTGAGTTTCTGATAGGCCTTTTGAAGTATAAAAATATCTCAAAACACCTGCTTATGTCATAGAATTGATATGAATATAAAAAAGACTTTTACAATTTTAAAACAGGTTTTATATTAATCACAGTGGCAGTCACGTTTGCAAACTTAATGCCATTTTTAGGTAGATGTGAAAATATAGTTTGAAAGTAATCCATTGATTTACTGTTTAGGCTTCACTCTACTGTTGATAAAAGTCTGGAATGTAATGTTTTCATCCTAACCTCCTGGGCTTCCTGAAACCATGCAGGGTGCTGAGTTGGACGACTGTAAGGATGCAGAACCAAAGTTGAGTTGTACTACCCGGAAGTGGATAGTAGGATAGTTCTACTTCAAGCTGTGGTGAAGAGTTAAAGAAAGAGATTTAAGACATATATCACTTGTGTGTAGATAGCTTTTCAGGTATTTAGGAAGCACTACAAAGTGCAATAACAAGCTAGATATTGGAGAACCAGAGAATAACATATATGGAATGATTAAGAAACTCTTCTATCAACATGGACCTACAAGTAAAAAGAAAGCATGAAAGAAAAATAAGGAAGGAAGAAAGGAAGAAGGATGAAAGAAAGAGAAAAATATGGAAAAATAAGGGAGTGATTAATGAATCACTGAAATTACTTTAACTGACTTGATGTCATTAAAGAATTTTTAAATTTAAATTTAAAATTTTAAGTGGTGGAAATTATGATAGACATTATTAGAATTAAGTTACATTATTTTGGGCCAAGGACAGAACTGATGGCAGGTGAAACAATGAAAATGCACATCATGTAAGTTTCATGAAAGTATTCCCATACAAAAAAAGTTTATGGCTAGTTTAAAACAATATTTTATGTGCTAAGTAGCAATAAACATAAAGGACTCTATCTACGAGCTAATGCACTGAGACAAAATTTGCATAATATAGAATAATTAGTCTATAATATTTTCCACAAAAGTTTTATTTTAGTAAACACATTTACAGTATTTATTTAATACTAAAAAGAATGCCAAGATAGTGTGTTAGGTGGTAGACAATGATCGATATTATTCCTATCAGTTTAAAATTTACATTCTAATGTTGCTTATAGTCAGTTTATATACGTATGCCAACATAAAAGAAATCAAATAATTTCTAATGATGGATATTAAACAGGAAAAACAAATGTCACATTAAAAACCATTATGTGCATTTTGTGTATGTTTATGTGTCTGTGTGTTTTATTGAATCAGAGATATTTTATATTGTTGCTTATAATCTGATCAAACTGAGAAGCAATGACAACTCACAGAAACCATAAAGTAATAATTATAATAACAGTAAATTATCTTATGTTCAATTTATTTAATGGTCTGAAGTTGCATATATTTCAAGTAGAACATTGTCACATTTTTTTGTGCATGATTAGAATATTAGGGAAAATATCTAATTTCTTACATGAACACAAATCTTCACTTTTAAATGAATTTATTTATTGGCCAATTTATTTTTTTGGCCAAATGCTTTTCATGGTGACATCTTCATTTTAAAATGCAATGTGTTACTTTCTTAGTTGAATTTAAACTTTTCCTCAGTAAGTAGTTTGAAATATTTCCATAAATTTCAAACTTTTCATTTGCTTCATCAACTTTCAATTCCATGTCAATAATAACTTTTTCTCCATGTTATATGAAAGAACAAAGAGCTCATGTCCCAGAATTGCTATGAATATGAAAAAGCTTTGTCCTGATTTATAATAGGTTTTGTATCAAGGACAGGGGCTATCATTTACAAATTTAATGCCATTATTGATAACGATATGTATTTAGAGTTAAGTGAAAACATCAGAAGTGATTCTTGGTTACATAAAATATATATGTAGGTTTTTCATCAAAGGAAAACACTATCTTTCAAAACCTCTACAAAAATGAAATTGACACATTACTAAAAAGTAGAAAGGTTGTCATCAAAAGTGTGTGCTAAAATATTATTTCTCTTGTGCTGTGTTGATGAGTTGCATATATTCCTTGAGGAAAATGTCAACCTTAGGGTGACATAAAATCATGGTTGAGAATAAAATACAAAAAGTATTTAAAAGCAAACACATATTTTTAGTGTTAAAAATCTGATCTTTCTATTTGAGAGGAAATGAAATATCTTGTATGAATTATGTCAAAATTCAGATATAACTAAACGTTTTATTTTGAGCACTCACATTTGAATTAAATATAATTAAATCAGAGCCTGAAGGTGATTCAAGTAAGGTCCTCTTTATTGTGTGGCTGCACCAGTTCTATAATGTGCTAAATCTTGGCAGTCAAGATTATTTTGTCCTTACCAAAGTCAACATCTGAAAGAATTAGTTGAATGGAATTTTACTCTAAGATTATCTTTATTTTTTCCACAACTCTCTTTTGAAATGATCCTTGAAAATTCAGTTTGGGTGAGTATTTTAGAGGTAGATAGCTTCCTCTTGCAGGGCAGAATCTTTTTGAAGGTATTATAATAGTTTTATTTAAATAATTTAAGCACTATATTTTCAGCATCAACCATACTAAAAGCAATTACACTGGAGAAAAATAGAGGAATTAATTCTTGGGAAAGGGATGCTACTTCACAAAATTTATTTTGCTTTATATGTTAAATAATTATGTCTAATAGCTTATATTCTATCATAAATAGAATAGCTAGCAAAAATACAAAAATCAATTTTAAAAATATATATTATATAAAATGAATTAGCCACCGTTTTCTCTAGCTATGATTATTATATATTATATATACATGTGTGCTATCAGTTATCTGTTTGTAAAGTTGGAAATAAAATAATATGACCTGTGATCTGGCCTATAGTTTTCAGAAGATCAAAGTTGAAGATGTACAACATAGACATAGCTACTAGCTACTGCATAAATCTATCTAGAGGCATTTGTTTTGAATTATGGATGTTTGTGTCAGTCAGCTTATATTAGTTCTATTGAGGTAAAGTCTTGTCTCCTGTGTAATATCATTGATGACAGGCTACTCTTTAGAACAGAAAATAATTGAATTTTACACTGTACTTTAAGTTTTTCTTTTCTTCCCTTGGACATTTATAGGTGTGTTATTTACAGCATAATTTCATCTATTCGTTATTTATGTGACTCTTCAAATTTCCATCAGACAAATAATACCATGAGAGTACCTAGATTATATCATGCTACATGTTATCTGATATATTAGAGTGTTCATTTTTTTTGACAAGGCACAGATATTTTATCCTGAATTCCTTTTAATAGTGAAAAGCCTTGTGAATTATAATTTTCATAATATGCTTTAATACTATTAAATTTCACGTCACCTATTTACTATGTACAGTTTAATTAAATTAATGTGTGCATGATTCTAGTTCAGAGAATATAAATTGATATGCTACTTAATAAAAACTAATTTTAAAACATGACATGTCTTTATCACAGTTTCTGTGGGATGTGTATCTGGAAAAAAAGCAAAAGTTATTAAGGTACACTTTTAGTAATATTTACTTGATTAAAGAAAAAAAGGACTATCTAATGTCAAATATAGCTGAGGCATAATAAATATAAATTAATGATAGAAGAAAAGATGGTAAAGTGAAATAAAACAAACTAAAAAAAATCAAAAATAGGTATATTCAATGAAGAGTTAGACACAGGGTATAAAGGAGTTACCAGTCTGATCCTCCATTGCCAGGGTTCTATTAACATTTTACCCATTGACTGAAGAAGACAGTCCTGACCAGGTTTCATACTTCCTTATGCCCTTTTTGGTATGAAATATGAGGAATGTACTCAATCATCTCCTCAGAGATAATTTTCTGATGGCTATGACAACTCACAAATGAGCCCTCCATTGATGATTCTAGACCCCTCCTGTTTTTTGTTAACATTAGCAGTTTTCAAATTCCTGTCTTACAGTGCATGATTCCTCCTCCTCATTGTGTTGTCATTTACAAATATGCAGCATTTCTTTCAAATCACAGTAAATATGGCTACTATATCATTATTGTTATAAACAAATGTATCTTATTTCTTGATGCTTTGGATGAAAACAAAGATGATCCTTCCAACCTTTTGACCTCTTGATTCATTTAATTCTCCCTGGCAAGGGGCTCAGAAACCACTTATGTGGTTTTAGAGCTACTCACCTCTATGATCATAGCCAAGACAGTGACAATTCCAGTACCTGTAATCTTTCCAAAATCTCAGTTTCAAACAGTATCCTTTCGTTACCTACCCCTCCCTTGCTTTTTTTCTAGCTTACTATAGAATTCCAGATCCAAAAATCTATAGACCTTACTGTGACCTCCCATTTATTGAACTTAATAGTCTCTTTGCTTGTTTTTTGTCTTGTCTACCTTATCCTTTGAAAGTATTCCTTTCTCTTTCTACACTGACTTCCTTAGTGACATAGTTTCATCTTTGGTATTTACAAATCAGTATGTGTATATCATGAAATTCATATATGCATCTTACATTTCTCTCTCTCTCTCTCTCTCTCTCTTCTGAAACTGGTACTGGGAATTGAACCCCCAGGGGTACTTTACCACTGAACTACATCCTTGGCCCATTTTAATTTTCATTTTGAAAAAGGGTCTTGCAAAGTTGCAGAGTTGCTCCTCTTTGGCCTGCCCAGTATCTGTGGCCTGTGCCACTATGTCTAGCCTATACTTTTCTCTGTTACCCCAGATTAAGCCTAAAACACTTCAAATAGACAGTTATTTTTGCTTTTTGTTCATTTGTATGTCACAGTTGATTGCTTAATCAGTATCTGTAACATGATTGGTCTTCACGAAATGAATGAACATTTCTTTTGCCTACCAAAGCAAATAAATAAGATACATGTGGTTACTGAATTAATTTTTTAAAGAGAAAGAGAGAGAGAGAGAGGCGAGAGAGAGAGAAGAGGAAGAAGAAGAAGAAGAAGAAGAAGAAGAAGAAGAGGAGGAGGAGGAGGAGGAGGAGGAGGAGGAGGAGGAGGAGGAGGAGGAGGAGGAGGAGGAGGAGAGAGAGATAATTTTTTTAATATTTATTTTTCAGTTTTCGGTGGACACAACATCTTTATTTTATTTTATGTGATGCTGAGGATCAAACCCAGAGCCCTGTACATGCCAGGCAAGCACGTTACCGCTTGAGCCACATCCCCAGACCCCTGAATTAATTTTGAGTAGTTTTATGCAATGAAAATGAAAACATCAGGTACATGTTTAAGGATAATAGTATTGGTTTGGAGCTGTTTTTACTTTATTTTTCAGACATAAAAGACTCTCATATTATTTTAAACATATCTATTTTCTACTTTCAGTGACCCAGGTAGATGTGGAAGGTAGACGGGAAACAGAGAATATGAATATTCTTTCAATTTCATTCCTATGAGATGACCAAAATATCTTTAAATGATAACAACAACATTAAGCTCAAGACAGGGGACGGTGTTGGCCATAAATTAAAAATGGAATAGAAACACAATATTCCTTAGACTTATGTGTGGTGAATAATTTTAAATAGAGAATTGGTTTCTTCCAATAACTTACATTTTTATTTCACTACACTTAATGATTCATCAGATCACTATTCTTTGAGTGGAAATTATATAAAAGTAAAGATTTTTGAGGAGAAATATAATAAAATTCTAAATTACTAAAGAATAATTTATTTAATATTTTGATATACTTAATTTACTTCTTGTAAATGGATGTAAAAATAATATCCTGTTAGTTTGAATTCATTAAACAACATATATTATATTTCATTATATTTAATGTATTTACAAATGTTTCATACACACACATATATATATATATATTCATATACATATATTCATATATTTAATATATGTACCTATTTTATATGCATATATATTTAATATATGTACCTATTTTATATGCATATATATTTTATATGCATATATATTCTGATCTTATTTATATCTTTTACCTTCATAAGTGTTCAATAAAACAAAGGTCTAAATCTTTAATAAGATACACTTTGTTACCATAGTATCGTAGTATTTTAGAATAGAATCATAAAAATCACAATTCAACCTCAGAAGAGAATGCATAAATTGAATTTACAGTGCATGATCTTTGTTAGCTGGTATGTCACTTATTTCTATGAATTTAGAAAGCACATGATCATGTAAGCTATAACTGTAAAAATTATAGTATTATAATGTATAAAAACGTGAAAATATATGTTGATGAAGAGGTATATGCATAATAAATATTAATTTTTGATTATCATTAAATTAAAACTATTGAGATGTCAGAAGTTGCATTTGTGTGTGCTTTAAGTGAAGAACTTCATAAAACATTTAGAAAATACATGATATTTTAAATTATACAATTTTATTCCAATGTAAAAATGTTCCTGTTACCATAATGAATGTTATAAAAGAAAGAACGTGAGAAAATCAGTCTGACTTTACTGTCCTGTTTTCTCATGCTGGTTATTATCTCTTTATGCCTAACATCAATCTGGACAGACTGTCATTCTACCTTTCTAACAGTGTATACAGATGGATAATGATTCCTAATAAATAGGGGATTCATTAATAAAGGTTTCTTGAATGTGGGCTATAGGAAGAGAGTTCTGCTTCATTGAAGCAGTCGTAATTGCCCATACATGTCCTCAGCACTCAGCATGAAGTCTCTATACAGGAGAATTACACTAATCAAATCACAATTTTTATCTTGTTCTTCTCTAGGAATGTGTTCAGATATTATTAACTCCATAGTATCCCTAGAAGTAGTTTATGGTTGCCTCTGTTCATAAGGGGTATGTTCAGACATGAGCTTATTGGTGCAGAATTTTCTATTAGATAGCTACTTTAAAACTGCTCCAGTATCTTTTGTAAGAAGTCCAAAATGTTATTTCAGTAAATAAACTAAATGCCACAAATTAATTTCTTTCTTTCCAAAAATTAAAATAATACCAATCTTCAAAAATAGAATTGATCATCAGAATAATTATAAAATTAATATTATAAAAGAATATTATGAGCATTAGGCAGAAATCTAACTACTTAGATGAACTAGACAAATTCTGAGACAGACATAAACTGCAAAAACTATCTTGATAATCCTTCAGGATGTAAATCTTACTTCATCAGCTTTTGAAACTGTGTTGACTATGTGATTTACTAGACCAATAAAATTTTCCTAAATGTAGCAAGGGCAGATATTTTAAAAATGTTGACACACAGAGAGTATTTTTTTCTTGTTGTTGAATGTGGAAACCTTAGATCACCAGGTGGGACCCTGGGGCCTGCTGAAGGATGAGAAAACATGGAGCAAATACAACACACCCTGGAGAACAGCTTGCCAACTGCCGTGCCTGTGAGTGGAAACATAAATCATCCCACAGGTGAGAGGGCTCCCTAGAACCTACCTGAGATGACCCAGATTTTAAAACCACCCAGTGAAATCCAGAGTTATAATATAATTTAAATACTTGTTGTTTTAAGACAGTTTTAGAGTGATTGGTAATAAAGAAATAATGAATACCTCAATATTTTAAAGTTCCATTTATTATGAAAAGAAAAATACAAAATACATATGACATATGCTTATAAATTATGACTAGTCACATCCTGATTAAATCAATAAACTAGATAACCTTCTTTCCCTGTTTCTAACTGGAAGCTGAAAGAGCTAAAATAGAGGCAGAGGGAGAATACAAGATTAAAGATGTAAGAATCAGAAGATGAAAAATGCCAACAACTCTGTGACTCAGTTACCAAAAAAAAAAAAGAAAGAAAGAAAGAAAGAAAGAAAGAAAGAAAGAAAAGAAAAAGAAAACTCAAGAAGACATCAAATATTTTTATTTGGAAAATGACCTTGTGGAGTTATGATTTCAAAAGTTATTTCAGATTATTGAGATTGACAGGGAAAATTGGTAGAGACATCCGTTGGAAGACCTTGCAATAATGTAAACAAGAGATAAGAGTCTGAGTTATGGTATGACAATAAAGATAAGAAATCCAAGAATGGTTCAAAAAGATTGCTTATCTTTTGGGTATATCAAAAAATTTGCTGCAAAAATCTGGTGTTACAAGGGCTAAGATAAATGAGATAAAATTTTCCTGAAAAAATAGTATCAAAGTTTAAATAAATTAAATCTTCCAAAAATGTATTATGCTCTAAATAACTTAAATTTTCATTTCTTTTCAATGTTAAATTCCACTAAAATGATGCAATGTCATAGTTTTAATATTATTTTTATTTTTGTCTTGTATCTTCTTGAATTGATTTTCCCCCTCTTCTTTATCCTATGCCTCCTACCACCTCTCCCCATCCCCCTATTTTAGACACTTTTTGACTTTTGTATGAACTTCCTTTACCATCTTGTTTTCAGCAAGCTATGAGGAATATTATATCATGATGATGAAGAGCTAAAGAGAGCTTCATTATGAAAAGATGCCATTGTGACCACTGGAAAAATTTCATTTCCATGGGTTCAGTGCTTTTGCCCCAGTTCCAGCTCTTACTAACTTGGGAACCTTGGGTTTATTACTCACACTCTTCACAGATCAGTTTTCTCATCTACACAATGGATGATCCATGGAACTAATGTTTCCGTGTCAGATTAACCATTAATAATATAATACAATCAATTAGGGGCCACCTTTAATATGCTCAAGCAGCAATCCATCAAGAAGTGTTATCAATTAACTGTATTGTACTTTATCACTGTACTTCATAGAAAGGACTGGTAGGAGTGAGAGTTTTTTGTATCTATCAAAAAGAGTAAAACACATCCAGAATCTTCAAAACACTATTAAATATTTTAGCACTTCATTTTACAAGTATCACAGAAGAAAACACTTTTGAAAACTAAAAGTCACTTATAATTCTTACCATTCTAACTCATTCAATACTTTATTTTTTTCTGAATACCTTTAAAAAATCTTTTCCACCTCCATTTCATCGCATGTTTAGCTGAGTATCAACTTAACATTTTGTCTAAACATATTTTTATTTCCATTAAATTTTCATTCTTATAAATTAAAGAGTCAAAGAAAAATTTTCCACTAGAATCGTAACTTTTAATTTTCATTATTTTAAATATATAAATAAATATACCTCTGTTTGAGATTCTCTAACTAGTAAATTATTTTGTAAATGGCTTTTGACCAATATTAGGAAAATCTGCTTTTTCAAAAATGTAATACTAATTTATAAGACTACCCCAACATTAAGGAGAAGATTCTGAGAACAGACTACTGCCTCTAGGTACTTACTTTATTGTCTCTTTCTGAATAACATACCAACAGAGTATTTGTGACAAACCTGGGTTTGGATCTCTCTGTCTACTAAATTTGACAACACATAAACAGCATATTCCTGGCAAATCCAGACATGGGTGCCATTAAATGCAGAAATAGTAGAAGTGCCTACATGGTCAAAGAAGCAACTTCCTTAGAATTTCAGGAAAGACAGGCACATACAAACCCAGATTAGGAAGACCAGAACATACACCTGACCCTTCAATATTCAGATGACTTTGTGTGCTGAAAAGCATCAAGAATTTTCAGGAAACTATTACCTCACTAAGCATCCAAAATAAGGCGCCAGAAACTGACCAGGAAGTATTTGGTAAGCAAGAAATGTCAGAGAATTTAAAAAAGGATGTGTTAGGGAAATTCAAAGAACTTGAAGAAAATGCAGAGAAATGTTTTAATGTAAAATATTTGAAATAAATTACATAACAATTTAATAGTTCTTTACTAATTTGGAATCCTAAATAAAGTGAGCCCATTTAAACCTTTGGTTGTTGTTCAATACACTGAAGCACCCTAAAAATACATAATATAATATTATAGATGTCCAAAGAAGAAAATCTCAGCAAAACTTTGAAGTTGGGATTGTTGGTCACCTTTATTTTTATTAGAATAAGAATGGTCACTTCCAAAATAATTATAAAACAAGAAGAACAATTTTAGACAACAATAATATTTTATTTAGTTGACTGTAATGGAAATTTATTGCAAAACATTATTTTATCGTAACATTTCATAAAAGAAGAAATACTACTTAGAATGCTGAATAAATGAATTTGTCATTAAATGAAACAATTTTAATTAGAATTTGAGCACTAGAACCTGATTAAATATAATCTTAACACCACTGTCAATTTCTGTCAATGATGGCCAGCATACATGATGGTCCCCGAAAATGGTACTGAGTAGTGATGTCACAGCTGTTCTTGTTTGTGCTAAGTCCTCTCTTTAATGTTCACACAATAATGGCATTGCCTAATGTATTCCTCAAAACATATGTTTATATTAAGCAATACATGACCATATTCTTGAGGCAGTGATAATTGATCAGATTAAAATATAATAGAAATGTGTATTTTTGTGTGATGGATAACTCTAGTGCTCACTCATATTGAAATTTACTGTCATTCTGCATTTATATAGAATATATTTTTCAGCTTCTTGGTGGCAAACTAGTGATAGATCATTGATTCTGAACTATGAGTTGTGGGGAATGATGTGCCTTGCTTTTGGGATAAAGCTTTTAATAATGGGATCTCTCTTCTCTTCCCCTGTTTCAATGAGCAAGGTGTCCTGATGTTCCAGATCAAAAGCATAAAGCTTTTGCTTAAGTCACTATGACTGTGTGGGCAGAACTACCCTGCTCATACACTGGATGGCTGGGTAATGCAGGATAAGTATTTATTCAAGTATCCCACTGTGATGGAGTTTTTATTTGTAACCCTCAATAGTTGATATTTTACAGATTTTACTCTTATTAGTCAAACAATATGGTATTTAATAGCACCTTCATTACATTTTGTCCTATTTTCCTTTACATATGATTATTTAACTTAATCCTCTTGTGAATTCATAATAATATTTTACTGTCTCTTAGAATTCTTTTAAATAAATTATCTTCTCTCAGGTCTTTGGTTTCCTTGTATTTTTAGGTTTGAAAATGTCAAATAAAATACAAAATTGCATACATAGTTATGTAAAAATGCATACAACTATTTTAATAATAGAATACCTTTGCTGTGCTTTCATTTCAAGTAGGTGGAATTCAGAACTTCCCCTTTCTAATTCAGACATTTCTGTAATATTTATATTTATTTTATAGTAGAAAAGATAGTGTTACCATCTATAATAAAATGTAATGAAATATTTTATTAGTTTATCCATAAAGCAACTCTCTTTTAAAAAGATAAATTTTCCTTACATCAACCTAATGGGTTAAACTCTAACACATTCTGATATGTTTGCAATGAAGTTGTAGGAATGTGGATTATGAAAAAAATTTCAAACAGTAGTATATTTCAATAATATATAAAAGATGCAAGTCAATTACCTGAAAAACTACAAACAATTATGTTTGATAATTTAGGAATATAAATTCCAGGAAAAATGTGATTGTTTTCAATTTCATCTCATAACCATATAGACTCAATTATACTGTTTCCCATTATGGAAGCCTAATTAGCTTCAGAAAACTGGCATGTTTGCAGTGCAAGGTGTCATAATTAGGATTTTGATTTTTCATCTCTAAGTATCTCTCCTTGATTGAGTGCTTTGTTCTGAATTATTCTATATACACCTCTTGAAAAGAAATATTTCTTAAATCATTATTTCAAACTTTCCTTTGAACTTGTTTCAGTGAGAGAAAAAAAATGAAGACAGCATTTCATAAAGCATTAAAAACTCAAAAAAAAAAAAAGAAATAAGAGAAGATAATCTGTCCTTCATGATTTAGAACTTTAAAAATCCTTCACATTCTGCATTTTTTTTCAGTTTTCTCTGGTGTGTGTTTTTGTCCCAGAAAACTTCGTACTAAATTCAATTTCATCTCAATCTTGAACAAATGTGCTCAAATAAAAAATATATAAAGGGGCTGGGATTGTGGCTCAGTGGTAAAGCGCTCGCCTAGCACAGGCGGGACCTGGATTCGATCCTCAGCACCACATAAAAATAAAGGCATTGTGTTGTGTCCATCTACATCTAAAATAAGTATAAAAATTTTTAAAAAAGACATAAAATAAAATAAATAAAATGTGTGGCAGAGAACAAAGATGAACAAATATCATATTCATAAAATGTGACAAATAAATGAAATACAGGAGCAGAACACAAGAGCAGAAATTAGTGAGGGGGAAGATAATAGGTTAATAATGTGTCATTAGCCATTAATCTAACTTCTAAAATTACTGCATTGCTAATTAGATACTATTACTGTAAACAAAGTATGGCTAATGACATACAGATGTAAACAGGTGTGTTCTTGAATTCATGTAGGTTTAAATGTACTTAGGTAGTGCACCAGTAGATAAGAAAGCAGTTGATAAAGATAAGCACTGACTGATAAGGAAGGCCACATTAAAGTTAAAAAAAAAGAAGAAGTTATGTATAGAAGGAGAAATAGTTATAAAATGAATTAGATTAGTTCATTTATACCTTTTTTGTATAGTTGATGATACAGTCAACTCTTTCATAAATGATTTCAATCATGGATTTAGAAATCAGCTGTAATTTTATAAGCCAAAATATCTGAAGTTCATATATACACAGGTTCTTCTATGTAAGTCATAGTAATGATGACTTACACGTGGTAAATGGATTATATTTAAATTAAAATACATTCACTTTTTCTGACAGTATAAATCTGAAAATACTCATTTTATTCTATAATTAAGTCTCTGGGACTATTATTTTCTGAATAAATAATAAATTCAACAAATTAGGGAACTAATTAGATGTAAGATTTGTTTCAATAAGTTTCATTTGAGTTTCTTAATTTTTTTCTAATTAACTTAGTGTTATATTTTTCATATAACTTGAACCAAACCCATTTAGAAATGCAAGTTCAGTTCACATGAAAAAATCAAAATATCAAAGAATGAAACTTAAACATTAAAAATTGTAATTATAAATTGTACAATAAAACACTACTTGATTTAAAAAGAATAGTGAATACTTTATAATACACTAAAAAAATGTATCTTGGATTTAAAAGAGTAATTTGCCTAGTCAACATTAGCAGTGATTATTTTATATTACTTTTTTTAAATTTAAAACTATTAGTGACAATATAGATAAACTGGTGAAATTTTTCAATGTATGGTCTTGAGGAAATTAATAAGATTAACATAGATTAAAAAGGTTTATAGAATATTCTAATTTTGAGAATATAGATTAAAAATTTCATGACATTGATCCTGAGAGTGATTTCATGGATAAGATAGCAAAACCAAAAATGAAAAAATAAAACAAATAGATGGAACTATATCACACTATGAAGCTTCTACAGAGCAGAGGAAAAAGTAGAGTAAAAAGCGTCATATGGTATGGAGAAAATATTTGCAAATAATTCATCTGAAATAAATTAATGCCCAAAATATATAAGGGATTCACAATTCAATAGCAAAAACCCTAACAACCCACCATAAAAACAGTTTAAGGATTTGAATAGACATTTCTTCAAAGATGTACAAATGGCCAACAGGTATATGAATAATGCTGTGTCACCAATCATCAGGAAAATTAAAGTCAAAACCACAAGTGAGAAATTATCTCATACAAATGACTTTTATAAAAAAGTGCAAGAAAATGAAGACAAGTGTTGGCAATAAGGTGGATAAATTGGAACCCTTTGCACTGTTGGTGATAAGCAAAATGATGCAACCTTTATGGAAAACAGTATAGACATGCCACAAAAAATTAAAGCTATAGTACATCATCTAGCATAGTCATAAGTATTTATCCAAAAGAATTGAAATGGAGATGTCAGGAGATACTACTAGTAACTTATTTTTTTTTTAACAGCACTAGTCATGATAGCTAACCTGAAATATACCTGAATGTCCTTTAGCAGATCAATACAATTTTTTTAATGGGGCAAATTCCTATAAGAAAATACTGTTCAGTCTTTAAAAAATGGAAACGTGGCACAGTGGCACAAACTTATGGTCTCCTCAACTTGGAAGGCGGAGGCAGGAAGATGTCAAGTTTGAGGCCAGCCTGGACAACTTAGTGGAACCCTGTCTCAAAAACAAAAACAGAAAGGAGATGTAGCTCAGTAGTAGAGCATCCCCGGGTTCAATTCTAAGTATGGAGAAGAAGAAGGAGGAGAAGGAGAAGAAGAGCAAAAGGAGGGGGAGAAAGAGGAAAAGGAAGAGAGAAATTCTGTAGTATGCAACAACATGGATGAATCCTGAGAACAATGTGCTAAGTGAAATAAGCCAGTTGTGGAAAGATTCCACTTATGTAAGATATTTAAAATAGTGGAATTCATATAATCAGAGGTTGGAATGCTGTTTCCCAGCAGATGAGAGAGGGAGAAATGGGGAATTAAATGAACTTTCAGGTAAGCAAGATGTATAGATTTTAGAAATTTGCTGTACAGCTTTGTACCTATAGTTAATGGTATATTGTACACTTAAAAATTTAAATTGGTAGACCACATGTTAAGTATTATTACCACAAACAACAAATTATTGTTTTTAAAAGAAAGATATTTGAATGTTTTTTAAAATATCAACATATATTTAATAGTTTTATTCCTGAATTAACCAAATATTTGTTAAATTTAAACACTCATTTTCACAGAGCTATCTGTGTAACAGAGCATTCGCCTTCTAAGTAAAAAATATATATTTTCTTCATAATTTGAAAGAAAGTAAAAAATTTAACCTTTTCTTTGATTCCACCATTTTTCATAATTGAAAAAAATAAATAGAACTCTACTAGGAAGAGGGAAACTGAGGAGCAAAATATTGCCTATATTTTGACCTGATGAAGATCAGTTTACTCAAATCACTAGCCAGATATGCAAGGAACTTAAACCAGATATATTATTTGATTAATTTAGCTACTTGATTCTAAAATGCTTATACTAAAATCATCACAATAAAAAAGTAAGGAGAAAGAAACTCAGTATGCTTCTATAAAAAATGTCCTAAACGTATTTGGGTCAATTTACTATTTTTAGAAATTAGAAAGACTCTTTCACTTTCTAATACTTAAAGTTTTCTTCCATTGTTAGCCCTCACTAGACAGTGTCCATGTTTTTGTTGCCCTTCAATAGACAAAAATTTAATGTTTTTAAAGATAAATAATAAGTCAATTTCTATCTTGACATTTAGAAATGTAATTCCTCCGTATATGTTTTTTGATTCGGTCCAGAAATCCTTTTCCTTTTCTTTTCTTTCTCTTTGTGTGTATGTGTTTGTGTGTGTGTGTAGTACTGGGGATTGAATTTAGGAGTGTTTTACCACTGAACAACTGCCTTTGTAGTCCTTTTTCAGTTTTTATTTTGGGACAGGGTCTGGCAAAGTTGCCCAAGCTGGCCTCAGGCTTGTAGTCTTCTTGCCTCAGCTTCCAGAGTTGGTGCAATTACAGATGTGTGCCACTATTGCCCAATTAGTATACATGATCTCAATTGAATGCTAGACCACAAATTAAGTATTTTAGTCAGCTTTCACACAGCTGTTGTGATAAAAAAAAATCTAAGAACAATTAAAGGAAGACAAGTTTCTTTGGGGGCTCATGGTTTCAGAGGGCTCAGTTCATAGGTAGCCTGTTACATCTGTTACATTCCATGGGGCTTGAGTTGAAGCAGAACATCATGGCAGAACGGTGGAAGAAATCAGCTCAAGAAATCACATCAAGAAGTGGAGAGAAAGAGAGAGAGAGAGAGAGAGAGAGAGAGAGAGAGAGAGAGAGATAGACAGACAGACAGACAGACATATCTGCTAAACAAGCACAATATATAATCCACAAAGGCATACCCCTAGAGACCTACCTCCTTACCCAACTTGCCTATAGTAATTACTCAGTTAATCTCTATCAGGGGATTAGGATACAGATTGGGTTAAGGCTCTCATAATCTAATCACCTCACCTCAAAATTTTTCTCACATATGAGTTTTTGGGCAACAACTAATATCTACATCATAACATTAAATAGAAATTGTGTCTTTTTAATTATTTATTTATTTTAGCCAACTGCTAAATTCTGCTACTTTATTTTTTCCACATTTTTAAATTGAGGCTTTATAGTTGTGCATAATGATGAGATTTGTTGTTACATATATATGTGTACACAACATAATAATTTAATTTGGCCATTACCACCCTCAGGAGTGGTAGAATTATAGTGATTTTATAGTGTATTTATCCTTTATGTAAAATGAACTTGGAAAATCCATCTTTCTTTGTCCTTCTCAGGCTTGACTCCCAAAGAACTTTGAAAACAATTGGAAATGGATTTTCTTGCTAGAATTCGATCTGCTTAGAACACATGGTTTAAAAATGAAATTTCTAGTATGCAGCCCTTCTGTTATGCTTAGGATATTTGTATACATAGAGTTGACATTTACTGCTTTTTAAATATGTAAAATAAAGTGATTTGGAACAACAACTAATTTTGACATTTAATTTTAGCACAACATATTTTTGTGAAACACAATCTGCCTCTCTTTGGTTTCCTTGATCTAGAGTCACTCTGCCAACTCCAAGGATGTAAGTCACAGGACTGTGCGCTCATGCAATCAGTTAACTCCAAAGTACTTCTCAGCTACAAAAGTCTGTGATAATTCTAACTGAGGATAATACAAGTGTTCCTAACTTTTTCAGTATACTGCCTTGTTTCAAAATTTTCCTGAAATATCTTCTCTTGCATAAACACAATTGGGACATTTCTAACACAACCTGTGTTTTGGACACAACCTGTCTTTTAAGTCATAATTAAATTCAGCGACCAAAATAAAATATGTCCAATTTAGAATTCTTTCATAAGCTAGTTTATTGAATAAGATTAATAATGGTGTGTGTGTGGGGTGGGGATGGAAGGGAAATGGGCAGAGTTGCAGGGGAAAGTACACAAAATAGAATGAAGAGATTAACAGAACAGATTAATTTACCTTTCCAAGTGCACAAAGGTAGCCTTTGACAGGCTAATTATGACACAGAATAACACACACATCTAGGTTTTTCAAGTGTCATTAAGATGAAGGGTGACAGAGATTCTCTGTCATTATACTCTTCTGATTGTGTCCTATCTGCAAGCTAGATGGCCCAAAAGGACCATGGCTTTGGTGAAACTTAATCAGGCCCCTCTGAGCTCTCTCCTCAATTAGACCTCTGCTTGGCCTTCTATGTCCATCACTGGGAGAACAGTTTTAGTAAGTGTCCTACTTGGTCAGCTTAAGGAGAACCCCCCTTCCTTGATATATAATCAAATTCCTCATCCCACAGTTTGGTATCTAGTTCCTTGGACTCCTGCCTTTATCAAGAATCCTGTCAGGTCAGTTTATCAAGAACCTTAACCACCGCTCCCCCTTGATGTTTCCTCTTAGTGATTTCCATTCTCTGATGCCCTCAGTCTACTTGCCGGCAATAAATCCCCACTCATTCTGAACTCAGAGTTGAGCTCAGTCTTATTCCCCTACTGCACTAAGATAAAGAATGTCTTTCTTACTGCTTTTGACAAGCTCAGAATATTTTTTTGGATGGGAGTTATCTAGTCTCTTCTTTCTTGTATTTCAATGACTAGATTTTTGTTCTACACCTCTACCCCAGTAATTAATGCCTTGGCCATCCCACTCCACTTCTCTAACTCCTCCCTTCTAAAAGATTAAAGAAAAATAAATATACTGGAAAATTTTTTGAGGAACAGAGTCTCGTTATGTCTACATGACTGCATTTCTTCTGGTACAATGTGTTTACAGATTTTGTCCAGTGTGTTTCTGTCTCCTCCCCTTCCTTCCTTTCTCCTGTCTCTCCCCGCTTGGTCCCACTCACTGTCCACATAGTTCTGCCATCTTCCTGTAATGACCCTCCCCCTTCAATGGACACCCTGGGGCAAGGCTTCTTTTATACTTGGTGATACTCTGGTTTCAATTTCTTTCAGTTGTTCTGTTCCCTGCAGAGTGGTTCCATCAATTGAATTTAGAGAAAAAGAAAGAAAGAAAAATATTTCAGGTTCAGCAATAAATCTCAGCTTCCAACCCACTGTTGTTTCTGTAATGAAAACAGTCACTACCACCACCATCCTAATGAAAACCATTAGGGTTTATAGGAAAGCTGGAAAACAGAGGATGGAGGTATAAAATAACTTGATTAGTAGAGACAGAATAATATCCAATAAACTCCAAGAGAAGGCTGTTCTATGTGAGATAGAGGATGTGGCTTAGCTTGTCTTTGATTAGAAAGATTCCTTTCCCTAAATCAAAACTTCAGCTCCTATCATGATTACTTCTAATCTTTTCTCAATTAATAGGACTCAGTCAAATTCCCTCTCAAACCTTACACAATGATTGCCTGGGGTAGTCCTTTGTCATTCTACTGAAAAATTTAATTTGATGTCCTCCTCAACCTCAAATAGACATTCTAACAATAAGGCGTTTTAAAATTTTCTTTAAAGTGTCATGGCCTGATGTGATATTCTTTATCTCCAGGAAAAGAATATAAAGTCAGCTCTCCATAAGGGTATGTTCCTCATCTGTAGATTCAAATAACTGTACGTTGAAAATATTCAGAAAAAAATGCATTGGTAATGAAGATATATAGATTTTCATGCTTATCAGTATGTCCCAAACAACACAATATAAAGACTATTACATAGCATTTATATTGTATTAATCCAGACACGATTAAAATATATAAGGTGATGTGAAGAAGTTATATGCAAATGCCATGTTGTTTTTATAAGAGATTTGAGCATCCAAAGATTTTGTTGTCTGCACAGGGTCCTCGAACCAACCCCCTACAGATACTGAGGGGATGACTGCAGGTTTAAGTATTTAACCAGTGTACAGATGCTAGACACACTGACAATATATTCTTGGCTTGCCAAGTCATATTTTCAGATAATAATATAAAATAACATAATTATGCTCGGAAAGGCAGAAGGCCTTTTACAATGTTACCTGGAGAAGATATGACTGCTGCCTTCCTAACAAGGTAAAATTTCCAGAAGGTGCTACAGACATGTCTGACCAAGATCTGCACTAAATATAGAAAAGAAGCATTTAAAGAGCACACGTGGCAATAAAATATAATTAATATCACAATGACTTTTTAAAAGCACAAATATTTTTTTCAATGTCCTAAAGGTAGCAACTTAATAATAAATCATTTAAAAATAAGTATCAGAGGGTGTGAATTTTGGTGGTGGCTAAGTGATTTAGGATTAGTAAGTAGTCACTGCAAAGTAAATATAAAGTCATACTAAATGTACAGAAGCAAACAATCCAGCACACTAGAATGTAACCAGTGTTTATCTTAAAAATACACTGAGTATCATTCAGACTCTAATAGGGAACCAGACAACAAAGTAGAACTATGGGTTATAGAGTGAAATATAAAAGGGTAGAATTGTGGCTTAAGAACAACATCTGAAAAATCCTTTATATCTAACTAACGTAAAAGAATGAAAAACCACAATCTGCTTATAAAATATTAATGGCATTGTTGTTTCATTAAAATTATGAAGAAACCAATTTTTTTATATGCTCCCGTGCTATGGGTTCTATGTTAGAGATGCCATAATAATGTAAAACAGGAAGAAACATAAACATGAAAAAAAAAGGCTTAAGAGAAATAAGGATCAGTTTTTGGTTGTTTTGGTTTTTGATTTTTTTTTTTTCTTTTAGAAAGATCTGTTTTGTCTGTGGCCAGGAAGAATAGCAAGGAAGGCTTCCTAGAGATGACCCTTGGAAAAGTCCTGAAGGGGAAAAGAAGGAAGCCTATAATGTGATATGTGTGTGGGTCCTGTGTGGGAGGTGGAAGGAGGCTGGGAGAGGAAAGGGCATTTCAAATGAATAGGCACCTGGACAAGATAAAGATATATAATTTATTTGTGGACTAAGCTTGATATAGCTTAAAACTGCTCACAGTCAATATTATAGGTAGTCAGGTACCAGATCTAAATGGCTTTTTTTTTTTTTTGTTAAATGGATGAAGAGGAGGTAGTAAAGGTTTGTAGTATATTAGAAATGCAGTGTGTTAAGAGCATGATTAGACTAGAGAATAGAGACAGAGAGAAGAGTGAAGGAGCTTGCTATAATCATGCAATTTGTATTTTTATGAATGTATTGACTTAGAGTTGCTGTTCTCAAACAGTTTCAAAGGGCTCCTTTGAAACTTACTGAGAGCACAAAGAACTTGTGTTTTCTTTCTATTTGCTATGTTAAAAATTAAAGCATATTGCTAACAACTGCTAATTTTAATTAATTTTTCAAGAAGAAAACTATTAGCGAAATGTCTTACATTTCTAGAACCATAAGAATGATTTCCAAACTTAAAAAATCAGTTTAAAGAGTGGAATTGTTTTACAGTTTTGTAAATTTTTTCAGTGCCTTGCTCAATAATAAACAACTGGAACCTCAAATCTGCTTCTGTGTTCAAAACAACCAATCTTGTTTTGCTGAAGTATATAAATAAAATTTGACCTCACCCTGAGATGATTTTAAAAGGAAGGAGTACTTATCTTTTCAGATAATCTTGGATATTATTCTTTAATAATACACCAAAACTTAACAAGTGGTAGTTCATAAAGTTTAGTTCCTATGTGGAATGGGAAACTGCATCAATAAATTTTTGAATGCTAATACATTAAAATCTGTTGGTCTTCTTACATTTTAAATGAATATTTTCCAAATGAATGATTTTTTTAAATTAACTGTTTAAAAATTATCAACTCACTGCATTTTCCACATCTTCCAAATACTGACACATTACATTAGGCAATATTTTGAAAAAAAATGTATATCTAATCATCACTAATCTCATCAGAATAGTCTAAGAATTTGGAAGCAATATGAACATTTGTTTTGTAGAATCATGATTTTTAAACTGAAAGCTCAAAATGTTATCATGGGAGAAAAATATTTTCAGTTTTACTTTATAGGTTCCACATCATTAAATTTTTGAGAAAAAAGTATCAGACATATATTTGAATCTGAATAACTATAGTTTGTCTATCAGTCATTCTATCAAGTAAACATGTTGTTCTACAAAAAAAAAAAGGCAACTCAAATTCAGTCACATAATGGCTTTTATCCTAGATTACCATAATAATTGAATGTAGAACAAAAATGTTTTGTATGTGCTTTCCATTTTCTCAATAGAACATTGAGGAGAGGTATGCTCATTGTTAAGGTTCAATTAAATTAGTTTTAATTGTTTCATCAAAACATTCTTAAGTGAAACTTGCTGTTATTGCTAGTTTTTCTGGGACTGTATGACATTGAAGAGTGAAATAATCACATGTGTATGTTGATGCAATTGATTTAATAGGTTCTACAAAGGCAGCAATTTTACCACTGATTTTGCAACATTAGTGCAAATCTGAACATGGCAAAAGAAGCAAATATCATCAGTAAATAAATAAAAAAAGTTTATTTGACCTTCAAACTCCTTGGAAGGGTGTCAGAAATTACCAAGAGTTCAGAGACTGAACTTTGAGAAGCACTGACTTAGAGAAGAACTGAAGGAAAACAAGAGAGAAAGTAAGGTTAAAAGATTGGCATAAATAAACAAGGATTGTCATGCCTTGTATCCCTTTCAAAATGCCTATATTTATGTGTTTGAAAAACAGTGTGGACCTTTATTGTGTGCTACTTTGTATTCTTTTCAAATGATCTCTCCATATAATTTGTCTAACTGACCTTCTTGTTAAAGTTTTATGAAAGTGTCTGTGTTTCCCATAACCACTTTGAATCTTTGTAAATGCTGGCCATGGAATAATTAAAAACACCCTTAACAACTCTTGATTATTTTGTGGCTCTTGGAATAGACTAAAAGATTTGGATTTGAGGTTATAATCTTTTGTAATCTAATATCATCATATTAAGAATAATTTATATTATTTTAAATTTGAAATTGAGGAGAACTTTCAGCTTCAAATATTAAAATTATGGCTATTGGCATATTAATTACTTTTAAATTAAATTTAATTACAATTTAAAAAACAGAATAAATAGCAGGGCTTATCCAGTAAACAAAAATCTCAATGGATAATACCTTTCTCACCTTTTTAATTTTTAATTTAATTTATTTATTCATTCTAATCAGTTATATATGAAAGGGTTTTCTTTTTAATCTGTTTCTTTTGGTGGGGTTCTTTTTTTATTTTTTTTTGTCTTTTTTGGAACTGGGGGGTTGAACCCAGGGCTTTGCAAATGAAAGGCAGATTTTTACCACTGAGCTGCATCCCAGCCCCTCATCTTTTTAACATATCATTTTAAATACGTATCGCTATGTTTGTGCCTTAAAAGTTATAAAGTTTGCAAATCACTATTTTTTGAGTCAGGTGTGAAGTAGTCAGAATAAAGCATAAGACATAATTATTGATACATATTATTCTACCCCAATTTATTAAAAAGAAAAGGCCATGTATTTTTGTTCTAGGTATAGTTTTGTTATACTTCTCTTTAAGTAATAACTGCATGGCCTTGTACACATCTAGTAGTTGCTATGCTCTTCAAATGATCATCTACAAAGTAGGGGGTTAAACTACATAAGTTACCACATTCCTTCTTTCTTCTTAACAACCTACTGTCTATGACCATAGTGACCAAGCTCATTATTTTGTTATGTATTAAATAACATTCTAATCTATTAAAAGAAGAGAAATGAATCATTTTGGTTATTATTGTTATAGTGTGATATTTTAATCACCTTCCTGTCAGATTTTAATATGTGCAATTAAAATCCCACATATAATTATTAGATGCTTGTTTTATGTTTTTAACAAATGCACATATTCATATTAAATTTCTTTTCTGATCCCTATGAGAAAATGATGACAATTTCTATGCTTGTCTTTTTCCATTATTGATTCAGCTGCCCTCTTCTTTTGTTGACCTTCTAAAGTAGACATTGAGCTTACTGAATTAATATATGCTTTTTAGAAGCATGGAATGTTCTCCAAATTTAATTCTTTGATTTCTAACCATCCAATGTTGATGAAAATTTAGAATTTAAAAGAAAAATAGGTATAGGGAATTATAAATGGCTAAGAACATATAAAATACAACAGACTCTAGCTCTATAAAAACAATGTTTACCTTAGTGGCTCCAGATGATGGTAAATGAATTAAACATAACTTTGTCAAGAGAAGAGAGAGTTTTAAGAAATCATAATTTATGGAATAACTTAAAATAAAATGACAGACCTTCTATAGGTTACTTGATGATCTCATCCAGTCTTGTAAGCCCAAATAAACATGAGATACATGACCAAGAAAACCCAAGAGGAGCAAGCGGTAGTAGTAAGCCTCTGCTTCTCTCATTCTCTCTCTCTTTTCTCTCTGTCTCTTCTTTTCCCTTTGCCTTGACAGTTGAACTCTATAACAGCCAGTTGCTGGTGTAGGCAAATATGAGACCCTCTTTCTAAGCACAGAACAGAAGAATGCTAAAGGCAGATAAGACTGGGATTCCTAGCTCTGACAAAATGGAAAAGTGTGAGCTAGTGTATTTTTCCTAATCTTAGACTAGCAATAAAGCTTACATGACACTCACTTATATAGTTAATCTAATATCACTTAAATTCTAACAGTTCTATATGAATGGAGCATGTAGCAGTTTTTGATGGCCTGTACATCTGTTATTTTACTCCACTAGGTTACTAGTTCCCCTTTGTCACACAAAGAAAGCCTGATTTTTTTTTTGATAGTGGGGAAGAGAACCATTTATCCTTTTTGGGGGTTCAGTGTTTCCGTTAGTGACTGACTGCATCAGCTCATCCTGTGGGCAGGGTGATTGCTTCATGAAGGGCTCCTCTTGTACTCTGGGTAAGCTTTTCATAAACCCTGATTTTATCTGTAATTTTGGGGAAGATAGGGTGTTTTTTTTTTTCTATCATAGTTGCTGATAGAATAGGATACAAGCCTAGAGCTGTACAGCAGACATGTTTTCCCATGAGGTGACTCAGTCTATAATGGAAATAATAAGAACCAAATAAAAAAGCACAGAGTAAGATAGTTCAGTCATAACTGAACTTCTCACTATGAAAACTAAAATTGTCTTTTCTTTAAGCCATCTTATTATATAAGTAGGGCATCTTATTATCTTGCATATAAAAATTCCAACTACAATATGTGTAACACCATAAAACTCTCTGCTATCCTTACCTCCACGTTCTTACTTGTGCATCAACTTAACAGAGTGTTTTTACTTTTTAAAAAATTAAAACGTGTGCTGTGAAATAAGGAAACACACAAATACACACACACACACACATATATATATATATATACACGTATATTTATGGTAACTAATTATTAATAATCACTGAAAGTCTTTTAACTATTCATATGGATATAGGATATAACTAAAATAGTCAGGCATGGTCGTACATGTTTATAACTCTTAGGAAGCTGAGGTAAGAGGATTGAAAGTTGAAGGCCAGCCTTAGCAACTTAACAAGATCCTACACAACTTAGTGAGATGCTGTCACATAATAAAAAAATAAATAAAAATGCCTGGGGAATATGTCTCAGTGACAAAGCACCCTTGAACACAGTCCCCAGTACCCCCACCCCACACAAACCAGAATGTAACAAAAAGAAATCTATCTAGTGATTTATTTTATTACACAATAAAATCATGATTTATTATAGGATGCTGATTGCACGTTGTATAATTTGAAATTACATAGCATTCCGTTTCAAACAATATCATGTATTCAATTACTTTTCAACTTTTATGTGTAGATCACACACTAAGTTAAATAATACTTAAGAAAATGATAGACACAAAATCAATGGGAAGGAATAAAGAGGCAGGCAAATGTTCCATGAAGAAAATTTGATTTGATCATTTTTCTTTACCTTGAAAAATAATTTTGATGATAATAATTATAGCTTATGTAGAGTTAGAGCTGATTATGCCAAAACTTATAGCTATGCAGAACCTTTACTTTACATTGACCTTGAAATTATTCTTACTTGTGTCAGGAGAAGATTTATTCATACTTTAAATGCTATAGCTTTCTCAGCCCCAAAGAAGATGCATGCTTTGAAACCTCGAATATGGTATTTTCTTTGGGATGCAACAATATTTTCTGACAGTAATTGTAGTAGTAGTTGTATGTTGACATCAGATAGCCTAAGGCTTAAACCACAGTGCTAGCCAAATTCTTATTATCTGCATTCTCAAAAAATGGGTATGATGGCAAAAAATTAACTGAATCTTTTATTTTGGGAAGAGGAAAGAGGGAAAGATGAAGAAGTGCTCCTTGAATGCAGTTTATGTTTAATTATGATCTGAACCTTAGTTTCCCTATCATGTCTATGAGCTTGAAATACAATAAAATTAACAAAATAATATATGAAGAAAATGTATATACTCCTAAAACCAAAGACTGTCTAGTGGTCACATTAAAGTGTTTGTCACCATGCTTATCTTCACAGCATTTCTCAACTTACACTCTTTAGACTAGTTATGCAAAAATGCCTCACATGCTAGTTAAAATAGCTACATGCATTTAAAATTTAAATTAGAATAGTGTCAGTAGTATAATAGATATGTGATAATAGTGGCTATGTGAATGAATTAATATCCAATATTAAACAAGGAGGCAACAATTTACTACACAGTTTATGTATGCATACATTTATACATAATTAATGCATTAATATTCCTGGAAGATATGTATAATTAGAAGCTCATATAGACTCCAAGATCTAGCAACAGTAGAAGCAAGAAAGAAGTCTAGAAGATTACAATATTCAGCTAAGATTGAGAGTTATTGAGAGAGAAGAAGCATATCCAGTTCTTAATTAGATCATAGAAGACCTATTTTTCTTGCAAAGGAGGACAAATCTTATAGGATGATCAAGAGTGAGAGTTATCCTGGACATGGAAGGTGAAATGGACAATCAAGAATACAAAGTGTAGAAACTTGACAAAAGCTTATCTGCTTATTTGAAATACTGGTGTTTGCGTAAATGAGCATTGCAAATTTTCCCTCCAGTTTTTATTAATATTATTCTAGCCTGGGGTTCCCAGAGACATGACATATGGCCCAAATATCTTGAAACAGAAGAACTCAAAATAAAAAAAATCTTCAGCTAATGCCTTAAAAGAATTTTACTCTTTTTTTAAGCTTATCTAAATCATGTATATTGGGATATACATGATTTAGATAAGATTCAAGAACTGGATGTTATTATTCTAGAATCGAGAGTATAAAATAAATAATCTTGGCCCCATTATTATGCCTTATGAATGTATATTTGGATTGGGACAATTTTTGCATTAACTGTAATTTTATATTTATACATATGGTTGGGTAGCTGATACTGAACGCAGACTATTATTGTCATGAAGAAAAAGTATTCATAGATTTGAATCTACACTTTCTTGCAAATACACCCTTATTTCTTAAGAGTAAAGAACCTGCCCACCTACCTTCCTTTCTTCTTTCTCTAAATATAAATTAATTATTATAAATTAATAAAAATAGGGATTTTTCTTGAATGTAGCTTTGTGTGCCACTTATAATCTTACAATCAAAATTATTACTTTAGATATGATGCACATATTCTTTAAAAGTTTTAAACACATATTGTCTTTGTGACAAATGGTAGTGTTTTAAACCTTGACAAGCAATTATAATCAGAAAGCAAAGGACTCTTCATTTTAGAATTCAGCTAAAACAATTTCTGACTGTGTTACTCTCTACATATGCATTTCAGAAGTGAGTTTTGCATTCTTCTAAAGAAAAAAAGAACTACAAAATTAAAAGACAATAAAAAATATACTCTCATTTTATTTTGTTGGGGCATTGAACCTGAAAGTGGGGATTATTTGAATTTTCAATGAATCCACTAGATGGTGCTCTGTCTCTTGAATTACAAAGAAAGGTCAACCTTTCAAAAAATTGAAGTCTTGAACCTAGTTACCAAGGCAACCTGATCAGCTTGGTTTTGTGGCTTTTCCATGTGACCATTTCTCTTCATCTCTCTTCCTTTTCTTTCAATCCCAATAATTGATGTTCTTTTTTCATGTGTCTGTTAGGGAGCAAAAAAGAGAAAAGGAGAAAAAGAAATGTGCTGTATATCATTTTGGAGTAAGCACCATTCAGCAGTCAATTCTGAGAAGAATGCAACGGAAGTTTGGAGCATGGTCTGATACAGCTTACACAATTCATATACAAGTAGTATAAAGGGAAAATGAGAAAAAGCCATAAAATACATTGGTTAGTACCAAATGTGAGTTATGGCTAGTAAATATGGCTTGATCAACTGGGCACCATTTCATAAATAAAGAAAATAGATAACCTGCATAAATTTATTGAATCTCTTGGTATCAGTTTAAGAAAAGTGTTTGGATTAAATCAACAATTTTTAAATTTCCATCCAATTCTAATATGTGATTTTTCTGACCTACAATTATAGGAATTGCACGAAAGTGTATTTTAGGCCACAATAGTAAAAAAAAAAATGTCTCATGAATGAATAGGAAATTAAATTATGACATATTTGAAAATCCAAACTCTAAAGACAGAAATAAGTGAGGAATTTGATGCTGATACTCAGACATGCCAAAACCTGAAGTGTGTGTGTTCTGTTAACAGGGTTTCTGGTGCCACCTTAGGAAACACTCTCAACAGTTAGAGGTCATCTTCCCTACAAATATGAGATGAGGAATATTTGTAAGAGTTACAGTAATAAAATCTTAAATGTTTATAGTGATTTTTCTATAGAACCCCTTTAAATTGTTGTTGTCTACTACCCAAGACAATGATTATGACATATATTCATGTGAAGAGTGGTGTAACTCAATTTTATCAATGTAATTCCTGAGGACATTCTATATCAGAATCACCTTTGGTAGTTATAGAAACTGTGTATTTTTGGTCTGCATTCAAAACCTACTCAATTAGAACTTCTATTGGATAGCTTCTGAAATGTGCTTCTAACAACACTCTTCAAAAATTCTGATGTATATCATAAATTGGGAACATCTGTTATTGTGTACAAAAAGGCATTGGGGAATAGAAGAAATAATGTATTAATGGACTGAAGAAAAGTAGGATAACAGAATATCAATGGACAGGAAATTGGCAGTGTGTTTTGCTCAGGGAACAGGGCATCCTGTTTGTTATCTGTAAAATGAGACAGCCTCAAAAAGACCAGCTATATTGAGAGAATGAAACAAAGAACTCTTGGGTAATATGTTTCTCAAGTCAATAAGTTAAAAAAAAAGCAGCACTTGGCTAAGTTTCAATCTCCCATTGTGGTGCAAAAGCTAATATTGACCCTGTTCAGAGTAGTATTAACAGATATTTAAAAAGATGAAAGGGGAGGAGAGATTTATTGGGTACAATTTACAACTAGTCAAAAGGAAGGAACCTAAAGAAAGCTGTTGGAGAAAATAACTTCTTGTTTCTGCTCAGTATTGTGTTCTCAGATATTAACTTCCTGACTATGGTATTTTAAATTACTCCAGCTTTCTAATTCTCTATAGTTTTGTTTATTTAATTATATTAATTTATTATTATATACATAGTAAGTATAAATGCATTGCATTTTGTGTGTTAACTTATTTATCATCTATCTCTAGCCATTAGTTTAGACAGAAAAAAACATTTTCATTCTTTTATTGTTTATCATGTCACCACAGCCTACGTAGTAAGCATTTAATTGTTTGATAGGGGAGACAGTTGAGAATTGTGGGAACATGAGGTTAAGGGAATAATTCTATAAAATGGGCCCACTGTGCTGATCCCTACATGTTTTCTTTTCCAAGAAGAAATTTACCTGCAGTCCTGCCTGGCTTAAGTGGACAGGATACATCACATTCCACAGTAAACTACCTGTTACCTACAAGAGAAATGCTTGCAGAAATAATGCTGATAGGAGAAACACAAGCTATGCTGAGGGGGAGACTTTTGTGACCCTTTTTACAGAATACATCTTGGAAGTCAGAGAGATAAGGATAATTCCTCCTAACTATGAAATCTGTAATGACAGGTTCTAATTAGTACAAGTCAGCATGGGTTAAAGTGACTTAGAGTTATCATGACACTGGGGACTTGAAAGTGTGATGTTATTCTGTTATCTGTCAAAGTCAAGAGGTGGAACTGGGTGGGACTCTCTGGAAACTTAAAAACTGGAGTGCAAGTGTTGTCTCTCTCCTCTGTGAAAGAACCTGTTCTCTCCCTTAAGAGTGTCTCTTTTCCTTTTCCTATTTCTTCGATAAACGCATGCCTTTTGCTCTGAGAGATACGTATGAAATCTTTCAGCCTTGAATGCAAGAATCAGGAGTTAAAGTGTGTGGGGGGTGTTTCTTCCTTCTGCCTCAGTTTCCCAGAAGGCCTTATCCCTGTAATACCTGAATAACAGAATAAAATAAACAAGTGAAATAATTAATTTATAAATAAAGTATACAATTTCATTAAGATAGGAACATGCAAAACTTGCCTTGTCCATCTATTACAATATCCACTCCTAGAAGTTCATTACATGTTTTTGGATAAATAAATAATATCTGTTAGAAACTTTTAAAAATAATGTGAATTTTGAGTTCATTTAAAAAAAAAACAGTTATTTAAAAAACAGTTATTTAGAGGAGAGACTATTTGCATATAGAGGAGAAAAAGAGAATTATAAAGCGCAGGCTACTCTGAGGGAGGACTAATCAAAATAGGGAGCATATCCATGGACCCAGGGACAGAGGAGAGGGCAAGAGCACACAGAGAGAGATGCTGTGTCTTTGATCCTATAAGCATACCCCTCAAATAAGGGTTTAGCAATTGTTTCCAGCAGGACACCCATCTCTGTCCTAACAAATACATATTTGGCAAAAATGTCTTAAAGGCATTTTAGAGATTACCATATGGAGAAGTTTTCTCCTTCTTTCTAGAAGTTCAATAAGTGGAATAGAAAATTTACAGAAAACAAATTAATTAACTTTAGAGTTTTTCTATTCTTAACTCTGGTTTGATTTTTTTCTGGCCATACTCAAAATGAGGCCTTGTACTGCAAATCACTACAAATATATAGTGGAGAATATTTTGGGAGAAAATACTATGTTAATAGTTAAATGTTAGTAAGAGGTACATAGTTGAACACTATTTCTTAGGAGAAGTAAAATTTAACCTTATTAAAGATAACTGAAAATGTTTTTCTTCTTGAGTAGATATATTTGTGATTGTATGTTTCTTGAATCCTAATGGAATTTGTGACTTTAAACCTTCTTAAATATTTCCTAAATCATTCACTGAGGCTAGCATTGCCCTGACATCAAACACTGACAAAGAGCTCAAATGAAAATAGATGCAAATGTTATAATAAAAATTTATTAAATCAAATCCGACAAAATATAAAAGCAATAATGTATGATGGTCAATGAGATTTGTTTTGGGTAAAAAAAAGTTTGGCTTAACACTTGAAAAATCAATCAATGGAAATATTATGATAACTAACAAAAAACAAGTCATATATAAACTCAGTAGAAATTGAAAAAAGTATTTAACAAAAATTCAACATTCATTTTTCCCCTTTTTTTGAGGGAAGGGGGTATTGAACCCCACTGAGCTATATCCCCAGCCCTTTATACTTTTTATTTTCCAATAGGGTCTGTTAAGTTGCCCAGGCTACCTCAAACTTGTGATCTTTCTGCCTCAGTCTCCTGAGTAGTTGGGATTAGAGGCATGTGGCAACACACCTGGTACAACACTCTTGGTTTAAAAAAAAATCATCAGAAAACTAGGAATGTGAAGAGTTTCACTTGGGCTGATGTTGTAGTTCAGTAGTAGAGTGTTTGCCTAGCATGTGTGAGGCACTGGGTTTGATCCTCAGCACCACATAAAAATAAATAAATAAAATAAAGTTAAACAAATAAACAACAACAACAAAACCCCTCAATCATGTTGATTAATAGCATCAACAAAAGTCCTGTAAACAGCATCTTACTTTTTGGTAATTTCTCATAAGAAATGAGAGAAGAATGCTGATCATACCATTTTTTAATTGTTTCTTTTTAGTTATATATAACAGAACCCATTTTGATATACTTAGACAAGCATGGAATATACCTTATATTGGTTAGAATACCATTCTTATGGATGTACCTGGGGATGGGATTCACTATGTTGTTTTCATACATGTACATGGAAAAACTATGTCACATTCATTACACTGTCTTTCCTTTGCTTATTCCCTGCCCTTCCCTCCATTCCCTATTGTCTAATCTATTGCACTTGTATTATCCCCACTCCTTTATTATGTGTTAGCTTTCACCTATCAGAGAAAACATTCACCTCTTGGTTTTTTGGAACTGGCTTATTTTATTTAGCATGATAGTCTCTAGATCCATCCATTTGCTGACAAATGTCATAAAGTCATTCTTAATGGCTAAGTAAAACTCCATTGTGTAGATATACCACATTTTCTTTAGCCATTCATCTGTTGAAGGGCACCTATGTTGGTTCCATAGCTTAATTGTTGTGAACTGAGCTGCTATAAACATTGATATGGCTGCACCACTGTAGTATGATGATTTTAACTCCTTTATACCACTATTTTTAAATATAATTTTATTTGTAGTTGGACAAAATACCTTTGTTTTACTTATTTATTTTTATGTGGTGCTGAGGATTGAACCCAGTGCCTCAAACATGCTAGGTGAGCGCTCTACCACTGAACCCCAACCCCAGCCCTATACTACTTATTTTTAACACTATACTGAAGGTTTTCACCAGCATCATAAAGTAAGAAATAAATAAAATCTTGTAAATCAGAAAGAATGAGACAAATTATCTTTTCAATTTCATTTATATACATTAGAAAATTTATTATTACACACATAAAGACTGATTAAATATAACACATATTAGTGACTTTTCTACATTAAGATTTATAAGTGCAATTCATGCTTGTTTTATTTACTTGTTTACCTTTACATACTTTGTGCTTAAAAGTTACTTGCACAATATAGGTTCTGGAAAAATTGATGAAGAGAGAAATTCTGATTCCAGCTCCAACAGCAATGAGTTTGGAGCATTGCTGTCATTCTTACCACAAATATATATATATAATTTAAAAATCAGTGATTTTGGAGACCCATCAGAAAGCTGTCATAGGTCAAATTGCCACCGAACTCCAGAGAGACACGCATATCTGGAAGATGCATATCCAATGAAGATCTGCTGAGGACAAGCCAACAAAGGCACAATCTTGTGGGGATATTTAAAAGACCATTTTGACAAGATACCAGAAGCTCAAAGAGGAGTTTCCCAAGGTTAAGAATGTCTAGGGACTGTGTTCTGATGTGGAAGTGTTACTGTGCTCAAACTTGGGCTTTTCTTGCAGGAACATAGCAAATTTTCTCATTGAGGATCCAAGAAATATCTTCCCTTTGGTTCAAAGAGGGGTAGGAAAAAAACACTCTGTTGTGAAACATAGGTAGATACTTGCCCATAGCAAAAAGGATTTAACCAGGTCACAATTCTGAACACTTATCCTAGCTCGGAGCAAGATTCTTTTCTATTCCAAGTCCCCTCCAACCTTCCTACTGCACTCAAAAAGAAAAAAGAAAAAAAGATATAGCAAAACAACTGTCAGAAAATGGCTTCAAAGAAAAATATTTTGAACAATGCAGCAGAAAACTGGAGGTGTATTACAAACTGGGAGAGTTGCAGCCACATCTAAATTATAACAGGGGATATGTGCTAGATCTGAAATGCTATACCTCGGATCAACAAAAGAGAGGGAAGAATTTTTTCAGGGAAAGTATCTATCTGTATGGAGGTTGGAATAAGATTATTTTTTGAAGTGCTAGCAAATTTTTATGTTTATTTTTATTGATACATTATAATTGCATAAAAGTGAGATTTATTATGCCATATTGTACATGCACCTAACATGATTTCATCACTCTCATAATCTTTGATGCATTAGTCTAAAACATTGAAAAGCCTGGATGAACAGTCCATGTCATTAAGCAGAGATTTGTTCTAAAATTTTATTATGGGCTGAGAATTTACCTCAATGGTCAAAAACATGTCTAGGAAGCCTAAGGTCCAGGTTTGATTCTTAGCAACACACACACACACACACACACACACACACTCACACACACACACACACATACATACAACTTTGCTTCTTTTGCTGAAAACCACTTAGAGGAGTTGTGTGGGCATGTGAAGAGTCATGAATCATCTTTGACAGGTCGCCCATCAGTCCAATGAAAACATTACTGAAAACTGCAAGATTGTACTTCTTAACTTGGAGTGGTTTATATTTATATATTCAAGTAAAACATAACATTTTGATGAACAAAATTTTATAATTCCAGAAGCACAGTATCTTTGTCTCATTTCTTAATAATATCAAATCACTCTAAATATATCTTTGGTCATTTTTTAAAAAGGGAATATCAAAACAAGTGGTTGACTATAATAATCTATATCAGTGCAGAGTTAGAAAGGATATCAGGTTTTATAACTTCTTATACGTGTTAGCTAATTATTGCTAAATGATGTGTAAGTGTGTACTATATCTCTTAAGAGAGAGATTAACAGGAGTGATGTATTGTTTTAGTGGATTACATGAAGTAAGAAAACTTGAATTTTTTATTTCAAGTACAACACACATTCATAAGCCATAGGTATACGGGGACACAGTATACACTAATCAGATGTAGCAAATACATCTACAGAAATACAATTTAGGTTAAAGGAAAAACATATAAATATACAGTTAAGACTTTGAAATTGATTCATTTTCAGTTTTTGATACTGAGGTTATGAGTAGAGAATAAACAGAAAACCATCCTCGGTGAGGAAAGAGATCAACTTGCCAATAGAAAAATATGCTCTCAGAAGAGAGAAGATAAAAATTCCAGCTTTTTCATGGATGACAAGGAGTGAAATCTCCTCTGTGTTGTTTGGATGTTGATAACCAGGCAGAAAAAAGCCAATGTGACACCTTTCCTCAGTGTGTCTCAGCCAGCGGAGCAGGAATAAACAGAACAGTGAGCTGGCACCAGAGCTAGGACACTTGGAACTTGTTTCTTTTGTTAGACTTCTTTAATTCTGAGTTGTCACGGATCAGTAAAACTTGGTGCAAAGTCAAAAATGATCATACAGGAATCAGGACAGAGAGTGGGATTCTTAGCAATAGTTCACATAGAGGAAATATGAAGCAAATTATTCTAAAGGCCTCATAGTCATTATCAGAATTGACATTGGACATTAAATCACACTTTTCAGTTTTATCCCTTGGTCCTCTGCAAAATCAAGTAGGGAGCTTGAATTTAACATGATTAAACTGTATGTAAATTAACATAATTGTTATAATATTTTGCAGATATGCAAATGAGGTAGCTATCTTTATATTGCTATTTAATTTTTAGATATATGAAGTAATAAAAGCTATAAACAGAATTCATAATGAGGGCTATCTATGTAGTAAAGTGACATGCACATTTTATCTATCTGTGGAATAATAATAAAAATGCTTATCCTTCACCATGTCCCTGGGGAGTCAGGCAGGGGAACTTAAATGAACAGTAGATACCTGATAGCCTTATATGAGTGTCTACTGTGAACAATGGCCTAAGGAATGTTTAGGGGAAAAAAAAGACTAAAAGAATTTATTTTTTCTTTCATCAGTAATGGCATATAAAAATTATATAGTAGACAACACAAAACAATGAATAATCACAATTTACTAGATACTTTGATCCAGGGAAACAGCACACAATCAGTATATGTTTATTGTAGTATAGACCCATAATAGGAAGTTACTATTGTGGATGCAAACATATGCAGTGAAACATTTATCTACTGGCAAAATACGCACTCTGAGTAAGCCTCTGACTAGTTTTTAAAGGGTAATCAAGCATCATATTTTAGGATTGTCTATTAGTGTCTATTATACCAAATAAAGCTTTTGTTTCTGCTCTAATCATTGCCATAGAGGCTCAGTGCTTTGGGGCACTGATCAAGATGTGAAAATGGCACTTTAGAAATATCAATCTGACATGTGTTAATTTATTCCATTTAAAATTTTATATGCATGATAATAAACTTATATATTTTTAGTTGAAAATATGTGTATATATATGCATATACACTTTACTCAGTGCATACAAATTATTAATGTGGTATTTTAAGGTAAGATTGACTTTTACAAGAAAAATCAATCAAGGAGAGCCACCAAGGAGAATATTAAAACAACAAAATAAAACCCCTTGATTTAGTGGTAGGCAAATTGTATTTTTTATTTAAGTTAACTTTATTTTTAACTGATGCATAAAAATGTAAAATTATATATATTAATGGGGTAACATGATATTTTGGTACATGCATACATTGCAACATGTTTAAATCAGGTTAAATACATCTATCTCTTTAAATATTTATCATTTCTGTTTGGTGAAAATTTTCAATGTGCTTGGTTCTTTTTGAAATATACTGTTCATTACTTATAGTCATTATTTATAGTCATTATTTATAGTCACCTTCTTGTGCAATAGCACCATAGACCTCTTGTCCTATCTAACTGTAACTTAGTACCTACTGATCAACTTTTCTCTACACTGCTCCCCCTACCCCGTCTGCCTTCTACTTTCCATCCAGCTAACCCAATGGCAAGATGGCAGAGTAATTACATAATCTTACTAATGATGTTAGTTTGAAGAAACTAGGTGATATAACATTAGATTTGAAGAAATTAACATGGCTGCATTGACAAGGGTATTCCAAAGGTCAGAATAGGACAATTAGAAAATTGTTATTGTTTTATAATTATGATATAAAAATGAGATACTAGACAAAAATGGAGATCTTTGTTTTTTTGTTGTTGTTGTTGTTTCGTGTTTTTTGTTATGCTCTTATCGCTGCTCCACATGCCTCCAGTGTTAGAACTGCCTCCTTCTTTTCTTTCCACATGCACTGAGTGGAATGGCTATGGCTGATCTATAGTACTCTTCCCCAAATAAAAGAAAACCTTTTTTCATAAGATGAACATGGACAATCATTCCATTTAGGGTACTGGGTATCTTAGGAATGCTGATGCTGATGTTAATAAGATAGATGTGTTCAAATAAAACTAAATATTGGGAATTATTTTCTAATCTCACTTGCTAATTGCTATACTTCCTGATTATAGATGGCTTACGATTTTTAAGCAAGAATTGTAATTTCCCCATTAAAGAATAGTTTTAGAAATTAATAATTTACATTGTTAATGTTAATCTTCTTAGAAGCCCAAAAAGAATGCACTGATAACATAGTTAAGTTTGGAAAAAGCCTACCATTCTTTAGAAATGAAACAAAACATATACAACATGCTATTTGTAAAACTTTATCTTTTAAAAAAATACTATGATTTAGGTTATGTATTGATTATAATTACACTGTGTAAATTTGAAAGTGGAAATCTATATGTGATTCTTAAACATTTTTTAGAAACCTTTGAGAATTACTTCTATAATTACTTATATATGTCTTATAAAATAGGCAGACTTTTTACTTCTTGGAACAAAAATTAGCCTATATTTGGAGATGGTGTAAAGAAAAGTGTGATCCTTTCTATAAAAGTGTAACTAGAAAGACAAGTGTAACTAGAAAGAACAATGAGGGATCACTATTTTCCTTTGGAACAGGAAGAGCCCATATGTCCAACTTTCTAAGTCACTGACTCTCTTGAATACTGTTTTGGTAAGACATATTGGTGTTTGCAACATTTTCTAAGAGATAAGTATCTGAATTGTTCATTATCACCAACTAGCCAGGCTGGCAACCTATGCTGGGTTCACAAAATCTGACTACATCAATAACTGAGAAAACAGCAAAGAAAGCACACAAGCACACAGAAATACCTTTTCAAAATCCAGGATGGCTTTCGACCTTAGGGTCCATTGGAAAGACAGAGCTTGCACCTGGATTCTTTATTTTTATGGGGGGGGCACACAAAGGGAGATTCCATAGAACGTTCTTTCCAAATAAAGCAAGGTGTCAGTTTTCAGGGTGTTGAGCCTAGCTTCCTGATGTCTTGTGGTCAGTAGATTAATTAATATCATGGCAAGGCACATCATGTTAGGTGCTGTGTGGGAACACAGGCAGAGGAAAGTGCATATGTGTCTCGCTTGCATGGTTCAAAGAGCACACAACACCAGGCCAGTCCTCCCATATGCTCAGATGTGCATAGCTCTCACACACAACCCATGGATAGTACACCAGTTCATCCTGTTGGTGTGCTATGTGGTTACTGGGTCAGATGCTGAGACCTCTGTAGTCCTTAATCCTGTCACCTTGACTGGGGCATTTAGTGGTGGTGGGGGGTAGGTACCAGGGATTGAACTCAGAGGCACTCGGTCACTGAACCATGTCTTCAGCCCTATTTTGTATTTTATTTAGAGACAGGGTCTCACTGAGTTGCCTTGCTTTTTCTGAGGCTGGCTTCAAATTCAGAATCTTCTTGCCTCAGCCTCCAGAGCTGCTGGGATTATAGTTGTGTGCTACTGTGCTCTGCAAATGAGGGCATTTTTAATGGATTTCTCTGCTTGTGGACTGGGCTCATTTACCTTGCCGTCACTATGAAAACTGGCCATTGAGAAACTGATTGTTGGCTAAGGTCTTTTTATTATGCATCCTATATGAACTTGTCATGTTAACCAAGGGTCTTGGGTGACAATTTGTATCTCATATGCTCTTCTCTTATGATTGTGCATATCTAGACAATTTCTCTCTATTAACATCCAGGTGAAACATTAACCCTCCCAGAAAGCCTCCTGCAATTCTCAGTTATAAGTAATGGATCACTCATTTTAATACCCAATGGAATCTCTTTGCTTATCTAATAGCTCTTTAAAAACCTTCTATCATTTTTAGTGCTAGAGTAGTGCTTCTGAAAGGAATGAGGCATAAATGATTGTCAGAAGTTATTTTAAATACATATTCCCAGTTCTGTCTCCAGAGGTTATGTCAGGATCTGGGATGGGCTCAGAGGAGACCTTGTATACTTTGAAAAAATTTCCTCATGATTTGCACTGACTCTTTTCTGCAATTTTCCATTTAAATTTCCCCATATTTAGCACACATTTTTGTTACTGGTATCCTCTTGTGATTTACCATCTTATTCCTGTAGTTAATGATACATTTTACTTAGGATATCATTAATAAATAAGTGTTAAATGATTGGATAAATGGCCATTCAAGAGAAAATAAAAATTGAGTGGCTTGAGTTGAAGTCATAAGTCATGCATCTGAATATTTTGAGTTTTCTAAACTTGATTTTTGGATTCAGTGTTTATTACCACTGCTTTAGATAGCATTTGACATTGATATAATTACCAGTGGCAGTGGCAGACAAAAGCTGTGTTTCCTGTCCTTTCTTTGGTTCAAGTAGCAGTGTAAATCCTCCATCTCTTGGCTTTGTTTTCTGTTTATGGGATTATGCTCACTTGAAAAAAAAATGTTTTAAAAAACTTCTTGGAATTTCCATGATGATGTTAATAAAAATTTTAGGGTGTTGTAGAGAGTAGCTATTCTATAAAAGAAATGAAATAAATCCCTGTAGCCCAGGTTCACCATACCAGAAAAAATAGGTAGCTTGAAGGATGTTGAAGGATGTCTCAGAGTCTTCTAGGAAAACATTGAAATTTCCAAGATTTCCTATAAAGTCAGTGTGATAAATCAATATCTTAGGCCTAAGAAAAACCACGGGTATTACTTCAGTCACATTCCTAATTGTTTTAGTACCAGATTTGATTCATAACTTCTAACACTCTGTACAAAAGGAGTTTTATTTATGTTCAGCTGTATTACAAATGCACTATTGGCCTAGACTCTTAGAAATCTTTTTTAAACACTCATTAGTATCTTTTATTTTTTTTAAAAAATGATTTGTAATTGAAATGCTTTTATCTGCAATATTCCTTCGATTCATGAACATCAATACTCAGTATTTTAGAGATCATGGAACATACAAATGTTTTTTCTTTTAAAAGGTTGTGCTAAAATCCATTTTGATCAATGAGTTGTTTTACATTTACCAATAAAATTTGCAAAAATCTGTAGGTTTTATTCATAGCAGACAAAAACAGCAATCTATACCGCATTTATGTGGTTTGAATAATAACAAGAGAAAAATATGAACACAAGAGTATGTTCTCAGAATCTTTAGTTCCCCTTTATTCATTGTGTTTAAAACCAGATTTTAGAATATGTTTACTGAACTTAATGGCAATGTTGTTTGAGTTTTTCTATATCTAGTTCATAAGCTATAGTGTTAAACCTATAAATTTGTATGACAATTTTATGATGCAGAAATTATCTTTTATTGCTTTCCAAATAAGTGAATAACCAAGAGGATATCATCATTTGTTTAAAATTTCTTCATCTACTTGTAATGTTTATTTTCTTTTTTCTCATTTAAAATTAATATTTAAAAAGTGAAAAATTATTGAATTTATACTTATATTCACTTTTATCTTTGATCTCATGTCAATCAATAATATAACACATTATAGACAGAAAACAGCCAGTGCCTTTAATGAACCTAAAATAATGTATGTATTAAAGTAAGAAAAATGTAGTTCATTTAAGAACATTTGTAGTTCTATTTCATTTTGCTTGGACTGGTACTTCTTTTCTCTATATAATTGTTAAGTGTCTAAAATATATCTTTAAGTGCATAAAGTATCAATTAAAACAAAGTAAAACAACTGAATTTATCACTAGAATCTAAATTGAAGTAAACAGGAACTACTCTAGATTTTAAAAATAAAAATGGAATTTATGTAAGTAGAATTAATGTCTTACAAAAGGATTAATGGGGTTGATTTTATGGAAAGCCCCCATACCACAAGGAAAGTGCTTTATTTTTTGTTGTTTTTTTCAAGTTAAATATACATTTTTTTCAATTGACATGTAATAATTAGAAATATTTACTGGGTACAATGTGACATTTCTATAAATGTATACAATATGTTATTATCAAATCAGAATAATGATGTATCTGTCACCCCAAACATCTATCATTTCTTTGTGGTGGGAATATGCAAAATCATTTCTACTTGATATTTTAATTGTTGTCATGGTTGACATGATAGTTACAGTTCTCTTCGATAGAGCATTAAAAATTATTCCTTTCCAATTTCACCAAAAAACTGTTAGGATTTATGAACAAATTCAGTGAATTTTCAGGATTAAAGAAAAACCTATAGAAACAGACCTACCAGGTTACCCAACAAACTCACTGTTGGATATGTATCTAAAGAAAATAAAATGAGTATGTTGAAGAGATATCTGCAGTTCCATGTTTACTGTAGCACTATTCACACTAGCCAAGAATTCGAGCACCTGAGTGTTTGTCAAGTACTGAATGAATAAAAAAAATACTTTGAATACTACTCAGCTATCAAAAAAGTACCATTTGTGAAAACATGAATGTAACTGAAGGGCAATATGTTCTGTGGAATGAGACAATCACAGAAAGACAAGTACCACACGATCTCATTCATGTTTGGAATATAAAACAGTTGATCTTTCAGAAGTTGGTAATAAAATAGTGTTTGTCAGGGCCTAAGGAAGGTAAGGTAGAAGAAGGGATGGGGAAATGTTGATCAATGAATACTAAGTTATGGTAAGATAGGTGAAATTAGCTTTCTGGTATTCTAATGCAAAGTAGCCATACAAAAGGATTTTGAATATTTCTTCACAAAGAAATGATAAATATTTGAGGAAATAAATGTGTTGATCCTAATTTTAACATTTTGCAATTTGTACTGAAACATCACATATTATGCCATGAATATGTATAATTTTATGTTAACTAAAAATGAGTAGTATTACATCAATCACAAATTAGTTGAAAAATAATCAAAAAAGAAGCTTCATCACAATAGCTACAAAATGTGTAGAAATTAATTTAAGCAAGAAGGTGAAGGAACTCTACAATGAAACCTATAAAATATTGATGATAAAAATTGATGAAGACACACAAAAATTGAAAAAATTTCCCAAATTCATAGATTAAAAGAAATAATATTGCTAAAATGTCTATACTTCCCAAAGCAATATACAGATCAATTGCAATCAGTCCCTATAAAGATATCAATATTTTTATTCACAGACATAGAAAAAAAAACCCTAAAACTTATTTGGCACCAAAAGAAAAATTCAAATAAACAGCCACAACAGCAACAACAAAACAACAACAAAAAACACACACAAACCAACAACAAGAACAAAAACCAAACAAATAGTAATAATAATCTTTTGCTCATTTATGAGCAAAAGATTAAAGCCAGAGGCATTTCGATACTTGATATCAAGACATGGCTAACCATAAACAAGAGAGCAGGTTATTGACATCAAAGAGGCACATAGTCCAATGGACCAGAATAAAGAACTCAGAAATAAATCCTCATATTTACAGACAATGGATTGTTGACAATCACCAGAACATACATTATAGTTAGTCAGTCTCTTCAATAAATGGTGCTGAGAACACATGATATCCAGAAGAATGAAGGTGAAATGCTGCCATTCTTAAGGTGGAGAACAGAAGTTGACATAGAAATTGTTAGATCCAAAGACACACTTTTTAAATTTCAGTCTAGGATTGAATATTGTACTCCTTTTCCTACCTGCTCCACTGCATATGCCTCTTGAAATCCATACTACCAACAAATGGACACCTGTGTGCCATTGCAAACAGCCGTTGCCTCCTAAGGTTGTCTGTTAGCCACAATAACCAAGGCAGAGAAAGATGGCCCTGCTTTATTTCTTCCTTTTAAATCCCATGTAAATAACTCTGATTTCTGGTACTTAATTCTATTCTAGAAGCATAGCCTCAAGGGAATGTGATTAGTCTCACATATTCTGCAGTAAAGAAAGGCACACTAAAGGAAATTGAAAGAGATGTTGGATGCCCTACCACATCCCTAACATTCATGTTTTCCTCTCTATCAATGTAATGTTATGAACCCAAAGAAATTAGTTGAAAAAGAAATAACACAGTAATCAGATCAAACTATTATTATTCTGCAATCTGAATTCCTTGGGAGTAGTGATTTCATATAAATCTTTATGGAGCCTGTTCACATCCTTGATAGGACTTAGGGCAAATATAATTCAAAATAAAAGGCTTAATTTTCTCCTGTTGAAAATAAGGCAACAGACTCCCTGCTTTTGCTTTCTTAGAGTACTTTTTTTGAGAATGTGTAAATGCAAGTTTTTTTTTTCTCTGAATATATGTGAATCTTTCTAAAAGCTAAGTAAACCTCTTGTCAGTTTGATTGCCCAGTAATGGCTTTCTCAAGGACCCAAGAACATTCTCTATGGACTCTAAACATCCAAGAAAGATAATACCCCTATCTCCAAGTTTCTGTAGTCAGGTGGGAGCCTAACTTGGTGGGGTGGGGGCTGGAAGTGTCGGGGGTTAGGTCTTGTTCTGAATTGCAACTATCTCTTGTTCGCTAAAAGGCGAGTTGTTTATTTTTCCTTTACATAAAGCTATTTAGCTAATATAGAAGGACAAAAAATTTTCCAGGTAAACTTAGGAAAAATTCTGTGTGATAAATGATGTGGTCAAGTTTTCTTACTTGAGCACTAATAATTGTTTATCTTTAACATATGTATGTAATGGATGTTACATGCTGCAAAACCTTTCCTGGACTGCACCACAGTTGATGCTTGCATTCACTCCCATGAAGGCCAGAATAAGCAAAACCAAACTTAGCACAGTGTTGTATGATTAAACCACATCTCTGTGTCTTTACTCAATAATAATAATAATAATAATAATAATAATAATAATAATAGTATAGTAGGTTTATTGGAATTGTATCTACTCAGATAAATAAAATAAAAGAATGAAGATGAGGATTTTTCTTGTGCTTAATTTCTTAATGGCTTGCCTATGATAAGCATCACATCACATTTTTTCAATAATATGTTTCTTCTTCATTTGCTTTCATGGATAAATTTTCTGAGTTGATAGAATATTGTGTGATGAATTATATTTTCTAAAAGCACATAGAAGAAACTCACTATATATAAAATATTATTTGCATAGGCACATATTTCCTTCTTGCAAATTCTTATAGAGTGCAGAAATCTCTCTTGTGTTTCATTACTTGATGTACTTTTAGCTAAACATAAATGGGACATATTATAAACATTATATTTTCATTCATATGGAAAGCATAGGAAATATTTAAGTTCTAAGAAATAACTAAAAAAAAATCTGACTATTACAGGAAGTCATTTTATCATCCTTGTCAAACCCATTAGTCAAGCCAGGTACAGTTTTATTCTGCTAAAATAGACAATATATAAATTTCAACATAAACAGACTTTTATTATTTTTGCCTTTATTATAACTGATATTTAAACAATCTTCAATCTCATTTTTTATCCTTGAAATAAATTATTCTGAAAACACTAGTATTAGCAATGAACTTCTTCCTCTTAAATGCTTGATAAAAGAACATTGTACTTAGGACTTCTACTAACCCATTAAAAATACAAGAAACAGAATAAATATTTATTTATTTGTTTGTTTTAAATATTTATTTTTTTTAAGTTTTTTTTTTTTTTTTTGGTGGACACAACGTCTTTATTTGTATGTGGTGCTGAGGATCGAACCCAGGGCCGTGCACATGCCAGGTGAGCATGCTACCGCTTGAGCCACATCCTCAGTCCCCAGAATAAATATTTAAAATAAGTATATTTTTGTCTCAAAAACTAAAATGTATTTCATAATAGTAAGCAATGTTTTTTCTATTCAATATATTTTCTATGTCATTACATGTCTTCATTTTAGTGATTTTATTTTACTTTACCAACTTTATATTTTTAATAATTTGATTTTCAAGATTTTATTTTACTCTAAGTAAATATTGAAGCCTATAGCCCTTTGCTAATGTATTTGCAAAATATTTTCATATTTTTTTATTTCTATATTTTATTCCCACATTTCGACTCTCATTGTATTGCCTTAGAAATCGTTTGCTTCATCAGTGTTTACTCAAATAATATTCATCAAGCACAAGTCAACTTCATTTAATCAAATCATTCTATTTTATTTTACTATTACCTTACTGATATATTGCTAGCTTGATGGTTTCTCATTTTGCTATTTCACAGCACACTCCCTCACCCTAGGTATTAAAGTTAAGTTGCTTAAAACTGAATCCCATCTGGAAAACAATTTAATGTTCATTTTAGGGCATTTATATTCATTCCACTGCATGAAATCATTTGACTTCCAATATTTACCTATGAATTGTTCTCAATACTCATCACAATTTTTCATATTTTTGACTCCATAGGTTAGAATTTAAGATTTTATGCTTTGCTGAAAATGCTCTAAAATCAAAGGCTAATTATGTCCTCATATTTGTACTTCTGACTCTGTCTACTATCTTTAAAATTGTCAGATTTACAAGGAATTCTCTTTGCCTTTGTACTTCCATGTGTGACTATATTCAATAATCTTCCTTCTTATATAGGACTTTGTGATAGACGTTTATAGAATTCTGGTCTAGATTTCTTTAGAAGTTTTATGAATACATTTGTCACACTATAATCGTTTCAGATTTTCCCTTTTCCAGTGTGATAATTTTGATTTTGATCAAGCTAGCAATATGAAAAATTAAAAAACTAAGAAATTTAGGTAAAAGGTATGGTCCATTTAGCAGAGATTACTGTTAGAATTCTGGGGTGGGGGGAACTTGTCTAAACAAGTTAGCTTTTAGGGTACCATAGAGCTAAGAAAGTCTAAGCTCTGTCCTGACAGGGGCTACAACTTGTAGAACACACCAGCACCAGTCAGAATGGGACCATTCTAAGGATAGTGCTTTAATGCTGCTGGTGGAATCATTTTCAGAGTAATTTCTTTTTGATCCATGGGCAGCTTACTTATTTCTTTGTTAGTTCTACGCAGAGTTCAAGTCTTTAGAAAATTTATGACTAATGTTATTCCTGATCCCCTCCCACCTCTTGTTAGAGATGACAGTGTTTCCTATCAGGTGGGAAAGTCAAACCCATTGTACCTTTCTTCAGAATGCTAAAATTCATCACTGCAACAACCACCTCAGCAGGCAGAGGGATGGGGTGGGAGCATTTCTCAAAGTAGAAACTGTAAATCAGAGGAAGCCTGTGTGGGATATGAATAGAAATCTATTTCAATGGGTCTTCTTGAGCACAGATGCTTTAGAGTATTTTTATTTCCAACCAGGAGTACGCCTTAATGGGAGAATATGAAACAATATCCCCTGGGGTGAGAATGGCAAGTGGAAGGAAGGAATGAGACATCCAGACTGGTTGCTTTAAAGGGCCTGTGAGTCTTTGAGTCCAGGGCTTGACTACCTCAAAACCAACCATGACTGACTAGGGCCTTTTTACTTTTGAGGCAAGCTTGCCAGGGATGTTGCAGAGGACAGTATGAAAGCAAGTCACTGTTTGTTTAACAACTTTATTTTTCCACATTTTTTTAGACGTTCTATTATGTCTCATTGCTACAAAAGGAATCAGGAAAAAGTATTTTGGGTACAAGTTGGAGTACACTATGCAAATATGGGCAAAGGGATTCTAGGAGTCACTCACTGGGAAACAGTAATTAACAATGTATGAAATTCCCCAAGGTTAATCTAGGACTTTTGAGGAATAATTTGGGTCACTTAAGCATAAGACAATGTTTCATCATCTGGAAATTTTTATTTCAGTAACTAGCATTTAATATTCTGTGTTACAATTTTAAAGGGAGATGTTTTCCCTTATGTCATAACAGGCCCTGGGCCTTTCTGCATCCTCTTCAGGAGAAAAATGTGAAGTGAACAGAGACATTTTCCAAGGGCATTCTCAACTCATTTTGGGGGCTGTGGTGACCATGAGCTGTGTTTGGATGCATTCTTGGCCTCATTTTAGACATCTTTCATAAGGGCGGACTTCTGATTTCATGGCTATAACCAGGGCCCTAACACTAAGAACTGTAATTAGTACATTGGAATTTTTATTTCAATTAGACACAGAATGTCAGCAAAGGTTTAGTGCCAAGATGTATTTCTGCATATGGAATGTAGGCGGATGTAAACATTAACCTAACTACTTTTACAGATATTTTTCATAGAGAGCACAATATACAAAACTTGATGTATCATCTCTAATAATACTCCTATATTTTTTATTAAATTATTTATTTAGTTTAATTTGTTATACATATTGGCAGAATGCAATTCATTTCATATTACACACATAGAGCACAATTTCTCAAGTCACTGATTTTCACAAAGTATCTCCACACCATTCATGTCTTCATATATGTTCTGAGGGTAATGATGTCTAACTCATTCCACCATCATTTCTACCCTCTTGTCCCCTTCCTTCCTCTCCCTCCCCTTTTCTCTATCTAAAGTTCCTACATTTCCCCCATGCTTCCCCCCTCGCCCCATTGCCATTATGAGTCAGCATCCTCATATCAAAGAAAACATCGGGCCTTTGGTTTTTTGAGGATTGGCTTGCTTCACTTGGCATTATACTTTCCAAATTTATCTATTTACCTGCAAACACCATGATTTTATTCTCTTTTAATGCTGAGCAATGTTTCATTGTATATATATACCAAAGTTTCCCTATTCATTCATCTACTGAAGGGCATCTATGTCGGTTCCATAATTTAGCTGTTGTGAATTGTGCTACTATAAACATTGATATGACTGTGTGCCTATAGTATGCTGTTTTTGAGTCCTTTTGGTATAAACTGAGCAGTGGGATATCTGGGTTGAATGGTGGTCCCATTCCAAGTTTTCTAGGGAATCTCCATACTGCTTTCCATATTGGCTGCACCAATTTGCAGTCCCACCAGCAAAGTATGAGTGTGCCTTTTCCCCCATATCCTCACCAACACTTATTGTTGTTCATATTCATAATAGCTGCCATTCTGACTGGAGTGAGATGAAATCTTAGAGTACTTTTGATTTGCACTTTTCTAATTGCTAGAGATGTTGAACGTTTTTTTCATATGTTTGTTGATTGATTGTATATCCTCTTCTGAGAAGTGTCTGTTCAGGTACTTGGCCCATTTATTGATTGGGTTATTTGTTTTTTTGGTGCTTAGCTTTTTAAGTTCTTTATATATCCTAGAGATTAGTGCTCTATCTGATGTATGAGGGGTAAAGATTTGCTCCCACTCTGTAGGCTCTCTATTCACCTCATTGTTTCTTTTGCTGAGAAGAAGCTTTTTAGTTTGAATCCATCTCATTTATTAATTCTTGATTATAATTCTTGTGCCAAAGGAGTCTTATTAAGAAAGTTGGGGCCTCTTTTGATATGATGGAGATTTGGGCCCAAGGTCTCTGATTTAATTACTAGGTCCTTGATCCACTTTGAGTTGAGTTTTGTGCATGGTGAGAGATAGAGGTTTAATTTCATTTTGTTACATGTGGATTTCCACTTTTCCCCGCACCATTTGTTGAAGAGGCTATCTTTTTTCTAATGTACATTTTTGGCACCTTTGTCTAATATAAGATAATCCAGTTATGTGGGTTAGTCTCTGTGTCTTCTATTTTGTACCATTGGTCTACAGGTCTATGTTGGTGCCAATACCATGCTGTTTTTCTTACTATTGTTCTGTAGTATAGTTTAAGGTTTGGAATAGTAATGCCATCAGCTTCACTCTTTTTTACTAAGGATTGCTTTGGTTATTCTGGGTCACTTATTTTCCACATAAATTTCATGATTGATTTTTTTTTTATTTTTAAAAGGAATGTCATTGGGATTTTGATTGGAATTGTATTGAATCTGTGTAGTGCTTTTGGAAATATGGTCATTTTGACAATACTAATTTTGCCTATCCAAGAGCAAGGTAGATCTTTCCATCTTCTAAGGTCTTCTTTAATTTCTTTCTTTAGTATGTTGTAATTTTCGTTGTAGAGGTTTTTCACCTCTTTTGTTAAGTTTATTCCCAAGTATTTCATTATTTTTTTAAGTACTCCCATATTTATTTAATTTCAGGACAAATAGAATAAATTAGCTGCATCATCTCATAGGATAGAGAAATAGACACTTTCCTTTCAATTTTCTTTCAGAATTTTTGCCACGGCTGAGTCTGTATGGCCCCTGGCATTTTGCCAACAGTATTGGTTGACAAGCAAGGCATTACTATCCGCCTCGGCTGCTACTTTTGAGTTCTTGCGCTACTTTGGAGTTCTCCTGGGGATTCCCGGGGATTCCCTGAGAGTTCCCATTGGTTGGGGAAGTTCAGGAGGAGGGATTTACGGGAGAGATATTTCCATCTGCGGGTTCCTGGACTAGCCACATGGCGTTTGGGAGAATTCCCCAGGAGTGTGTTTGAAGTGTTTTCTTGCAGTTCAAAAATAAAGTTTGTTCCTGCTTCAGTGGCTCGTGATTTGTGCCCAGCCAGACTGTGGCATTTGGTGGCCCATACGGGGAGCCCTGGGACACTTGGGGGTAAATGACAAAAAAAAAGCTACCTGTCCATAGATAGAACGGGAGCAAATCTGCTCATCCCTAGCCAGATAGGGCGAGAGGAAAAATGGCCATTTCGAGAAAATGGAGAAGATTAATACAGTATGTTTGTGTCTTGTTTTTGTCTTGAAATGTTGTATTGTCTTTGTGATGAAAATATGGAAGGGGTATTAGATAAATTGATAAGGGAAAGAGGCACCCCAATGGAACCAAGAATAGTTAGGGCATGTGTTGATAAGAGCCCAGGAACTCTAATCAGAAAGAAGAAAGTTCAGAGGAGGAAGGATTATCAGGGAAAAAGTTGCAGCAAAAGGCTATTACTGAATACTTTTCATTACCAGAGGGTGCATGAATCAAAATTGGAGTGATGGCTGCCATGTGCGTGAGCCGGTCATGGTGCAGCAAGGACTTTCCAAGCGGCAGCAGCCTGCTCTTCCCTGCCCCCCGCCCAGGGATCGGAACGCCACTGCAAGAGCCCAAATCCAAACCTGACCCAGAGCCCAAATCCAAACCTGACCCAGAGGCACAATCTCACGAGCTCTTGCTCCCTGTGCCCGGAAGCAGTTTAAGTCTGGAACACTCCTCAGGGCCATCTGGGGCTGCCCAGGATGCTACAGCTGGCAGAAGACTCTACAGGTGTCCCTGATGTTTGGTCATTTTCAATGCCAATTACTAAGCTACAGTGGTTCTCCCACACCTGGAAGCTAATGAGTAATGAGCACCATTAAGGCTTATTTCAAATGTAAAAAACCTTGCGATATTGTACTAAATTGTTCAGAAGGTTGTTTTCTTAGTGGAATGCTATAGGATTTTCTTTAGCCATCTAAAGTTCCTGCCTTCGTCCCAGTGCCAGTGAAAATGAAGGTGGAAGAATTTCCAGTGTTGCTGAGAACTGGATGAGACTTCGGATCAAGCTAGCTGCCTGCAGAACTTACCTGGACTGTGATTTAAGCTAGATGCCTGCAGAACTTACCTGGACTGTGATTTACCTGGACTGTGAGTTAATCTATTGAGACACTGCTTTACCTGGACTGAGACAACAAACTGTAATCTACAACAAATTGTAACTTGGTATCTTTGCTAACAGTGTCATTGCTGGTATAATTTTTCCAAGGGCTTCTTGCATGGAGCCATCAATTGGCTTGGTATTGTGGCATTTTGTATCCTCCCCTTCTGCTTGTAGCAGATTATTTATGGTGTTTGTGTAAAAACCACTATGGTCCCTATTTAAATTAAACAAAAGGGGGAAATGTTAGAGTCTGTAAACAAGTCTGGATGGCACCTGGCATTTTGCCAGAGGGAGTGGTTTATGAAGTAATGCCAGCTAGCCATTAAGTGTGGAGATTCCTTATTGGTTGACTGCTGTATCTAGTTTATGTTAATTAGGTAAGCTGTGTGGAATGTATAAATACCTCTGTTGTCCTACAATAAACAGCTCCTACTCTTGCTGTATCAAGGTACACAAGTTGTTCATCACCCCCCTGTTATTTTGCTGCAGCCAGACTGCGGCAATTTTTCTTTAAGACTCATTGCTGGTTTGACAGAAAAAAAAAAAAAAAGATTAATAGAAAGTTACATGATTTGTTGTGAACTTTGTATCTCCAAAAGTAATGAAAAGATACTTTTACTAGGCCAGGTGTGGTGGCCCACACCTATAATCCCAGCTATTTTTGGGTAACTCAGGAAGGAGGATCACAAGTTTGAGGCTAGACTCACCAACTTACAAGACACAAGACCCAGTCTCAAAATAAAAAATAAAAAGGCTGTGGGTGTATCTCAGTGAGAAAATGCCACTTGGTCCAGTCCCTATTACCAACCACAACAACAACAACAACAAAATAACCTATTATTAATTAGAACAAGAGGAGGCTTTAAGACAATGAAAAATATTTAGGCTCTTTCACATACCCTACATATCTATTTTATGATAATTATTATGTTGAAATGGAATTATGTGTATTTTTTTACTACTTTCCCCTAAAACATGCATTTCATAATTGAATTCCAAGCAAGAGCACAGTGTCTGGCATAGAGTTGGCATTTAATGAATGCACATATATCTTTAGTGTTTACTATTTTATTTTCTTAAGGAATGTTAGAATATGTTTTGGAATACAATGTAGAATATTTTAATGAGACAAACCTAGAAGACTTATTTTTCTGTATTTCATTTTTTAGAACTACTACAGTGGGAAAGTACATTTTTATAAAGGCATAACTTTAATAATAGTATTAAAACTAATAGTACATTTTTAATGCTAAAGATCTTTTAATTCTTTTCTACTTTACTGTTGTTTCTTTTTTCTTTTCTTTCTTTCTTTTTTTTTTTTTTTTTTGGTTTACTGCACTTAAGCACTGAGTCATACTCCTAGCCGTTTTTACTTTCTCTCTCTCTCTCTCTCTCTTTTTTCTTTTTTTTGTATGGGGGGGTTGAATCCAGGGGCACTTAACCACTGAACCACATCCTGGCCCTTTTTTAAATATTACATTTAGAGAAAGTGTTCCACTGAGCTGCTTAGGGCCTCACTAAATTGCTAAGGCTGAGGCTGACTTTGAACTCATGATTCTCTTGCCTCAGTCTCCCAAACTGTGGAGATTATAGGTGAGTGCCACCATATCCAGCCTTATTTTTTCATTTGGGATTGGGTCTTCCTAAATTGCTTAGGGCCTCACTAAATTGCAGAGGCTGACTTTCAACTTGTGATTCTTCTTCCTAAGACTTCGGAGCTGCTGGGATTAGAGGCATGCACTACCTCATCTGGCTACTTTGCTGATGAACTTTGAGGAAGTTGTGGAGCAATTTCACTAAGTCATGATTTTATGTGACTAAAACAATAGTCTCTTAATTTATGTTAGAAATGAATGTGAATCTATTTAAACTTGCTACTATTACATTTATTAAATGAATACAACATCAAATGATTTTTTTTAATATTCAGTGAATTCCCCTATTATCAGCTCTGTGGTAAGACAGAATAACTTGGCAAGTTGTAACTTAGTTTTGAAAATAGAAAAGTAGATTTGAAATTGGCTACAATGAGTTTAAACACTGGAACAAACTAGAGGCTGTATTCAAAGTAGGATAGTATTTAGACAATAATCTAACCTGTCTTGTTTTTCAGTTTGTGTTACAGTTAATGTCTATATAATGCATGCAGTGCTTGCTTTTTTTGATATCATTAAAAGTACTCTCATATAAAGGATTTTTCAGAATTTTTATTTTTTTTAATCACAGCATAGTGAAAGTACATTTAAAAACACTTAACCATGATCTGATTCTATTACAGAAGTACCACAATCTCAAGGCTCAGCACTTTTTAGCAATCCAATAAAATATAACTATCCTTTCCTCTTTTATCCAGGTTTAGTGCCTGTGGTATAAAGTCAACTTTTGAAGCATTCTCATGGAAAGTTGCCATGTTTAAATACTTTCCATTTGCAGGAAAACTTTACTGTTGGTGAAAACTGGAGTTTTGTTTTAGTTTTGTACTAAAACTGAAACATACTCCTTGTGTGTATTTTTAAGAAATACTGAAGAGTGTGAACATGTAATTCATGATTCTTTAAACATGAATTTTGCAAAACAAACTTGGAAATTATCTGTATTTAAATCTGAAAAGAGTTCATGACAAGAATGATATTAACTACAGAGTTTATAGTGGTTTATGTCATTTAGAGGAAAACATATAAAACTGTCCCTGTCTTCCTATAGTAATTAGTGCCTCTTTTATGGTACATAAAATATTCTAATGGTAATGTTGTGAGAAGTCATTTCATTTTTATCAACTGCTGAAATTACCTTGGATGTTGTCACTAAAAACAGAGAGATATATAGGTATATCGGGATTCAGAGAGCAGCAGTTTAGCTTCTGCTATCCTGATGGCAGCTTTGTTTTGGGGTGCAGATGAAAGGCCTAATTTCATCACATTTATTACAGTAATAGATGACGTTTATTCTGTTATTCTAATGGAGGTGAAAAAGGAAGAGTGTGAAGGGAAGAGTTCAGGATGAAGACATGCCAGAGGAAGCAGGAATTAGGAAGACTCTTGAAATATTTTTTATTTTTTAACTGTTTACTCAACATTAATCTACCAAGTTTCCTCGATTTATTTGATGACAAAACTCATTCTTTTTTTTTTTTTAAAATGGAAGGTAATATTTCAATGATATTTCTGTACAGTTGCTAATCTGTAACATCAGAGAAAGAATAAATGAAATATGGCAAATACAAGAAGAAATCAAAGAGAAAAGCATTTGGAAAGTCTTCAAGTTGTAGCATTTAGCAATAGTGAGGGTCTTCCTGCTCTTTTGAAATCAGTTTATCTGTTGATTTATTTCTCTTGCTATTATGGTTCATTCATGTCTCTCTTTGCATATTCCTTTTTTCCTACCTTTCTTTCTAACTTTTTATCTTCACGAAGTCCCTTATGTTACATTTTTTCAATTATCCTAATGAGGCTACCAGGATCTTTTGATTTATTCTACTTCCACTGAATCATTAGGCTAATCTGTGACACCATAATGGACAAAATTCTGAAAATGAAGGCCAGGAAACTAGGGGACAGGGTTTTTTTCCCAGAATCTTGTCCAAGTGCCAATATTAAAGTGGAGCTAAATGCCACCATATGAGATAAATATTATCAGATAGCTAATCTCTGTGAACACAGCATATTTTAAGATTTGGTCAAAAATCATATGACTATACAGTTGTTTTCAAGTAGTGAGAATCTCTTGATTTTTGAAGTGTCATAAGAGTACATTCTTAGGAACAATAATGTAAGTTTGGCATATCTTGACCACTTAGTGAAGGCAGTTCTAACTGTAACACGGACCATTTTCATTTTCTGGACAGACAAGACTGAGATAGGTAAACTAAAATGTGCACATGGGGAGAGGCTCTTAGTAAATGGAACAAGAATAACAACAACAACAACAACAACAACAAAACATGACAAATTATGTCAATCTTGCTTCTTCAGCTACAGATAAGCAGAACATTCATTGTATGCTTATAAAAGATTAGATAATTTATTAATTAAAACATCATCCACCTGAGGAACTTACACAATGTGCCCACAAATGATTAACAACTAGACTCTTTGACAAAGAGGAACATTCTGACCTCCAAGTACAGGGTGTTGCCCTGGGACTAGATCACCAAGATAGCATGATCAAAGAAACTGAATGGTTTCCATGCTGAGGTCGCCCTCTCTTAGACATGCTTGGACACCCTCTGGTGATAGAATGACAACATTCACAAGCCTTCCTTGGAATTAGTGTGTCACCAAGTGACAGAATATGAGAGGAAATGTGGCACCTCTAATCTGAGGCATTTAAGACGTGCTATGTTTTTCTTCTTTTTCATCACTCTCCTACTTTGCCTTGACAATCCTAGAAACCATGAAAAGTAGCCATCAGCAAATAAAGGGAAACACCTGACTGGCTGCACTGACTTGGTATATTAGTAATAAATTTTGATAATACTTAAATCCTTGATGTTTTAAGGCTTACCTGTTATTACAGTAAAGCCTAACTGATCCTGACAACTATATTTAGTACAATGTTGTGGTTCATACTTATGAAATGGTGGTTATGATGATTTATCATAATTTTCTGTGGGCTTATTAAAAGATGAAATTGTATTTATTCCACCTCTATGTATAATTATCTCTATGAAAATGAGATCAGGAAAGTAATAGATATTTATTAGATTCTCTTGATTCACTGGATGTGCATTTTAAGATGAGAGCAACAAAATTTTTTTTCATTTAGATATACTGCATTCTTTAATTTATGAAATGTCCTACCTAAATCGCCATGTCTTTAGTCTAATTTTCGGAGAAAATACAGAAAATACAGTTTCAGAAGATATGAAAAGGGATAGATGTGGAAGTAAGAAGAAATACAAGAAAGAGAAAAAAAGAAAAAGATTGTCTATGGTGTTATTTTACATTACATCCCTCAATAGACTACTTTAGTACTAATGAATATATTTAAACATAATAAATAGTGAATCTAAAATTGCTGAGTATATTAAATGACTCAAATAATTTGGGAGCTGAGTAATGAATATGAAACACTTCAAAGTGTCAAAATTTTGATCATCAGTCACAGTTTGACTACCTATCTCATTGGAACCCTTGGGAAAAAATCCAGGAAAAATGATGGTGCAAAGATGGGTCCCATAATTAAAAGAGAGTTTTTCATCAAATTTTTTTTTATTTTGTCAGGAAGTCTAACCTTGGTTTTCATAGGTGAACTTCCAATGTACACATGACACAGTTGTTATGATTGAAACCCTGCAACATTGTTGAGAACAGTGAATGAATTTGACATCCTCAAGGTGCACCCTTATTCAAGAAATTTAGGCCTGTGCTTAACAGAGAAACTAAACTATAAAAGTTCTCCTAAAACTCCAAAGATAAGCTTGACACCTGGAAAATAATCTCTTTGATGTGTAGTGGTTTTTATTCTTTTATATTATACTATTTACATATTTAAAACATTTAAATTTATTGTGTTTCTTCATGTCATCCTGACTAAAAAAATAGTTTTCTGTATCACAAAAATAAATAAATATAAGTAACTCCAAAACTGTATAATATTAAGCAAGTGTTTCTGTGACAATAAATATTTATTGTCTGTGGACTGGATAATCTATCTTTGACTGCAGTTGGCCAGGTTTGGATTCAGGATGGTTCTATGTGTCTCTCATTATAAAACTGAGGTGGATAGAATAGCAGTTATTGGAAGCATGCTCTTTTCATCGTGATTATCAGGAAAGCAAGTAGGCAATGGAAAAATGTTCTTTACTTGGATTTGCCACCATTTCCTATATGTCTGTCTGTCTGTTTATCTATCTATCTACTATCTATCTATCTATCTATCTATCTATATTCTGTTGGTCAAAGCAAGTATGTGAGCAATATCAAAGTCAATGGGGTAGAGATGTATAGGGTACTCTATCAGATCACTGGTACATAATTAGAATATTTGTGTTGTGTTATTCATTTGCTTTTATGATTATGTGTCCCACCACTAAGGAAACATGACCAAATTAACCTTATAAGTTAATTTCCTTTAAAATTGCTGGAGAAGAATGTAGCTTTTTACCTATTAAAAGAGAATTCAAAATGATTTTAAAAGACTCATTTACAAATTAAAGCTAAGTGTACTCATAAAGGTACACTTACCTATAATGATTCTGACTTGATTATTAATGACAATTGAATTAAAGTAGTGAAAATACCATTTAAATTTAAATTCATGTGTCACTTTAATCACTAACTCATATAACCACACTAGAGTTTATAAAAATATATTGTCTTTCTGGACATGATGGCACTTGTATACCTTTAACCCCAGGAACTCAGGAAGCTGAGGTAGGATGTTTGCAAGTTTGAGGTCAGCCTCTGCAACTTAGCAAGACCCTCAGCAACTTATGGAAAAGTCGTTTCAAACTAAAAAAGGATTGAAGTTGTAGATCTCACCTCAGAGTTCAGTCTCCAGCAGGGATGTATATATGTATGTATGTGTGTATATGTGTATGCATGTGTATATGTAATGTAGCATATCACATAGATATTGACATTTGTAAATATTTAAATATTGTGTGTAACTGAAACTTGGTAATGATTTAGCAACAACTAAATAATAATAAGACTATCTGCCAAGAGAATAATTGTGCTTGAGTTTCATGATCTGCATATTGAAATGTAAAATAGTACAAGCCTATGTGTACCATTTATTTTATATTATTTGTATTAGTTTTGGTAGGCAACACATTGCTGTCATTATTTCTCTGTATTTTCTCAAGAGTTTTTGGAGTCTGGTACTATTGTTGTTCCCCTTATAAAAATGAACAGTCTTTCCTTAGAGATTAAGTGATTGGCTCTTGTTTCCTACAATTAATAATATAAGGTAGCTATACATGTATCATGTTTGGGATATCATTATGCCTATTTAATCATTTTGTTATCATATCTTTCATCTTAACAATTGTGTAAAATATGCATAAATTATGTGAAAGTCAAATAGCTGAAACAAAAACTGTATTGTAATTAACTGTAACACTAAAAAGATTTTCTTTCATAGAACAGCAGGTTTTCTGGTGGGAATTTAGAGTATGTTAAGACTTTATTGTAAGAGAATCACCAATTGTCAGCTTTGGCACGTCTATTGGATAAAGATGGGCAAACTTGACTCACAAAGGAGCCATGAGGATGGTCTGAAAAGCAGCATGGTGCTGTGTTTATGAATTGAAAAAAATTAATGCTGGCAAATAAATAACCATACTACTCAGAGTAACCCCCAAACTCTTTTTGATTCTCATGAGAATTCCAAGGTCACTTTTAATAGAAATATAAAAATACCCTAAATTTGTATGGAATTATAAAAAAAATAAATCCCCAAATAGCCAAAACAAACTTGAGAAATAAGATCTAAGTTGGAGGCATCATACTTTTCTATTTCAAATTCTACAACACAAAGCTTTTGTAACTAACACAGAGTGGCACTGAAATAAACACATAGAGACCAATTAAACAGAATAGAGAGCCCAGAAATAAAGAAACCGTACATACAAGATGCACTAATTTTTGACAAGACTGCTAAGAATATTAATTGGGAATTGGCTCTTCAATAAATGGTGTGGGAAAAGCAGATGTCCAAGTGTGAAATAATGAAATTGGACCTGAACTTCTACAAATTACACAAATAAACCCCAAAGGGATTAAAACATAATGTAGATTAGAAATCATAAATCTTCTAGGAGAAATCGGGCAACAGGCTCTTAAACATTGGTCTTATCAGTGATTATGTGAAGACAGCAAAAACACAAGCAAAAAATAAACAAGTGGGGTGGCATGAAACTAATGAGCTTATATGCAGAGCAGAAAGCAATCAACAAACTGAAAAATGACCTGGAGAAACTATTTACAAACCATGAATACCATAAGGGATTCATATTCAAAATGTATTAAGAACCCAGACAACTCAATAGCAAGAAAACCGACAACCCTATCAGAAAATGAACAGCTGGGCACAGTGGCACATCCCATAATCCCAGACGCTTAGGAGGCTGAGACAGGAAGATCATGAGTTCAAAGCCAGCCTCAGCAAAGGCGAGGCGCTAAGCAACTCAGCAAGACACTGTCTCTAAATAAAATACAAAATAGGGCTGGGGATGTGGCTTAGTGGTTGAGTACCTCTGAGTTCAATCCCTTTTGTGAAAAAAAAAAAAATTGGACAAAAGACTTGAACAGGCATTTTTCCAACCAAGACTTACAGTTAGCTAATATGCATATCAAAAGGTGCCCAAATCAGTAATAGTGAGGGGAATGAAATCGAAACTACAATAGGATAGGAGATTCTGCCATTTACAACAGCATGATGAAACTCAAGGGCACTTTGTTAAAGGAAATTAGTCAGACACAGAAAGAAAAATACTGCATGATTGCACTTACTTAAGGACTCTCAAAAAGAAAGAGAAGGAGGAGAAGGGGAAGGCAAAGGAGGAGATGAAGAAAAAGGAAATCATGAATACATAGAATAAAAAAAATTACCAAGAGAGAGTAATGGAGGAGGAAATATTGACACGTAAAAGTACTTTTTCAAACATATGTGTGATGAATAAGTCTAAGGATCTAATTTTCAACATGGGGAATTATATTGCCTTGTATCTTGGGCATTTCCTCAGAAAGTAGGTTTAAGGTGCTCTTACCATGAAAAGTGATAACAGTGTGAGATGATGGATTTGGTAATTTGTTTGACTATAGCAACTATTTTACTATGTATAAGTAGATCAAAAATACTATTTTGGAGATTTCAAATATACAATAAATATTGTAATGAGAACTAACCTCATAATCTGTTAGGATGGTTATTCTAACAAAACTGTTTATGGGAATGTGGTAAAAATGGACTTCTTGAAGGCTGTTGGGGATACAAATTGGTACAGTCATTTTGGAAAACAGTATTTAGTTTCCTTAAAAATTAAAAAATAGAGCTAATATATCCAGCAATCCCTCTTTTTTGTATAACTCAGTGAGTATATGTACTCCTCTGCTCCTCTGTTCTCTGTAGCATTAGTCACAGTAGCCATGTGAGGTAATAACCTTAGTGCCCACCACTGACGGATAATGGCTAAAGAACATGTGGCATATGTGTATGTACATGCATACTATAATATTTCTCATCCTTTAAAAAGAAGAAGATCCTGATATTTGTGACAACTTCAATGAACCTGTGGAATATTATTATAGGTGAAAAAAGACAGACACAAAACAAAAATGCTCCATGATTTCACTTACATAATCTAAAAAGCATTGCATACATAGAGACAGATGCAGAGGGAAAATGGGAAGATGTTAGTTGAAGGGTTTAAAGTTTCAATTGTGTAAATGATTAAATTATAGAGATCAAATACTCAGCATGGAAATCATGTTAATGATACTGTATTGTATTGTACACTGGAAATGTATACAGACAAACACACACAGATAAAAGAACACAAGCCATTTTCATGATAGGATTTTCAAAGTGATCTGAGGTTACATTATAGTATAAATTCAGTGTATCACACAGAAACTGAAATGCCACTGAGAATGTTTAATATTAGCAACAAAAAATAGGAAAAGGGAAATTATCAAAAATACTTCCTCTATATCATCTGCACTCAATAAGTAGCACATCAGATTCTTGTTTAGTTTTTCTCTATGACAAATATACTCAAGTAATTGAATTTCTCCATTTTATGGAACTAAAAATTTTATCCATGTTGAAATTTGAATTCTGGCTTTTCATTATGTAAATTCATATTCCTGAAGTGTATCAGGATAAAATATAATTTTTATTGCTTCAAACATTGCAAAGATGATCCAGATATTGCTGTTAAAGTATAATGTATTGTTTATAGAATTTCAGATTATAAGGAAAATTTATTTACCACAAATATTGTGATTATTCCTTTGCAAAAAACATTTTTTAAAAACAAATCATAATTGATCTATTATATTTATTAAGGATATCTTAAGTAATAAATTGAGAGCTTTCAGGATACATTTTATGTAACTACACATTTTGGTAATTGTATTTGTGTGCTACAGATGCAGTGACCTTTTACTTATCTTTATTGATTGCCTGATACATAAGCATGCTCCAGCTGAAGCCTCCTTCATCCTGAATAGTGCATTTGCCACTAATCTCAAACCCTATTAACTTTTAAAAATGATATTGTAGTAATGTGATGAGCAGTTATTAAAACATAATTGGATAATAATGGCAAGCTTTCCTTTTTAATTGTTTTCTCAACTTTATATGGTCGTATAGAACTTTAGATATTACAATCAAGTTATTGGGATGAAAGGTCATTTTCAATGTCATCTGGTCCTGTGAGTTATAGCTGTATTTTACTAGCAGAATTCTTATTTATTTTCAAATAAAGTTGTATATGGAACTCTGATAATAAAAGAGATAGAAAGTATACCAGCTGTGCTTTAAGAGAAGGAAACAATCATAACCTGTAGCAAGACAGTGCAGGCTATCCAGAGCACAGTTTTATGATTATTGATCTGACTAATTTCCTCAATATTCTCAAAATCTCTACTAAATCCCTGCTTTTTTTAACATTTCCTACAATAACCATCCAGATATTTAAAGACAATAAAGTTCTATGACCTACATCAATCTGAGAAGAAGATAATTTGACTTATTTTCAAAATTCCCTTCTAGAGAAGTAAAATACTTTCTAGCCCTTGCTATGATCTGTGTAGGTGAAACTTTGTTTAGGAGACAGTGCACAGTCACATTTCTGATAATGGAACAAAAAGAAACCATATGGCAAAAGATAGATGACATTCAGTTTCTGATCTAAGCTGTCACAGGAAAATATAAGAGTTTAATATTTCCAAGTCCTTGGAATTACACAGAGATTTATATTTAAAAAAAACAGCTTCAGAGCAAGGGGAACTGAAATGGTGGATAAGACAAAACACTGGAAGACAGAAAATAAATCCAAAGATAAAATATAACTTTGTATTAATTATAGTAATATGTGTATACATTGCACCTACTCTCAGAACTATCAGCCTAGCCATAAGAGTCTACTGGATTCTGAAAGAATAATATAGCTGTCAATAACTATATCTGCCACAATTTGTTTGGGGTAGTGACTGATTTTTGAGTTCTTAGCCTAATAATATTTGGTTCTCAGACTAGCACTGTTAATCCTGTTTTTCAATCTGCAGTAGTACCAATTCTGAAAGCAGAATGCTTCCTATCTATCCTCTACTGGCCTTCACTTTTTAGTATTTTTTTCCAAGAAGTTAGAGGCATTGAGTTCTGTTCTGTTTATTTTAAATTATGCCATATTTGCAGTCTAAGGAAGTGAAGTTAGATTTTAGCTTAGACTGAGAAAAATACACAGAACTAATTAAATTTCCAATGTATAAGAATTTATAAACAGTAAGAAACAGTAAGATTCAAGAAAGAGGGGGAAGACAAGAAAAGCTTAGTGGTTGGGTAGATCCTTGCCAAGTGGTTGGCAGAAATGGCAATATTCTTTCTTCAATTACCTAAACCACAATGTTTACTGTGATAAACTCTACTGAGCAGTAAGCGATTACTTTATTGCTATTAAAGGACTAGTGTGGTAGCTGAAGTGACATTTTCCAGGTATAAGAAATTTACAGAGAGCATTTGCTGATCAGATCTTCTGAAATTTAAAGGTTGTCTATTGTGTGATGTTACTATCTTGATTTCTGGCAATGACTTGTAGCTAAAGATCTCCAGGAATGAACCAGCAGTTGAACAAGTTGTATTTATTGCTTCCTGCAGTGAGGAAGAACAAATAGCATGTGAAATGCTCACTGTCTAATAAGAGGGTGTTAAAGGAAACTATTATAGGATTTAGGTTTCATCATAATGATATGAGGGAGAGTCCGAGGAAGCTACAACACACAAATGGTCAATAACAGAAAGCAGAGATAAATTTATGATGAAATAAAGTAATGAATGCTACTCATTTAAAAAGAGTAGGGATGTTTCTTATTTTGTCCAGTGTCCTGGCTTTTATCTGGGCTTAGACAAAGTTCTGAAGTGCCCTTGCTTTGTCTCATTTGAATGTACTCTTAGAGTAACATTGAGTGTACTAGATGTTTTATGAAATTGTTTTTTTTTAATTTTTTATTACTTTGTTATATGTGACAGCAGAATGCATTACAATTTATATTACATATGTAGAACACAATTTTCATCTCTCTGCTTCTATACAAAAGATATTCACACCATTTGTGTCTTTTTCATACATATACTTAGGGTAGTATGTCTATCTCATTCCACCATCTGTTTTTTACCCCTTGCCCCCTCCCTCCAGATCCTTCGTCTTTTCCCTGTCTATACAGTTTGTCTAATCCTCCCATGCTCCCTGTCTCAACCCCATTATGAATCAGCCTCCTTATATCAGAGAAAATATTTTGCATTTAGTTTTCTGGGACTGGCTTACTTCACTTAACATTGTATTCTCCAACTTTATCCATTTACATGCAAATGCCATGATTTTATTCTCTTTTATTTCTGAGTAAGATTTCACTTTTCATATAATACCACATTTTCTTTATCCATTCATCTATTGAACGGCATCTAGGTTGGTTCTACAGTTTAGCTATTGTGAATTGTTCTACTATAAACATTGACTGTGTCCCTGTAGTATGTTATTATTAAGTCCTTTGGGTATAGAATGAGGAGTGGGATACCTGGGTCAAAGGTGGTTCCTTTCCAAGTTTTCCAAGGAATCTCCATACTGCTTCCATATTGGTTGCACCATTTTGCAGTCCCACAGGCAATGTATGAGTGTGTCTTTTCTCCACACCCTCACCAACATTTATTGTTTGTATTTTTAATAGCTGCTATTCTGACTGGAGTGAGATGAATATTAGAGTAGTTTTGATTTGCATTTTTCTAATTGCTAGAGATGTTGAACATTTTTTCATATGTTTGTTGATTGTTTGTATATCCTCTTCTAAGAAGTGTCTGTTCAATTCCTTGACCCATTTATTGATTGGTTTATTTGTTTTTTTGGAGTTTAGTTTTTTGAATTTTTTATATACCCTAGAGATTAATGCTCTATCTAATGTGCAAGTGGTAAAAATTTGCTCCCATTCTGCAGGCTCTCTATTCACCTCACTGATGTTTCTTTTCTGAGAAGAAGATTTTAGTTTGAATTCATCCCATTTATTAATTCTTTATTTTAATTCTTGCACTATAGGAATCGTGTTAAGGAAGTAGGAGCCTAATTCAATATGATGAAAATTTAGGCCTACTTTTTCTTCTATTAGACACAGAGTCTCTGGTTTAATTCCTAGGTACCTGATCCACTTTGAGTTGAGTTTTGTGCATGGTGAGAGATAGAGGTTTAGTTTCATTTTGATGCATATGGATTTCTGTTTTCCTAGCACCATTTGTTGAAGAGGCTATGTTTTCTCCAATGTACTTTTTTGGCACTTTTGTCTAATATAAGATAACTTTAGTTATGTGGATTAGACTCTGTGTCCTCTATTCTGTACCATAGTTCTACTAGTCTGTTTTGATACCAATACCATGCTGTTTTTGCTGCTATTGCTCTGTAGTACAATTTAAAGTGTGGAATAGTGATGCCACCTGCTTTACTTTTCTTGCTAAGGATTGCTTTAGCTATTCTGGGTCTCTTATTTTTCCAGATGAATTTCATGACTGCTCTTTCTATTTCTATGAGGAATGTCATTGGGATTTTGATTGAATTTGCATTAAATCTGTAGAGTGCTTTTGGTAGTATGGTCATTCTGACAATGTTAATCCTGCTTATCCAGGAACAAGAAAGATCTTTCCATCTTCTAAGGTCTTCTTTAATTTTTTTTTCTGTAACATTATTTAGTTTTCATTGTAGAGTCTTTCACCTCTTTTGTTAGATTGATTCCCAAGCACTTTATTTTCTTTTGAGGCTATTGTTAATAAATGGGGTAGCTTTCCTCATTTCCTTTACAGAGGATTTGTCAATGATATACAGAAATGCTTTTCATTTATGGGTGTTGATTTTGTGTTCTGCTACTTTGCTGAATTAATTTACTAGTTCTAGAAGTTTTCTGGTAGATTTTTTTGGTCTTCTTGGTACAGAATCACATAGTCGGCAAATTGTGCTAATTTTAGTTATTTTCTTTCCTATCTGTATCACTTTAATTTCTTTCATCTGTCTAATTGCTCTGGACAGTGTTTCAAGAACTATGTTAAATAGAAGTGGTGAAAGAGGGCATCCCCATCTTGTTCCAGTTTTTAGAGGGAATGCTTTCAATTTTTTTCTCCATTTAGAATGATGTTAGCCTGGGGCTTAGCATAGATAGCTTTTACAATGTTGAGACATGTTCCTGTTATCCCTAGTTTTATAGTGTTTTGAACATGAAGTGTTGATGTACTTTGTCAAATGCTTTTTGTGCGTCTATTGAGAAGATCATATGCTTCCTCTCTTTAAGTCTATTGATGTGATGAATTATATTTTTTGATTTCTCTATGTGGAACCAACCTTGCATCCCTGGGATGAATCCCACTTGATTGTGGTGCAAGATCTTTTTGATATATTTTTGTATTCTATTTGCCAGAATTTTATTGAGAATTTTTGCATCTATGTTCATTAGAGATATTGATCTGAGGTTTTCCTTTTTTGATGTATCTTTGCCTGGTTTTGGAATCAGGATGATATTGGCCTCATAGAATGAGTTTGGAAGTGCTCCCTCTTTTTCTATTTCCTGAAATAAATTGAAGAGTATTGGTATTATTTCTTCTTTAAAGGTCTTGTAGAACTCAGCTGTATTTCCATCTGGTCCTGGGCTTTTCTTGGTTGGTAGGCTACTGATGGTGTCTTCCATTTCATCGATTGAAATTGATTGTTTACATTCTGTATATCATCTTGATTCAATTTGGGCAAATCACATGACTCAAGAAATTTGTCAATGCCTTCAATACTTTCTATGTTATTGGAGTACAAGTTTTATGAAATTGTTTTTTAACAGGAGAATGAAACGGCCTAGCTGTGTCCAGCCAGCTTCTGAATGTGTCAGAGGTATACTCAAGCTCACACTCTGGCCCTTAAATCTCCCTCTTTGTTTGTGTTTTTTATGTTTTTCAGAATTAATTAAAAAGACAAGATCTGACTAAAGGAAATTAAAATAAAAGCAACAGTCTCCACAATGTATGGAAATTAACCAGTGCTAGAACAAGTGCTTCATGTGCTGTATTAATTTCTTACATTTTGTAACAAAGTGCCACAAATTTAGTGCTTTTATATAGCTTGTGTTTATTGTCCCCTCATTCTTTTTGTGTGTGGAGGGGTATACTCGGGATTAAATTCAGGAGCACTTGACCACTGAGACACATTTCCAGCCCTATTTTGTGTGTTATTTGGAGACAGATTCTTATTGAATTGCATAGTGCCTCACTTTTGCTGAGGCTGACTTTGAACCTGCAATCCTTCTGTCTCAGCCTCCCAAGTCTCTGGAATTACACATGTACTCCACCATGCTTTGCTCTCATAGTTCTTGAATCTGAAGTCCCAAGTGGTAGAATGAAACCACCATTTGAGACAGTTATTTCACTCCTTGGGATAATCCCAAAGAAATTAAACTCAACATACTACAGTAATACTGCCACATTAATATTTATAGCACCTCAACTCACAATAGCTGAACTATGTAATTAAAATAGGTGCCCTTCAACAGATTAATGAATAAAGAAATTGTGGCAGATATACACAATGGAATATTATTCAGCCATAAGAATGACTTTATGACTTTTGCTGCTAAATGGATGAATCTGAAGACTGTCATGCTAAGTCAAACCTCCAAAACCAAAGTTTGAATGTTATTTCTGATATGTGGATGCTAACACACAACTGGGGGAGGGGAGGGAAGAATATAAAAGAAAAAACAGAGTTGTATGTTTAAAGAAATACTGAAAAAATGTTGCAAAAATTTTCCATATACCCCATACCACATCAATTTCCTCCATTAACAACTTACCTGATATATTTTTACAACAAATAACCATATTACTAATTAATTAAAGTAAAACATTTAATGGATTTTTTTAAAACTTTTTACCTGATTTATGAATTATAAAATCCTATCCTGGATAGCATGCTGTATTTAGTCATCTTGTCTCTCTGGGCTCCTTCTGTTTGTAAAAGTTTCTGTAACTTTTCTTGTTAATGATGTTGACATTTTGAGGAGTATGGCTCAGGTGTTTTGTAGGATGCTGCATTGTTGGAAGTTGTCTAATGTATTCCTCACAAGTAGACTGGGATTTTGAGATTATTTGAGGAACATCACAGAGGTAAATCAACATTTTCATCACATCATATCACAAGTATTGTTAATGATTTCTCATTGTTGATATTGGCCTTAGTGACATAGCTCAGGTAGTCTTTTGTTAGTTTTTTTTTTTTTTTTTCACTTCAAGTTTATTCTGCTTCCCCTCTCCTACTGTCCATAATGAACTCTTTGGAAGAAGTTCTCTATGAACAACCCACTCTTGGGAAATAGGGAGTGATGATCTCCTTGGGAAGGCAGAGTATCTACATAAATTATTTGTAATTCTCCAAGGAAGAAATATCTCTTGTGCCAATTTTATTTATTGATTGATTCATGCATTTGTCTGTGTGGATTCATAAATATTTATTTTATACTAAAGCTTATTAGCTAATACTACATTACTTGTTAGCTTCTTCAAATTGGTTCAACTTTAGCGGTTGAAGAATCCATCAGTTGGCTCTTGGGTCTCTTTAACATTCTCCTATCTTCCTCTCTCTCTTTATGTGCTGTGTGTGTGTGTGTGTGTGTGTGTGTGTGTGTGTGTGCGTGCATGTTTATGCATCCTTACTTTTTTTTTTTTTTTTTGCTGTGGAAGGCATAGAGACTCATTTTGTATATCTCCTGCCCTGGCCTATATTGGCTAATTTCTCAGGACAGTTTTGTTTATTTTATTAGAGAATGGTCTTAATAAACAAGGTCTGAATGCTGAATGTGCTCACTGCTAATAAGATGCCATTGCTTCTCTACTCTGCCAGATGAAAGAGCAAGGAAATATATATGTGAATGTGAACATATATTTTGTTTATATTTTAAAAAATCTATAAATGCATGTCCATGTGTCCAGAAGTATTTATGTTAAAACAAACATTAGTTCACATTAATGTTTCAAACTCTAATTTGCTACCGTATTGATAATTGTATAGCATTTCCTTCTGCTTATCCCTAGATTCCTACACCAGTAGAAGAAAACCTGGCTCCCAACATCTACAATCTGTTTATTTAATTTCCTATTGTAGTTTTAACTAGAATTTTAATCCTGGTTAAATCAGTATGAGAAACAACCTTTTCATCAATGCATATGTTCATTTACTTTTGCCTCTGATTTTATAGAAGCCACTTATTTCCAAATTTATTGAGTACCGTGTTTATGTTTAGTTATTTTTATCTCTTGTCATTAGAAATTACTCATTTCAAAACTTACTAAAGTAAGAAACTTTATTCTTCACCCAACTTTTTTCAACACTATTATTTCTTGAAAATTTAATATGGATAAATTCTTCTCTCATACTATTCAATCTTCAGATCTTCTGTATTCCTAAATATTTTTAAAATTTGCATTCATTAAGTTTCAGTTTTTGTTATTAAAATTTTAAGATTTTTTACAAATGACAGTTTCATATCATCTTTGCTGTATCAAAAAGTATAGTTAATTTCTCTTAAAAATCCCCTGCGCTTTACTTATTCAACCCTTTTCTTATGCTACTTCTTATTCTTAAATTGCATAAAGCTTCCCCTAATTTTTCGTTAAACCCTGAAGATTTAAGGATTGCCGTAAGTTATTGTTTTTCGTTTCAATAATGTCAGGTAATTGAAATGATATAGTAAATCACCTTTTCAAATTTCCTAATTTTTTACTAAAATATATATGCATTGAAGCTTCATGTTAGTCCTTCCATGGCTAGAAAGATCTTTTTTTTTTTTTTTTTTTTTTTTTTTTTTTTACTGAATAGTATTCCATCATACAGAAGTAGAACAATTTATCCATTTGACTTCTGAAGAATGTCTTTACTGCTTATGGTTGTGATGGTTTAAAAAAAAATCTAAAATTACCATTTGTAGATTTATGCTTTGATTTGAGTTTTAAAGTCATTGCCTAGGAGAGTTATTGCTGGATTACAAGGCAAAACAAGTTTTTAGATTTGTAAGAAACTGTCAAACTGTCTTTCTATTTTGCACTTCCACTAGGAATAAATGAAAATTACCTTAGCTCCACATATTTATAAGAATCAAGAATTTAGGGTGGTGAATTTTTGGTATCTTCACAATACTGATGTGTGTGTGCTGCTTTTTCATTGGTGTTTTAATTTGAAATTTCCCAATGACAAATTACATTAATAACTTAATCATATGATTATTTACCATTTGTAGATTTTCTCTGAAGGGTGTCACTCCAGATCTTTGCCCAATTTTTCACTGAGTTATCTTATTGTTGAGTTTTAATTGTTCTTTGAAAAATTTAAATACATATTCTCAATAAGAAATTGTTTCCCAACTATTTTCTTAGTCTTTTGCTCTTTTGATTCAAATAAAGGAATCTTTTCCAAAGATTTTAATTTTAAAACAGTTCATCTTGCCAATTTTTTTTTTCATTAATCATTCTTTTTGTGTTTCTTGCACTATCTTTTGATTATTGATGTCCATATTTCCAATAAAGTAGTTTATGTCCTTTAAAAATTATATAGTTACATTTGCCTCAATGGTAACTAAAATATTTTTTAATTATCTGTTTTTTCAATTGTACAACAAACAGTTTGAAACAAGTGTATAAATAAACTACATATTATAGAGCACTATACATATTTAAAACCTTCTAATAAGTACATAAGTAATGACAAATTTTATATTTTACATAGAATCAACTTATGTGTTCAAAATGCATAAGCAATGGATAAATGAATGTTATATACATATACAGTGAATTTTTGTAGTTTTACTTCCTAAATTATATAACATTTGGAATGAGAAACTTACACTCATTTGAAAGTTAAAATATAAATTTAGACCTTAATTTGAGTGGACTAGACCAGAGAACATGTTGTCTGATATACCAAGTTAATTGAAGCATCTGTTTAACTCCAATTATTCTAATAAATAGTTTTCTTAATAACCTATGTACAATAAAATAACATGAATTAATAGACAAAAAATGTCCATTAGGGTTTCATAGACAATCGACTTTTTTGGTTTCAGGGATTATACCAATAGGCACTTAACTGAGCTAGTATTCACTCCCAACCTTTTATTTTATGAGACAGAGTCTCACTAAATTGCATAAAGCTTCCCCTAAATTGCTGAGGCTGATCTTGAGCTTGTTATCCTTCTGCCTCAGCCTCCCAAATTGCTAGAATTATAGGAATGCACGCACTGTGCCTGGCTCATTTAATATTTTTATGCTTTTAGGTCACTCTTGAGTTAAAATACTATGTTTAATTTAGAAAAAAAAGAACCTCCCAGAAATATGATTACCCACTTTTATGAAAACCACAAAGAAGGAAGTCAAGATCCTTAATTGTTGGACTTATAATTCTTACTGGAATTATGATTTTTGTCATTGTTTATTTTCTGATAGCCTTAAGCAACAAATAGAGTTTAATTTGCCATAAACTTTACAATAAACTTTTGGAAGTGTGTATTTTTCAATGTATTGTATTAATGTTATATAACCCCAATACTGAAGTTCTAACACTCTTGATTATATAATCAGGATTATTGTCATGACTCATATGCAAATGGAGTTAATAAAAAATGTAATCCTTTCAATTTAGGGGTGGGAAAATGAGAAGATTTGCGGTAAATAGACATGAAATTTTCTTTTAGTCATTCATTTAAAGTTTCTACTGACTGTTGTTAGAATAGAAAACAGGAGGTATTAACTACAAAAATATTGAAGTCTACATTGAAAAAAAATGACATGCAATAATAACTCTAAATTATTGTAATCTCCTTCATTCCCGAGGGATTATAAATCTTAACATCAATGAAACCCAGACTTTTTTATTCTCTCAATATAAATAATAATGTATTCTGGATGAGTAGGCGAGTGGATATTTGTAAAACTATTTAAGTGCTTTGATTTACTGTACTCAATGAGCTCATAAAAGCACAGAAGACAAGTGAAGGTAAACAGCATGAAACAGATATGATAATTTAGCAATGAGTTTTTCTCTAAGAGTTAGAAGGATATACACAGTTTTGTGTTAATAACAAACACTGCCTTTTTTAAAAAATGAAATGTCTCTATAAAAAGCAAGCAGTTTCTTGGTGACTGACAAGGAAAGGACTGAAGTTGAGTTTTAACTGTCTTTTGAATGCATTAATATGAACATTGAAGATGTGAAATGCATTCTTGCTTTTTCTTCTTTGAGATTTTTTGAGGAAATTACAAGTGTTCTCTTTCAGTACACAGTGAATAGAATGTGGATTCATACATCCAAAGATTGGATCCATGATTAATTTCCACTAGCATTTATTTTTGTGGCAAAAATTTGAATTCATCAGTTTGGGATAGGATAAGTCTGATAAAGTACCCACTCTCTAGGAATTATTTAAGAGTTCCTTAAAATTGTCAAATGGAGACTCTTTACAATTAAACAGATGTAGACCTCTGACATGATGCCTGTCTTTGAAGTCAGAAAATTGCCTGAGTATTCGTGCTACAAACATGTTGTGTCAGGAGCAAACAGGTGTGTGGCATAAATTTAGGGAAATAACATTTTATGAGTATACCTTAGACATATATAACCAGGATTATTCTAAATTGTCTAGATTAATTTTATACAAGATAGAATGTAATGAAGAAACTAGTGTGAAGAGTTAAAAAATGTGTGTGTGTGTGTGTGTGTGTGTGTGACAAAATGAAATTAAAACTTCTCATCATAGTGAACTCACCAATAGGTCTCTTTAGATCCCATGTGGAAGGATGTTGGGGAAAAATGTGAGAAATAGTCCTTATATATAATTTACAAAATAAAGCATATGATTTAAAAGCAAAAAATGACAAGAGAAAGAAAAACTCTATAAAACAACAAACCAAGAATATGAAATTGTTAGTTTTGATTTCTGCATGATTTTTTAGTTGAGGTGTAAATTTCTACTCCTAATAGGATGCTTGATAAAATTTTTTATTGAGTTTTTTTTTACAAGAATTATTATCTCTTGATGATTGTAGAAGTTTCTTATTGTTATGATAAATCATTAAAAATTTTGGTATGAAACAAAACAAGTTTATCTCTTAGTTCTAGAGATGAGAAGTCTAAAATGGGCCACATTGGGCTAAAGTCCAAGTGTCACCTGGAATGTGTTCCTTCTGGAGGCCCTAGGGGAGAATCAGTTATCTTGTCTTTCCCAATGTGTGAAGACTGCCTCCATTCCTTGGCTGGTGGCCCCATATCTCTCAGATATGGGCTTTTGTTGTCACATCTTCTTTGACTTTGATTGTTTTGCTAAGAATTCTTGTAATTTTATTAGGATTTTTCAGTAATGCCGGATTTATCCTTATCTTAAGAGTGTGAACTTAATGACACCTGCAAAGTTCTTTAGCCATGGAAGTACAGTATTCACAGACTGGAAAGACTACAAGTGAATATCTTCAAAGCGCCATTATTTTTTTTGCCCACCACATGATTCTTCCAGGGAAAGGTGTTATCACAGAAAGAATATTGTACATGAAGGAAAATGTTTTTCCTAAGTTATGATTCTAATATTACTCAGACATGCTCTATATGTCAGTAATTCTCTCTGAGTTTTGTTTTCCCAACTGAAGAAAGAAGAATCAGATAGGCCTCCCTTGATTCCTTCCCAGGTATGTCATAAAATCCCCAAAAAATGTAAACTAAATGCAAAGCACAAGTAATTTACAAAAGGTGAGGTTTCCTTAATAAATCAGAACAAATAAAGGACCTGGCAAAATAAGTAAATATCTCACCTTTCACAGCCTGTCAAATGCTACTGAGAAAAAGGATAATAGAGATATCATTTTCACCAGATTTCTTACCCAAACTTTGGACAAGGGATCCCTCAACAGCATTGCACAGATGTTTCAAAGAAGTCCCTAACAAAAGTACAAGTGAAGATGAATAAAGATGTGAGAAGGAGCACAGAGTGAGGAACAAACACATGGCATTGGCACAGGCAGGTGCTCTTTAGGAAGACATTTTTTAAAAAAATTGTACTTAAAAAAATTATTCTGAAAACTATTCATTTCATTTTACTAAACAAAAAAATAGAAAGCAAAAAAGTGTTTATTGTACATCATCATTGATGCAACACTGAGATTTTTTTTTTTAATTTGGCCTCAGGAAGTTATCAACTCACTCCTGGAAAATTAAGGATAAATAAATAGAATAATATATTCTGACTGCTGAAAGCCCTCTTAGAAGCATTCAACAAATTGCTAGGGCCTTATGCAAATTTTTGTGTAAACAAGAGTTTAAGAAGATGTGCAAGGGCATCAAAATGTTAGGTGGGAAAGTCAGTCATTTCACTTAGGGCACTCTAAACAGTCTTCTCCTCTTGCCTGGCTTTGCTGGTTGCCTTTCTTGTTATCATTTAATTGCATCATTTGTTTTTGAGTACCTCTGTTTTATTCTGAAGTGATGTTTTCTTTGGCAGGGTTTTATTTATATTTGCAATTTGTAAACATGTTTAAATGGATCTCTCACTTCTTTATTTACATTGAGAATCAAGCTTTTTTTGGTTGATGTTGCCATAGCTACCTGGACTTCTATTTTATTGGTCTTTAGATTTCTTTGTATTAAAATTTATCTGCATCTGCAAGCATTCTGAGTAATTTGCTAAGAGGGAACACAAATTTATCTCAGGAGAGGAACTGGAGGAGAGAAGAGAGAAGAAGAGAATGAGCAAGAGAGAGGGAGAGGCTGAATGTACTGAAGTGCTCTGTAGTTTTCTACTATATGATAAGCATCATTTTATTTGTTTATTTAAATGAACTATAAAGGTAGATGTTTACATATCTCACAAAAAAACCAGAGTTTATGTGGAAAGGTTGAAGATATAAAGTGCTTAGAGATGTAAAGTGCTTACATTTTCATATTTACTAAATACTATGCAAGAAAAGTGTTTTGTAGTGCTACTTTTCATAGCATAGTATGATGAAAAAACAATCCTATGTCCTCCTTTTACTTACTATGCCATGTTGGGCAAGGCATCTCTTTGTCCCATTTCATCAGTTTGAAGAAAAAACACACACAGAGAAGATGTGTTGTGAGGATTAAATGAGGTTAGGTGTAGTTTCCAGTACAGTGTTTGACAGAGGAACAATTAATAGAGACACAAAACCAGAAGAAGGAAGTATAAAAAATGCTAGCAGTCATTTGTTATATTTGTAACTTATTACTTCTTTATTTTTATGTAATGGAGACTTAATATATGTTAGTATTCAAGAAAAAAAAAACCCAATAACACCCTTATTGCTGGTTCCAGTTTACCTGGCCTCTGTTCTGATTTGCAAAAATATCATTTAAATCTAAGTCACCAGCGCTTGCTGTTTCTTCTTTTTCTTCTTTTAATTTTCAGTTTCCAATGTAATTTGGGGCTAGAATTGCTTAATGAATACTTAAATCATTCAGATTTAAATTTATGTCTTTTAAAAATAAATTAGTTATAAAATACATTTTCATGCAATCTACATGTTTGTAGATTGTGGATAAAATTTATGTTACTGCTTTATTTGAAGATATCCAGAGAAAGAGAGCCTACCATCTTAAAAAAAAGTTGCTCCCTCTTTGAATGCCTCCAAATAGTAGAATATTTATTTTGTATTCAATAGGTATCTACCCTCATGTAACAGTCCTATGGATATAGTGATAAGTACACATTAAAAAAAATCTCATGGGAATTCATTGCATTATCATTTTCCCAGGTATGTTACAGAGTTCTTAAAGAAAGAAGATTTGGCTCAAAATTATTATGAGTCTTAATCATTGCAAGGGAGCTATAACCCTATTAATTAATCACATAATTACTTTTCTGTTGCAACTGGATTTTTATCCATTTCATTTACATGCGTAACTGGCTTAATAGCTTTTACTGAATAGGTTGTTTGAACTAATTGACTGGAGAATCAAATAATCAAACCAATGCTGCATGAAGAGTTCGAGTAAATATCTTGTCTTATAGAATTTAACTGGTCATTAGCCTGCTTTATGAAAGTCTTAACTAATTTCTACTGACCTCTGCACTCTGTACTGTTCCTTTTGGGTCATTCTTCTCATATGAAATAATTAGCTCTAGCAAATGAGATCACTGAGAAGATCAGTAACACAAGTTATTCTCTAATATTTGCATATTTATTTATAATGTCTTGATTTGAAAATTTTGTTTTATTCTACTATTTTATGTACATCTATTACTATGGTCATATGTAAGTCCATAATGTGTTCATATATTCTCTGGTTTTTATTTCAAAAATTTAGAAATTTCCAGTGATTTTTGTGCCAAATTATAATTTTAAAAAGTTTATATATAATCAGGGATATAAATTATTTATAATGGTGTATGAAGAATTGTAATGCAAATAAATAAATAAATTTTAAAAAACAAAGTTCAGAAAATATAATAAAGGCATTGTGTTCATCTTAAAAATGTTTTTTTAAAAAATTTATTTTATATTTTGTGATAATTATAGACTCACATGCAATTGTAAGAAATACTACAGAAAATTCTTATACCATTTGCCAAATTTTCTCCCAATGGTTACATAAAACTGTAGAACATTATTATAACTAAAAGATTGACATTAATACATTCTATTCACCCTTTAAATTTCATCAGTTTTAAATGTGTTCTTGTGGGGGTAACATATGTGTGCACTGAGTTCTGCCCAGTTTTAACAGATGTGAATGCTTATGTGACCACCATCACAATCAAGAAACAAAATAGATTCATTCTATTGGAATACACACAGACATTCTAACAATGTGTATGACAGCCATGTTTTATTTTGATTTATGTAAGAAAAGAAGCTTAAGTATTATCTTACCTAAAATACAAAAAAAAATTACTTTACACTAGTCCTTATCTGGGAGTTTGGTTTTCTGCAGGTTCAGTTACTCATATTCAACTGCAATCCAAAAATATTAAATGAAAATTTACAAATTCATAAATTTTAAATTGCGCCTTGTTCTGTGTTTTGAGTAGCCTAAAGAAATCTTGTGTTGTTCTTCTCTGCCTTGTCTGGGACATAAATTATTATTTTGTTCAGTGTTCTAGTGTATCCATCCTGAAAAAGCTGCCTTCCCATTAGTCACTTAGTAGCTGTCTGAATTAACAGATCAACTGTTGTAGTATTGCAGGACTTTTGATTGAGTAATCCCTATTTTATTTTATTTTATTTTATTTAGTACTGGCCCCAAATCACAAGAGTAATGATGCTGCAATTTGTATATGCAAAAAAGTATTATGTGCAAAGGCAAAAGTTCACTACTTAATAAACCAATAAAAATTATATTTGAGGTCACTGAGCTCTGTGGTAAGAATGGATCTTCTAGTAATGAAATTGTGATTAAAGAAAAAGAAATTATTGTGAGTTTTGCTGTTACACCTCAAACTACAATAATTATGGCTACAGTGTGGATTAGTGCATAGATAAATTGAAAAGGCATTAAATCAAAGGGCTCTATCCAATTTTAGGTATCCACTGGAAGTCTTGGAACATATCCCTGGTATGCAAGGGAAAATATGGTGTATAGTGTAGTCCAAGTGGGTTATGGATTCAAACATTAAAGATAAAACTAATAATCTTCTAGAAGAAATTGTAGAGGAAAAATAGTTATTTAAAATGAAGAAAGATTTCTTAAATAAGATTCAAATACACAAATGATTAAACATTGATAAATATTATAAAAAATCATATCACAGATCAATGGAACAGAATGGAGAGTCTAATAAGAATAAATTCATGTATGTTAAGCCAATTGATTTTTAACAGAGGTCCTAAGAACAAACATTGGAAAAAATACAGTCTTTTTAATGATTTTTAATGATATAATTTTTATATCCACATGTGAAACTTGATGCTTATCTCTCATCAATTACAAAAATAAACTCAAAATGAATAAGTGACTTAAATGTAAGACCTGACACAATGAAACTACTAGAAGAAACCATACAGAAAGTGCTTCAGGATTTCTAAAAATTCAACTAAGTTGATTTAAAAAAGCAATAGATCCAAATAGACATTTCTTAAAAGATCTGAAAATGGCTAATAGGCACCTAAAAATGCACATAATCACTAATTGTCAGAAAAAAAATGAAAATCCAATCTGTAATGAAATACCACTTCATCCCAGTGGGAATAGCTTTTTATCAAAAATACTAAATATTACACGTACTGGCAAGGATATGGAGAAAAAGGAACCCTTTAAAACTGTTTTGGGAATATAAATTAGTCCAACCACTATGGGAAACAGTAGAGTGGTTTCTCAAAAAATTAAAAACAGAACTTCCATATGAATCAGTAATCACACTACTGAGTATAAGTGTAAAGGAAGTGAAATCAGTAAGTTTAAGACATCTACACTTGCATATTCATCCTAGCACTACTCACAATAGCCAAGAAATGGACACAACCAGAGTGTATGCCAAGTAATTATTGGATAAAGAAGATGTGGTACTTACACTTGGTGGAATACTATTCATTTATAAAAAAAAAATGAAATCCTGTCATTGGAGATAACGTGGATGGAACTGGAGGTCATTATGTTTGGTGAAACATACCAGATGTGGAAGGATAAATACTCTGTGTTGTTTAACCTGATATATACACAATGTATATATGTGTTAAAATATTACATTATATCTCATTAATAGGGACAATTTTTATGCTTTTATGTGTCAGTTTTAAACATTTAATTAAGGGCTGGTGCTGTAGCTCAGTGGCACAGAACTTGCCTAGCAAGTTTGAGTTACTGGGTTCAATCCTTAGCACTGGATTTAAAAAATAATAATAAAATAAAATAAAGTTATATTGTCCATATACAACTACAAAGCCTTTGAAAAAATACTTAATTAAATGGCATATTAGACACCATAAATTGTAGAGTTTGACTATGATCTTTTATAAAATTAAAACATACATTTATAGCCCAATAATCTGACTACTTGGTTCCCAAGAGAATCAAAATCAATAGACAAAAGTCACGTTCTAATGTATATAGACACTTTATTCATAATTTCTTCCAAATCAAACACATGTAAATGTTTGTTAACCATAGAATTGAAAAATAAATATCAATAAAATATAATATCACTCTGTAATAAAAAGGAATGCACAATTTATACACATGACAACATGAGTAACCCTCAAATTCAGATAGTAAGTTAAAGAAGACAGACTCAAAAGAATACATATCCTTTGATTCATGCTGGAAGTAGAACATATTTTATGAATAGTAATGAGATTAAGAGTTTTCAGAGACTGAATGTTCTTTTCAGAGAATTGGAGTACAAAGGGCAACTTGGGATATTTTGGGGGAGATTGAATTGTTCTATATTTTGATTTCTGTGGAGACAATAGGCCTGTCAATGTTTCACTATGTATAAATTGACATAATAGCATATGGGCTAAGTCTAAAGATGATTTGGTAAAACTTGGATATTTATCTTGAAAAAAATGAGTGCATATCTGCATTTAGTCATATACAAATTTTAGACATTATATACAACACACAAAACTTTAAAAATACTAGAAGAAAACTTGTTTACAACTTTAGGATAAGTGTAGCAAGTCACAAAATGTAGGTATTATACAGAAACAGATGGATTTGAATACATAATACACATTTTTGTATAACCAAATATATCAGGATAAATTCTGAAAACTAGTAACGGACTAGGGAATACATTTGAAGTATATATAAGATAAATAATTTGTGGAGAAATAATGGAAAGAGGAAAATAAGTAACCACCTGAAAAGTTTGTTGACTGGAAAACATAAAAATTATATTTGAAACAGATAGTATTTAAATTCATGTGATACTTGGAAAATGAAAACAGATATATTTTCCTCCAACAACCACAAAATGAAAAGGAGTGCTGGCTGTGGTGGGTCCTGCCTGTAATCCCAGTGGCTCTGGAGGCTGAGGCAGGAGAATTTCAAGTTAAAAGCCAGCCTCAGCAATGGGAGGGCACTAAGCAACTCAGTGAGACCCTGTCTTTAAATAAAATATAAAATAGGACTGGGGATGTGGCTCAGTGGTTGAGTGCCCCTGAGTTCAATTCCTGGTACCCAGAAAACAAAACAAAACAAAAACCCTCAGCTGATATATTTGGTAAAGTCCAGAATTAGCTAAGTTTTGGAGAATTTTTCATGAAAATTTCAAACGAATGTTAATTGACTCAATGTTTTGGAAAGTAATATCAAAATTTTTTTTATATTTAAAATTTGTATTACTCAAAATTTAGAAATTTTTCCTAAAACCATCTTGAAATATATTTGTGCAAGGAAAAACATGTTGCATTTTTAAAGCATTTGCTTTAAAAAATGGGATTAAATAATATCCATTATTATCAGACTCATTCTTGGTGCAATAATATCATGGTACATTGTTAAAGAATGAAATATAGTGAAGTAGATTCATATATATGACTAGGAAAGTCCTCTGAGTCATATTTTTAAAAAGACAACTCAGACAATATCTGCCGTCTGACTACAGGTATAAAGAAAACCACAATGAACACAAAGCTACAGGTTCTTTATCAATATTTAAAGTACCATTTAAATATATAGCTTTATCAAAATCTGAGCAAGTTTCAATGTAGATAAATAGATGAATAGAAATGCAATGTACCATCCTATAAGACTGATCTTTTGTGAAGTAAACTGATAGTACCAAAAGACAAATACTTTCCACATAAATCACTGCCTATCATTAAAACAATTTTATTTTATTTTTGATAGTGGGGATTGAACCCAGAGGTGTTTTTGTTGTTGTTGTTTGTTTTGAGACAAGGACTTACTAAGTTCTTCAGGGCCTCACTAAGTTTCTGAGGTTGGCTGAGAATTTACAATCCTCCAGTTTGAGCCTCCGAAGTTGCTAGGATTACAGGTGTGAGCCACTATGCCTAGTATATCATAAAAACACATTTGATCTGATATTGTATGAGTTACAGAGTTAAGATTTGCAGAAGCAGCATACTTGTAGGAGATAAATAAAATCACACACGCTGCATGAATATTTACCAATGCAAAATAGGAAAAATCTGGCAACATATTAGCAAAATGTTTTAAAAAGTCTCAGTAGACAATGGGGGAAAACATGTTTAAATAAGGGGAAAAATAGCTTCATTTGAAAATCATTAATTAGAATGCAAATTTAATATCCTCTATGGTGCTTAGTTCAGGAGCATTTGGGCTGATAAAACATTTTGAAAGATGTTAGACTTCAGTTTATAATGGGAATTCAATTTTACTGATCTTCTTGCTGTATGTCTCATCCTGAAGGCTAAAAATTCATCCCACTTCATAGTCTTGAATAAAAAAGATGAACTCAAGATATTAACTCAAAAAAAAAAAGTGAGAGAGGGAGAAAAATCTCTCTATATTTACTTTGTTCAAAAGGGAAATTATTTTTTAGTCAGCTTCCAAAGTAATTTCTGAATTTGGGAATAGGTTCTAGCAAGTGCAACAATGTGAATGAACTTTGGGTTGCCACCTCTTAGGGGGGAAATGCCATAAAAGGCCTCTCGCAAAGAAATCAAGCAGATGCTCAACTCCTAAATTTAAGAAAATGCCTAATTTAACACAGTGTTTAACACCTTTTTATTTTCATTAGTGAAAGCATAACTTTGGAAAATCTTTTTCTTTCCTATTTCATTATCACCTACTGCCTTCTTGATCCTTAGGAAAAGTAAAGCTTAATGAGATATTCTGATGCAACAATGCAGATTCTTAAAAAGAAAATTAGAATGTTTGTTCCTGAAGGGATTTACAGACTAATTTGCACAATCACCCCATAGTATAAGGGAGGAAATCAAGAAAATATTTCCCACAAATAGAAAGAATTGCTTTTCTACCACATGGTAATTGTGCAGGAAGCCTTGGGTGGCTTCTCTGAGTAATATGTTCTTAGTCTTTTGTTCAGGTGACTCACTGCTCAGTCATGAAGGACATACAAACATCTGCAGGAGAATGTATGGCGTCTGGAAAATATGCAGATCATACTCAAGGACAGCTATGGCTTTCCAGCTTTTTTTATTTCATTTTTATTTTGGTTTACCCTTAGTAAGGCCAGAGACAGAGAAGCATAAAATGTTTAGGATGTATGCAAGATTAATGTATCTTCCTTGTACATACACAGGCTTAAGACAGCTGACACAGAATCCAGAGACACTTCCTCCCACCCACAGCCAGAGTTAATTGAAAGGAAAAACAAAAAAGAAAGAATAGTGGGGTGGAGTGAGGAATTCTCACCACATAAATAACTTTAATAATCTGCATTCTCATTTACTTTAAAATGTAGCCAATGTATCAAATTCTACATGGTTGTTAAACCATTACTATTTCTTTTTCCTTAGGGTAATTAAATCTTTTTGGTTCATTGCAGACTTTTGAGATTCTGTGGTTAATAATATGTATATCCAAGAATGACATTTGAAAAGAAAACATAATTTATATATATATATATATATATATATATATATTTCAAATTATCCCCACTAGTCTGAGTTATTACACAGAAATGCATCATTTGTTCAACTTTGTGGCTATTATTTTAATCAGCTATCATTCAGATCCATAAAAATTTGTTTTTCTCAAGGCAGAACAACTTTTCATTATGGCTAACATAGTGAAAAAGGTCAATGAAAGATGCTCACAACTGTTTTTAGCTAATCTCCTACAGAGGCTGTGAAACTATTTTGAGAAAGTTATAGGTGAGTCATGCCAAAAAATTGATACAGATAGCCTCACACATAACCAAAATATGGAGGGAAAAATTGAAACAGATAGCCTCACACATAACCAAAATATGGAGGGAAAATCATCTTATAAAGGAACTGTGTATTTTTTTATCAGGATACAAAGTCCTTGTTTTGAATAAAATAGGAAAAAACACTAAATGATGAACTCATATTTTTACTGATCTAAGATGCATTTGCCGGAGGGTGGACTTTACTCCCAAGAGTAGGCGGATGGCAAATGTGCAATTGAGGTAACAGAAATGTCTCAACCAATAATTAAGGAAAATTCTATTGTCTCTGGACTTCTAATCTGCTATAGTTAGGTATGCTGTTTTGGCTTTCCCAAGTTACCATTTGTCAAGCTGAAAGCAGCAGAGTCCACTGTAATGTTCTATATCAGAAAGCACTTTCACCTAAATAGAACATGAGTGTAGAGTATAGCACATAACCTTGTTAGAAGTGAAAGCAAAATTTTCCTGCCCATAGAAAAGTCTTGTTTGTGGGAAGTATCTATGTATTTCTAATCCAAAGATATTTCTGCCAGATTTGATTTTACCCACCAAGGTAATATGAAAACGCACTCGCGCGCGCGCGCACACACACACACACACACACACACACACACACACACATAATATATGAAAAATGTTATAAGAATTTTTAAAATAATCAAATAAAAAAATTTCCTAATCCAAACAATGCCTTTGGTCAAACTGAAAAAAAATATCCTCCTTTGAGACAATTCCATTGGCTTGAAAACTATCATTATACATATGCAAGTGTGAATGATGGTCCCCCAAACTGTGCACAACTGCACAAAGTGATCATAAAATTATGTACATACATATGTAAAGGGGCATGATAGAAAGCAAGGTGCCCTTAGAGAACTAAACAGGTAACTTACAATAAGTCATACAATTGATCTAAAGTATGTTCTCTATCAAGGAGAATCTATAAAGGCTCTATATTAAGGAATACAGTAAACTCTTATTGTCATTAAAATAGAATTATTTTAATACTATGGGGTATTATTTTATTTCCTATCACTCTGATGTACAAAAATCAGCATATTTTTTCAGGTGATATTTATTTATTTATTTATTTTGAGAGAGAGAGAGAGAGAGAGAGAGAGAGAGAGAGAGAGAGAATTTTATTATTTATTTTTTAGTTTTTGGCAGACACAACATCTTTATTTGTATGCGGTGCTGAGGATCTAACCCAGGCCGCACGCATGCCAGGCGAGCACGCTACCGCTTGGAGCTACATCTCCAGCCCTCAGGTGATATTTATTAATGCTTCCATTGATAAAACAAAAAAAGTTGTAAGTTATGTTTTTTAATAGAATTTCAATGCTAAACCCCTCAACACAAGAATACTGCCACGAAAAAAAAATAAGTTTTCACTTTTTATAGCATGTATGTTCACATTATAAGAAGTGAGCAAACACTGTCAAAACATTTTTTAAGTTTTCTAGCATTTCAAAATAAAAAAAAACTCAGTTTCAAAAACTGATGTTTGATTTTTAGATATTTTGAATATGTTATATTCTGATCTCAGGAATAAAATCACAATATTTAGTTCTTATAATTATTATAATTAATAATAATTTGGTACCAGGGATTAAACCCAGGGTCACTTAACCACTGAATCACATCCCTAGACTTTTTATTTTTTATTTTGAGACAGATCTCTCTAAATTACTGAGGGCCTCTCTAAGTTGCTGAGACTGACTTTGAACTTGTGACCCTCCTGCTTCAGTCTCCACAACTGCTGGGATCACAGGCATGTGCCACTATGTTCAGCTACTCTGACCTAAAAAATATGTTAGCCTTCTGTACATTGTTGCTGCAAATATTATTTGTTAAATTAATATTGTATATATTAGAAACCATTTACTTCAAAAAATTGTTTTTAGTTGTAGGTGAACACATTAGCTCTAATTATTTTATTTCTATGTGGTGCTGAAGATTGAACCCAGTGCCTCAAAAGTGTGATGTGAGTGCTCTCCCGCTTAGCTACAACCACAGCCCCACCATTTACTTTTGAACCATAGAAGCTATACACAAACAGATGTCTGTAGAATATTCACAAGTGATTGTTTCCAATTAAAATATGATACCCTTCAGTGCTTCTATCTTTAGACATCAGTGTGGGAGTTATTTTTTATATATTAAGAACAGAAGGTCAGATCATTGTGTAATACATTTACTATTTTATTTATGCAATTTGGGAGTAAGTCTTTTGAGAATCTGGTCAGTGATGAAGAAAAATCCTTGCAAGTAGCTGCAAAAACTTGGTACCAAATGTATATAAAATATGCATTGCACTTCTAGTGTATTTTCTCTTGTTTCTGGCACACAGAACTCATTTTGCAATATCATGAATATTGTGCAATTACTGCTCTCTACATAGTTCAAGGAAACAATCAGTTAGCACTACGGAGGCTATTGTAGACAGACTTTATGAAGAATTCCTAGGTCTGGGCATTGATAAAAGATCTGGATGGAAATAGGTACCAGGAGGAGGCCCAGGAAAGCTAAGTCAAGTTGCCTCTGGGACATTGGGAAAGGAAAAAAATACACTAAGCATGCTAAGAAGCCTTTGTAAATGCCACTTCATTAATCCTTGCACTCCCTAATTTCCTTGCATACACATTCTAAAATCTAAAAATAAACTGCAAAGTTCTGGCATTCTCGCATGCCTTCTCAGTCACAGAGTTACTGAGGGAGAAAAAAAAGCCAAGTTCATTATTCATTCAAGTTTGTTCATAACCCAAAATTTCCATAGGGACAGGGATAGATTAGGAATTTCCTTCTGGTCCTATTTACTGTGAAATACTATAAATAAAATCTTGATAGCTATAGCAGTAAAGCACATTTATGGAGATGTAAGGTAATTTTTTTAATCTTTTGGAAAATAATTGAAAGCATTAGTATTTTGGAAATATAAAATCCCATATTTACCCCTTACTTATTAAAAATGTATTTTTATATAACATTTTTTTAAAGTTTCCCTTAATAAAATGGATATGTAGAAAATTCAATAAACCTTTAAACTAAGACTAACATTCATTTGTGATTACAATGTATAGAGAATTTATGTGTATGACAGCTGTTCAGTGTCAAAGTCATCTGGAGTTTAAGAAACACTGGACATATACTTAAGACACAGAGAAATTCTGCCATTCCTACCCTGGAAGACCTTATACACTTACTGACAAATGTTCTAATTCAATTTCTCTAAGAACTAGATGCCCAAACAGGGTTATTAGATATGTATCACTAGCTGTCCATGGGCTGTGTGTGGATTGTGTTGCACATAGCAGCCCCTTGAGGGGATAGGCCTGGCTCTGTGAACTCCCTGTCAGGGATGGAATGCATGATGCAGGTGTGCCTTCCCCTCTAGCTCTGCCTAAGATTCCACTCAGATGGGTGTGACTTGCCAAGATGTCGATCAATCTGCTGACCTTGAGATATAAGGAAGCAAGACTCCACCCTTGAAACTTTATGCCCCTCTGATGCCCCTGCACACACTCTCTTTTTCCAGGGCTCTTTCCTATGTGTAAGCTGACCCTTAGGGTCACAGAGCCATCCTACCCTCAGTTTCAAAACTACTCTGGTGTCATGTGATTTTTCTAAGCTTTCTTAAGTTAATGTTGCAGCCAGCTCTTTTAAACCCAATTGTGTTGTCTACTCGGGTGGTAGGCAAGAGATGTGCAAGTCAATTATTGTGGAGGAATGACATAGAAGATAAAGAAGTAGGAGTAGGAAAGGAGAGACTTCAAAGTTGAAGCACATCTGACACATATGAAGACAAGAGACAAAAATATATTAGAAAGGAAGTGCTGAGTGCAGCCCTGAGTACTTTGAGCCAGGCCAAAGGGAAGTTCTAAAATTAAGTTGCACATTAACAGAGGCTTAAATCTGGAGGAATGGCCGTATGTATACCTATCAAGTTCAATAATTACTAGAATAGCTCAAGAGAAGAAGGCCTCAGTACATACACTGTGGTGGATCCAAACAGGGGTCATTTGGGAGAAAGCATTTCCCAGAAGGCCACAATCCAGTCTTTATACCTTACAGCTCTGTTTCTCCACATAAACACAGAGAACAGATTCTTATTGGTTCCTATAAACTTCTCCCTTTGAAAGAAATTTAAAAGAAAGAAGGCTAGTGAGGTAAACTATAGCCCTACTGGTAGTTCTAACTTAAATCTCCTAACCAGTCTGTTGCCTAGCACCGGCTATAGAGAAATAAATGATCATGTAAGTGATCACATCCTATCCTAAGGCCATGCCAGCTCTGCATGGGAAATGAGTTTCCACATAAAAGAAATGCAAGAGACAGCTCAAGTCAGAAGGGAAAGAAAGAGGACAGGAGGATGGAAGGAAGGAGGGAAGAGAGAGAGAGGATAGAGGGAAGGAAGGAAAAAAAGAAACACATTTTTAAAATTGAAAATAACATGCACTGTTGGTCATTAGAGATAATGTTACTTAATTTGTAGAAAAGATGCCCTGTCCATTAAAAAACATACTGATTAGAAAAATGACTTCCAAATCCTAGTAATTGGCAATAGTTTTGAGTAAAAGGATGTACTTCATTAAGGCCAGTTAATAAACTGGCTAATTTAATTTTTTAAACGTGGTGTAAAAGAAGGGCTATTGTGAAATAAGATACAATTACATGTGTGTAGAAGGCCAATCAATGTATAATTAAGCTTCGTTTCTGTGTCTATCTCAATTTTCCATCTCTTTCTCTGCATCTACTTTGACTGATAGAAAAGTTACCAATGTAAACTTCTTATCTATTCCTATGATTTTCTATTTTTCCTATTTGCTTTGACTTTACCTTTACATTTTGACTAATTCCCTTTGAAAACTATCTTGTTAACTTAAAAAGGAAAATGAATTATGAACAAAAGAATCATAACAGCTTAATGAGAGATATTAGAACTGCAAGTCTGATTTCCTGTAAGCCAAGATATTCATTCTCTCTCTCTCTCTCTCTCTCTCTCTCTCTCTCTCTCTCTCTCTCTCTCTCTCTCTCTTTTTAGTGCTGGACATTAAACACCCTGAGCTATATCCCCAGACCTTTTTAAGTTTTTATTTGAAGATAGAGTCTCACTAAGTTGCCAAGACTAGCCTCAGAGTTTTTGTGATGATACCACCTCAGCCTCCTGAGTCATTGGGATTATAGGCATATGCCACTGTGCCCAGCTAAGATTTTCTCTTTTGACTACTACTTCTTACACACACTTGTGTGATCTTTTCTGTTTTGGGGAGTGTGCGTTTATATATCAAGATTAAACATATGTACCAATTTTCTGTTTTGGGAGTAGGGTTGATTTATTGTGTTACTATCTTTTCAAATGCAGTATAAACAACAGAAAAAGTTTATACTAATAATTGTTTACAAAGCATATTAGAGAAAAAAATTTCTACTTAATCTTATAAAATTCTAGGATCTAGGATGGTATTATTTAATTTTCAATGTTATTTGTTCCTCTCTGGAATGAATATATATATCACACTTTGACTGTCTTACACAATGTTTTATTTTAAAGCCAGTCCAATATGAAAGCAGTATAAGTCAGTGTTGAGTATATGAGTCTTAAAATTTTTTTCCTATAGATTCTTTAGTTCAAAGATTGGACACAGAAAGATAATTTATAATGGCCACAATCTCACCACTTAGATCTGTTAGGCAATGAAAGTAAGCAATTAGAGTAAGCAAACATACTTGAAAATCTTATAACTTGTGTATGTGCTAATGATAGATGTATTATTGTTTTGAAGTACATTTTACCAAGTAATATATTTGATACTTTTCATATTAATATGTATGTATCCTTATTATCACTGAAAGTAAATGAATTTTATCCCATTGTGTGTTACATAATTTATCAATCACTTACTTTGTTAACACTGTTGGTAAATTTCCAAGATTTTAAAGAATTTTATATTTTGCTACTATGAAGGATATTCTATTATAAGATAAGAAAGACAACCAGTTGTCTATGAACCAGCAGGCAAGGCCTCATGAGACAGAATCTACTGACATCTTTATCCTAGACTTTCAGCCTCCAGAGTGATGAGAGCATTTCCATTGTTTATAAACCACCCAGTCAGTGGCATTTCATTATAACATCCCAACCCAATTAAGACACATGGTATTAGATAATGAGCCTCCACATGAACTACCTGAAGTCTGTTCATATTTTTTCTAGGAGTTTCCACAAACACCATTGTTGAAAAATTGTCCAAAATAATGAGAATACAAAACTAAACAGAATAAGTATAAAATGATTGATTAAAGATAACTGAAGAAGTTATTCAAAGTATCCTTAAGATTTAAATAGATTTAGAGGCAATTCCATTGATTTACATTTTGAAGCACAGGTGTATTAAGTGTATTACAAAATTTGTTTTCTGTTTAATTCACTTCATGCTTTACTAAGTATATGATAAATAATTCACATAGTACAGTTATTTCCTACCATTACTTCACTATTATTCCCTTTCAACTAGTTTTCACTTTTGATGTTCCTGCCATTTGTTTTTAATGTTAGAAGGAAGCCAAGAGCTAAGAGAACAATATATTATACAAGCCTATTCTGAAGAGAAAATCAGCTGCACAAACTGCACACCTTAGTACTTCCATTATAGCAGGTCTATTATTCCATGTTACTGACATAATTTTTTCTCAATTTTAAAATTCTAAGTGAATCTCTGTCACATTTATTTCTAGGTTTTTCATGTGATTTGAATTTTGGATGATATATGCTTTGTAGTCCCTTCACATAAAAATTTTAATCATTTCTAAAAGCACTTAAAAGTTGTACTCAAGCTAGTAGTGAATACTTGACTTGATCAAGGAGATATTCCTTAGAGGCATTATTCTGTGCTATGAAAATTTAAAACATATACTTAAATTCTAAAATCATGGTCAAAGATGTGGGTTTAATTGTGTCCTTCAAAGAGACAAGTTAATGTTATTAACCCCTAGTACCTCAGAATGTAACCTGCTTTGGTAGTGGGATCATTGAAGATTTACTTGGTTAAGTTAAATAAGATCATACAAGAAGATGGGACACTCATCACATATGACCAGTATCCTTATAGTGCCACAGTCTGGCTATTTCCCTGCCCTTTCAAATAACGGAGCTGCTCATTGGGGGAGCCGTGGCCCCAGCAACATCTAGCTGATTGGCTCCTCTGCGGTGATGCTCATTGGGCTGTTTCTCTGCCCTTTCAAGCCATGGAGCTGCTCATTGGGGGACTTCTTTGGCTCCGCCCACACGACCCAGCCAATCGGCCTCAAGAGCAGGAGGACTGTGGGAGGTGGAGAGGCTGGTGTGGGGGTGAGAGGCTTGTGGGAAGCCGGTGGTGGCAGTTGGGCTCTGAGGGTTTTTTCCTGAGGAGCTGTTTTGTTTGGCGTGTGTGGTTCTAAAAATAAAGTTAGTTTCTTTTGACAAGTGGCTCCTGAATTGTGCCCAGTCAGACTGCGGCATTTGGTGGCCCGTACGAGGAGCGACTGAGGGTAAGTAAACTGCTCGCCCCTGAGGGCAGGGTGAGAGGATGGGTAGCCATTTTAAGATTCTTCTTTTGTTTTGCTTCATTTTTGTTTTAAGTTGCCTTTCCCTGGAGATGAGTGAGACGGAAGAAAAACCACTCACATCTGAGGAAAAACTATTTGTGTCTGAGGAACAGATAGGGAGAAAGAACGGATGGACATTTCAGGAGGATAGAAAGGCTGATATAATGATTTTGTGTGGTTCCATTTTTATTTCATTCTGTCTCGGTTTTGTTTGGCTTCATCTTGTTGGGTTGTATTATAGTAGAAATATGGGATCAGAAATTAGTAAAAAACAAACCAAAAGAGTGTTAAGTAAATTGTTAGAGGAAGGAGGCATCCCAGTAAAATCAAGAGCAGTCAGGGCATACGTTGATACAATACAAACATGTAGCCCATGGCTTTTTAAGGAGGAGTTGTTAAATATATCACAGTGGGACCATCATGGTGAAGATTTAAAAAGAATAGAAAAGAAAAGCCCAGGAACTCTGCCAGTTGGCATATTGACATTGTGGGCGTTGGTATCTGGTTTGCTTAGTCGAAAGCCTTCAGTTCAGACAATGGTAGAGGAAGGAGAAGACATATTGATTCAAGTAAAAGAGAAGGTCTCTCAAGTTAGTCAGACAGAGGAAAAGATTCAAGTAAAAGAGAAGGTCTCTCAAGTGAGTCAGGCAGAGGAAAAGATTCAGGTAAAAGAGAAGGTCTCTCGAGCTAGTCAGACAGAGGAAAAGGTTCAAGTAAAAGAGAAGGTCTCTCGAACTAGTCAGACAGAGGAAGAAAGTGTAAAGCAAAAAAAGCCATCAGGGGAAAAGTTACAACAGGAGACTGCTACTAACACCTTTCTATCAGAGGGCGTAAGTGTCCAACCAACAGCACCACCTCTACAGGAGACTGCTACTAACACCATTCTATCACCAGAGGGCATAAGTGTCCAATCAACAGCACCACTTCCATATGCTGGGAGGCTCCCAACCCCCGCAGTTGATAGTTGGGATCCTGAGACATGATCTCAAGTATTAACATGACCTGTATTTGAGGTAGGAGGGCAGAGAATTTACCATGCTTTAAATTTCAAAACAGTGAAGCAGCTAAAAGAGTCTGTAACAACCTATGGTCCTCAAGCACCCTTCACTGTAAGCTTGGTCGAATCCATTAACAACTTGAACATGACGCCAGCAGATTGGGCTAATATGTGTAAAGCTGTGCTAAATGGAGGACAAGACCTGTTACGGAAGTTTGCTGTTATGGAAGTTTATTCGATGGCTGTATGAACACGAAGACGCTCACAGGAAGGACATAATATGAAAGCAAAAGCAACGACTGGAATGATACAGCAATAAGCTAAGGAAAACCAAAGATTGCCAGCAAAACTTAGAAGCTAAAATAGGCAAGGAAGGGCTTCCCTATGTGTTTAGATGAATCACGGCACTGTTAAAACCAGGATCTTGGACTTCTAACTTCTAACTTCCAGGAATACAAGACAATAAATTTCTGTTGTTTTAAGCCATCCAGTTTTGGACACTATATTACAGTAGCCCAAATTAATTAACACAGGTGGTTTAAGCCAAAAATATTGGAAAATAAATTGAAGAGTCTCTCTGATCAGATACAATCTAGTAACAAACCTTGTATGTAAGGAAAAAGGAAACCAAGGAAGGAAGATGATATTCTTTCTTTTTAAATATGTGAAATTTACATTAAATTGACTTTTAGTTTTTCTTTCTTTCTTTCTTTCTTCTTTCTTTCTTTCTTTCTTTCTTTTTTTTTGCTGTAACTGAGTTATTGACACTAGCAATTTATAAGAAAATAAATTTATTTCCTACTATTTTGGAAGCTATGAAGCTGAAGAACCTGGCATCAATCATGGTGAGGACTTCCTTGCTACCTTATACCATGGAGGAGGACATTCTATGGAGAAATGAAGAAATGATAAGAGAGCTTGCTTTTATAGCTAAGCTACTTCCTGGAAAACTCATTAATCTATAAATGCATTAATCCACTCCTGATGATTGAAGCCTCATAACCCCAAAACCTCCTCAAAGTCCCACTCCTATTCCACACCCCATTAACATATGACTTTGCAGATTACTTTGCTCACATGAAACTTGGGAGTCAAATTCCAACTACAGCATTGACTAAAACAGTGCAAAAGACATCCCACCAAATAAAATTAATAATCAGTGTGCTTACATGAAGTCTTTTTCATTCTAATTGGGACTCTTAAGAATGCTTACAAAAAAACTCATTTTATAATTGAATAAAGAGATGAACTTTGAAAATCTTAGTTTTTTTAAAAAAACTGCAAGACATACAGATACAGAAAATTCATTTCGATAAAATAGAAATCATGGAACCATTAGCATTTAAGGGTAGATGACACTTTAAGGCTATTAAAATATAACAGTACAAAGCCAGCTAGGTTTAACTGACACATCTATCTTAACGATGATTTGAAAATAAATGTAAGTTTTGTATAAATGCAAGTTGCTGGTCTTTAGAAAGCTTTCATCATAGCAGCAATAACCTCACTCCAAGCTGAGCAAATCACTTGATCAAAGCAAACAGAGCAATGACCTTCAGTTTCTTCAAGGCTGCAGAAAACTACAAACTGAAGCCAAACCACTCTAAACTTTAAATTCTCAAACTGTGGATCAAGACAACTGGGAAGGCCTTAGCAAAGTTGCCAGAGTACTCTGGGGTATTCTACATTTTTCAAGGGAAATGATACTTCTCTTAGATATAGTATTAATTACTGTGGTAAGGTAGTTTCGTAATTTCCATATTATGTTACTTTTGATATTGACATGTTTACAAAGCTAGGTTTTAAGTATTTTGTTTGATAGGAACTTGAAAATCTCTGAGTTAGAAAATGCAATTGTGATGTCCAATAAAATTGCAAGGTTCTAGAAGTCATATAGTAACTAATATGTGCTCAGTGGTTAAGATATAAGTACTTTTAAATTACATGAATCTAACTCCCTTTCAGAAAAAATAGTGTTTCCTTTGGTTTAAGGACAATTAAGAAAATTACTGACAAAAAAAAATGCATCTTAAAGTGTTTAAAACATGGAAATTTTCACAGTTAACATTTAAAGTATTTTAGACAAAAGTGATGGGTTATTATTCCCAGTTATTTTGGAACTTTATGACTGTAAATGCCTACAATAAACCTCATTTCAGCCAGGGAAAGTAGAGGAAATAGAACTTCTCTCTTTGGAGGTTTTCTTTTCCCCCTCATTATACAGAAGTAAAAAATGAAACCCTGTCTTTATGAAATATTTTAAATTTTAGATATATAAGTTCTAAGTTTCAAAATAACACATTTTCCCAATTATAAGTAAAATCAGCCATGAATATAGTCTTTTGAAATATTGCAAATTAATAGCAATATCATTCAGAATTGAAAAGTATGATGTAACAGACTGGAAGGAGAGAAATGTTTCAGAATTGGGGCAGTATATAGTAGAGCATATATAAAATATATGTTGTCTAGTCTAATCATGAATATTCATGTTTAAGTATATTCATTTGAATATTCTTTAAAGATGCAATTATCCATTTAGAGGGAATTTCTTGATAAATATTATCATACATACGACATGCACCATATATAATATATGTCATTTATCCTATATCATATAGTATATACATATGTTGACTGGTGTTCATTCAGGAAAATAAAAAATGATTCTATGTATTTTCACAGATAGAATATATATTTTTAGAAAAAGAAAAGCAAGGTAGTAGCTGCAAGACTGAAGATGAGGAGGTTAATTTTTAGGAGGATTGGTGACATTTGAAAGCTGCTACCACTTCATATGACTGGAGAAGCAAACTGGAAAACATTATCCAGAGGCCAAAGTGCCATAGTATCAGCAGCTGGTGATGATCAGCTGCCTCTATGAGAGATAGCAGGAGTTTTGCTCTAAGCCACATTGTCACTAGCTGTCATTATGGCAGAAGCTCATAGCAAGCCACAGTCACCTGCTGGTGCTACAGAGAGCAACCCAGAAAGAGTGCTGCTGAGGATTCTGGAGCACAGTGGTTACAGCTGCTGTTGGAACTGCACTGTCTCCACAGAAACTGGGAGCCCACACTTTCCTTCCATTCACAGAACTATTTCCAGAGACAGAAATGGCTCATCCCTTCTTCCCTTGTGGGTAGTGTCCTGTCAGTGGCTCTCATTAGAAGATTCTAACTTAAAGCCAATTTGCAAATGAATCCAGAAAATACAGTGTGTTAGCTTTCATCTTTTCTGCAAGCACAGAGGAGAACATTGAAGAACTGATAAAGCTGAGAGCTCAATAATTAGCACAGCACAAAATGAAAATCCATAAGAATATGAACTTTTTTGTGTGTGTATTCACATGAACCTGTTAGAGTCTGTAAACAGGTCAGGATGGTGCCTGGCATTTTGCCAGAGAAATGTTAGGGTCTGTAAACAAGTCTGGATGGCTCCTGGCAAAATGCCAGAGGGAGTGGTTTGTAAAGTAACACCAGCAAGCCATTAAGTGTGGAGATTCCTTATTGGTTGACTGCTGTATCGAGTTTATGTTAATTAGATAAGCTGTGTGGAATGTATAAATACCTCTGTTGTCCTACAATAAAGGGCTCCCACTCCTGCTGTATCAATGTACACAAGTTGCTGGTCACTCCCCGGCTATTTTGCCCAGCCAGCAGGGCAGCGGCATGAACCTATGTTCATAATATTTTCCTATTTTCAAAATAGCAATTATAAAAATAATATGCATATAATGTACTGTGTTATCTTTATTTCTTAAGAAAAATTAAGTGTGTGAAATAAAATATATATAAAGCTATTTTTTTCCAGTAAATTACTTTACATGGTTTCAATACTAATGATAGGTATGTATTTATTTGAATATAAACATGTGTGCTTAGATTGGTGCAAAAAGGCAATCTTTTCCTGGCTGCATTAAATCTGCTGTTCATGAATAACTTTTATCATGCAATTTGTATTTAAAAGAAAATAATTTGCCTTTTATTCACAAAGAAGAGATATTAGAAAGGATTTATGATTCTGGTTGTGATACATTGCAAACTTGTACCATGTTTGCTTATGTATAAGTGCCAGGTTAAACAAATTTTTATTAATGTTATAAACAGTTTTATTCAACACTTTTGTCCTCTAGAAAATCCAATAATTGTCTTTTAATTTGTCCTCATAACATAGGGTGAATAAATCTTTAAGAGTGATTTTGAGACTTTATAATGAAAAATGTGGAGAATGGAAAAGAGATTAACTGAAAGTTGAGTGAAATAAATAAAGGGATATGCAGTAAAGAAAATTTGAGAATAAAGGCTAGAAAAAGATGGAGTTGGCAAGAAACACTCAGCCCATCCTTATTCTGAAATATTCAGGCAGATCCATACCTAAAAAAGAAAACTAAATTTTTACTTATGATCAGCATACTTCAATGTAAATGAGCAGATGGGATTTATAGGAATGTTCTTTAAAAGAGAGGTTCTGCAGGTACAAAGCCATACAAAACAGCAACAATGACAACAACAAATAGAAGAAAGAAAGTAAGAAAGAGAAAGGAATGAAGGAAGGAAGGAAGGAAGAAAGGGGAGTAGCCATCAGCAAGTAGATGGTAAGAAAGAAAAAAGAAATTCTTATGGGACAGAAGTCAGCCAAAACATTGGAGAATTCACTTTAGAATCAATATAATCAATTAAATGAAAAATCATCAGAATATATAGACTTTGCAAAAATGAGAAAAGAAAAAAAATTATTAAGAATATTGTTGATATACCCCAATACTGTAGAAATGAACAAAGGGAATGTTAAGTTGAAACAGACCTCTAAACACAACCCTGAGGAAAATAAAAATTGTAATTCAACATCATAAACATGTGCTGTAAAAACAAGTACTTGTGGATGTGAAAAACTACCTTCAACCATAAAAACAAAGGCTATTTTTAAAAAATATGATTCTTGTATTGTTTTGTTATTTTTAACCCAAATATATTCACGTATTGCTATTTGAAAAAAAATGCTACCAGTACCCAGGGATGGGGGAAGAATAAAATTGAATGAACTCATTAAAGAAATGGAAAGAAATTTAGAAATGAAGAATAAGTTACAAGGTGCCCAAGAGAAAATAGACTTAAACGAAATTTAATGAGGAACATTAGAGAAAGGAAAGCAACCAAAGAGATGTAAATGATATAAAGAAAAAAGCAAAAAAAAGTCATACAACACAAGCATTATATTAATATTAGTAGATTCTCTGAAGAATAAAAAAATACAATAGAACAGAACCAAAACTTGAGATTATAACTCTAGAAAACATTCAGTGTACTGAACAATGCTAGAATCTATAATTTGAAATGAGTTCATTACCCAAAGTAACCATCTTATATGATCATCTCTGAAACATATTCTAATAATAATTTAATAGTTGAAGATAAAATTCTCATGACCTCCAGGCAAAAAGATCAAAAACTTACAGTGATAAAGGAATTAGACTAGGAACAAAATGTTCAAAATCAATAGGTAAAACAAAAGAGTAAGAGAGCTGCATTTTTACAAAACTCAGTGACTGAAAGGTGAACTAAAGATTTTTTGTGCAGTTGAGGTGTCCTTCCACTCTCTGAAGACTATGAAAAAAAATCGTGATGTAATATTTAGGAAAGGCAAAAACGGTCAGTTTTTGTTGTTGTTGTTGTTGTTTTAGTACTGCTTAACCACTCATCCACATTCTCAGTCATTTTTAATATTTAATTTAGAGACATGATCTTGTTGAGTTGCTATGTGCCTTGCTAATCTGTTGAGGCTGGCTTTGAACTCTCAATCCTCCTGCCTCAGCCTGCGGAGTTGCTGGGATTAGAGGTGTGGGCCACTGTGCCTGGCTACGAGTCAGCTCTTGAGGAACATTTCTTATTTAGTTCCAGGAGGAAACATTAGCAGACAACACACTTTGATAGTAATTAGAGTGGCCTGGAATGACGTCACACACCTGTAATACCAGTGATTTTGAATGCTAAGACAGATCACAAGCTAGAGGCCAGCTCCAGCAATTTAGTGATACTCTCACCATCTTAGCAAGACCCTGTCTAAATAAAATAATAAAAATTCTGGAATGTTGTTCAGTGGTAAAATACTACTGCATTCAATCTGAAAGACAAAACAAATTAACAAGGAAAAAGAAAATAAAGGTATCAGGTATAGTTCTTCTTCGTTAATTAATAAAACAACACATAAGGTAACATCTTTGTAGGTTCCCAGAATTAGGACATAGACCTACCTCTTTGGGAAGCTGTTATCCTAACATAATTGGTTTCATATTAGTTTTTAAGGTCCTTTCTTTAAATTTAGAAGTTTACTGGGCTCTCAGAAATAAGAGAAAATAATCCAAAACAATATATGCAATTATCTGATTTTAATTTTTAGTATTAATAGTTCATAATTCCTTTTTATCATCTCTTAATCAGAAATTAATTCAGTGCTATTAAATTATAATTGAAGTGGTTATAATATGCTATGAAAAATAAAACAACAAAACATGCTCTAGAATGAGAGAACATTTAAATTATGCTTCCATTTTTACCAGCGTCAGTCTGAGTGGACTTGCATGGCTTCAGTGGCTCTTAAAATTTGCTAAGCTCTCTAGGTCTTTGTTTCTTTTGAATCACATAAAGTATTAATTATTTCAAGCTATGCTCCATGAAGCCCTAGGACTCAAAGGCAACCTTTAGGGAATTAAATAAGAGGTCCAGCTTCTTTATGTTTTGCTTGTTAAGTTTCTGGCTGATATTGCTTAAGGGCAAAAAGTCTGTATATATTATAAATTAGTGAGCCAAAACAATTTAGGATCTCTTATACTTCCTGTAGCTTAAATTAGTAAAAATTGGAGAATTATTGACTATAACTATTCTGGGGGATATAAAAATCAATCTATTTTCTCCTAGAAATATATAAATTGGTTAGGAAACTGAAAAAGGGAAAAAAATTGCATGATTGTTGTTGTTATTTTTGGTTGTTGTTGTTGGCCAAACATGGCTCTTATCTATAAAGTGATGTCAATATCTCTTTGCTGTATTTAATCCAAATTTAAGTAAGTTCATATAAAGATATGTTGTGCATAGCTTATATAAAATTTTCAATGTTATTTATAATAAGCACAAAGAATGCTATACCAAGGTGGAAGCTTGCTGCTTAGAATGCAGCCCCGGGCCTCCTTGTGAAGACTGTCAGAGACAAACAGCAAATAGCAACTACTGTCAACTTCTGTCTTTGAGCCTCTATTTTCATTTTTGAAGCTTGGCAGAAAAATGACATCCATACCATTGTGCCTGAGCCTGTTATCTCTCAAGTTCTGTTTTCCATTGTACTGATGTGTGTCTCACTGATGCTGAACCTGATGTCCAGGCTTCTTTGGCTCCAAAAGTCAAAATTACATTTACTAAGGAACAAGAATAAAGAACAATTTGAATCTTGTAACATAGCTTATAACTCACTTGCTTCATCTTATTTCCTTTTCTGAAAAATAAAAGTATAACATGATTTTCCCAATTTAGAAAGTGATATAATAGGTTTATTTTTATCTTAAACTTAGGTAAATGGATATTATTTATTTATTAAAAAATATTTTTAGTAGTCAATGGACCTTTATTTTTTATTTATTTATATGTGGTGCTGAGAATCAATCCCAGGGCCTCACACATTCTAGGCAAGCTCTCAATCACTGAGCCACCACCCCAGCCCACATAAATTAGTTTAAAAAAAAATAGTCTTAGAGATTCAAATAGTTATTTTAAAAGGTAATAAATTCATTTGTTTGGCCATTAAAATATGGTGAATGTATAAGTAATAAATATTCAGCACTATAGTAAGAAATAAAATAAATATAAGATGCAGTTGAAATCTTTTGTACAAATTCTAGAATCTAATTGAAGAAAAAAATTCAAAAATGTAAATATATATTACAAAAAGATTCAAAACCATGAAAATGTTATGTGGTGACATCACAATACATTCTGGTGAATGTACATAAGGAAATGTGTCCTGTGACATGTCTTCTGAAATGTTTTTTTAAACTACATCTCCTTCCCTCAAAATCAACTGAGTCAGCAACTCATGCATGAGATTGAGGCTCTGTGCCCCTGAGGAGGCTGGGCTCGTTTTTCCTTTCAGGAAGCTCCTGGAACTCTGGTGGCTCTATGTCAGAGGAGTGAGAAATCTGCAGGCTGTAAATCTGTAGCCACCTGGGATGGCTTTTGGAAAGAAGCATAATGCCACCAGAGCCTTGAAGGTTGGGTAGATTCAGAGATTGATAGAGAGAGAATAGTTGGATAGATTTAGAGATTGACAGAGAATAGGTGTGGAATATCAGGAGAGTAAGATTGGAATATATGTAGAGAGAGGTGTGGGTAAGGGAGAGAGAGAGACACACACAGATAAAGACAGTGAGAAATTGCATTAACTAATATCCTCAATCCAGGAATAAGGAGGGGAGGAGTAGGAGGCACAGGGAAAGAAAGAGAAGGAGAAGGAAAAGACTCTTACTGATAGTATTGAGTTTCCCTGCTAGAGTATGTAAACAAGTCAAGATGGCGCCTGGCATCTTGCAGAGGGAGTGGTTTGTGAAGTAACACCAGGGAGCCATTAAGTGTGGAGATTCCTTATTGGTTGACTGCTGTATCTAGTTTATGTTAATTAAGATAAGCTGTGTGTAATGTATATATACCCCTCCTGTCCTACAAAAAGGGCTCCTACTCCTGCTGTATCAATGTACACAAGTTGTTTGTCACCCCCCAGTTATTCTGCTGCAGTCCGGCAGAACATTTCCCAAAATTTGAAAGCTAAATTCCTTATCCCTAGAGCCATAGAATATAGCTGTTTGGAGGCAAGGCCCTTAGAAGTGGTGATGAAGTTGAAGTAGCCTAGTAGTGTAGCTCTAATCAAGTGAATGGTGACCTTTTAAACAAAAGGGGTCAGTGCATGTGCACAGAAGGACAGGTCAGTGCAGAGAAGGCAAGAAGGCAGCCATCTATAAGTCAGAAAGAATGACTTCAGAGGAAAATAACCTTCTGGTTTCCTAATCTTGAAATTTCAGGCTCAAGAACTATGCAAAAATACATTCCTATTATTTAGGCCACCCAGTTTGTGATATTTTTTTTTTGGCAGCCCCATAATGAAATATCTTATGTAATGTATTTCATATTTGGACCGCATGACACACAGTTGCTATATTATATCCCTTTATTTGGAGAGTAAAACAGCCTCTGAACTGCTTTAGGGAACTTTAGGGGAATTGGAGTCCTTGTTGATGTTTTTAAACAGAGAACAAGTGAACCATGGTGTTTTGGTTTATGATTGTATGTCCATTCATGTCTGTTTTGCATATATTAAATCAATATGCTTCATTCTTTAGACTAATGACAAGTCATAAATCTGGCAAAATCCCTCACTCTGTTTTGCTGTTGAAAACAACTTAAAATAAATCATCTTCCTAAAACAGCAAAAACAAGGCTTTAAGCAACTCAGTGAGACCCTGTCTCTAAATAAAATAGTGCTAGAGATATAGTTCAGTGGTCAAGTGCCCTTGAGTTCAATCCCTGGTACCCAACACGCCCCCCCCCCCAAAAAAAAAAACCCTTAAAAATTATTAGTGTAGGGCTGGGGATGTGGCTCAAGTGGTAGCACGCTCACCTGGCATGCCTGCAGCCCAGGTTCAATCCTCAGCACCACATACAAACAAAGATGTTGTGTCTGCCGAAAACTAAAAAATAAATATTAAAATTCTCTCTCTCTCTCTCTCTCTCTCTCTCTCTCTCTCTCTCTCTCTCTTTCTCTCTATCATCTAAAAAAATATTAGTGTGGAATTAATTTAGAAAAAAATCACAAGTGGAGTACATTCTCCAGTTAAAAATGAAAATAGTCAGATGTGGTGGGTGGTGTATACTTTCAGTCCCTGCTACTCAGGAGGTGGAAGCAAAATGATCACTTGAACTCAAGAGTTCAAAACCAGACTGACATAATTAATATTCTCAAAATGGCCGTCCTATCAAAAGCATTATACAGATTCAATGCAATCCCCATCCAAATACCAATGATGGTCATCACAGAAATAGAAAAATCAGTTCTAAATTTCATTTGAAAAGACAAGAGAACCAGAAGAGCCAAAACAAACCTGAGCAAAAAGTAATGCTGGAGGCATCATAATACCTGACCTCAAATAATGCTGCAGAGTCATGTAACAAAAACCAAATGATACTGGCACCAAAACAGACATGAAGACCAAGGGAATAGACTGAAAAACAAAGAGACAAGCCCATGTATATACTATTGTCTGATACTAGACAAAGGTGCCAAAAACATAAGTTGGAGAAAAGATAGCCTTTTTAACAAATGGTGCTGAGAAAACTGGATATCCATATGTAGAAGGAAATGTTGCCACTCCCTCTCACCCTGCATGAAAGTCAACTTGAAGTGGATCAAACACTTAGGAATTATATTAGAAACTCTGTAACTGCTCAAAGAAAATGTAGGACCAACACTCCAACATATTAACACTGGACTTGACTTCCTTAACAAGATTCCCAAAGCATAAGAAATAAAACCCCATATCAGTAAGTGGATGGTATCAAATTAAAAAGTTTCTGCACAGCAAAAAAAAAAAAAAAAAAAAAGAGTATGAAGGAAGAGCCTCAGAATAGGAGAAGATCTTTGCCATCTACTCTTCAGCTCATGAATATCAAGAAGACATAGAGAACTCAAAAACTTAACACCAAAGAATCAGCCCAATTAATTAATAGGAAAAAGAAAGTGGACATTTCTCAAAAGAATAGACACTAATGACCAACAAATATACACACACACACACACACACACACACACACATTCAACCTCCTTATCAAGAAAATGTGAATAAAAATTACACTGAGATTTCATTTTGCTCCAGTCAGAATGGTAATTATAAAGAATACAAATAATAAAAAGTGTCGACAAAGTTGTGGAGGAAAAGGTACATTCAAACATTGTTGGTGGGGCTGCAAATTAGTGCAACCATTCTGGAAAGCAGCATGGAGATTCCTCAAAAAACTAGGAGTGGAACCACAATATGATCCAGCTATCCAGGACTTTGGTATATATCCAAAAGTTCTAAAATCAGCATATGATAGTGATGCAGCCACATCAATAATTACAGCAGCACAATTCACAATAACCCACCTATGGAAACAGCATAGGTCCAATTCAACCCATGAACTGGATAAAGAAAATGTGAGGGAATTCCATCAAAATGGAAGAAAGATCAATGGAGTGGAGGGAGGTAATTGAGGGGGAGGAAAAAGAGATTGCATAAAGAAAGAACAGAGGAATGAATCTGACCTAAATTTCCTATGTACATATATGACTATACCACAGTAAATCTCGCTTTTATGTACATCCACAAGACACCACTTTTTTTAAAGCTATATGTAGGGCTGGGATCGTGGCTCGGTAGTGCAGCGCTTATCTCAAACATATGAGGCACTGGGTTTGATCCTCAGCACCACATAAAAAAAATATACAAAATAAAGGTATTGTGTCCATCTACAACTAAAAAAAGAATTTTTAAAAAACTATATGTAAATGGCAGAAAGATTAGCACACTAGAGGGAAGAGAACATGGGAAGGAAGGAGGAGGAAGGGAAAGGCAAAGTACTGGGGATTGAATTACAGCAAATTATTTTCTATGCTTTTATAATCATGTCAAAATTAATCATAATGTTATATATAACTAAAAAAACAATGAAAATTTTAAAAGAAAAAGAGAAAAAAAATAAGAACTACCTGAACTACTTAGTAAGGTCTATCTGGAGGAGGAGGTGGAAGAGAAAGCAAACATTCCACAAGTATATAAACTAAAAGTCTTTTTATTTTTTCCCCTTCTTCTCCTCATTCTCTAGGATAAGAACACAGTTAATAATTTAGCATGTACTCTTGCACATGTATTCTGTGTGCTTATCTGCCTTCCTCAGCAGAGGAACCACAGAAAATAAATAAATCCCTGCTGCTGTGGACCCAGGAGTATGATGTATTCCATTTTAGAAGAAGTTTGATTATAAATCTATATCAGCTATTAAAGATATCATGCAGATTTTAGTTTGGGATTCATATTTACAACTTGTTTTTTTTTTCTGCTGCATATACCATATTTATATTTTAAAATAATTCTTATAAGCTCATAACTCAATATATCTGTCATGCTCTTACTGATTTGCATTAACAAAGGTCTGCTGCAGTAATTCCTAATTCTCCAGGGAAGAAGGCACATGATTTCCTGTAACTTTGAGCTCCCTACCCTAGTTTAAGTCGCTAAGTCCCAAAAGTTGATTTTGGTTATGATGTAAGATAATTTTATGATTTAAGTTTGAACATCACAAACACAGACTCAGAGTTAATGAATTTATGTCTCATGGGGAAGTGAAAGAGAAATATAGTCATAGGAAAGTAAAAAAACTAGTTGAATTTTGGTAGGGATATTGCAATTTCTTTCCTCCAATGTTTCAAATAGGCCTCAAAAAGACATCTGAAGCACAGAAAATATAGCCACACATAAGACTATTCAAGGAAAGAATGAGAGCATATATCAATACCTAGGTCATGAATCATATTTAGCAGGGAGTGTTACTTTGAAAAATTGGCATTGAGACATTGGTCTTCCAACCCTTTAAAACTGATCAAGGACAAAAAAAAAAAATTCCCAGGCTTCACCAAAGAAAAATAGATGTAAATAGATATAAATGTTGAAAAACTTAAATATTATGGAATGGTTTTCCATAAAATAAATAATAAAGGAAAGGAAAACTTGAACCTCATGTACTGAGCAAATTCCAGGTCTAGCAAACAACACTAGACCTAGATAATTTGATTTTAAAACAAAAAGAAAAATGGTAAAAGATAAAAACAAATTGTTGTTTTGTAGACCCTGAGAAATTTTTTCAGCAAGATACAAAAATGTAAGACATTTTTTCTTTAATTTTGTAATTATTTATTGTGAATGTCAGACCCATTTTAAATCACAGAATTGATACCTGAGCAAGGAAGTATAATTTGGATTATAAAATTCTTGCTTATAAAGTTCCTTAAACAGTGAAATAAATGACACTGATTTGCCTGTAAAAAAAGAAAAAGAAAATTCTATTTATAAATTGACAATGTCAAAGAGAGAAATAATACATTGCTTCTTTTGAAGATGAAATGCTACTCTAATACATATTTGAAAGGGGTTGCTTTCCTTTTGTATATATTCCACCAGTCTAAACTTGGTTTGAAACATTAGGTCAGAATATTTGCCAGTGACCTAAAAGTTCCACTTTGGAGGAGGGAATTACTAACTTTTAGGATCTCATTCATCTTTTAAATTGTCTGACTGCAAATAGGCTTCAGACGATTAGGTTATTCAAAGCATCATGAAACCAAGAACACAGGAAGAAACTTCAGAAATTATCTAGCTCATCCTTTTTATTTAACAATAGTACAAAGAAGCTTTATATCTTTTGTAAGTGCTATTTAACTGTTTACTTCTTTATACACATACTTCTTCAAGAAAGAATAAGTTACTTCAGAGTCAGGAAATGAGTCAAGTGTCAAAGCTGGTCCTAAATGTCTGTGACCATTCTTTTCCTCTAAGCCAGTTTCTCTCTTTCACTTGTGGGGAAGGTAAATGTCCTCCTCTGACATTTCTGTTTGGGACTTATATAAAACCACTTAAAAGAAAAAAGCATATCCTTTTTATTTAGTAACTTTTACATGTGCATAGGAACCATTGCAAGAAAAATAAAGAGTCCAATAAGTGCCTAAGCCTAGATGTTTATATACTATACAGAGTGGCAATTGTTGAAAAGCAATCAAAATTAAGGTGAACATAAAGGAATGTAAGAGACAGTTTAATATGCTATGTTTGTATTATTTCTGTTAGCCTTGACTCCCCATTTTTGGGTATAAAAATGTTCCTTTTCATTTGGTGTAGTGAAGGCAGCTTATAGATAAGAAATAATATTTATAATAACATATTTATAGAATTTACTAAGGAAATGATTTGCAATCTAAATTTTCATTTGAGTTTTTATATCAAGCACATTTCCTAATTTCTTCTTTAAAACTTTGAAACATATTGTTTCACAGAATTTTTTTTTTTTTTTTTTTTTTTGGTACTGGAGATTGAATAGTGCTCAACTGTTTAGGGTTGCTTAACTATGGAGCCACAATCCCAAACCTTTTTTATTATACTTAGAGACAGAGTCCTGTTGAGTTGCTAATTGTCTCACTATTCTGCTGAGGCTGGCTTTGAACTCATAATCTTCCTGCCTCCGCCTCCCAAAATGCTGGGATTACAGGCGTGCACCACTGTGCCTGGCTGATTCACAGAATATTATATGAGCCAAATTTATGGAATTGCTTCAATTGAGTTCAAAGCTTTGTCTGAGATACTGTTTAGAGCATACTGAACACCAAAAGTAATATGCATAATGCTTATTTTCTAGACTTATATAGTCATTCTTGAATTTGACTATATAATCACAATTTTAAAAAGTATTGTTAATCTTTATCATGAAAAATATGAACTTCAACTCTACCGATGCAACCTTTCTTCCACAGTACAACAATATTGTAAAATGGACTATTGCCTTTCAAATCTTGGCTTATAAATATGCTAGTGTTACAATGTTTTCTTAGAAATTTATAGTTCTTTGCAATGTGAGTTTAGAACACATTAATAAGAGACCCATGGATTATTAAGTTGTTGTAAAATAGAAAACTACTCTTGGTTATTTTTATGTACATGGGATATAAAATGCAGCATTAGTCTACCAAGTAAATCTCCATTAACAGACTCTAAAACAATGATATTTGGATTCAAAAGCTCATTATTATTATTGTTATACATCCCAGGGGCTAATATAAAATTGGCTAAAGGTTGATTCATTCAACAATGAATGAAACCAAGTTTCACATTTTATGCGGCCTGCAGTATTTTAATCTTGCTAGTTCCCATAAACAGACATTTTTATATGGATTAGAGAGTAAATTTAATTATTTTCACATCACTAGGTAATTAATTATGTAAATGGGTCTTTGCTTACACTACTTCTCTCCACTGTGAAAAAAAATGATTAAAATTAAGAAAAAGGAATGTTACTAAATCATGGATTTTCAGAAAGTCCTTTGAATAACATTTAAAATTATGGTTTTGCTTTGTTGATTGCTTCAGGTTAAGTTTGTTCATACTGTTCTATATTTTTTCTAAATTGGTGTCTTCTTCTTTTCTAATGTAAGCATTCAATGCATTAGTTTCCACTTAAGCATGGTTTTGGTTATTTCTCATGAATTTTAATTTTGTATTTTCATTTTTGTTCAGTTCCAAATATCTTTTAATTTCCCAGAGGTGTTTCCTTGACATTTTACTTATACAGGGGTTGTTTAATTTCTTTGTATCTGGGAATTTTCCAGATTGTATATTAAACTCTTTTTCAATTCAAGATATTTAACATATTGTCTCTATTTTTAAAATTTTACTGAGGTGTATCTTTGAAATGAAGGATACAATAAAATCAAATAAAATACTCAGTAGAAAGCATAACCAACAGACTAGATCACTTGGAAGAAATAATATCAGATAATGAAGACAAAGTTTACAATCTGGAAAATAAAGTTGATCATACAGTGAAGATAGTAAGAAACCATGAATAGAACACCCAAAAATTATGGAATAGCATCAAAAGACCAAATCTAAGAGTTATTTGGATAGAAAAAGAAATAGTATTTCAAATCAAAGGAATCTCTTCAATGAGATATTATCAATAAACTTCCCAAGCATGAGGAATAAATTGGAAAACCAAATACAAGAGGCTTATAGGAGACCAAATGTATAAAATTATAACAGATCTAAACCAAGGCACATTATAATGAAAATGCCTAGCATACAGAATAAGGATAGAATCTTAAAAGCCACAAGAGAGAGGAATCAGATCACATATAGGGGGAGATCAATTTGTATCTCAGCAGATTTTTCAACCAAGACCCTCAAAGCCAGGAGATCCTGGAACAACATATACCAAGCTCTGAAAGAAAATGGATGTCAACCAAGAATCTTATATCCAGCAAAACTAAGCTTTAGATTTGATGATAAATAAAAACCTTCCATGATAAACAAAAGTTAAAAGAATTTACAATTAGAAAGCCTGTAAAATATTCCAAGAAAAGAAAATGAAAAATAATGAAGAAAATCAGCAGAGGGACATATTAGATTGAAGGAAATTCTAATCAGGGAGAAACCAAGTCATGTTAAATACCAAAAACAAATAAAAATGGCTGGAAATACAAACCATGTCTCAATAATAACCCTGAATGTTTATGGCCTAAACTCACCAATAAAAAGACATAGACTAGCAGATTGGATTAAAAAAAGACCCAACAATATGCTGCCTCCAAGAAACTCATAGATAAAGACATCTGCAAACTGAAAGTGAAGAATTGGGAAAAATCATACCACTCATATGGACTGTGGAAGCAAGCAGGGGTTTCCATCCTCATATCAAATAAAGTACAAATCAAGCTAGTCAATCCAAAAAGACAAAGAAGGACACTAGATACTGCTCAAGGGAAACATACACCAGCAAGAGTTAACAATTATAAATATATATGCTCCAAATATTGGAGTGTCTACATTCATCAAACAAACTCTTCTCAAGATCAAGAGTCAAACAGACCACAACACAATAATTCTGTGTGACTTTAACACATCTCTTTCATCACTACAAGCTGAACAAAGAAATTGTAGAACTTAATAATACAATCAATAACTTACACTTAACTGACATATATAGAATAATTCATCCTTCAACAAGAGAAAACACTTTCTTCTCACTAGCACATGAATCCTTCTCTAAAATAAACCATATACTATGCCACAAAACAACTCTTAGCAAATATAAAGGAGTAGAGATACTACCCTGCATTTTATTAGATCATAATGGAATGAAATAATAAATCAATGATAAAATAAAAAATAAAATCCACTCCAACACCTAGAGACTAAATAAAATGCTCCTGAATGAACAATGGGTTGCAGAAGACATCAAGGAGGAGGTTAAAAATTTTTAGAGGTGAATGAGAACACAGATACAACATATCAAAATCTCTGGGACACTATGAAAGCAGTTCTAAGAGGAAAGTTCATTACATGGAGTTCATTTCTTAAAAGAAGAAAAAGTCAACAAATATATGAGTTAATATTACATCTCGAAGCCCTAGAAAAAGAACAAATCAACACCAAAAGCAGTAGAAGACAGGAAAAAAATTAAAATCAGAGCTGAAATGAATGAAGTTGAAACAAAAGAATCAGTTGAAAAAATTGACAGAACAAAAATTTGGTTCTTTGAAAAAATAAATAAAATTGACAGGCCCTTAGACATACTAATAAGAGAAGGAGAGAAAAAACTCAAATTACTAATATACATGATGAAAAAAGAAATATCACAACAGACAATACATAAATACAGTAGATTATTAGAAATTATTTTGAAAACTTTTACTTCAATAAAATAGAAAATATTGAAGGCATCAAATATTTCTAGTGTCATATAATTTGCCCAAATTGAAACAGGATGATGTACACAATTTAAACCGATCAATTCCAAGTGACAAAATGGAAGACAACAACAAAATTCTACCAACTAAAAAAAGCCCAGGACTGGATGGATACACAACCGAGTTCTATAAGATATTTAAAAAAAACTAATACCAATACTCTTCAATTTATTTCAGGAAATAGAAAAAGAGGCATCACTTACAAACTCATTCTATGAGGCCAATATCACCCTGATTCCAAAACCAGGCAAAGACAACTCAAACAAACAAACAAACAAACAAACAAACAAAAAACTATACTACAGAGCAATAGTGACAAAAACTTCATGATATTGGCACCAAAACAGACTGGTAGACCAATGGTACAGAATAGAGGACACAGAGACTAAACCATAAAATCACAATTATCTTATATTAGACAAAGGTGCCAAAAACATGCATTGGAGAAAAGATAGCTTCTTCAATAAATGGTGCCCAGAAAACTGGAAATCCATGAAAAACAAAATGAAATTAAACCTTATCTCTCACCATTCACAAAAATCAACTCAAAATGATCAAGGACTTAGGAATAAAACCAGAGACCCTACATCTTATAGAAGAAAAAAGTAGGCCCTAATAGCCATCATGTGGGATTAGGCCTCAAATTCCTTAATAAGACTCCTTTGGCACAAGAATTATAATCAAGAATCAATAAATGGGATGGACTCAAACTAAAAATTTCTTCTCAACAAAAGAAATAATCTGTGAAGTGAATAGAGAGCCTACATCTTGGGAGCAAATCTTTACTATTTACATTGGTGAGGATGTGAGGGAAAAGGCACATTCATACACTGGTGGTGGGACTGCAAACTGGTGCAGCCAATATGAAAAGCAATGTGAAGATTTCTTGGAAAATTGGGAATGGAACCACTATATTATATATTATGTATTATATATTATATATTATATATTATATATTATATATAGTGTACACACTATACACACACACACACACACACACACACACACACACGCACGCACATATCATGAATTGAACCCTGGGGTGCTTTACTACTGAGCCACATCACCAGCCCTTTTATTGCATTATATTTAGAGACATGGTATCACTGAATTGCTTAGGGCCATGCTAAATTGCTTCAGCCTGTAATCCCTGTGGGATTACAGGCATCCACCACCACTGTACTTGGATTTTGTTTGTGTTTTGTTTTTCTGATTCATGTATTTATTTTAAGATTTATTGAGGTATCATTGACAAATAAATATTGTGAATGACAAACATATTTAAGGTGTACAAGATCATGTTTTGATATAGATCTATGTTGTGAAATGCTTAACACATTCATGTTAATTGATATATCTATCATTAGCTTTTTATCTGTTGAGAATATTTTAGATCTACTCTTTTAGCAAGTTTTTAATATGCAATATATTATTATTAAATGATTAAATATAGAACCATATTCTACATTATGTTTCCAGAAAGCATTCATCTTATAACTGCAAGTTTGTATCCTTCCGATAACACTTCCTCATTTTCCAAACCTTTGATTTCTGCTGTGAACTCACTTATATGTAGAATCTAAAAGGTCAGTCATAGAAACAGAATAGGATAGTTAACAGTGGCTAGAGGCTTTAAGAAAGATTTCTCTCTCAAGAGAGCAGAGAAAAAAATGCAAGTTTTAAAAAATACTCCTGCTGAGAAGAGAAAGGAAAGGGCCCTCGTAATAATAATAATAATAATAATAATAATAATAATAATAAAGGTCTACAGGAAGTTTAGTGAAGCTAAGAGAATAGTTAAGGCTCTCCAGATAAAACTGATAAGAGATGTGATGTAACAAGTCCAAGTGCCATGACATAATATAGAATGACATTACTGTTCAAAAATGTATGAGATCTATGTTAAGTCCAGGCCTCTGGAAAACTGAGATTTTTCATCTTCCTTTGGTGAAAATAAGCAAACATGAGCTAAGAATAAGCAACACAAGCCCATTCTTCCATTCTGATACCTGCGTGATCAATGGATTACTTCACACAAAGGTTTACTTATGACAACTGAGACTTAAAGAAAGGCACAAGCTACAAGTGGCACAGCTTCATTGCCAGCTCAATGTGCTCTTTAGTCACGCTTGACTCTGTGTCTCACACAGAAAAGGCTCCACAATGGCTTGATTCTGCCTCTGTAAATAACACTGAGCAGTGGATGATACAATAGTCTTCACTACTTGTGGCTCAAAAGAAAGCTGGAGTCTTACTCTCCTTTCTTCCATGAAGGACCAAACACTGGCATGTTGATCTCTTCCCTCTCTGCCTTTCTCTTTTATTCTTTACACATAGACTGTAGCAAAAAACAAAGCATCAATGTGGGAGTTTGATCTAGATATTGGCATCATTCAATTTCCAAAACTGTATTTCCATAGATATAGTCAGTTCTTTGGTTAGTGTGTATACAGTGTGCCCAAACACCATCTTTAACAAATTTCTGTAGCACTTTGAGAGAAAAAAAAAGAAATACAGCCTCTCTTAAACATAATCTTCCAAACCAATAGAATTTTATGATGAGGATCAGGAAACACTAAACGTTACACAAATTACTCACTGAAATTTTTCTTGAAAATATGTTTTTTAAAAAAATCCCCTCACTAAAATGAATAGTTATTTTCAACCATTTGTTTTGATATTCCATCTTCAATGGTCACACAAAAACAAAGAATTTTAGGTCTATCTGTTAAGATCAAAGATGAGATGAAACCCCACAGTTCCAGAACTGCCAAACTTAAATCAATGGATTATTATGTCTCACTTGACCCTGTGAACAGAAACAATCCAAGCAAATGCCATTGACCATCCAGGGCATTGTACTCTGTAATATTTTATATTACACTGAACTATTACGTGTCAAAAATGATTCATGGGTCCCCAAATACATCTCCTCTGAGTAGTTTTCAACCCAAAAAATCAAAATGGATTCTTGAAGCTAATCCCTGCTCCTGGCACGGACCATTCAGTTCTTCTGAGGTCCTAGCCTAATGGTCTCTCAGGTCATTTATCTCCTTCCAACCTCCACAGAGAGTGATGTTTGCTCTGAATAATAACTTCTCATTTCTACTCTGTATGCTACGGTATACTTTAAGTCAAGTCCAGCAAATGTCCTGCCTTCTCCAGCACGTCTAGTCTTGGAAGCCTCCGCATATTGTTCTGTATCTAAATTCATTTTATACTTACTGTCTCTATCTAATGTATCTCTGCAAATGTTGTGCTTATATGAATACAGGAATCATAACACTGTTTCCTAATTGTTTTTGAGTATGAGGTGACCCCCAAAAGCTCAGGAGATAACACAACAATGACCAGAAGTTAAATTATTAGATTATGAGAACTGTAACCTAATCAGTCTATCCTAGTTTGAGTGGACTAACTGGACGGTAACTATATGTTGGTGAGGCATGCCTGGAGTGGGTAGGTCATTAGGGAAATATCCTGGAAGGGTTTATTTTCCCTGTACCCTCTTCCCGCTTCTCTCCTAGTCACCATGAATAGAGCATCACTCTTCCCCCAACTGGGTTCTGATTGTCCTCTTGGGCCCAGAGGAATGCAGTTTGCCAGACCTGGACTGAACTTCTGAAACCATGATCCAAAAGAACTTTTTTCCTCCTCTAAGTTGTTCTCATTAGATATTTTGATCACAGCAATACAAAGCTGACTAACGCACTACTATACACAGGACTACCACACTGTGAAGTATGGTTATTTCATTCAGTAAATGCTTGATCAGTTGACAATTAAAAAATTAGTTGAAATTTATTTAGTATAAAAGTAGTGACTTAATGCCCAAAGGAAATTGAACAACAAATTCTACTTTAATTATTTCAGTTTAATTTTTAAATCTAATACCTATATCTGGAACTACATGATAAAGAACCCTGCCATGTAAGCATATTCAAGTTTGTGAAAATGATAAATGATATTGTAGGTAAATAAAGTTGTTCTCAGTTGTTTGGGGAAATATTTAATATTTTGTATAATTGAATTTACTTTTCCAATGAATAACAGGCTTTAAAAATCTACCAAAATTTGTTCACATACATTTATTTTTCCTTAAAGAAAACTAATGTGTGAACCTATACTTACATAAGTCCTGCTTGGTATCCAAAAACAGTTTTTCATCCGTATTTGTTTACATAATTCCCCATAAGGAATTAAGCTGATATATTATTTTTGTGGTAAGTCAACTGTCTTAACTGAGAATTTGTCATTCTTCAAATCTCTATTTTATTTAATATTCTAAAAATTACTATGAGCCCAAAACTTTTAACAAAAAATATCTTGAGTGAATGAATAATCTTAAAATTGTTTTTTTTTCCTCTCTCATATAATCCCTCTGTAAACATAAGCAAAAAAATCACACAAACTCACTGAAGAACATTCTACAAAATACCAGACCAGTACATCTTAAAACTGCCAAGGTCATCAAAAATAAAGAAAGTTTGATAAACTGACCAATAAGAGCCTAAAAGACACAAATACAGAGTGCACTGTGTTGTCCTATTTGGGGTCCTGGAATGGAAAAAAAATGTATTAGATTTTTTAAAAAATAAGAAAACTGGGTAAAGACTTTTGTTATCAATAATATCTCAACATTGATTGGCTGTGATAAAGGGATGTTAACAGCAGGAGGGTAAAAGCATATGTACTAGCTTTACTACTTTTCTATAAATAAAAACCCTACTTTACAATAAATTGTATTTTTAAAAATATACATGAAATGTATTTATAAAAGTATCCTATGAGAAACACAAGCATGGCAAATGTATAATACAAATATCTTCAAGACCAGCAGATTCTTCAAAGTATAGGGACCAAAATATCCAACTGGATATATATATATATATATATATATATATATATATATATATATATACATAGTTTTAATTATGCATATATTATTCTATGCAATATTGTTATTTTTTAATAGGAAGCATTATATTTCCTCACATGTTAATTTTTAAAGTCATTCCTTACTATCTTATCTTTGAACTGATGTTTTTTATCTAAATAATATCATCTTAGTATGGCTTAGTGGAAAATTATTTAAGAAGTCTTCTTTTTTTTTAAGTGTTTTAATCTGTCTTATTTAGACAGATGTTTTTGTTAGTTATATTACACTTCTTGGGCTTTAGTAGAAAAATACATATCACCACCAGAGGGTATGTATTTCTCTTAACACTGGAGGTAATAGGAAGTCCAAGATAAAGGTGTTCACAAGGTGGGTTCATCTGAAGAATCTTCATTCGGCTTATAGATAGATGGCTACCTTCTTCCTGCGTGCTCACATGACCTCTTTTTCTGGTGCATGTTTAGAGAGTGAAAGAGTGAGAAAGTAAGTGCACTTCATTATATCTTCTCTTGTAAGAACCTGAATCTTCTCTGAGTCCCACACTTAGCATCTAGTTAATGGTAGTCCTTCTTTGTAGGCACTGGCATTTGGGGGTTAGAATTTCAACAAATGCATTTGGGAAGATACAATTCAATTAATAGCACTACTTATAAAATTTTGGTCATTATATTATATTATTTCATGGTATTGTTTTCTTGGTTCAATTACAGAAGTTGAAAACTTATCTGTAAGTATTACTGCCTTTTGAAGGTATCATGTCTTTTCATCTTAAGACTCTCCGAATATTAGTTTTTCAAACTGCAATTGTATAAATCAGAGGCAGCATAAAAATGTTATTTTTGTCATTGTTGTTGTCTTTGTGTTCTGTTTCTGAATTTTGTTTTGTTCTGTTTTCCTTTCTGTGAGCCTGTAGTTAACGAGTTGGCAGATTTACTGTTACCCCAAGGGCACATCTCTGGTTTAAGATACATCAAGAGGATCAGTAGAGAGACATCCTCTTTTCTACATGATGAAAGTTCTTATTTTATTCCAGCAGGAAATGTCAGAAGGCAAAGACTTTCAAGAGTATTAATAGCATGCTGGTACCTAAAATTCTTTTCTGATGGAATAAACCAGCAATTTTGGTTTGAGTCACCTTGAAATCTACTGATTTTCCTGAGAGTGTCTAATCAAAGCTAGTATATATTGTGCTGTGATTTCTTTAGGGTTTGCCAGTGGAATTCTCACTTGTTCTCCACATGATATATATTTTTAAAGTGTTTTTTTTTTCTTTTTTTGTGGTGGTAAGGACTGAACCCAGGACCTTGTACATGCTAGACAAGTGCTGTACAAACTGAGCTACATTCTCAACCCCTTTCCTCTTGATAATTTGAGTCAAAGACTTGCCTGTCAGGGTATAGCAGTAGGCTTCATAGTCTTTTTTTTTTTTTTTTTTTTTTGGCATCTGTCACAGAATAACTGAGACAGGGTTGTTTATAAAGAACATAGTTTTTTTTTCTTAAGAGTTTTGGAGGCTGGGAAGTCTGAGGTCAAGGGGCCATATATGGTAAAGGCGTTCATGCTGCATCATCTCATTAAAGTGAAAGGATGAGAGAAACAGAAAGAAATCAAATTGGAAGCCTCAGGCACTTTTATAATTGATGTTAATTCACAAGTGAGGAGTCCTCATAATATAAACACCTACCATTAGGCTGCACTTCCCGACACTATTGGCTTTGAAGATTAAGTTTTCCACACATGCTTTTGGAGGGACACATTTAAACCATTGCTGCTCCCTTGAGTGCTGCATGGCTTCAGTGGGGGAGAAAGGAAGAAAACAAAAACAAGAACAAAAAAAACAAACAAACCAGAAACAGGAGTTTCCATTAATTCCATCTTCTTATTTATTATGTATGCATTTTAATTTTATATTAAAAAAGTTATAATACATAGTTTTATATTTAAATGTATATATAAAGTATTTTAATACAGTGATTTAGGTCTGTTTTAGAATTTTTGGTATGTATACTATACTTAAAAACAATTGCAAAATGCCCTACGTGACTATTGATACTCATGAATGGAATGCCATCTATCACACAAAATGACAAAAACACTAAAATATTTTACTTCTGATATTTCTTGGAAGATCTTTCTAAAATCAGATATTGGTAACATCATAAACATTAGAAAAATAACAAATACATTATTATAGATAATATTTTATAAATGACCTTGAACCTAAACATCTTTACAATTGGGATCAATTTATGAAATTGTCTTTAGGTCTACAAAAGAGTTACTGCAGAAATTTGTCAATCTGTTAATGTGGTTAGATATCTACTTTTATGATCATTAAGTTATTTTTCAAATAAAAATACTTGCAAAACCTACTGGGGCCATGCCTAGTTAATTGTAATTCCTGGTGTATCTGAAGAAGTTTTAGACTTAAGCAGCTGAGTCAGGCACAGCAGCACACATCTGTAATCCCAACATCTAGGAAGGCCACAAAAGAAGGATCACAAGTTCAATGCCAGCTCCAGCAACCTAATGAGGCCTATGCAACTTAGTGAGAACCTGTTTCAAAATAAAAAAGGTTGAGGATGTGGCTCACTATTTAAGCACCCTTGGATTCAATTCCCAGTAACAATAACAAAAAAAAAATAAATAAAATTAAAAAAAAATAAGCAAGTACGCTTTTTGTTTTCCAGATAGAGCAATTGCACCTTAAATATGACCTGAGAGAAGAACTTCAGTCACTTTAACTTTGGGACACTTCATTTTTCACTATGTTTGCCTTTAAAGCAGAGCTGAAGTAAAATAAGATAATTTTAATTTTTTTTTTATTGGTCGTTCATAACATTACATAGTTCTTAATACATCATATTACACGGTTTGATTCAAGTGGGTTATGAACTCCCGCTTTTACCCCGTATACAGATTGCTGTATCACATCAGTTACCCTTCCATTGATTGACATATTGCCTTTCTAGTGTCTGATGTATTCTGCTGTCTGTCCTATTCTCTACTATCCCCCCTCCCCTCCCCTCCTCTCCCCTTTTCTCTCTCTACCCCTTCTACTGTAAATCATTTCTTTCATTTGTATTATCTTATCTTACCCCTCCTTTCCTCTTATATGTCATTTCGTATAACCCTGAGGATCGCCTTCCATTTCCATGCAATTTCCCTTCTCACTCCCTTTCCCTCCCAACTCTCATCCCTGTTTAATGTAAATCTTCTTCTCAAGCTCTTCGTCCCTACCCTGTCCTTGTTTACTCCCCTTATATCAAAGGATTCATTTGGTATTTGTTTTTTAATGATTGACTAGCTTCACTTAGCATAATCTGCTCTAATGCCATCCGTTTCCCTCCAAATTCTATGATTTTGTCATTTTTTAATGCAGAGTAATACTCCATAGTGTATAAATGCCACATTTTTTTTATCCATTCATCTATTGAAGGGCATCTAGGCTGGTTCCACAGTCTTGCTATCGTGAATTGAGCTGCTATGAACATCGATGTAGCAGTGTCCCTGTAGCATGCTCTTATTAGGGCTTTAGGGAATAGACCGAGAAGGGGAATAGCTGGGTCAAATGGTGGTTCCATTCCCAGCTTTCCGAGAAATCTCCATACTGCTTTCCAAATTGGCTGCACCAATTTGCAGTCCCACCAGCAATGAACAAGAGTGCCCTTTTCCCCGCATCCTCTCCAGCACTTATTGTTGTTTGACTTCCTAATGGCTGCCAATCTTACTGGAGTGAGATGGTATCTTAGGGTAGTTTTGATTTGCATTTCTCTGACTGCTAGCAATGGTGACCATTTTTTTCATGTACTTGTTGATTGATTGTATGTCCTCCTCTGAGAAGTGTCTGTTCAGGTCCTTGGCCCATTTATTGATTGGGTTATTTGTTATCTTATTGTCTAATTTTTTGAGTTCTTTGTATATTCTGGTTATTAGGGCTCTTTCTGAAGTGTGTGGAGTAAGGATTTGTTCCCAGGATGTAGGCTCCCTGTTTATCTCTCTTATTGTTTCTTTTGCTGAGAAAAAACTTTTTAGTTTGAGTAAGTCCCATTTGTTGATTCTAGTTGTTAACTCTAGTGCTATGGGTGTCCTATTGAGGAATTTGGAGCCCGATCCCACAGCGTGTAGATCATAACCAACTTTTTCTTCTATCAGATGCCGTGTCTCTGATTTAATATCAAGCTCCTTGATCCATTTTGAGTTAACTTTTGTGCATGGCGAGAGATAAGGATTCAGATTCATTTTGATGCAAATGGATTTCCAGTTTTCCCAGCACCATTTGTTGAAGATGCTATCCTTCCTCCATTGCATGCTTTTAGCCCCTTTATCAAATATAAGATAGTTGTAGTTTTGTGGATTGGTTGCTGTGTCCTCTATTCTGTACCATTGGTCCACCCGCCTGTTTTGGTACCAGTACCATGCTGTTTTTGTTACTATTGCTCTGTAGTATAGTTTGAAGTCTGGTATAGCTATATCGCCTGATTCACACTTCCTGCTTAGCATTGTTTTTGCTATTCTGGGTCTTTTATTATTCCATATGAATTTCATGATTCTTTTATGTATTTCTACAAGATATGCTGTTGGGATTTTGATTGGCATTGCATTGAATTTATAGAGAACTTTTGGTAATATCGCCATTTTGATGATGTTAGTTCTGCCTATCCATGAGCAGGGTATATTTTTCCATCTTCTAAGGTCTTCTTCTATGTCTTTCTTTAGGGTTCTGTAATTTTCATTGTATAAATCTTTCACCTCTTTTGTTAGGTTGATTCCCAAGTATTTTATTTTTTGGGGGGATATTGTGAATGGCGTAGTTGTCCTCATTTCCATTTCAGAGGATTTGTCGCTGATATACAGGAATGCCTTTGATTTATGCGTGTTGATCTTATATCCTGCCACTTTGCTGAATTCATTTATTAGCTCTAATAGCTTCTTTGTAGACCCTTTTGGGTCTGCTAGGTATAGAATCATATCATCTACAAATAGTGATAATTTAAGTTCTTCTTTTCCTATTTTTATGCCTTTAATTTCTTTCGTCTGCCTAATTGCTCTGGCCAGTGTTTCGAGGACTATGTTGAACAGAAGTGGTGAGAGAGGGCATCCCTGTCTTGTACCAGATCTTAGAGGGAATGCCTTCAATTTTTCTCCATTCAGAATGATGCTGGCCTGTGGCTTATCATAGATTGCTTTTACAATGTTGAGGTATGATCCGGTTATCCCTAATTTTTCTAGAGTTTTGAACATAAAGGGATGCTGTACTTTGTCGAATGCTTTTTCTGCATCTATCGAGATGATCATATGGTTCTTATTTTTAAGTCTATTGATGTGGTGAATAACATTTATTGATTTCCGTATATTGAACCAGCCTTGCATCCCAGGGATGAATCCTACTTGATCATGGTGTATAATTTTTTTGATATGTATTTGAATCCGATTTGCCAGAATTTTATTGAGGATTTTTGCATCAAGGTTCATTAGAGATATTGGTCTGTAGTTTTCTTTCTTTGAAGTGTCTTTGTCTGGTTTCGGAATCAGGGTGATGTTGGCCTCGTAGAATGAATTTGGAAGTTCTCCCTCTTTTTCTATTTCCTGAAATAGCTTGAAAAGTATTGGTGTTAGTTCCTCTTTAAAGGTTTTGTAAAACTCTGCTGTATACCCATCCGGTCCTGGGCTTTTCTTAGTTGGTAATCTTTTGATGGTTTCTTCTATTTTCTCTATTGTTATTGGTCTGTTTATGTTGTCAATATCCTCCTGACTCAATCTGGGCAGATCATAAGACTTAAGGAATTTATCTATGCCTTTACTATCTTCTATTTTATTGGAGTATAAGGATTCAAAATAATTTCTGATTATCTTCTGTATTTCTGAAGAATCTGTTGTGATATTGCCTTTTTCATCCCGTATGCTACTAATTTGGGCTCTCTCTCTTCTTCTCTTCGTTAGCATGGCTAAGGGTCTGTCAATTTTATTTATTTTTTCAAAGAACCAACTTTCAGTTTTGTCAATTTTTTCAATTGTTTCTTTTGTTTCAATTTCATTAATTTCAGCTCTAATTTTAATTATTTCTTGCATTCTACTTCTTTTGCTGTTGTTTTGCTCTTCTTTTTCTAGGATTTTGAGATGAAGTATGAGATCATTTATTTGTTGGTTTTTTTCTTTTTTTGAGGAATGAACTCCAAGCAATGAATTTTCCTCTTAGAACTGCTTTCAATGTGTCCCATAGATTCCGATATGTTGTGTCTGTGTTTTCATTTAACTCTAGGAAGTTTTTAATTTCCTCCTTGATGTCTTCTAAAACCCATTGATCATTCAACAACCTATTGTTCATTCTCCAAGTGATGCTTGATTTTTCCTTCCTACTTTTATCATTGATTTTCAGTTTCATTCCATTGTGATCAGATAAGATGCATGGTATTATCTCTACCCCTTTATATTGTCTAAGAGTTGCCCTGTGACATAATATAAGGTCTATTTTTGAGAAGGTTCCATGTGCTGCTGAGAAAAAAGTGTAACTACTTGATGTTGGGTGGTATAGTCTATATATGTCAATTAAGTCTAGGTTGTTAATTGTGTTATTGAGTTCTATAGTTTCCTTATTTAACTTTTGTTTGGAAGATCTGTCCAGTGGTGAGAGAGGTGTGTTGAAGTCTCCCATGATTATTGTATGGTGGTCTATTAGACTCTTGAACTTGAGAAGAGTTTGCTTGATGAACACAGCTGCACCATTATTTGGGGCATATATATTTATGATTGTTATGTCTTGTTGGTGTATGGTTCCCTTGAGCAGTATGACGTGTCCTTCTTTATCCCTTTTGATTAACTTTGGCTTGAAATCTATTTTATTAGATATGAGTATGGCCACTCCTGCTTGTTTCCGCAGTCCATATGAGTGGTATGATTTTTCCCAACCTTTTACCTTCAGTCTATGAATATCTTTTCCTATCAGATGCGTCTCCTGTAGGCAGCATATTGTTGGGTCTTGTTTTGTGATCCATTCTGCTAGCCTGTGTCTCTTGATTGGTGAGTTTAAGCCATTAACATTTAGGGTTATTATTGAGATATGGTTTGTTCTTCTAGCCATATTTATTTATTGATGTTACTAAACCTGATTTGTTATCCTCTTTGACTACTTTCCCCCCTTTACTGTCCTACCTCCCATTGTTGGTTTTCAATGTTATTTTCCATTTCCTCTTCCTGTAATGTTTTGCCAAGGATTTTTTGAAGAGATGGTTTTCTAGCTGCGAATTCTTTTAACTTTTGTTTATCGTGGAAGGTTTTAATTTCATCTTCTGTCCTGAAGCTTAATTTCGCCGGATACACAATTCTTGGTTGGAACCCATTTTAGTTCAGTGTTTGAAATATGTTATTCCAGGATCTTCTAGCTTTCAGAGTCTGTGTTGAGAGATCAGCTGTTATCCTGATTGGTTTACCCCTAAATGTAATCTGCTTTCTTTCTCTTGCAGCTTTTAAAATTCTCTCCTTATTCTGTATGTTGGACATCTTCATTATAATGTGTCTAGGTGTGGATCTCTTATGATTTTGTACATTCGGCGTCCTGTAGGCTTCTAGGATTTGGGATTCTGTCTCATTCTTCAAGTCTGGGAAGTTTTCTCATATTATTTCACTGAATAGACTGTTTATTCCTTTGGTATGGAGCTCTGTGCCTTCCTGTATCCCAATGACTCTTAAATTTGGTCTTTTGATATTGTCCCATAATTCTTGGATGTTCTGCTCATGGTTTCTTAGCAGACTTGCTGAGCTGTCTATGTTCTTTTCCAGTTGAAATACTTTGTCTTCATTGTCTGATGTTCTCTCTTCTAAGTGATCTACTCTGCTGGTATTATTCTCAATTGAGTTTTTAAGTTGGTTTATTGTTTCCTGCATTTCTAGGATTTCTATTTGTTTGTTTTTTATTACCTCTATCTCCCTGTGAAATTGATCTTTTACTTCCTGGATTTGTTTGTCAATGTGATCTTTCATTGTCTGATTTTGCTGTCTCATGTCTTCCTTGAGACTCCAGATAATCTGAAGCATGTATATCCTGAACTCTTTATCTGACATTCCATCTGTTGCAGCTATTACCTCTTCTAATGTTGAGTTGACCTGCATTGCTTGTGGTCCTTTCTTTCCTTGTCTTTTCATACTGCTCGCGTTTCTTTCTGCTTGGTGCAACTGTTGTGTTTTTGAAATTTACCCCCTATTTATTTATATTGCTCTTGTATAGTTGGGGAGTCTCCCTTGCAGGGCGGGTAGTGGCTGTGCTCCTCCTCTAATTAGGGTGATCTGTCTACCACGCTGATCGGTCGCAGGTTTGCCCCCCCTGCAGGCACGGGTGGCAGCTTTGCTCTGTCCCCACTCCAATTGTGGTAACGTAACTACCATGCCCTGGGGTCCTTGGTCCTGATCTGGATGTGGGTGGCGGCTCTGCTGGGTCCCCACTCCAATTGGTGTGACGCATCTACCACGCTGGCAGGCCTCTAGGCCGGTGGGTCACAGTTCTGCACAGCCCCCACTCCCAATGGGGGTACCTGACTACCTCTCCAACGGGTCGCTGAGCCCCCTCCGGACCCGGTCGGCGACCCTGCTCCACCCCCACTCCAACCAGTGTGACGCGACTGCCTCGGTGTTACGTGTCCACCACGCTGGCAATCTACCTGGCCTGTCTTTCCAGTGGGCTGCAGGTATCGTTGCTCCCCCGCTCCGGCACCTTGCCGCTCCCCAGTGCGCGCCACAGTCTCTAGCCGTGTGGCGATTGCCTATCAGGCTATGCGACCCTCCGTGCGGGAAAATGGAGCTCCCTCAGTCGAACTTCGCACGATGGAAATCTGTCCACTAGATTCTGGAGCACCTCAATTTCACTGGAAATTCCCTACAAGATAGCCTTCAGGCGATTCACATCATCTTTCTCCCGCTCAGTGACGCGGCGCACTGGGGTGATGCACTCCCTTCACTGCCATCTTCCCTCCTCAGGACTTGACTTCTGCACCCGCCGCGGGGCCACTCGTGGAGCCAGGTAGCTGTGGCCGCGTGGTTAGGAACCGGGCAGAAGAGGCGGCTGCTCCCAGAGCAAGCGCTAGGCCTCCCAGGGGAGCCCGGATGGCGGAGGCCGACTGCCGGTTCGGGCGGGGCAGCCCAAGCCGCTCCGCCGCTCCGGGTGTCCGCCGCTTGCAAAAGCGACTGCTGGCTCGGGGACTTGATTTCTGCACCCGCCGCGGGGCCACCTGTGGAGCCGGGTAGCTGCGGCCGCGTGGTTAGGAACCGGGCGGGAGAGGCGGCTGCTCCCAGAGCGAGCGCTATGCCTCCCGGGGTGTCCGCCGCTTGCAAAAGCGGCTGTTGGCTCTGGGACTTGACTTTTGCACCCACCGAGGGGCCACTTGTGGAGCCGGGTAGCTGCGGCCTTGTGGTTAGGAACCGGGCGGGAGAGGCGGCTGCTCCCAGAGCAAGCGCTATGCCTCCCGGGGGAGCCTGGATGGCGGAGGCCGACTGCCAGTTCGGGCGGGGTGGCCCAAGCCTCTCAGGGTGTCCACCACTTGCAAAAGTTGTGGCTGGCTCCGGGACTTGACTTCTGCACCTGCCATGGGGCCACCTGTGGAGCTGGGTAGCTGTGGCCACGTGGTTAGGAACCGGGCAGGTGAGGTGGCTGCTCGCAAAACGAGAGCTAGGCCTCCTGGGGGAGCCCCTTGCCGGAGTGGCTGATGGCTGTGGGACTAGACCTCTGTGCCCGAGTGGCCGTCCAAGATCCACTTCTCTGGGACAAACTGTCACTTCCAATAAACCTACCAGATCACGGCTGCTCTCCTCTTAAGGGAATTATGCTAGAAGCTCCTCCGTAGGTAGGCTGCAGCTGTTCAGATGGGTCTTTCTTATCCCGTTAAAGTGGAGACGTTGGAATCGCTGCTTCCTCGCCGGCCGCCATGTTGGATCCTGTCAGATAATTTTAATTTTATGTTTTTTTTTCTCAAATGGGTTTGTGGTTTGTAATAATCAGCTTATCAAATGGACATACAACATAACCAAATATTCATGCTATTTTAATGCATTGAAGATGCAGTTATATATACTATATTTATATTTATAGAAAAATATTAATTTCTATTTACATGAATGCATCTACTTATGTTTCTGAGCATTTTGTGACATTTTTACTAGGTATTAAATGTCATAAACAGGTTTATATCACTGTATCTATTTTACTAAATTATTAACAATCTGTTTCTTCACATAGCCACTGAATTGAAAAAAAAAAAACATTATTTTGGCAATAATTTATATGACAGTGAATGAGCAGACGGAACTGACTGAGATGAAATAAACGTATATCTCTACTCTCATCTATCTGTTCAACAGATAGCTTATGTGAAACCCAAGACAGTGGTCTTGTTTACCAAGAGTTTAGTAATAGAACAAAATCTTTCAGGTAAAAAGTTTGCTCAATATATGTCTGTTTGACAGAGACCCTGCACCTAATAAGAGGAAAAGTAGGCCCAAATCTCTACCATGTCAGCTTAGGAAATGACTTCCTTTACAAAACTCCTAAAGCCCAAGAAGTAAAATAAAGAATTAATATATAGGATAGAATCAAACTAAAACTTCTTCTCAGCAAAGGAAACAATCAAGATCATGAAGAGAAAGACTTCAGAATGAGAGAAAATCTTTACCACATGCACCTCAGACAGAGCATTAATCTTCAGGGTATATAAAGAACTCAAAAAACTTAACACCTAAAAATAAATTAATTAATTAAATAACTCATAAGTGGGCAAAGGGACTGAATAGAAACTTCATGAAGAAGAAATACAATCAACCAACAAATTCATAAAAAAGTTCAATGTCTCTAGCAATTAAATAAATACAAAACAAAACTACACTGAGATTCCATCTCACTTCAGTCAGAATGGCCATTATCAAGAACACAAGCAACAACAAATGTTTGTGAGGATGTGGGGAAAAAGATACACTCATTCATTGCTGGTGGTACTGAAAATTGGTGCAATCACTATGGAAAGCAGTATGAAGATTCCTCAGAAAACTTGGAATGGAACCACATTTTGACCTAGGCGTCCCACTTCTTGGTTTATACCCAAAGGACTTAAAATCGGCATACTACAGTGACACAGCCACAGCAATGTTTATGGCAGCTCAATTCATAATAGCTAAACTATGGAACTAACCTAGGTGCCCTTCAACAGATGAATTGTTAAAGAAATTGTGAGGGGCTGGGGATGTGGCTCAAGCTGTAATGCGCTCACCTGGCATGCCGGGGTGCTGAGTTTGATCCTCAGCACCACATAAAAATAAAATAAAGATGTTGTGTCCGCCGAAAACTGAAAAATAAATATTAAAAAATTCTCTCTCTCCCCCCCCCCTCTCTCTCTTAAAAAAAAAGAAAGAAAGAAAGAAATGTGGTATCTATACCCAATGGAACATTACTGAATCTTAAAGAGGAATGAAGTTACGGCATTTGCTGGTAAATGGATGGAACTAGAGATATTATGCTAAGCAAAATAAGCCAGTCCCAAAGAACCAAAGGGCAATTGTTTTTTCTTATATGCAGATACAGAATTACAATTAGGTATGATGGCTAGGGAAAAATGAAGGAAGTTTGGATTGTGCAGAGGGGTAGGAATGATAGTAGAATGAATTGGACATTACTACTCTATGTGCATGTATGATTGCACAACCTGTGCAACTCTACATTATGTAGAAGATGTGAAGTTGTGAGAAGTTATACTCCATTTATGTACAATGTATCAAAATGCATCCTACTGTCATGTGTAACTAATTAGGACAAATGTTAAATTAAAAAAAAATAAAACTTTGCTACAATGTTCACTGTACACACACATACACACACACAGATATTTGTTTGAAAAACACAAAAAAAGAATGATTGAATCAATTAATACTACTCTAAGATACCACCTCACTCCAGTAAGAGTGGCAGCCATTATGGAGACAAACAACAACAAGTGCTGGCAAGGATATGGGGAAAAAGATACACTCACACACTGCTGGTGGGACTGCAAATCGGTGCCGCCAATTTGGAAAGCAGTATAGAGATTCCTTGGAAAGCTGGGAATGGAACCACCATTTGACCCAGCTATTCCTCTTCTCGGACTATATCCAAAGGACTTAAAAACAGAATACTACAGGGACACAGCCACATCAATGTTTATAGCAGCACAATTCACAATAGCTAAACTGTGGAGCCAACCTAGATGTCCTTCAGTGGGTGAATGGATTAAAAAATGTGGCATTTATACACAATGGAATATTACTCAGCAATAAAAAAGAATAAGATCATGGCATTTGCAGGGAAATGGATGGCATTAGAGAAGGTTATGCTAAGTGAAGTTAGCCAATCCCCAAAAAACAAATGTTTTCTGATATAAGGGGGTTGACTCAAAATGGGATTGGGAGGGAGAGCAAGGGAGGAAGATTACCTCTAGATAGGGAATAGGGGTAGGGGGGGAAAGGAGGGAAAAGGGGAATAGCATGGATGATGAAAGGAGACCCTCATCATTATACAAAATACATGTATGAAGATGCGAATTTGGTCAACATACCTTATACATAATCAGAGATATGATAAATTATGGTATATGGTTTATTAAGAATTGAAATGCAAAAATTAATTAATTATTTAATTAAAAAAATAAAAAAAAAACTTTGCTACAATGTTCACTATATACACACAGACAGAGATATTTGTTTGAAAAATACAAAAAAGAATGATGAATCAATTAATAATTTCCTGTACTGTTTTTGAGTAAACAAAATTCTGTTGTTCTTTTTTGTTGTGATTAATGAGTTTCCTGGCTTAGATTGCTCACTATTCTCTCACTTAACCATGTTTTACCATCACTTAATTTCATTCTTCTCTCTCACTGGTCTAGTTGTTCATTTTTTCCACCTTTTCATAGTTTTGGAAACCTTATGAACTAAACCTACAGGGTCCAGCTTTGAGATCATATGTATATCAGGAAAACATAATCCAAAAATCTAGATTAATTTTTATAAAATCAGTCCATTCATTTAACACAATCTATTTAAAAGATTAAAGTGTGTAACAGTGGAGACAGTTTTTGAAAAAGTAGCAAGACACTCATCTTTGTTAGATCATGTTTTATTTAATAAATTATTACATATGACAGTGAAAGAAATATTCAGTTCTCTTAGGCAGAAGAGTATTTTTTAAAAAGTACCTTATATTAAAAAGAAGACTGTCATATATTTCATTTGCTGATAAGATCATCATTCTTTATGAATAATTTTGAATGTCTGAGAGTCCCTATAGTTAATTTAAGACAGATTTAATCGCTTCCTCTTTCCCTCTATGGTATAACTTAACTCAATCTTTTACACCCAAGTACATTTATAGGAATGATAAGCAGTTACAAACTCTCCTTTCTCATTTTGGGCACAGATCCCTCTAATAGATAGTTCAGTAAACCTTGTCATGCCAGGCTCCTTCAGCAAGGTTTTGGTCTGTGCATGCAGATGGATTAAGCATTGTACTACAGTAAGTGGTCAAGCCCGAGACCAGTTGTGGAGGGTTATGCAAATATCTCATAACCCAGAACACAAAATATGTAATCTATAAAATATATTAAAATTGCCTGTATCAATTCATACACTCTTAATCTATTTCTCAAATCTCACACATTATCACCGCCCATATCCAGAAATAATCCTTTCAACACGGTCATCCTGCATACCCTAGCACATTAATTTTTTTTTACTGCTCTCCATTTTCTCTTACCTTCCTAGGTGCCCTGAACTTACATCACTGCTCCTCTTACAATTTTTCAACTTAAAATACATTAGATAATATTTGTTCTTTTCTATTTCTCTATTTTCTGCAATTTACCAAAAATCCCTGGTGGTAGGATCCTTCTCGGAAATTAAGGTGGGAAAAATAATAGGGAAATAAGGCACATTTTTTTAATTGGCTAGAAGGGGAAAGCATGGGAAAATAGGAGGTAAAATATGTGTTCCTATCCATACTACTTTTCATATATATGGTTGATATAGTTAGACATGGATAAAACGGAGACTATTGTGTGGTGACTTGTGATTGAGTGAAGGCTACCACTGCTTGAGGCCAATGACTACACATGTCCTTGATTCTGCTTAGGATGTATGCTCATGAACTGTCCTCATGAACAATGCTATTATAACTTTTAGTATCCATAAGTACATAAAACCAAGGCAGACGGATGATAATAAAAAAACAACTAATGAATTGCTTTTGCCACTAAATCACCTACTGGCAGTATGACACAAAGGCAAGAGGAGAACTCTGAGGCCATTAAGAGTTGGTCCTGAATCTAGTTTCTCCCCTTTAATAATCACTTAGCTCAGCCCAGTTTCTTTGAACCTTGGCTTTTCATATGTGATGAGATAACTTTGTGCACAAAAACCAGATGTTTAGACAACATGTATTCAGCATTTACTACATGTCTGGCACTTACTGTCTACTACCTCATGAATGAGCACATTTTCCCTTCTTATATCTTTTTTGTTAATTACCTTTATACACATTTAATATTTATCCCTTATTTCCCAAAGAAGCTAATTTTGATTTAATATAAAATGTGGAGACAAACAATAAGTAATTCATTCATTTTAGATTATTAATGATGAAGTGAATTTATATTTCTTATCTTGTAAGAAATTTCAAAAGTCTGAAACTTGAAAATTGTATTAAAGAAAGCAGTGAGCTGCTGCTTAAAAATCGCTAATCAAACTTTGTATGAACTGCTTCAGTGTTATAATTCTAAATACTTAGATGCTGGCATCTTAAATTATAAAAGGGACTAACATAAAGAATATTCTAAAACATTTATTAAATCTGCTCTTTGGAGATATATGTAAAGTTTTTATTTAATAAATTTCAAAGGTTAAAAGCTTTCAGATCAGCCAACCAGAAACTTCTGAGCAGGGGAACAGATGAGCAGTTCAAATTCAATAGAGCAGTGAATATGAAATGAATCTTCAAATTACACATTTTTTATTAGACATGTGTTTGTGCAAATTATGGAAGCCTATTAAAACATGTAAGCTAAATAAAAAGAGAAATTTCTGCTTGAAGAAAAGACAGACCATTCACATTTTGGAGGCTAAACTGTTCTTCTCTTGAACACCAGCTAAACTAAGACACTAATTATTGTTATTTTCATCAAGATGTTTCTACAAAATTTTTAAATCTCATGTTCAATTAATGAAATGAACATCTTTAGTTTTTAATGCCATGTATATAATCAGCCAGGCAAACACTGAATTTGTAATTTAAAGTATTTGTTTCTTCTACAATTAAAGAGATTTTTAAAAAGTGCTATTTGAAGAAAAAAATTTTGCATAAACTTCTCTAATTTTATTTATGTTTTTATATTGTTTTGTATGCCCAGAATATCTAATCCATAGTGTCAAATGGTCATCATTAATGTTAAAAATATTTCAGGAGAGCTAGAATTTGAGGAATTTTAGTCAAGAAAAATTACTATTTGATAAATTGGTTAAGGTAATGGATCTTGTCTTAACCCCCACCTCTAGCCTAATTTACACCATCAGGCTCTGGTCTCCTCCTTTAGGTGGAATATGTGGATTGAATTATTGTCTGTAGCATTTGGTCTTAGCTAGTTAGACCTAGGCCTTGAGAATCTTCCTGAGGTATCCACTCAGTTGACTCCCATTCATTCTTACTGTCATGGTTCAGGCACCATCTCCTCAGAGAAGCATTACCTCTTTAAGTGCACACCTCCTTAACTTTTTGTCCCCACCCTCAGTCCCTGACTTACCACTATTTTCTATTACATATGTATTCTGTAAGTAACAGAAAAATGTGAAACAAAGTTTTTATAAACTCATTTTCTGCTTTCTTCTATTTTTGGATTCTAAGTTCAATGAGGGGAAGTTCCATGTGAGATTTCTTAATGTCTGTATCTAAGTTCCGCCCCCCATCATTCTTTTGAAAGTGCTTGCTTTGTCAGGTTATATAAAATAAATCAATGGCTGAGATTTGTTTGTTTTTGATCATCAATTTAACCAGTCTTTCAAATTTTCATCACTTATATTCCCTCTAAGTTCCATAACTAGGTGAAAGTTTATTTATTTTATTCTTCTAAAAATAGTAGTTAAATTTTTTTAATGAGAGCTAATGAGTCATAAATTATATTAAGAAATACTTAATACTTAGGTGTGCCTTTTTTCCCACATCCTTGCCAATACTTATTGTTGTTTGTATTCTTGATAGCTGCCATTCTGATTGGAGTGAGATAAAATCTTAGAGTAGTTTTGATTTGCATTTTCTCTAATCGCTAGAGATGTTGAACATTTTTTTCATATATTTGTTGATTGATTGTATATTCTCTTCTGAGAAGTGTCTGCTCAGTTCCTTGGACCATTTATTGATTGGGTTATTTAATGAATCTATTTATTTATTTATTTTTGGTGGTAAGGTTTTTTAGTGCTCATTGCTAGTGGGACTCCAAATTGGTGTAACCAATCTGGAAAGCAGTATGGAGATTCCTTGGAAAACTTAGAATGGAACCACCATTTGATCCAGCTATCTCACTCCTCAGTATACCCAAAGGACTTAAAAACAGCATGTATCAGGGACATTGCCATATCAATGTTCATAGCAGCACAATTCACAATAGCTAAATTGTGGAACCAAGACAGATGCCCTTCTAATGAAGTTGAATAAATGTAGATGAATAAATAGGGAAACTTTGGTATATATACAAAATGGAACATTACTCAACATTAATAAAGAATAAAATCATGTCCTTTGCAGTTAAATGAAGGAAGTTGGAGAATATAATGCTAAGTGAAGTAAACCAACCCCCCAAAACCAAAGGTCCAATATTTTCTTTGATATGAGAATGCTGACTCACAATGGTGGTGTGGGTGGGGCATGGGAGGAATGGAGAAACTTTAGATAGGGCAAAGGGAAGGGAGAGGTAGGGAAGAGACAAAGTGGGTAGGAATGATATTGGAATGAGTTAGACATCATTACCCTAAATACATGTATGAAGACACGAATGGTGTGAAAATACTTTGTGTACCATCAGTGACTTAAGAAATTGTGCTCTATACGTGTAATAGGAAATGAATTGCATTCTGCCATCATGTATAAGAAATTAGAATAAAATAAATAATTTAATTTAAAAAGGTAAAAAAAAAAAGAAAAAGCCTAAAATGCACCAGTTCCCTTTTATCAAATATTTCACTTTCCCATTAGTGAATAATATATGAAAATATAATCTATTGTCATGTATATCTAAGAAGAACAAATAAAATAAAAAAATAATTTACAGAAAGAAATACTTAGGATTTATTGTGCAATTATTTTTATCATAGGTATTAAAGATTGTCAAATCTGATCTAAGCTGATCATTTGTGCAGAGAAGGGTTGTTTTTATACTATGGCTCAAAACTTGAACTTCTGAATTTCCTTTACTTTGTTTTCTTTGTCACCACGGTAAGTGATCCATTTTTCTTAAATTTATGTAAGCAAGCTTTTCAGGGGAGGCTACATGGTTGACAGTAAAACCCTACATATATGTATCTTATATGTTCCAAACTCTATCGAGATATACATGTGAGGACAGACAGGCATACACAAAAATTACATTGATTAGAATTTAAAGCTTGATGATTTTTATATTATATACACATATATTATATACACCCATGAAATCACTGCTACAATCAAGGTACATAGCATCCTCTCTACAAACTTTTCTTGTGTCTATTTGCAGCCCATTTTTCTCACTGCCCCTGTCCTCAGGTGACAACTAGTTGGCTTTTTGTCACTAGAGATTCATTTGCATTTTCCAGAGTTTTATATAAATAAAATGATAGCATAAAATTTTATATGAATCTTACTTCTTTTACTCAGAACATTTAGTTTTACATCAGTTGATGTTGCAGTTACCAGTGTTTTGTTGTCTTTGCTTTGGTATTTTTAAATTACTGAATAACATTCTATTGTGTATTCATGCCACATTTTGTTTCAAAGATCCTGAATTGTCTGTTTTTTCTTTCTGGATAATGTGAGTCACACTGCCACGGACACTTGTGTGTAATCTTTGCTATTCAATGTCTCTTAAATAAATACCCAAGCGTGGGATCTTTGGTCAACCTCAAGAACTTATTTAATTTTTAAAAGCAGTTTTCAAACACTTGCCCATAGTGTTATATTTAGCACAAATACCAACAGTGTATAAGAGTTTGAAGTTTCTCCATACACTTATCTACACTTTTAGGCTTTCTATTTTATCCATTAAAGTGGTGTTCAGTGTTTTCATTTGGTTATAATTCACATTTTCATGATCACTGAAAGTTGATTACCCTTCCTAGGCTTGTTGATTAGTTCTAAGTCTCTGTCTTTTTTTCTTTTTTTTTTTTTTTTTTTAGATATTTTTTTACTTGTCAATGGACCTTTATTTCATTTATTTATATGTGGTGCTTAGACTCAATCTCAGTGCCACACATACGCAAGACAAGTGTTTCACCACTGAGCTACAACCTCAGCCCCTAAATCTCTCTCTCTCTCTCTCTCTCTCTCTCTCTCTCTCTCTCTCTTTTAAGGGTCCATTCATCTTTGTGCTCACCTCTCCATGAATTTCCTTGCTGTCCTTAAAATCTCAGGTGACACATGATCTATGGAACTTTTTCTATACATATTTAGGGCATTTTAGGAAGTCTCCTGAACATTCAAATGAGATCTAAAGAGCCTGATCAAAAGTAAACTCTGAATGCCCTTGGGAAATGTCTAATTCGTGAATGTACTAGGCAACACACTCAGATCCTTTGGCAGAAAATGAAACACTTATTGATTCAAATAACTTCTATCTAACTTGTGGCAAAATTCTAAGTTATGCACACACAGGAGCATCCTCTAGGAATCTAAATTAAAAATAAAAATTAAAAAAAAAACTGAACAGAGGGAGCTGCCCACTGAGAGAAGAGGAATTCACCAGATTGCTCAAGTTTCTTAAAAATAAAAACCAATAATAAAAATTAAAAATAAATATTTTCTGTGAACAAATATGAAATTCAGAATTGCAACAATGTGTTATCATAAATGTTCAATTCCCAAAGACAAATTCTAAAATATGCTAAGAAAGAACAGATGACAGTTGACATTATATATTATTTCTTACATATGAGAATTTTACATAGATTATTTCTATGTCAGAAAAACAAAAAATCTGTGGGGCTGTAGTAAGTGAAAAGATGCCTTGGAATGAGGGACCCAGAAAAAGAGAAAAAAAGAGAAATGTGAATAAAACTGAATAAATAAATTAAAAAGAAACTTTTGAAAAGAAATAAGAATCTAACAAGTTAGGAAGAGAATCAATCAGATCTGATGTGGGATAAACATAAACACATAGAATTAATGTAACTAAACCACTGAAGTCTAAAAAAAAAGAATGGTTGAAAGTAGGAAGATAAAAGTGAGCAACAGTGTGGTGAAGTTATGCCATGTAAACAGTACCTTAAAAAAACTGAAATGAGCATTTTAATAGGAGACAAAAGAGATTTAGGGCAAGAAATACTATTTAATGTAAGGAATAATATTTCATCATTATGCCAGAGTTAATATATAAGGATGGTATAAATTATAAATACCTACAAATTCAATAGCAGCATCTTTAAAAGCAGAAAGAATAACAATGAAAGATTTAATAACAATTTAAATAATTGACAGAATATCAGAAATGATACCACAGATATAAATAGCACCATCAAATATCTTGGCTTAAAGGATGATTACAGAATACACTACAACAACATATTTCCTTTTTCAAGCACAAGGGCACATTTTCTAAGATGGAACATAGGTTTGGATCTAAAGCCTATTTAATAAAATAAAAATATTAAAATCATACATAATGTTCTCAGACTATAATAAAATTAAATAAGAAATTAATTAAAAAAATAGAAAAATTTTCAAGTATTTGACAACTTGTAGAACTCTAAGCTATGTGTCAAAGGAGAAATCAGCGGGAAAAAAATCTGTTTTGAACTGAATGAAACTTAAAAGACACCAAAATTTATGGTATGAAAATAAAGTAGTGTATAGAGAGAAATTTATACATTTAAACTTTTATAAATGATGGCATTTGCCAACAAATGGATGGAACCTAGAGAATATCATGCCAAGCAAAACAAGCCAATCCCAAAAAACCAAAGGCCAAATGTTTTCTTTGATATTTGGATGTTAATTCACAATAAGGGGTGGCGTGGGGGGCTACGGAGAATAGAGGTACTTTGGATTTGACAGAGAGGAGTGAAGGGAGGAGCAGGGTCTGGGGGTAGGAATGAGAGTAGAATGAATTGGACATTATTACCCTCTGTGCATGTATGATGGCATGAGCTGTGTTAACTCTACATCACATACAACCAGAAGAATGAGTAGTTATAGTCCATTTATGCATGATGTGTCAAAGTGCATTCTATTGTCATGTATAACTAATGAGAACAAATTTTAAAAAAGAGGAAGGTCTTAAATTAACAACAAAACTTCAGTCTTCAAAACTAAACTAAACACAAAAACAAAACAAAGATCATATCAAAACTTCCCGCATTCATTTTGTCATAACAAAACTCATAAACTTAATTACAGATGTTCTTCTGTATGTATATTTTCACCCTTTATTAAGAGGCTGCTTTTGGTTAAATAAAATTGGAATGTAAATTTACCAAGAACTGACATACAAAACAAAAAGTTTTAGTCTTTCAACTTCTTTAAATATATCCTAATTTTTTGGAGCCATTCATTTATATGCTAAAATATTTTATAAGTCCATTTTATTAGTCTGCATAATTTCTCTGTGTATTTTTGAAGCATCTACTATAATAAAACCTTTATTTAATTTATGAGAAACAAGGATAATAATAAAAATTTAACTTCTCTTTTAGGGGAGAAAAAAAAAGACACAGAAGAAATTCATGAAATACAGCCCCAGGTAGACAGAAGGCAGTGAACCATTCAAACTTCATTGTGCAATTTGCATAGGGCTGTAAAGTGAGCTCACTCTGAGGTGAGTACAGATAATAAGCGGGAAAGAAACTTTAATTTTAGGGTTCTAAATAAAAACAAATAAAATAAAATGAGTTCTCAAAAATGATAGCAGAGGCAAATGATAGCTGGAGGAAAAAAGTCAACAATATTTAAAATTATGGTGATTGACGAGTGATCATGCTATTTTTTATCAGTATTTGCAGCATGAGTAAAACCAAAGTCACTCTTAAAACCAATTACAACACCAATTGCAGTGTATGGCAAATGATAATAATAATAATGATTCTATAGGAAGAATGATAAAGGAGTTAGAGATAGGCACTAGTTGACTCTGGAAAGAAAGTGAAAGGTTACCCCAGAAATCCCAAAACATAAAAACATTATTTAAATGTATTATCAGTTTCAACTAGAAGACAGATGGAAACTTTTAGATTCTTTTATTTATTTATTTTTTTCAGAGCTGGGATTGAACTAAGGGAATGCTAGGCAAGTATTCTATCAGTGAGTTAAATCTTCAACCCCTTCATGTGGGTTTGATTTTATTTGTTTATTTTTATGTGGTGCTGGGGAATGAACTCAGGCCCTCGCACATGCTAGGCAAGCGCTCTATTGCTGAACCACAACCCCAGCCCAATATGACATTTTAAAAGCACAAGAAAGATAACTTCATTTTTTTTCCTAGAAATTCAGGGACATGGAATCTTTTGTGGTTACTACTTATCATATTTTTATTTGGTCCAGTTAATTCACACTCCCATTCACAGAAAATTGGTATTTCCAAATTACCTATGTCCGTGTAAGAGAATAAACTATACTTTTGCATCTCTTTCTGCAGAAAGGGTAGATATTTAGGTAACAAGTAGGGTTAAAATGTTTCAAAAAATGGATAAAGCATAACAGGATCCTTAACAGATGTTAGGGTTTTTATGCTACTGAGTAAATGTAATAATGTAGCATAATACCTTATATATAATATATACATTATATATAATATATGGGATATGCTTATTTGTATATGTTTGTGTGACTGCATTCTTCTCAACCTTATTTTTAGATTTTGTCATTTTATTGATCATTTGTCATTAGCTTTATGCAAATAATAATTATGTGAGTATGTATGAATTTTGTTTGAACAATATAGAATAAAAAAAATGTGTAGGTTATTTTCCAGGTGTGTGAGACTGCAAATGTGTGTGTGCAAAGTGACTATTATGATCACTGTAACATATTTCATGAAGCTAGTATCAGAGACAGACTCGTACTGAAAGAGCTAGACTAACACAAATATTTTCAGAAAGTGGCCCAAGTTTATTAAGAGCATTTTGCTTTGGACACTTAATATTATTGTTCTTTAAACAACCTTTTAAGTAAGCACTGTGTGGAATTGGGCCACAGAGTAGTTGTTTGGAAAAGATGTTGAATGTTTGCTCAACCCAGCTTCAGAGTACAGCTGTCTACCCCAGCACCTTATTCAAAAACGTCACAGAAACAAATCTAAGTTCCCTAAATGGGGATAAAGAAAAGAACATTTTTTAGAGTCAAAGGAACATAGAAGAACAAAATAAATAAATAAATCCTCCAGAGTTCCAAAGGAAATGACCTGTGAGTAGAGGCAAAAGAGCTGTTCACAGCAGGAATTATTAGGGATTCACAGAATATCAGTGTCACTGCTGCAGTCACAAGGTATTTTTATTTCCTTGCTCAGTTTTCTCACTAGCAGACAGAAAGTTTGCAAACTAGAACCACTGACCTTATGGCAGGGTTAATCCCACAGAAAGGTCCAAATAAAGAAAAGCCCGTTCTCCATGTTGGGAATTCAGAAAAGACTTCTGGAAGTCACAGCAGAGAAACACACTTCAAACAGGCTTTGTTGCTTTTGTTCTTTGTTCTGCTTAGGATGGTAGTTTAGTTTTTTTTTTTTCTTTTTCTTTGTTTTTTGTTGTTGTTGTTGTTTTTGTTGTTGTTGTTATGAGACTCTAAAGAGTAGTTGCATCTGTAATAATATTTTTGGAAGTTTCAGATATAAAGCTTATGGAATAAATTTTTAAAATGGGAATGTTGGACAAAAAGTAAAACTCAAGTTTGCACCAATAAGTGAATACAATGACTTGAGTAGAAGACAGGTGGGGTAGGGGTGGGGGGGAAAGGAAGAGAGAAGGGGAATAGCAAGGGTGGTGGAAGGAGACGGTCATCATTATACAAAATATATGTATGAAGATGTGAATTTGATGTCAACATACTTTATATACAAACAGAGATATGATAAATTGTGGTATAAAGGTGTATTAAGAATTGTAACACACAAAAAAAGAGAGCTCATGTATAATGGCATAATTTGGTGTGAACATACTTTATATAGAGAGTTACAAAAAAGTGTGCTGTGAATGGCTAATTATGAATGTAATGCATTCCACTATTGTCATGTATGTAAGAAATAAAATGAAAAGCATTGTATTTAACTGAGTGACCATGAGACAACAGCTCCCAAAATTGCTGTCTAGAACACTCTCCCCTCAGTTCTAGTTCTTGAAATAGGGTCTCTATACAAAGAAAATAAGTCATCTAAAGACCATTGATTGTTGTTATGTAGCTTCAATTATCATTTTTGCCTGTAGATCATGGTACTTCAATATTGTAAGGTCTTCTGGGGCATCAAGTCTGTGTTAAGCAGCTGTTATAATCAACCTCATCCTCAATCCATACTAGAAGTTCAGGCTTGTGTTTGTGTATTATTTTAATTGCTTGAATGAATGAATAAATAACTAGGCCATATACGTGAAATCACTTCAGAAGTAGAAGTTACAGCCATAAGTTTATAGTCATTCAAATTTAATATGACTATTATTAATTTTAATGGTGGTAAAGTGCTAGAAATCTAGTATTGCAGCTGTTACTTAATGTGATGCTCTCAGACTTTTTCACATTATTGTAGAAATGTGTGTTTTAAGATTTTAAAGAGAAAGCTTGCAAGTACAGAAAAATTGAATAAATGAAGATAGAATCATCATAAATTCTACAAAAGTCACTACTATTGCTAATTTACAGTGTTTTATCTTCCCTGCTTTCTCCTGTGTAAACCGATAAATTCCAATTATGTAAGAATGCTGCTTCGTTTTTGGCATCCAAGTGTGATAATGTTCCTTTTACGTGGCAGTTAATTAAAAGAAAACATAAATAACATTGCAATAGTTCCATTTTCCTTTAAAAATAGAGTCCACTAAAGTATAGCATGTTTTAAGACTTTTATTCCTAATAATTTCCAGGCTTCTGCCATAGGAACATTTACTAGTTTCCACAGAAAATAACATCATTAAGGAAATTTTCCATACTTCATTTCAGTAGCCTGATATCATAAAGAAATGGAAAGAACTCAAATAATATTAAAGATTACTCAATATTTCCATGTTATCATGTTTTCTTTGACCTAACTAATGGTTTACCACACAAGTTAAAAAGAATTTTTTACTTTTCTAAATCATTTTTATTAGTTACTTTATATATAACATTAGGATTCAATTTGACATAATTATAAAAGAATGAAATACAATTTGCTCTAATTCAGTCCCTAGTACTTTGCCTTTTCCCTTTCTCCTCCTTCCCCCTGTTCCCCTCTTTAAAGATGATTTGTAGCTCAGTGGTAGAGTACTTGCCTAGCACATGAAAGGCTCTGGGTTCAATCCACAACAGCCAAGTATACATGATTTCACACATAATTCTACAACATAAACTTTAAGATATATTATAATACAATCCATGTACTTTTATAGAAAATTTAGGATATATAAGTAATCAAAAAGGAAAAAAAATATTTTTTTTCCTGAAGTTATCTCTCAGAGAACTTTCACCTTGTCAATATTTTGGCATACATATTTCAATGTTTCTACTATATGACAGCTTACATAAGAAAAGACCAAATGGTGCACTTTGGTTCCCAGGATTTTTCATATCCATGCATAATTGTACACATATTCCAATTATGCATGTTGAACTGTCTTTATACTGTAATGTGTATATTCCATGTATAGGGTACTGAATTTCTCACCTGCTTTTTTCTAACTACTGTTACCACTCTATTTCAGATAACACTATACTTTTAAAATTTATTTTAAAATTTATTTATTTGTTCAAATTTGTTATACATGACAGCAGAGTGCATTTCAATTCATAGTACACAAATGGAGCACAATATTTTCATTTCTTTGGTTGTACACAAAGCAGAGTCACACCATTTGTGTCTTCATACATGTACGTAGAATAATGAAGTCCATCTCCTTCCACCATTCTTCCTACCCCATGACCTCTCCCTTCCAGTTTTCCCTCTCTAAAATTCCTCTATTCCTCCCATCCACCCTCCCACCCCCATTAGGTGTCAGCATCCACTTATCAGAGAAAAAAGCCAGTCTTTGTTTTTTTGTGATTGGCTTACTTCGTTTAGCATGATATTCTTCAACACCATCCATTTACCTGCAAATGCAATGATTTTATTCTCTTTTAATGCAGAGTAATATTCCATTAAGTATATATTCCACAGTTTCTTTATTCATTCATCTAATGAAGGGCATCTAGATTGGTTCCACTATTTAACTATTGTGAATTGTGCTTCTATAAACATTGATGTGGCTGCATCACTGTAGTATGCTGTTTTTAAGTCCTTTGGGTATAAATCCAAGAGTGAAATAGCTGGGTCAAATGGTGGTTTCATTTCAAGTTTTCTAAGGAAAACATTACTAGCAATGTTGAACATTTTTTCATATATTTGTTGATCAATTGTTTATCTTGTGAAAAGCATCTGTTTAGTTCCTTACCCCATTTATTCATTGGGTTATTTGTTTTTGTGGGGTTATGTTTTTTGAGTGCTTTATATATTCTGGAGATTATTGCTCTATCTAATGTGTGTGTGGTAAAAATTTGCTCTCATTCTGTAGGACTCTCATCACCTCACTAAGTATTTCTTTTGCTGTGAAGAAAGTTTTCAGTTGGAATCCATCCTATTTATTGACTCTTGATTTTATTTCTTGTGCTTTAGGTGTCTTTTTTTTTTACCTCATTTCATTTTGAATTCATTGTCTTTTTAAAAATTTGTTTTAATTAGTTATACATGACAATACAATGACTGTGATATATCATACATTTGAATCAGATGGGATATAATTTCTCATTTTTCTGAGTGTACAGGTTGCAGAATCATATTGGTCATGCAGCCACATATATACACACAGTAATAATAATGTCTGTTTCATTCTACTATCTTTCCTATCCCCACATCCCCCTCCCCTCTCCTCCCATCACTTCTCTACCTAATCTAAGGTAACGCTATTCTTTTTTTTTTTCACATCTTCATACATGTATTTTATATAATGATGAGGGTCTCGTTTAGGAGTCTTGTTAAGGTAGTAGGGGCCTAATCTGACATTATAAAGATTTGGGCTTACTTTTTCTTCTATTGGGTGCAGGGTCTCTGGTCTAATTCCTAGGTCCTTGATATACTTTGACTTGAGTTTTGTGCATCGTGAGAGATAGGGGCTTAATTTCATTTTGCTGCATATAGATTTTCAGTTTTCCCAGCACCATTTGTTGAAGAGGTTATCTTTTCCCCAATGTATGTTTTTGACGCCTTTGTCTAGTTTAAGTGTATTTACGTGGGCTTGTCTCTGTGTCCTCTACTCTATACTGTTGGTCTATAAATCTATTTTGATGCCAATACCATGCTGGTTTTGTTACTATTTTTCTGCTTCCCCGTTCTTGCTAAGGATTGCTTTGGCTATTCTGGGTCTCTTAATTTTCCAAATGAATTTCATGATTGCCTTTTCTATTTCTATGAGGAATGACATTGGAATTTTGATAGAAAATATTGAAGACATTGACAAATTTCTAAAATCATATGATTTACCCAAACTGAATCAGGACAATACACACAAATTAAACAGATCAATTTCAGACAACGATATAGAAGACACCATCAAAAGCCTATCAAATAAGAAAAGCCCAGGACCACATAGATTCACAGTTGAGTCCTACAAGACCTTCAGAGATCTAATACCAATACTTCTCAAATTATTCCATGAAATAGAAAAAGAGAGAACACTTCCAAACTCATTCTATGTAGCCAATATCACCCTGATTCCAAAACCAGACAAAGACACATTAAGGAAAGAAAAGTTCAGATCAATATATTTAATGAATATAGATGCAAAAATTCTCAACAATTGGCAAATTGAATAAAAAAAAACATACTAAAAAGATAGTGCACCACGATCAAGTAGGATTCATCCCAGGGAAGCAAGATTGGTTCAACATATGGAAATCAATAAATGTAATTCATCACATCAGTAAACTTAAAAGATAAGAATCATATGATTTATCTCAATATATGCAGGAAAAGTATTCGATAAAATACAGAACCCCTTTATGTTAAAAAACACTAGGAATAATAGGAACATATCTCAACATTATAAATGGTATCTCTGCTAAGCCTGAGACCAGCATCATTCTAAATGAAGAAAAAATTGAAAACATTCCCTCTGAAAACTGGAACAAGACAGGGATGCCCTCTTTTACCACTTATATTTAACATAGTCCTTGAAACTCTAGCCAGAGCAATTCGACAGATAAAATAAATTAAAGGGATATGAATAGGATTAGAAGAACTCAAACTATCATTATTTGCCAATGACATGACTCTGTACTTAGAGGATCTGAAAAATTCCACCAGAAAACTTCTAGAACTGATAAATAAATTGAGCAAAGTAGCAAGATATAAACTCAATACCCATAAATCAAATGCATTTCTCTACACCAGTGACAAATCCTCTGCAAGAGAAATTAGGAAAACTGCCCCTTTCACAATAGCCTCAAAATAAATAAACAAACAAACAAACAAACAAATAAATAAATAAATAAATAAAATACTTGGGAAGCACTTTAATGAATGAGGTGAAAGACCTCTACAATGAAAATCACAGAATGCTAAAGAAAGAAATTAAAGAAGATCTTAGAAGATGGAAAGATCTTCCCTGTTCTTGGATAGGCAGAATTAATAATGTCAAAATGACCATACTACCCAAAGCACTACACATACTCAATGCAATTCCAATCAAAATCCCACTATGTTTTAACTCTAATTTATTCCACATAGTACAAAATTCATTAGCTTTGGTAACTTGCACCTTATCTCTGTTTTCTTACTCAAAAATTGTTACTTATTCCAACCCAGATTAAGCATATATAACACAAAAATATACCTTTGTTAGTTTCATCTTTCATTTCTCCTGTATGCAAAACAGTTTTGTGTTTTTCTGGTTTGTTCCTGTTTCTATTAATTGAATGACCTAATCCAACATACCCAGCTGTGGAAATTCTGCCATTCTTTCAGACTTATAGACATTATTTCTTCCTCTAGGTAACTGTCTGGGTTTACCTTGTCATAGCATTTTCTCTTCTCCTTTGATCTCCTAAATATTTACACATTTGAAGGATGTTCATCTTATTATATATATATATACACACACACACACACACACACACACACACACATATATATACATATGTTAATTTACTCATGGCTTTTAATATTATTTTTAATATAATTTATACATTGACTATATTCCTGTTTTTTTTTTCTTTTTTGTGATACTGGGGATTTAACCTAGCAGCACTTTACCACTGAGCCACGTCCTCAGCTCTTTCTACTTTTATTTTGAGATATTGTCTTGCTAAGTTGCTGAAGCTGACCTGGAACTTGTGATCCTCCTGCCTCAACCTCCTGAGTAACTGGGATTACAAGAGTGTACCACCATGCCCAGTTTATGTTACTCCTTTTTATAAATGCATAAAATAAGGAAATGGATCACTTACCGATTTTTTTTTAATCTGTCAGTGCTTTGTTTACAGAAAGTGTTCAATAGGCACATATATAATTGAATTTATTAAAAAAATCGACATCTGATGAAACCTAAAATACTGTTTGAAATTTAAAATAAATATAACATAAAATAAAAACATAAATAAGTGTTGATAATTTAAAATGCATTTTCTTTCACCTTATGTGTATTTATAGGATTAGATCATTTCCAAAACAGGTAATTAAAAATGTGTCTGTCTTTACTTAGCAGCTAGAGCAATCTGACTGCAAAGTATCTGATTCTTGGTAGGATTATTTGGACATTGTAAAAAAAGAAAAATCTTACATTAGAAAGCTATTTAACCCCTACCTTTACAAGCAGAACTTATTTAGCTCTGTTGTTCTTACTCATTGGTTTCCAGATTAGGCTAGTAGAATTCTCTTTCTACATTGGGAAGACTAAAACAAGCTGGCTCTAAGAGTTTCCACAGTTTGGGAAATGCAGCTAGTGAGGGCTCCAATGGTGGAGCTGAAGGACAGAGAAAGCTGGCCAAGGTCAATGGCTGGTATGAGTGGAGACAAGGTGTAAATTAGGTTTTGTGTGAAACCTTACCAGATTCTCATTGGGAATACTGAAGAATTCCCTACTGTGGAGAAACCAGACAAGAACCCATTTCAGAATAAACCCAATGTTTCTATTCCTCTTAGAAAATTTATTTATAAAGGAAAATAATTTTACCAGAAAACACACCAATTTGAGTTTTACCTGAACCTAAATGATGTAGGAGAAGAGAAATACCCTCTAGCTGTCCTGTCTTACCTAAGTGAGGGAATATTGGTGAGACACACTTGTGAAAATCATAATTCAGGAACTTACATCCACAAAAAATGTGAAGCCTAATGGTAGCATTATAGAACACACCTTCACCCACCCACACACACATACCTTACCATCACACCAATTAGGATCCTGTACATGACAGGGAATTGCAGCTGAAATAACTACTAGGCTCAGCTCTGGTGAGACCAAAAGACAACAGATAAAAAGAAAGAAAGAAAAAAGAAAGAAAAGAAAAAGAAAAAAAACTTGGACACTAGAAAAATTTAACCTCTGACATTTATAGCTATAGTAAACAGAAAATATAGCCTACCTACTAGCCAGACAAATATAAAATATGCTTAAGGGCCTTTATCTCATGTCCTTTTATCTGACACATCATGTTTGGCTTTTAACAAAAAAATTTCACACCATGTTAAGTAGCAATTAATTCAGTCTTAATAAGCAAAGCAAGCATCAGATCTAGACTTGGATATGGCAGAGATTTTTAAATTATCAGAATGGGTATTTAAAATAATTATGATTAATGCAGCAAAGGCTTTAATGGGAAAAAGTGCACAACATGAAAGAACACATGAGTGTAAGCAGAGAGATGGAAATGAAGTATCAAAAGTAAATGCTATAATAAAAAACAGTGTAATAGAAATTAGAACCACAAATAAATGCACAAGACTTAAGATAACTTGCATTTAAAAAATACAAACTAAAAATGAAGACATTTATCACTTCTCATAGGAGTTAAATACTTCTCGAAGGAATTAAATACTCATGAGTGTGCTGAGAAATAAATGTGCACTTTTCTGTACTAGTAGTATAAAGAAAATTTGATAATATCTATCAAAATAAAAATGTTTACTGCATGTGTCTTTTAATCTAGTAACACATGTTTTCAGAATTTGTTTTTTTAGACTGAAAAGATGTACTTGATACAGTAAAATATAGTCATAATATCCCTTTGGGTTATAGGATGATAAAAACCACTGAGGTTGCTATTCTTGATTCAGGGAACTGGAAGTATATAGAAATATAGATCTCAGAACTCATTAGTTGCAACACCATAACTATACTAGTTCTCCACATGGAAAAAGGTCCTGGTTTTCATATTTTCCCAACATTACTGATGTAAGTGCTTCTACCTTTGAGAAAGTTCAAGCTACAAAGTGAAGTGACTGAATATAGATTTGGAGAAATATGTACATATTTTCTGTTTACAAGCTCAGATAAGTTGAGTCCCCCATATCACAGTGTAGAACATCTTGTCAGTTAAACAAGAACACAAGAGTTCTATTGAGGTCATTCTCCCAGAAACAAGAATTAGAAAAATGATGTAGTTCAAAGTCTCAAAATAGAAACTGAACACCCAGGAAGAAGATGAAAAATTAAATACCAAGAACTGAACAAAGAAAAAAATCTTTTCTACAAAAATGTTCTCCAATTTAGTTCAGTGAGACAAAAAAAAAGTATCAGACATAAAGTAAATCCAGGAAAGACACCCAAGAAAGTTCAATGAACAGTGGAATTTAATATACAGGATAACCTGAACTTCACCTGATGGCAAGAATATAGCTACCAAGAATTTGAGTTGATTTTAATAACAATTTACCTCAGCATTGCTACCACACAAATTAGGAAAGCTACCCTTTTCACAATAGCCTCAAAGTGCCTTACATTTAAAGAGCAAAATTAGAAGTGCATAAGCAAGGTGACCTGTCTTACCTCACAATGCACCACAGATTAGCACCATAAGGCAGTTGGTAGAATCTGGGTAATGGCTGAAGAGAGGGAATTACCCACCTAGCTGTTAAATAAAAAAGTTTGTTTCTTACATAGTTTAACTATTTCTGAAGCCAAATAGATACTTACAAAATAGGGATTTAGTCTTCCCTTGCTAGGATCATGTCATGGAGGGAATGTTTGTACTCCCCAAGAATTCATTCATTGCAGTCTTAATCCGAAATGGAGTGAGGTCAAGAGTTGAGACCTTTGGGAAGTGACTATGTGAGTCCTGATGGGATTCCTGTCTTCATGAGAAAAAATGGAGAAAAGTTGTTTCTCCTCTCTGTGAATGAGGATTCAAAATGATGATCACTTACAAACTAGAAAGAAGTTATTCACCAAAAATTCTAAAACTTGATACAGCTGGCTCTCAAGTTTGAAATTCTGGTCTCCAGAAATGTAAGAAATAAATGTTTGTTGTTTCAGCCACCTGGTCTATCGGAATTTTGTTATCTTAGCCAGAACTGACCAATACTGAGTAATTTCTAATTTGACACATGTAATTTATAAAAAAGTATATTACACTCCTGCAGTGTTAGATACATGCAAAGATTCAGGAGAATATCATTGCATAAAACGAATTAGTTCAAGCTTACAGAAATATTATGAGTTCTAAAAAATATTATTTTCCCAGGTGTTGGATGTCACCAAGATACCTTTTGAGAGAGAGTTTACACCAGAGAGAAATAGTCCTTTGATTCTTATTTCCATGGTAATGTACTTTCAGACTACAATAACGGACCTAGTTTCAGCTTTTTTTGCAAGTTCTTTTCAGATTTGATGATCTTTGTGACAGACCATTACAGTGGAAATAACATTAAAGTATTCCCTTGAGCTGAACTGATAGACAAAGTAGATCTACTTTTTTTCCAGAGAGCTGGTGAAGGATATATTATTTCACCTTCCCTTACTCTTGATAGAGATTTTAAAGAAAGATTGCTCAATTTTAATGTTCAATAGTCTGAAGAGATTTCATGGTCAGGGAATAAAATTTTCTCAACAAAATTTAGCACCTCAAAAATCTTGTGGCCTTATGCCAACATGTACATCATTCAGATATACCTTATTAGAAAATTGTTTTAATATATCTTCATGATCTAATAAAATAGAAAAGAATGTAGCTCATGAATATAAGAAAAGAGCTTAGCACATTTCATCATTTTTGTAAGAATGTTCCTCCTGATTTACATAAAAACTTTATCAAGAGTAACTGGAATTGTCAGAATTTATGTCAATGAAAACTGAGGGAATTGATATAATTTTTGAACCATGTGTGGATACAGACCTGTTATCATAAGCCATTCAGTTTTGGTCACTGAATTGTGCAGCAAATATAAAGAAGGGAGTCTGTGAAATGTTGTGTTGCAGAGTTAGGAAGTAAGCCTTACCCATCAAAAATAAATTAATCATCTTCATTAAAACTTGCACTGTTAAAACTTGATTTCCCTAAGATGTTTTAAACATTTAATTAAACATAACTTTGTGTCACCAGCTGGCTGGACTGGCAACTAAAAAGCCACACAAATACAGAAATACCTTTTTTTCGGGGACAGGGACAGCTTGGAAACTTCAGGAGTTGACTCCCATGCTGGACGTCAAGGGGCGGGGGAAGGGAGGCAAGAGGCAAGAGAGAGAGCACACCCCAAGCCCCTCTTTTGTTTAGGGGAAAGACATTTGACAGAAAGTTCCACCCAATAAGGCAAGGGATTGGGTTTCAAAGGGTGGAGTCTTGCTTAGCTATGCCTTGGGGTCAGCAGATTGACTGACATCTTGGAAAGCCACACCCATCTCAGGTGCTGTATGGGATCACAGGCAGAGCTAGAGAAATGGCACATATATGTCTCACAGCCCTATCAGGCAGTAACATCAGGCCAGTCCCTTCATATGCTCAAATGCACGTTGCTGACTCACACAGCCCATGAATGGCTTGCGACAACTTTGTAAAGTGTACTTCATCTGTGTAGCTTGATTTAAAGGAGAGGTTGCCAACTGGCCTCAGACTCGGCATATGTCCTAGAAGTAGTATTTCTACTTATAAACCACTAGATTGATAAAAGGAGAAATCAGAGCCAGGTTCAGGGGGAACAAAGAGGATGATGCAGTGGAGCCCAAGGAACACACATATTCCAGCCTCCCACCAGGGGCCAGATGAGGAGTGGATTCTCCCTCAAATTCCCTGGAGGGAAGCCACTGAGCTGCCATCTTGATCTAAAACTTCTGTCTACTCAATCATGAAACAATACATTTCTTTCCTTCCTTCCTTCCTTTTCTCTTTCTTCTTCTTCCTTTTTCTTGTTTTTTTTTTTTTTTTTGGAACCAAAGTTTGAACCCAAGAGCACTTAAGCACTGAGCCACATCCCCAGCCCTTTTAGCATTTTATTTTGAGACCGGGTCTATGCTGAATTGTTTAGGACTTCACTAATTTGCTGAGTCTGGCTTTGAACTCGTGATCCTTCTGTCTCAGCCTCCCTAGCCACTAAGATTACAGGTGTGTGCAAGAAATAATAATACATTTCTATTGTTCAGTTTGTGGCAGTGGTTGTGTTAGTCTCAGAAAAATAAGGCTGGGGAGGATATGAAAGCTCAACATTTTTCCTTTTTATTTCATTGCTACACATTAATTATACAGAATGGTAGGTGTCATTGTGGTATATTAGTAGATGTATATAATATTGTTTGATCACTTTCATTCCCCAATATCTCCTCTTACCCTCCCTCCCCTAACCCCCTTTCTCTAATGATCTCACTTCTGCTTTCATGGTGTTCTTTTTTTTCCCCCACCAGCTTCTACATATGAAAGAAACCATATGATATTTGTCTTTCTGAGCAGACTTATTTCACTTAACATGATGCTCTCCAGTTCCATCCATGTTCTCGCAAAGACATAGTTTTATTTTTTATGACTGAATAAAACTCTGTTGTGTATATATGCCACAATTCCTTTATCCATTTATCTGTTGACAGAAACCTAGGCTGATTCCATAACTTGGCTATTTTGAATTGTGTTGTGATAAACAAGCTATGCATGTATCTCTACATTATGTAACTTTGATTCTATAGTATAAATACCAAACAGTGGTACAGATAGATGATGTGGTAGGTAAATTTTTAGTTTTTTGATGACTCTACCTACTGGTTTCCATAGTGGCTTCACCAACTGATGTTCCATCAACACTGTGAAGGAGTTCCTTTCCCTCCCTCACATTCTCACTATATTCATTGTTATTTATTTGTACTCTTGATGGTTTCCATCGTGACTGAAGGGAGATGCAGTGTCAGTGTAATTTTTATTTACATTTACCTGACCTGATGGCTAAGGATGTTGGACTTTTTTTTACATTATGAAATATATATATATATATATATATATATATATATATATCACTCAACTACAGAAACACATCCCTAGATCTATTTTATATTTTATTTAGAGACAGGGCCTTACTAAGTTGCTTAGCACCTCAATTTTTCTGAGGCTGGCTTTGAACTTGCAATCCTCTTGCCTCAGTCTTCTGAGCTGTTGGAATGCTAAAATTATAGTTATGTGCCTCTGTGCCCAGCTCATATGATATTTTGTACTTCTTCTTTTGAAAAGTCTATTTTAGTTCATTTGCTCATTTATTGATTGGGTTTTCATTAGTGTTGAGTTTTTTGAGTAACATATTTTTTTATATTAATCCTCTGTTGAAAGAGTAGTTAAGAAAGATTTTTTTTTCTATTCTGTATGTTGTGTCTTAAATGCTAGTTGTTTTCTTTGCTGTGCATAAGCTTTCCAATTTGATGTGATCCCATTTGTTAATTCTTGCTATTAATTTTTGAGCCATAGGATTCTATTCAGTAAGTATTATCTGTGTCTATATGTTGAAGTGTTTCCTGTACTTTTTTTGTTAACAGTTGCAAAGTTTTGGGTATTTTACTTAGGTCTTTGATCCATTTTGAGTTGACTTGTTTGCAAGGTGAGAGATATGTTCTAGTTTTGTTCTTCTAAAAAGGATATCCAATTTCCCAACAGAGCTAATGTATATGACAAAGGTGAAATTTTTACATTTCTTAAAACTCTTAGGTCTTGTTTTCTTTCAGTGAACAATGGGGGTGGTGGTGGTGGAGTTGTATCTATTAATCATTGAGTTTTCTCCAGCTCTTCTTTCTGCTATCCTACAGAGAGGTGAAATGGCTTAGCTTTCCCTTCAGTTGGACAACAAATTATTTGTTTTCTTCTTGAGAATCCCATTTGTGCCCAAGTAGTGCAAGAAAACCCTGGTCATGAAAAGTGATGTCCTTCATGTATTTTCCTCCACATTTTAATTAACTTTGGTAGAAAAAAAATAAACTCGGATTTTATTATGCCTTATAGTTCCAATCAAGACAAATTCAAGGCACTTTTAATTTACGGGTCAATGTCATGGATGCCCTATTGCCTTCTGTGCAGTAGCAACCACAAATAATAAATCACCAAAGTTTTTTTTTCCTTATTCCAAGAACCCAATAACCTATTTTTTCCTGTCACATAGCTTTGTAGAAGTGTGGGATATTTTTTTAAAGGAGAGAATAATATGTATCATATCATGGTGCTTATTTTATTGTGTGGGAAATTGTTTTTATGGTGGCACTGCTGGAAAACTTGTCCTTAGGTAGACTGAAAACACACAGTTTGTTGGTGTAGGAAATAACACAAGAAAGAGAATTGTAGATACATCTTTTCTACTACAGAAGTTAGTTAATGCAAATGTCAGAAGCTGTGGTACAACAGTTACTTCTCGAATTTACAAATCATTACTCAATGCTCTTTCCTGAAAATAAGTCCTTTTCTGTATTTGTTCTTTTTGTAACTGCTCTTTCCAGATCTGTGATTTCATGAAGTTAATTAACTTTATTTTGAAACATCATTTAATATTTTTTCTCATTTTTGCCTATATCAACATTAAAAAAAAAAAAGAAAGAATGGCCCAAGGGTTGATCAGACAGAAGAAACGCAATAATATAATAAGAAGAGCTTTATGACCACTAAAGTGTAAGCAAGTCAGTGTAAACATACGAGATTTTTTCCACAATTATTCCTGGTTAAAATTATTTCATATGTGCATAATATTTTAATTGATTATGTTTATTTAACACGTTTCTCCACCCAGTGTGGGTCTTGAGTAAATGGGAAAATTTATCAAGCTTCTAAACTGTCTTGTGAGGCCTGGTCAAGTTTAAACTGTCGCTGTTACTGTATTCTTTTTTTCTAGACCATTTTATTTACTTCCTATGTTATTCAAATTATAAAGTAGGGAGACAGCAGAAGATTTTTAGAGCCTGCATCTCATTTCTAACCAAGTTTTTAAATGTTAAAGCACACTATTAACAGATGGTTGCAAACCCTAAGTTTGTGAAAGCACTCTTGAGAAATTTAGCAAGAGCTATATGAGTTCAACCTTTTCAGATTTCTATCTAGTGAGCAATTGGCATCTATATTTTTTTCTCTCAGGTATTTAGAAATACCTGAGAGAAGAAAGTAGAGATAAAGAACCACATAGCAGCATTTCATATTTCACAAACTAAATGACAATACTGGAGTAGTTTCCCATAATGAAAGTGCTTTGGGGAGTTGAGAACTATTATATGACTCATCAGCTTCAAATAATTTAGCCACAGCAGATGAAGGGTAATAACTCTTGTTAAAAGCACAAGTTGAAATAAGTATTTTCATGAGAAAATCTTCAGAAACTGTCTGCATAACATGGAGTGCAAACTGTGACAGTTTTATGCTCTGCAGTTCTACATAGTGGCTTGTGGAAAACCAAATCATCAAAAAATAGTCTCAGAGAAAAAAAGATATGTAGGATGGATTGTAGGGAATTTGCTGACTGCAGCTAAAAGGTTACGTTTTACGTACATAAAATGCTTCTTTTATGACTCCCAGAACCAAAAGAGGTAGAATTAACCATATCTTAAAAAGAAATCTGTTTCTCCTAGTGTACTAATTATTATTGGTAATCATTTTTTGAAAGAGCGTTAATTCTTTGTGGAGAGTAGAATGTTCTGTACTGAGTTTGGTTAAGTAAAAGTCTAATAATTATAATAGTTTATTAACAGGAAAAAAGTTAAATTATCATTGTCTAAAGTTAATCTCTATTTCTGCCATAAACTTTTCATGATGGCATTTCCTTTTTTAAAATATAATGTTATGAAAACAATGGTACTCAATAAATATAGTTATAAATATTTACCTATTTTTTGTATGATTCATTCATTGTCTAAATATCCTTCACTAAGATTTTCCTCTCAGTTTCATTGTGTTCTAATTTAGGCAGATGATAATTATGCAGTAAAGTGATACAATGAATCAAGTAAATGATGAGCTTGCAAAGAATAACATGCATCTTTGAGAGGGGAAAGATAAAAAACACTATTCAGTTGGCAGTTTTAAGGGAGGCTAGAGGAAAGCTTAGCAGAAAAGTCTACTGAAAGGATGGACACACAGATTTATTTATTTATTTATTTTATTGTGGCTCTGTTCATTTTATATTTATTTTAAGAACTTCACTTTCTTTCTCCTGTCACTATGTCACTATTCTTTTCTTCCATTCAATACAATAGAAACACGAACAAACATTACTTGCAAGGATTCAGAAGACCAAACAAAGTATCTACTTTCCTACAGGACAATAATACGGAGAGTACACTAAGTGTGTACCTTTTAGGTACTACATAGAGGAACAGTGATTTGTGTAGTTGTAGAATGTTTTATGGGAAATAAATTATAAATGAATTGCCATAGAATGATTTCAGTTGTAACACTGATGAAAATGTGTTGGCTAAGTGATTTACTAAATTATTTTACAGAGTATAAAACATCTGCATTTAGTTGGATTCCATTGGCTGAAAAACAAACACCTCTCATGTCTGATGATAATATACCGGAAAACTTGAAATTGCACAAAGCAATCTAAGTATGATTTCTCTTAAAAAGCAAATAGCACTCTTACTATGTAATATAGTATATTGTCCGAATTGAATGGCACATTCTTTCTAAAGACATTTAAATGTCATAGTATTATATACATAGCACTATGATACTGGAAAATAAGAAGGCAATTTCGGAATTTACTTTTAAAATGTCAGTTTTCATAATAAAATATCCTCTAGCAAGATCATAAAGGAGACAATAGGAGACAACCTTCCTTGACTTAGTCAAAGAGGGAAAATAATTTAACAATTGCTCAAAAATTTTACAGTGCATGTCTAGCAAATATTAGATTTTGGGTAATTCACAGCAAAGTTTTGGTTCAAGAATCCATAAATAATATATCTACAAGAGTGTTGGATACAACAGAAATTTCAATCAGAGTTTTCCTATTAAGGAAAACTAAATAAAGACCATGTCCGTTGTGTTCAATCAATGGAAATTAGTCTTACAAATTGTTCGAATATTTTAAGTATCAAATAGGTGTGCAAACATCTCATAAAATACTTGCACAGGTGCCCCCTAGTAAGACACAGTGACGTATTCAAAGGAAGTTTGTTTTAAATGGTGCTAGTCAGAGACTTTCTTTCTTCAATCAAGTTGACTTCTACTCATTTAGCTCACAAACCTGTCTTCAATTTAAGCAGAAAATAATTTCACTAATTATTAAATCATAAAATCTTCAGGAATTTTATAATCACTAGGAAACTATTTGGGCATTTTTTTAGCCTATGTTACTATTGTTACCTTAAATATTTATTAGCTACATGCAGGCAGTATCACAAACAAAAGTAGAGAAATAGAAAGAATGTGCTGCCATTTGATTTATAAGCAAGGTTGTATTTATTATTCAAAGGCAATAGTAAACATTTGATCAAAATATATTTATGGCTTTGTGAGAAATATCCCTATGTATTTTATGTCAAGATCAAGTTGTAAGATTCATTCAAGTTCTCCAATGACAAGAAGGCATTTATTGTAATGCATAAACAATATTTTGATGTGGGTTTAAATGTTTCATCTAATTCTCAGTGGCACAGGCCAATGAGTTATGTTTGCTCAAATATACAAAATATTAAATCAGTGTATCATGGAGAACTCATTTTATCTCTGGATAGTAGAGTGTGCTTTCTTTCTGTTATTTTGTTTTCCTCTGTATAATTAACATCACTCATCTATTTGTGTAATTCTTGGTTCTGTTTACCAGAATCCAAAATATTTTATGTACTTATTCATCCAATTATTTGTCCAAATGTAACAAATATAAACTGATAGCAAAATATCTACATCATTGTCAGAATGTTTTATTTATTAAGGATTCTTCTTATATCAGTGCAGGATGTTCAAGTAGCCTCTTGTGCTACTTCTAGTTTAAAGAGCAAAATTTAGAAAACCATGAAACTGATTCATTGATGAACATCAGATTCATAACCTGGCATTTATAATATAGATGAAGTTGATGTCAATCCGATTATTTATTATATACACATAGTAGGTGCTATCAAAATTATAGAGAAACAAGGGTGTGATGAAAGATAACAAATCACTTGTTCTGGATAAGGTTTATATTATGGGAAAATAGCTGTATGTTAGTGGAGAAAAGTTAAATTCACACAGTTAAACCACAGCATCTGTCTACTTATCATGCACTAATCAGGTGAAATGTAAACTTGGAAGTGTCTCAATGTAACTTGAGAAACGCATAAGAGATTTTTAACATTTTTAAGAATTCTTTTTGTTGTTGGGTGGAGGCACATCCTGTAATCCCAGCAGTTTGGGAAGTTGAGGCAGGAGGATCTTGAGTTCAAGTCAGCCTCAGCAAAGGCCAAGCACTAAGCAACTCAGTGAGACCCTGTGTCTAAATAAAATACAAAATAGGGTTGCAGATGTGCCACAGTGGTTAAATGCCTCTAAGTTAGTCCCCAGTAACGCCTCCAAAGAAATTCTTTTTGTTATATACAACATCAGAATATAGTATGATGTAAACACGAATCACAGAACACATCCTGCTCCAATTGAGTTCTCAACACTTCCCCTATTCCTTTTAGTGTCCACAACATGCCAAGCCACCTAGGAGGTGCTTTATAGTAGAAACATGACATAGATATTAACACCATTTGGGAGATTGATATTTCCTTTTGTACAGAGATTAGGTTGCTTTCTTTCTTCAAGCCACAGGAATGTAGAGTCAATATTTGCTTCATAACTGTCAGTTTCAAATCCTGTGTGCTTAGCGAACATCCACACTGCCTAAAACCTTTACTAACCCTGTAATATGTGTGACAGATGCCCACCCTCTCAGTCCACACCTTTCAGCAACGGCCACCTGATTCCACTCCCACATTCTGGAACTGTGACACTTTCAGAGATTCTTTTGGGGGCAAGTGTCCATTGATGCATGTGAGCATCATTTTGTATTTTTCTCTGAGCTTTTTCCTTTCTGTCTTTGTTGAGGTGTAATTGACAAATAAAAATTGTATGTATTTAAGGTAAACAATGCAAAGATTTGCTATACGCATATATTATAAAATGAATATCACAATTTAGTAAATCATCCATCATCTCATTTAGTTTCTATTGTAACATGCCTACCAGTTAGTTTGGGAACAGTTCTTCCAACATGCAGAAAGGTGGAGATTTGAATGCTGCGTGGCACATTATGTGAGGTCAAGATACTAGAATGGGAGCTCTGGTCTGGCAGTGCTTTGAGAAATAATGATAACCTTGGCACTGAGTAATGCACTTAAATTAACTAACTTAATATTGAAAAAGAGTTATATGCAGTAAGTACTTCTATGGTCAGTTTTGTGCTGTATTTGGGGAAACTGAAACAGAGAAGGAAATCAGTTTTATATCACATCACATGAGAGATGGTGTAAGCAGTGTTTGAACGCAGATATCATGGGCCCTCTTGTACTTTGTACCAATGCTACCCAAATTACCATGCCTGGGAAGCTCACTTCGAGAATGTTCAAAGGTTCACAATCCTAGTACAGTCTCAGGCTCTGTATTCCAGTTTCCCAAATGTTTTCTTTATCACTTACATTTTTTTGATTTTTGATTTTGTTATTGGTCCATGTGAATTTATACTTCAAAAATTCTCTTTTATTTGTCATCTATATTGTATATTGGAGAATGCAAGCATAAATATGTCTATTCATTCCAATCTTCAATTGGAAATGTGACTTATCAGTTCCAATATAATGGGAAGGAAATAGAAGTAGCAGAGATTAAGAGAAATAAAAATAAAGAATTAAGACTTTTGAAGAAAAATAAATAAATTTGGCACAATTTATCTAGTTTCTCTGATCATATATAGAAACTTATCCTAGGATTTACCACTTTTCAATAAACAAAGTTACAGAACAATTTTGTCCATACAAGTTTTAACAAAATAGTAAAGTAGGCAAAGCTGCAGAAAATTGTATGGTTTTTATTTTTCATAAATATCATAAAATTTCATTTATTCTTTGTACTGCATTTCCTGAAGTGGAAAATCACCAAATAATAAATGGTGATAGCTCTTCCAGATAGTAAATTGATTGGTACAAGGGATAAAATGATTATTATTTTGGTGTATAAAAACCAGTTAAGTAAACAACAGCCTATAGAGAATGAATTGTTTCTTATTATTTAATAAGAATCCAGTAGGGTCACTGTTTTCTCTTTTGTTACAATTTTAATGAGGCATGAATGATATACCCAAACCCTATACATATAAATTGTATACAAATTGATGGCATTGGACATATGTCATCATCTACAGCTGAGACAATAAATGTCACCTCTAAAAGTTTCCATGTGTCTCTTTGCTTTTTGTTTCTTTTAATTATAGTAAGAATACTTCATATAACTATGATGTACTCTTCTAAAATTTTGTATACATAATACAGTATTATTAACATAGGCACTATGTTGCATAGTGCACAAGAGATAAAATATTAACTTCATGTATCTAAAATTGAATGGCACTTAATTTCTTCCCTCATGTTGCCCTACTTTATAATTTTAACTATTTAAAATTACCTCTGATAGGTAGAATCATGCAGTACTTGTCGTCCTGTGACCGATGTATTTCACTAACCATGCCTCTAAGATCATTAGTGTTGGCATATGGTATAATTTCTATTTTAAGACTGAATAGTATTAAATTGTATGTATAAAGTTCATTTTCTTTTTAAAATTTATTTTAATTGGCATGTAATTATGATCCAAATTTATGGAGAGCAATGCAATGTTTTCAAATATAAATATTGTGTAGCAATTTAATGAAGGCCATTAACATATTTATCAACTCAAATATTTCTTTGTGAAGAAACATACAAAATCTTCTATGTATTTTGAAATATATAACATATGAAATGTAACTGGAACATATTGTTATTGAATATAGTTATCCTACTGTGCAATAAAATACCAGAACTTATTCCTTCTATGAGACTGTAAATTTGTACCTTTCAACCAAATTCTCTACATTTCTCCTTCCCCTCTACCATCTGTAACAGCCTCTCCTCTTATTCTACTCTCCATTTCTATGAGATCACTGTATCATCTTTTTTTATATACACACATGAAAGAGATCATGAAGTATTTGTCTCTCTGGGTTAATTCCCACAATGAGTCCTCTAGGTTCATCCATGTTGTTGCATATGATAAAATTTCATCTTTTTATGATTGACTAGTATTCCACTATGTTAGAAAAAAATCAACAGAATGAAAAGACAAATTTTGGAATGGGAAAATATATCTTAAAATATATATATCTGCTAGGCATACTGGTGCATGCTTGTAATCCCAGCGGATTGGGAGGCTGAGGGATTGCAAGTCAAAGCCAGTCTCAGCAATGGCAAGGTGCCAAGCAACTCAGTGAGACCCTGTCTCTAAATAAAATAGGGCTGGGAGTGTGGCTCAGTGATGGAGTGCCCTTAGTTCAATCTCTGGTACCAAAAACAAATATAAAGAAACAAACAAAACGTATATATCTGATAAGGGGTTAACTTCCTCTTTACATAAGGAAGTCGAACAACTCAACAGCAAAACTAGTAATAACTTAGGCATTTGACTAATTTAAGAAAGTTGCTTTATTGTTATTTTGTGAACCAAAACTTTTCTAGCTTTCAGTTTTCTGTGTGAAAGAAGAATTTGCTTCTTTTTTTTAGGTTAATGGTGATGTGAGCTTATCATGATGAATGTCTCCATGTCTTTTTACCTTTTGTGACTCCCACACAGAATTTTGGCTCATATTAGTATTACATAAATTCCCCAAAGTATCATCCTCTTGTAGTCTAAGAGTTTATTTTTTCTATTTTGTGTATACACAATGCGTAACTGTGCTACTTACATGAAATTTATCAATATAAGTTCTCCTTTAGATCTAAGCATATATTTCATACTTTTTTCTCTTAAACTTTCCTTTGACCTCCAAAATTTAGATGTAGAATCTCTCTTAATGCTTCTATAGCACTACAAGGTCATTTTCCTATTCTGTTAATTTGAATAATTTTTTCCCTCTTACTTGTTAATGCTGAAAATTGAAAAAATCATGAGTGTCTTGCTCAATGTTTCAACGCAGTATTCTTCATGATAATAATAACCCAATGTTCAATCACCTGAGGAATGGCTGAACATAATCTAGTTAGGCCATTCAAAAGTATATTATTCAGCTATAAAAATGAGTGATTGATAGTGCTACCACATGGAAATATTGCAAATATTATGCTAAATGAAAGAAGCCTGGCATGAGAGAACATAAGTTGTATGATTCCATTTACATAAATTCAAGAGTAAGCAAAATTTGGAAACAAAGCAAATTAGTGGTTGCCAGAGATTGGGATAGTAGAGATTGCTAAATGATAAGCTGGTAAATTAGATAGTGATGTTTGCACAACATTATAAATGTAATTAATGCTATAATTTAAACTAATTAAATGGTCTATTTTATATTATTTATATTATGTGTATTTTAACATGATTAAATGAAACATATATGTAAGTAAATTACATAAGTATACATATATATATATGTATATATATATATACATATCATGTGTAAATATATATAATTTTTATATAACTATGACTAAGGCTTTTTCATTGCAGTGGTACCTACTCTCTTAACACTATGAAATCTTATTTTGGATGGCATTTTGCCGTAAGTAAAAATGAGCTGATTTTTAGTATTTACCACCACTGTATTAAAAACACAAAACATAAACTGTAGAAATTAAACTCTGGCAAATTTAACAACTCAATCAATTTTCTTAAAGGTAAAGAACTATCTTTTTAAAATATGCATTTGACCTGTATGTCATATATTGTTGAGGATAAAAGTGTATTACAATCATTTTGTGTAGATTTTTAACTCATATACACGTTGAAACAATGCTATAGTGTCATGTATAACTGGAAATAAGAAAAACCTCTGCCTCTCTGTACGTTGTTTCCATTCCCAGAAGAAAGGAATAATGAACAGTACTGGGTGGTCTTTAACCTACACAGAAGTGTTCACGTATTATATAAACTGACCAGAGATAGGTTATGGTAAAAGATCTTAAAAGCATATATATTTGACTTTGTTTCAAGAGTTCTGTATTCATTTCACTTAGTGTTTGCTTAATAAGATTTCCTATCTGCTGCACCTCAAAGTTCAGGAAAGATTATTCAATGAGGTTTCTTATTTAAAAACTTGACCTTTCTTTTCTGAGTTGAATTTCTACTTGATTATGGCATTTTAAATTGATTTCTTAAAAGTTAATTGATCTGATGATGACTGATTAAAATGAAATTAGAAAAATGCTTCAAATCACAAATGGTATGTATTTTTCTAAGTGATTTTGAGATACTCAGATATTTATCTTATATTTTTACATTTATAAACAAATAAAAAATGACTTTCCTACCTCATATCAGGACCAGTGGAGTCAAAGGTCTAATTTGGGTGGGGAGGTATACCAGTGAATTCTAGAGAAGAAAACATTGACTATGAGAATTGAGTTTCAAGATAATTATTTGTCAGAAAGAAGTGGAATTAAGTGATATCACTTAATGAGCTTGGGGTGGGTTTACATAGAGAATTAAACAAAACAATAATTAATTTTATAGTTAACATGATGTGACTTGTGTAGATTGTGGTGAGTGGATAGGGTAGAGTGCTGGCTATATAATCACTGAGTTCAGGAGTTTTGCCCTTATGCTGTGATTTGGATTCATCTATAAATATGCAACCTGGAATTTCTTCCTTTTCCTTAACTTCTGCCTTTCTCTCCGCATCCTCCTCCGTATGCCTTTTTATGTGCTTGCATTGAAAAATCTGGAACAGAATTGGTATTTGCAGTTGTAAGTACTACAAGACTCTAAAATGAGACCAAGAATTCCTGAGTCAATGTATTTGGTGCAAGAAGAAATGGAGAGGAGATTTTCTTTTCTATAATTCAAGAAGGAAAAGAAAAATAAATTTAAAAGTTTTACAAATTGATTTATTTCAGTTTATACTACACAGCAGTAGTCCATTTTAAACATTTTCAGATAGTTGCACTATTGTTGAAGAGTTTTTAGGACAGATATATTCTTATTACATGTTTAAAATATGAAGTGTGCTTGTTCTTTGTTCAATATTCTCAGGGATTTTAAAATGTAAGTCAGGATAATCTGTTTTCAATGTTATTTGTCAATGTTATTTGGAGAATGAAGTCACAGCTTTCCTAACAGTTAATTCTTTTAACATTTTAAATTTTTTTGTGTGGTTATAGATGGACAGAATGTCTTTATTTTATTAGTTTATTATTATGTGGTGTTGAGGATCAAACCCAGTGCCTCATGCATGCTAGGCAAGTGCTCTGCCACTGAGCCCCAGCCCCAGCCCCTAATTCTTTTAACCTTTAAATGTACTCTCTATTGTGTTTGAAGATATTTCAACTTAAGATATGTCACTGACATGTCTCAGAAATGCTTTAGAAAATTAATCTTATAAAGTCATTTTTCTTTCCATAATTTATATCTTTTTCTTTCAGACTCAAAGAAGATATATTTAGTTGTCATGTATTGTTACTCTGATCGAAGAATAGGAATGCTCAATGTATGTAACTCAACTTTCCAGGTAAATATAAATACAGAACTTTTGAGTGATTTTAATACAGTACATAATTTGAATTTTAAAAGACACAATATGAAGTAAAAACAATTGGATACAATTGTTGTAATCAATTTAAATCTATCAATAAAGATAAAAAGATGTTAGAAAAGAATAAAAACAAAATAAAACTAAAGAAGAAAACCTCTCAAGCAGCTTACTAAAAGAAAATATGGTCATACTAGTAAAATAATATAAAAAAGTTAATTAATCACATAAAGAAGTATATCTTTAACGCATTTGGAACACCCACTGTCGTCAGGGAATATACAAGCACAGAGAAAAATATAGATATTGATGTGATGGTACATCATAAAAAATCTTTAATATACAAAAATAAAAGATTCATGAAGAATTAAATTATAACTTTGGAATTTATGAATAGTCTTTTATGTTGAATTATATTAGAAGCTTTAAATGTAGGTATCTTAAAGGAGAAGCTAAAACTTTACTTTAGTAAATTTGAAAGTTAGTAAACCCTCCAAAAAGAAAAGGAAACGTTAAGAGAAAAAGGAGAAATAAAATAAATAAATAAATATTTATTTATATTTTATATATATATATATATATATATATATATATATATATATATATATATAATGCAACACTTAAAGGTGATAAAAATTACTGTAAAAATGAAATAAAATTAAAATTAAATTCAGTTAAATATAAAATTATTTAAAAATACTATAAACTAGGCAAATTCTAGAAACATTGATAAAAAGAGAACATTCAGAAATGTAAGAGCTGTAAATAGGAATATACCTGTAAACTCAGTGACAGTAAATAAAAGTCATACTATGATGAACTACAGACTACAATGTGGGTTAGAAGAAAAAAATTAAAAGAATAATAGTAGTAAAGAAAGAAAAGTAAATTGGAGAATGTGGATGAAAGGCATTTTCAATGCTCTTATACTAATTTAAGCAAGATATGAATAAATCATCACATAAAAAATAAGGGATATTTATTCCCTTTTCTCATAAATACTAAGCCGGTGGACATCAGAGTACATAGCAACCAATTTGAAATGAGGAATATGGCAAAAATAAATGTTGATTCTTGTATTTGTAGCTTTTGAGATTTCAGTAAAGATACAGTAGTCAAAACTGAAATAAGTTCAAGATGAAGGGCAACATTATCATGGTGTTATTTTTGTTTTGTGTGGGAGAAAGAAACGAAGTAGCAGGATAGTGAAAATGGTTGTGATTTTCATACAACAAAGTGAAGGTTCGAACAAAATTTCTCTGTATCCATTCCCCTCTCTTCCAAATAATAGTTCAATGACACCATTGGAAGACATTGTTTCCTTTTGCATAGCAGCAGGTTGTTGCAATTGACAACTCCCAACATTAGGAGTCCAGGTGGTAGTAAATACACCAATAATCAACACTGACTCAGACTAAACCAATCTCAATGTGACATATTAATAACTCAGACTACAACAGTTGCAATACGACATATTACTGGCTCCATGAAGAGTTTATTAGCACAATCAAGGTTAAAATGAAAATATTTATTTGTTCCATGAACATAGAAGAATATGTTCTAATAGGTTTTCAAAAAATGAAGATGTAGTGCTTGTTATTACCAGTAGCCACCTTGCACCCATGCAAGAACAATAAAATCAATGCATGAAAAAGGTCAGAGGTAAGAAAATTGTGATTAATCCACCTAGTTTCTTGATTTAAGTATCCTAAAGTCTAAGCTGCTGCTAAACTGAAAGTTGCATGAGTCAATAAATTCATGGTATTGCTTAAACTGGCTGAATTCTGCTTCTTTTTCCTTAAAGTATATATTCCTGAGTTAACTCCATTCCTCCTCATAGAAAATTGATTTTTTTAAAATTTTGCATGTGAAAGCACACTAAACCATTTGGTGCTAATATAAAACTACAGGGTGGTAGAATAAAATCTTTGTCAGATTTATTGTGGGTAAAGTACACTGCAAATATTCTTGTCAGAAAAATAGTAAAAGCAGAAAGGGTACTACAGGAAACCTGTTTTCATTTGTTACTATTAATTGTTCATTATTTTTATCGTTTTCTATATGTTGTATTTATAACATTCTAAAAATATGAAATTACATGAACAAAGTATATACTGCATTTTTAAAAGAACATAAGTGTATTTATTTTAAAATAAGAACTCATGTAACAAGACTACTCCAAGAATAATATTGCAGTATTATCAATTTACTTGAAAGAAAGTTATTTAACATATGTTATGATAAACATCTGAGTAAATATCACAATTATACAGCTACCTACATTTTCTATTATTAAATGCACTTCAAGCTGTTTTCTAAGAGTGAATTGAGGAAGGAGTGTGAGGGAATTTTCAACTCTGTTAATTGTATGTCCTAATATTTTTTTTTGTGAATCACATGTCTTGCATTTTCTACTGATTATGATAATAATGAATGTAATAGACTATTATCTGTAACATAAGATGTCAAAATTACCTGAATTACCATTTCACACTGAAAGCTTTTGTCCCTTTTAACTTTTGAAAGTAATCCAAATAGAAGTTTCCTTTTCAAAAAATCATTTCTTCAGTATAACTTACTTGAAATTATAGGCTACTCAACCTGATATTTTTAATGTCAATGATTTTTTAAAATAAATCACAATAGATAATAAGAGGCAAATTTTAAGATTTAAACTTTATTGTTCTATACTTAAAAATAATAAATTCTACATAGAGATTTTTCATTTTGAAGGCAGAATTGGTAACTAAGAGGTCGAGAACTAAAATATTCCATTAAATTAATGATTTTACTGAATTCTTCAGTCTACTAAAAGACAGCTCATTAAGTTTAGTCCCCCTTTTTAAAACATCTTTATTACGGAGTATTGCTTAACATAAAATTCACTCATTGCTAGTGTTCAATTCAATGTTTTAGTGAATTTAAGGAATTTTGACATAATTTTTGCCACCATCTAGGTTTAGAAGATTTGATCATCCATAGGACCTTGAACCCACCTACATGAAATCACTTCCCTCATGTAACCTCCCCTCCCCATACCCAATATCCTGTCTTCTGTCCCTTTAAACAGACTTGTTCTGGATATCATACATGAGTGAAGTCTTGCAATATGTCAGATTTTGAATCTATTTCTACCCAGCATATTTTTGAGATTAATCTGTATGAAATTTATATTAGTATTTTATTTCTTTTTATCACTAAATACATAATAAATTCGATGGATTTTTTAATTCATTAGTTGACATATATTTGGATTGTTTAACTTTTTGGCAAGTAGGAGCAATGCAACTGAATACTTTCATATTTATGTTTTCATGGAGAGTATATATATGACAATATATTGGTATTGTAGTTCTGGGTCACATGATTTCTCAGATAATTTTTTAAAGTAGCTATACCTTTTTGCATCTTATTATTAGCAATATTGAGTTATAATTTTTCCAAATCCTAACAAATAAAGCATTTCCTGTCTTTTAGATTAGGCATTCATTTTAGATTATAGGCATTCCAGTATTTGTGTATTGGTAGTATCTCACTATGGTTTAACTTACATTTCTCAATGACTAATTGATGAGCTTTATTTGGTATATTGATTAATGATTCATATGTCTTTGGCAAAGTGTGTATGAAAGTATTTTTTTCAAGTTGTAAATGGGTTATCTTAAAATTTAGTTGTAATTGTTTATATGTTCTGAGTAAAAGTTCTTTATCAGATATAAGATTTGCAAATACTTCTCCCAGTATGTAATCTGCCCTTTATTTTCTCAAAGTTACTTTTTCAAAGTGCAAAAGTTTTACATTTTTATTGAACTTAATCTTATAGAGTAAGCTTTTGGTGTTGTATCTACACTTTTGTCCATGAAAATGTTTTTCTATGTTAAAAATTCAGAAGACTTATAGTTTTAATTCCTAAATTTAGGTCTATAATAATTTCCAGTTAATATTTTAGGATATAACTATGTTTTAAAATGTATATACCCAATTAATTATCACTTTCTCTTGCTATTTTCTTGACATTGATATTGACTGTTCCATTGACCTATAAGCTTATGTATCAAAAACATATTCTTTGATGACTTAGGCTCCATAGAAAGTTTTGAAACTAAGTAAAGTTCTCCAACTTTTTTACGTATTCTATGTCATTTTAATTTACTTATATCTTTAAGATAAGCTTATCAATTTCTAAAAAATAAAAAGTCTGTGTGAATTTTAAAAGGGATTGTGTTGAGAATATTCATCAATTTGGGAATGATGAACATCTCAAAAATATTGAGTTTTCTAATCAATAGATTGGTAATGCTCCTTGTTTTATTATTTATTTCTTTTTATTGGTTCATAAGAATTATGCATAATAATAGGATTAATTGTGGCATATTTGTACATGCACATGATATAATTTGATCGTTTTATTTTAAATTTTCATGAATTTCAAATTTCTCAACAACAATTTTTAGGTTCCAGTGTATAAATCTCTCTCTAACTAAATAAGTGTTAAGTATTCTATGGTTTAAGTGTTCTGTGGTTTAATGTATGCAGACGTTTTCTAAAGAAATTTGAAATAAAACTTTACCAGTATTTGCCTATTTTGAAAAACTTGTATTCCATGGTTTTGATGCTATGGTAAATGATATTGCTTTGTTAATTTTTTGTTGCTTTTTTATATCTTCCTTTAGATTACATATTCAAGATCATGTGGTTTATAGGTCTATACTGAAATTTATTCCTTTCTCATCTGGGTGCCTATTTTTTTCTTTTCCTTTTCTTGTTCATTTCATTGCTTCTTTCTACATTCCTTCATTTTTTGTTCTTTCCCTCATTTCAGAGATAAAATTCAGTTTTTAACCATAAATTCAATTTTTAGTGTGTGTGTAGTTACTCTTAGCACTTTGAGGAAACATCTTACTATTGCTGATCTGTTGAGGTTTTTAAATCAAGGAATGCTGGTTTTATTAATAGTTTTCCTTTCATCTTTTGATGATAATATGACTTTTAAGTTTTATTTAATTAATATGATACATTACATTAATTGGTTTTAAAATAATAAACTTAACTTGCATTCCTGACAAGATTTTCTTTTTGTTGTGGTATATATGGTTTTTATATTTTGCCAAAGGTTTTGCTATTTATTTTATTTGGTGAGGACTTTGTTTTTTGAACTGGGAGAGAATTAAAATTGTATGTGATGGGAAACTTAATGTATCCTCTGAATATTATGAAGACATACAGTTTGAATTAGATTGTGGTCTCACAGAATAAATGGTTGAGGAAGTGTGTAATGTGTAATTTTTATACCACATTTAATTGAAAGTATTCAAATGTCTCAAGTGAAATATAATTAGAGAAGACAAAGGAAATTTCTTCTATAACAGAAGTTATATTAGAAATTTAAAATTAGTTGTCATGTACATAGATAAAATGTCTACCTTTTCTTTCCTACTTCCAAAGTTATAAAAATAAAACTTTCATAAAATCTTCCTCTACATATGAAATATTACTTACTTTTGCTGCAGAGAGCCTCATTGCTCTATTGTGCTTCTGACAATCTCTCTTTAATTTGATAAATGTGTTTGTGTTCAATGCAAAATAGTTGGAATAACCTGAAATGCCTTATCCTCTTGATGTATTCTGAATTTACAGAAGCTTCTAAGGAAAATACTGCTTGAGGCTGGGAATGTTATGAATATTTCAGTGGAACTGAAGCTGTCAAAATATAGGAGGAAATGCCTGTTGGATATGTAGAATAAATGAATGGAACTATGACAATTGAAAATTATAATGCATCCTTTTAAACATATTTATTATGTTTTGGAGAACTTACTGGGGAATGGAAATGGCAGGAGTACAATAAGTTTGGGAAATAACAGTGAATTAAAGTTATAAAATGAATTCAATAACATATGGTGAAGAGAGATATAATTAAACTGAAAAAAATACTAGTATCCTTTATTATATCATAAATTATAGTCTGGCAGAAGAAAAGTAGGTCCATTTGACTTTCATGTTGCATAGATGAAAAAATTCACCTTATAGTTTGGTAGAAATAGGAGGTAATATTTATATTAAATAACATGAAAGTTCTGACAGGTATCCATTCATTTTGGTATTCAAGATTTATTTAACACTGACTTTGTGTCAACCACTGAGGAATTAGGTATGTACATTAGAGCTAATTATTAGCATTGGGAATATAAAGAGGAATAGGTTATAAGAACATAAGAATATAAGGGTCTAATTATGGGCTAAAGATAGGTGAATTAATAGTTAAGACTCTTGTATGTGATAAGTACTAATCAATGTTAAGATTATATGACAAGTACACAGACAGATGGGGTCTGAAGCCAGACTGAGGTACTAGGGATATCCTGAACTGAACCTTCAGGGCTATTGGAATCCATATAGTGGGCTTGACAAATGTAAGAGAAAAGACAAAAATTGATCCAAATAGTTCTATTTGCAAATAGTTAATTGTGATCACATAATACAGTACAAATGGAAATAAAAGAAACCCTTTCCAAACCTTATCTCTGACCTTGAACAAGTTACTTAGATTTCCCTAGTGTCATCATGCCCTTATTTGACAATTGCATGGGGAATTGAGTTAACATTTTTTTCAAACTCTAATTATTTCAGATTCCACTGGTTTCAAAATGTTTGCTTGAAATTATTTTATGCCTTTAATACAACTAATAAAATGCAGTTTACATTTTCTTGTTATCTATAAAGTTAATAAACCTACCCAAAATTTTAAGATTGATATTAATAATTATAGCAAGTTTTTGTATCTTAATGTAGTTTCATCCCTGAAGCCATGACTTATGTTATCTAGAAATCACTTGACAACTTCACGCAAGCTACTCTATAAACACAGGACCTCCATATCTTTTACTGACCCTATTTTTCTTGTCTGCCAAAAGTTATCTGTTCCATAACCCATATGCCTGCATCTTAACTAAGTAATATGACAAATTAACTCATAGTCAACAATCACACATATTAGATACCTTAAGGAGAATTTCTTTTTCCATTGATTTGCAAGATATAACTGGAATCAGCCTAGGTTTAATCTGGATTTATATACTGGTAATGGTAAAATCAGGTCACAGCAACAATGGTAGGAAATATTGACAGTGAGCTGTGGGATAGCTTCCATAAAACATACCATGAAAACATCCTCTTATCTACTTACACATAAGATAATTCCTGGTGTTATTAATTATGGAAAGATGCAGCTGGGCATGGTGGCATACACCTATAATCCCAGCAACTTTTTCTTTTACTTGATAACAAGAAACTATCTTCCAAAAATTGCCAAAACAAATAGAGTTATATGACTGGCTGTAGCTGGGAGGCTATTGTGCCTTTTTCCTTAATCCATTAATTTTTCTTGGAAGAAGTGTATTTGGAAGGCATATAATGTAGTGGAGGGCAGTGAAATCTGTCAGATTCTATCACAGTAATAAATTCTTAATGGTAATAAGTATAATGATGGGTCAGGAGAAATGAGCCTAAGGAAAAATAAACACTGCTTTTCTTGAGAAGAGAAACAAAGTTAGTGGTGAGAAGTGGAGCAAATGAAGGTGATGATATCCAAGGATATATGGAAGACTTTAAAGGAAAATGGGCAATTAGGAGAGATTATTTGGAGGAAAAGTTAATTGGACATTTAAAAGCATTGCATAAATTGATGAACAGTTAATATATTTTCATTTGTCAGATTTTAAATGAGGATTGCCTTAAATAATGGCATTTACAACTATATCTGAAACACATTCAATGTTTTTCAGGAGCAGAGGTAAGACATCATACTGACAACATGCTGCCTCTCCAAGATTCATCTGACAAACCATTCAGGAGAGAACAGTCACAGAGGAGCTAACAATAAGGAGATGGACACTGCCCCATGCTTACTACAAGGCCAGATAATCTCATTTATTCCTGAAAATTACTCTATCCCTGACATTGTCAAGCCATCTATTTGGCCACATATAATCACAACATTAAAATAAGCACCACATCTATTTTCACAACACAGAGTATACCCTCACTACTACTCACAAAAAAAAAAAAAAAAAACCTTTTTCATTGTAGAGGACTTAGAAACTTTCTCTCATGAGTCCATAGGTACTAATCATAGTGACCATACATTTTCTACTGGATTTTGATACAATATATGGCCTTCTTTGACATACACATGTGAGCAGTGGTTTCTGGTCACACATTTTGATCTCCTGGAACACATTCTCTCACCAGAATTATGCCTGTAACTCTTGATACCTAGATGTCTTGATTCATCTATGCCATGCCCCATAAGATAGGCACACTCTACTCTTGCCCACATTCTGCAAGGGTGGTGGAAATGGGGTTCCCCTCAGTGGAATGGGCTGGCTGAAAAGTAATATCCAGAAAAAATAGAACAATGAAAAAGCCACAGGACACAGAAAATAATTTCAAAAGTGGGGTCCGGACAGGTTAGGTAATCAGACAGATCAAGCTTCTGTACTAATGGCAAAATGGAGCCTGCACCTGCTTTATTTATTTCTGGAGACATCAAAGGCTTTTCATAGAATGTTCTTCATCAAAAAAGGTTAATGATGGGTGGTCCATTTTCCAATGGGTTACCCAGCTCTGGAACTACTATGAAGGATCTTCCTAGTAGAGCAGAGATAAAGGTCATGTGCACTGGGCAATCTATTGTTTCAGGAGAGCCATGGATAGTTTCAATGCCAAACCTAAATCTCCCTGGTTACCATACTGAGAGAAAACCCTCAAGTAATTCATGGGTGGCTTCCTGCATATTCCCCCTTTTTACTTTGCAAATGTACATGATGAGCTGCTATTTCAAGTTCCTGGATTATTATTCTGGGGGTGCAACAACCTATTATCACAATAAAAAAAAATTAGTAGCAAACATATTATTCCAAGAATATACCATGTAGAAGGGTTTAACATGTTTCCAAGAGAGGAACCATTTAATATATAAACTGTTTCATCAGATAGAGATGCAGAGCCCATGAGATTGGTCCTGCTTTTTTAAGTATACTGCATGCTCTGATGTATCCCCATGAGGTTTAAGTCATAATTATTGTTATGCCAAACATCCATTAGATGATTTCTAGGAAACATGAAATTTGACTGCAGTAATACAAGCTTACTTTTATTTAGCATGGCATTTAAGCCTTTGTTTGAATTTGAGAACAGAAATCTTATTATTGATATCTATAATAATAGCTTTTAGAACAATTAATTTAGTTGTAAATTCTTATTGATACTTACCTGATTGCATATGATTTTAGAAATATTTTGAGCCAAATTATTAAGAAAAATGAGCTTAGTTAGATTTTATATATATATATATATATATATATATATATATATATATATATATATATTGCAATTTACAGGATATCTATTATGTTTGTAATAATTAAAACATAAGAGGATTAAGTATAGGTTTACAGGCCATAACAGGAACCCTCCTCATGGTTTCTATCTATAAAGTTAGATATGGGGCCATTTGTAAGATGGAGAAAATGAGGCAACAATTAAATGTCAGAGATCCTTTTTGAATAGCGTCCTCCCTGAAAGTTAGAATATTACCAATGAAACTTTCAGGGGTCGTAGCATCATGACATAATGGATTATGTCCATAAATATAGTGAATATGGAGACAGATATAAGTCTGAAAAGTATATATTAAGATATATAGGATCCAAATTATCATCAAATAAGAAATGACTGTTATAAATCCAAATGTAAATTATTGATCTTTCTAGTGTAACATCAATTAATTTGCCAGGCTTTAATCTGGCCTTCATTATAAGGCTGTAAGTAACACCCAACAATAGGGAGTAATCTAAATCATATGGATTTTTAAAGAATCAAAACAATAGTGTATATAATCTTATTTTTACATTCTGAAAATAATTTTAGATAAGTCAATTGTATTTCTAACTTTTACTAAATTAAGAATTCATATTAAACATGGTTGTTCCCAAGTTTCTTTTAAGAATTAGAAGTGAAACACATTTAGTGACAGTGCTTCCACATTAAGTCCTCCTGGCTTTGGGATTTTTATAGGAAGTGGCATCTTGATAGAAGTGTCTTTTATCAATTTTTTGAAGATTAATCCAAAACATCTCTATCAGCTCTAGTGATTTTATGTTGCACTGACAAAACATTTGTACACTTCATTAATTTAGGAAAGATGCCAAGATCTATCATAGAATGATCAGGGCACTAAATATTGGTGGATATTCTGTGGAAATAACTGGCTTGTTATAAGAAAATTTTATTTCAATAATTATTCTATTCTAACAACTGTACAGATATAATCTTAAGTTCTAAGAAGCAGTATGATTGGCTGGTCTAGACCCTTTTTATGTTGTCCTTTCCTCAAAAGTTACCTTTAAATAGCCAGTATGTTCATTATGGGACCAACATGTAGGTTCCTACTGTGGCCAGTATGCTTAAATCTAGTCACATGGATGAATGTAATATGAGTATCTGTATAAATATCCGCCATAGGAGTATTGTTAATAAATATGTGAATGAATTCTTTCAGTCCACATTGCAAGATGCATTAAAGGTGGCCTTGTGGAAGGGGTCCATAGAAGTCTCTTCACAGATTTTATTTATCCGATAGCTAACAAGGCCTGCCTACATAGCTGTAAACACTGTGGTTAGAGATTTACCTTCCTGTGTTAGGTTTTTCAGCCATTTCCAAGATGACAGATTTAGATTCTATCCTTTGAAATCTGATTTATCCTATTGTTCCATGTGTTGCAGCAGCAGTAGGACTTTTAGTATTACAATTTAAGGAATTTTTAATAATTTTATGAGCTTTAGTGGGACATGCATGGTTCTGTTTCCCCCGTTTTTTTATTTTTCAAAATTGAGTTTTAAATTGTAGATAATGGCCTAGTATAGTCCAAGTATTTTAATAAGAATAAGAGATTTATTATCTTTAGTTGGCGGGAAAATTTGTAAGAATTACTTATTAGGCATGTCAAGGTCAATATTATTGAGTTGAAAAGGCATAATAGTAAATAACGTTTAATTTTTATTAAATGTGTGATTGGTCTCTATAAAGATATAGAAGGTATAGAAATCATTTTAGAATAAAAATTATACATATATTTAGTGAGCATAGGAAAAAGTTATTTATTACTAGTAATGAAAATAAAATAGAAGAATGAATAGCATTTTACTTACCAACTTAGGAAAAAAAATTATTATTAAATCTAATCTTGACCTAATTATGGGGAATCAGAAATTTAAATATTGATGGGTAAAAGTGAATCAGTAGTATTATGCAGGACAGTGATTAAGTAAATTCTTTAGAAAAATTTTAAATTTACATGGCATTGACCAAGCAATGACATCTCAAGGGACTTTTGCCAAAACAATCTTTATGTATAAAGATATAGTCATATAAAATCTTTAATAACTCTGTATTTAAGGTATTCAGATAAAATCAAATGTTTAACATAAAGTTTTGGAAAAAAAGAAACTATATGATAAAAAATTTGTGAAAAAAATCAATCATGTATAACTTAAAATGATTTTATAAATTTTGAAAATACTAATATGATCCTATATTTATATAAAATATGCATATCTATGTGCATATAAAACAGTTTAGAAGGCTATATATTAGATGTCAACAGCAGTTAACAATGGACAGTAGAACCCTAAGAGATTTTTATGTATAATTCTTAGTTTTTGTAATAATGGGTCTATTGGCAAAAGTTAGGTAAGGTATTTTAATATTGAAATTAATTTCAGCTTCCCACTTGAATATAAGTCTACAAACTATGGTAAGTAATCTTTGGGTTAATACAGGCTATCTAAAATATGAAATGGAAAAATTAAGAGACTCCTTAATCTCTTCTTGAGAGAAGGTGTTAAAATGTTTTTATATCTTATGTTACCCTTTAAATAAGATAGTGTCTCTCAGTTGTCTTTTAGAAATAAAGCTTACTTTTCATCGTAGACAGTAACATAAAAGTTTTATAATATATCTTATTGATAATATGTCCAGTTATAGAATACTAAATGATATAAATAAATTTTAATAAAATTTGTTATCCTTATAGTCTAAATTTACCATACAACTTTAGTTTGGAGAATATCAGCTTGATAAATGTTCTCTTAAATTTTATGTTTTAAAGACTTATATATTTAAGAAACAGTGATACAATTGATATATAAAATTAACAATAATTATCATAATTATATTGATATTTTTAAATCAATTAAATTTAGCTTTTAAAGAGAAGTTCAAAACTAGGAACTCAAGGTGGTATTTGAAAATATTTATTATTAAATTAAAAATGTATGAATCTTAATCTCTTAAAATTAGTCCTTTTTTAAATAATAAAATTTACTAGTCATAAGTAATTATTCTGTTGGAATGAAAGTAGATTAATGTTTTAAGAAGTTCTTGTCATATCAATGTATAAGTTAAAATTTTATTCTATATTAGCACATTAATATTTGTTTTCAGGGAAAAGTCTCAGATATTTTTAATTGATTGTTCCATATATTTATAACCAATTAATTACATACAAACTTGTTCTCTATTTAATCAAATCTTCTATATTACTTATTTAGACCTTCTGTATATAATTTTTTTCCATCATTAAAGCCTTCAATACATAAAGACCTTTTTACCGAGAGTTGTTTTCTTTCTTCCTTCTAGGACTCTCCATTTTTTCTTTCTTCTCTTTAGGAGAATTTCTTTTTTCCCATCTAGAATTCTCTCTGGTTACATTTTGGAACAATTCCTGTAGATCTTTGAATCTAGATAAATTATTGTATTTTAATAAGAAGAAATATTTCAATGGAAATGTAGTCAAAATTTTTGGACACTTTTGCCTATAGAATTATATTTGTTTACCATTTTATAAAAGCATAAGCAGTATTTAAAAGTTAAAATACTTGACATGGGCATCATAACTTTATAAGTCAGTAAGTATCTCCTAAAATAGGTATTTATAAACTATAATGATAGCAATATAAAATAAATAAAAAATTCTAAAAACTAAAAAAATAATAAATAAAAATAAATAAAATAGGTATTCATATAATGAATTACATTTACCTTGAATTTAATATTTCTTAGCTTTGATATAGAAGGACGAGCATCAGGTCAATATACATAATAATATGAGTAATGTATTTCCTGTTGAAGGAAAACTGTTAGAAGGAAATAGACACATACACTAATTATTTTATGAATTAAATATTATATAGATTATTTAACCAGCTGGAAAAATGTGTATTAAGAATGAAGACACAGTTTACTTTTATTTAATTACCCAGTGTAAATTAAATCTTATTAAATCACACGATTTAAAAGTATTTAGATCCATTTTTATTTTACTTTAAATATTATGAGTGTACTTTTTTTATCCATGTAAAATTGACATTATGTAAAGTATTTAAAATAGAATTTTTATGCATATATTTAGAAATCAGAAGATTTAAATATCTGACAACTATTAAAACATTGTAAAATAAGATATTTTAGATATTGAAGATGCCGTCATTTTTTTTTATAATTGTCAGATTAATTTCTAACAACCTCCTTAAAGAGAAAAACAATCAAGAAACATAGTTTGAATTATTACTGTTAGAAAAATTTTTTGTAACTTCCTTAGTAGTGTGGCTGTAGAGAAAAGAGGAAGTTTCTTGGAGAAACCCATTAATGGAACCAAAGATAACTTTGAGAAAAACTCAAAACACAAGTCTGCTGTTAAAGACGCAGGAGTTCCTTGGTTTGGACCCTGCCTGTAAAGAAATTTTTTCCTTAGTGAGAATGTATTGTGCTGCTGGGCGTTTGCCTGTGAGAGACAGCAATCCTGGGAGACACAGGTTCCGCAAAACTGGAGGGCGTGGCCAGAAGGCCCACCACAGCAGTGGTTGGGGGACCCTAGAGCAAGCCCAGCAAAAATGCGGGAGGTAGGGCTTTAGAGAACTCGGTGCAGAAGGAGTCCTGCCATGTTGTTGCTGCTTAGCGGCTAGAGCCATTTTCCCATGTTTTCCATGTGACCTGAAATTCTGCCTTCAGTTCCGGGGTCCCCAGCCTTTTCTCTGTTTCACTTTGAGTATTTCCCAGGTTCGCCCATCTAAAGTTAGAATACCAGCGGTTTTTGTTGGATTTTGCCAGGCCAGGAGCTATCTGAGCTATGACTGTGTCCTTGGCATTGGGCCCTGTGAGCTGCCAGTGCCGCACTGACCACCAATGTTAAACTTGGCTCCTGTAGACCCAGGCGAGCCCTGGTGTCTCTGACCACCCTCAGAGCCCTCCTGGTGGCTTGTGTTCTGCCTGCTCTGCCAGCTGCTGCCGTTTTTAGGCTCCCACAGTGTTCCTGCAGCCATTTGCTTTTAAGTCTTTCTAGGGAGCCTTTCTTTGGGTCTAGAGTCTTCATGCCCCTGTGGATAGATTTCTCCTAGTCTGTGGGTTGACATCTGGGCTCATTTTGTTTCTTTTCCCCTTTGTTTTATTATCGTCTTTAGAATTGCAAAGTAAATTTCTTTCTCTGAAGACAAAAAAGAGAGTTCTCCTTGCTTAACTTCCCACATTTTTTTTTAATACACACCTTTCCTCTCTCCTCTTTCTCTCAATATACCAATCCACAGTATATTAATCCACAATATTCTATTCCACAATTTGCTAATTCATAAACGTACTTTTCCTGCGAGAGAGGGCCAAACACCCACTAGGTAACTTTCACTTATGGATGAGGATCCCGTTAGAGGCACCAATTCTCACCTGTGTCCTGCATTGGTGGTGGAAGTGGGGTTCCCCTCAATGGAATGGGTTGGCTGAGAAATAAAAGCTAGGAAAAATAGAACAATGAAAAAACCACAGGACACAGAAAATCATTTCCAAAGCCGGGGCTGGACAGGCTAGGTGATCATTCAGATCAAGCTTCTATACTAATGGCAAAAGGGAGCTGTGCTTGCTTTATTTGTATCAGAAAACATCAAAGGCTTTTCATAGAATGTTCTTCATCAAAAAAGGTTAATGGTGTGTTCCAGTTCCCGATGGATTATGCCCATCTCTGGAACTACTTTGAGGGATTTTCCTAGTAGAGCAGAGATAAAGGTCATGTGCATTGGGCATTCTACTGTTGTGGGAGAGCCATGGAGAGTTCCTAATGACAAACATAAATTTCCCTGGCTAACATTAGGAGAGAAGATCTTCAAGTAATTCATGAGTGGCTTCCTGTAGATGTGTGTGTGTGTGTGTGTGTGTGTGTGTGTGTGTGTGTTTACATACATACACCAGGAATTGAACCCAAGGCTGCTTAACCACTGAACCTCATCCCCAACCCTTTTTTAAAATTTTGAGACAGGGTGTCCTTGAGTTGCTTACGGCCCCACTAAGTTGCTGAGATTGGCTTTAAACCTTCGATCTTTCTGCCTCAGCCTTCTGATTTCTGAGCTGCTAGGATTACTGGCATGCACCACTGCATGTGGCATAGTGAAATGAGAACTATCCCTACAGTTTAGAGACAAGTCTGTTCCCTCCAGAGTGACACTACTTTAGGAGGACAGGATCTTTCCTATCCCCAGTCCCTTGCCCAATATCATGATGCTGGAAGAGGTCACTCATATATTGGACCACTGGGATATCTGGGAAAACATGAATATCAAAGCAAAATTGTACATACATGGATGGTTGTCCACTAATACATGTGATGGGGCTTGTCGAAGAGCAACTATTTTCCATTTCTTACTTGGAATGACATATATATGATGGGATCCAAGACTTAGTACAATTGCCAGAGCTTTGAGGAGTCCTCTTAACAATAGATTACCTGGAAAACAATAAACCCTAATGGAATGTTTCTATAAAATCTTATATCATCACTGTTTGTTTTTCCATATGAACTGATCAACAGAAGCAACAACAATTTCTTACCCAATTTTTTTCTTTAGGGTAAAAATCTCTGGAGTCTTTTGCTTCACATATTTTAAAAATATAAATCAAAGGCACACATGTCTGTACACATACTAACACTGCAATATAAGTCCTTACCAAATTACTCCTTATTTTATTCAGAATTTAGTCATTACTGATTATGAACAAAGCACACATTCCATTTCCCCAAATACAGAAGGTTAGACTTTTAACAATGCACTTAAAGTTTTGCTTCACTCAATGACCTGAGGGTTCAGTCTCAAACAGAATGGTTTACCTAACTAGGTTCAAATTTGAGTAAAGGAGACATGACACATTTCAGTCATCAAATACCAGCGGTGTGTTAAGTGTTTGACTTTGGTTTTGATGGTTGATAGATTCCAAGGACTAAGTCTCCCCTTCCCCTTTCAGCCTCACATCCAAGGATGATATGAAGTCCTAGATGCTTTCTCCTTTGGTGCAGGTGGGAAGCTGAAACTTTTGTGAGACAGTTATCAACCCTGCCACATTACTTTGTCACCACACAGTTCCAAGCCAGTCACTCCTCCCTGGGCAGTTTAGCCAGCAATTGACCCATCTATATGTTTTTGGACTCAGAAGTCTGTCTTGCACTCATTGCAGAAAGCCTCGCAGATGAATACTATGTCTTTAACTGCCACTTGGTGCATGTTTGGTCTCAAACGTCTGAATATCTGAATTGGTTTTGGGTCAGTTGGCCCATTTTCTGCTCTGTGGAATAGCCACAATAAATCACTCATAATTTCAGTTTCCTTTTCAATAAAATTGTCTCCTGCAGCTGCTTTGAAATGAAACAAATGTGTAACAGAGATGTAAGCATGTAATAGCTGGTCTATTTCATTACTCACTTTCCAGCTACACAAGCATGGGACTGCATTTTATAGTTGTTTTAACTAGGTTTAAGACTCAGGAAGGGTGACCAATATGCACCAGACTGAAGAGAGTAAGAAATAAACTTTACAGTTAAGCCACAGAGATTTGTTTGTCTGTTAGAGCAGTTAAATTCTCTTATACACAAAGCCACAATGTCAATTGCATTCTACATTCATCCAGGGGATTGTTTCACATATTCTCCCTTTATTGCATTGTTTAGACTGGTCTGTTATTGCTGACCTCCGTGTCATCTGAACAGGTAGTTTCTTTGCTGCTCTGCTAGGAGAAATTTCTTAAAAGCTTCCTACTGACAGCCACGGTGTGTGTGAAGGTGTGTGAATTTCCTTTCCATGCTCCTTGGTTTCAAACTTAGAAAGGTGTTTTTGTCACTTTGAGGAATAAGAAAACTTATTTGGGTGCTCAAGTCTAACATCTAGTTGTGGAATGACTTACATAAAAGGTGATAATGTAGGGTTATATATATATGAAACAATACAGGCATTATCTATGAGACCGATGCGATAATATGTATAAAACATATGTTTGCACATACAGGGTTTTATCTGCTATAACTATATATACAAAACAACTGGAATGTATTACTCCTCATTATTAATACTGTGATCATTATTTTTTTCTTACTTTAACTTAATTTCTACTGCAATAATAACTTAGAGACAAAATTTATTTGATAAGCTACTAGGATGGCTTTGATTAAATGGGATGTGGCTTTATTAAGCTGAAGTCTAAAGTAAATTGATTAGGATTTAATTTGAATTTCTTCCCTTGTGAACAGAGCCATAGCCTGTCTGAATTCAACACTTTAGCACGTGTGTCTCAGGTGGAAGTGGGGATGCAGTGCTATGAACTGTCCCAGGGAATTAATGAGGAAGCCAATATAGGACAGTGATTGTTTATCACCTCCTCTATAGCTGAGATTTGCATCTGTAGCCTTTACCAGTATATCCATTTTTTCTTATAACTCTATTAACATTGTTATTATTTTATTTTCTGATGTTTACAGGAAGCCCAGTGAAGCTCAGCCAGGCTATAGGACTTAAGACAAAAGTGGCTAGTGAATAATGGTGCTATATCCTCTGACTCCAAACCCGTACTTTTCCCCTTGGTCTTTGTGTCCTCTTGAAAGCGCTTATTAAATGTTTTGCACCTGGCTAATGTGTAGATTTACTTAGAAATATACAAGTTTCTAACACTTTTTCCAGTGCGCCTTTATTTGGTAAGGGGTGATACAATCAGCATGTAAGCATGGGATCGAAAATGTCAGGCTCATACTCTTATTCATTTTCTTTAGGAAACAGATGATATAAGAAAGAGAGGACCCCTAATTCCTTGAAATGTTTGTCATATGTGGCTTACTCCCCGGTCTTGATTTTAAGCATTGTGTATTTCTATTTTAATTTTCAGAGAAATTATGAGCTCTAGAGCACAGGGGGAGTTCTGCGTTGTCTGTGGTAATAAGGGATAGAAGTGGTGTTCTGTGTGGGGTGAGCAGTGCTGCAGGTGGAGTGACTCATTATTCCACCAAACAAGAATTGCCTGGGAACAACGGTGGAGGGGACTAAGGAGACAGTGGTTTTCATTTATGAGGACAATTAACACAATGGGTTTCCTTCAAGCCTATTGTGTTGACGAATTAATTAAATCCTCTGCCATAGACACCCCCTGTTGGGCAACATAATATGTTTAATTTGGAGCCTGTCTAGTCAGATGGCACTTTTCCATTTCTGCATTATACTACTATTATTATAGGTGATCTCACATCTTCATGTAGAGAGACAATTGGATGAAAGCAGAAAGATTTCTGTTAATTAGAGGAAAGTAAGTACTCACTAATTTATTATCACCATACTCTAAAATCATTCCACCAACTTCCCCCTAACAGAAACTGTCATTGATATGAATGAGATAATAGAAGCAAGGAGTTCAGAAAGATGTAAAAAAACATGAATTTAAAAATCACTGGTGTTGGGGACATGCTCAAATGTGTGATTTTGCATAATTTCCTTTATCTTCTGAAGCAGCATGGGAACTTCAGTGGTACTATTATCTTTTATAGAGTAATGCCACCTGGGATCATGGCTGAGGAGGTAAGACAGGAAAAATGAATTTATAATGAGAATCTCACACAAAATAGGTCACAAATCAGGGATCATCCTTAAAGATGAAGGAGTCTGGAATAATAATGTTGCTAAAGCTTGTCACTACCCTCAGAATCCTACAGAGGACAGTCAGGTCACTTATAAATGATTGTGTTTAACCAGTTGTGAAATAAAACAGTGATTGTAGCCTACAGAAGAATAAATGCACATATTCAGAGAAAACTAACGCTCTGGGTTAGCCATACAGAGCACATATATGTTGCCAAACCCTTGATATTACTGAATAAATCATAAATACAAAACATTATGTGAAATATTCCAACTAAGGTAATCATGATGGAGTCATGATGAAATAAGAAAAGTAAATCTTTTGTTTGGTTTCAAATTCCCAACTTCCATTTTATCACGTCTGATCAGGTTATTGCCCCAGATTTTTATAATTTCAAATAACGTAAATGTATGTTTTACCAATAATACACTCTCAGTAATTTCTGAGAAGCAGAAAAGTGAGAATTTTCTGAAGTTTACATAAAAAACTCATAAGCTGAAATCTGCATAAGGAAATAAGTTGCTTAGTTGATTGTTTAACCATGTATATCTCAGTGAACTGTTTTTTATTCCTATGTGTTTAAACATGTATAAATAATATTTCCCTTGGAGTGGTTTAACCTTCATTCTATATGTAAATTTCTCTGAAAATAAATTTTAAATATCAATGGTATCTTCTAACTATCTAATAATGTTTATGCAAAAAGTATATACTCCTGTGAAAATTATGAATTTTTGTGTTAGAATAGTTTTGAGTAAATGTCATCGGTCTAATATGATTAGTTTGTATAAAATATCACTATGATAATATGATGGCTTATGATGGTTTTATATATGTGAATGAGCAATGTCAAGATTATCAGATACTTCTGTTAGTAAAGAATAATTCACCACATATGACTATAATCCCAGCAACTCAAGAGACTGACACAGGTGGACCATAAGTTTGAGGACAGCCTCAGCAATTTAGTGACATCTTACCTCAAAGAAAGAAAGAAAGAAAGATAAAAAGAAAGAAAGAGAGAGAAAGAGAGAGGCTGGGTTGTTAAAGGAAGAGTTTCCCTAGATTCAATTTCCAGATAAATTAATAAATAAATAGATAAATTTGAAAGTATAGTTTCACATAATATATAATATGATATAACATGTGAATTATAATATATAACTGATACAGTGGAATTTCACACATTTAGTGTACAGTGTAAGATATCCTTTGTTGTGTCTATATAAATATGTTGTGTTCTATGGGAGCTTTCATGGTAATGACTTGAGTATTGCTGTCTTGTGACAAGAGATCAAATATTTCTTTTGGAGCCATATTCCTTAAAAACAATTCTTATTCCATGATATTACAAGTCAAATTGACAAACCAATGAGTATCTTCTTAACCTTTGTTTAGTGGGTCACCTAATAAAATCCATGAATATTAGTGAGTTGTGGTTCAGGAACTCAGAATCTGATTGACCCAAGCTACACAGCCTTATATAGGGTTTTCATGGGGGACACAGTCTTGAAAGATGAGAAAAATTTTAAGCAAGTAAACAGAGCATCAAGGGGCTGGGCATGTAGCTCAGTGATAGAGTATTGCCTAGCATTTGGGGAGTTGTGGGTACAAACCCCATTACTGAAAAAATTACAGAAGGAGAGGAGGAAATGAGCATCAATATATCCAGCCTTTTTTTCATTCCAAGATCCCATGGGATGAACATCAGACTCTTACTTAAATAGAGTGATAGATTTCTTTGAACATCATTTAAGCATTAATTTACATCATCATACTGAGTTTTCATTAAAAATAAACGACCAAATCACAAGAAGAGCTTTTTTGAGCATTTAATAATAGGCACATGCCAGTAAGGGCATTTGGATAACATTACATATTTTGCATTTTAGATAAAATTATATATTTTGGTATTTTATAGTATACTGTGTATATTACTCTGGGTTTTCTCAAGGAAAAAAAACAATATAATATATTAATTTATATTAAGCAATTATTTTAAGAAATTGCCTCATGGAAAGTCCTAAATTTTTTTATTATGTTTTATCAGTGCATTATAGTTATACACAATAAGTGTTAACTTTTTTGAGGTGGACCAGCAGTCCAGAAATGTAAAAGTTGCTATGTCAGTCTTGACGCAAAATTTCCTCTCCAGGAACACTATCTTCACTCTTAAGTCCCTTCACTCAAGATCATGATGTTATCACGGTATCTCCTTCACTGCAAGGTGTACCCTCAAAACAATGTATGGACTGCTGCACTTATCAATAATTGGGTAATGTAGCTTGGTCATCTGGATTCCATAAAATTACTCATCATGGAATGTATTTTGGGCATAGATTCTGGAGCCTCACTTCCTAGAACTGCACCTGAATCTAAAACCATGTGAAGTCAAACTTCTCAGGCCCTATAATTCTCAATTTTGTATTAAAAATAAGGATGATAATAGGATATGCTGTATCCTGAGAAAAGTTTTAAATGTAAATGTGGTAAGCCATGTGAAACAATTGGAGTAGTACCTGATGCAGAGGAAGCTCAGAGTAAATATTAGCAATTTTTATTATTACTGTAATAATAGACCTGGGTAGGAATAAATGCCAACAGAATTTCAGATGTGATATCTCATTTTTATATCCCTACATTTATGACCTTGGTAGGAAATATTAATGGTATGGGGAATAAAGCCCAACCAAAATAATAGGTCATAATGATAAATGGAGATTCAGTATATTATTTTAACCAAACATTATTCTCTTTGTTTTAAGAAATTTTCACATCAAGTTGTTTGTTTGTTGTCAGTAAGTTAGATAATTAGCTATTGCAGCTCTGGAGCTTTTGGTTATAACCATGATTTATGATTCTCATGAGAACAATAGCCAAATTCCTGAAAACATCTGCACTTTAGCCATATGTTTATGCCTAGATACCAGATGTTAAACATGCCAGAATTTTTATTTATTTTAATTGTCTTAATACTTGTAATGATCCAATTATAAACTGCAATTAACTAAAAGAATAAACCAAAAGAAAAGTAAAACAAACTTTTTTTGTAAAACTGAAAATATTCATCAGCCTTAAGCAGTCCAAAATATACTTTAGAGTTTTTAGCATGATTTTTTATTAGAAGATGAGAGGTAAATGGAAATTCATCTGAACACAAAACTTTATGTCCAGTTAAAATAAATATCCTGTCCAAAGGAAATACCCTTTAAAACATCCCAGCAAATTATGTGAGAATTCATATCATAAAAAAGAAAGCAGTTTGAAATGCATATTTACAAAACACATCTGACCACAGAGTTTGTATCCCGCTTATCACTGGATCCAAGTCTATTGATTCTTTTGCTATTGTTACTGTTGTTTGGTATGGGAGATTGAATACAGAGAGGCTTTACTACTGAGCTCCATTACATTTCTTTTTGTTAATTTAAATTTTTGAGATAAGGTTTTGCTAAGTTGCTAAGGCTGGCCTCCCACTTCCAACCCTTCAGCCTTAGCCTCCTGAGTCACCAGGATTACAATTGGGTGCCACTGTGCCCAGCTAAGTCTCTTGATTCTAAAATTTTGGTTGAGGGTAAGAATCCATACAAAACATATTGGTAATGTTTTATACTTTCTTCTCAGGTTAAGTGTTCTTTTGTATGAAATATGAGAACTAGACACCGAAATCATTACTCAGAAAGTAGAAAAACAGGAGCTATTAAAGGTAAACTTAGTAGATAAGGCCTGTTGGTTGGGTCTACATCACAGAAGAGAAAGAAACTCTCCACATCAAACAATTTTGTATGCCCCTAGACAATAACTATGAAAATATATTGTGACTTCCATCTATAATTGCTGCATTAGGGAAATAATGACCTTAGTATGACCCTCTGCTACCCTGACAGCTTTAACAGTAATACAGGCATAGTCCACCTGTTATTCATTCTTTGTCTGCATTTTGGGTACCAACAAGTGTAAATGACATCACTCTTTTGAGATTCTATTTGGTATTCACAGAAGCACACCCACTCAAGCCATATGAATAAAACCTTTCTTCATCTTATCTCTGTGTGTGTGATTGCACACAGGTGTAGCTGCATGTGAACACAGCTTTTCCCCACAAATATCAGAGATCCAAGGACAGATTAAGTAGGATAAAGACAGAGTCAAAATTCTTCAAGGAAAAAGAAAACATCCAACTTTAAGAAACAAGTTCAAAAATTGTTTCTTCTGAAGCTTGACATAAAAGTTATAGACAGTATAGGTGCTTGCTAACACTTGTACGATCACTGTCTTCATAAAAATACAGAAGAACCCATTGCTGTAATAAATTTTACTTGAACATACCACCTTTTTGACATTTTATATGCTCCTTGAGTTTATTACTAGGTGGAAAGGAAACAAACAATCAGATGTCTAGGAAATTTACTTTTTCTGTGGTTCTTCTAGTTGAATAAGTGAGTTAAAAAGTAATCTGAACATGTATCTTCTGAGTTTTAACAGACGTATTTGCACTTACAGAGATTTACAGAGAGAAATATGAAATTTATTTTGCATTGTTATTTTATATTTAAATGTATCAAAATGTTATAACTGAAAATATAGATGCACACTTCTGAAATTGCTTTTATTGTTTTGATCAATCTGTAAACTTATATTTTTCTGGTGCATTGTACATTTCATTTTAATCATTATTGAGCAAATTATAATTTCTAGCACTAATTCTATTTTTCTGTTGTTTATACAGTCACTCTAATGGCAGCTGAATTTAATATACTGTTTGTTTATGACAAGTATACATGTATATAGCAAATATATTTCTCATATACCACTTGACCTCTGTGTAATAAAATGATGAAATCTTAATTTACTGTTGTATTAATGGATTACTATTAATATATAACTTAAATTATCATAGGTTAAAACTATTTAAAATATTAGGTTTTAGATGCTTATAAGTTGACTGAAAATGAAAACATTTTTGTATATATATAATAGTGTATCGATAATAGAATATAGACACATGACATAATAAAATATATGGTTCCCTACAGTGACATCTCTGAGGAAGTTTGGGAGAAATGATCTTCCTGCTTTTTTTTATTTGTTTGTTTGGTTTTTTTTTTTTCTGTGTGTGTTAACATCTAGCAAGTCGTGTGTCTCTTCTGAGGCTATACTTGGCATTGTCAGTAACTGTAAGTGGCCATTCCATGGCCAATCTAAGGTACTGATATGAGAAATTATGTATTTTATTTGGTCAGTTATCTAGAAATATTAAAATGCACATTTGTATAAGGAAACAAGACATTTAGAGAGTCCAAACCATGTACTTTGGATAATGATGTCCATCACATCCCACTGCCCTTACTAATCCCCTGCCCCCTCCCTTTTCTTCCTACCCCACTTCTCTATCTAGAATTCATCTAATCTTCCCATGCTCCCCCTCCCTATCACTTTATGGGTCAGCCTCCTTATATCAGAGAAAACATTTGGCATTTGTTTTTAGGGGATTGGCTAACTTCACTTAGCATTATCTTCTCCAACTCCATCCATTTGCCTGCAAATGTCATGATTTTATTCTCTTTTAATGCTGAGTAAAATTCCATTGTGTATATATATATATATATACCACTTTTTTAATCCATTCATCCACTGAAGGGCATCTAGGTTGGCTCCACAGTTTAGCTATTGTGAATTGTGCTACTATAAACATCAATGTGACTGTGTCCCTGTAGTACGCTATTTTTAAGTCCTTTGTGTGTAGTCCAAGGAGAGGGATAGCTGGTCAAATGATGGTTCCATTCCCAGATTTCCAAGGAATCTCCATAGTGCTTTCCATATTGGTTGTACCAATTTGCAGTCCCACCAGCAATGTATGAGTATACATTTTTCCCCCACATCCTCTCCAACACTTATTGTTGTTTGTCTTCATAATAGCTGCTATTCTGACTGGAGTGAGATGATATCTTAGAGTCTTAGTTTTGATTTGCATTTCTCTGATTGCTAGAGATGATGAGCATTTTTTTCATATATTTGTTGATTGATTGTATATCCTCTTCTCAGAAGTCTCTGTTCAGGTCCTTGGCTCATTTATTGATTGGGTTATTTGTTTTTTTGGTGCTTAGCTTTTTGAGTTCTTTATAAATCACATGTGTGTGTGTGTGTGTGTGTGTGTGTGTGTGTGTATATATATATAATATATATTATATATATATATAATATTTATATATAAACAAATATATGAAAAATTGTGGCAAATATGTGTAATAAGAATTATAATGCAAAAAAGTACATGTATAAAGATGTGAACATACTCTATAGACAAAGATATGAATAATTGTATCTATATGTGTAATAAGAATTGTAATGCATTCCACTGTCATGTATTTAAAAAAAATAAAATCAATAAAACTACAAAAAGAAAAAAAAAAGAGAGAGTCTAAACCAATGCTTTAAAAAGCCTGAACCCAAGCATTGACTATGCATTGGTGTTTTGCCCAAAAACACAGATGTGGATACCCTGAGTCAAAACTCTTTTCTGTTTTTCTTAGGAAAAAGATATCTAACATATCAAAGTGTTTCACAAATTGAATAACCAATTTGTATAATGGTAGAACTATTTTAAAATGTCATGCTTAGAAAATGAAAATGTTGTTATAGGAACCTGGGAATAGTGGACAATTCGGTGCACTGAAGATCTGGCCTTGTTTAAGGGCAACATTATACACACTATGCTGTACTTTTACTCCAAGAAAGAGAAAGAAAGTGGCCAATCCTGTCTATCCCTAGTAGGTTCAGAGGTGTTAATACACCTCTGTGTATTTTTTTAAGAGAGAGCGAGAGAGGATAGAGAGAGAGAGAGAGAGAGAGAGAGAGAGAGAGAGAGAGAATTTTTTAATATTTATTTATTTATTTATTTATTTAGTTCTCGGCGGACACAACATCTTTGTTGGTATGTGGTGCTGAGGATCGAACTGGGCCGCACGAATGCCAGGCGAGCACGCTACCGCTTGAGCCACATCCCCAGCCCCATTTCTGTGTATTTTTAACAACAATTATGAAATGGCTTCTAGCCTCACAGTATTTAGTGCAGGGTTGGTAAGTGGTGTCTATCAGAGCCTTGGCATGTCACATGTAAATGAGTTGTGCTATCTATATAACCCCAATCTCACTCTTTGGTTAACATTTTTACTTTCCAAATGGGAGCATAGATTAGGATATTCTTGTTTAGTGCCCTTAGACCTTACTGAGCACTAGAATTGTCACATCTGGCTTTTAAGCATTTTAAATGCTATCAATGCTATTGGCAATCTAAATTTTTAATTTTGAAAATTTAAGCAATTTATATTTAAATTTTATGTTAATTTAAATTATCACAAAATTTTTAGGTAACTTTGAAACAACTTGTACCTATGGATGTAACGTTTAGATAGCCAATTATTTTTTTCTCTAAGCAGAGATTAAGTATTTGTGATCCAAATGTAATATCTATAGCAAAATGTACACTTTAAAGATTTCATATGAAAAAAAAGAACATAAAATATCTCATTAAAGTATTATACTGATTGCACACTGAAATAAAACTTTGGATATATTTATCAAGTTAAAATATATATACTATTAAGATCTTTGTTATCTATTTCTTTGTACTCTTTAAGTTACTCTTAAGTTTAAATTATGTGGCTCAAAATATATTCCAATTGGAGAGTGTTGTCCTCATCCATTGTTGATAATTCTGTCCCTACAGCCCCATTAGAAAAGTACATGTAGTATAACCACCTTTCTCAAAATTTATTCTGATGACAGACTATTTTACCTAGTAATCTGAAGACCTAAAGAGTCAAATTGGATGAACTGAAATGCTGATTCTATTTATCTTTATGTGAAGTTCTATTCTGGATTTTGCAATGTTTCCAAAGCTAGCAAATAAAAATACAGATAAGAAATTCAATTGGAATTTCAGATAAATTTTTTAGAATAATTGTGTTACATATAACATACACATTATATATATGTATATATGTGTGTGTATAATATATATATATATATGTGTATATATATATATATAATGAAATATTTTAACACAAATATTTGGGACATATTTATTTTAAAAATGTTTACCTGAAACTCAAATACAACTAGGAGCCTTTTGTGTTTTCTGACATCCATTGAAATTGAGTATGTTTCAGTGTAGGAAAATGACATAATTTTCAGTAAATGACACAATTTTCAATTAGTGAAAATTAGATGCAATTGTGGGGAAAAAAATTCTTGGTCAGTATTCCAAACCATACACAGAAATTAGTCCCTGAATGGATTGGTGGATTGCTGAGCTCAATGTGGAAGATAAATATTAAAAGTTTTATTTGAGATGTGGAGATGTAGCTCATTGATAAAATACTTGTCTAGTCTGGGCAAGGTCCTGTAATTGGTTCCTATACCATCAAAATTAAAATTTAGTTGATAAAATAGCAGATTATCTTCATCTCTTTACAATAGACAACAATTTGTTAATTTTGTTAATAAAGCATTAGTAATTAAAGGAAAAGATGAATCAATTCGATGTTAATAACAGAACTTCTATTTTGAAAGTGAAAAAGAATCTTATAGACTACAAGGAAAAATTAGAAAACATATTTTAAAATTAGTATAAGAGATAAGTAAAATCATCAAGAACTTTGAATAGCCCTTAGATGTTTTGTAAATAGACAATAAACACATGAAAAATGCTCAACATCATATGTTGTTAGGGGTATGAAAATTAAAACTGCAAAGGGAGGGAGGATAGCAACAGGAAAGGCAGTGGAATGAATCAGACATAACTTTTATATGTTCAAATATGAATAAATCACAAGTTAAAACTCCATATGATGCGCAACCACAAGAATGGGATCCTAATTAGAATAAGTTACACTCAATGTGTATTTAATATGTCAAATTTAATATATCTACTGTCATGGATATCTAAAAAGAACAAATTAAAAAAAAAACTTCAATGTTACTACATTGTATACCTATAGTCTTCTGGAAGAGGTGAGTGACCATTGAAATAGAAGTAGTACACCATCGCCACTGTGCTTTGGGAATCTTACTTTGCTAATAAAATAGAATGGGGTGAGGGAAACTGGAGCTAAGGAGGAATATAGAGTGAAAGCTGTTCTAATAACCCAGATGATTTTTTGAAAGAGGCACTAATTAGGGAAAGACAGATTTTCACAATATTTTGAAGAGAGACTAAATATCATGTAATACCTGATTATAGTGAGCTATAACCTTATGTCATCATTTTAAAACACCTTACTCGTGTGTGGATTGGTAAAATGATTAATTTCAAATTAGTGAAGTAGATCCTCATTCTGTTCAGGAAAGATTCAATGTATCATTGTAAAAAGGGATTTAAAAAGTAGGTATAAAACTTAAGGAATCTCCCCATTTTTAGGACTGGAAAGAGATGTCTAAGTTCTTCCCACTTAATCATTTAGCTTCGGAAAAGAGATTTTAAAAAATACAAAAGGAGTACACATTTCTATAATTTCAAAAATTTAAACTAGAGAAGTTTAAAATAGTTTGTCTATGGCATTAACTGTCATTACAAAATACTGGCATAGACCAAATATCATATATGTAATGTGATCTCCTGAAAGTCCATTCAACAACACTGAGACACAAAGAAGATGACTTGATTGCTGCTCATGGTCACACAGTCAATTCATGGTAGAGTAATAACTATAAATTAGGCCTCTTCTTTCTTTATCTGAAATCCTGCTTATTTACTGTATTGTTTCTGCACAGAACCTTGCCTTGTACAACTGTCTGAAAATGGAGTAATTCCCTTTTCCTATCTAGCTATGAAGTATGGAGGTTTGATTCAGTCTGTATAGGGGTAGGGCTCTGAACTCCTCCTAATTGACATCTTTGAAACTGAAAACATAACGATTTTGATGATTAATCAGAAAACAGCAAATCTTTGCTATCACACTATTACCCCAAGAATAAGAAGCAGTAATACAAGTAAAGTTGAATTTTAGCACATTATTTTAGCTCACTTTGTGGAAGGTCTGTGGAAAGAAGATTTTCTGATTTCCAAGATGGAGGAAAAAGGAGTATCTAAGAACTTTGGCAAATGTTTATACTTACTTTGTTGTAATGAAATTTCTTTGAATTGTTGTAATTTGCTATTTTTATTTAAGTTACAATTACTGGCTGAATGCCATCTGGTTTCTGGAGCAGAGCTTTTGAAAGTACATATTTAACATATCTAATTTTATTTTTTCTTTTTACTCATTTATCCACTTAGATGACTTTTCCTTTTCTGATATTTGTCTTAAAGATTTTTTTAAACCTTTTATCTAATTTTTATTCTGGCTTTGTTTTCTAGGTGTAGTAAAACCAAAATTTTTGTACACAAAGATCTAATAAGCGTGATTGTGAATTTCAAGTACATTTTACCTTAACAGCAGCAGAAATATGAACAAATAATTCAAGTACAAGGTAGTAAGTGCCATAGGGAATTTTGTAGAAGGTCTTCTGAAAACAGAGGTGAAGAACGTCATTTATCTACACAGTTGAAGTGGTATTTGCACTAGATACTGGATGAAGAGTAAAGAATAATAGAGGATTGATAAGAGCATAATGGTATGAGTGTATGTACTAGATTGAAGAAAAATGAAGCATTGAAATCTAATCCTGAATAGGCGTGAGCATTAGGACTGATAATGCAGTGCAGGGGAGACTTGAACTTCAGGGTCTAAATAACCTTGTCCTTCATGCTTTCTTGCCACTGATTTTGTCAGTGAAAAGGAGCCATTAGTGACTTTAAAGAAGATAATTTTGCTGAAAACTACTATATTTGCTGAACGTAAGAGCACTACAAGGCATATTGTTGACTGTATTAGAGGTTTGGAGGATTTGTACTTTGAATAAATGCATGGAATAATCCCTAGATTTCTACTTTGATTTATTCTTTGCAGACGTATTTGAGAAAAGTGATGATTGTAGGCTTAAAATTAGTTAATTGTGTTTTTGGTTTCACTGTAATGCACATCACTCAAAATATATTAATTTACTATTGTGCAATATGAAAAAATGGGTTACATTAGTTAATTTTACAAATAAATAAAAAATTTCTCTCACAGATATTGTTTCCAATAAGAGAGTATATCATTCTCACATGCTTTATAATAGGATGTACCTCTCTAGTGCCTGAGATCTGAAACTCTAATTAAAAAATAAAAAAAATATTGTATTAATAAAATAATAAATGGAATTGACTTTGGACTCAGCCTGAATAAAACAGAATTGCTTATATTAATCAGAAGTATTGATCCTTTTCATAATAACATAAAATTTTTAAAATGTTTGTACTGATCATAATTAGATTGGGATAGAAAACCAAGACCATATACCTCTGTTCATACTACAGGGATCAATGAGAAATATGTCATTAAAGTGAAGTTTTTTTTTTGTCATTAATGAATTGCTTAGATGCACTTACATTACTTATTTCTTAATAAATCTTCTGTGAAAAATCAGCCAAATACATCTTTTTTTTTTCCTGAAAACTTTTCATTAGAACCAATTGCTTTAGTCCTTAGGATTTTGTGCCAGTTCATTATTTGCAAGGATTTTAGTGGATAATTTTCAAAGCATTGGAAGAGAAATCTAAAACTGAAATGTTCATAGACAACTCAAGTTTATCAGAATAAAGCAGGTTGTTTTCACTCTCTCTTGTTCTTTTAACTACATATTGTTTAGAATAAAGGGTCTTAGCAATTCCAAGTGGTGCTAACCAAGCTTAAAACCCTGGTAATTAGCTATAATTAGCTTGGCAGCAGAAATAAATAAGCTACCATAGTATAGTAATGGTCTACATGTGAATTGTTTTTAAGAATTGATGGACCTTTTCCTACATATATATTAAGATATTTACAAAATTAGTATATGTGAAGAAGATAGTTATATGCACTCATTTTTCATATTTTCCTTTTATTTAAATACATCCCTTAGAATTAAGTGTTAAGTAAACTCAAAATTTGAAGAGGAGGCAACTATATAATTATTTAAATTATAGAAGATATATTATATTAAATATGCTATATGATTGATTATTATTTGATTTTAGACTATCATAGAGATCAACCCATATTTACAGACAAAGGATCTCATGAAGTAAAATTTTCATAATTTCAATAATCTTTTCTTTTGAATACTTACTAACCAAATTAGTTTGATATTCGTGTACAAACATTTAGAATTAAATGTAAGTGTTCTGAATCTTTGCTTAAAGGCATGGTATTTTCAAAGTAGGATAATGTGAGCAGAGCTGAACAAATAGCAAGCACCATAATGTGGATATTTACATGGATATAAACCATTTAGCAGAGCAGAGTAACTCAGGATTCTGAAATGACATGAAATGCAGCAAATAATAATGAGGTGACCAAGGCAGATTTTATTAATAATCTGAGAGTTTAAATGATTATTTTTCAGAGAAAATATTCTAAATACATTACAAAACTATCATTTGAACACAAACTGAATCAGAGTGAATGGCTTATATTAATCTGAATATTAATTATAGTAAGTGATATCTGGACTGAAAGAACAAAGATTACATGTTAGGTCATCATATGTTCTAGTTTGCCCAGGAATATTCCAATTTACACTTTTATTTTTATGGCTCAGCATTACAGTATACAGTTTATTGAAGGAACAAAGCCATCTATGTCTAAGGATGTTACACAGGCAGTGAAAGAGCTCTTACATCTATTGAATTGCCAGGGGCCAAACTCCTACAAAGATTTGTAACAAAATTAGGTCCTCCTTGATTTTTCGTATTTCTCTTAACTACTTCCAAACATCTCCTGTTTTCATTATTCTCTTACCGTAGCTTTTTCAAAGTTGTAGACATATAAATAAATTCCAATTTCTTCAGAAAGGTATATTTTAATGTTTGACATATTTTGTTTTAAGATGGACTTGCTATTATCTTGCACCTTTTCCCTGTCTTCTGTATCAATGATACTAACACTATTTTGAATGAGCTCTTGTCACATAATTTATACTTACTCTCTTCATCAATCTCCTTAAAGTTGATCAGTAATTTCCAACTGCTTCTTAGTCTTTTTACCATCAGTACAATTAAAATGAATACAATTACTATATTAATCTCACCATTCTTAATATAAAACTTATCTTTTACTGGGTGCAATGGTTCATGCCTGTAATCCTGGTGACTTGAGAGGCTGAGGCAGGAGGATAGCAAGTTTAACTCCAACTTGAACAACCTAGTGGTACTTTGTTTCAAAATTTTAAAAAAAGGATTGGGAATGCAGCTAAGTGGTAAAGTGCCTGGGGGTTCAATTCCCACTATGACATCCCCCGCCACACACACACACAAAATGTCTTCTATGAAATTTTCATATCATTCTTTTCTGGATCACTTAGTTTAGAAAATCTAGAGAAATTAGATTTCCATTTCATTAGTTCATCTTACATCAAATAGATGAGCCCTGTTGATATATTTTCTCAGTATCACTTGAAATCACTATTTTTGTTTCAGGTCATCACTATCAACAGATGGTTGTTTCATTATGATTGTTTTCATATAATTTTGATTACTTAAATATTTTCTGCTGCAAACTATAATTCCTCAGGTTTGTCTTAAAAGCAACCCTAGAATGTGTACATTAATTTACATTATATTCTTATATTTGGACAATGTAATGATTTTTTTTTTAAATAGAAAAGCATAAGCTCAAGCTTTCTTCCAAACTTATTTTCAGGTAACTCTAAATTATTATACAATGTTACATTAATTGGAGGAATTATTGGGATAAAAATAGATTATATTTTAGAGAGATATTATCTGTCTTCCACTTTTTACCTAGAATTTATCATGAAAATATTTTCAAATAATTTCAGTCCTATAGCTAGTTTTCAATAGGATGACATTTTATATCAATTGAATGTCAAGGATGAAAGTGAGAGCAGAATTTCAATTACATAGGTTTCTATCAATTATTATATAATTTCCTAATATTTGGAATGATATTAAGAAAATACAAGTCTAAAAATACTCTTGCTAAAAAGCACAAATCTGGCTTTTCTTTTTCCTAGAGCAACTAAAGATAACATGACACTATCATCTTTCTTCCATAATAATATGTCTGTGAGAACAGACAGGAAGTGCAATCCTATTAATGCAGGATATCAAAGAAGAGATATAGAAACTTTAGTATATTGACATATAAATTGTGATGCAGTTTTAGAAGAAAAAGTAGTTTTGCATTCATAGGGTCTTATAAATCTGAGTGACATCAAATTCTTCTTTTGGTATGTGGTTAGCTTCTAAACTTCTCATCCTTTGTCGTCCTTATGTTGATTTCTCTGAATCTCACTCTGCTAACAACATTTCCAGAAATATTTGTTAAATATGGTAAAACTGCACTGTCAGTTTTAATCAGTGTATACAGTAAAACAAAATTTTAGTGAACAAAATAAAATATTATGGATGGTTATATAACCTGAGAAATCCTTTCAAATAAAATTTGTGTGTGTGTGTATATATATATATATATATATATAAAATTATACATTATTGTTTAGGGTAGAATTTTAATACCACATAAAGCTGTAATTTGAGGTAAAATTTAAAATTGGCTAATTAAGACCAAATTTGCCTGAAGAAAACACCATAAATTTGTGAAAGCCAGCAGTAATCCTCAATTAAAACTATTTGGGCTTAATCAAATTGTTAACTATACAATTAATTAAAACAAAGATTTAATTTTATCAGATTAACATTGAAACAGGAAAATTATAGAAAACCTTAGAAATAGAAGATGGCAAAATTAAATTTCAAATGCATCATTATTAACAAATGGTTATGTGTCTTTGATTTTTTCTATAAGATATATCAAAATTCTGAATTGTGTAATAATTGATGCAAAGATATTAAAGTAATACTATAATTATTAATTAAATTAATTAAAATAAATTAATTAAAATAATGTAACCATAGCTTATTTTATCAGTATTATAGCTACTGAGCACTTGAAACTATTAAATGTTTCCTACTATTAAGAAAAGTTAAAATTATTTCCCAGGGATAAAATCATACTTATAATAACACATCATCTGGAGGGCAGAATGTTCTTTTTGTAAATGCATGAGTTTTATATTTTTGTAATAATACGTTGTCTTTCTTTCCAGTATAAAAAGAATAAATAGTTTATTATTCAAAGAATCATAATACTGGATAAGATATGCGCATTACAATAGTTGATTAGTATAGGATGCTTCCAACAAAGGCTAGTTAGAAATAGTTATTTCCTGTGTGTGTTTGTGCGTGTGTCTGTACAAAACAAAATAAAGATTGAATATTACTCTGTATAGGTGTTCAATTTTTTTCAACAAAATAAAATAAAAATTTGTTTACATTTATCATCTAATTTCTTAATAAGATAATTACTAGCTACTGTTCTGAAAGTCATCTCATTTTCCCATGATTATAGCTTTAACAGCAAAATATTCATAGATCCCTAAGTGTTACTGAAACAACAACTTTCCCTAAAATTGTTTTTATTTTTGTTTGTTGTTTTGTTTTATTTTGAAAAAGGATCTTGTATTGTTGCCTGGCTAGCCCCAAACTCCTGGACTCAAGTGACCACCCTGCCTCAGCCCTATAACTTCTGGTACTATAGGTGCCTGCCACCATGAGCCATCTCAAATTGAGTTTATTATCTTTAACAGAATCAGAGGTATTTTGCAAAATCAAAACTCAGAGTCTTGGATTTATCATAGCTAAGCATTTTTTCTACATGTGATTTCCTCCTGCCTTAAGTTTGTTCACTTTATAAAGTTCAGTAATATATAGTTCTTATTTGGGCTGGGGATTAGCTCAATGGTAGAGTGCTTGCCTGGCATTCAAGAAGACCTATGTTCAATTCTCAGCAGTGCAAAAAATAAAACTAAATAAATAGATACTGCTCTTGAAAACTTTCTTTGACTTTTAGAATGATTTTAAATTGAACTGTTTGCACAAATTCATGTGATGTTAGAGAATGTAGTGCAAAAATGCTGATGTCACCAGCCATGTTCCTCCTTCATCCAAAAGAAGATAATCTCCAGCTATATTGTTTCAGGTTGAACAGCAATGTTCAAAAAGTCTGAGTTTGAGAAAAGTAAAAGACAAATATTGCTGTTTTCAGGAAGTATGAGTAAACATTTATCATTTCTGGACATTTTAATCTTTTGCCAATAAAGACTAATATGGCTGGTTGTGATTAGACACTTTATAGATTTTATTATGTCAATATTGATTTGAAGAATAAAATGTCTTCAGTATAAAATATTGGAAAAAATTTAAAATATGAAAAGAAAATAATAAAGTAACTATAATTCTGTTGTCAAGCCATATCTACCAATGACATTTTAGTATTTTTGACTACCATTCACTTATCAGTGTCAATATTAACATATATAAATTTGGTGTGATATAATTAGTAAATATATAGGACAGTCATATGGCAGTATAATTATAACTCTATTATACAAAGGAAAACTTTAAAAAATCATCTAAACCACACTTTCAAAGACTATAAGTGGTTGGGCTAGGTTTGAACCCCAGTGAAATTCCTGCTGTCTTAAAACTCCTGCATTGAGACCCAATGGCAATGTGCTGACATCAGCAGCAATGCATACACACCTCTCAGATATGCCTCAAATCCAGACAAGTAAGGTTAGGACAATAATTAGAAAAGATGGCAACTAAAGTAGAAACTGTAGGAAACAGAAGTTAAAAAATTGAAAAAAGGCAAGTAATTAACAAAACATAGTAGAAATTTGCCATGACATAGAGGTGTGGGAATTGAGCTTCCAAATAAAAAATGCTCTCATCAAAATCATCTAAAATAGAGCTGAGAGGCCATGGGAAATTCTCAGGTCACAAATGTGCATTCCAGGAACTGCCCCACTAGGCCAACACAGAAAAAATGCCAATCTTTTTTGAAGACAGTGTATTTTCTTTTTATACATTTTCAACATAAATATCATAACCTTAAGATCCGCTCTTCACAGTGACTGCTCATGCTTGCCAATTAGGTCTCTCCAGCTCACTTGCATACCAGAAGAATTAATGATCTTTCCTTCACAATAAAGTGCTTCCTCTGTCCTAATAAAATCCTCACCTTTCCCTCTGTGCTATAGGTATACCAGAGACCACCTTGATCTCTGCCTGTATGTTCTGGATTGCAATCTATGTTTTGTTTGATTTTGACAAAGTAATCTTCATTTTATATTAAGAAAGCCAAATTAAATAGATCACATACTGTTTACAATTCTATGTATATAAGCTTTCTGGAAAAGGCAAAAGCAATGATTTCCAGAGCCTGAGAGTTCAGGGAGAAATGGAGTTCAATGAAACATAAGAGTTTGAGCCCAAAGAGCAATTTTGTAGATGTTGCAGTCCTTTAAACATTTGTCAAGGGCTGGGGATGTGGCTCAAGTGGTAACCCGCTCACTTGGCATGCGCGGGGCGCTGGGTTTGATCCTCAGCACCACATAAAATAAAATAAAGATGTTGTGTCCACCGAAAACTGAAAAATAAATATTAAAAATTCTCTCTCTCCTCTCTCTCATTCTCTCTAAAAAACAAACAAACAAACAACAACAACAAAACATTTGTCAAAACTCATGGATAGAGAGGGACAGATTGGAAATCTGGAAATAAAACCTATTACATATGGAAATACAATACAAGGTAATTGTAGTATTATAAATTAGTGGAGGAAAGACAGACTTTTGAGTAAATGTTGGGGAGAAATTTGTCATTTAGAAAAAGACACAATTACATTCATTTCTTGTACTATATTCCAGAATAAATTTCATTATGGATCAGAGGTTCAAAACTATGTTAAACCATAAAATGATAGAAGAGAGCATAGGTGCCAGGCACAGTGGCACATGCCTTTAATCCTAGCAGTTTGGGAAGCTGAGGGAGGAGGATCACAAATTCAAAGCCAGCCTCAGCAAAAGTCAGGCACTAAGCAACTCAGTGAGATCCTGTCTCTAAATAAAATACAAAAGGGGTTGGGGATATGCACCCCCCGCCAAAAAAAAAGAAGAAAGCGTAGGTGAATTTTTCAGTAACTTATGATACAGGAGGACTTTCCAAATTATGATTCAAAATTTAACAGTGAATAGGGAAAATATTGATTCCAATCAATAATGGTGATATGTAAACAGAAATCTTCCACATGTCAAGAATTAAGCATAATCAATTGACAAAGTATAAAGTATATAAAATTTAAAAATATGTCATGTGCAAAGGGTTATAATAGAAATGGAAAGTATAACAAATTCATAAAAGAAGAAGCAAGAAATATGAAAATATAATTTTCAGAAAAATGCAAACTAGTAAATGGGAAAATCTAACACATTACAATAAGGCAAAGACTACTTGAACTACTTTGAGAAAAATGACATGATATTACTATTTCATATTTATGAGTTTCTTAAAATCTGATTAAAAATTTAGAGGCAAATATGGAAAATATGGAGGATAATCAATGATTATGTAATATTCTAAAGTTTAATATTATAGTCTATTGACAAGACCAGAAATACAATTAACATATTGCTGGTGGAGAAACAGAATAGTAGAGCCTAAAGGAAGAAATACTTGTGAATATCTAGCAAAATGATATGTGTATTTACCCATTGACTCAGTAATATTAATTTTAGGACTTTATTTCAAAAAAATGTTTGCCAAATGTATGGATGAAAATGTTAATCTACTTTGTAATTCTACCCCAGAAATTAATGTCTCTCATGGTCTGCTGTTCCCATATATGATTAATTTTTATAACTTAAATAAAAGATGCTAGATGGAAAATCAATTTAGAATATAGTAACAGTTTCTGGGCTTTTTTCTCTGCCTGTACCACTAGAGGAACAGAATCAAATCCTAGATATTGTTTCTCATTGAACTGTCCTAAAACCAAGCACCATAAGGGGCTCCAACCAAACTAGAAAACCATAGACATGGGTTCTATGAATTCTAATTCATGTAGGGAGCCACTGTAGTTTGGATGTTATATGTCTCAAAGGCATATAACATGTGTTATATGTGTTAAAGTCTTGGTCTCCAGGGTGGTGCTATTGAATGGTGATAGAACTTTAAGAAGTTAGAGTCTAGTGGGAAGTCCTTTGTTTAATGTAGTTATGCCTTCAGCAGGGACTATTGAGACCCTGGATACTTTCTATTTCTCTCCTTTGCCTTTTGATGATTCAGAGAGCAATTTTACTCTGTCACAAACTTCTTCCATATTGTTTTATCTCATCACACGCTCAAAGTAATGCAGTCAATTGAACCTATGAAATTGTAAGCCAAAATGAACTTTTCTGTTTACAAGTTATTTTGGTATTCTGTTCTAGTGATCAAAATATGGCTAACACAGGGCCTATATTTACACCAGAGCTATCTTATATGGCTTCTAAAAGTGAAAGTGAATAAAACCTGTCTCAATTCAAAATTTTTGCATATCTTAGTCCTTTCTCCAGCTCTACTAGTGAGCTCATATTCTAACAATGAGTTTTCCTGGCTTTATTTATCACTTGAATAAGCAGCATCATTTCACCATCTATCTTTAGCCACACCAAGACTAAGTAACTAAACTGAAAACTGAAAAACTGGTCAGTTTTTCAACAACTGGCCTTGTTCCTGTGGATATTGTTTCTCTTGGCTTACTTATATTTTCTATAAACTGCTTGTTTATGAATGTATATTTACACACCAGGAGTTATTCTTTCCAAGAAACTTATTTCAAGTTTTTGAATAATTCTAGTTTGTTTTCAATGTTGTAAATAGTTCCTAATTGTTTATTTTTAGTAGTTAAATCATTTTGTAACTTCAACCTTAAAATTCAACAATTTCTCTTGCATTTCTTTTTACTGTGAATAAAAGTATTTCTGTCAATCACATAGCTTTGTCTTTGGATTAAATAGCTCATTGTTTTCATAGCTCAGTTTACTTTTTTAAAATGATTATACAAGTAAAGCCTTTTTTTTTCCTTTCTTGGATAGTGTGTTTTCTTTTTATTTTTCTTCTAAAAACATAATCCATCTTATTTTACTATCTAAATTTTAGCTGATACTCCAACCATATCTTAGTAAGATTAGATACAAAGAAAATACAATAAAATAATTTATATTTGGGTCATTCTCTGAAATTTGCACACACTTTGGCTGGCTTCCCTATGCTCATTTCATTTATATTATAGAGATAGCGAGAGAAGACTCAGAATGATTGAATGACATCCCTGTGTGCTCACAAACACCAAATGAAATATTTCAATTTTACATTCAGTGTTCTTCCTACCAACAATGTTTTTTTTCCAGTTCAAATTTTTTTTTCATTTTTCAGGTCATATTTAGATTCATTTGCCTTTGAAATTCCATTTACTTTCAAAATTCAACAGTAATGGTAGACAACATAAAGTATTTCTTCTCTTCATTTCACTTTTCCCCTTTCTTAACTTTCTTTTCTTTTTTCATTCTTCTCTTTTCCCTCTTCCACATGAGTTAGGAATTGGTGTTAAGCAATGAAGATATATATTTGGTTAAAGAATTCTGGTTAAACTGTGTGAAATTCTTTAATGTGTTGTTTCCACATGATATTCTAGATGCTCAGTTCTTAATAGAGACTATGCTCTTAGATCCAATTTGTGCACAAGACTGGGGGAATTTAAGGCCTGCCTTTCAGTCATAATTACACCATTTTTAGGCTTGATTTAGTTTCCTCTGCTGTGCCGTTGGTATAACAAATCTCATATATTTAAAAAATAAAGTCAGCTCTTAGTGTCAGAAGGTAGCAATTTACTAGAACTACAAAGCTTTAATCTAAGAGAGAGGTTTACACTACTGAAGTGTTCTTTCGTCTTGGAGACAGAGGCAATACAATTAGAAGTCTCCTGGAATTTATAGTGAAAGTTGAACCATATAGCTTATAGATTCTCATTTAAGGTGCTCAGTAACAAATCTTACATTTTTGATGATATAACCAGACTATAAGCATACATTAGATAATAATAAGAAGGATCTACTTATATATGACAAATTAGTTATTTTTCTTTGTCATATCCTCTCTCTGACCACTATAAAAGCACTAAAATAATAAACTAATAACTTTATAAGTCATCATAGCTGCAAAATGCAAATGGAAAAATTATTATCCTGATAATAGCTATCATAAGATGAGTAGCATGAAATTTTTGAAAATTATGCAAATTTTTGCCCTGGGCCTCTAATGAAAACTGAATTAGCATTTTTAATATATTCTCAGTTTTATGTAAAATTCATATTTTTCACCTTCACATTTTTATTTTGTTCACTAACAAGAAAATTCACATTGCTTTTTAAATCTGGGTATAAAAAACTCTTTTGAAAGGTACTAACATTTTTTTTAAAGTTTTATTTGGTTTTGAATTAACATAATAATTGTGTATATTTATATGATGCAACATGATGTTTTGATGCAAGAAAACATTGTGGGATAATAAAATTCATGTTGATAAAGATGACATTGCAGTTTTCAGCATATATTTAGATATATAAAAAATTTTACTGAATAAAGGTTTTTTGAGTAATATTTTGAAAATATTGTGCATTTCAAGATTATTCTGTTATTCGTGCAATAAGATACCATTCAATAACATGGATGGGAACAGAGTTCATAATAACTGAAATAATCCAGTCACAAAAGACAGTACTACATGATCTCACTCATATGTGGGATCTAAAATACTTAATTTCTTAGAATTTCTTTTAATGGCAAATGATTTTATTGAAAAATTGAATCAATTCTCTGTTTTCCTCAAGCTTATTTAAGATCCCTACAAGCATCTGTTTCAAATTCTCTGAAAGTAACCAATACTGTTTGCTATCCAGGCATTTTTGGCTACCTAATTTGAACCATTAGGTGAAATCATGGTTTTCTTTTACTATTTGGTATAAATGGAATACGAGCATTGAATAATTAGGTATTTATTTTTATCTTCATAATCTAGCTTGAATTGTGTCTTAACATTTCCATAAAATCTAAGTAAATTGTTTATTTTCTTTGAATTGAAAATCACTTATGTGATTTTAGCACTAGCTGGTGACATAAATACAGGTTTGCTGCAAGTCAACTGTTGGTATGCTGTCACTCTTTCAGCACTAGAAGGCAATCCCAACTCAGGTTTGTCCCAAATCCACAGTTGTGTTGTTGAGCATCAGTGGAGTACCAAGAATGGTGCTCCATCCCCAAAAGTCTTTCTCTGGGGCTGAGTCAGACCCAGACCTTCCTTCATAGTCACCTGCACACAGTCAGGCACTATGGGATTCTGCCTGTCTCTGGGCAGAATTTTCATGGATGAATCACACCCAGGATCATATGCCATGCCTGTAACAATCAATACTATAAGGCTGTGTCACAACCTCAGCCTACAGCCCCCAAAGACCAGAATAGTACTCAGGTAGGACCAAGGTCAACACTGCTGCTGTGGGCTGCTTGTATTTGTAGTGACTTATTGCCCAAGTCTACTTCAACAAGCCACAGAATGATGCTAGCTGGAATATAAATCCAACAAATTTGGTATGTGTGTTTGCACCTAGCACTAGAGGTGTTACAGAGGATCTACCACTGAGTACTCTGGAGATGGAAGCCAGTAGGATCTGCTCAGTGTTGGTTTCACCAGGATGTCACTGAATTCCAAAGCAGAATCTTAGGATGACTTCCTTGTTCTGTTCTGAGTGAATGGGGTCTTGATGCATGCTATGCTGTCAAAGATTGGGATAATGTTGGTAAGAAAGTTTCTTTGTTATTGAGTTCATGTTTAGAGGCTCATTTCCTAGAGACTGGTGTTGGGAAGAAACAGAGGCTTTATTCAGTGGTCAAAGAATGGAGAGAAGAAAGCTTGGCTCATAAATTAGCTTCTCAATTTCAGGGGGTTGGAGAATAATTATAGATAGGGCATAGGGAGGGAGAGAGAGAGAGAGAGAGAGAGAGAGAGAGAGAGAGAGAGAGAGAGAGAGAGAGAGAAGGGGGAGATTTTGCATAAACTGGGGGTGACACTTTTCACTCCTGTTATGTTCTGGTATTTTTGGTCATGGTATCTGATAGGTCATCTCTTTGCTTGGAGTATGGGGAGAGGCAGCTCAAGCAACTCTTTACTTTTTGTACTCTTCAATATTTCTTATTATTAAAAACCAGGCATCCTGATCTCTTAACCCGGTTTCATTAATTCTAGTGAAGGTAGATGGTATGTAAATAGCAATTCAAATTGTTCTCAATGCAGGCAGATAAGATCTCTGGAGGATGTTAGCCTCTCTCTCTCTCCCATTCTCCTCCATATTTTGTTTAAAAAATGTGGCTAATTAGTTCTACAATATATACAGTTTTATGTCAATAGATATATACAGTTATGTGTTTTAAACTGCTTCTCTAAAGACATTCAAAGAATTTGGTGGTTTTCCACTTTTCAGATTTCTAACACTATGCTATGCTTCTTGAAAAAAAATCAAGGGCAAAATACTTTTTTGAGCTACAGTTTGAGTAAATGTTTTCTAAAAAGAATCACATTATCAAAATTCAATGTATAAGATGCTTAGAAAATTAAAGTGCAGATTATACAGAAAATAATTTTATTTTTTTTTATCTAAAGTAGGCATTAGAAATAGATATGTGTCTGACTTAAAGTTGATCTAAGACATGGAAACTAGAATACAAATCAAACTGGGCTAGGCAGAGTGGTAGAAAAATAACAAAATACCCTACCAGAACCAGAGAATGGAGAAGAATATTAGCTGCCTCTCCTGGAGAGGTCCCTGAACTGCTAAAATACAAATTTACACAGATGAGTATACTCGTAACAGAACTAGAGTTGTCTATACTAAAGGGTCCAAGGCTCTTTACACAAAAAAATATCATAGGAGAATTTAGATAGCTTTCAGAGAAGGGGAAATAAATTTTGACTAGTTAAAGTAATGATTTCACCCTGTTTTTTTAAAGGACTTCTTTATTTTTATATTTTTAATTGACAAAAATTATTTATTTATATTGAGTAACATGATGTTTTAAAATTTTTATACATTTGAAATGGCTAAAGCAAGCTAATTAACACGTAGTTCCTCATATAATTTATATGCAGTAACAACATCTAAAATATACTTTTAGAAATTTTCAATAATACAATAAATGATTATTAATTATAGTTTTCATGTTGCACAATATAGCTATGAGAGAGTTTACAACATTCAAAAAGCCTTTATTGATACATGTGTTGGAAATTAAGAGGTAAGTGGTAAGGATATTCTATAAGGATAGTCTAAAAATCTGAAGAGACAGAATGAAGTAGACATGATTATAGATATTTTGGTATTTTTGCATGTTCAGATTCAGTTTTCTAAACAATTTGGCCAGGTATGGGTCAACCTAGTACCAGTACTTTTGGAAGTATTAAAATAGAATACTTTAGTTCATTTATTTGTTACTGGAACTGAAAGCTTTAGTCAATAAATAGTCCTTTTCTCTATTTGCTCAAAAAACAGAGGCATAATAAATTATTCCAATAATGTATACATATTATTTGGGGAGAAGAAACTTGGCTTTTTTATATCCCAACTTAAACATTTAGTCCAATTTTAATGGGAATCTTAAACATATTATATTAATAGAAGACTATGAGAAGGAAAAAATGTTGAAGATGATTGTGATTTAAGGAGGAGAAAACATTATTAACACAATGACTCTTAAATTCAACTTCTATTATAATTTTGTATTATGCTTAAAATATGCATTATTCATGATGATTGCTTTGTCTGATTCAGACTTTGAGACAGATTTACAGAAGGATAAGAAAGAAACAAATATCATTAATACAAATGGCTAGTGACATAATTATTTTCCATAATTACATTGATAATATTATTTAGCATGCCTATGAAATATGTAAGTAGTCCTGTAAGCTTTACAAAATTAAAGCTTTGTGAAAAGAGTTAGTACAATTATCTAAAGGATAATTGACTTCACAAGTGTAGTTTGGGATAATTAAAATATTGTAATTCCACATAAATTTAAAATGGAATCAATACTTTACTAGAGCTACTCTGCATTGAATCATTATTTTTAAATTTAGCTCATATTTTAATGAGTTAAATATATTTATTGCATATAGTGTACAAAAATGAAATGTCAAAGTGGTTTATACTTAAAGTATTACTTAATATATTTCTTAATCTTTTAGGGCTGTTTTTATTTCATATCCTCTCTATATGTTTAATTAAATTCTTCTCAATTGATGCACTACTTACATTAGTAAATTAGAAGCTAATATCATAATACATACTGACAAACCAGATATATATTTACATATTTCTAAGGTGGAAATATGGCTAAGTAACAATTATTTTACATTATTTTAATATCCCATAAAATTCTTTTATATTATCATTGAGCACACTTTAACATTGCTTTCTTTGCTTCCTTCACACACACATGCAAAAAATAAAAGTAAAAACTATGACATATTCTGTCAACTAAAAAATTGAGGTCAATCTCAGCAACTTAGGAAGACCCTGTCTCAAAGCAAAAATGAACAATCCTGGGTTCAATCACCAGGACCAAAAGAAAGAGAGAAAGAAATCCAAATTTCCTTGCCTTTTTTGCCCATTAAGAGTTTTTTTCTAAATATTTTTATTAGTTGTTGAAAAATATTTAAATTTTATTTTTTTTATAGGTATGTGGTGCTGAGAATCGAACTCAGTGCCTCACACATGGTAGGCAAGTGCTCTACCACTGAGCACAATCCCAGCCCAAGAGCTTTTTCTTTTTTTTAATGTTTATTAAACCTGGAAATGAATTATCCCATTCTACAATTCTGCTAGAAAGATATATCTCATGACACTATTCTTATGTAATTATAAGATTGCTTTTTTCTTCCCAGTACTTCTGAAACAGTTTCTAATAGTTTGCATTGCAATAAAATATAGTTCAATTGAGAAACCTCATTGACATCCCTCTCCTTTTCTCTTAAACCTGACTATAAAAACTTTAACTTAAAATTATTACTCCTTTTCCTTGAATTGTTTTTTGTTTCTTCAAATTTTGTACAAGGTCCTTCTCTCCTCCTTCTGACTCTAGCTTGTACTGATTAAGTAACCCTGGTGACCTTCCTGGACTTCATTCTATCTGTCCCAATGTAGGGTATGTTTATATGTAAAATAAAAATATATGTCATGTAGTTTATCAGGCTCTTAATACTATTAAAAAACAAGTGATCTTAAAACACAAATTCTCAGAACATGTATATTTAGCAAAGATACTTCTGACAGAACTTCCAAAACATATCATATTCACAGAATAAAGTGCTGCTCAATTCTACAATGTTGTACCTGAATGAAGTTGGTTATGAGAAGAGACAACAAAGACGTGAAGCTAATTTAAGTGACATTAGTGCTTCTTCCCCTTGAGCAATCCAAGAACTTTAGCACCCCATTGACCTGCGATGGCTTCAAGAAAGAAGGTTCCAGTCATGAGAAACCGCTAGGGAGTTTTGAATTAAAGAGACAAGACTCTAATTATCTTTAAACCAGCTCCAGAAGGCTCCTTGTAGCTCCAGCTTCAAGCCACCTATTGTGGTAGGGAGGCGAGAGAGAGAGAGAGAGAGAGAGAGAGAGAGAGAGAGAGAGAGAGAGAACGCACCAGGGAGTGGACTTTTATTGGGGAACAAAAAATTCTGGGGAAAATCCCATCCAATGAAGATTAAGGGGGGCAGCATCCCAAGGTCAGGGGCAACAGTTAGGTCTTCAAGGTAGTGGCCAGACACCTCTGCACAGACAAACCCTCAGACCTGAAGAAAGGTGGGGAAAGCTCTGACACAGCTGTGCCTAAGCTCCTCTGGCCCAGCCAGGGAGGTAACTGAAATCACGTGCGAGAATGGCCTCTCACAAAGAACCTACAGTAAAAGCTTTCTGGAGCATGAAACAGTCTTTACTTAGTTTTGCTCATGTTCTACCTTGGCTGTTACAGAGAACATTCTTCATGAAAAAGATGCAGTAGGAACAGTGGGCCTGAAGTCAAAAGGTCTGTTTCTAATGATCTCCTTCTCTATGAACATAAGACTCTAAAAATGCATGGCCCAAGATGAGCAAAAGGCTCCTAATCTACAAAATAGGGAGAGTGCTAAAACCTGCCTCAAAAAAGAGCAATGGATTAAATGAAAAAGCTTTCGAAAGGAATAAGACTTAGCACACAAAGCTTCTGTTTCTTCTTCTTCTCCTCCTCCTCCTCCTCCTCTTCCTCCTTCTTCTTTTTTTTTTTTTTTTTGAGAAATAAAAACTGGGCATCTTATTCTTTAAGCTAAATTGCCTTTCTAGAAAAATTACACTTCTAATTATGCAAATTCCTCCTTCTTCTTTAACATGGTAGAGTAACTTATTGAGATGAGAGACTTGACTATAGGAATAATATTTTATTTACAACAGGGGAATTTTGTTGTCAGTTCATGTGTTTTCTATTAAGTTATACATTAAAAAGATGTAGCAAATGTAAAATAATAAATCTTTCCTAATTTCTTTTGATTTGGGAAATATAGCTACTTTCAATAGGTGTTATTTTTGCTAGTTTTTAATGGATTTATCATTCATGTTTTAAAATACATAAGTTAATATCTTTAAATTATTTTTTAAAAAAGATCAAATTGATCTTTTTAAAAATTATTTCATTTATTTATTCTAATTAGGTATGTATGACAGCAAGTGCATTTTGATTCATTGTAAACAAATGCAGCATAACTTTTCATTTCTCTGGTTTTACACAAAGTAGCATCACACCATATGTGTATATAGAGTAATGATGTCCATCTCATTTCACTATCTTTCATGCACCCATGCCCCCTCACTTGACGATGGATCAGCATCCACTTATCTGAGACAACATTTGGCGATTTGTTTTTTGGGATTGGCATACTTCTCTTAGCATGATATTCTCCAACTCCATCCATTTACCTGCAAATGCCATAATTTTATTCTCTTTTAATACCCATATTTTCTTTATCCACTCATCTACTGAAGTGTGTCTAGGTTGGTTCTACAGTTTAGCTATTGTGAATTGTGCTGCAATAAACATTGATGTGCTATGTCCCTATAGAATGTTGTTTTTAAGTCCATTGTGTACACACAGAGGAGTGGGATAGCTGGGTCCATTCCAAGTTTTCTAAGGACTCTTCGTACAGCTTTCCTGATTGGGTACACCAATTTGCAGTCCCACAACAATGTATCAGTATGCCTTTCCCCCCACATCCTTGCCAACAATTATTCTTGTTTGTATTCTTGGTAACTGCCATTCTGAGTGGCATGAGATGAAATCTTAAGAGTAGCTTGATTTGCATTTTTTTTAATTACTAGAGATGTTGAACCATTTTTCTTATATTTGTTGATCAATTGTATATCATCTTCTGAGAAGTGTCTGTTCAGCTCCCTATCCCATTTATTGATAGGGTGGTTCATTTTTATGGTGTTAAGTTTTTTGAGTTCTTTATATAGCCTGAAGATTAGTGCTCTGACATGTGTGTGGCAAAATTTGCTCCCAAACTACAGGCTCTCTGTTCACCTCAATGATTGTTTCTTTTGCTGAGAAGAAGATTTTTAGTTCAAATCCATCCCATATATTGATTTTTGAATTTATTTCTTGTGCCTTAAGAATCTTGTTAAGGGAGCTGGGTCCTAATTCAACGTGATGAAGATTTGGACCTACTTTTCCCTCTATTAGGCTCAGAGTCTCTGGTCTAATTCCTAGAATTCCTAGGTCTTTTATCCACATTGAGTTGAGTTTTGTGCATGGTGAGAGACAGGTGTTTAGTTTCATCTTGCTGCATATGGATTTCCAGTTTTCCCAGCACCATTTGTTGAAGTGCCTATCTTTTCCACAAAGTAGGTTTTTGGCACCTTTGTCTAGTATGAGGTAACTGTATTTATGTGGGTGTGTCTCTGTGTCTTCTATTCTGTACCATTGGTCTGCATGTCTACTTTTATGCCAATACCATTTGCAGTCCCACCAGCATTGTATGAGTGTGCCCTTTTTTTTTTTTTTTTTTTTTTTTACTATAATGCTGTTTTTGTTACTATAACTTTGTAGTATAGTTTAAGGTCTGGTACTATGATGCCTCCTACTTCATTGTTCTTACTAAGGATTGCTTTGGCTATTCTGGGTCTCTTACTTTTCCAAAAGAACTTCATGATTGCTTTTTTTTTATTTCTATAAGAAATGATGTTGGGATTTTAATTGGAATTACATTGAATCTGTATAGCGCTTTGGGTAGTGTGGACAACATTAAGTTTGCTTGCCCAAGGGCAAGGGAGATCTTTCCATCTTCTAAGGTTTTCTTCAATTTCATCCTTTAGTGTTCTGTAATTTTCAGTGTAGAGATCTCTTACCTCTTTTGTTTAATTGATTCTCAAGTATTTTTTTTTTGAGGCTATTGTGTATAGGATAGTTTTCCTAACTTCTCTTTCAGAGGATTCATCACTGATGTATAAAAATGCATTTGATTATGGGTATGGGGTTTATATCCTGCTACTTTGCTGAATTCATTTGTTAAATTTAGAAGTTTTATGGTGGAGTTCTTTTGGATCCTCTAAGTCATGTTGTCAACAAATAATGATAGTTAGAGTTCTTCTTTTCCTATTTGTATCCCTTTAATTTCTTTCATCTTTCTAATTTCTCTGGCTAGACTTTCAAAGACTATGTTGAATAGAAGTGGTGTGAGAGGGCATCCTTTTCTTGTTCCAGTTTTTAGAGGGAATGCTTCCAATTGTTCTCCACTTAGAATGATGTTGGCCTTGGGTTTATCATGGATAGCTTTTACAATGTTGAGGTATGTTCTTACTATGCGTAGTTTTTCTAGTGTTTTGAACATGAAAGCATGCTGTATTTTGTCAAATGCATTCTATGACTCAATTGATATAATGATATGATTCTTATCTTTAAGTCTATTGATGTGATGAACTACATTTATTGATTTCTGTGTGCTGAACTAACCTTGAATCTCTAGACTGAACCCCACTTGGTCATAGTGCACTATTTTTTAATATGTGTTTTGTATGCAGTTAGCCAGAATTTTTGCATGTATCTTCCTCAGGGATATTGGTCTGAAATTTTCTTTCCTTGATGTGTCTCTGCCTGGGTTTGTATCAGGCCGATACTAGCTTCATAGAAAGTGTTTGAAAGGGTCCCTCCTTTTCTATTTCATGGAATAATTTGAGGAGTATTGGTATAAATTCTTCTTTAAAGGTCTTGTGGAACACCCCTATGAATCTGTCTGGTCCCATGCTTTTCTTGGTTGGTAGGCTTTTGATGGCATCTTCTATTTCCTTGTTTGAAATTGACGTGTTTTAATTGTGTCTGTTCTCTAGATTCAGTTTGGGTTGATTATATATCTCTAAAAATTGGTTGGTGTCTTTGAGGTTTTCTATTTTGTTGGAGAATAAATTTTCAAAATAGTTTCTAATTGTCTTCTATATTTCAATAGAATCTGTAGTGATATTTTCTTTTTCATCCTAATTTTAGTAATTTGAGTTTTCTCTCTCCTTTTCATTAGGTGGTTAAGGGTTTGTGAAGTACATTCATTTTTTTCATAAATCAGCTTTTTGTTTTGTCAATTGTTTGAATTGTTTCTTTTGTTTCAATTTCATTGATTTTTCCCCTGATTTTAATTATTTCCTGTCTCTACTCCTTTTGGTGTTAGTTTGTTCTTTTTTTCTCTAAGGCTTTGAAATGTAATGTCAGGTCATTTATTGACTTTTTATTCTTTAAATAAATGAGCTTAATGCAATGAACTTTCCTCTTAGCACTTCCTTCATAGTGTCCCAGAGATTTTGATGTTGTATTTGAGTTCTCATTTACCTCTAAGAATTTTTTATCTCCTCCCTGATGTCTTCTGTTATCTATGTGTCATTCAATAGCATATCATTTAATCTCCAGGTGTTGGAGTAGCTTTCTTTTTTTTTATTTTATCATCAATTTCTGATCTCACTCCATTATAATCAGATATAATGCATGGTAGTGTCTCTATTTTTTTGTATTTGCTAAGACTTGTTTTGTAGCATAACATATTGTCTGTTTTGGAGAAGAATTCATGTGTTGCTGAGATAAAAGTATATTCACTCATTGATGGATGGAATATTCTATATGTGTTTGTTAAGTCTAAATTATTGATTATTTTATTGCATTCTATAGTTTGTTGAGTTTTTGTTTGGAAGATTTATCCAGTGATGAGACAGGTGTATTAAAGTCACCCAGTATTATTGTGTAGTGGTCTATTTGATTCTTGTAGTTGAGAAGGGTTTGTTTGATATACATAGAAGCCCCATTGTCTGGGGCATCAAAATTTATGATTATTACATCTTGTTGATGTCTGAATCCTTTAAGTAGTATAAAATGTCCTTCTTTATCCCTTTTCTAGCTTTAGTTTGAAGTCCATTTTGTCTGATATGAGGATGGAAACCCCTGCTTGTTTACATGGTTCATGTGAGTGTTACCTTTTTTTCCCCCCCTTTAACCTTCAGTCTGTTAATGTCTTTTGCTGTGAGATGAGTCTTTTGAAGGCAGCATGTTGTTGGGGATATTTTTTAAAATCTAATCTGTCAATCTATGTCTTTTAATTGATGAGTTTAGATCATTCACATTCAGGGTTATTATTGAAATATGATTTGTATCCCCAGACATTTTGGTTTATTTTTGGTTTTTAACTTGACTTGGTCTTTCCTTTGATTGGCCTTTCCTTTAGTGTAGTTCCTCCTTTTGCTGATTGTCATTGTTTTTTTTTTTTTTTTTTTTTGATTTCCTCCTCCTGGAATATTTTGCTGAGAAGCTCTGTAATGTGGGCTTTCTCACTGTAAATTCTTTTAACTTTGGTTTATCATGAAAGGTTTATGTTTTTTTCATCAAAACTGAAGCTTAATGTTGCTGGAAATAAGATTCCTGGTTGGCATCCATTTTCTTTCAGAGTTTGGTATATGTTGTTCTTGGATCTCCTGGCTTTGAGGGTCTGGGTTGAAAAATCTGCTAAGGTACGGATCAGTCTCCTACTGAATGTGATCTGATTCCTCTCTCTTGTGGCCTTTGAGATTCTATACTTATTCTGTGTGCTAGGCATTTTCATTATAATGTGCCTTAGTATAGATCTGTTATAATTTTGTGCATTTGGTATCCTGTAAGCCTGTTGTATTTGATTTTCCAATTCATTTCATATTTGGGAAATTTTCTGATATTATTTATTTAAGGAGATTGTGCATTCCTTTGGTTTGAATCTCTGTGCCTTCCTCTATCCCAAAAAATCTTAGATTTGGTCTTTTGATACTATCCCATAATTCTTCATGATTTCTTACTATCTTTGCTGTGTGGTCAACTCTATTTTTTTAAATTGATTTTATTTTTTTTTAAATACAGGACAACAGTGGAATGCATTACAATCCTTATTACACATAGAGAGCACAATTTTTCATATCTTTGTATATAAAATATGTTCATGTCAATTTTATGCCATTATACATATACTTTTTGCATTATAATTCTTTTTTTAAAGAGAGAGAGAGAGAGAGAGAGAGAGAGAATATGAATCATTTTTGTAGATGGACACAACACAATGCCTTTATTTTTATGTGGTGCTGAGAATCAAACTCGGGTCATGCCCATGCTAGGCGAGCGCTCTACCACTGAGCCACAATCCCAGCCCCACATTACAATTCTTAATACACATATATACCACAATTTTTCATATCTCTGTATATAAGGTGTGTTGACACTGAATTCAAGTCTTCATACATGTACTTTGTATAATGATGACCATCATATTCCACCATACTTGCTAATCCACTTCCCCCTCCCTTTCCCTACCACCCCTCTTCCCTATCTAGAATCAGCCTAATCCTCCCATACTCTCCCTCCCTACCCCAGTACTATGAGTCACCCCTGTTTATATCAGAGAAAACATTCACATTTGTTTTTTGGGGATTGGCTGACTTTACTTAGCATTATTTTCTCCAGTGCCATCCATTTATCTGAAAATGCCATGATTTTGTTCTTTTTTAATGCTGAGTAATATTCCATTGTGTATAAATGCCATATTTTTCTAATCCATTCATCCACTGAAGGACATCTAGGTTGGCTCCACAGAATAGCTATTGTGAATTGTACTATTTTTAAGATTGTATATTTTGTCCTCATTATCTGATGATTTGTTTTTCAAGTGATCTAGTCTGTTGGTCATGCTTTCTATTGAATTTTTTATTTGGTTTATTGTTTCCTTCATTTCAAGGATTTCTGATCAGGTTTTTTTCCCCCACAATCTCTAGGTCTTTTTTAAAGTACTCTTTTGCTACCTATATTTGCTCTCTTATCTCTTTGTTGGAGTAATCATTTTTTTTTGCCTGTATTTGCTCTCTATGTCATTCTTTAATTCACAGTTAATTTTAATTATGTGCATTCTGAACTCTTTCTCTGTCGTTTCATCAACTATACTGTCAATGGATTCTAATATTTTAGTATCTTATTTTGGGGAATTACTTTCCTCCCTTGTTTTCTCATGTCATCTATGTGTCTTCCTTTCTTCCAGTGTGTATCTGAGGTATTACAGTTTCTACCCTATAAGCTGGTAGTATTCATGAAGATTACCTGTACCTCACCTTTGTGTTGGACTTCCAGTCCCTGGCCGGTGTCCCATGATGGATGCTTCTGTAACTAAATGTGGTGGCTGCAGTAACAGAAGTAACTCAAAATAGCAGTGTGGGTTTCCCAAGATGGAATGCAACCACTTTTCGAGATATGGTTAAAATGTTGGATCTTACAATGGCTTTGGGCAGCTTTTTCGGAGATGCATTGTTGTGGCCTGCCATGCTGCAGGACGCAGCTGCCTCAAGGCCCTGTTTGTTGTCCCAAGGTGGAGACTACTATGTGAGGTGGGTATGATGATGGCTCCAGTGTCTCAAGATGGAGACAGGCTGGGGAAGCAAAGCATTAGTAAATGGGGAGCCCCAGAATGGTCCTCTACTCTGCACCAGGGTTGACTGGACCTGGGCTGTCACACAGGTCAGCAGGGGTGGTTCTGGGTCTGACCTGGGCCTAGGTCTGCCAGGTGGGTCTGGGTCTGCCAGGTAGGCCTGGGCCTGGGCTTGGACTCGTGTGGGTCATCAGGTCAGCGGGGTCTGTATATTCTTACAGTCATACATGTCTTTTGTTCTTTCACTGTTATTTCTCTGTTCTGACTGGATGAATTCTACATTTGAAGTATATGATAGCACCTGTGGTCATTAGATTATAGTAGATATTTTAGTGGAACAATTAGTTTTAAAAAAGTATAAAGTTCTCATTGCCTTTTTGGTCTTATTACTCTACCTAAATAGGAAAATCAGAATGATTAAACTCAGATTTAAAAATTACATTTTATATTCAAACCTCTGTTATATCTGAATACATATTCTCTCTCTTTTGTCTCAAGAATACCAGATAAGCTCTGAAAAATTTCATTACCTTTCTACTTTACTCTTTCCTCCCAACCTCATTGCTTTATTTTAAACTCATATTGCTTGTTTTGCCCTTTTCTTGAGAAGAACTGCTATTACAAAGTGCTTAGCATCAGTATCTCTACTAAAATGATATGTCAAAAAATGTTGAGGAGACTAAGCTATATCCATGGAAGAAAGTATAAATTATTTGAGCCACTTAACTATATCAAACTTTGATTTAATTGTGTGGACTAATTCTGTATGGTTTCACTGCATAAAATCCTGCTAATGTGAGCACCTCTTTAGAACTTGATCAAATAAAGACAGAAAAAAGGAGAACTCAAAAATGAATGGGAATGACAAAAAGATAATATGCCCATGATTAAAATATTTAACAGATATTTGGAATGGGAAGGGAAAAGAGAATGATATAGAAGAAGTAAGACTAAAATGGGATTAATCAGCTAGGAGATGTTAGAAAAGACTCTGGTACCAATTTTCTTTTATTAAATCCCCAGTATGTACTACTATCATAAGGGTTCACCTATTAAAGGCCCAAAGGGACACCTAGGAACATTCATGAGCAATGACTATGTCAGAACCTGTACATATTATATACTGAAGCACTGCATTGTTAATATAAATAGTTGTCAGTTTTATCAAGATAATTCCTGTATCTCACCCATTGATATACACAAGTCCAAAGAAAAAATGCAGCAGTGTTTACTGAAAGTGCTTACTTTCTTTACATACCTGACCCCTATGAAGCATATATTCTTCTTTTCCATTTGTCTGAGCATTGTTTTAGGTACCAAGAGTCAAATAATTAGTTCATGAATGATCCAGTGTGCAGTCTTCCCAGCAAGCACTTTTTTTTTTTTCTTTCTCTTCTAAGATAGGCTAAAAGGTACCAGCCCCAGGTTCCTTCTGTCTTAGATGGCAAAGTGCCTTGACCGGTGACTCAATTTTTGTTTTTGTTTTTTTTGTTGTTGTTGTTCCACTAAGCTTTCTGACTTTTGTCAAACATACAACTGGAGATACTTTAAATTCAACAGAGTTCAGTTGAGCAGGGAAAGATTTAAAAATCAGGCAGACACAGAACCAAAATAGGTTCAGAATGACTCCAGGGCCATCACATTGCTGGGTTATTGACAGAAAACAGAAGTGACACGGAAAGTGGAAGTGAGGTACAAAGACAGCTGGACTTGTTAAACTTGGCAGTCGCCTTATTTAATCCAGGTTTGAACAGTTGGCTGACTGCAATTGACTGAGGAGGTGATTGGCTGAGACTCAGCTTCTTGTTCTAAGAGTAGGTTACAGTCTGTTCACTACATAGGGACAGCCTCCACTCCAAATTTAAACTATGTACCGAGGCAGCTTTCTGACAAACTTAATTAATTTAACACATGGAAAAACAAGCAGACTTTGAACAGAATTCTGTACTTATGTATCAAGGAGAGCTCATGACTGGAACTCTTCCAGGCTTTAGGCTCTCTCAACCAGAAATCAGACCATCTCCATTTATAGAAGACTTCCCAAACACTCTGTGTAAATGTTCCTCATTCTGCTCCTTTAATCTGTGAATGATTCAGTATAATGGTATCTGATGTATCTTCATTTTTTTTCCTTCAGGATAACTGCATAAATATTCTTTGAAGCTTCATTCCATATTTTTTTCTTGTATTTGAAAGTCACAAAGTACCCCTCAGTATATTAAGTAATACAGATAATAATGCCTGCAATAGTATAAGGTAGATTTATTTTTATTAATCCTGCATTGAAGTATGTTTAAGATTTGGACATTAATTCAATTCATGGAAATACAAAAATAGTTGTTCCTGAACTTAATGTGTAATTATATGATCATTTGTGAAATTAAAAAAAAAAAAAAAACTTCTATCACCCTTAAAAGTAAATGGTACATTGAACATATAGTGTCTTCAAATGTGCAATATCTCACAAAACACTGTCAGTTGCCCAAAATTTTATAATAACTTACTGTGAGATACAAGTCTGTATGTATCATCTTTGGGATTTTTTTTCTTTTCTTTTTTTTTTTTGATACTGGGGATTGAACTCAGGGACACTCAACTACTGAGCTACATCCACAGCCCTGTTTTATATTTTATTTAGAGGCAGGGTCTCACTGAGTTGCTTAGTGCCTTGCTGTTGCTGAGGCTGACTTTGAACTCATGATCCTCGTGTTTCAGCCTCCTGAGCTACGGGGATTACAGGCATTCACCACCAGTATATTATACCATGAGCCATAGGGTGCTGTTACACTGTGGTGCCTAGCTCAATGGCTCTAAGCATTATTATATCACGGCAAAGAAGTAATAAAGTTGAGATGCCTGTTGTGCTCTTATTTCAGTAAGACGATATGTATTGGTCGCATTAAATTTGATATGAAAGTTTTAAGACCAAGTAATTATCCCAAAGTTAAGAATAGCATGCTTCAAACAGAAAGAGGTACAATCTTCATATGACATATACAGGTTTTATGTTTTCCCTTCTTTTTTCTTCAGAAAAGAGAGAAATTCTAGGAATTAATTCAGTAACCTAATTTTTATGCAGTGCTCAATTATTAGAGTTGGTGGAGCGATCTTTGGAGAAGACTTTAGATAAGAGCTGATATTTTTTATTATGTAGTTCAAGTTTTCTTTACAGAAATATTTTGTAAGCCTCAGAGGAACACAGTGGGTTATAGTTCATTTGAAATAGGTGACCTGGAGACAGCACAGTAGAAAGCAGGGAATAAACAGGAGCATACTCGTCAATCAGCTTACTTAATTCTGCCAACAAACATAGAAGATGCTTTAAGAGTCAAATTGATGGAGGGCTGGCTAAATGGTTCATTCATGAAAATACAGCAGATCTGTGTTAAGAGACTAATAAGAGTAGTGCTTATTAGAACTCCCTCCCAGAAGGAGCTTCTCCATGACTTGGTCAGTTGCTGCACTTTCTTGTAAACTGAATCTGGTTCTTCCCATTGACCTGCAGTTACTCACAACTGACACAAGAAAGAAAGAAATGCATGTTGCAAGCTACAGAGATTTCATGTTTGTTACTAGTAGGGCTAGCTAATAACCTATACTCATTTTAGAATAATGATTCAAAGGAACATAATTTTATTCAGTGCATCAAATAAGAGTGAGGAAATGCTGCTCAAAATGTTACCTGTGATTGAAAATTCATATTACTACAAATCAAGAATATATTCTTAAGCAATCTGTAATTGCTAAAAAGCAGGGTTTCTTTATCTCTTGGAAATGACACCTTAAAATGAAGTTACTACTCTTCTGCCTATTTAGCCATCATCCCAAGCATTTGAGGAGAGATTTATTTTTGCATAGCAGACCTCTCAGGCCAAGACTGTTTCCTCTTACAAGTGATGTGGACATGGCCAGAAGGTAGAGAACACAGCCTCTTCTGTTTCCCATCACATCACAAACCGAAAAAACACTTTCTTTGATCTTTTAAGGTAACTCTAGCTTCTCTGGAGTTCATATCAGTGATGTTTCCCTCTGCTTCACCTCATGCTGTCAACTATAAGGCATTTACTCCCAAGGGTTGTTCAGGTAGCATATCTCTCAGCAAGTACCCTGTCATCACTCTGAGAAAACTCAGAGAGGGGTACCCCCAGAGAGGGGCCCCCTGGACACACCAGCCTCTCTGCTTCTCAACTTCTCAGCTCTACCAAATGTTTCCTCCATGCTCATTTATTTCCATGGGCACACTCTAGACCTTGTGTTACCACATCACCTCCAGAACCACCTTCTGAACCTCAAAGGAAGACATCAATTCTCTGATCACCATCTCACATTTTCAGCTCATTTTCCCCTAGCATTCCCATTATATTAATCCTCTTCCATCAGTAACATTTTCATTTAGTTGACCTCTTGACTCTTCTGTATCTAGCATCACTCCTCTAGTTTCAGTCTCCCGTTTGTTCAGCCATTACAGATCTACTATCATAATTTTGAAGTAATAATCACCTTCAACATTTGCTTTTGTCTCTACCTCTCTGTATCTTTTTTTCATATTCCCTAGCAAATCCTCAACTTCTTTAGTCGTTAATCATGTGGATTTTGACCTGAATAAGTAAAATATATATGAAAAATGTTTCATTAATTTATCACCTCGAAGTAACACTGAGTAGAAATTATTTCTTTCACAATACAACAGATATTCTAGATTCAGATATAACTATATATAAATATTTTTCATGTATTCTGAATCCTTTTCTTGCTGCCATCCAATTTGATTCACTAGCTAAATGGTCTCATTTATGCACATTTTCAGCCATTTCTGCCACACCATTTTAGACTTGGTAGTTTTAAAATTTGATGCTCTTCCTGCTCCACTGTTAAGTACATTTCCTTTTTTTTTTTTGCCATTATGTCAATATTCACTTCTTAGTAAGTCCTTCTCTGGCCACCCTATCTAAATATTATTCTGTATTCTACCTTTCCCACATTTCTTTTTCTGTGCAGTTAAAATAATTCTCTTAAGTATTTTTATTTCCATTTTAGAATGTAAGGAAAAGATGAAATATATTTTGTTTATGATTTATCTCTAAAATATGATACAGTGTTGAACATACAAGAAAGGCAAACTGGAAACATTTGTTGAATGAATGAATGAATGAATGAATGAATAATACTTTAGGCAAATAACTTAAAACTATTTCAAGTTTCCTGGCTATAAAATGAGCTGTTGGAACTACATGGTAAACAAAGTTTCTGCTATAATGGTAACTACATATCCAAACCCTTGACTGTAGTCCTAGTGCTTTTACCCATAGGATTAGTAATTAGTTGAATATGCTGGTGCTCCAATGTATGTATTTAAATTTGTTTTGTTTATAGATTCCAAGTGTTTCTCCACATGATTTCTACCATTGTTTCATTAACCACTGCTGAGAACTCCCATCTCTGTGAATTGTTCCTTTTGTCTCATATGTGTGTGTGTGTATGTGTGTATATATGTATATACATATATATATATAAATGTCTATATAAGCATATATTATATATATCAAATATGTATTATATATAGCAAATATATATTTATGTATCTCAAATATATATACCAGGGTGAATATTGTATATATAACGTATCTCAAAATAATATATAGATATTGATATATATATTATATATGTACATATGTACATATATAATAATATATAACATAATATTATATATTATATACATATAACATATATATATATATCTCCACACTACTTCCAACTCTAGGCTTCCACTACATTGCTTTTTATATCTATCCAGATACATAGCTTAAAGACAAGTAGTTTACATTTTAGGTTTCACTGAAGATAATGAACAGATACATTTTGAATTTTCCTGAAAGAATTTTAAAATGCATTTTCCTGACTCTTCTAATTATAGGTCACAATTATTACTAACATGCAATTTGGTTAAGCTGTTATATTGGGAGAATGCAATTTTCTCTAAGTTAACCACATGTATTGACAAAAAGCTTTCAAGAGGAATGTCAAGAAAGATAATTGTGGCAGTGCAGAGTAGAGATCAATTATTTATATTACTTTGGGCAGAAGTAGGTCAGATGTGAATTAGACTCATTATTTTTCCTTATTCCCTTAGGCTTTCACCAGTAAGTATTCATTGATTCACATTTTCTCATCACAAATGCTTCATTTGGTTATTTGTTCAACTACTTACTTTAAGAAATCTCAGTTTATGAAAAGTTATATCTAAAAAAACTGGTAAATCAAAGAGTGTTTATCCCTGTTCTCTCTGAACTGAGGTATGTGAGAGAATTAAGCACTACAGCCCTAAGGCATCCATTGTATATAGTGAATTTTCTTCCCTCCTATGCATCTAAAATGGCATTAGCTATAAAATATTCTCAGAATAATTGAGAAAATCACCACTTAACATTATTTTCTTATATTGTGTTTCAGATGAGAAATCCTGACTAACAAAGTTTTACATCAAATGCACAGATGGATCTATATCTAAAATATCCAAATTAAAAAAAAACAGAATATAAAAAAATAACACTGAGAGTAAGTTGTTATATGGAAATATTTTCCAAATTTAGTATTAAAAACTAAGAATAGTATAGAAAAAAATTAGGAATATCTCCATTTTAAAGAGACAACTTCTACCTAAAGGCAAACAATTGTATTAATGTTAAAAGATGAATCCGATGTTACAAAGTTTGCTCTTATTTTTGAACAGAACTTTGAAATTTGTGAAATTTTGTTTTTTTAATATATCCTTGCAACTAATTTTTGAACTTCTGATATATTATCCTGGTGAATACAACATTTCTGTGGTTCATTCCCTCTCCTGGGCTGTCAGTCAGTAAAGACCTCTACATTATAAAAATCGAATAATAAGCTTTTAATGAACACTTAAAATATCAACTGCTTCAAAAAATTATTGTTATAACAGTTGTGGTTGGAAGAGATGGTTTAAACATATTTGTTGTACATAGTGGTGTTTCTCATTCTGGTATTGTTCTTGAATCTTATTAGATTCAAGAGCATTTTGAGTACAGCCAAACTGTCCTTAACCATGTCTGAATATTAGACTTATGGTGTTTTTTTTTTTTTTTTTTTTTTTTTTGTACTGGGAATTCATCCCCAGCCCTTTTTAGTTTTTATTTTGATACAGGTTCTCATTAAATTGCTTAGTGCCTCAGAAAGTTGCTAAGGCTTGTAGTCCTCCTGCCTCAATCTCCTGAGCTGCTGGGATCATAGGTGTGGGCCACCACGCCCAGCCAAGACTTACTTTGTTTGAATTGGAAAATTGAGAGGATATGTATTTCATGTGATATTTATATTAACCAACTAATGAACACTTTTCTATTCACTAATTAAATAATCTCATATTAGTTATCTTAACATGGGATGCCAAATTCTTGAATTCTCATTAATCTGACATTGCTTAGATACATATAAAATATCCTATAAAATTTGCAGAGGGAAAACATTATAAAATTGTAAAGTTTCACTTTTTCTCTTTATGAATTTTAATTAGTATTACAATTTTCCCATAACAAGTTCTTGCAAGGATAATGTGCTTATCTTACTGAAGTGTTTGTGTTTATTTTTGTTTTGATTTTTGTCTAACATTTATTATCAAAACAGCTGTACCACTGAAAGACTTCTTGCTACAGTTTATTTACAAGCATTTCTATAATAACACATTTTCACTGAAATGTCTAACTTTATCTCTTGAGTCTCTCTTCCCACTTAATGCTCTAACTATACTGAACAGCTTGATTTTCCCTGAAATGCTATTCTTCTCATGCCTTTGACTTTATAGCTACTGTGCTTTGCTTAGGATATTCTACATTTTGTCTGCTTGTCTAATTTCTTAGTTGCTCTTGAAAACACAACCTAGAAGTTTATCACCAGAGAAACTTTCTTCTTTTCCTACAATATTCCTGCCTTCAAAATTTACCAATTCCCAGAACTTACCCAGATAGCAGATACAAGCTTTTGTAATGTGATCCACCTGAGATAATCAGCTCCTTGTCTGATCATGGGCCATATTTTGTTTATCTCTATGTCCCCACACTTTCGCACATAGTCTGATCCAAGGTACTTGGTCAAGAAAGCCAGCATGAATTTAATTAAGTGCCAGATATTTCTCCATAGGTGTCTGATTCACCCTGTTACTTTTAATACAGAAATACATTCTATTACCATTTTAAAAATCCAGAGCTAATATACAAGAATTGAAATCCTAACCAATATTTCCACATAGATGTCAACCTCTACCTTTTTTGTATATTTTATTGATTTGGAAAATAATTGTGTAACACAAATGCATTATTACCAGCCATTTGTCGAAATAACATTAGACAAAAAATACTTCAAGCTATTCACTAAAGTGTCAGAGTGCTCATAATTACTGGATCCTTAGAGCATTTTGATCCAATTCCATAACTCCCTCTTCAGTGACTGCTAGTTCTTGTCTCAAAGGTTCTTAAAACATTCTATGTCTACAGATGGTACTATCCATACTTTCCTTGACAGGAGACCAAATCAGTCAGGGTCACTACCTGTGAATTAGGTCTGACTAAATAAAGATAGACACAGAAGGTAGGATTCTTCAGAGATGGTTCCTACAAGGGAGGCAGAAAAACAGAGGAGGAATACATTCTGAAGCCCGTTTTTTATTTAGGGGAAGACACTGGAGAAAGTCCCACCCAATGAGAGGGGTCAGGTTTCAGGGGGCTGCTAGCTTTGCCTTGTGGTCTGAAGATTGACTGAGGCCACACCCATCTCAGGTGCTGTGTAGATCAAAAGGCACAGCTAGGGAAAAGGACACATACATAAGTGCACAGTTCAGACAGAGAGGCAAAGTGAGTCCAGTCCACTCATGTACTCATGCTCATAGTTCACACACACACAGCCCATAGCTGGCTCACCACGCATACCCATTCATTTTTTTTGTTTTGTTTTGTTTTTTAATTAGAAGCCATGTAAACTGAAAGGCTCAGGCTGGCCTTCAGCTGCAGTCACATCCTTGCATAAGCATGGGAGTTCAAGATAGGATTTGGGATGAAGCAGGGAGATACTGCCACACTGTTGGAAGCTTATTGCAATTCCCACCCCCACCAATGTGCAGCTAACACAGGAAACAAGGCCATGGGACAAATGCAAAAGAACAGAAAATTCCCCTTTGTAAGAGCTGTAACAGCTTCAAATACCTACTGTTAGTAAGAAAAGAGAAGATTCTTTGTCAAGGGCTTTGTTCTCTCTCTTTGAGTAATATGAGCGGACACCTGGATTTACTTTTTTCTGCTTTTACTGGGAATTTTCTCCTTGGGGAATCTTGCCTGAGCTCGGAGTTTCTTTCACTTCTGCAAGAGGAGTATTCACATAGGCAGTGACATAAAGTACAAATATATTTAAAGTTCCTAATGACATCTTTGTCGTCACTTGTTTCCTGCAGGACCCTGCATCAGGCTCCTTATCTACCACCCATTCTGAGTAGGAGATCAGCAAAGTGGTTCATATGTGTCCTTCTATTTTCAAAACTGAACTGTGCCCAGAATATAAACGAGTTTCTCCTCTTTCTCACACACTTCTCAGGTTTATCCTCCTGGGGCTGGGGAGAGGAGGGGGCATTAGCATGTGGCACACGCGCACCTGCGCACCTGCGAGTGTACGTTTACCAAAGACGCTGAGAAACTACTCCTCTTGCAATTGACCTGCAGTTTTCCTTGAAGTATTCCTTATGGAGAGCTGCATTTCTAATCTGTCTTCAGTAAGGGCGCTTCCCCCACGCCATTGCAGACAGACTGGGAGTTCCAGGCTTCAGGGAGCTTGATCTGACTCCCTTCTGTTCTGGGCTCTCCCCAAGAAGTGCGATCAGGTGGGTGCTTGTGTGTGCCTCTGTGTGTGTGTGTGTGTGTGTGTGTGTGTGTGTGTGTGTGTGTGTGTGTGTGTATGTGTGTGTGCGCGCGCGCGCGCACTACAGGAACACTCAGAAGAGAGCACAAACTTGCTGGTGTCAGGTACTCTGCAGGTAGCCTCCGCCCCCTCTGCCCCCTTCAGTCCAGAGATTGGCTGTTTTTGTTTTTGTTTTGGTTTTTTTTCCTCTTTCCTCCGCCCGCCCCCTTCATTTCTTTGCCTGGAGGGGGTAAGGAGGAGTGAACTAGCAGTCGCCTTCAATGCATAGAAGCGGCAAGGAGGGACCTAGGAAAGCCATGGCTGGTGCCAATGATACAGGAGGTCACTGGGCATCGCCAGAAACTAGCGGGAGCTCGGCCATCCCGAATACTCTATAAGTAATCCGGAGAAACCAGCTCCAAGGGATCCTCGCATTTAATAGATTCTCCAGCCCTATGCTTCCTTTATCTCCTATCAGGAAAAGCTGGTGCCTCCAGATTTTCCCCGGTCACTCAAAATGTGGTCCGTCAGGAAGAAGTAGAGGATCTGCTGTAATAACTCAGCTTCTGATCTATGAGACAGAAGAAATACCAAGAACTGAGAGTAGGAAATACACTTCGTGGGCTAGTTCGAGATATGATAAAAGTTATGCCATGAATGAAATGAGAATATAAATGGAGTAGAGTGAAGGTTGGGGAGTGGGTGCTCCTGTAACCATTACATGTTAAGTTTGATGAAGCAAATAGCAAATTCTGTTGGGTTGTGTGTTTCTTCAAGCTGTTCCCAATAACAGCTCAACTTTCCCAATGCAGAGATGTTGACACTTGTATTGGCAATGAAGGCTCCCAATACAGAGTCACCCTAGAAACTTCCACAAAATGGTGTGTGCAGGAGAACTCAAGCAAAATGTTTGTATTCACCCTCCTGATGTCCTTCCTTCTTCTTCTGCCCTGTCACTCAAGGCTCAAACTAGAGAGAGTTGGTTTCTTAAAACACTGAATTTAAAGCCTGGAAACCAAGGAATGCCTTCCTCCTCTTAGTCTCACATTTTCCCTGATTAGAGTAGACATATTGAATCCTAAACGACAAATCTATGAAGGATACCACATTAGTTTTTGTCTTTCATAGCAAAAGATTTTTAGAGGTTTGGGTGAACTTATAGAAACTGGGTACAGCACACAGATTTTAATAAACTTTCCTATGTGTTTGTCCACATAGGGTCTTTAATCAGTATCATCTGTGTGATTTTTGAAATTTGCTTAGGAGGTGGCCATAATTTTGTTTTGCTAACAGGTTGGCATTGTTTCTAAGTAGGTTAATCTGGTTATAAATTTATTTAACGCTGTGTTTCTGGAAATTCTATTTTTTTATATATGAAAAAGTTTACATTCCCAAAAGTATAGGCCTGCTTGTCAAAATGTAAATGTATTCCACCTACACTTCAGACTGTCTTTCTTATGCTTATTTACTATCTTTAAAACAGTCCAAATAAATGGAATATATAATTTACTTTAAATACTAATCAGAACAAATGCTATATCATGCTACTTTACTTTCTCAAAGCTGGCATTTTATGTTGCATTTTAGAAATGGTGAACTCCAAATTGATCTCTCATTGATAATTCTTCAGTCTTTCAGCATTCTCTAGGAGGCAGCAAAATTAATTCCTCTTTGGTCTTGTATATAAGGTGAGTTTCTTTAATAGTGCATAGTGAATTTCAGATCATGACATGGAATAGCTTCTTCTTGACCAATATATTGAACACTGATTTATATTTTATGAATTTTAATAAGTGAACAGTTCAGTCTAACCATGCTCCATGAATAACACGAATTCATAACAGTAAACTCATTGAGTGATTATTATGTTAAGGGATCAACAGCCTTGAATACACCGTTTTTTCAATGATAGTTTAAACTGTTCAACAAAATAGTTATAGTTAGCATCTTATTCTTTTCTACACTTAATATCTCCTAAAGGAAACATAAAATTATATTTTCTAATAATTTAAGTTAAATGATAGATAAACCTTCAAATGGAAGTAATTTCCAATATATAAGTTAGATTAAAAACTAAATTGAGGGCTGGGGATGTGGCTCAAGCAGTAATGCGCTCTTCTGTCATGCGCGGGGCGCTGGGTTTGATCCTCAGCACCAACCACATAAAAATAAAATTTAAAAAAGATGTTGTGTCCACCGAAAACTAAAAAATAAATATTAAAAAATTCTCTCTCTCTCTAAGAAAAAGTAAATAAATAAATTTAAAAAAAAAAACAAAACTAAATCGAGTGCTTGAGTTTGTACCTCAGCACTGGAGCACTTGCCTTACATGTTTGAGGCACTGGATTTGATCCTCAGCACCACATAAAAATAAATAAATAAAATAAAGGTATTGTGCCCATCTTCAACCAAATATATATATATATATATATATATATATATATATATATAATATTATAGGTAACATATATAATATATATAACATATATATTATATATATTATATATATATATAACTGAATTGAAGTTAAAATTGAAGTCAATATTAGGAGATACTTATAAATATATAAGTATCTTTAATATAAGATACTTTAATATAAGATACTTATAAATATATAAGTATCTTTGTTTACCTTTAACATAAAAATTAAAAATTGCTTAGATTTCTGTCTTTTTTAAATTAATGAAACATTTATAGACTTATTCCTATATGTAGATATTTTTGAAAAAATTTCTCCTCTTAAATGAAGAACTTAAAAAATAAAACAGTGTATACTATTAGGTACTAGAAGAAATAAAACTGCAGTGGGTTTAAAAGGAAGGAGAGTTCACTATATCATTCTGTCATGGATAGTTTCCTGGCCTAATGGAAAAAATGAAATTTAAATGACTCTGTAGATATAAATAGAATTTTGACACACAAAAATTGAAAAAAAATAAAGGAAGAAGAGAGGCCATGTTAAGAGAGTAAAGAGCTTTCTTCAGATCCAATTTGAATTGAATTTTGTATGTCAGAAAGTAGAAGAAAAATTTCTAAAAGTGCTGAAAGAGGTGGTTGTACAGACTTGGCTATCATTGCCATAACTTCACCAAACCCTTACTGAGAAGCAATTCTCTGAATGCTTTTCAGAGAAGAGTAGAATGAATCACTATCAAAAGAATCAAATAGCACTTGACCCTGATAAATAAGTAGAGTCCATGGGGAACCATTTGGTAAAACCTGTCCATACCCTAAAGAGAGAGGAAAGTGGTTGAAGCTATTTTGCAGTGCAAGCAGGGAGTTGTCACAGAGAAACAGGGAGGCCAGAGATGGGGATAAAATACCTAGCTGTTTAGTTATGTTACTTGGTGATTAAGTAAAAGGCCAAAATAAAAAGATAAGAAAAATAATTATTTTCCTTTTAGTGTTAGCTTTTATGACTGCAGTAGAATCTCTGAGAAAAATAACTTAAAGGAGGAAAGACTTAGTTTGGTTCATGGTTCCACAAGTGTTAGTCCATGATCCATGAACTTAAGGCAGGGCATAACATCAGGATGAAAGGGCCTGGGTATTAGGGATGGGGAGTATTCACCTCATAACGGTTGGGAAGCAGAGGAAGCGGCTAGAGCCAAGATATACACTTCCAGAGCACACCCTCTCTCACAGTTCCACCAACTAAGCCCCATCTCATATAGTTCCTACCACTTCCCAATAGTTATTCAAACTATGAATCCATTAATAGGATTAATTGACCTGCTTTCTCTACTGGAGAAAGCAGGTCACGGGGGTGTGGTCATTGGAACCATATCTGTCACTGGTCCCTTCTGTCCTTCTCACTCTCTCTCTCCCTCTTTTTCTCGCTCTGCTCCCTGGGTGCCATGAGTTGAATAACTTTTTGCCTTGAAGCCAGCTGATCATAGACTGAATCTTTTGACACCATCAGCCAAAATAGATCTTTCCTACACTCAGCTGTTCTTGTCAGGTATTTGGAATACTGATGAAAAGGTAATGAAGAGCATTTCCTTTCTTTTTCCTTTTTTCTTTATTTTTTAAGTGTTTAGAAATAAAAATAAAGTTGTTACATTTCTCCTACTCCCTAACATTGTAGACAAAATTTCTTAATTTTTATTTACCGGCTCTTGGTATTAAAATATCCACAACATGGGCAATATAGACAAAATTACCTGCATGTGTGAAATAGAATTTAAAAAGAAGAAAGAATTGAGAGCTTTGGAATATTCCTCCTTAGGGAGGGGGTAAAAAAAAAGAGGTAGTTATGAAATTATGACTTGTAGTGGAGAATACAAAGGCATTTAAAACAGAACATAAAAAGAGGTTTTTTGAGTCTAAATTAATAATGAGCTCAATAAATTCATTTTTGTGCCTTATTTATCAATATTATCTAAAAACCTTAAGATAACTGTTCTATAGCACATGTCATATTAGGAAATGTTTTGTGTTAATATTTCTATTGGTTCAGATTTTTTTAAGTACTTACTATGGGCATGATATTATTTTGAATGTATAGATAATTTCCATTTATATTCTTAGTGATTCATGAATTATTAATTTGGGGAATTATTAGTATTTAGAAGTAACAAAGGTGATTTTTCCCTTCATAGTTATATCCTCATGATCAATATAAAATATCATGACAGTATAATATTTTTCTGTCACATATAGCTAAATGTTTACTTACATGCCTACTAAAATATTGTGTCACTTTAGGAAAATCTTTTTTTTTTTTTTTTTTTTTTTTTTTTTACTGGGGATTTAACCCAAGGGCACTTAACCATTAAGCCACATTCCTAGCCCTATTTTATTTTATTTTTGAGACAGGGTCTTGCTAAGTTGCTCAGGGCCTCCCTAAATTACTGACACTGGCTTTGAACTTGCAATCTTCCTGTCTCAGCCTCCTGAATTTTGGGGATTAGATTTGTGTGATGCCACACTTGACTAGGGAAATATTTTATTATAACCCAGGCATAATTGTAGAATAATAGTCTAGAAATTATTAATTAATTAGTATTTTATTTCTACTATCAGTAGGAACATTTGAATTAATTCACCAATTTATACATATATTTACTATTTTGTAGTATATTTTACTCATAAATGAATGCAATAGACGTCCATAAAGGTAGAACCTAGACTGATAGACCCTTTAGAATGAGAACTATTCCTTAGATGCTTTTACTTCTCCCCTGAACCTAGCATACTTTTGTGTACTTAGCATATGCCCAGTAATTACTATGTAATTACCATAGTAATTATCAATTACTATGAGAACTACATATGGGAACATTATGATTTAAAAATTACTGGACAGAGAATAACATGTTTGCATAATTTGTATTTTTCTTATCTCTGCATATATTATCACTCATTTTAAGGGCAAAGCTTGTTCTCAGATGAGAGGTTAATTTCTAAAATGAAAATAGAAGTAATCTAGAATTATTGTCGTTCTGTAATTAGAATTTTTTATCCCAAATAACCAAAATAAATTCTCGTTCCTCCCTTGATGCTGCAGCTCTCTCCTCATTAAGTTCTAGTGTGTATGCACTTATTCTCATTCTTAAATTTACAGGTTCTGCTTCCTGCATTTTATTGAAAACTTGTGTATCAGTTTGTGTCTTTCTGAATTTCTTGGCCACCAAGTGCCCTTCAGATCACCCTTTCCTTCAGTCTACTCATTTCATGATTGTGACCATCACTTCTCTCTAGTATACCTCTTTTAATAAACCCTTCCTTCTCTACCTACTCCATAATATCTTACTCAAGCGTATCACTTATTACTTTCTAACTTCTAGAAGGTTCATTTAATTTTGAAATTACATCTTCATAAGTTTTTTTTTTTTTGGGGGGGGAGGGTAATCCGGGATTGAACTCAGGGGCACTCTACCACTGAGCCACATCCCCAGCCCTATTTTGCATTTTATTAGAGACAGGGTCTCATTGAGTTGATTAGTGCCTCAATAAATTGCTGAATTTGGCTTTGAACTCTCAATCTTCCTGCCTCTGCCTCTCAAGCAGCTGGGATTACAGGCATATGCCACCATGCCAGGTGGTGAAATGAGATGGACATCATTACTCTGAGTACATATATGAAGACACGAATGCTATGACTCTACTTGTGTACAACCAGAGATATGGAAAATTGTGCTCTCTCTATATAATATGAATTGTAATGTATTCTGCTGTCATATGTAACAAATTAAAATAACATATATATGTATATATGTGTGTATATATATATGTGTATATATTTGTGTGTGTTTGTGTGTGTGTGTATATATATATATATATATATATATATAATTTTTAAAAAAATATATAAACTCTAGCATTTGTGTAAGTTCTTTGGGATTCTTCTCTTCTTCCTTCCCTCCCACAGTCTCTTGCTCTCAACTCTATTTCCTGGATTTTACCGAGTCTCCAGATTTCAAATGCCTTATGTATGCCAATCATGCCAGGTTTTAAAATTTTCTCTAAATTTAAGGCTTTAATCTCGACATTTAATACAAAGCACAGTTTCATTGCTCTAGTCTTTTTATCACTATGGATTAGTTTGTGTTTTGTGGAGTTTATATACATGGAATCATGTAGTCTGCAATCTGTCTGATTTATTACATTCATCCACCATAATTATTTTGCAACTCACCCACATTATTGCATATATTACTAGTTCAATCTTTTTAAGATTGAATAACATTTTATCATAAGGAGATTTCACAACTTCTTTATCTATTCACCTGTGCTGATTCAACTGGGGTGTTTTCACCCTTGGCCTATTACAAATAAATCTATTATGAATGAACATAACTAAATATATAGTAATCACTTTCATATTTCTATTTAGGCCTAATTTTCAATTAATCAGACTCCTATCTCAGCTGATTCTGTTTGTAACATTTTTCAAATCTGCTCTCTGTAATCGATCTGTTGTACTTTATTTTTTAGTTTTGAATATTATCAACTGTTGTCTGGAACTCTAACAATCTTTTCATCTGCAATCCTGCCTGACTCCTTGAAATATTTCTTTAAAACAAATGTTTACTCTGGTAAAGCTTTACTTATCACTGTCTGAACTTTATCTTTTGAGGACAGATTATGAGAAACCTAATGTATAAAACCTCATTCAACTCCTGGTTTATAAAGAAGTATACTTTGAAACTTCTTTGAGGCAATCTTGAGGCTACCACTTCTTGCTGGCGTCTCCCTTTCTTTTTCACTCATTTTCCTCTTTTTCCCTCCATTTCTCTTATTGGTTATATTTATTCTGAAATTCCCTTTGTAACACTAGTGTCAGAGAATGTGACATATTATGAAGATATATTTACTATATATTATTATGTAATATTATATATTTATAATATAAATGTCCATGATATTTAAACATGTTATACCAGAGTTTTACTGAAGCACATGCATATGTATCCCTTGGACAGATGGTTACACATTTAATTATTAACTTTCTCTTGAAAGTTATATAGACTAAGGAGAACTTCAAAGACAGATTTTATTATCTATTACCGACAGCTCAGATTTGACTGTTGCTCTGAAGCCACATACTCATAGTGACACCATCTTTCTACCACAACTGAAATAGTCTCATTTCTCTTCATACAGTAGTCGATTATTCTGCCTTGTGTGTTGATCACTGAGAGACGTTGCATAATTTTTAAGACATTATAAATTTTTTTCAATGCTTTCTCCCTTGCTAGAAAATTAAATTCATCAATGGGAGATTTTTGATTTGTTTTATTTATTTAATAACTACTCATTGAATGGATAAATAAATGAATGCTAAAATATATAGGCACTTCAGAAGTGCACAATAAAAGTGATAGTTTGTTCTTATTTAATTTGTTATCTTTGCAGGAGAACTTGGAACATGTAATAAGTTGTAATATATTAATTGCATTAATTGCATTAAGAGCTTATCATTATTCTTTGTTTAAATAAAATATAGAATACAGTGTTTTTCTATCTGCTTTAAGGATTTTGTAAATTCAGTTCCAAAAGAGAAAAATGAAGGTATCTTATCTTTAGCATGTTAAATTTGGAAAACAGCACAGTTCATTCATAGGTGGCTTCTTGAACCCTCTAGTGGAGTTATGTAGTGCCAACTCTTTCTTCTGTGCCCCTGCCCTGATCACAAAGCAGCCCCAGCCTTCTGTCAACATGGACTCATGTACATCTTTATGACATCACTTTGTTATAGTTGTGATATTTTATTGAACTTTTCTTCCCCACACTGTCAGGGATCCAACCCAAGGACTCACACATGGTAGGCAAGCACTCTACCTCTGAGTTACATCCTCAGCCATATTTCACTTTTTGTATTGCTGTTTTCTTCAATTATATTTTGAACTTCTTTAAGGCAGGGGCTATTTTTTACTTTTACTTGGTGTAGTTCATATAATAGGCACTGTACCAATAATCGTTAATAAATATTTATATAATCTGATAGACCTTAGTGTATAGCATTTATTATCCAAATTGTTGGTTGTGTCTCAATCATAACTTTTCCTTTTAATGCACATTAAATTTCATGTCTGTTTTGTTAGATGCTATGTATTTTAATACAATTAAGAAATATATGGGAACTAATTAGAATTTTATTATGTCTCCTCTTTAACTGAAATACTTTTTTTTTCATAATTTAAGATGTCTGTAACAAGTGTTCCTCAAATTACCAAACCTTCTTAGTAAATAATGTCTGATCAGTACCATTAAAAGGACCTGAGGAGAATATTTAATACAATGTAGAGAATACAGTAAGTAAATACATTAACAAATTCTAGTCTGTATTTTTTATTCCATCTTTTTTATTTGTACCTTTTGTTTGTTTACATATTTTTCACAATGGGAAACCTTTTGGAAAAAGAACAATAATCATTATTAACTTAATTATAAAATTGTTTACATTTACTATGTATATATATTCCCCAGAAATATGATTAATAAATAATTTCTAGAACAATGTATTTGATATTTATTTTCATAGATATCTAAATGTGATCTTTGTTTCTTTGGGTATTTGCTTTTTCTCTCAAACAAATTATGCTGCTTGAAATGGATATATTTAATTTAATTTATCAAGATTCTTGACACAATATTTCAAAATAATTTTGGGCAAATGAACTATTAATAATAACATTAAAGTTCTAATTTTAACTTATAAATATCCCTTTTTAATTTTTACATTAAAATTTAAGAATATTTCAAAAAGAATTAAAAACTAGTAATAGAGAATACAATGCCATTACCATAGCTAAGATCCCCCTAGAATCAGAACAGATTTAATAAAATTTCCTTAATAATTTTTGTCTCAAAATATTAATGCCCTTAGATTCAAATTCTCGTTCTTATTTAGATTAAGTCAATTAATATCTATATCAATATGCTTATAAAAAGAGATAAAGTAATGAGAGACTGCAATAAATATTTCAAAAACATTTCAGATTAGAGCCATACATATGTCAATCATAACACATATTTAGAAGATGTTTTATATTGTTAAACTGTTTGACAGGGAAAATTTATTTTTAGTTTATCTTTAAGAATATAAATATGTGAATAATTGTGATGCATTTAAACCCATGTAAGTTATATTTTATTCAATAAGCTTCCTATATTTTTTTCCATTATGAAGGTTAGTTTTTAATTTACCTTGTAATTGTCATCTTTTAGATAATGAAAATTTCCAATTTATAAACCAGGTGCTGTTGTTCCATGTAATACACATATCTTCTTTTCAGAGAATTTTGTGCTACAGATACTAGTACTGTGTTCCTGATCTAGAATTTGAATACTCCCACATTTTTGTGTATTTATTTATTTTTCATATGTGGTCTTGCATATTGCCATGCTGGTCTCAATTTCCTGAGATCAACTGACCCTCCCACCTCAACCTCCTAAGTTGCTGAGACTGTAGGTATGTACAACCTTACCCAGCAGTTATTTCCACTTATTTAATCTCTAGCTAATAATATTTTTAATTTATATAATCAATACATGATTACTGCAAAGATTTGAAAAAAAAATATTTAGGCACAAACAAAATCATTCATTATCTTACAAAAGTTACATATAATGCTACTAAACAGATATAAACATAATTAAGAATTTGGATTTCATGTAGAGGAAAAGCTACATGATATTTATTGGGAAATGGCTTTTTGGATATGATGTAAAAAGAATGAATAAGAAAAACAAAATTAGCCATGTGGCACCACATCAAAGTAAAAATTTTTGCATGGCAAAGGAAAAAATCAACACAGCAGGAAAAAAAATACTGGGAGAAGTTATTTTAAAACCATACATTGGACAGGGGACTAATATCCAAAATATATAAGAAAATTGAACCACTCAATAATAAGAAAATAAATCACTCTATTAAAACATGAGCAATATTCCTGAATAAACATTTTTCAAAACAAGAAATACAAATGACCAACGGATGGATAGATAGATAGATAGATAACATTCAACATCACTATTCATCAAGGAGATGGAGATTAAATCCACATTGAAATATCACCTCAAACCTGTTACAATGTTTTCATTAATACCGCTACTATCATTAATAACAACAACTGTTGATGAAGTTTTGGAGAAAAGGTTTCCCTTGCACATTGGGGGAAAATAAATTAGCTCAATTATTGTGGAAAACAGTATGGGAATCCCTCAAAAAACCTGAAAAATAGAATATTAAGGGATCTAGCAATACCACTTCTGGGTATATTTTCAATGGAATTAAAATCAGCACAGGGAAGAGATGTCTTCATTCCCATGTTCACTACAGAACTTTTCACAATGGCCAAGCTGTGGATAAAATCTGTTTATCCATGGATCACTGAAGTTAAAAAAAAGGATATTTGGCATAATGGAATATTATTTAGCTTTTATTAGAAAAGGGAAATCTTTCATTTGTGACAACTTGGAAGAACTTAGAAGATGTGTTAGGTAAAATGAGCCAAAGACAGAAAGAAATAAACTGCATGATTTTACTAATATGTGGGATCTAAAAAAGTCAAACTCATAAAATTATAAAACAAATGGTGGTTACCAGGGACCAGGGTAGGGGAATTGGGGAGATGTTGGCAAAGGACATAAAATTTCATTTAGACAAAAAGAATGAGTTCAAGAGATTTTCTGTGCTTTATGGTGATTGTAGTTAATAACTGAGGTTATTTGAATATGATTCATCCCCATAGAAGCAGGAACTCAGTCTCTAAAGTCATACACTAATGATATTATGAATGTGAACACTTAATCTGTCTGTAGTGGTTAGAGATGGAGCCTTTGGAGAGAGATTAGGTTTGATAAATTCATTAGGGAGGAGTTCTTCACTATTAAATCCTAGTGGCTTTATAAGAAAAGGAACAGAGACCAGACACACAGAATACACAGGCACACTCCCTGTCTCTTGACAGCTAATGTTCAGTGCCTCTTTATGATTCTTTCAGAAAGAAGGCTATCATTGCAGCTCCAGAACCATGAGTCAACAAGAACCTCTTTTTCTTTATAAGGTCATATACTTAAGTATTTTTTGCAGTAGTGAAAAATGGACTAATATACTAACAACATATTGCATACATGGAAACTTCAAAGAGGGTAGATTAAGTGTTCTCACTGCAGAAAAAAATGGTAAATATATGAGGTAATGAATATATTAATGATTCCGACTTAGTCATTCTGCATGTTTGCAAGTATCAAAACATCATGTCATATACTATAAAATATGCAACTTAATGCATATATTGCTAAAATTTTAAGGTATAGAAAGTTAAATTAAAAATATACAAAATAAAATGTAAACTTTAGACTTTTATTATATTCTTTTCATATGCATAATTTTTAACTTAATAAAAACATGCAATTGCTGGGAAAATTATTAAAAACACTATAGGAATAACAACATAATATGAAGTCCCTCCTACTTTATTTTGCTTATTTCAATATGAAATAGTTTTAATATTTAGTGTTCCTCAAAACTTCATGAGTGAGACAATGAAAAAAGTTTAGAGGTGAAACGATTGGGTTATGAAATGTTTTAACCTAATCAGTACATGAATGCCTTTATAAGGATTAACTGGGTGGTAACTGTAGGCAGGGAGTGTGCAGCTGGAGAAGGTGAGTCACTGGGGCATGTTTTTTGGGGTATACATTTTGTCCGTGGTGAGAGAAGTCTCTTTCTCTTTCTCTCTGCTTCCAGGTGGCAGGTCCTGAGCTGGTTTTCCTTTCTACCACAGTGTTCTGTTTCGCCTCCAGCACAGACCAATAAAGTCACTGTCAATGGAATGAGACCTCTGAAACCTTCAGTCTCAAAAAAACCTTTTTCTCCTCTAAAGTTGTTCTTGTCAGTTCTTTTGGACATAGGAGTGAGAAAGCTGACAAAACACTATGTTACATATGATATAAAACACTTAATAACATGTATATTATAGGATCCTTCAAAGTATTCTGCTAGTGGGTTCATTTCATTCCCTTAAGTTAACTTTGTAAATAGACAATTGTTGGTGAATCTCTAGATTTAGCAAGACTCAACTTCCAGATTGTGTTTCAGATATTGTTTTTTTCGTTCATGTTTCAAATTGTACAGCTGAAGAATATTTTCAGAATTTGATTATTTAGTGTCTGAGAATCCTGTCCTTTTTTTTTCTTTCTTTTTTTTTTCATTCAGTCTCATTTGCCTTGAATTCATTTCCTTCACTTTCTAACTCTTGGAGTCTTTTCTGTCCTCTTGAATTTATCTCCTCAGATCACTCTTGCTTTTTCCTCCATAGCATCTGCATCTTAGAGGAAAGTTTTATACACACGTCACCATCAATTTTTCTTCTTCTAAACCTATTCTGTTCCTGTTATAATTTTTATCCTTATTTTGTTTGGTTAATGATCAAAAACAGGAGATAAGTCTTCCTCAGGAAATTCTTTTCTTTTTTATACACTTAAAAACACATACTTTATAAACTTTGCTCCTTCTACTGTAGCCACAATAAGAAAATCTGAGCTTAACTTGTTTCTGAAGAAGTCCCATTCCATAATTTTGCATATGCAGTAACACTTGATTTGTGTTACTGTCATCTCCTTTTCCCATCAAAACAAGAAAGGCGTCTACCAGACAATGACTGCTCCATAGTGGATCAAAGCAGACCTACTGTCAAGGTTCAAGCCAGATCCCCTCACTTCAGACAGGAGAGTGAGAAATAGACTGTGATTTAGGTACTCCTAAAATCCGACCTGTTCATATGATACACATGAGCTATTGCTCTGGTTTCACCACTATGGGCATTTCTAATTGTTGTGTATGTAGTGTATAGTAGGACATCATGTCTTTGGACAAGAGCTTCACACTGAATCATGTTTCTTTAAGCAACATCTCCCACTCATCTGTTGGCTAGTACTATTCACATTTAAATAATTCTTTCTTTATAATTCCAGTTAACACTGCAACTGCTTTGTTCATTTGCTGCCAAACCATGAGCCAGAAGTTGCAACAGGTATTTGGAAATAAACACTGTGTCATATGTGCTTACATCTCTGTATCTGTTTTGATTTCTGTTTTCTGGAAATTTGGCCTCAACTATAGCAGCTGCGAATGACACTGAACATCTAACTCCAGAAACTCAAGCTCAATGGTAGCACAGACATGGTTGGACATGGGGGTTGGACACAGTCAGCATCAGAGAGACTCAGACCTTGCACACTTCCAAGACGGTTGTTGCATTATTATTAGTTTTTTTTTTTTGGGGGGGGGGGTTGGTACTGGAGATTGAAGTCAGGGGCGCTCTGCCACTTAGCCACATCCTCAGCCATATTTTGTATTTTATTTAGAGACAGGGTCTCACTAAGTTGCTTAATACCTTGCTTTTATTGAGGTTGGCTTTGAACTTGCCATCCTCCTGCCTCAGCTTCCCATGTCACTGAGATTACAGGCGTGTTCCATAATACTCAGGCTGTTTGTATTATTTTAGTGACATAGTTTATGACAATAGTAATTTTTACCTGTTATTTAAATATTCTCATATGAAATTTTCTTAAATGATGGAATATCAGTTCATCATATATTAGGAATTTAAGAACTGCATCTTTTTACCAGTAATAATACCACTGTTGTCTTTGATCACATATGTTTTTTCAAATCTTTAATGATTTCCTCATTAAAAAAAAATCCTAAAAGTGAACAAATGGAACAGAAGGTGTACCATTCAGAACTGTTTTATTTTTATTTATTTATTTTTTTTACTTGTAGATGAACACAATACCTTTATTTTATGTATTTATTTTTATGAGGTATTGAGGATTGAACCCAGTACCTCACACATGCTAGGCGAATGCTCAGTTACTAAGCATAACCCCAGCCCTCAGATATGTTTTTAATAAATTATTACCTCAAACAATCTTAACTTGCACTAAAACAATAAGAAATTGCCCATTACCTTGCATTATTCCTAATATTCAAAATTTCCTTAATGTCTGCCTGCTACACAACTCCCCACTGCTTGAATTCTACTGGGAAGCTGTATTTTTCATAAAGGTTCATAGATAATTTATTCTTTAATTTGCTAATGTTTATTCTGTGTATACTCAAAGAAGAGTCTGAGTGCATACAAAAGTTTTTTTATTTGGTTTGGCCTAGGACCTAAAGACATTGCTCTATTATTTGAACCCTTACTTAATTAATCTTTTTAGCATATTTTCACAATTTGTGTTATATTGGATGAATCTCATACAGTAATTTCCCCACCTCCAAAAAATTGTGCACATATGAGAAATGAGAATATCTGTCTGTTACACGTTGAAATGAAAGACAGTTACCTGGGATTAATAGTGTTGAATCATATTTTATTTCCAAATTTCAGAGACTGTTCTATTATTTGTGGTCACTTAAGGCTGTAGGGAAGTCTAAAGACAATTTAGCATTTTCCTTTTGTAGGTAATTTGCTTTTTCTGCCTGGATGCTTAAATAATTTTTATCTTTTAAGTCCAGTTATTGCCCAGGATATATCTTGCAGCTAAATACACTGGGATTAATTTTCTCTAAGTAGTCTTTGTACATGAGTTCTGTAGATTCAAATCTTTATTTTTAGGATTTTGTCTTTAATTATACCTACTGATTTTTTCTATCCACTTGATCTCTGTGTAAAAATATATTTATTTTTTGGGGGGGATTTAAAACGTTCCTAAACCAAGCCCTTTTTCCAGTGTTCTTGTAAAAGCTCTAACCTACTAATGCTCTACACACATCAGGGGTATAAATTCCTCTAGTGAGTTGTTCAATCCTTCTGTTTTCTGAAGGTCAAATCAAACAGCTTTAATTAGTTTCCTAGGTAAAGCACTGACTGGGAGAGAGACTAGCATCTCATCTTGCTAGAAAGAGAAAGGGATGAACACCCAGAAATTAAAGACATTTCAGTTCATTAAAACATTCAACAGATGACTGTATTGAAAATCGTATAAAAAATACACAACACACACACACACACACACACACACACACAATGGACTATTATTCAGCCAAAGAAGAATGATTTTATGGAATTTGCCTGTAAATGGATGGAGCTAAAGACTATCATGCTAAGTGAAATGAGTCAGTCTCAAACAGTCAAAGCTTGAATGTTTGCTATGCAAAAGCTAATATAGGACCAGGAGGCAAGTAAAAAATAGAACAATTAATGGAGTAGACAAAGGAGAATGAAGGGAAGGGAGGAGCAATGGAACATGGAAAAACAGTGGAATGAATCTTACCTAATTTTTCTATGTACACATATGAATATGCAACAGTGAATCTAGCCATCATGTATATATATGTGCAAGATACTGAATTATATATAAATATATATATATATAATACATATAAATACATATATAATACATATCAGAAAGATATGATACTGAGTTATATATAAATAAATACAATAGTTATATATAAATAGATAGTTACATATAAATAGATACAAGATACTGAGTTATATATAAATACATATATAATACATATGATATATATATAATACATATGATTATATATATATATATATATCAGAAAGATCAGTAGAGTAGAGAGAAGGGAATAGAGAAAGAGAGAAGGGAAAGGAAAGTACTGGGTACTGAATTGGAACAAATTATATTCCATGCTTTTATAATTATGTAAAAATGAATTCTGTTATTATATACAAATAAGAAGAACCAATAAAAAGGTCAATGAGAGCCTTCCATATCATAGTCTTTACATATCAATGGTTGGGATAAGGGTTGTGGGGTAGCTTAGGGAAGAGCAGTTGTCTCTTATTCTTCCTTAGTAGTCAGTAAAATAATTTATCCCTGTCTCTCGATTTTAGAATGACAGGTTGCTTGCATGAGTCATTTAACCTTTCTTGGATCATGTCGTACCATGGATAAGTCCTGGAGGTAGAGGAGGTCAATGTACTTATAACTCACTGTGAAGTAAATGAAAAGAGATCTAACTCTAATCTAGAAACACCTCATGTATACATTTGGGATAAATTTAATATATATAATGTTATGCTTTAGATATGTGACCTTCAAAAGCTCATGTCCAAGGCAATACAAGAAAGTTCAGATGTTAAATGATTGTATTATGAGAGATTCAATTAGTTTATGAACCCACTGGAACGGGTTAACTGGTAATTGTAGGCAGATAGGGTGTGAGTGGGTCACTGGAAGTATGCCTTCGAGTTTTGTATTTTGTTCTTAGTGAGCAGAGATATTTCTGCTACCTGATTTCCATGTCCTGAGGTGCTCTTCTTCTCTAAACCCTTTCATCATGCTGTTCTCCCTCATTTTGTCCCCAGAGCAATGGAGTCACCTGTCTACAGACTCAGATCTCTGAAACTATGAGCTCCAAATGAGCTTTTTCTCCTCTAAAATTGTTCCTGTCAGGTCTTTTGGTCATAACAGTGAAGAAATGACTAAAACAATAAATATTTAAATAAATATTTAGAATAAATTTAAAAACCCTTAAGTTTATATTCCATGTATTGATTTGAAACAAATGTTAATATATATTCTTGGCTTCTGCATTGAGAAATGAATAAGGGCTATGAAACACACACACACACACACACACACACAAACACAGATTGCCTTTTTTCTTTTGTGTAAACGAGACAGGTTGGTTAGGCTTAAATCAGTACCAATTTCTAATAGTGTTCTCTTATCTATGTTGTTACCTAGAAAGTTGCATGGACAATTGCACATACTATGAATCCAGGAAAGCAGAGAGCGAGAGCACTTTAGAACAGCAGGATTTAGCTCATCATCCCTACAGACCAAGTTTGTACAAGGAACTTATACTCTCACTGATCAGATAAATCACCCTTCCTTCCATCAGAAAGTCAGAAAACAGTAGTGATAAGACCAGAAGTTTTCTATATGGAATATACTTTTTGCAGTGAATCAACAATGTTATGAATATAATAAAAACAGTACCACTAAAATATTCTATTATTATTTTCACTCTATTTTTTTTTCTCTTTTGCTAGTTCAACTCAGCATATCAGAGTCAACTCAAGTCTATTTCACTTTAGGAGTTTATTTTGCATTACTATTTCTGATGCTTGTTGTTTCTAACTTATGTCTGTTAATGTTGGATTTTTATCTGTTTCCTCTGGTCAGCATCCATCTCAGGTCATCTATCCATCTCATTGTGTTGGTTTAATATTTTCTTTTGCTCATATTTCATTAGATTTAGATTCAAATTGGGTTTTGCTAGTGAAAGGTACTCAGAGCATATTTCATGCTTCTTTCATCTAAAAATATTTCTTCATCTGTCTTTTCTCCCTCCCATGTTCTCTTGCACTGATGTAAAATGGAAGAGATGGTACACTGCGTCTCTTCCTCTTTCTCATGCTTGGGGATTTCAGTATGGACACTTCCCAGTGTCATGGGAAGTCTTCACAGAATTTCTCATGGATTAGGGTGGGAGGGTGACTTTTTATACATGATTTGTTCATTCTTAATATTATTTGAGTATGGTTTGTGTCCCACAAGGGTTCATTGTGATTAAAGTCTTGGTCCTCAGGTAGTTCTATTGGGAGTTAATATGGATCTTTAAGAGGTCTGTGGCTCATTAGAAATATGCCCAGGGCTGGGGATGTGGCTCAAGAGGTAGCGCGCTAGCCTGGCATGCATGTGGCCCCGGTTCGATCCTCAGCACCACATACAAACAAAGATGTTGTGTCCGCCGAGAACTAAAAAATAAATATTAAAAAAAAAAAAGAAATATGCCCTGGAAGAAGACTGTGGGACCCTGGTCTCTCTCTGACTTCCTGTTTGAAAATGTATGTTCTTCCTCACAAGTACCTCTGCCAGGATATGAGCAGCCTCATCAGAAATGAGACCGTGCAGGTTCCATGCCCTTAAACTTCCAAAACTATGAGATGAATTAACCTTCTCTCTTGAGAAAGTTAGCTGCTTCAGTTTGGAAATAATGCAGCATTTAGCCAGCAATGGAAAGCCTGTTAGAGGAGCTGAGTGTATCTTCTCTTCTGAGCTTTTGCTGAATACAATCTATGGAAGTTCTCTTCACTAAACCCAAAATGTAACTGATTTCTGCAATGTAAGGATTTTTACAATTTAGCTTAGAGGCCCAAAGCTCTGGTTATTCAATCTATTTTAACAGATTGTTTTTTCCTAGCAGCTTCTACCATCGATTCAATGTTCAGGAGAGAGAAAAGAAAGGAGTTATGTGGAGTGTTGAGTAAGGGGTGAGTGATCTTGAATTCTCAGTGTATTTCTCCTTCCCCAACCCCAGCACTCAGCTCTCTAGAGAGTCTTATAGCTTCCATGCTCCCTATTTATTAGTTCAAATAATTAGACAGAAGCTAGATGATTCTAGTTTCTTTGTCTTTTACTTTTCTTTCATGATGAATGGAAATACCAGATGGGACTATCTCTTGAACTATTTTCCTGCTTCAACTGAAACCATTCAGTTTTTTTCATATGCACACGAGGTCATTCATTTTGGCAGATTCTACTTTTGTAAGTGTTTCTGAACATTTTTATGATTTTCTAGACACATTTTCTGTTCTCTTTATATTTCAGGGAGGTGCAGGTTGAATCAGTATATAAACATTACAGAATTTTCCCGTGCTTTCTTTTGGACCACTAACTTTTGAATTTATGACAAGATTCTTTGTCTCTTCCCTTGAGGCATTATTTCTGGTGGAAAAAAAATGCTGTGCATGTATGTATCATCATCATTATAATCATTGTTATTATTGTTAGTTTGTTGTTGTTAGTAGAGGCCAAACTACTGATTTGGTTTAAATCTTACCTAAATTCTCTCTATAGGTATTTTATTTTGCATGTCCTTGTGGTTGTTTCACATTTGGTTTTGCATTTAATGATTCAGTTGCATGAAAACCCCTTACTCTATAATTTTCCTCTGACTTCACTTGTTATTTTTAATTAACCAGTGTATCTGCTGCTCAGTTTGTGTTTTTTAATCAAGAAAATGAAGCAGAGTAATTAGTACCTTGAAATTATGAGCAAACTAACCGACACACTTCTCTGTAGACATTTATTTTGTTCTGACTCTTTTACATTCTAAACGAAAAAGGGAACTCATAAAAGACCCTGCTGCAAACAGAGCAGGCTGAGATAACACAAGCTCAGACACACTAAAGCTAATTACCTACAATAAGTGATTTGAAGCAGGGCCAATAAGAGATTGGGGAGTAAGCATATTAAAGCCTCTATAATAGAAGACATGAAAATGAGACAAAAGAAATGAGGGATGGAAATGTAGTGCATGAAAGGAAATTCATATGGGAGATTAAGAAAATCACATTGCTATTGTGTTTTATTCTAGTTAAAGTGAATGACCTTCAGTGGCAATGATTTTGAATTCAGTATTTATGAGAGAACACAGGCTGTCCTGTGTTTGATGGCACACAGGTTAATTCCTTTTGTCCTCTGAGCCCCGCCTTCTTTCCTTATCCCTCCCCTCATTGTGTAAATAATTAGATACACGACAGAAAATTATAAGGACATGTCATCTCAAAGAGCAGGGATGCTGTGGGCTATGCTTATCTAGCTGAAGGCAGGATTTTGCCAATGTCAGAGCCTCTTCATCAGTCACAAAACTGCTAGGTTTATTCATTAATAATTCTTTAGGTGATGAAAGCATGTTCTGTCAGAGCACATTTTTCCAAATTTCATTGAACTCCCAGAAGGTCTTGTCCTTAGTTGGCTGGATATCTCTATTTTGGTAAAATGTCATTTTTTTCAATAATTATTTATAATATACAAATAAATTTGAATAATATGTCTTATTATTCCTTTGGCCACTATATAAGTGGGGGAAACTGGAACATAAATCAGGCAATGTCTTTGATCTATGTACTTGTTCCCCTACACAAGAAGTTTGTGCTAATATTCACAACATTTTATTAAAAAAAATACTTGACTAATGAAAGAGAAACCAGGAGAGATAAAAATCTAATAACCAGTTATATTTATTGTTAAAGGTAAGAAAAAGAGGAGAGATTAAGAAGTTGATCAAGTCACATAATACAACATTGTGGTTTTTATAGATTCTAGTGGCATAGTTTCTAATCTATTGTGCCTTGGTACAATTAGATCATTTTAGCCAAATTATAAACCATAAAGATTTGTGAGTATTGTCATATTTTATATTTGGGGACTATTTTAATGTACTATTGTATATAAAAGGTGTAAAGGTTTTCTTTTCTAGGGCTGGGTATTGAGCCCAGGATCTTGCACATACTAAGGAGGCACTTTGTGGTTGAGCTACATCTCCAACCACTCTACCTACATATTCTTTAGATGATGCAAGTGAGGTTGAACACATCTGAAACAACTGTGATTAGTTATAATTAGGTTTGCAGCAGAAAACAGTAATAATATTTACATGTGAATAGTTAATAAGAACCAATGGGTGTTTTCTAAGAATGTATTAAAGCCTTGTGTGGTAGCTCACACTTGAAATCCCAGTGACTCAGGAGCCTGAGGCAGGAGGATCACTGGTTCAAATCCAGGTTCAGCAAAGTAACAAGACCCTACCTCTAAACAAAATATTAAAAAGGGCTGGGGATATGACTCAGTAGTTAACCACCCCCTACCCGGTTCAATCCTCAGTATCAATAAATAAATAAATAAATGAAGATATTTATAGATATTATTATATTGAAAAAGATAATTAGTTATGTGAACTTATTTTGAAACTTTTTCTATTATCTAAATATATCCCTGATAATTAAATTTTAATAGGCCAAAGAAAATGGATAGAATTTTTAGGATGTAGCTACTAGATAATTACTTAAATTACACAAGATAGGTTACATTAAATATGTTATATGATTAATTATCATCTAATTTTAGATTATATTTGAGGTCAACTTATATTTACAGGTAATAAAATTACAAAGGATTGTATGAGGTACAATTATGAAGGATGTTTTCAGTAGTCTTTAGTTTTTTAATCCTTTCTTAACAAATCAATTTAGTATTCATGTAAAAATATTTATAATTCAGTGTTTTCTATCTACATAAAAATATTCCGATTCTTTGCTTAAAGGCATGATCTTCTCAAAGTAGGAAAAGCTGACCAGAGCAGACCTAATAACAAGAACTGAAATGTGGACATTTGCATGGAAATATACACCTACTATGTGCATATTATTTGGTTCACAGAAGTTGCCAGATTCAGATATTTTTTTCTGGGGGAGGGAGTGGATACTGGGGATTGAACTCAGGGACACTCCACCACTGAGCCACATCCCCAGACGTTTTATGTTTTTATTTAGAGACAGGGTCTCACTGAGTTGTTTATGGCCTCACCTTTGCTGAGGTTGGCTTTGAACTCAGGATCTTCCTGTCTCAGCCCCTTGAGCTGCTGGCATTATAGCCATGCCCAGCAGATTCAAAGTTTTCAAAAGAAAAAAAAAATCAGTCTCAGAAATAATGGAACAGAAGCAGAAGATTTAATTTTGTATGTTCAAAAGACTACTCTTAATTTTTAATTTAATTTTTAATTTTGTTATTTTAATTAATTAATTAAATAACAAGTGGTGATAATTTATGGCTTTAAAACGATCAGATCTTTGTCAGAAATACAAGTACTTATTTTAATCTTGACATTGGATACATGCTAGAACTGTTTACATAGAGAATTACAACTAGTGTTTTTTTAAAAAATATGTATAATCTTAACCCTTTTCTTAGTTACATAGTATATCCTCTGCTTCTTTTGAAATCACAGTAATCTTTACAACAAAATTTGATCTTTAAAACATGATTCTAAGTGAGCTCAAGTCTAGCATAATTTGGAGCTATTCTAACGTGCAGTAAGGTGGGGCTCTTGACAAATAACAAATTACACCTGAAACATGAATCAAAGAAAGGCTAAGAGAACTTTTAACATTTTTTTTTTTTGTGTGTGTGTGTGTGTGGAAAAAGATATAGTGACCTTTAAACAGATCAGGGTCTCCTTATTATCTTCCAAAAATGCATTTAAATTCCAAATCTAGTATGAAAAATAACACAAAATTGTATACATAAGTTGTTAACAATAGATTGGTTTATCCAGCTATAAAACATCAAATGAAATGAATAAATACTAACTCTTAAAAATTTTCTATACAAATCTGAGACTTTTTCTACAGGTAAGTTTAGTTTGGACAATATCAGCTTGGCAAAGTGTTCTCCTAAGCTTTTCATTTAACTACGTTTAACTTTTAAAGTACAATTTAGAATTCAGAGTGTACAGTAACAATAATCACAGGTCTGCATGGATTAACAAAAATCAAAGGATAGCCTTAAATCTCTTATACATTTAGGAAACAGTGTTAATGATCAGATATTGACTTAGTCAATGCAAAGAGATATAATACAGTTCTTCCAATGATAGAGAGGACCTTCTAAGTCAGAGCCAAAGTATAAAAGAGCACTTATTTGTTATCTTGCTAGTAAACTAACATAAACTTTCAACTTATGAACTTTTACATAACAATTAGACAAGGCTTAGGCAGACATAGTTCTCAGATGCATAAATATACCTAGTTGCATATATTTAGGGTGTCAACTATATTGTTATAACATAAATAACAGTTATTTGTTTAACCAGTTAGAAAGTAATCATTTAAGACTTTTTTCTCCCAGGTTGCATTCCTGGGGTTGGAGGGAAGGATATTTTTTAATCTGATCTGTCTCCACAATCACAATAACATCAACTTTAAGTGAGTTCCTTACTGTCAGTTGAGTCCAGAGGATCCCTTTGGGCCTTTTTCTTATATTCCGCATACTAATATGCAATGGAGGAGGCCCTTTCATTTCTTTTCTCTAGGCTTCCTTGAAGATCCCATTGCAGAGGCTGTCCACAAAACATGGGTTGGTCTTAGTTTCTGTCTTTTTCTTTTCTGGGTACAGTTGTTTACCCTGACAGTCTCCCCATGCATTTAGTTTGATGAGATACTGTTACAGCAAGAATTGCTTTGCTCCAGTGATTGATATCTTCTGGTAAAATGGGTGTCACGGGAGATTTTAAAAGGAGAGACTATTCCTGTCTGCAGGTCATAAACTAACATTTCTGGAACCTACTGCCATGTCCTTTATGGCCAACAGCCTCCACCCTAAGGGGGAAAAGGGGCTGGAAGGCAGAGCAAAGGTCAGGTTTTCTTTGGCCACTTTTCTACAGCTCAGGCTCCTTCGTAGGGATTTCCCCCCACCCCAGCCCACTCTGCCCACCAGTTTAGTTCCAGTGTCCTTAACCACAGGGAGAAGATCTGCAGCTGACTTGGGCCAGGCTAAGAAACAATGCTGGGAGTGCCAGCACTGGGTTTAAAAGATTGAAAATTTTTTTAACTCTTTCTTCTTGTGTCCTGCTACCCTTGCACACCAGAAGCAGTACCTTTTGGCACTTTCAAATTAGTTCCCCATTTTTCAAACATCTTTTCATGATACTGTACAAATGACTAAACATACAGAGTCCCTTTCATATACTTTACCCCTGACAGACTAACTTCAACTTCAGAATTGTATAATTGTCCCGAAAAACAATTCAAAGACTAGATTGATTGTGTTATAGTAAACCCTCTTTCTCTTAGGTCTATCCCTATAAGTGGCCCGTGAAGCCAAGATCTCTCTGCTCAAGATACTGTAGGTAAGCTCAAGGCAGCATAATCCATGTCTTAAAGAGCCAGTAACAGACAAAACAAAAACAAAACAAACAAATATACAAAAAAAAAAAAAAAATAGACAAGTGAGGATCACCAAAACCAGGGCTGACAGATGGGAACCCTTAAAACAGACAGGTCTACACATAAATTCCTTCCACTTACTTTACTTTGACAGACCAATTCTAACTACAAGATTGTACAATAATCCAGAAAGCTATTTAAAAGCCATATCATTACAGTAAAACATTATCTTAGACATACTTATAACTGTAGGTGGCCCTTTATTCAGCTCTCTTTCCTTCTGCTAGATTAACTCCAATTGCAAGATGGTACAAAAAAGAAACACAAAGAGATAACTAGAGAGAAGCCTCAAAACCATGGGCAACAGATGGGAAACTTTAAATTGAGTAACCAAGATCTTTCCCAAGAGACTAACTCTAGAATCAGTGCAGTACTGGCCATGTCTTAAAAAGCAGCAGTAACTTGTACAAACAAAACAAAAAACACAGACAACCAGATGGGATTACCAAACCATGGCTGACAGACAGGAACCTTTGAAACAGACCAGATAGAGGTAAATTCCCCCAAATTCCCAACTCCCCCTTAACTGCGACTTCTACACCAGTGGTGCCACAGATGTCGCCATGAAGAGGGACCAGAAGGGAACTAGATGTGTAAAATCAAGGGTCTTGTTGTGCTCACTGGGAGAGTTACCAAATGGCCAATGTGTTGTAACTTCACTGTATTCAGTTTCCTTTTTCTCAAAGTAGACCAAGATGAAGCAATCCATGTAGTTCAGAGAAGGAAGGTGGCAGTTCCCTTTAGTAAATGGGGCTTCTGCAGCTTCTGGGGTGGTCTCTTCATCCCTCCCTTTACTCACAGAAATAGCTCCTCTGGTTTAACCCAGGACACACTAGCTCATCTCCTAACTTTCCAGCAGTCAGCTCTTAAATAGTTCACATTGCATCCTCAGCATGAGGTTCTTTGGAGAGCCAGGCCTGCCCAAGAAAACTGGAGTGCAAGTTGCTCCTGGGTCCCATTTGGGGTGCCAAATTTGTTGCCAAGAGCTAGATCCTCTCCCCCAATGCAAATTCAATAATGAAAACACCGTTTTGGAGAGAAAGGAAAAGGAAGGTTTATTGCTTTGCTAGCAACGGAGAAACACAGGGGACTCCTGTCCCAGAGGCTGTGATCCTACCATACATAGTGTTTTAATAACCAAATATCTGTTAGGAAATAAAATAAAAACACTTTTCTTTACCTTATAAAGAAACACTTTTTCTTTACCTTATCACTAAACATTTAATAATTTAATCAATTTTTAATATTTAGTAAGAAATGTTAAAACATTAATTTTTTACATTTTCTAAAATAATATGAAGAGAAAAGATGAGCCTATAGAATCTCCAGAAAAGTAGCTCATTTTGAAGTGTTTCTAAAATATAAGGCATTTTCTTTCTGTTCTATTAATGGGTTGAAACACGCTTTATGGCATCATATTTCAGTAGTATATCACTGATTGGCAGAGTAGGGTTTGGAAACTGAACAACGTCTCACTGTGCAGTCCTATTAAAATTTTAATGTTCTTTTTGATTTAAGGTAAATTGAGTACCAAAACAATGTCAGCTAAAAATATGTCTTTTTGGTACAATTGATTGTTATTATGGTATTTGTTATAAATAATGTTCTACATCAAGTTGGTTTTTAGTTACTTGAAATAAAATATCTTCTCCTGCTTAAGTTTTTCTGTTTACATTTTTGTTTTCTTTATAATAATGATGAGGGTATATAATCATAAATTTTATGCCAACGACTTCTATGACAGAAGAAATAGATAATTTATAAATGGACAATTTACAAAAATTGTTACAAGGTAAAAATAAAATGTGAATCTATTAAATAAAGTGAGTATATTATGAAATCCTTCCAACAAAGAAAACATAGGCCCATATGGCTTCACTGATTTATTCATAAAACTTAAGGAAAAAATTAATCTCTCAAAAACTCTTCCAAGAAATAACAGAAGAGGTAATATTTTCTAACTCATTTTACCATATAAACAAAACATTAGTACCAAACGTTGAAGAAGACATTACAGAACAAGCACAACATTATTGAACAAAAACAGAGATATGAACATCTTTATTAAAATATTGGTCCATGAAATCCACCAATATACAGAGAAGATAGGTAGCAAACATGACTACTGGGGTTATACCAGAAAAGCAGTTAAATCAATGTAATTAACCATATTAACAGAATGAAGGAGGAAAAAAAATAATCATTTCAATAGAAGTTAAAAAAAAATGGTGAAATTCAATAACCATTGTCAGCAAACTAGGAAGAGGAGGTAATTCACTTAACTTGGTAAAGAACCTATCTGGGGGAAAAAAAAAAAAAAAAACTACTGATAAAAAGGTATTTGATCTAAATTTGTGTCATCATTATTTATTCTATGTCCCCTAGAAAAGCAATTTTTATTCAAGTGCCAATGCTTGACTATGTACATGAGGAGAAGTAAAACTTCTAGAATTATGACAGCTTCAACTGGAATATCTCATGGAGTTCTTTTAAAATTTGTAAGGCTATGTGAGTCAAAAGTTTTTTGGTAATCTAGGGAATTTGCAGTGATTTTATTTTAAAATTATTTTCTGGGATTAGGTAAATGTTATGATGCATGTAATTTTCTTCCAAATGCTGAATCTCATTTCCTGACCTAAATTAATTTCTAGAGAATCCACGTTGTACAGGTATCTGAGGAAATATAAGTAGCTCCAAGATCAAGTCTGATACTAGAAAAATTATGTAATATCACTATACATACACAAACACACACACACACACTTACATATAACTAAAACTTGTGTAAAATTTCTTCTTTTCTTTTGTTCATGCTACTAGGTGCCACAAATAGGTAACTTTGAATCCTAAGAAGTCAAATCTTTCAAATCTCCATTTTCTCATCTATAATCCCTAACTAATGTGTTTTCTGTCAAGATCAGATACATGAACATATTTGAAAGCACTTAATTCAGTTTTGGGTTCAAATTGAGTGACAGTAAATATACTCTGTTGGTAAATTCTACAATTATATTGGGATGATTACTTGAGTCCAGGTGAAGCTATATGCAATCTCTCTCTTTCTGAATACAGTGGTTCTCAGCCCAGGGCGATTTTGCCCCACAATTTTGCAGTTTGTGGAGAATTCTGGTTGTCATGACTCTGAAGGGAAGTATTACTAGTATTTCTCTGGTTGAGAGTCAGGGATGCTGCTTCTTTTAGAAAGCAAAAGATATTATTTGGTTCAAAATGGAATTCAACACACAAATATGCTTAAGCACACTGCTGACTACTAAATAAAGATCAAAACTGAAATTTTGAACCAACAAACCTATTAAAACCTAGCATTCTCTCTGACTATGGTTTGAAAGAAATTCCTCCCATATATCCTGCCTGCACTATTGGGATTCTTTCTACCAGGAGTTGCATGCTCTTAATGTATTGAACCTCTACAACATCAACATAACTACAGAATCTGAATCAGCTTTGTCTGGGGTAGTGTTCAGAGTAAAATAATCTGGCTCAAGTTCCACGGTGCTTCTTTCTCTCCAGGTTATTTCTTTCTACTTTCATCCAAGTTGTGACCTTATCTGTACTGTACAGGACAAAATTACTAAGAGGACATAGATTAGCCAGAGAGAATGTAGCAGTCCTGTAATAAATATGTCATAGGAAAAAATGACTGACTGTTAATGATGAAGTGCAAGAACTATGTGGACAGGGTACCTATTAATCTGATTTGTGTGACAAGGGATATAATTTTTTACCATTTACTTAAGGGAAGAGTTTCTACATCTTTTAAAAATAAGGTAGGATATACAATGAAAAAAAATGCACTTTAAGAGGACACTTTAGGAGCACCTTGGCATTTCTTTTATTTTCTCTCAGAAATTTTTAGTAAATTTGTCTTTGGTGCTTTCATAAATCAGTGGTTGCCTTATGAAAAACTGATTCGGGGACTGGGATTATGGCTCAGTGCTACTTAGAGCTCTTGCCCAGCATGCGTGAGGCACTGGGTTTGATCCTCAGCACCAAAAATAAGTAAATAAATAAAAGTATCGTGTTCATTTACAACTAAAAATATATACTTAAAAAAAACCAAAACTGATTTTGCCTACTCTAATTCACAAAAAAATAAACAAGGTAATTATAAATTGGTCACTATAAGTGTAATTTAAATATTTTCAAAATGTGAATATTTTAAATGGTAGTTTTCAAATGCAATATTGAGAACTTCACATTTATCAAAGCAAATTGTAAGCTTCTGTACAGATAAAGTAATAAATATGCATAGCCCATTCCATATATAATATGGATGAAATTTATAACCCATACATAAATGCATTTAGGTAAGACCTATGGAATATATAAACATAAAATTTGATATTTTATTGGGTAAAATCCCAATCTCTGTCCTAATTACTGAATTTTATTTTGCTGAAATAATATCAATTTAATTAAATACAGTGTTTTCCATAATAAATTTTATTATACTATACAAATTTGTTTTACAAGTTATCAAATACTGAAAAGTTAATATTAGACAAAGTGGAACATTTGCTAGCAATTTTAGAAGTGTCTTCAAGTCTCCTTTAAGGTAATGGATTTTGCTATTTACTCTGAATCATCACCCAATGTGTATATGAATCAAAATATCACATTGAACCTCATAAATATGCATAGATATTATGCATCAATAAAAAAGAAGTTGTAAAATCACATTGTAAAACTTAAGAAGGAAAACATTCAAATTAAAGTGTTACATTTTAAAAATTTAATTGTGCTCATTTTATAATTTTTTTTCTCTAAAATAAAATACTGTATGTTAATAAAAATTTTATTTAATTTTTATTTTCATCTCATAACTTTAAATGGTACCCTTTGATCAGTATCTGGCAACTCAGTCCACACCATGATCCCTGCTAAAAGTATTTCCACTATTGATTTCTATTAGTTTAACTTATTTTAGATTCCACATTTCAATTATATCTCTCTTTGGCACATTTCATGTAGCATAATGACTTGCAAGTGCATCCATGTTGCCATTAAAAAATTTTTTTAAAGGATTTCCTTCATTTTTTTAAAGAGTGAGTAGTATTTTTGTTTTATATACAAACCACATTTTCTATATCCACTCAGGTAGTGTTGGGTTTAGAATGTTTTCATAGCTTGAATATTGTAAATAATGCTACAATAAACATAGGGATTAAGGTATTTCTCTGAAATACTGATTTATTTCCTGTTGGATGTTTACTAAGAAGTGGAATTGTTGGATTGATTGGTAATACTATTGTTGATATTTTTCTACACTGTTTTCTATGACGGTTTTATCAATTTACATTCATGCCAATGATGTATAATGTTTGTTTATTCTACACATTTGAAAAAATATTTTATTTTTTATAACTTTTTGATAGTTTCCATCTTAATGAAAAAGAGATGATATCTCATTGTGATTTGATTTGCATTTCCCTGGTGATTAGTAAGTGTCTTTTTAATAACCTGTTGATATCTTCCTTAGATAAGTGTCTATTCAGATCTTTTGCCTATGTTTTAACAACATTATTGTGGGAGACCAACCTTGCACGAGACTGGGTCACACTCCCAGGCTGGGTGCTGAGGCACTCAGTCACAGAAATGTGACAGAGCTTTCCCCACCCTTCTTGGGTTTGAGGGTTGGTGTCTCTTGCATGGGTGTGTCTTGCTACAGCCCAATTGGTGAAGCTATGCTCAAGTGTTCCTTTGTAATATAACCCCTTGCCCTGTTTGGGATAGGATCTTCCATGGAAGTGCCTTGTGTGTGTCCCCTTCGCTTACTGTACCCTTGGGTGTGGCCTACCCAGGTGTCTGTCAACCTGCTGACAGTGGACAACATGAAGATAGACTCAGCCCCCTGAAACCTGACCCCTTGCCTCATTTGAATAGCTTCTCCTCAATGAAAGGGGTCAGTGCATGCTCTTGCTCTCTCTCTTCCTGACCCTTAAGGTCAGAGGAGCCGTCACAGTGACCCCAAACAAAAAGTTATTTGTATCTCTTGTGTGGTTATTTTGCACAGCCCAATTAGCCCAGTTTAACTGGAGTAACCCCTGAGCCTTTTAGTCATGAACTGAAACCCGGCAATTATTCTGATTTTTGCCATTCAATTGTAAGTGTTCCTTAAATAATTTGGATATTATTTCCTTATCAGATATATGGCTTGTCAATTTTTCTTTCATTTTATGGATTGCCTTTTCATTTTGTTGATTTTTTCCTTTGTGGCACAAAAACTTGTAATTTGGTGAAATACTGAATTTTGCTTTTCTTGGATAGGCTTTTGGTGTCATAACTACAGAAGTGTTGAATTCTATGTATGTATGGGCTTTAAAACTATTAGAAAGCTGGGGCAAAACCCAGCTTTTTCTAATTCCTTCTATTTCCTATCTCCTACTACTGTGTGATTTCTTGCGTGCCATACTTGTCATGGTTACAGACCAGGTAATCATAGGCTTTCAGCCTTCTAAAACTTTTAGAAAATTATGTCACTCCCTTTTGAAGTTCTCAAGATACACTTTTTCCAGTTGAACATTTTCATAGGGCAAATATAAAGATGTGAATGTCTAAACTTTGAATAAACCTCTATAATTTATAGGACAATGAAGTGACAGATAAAATTTACAATGAAAAGATCACAGTCACCCTTAGCTATAGAATTACTGGATTGGTAGAATGAATATATTAAAATCCAAAATATATTTTTATTATGATAAGTTTATTGAAATATCCTTACTGTGAAAATAAATGTCCTGCTGCATCAATGATTAAAAGCTTTATTTATTTATTTATTTATTGCATATTTTCAGGTGGTGTCTATTATCAGGTTTTCAGGGCATCATTTGTTTCTTCATTGTTTTCTTCATAAGAATTAAATTTGAAGATGTTTTTTATAACTTGGAATTCTCAGATACAATAGCATAGGTGAACATGTAACAACTTACTAGCTTTGTCTTTTTTTTTTTTTTTTTTTTGATCTCTGCCCAAAGGAATTCTTGAATTCAGAATGGTTTTATACACAATGTGTGGACAGGGATGTACATTGGAGCAAGACATGGGGTACTGAGTATTTGAGGAGTCAACAAAGATGATCAAATAATTTTTCCACCCTCTGTTCATCAAATGTTCTCACTTAAAAAGAAAACCAACCCTCCTTCAATCCAGTATTTCATCTCTTTATTACTTGTGTCCAATCTGCCAACCATATCTAGCAGGAAACAGACTATTCTCCTAATCTTATTTAATTTCAAACTTACTATCACAAATAATTTTAATCGAGCTTTCAGAACAGTGTAGAAAAACAACATACTTCTACATGCACTCATTTTTCCACTCTGTAAGAATATTCTACTTCTATTTATACTATCAACTCAATGGACTCTCCCTCCTCCTCACACTAAACATTTGATTTCATCTCTTATTTTAATGAAAAATGAAAGTTTTGATTTTAAAATCATGATATTGTGTCTCTGGTTAATTTCCCTCATTATATTAAGGTAAAGACTATATACACTTGCTTAAAAACAGTCTATAAATCGCACAAAACAATAAATTCTCTCATTTTAGACATAATATCCCTTTGAGTTAAACATCAGGAATAAATCTATTAAACAAAAAAACCTAATAATTATTTCATCATTGTTGAAAATATACTATATGATTATAATGTACAATTCTAAAGGTTCAAGAGAGAAGTTAAAGAAGTAATTTTCTCCCACTTCTGTCCAGGTATTCTGAGATAACTACTACTACCAGTTTCTATCCATAACTCCAGTGATATTTTATATTTATACAATGAAATGTGTATACCTCATAAACATATTTTCAGTGATTCCATAATTTTATCACATTTTAATATCTGTAATATTTGAACATATTTCATAGTCAGTGACATCTAGCAGACCATGTTAACCAAGTGGCACGTGATATGATTACTATTGCTTGCACATGAAGAAACTTGGATTTTATTTCTCTTGGCCTGGAGGTCTATAATTTTAAGGAGATCTGAAATTTGTCTTTAACTTTGTGTAGTGAGAGGGTACCATACAAAATAATTAATAATCCTAATTAAAATAAAGGAAAGAAAACAAAAACAACAGCCAAAGGTGACATTAGGCATTTTTAGTTGATTTCTTTTCCACTTGGCAATGGGCTCCTTAGGAAGCTTGCACGTGCCTTCATTTTAGCTGCTACTGTGCATATAATTTTTATTTCTATAAACTACATTCATGTATGCTTAAAATTATTAATATGTGTAACTCAAGAATGAGTGTTGTTCCCTGTGGCTGATTCAGTTCATATCTTAAATTCTTGAGCCTAACATTCTGAACTCATTTTTTTCTTATTTATATCTGATACATTTATACACATATCAATTGTCTTTCTCTAAAAATGTTGAGGGATTGGTTCTTAGAATATTCATAGTTCTCAGACTGTTTAGTGTTGCTATAATATCAAAGATTGAGTAAGTTACAGTGAAAAGAAATGTATTTGGCTTGTAGTTCTTGAGACTGGTAAATATAAGAGAAAGGTGCTGGCATCGGATAAGGGTACCATTATCAGATGCCAGCAAAAGGCAGCTATGCCATCTCATGGCAGAAGGCAGAATGGAAAGGAAAGGTGTGGGTGAGACAGCAAGAAAGGCCAAACTAATTTTTATAACAAGCCCATTCTTATGATAACTGGCCCACTCCTCCAAAAAAGACATCAATCTCCTCTAATTAAGCCCCAGTTTTCAATACTGTTAAGGATTAAATTTCTATTACATAATCTATAGTGAATATATACAAACTCAAGCAGTACTCAACTCTTTCAACTGTGATTGAAAAATATATATATTCTACCAGTGTTGTAGGAAAATGAAGGAAGAATAGGAAAGATCTTGACAATTTCCTATATGAAAGATTTTCCTACTATGATGGGATTATTTTCTAAGGATAGCAACCAAAAGTTGAATAAATTTTACAGACTCATACCAGGAATCTAAAAGAGTCAGTATCATGGCTTCTCTCTTGTATCATATGGAAAAACAATTTACTTCTTTTCACTGGAAAGTAAAAAAAAAAAAAAAACTTTTCTGGTAATATTCTCATAATATACTTATTGAATATGTTTATGAACTCTATTTTAAAACAATCCACATAAAATATTAAAGCTAAGATTTTTCCTTTTTTTTTTAAAGAGAGAGTGAGAGAGTAGAGAGAGGGAGAGAGAGAGAGAGAGAATTTTTAATATTTATTTTTTAGTTCTCGGCGGACTCAACATCTTTGTTTGTATGTGGTGCTGAGGATCGAACCCGGGCCGCACGCATGGCAGGCGAGCGCGCTACCGCTTGAGCCACATCCCCAGCCCCAAGATTTTTCCTGATGAGAATAAATATAATAAAATATAATATACTGAAGATAAAACAGAAAAAAGAAATCTTTAAAATGATGATTAAATCAATATAATTGGCATCTATCACCTCACTTAACTTTTTGGTGGTAAAACAATTTAAATTTATTTAGTTATTTTGGAGTATACAACACATTATTTTTGACCATATTTATGGTCAACAAAACCTAAAACATTTTTCTTGTCTATGTTGCCTGAGACCTGTATCTCCTCATTCTCTCATGACCACCCAGCCCCATCTCTGCCTCTAGTCAATCTTATTTCTACTCTCTACTTCTATGAATTCAACTTTGGATCTCACATATAAATGAGATATCCCTTTATTCATTAATAATATTGGTAATTTGCTCTTTTATTTTTTTATTTTGTCAGACTGAATAGAAGTTAATCAATAGAAGTTTATGCTCTGTTTTAAAGGAGTCATATTTTGGAAACAATAATAATATCTATTTTTGTTTGGCTTTCAATTTTAGAATTTTCAACTTTTAACTTTTCTATTTCTATTGTAATGCTACCTGTTAATTTAATCTTCTCATTTCTCAAGAAAGTTTCATAGATCACTTAAGGCCTTTTTTCTCCTTCTCGTTTTGTACATTTAATTCTACACAGATCTCTGTAAGTACTGCTTATCTGCCTTTTACAAAACTTGGTTTCATTTAGTTAAATATTTTTTTTCCTTTTTATCCATGAGTTATTTAAACTGTGTAGATACATCTTAATTTATAAAATTTAGAGAATATTCCAGATATCTTTATGCTGTTGAATTCTAATTTATGTACATTTTCGTCAGAAAATTAATTTGTGTAATTTGAATTCTTTTAGATTCACTGAGATTGATTTTTGCTGAGAATATAGTTTGCCTTAGTAAAAGTTCCATTTCCACTGGGAAATAATGTGTATTTTGCTGCTGTTGAGTAGAGAATTTTACAATTGTTAAAATATTGTTAATGTGCATGAGAAAATGAGCTTTCAATTTTATGTAATTTTCATCCACATAAAGTTAAATATTAATAGCTGCTTTTGATCAAATTCTACTATATTGGAGTTCACAGTTATGGAGCTACAAAAACATAAGAAAACTTGACTTTTATGTTTGTCTTTAATTTTGAAGTTCAAATAAATCTTTATTTCTTCATAAAATCATATTTTTAGTAGTGTTCTGGACTTTAAGAAAAATGTACAGGAAGAACTGGTTGGACACAAGAAAACCCAAGCCTTCCTCTTCTGGCTTCTCTTTGCCTCTGTGTGGCTCAGGGCTGTTCACTTTCAGTAGTTGTTTTTTGTTATTCTATTTTACCCTTTTCCTTCCAAAATGCCCAGGACTCTTAAACCCTTCCTTTACTTTTGGGAATTATCTGTAGAATTTCTCACCTTTAATTTATTCATTATCCACTGCATATCCAAATCTTTTTTATTCTTAGAAGAAAAAAGATGTCTTTATAGTTCTTATTCTGGTGAGTCTCAGTAAGGTTACTGCTGTAAATATTTCTCTAGTGCTCAGTCTCTGATGCTTAAGATTTTAAGAATAGCACAATCTACTCTTTGCTCTTTCTCATCTAAACTAATTAATTATTGCTATCAAATCACTATTTTAATATAGTAGCTTTGTCAAGCAAACTATTATATTTTTATATAACCTTTAATAACAAGTACTAAAAAACCATTAATATGTATTACTAATCACATTTTTTTTCTGTACTATAGTACATTTGTTGCAAAACAAACAAACAAACCTCTAAATAGAGAAAATGGACCAGCATGATCCTGTGATTCTTCATAGCAGCCTCATTTGCTTGTTTTGTTCTTGCTTAGCACTAATTGGCTTAGGTGGAAAAGGAGTGGATTTGCCTTATAATGAATGAGAAGGCTGTGAAGGGAGTTACTGGAGAAAGTTCTTGCTGGTAAAAGGTCTAAATGCTTTGGTTCTCTTTAAGGCACCCTCTTCACAGGATGAGAGAATTCTAAGAATACATCTACCATTTGAAGGTGAAGCTTTCGAACCCTCAAGGTCTATCTTTACAAGTTCCACAGTCATTTCTGCAGCATAGTATTGGTGAAACAATTCACAAAGCAAGAACAGACTTGAGGAATAGAGAAATGGACTTAACTCTCAACAAGAGGAATGGTGAAGACACTGCAGCCATCTTTAATGCCATACCTTTTTCTAAGTTTTCCCCCTGAAAAAAAACAAAATTATGTTGATGGTGATTCATGAAAACTTCTCTGTCTCTTAAGCATGAAGGTCAAGAAACAATGGAAACTTAAACACTACCATGTTATGACAATGCAAAAATGTTCTTTTTAATACATCATAAATCAAGAGACATCTTATATTTGATGATAGCTTGTATAATTGGCAACATGTTTTTACTTACAAATGATATAATGTATGAATATGTAGCTTGTAAGTAACAACAGCTTAGATTTGACAAAATACAGAAATTTGGGATTTATACGTGTGTATGTAGCATTAATTATGATCTTTTCAAGTTAAGAAAGCTTTCAGTTTTACTTCAGTCTATATCCAATTAAATTTGAATACGATTGTGGAGCCTTTACCACAATTATACCTTTGACAGAAAGAGAAGAATCTGTGATCAGACCAACTATGTATATTGAGGGTTACTTAGAATGGGCTAGGCTATGCTGTCTTAAATAATTCTCAAATATGTGTCTTAATACAATGAAAGGTATTTTTCTTGCATACTGCATAAACAATGCAGGTTGGTGGGGAGCCTTGATTTATTCAGTCACTCAAGAACCTAGCTGATATACTGTTTGTTGACATCTTAGGGCATTATCTTCTGTATGTATGGATCTACTTAAATAGCTGAAAGAGAGGTAGTTGATGATTCATGTAGAGGCTCATTCATTGAGGCTCTTTGCTTTCATCTGGTCCTATCTACCTACTCTACAATTTATTAGTCCTAACTAACCAATACAGTTCCTCAAAAAGTGGTCGTGGGGTGGAATGTGGAGGGAAAGATGGAATATGGGATCAGCAATTCAAAAATCACTGAGTCACGATCTTTCATGCTCCAAAGGACCAGACTCTGCTTGTTCATGGGGCAACTGTCATGAGTTCAAGATAGGGAGAGAAAGTATGTCAGTCTTCTTGGTAGACACAGCTTTGCTTTTCTCACAGATTATTGCCAAAGCAGGTTACAGGGAAGCCTAGATTCAAGAGGCAGATAAATAGCCTATATGGTTCTGGCCTGCCTTGTTTCTATCTAGTGTGATTTAAGAGGGCATCAAAAATTTTCATGTTCTAAAAATGTTGCCCTTCAAGTCAGTTATTTATGTTAAGATGCCCATGATGAGATTTGTCAGAGTGGATTAAGATAGTATCTCTTATTAACCTAATTGTGTAATTATATACTGAGTGCTGAACACTTTGTATCATTATTAATTTCAAAAGCTTGGGATGAATAAAATTAATTAGAGGTATTTTTATGGAAAAACCTAGCAAAATGTGATTTGATAGTGTGAAAATATAGGTCCACCTTAGTTCAGTCAGACTCAAGTAGCAAATTTTATTAAGGAATTCTGTGAGGACTCTGATCAGGAAAGAATAATGGCATTTGGCTTTTAGAGTAACTGAAGTTTAACCATGGATATGCTGAATAAATGGTGACACGATAGCAAAGCAACTCTTAGAGAACTCACTCCAAAATAATATATGACAAATTATGATGTTTTGGTGGTTTTCTTCAACTATTTCTAATTCTCTGCCTTCAAAACTTTTAGTTGGTTTTCAGATTCTCATGCATTTATTATTAATCAGGTCCTGTAATTCTCTCTGGGTTAATTCATGGGCAAGTGAGTTGAGCATTCACCCAGCACACTTGTGAAAATGTCTCCATACTTGATTGAATTCACTGGTGTTGCCATCTTTAAATTCTTAACACATTTTTAACCTATGGGATGTTAATTTTTCACTGAGGCCTAAACCTATGTTCCTGATCCTACAACTCGTTCTGCGAAATAGTCGTTATTGGAAGTGAATTGTGTCACTCTTGGGCCAGTGTACTTAGTGGCTAGGGCAAAAATACTTCCCAGTTTTCTCCTCCCACAAGAAATGAATGAGGTTTTTCTGTCAGCCTGTGCCCTCAAAGAATGTTTTATGTTGGGTACAGGTGCCAGATAAAATTAATGAATATATACACATGAAAAATTACTGGGGAGGTTGCAAATATTGACACAAGTCTTCCCCTACCATGTGGGCTTTACTCCTTCACTATGTGATTTATAGCTCTTCACATCAAAAATTAAATCAAGACCAGAGATTATCCCCCCCCATTGTTTTTTTTTTTTTTTTTTTGAGACAGGTTCTCACTGTGTAGCCCACATTGACCTTAAGCTTTCAATCCTTCTGCCTTGGCCTCCCAAGCAACTGGCATTACAGGAGTGTACCATTGTGCATTATTGTGTCCATCTTGGAGTCTATTATTCTACACCCTGATTCCAGGCTTCTATGTAGCTTGCTTTTAGAAGTAAACTATTAGGAAAGCAATGCTGTGCCCACTTTGAGTCAAAACATCAAGAAGGCTTCTACATTTTCTTTCTCATTTACAGCTCTGACAACTGCCACAGGAATGAAGAAGCAGAGGCTAGCCTTCTGGAGGATGACAGACTGTGAGCAGCAGATAGGAGACACACCAGCTGATACTTCAGGTGTGGGAGAGAGCCCAGACTTAAGCAGACAAGCCTACCACCAGATGGCCAACAGCTGGCCACAGAGTCATGAGTGATGTCTTCTGAGGATGCTTACTCCACTCACTGGAGAACTAGAGGTGACCCATCAACATGTGAGCTTGTGGATTTTGTGCTATTTTATTTAGTAGAAATAGCTAACTGACACAAAAACTTGGGAGATGGTATGACTCAAAGCTATTTTTGTGAACACTTACTACATCTCAGATATTGTTCTAAGCTTTTCATATTCTATCACATTTAACCTTTGTTGAATTTTTATCCTACTTTTACTAATAAAATAATTAAAATAGCATAAAACAGGAAAATCACCTAATGATTACATTATATAATCTAACACAACACAAAACCACTCAGTTTCACACCTGGGTTTATTCAAATATGGCACTAGATTACTTTGCTCAAGATTACAAGAATGGTTAGAAAATATCTTCTTTTGACTTGTCTTTCCTCAATCTGGATTGGTGACATTTTAGGACTTTCTGATGAAGAATTTAGTTTCACAATGTGCTCCAGACATTTGTTTCAGCCTAGGAGAATGACATATGGAGTAGATGTGGATTTCTAAGTAGTGGAATTTGGTTTGATTACAGTTGCAAGCAGAATAAGTGTTCTATTGTAAGTTTTCTATTATTCTACCCCCTGATTCCAGGCTTCTAAGTAGCTTAATTTTAGCAATAAACTATGAGGAAAACAATGCTGTGCCCACTTTTGAGTCAAAACATCAAGAAGCCTTCTACATTTTCTTTCTCAATTAGAACTCTTGACAACTACCACATGAATTTCACTGTGCTGCCGTCTATTGGGTTCTAATCCCCCCAGCACTCCGCCTGATCTCCTTTCCTCTTGGGGTCTATTTGCCTGGCACACATTCTACTCTGAGGAGTCCCTCTGCTCCAAGCCTGGAAAAGACAATGAGTAACTTTCCAAAGGATTTTTAGTACTGATTATAAAAATAAATCCACCAATGAGGAGCAAAATTATGAAGTATAATACAAAATAGAATCTAGGGCTCGGGATGTGGCTCAAGCAGTAGCGTGCTCACCTGGCATGCGTGCGGCCCGGGTTCGATCCTCAGCACCACATACAAAGATGTTGTGTCTGCTGATAACTAAAAAATAAATATTAAAAATTCTTTCTCTCTCTCTCCCTCTCTCTCTCTCTCACTCTCTCTTTAAAAAATAAAACAAACAAACAAACAAAAAATAGAATCTAAAAAAATGAAATGGAAAACATCCAGGTTTTATGGTTTCCTAAATTATTCCTTATGACCCTGCTGGAATTACAAGTGGAGAAGGATTGGGATTTTACCATATCCTGAGGTACTCCAGTGTGAGATAAGTGAAAATGACCCCATCTCTCAGATCCTTCTGGAGTGACCATCTGGACACTCTGCTTTTTTTTCTCAGAAAATAAATTGAAATATGTATGGATTGTCAGATATTGGTGTACTACCACACTACATTTTTAAAGCTGACAAGAGTGGGTAGAGAACAGACCTCTGAGTCAGAGGTTCTCAAATTTTAGTTCACTTGAGAATAAAGACTTGTTAAAAACATAAGCCTGAAAATGCAGAATATTATGCTAAGTGAAATAAGCCAATCCAAAATAACCGAAGGTCAAATATTTGTGTATGCTAATTTACAATAAGGGGAGAGGGAGTGCTGGGGATGTGGCTCAAGAGGTAGCGCGCTTGCCTGGCATGTGAGGATCACTGGGTTCGATCCTCAGCACCACATAAAAGTAAAATAAAGATGTTGTGTCCACCAAAAACTAAAAAATAAATATTAAAAAAAATTCTCTCTCTTTCTCTCTCTCTCTTTAAAAAAATTAAAAAAAAATTAAGGGGAGAGGGAAGATTAAAGGTATTTTGGACTAGACAGAAGAGAGTGAAAGGAGGGGAGGAAACATGGGAGTAGGAATGATAGTAGAATGAACTGGATATTATTACCCTGTGTTCATGAATGATTACTCAACCTGTCTAACTTTACATCATGTACAACCAGATGAATGAGAAGTTGTACTCCATTTGTGCATGATGTGTAAAAATGCATTCGATTGTCATGCACAACTGATTAGAATAAATAAAAAATATTTTGAAAAATAAGCCTTAACACTAACCTGGAGGTTTCTTATTTAATTGGTCAGAAATGAAGCCTGATCATTTTCATTTTTAACAATTTTCTGAGTGATGGTGATGTTCTTGGCCTGGAGACCATATATTGGAATCTTTTTTTTTTTTATCATAGCCTAGTTAAGATGTTTTATAATATAAATCACAAATATTTCTCTTGAAATTTATTGTTGTTTAAACTTTTATGTTAAATAAAGATAGTTTATTATTTTAAAAGATATATAAAATATATTTTAAAAATAATTCTTCTTCTTCTTCTTCTTTTCCTTCTTCTTCTTCCTCTTTTTCTTCTTCTTCCTCTTCTTCTTCTTTATGGGGCGGGGGCGAGATTAGTTTTAAGAGAACCAAAGCATTTCAAATGCAATAGAGACATTTTGTGACAAAGTCACAAGCATGCCTACGGAAATGCTGCCTATTATTTAGATTAAAAGATACCCCTCAAAATTGTAGTTATTGTTTGATGGTAGGAAGATTTAGGTAGTAGTGTCTTTTATTCAATCTCCCCTTATTTTCAAGCTGGAGTTTAAAAAAATTGTACTTCATGTAAACCTAGATGGCTCTGATAATTGAAAATGAGAGAAAATAGCAACTTAATTTGCTTCCTCGATGGCTGTGTTAAAGCAGACATTCCATAATGTTGTTAACCGCAGGAGGTCATGGAGAAAGATAGCCCACTGGTGTTTTGATTACCACAATGAGTTTGTATAGGCATCACTGATATATGGTTATTATTGTGTATTCATTCACAACTTTATTGAACTCCATTACAAAGTTTATTGCAGAGTTGCATCATTATAAGTAACATCAGCATCTAGAAAACCCTGAGGAAAACATAGTTAAGTAGTAGATTGAACAGTTTATTTAAATGGAAGAAATAGTCTGGCATTAATTAGAAAAAAGATTATTTTTAACTGTGAAAACCTGGGCTTTCTGCCACTTGAATGTGGGGTGATAGCTTTCTATGTAACAAAATCAATACAAGACTAGTTTTTATAAACCATCTATTTAAAAGCACGAGACAAACAAATGCACTATTTTATCCAAAGTCATGAAATTGTAGATTGGCATCTTAGCTGTCTTCTATGGAAATTATTGATCCCAGTGGCATAACAGCTGTTACCTTTACTCTCTATAAGAAACCAGCTGTCACTTCAGTGGACTCAAATTATCTATTGAACATTGATGTTTGCATCAGACATTAAACGTTAATGTCTCCCAGTTCAATTTGTGATGTATTTTACAATGATGTCTTCCTTTGATTATAAAATAAAATGCTTATTTTATCAAGTTCTATTTTCCAATAGATTCATATTATCCAGTTGGAATGACATTCATTTGTGGAGGAAAAATTAAGCAAGAGACATAATATAATCATGCTCTTATAACTAATGACTTAATATATTTATAATATCTATAATTAATACCTAAAATGACTAAATCACAATTTTTTTTTAATTTAGTAATATAAAAGGTTGAATGGTGAAGAAGCTTTATATGTGGAATAATAGATGAACATATTTTAAAAAGTTAAAACACAATGTAGCAGTGCCAATTTAACTCCAAAAAACATTCTAGACTTCCAAGTCATTCATACATTAGATGTTAGAAGAGCTTGGAACTCAATGTGGACCCTGATATTGCTCATGGAGAACCAAGAATCATGAGCTTTATGACTCTTTTCTTGAACCATTTCTCAGAGCTGTTTCTGCAATGTGCAGCCTTGAGGGATGAGGTAATGCCTCCCATCAAGATAAAGAGCAGGTTTGTTAAGTATTCATTTCTGTAATGTAACTTACTGAAAGTTTTTCTCTGAGCCTTTACATTCCCTCTTGTATGACTTATTGGTAAGAGGAACCTAGTCAAATATACTGATGCACAGACTGCTTGTTTTGGTATGAGTAAAATGGTCTTTGTCTCTGATCCAGGAGTCTTTTGTATTCTGTGATTTATCAAAACAAAACAGCAATAACTTGGTTCTGGAAATAAATTAAGTATTCTTATAGCTATATCAATACAAGCAAATGATAAAAAATGCAGTACTATCTAAGTCAATAGCACATGCGCATTCTTAGAAATACACACTTCAGGATAACTGAAAATTCTGTATTGTAAATAGCCTTACTAAATATGTGTACACAAGTTTATAAATATATATAGAGAGACTAAATAGTTTCTGATTTAAGAAATCATATGTGAATGCATTAAGTTTTACATAACATGCTACAATCTAATTTGCTATTATTGTTTTGGTCTTAGAAAAAAACCTGGAGTGACAAAGACTATGTCACTGTTTGTAACATCACCTTTTTGTTATGTCTCATGCAGTGCTTACCTACATAAATATCTGGCCTATCAAACACCCACTCTTCCAAAAATATTTTCTACCAGTTTTATTCTGTTAGGCTTTCTATTTTCCTGTATTTTATCACCTCAGGAATTATATCACTGATTACTAAAGTTGAACAGAAAGATATGAATTCACACAGCATTTAGTTACGACAGAATAACTCACTGTCAAATGTAATAAAAAGGACCAGGTATGGTGGTGCATACCTGTAATCCTAGTGGCTCAGGAGGCTGAGGCAGGATGATTGTGAGTCCAAAGTCAGCCTCAGCAACATCGAGGCTCTAAACAATTCACTAAGACCCTGCTGCTAAATAAAATACAAAGAAGGGCTGATGATGTGGCTCAGTGGTTCAGTGCCTCTGAATTCAATTGCTGGTAACCCCAACAAAAATAATAAAATGATTATATTTAATTAAGAAAATTTAGGTTATGTGAGCTGTGTTTGCAAGTTGTTTTAAATATATGACCATATAGACCTTTGGAATAAACAAAATCAGTTCCCCACTTTTATGCCAACAGTAGGGCATCCATTTGCTTGCCAATCAATAAGCAACTACCATGCACTAGGTTTTTCTTTGGCACTTAACATATTACCCTTTATCCCCACAATCACTCTTAAAGTTGAAGATTTTTATGCCATATCAAGCAAATTTAAAATGTGTTCTTCTCAGTAAGAGGGGATGTAAAGGCTCAGAGAGAATTGATAGAGAGTAGTATTGTGCCATTACCATTATTTGAAAACTGTCTATTGACAAGCAAACTAGAAATCAAACTTGCAATGATGATATTACAATACAGACAAAATCATCTATTGCAAGTAGCTCTAATTATGTCAAAACATAAATAAATTGTAAAAAAATCATGATAGAAGCTTAATACTAGTTCAAAAAAATTTTTAAAATGTAAAAGAAAATACTCATAGATGGAAACTTAATACTAGCTACAGTTTGGGTGCTTGTTATTTCACCAGTCATATGGAAATGAACATAGTTCTATCCATCAGCCATTTCTTACTTTCTTCCTCATTAACAGAATCTAATCTGTTTCAATTATCTTCTCCAAAAAGACAATAACCCCTGTCTTAAATTTAGGATAAATCTATTTTAAAGTAAATGAATCATGGGAATCACAGATTTCCATTAGATGATTAACTGAAGATGATTCTATTCAATGGAATGTGAATGAATGCCAGCTCTGGGGCTTCTTTTATTTTAGTAAAACTAAATTGGAAGAACCTGCATCTCTCTTCTAACTGGACATTATTATTTCTTTCTGTGGCGTGTGAAGCGTCAGCTACCATTGTAGGACAGTAGGAGAGTCAGAAAGAGGACCATCCCAGTGTGCTGAGGATGGCAGAGAGTAAAAGAGAATATTTAAGTTTCCTAGTAATTCTTTGAATTTTGGAATAGTCTTCCATAACCCTGTGCTCTCTTAGGCCTTCTCATTACAAGATATAAAAACATTATTTAAAATTTTAAATTTTGAGGTAAGCCATTGGTTAATCGTATCTTGTGGGAAATTCTATTTAATATAGTGTGCCAACTGTGAAGTGTAAACAGACTCTATTGAAAGAAGACAGTGGTTTGACCTACAATCTGCTCTGCGTGGTCTCTTTTGGAATTCTGAGACTAATAGCACTTCATTTGTATACTAAATAATTTATCCTAAAATTTAGTTCTTTAATACAAAATGTAAGAAATAAATAGATGAAATATCATGTAAGAAACAAATAATATAAAATATCTCAATTAGATTTTAATTTCCCAGAGTGTACATAATTTATTTCTAACTCCACTTTAAAAATTTGGGTTATATTTTCCTGAGGTTTTTATGTTTATTACCTATAAAGTTATATGAATAGCCCAACCAATGAGGACTCTAAAAAAAAAGAAACAATAATCTAAGAAATGTTCTGAATTATACTGGACATAGAAATAACTTTTCAGATTTATCTGATTTTAAGTTTCTTTATTAAAGAATATGTATGTGAAATCATTTGTAAACCTAGTGGTTAAGCGATCAAAACCATGGAGCGATTCCAAGTAGATTAAATCAGTCTGTAAACATGAGAAAGATAGCATACAAGCACAACAGAGGGAATTTACAAGGATTTTAATAATCCAGATCAATGTGAACCTTTCATCCCTTCTACCGTGCAATGTTTCAGTCTAGTTTTTTTCCATTTCTTTGCTTCAGAAAGATTGAATTCCTTTCTTTTTCTCACTGAAGCCAGGATTCCACTCAGCTAAAAATCTCTTTTTTAGCCACAGAACTTTCTTACTAGAATATTCATCCCTTAAACCTCAGTGTGGCCAGATTCCATTCATTTGCTTTTCAGTTGAGTCACCATTTTCTCTTTGAAGCTTTTCTTGACCTACTACAATATGTTTAGGTGTCTTCTGATTTAGATCATGCCCTCTACTTTTCTTATTATGGCACTAATTCCACTGTATTGAGTTTGGCTTGTAATGGTGGAGAGCTCCAGGGAAATTGGGTGTGTGTCTGTCTTGTTCACCATTTTATAGGTGGCACATAACATAGTGCCTTGTAGTTAGCAGATACTTAGTAAATGCCTGTCGTCTGAATGAATTAACACTCAATCTGAGTAATGATGTTGGCATTTTGGAGTTTATGGGAGAACAAGTGATTACACATATGGAGAATAAAATTAGAGACTTTGAGAGGAAAAAAACAAACCAATATCAGATTCACTATTAATTCATGTATATTTTCAGAAGATGAGCTGTTGCAGAATTGTAGGTCCTTTTCCAAGCTTTAAAGTTTTAAATAAAGTGTGTGTGTATGTGTGTGTGTATATCTGTGTGATACACATATACTCTATACTCATGATAGACTTCACTTTCAATAACCCTATTATAAATTGAAAATATCATAAGTCAAAAATCAGTTAGTATACCTAATCTACCAATAGTTTAATCCAGCCTAACTTGAATGTGTAGAGTACACTTATTAGCCTATAGTAAGAAAGTATCATCTAATAAAGAGCTTATTTTATCAAAAAATGTCAAATATCTCATGTGATTTAATACCATACTGAAAGTGAGGGCTGGGGATGTGGCTCAAGCGGTAGCACGCTCTCCTGGCATGCACAGCACTGAGTTCGACCGTCAGCACCACATACAAATAAAGATGTTATACCGGCCGAAAACTACAAAATAAATATTAAATTATCTCTCTCTCTTCTCTCTCTCTCTCTCTCTCTCTCTCTCTCTCTCTCTCTCTCTCTCTCTCTTTTAAAAAAAAGAAAGAAAGTGAAAAACTGAGTGGTTGGGTGGGAGTCGCCATTAACATACGCAGCTAGAAGCACACTGGACCCCAGGAATGTTAAAACATTGAATGAGAATTAATTCCTGGGTGGTAGGATGCTACAGTACACTATGTAATGTAAGTTAATTGCCTACAGTATTGCATGAGAATACTGTATAGCATACCACTAGCTGGGGAAAATATTAAAATTTGAATTACAATTTCTAATTTTTAAATTGAACCATTGTGACTGTCTCTAATTTGTTTATTTATCTAAACATGTACAAAGGTTGCAGTTTCCTTTTCATTTGGGCCTATTATCCTGTTCCTTGATTAGTATGGTGATTTTAGGTTGAAGAGAGTGTACATAACACATATGGAATTTCCTTTATACCATAACTGTCAGTATTTTTTTCAAGATAAGCCCAAGTAAAGCGTTTCGCTCCCTGAAAACAAAACAAAACAAAACAGAAAGTCACATAGATTTTCAAATAAAACCAACTGATATCATAAGAATATTATTGGGCTGTACTATATATTATATTGATAAAAGAATTGATAAGCTATGTTTTCATTATGTAAGGAATTTGTTTTAGAAGGGATCTTTGTAATACTACTAGGAAATCAGTAACCCTTGCAGTAAGTAGAAAATATCCATAAAAATTATTAAGTATTAATTTTCAAAGGTATTCTTTATATCATTAAAAAGTCATTACAAAAAGGGACCGGGGGCTGGGGGAGGGAGGAAGAAAAGAAAAGGTGAAATACATTGAAAAGTGAAAGGTGAAAGATATTGGTCAAATTATATTGTTATATTATAGGCATGTAGAAATATATAACAATGAATCCCATCATTACGGGCAATTATAATGTGCCTCGAAAAAATATGGGAAAAAGAAAAAAGTAAAATGGAACTCTTATTAAAAAAAAATTACCAATGGGACATGGTGGCCAATGCCTATAATCCCAATGACTATGGAAACTGAGGCAGGAGGATCATAAACTTGAGGTCAGTTTTAGCAATTTAATAAGGTGCTGTCTAAAAGTAAAAATTAAAAGGGTTGGGGATATTTCTCAGTAGTAAAGTGTCCTTGAGTTTAATCTCCAGCATACACACACACACACACACACACACACACACACACACACATCCACACACACAAAAAATTATAAACAATGATATCTGTATTCCATTTTGGATATGAAGAAGTATTACAAATAGCATTAACTTTCATGTCATAAGACTTAGATCAAATCTAACTTTCTTGCACTTTTAATTCAAGTAGTTAATTTATTCTGGATTGTCATGTAACTTAGCTTGCACTGGTTTTCTCATATATAAGTAAGGATATCTCAACATTAAATTTTTAAAAAATCACTTAAGAAATACAAAGAGCAAAGGCCTGGAAAGAGTAACTAGGCAGTACACAGAAGTTCCTTACATCAGTTATTTTCCCTAAACTCTTTGTTTCACTTTCTTTCTTATTTCCAATAGCTAAAATCCTATTCAAACAAGAACAAACTTAAAAATTACTTTCTCTATTTCTTAGTTGTAAGTAATAATTACCTTAACATAAAATTTAAAATTATGATAGTTTTTTTTAAATTTCAAAATACAACCTTGAATATAAAGAAAAAAAATGGAGAATTGGTGTGATTGCAATATGACCTTTTCAAAAAAGATAATTTTTAAGAAACCAATACTTTGATTTTAGAAGAGGGATAGGGTTCAAGTTTTCATCTTTTTTTTAAGGTGTTAAAAAAGTTCCTCCCACACACTTACACATAGCATACAATTTCTCAAAGTAATCCAGTGCTCAGTATGTTCACTATTTAAAGGGAAAGGAGAAAGGGTGATATTCTATTTTGTGTAACTGGGAAGTTTAATAATTATAATAATAATAAAATCTTTCTCATATAGAGAACAAAATTAGCTGTACTTACAAGAGGAGTACAAAACACATTAAAATTTGCTGGAGTAAGTGCTTCTTCCTTTTAATGAGCTGAAGCATATTCTGTGTCTGTACAATTCCTATCAGGACAGGAAAGGGCTATTAAAGCTGATGAAGCCAGAGTATAGCAAAAACTTGAATAATGTTTAGTATGTAATAAAGTCTTCATGCAAGTAGTGGTTCTTCCTGACATTAGTGGAATCCAATGACCTGTATGTAATTAGTATATATGCAATTATTATTCTTAAAGAGAGAGTGTTTTCATTAAATATACATTTTAATCATTGTAAGTTAAAAACCTTGAATACTAAATATATAATAATCAAACATTGTTTTCTTTCCTACAATGAAATTAAATCCAACTAAATAGCATAGGAAATTGGCATCCATAAGTTTGAAAGTAATGAAAGCACAGGAAAATGTATCAAACATGATTTAGAAGGAATGGTCAGAAGGTTTTCAAGAAGGTACCAATTATCAGCTGCTAACAGTTTTTTTTTTAAACCAACTTTACCTTTTACTTTAATATTTCATAAATTATGAAGAAAATCCATGATTATTAAGTCCATAATCATATACAATTACTTGCCAAAGTTAAGATTTAATGGATGGCAAAATTGAAAATTTCACTGGTACTTTTGGTATTAACTAAAGCAGTATCCATACAGGGAAGCTGATACAAATCTCATCTCTATATGAAACTGGCAATCGCAATCGAAGCAGTGATAAGATAATCTTTGAAAAAAATTGTTAGTATTTCAAAGTAATGGACAACTCAACTAAGAGTCATTATTTTCATCCTCTTAATTATACTTGGAAAGGTAAAAATTCAAACTTATGTTTTTTTTAATTTAACAGATTATATCCTAAATACTAAAGAGTTACTTTTTATTCTTAGGTAATCTGATAAAAAGCATTTGAGGATAAACTTCCAAATCTCAGAGAAGTGTAATTATGTCAAGAAAGTATTTAAGAGAACTTGAGAAGATGGCACAATCCCTGAGCAAAAGAGATTCTAGGTTCCATGGCATTAGAACTATCAGGGCAGCTGATAGTAGTTGTACATAAGGTCCTTCAAGTTTGTCCCACTAATTATTGATGTCTCACCTGGAGCCCAGAACACACACAAGTGGCAGGGTAGCAAATGATAATTCACTGTTGTAGAAAACTAGTAAGCTTTAATTCTTAATACTTGTGTACTCTTGAAATTTAAAGATACCTTTGCAGGATGGGTCTGGTGGCTTGCACCCATAATCCCACCCAGTGATTTGGGAGACTGAGACATGAGGATTGCAAATCTGGGGCCAGCCTCAGAAATTTAGTTAGGCCCTAAGGAACTTAGTGAGACCCTTTCTCAAAAAAAAAAAATAATAAAAATAAAAAGGGCTGGAGGTATAATTCAGTGGTAAAGTGCCCTTGAGTTCAATCCCCAGTACCAAGTGTGGGAGGCAGGGGGCGGACAACTATTTTGTCACATTTTATTGAAAAAAATACCCAATAGTCATTAATAGGTATATAATTATTTTATGAAGCTCATGGTGTATACTTTTTCTGTGTCACATTCAACTTTGGGTAAATTTCTGCAAATAGGTCCTGCTAGCTAAATTACCATACTCATTATCTATTATTTACCATCAGGGATTAAACTAGAGGTAAGTGGGGGTGTTGAAATATCATTGGTTAGTAACTTAAGACCCACATATAAAATCTTTCATACAAAGGTAAATTGGATCAGATTACTCCCTTGCCTAGAGGCAAGATAGTCCAGAAAAGAAAAGCTAGAAGATTCTTGGCTTTTACATTTCATTTGATGGTCCTATGATTCCATATACCTTTGTGTTTACAAAGTTTCTCTAAATTGTGCCTTTTATAGAAATAATTTTAAAGCCATGTGTTGGAATTTGGCATCATTCAGTGACTGAGAAAGCAGGTATTGAACTCACAAGATGGTTAATTGAGAAATATGATGTACAAATAGGGTTGAAATGGGTTATGGGCAAGTATTTAGCATAAAGGAGGAAAACCTATTAACAGAATTAGCTGGTTGATAGAAGGAGGAGAACCCAGAGAAGAAAGCAGAGATGTTATCCTGGTCCTGAGAGAGAGAGTTGTTACTGTCAGCAATTTTCCATGTTCACAGAATGTGAAGCTTGTCAATAAACATTGCTTTTTTTTCCCTACGATGACTTGAATTTGTGTTAGTCCTAGTTTTCACATAAACTTAATCAAATCATTGTCAATTTTTAGTATTTACATCAGCTTAAGTAAAACAAGATATGATGAAATTCTATGCAGGCAAATAAAATTATGATTCTTTCTCTTCCACCTCCTTTTATAACTAGTACTTCATTGAGGACACAGTAAGAAACAGCCAATTTAAATTTGATACTAAAGTCAGTGGTGAGTTAGCAACTTTAGCTTCAGAGATGAGACTGAAAGTTTCAACAGCTGTGACAAGGAGATTTAAGGATGAATGGATGCTTAATAGATTATTTCATAAAGGAACAATGAAGAATGATTGATGCAATTGCCAAACTAATGGACTGCCAGAAGCCACATCCAGGTGGCTCTAAATCTAGTGCTTGGGTAAAACAATGGATGGAACCACTACAAATTCATATTACAGCATGTAATTATTAATAACTTATTAATTAACTATTGGGTACTAGGCACCATGTAGATTTTAAGCATTCATGGGAGAAAACCACAAAAACAATGAGGATACCTGCAAAGAATTACAGGTTAATCCTGTTTGGCTTTCTCTGTTTAGAGATTTTTGGTTTTGCAGCAAAAATATTGTAGTACTTAAACTGCTATTGATAATGTATTTTTTTAAACAAAAGGCAACATTAAAATATGATATTTTCAAGATAAATGTACCATTTGAAATCAATAATAGTTAATAATTTTTTAACAAAATTAAATAGGTTAGATTCTGAGCAAAGAGAAGATAGTGCTATTCTTTAATTTTTAGGCATCAGACAGTGCACTGAAGAACTATTTAGCAGGAAACTAAATAGTCAAAAACTGTGGAGAAATCTTTACTCTAAGAATAAAACAGGTTTGGGTATGTAGTAGGTGATGAACAGGTCAAAGCTCAGCACCTCTATGAAAAATTCAAAAGAGTGAAGAAAGGGCTTGAGAGTACTGGGCATTGTGTAGGTGGAATGTTGAAATAGGGTAGAAATATAAGAAAAGCATGTAGCATTGAATAATAGCAATACAAGGTCAATAAGAAGCTAGAAGAGGAAAGCTAGAATGGTCAATGGCTTTTACACTTCATAGTCCTTGATAATCCTTTTATACTTGATAGTCCTTGATTCCATAGACCTTTATGTTGACTGAGATTCTCTAAATTGTACTTTTCAGATAAATATATGTTAAAGCCATGTGTTGACCTTGGGAATCTCATCATGATGAGTATTAAAACTCATGAATTGTCCAGTATCTTTTTCCTATTGTACATCTTTGATGCACCAGTTATTACTGAATGTTGAAAATTTAATTTCAAGAATAACAATATAACACTAATGCTATGACTTGGATTTGGAATGTACCCTAAAGATTTAGACTTGGTGTCCAATACAGCAATATTCATAGGTGAAGCTTTTGTGATTGGATTATAAGGCTCTAACCTCATCATTGGATTAATCCATTGATGGATTTATAGCTAAATGGACTATTGGTAGGTTGTGGACACTAGAGGAGGTGCAAACTAATTAAAGGAAGTAGCATCTTTGTGATGTGTCCTTGGGAACTTTCACTACATGTTTTGTCAAAGAGATGGAAAGCTGACTAACACATCTAATAATTGTCTTTCAGTGAAACCATACCAGGCATGGACATGAAAACTTATTTAAAAAAATAAGCTCCTTTCTGAAGATACCAGGCTTTCATATCAAATGAAGTAAGTACAATTTAATTCTCAGCTGAACATCTTACGCACTAATTGAGTTTGGAGCTACTTTGCTTTTAGAAGAGATCTTTTGAAATTGTTACCTCATCTGATAAAATAAGCATTAACTTATGGAGAGTCAAACAAATATAACATAATATAAATATGAAGAGCAATATAAATGATGAATGAAAACAATAATATCTCTAAATGACACCTGCTGTCATTTTGTCTTTTGGAAAATTCTTGTAAGATAGATTATTGTTCCTTTTCTTTTGTATTAAATAAGTGAAATGAAAACACAAGCATCCCAAGGTCACCATTTGGGGCATATTTCCAGGATGTGGTCAGAATACTGAAATCCATGGATGCTCAAGTCCCTTATATAAAATGATACAGTATTTGCACATATCCTATACACACATCCACCTGTATACTATAAATCTTTTAGTAGGGCCCTGAAATCCTTCCTTTCTACTCAGCTCCTAGTTATTGTTCATGATTTCCCTTTAAATATCTTTGTTTGAGAAACAGACTGTCCAAACTGAATTTTGTTCCCATTCCATTGTCCTTTTTCCCTCATCTTGTATTTGGGTACATCTGCAACCTGTTTACCTGTATTCATTACCCTCAAAAAGGTCAAAACTGCCTACATTTACCAAGAAGATTCCTCATTCTCTGATTCTGATTGGATTATACATAAGCACAGGACACAAACCATCCAAATCAGAAGACTTTTTAAATCCTTGCTGAAACTTTTCGGGAAAAAAGTATACTCTTTCACTAAGATTTCTAGCTTGAAATTCAAATGATCTGGTGGTAACTCTCTTATTCCCATCAGCAAAAAACCTACTGAGAATAAAGCCAATGTGGATAGAAGTAGATTTGAGAGATGAAGGGAGAGAATGATTTCTAATCATATAGATTTAATGCTCAATCCAGCCATGTCCGATGTCTATTTGGCCCTTTGAAGTTTCTAGTGAGCCAACATAGCCCCTTTTTGTGTTTAAGCTACTTTATTTTCTTGATGAAGAGAAAAGAGGGCCCACCTGAGACCTGCCAAATTATAATCTACATTCTAAAAAGTCCCCAAGGTGATCTGTGTGTATATTAAATTTTGAGAAGCACTGATCAGCATTTTCATAGAAGATTGAAAACATAACAAATTTATCTATCTCTGCTTCTGCTAGTTCATATTCTTAATTTTGTCTCATCCATAGCCCAGTTCTTAGGTTCAATTAAGTAAAACAAAATTCTCAGAATACCTGAAATATTCATCCTCAGGCTCTAGTATGTCACAATAGAGAAATAATCCCAATGCAAAGTATTACTAGGTGGCAAGATAAGGTTTGCTGATAGCATAGCTATGCCATCAATTCCATTTTCTAGATGTTTTAATTTTACTGTTTTTCATTTTACTTGATATCTCCTTTTCGTTTTGTTATTTTATAACTTATGTGGAAATATATTTATAAAGATGATTGCCTACTCCTTTAGTCATAATCCTTGCTCAGATCTTCTATAAGTCACTTGATTGGCAAGCGTTTTCTGGCCATTGTCTGAATTATACTAAATACCCAGACAAGGGTTGTCAAAATGTTCACTGTTCTCTTTCTTGGACACATTGCTATGCTGCTGTGCTTTGTCTGTGTTAATATGACATTACTGTCAGAAAATTCTCATTTTGGCCATCACTAGCCGTTTCACTGCAATTTTTCTGTGGCAGCTAAGTGAAATGCCCTGGGATGTCTTGTTACTCAATTGTTATCACAGGGCTAAAGTGACTTTCACATTTCTTACAGTCTAGTTTACCAAGATATAATGCAGTCCATGTTGGCTTAAACATGACATTTATTTGACACTTAACATTAAATAAATAGTAAAAGGTTCACTCAATTTATTTCTATTTTTAAGGCTTAACTTCCTCCGTTAGCCATCAATGTCTTTCCTTCCTGACTCCTCTTTCCCTTAACATGTTCTGCTGTAATATGCCATTCTTAGAAACAAAAAGGAACCCATTTCCACAAATAGAATTTTGTTGTTGATTTGAAAAAAAATAAGTAGGTATTTGGCCTTAACTTACAAGTTTAACTTGGAAGTTTAATGTTTATTTGCTATTATGTCCACTTTTCTAACATTCAGATCACATAAAAATAAACATAAAAATCACTTGAGCTTAATCATACTTTCTGAAGTATGATAAAATGGAAAGATGAAAGGATCAATTTTTTAAATAGCTGTCTATACATTTCAATGCATCCCTTTTCACCATGGAGAGAATATTTTGCCAACTGTACGTAGTTCTACACCCTCGCTTTTGTTCCATGGAGTAGCTTATTAATTTCTTCTCCTGTAGTATAAACATTACTATCTCATGGCACAATTTGAAGATTGAGAAAATGTATGTATTAAATCATGAGATGATTGTTTTATTTCTGCCTTTGAGGATATTTTGTCCTTTAAAATGAGGAGAAATTGCAGGCAGAATGGATAAACATTGAACATAAGGAAAATGTAGAATAGCTTGTCAGGGTGATTGAAAATGGCAGAGAGGAACAAGGCAGCAAATCTCAGCTCCACAGTCAAGAATCGAAGCAATGGAAAATAACTGATCAGAGAGGTGGGGGACAGAGTGAATGCACTATGACCCAACAGTGGATAATCAGAGACTTGGAAGAACTCAGAAATTCCAGTTGTTGGAAGAGAAAACAGGAAAGCCTTATTAACCCCAATCTTGACTAGGGCAGAAAGAAGGAGGGTTAAGAAGTGGGGGAGAGATAAAGCTGAAAAGCTTACTACAGGGAAATGGTAGAAAAGAAAGTCAGAACAAGTCAAGTGGGAGTAGGTCCTGAAAAGCCGGTCAGTGAGTAAGAAGTGCACAGTTTATCTCAAATTGCTGGTGGAACAGTGTGACAGGCTGCCATCTTGTAGAGACTAAAGTAAGCCAACCTCTCTGGAAAGAATTAAATGTATACAGCTTCATATAGTTTACAGACATTAGCTAATATCATAGGGAATGACTTTGAAATGGGCTGCTCCAGTAATCACTGCTAGCTGAAGGTTGCTAAATCTCTCTTCCTTCACTGCCAATAAGGGCAGTGGGGTGGCAGAAGGGAGAGAAATTTACTATCAGGGAGTGTAGTACCTGAGAAGCAGCAAGTGCCCAAGCTGCTGGCCACAGCAGCTGTAGCCCAAATAGCCAGTAGAAGTCCCCATGCACTCCAGCAATTCTCCATGACCCCACAAGGCAATTCATAGACATGCATATCATAGACACACTGCTGAATGGATGCTGAGGTGAGTCCACTGAAAAAAAGACCTCAGCTGCAAGTAGAAGCTTTGAGATCCCCAGCAGTCAGTTAAGGCTCTTCACCTCTCAGTAGCACCATATACTACACAGAAATAGCTTGTTGATCTGAACCAACAGATGTCAAGTATCACTGAGCCTGCCCAGATGAAGGCTCACTAATACATGTGCTCCAGTTGAGGACAGTCACCATGCACCACCAAGCACCACTATTGCTGGACTGACACACTTCTACTGGAGGCCACCATGTCCTAAGCTCCCTGAAACCTACATGATCAAGTTCACAGTTAATTTGACAGTTTTAGATTCATGAAGTATTTCTATGGGTGGGTACAGAAGACTGTATTCCATTTTAAAAACAGAGAAAGATCCCAAATAAACAACCTAATAATGTATCTTAATGTCCTAGAAAATCAAGAAAAAAATTCCAAATAGAGATAAAAATAAAATATTAAATATCAGAGCCAAAATTAACAAGATACTAATAAACAATAAAAAGTATAAATTTAACAGATTTACTTATTTAAAAAGATAATCAAACTAACCATAAGAAAGAGAGAAGAACCAAATTAATAAACTAGGAGATATCACTCAGAGCATTTCTAAAATAGAAGAAATTATTAGGAAATATTTAGAAAATTATATTTCAATAAATTGGAAAATACAGAAGGCATGAAAAAACTTCTAGACACACACCACTAACCAAAATTGAACCAAGAGAATATACAAGACCTAAACAGACCATAATAAGAAAAAAGATTGACACAGTAATAAAGAGTCTTTCAGCAAAGAAAATCACAGAACCATATAAATTCTCAGCTGAGTTCCACCAGATTTTTAAAGTAGTAAGGTAAATACTCCTTAAATTATTCCATCAAATAGAGAAGATGACTCATTCAAACTTACTCCATGGAGATAGTGTCACCCTGATACCAAAACCAAAGAAGGACATACCAAAGAAAGAAAACTACAGATCAATATTCTGGATGATCAATATTCTGGATGAACACAATACAGAAGTCCTTATTTAGTAAACCTCACTCCAAAACACATTAAGAACATTATAGATCATGATCAAGCTGGTTTCATTCCAGAGATAAAAGAATATTTCAAAATATGCAAATCAATAAATGTAATTCATCACATAAAGAGAATGAAGGTCAAGGATAAAAAGCACATGAACATTTCAACAGATGCAGGAAAGCTTTCAACAGAATTTAGCATCCATTTATTCTAGAAATACTGAAGACACTCAGGATAGAAGGAACTTAGGTCAGGCTAGGTATGTATATCCGGGACAGAGTGCTTGCCTAGCATGCATGAGGCCCTAGGTACAATTCCCAGCACCACCAAAAATCAGAAACAAAAACAAAACAAACAAACAAACAAAAATTAGGAATAAATACAACCAAGGATGTGAAAGGTTATAGACCCCTACAGTGAAAATTATAGAATTATAAAACACTGGGAAAAAAAGAAGACACTAGAAGATGGAAAGACCTCCCATATTCATGGATACACAAAATTAATATTGTTAAAATGGCCATATTTCCAGGCATGGTGGTGCAAGCCTGAAATCCCAGTGACTACGGAGGCTAAGACAAAAGGTTGACACATTTGAGGTCAGCCTCAGTAGCTTAGACTCTGTCTCAAAATAAAATATGAAAAGGGCTAAAAATGTGAGAATTCAGCTCAGAGATACAGCACCTCAGTGTTCTTTCCCCAGTATCCCCCTTCACACAGACTCATGCAAACACATATACACATACCACACACACACACACACACACACACACACACACAGCCAGCCAGCCAGCCAGCCATATTATCAAAGGTGTTCTACAGATGCAATACACTCCCCATCAAGATACCAATGACATTCTTCATAGTACTAGAAAAGTAGTTCTAAAATTTTCATGGAGAATAAAAGGCCCCAAATATCCATAGCAATTCTGAACAAAATGAGCATTTCCTGGAATCATCACAATTCTCACTTTCAAATTATATTACAAAGTTATAGCAAGAAAAGGAGCAGAATGCTGGTATAAATCCACACATAGACCAATGGAGTAAATAGAACACAGAAGCAAATCCACACAAACTCAGTCATCTGATCTTTGATAAAGGTGCCAAAAACATACACTTAAAGAAAAGACAGCCTCTGTAACAAATGGTACTGGAAAAATCAGAAAGCCATACATAAAAGTATATTTTATACATATATATATACCCCTATCTTTGACTCTCCACAAAAGTGGATCAAAGAACTAGTAATTAGACCAGATATTTTGTGACTTCTAAATGATGACATGTTAACATTCCAACACATATGCACAGTCAATGAGTTTTTCATTAGAACTCCTGAAGGTCAGAAAATAATACCATGAATTAATAAATGAGAGGATATCAAGTTTCAAAGTTTCTGCACAGAAAAGAAACAAGAGTGTGAATTAAGAGAGAGCCTTAATTCAGAATGGGAGAAGATCTTTTCAAGCTATTCTTCCAACAGAGGACTGATATCCAGAATATATAAAAAGCTTGAAAATCTTAACACTGAAAACGAGTAATCAAATCAATAAGTGCACAAATGAATTAAATAGACATTTCTCAAAGAAATTCAAATGGTTACACAATATATGAAAATATATGTTCAAGATCTTCAGTGATCAGGAAGTATAAATCAAAACTATACTGTTTCCTCTCCCTCCATTTACAATGGTAATCATTGAGAATACAAGTAATAATGCATGTTGGAAAGGATGTGGCATGGGGAAGGACCACTTATACACACTGTGAGTGGGATTGCAAAATACTATAACTACTATGGAAATAAGTATAGAGATTCCTCGAAAGACTAGTAATGGAAACATTCTCTGATCTAGCTCTGTCATTTTCAGTATTTATCCAAAGGAATTAAAGCTACCATAATACAGCATATGAGCAAACCCATGTTTATGGCAACACAATTCTCAAAGCTAACTTATGGAATCAGGCGAGGTGCCTGTTAACAGATGAATGAATAAAGAAATAATGGCTGTATGTACAAAATGAGAGTTACTTAGTCATAAAAAAGAAAAATATATGTCATTTGCAGGAAAATGAAAGAAATTAGAGAACCTCATATTAAATGAAATAAGCCAGATTCAAAAACTTAAGATTCATATATTGTTCTCTCAAAGTAAAAAAAAAAAAAATGGACCTCAGGAAAACAGAAGGAATAGCAATAAAATAGAGAAAGAGGATCAGGGAAAGAGAAGAGGGAGGGGAAAAGAAGACACTAAGGAATGAAGTTGGTCAAATTATGTTTTGTGCATGGGAATATGTCACAATAAATCCCACTATTATATATAATCATAATTCACCAATTGAAAATAAAAGAATATGGAAAAAATAAATAAAATAGCTTATCAGGTTTTAGAATTCTATCAATTCATTTTAATTTCATCTAAAAGTATAATAAAATGCTGTATGTAATAAAATTTATATATTGGAATATTATTCATTTAAAAAATAAAATAATGACATTTGTTAACAACATGGTGGAAACCTAAAGGATATTATGCTAAGTAAAACAAATTAGTCACAAAATGAGAAATATTTTATAATTTTATTTATATGTAAACTCTAAAAACATTTAAACAATTCTTTCAATATGTGTTATTTTTACCTACTCCCAAACTTAGGGTGAAGTGTACAGGGATGGAGGGGCATACTATGAACTTTTCATGCCCCTCATTAGGTTGAATCATCTCTAATGGCTCATGGAATTTCCCTAAGAAGAAAAATATAATTTTCTTTAATTGCTTAAGCTTTTAGACATTATTGAGCCTTATGGAATTTCATTAAGAATTTCTGATCTCTAAGTAGCCCATGAGAAATAACTTTCTGTTAAGACAGGTCTTCTATACTACATACCCTTGAGAGCTCACAGCACAATATGTAGCCACATGAGGTCATGAAGTGCTTGAAATGTGCTCATTTTCAAGCTGAAATATACTATGAAGGTAAAAGACATGCCAAACTTTGAAAACCTAATTTGAAAAACCAAAGAACGTCAAATGCTATATGAATAAGTTTTACATAGTTAATGCATTGCAATACTAATAATTTGGATTCATTAGAAAACACATAATCAATGTCAATTTCAGTGTTTCTTCTCACATTTTAAGAGTGGTCACTGGACAGTTTGAAATTTTACATGAGGCACCTATTTGTGGCTCATATTATATTTCTATTGTAATTATGATCTAGATTCATTGTTGTTTTGAAAAGAATTTAACTTGTTCTGCAATTTCTTGGTAATACATAAATCTGGTTGATTAATGAGATATTTTTTATCTTCAATATTTCTAGTGGCAATTGCGACTGAAGGGTATATGCATATCTAATGTGGTTTGAGATTAGAAGAATATATAATTAAATATATTGATAATGTGATTTTTTTTATTCTCTGTTCAAGTTGTCAACTGAAATATGAATACTGATGAAGGCCTTAAGGTTTAAAAGAGAAAGAGACAGAAAAATGGGTTCATCAAGTAATCTTTGGAAATACCAATGACCTTGGCATTCAGTTCTCACATTTGTGGCTTAGCTAGAAGTATTTTTTTTTAATTAGAGGGAAAAATACTAGTACTTACAAAATAAAGATTAAAAATAAGTTAGTGGCATTCTTGGTTATGTTATTAAAAGTAAACCTTTGCTAGCATTGAAATAAATCTCTGGTTTATCAAACTTTAGTAATATAAAAAACTACTACAAGAAAAAAGAAATACATGGAACAGTTGGTTTCCTAAGCAGCAATTTGCATAGGTATTTTACAAAATGAAGAGTGGGTACTGAATTTCTTATTGTTAAGTTGCTTTGCTTAGAAATTTTATTGACACAATTATGATGCATTTTTCCATCAGAAAGCCAATTTTCACTTAAGTGGTGAAATCAAGCTCCAGCTTGATTGTTGTAGTGAGAAGAATCGTGCTGTCAAATAGGAAGGATCATGTGAAGGCGATGTTTCTGTTTAGACAAATACTGAAAATTATTTGAGTGCAAAAGATCAGCACAATAATAAACGTCCAAGTTCTTGCAATAAACTTTAAAGAAAACTGTCATTTCTTTCTTAAATGAGAATTGAAAAAGGCTGAAAAATGTTGTGGAAAATAATTTATTTTTCTTTTTAAACAACAAAAAAAAAGATTTTCATTTTGTACTGATTATCCAGAATGATATAGGACTAGTAGTTTTTACTACTTTGATTAATATTTTTGCATTTCTGGAATGGCAAGGTGCTATCCTCAGAGCCTTTAATTTGGTATGCTTTTTTTTTCTGTTTGTAAAGTACCTGGAACTAGGAATAGCCAATAGAATAGATTCATTTCTAAATATGCTTTGTTCTGGGACTCTTATTATAACTTGTCTTTTATAGTATTGTGGGTTGACTAGCTTCTACTGAGCAATTCCTATTTGGGGTCTGTTATTCATTTCCAGTTGCATGGTCACTAGAGCAGGAATCATTTGATGGCTCAGTTAGGCTGAAGGCCTGAGATGACATCTTTATTTCCATATTTGGTAGCTCAGCAGGATTGGCTACAACAACTGGAAGATGATTGGACATCTAACTCTTCATGCGGGCTCTAGTTCTTCATGCAGTAAGTAGTTTGTATTTCCCCACAATATGGTATATTAGGGAAAATCAGATTTCTTGGTGGCTGACTCACCATGGAATACATTTTACAAAACAAAATGTCCCAGGAGACCCAGGCAGAGTCTGCAAAGCTTCTTATATCTTACCTCTAGAAAATCTATGAAGTCACTTCTGTCATATTTAATAAAAAAAAGTAACTATGGCCAGACCAATTCAAAGAGAAAGTCATGAAATTTCACCTCTTGATTTCATGAATGCCATTTAGAAGGAAAAGAGAAAGAATTATTGGTTTTGCTTTTCTCTTTGGTCAAACAAGTGCTAATATCAGTGGGCTGATACAATTATAGTGTGAGGGTCTCCAAAGAATCTCCAGGAAAATAATGGAGTCATAATCAACACCATCAAAGACATCTTAGCAATATCTACATATAATCTTACTCCAAACACACTATGTAAGCAAACATGAGTGATCTCACTCAGATGGAATTGGACACAAAGTAAGAGACATACTAGCCTGTTTTTGGCAGATGTCAGCACAGCCTTGACCATTTGGGCTAATTTCCTGCTTACATAGTTTGGCCTATGAAGTGAAAGAATATCTTTAAAACCACTGTCATCATGCTTCTTCTTCCTGCTTTCTCATTTTTTTTCTTATTATTTACATTTCTGTCTTCTTTCTTCCTTGCCTTTTCTTGTCCCATTTCATCCTTCTTACCAGGTTTTAATCAAAATTCTATTAGGTAGAAAACCCAATGCTATGCATAGAAAAACCAATGTGCCAAGAATTTAATATTGTTATTGTCTTCATGAAATTAATTTTCTAATTCTGAAAAAAATACCACTAATTAAATAGAATATTAAGGACAGTAAATTAAATATAATTTAGAAAGAATTTAAATTTGCCTTTATAAAGTCAATTTACATTGATAATATGATAAGCTATATGAAGATTAGGTCCAAGATGCTCTGAACATGTTTAATGAAAAGAGTTCTCCTGTCTTTTAACATACATTTGGTGCTGGGTGTTTGTGGTTATAAAGGGACAATAGGAAGTATCTTTGTGTTAGAATTGTTTAGTCTTTTGACTTTTGGTGGGCACACAAATCTTCCCAGTAGAAAAAAAACATTATATGTATAAAACTAACTTTATAATATGTGTAAAGCCCCCCCACACTCACTCACAAATGATTATCAGTAAAACTTGGGAAAGTTGAGTAAGAGGATTGTACCAATAGAGGTATCCTGGTTGCAATACTATACATTTTGTAGATTGTTACAATTTGGGTAAACTGAGAAAAAATGAACAAGTGATACCTCTGTATTATTTTCTATAATGGTAGGTGAATTTTCAATTGTCTTAATGAAAATGTCAACTAAACATGCTACTACAAGAGTCAAGAAAGGAAGTCTTTGCATCCCATTGTTCATTGAAAAATGATAAGGTAAAAGATAATTTATGAATTATGCTCTCATTTATTAATTGAAAGGATGTATATGTTATATATACATAAATATATATATGAAATTGTGTATTGATATGGTAAATTGCTGTAAGGACACAAAAACAATTTTTTAAGTACAGACCTCTGAGATATCTAAGATGGAGGAGTCTTACTTTAAAAAATGTGCTCTTTTGTGGAAAGTTGCAAGTGATCCATGGGCCATGTGTGGGCCAACGCGCATGGAAGCCTACTGAATAGGAACATGTGGTATCTGAGAACTACCAGCAGACATTTCTTCTGTGTAAGATTGCCCACAGACATTGTGAATTCCTATTTTGCTCTGCCATGTCCCACACAGCACCTGAGATAGGTGTGACCTACCAAGATGCCAATCAACCTGATGACTGCAAGACATCAGGAAGCAAGACTGTGACCCTGAACCTTATCCCTGCCTTTGATGTACACCCTTAAATAAACCACTGGAGCCATTTTGTCTTGTCTAGTTCTAGCTCCCATGTGGACTGGATTAATTATGGGCTCTACTTTTGAAAATGTAACTCTGACTCTTTGTCTTTTGTTTTTAATAATTTTTCTAGACTTTAATTTCTCAAATGGTTTGTAACACACCCCCTAGTGAGATGCTGGTCATCACCCTATAGTGGCACTTGATTATTTTTGAAAATGTGCATGTATTGCTTGTGTTGATTTATATTTACACACACAGAAACTATAATATCTTGGGTGAAATGTATGCTTCTTTAAAATACAAGGATCATATTCAAAGCTATAATAATCACTACAAGTAAAATATTTTACTTGTAGTGATTATTATATATACTGTATTATTTTTTATAATGATAGGTGAATTTGTAGGAAGAAACTTACAGAGCACATACAAGTCTGCTTAGTACTTTAGAAGTAACTTTGACACCCCAAAACAGTCTCTGGGGCATAACCAATAATAGTTCAGTTTTGTTTTTCCTTTTGTTATTATTAGAATATTTTATTTTGATGCCAAACTGTATGGAAGAAATGAATTATTTTGCTAGTGTTTTTCCATTTATACTGTCTTAGTAGTCATATTTTAAATCTATTCATGAATATGGCATATATAATTTAAAATTCTGATCCTGCTAATTCTTGGTTGTAAGTATCAATAATATTAACAGCAGTTGGTGTCTAAAGTGTCTTACAACCTACCATCAAGGAAGAGAGGAAAAGATGCTCATATAATATAAATCAGGCAGTCCTAGCTGTGGGTGCATCCAAACTCCTAAAAAGATTTGACCCCTTCTGACTGAATGAGCAATAGTTACGAACATGTCTGTCATATGAGTCATGATGCATAAGTTTTCTGAAATCTTTTTAGCTAAATGTTGGCATTTGTTACATACAGAGGCAAGACTGCACCAAGAGGTGTATAAACAGAAAAGGTCATAGGACATACTTAGGTTACCTGGGGCCAACATGACTTTGGAAATATTTGGTTTTGTTCTCAATAATGATAGATCTTTAATAATAATTATTCCACAGCAACATTCTCATGATAAATATATACATAGTATTGCAATTCTAGAGTGAAAATGTAAGAGGGTTAGAGAGTAGTTGTCATTCAGAAGTAGACAAGCAAGCAAGGATTAGACTCATGCACAGGGACACAGAAATCTAAGATTCTCTCTGGGCCCCCAAGCATACCTGGCTGGATCTCGCCCTGCAAATTCTCCTACTCCTTAAATAAAGACAGAATTGAGAATATTTGGGGAGTGTTTAGGTTGCTAATCAGATGACTTTGAATTCATAAAAAATGATTCTGTTCTGTGGTTTCTTGAATGAAGATTAAGAAATCAGCAGTATATACTTCTGCTGGCAGGAAGAAAGCCAGTAATCCGTTATGATGTGCCTATGGAAATAACTGGCCGCAGCAGGTAGCCTCCAGATGCTAAGAACAATCAGGCAAGCAGCAAGGAAAAAAAAAAAACAAACAACCAGAAAGAAAATAATTGATACCAACAGGCTGGATGACTTTGAAATGGACCCCAGTATTCCTGAGAGTTGTTGTCCCACCCACACTTTGATTTCAACCTGATATGACTGAATAGAGGACCTACCTTGCCTATACCTGAACTCTTGACCAATGGTAATTCTAAAATAATGTATTTATATTTTTTTCAGTGAAAAAAAGCGAGGAAAAAGTATTTATAATTTCATAATCATTAATTTCATAATTCTATGTAACAAAGATAGAAGTCCTATGGGCAAAAGTAATTAATCACAGGGGAACACAAAGGGCAAGGGTCAGATTTCTCAGTTTTTGTCTAGTGCTGTCATTTACCAGCATTATGACCTTGGAGGGCTGAGTTTATTTGTTTGTATACCATTTAGACCACCATGCTTTTTCACTAAAACATTTTATAACTTCCAGGCAGTCCTCCCAGCTCTGTTTAACTGGCTGGTTCAACCTGGAATGATACTCTATGTTTTAGCTTTCACTTACTTTATAATACTTTCACATACTTTATAATATATATTGTGTTAGTTCATTTTTTTAAGTGTTGGAGAATATATGTGTAACTTTTGGTACCCACTGGACTTTATATCAACTAAATCTTGATAGTTTTATATCTAAAGGGCAAAATACATCAAAGGGATGATCCACTCTAACTCTCTGACATATTTTACATTGTCAGGTGGATTAGTTACACATGCCAATACTAAGGTTGTACTTGAGGTCTTAAAGAATATTTGGACTTCTCAAGTGAAATTGTGTTTCCTGTGTTCTGTATGTGGAAAAATAATCTGTTTGGGCATAGGATGGAACAGTTAAGTGTTGTAATAATGACAGAAACTGTCTACAGGTTACAGAGGTAAGTGCTGAAGAGTTATACATACATGGGCACATTTGAATGAACTATAATTAGTAGTAATAGAAGAAGCATAAACATTAACCCTCAGTATCACACTTATTAGAACTGATATGTCTTATAAGCAACCGAATGCTCTGTACTTTAATGCATGACCAATCATATACTAGAGTCTTTTATAAAGTCAGTACAATTTTGCCTTGTAGTCTGTCAAGTACTATAGATTCCAATCAAGAGTGAAAATGTGGAGAGAAGTCCTAATATCATACACGTTATAGCTTTCACTGAAGAATTGCTGTACCTTACAATAATCTACTTGGTGAGATTGATTTTTTTGGACTCCTCCAAAGAGAATATCTTATACTCTTACCAAAGAAGAATTTATTTTTCTCTAAGTAACAATACAAATTTCTTCATCCACTAATTAAATGAGGAGCTGGCCAAGAAGTCAGAGATTAAAAGAATGTAGCTGAGATATGTCTCCTACACATTTTTTTGAAGCTTGTTTTGCTTTGAGAGAACACAGATAAGTTCTCCTATCAAAACTAAATTGTATTGTAAAGAAACTCTAAAGACAAGAATAGAACTTAATTTTATGATGCACTATCAGAAATTCAAAGGACCATCTATGAGGAATTATTTACCCATACATGTATCTTTTCTTTCCATTTTAACTAAGAAGTTTTCATACTGGTATTGTGCTTGTGGAAATTACAGTCTAAAGTCCTTGCTAGAAAGACTGTCTAGTTTATTTAGGATACTTACCCTTTTTCCTCTTGCCATCTGTTTGACAGATTCTATGCTGGTTAATACTGAAATACAACTATCATCAACAGGAAGTAAAAAGAGCTTTCAGTCAAGGATGTGTGAAATTCTTGGGTTGTGAAGAACCCTGCAAGGGAATAGAAATGGCAAAAGAAGTAAAAGCTCAGGGGCTGTCCTCAGGTCCATGGCTGAGGCTGGATTACAAACAACTGCTTAAATCCACTGGCTACTGGACATAGTCCTAATCCCTCCAAGACAGGGGATGAGTCCAGGCAGGTGGTCATCCATACAAAACTCTTTATGACTGCTTGGTGTAGAATATTGTAAAGTCATAGGAGTGAGACTGGGAAAGAAATCTTTCTCAGGGAGATTTTAGTGTAGTATGTACAATAACAGTTCTAGCTGCTTTCACAGATGAGTTTCAAAGGGAAAGAGCCTCCTTAAGGCCAATAGCTAATAACTTGGACTCATTCCCAGGTTTGTTTCACTTTAGAGTCTGGGCTTCACATAATACCAGTGGTCTCCCTTTGAACTTTTGAGATTCACACACCTCCAGAAAAGTCCTCAGAAGTCTGGACAGGGAAGAAGGTACACAATAAGCCTTTCTCTGACTCATGTGTTTAAATTTCAGAGAGGTTATATGTTTTAAAAATAATCTTATTATTAAAATAATGTAAAAATCTCACAATCGCACAATAAATTTTCTATTTCTTACCTCTACCATATTTCAAAGAAGAGAGGTAGATATGAATATGTTTGTTTGTTTGTGTGTGTGTGTGTGTGTAAATATATATATTAAACCAACAGAATTATTTCCTCCCACAACACAATCATCCATGCTATAATTTAAATATATCATCATATATACCCATATATTTAAAGTGTAGAGAGAGGGAGAGAGAGAGAGATGAGTTTACCTTTGCCTATCCCCAAACTTAGGCTGCTTTTATTGCCTCCAAAGTAATTTTTGGGCTTAATAAAAAGGTAACCTGGTTATATCTGATGACATTTCTTCTCTTTATCATATTTTTAAAATACAATCTTTGTAGGTACAGAACAGACAGTTAAGATAGTTTATAGTCAAGTTCTGTGGAAATGCTACTTTTCCACTAAATTCTGAGCATAGAAATGGAATGAATTTTCATTTTCTTTCAGTTTCACTTTAATTCTGGTTATTAGCACAAAGCAAGTGAAGCTTGTATTTTATTGATTTTTCATTAGTAGTACTGGAAATTGAGCCCACAGCCCCATGCATGCTAAGCAAGCACTCTACTATTGAGCTACATCTCCAGTCCATTGAAGCTATTTTGAGTGCATACCATATGAAAGTCTATCAGAACTCATGGTTTTGAAAATACCTGGTAATAGGACAGAAATCCCAGGCATTGTTTTGTTTTTGTTACTGAAGACTTTATGGAGGAAAAGGACAACCATTAATGACTGAAAATAGTTTTAATAAAAGTCTATGTACCTATTTTGCTTTAAAGGTAATGAAAAATTGGTTGTAAATAAAGATTTCATAAACACATTCATTAGTAATCCTGGAGCACCTGAGTAAGTACTAATTTTTGCCTCTGGGTGGCAGCAGAGCACATATTTACCAGCAGAGGCTGGCCTTTACCAAAGGGAACCTGAACTTCAGAGAAGGGATAGAACGGATCCCTGAACTGTGAATCCAAGGTTTTAGCATTAGACTGAAGAGCTGGTAGTGAGTTAAAATTTCACTGAAGAGCCTCAATTGAACCTCAATTTAATTGCATATCCACAGGTAAAGAATGGAGGGTTGAGTTACACACTACCCTAGCCAATGCCAGCATGTAAGAAAGCAGCCCAGGTCTCAACATAGTAAATTTAAAAAGCCTGTATTATTCAGAATTTCTTTCATTTTCTGTCTGAGACATTGAAGGAGATCTAGGTTCACACTATACCTCTACCACTCATTAGTGGTGCAACATGGGATGATACTGAGCCTCAGTGTTTTCATTTAGAACAAAGACAGGTGTTTTTGTTGTTGTTTGTTTGTTTGTTTGTTTTTGTTGTTTTCCTAGCATAAGTGTTTTACAATTCTCCCAGTCCTTGGCACCATTGGTCCACAACTGTCTTTCTTCTGAACATTTCTCTGTCTTTGACTGCATATATCTTTTTGTGGATTTGGTTCTAAATCTCCATCTCTGATTTAATGTTGTCCTCTGATGGGTTTTCTGATCCTCACCTTGTGACATAAAACTCTGACTCATCCTTAACCTTTGATTTGGGTATGCTTTGCTTTGCTCTCTCTCTTCCTGTTCTCCTGAGCCAGACCCCTCTCTATATGGGTTTAGCCTTGACCATCTAATCCCCAAAGATTCCTACTAAGACCTTTCCTATCAGAGCAAATTCCAGAGTTGAGATATCTTGATTCTAAAAGAGAGCCATATAGGATTTTAAAAAAGAAATTAGGTGCATTAATTATAGCCTATAAACTCTAGAAAAAAAAAGAAAAGTATATGGATTTTTAGAAAATCTTTATTATTTAATGTAAATAATTTATAAAAATCAGTTTAAAAAAGCACAGAAATTGGCATTGATTGAAAATATTTAGGTTTAACTGAAGAGAAAAAAGAAAGCACATTTTATAAAATGGATATTTGAATTTGAACAAAGTCAATCTATTAACTTCCACTTTCTACATTTGGTAATGCACAATCTTTTTTCTATGAATGGCAAATTGTACTAAGAAATAGTAAAATTAATAAAATTTTAACTTAATGGGAAGCTCTGATAATAAGTACGTACAAAATTCCTCATCACTAAAATTCACCTTAAGAAACTTGTAAAAATGTTGACCTTATGTGGATTTGGGTGCTTAACACTTAAAGCACTTTGTTCTTGAACTCTTTGGTATACCTACCTTGTTTCCAGAAGCTCCTGGTAATTACACTGCTCTGAGAAGAGTCAGGATTTTGGAATTAGATAAACACAAGTTTGAATTCATGCTCTACCTTCTACACTCTGAGTAATAACCTGGGCAGCTCTTTTTCCCTTCTGAGCTTTTGTTTCATTTCCTCTAAAATGAGAATACTATCTTACAGTAGGGTTTCTTAAATAATCACTTTTGAGTGTGGATAATTCTTTGTGGTGGAGGCTGTCTTCTGCTGATAAGATGTTCAGCAGGATCCCTCATCTCTCCCCACTAGATGCCAGTAGTACCTCTTTAGTTGTAACAGAAACAACAGCAACAACAACAACACATGCCTCCAGACATTGCCAAAAGTATCCCAGAGAGCACAATCGCCCACAGTTGACAGCCACTGCCTTAGAGGATATGAGGATTAAATATAATATTTGTGAAGCATTTAATGTGAAAACAACTCATTAACTGATTAACTGTTGCCCTCTGTGATATCACATCCAAATCTGATTTGAATTTATATTTATATTTTGGATGCTGACAGTGAACTGCTCAAAGATATGAGACAGAACCCAGGGGCCTGGTGACCATTGGGAGGGATTTAAGAGGTCACTGAGCTGGAGTCAGGCAGGAAAGTAATCTGGATAATGCATATTTACCAGCATATATTATGTGACACAGAACACTGAGTCTCTACCAATGTCTCTTAATTAGGCAGAGATGAGGATAATTCTTTTCCTTTTTCAATATTTCCATCAAATATTTAATTTCGGGAGACAAAGGATGAGGTGGGTCTATGATACTAGTCAATGATAATGCTGGGAAGTTTCTCAGAGTAACAAAAATAACAATAGGCCCAGAGCCATCCAGGAGGCTGCCATCCTGAGAGAAATACGTATTGCAATCCAGGATCTGTTTTTCTTTCAGCAAGATCTTAAAAATGTCTCCCATGAGAAGGTTTCAGTTTTCAATTGTCTCTTCTCTGTTGTTGTTTTATTGTGTAATATGTAATATTTCACTATGATTTACAATGTAGTCTATGAATTATTAGTTGAGAAATCTAGAAATCTGTGCCCATATTCTCCTATGCAACTATAAATATTGCTTTGGAATTCTTTGTGGCAATACACTATATACTCTGGGTATTGCTCGATGTAGTGTGGACAGTTCTATAAATTAGCTTGAAAGGAAAAGGGTAGTAAATGTGAGTCATGGCACCACATGCTGCTATAAACAAACTGGGGTGGGCTCAGTGACATTTTGAAGTCATTCAGAAGTGTTTTGTGAGGTCACCTGTCCCATTAGATGCATATTTTTATTAATGGTTTTTCTGCATTTTTTCCTTTTTTTTTTTCCTTTTTGAGAGAAGACAGAGAGGAGGTGGGAAAGAAATTAAGGAGTAGAGGTGGGTGGGAGGAGGTGTCAGCACTGGCAATTAAATTTATTAACTCAATTACCTGGGGTACCAATAAAAACTATAATCATGAGGCCATCTAAAAGGCATTAGCTGTTTTATTGCTAATGTGGCCCTTGCCAACAGGATATGGAACCAGATGCTCTTGGTGGGTGCCGGCAGCTGTTTGGTAGCACAGAATCAAATAGATTGGACTGTGGTAGGGCATCTGGTCTAATGACAAAGCATGCTTTGTATTCATAGAGAGTCTTCATTCAAGTAATACCAATACATACTTTGCACAAATGAACACATGAACCCTCATAAGGCCTCCCCTGGGGAGACAGCCATAAAGGTAGGATGATGATTTTATGGATGGAAAGAACTATAAGCAGGGTCTCATAGGGGTATGCTTTCTCCAGATATCTATGACAGAATGAGCTGTAAAATCTGAGCTGAGCTGTGCCCCAGGTTTTCCTTCTCCTTCCCTGCTCTCTGGCTGTGGCTGCTCTAGAAGTTTTAGTGCCTACTCTAAATCTGTCAACCTAAGTATCCAGTCAGCTGCTTCGGAGGAGGCACCAACTCTCTCTGAGGCTGGAATCATTTATTATTTTATGCACAATTTTAGACTGGTCCTTAAACTGCTAAAACATGACAGATAGCATATGAATACTGAGGTCCTTCATTACTTTATCATGTATTTATTAAAAATATGTTAAGTGCTAAACACTGGCTTGGAGATACAAATTAAAAGACAGCAATGTTGTCCCACATAGAACTCTCAGGATAGCCTAAAGAGACAGAGATAGAATATCACAATTGTGATAGACATATAGTCTGATATCTGTGCCAGTGGTTAGGAGAGGGTTCTTCTTGGGAGTAAAGAGATAGGCAGGTCAAAGCTAGATGAGAAGGAAAAGCAAGAGATATCTAGGCAGAGAGAAAACAAAATCATGTAGATGGCGGTATATGTTAAGAGGCTTAGCAGGAAAAGGCGTTTTCCACTTCAAGAACAAAAGATGATTCCATAAGTTAGCAGACAGGAATGAAATGGGTCAAAGGAGAATGGGGGAGGAATTATTATGAAGAATTATTCACAGGACTAGATTATTATAAGCACATGAAATTTCCAGATTTTGTGCAGATATCAGTTAAGAATGCCAAATGTTCCTCTGCTGGAGTTCTGGAGGTGACTAAAACTGCAGACAGAAAAATCTAATGGTGGGCAGCTGTAGTAATCCAGGACTGAGGTGATGAGAGTCTGTTAGTGTGCAAGAAGTAATGGGAGCATTTTAGAAATAAATAACTAACAGACTTCTCAAGATTTTGTGATTTTTTTTTTTAAAGAGAGAGAGAGAGAGAGAGAGAGAGAGAGAGAATTTTCAATATTTATTTTTTAGTTCTTGGCGGACACAACATCTTTGTTGGTATGTGGTGCTGGGGATCGAACCCGGGCCGCACACATGCCAGGCGAGCGCGCTACCGCCTGAGCCACATCCCCAGCCCCATTTTGTGATTATTGAGTGTGGGTATTGGATGTTTTGACTCGGTTCCTGCCAGAGTTGATCAATTTTTCAATCATATTTTACTCGGGTCTATAGCCATCAGGTCCTTATCCAAGGTGACTTCTATGTCCCAAGTCCCTGCGTCTTTGATATATTTTGTACTACTTTATTTCCCTCCAGTTTATTATAGCTTGCAGGAATGGAGGTCAGATTCTGTTACGTTTACAATGTCAAGAAAACATTAACTTTCCATTTCTTGGAGACAGAAAGTTCCCCTTTGATAATTATTACTCATAATAGCCTTGCTGATTGTTCAAACAGCTTAATGGAATAAAGCTGCTTTATAATCATAAAGAATTTCCTACTCTGGATTCATTGCAGTGATTGCTCTTACAGGGAAGTGAAAAAGACAGATAATGAGTCTCATGTATTTATTTTAACCTCTACTTCCCATAAAGAAGGCAGTACACAATGAAAATATGGAGCACTCCTGTTGCTCATCTCCTCTCAGAAGCACTGAGCACTGTGATAGAATGAAAATTCAAGGAAAATTACTGATTCAAAAATAAAATGATTTATTTAGTTGAAAGTCTTTTATTAATTTATTGGTGGTGAACTGAAAGTTGAATATTTTTAATATTTGTTGTGTTTGAGTTTTTTTCAATCATTATATGCTTTTATTTTATTTGTGACATCTTTCAAATTTATTTTTTAAAGTTTGTGGCATACATCCTTTGTAAAATGACCTTCAATGGTGCATGCATGGCATCTTATAGTACCCTCAAAACAGAATATGAAAACATTAGTGGGATTGTATTGCATTATATAAAACTTCCCTTCATGGGTGCTTTCTTGTGGCATGGAAGAAGTGAACAGCCACCTTGTCAGGGGGCTTCTAATAGTAGGCCCCTTGGGGAAGTATTGTATCTGAGAGCTGAGAGTGGATCCTGGCTGTAAGAAAATGGAGAATTATACCACAAACCAAATGAAATTGAATTCTGCCGGGAACTGCATGGTCTTCTGCCGCGTCCCCTCGCCAGCAAAGGAAACACGACACAGGATTCTTCCTTCAGCAGTTTATTCAGGCCTTTATTTTGACATGTCTTCTAGTTTCTACTTCTACTCCTACTGCTACTTCTACTGCTACTCCTCCTCCTACTACTACTACTACTCCTACTCCTACTACTACTACTACTACTACTACTACTACGTGCCCCAGCCTTAATAAAGCAGATAAAGCCCCAATGCACAACTGCCACGTGGATCTTTCTCATAGGGTGTTCTACAGCTACGTGCCGACTCTCCCAAAATAAGGAGTTGTTTATCACAGGCCACGGCGCTTATCAGCGCCATCTTGTAATGGCGGCCACAGTACACAGAAACGGCTCACTACAGTTCCCCCTTTTTTGTTTTACTAAGACAATACAGGCGAGAGTAGAGGTCCTATCCCACTGTGCAGAAGTGGCTGCATATGGTCCAGCCCTAAGGAGGCGCCTTCCCCAGATCTGGCTCCATATCAGCCGACGCCTTTTTTCGTGGGGCGGGGCGTGGACGTCCAACCCGCATGCAATAGGACATGCTCTCCTTGAGGTCCACTTCAAGGATCACTCAAGTGCAGTGCCTTGCCTCGCATCCTGTATCATGATGATGGTAGACAAAGGGGAACAGCTGAGGCTGAACTGTGGCTGTATAGAAATACGATGACAAACAAGTTGGCAGCACCCTGAAAGAAAGGCACGGACAGCAGAAAAGGGGAGAAATTCGGTCGTGACATCTGCCATTGTTAGATAAAGGCCAAGACGTTCCCGTGGAATACATGTGTCTCAGGCGGAAAAACAGGAGGCCTAGTGAGCTGGCCACTTCGACATGCAGAACAAAGAATTAGGGGCTGGGCCCCTGGGGGCCAGGGAAGGCCTGCTACCAGCAAGTTCCCCTCTTTTGTTTATTGCATGTCAAAGGGAATCAAGTAGCCCCTGTCTTAGGTCGTCCATCGCCCCTGCACTGCTTACCCGTCTCTGGGGAGGCCCCATTCCCCTGTCTTAGGTTGCAGTGCAAGCGTGGAAGTTGCCCGTCACTGGGTACTACAAGATCAGCTCAGCGTGTTGTGGCCAACAGGACATTGTCATGGTAACCGCCTCCATAAACAGGACCCATGGCCATCACCATCAAATGGCAGGTGTAGTTGAACCGTAAGATTAGTTAGTAAAGATCCTAGTGCAGAAAGGCAGGGAGGAGAGGTATGCATAGAGGAAAGATATAGTAGAAGTTCCAGCATTAGAAGAGTGACAAAAGAAGGACATGTCGATCCCAGTGCAATGTTATAATAACTTGGGGTGCAACGACCATGTCAAAGGTTTACTGTTTAAGATGCGCAAGCCAGACCTGTGGCGAGTTGCCATTTTCTAAAGCAGCAAGAGCTTGTATGATCATAGCCTTATCGTGAGCACTGCGGGCCTTGAGGCGACAGAGAAACCATAAACAGAGAAACATACCAAAGCAACACATTGCACCAAAAATGCCTATTCCCACCCACTCCTTAAAAAAGGAAAAAGCAGAAGAAATCCAACGGGTGAATTGTCCCAAAGTCACTGGTACGACAAGGGTGTTGTTCAAAACAGCTATCTGAGTTAGTTGAGACTGGATCAAGTTTTCTGCTTCCATGGACCAGGTTCCGGATAAATACTCTCCGATGATGCATGAGGCATTTCTGGAATCATAAAATCTGACAGAGGTTATACATAAATGTGCTCGTTGATCAATACAACCCAAATGTACTAGGTCAGACAATTCCTCAACTTGAGCTTGAAGCAGATCTATCCTTTGATTAGCAGCCAAAATCCCAGATAAAATGTGTTGATTAATTCTACTTTGAGATTTAGAAATTACTTGATTGTATTTTTACTTAAAAGCAAATTTATAGTAAACACATTTATCTCAAATATCTGTAACTGAAAAGGCAGAGTATCTGATAAATGTAAATATAAAACATAAATTATGGGTTTTCTGTTGAAGAAAAACAATTAGGCAAATATATATTATCTAATTAATTAGGCATGTACTAATTAATTTATAGATTAACAAATATAGGTTATCTAAATATCTAAAAAATATATATATATATATTAAGAATAAGAACATGACTTATAATTGTATTAACTTTATGTAACCACGTGGTCTTAAAATATTTGGATCCATTTAAATTTATTTTTTAACTAGGAGTGCACTCTTCTATGTGACGTCACTTGATGTAATTGAAATAAGATCCTTGAGTATACATTTTTATTTTTATAGTTAGCAATGAAAATAAGGATTTTTTGGTCATCACAGGAACTTTGCCGGCTTGTTCCTGTGGCGAGCAAATGCATCCTCATAACCTTCAAAATTAAAAGTAAAATATAAAGAAGCATATTTGATATCTCTCATCAATAGAACATTATTCAGTAACACAACTATAGAGAAAAAGTCAGGTTATTTAACTTAGAATTAGCTTAAATTTAGGACTGTAACATAGAAACCTGTGGAATTAAATTTTGTCTGAAAAAGATATCTTTCATTAGCATTTACAGGTAGGCATTTTTTATAAATACAGGCTCTGAGCAGCTCCGGTAGAAATCTGAAACACAGCAGTACAGGTTAGTGGCTGGAAGGCGGGACTAGAAGTCCTGTATGAGTGACTGTGGAAGAACCAATCGGAAGCACGCAAAAGTGTGGGAGGTGGGACCAGGAGGCCGCTCTTCGGGCTAGGCACCCCATGGTTACCATGGTGATGCAAACAACATGGAGTTTGCTGCCCATTTTCGGGGCAAAAGTTCTCCAAGTTTTCCTAGCCAATTGCATTTTGCTTGATTTTGTCTGTATTTTCTTCCGCCTTCTGGGGTTGTCCTCATCCCAATCGAGGTTATAAAGAGGGAGCGTGACAGCGATCCAGAGATCGGGGCCGTAGGTGCTTTAAATCTTGACTTCCTTAATTGACCCTCCAGTTCCTCCTCCTGCCAGCTGTTACCATGGAGCCCAATTAGTAACTCCCTTATCTTAGAAATGTAGTCAGCACTGTGAAGCCCAGCTCAAGGCTAGAGGCCTTGTTTACATATTTTTGTGAAAAACTAGTAAGGGAGTGTCCAGCACCTGGAGTGCTGATTTTTTCAGACAGTGGCCAAATAAAACAGGGCAACATGAAAATAGCAAGTTTTATCTATATTGAACCTTTTTGTAAAGATTCTTTTGTTGAAAGTCCTAAAATCAGCCATGGTGAATATTTTGGAGAAGGTCAATTAAGACTTTTCTGTGGGCCTGATAGGGAGGGGGAAGATGAGAAGGCGGGGTTGAGAGCGGCTAGGGTGGATCCAATTCCTCAGAACTGTCCGAGCTACTTGTGTCCTTGGGAGTTTTTAACTCAGTCAAGTCCGGATAGAGCCTTTTCCTGTTTAATTTTAGACTCCCTCGTTTGTTCACCCCTCTTACTCCTAATACTTTCTGCTACCTCGCTATGTGACCCCTCCGAATTTTCTTCATGCAATTGCTCAAGAACAGCCTGACCCTCACTCACAGCTTTCTGACATTTACCATCCATTATATATCCTCTAATTAACTTCCAAAGTAGTATAACACCATCCTTCAAGATACCCTGCTCACGAGCGAAATCTAGGTCCTTCCCTAATTTGTCCCAGCTGGGAATCGTCAGACTCCCTGAAAAAACAAACCAAAGAGCTACAGAGTCAGTCTCTTCTAAAAACCTCTGTAATGTGCTCTGCTTCACTTTAAGTTCCTTAGAACGCAGCAGCCCATCCAAGGCCAGCAAAATTGGGCTTGAGGAGTTAACACCCATAATGTTTTCAAAACTATGAAGAAAGTGAAAGTAGAAAGCCCCGCTCTCTCTTTATCTACAGAGGAGCGTCCTATTTTATTTTTTTTATTTTTGCTCTCTCTTTATCTACCGAGGAGCTGCCCCGCTTTAATCGCGGATCCCATTTACCTGGGACTTATTCCCGCTCTCTCTTTATTTACCGAGGAGCACCCCGCTTTCATTTGCAGATTCCCATTTACCCGGGAATTTATTATTTTTTTCCCGCTCTCTCTTTATCTACAGAGGAGCGTACCCCGCTTTCATTTGCAGATTCCCATTTACCCGGGAATTTATTATTTTTTCCCAGCTCTCTCTTTATCTACAGAGGAGCTGCCCCGCTTTAATTGCGGATTCCCACTTACCTGGGAATTTACTGGTGCACCACCCTTGACTGCTGAAGGTTCTGGATCCTGGGTTCCAGGAGGTTTCCCAGTCCGGGCCACCAACTGCCGCGTCCCCTCGCCAGCAAAGGAAACACGACACAGGATTCTTCCTTCAGCAGTTTATTCAGGCCTTTATTTTGACATGTCTTCTAGTTTCTACTTCTACTCCTACTGCTACTTCTACTGCTACTCCTACTACTACTACTACTCCTACTCCTACTACTACTACTACTACTACTACGTGCCCCAGCCTTAATAAAGCAGATAAAGCCCCAATGCACAACTGCCACGTGGATCTTTCTCATAGGGTGTTCTACAGCTACGTGCCGACTCTCCCAAAATAAGGAGTTGTTTATCACAGGCCACGGCGCTTATCAGCGCCATCTTGTAATGGCGGCCACAGTACACAGAAACGGCTCACTACAGTCTTCAAAGAGGAACTGAGCTCCAGAGAGTAGCCAGTAGGACAAATTGATTTGTAGCCTTGTGAAATCCTGAGCAGAAGTATTGCTTAGGTCTCAACTCTTAAACCATGAAAACTGGGATAATAAATAAATTTTCTGTTGATCTGCAAAGTTAGTGATGATTGTTAAACTACAAAAGATGACTAATATAGTTTCTCTGTTGTCAAATCTACTTTTATGTGATTTTCCAGGTGTTTTAATTTTGTAGAACTATTTCCCCTATACTTAGATCAGAACACGTATTTAGCATCTATTATCAAAGAAGTTATATAATTTTGCAGAAGTATACATATTTTATTATTTCATTCACTGATTCATCCAATAAAAATTATTGATGTCTTTAATATCAATTATGAGCAAGTTCCCTGAAGAGTAAGCCAACAGTTCTTGTCTTTGAGAGTTTGTAGTTGGGCCAAGGTAGAGGCTGAATGTAAATAAACATTTTTTTCTACAATGGTAGGAAAGTCTCCAAGAGAGGCATGTGCTAGAATTAATGTGAATATGCAAGGAAAAAAGAATATGTAAGAAATTCTTATTGTTCTTAGAGAATAATACAAGAATACTTCAAAGAGAAGATGTTCTTGACCTAGGTCTCATGATGAATTTGTTAGGCAGAAAAAAAAATGGAAGAAACAAAGGACATAGGCTGGGGGTGGTGGAAACTGATGTGCAAATATATCAAAACATTTCAATTAGGTTTTAAGTTCAATGAGGTTGAACTCATATCTGACTTTTTCATTCTACCTGAATACTTAGCACTTTGCCTAGCCCAAGTGAGTCTTTAATATGTTCTGAATACATAAAAAAGTGATCAATGCAAATTTATAAGATACAATAAAAAGTGTTTAGGAAACACAGACTGGTTGGAGGGTAGGATGGACTGATAATGGGTATATGAGCAAGGACAGCAGTGGGAGATGAAGCTCTCTGTTGTGGTTTGGATTTGGATGTCCCCCTAAAAGCTCATGTGTTTGAAGCATGCTCTCCAAAGCTGCAAGGTTCATAGATGGGACTTTTAGAAAATAATTAGATTATGAGGACTGTAACCTCATCAGTGGATTGATTCATCTGTTGGATTAATAATTTGCATGGATTGTTGGGTAATAATTGTAGGTAAGTGGGGCATGGCTGGAAGAAGTAGGGACAGTATCTTTTCTCTGGTTCTACCACTCCCTTTTTTTCTCTCTGTCTCTTTCCCTCTCTCTGTTTCCCTGCTCCTATGTACTGGGCAGCTGCCTTCTGCCATGCTCTTCTTCCATGATGTTTCTTTCTTGGAGCCAGCTGACCATGGTCAGAATCCACTGAAACCATGAGTCAAAATAAATCTTTCCTTCTCTATCTGCTTGTCAAGTATTTTGGTCACACTGAAAAGCTGACTAACACTGTCATACCAGACATCCCTTCTGATAGAATCACTATTTTATTTGCCCCCCTGCCCCATCCACTATACCCTCTTCAACAACAACAACAACAAAAAAAAAATCCTGCTGAGAACAATTTTAGAGGAGTTGAAGTTTATTTGGCACTCATGGTTTCAGATGTCTCCATCTATAGATAGTTGATTGATTGCTCTAGGGCCAAAGTGAGGCAGAACATCATGGCAGAAGTGTGTGGTAGAAGAAAAGCCTCTCAAGATGTGGTTACCAGGAAAGAAAGAAAGAGAGGGGGTGGGGTGGGAGAGGGAAAGAGATATCACACTCTCACTCACCAAAAACAAAATAGAAACTCCAAAGGCATGCCTCCTCAAGCCACACCATTGCTGTGATAACTCAATCATTTCACCTCTGAATGTCTTAGTATTTTGTCTTACATGAGGTTTTGGGGGACAACTCATATCTAAATCATACCAATGACCAACAACACTTTCGGGTAATAGAGCAAAGTTTTTCCATTTTTCACAAGTATCTTTTAACATAACAATGCTTAAAAGTTAAAAACACTGATTTATTTAGCATTTTATTTTAAATTCACCTCATTTTTTGTTTTCTAAATATATATATAATAAAGATGGTATGACTTTAAAAGCATTGGCAGAAATATTGGTATATTCCTGTGATAAAACAAAATTTAAAATCACTATTCAAGCACCATGGTAGATAGTTATCTAAGTCTCTGCACCACAAGGCAGGTTTCATTCTTTATAGATCTTGTTGGTTTTAGCAATTATTATTTCTATAGATGCTGAAGATTTTCATGACCTCCATCATCTGAAAGTATTGTTGTGATGCTATTGTCAGGGATTCTGTTGGTGTGTGCTCCAAATGGGCACCCATATAATTTGGAGGATGGTTTCTGAAGTTGTTAAAGTGCACCTTGTGATGTTATTTCTGATGCTATTTCTTAAGAATTGCTACCAGAATTTATCATCAGCTTGACTCCCATAAACCTCAGTTGAGAAGCTCTGTGAGCTTAATATGTTATGAAGAGAGAGTTGAAAGTAGCTAGTGATGATATAATTCCTCCTTTTTATGCTGTTTAGCAATTGAGTTGTGACTAAAAATGTATTACTGATAAAACTTCTAAGGATGTTACCTGACCAGAATTTAATAATGAGGTAAAATTGCCCGTCTTAGATCCAGAAAAAATATTATTTGAGATAGATGCATAAATGAATACTTCACAGGATAAATACAGTAGCTTTAATGAGATTTTATGGAACCAATATCATTAAAAGGGTCTAATGATCATTTGTGCAGTTCTTCAGCATCCTGGGTAACATTCTTGGTTCTTCAACATTTTTCAATAATAAAAATATGTTTGTATTTTCATATTTATTGTCAGAGACATTCTACCATTGGAAAGATTTAAATTTCCATAAAACTGCAGTGAATCTGGAGCTGGAATGAATTTTTATCTCATATAACAAGATATGACCAATGCCTATTTGGATATAGTGATGGTGGTGTTCTATTTATTATTCCCTGGGGGACAGTCATTGTACCACTGCTCATTACTCATTTCCTTTCTAATTAAATGACTTTTAAGATGCAACTGTTCCATATCATGGAATGTATCTGTTCCATAACATTCTTGCTAAATACTGCAGCCTTAAGTGGATTGAAGTAACTTGGTGCTTGGCAATGGATTCATACTGGTGTCTTGTTTGCCTCTTTGCTCTCTGATTCTCCTCTGAAGGTGTTTCCTTTTGAGGAATTAGCAAATTGTTAATTGAACGTTTATGAAGCACCTAATTCAGGACTGACAAGTTTGTTTGGATGACATGTTCTGGAAGTCAATAGGGTCTATACACAATGGCATGAAAGCATGTATAACAAACACATTGAATGAATATCAACAGGGCCACAAAGAATTATTTGGATACTGATAAGTAAAACTAAGTTATTTTCATACTTCATAAAAATTACTACCATTAGTACTCATATTCATATACTCATAAACACATACAGGATTGGGCTGGGGCTATAACTCAGTAGCAGAACACTTGCCTTGCATATGTGAGGCATTGGGTACAATCCTTAGGACCATATAAAAAAATAAAATAAACACACAAAATAAAGGTATTCTGTTCATCTACAATGACAGAAAATTAAAAAAAAAAAAACAAGAAAAAGAAAATCACACGTAGGATAGAAGCACAAGATGTAAAAATAAGCATGATGGGCTTCATTGAATTCCTATGCTTTTGGTTCTTCAAATAATTGTGTACATTTTTTATTAGCTTTCATTAACTTGTAAATAATGCTCAGGTAGTTACAACACTCATTAAAAATATGAAAATGTTAAAAAGACATGTATCAAATTAAATATAATGATATCATCTGTAGTTCCTCCTAAAGAATGCTAAGATACCTCTAATATATTATCCATGCTTATCTTGGTTCAGTTGCCAGTTTGACTATGTTAAACCAATTAAATCTGAAGAACTTCGGTATGTGTTCTAAGAGCCTCCATGGTGATAAATGACAATCCTTTTTTAATGAGGATTTCTCTTCTGAGCAAAGAAAGCTAAATACAAGGCAGCTGAGGAAGGTATTAATAAATAATGTATAAAATTACCCATGTATTCTCAACTGAATAAATAAAACAAATAAGGTACAAAACTCTGCTAAAGTATCTATGGCAGAGTGAATCTGGGTAAATGCATAGCTCTGTTAGTGTCAATTTTAAAAGGAAAACCAAAATGAAAGAGGCAAATAAATTTATAAATGAAAAAATATATATAAATATATATATATATATATATAAAATTCAATTACCTAGTAATGTCCCCAAGGTAAAATATACACTCTCAATAATTGCTTGCTAATGGGATAGAACATAACAAAGCAATGTGTGAACATATTTCACTGTATTGACCTATATTTGTATCGTGACTGTCTTTTAGAGAACCTTACTTATTTTTAGATAGTGTTTTGCAAATCATCAGTTTGAGATTAACTAGTCACCTTGGTTGTGCCACACAATATCATGAATTCTAGGAATCATTAAGAAAATTTTACCTGACATATTTGGCATGTTTGCTATCCAGTGGATTTGTTTCATAAAGAGATGGTCAAAGTAATGCATTTACTATAATGGTACCTCAATTAATCCTAGGATTGCCGATATATATTTTTAAAAGTGTTTAATGTATTTGCTTCTCTTCTTACTTAATTATGCAAACATTCTGCTATCATGCTATCATTATGAATGCTATAATTTATGTATTCTGCAAGTACTTTTGCATTATCTGGAGATTAGAACTCTTACCTCAAATATTCATTTAGTGATTCTTAATTGATTTTTAATTTCTTCTACAGGCATTACTGTAAATTTAGTTGCAAATTTAGCATTTATATTAATGAGATAAAAACTCCAAATTCATCACATTTGAATACTATAGCTCTGCCAAAGAAATGTAGAAACATAATCCAGTTTTGAAGATGATGTTTGGTCTTTTCTGATTCAATTATAAGGAAAATGATTACAGTTGCTTTCCCATTTGTCCAGATCTCAAATAATGTTGTAGATTTTAGAGACATTTAAGGATTTACCATAATATTAGTCTCTTCCCAGCTCACAATATTAAATAAATCTGTGAATTTTAATTTGTTTATAAATCAAATAAGAAATGAATAAAAATTACTAACAACATGACTTTTTTCCTTATTTTTAAAAATATCATGAGATAGTCAAAAGCAAAAGGTAGAAAATAAACCAACACTAAAAGTGTTCTAAATTTCATGATTGTTATTAAAATAAAATAGGTCTCTTTATATCTAATATTTATGTTCCAAAGCTATGGAATTCAAACCCATGATGTGTGTGAGTTTCATAATATTCTTAATATCTAGAAGTGTAGCCTAAGGGATTTTTAGGACCACCTTTCCTTGATCAAGAGTGTGATTTGAAGGAATGGGGGTGGAGCTCAGTGACAGTGCATTTGCCTAACATGATAGAGTCTAGGTTCCTTCAATGGACCTGCAAAGAAGAAAATTATTGGTTGAATCCCAGTCTGTCATATAATCTCCCAAACTTTGGACAAGATACAAGAGAATTTAAAGTGGTAGTAAAATTGAACTGTTTGGTAATTAGTTTTATTTTTGTTTGAATTCTCAGTGTCAAATAAGCATTTTTTTTTTACAGTAGAGTACATTAAAAACAAAGGCTATTTTTTGGGAAAGCTCTGTCATGTAAGTCATAAAGTATTAACACATAAAAGGAGAATAATGAACATTTTAATCTAAGGTTCTCTCGTAAAACAATAAGGATCTTTTGAAGAGGGAAATAAAAGGGGCTGTTTCATTTCTTGACTTTTCTTGTCTTAGATACATAATAGTAGGGAATTTTAAATTCACTTCCACAGCTCCATAAAGACTACTACTACAATGTATAAGGGGGTTAGAAATGGATGTGGAATCCTGGGACTAACATAGTAAATACTGATACCAATGGTTTTTTTTTTTCAAAATTATATGTGGAGATTGCATGCTTGAAGTTCTCATTGGGCACTCCTATATTATAAATTGATTGTACAATGGAATCATATGTAATACATGCTTACATTAATTAATGCCTGCAATTTTCCTATTATTGGAATTTATTAAGTAAAACTATTTTGCACAATATATTTGAAGAATTATTTTTACTTTTAAAGAAATTAATTTAAGATATAATATACTTTGTTGTTACTAATAAAGACCCACTTAAAAAAAAGTAAACAAAATACCTCTGTAGTTGATTATGAAATAACGAACCAAATTTATTCATGCCTTCCTGTGACAAACTGAATGTAGACATGGAGTTTGTCTTGGCTCAAAATCCAAAGATAATGGGTCATGATATCAAACCTAGCAAAGGAGCATAGATTTGAAAGAGCTTCTTTGTTGTTGCTCCAGAAATAGTCTGCTGCATATTGAGGGACATATGGCCCACTCCACCTCATGGCCCAAGCAGATGGGTGGTCATCTCTGAAAAGCAGAGATGCCCAGATGAGCAGCAGTTGACCGCAGAAGCATGAGAAAACACATCCAATACCAGGAGCAAGATGACCTAGCTGCCTTCAGGCCAAACTGATGACCCATAGAACTGTGAGCTAAATGCATGTTTGTTTGTTTTCTGTCACTACTAGTTGGTGTGGTTTATTATGCAGGAAGAAAAAACACTGCTATAATAAAAACATAAAACATGTAGTATTGGCTTTGGAATCATGTATCAGGCCGTAGCTTTGAGCAACAAGGAAATTGATAAAAGAATATGTAAAAGCAGTAAGAAAACTTGGTTAAGGCTGAAAGAATTAGTGAACAAATTATTACTGGAAGACAGAAAAATGACAACTTGTTTAGGGCTGGAGCAACCAGCAAAACTGTCACCTGTGATACTTTAGAATTTTGAAAATGTACCTAAAACCTTTTGGGTTTGATTAGAAAGAAAGTGAAAAACATGTATTATTTATTCCTAACTACATAAAATTATATTACAACAGGTAGTTGAGTTCAATAGGGAATAGTTTAATATATAAGCTGAATTAAGAAGAAATACAAAGGACTTTGGGGGTTAGAAAATAAAACTGGTTCTCAGTTCCATTCTCCCCAGACTATAAATGTTTCAAACAAAATGAGGCCCCAAAGAATTTTTGGGCAAGGGAATAACTATAAGTAACATAAAATGAGATTAAAACTTCTAAAATATTAAATACAGTATTCAGTGACACTAAACTTGACTAGGGTTTCTCAGCCTCAGGACAACTGATATTGGGATGAGATAATTCCTTGTAGTGGATGGTAACTTTCACATTGAAATATGTTTAGGGATATTATTAGCTTTCTTCCACTAGATGCCAGAAAACTGTTTCTATTCCAATTGAGACAACTAAATGTGTCTCCAGACACTTTCAAATATCACCTGAAGGGCAAAATTACTCTCACTTGAGGGCCACTTAGTCAGACAAAAGGTATTCTAAAGCTTTTATGTTGTTATACACAGAAGCCCAAAGTGCTCAGGGTAGAGGGATGTCTACCTGAAAAAAAAATTGTTGGTGTATATTTTGTTAAATAAAATGTGCCATCATCTGATGAATAGCAATTCCATCCATTTTTAAATATTTTGTGCTAGCAAATGACCACATTAAATTAGGGAATGTGATTTCTCAAGTTGAAAAAGGCATCTGGTCTGAGAAAACTACTATGCTATAAGTATAGATTATTTTTTAACATAAAAGAAATAAATTGTATGTGGGTAAATTCCAGATTTAGATGGAAAAGCCAAGAGCAATTGACAACAGATTGGGTAGTCATTCCCAGGAAGCAGAAGTAAGACCATATAAAGAAACATCCCCTGCCCCTTGTGTAAGGCGCTTGGCAAAAAAAAAAAAAAAAAAAAAAAAAAAAAAAAAAAAAAAAAAAAACAAAAAAAAAACATTGTAGACTTCAGGAAAGTTAATATAACAGATTTTATCTGCTCCTGTTTTTCTTTGCATTAGAGAATTATTTGTGATTATCCTGTTTGTAGATCAGAAGAAATAATACACAAGTATTCCCATTAAATATGGCTATAGATCATATAGTCTTGGACTTTGATATTGATCTAAGAGACTTAATTATTTATGAGATTTCTGAAGATCCTGGGAAGAAATTAATGTGCTTTACATTGTGAGGAGAGTGAGTCATTGGGGCCTCAGGACACACTGTGGTAAGTAAAGTGATAGCCATGATTTTTCATTTATTCATGTTCTGCATATTCATGACAACTTGAATATTAGCTTAATAATTTATCATGGTTACATACAAGCTACTTGGTATAGGGAGAGCACTGATAACAACTTGCCCTGTGGGGATTTGCTTTTTCTTGATGCTCCCTGACCCTCTACATTTCCAATATATGGAGATAATGGCCTATCAAATGAAACGGATATGTGGCTGAGTCATGCTTTTCATCTCAGTTGACCAGTCAACCTTCAGCAAGAGAAATAACTTGGGAACAGAAAGAATTTGAAAATATGAGTGAATCCAACCAAGACCAACAAAAGAACAGCCTCAATTAGCCCAAATGAAATTACCGACATCTGCTCAAAAGTTTGATCTAAACAAAAGTTGTTGTATTAATCCACTAAATTATGGAGTAATTTGTAATCTAATCATCAAATAATTATTCCTGTTGAATCTGCTGCTATTCACAACTCATGGTAAAACTATTGCAAGAAGTCAGATATCCATACTACATCTATTTCCCTTTTACTATTACATGCCCAAAGACTATCTATAGTTGGTTCTCAATATATAGTAAGTAAAGAGGAATTGTTTTTGACCTCTAGTACTTGATTTGATAGTGTTTTCAGTACCAAATTGTCTTCTTTCATGCTTTAGAAAAATGTTTAGACTTGGTTCTTTATGTTGTCCCCCTATTAATTTCAAATTATTCAATCTCTCTCTTTCCTATCATTCAGTTCTAAGGGGAGTTTTGTAATTAAGGGAAGCTTCTTGTAAAGCTTGTCAAAATACTAACAAAATAAAACAATATGGTGATACATAAGCAGTTGCTATTCTCCCTTAAGAGTCATTCTTAATGATGAAGATGTCCCTCATTAATAAGATTATAGAGATAGAATTTATTTGCATGAATCATACTAAAATGAGGCTAGAGAGGGCAGCTTTTCATCTTCATATGGAAGAAAAATAAAAAATAGCAACACGCTCATAGGCTATATGCATGGTCTAATCACAGGGCTTTGCATGACACTTTATTAATTAGCATATAAATAGCTGCTATTTAAATCTGTCACTGAATGAATCATCACAAGGCACATCAAATAGATATTCCAATGAATGAAATGGCATTATATAATATTTGAGAAAATAGATGTCTCCATTAGGACACTTGGAATTTAAAGAAAATGGTGAAAAGTGTGATCGATGTCTTCTTCAAGGAACTATTTGGCATACATTGATCCATTCTGACCTTCAATGCCTTGGGAAATTGGAAATGAACCAGGACAGTGTGGGTGATTATAGTTGTGTATATATTAACTATCAAAAGATTTGCTTATTGATTTTTTAAAGTTGAGTGGAATTTATTTTTATGACATATCTTAGGCAGTGACATTTCATTCAAGATACGACTGCATTTGACAGAATGGGAAAGAAGTAATATAGAGTCTTTGTTTTAACTTACAAAATATTTTAAAATAAATTGTTATTCACTCTTATTGCAAAACAATTTGTTATACATTACTCTTATTAAATACTGCCAAGAATTGTAATCTCATTTTACCAAATATTTAGACATCTAGAAATAAATATATAGCATATATCTATGTCTATCTATCTATCTCTCTTTATATGCCATACTGAAACTCAGAATAACTGAAGTTTGAAACAAAGAAACATCATTGTTTTTTCTAACAAAATAATCTAATATCCACTAAAATATTTGTGCTCAAAATTGTAGAGAAACAAAATATGGTATCTACTTAACTGAATAAAAGTTGAACACATTTAGTTAAAAATGCATTTAGAAGGTATATTATTTTATAGCTATTTTGAGTAAAACATTATTGCTTTATAATCTAAACATGTTTTTATATATTGAAATTTTATGAAAATTACCCCTTCTGACACTGCATATTTATTTATAATACAATTATATTTTATTTCCTAGTGATATATGCATACAGATGTTTCTTTGTCTGAATTTTCCTTTATAGCTCTGGTTTCAAACAATATAACCTTGCATTAATCAGTGGGGTATGTAAGTAAATTATTTGCCATAATGCCTCAATCTACTTAATAAATATTGTCTTTAGAATATTTATCAAAAGAAAATGAAACTTAAAATTTAAAATGTACTACACTGAAAATTTTCCTATATTCTTTTCTGTTTTGGTAGAAACTATTAGAACCACAAATCTCTCAATGTCCAACAATGCAATAAAATATAAAATTCTATGTTGAAATGTCTGTAGTTTTGGCACACATTTATTTTTTTCATCATGCTATATTAAAAAAAAAAACTGAAGCATTTCTTTACTAATACCCAGATTTAATTCAGATTTCAATAAGTATAAATGTTTCACCATCATATCTACCAACAATTAACTCATGATTTCATTGTATCTTATCAAGCTATTTTTCAATAGTGGTACCTAATTTTGCACATGAATTGAGTGACACAGTATTCATTTTTAAAAAGGCATATAGTATTTATTGCATTAATACATTAGGTTCAATTTAACTCATTGCTGTGGAATTGGATTTGAATACACTTGAGAGTACTTACTTCTGACCTTAATATTAATATTATAGGTTATCATGCTAAAATATATTACATATATCAAGAACTTTGTAGTAATTTTTATAATTTACTTATGTAAATCTTTTTACCCATTTTCTGTTCTTTTCATGCATTACCCATCTTCTAGAATGGTTTCTATCTTACAGCAACCTTCAGTTCTACATTTGTTAAGTAATTATTTATTCTCCTTTTTTTCAAAAGCACATTACTTTTCAGACTCCACGATAACTCTCTGTTTAAATGTTTTCATGAATGTGTTTAGCAACAAGCATGAAATATATATTTGTTTTTCTTCTGTGTCCAGTGTCATAAATCTTAAGAAGTAGAAATTAAAAAGCAAAGACTGGAAGAATTTTTTTTATTCCACAATGTGTATGAAAGCACCATCACTTTCCTTAAGTTGAGTAGGATAATATAAGAGCATCATTTGTTATTTATTAATCAAAAATAAAATTATTTTATAAAAAAGATACTCTGAAATAATTGTGTCCAATATCAGTTTAACTACCTACATCAAATAAATTATTGATACACTCTTTACAGCACACAAATGACACAAATACTATCTTTGTACATTACAGAAGAAGACAGTCAAAAAGTGGAATATGATTTCCTGAAGACCAGTTTTGAGACTATTTTCTGAACCACAACCTTGTAAAAACTCAAGTCTATTTTATATAAGCAGCAATAAATAATTTTTTGAACATCATTTTCCAGATTGTGTTAATGCACTGCACCAGATTTAAGTACTGTGGATATTTATTGTTGCAAATTTTTCATTTTTCAGCATTGTTTTATACATATGTAAGCAATAAGTTATATTTCAAAGCTCATAAAATACAAATGATTCCACTTAAATACTTTTTTGGGGTGTATCAGGGATTGAATTCACAACACTTAATGACTGAGCCACACTCCCATTCCTGTGTTGTATTTATTTAGAGACAGGGTCTTACTGAGTTGCTTAGTGCCTTGCTTTTTCTGAGGCTGGTTTTGAGTTGGCGATCCTTCTGTCACAGCCTCCCAAGCGACTAGGATTATAAACATGAACCACTGTGCCCCGTTAAATTCTTTTTTCCTAACTTCACACTATTATTTTATTTTTATTTGTTCTTTTCAGTTTTACACAAATGATAAAATAAGCAGCTATCAGTTTATGTAAGAAATACAAAAATAGCCCTATATTAATTACAAAACACATTTCTATTAGTGTAAACTCCCTATATGTCAGAAGGCGCACATACTTAAAAAAAGAAAACATCAACAAATTCTGCAGTATTTTATAGCAGGGTTCCTAATCCAGTGAATTGAGATAAAGGATATGACATCTTCACCGTGTGCAGAAAGTTAAATTATTTGATTCACTCATTCATGTACTCATCTAACAAGCCTACCTGCTTAGGAACTATGTAAATTTTAACTCTGACACTACTTGGCAAAGGGTGCCTTCATTAGATCTTCACATAGACATGAATTTTTTTATTTTATATATTTTTTACTTATTATACAAATACTTGTATTTGCCAGGTGTAGTGGCGCATACCTGTAATCTCAATGACTGAGACAAGGGGAGCATAAATTTGAGGATAGCCTTAGCAATCTAATGGGAAATTGTCTCAAAATAAAGAGGACTGGGTATATAGCTTAGTGACAAAGGGCCTCTGGATTCAGTCCCCAGTTGCCTAGATAGATAGGTAAATAGATGCCTCTATTTAACTGCCATGTTCTCCATGGGAAAAGTTAAGTACGAGTTCACTTTCTTTAGATTCTTTGCACTCACTTGTTTTCTTATTATTTAACGCTTTCTTTCATATTTTTTCCAACTTTAACCCATTCCAAGAACATGTCAAAAACATATCTACACATGATTTAATTCCTCATGAAGGAGGGATAGTACAAATAATTTAAAACTTCATGGAGATATATACAGGGAATATCATGAGAAGACTTTCTCCATATTGAACCCAGTTTTCTTAGCTCTGCATAATGTTATTGTAGAAATTTTATTATTTGTAAAATACTTGAGTAGAATTTAAATGAGACAATTGGAGGAAGTTTAATATGGCTCAAATGATCTTTGGTTGGCATTTCTACCTGAACATACGTACACAAAGTGACAAATCCTAAGCCTAAAAAGCTAAATGTAGTCTAGTATACGTGTTTCTAAAATCATGGAGCTTATTTTTAAAAATCTTGTGCTGAAGTGTATCATGATTTAAAGTGTACAGCAGTTTGCTGGAATGTCATATAAATACTTCATGCGATACTCTATTGAAAGTATTAGCATTTTGAGATACAGCAAAAATTATTTATATGCCTTTCCTTTTGGTAAATATTTTTGGTCAGTAAATATGAAGATGTGAAAGACTCATTTGTTTTGTTTATAGATAGGAAATCCTTTCTGGGAATTTACTATATACTGAGACTTCACCTGCTCAGATTCAATTCAAGTCTTCATTAAAATAGAAGCAAATACTTTTTGTACAAAAAGCACTCTGTGAATTAATTGATAATGCAAAGTTTTGAAATTTCTACAATGTACCTAATTTAAAATATCTAATGAACACAACTCTATCAATAGTAGCAAAATAGACATAAAAATGAAAATTTCCCTAATTCACTGTGTGCATGTTTTTTGTATTTTTTTAACATATTTTACGAGACATTTTTCCCATGATTCTAAGGAGTTGTGGGAATGATAAAATGTATTCTAGCTACTGTTTACATATATTAGTGCTTAAGTTTAAATTTATATCACCTTTATAATTTGGAAATTGTTATATGATGTTTAAAAATTCTGTATCCAAATTTTCTGTTATAATTCTGTTTAATTTCATCATGTATCCATATACTACTCTAAAGCACACTGTGTATACTAAATAAGAGAATATATGCCTTTAATTATAAAATAAACATATAGAGATACTAAAGAATAACCAACACTTATTTGGCTTCTTCAAGGCCAGTTCATGGGAGACAAGTTCATTTCATAGATACCTATTCATGCATATGCTCTTGATTCCTTGACTTGACTGTTAACCTTTGAGTTATATCAGGAAGTTGAGAGAATCAGTTGTTGGTTAGTTTGTCTGAAATTCATAGGTTCATTTATGTAGATTGGAATTTCTGTGATAGCTTTATCCTGCCATCTTGTAGACAATAAAAATCACATTTTTATTTATTTTTCCTTAAAAAATAAAGGAAACTCACACTAAATGAAAATTTAAAAAACAAACAGGAACTACAACAAAACTATAGCATATTATTTCAGGTTTGGCTGTTGATGTTTGTTTTTATACAGATACACTTTGTGGAACTAATGGAGCCTGAATTGAAATAAGCATCTTGTGTAAATACTACTGTTATGTGTTTTATAGAAATTGAAATTATGATGTCTTTATTCAGTAGAGTGGCAGATATAAACTATGTTTTTATATGTCATTGTTATCATGAACCTAAATGCAGAATATTTTTTGAAATTACAAATAATCTTGATGGTTGAAACAGTGATGTGGAGACACTGAACACAAAAACAATATCAAAATCATGATTAAAAAATAATATTGACCCATTTGTGTGGAAGATTCAAGAAAAGTGCCTGTAATCTCCAAAAGGACTTTGTAAGAATTTAAATTATATGACCTAGGACCTCAAGAAAATTGGCACACTACCAAGGTTTGGTGCTTAGAATTTACTTATCTATTATTTGGTTAATCCATGAAGGATTTAGAAACTCAGACTTCTGGGGAAAGGAATATATAGAATTCTACTAGGTAGTAATATGGATTGTGTAATAAAAGGATAAACAATCTCAGGAACATTGTCATACTTGAGTGATTTATTTACTAGTTTTATTACCAAATTCTACTTTAGTTCTTAAAAAAATCTTCTAAACCTCTAGGTATTTCCATTTTTTTGTAAGATATAATGGTAGTAAACATGCTTACAGTGGTTTCTAGACTTGGTGCTAAAAGCTGTGATTTAGAGATACAATCAACATTTAAATGGGGAAAATTAGAACATAAAATAACTTGTTGTCACATAAATTGTCTTTATGATGTGCTACTGTAGCTATGTTATGCATGGACATGTTCTCATTTAAAATTGTGTTGCTCAAATATTGTTTATGCCTTGACAATATGCATGCTTTTCTTTTCTTTTTTTGTATTTTTCCATAAAAAGAACCTGAATGCTTTTTGCATATTCTATAAGCACATCCTACAGAGTTTTTAGCTTTAATAATAAAACACTGACTCAAAGGTTAGAAGAGTCACTATAAATCTGTGATTGAGCCCCATTCTGAGTTCTTCTGCTTGTATGACCTTTAGGCATTTAATTTGTTAGGACAAACAATGGAAAATGGTGAGTGACTATATATTCTTGATTAATTCAGGGTTGAAATAATGCAATACTGACATATGATTGGTGTTACTCTTGTTGAATAATGGTATAGTTCACAGTCCTTTAGCATTATATTCACAGTAAGTTTATTTTTCTTACCACAGTACTTTTTGGAATTTCTCCCATGTAACAGAATTTGTATTTACCTAATTAAAATTCCAGTGGTGTTGTTTCAAAGTTCTTAGATGGGCAGCCACTGGATAAAAACATGTTATGGCTAACCTTGGTCCTACTTCTATATCTTAATCAGAAGGGTTATTTGAACAATTTAAAAAGTAATTTCATTGTTGAACTGATGGTAGTTGCAGTCTGTTGTGGGCATATTTACAGAATACCTACTTTAAATGAGAATTATGAAATAAAATGTTTATATTCTAAGATTATCAAATGATTTATAGATACAGTAGAGAAGGCATGCTCTATAATTTCCAGTTGGCTAAATCTCACATATGGTTTAAATTACTGTCTACTATTCTCTCTGTCTTCCTTTTGATTTTGAATATGGGGATTAAGTGCATGGATGCCATGTTTTAGAACAAATTATGTTATGTGCATGCACAAATACATCACAGTGAATCCAACTATTATGTATAACTACAATGCATTATTTTAAAAAGTATTAAAAGTAATACCACCTTCTCACTTAGCCTATACCTGTTACAGAAAGATGTGTGGGTCAAAAGCTCTGGCTTGTGTATCTACCTCTCTCTCTCTTTTCTCTTGGAATAAATATGGCATTGCCAAGGAAAGTCTACTCTTATCCTTCCAAATCCACAGCTATCTCCTCTTCTGTGGTAATCCCAATCAAAGCTGATCTAGTATCAGTCACAATTGTCTCTGAAACTTCAATCTTACTTAGCAATTATCACACCACATGTGCCAAATTTCCTCCAGGCCAGGTTAAAAAGGCAACATCTCTAGGTTTCACACTGGGAGGTCCAGATTGGTGAAAGGAGTGTTAGGAAACTTTAGTTTTAGTATTATGAAGCTAAAAGTCATATCTGGCAACTCATATCAATGCTCTTCAAACTGTTGCTATACAACCCATCATACTTACCTTGTACATACGCAAACTCTCGAACTACAGTGGTCCCAGTGTTATTTGACTGATCTCACTTTCTCTGCGTACAATCATGCTCCCTTTCTGAAAATTAGAAACTGTGCTCTCTGGGGGACAGGTCAACTACATTGGTATATCATATATCTAGCAAAAAGTTGTATGAGCATATGCAGTGGTTGGCATAATGTACAAATAATGCCACTATTCTCCTGGTGAACAGTGACATAACCTAGTAGTGCTGCAGCTGGGGCAAGCATAAGATTGCACATTATTTGAGCCTCAGTTAGTGTGCCTTGCCCTTGCCAGGTTACCCATTTCCAACCATTTACACTTCCCTTAAACTGCCATACTGCACTCGGCTTCTAAGTGCCCTTATTCTCTTTTTTGATAGCTTGTTATAATATAAGTAAATTTGTTCCTGATGTCTGTAGTACAAAACCCTTGTTGGTGGTTGCGTTGGCTAAATTTCTTCCTCTCATAACTGCTTTTTCATTGTAAAAGAGCTAAAGTAATTTTTAAAAAACTGAACAAAAAAAGATTTTTAGTAAAACACAACATTTTCTAAAATTTGAAAAAATATGATTTTACTATAATAAGATTTCCTTACATAGACATCGAGGATCATAATATTACATACAAATAATTGACATGGACCTTTCTTGTGGTTTAGTCAATGATTTTTTTTTTTTGAAAATAAATTGTATCCCTTTAAGTTTCTATTTCCTATTTTCTTTTTCTGTGTACATATTTAATGTTTCAAAAGATTTATTCTAACTTGGTAGAAAACAACATAATTGGTGGGTAATTTGTATAAACAAATCTAAATTAATGCTAAGTTAGAAATATGTTACCAATGAGTTTAATTTCTCAAATTTCTTTTCTCAGATGTGACTTGTAATTGCTCACAGGGAATAACTATTTCCTTTTCCAAGAAACTTATGATAGTTGAGTAGTAACCAGGAATGAATAAAGCCAAGGGCAGTGAACAGTCTCACAAACCCAAACAGAAAATACTTGTAACCTCATTTCTAAATCATGGAGCAAAGCTTTTAAACAGATTCTCTTAAACTCTGGTTCAACTTGTGCTGCAATATGGATTTTATAAAGATGAAATACAACAACTCGGTTTTATCAAATTAAACATAGATTTAAGCTTTTAAATCAAATTTCCCTGATTAGAAAGTCAATATAAAAATAAAGACAAATGTTCAAGAATGCATCATGTCTGTCCATGTAACATGAAGAATTTATTCTTCAATGCAAAAGTGGGGTATTTTAATTTCCTCATTTTGGAAGGCAGTTTATATTCTTGTTTTGAATACAATTTTGATATTTAAACTCTTCTCCCTTCTAATTGTTAGGGGCCAGGCTATATGGGCAATGACTAAACAGACTCCATTACCCTGAGATTACATATCATGTAAGAAATACTTGTCCCATGGAAAAGCCCTGCCTCTGTACTCATTAATAGTTGCCTATCATAGCATACTTGGCAATATAAAAGGGCAATTCTTATACAATGTAAAAATTGTTCTCTTTGGTTCCCATTTTTCTTGGGCAATGTCCAATGTCAGAGATTGATTGTCTAGACATTAGTTACCATTCTCTAACTTGTACTCAACTAGGGTCATTTTGACCCACTTCCCTTCTGCTTGCTTGTGATTTTTGCCTATAAATACCCTAAAATATTGAGGCTTGAGGCTGTTTTCTGAAGAGACAACTTGGTCCTGTAGAAAGCAGTCCACGTCGGTCGAAATAAAGCCTCTTCAATTTGGACAAAACTGGGATTTGGTGTGTTTTCTGAACAACCTGCCCCACAACAAAATTATTCTAAAAAGCAATTTAAAATTAACAGACAAAAAATAAATCAACAGGCAAAGGTAAAACTGTATTCATTCAAACTATCCAATTGCTATTGAAATCATCATGCATTAAAACAAAAAAATACAGTCACCTAATATCTAAGGTTTTTGAAATCCTTCATTTCACCTCACTATGACAATGGGTTGATTAAAATGGCAGAAGATATTTGTTTTTGGATTTTATTTTCTAGAGTCCTTAGTTTTGTGATTTAAGAAATACAAGTCTCTCTCTCTCTCTCTCTCTCTCTCTCTCTCTCTCTCTCTGTGTGTGTGTGTGTGTGTGTGTGTGTGTGTGTGTGTGAATGTGAATATTAGGCAAAATAGAAATTAATTTGATGAACTGGAAGCCCTCTAGTTGCTATTAATTGGAACATTCACTTTGATCAAGTGCCATAAAATGAAGCTTTGGTCAATCATGGACCACATATACAATGGGGTATCCCACAAAATTATATTAAAAATTAATATAGCTACCTTTAAATACAATTTAAAATATTCACACAATCATGAAGTTATTTGATGATACAGTATTTGTTTATTAATTTTTGGTACCAAGGATTGAATCCAGGGGCACTTAATCACTGAGCCACATCCACAGCTCCTTTTAAATATTTTACTTAGAGACAGGGTCTTGCTGAGTTACTTAGTGCCTCATGATATTTCTGAAGCAGCTTTGAAATTGTGATCCTCCTGCCTCAGCCTCTTGAGCCCCTGGGATTATAGGTATACATCACCATGCCCGGCCTCAATGACACAATTCTTATAACTAATTCCTGTCACTGGCATATGACTGTATATGTTTGTATAAGAGTAAAGTGCTTTTGTCCAAGTATGCTAATTTCCAAAAGTTATCTTATGAATTAAAGGGTATAACATGATATCAATGTATTTTGCTTACTTAATTTTCCATGACAGATAATCCAGGTTTAGTAGAGTCTCTTCATATTGCCACTTTGTATCTTGATCTTCACCCATTTTGATTCTACCATCCTTCATGTTTGCAAAGTTCTATATTAAATTGTGAAGCAACCTAATATATTAAAAGTACATATAATGAAAAATTGAAACTTTAATCAATGCATGTGTCTCCTTGAAAGAAGTATGAGGTTATGAAAAGGCCATGAGAAAAACCCAGAATTCATACTTTTTGAGCATTGTAGCATATAACTACTGCCACAAGGTTATTATAATCACTAATTATCTAATTCCTTTTATAGTTCCTACTCATCTTTATAAGGAGACCCTCTTCTTTAGTCAAAGAGAAAGAAAAGTTTTTTCTTTGTCTTTCCTTACATCCTGAAAATACAAATGAATCAAATTATTTCCCTTTATCTTAGAGGAAAGAAATATTCAATTAAAATATATTAATATTTTCCAGAGTAAGCCCAATGAACTTACACATAACATACGTATTTTATTGCAAGTCTTATAGTTAGTCTTTATGACAAATAAACAAATATATATGGTTAAAATTTTTCTCATTTCACAGGATCTCCACATTAAATGAAAATGCTTTTCAGTGATTTGGGATAGATAATCTTAAATTACCAAGTACACATTTTATCTTATGTTCCCACATTTCTGCCTTGACCCAAAAGGGATGAATTTCTTCAGTCATTTGCCATACTAGAAAAACCCGAAAACTGGCATTTCCTTACAGTTGTGTGAGGACTGAAAGGTTACTGTTAGACCTTGGATGACAGGGCAGATTAACAGATTAACTATGTACAGACATAAGTAAGTCTTGACATTCTGCTAGAAAATAACAAATATATCTCTTTTAAGACTAAATTTATGTGATTGCCAAATAAAATATTTTATTTGTTAACAAATGTATAATATGCCCTGTCTAATCTTTGAGTTGCTCTCTTACATGCCAATTTCATTCACAGAGTTAATAATAGGACTTTACGGGGTTGCACTTAAAAGGGAATTCAGTAGATTTCTTGTATTTTTAGTGAGACTCACTTAGTGAGACTGAAGGAATTCACTGAAATTCAACATTGGACATTAAAATAATCATAGAGACACAGAAATTGAAGACATTTGAACATAAAATAAGAAATGGTATATTAGAGTTGCACAACTTTTCTGTAGGTAGCAACAGCACCACTGGTTCACCATAGAGGACAAAAGTAACAGGCAGAAAGAGAGAAAAGCATTATGAATAAATTTGCCACAGAAGAACCTGTGGAAAAGAGATGGAGGCTGATCTTAACTTACCCAGAGACAGCAAGCACAGCAAGATTATGATTGAAAAGTGCTCTTAATCTCTTGACTGGCAAGTAGAGGGGCATAGCAGGAGCCATTTGCAAGTGGCCCTGTGGCAGCTTTCAGTGGCAGCAGCCTAGGAGTTCACAAAGAGATTTTTTACAGCCTGTGCATGTTGTGGAGCCCAGAATGTGATTGGTCCAGGGTAACTGAAACAGGCACAGAAAGGACTATGCTCAGGAAAATCGAGGCTGGATATACTGAGGAGAGAAGCTTGTATTCCTTTTATTTCTGGCAGCTTATGTGGCCAGCTAGGGAGAGGCCAGAAACTGTTCAGACAGGTACATCTTCAATTCTTACCCTGGGAAGTCCACACCCAGAGTGGTGAGATATGTGAGACCTGTGGAAAGTTATTTCCCCCTACTCTAGGAGCTGTACTTCAGGAGGTCCTTGACACACAGAAGTCCTATAAAGAGACTGATATCTGCCCAGCAACAGCAGATGGGAATCTAATCTCTCTAGAATAAATACCACCTGATGAAGGTCCAAAGGACAGTCAGAACTCAACCCCAGTCTTTGGAACCTTTCATTTAGAATTCTGCATCAGCCCCTCTCGGGGAGTGCATAGAATGTCTTTTTCTATGCAAATGGAGTCATATTATAAGCAGGAGTAGCTCTTCCTATATCTGACATAGCTGATTTAAGCAAAATTAATTAGAAGATACAAAGAAGGTCACCAAATACTGGTAAAGAGAATAATCCAACAAGAAGATATAACAAGAGCAAGTATTTATGCTTCAAATGTTGGCACACCTAATTATATAAAACATACAATTTTTGACAATATGTACAAGATGTACTGCAGTACAAGAACTCTGGGTGATTTCAACAAACCTCTCATCAATAGACAAGTCATCCAGACATAAAATAAATAAGTGGGTTTTTTTTTTTACCTAAATAAGACTACAAATCAAATGGACCTAACATATTTATAGAATATTTCACTGAAAAACAGCTGAAGTAACTTTCTTCTCAGCAGCTCATGGAATCTTTTCTAAAATAAGTCATATTCTAAGTCACAATTTGGTTCTTAAGGAATACAAAAACAGATATAATTTTGTGTATCTTATCAGATTACAATGAAATAAAATTAGAAATTAATAGCTAGAAAAATTATAGAAATTTCATAAACGTATAGAGATTGAACAAATATACTCTACTTTTAAATCAGTAATAGATTATAGGATAATTTTTGAAAAGTCTTAATGTTCCTCGAATCTAACGTGAATGGTGATACAATATACCAAAATCTCTGGGACATGAAGGCAGTTCTAACAGGAAAACTTATAGCATTAACTACTCAATTAAAAAAATACCAAAAGAATAAACTTGAATGTTGTATATCAAGAACCTAGAAAAGAAGGAACAAATTAAATTGAAAACCAGTAAAAGATCATAAACAATTAAGATCAGAAACAAATTTTTTTAAATATGAGAATAAAAAATACAAAGGATACAATGCAATGAAGAATTGATTCTTGAAAAAAAATAATAAATAAAGAAGACTGATAAAACCCTAGCACGCTAACCAAGAAAAAGGGAAGACCCAAATAAGCAAAGTTAGTGATACAAAAGTTCTCACCAAGACATTGTTGAAATCTATAAGAATATAAGGGGCAATTTTTGAAAGACTATATTCCAATAAATTAGAATATGCCAGATGATATTTAAAAATTTCTAGACACATAATGATCTTTGCAAATTGAAAAAACAGAATATGGAAAATCTAAACATACCAATGTCAAGCAATGAGATTGAAGCAGCAATAAAATGCCTTCAATAAATTAAAGCTCAGGACCAATTGGATTCTCAGCCTATTACTAGCACACCTTTAAAGAAGAACTAACATCAATCTTTCTCTAATTAGTCCATGAAATAGAAAGGGAGAGAAAAGTCGCTAACTCATTCTATGAAGCCAGTACCACCCAGATACCAATCCAGATAAAGACACATCAAAGAAAGAAATCTATAGTCTGATATCCCTGATGCATATAAATGCAAAATTTATTAATAAAATAATACCCAACCACATCCAAAATCAAATGAAGAAGATCATACACCAAGTTGGTTTCATACCAGGGATTTAATATTGGTTTAATATAAGTAAGTCAATAGATGCAATTCATTACATAAATATAATTAAAGACAAGAATAACATGATCATTTCAAAAGATGCAGAAAAGGGGTTTGACTGAATTCAGTGTCCATTCATGTTAAAAACACTGAAAAAATTAGGTATAGAAGGAACATTCCTAAATACCATAAAGGCTACATATGACAAACCCATAGTCAATATTATACTGAATCAGAGAGAAACACAGAACTAGGGGGAAAGAAAGTCGTAAAATTTATATGGAGGAATATAAGACTCAGAATAGCCAAAGCAATCCTAAACAAGAACAAACTGGAGGCATCACAATATCTGATCTCAGAGTGCTAGTCACGAAACAGTCTCACATAGACGTGACAACAGATATGGGTACCAATGAAATAGACTAGAAGACATAGAGAAACAAATCAACATAAATGCAGCCATCTTATCCTTGGCAATGGTATCAAAAGGATAACTTGGAGAAAAGATCACCTCTTTAACAAAAGGTGCTAAATAACAGGAAGATGCTAGGGCACTATATAGCAATAAACCTTTAGAAGAATAAAACTAGATTGCCACATTTCACCCTGCACCAAAATGAACTCAAAGTGAATCAAAGGCCTAGAAGTTAAACCATTAACAGTGATACTGATGAAGAAAACATAGGAGCAACACTCCAACACATTGGCACAGGCACTGACTTTCTTCATAAGATTCCTACAGCTCATGAAATAAAATCAAGAAGCACTAATTGGAATAGCATTAAACTTATTAAAAATTAAAAATTTTCTGCATAGGTAGGAAACAAAGAAATGCATGAAGGAGAACCTGTAGCATGGAGGAAATTTTTTTGCCAGCTACTCTTTCAATGGGGAATTAATAACCAGAACATATAAAAACTAAAAGAAAAACCTTAATATTAAAAAAAACCTAATAAACCATTCAATAAATGGGCAAAATGTCTGAGACATTCATCCAAAGAGGAAATGCAAATGGTCAACAAATTGTGAAAAAAAATTCACATTCTTAGCAATAATGGAGATGCATATGAAAACAACTCTTAGATTTCATCTCACTCCAGTTCGAATGGCGATCATTACGAATACAAATACTGATAATTGCTACAGAGGATTCAGGGGAAAAGTGACACTTATATATTATTGGTGGGACTGCAAATTAATACAACCAAGTTAGAAAGAAGTGTGGAGATTTTCAAAAAATTAGCAATGGAACTACCTTATAATCTAACCAGCCCCCCTCTTGGTATTTATCCAAAACAACTAAAATTATCATAATGTAAGGATACATACATATCAATATTTATAGCAGCAAAATCCATAGTAGCCAAGTTTTGGAACTAGCTTAGCTGTTCATCAATTAGAAAATAGATAAAAATATGTGGTATATATACATAATTGAGTGCTACTCAGCCATGAAAAATGAAATTGTTATTTGCTGTTAAGTAGAAGGAACTTGAGAGCTGAAGAAAAATAAGCCAGACTCAGAAAGTTAAGGACAATTGTTTTCTTTCATATATGGAAGCTAGAGGGGAAAATAAATAAAAAGGGGATCTCATGAAAATAAAAGGGAGAGCAGTAGGGTAGATGTGGGGGAACAGGGTGAGGAAGAAGGGGAAGCAAAGTGGAGGAACTGGGGAATAAAGTTGATAATGTTGTGCCAAATGCACATACAAATATATTACAAGGAATTCCAATTTTACATATAACATAATGCACCAACTAGAAAATAATATATAGGAAATAGACCAAGAGAGTAATGGAGGGAGATCAGGGAGAGGGAAGCGGGGGAGGCATAATATTGAGAAATGAAATGGAGAAAACTTTGTTATATGTGTTTATAAATATGTCAAAATGAAGCCCACTATTCTGTAGAACTAAAATACACAAAAATTTAAAATGTATAAGTAAAATAAAGATATCTGGAAAAAATTTAAAATATCAAAAGAATGTTAAGAGAAACATAATGGGTTGGTATGTTAGCAGTAGAAGCATCTTAATTATTTGAAAATTCAAAATGCAGAGGCTTTAATTTAACAATAAAACATTTACAATGTCTATAGAGGTAAGACATCTCAGCTCCTAAGAAAAAATACCAATATATCAACATTTCAAAGGTGACATTTTTAAAAAATATAAGGTAATTGTTCAAATTAACATCCAACAGGGATTTCTTATGTAATGCATTGGTTAGATGTTTATAGTACCTTGGCTCTTATTTATTAAAATATCTATGCAAAGAATGACACTTTAAGTTCCACTAATGCATTTATTAAATAACTTCTTTGTCTTCTCCATTCTACTGGAATTTTTCTGAAATATCTTTCAAAGTATCTTCAAGATTTCTTTATTATGTAATTCCTCTGCATTCACTTCTCTCTCTCCTTTTGGTTGTGTTTATGGATAAAGCATAGTTCTTTCTTGTTTTTTGTTTCTCTCATAATCTCCATGTACTAGACTTTACCTGCTTATCTTTTTCCAAACCACACTGCCTCCATATTCACACCTCAGTGATAACACCCCAGAAATACTGAATTTCTGGCAGTTCCCCAACATCTTTGAATGTGCCAAATCTTCTAAATTGTTTCATCCCTGTTCCTATTTAACTTTAATTTTCTTAACTTTGATATTTCAATTACTTATTCAAGTCCAGTTTATCTTCTTAGCAGGTGAGCTGTGAACCAATTTTGCAAATATACACCCTCTATGGAAACATTATCTTGATCTATTGCAATGACCTCTTTACATGCCTGTTACCTCTTTACATGCCTGTTACCTCTGAATTTCTTTGAGAATAAAGAATAGTGCATTAACTTTTGTGTCATGAGTAGGTAGACCTGCAATTTGATCTGAACTATGTTCATTATAACTGTTTGGTTAATAATAATTGTTGTTAGTACAGCTTTTAGATCTGTGGTCAGAATCTTTTATACTCTACACGAAGACTGGCTCATTCACAGTTACTACATTTTTGAGATTCACATTTACTGTGAATTCAGCTAATAAGCAACCTGAATTAAAACCTGAGTTTTATGGACAGGATCCATAGAAGATAAGTAATATTCCAGAAAAGCTGTTAAATGAATCCACAATAAGAGATTTTCTTACAAGACACCAGAAAGAGGGGAAATAATATTCTGAGCACATTGAAATTAGATAATGTACACTTATATCACTGAACTGATGGTTATGATGTAAGTTTCTCTTCAAATTTATTTTCATGTTTTCTAGCAAAATATTACCTTATTAAAAACAGAGGTGTTCTTCAAATCTAAGTACTACTTGTATTTTCAGCTTGTATAATACCACTTGTACTTTGAGATTGTATAAAGTAGGAAATTTGTAAAGTACACTTTAATTAACCTATTACTATAAATCTTGTATAGGATCTGTAAAAGTAGCTTATAGAATTTAGGACAATTTCCTTGTACTGTGAAGTTGGATGTACATAAGAGTTGTTTTATTATTGTTAAAAAAATGAAATTCTACTTTCAATGTAACTTTAAGATAAAATTCAAGTTTTAAAGTACATAACTGATTCACAGAAATTTTGGTTTAATCAATGCCTTAAAAATTGATTTCATGTTTTAAGAACCAACAAAGCCAGGGAACAAGAAAGAAATGTCTGAATTTTCTAAATGAAGCTTTTGCTCTGGGAATGGGAATTACATACTCATTATGACATTTTTTAATGTAATTTCATGTTGTTGTATATTATTACTTCACTGAATGCTTTTACCTAAGAGTAAAGCCAGAAGAACTTAATATTTTTTTTCAATTTTTTCTTCTTTTTGTGAGTTATTAAACTACTAAAGTGTTGTAAAGTGAAGTTTTCCAAGTCCACTAATAATCAAAAGAATTGAAGTTCATAATTGATAACACGTTGACAGATTTATTACACAAGAAGATATTTCACTATTGTTATTGCCAACTTGGAGTATGTGCTCTACCTTAAGAAATATGTGGCAGCAGCAATCTCTGTTGAACTTCAAAAGTCATATATATGTGAACATAAAATTGTATATAAACCAAAATAACCACAGGAAAAATATACAGGTGTTAAAATGAAATAAATGGGCAATTTAATGTTTAAAAAACAGGAATATTTGTGCCCTCATATTTATAGCGTCATAGTTAACTATGCTTATTGGATTCTCTGTGCTTCTGGAAGTAAAATGTATTTTCTCCAAAAATAGAACTAACCCCTTTGTACTTCTGCCTTATGTTTGCTAACCTGAGGTGCATCTGCCCTTGATGGCAGGTGCTTGGCAGTTTCCTAGAGTATAGGGGGAGTCTGCTGCAAAAGGATGACTGCATTGTGTCAAGACCAGTGACTTCCACACGCAGCCTGCAAACAAGCTAGCAGAGCTCATGTGGCAAATGATGCATAAAAATAGGGGGAAAATCATCTTCTAGTATAAGCCTTTTTTTCTCTTCAACCAGATGAACAAAAGGATGAAGGGATATATGTGCATGCACTGTTTTCCTTCATTTTTATTTCAGAACATGGGTGTGAGCTTAAGAAGAGATAGTTATATATCCCCACCAGTATGAGAAATCTCTTTGAAAGAGTGTTCAAACAAATTGTACAAAAAAAAAAAAAGACTTACAATAAAGCCAGATAAAAGAGATATTCTGATCACGAGGTAGAGAGGTTACCTTGCTGAGAAACTGAGACCTGATTGTTTTGTATTTTTGTTTTGTTTTTTTCCATCTCTGTGACTATAGATACTTGAAAAGACTGTTTTGCTCTTGAGATTTAATGCCTAATTCTCAGTTGAATTGTAGTTGCTTTAGCTATATCTTGTTCAGATTTTATAAAATTTAGCATGTTTTAAGTTGAAGATATTTTTAAAAAATTGCTATTTTCAAAAGTTAATTTTACCATTAAAAAAATAAATGAGTTATGATAGAAAAGAATGAAATGAGATATATGCTTTCATTCTGAAACAATAGTTTGAAAAGTGTTTGAATTTAATTATATTTTAACTATCACTTTATTTTGCAATTTAGAATTTCTGCTCTTCTTGAATAAGGAAACCTAATCAAAACAATATTTATTATTATTATTATTATTATTATTATTGTTATTATTATTATTATTTACTAGTGGAGTTTGAACTCAGGGGGTCTTAATCCTTGATCCACATCCCAAGTCCTTTTTATTTTTTATTTTGAGATAATGTCCCACTAAGTTGCTGAGGTCCTAAATAAGTTGCTGAGGATGGGAGGATGGCCTCAAACTTGCAATCCTCTTGCCTCAGTTTCCTGAGTTATTGGGATTACAGATGTGCAGCACAATATTGAGCTCAAAATGATCTTTTAATACTGTCTTTAAGGAGGTCACATTGTTTAAAAATAAACATATTGGTCTCAAGTTTTATAAGAAGATTTAAAGGGAAGGAGCTGAGAAAGTCCACAAAACTCTAAATTTTAGCAGGAATAGATTAATGATGACTATCAGAGAAATGCAAAAATGTTGGTAGTGCTTTCAGGGGCATAGAGATATTGAGGGAATTAAGGAATCCTTAGAATTCTCAGAGAAGTAACAGTTACCCTTTAAGCTTTTAGCAAATGACCAATGTATAGTTCAACTATATGGAAACTATTTAACAATAGTAACAGAGACAAGAAGCATTTATGTTGAGTTTTCTGTTGGACAAGGTCAGTTAAATATGGAATGCTACATTTAAATATACCATTAATATATTAAATAAGTACCAGGCTTATCTTATTTTAATATTTAGAAAAATGAAAAAAAAATGAAACAATGAAAGTTTAAATAATTTCCCAAAAGAGAAAAAGCAATTCTTAGCCAGAAAAATGATGCAGGAGGCATCACAATACCAGACCTTACTACAGAGCCATAGTTTAAAAAAAAATTGCATGGTATTGGCACCAAAAGAGACATATAGACCAATGGTACAGAAGATGCAGAGACAAACTCACATGAATACAGTTATCTCATTCTAGACAAAAGTGCCAAAAACATTCATTGGAGAAAAGATAGCCTCTTCAACAAATGGTGCTAGGAAAAATGAAAAGCCACAGGCAGCAAAATGAAATTAAACCCCTATCTCTCACCTCACACAAAACTCAACTCAAATTATATCAAAGTCTTATGACTAGAGAAGAGACTTTGTGCCTAATAGAAGAAAGAGTGGGCCCAAACTTTTACCATGTCAGCTTAGGAACTGACTTCCTTAACAGGACTCCTAAAGGGCAAGAAGTAAAATCAAGAATCCATAAATGGGATGGATTCAGACTAAAAAAAAGCTGCTTCTCAGCACAGGAAACAATCAATAACCTGAAGAGAGAGCCTACAGAATGGGAGAAAATCTTTACCACATGCACGTCAGATAGAGCAATAATCTCCAGGACATAAAAGAACTCAAAAAACTTAACATGCACACAAAAAAGCAACCCAATCAATAATTGAGCTAAGGAAATGAACAGACATCTCACAGAAGAAGAAATATAATGGACCAACAAATATATGAAAAAATATTCAACATCTCTAGCAATTACAGAAATGCTAATAAAAACTACACTGAGATTCCATCTCACACCAGTCAGCATGGCAATTATTAAAAATACAAGCAATAATAAGTGTTGGTGAGGATGTGGGGAAAAGGGCACAGTCTTACATTGCTGGAAGGACTGCAAATTGGTGCACATTATGGAAAGCAGTATGGAGATTCCTCAGAAAACTTGGAATGGAACCACCATTTAAACAGCTATCCCATTCTTGGGTTTATAGTCGAAAGACTTTAATCAGCATACTACAGTGACATAGCCACATCAATGTCTATAGCAGCACAATTCACAATAGTTAAATTATGGAAACAACCTAGATGCCCTTAAAAAGATGAATGGATAAAGAAATGTGGTATACATACCAATGGAATGTTATTCATCCTTAAAGAATACTGAGATTATGGCATTTGCAGGTAAATGGATGGAGCTGGAGAATATGCTAAGTGAAGTAAGCCAATCCACAAAACTAAAGGCTATATGTGGATGCTAATTCACAATAAGGGGAAAATCTAGGGAAGAATAGAGGTACTTTGTGTTAGGCAGAGGATAATGAAGGGAGGGAAGGAGGCATGGGGGTTGGAAGAATAATAGAATGAATCAGGCATTATTATGATATGTAATATTTGATTAAGTGACCAGAGTGACTCGACATCCTGTACAATCAGAAGAATGAGAAATTATACTCCATGTATAATGATGTGTCAAAGTGAATTCTACTGCCATGGATAACTAATTAGAAAAAATAGAAAGAAAATAAATTTTAAGTAACTTGTCCAAAGTCACACACCAATGATCTGATGGGGTAGAATTCAAATTGAGATTGACTGACTGATTCTGAAATCCGTGTCCTAATCCATATCCTATACTACCGTAAGGAGATTAAGAAGAATGTAAATATTAGATCCCTTGGAGTGATAATCTCAGAATACACATCAGTTAGTAATTAGGCAAGAATATTTATGTTATAGACTGCTTTGGAATTGTAGGGAAGGAGGACAGTGAACCCTAGACTTATTAATGAAAATTTTTGATGAATATTTTGAGCTGGCCACTGAAGAATAAACATCTGGTTATTTTGTTCAAGGTAGAGGGGATGGTGAAGTAAGGGAATTCAGTTTTAGAAAGTACCTTAAACACAGCAGAGAACATAATGAACTAATGAGACAGCAATGGAATGAGGAATATACATTGGTAAAATTCACTTCCATTCACAATTGCTTTTTTGAGTTACCTCACTCTCTTCATGGAGTAATTAAACAAAATACTTTGGCAGAAATCACCTTGTTGTGAAATAAATTGCTGGTGGAAATAAAGAGGAGGAGAGTAGCTATTTGGAGCTTATTCTTTCTACAGAGGTAGAATGGCTTACATTAGACAGTCTAATGGAAAAAATGATTAATTCACTGAAGAACACTTAAACATAGGGGAGATGTTAACCTCCAGTTCATCTGTTAGACATTAAGTAGCTCATTTATCTTACTATATAATTCTCTAAATATATATATCTCTTTACAAAATTTATGAAACCTAAATTTTTGAAGTTATTTTTAGTCCGTGAAGTTAGCATAGAAAAAATTATCTAGATATTTTAAGATTAAATAATGTGTTCCAGACCAATGGGATATAAAAATTCTTGGAAATAGTTTGAACTAGTCAGGTTGACAACCTTTAAGTTTTTCCAAGAAAAAAATATAATAAAATTTTAAACAATACTTCCATTACCCCTTCTCATATTTAAACATTATAAATATTTAAAATATGAAGTAAGAAGTACATAATGATACAGTAAAGATTATCATTTAAGTTGAATAAATTAAGCTGAATAAACTTGATGCATTTTATCATATTCTGATATACAAATAAAAATGCTATAAGTGATTAGTTGTGGGATGTGTATAGACCTGGGATACCTCATCTAGATGAGTGGTCACAAATTATATTTTAATTAGAGTGATTATGAAGTACTTGTTATGCTATTCTCAATAGAATATAATGTGGAAATAGCTTTATCTTATTTCTTCTCTACAATTAAAGATTTTCCCCTAAATTTCTCCTCCCAATATTTTGCTGACCTCTCAAGTATATTTCCTAAACTTTCTACTTATTTTCATCTATTAGACTACTAGAATGGTTATTTTCAGTCCTTAAAATGTCTTAATACATTTAAAGTAAAATGATCACCTCTCATTTAATTCAAACTTAACACACTTTTTCACACAACCCATCCTTAGAATTTTCAGTCCCATAATAGGAGTGAAAGGCAGGGTTTGTTCATTTTGCTCTTCATATTATTATTACTTCTCACAACTTCTTCTGTCTTAACCCCAAAAGGATGAAGTGCAGAGGGTAAGAGTGGTAAATTAGAGAGAAAGAAGACAAAATTCCTCTTGCCTGGTGCTAATGTAATCTGACAATATATGGCCATGCCCAACTCCTGTTTATATCTTGCATGAAGCTCTCTTGTGTTTTTTGAGACCCTTCCTTTGTGGATGATTACATATACTTCTTATATATCCTTATATATCCTCCCAAGCCTCTGTCCTTCGGCAGTATGCTCCAGCCTTTTATGTAGAATACCCAAAGCTAGGAAGCATAAATGATTGGTAAAATCTCCATAAAACAAATTAACTTTCCAGAGAGCACAAAGCTGCTGAAATTCTTATAGCACATCCCCAAACAAGCCTAGAAGCAAGGGCACACTCATCAATCACTCCTTTCCCTCTTCTCTTCTGTAAGCAACTATAGTAAATAGCTGCATTTGAGAATTTTCTAGGAGATTCAGGCCCAAATTTTATATCCTGACAAAACTTCAGAGAACTATGATAAGTTTTCCAAATATTCTATCTTTATGCTACTAATTGTGTCATACCAAGTTAAAAAGTGCTATTAATAAATAGTAAATATCCATAGAAAGAAAATTCTGGTTGCCCTTCTGGAAATCAATCCCACTCCACCATAGTCTCTCCAAGTAATTTACTTTCTCCTATTACACTTGAAAGGAAGTGGCATGCACCAGTTCTTTGTACTGCCACTAATTCTTTTAAACAGTTATTTTCTCTCCTCAATGAATCTCTGGTCTTCTTTTATCTTCTTTAATTTGAATAATTATCTCTGAGGTATTTTTGATACTTTTTGTTGAACCTTGAATGCATATTCCTAAAATATATGGAAATAATCCTTTTGTTGAGCTCTGGAACCTCAGACAAACTTCCTGAGAAAATAGAAAATATCCTGTCCAAATTTTAATAGATTTATTTCTAAATTTCCCAAGGAATTTATTTGAGTACTGGAACAAAACAACAACAGTGATTTAAACAAACAATAGCTGCAGATTTTTCTTTTTGTAGGCTGAAGTTAATTGTGAACCTTGTTTTGTGGAAACAAGAATTGTAGCAAATGGTCCAGTTCTTTTTGATGTTAGAAAGCACAAACACAACAATAACATTCTTCTACTTGGAGAATTTTAATTTACAAAGCCACTGCTGTGGGACAATGTATCTTAAGGCTGAGTTTGAAAAATATGGTGTGTACTTCTCCACATAAATTTTGAAGGCAGTGGTACTCAATTTTCAGTAACATTCTATTTGAAAATGTTCTCAGTACTTCCTCTTCAAACTCTTTTCATACCATTTATCTGGTGAAAAAATAGTTATAGAACTTTAATTTTCCTTTGGGAGAGGAGGAACCATATTCATTTTATAATTCAGAGTAGTCCAAGTTAATGTTTCAAATCTTCATGGGTGTGAGAGAGAGAGAGAGAGAGAGAGAGAGAGAGAGAGAGAGAGAGAGAGAGAGAGGAGAGGAGAGGAGGGAGGATAAGAGGGAGGAAGGGAGGAAGAGAGAAAGAGGGGCAGGCAAACATCTGGGACAAACACTAATCTTCCTTTACTACAAACATTAAAATGGAACTAGTCTCAATCTGAGCATCCAACTTAATGATAAATATAACATCATGAAAGTAGACATATGGCTGCAAATTTCACCTTGTTTCTTGCTTCATGTCAGTTCATCAGAAGCAACTTCCTACTGCTGGTAGCACTGATTATGGTATATCTACTTGTTATGTTGCAAAGACAAAAAACTAATGTCACATGATTTTAAATGTTTCCATTTAAACTATATTCAAAATAGTCTTTCATCTAAATTTATTTTTAAATGTAGAGCTTTATTTTTTATAAAGGGGTGGTTTAATTTCTATAGGTATTTAATTAAAAATAAAGCAAGATGAAGACAATTCTATTGTTCTTTATTCACAAAGTTTCTTAGGAACAGATGCTGTAATTATTTGAGATGACTGGGTAACTTGGGAGTTAAAAGCACTACCTTCTAAACAACATTTACTTGTACCAGTAAAAAGCTAAAGTTTAGAAAATATCAAAGAAAATTCAATTATGACAGCTCAGAATCCAGATTAACAATGACTTTAAATTATAAAATTATCACAATAAATATATATATTTTATTTATAACTAAAATTATTGTTTGTGAATTTATTTAATAGCAGATAGTAAGAACCTGATAATTTTCTGTCTATGTTTTTCTATTAAGATTAGTAATTTGTCTAAAACTTGACTTATTTGGAGACCTTTTGAAATTTCATTTTAAATATATTGATGTAAAGTATTTAAGGTATAAGGAAATTTTGCGAATTCATATTTGTTGTGGAAACTATAGTACAAACAATAAGTTAGAAGTTTCATAATCAAATATGTGATTGATTACAGTTATTGGGTGAGAATTTTGTATCCCTGATTCCTAGTTCAATTTTCTTCTAACCATTGAACTGAAAAATAGATGATTTCATAAATATTTGTAAAATTAGATGGGACATTATTTTATGCTAGCAATGTGCCCAGTGCACAGTGAATAATTAATACATATTTGAGGATTAATCAAAATAGCAATATACCAAAACCCAAAGAACATATTGATTTGTTGTTAATATTAATATTTTGGTGATGACAAAATACAATATTAAAACATGAAAAATTAATCACAGCGTATTATTTAATCTTTTAACAAGTATATCAATTCACAGTATTTTGGTCATTCCTTTGCCTAGAAATAGGTTTCTGTTTTAGATGTAGTGTCCCCAAAAAACAATTTAAGAAGGTTTGGAAAAGAAATGATTGAGTTATAGCCTTAACCTAATCAGTAGATTAATCCCTGGTGGGATTAAATAAATAGTAACTAAGGCTGGTCAGGCATGGCTGGAGGAAGTGGTTAATTGGGGGTGTGGTTATGGGTATATATTTTGTATCCTGCAAGTGGAGTGTCTCTCTCTCTCTCTCTCTCTCTCTCTCTCTCTCTCTCTCTCTCTCTCTCCTTCCTTATTATCATCTGAGCCACATCCCTCTGCCACTCTTTTCCGATTTTTCTGAAATGCTATTCTGCCTCACCTGGAGCCCTGAGGAATGAAGCCAGCCTTCTATGGACTAAGACCTGAAACCCTGAGCCCTAAACTAAACTTTTCCTCTTAAAATTATACAACTCTCATCGTTTAGTCACAGTAGCAATAAAGCTGACTAAAACAATGGCTTTATCCATATCCTCTGTGATGCAATTCAAAACCTAAATCAAAGTAAATATGGAAATGCTACCCTTAATACACAATAGAAAGGAAAGAGGAAAATGCAAAGGCAGAGTGGTGTCTGCTGATAGATATTTTTGTGTTGCCTAAGGAGAAAAGTTCCTGTGAATGTTTATCTAGCTGATATAATTTGGTATAATCAAATAGTATCCCCTTATTAAGATCTCATGTGTATCTAAAATATATTCATATTTCTTTATAACAAATATTCTATTTAAATGGAAGTTATTAAAATATACATAGATGTAGTAAATCAAGGCCATAAAAAAGTAAAGAGATCAAACATACAAAACATAAAAAGCCCACAATTTCTTTTAGTTGAATCCTTTATAAAAGAGACTTCTAGGGGCTGGGGATGTGGCTCAAGCTGGCTTGCCTGGCATGCATGCAGCCCAGGTTCAATCCTCAGCACCACATACAAACAAAGATGTTGTGTCCACCGAAAACTAAAATAAATAAATAAATAAATATTTTTAAAAAGACTTCTATGTTATCAGAGTGAAAGAATATACAAGCAGTTCTGTGTAGATTTGTTTCCTTTACACTCATTTCTATGAGGGGCCTCATTTAAGTAACACTGAATGATGAATAACATATCAAAGAGTGTTATAGGTATTTTTATGTCAAATGCAGTGTATCTTTTATATGTATGGCTTGTAATATCCACTGATAAAACTCTATACCATTTTGTTAAAATGCAATCTGGAATTCCCTCCCAGATAAAGCCTCTCTTGAAATAGCCCTGTGCTTTTTGTGAGGACAGACAAGCATCTCAATAGGTCTGCTATGTGATTATTGGAACTAATAAACAAGAATAGTGACTATGGAGTTGATTATGCTGCCTTATTATTTCATCACTTGGGTTTATGTGTTTGACATATCTGATTACAAGATACAAAACCTCATTCATTCTCATTTTAACATCTTAAAGAAAAAAGGTTATATACTTAAGGTTTTGGTTCTGCCTGTCTGACATATTTCAATTTTATGACCTATTATTTTATTGTTTATTTTATAGTCTTTCAAAAATAGTTTATACTGAACAAAAAAAATGTTTATTCTAGTTATCTGGAAAAAAGATATCAAAAATCTTGGTTTTATACTAACGTTTAGTGAATGGAATAGAGTATTTAGGTAAGATGATTTATTGCAAGGTCAGACATAAAAAATCTACAAACAAAATCAGCTTAACATGTGTTTGTCTCCTATTTTCATTGGCTTACTCCATGTGATATCTATTATTGACATCAAAGATTTTGTTTTAATTTTCATTTAATTTCTAACAACCTACATAAAATGATTTATAATGAATCCAGTTAGTATAGTTCTTGAGATCAACTTACTAGGCTGATTTGAGTAGACTTGACTAGACTGGTCAAGGCAGACTTTTTTGTCTTCTACTAGGTGGAGAATGTGCTGAAGATTGGAACAAATCAGCACTGCTCCTTCCAAGACCATATTAAATGAGAAAGGAGAGGAATAGTTTCTTCAAACAGAGATGATTCATTTCATCAAAGATGAAAATATGGATTACCAACAACCATAAATGAATGGTCAATACCACTAAGTGATAAAATTCATATTGAAATATTTGGCCTAGACCATTCACTGTCACATTAGAGTTAATTAAAAAAAATCCATTTGTTCTGATTAGGTGCCAGTTCTATTTATCTCATACAATGCTCTCATTGTGATGATACTGTAATAAAGGAACTTACGTTTGGGCATATTCCTTGATTGTCTCTTTTAATATGCATAGTTTTCCATGTTTTGTCAAACTTTAAATTGTACAGATTTAAACAATTAAACTAATAGATAAAATGGGTGAGAATGAAATACAACTTTTCAAAAACCAGAGTGTGTATAAAATAATGTACCTGATCCTACTCTCTTCATTTGGACATCCTGGAATTCTCAGACACTTCAAGGTTTAAAAGATCCAGGTTGATTTTATCCCCAGAAAATGATACATTTGACTCTCCAGAATATCCGAGATAGTTGATAATATTTGTTCTTATACCATTTTTTGTAAAAAATTAAATTGATTTATACCATCCTATTTTATTTATATGTATATACACACATACACACACATATAATCTGTATTCAGGTTTTTAAAGACTTCTTTTTAAATTTTTTTGTAGTTATAGATGGACAGAATGCCTTTATTTGTTTATTTTATGTGGTCCTAAGGACTGAACATTGCCTCAGACATGCTAGGCAAACACTCTGCCACTGAGCTACAGACCCAGCCCTTAAAGATTTCTAATAGTCATTTTATATCTTCATTCTATATTTTTGTTGGGGCTACTACAGAAAATGACATTTTAGGAACTAGCTTTCTTTATTAATATTTTAGCACAAATCATGTTAAGCAAGCATCAAAATCAGCACATTTTCCCACCTATGTTCTATTTACTTAATTATATTTTTTGGAAAAAGTCAATGATATTATAAATTTCATGGCTCATCACAGAAGACATACAATATTCTTGATTGCTTTTTGGCAGACAAAATAAATATAAAGAGAGTTGAGTCTCTCCTATAGATATCTGTTACACTGAAATTGGGTATTGTGATGTCTCTCTGCAGGGGGAAAATATATACAGGATTTGTAGTTTTTGAATCTATTTCTTATCTATTTTCTTAGTAACAGAAAGCTTAATTCTCCATTTTATTTAATTCACAAACCTTTTCTGTTTCGAGAGTGATTGTGATTGATAACATTCTGCAGTCTTCCAGTCTTCCCTAAAGCCAATCTCTTATTCCAAGATTGTGAAGCAGGCCATACTGTTCTTTTGCTTCTGATACTTTTGGATGTGGAAGTTGTGTAGACAGAGGTTTGCTGAGGGCCATTGCAAAGTAGGAATGATGCATCGAAATTTCCTTGCCAGCGTACCCCATGCTGCTTAGAGGACATTCGATGGGACATTGCATGTATGCTTTAGTAAGGTGACCTTGCTCAAAGACCAGGGCAGATCCGGGTTTAGAGCTGATCAGGTTTGAGGAAGTTTCCCGCTTTAAGGTGTTCCCGGTTTAAGACAATAGGGGTTTTAGGGAAGTTGGAGGTTGAAGATTATTGCTGCTGGGTTTAGGGTGTTCCTGCTGCTTGTTCCCGTTGAGTTCTCGTGAGATTCAAATGGGATTTAGAAAAAACCTCGTGGAGTAGGTAAAGGGGGCGGAGAGATTTTAGATTGCCCCTGTACCTGTGTGGAGGCCGGTGTGAGTTCGGGAATAAAGAATTGCTGTTTGAATCTATAAGTGTGTGGTGGCTCGTGATTCTGTGCCAAGCTGAGATACTGGCAGAGGTTGACAAGATTCCAAATAATTCCTTATTCAGCAAACCGTCTAGAGTTTCTTAAAGTTCACTGTTGTTGTCTGTCATTCTACCTACAGGCTCAATTTACTGCTTCTCAGAATAAACACCTTATCAGTACACTCTGCATTTGCACATTAAGTGGTTTGTGATAGAACCATTGGGCAGCATCCATACTACTAAGTTATATGATCCTGAGCTTTACACCATGAACATACTGTGGTGCAAAATCTATACAATGTTAGGGAAGATAAGTTTGTTTTTCAGGGTTGAGAATACATTGTAAATGTTTTTTGTTTTTCTCCTTATCCTGAAGTATGTCAGATTAAGCACTGCCTATACCTGCTTCATTAGCAGATTCCAAATATGCCCTATTAATTTCAGGAACTCTTATGCTGAGCATTTAGTGAATCACACTCCTTGAAATCACAAGAAGCATTACTCTTTATAACTGCAAAGCACAAAAAAATTATATCTGTCAGGAGCTACTTATATCCACTGGCCATGCATTATCTAGGGCTTTAAAGAACCTTACTAATTATGAGTTAAATGCATGTAGACTTTTAGGTAGAATATATGATATAGTATAACATTATTTATTATTTGAGTGTATACACAATGCTTTTTATTATGTGAATTTATCAGAGATGGGAGTAGAGAAGCAACTTCTAATACTGTATCATACTGTAATTTAATTCATTTTTTTTGTATACATTTCTGTTGTAACACATCAATTTTGGATTGCCACAAAAAATGCACTGAAATTGAATAATTTGTCTTCATTTTCTGGGAATAAGTAGTGGGTCCAAAGATTTTTTTCCCTTTCCTTTTCTTTCCCTTTCCTTCTTTTTTTCCCTCCTACTCTCCCTCCCTCCTTCTTTCCTTCACCATAAAAGTGGTAATGAGGGAGAGAAATACTTTCTCTCATTTCTAAATATCTCACTGATGATTATTTTGAGAACTATACATGGGAAACAAGCTCACATTGTACAGGATGTGATATTCTCATGACCCTAAAAGAAAGGTTCACACATGATATTTTAGGATGGGAGCCATCTTCATATGATGACATAGTTGTTACAGGAGCATAACCCTGAGCATAATTCTGTAGTCAACTTGTCTCTCTTAAGGTGGACAGAGATTCTCCAGTGGAAAAACATAGCTGTTGCAAGATGTTGAAGTAGCAATAATTAAAACACACATATGAAAGTGTTCAAATTGATCCTATGTATTTCCAAGGGTACAAACATATTTATATCAGTTGTCATACATCAACCCTGATAGATCTAGTTTCAGAAATAGAATTTAAAAATGAAACCTCAATTCGTTTTCCTATTTGCTTTATTTGGAAACTTAATAATGAAAAGAGCATTCTGATCTCCTTTTAAATGAATTAAAAAGAAACAGTATCAGTATGTCAAAAGGTTTGATGGAAGTTTTTTCTTCTTTTTTTCTAACTAAATCATTTATTCTAAGTTGTTATATATGATGACAGAATGTAATTCATTTTATATTACACATATAGAGCACAATTTTTCAAGTCTCTGGTTGTACACAAAGTATTTTCACACCATTTGTGTCTTTTCACATGTACTTAGGGTAATGAGGCCTAACTCATTCCACCAGCTTTCCTACCTCCATACCCCCTTCCTTTTCCTATGTCCCCTTTGCCCTATCTAAAGTTACTCCATTCCTCCCATGCTCTGCCCCCATCACCATTATGAATCAACATCCTTATATCAAAGGAAACATTCTGCCTTTGATTTTTGGTATTGGCTTGCTTTACTTAGCATTATATTCTCCAAATCCTTCAATTTACTTGCAAATGCCATGACTTTATTCTGTTTTAATGCTAAGTAATATTCCCTTGTGTATATATACCAAAGTGTCCCTATCTATTCATCTACTGAAGGAATCTAGGTTCCACAATTTATCTATTGTGAATTGTGCTGTTAAAAACATTGATGTGGCTTTCTCCCTGTATGCTATTTTTAAGTCCTTTAGGTATAAACAGAGGCATGGGATAGCTGGGTCAAATAGTGGTTCCATTCCAAGTTTTCCAAGGAATCTCCATACTGCTTTCCAGATTGGCTGCACCAATTTGCAGTGCCACTAGCAATGTATGAGTGTGCCTTTACCCCCACATCCTTGCCAACACTTCTTTTTGTTTGTATTCTTGATAGCTGCCATTCTGAATGAAATGAGATGAAATCTTAGAGTAGTTTTGATTTTAATTTCTCTAATTGCTAGAGATGATTAGCATTTTTTCGTATATTTGTTGATTGATTGTATATCTTCTTTTGAGAAGTGTCTGTTCAGTTCCTCGAACCATTTATTGACTGGGTTATTTGTTTTTTTTTTTTTTTTTTTTTTTTTTTTTTTTGTGTGTGTGTGTGTGTGTGTGTGTGTTAAGGTTTTTGAGTTCTTTATATATCCCGGAGATTACTGCTTTAATGTGCTGTGGTAAAGATTTTCTCCCATTCTGTAGGTTTTCTATTCACCTCATTGATTGTTTCTTTTGCTGAGAAGAAGCTTTCGAGTTTGAATACATCCCATTTATTGATTGTTGGTTTTAATTCTTGTGCAATAGGAATCTTATTAAGGAAATTGGGGCCTAATCTGATATGATGGAGATTTGGACCTACTTTTTCTTCCATTAGGCACAAAGTCTCTGCTTTATTTCCTAGGACATTGATCTACTTGAGTTGAATCTTGTACATGGTGAGAGATGGAGGTTTAATTTCATTTTGTTACATGTGGATTTCCAGTTTCTCCAGCACCATTTGTTGAAGAGGCTATCTTTACTCCAATGTACTTTTTTGGCACCTTTGTCCAGTTTAAAATAAGTGTAGTTATGTGGGTTATACTCTGTATCCTCTACTCTGTACCATTGGTCTACAGGTCTATTTTGGTGCCAATACCATGCTGTTTTTTTTTTTTTCTTCTTCTTCTTTTTTTTTTACTCTTGCTCTGTAGTATAGTTTAAGGTCTGGAAAATAATGCCACCAGCTTCACTCTTCTTGCTAAGGATTGCTCTTTGGCTATTTTGGGCCTCTTATTTTTTTCAGATGAATTTCATGAGTGCTTTTTCTATTTCTATAAGGAATGCCATTGAGGTTTTTATTGGGATGCATTGAATCTGTATAATACTTTTGGTACTATGGTCATTATGACAATATTAATTCTGTCTATCTAAGAACAAGGCAGATCTTTCCATCTTCTAAGGTCTTCTTTAATTTCTTTCTTTAACAAGTTGTAATTTTCATTATAGAGGCATTTCACCTCTTTTTTTAATTCCCAACTATTATATATATATATATATATATATATATATATATATATATATATATATAGAGAGAGAGAGAGAGAGAGAGAGAGAGAGAGAGAGAGAGAGAGAGTCTTTTGTAAATGGGGTATTTTTCCTAGTTTCCCTTTCTGAGGATTTGTCACTGATATACAGTAATGCCTTTGATGTGTGGGTATTGATTTTATATCCTGCTACTATGCTGAATTCATTTCTTAGTTCTAGAAGATTTTTTTGGTGGAATGTTTTGGGTCTTCCAGGTATAGAATTATATCATCACCAAATCATGAGAATTTGAATTCTTCTTTTCCTATCTGTATTCCTTTAATTTCTTTTGTCTTTCTAATTGCTCTGGCTAGAGTTTCAAGATTTATGTTAAATAGAAGTGTTGAAAGACAGCATCCCTGTCTTGATCCAAAGGGAATGCTTTCAATTTTTCTCCATTTAGAATGAGGTTTCCCTTGAGCTTAGCACAGATAGCTTTCACAATGTTGAGATATGTTACTACTATCCCTAGATTTTCTAATGTTTTGAACATGAAAGGGTACTGTATTTTGTCCAATGATTTTTCTGCATCTATTGAGATGGTCATATAATTTTTATCTTTGAGTCAATTGATGTGATGAATTACATTTATTGATTTCCACATATTGAAATAACCTTGCATCCCTGGGATGAACCCTACTTTATTGTGGTGCACTATATTTTTGATAGGTTTTTGTATTCAATTTGTCTGAATTTTATTGAGAATTAGTGCATGTAAATTTATTAGAGATATTGGTATGAAGTTTTTTTTTTTTTTGAAGTGTGTTTGTCTGGTTTTGGAATCAGGATGATATTGTCTTCATAGAATGTGTTTGGAAGTTCTCCCTCTATTTCTATTTTATGAAATAGTTTGAGGATTATTGGTATTAGTTCTTCTTTAAAAGTCTTGTAAAACTCAGCTGTATATCCATCCAGTTCTGAGCTTTTCTTGGTTTGTAGGCTTCTGATGGCATCCTCTATTTCATCACTTGAAATTGATCTATTTAAATTGTGTATATCATCCTGATTTACTTTGGGCGTATCATATGCGTCTAAAAATTTGTCAAAGACTTCAATATTTTCTATTTTATTAGAGTACAAATTTTCAAAATAATTTCTAATTTTCTTCTATATATCTGTAGTGTCCATTTTGATATTTTCTTTTTCATAATCGATGTTAGTAATTTGATTTTTCTCTCTCCTTCTCTTTGTTAGCATGGCTTAATGGTTTATCAATTTTATTTTTTTAAAAGAACCAAGTTTTTGTTTTGTCAATTTTTTCAATTATTTCTTTTGTTTCAATTTCATTGATTTCAGCTCTGATTTTACTTATTTCCTTTCTTCTATAGCTTTGGGGGTTGATTTGTTTTTCTTTTTATAGGGCTTTGAGATGTAATTTTAGGTCATTTATTTGTTGACTTTTTCTTTGAAGGAATGAACTCTATGCAATAAAATTTCCTCTTAGAACTGCCTTCATAGTGTTTGATAGATTTTGATATGTTGTATCAGTGTTCACATTTACTTCTAAGAATTTTTTAATCTCCTCCTTGATATCTTTTGCAACCTATTATTTATTCAATTGCATATTATGTAGTCTCCAGGTGTTGGAGTAGCTTTTTTTTATTTTATCATTGATTTCTAATTTCATTTCATTATGGCCTGATAGATTGCAAGGTAGTATCTCTACTTTTATATATTTGCTAAGATTTGCTTTGTGGCATAATATATGGTCTATTTTAGAGAAGTATCCATGTTCTGCTGAGAAGAAAGTGTATTCACTCATAATGAATAAATCTAAGTTAAGTCTAAGTTATTGATTATGTTATTGACTTCTATAGTTTCTCTGTTTAGCTTTCGTTTGGAAGATGTATCCAGTGGTAAAAGAGATGTTGTGGCCTATTTGACTCTTGAACTTGAGAAGAGTTTGATTGATGAATATAGATGCTCCATTTTTGAGGGTATATATATTTAAAACTGTTATGTCTTATTGATGTATGATTCCCTTAAACAGTATGAAATGTCCATCTTTATCCCTTTTGATTAACTTTAGCTTGAAGTCTACTTTATTTGATACGAGGAAGGAAATCCCTGTGAGTGGTATATTTTATCCCAACCTTTCACCCCCAGTCTGTGGATGTCTTTTCCTATGAGATGAGTCCCTTAAAGACAGCATAATGTTGGATTTTTTTTATAAAATCAAATCTACCAGTCTATGTCTTTTCATTGGTGAGTTTAGGCCATTGACATTCAGAATCATTGAGATTCTGTCATTTTTGTTTATTTTTGGTATTTAACTTCTCCTTTGGTTAGCTTTTCCTTTATTGTAGTTTCCCTTTGCAGATTCTCATTATCGTTTTTAATTTCCTCCTCATGAAATATTTTGCCAAGAATGTTCTGTAGTGCAGGCTTTCTTGCTGTAAATTCTTTTAGCTTTTGTTCATCATGGAAAGTTTTTATTTCATCATCAAATTTGAAGCTTAATTTTTCTGGATATAAGATTATTGGTTGGCATCCATTTTCTTTCAGAGCTTAGTATGTGTTGTTTCAGGATCTCCTGGGTTGAAAAATCTGCTTAGATCCAAATTGGTCTTCCCTTATATGTAATCTGATTTCTCTCTCTTGTGGCCTTTAAAATTCTACCCTTATTCTGTATGCCAGGCATTTTTATTACAATGTGTCTTGGTGTTGATCTATTGCAATTTTGTACATTTGACGTCCTATAGGCCTCTTGTATTTGATTTTCCAATTCATTCTTCATGCTTGGGAAATTTTCTGATATTATTTCATTGAAGAGATTGTGAATTCCTTTAGTTTTTGTATCTCTGAACCTTCCTCTATCCCTCTAAAATATTATATTTGATGTTTTGATGTTATCCTATAATTCTTAGATGTTCTGCTCATGGTCTTCAATGTGAGGTCAAATTTATTTTTAAGATTGTATATTGTGTCTTCATTGTCTGAGGTCCTGTCTTCCAAGTGATCTAGTCTATTGGTGATGCATTCTATGGAGTGTTTTATTTGGCTTAGTGTTTCTTTCATTACAATAATTTCTTTTTTTATTTTTTATATAAGAATCTCTTTTTCTTGAAATAATATCTTTCTACATGTGTTTATTCTCTTATCTTTTTGTTGATATAACCCATGATTGCCTATATTTGTTCTCTTATCTTTTTTGTTGGAATGATCTATTTTTGCCTGTATCTGCTTACTTGGGTCACACTTTAATTCCCAGATCATTTTAATTAGTATATTCTGAACTCCTTTTACATTTAATCTACTGTGCTGTCTATGGATTCTATTGTTGTAGTATTTTGGTTTATTTGGGGCAGTTTCCTCTCTAGTTTTTTTATGATGTCCATGTGTCTTCCTCTCTAGGAGTGTAGATCCGAGGTATCACAGCTTCTGCCCTATTTCTTATAGTGTCCCTGCAGGTTACCAATACCTCACTTTAAGGGGAGATCAATATTACAACACTCAATTACCCAACATGCAGCCATAAATTACTTAGCTTCTATTTTTACATTTACAGTTTGTCGCTATAATCATGAATGATGAGTTTGGTTACCTTCTATCATATAGTCAATAGGTTTGCATAATGATTTACAGTTTCTTATGATAGAAGGGGGATTTGGGGGGTTGGCTGAGATGTTTATGAAGTAGGATGTGAGAATATAGATGTATTAGATTATATGACTAGTGAAAGGGTAATCATAAGGAGTCAGCTATTAGTAGGAGAAACAAGAGAGAGGCAACCCTATGCAAGACTCCCTGTAACCTCAGCAACAGGTTAACTGTTAGCACCCCTAGTAGAGATACCTTTGATGTAGACAGGCCCAAAGGGACCTTGGTAATATTTTAACATGTCTTATTTTTATCCCTGGATAGAAATGGCGATGTCCCAATTTTTTGATGGTGATAGCCTCAAGCCTATATGTACCCTTACATTGGCTATGGAACAATGCTTTAGTGAATAAGGAACCCCAGCTCAAGGCCAGTCACTGCACTGGCTAGGGCGGGCCTCTCTTTAGGTCACTGAACCACTAATGTCTGGTTTGTTAGAATTTTGTTAAGATTTACTCAAAAGGATTTGTATATGCACATTTTTCTTTATATTGTTATTTGAATTGCACATAGAAGGTAATGGTGTAGCATCAAATCTCTGTAATTCAGAGATAAATTTATGCCATAAATTTGCTACACTATACTTGCTTGATTTTTCTAGAGACTGTGACTCCGTGTAGGGAAGCAGTAGTGGAAGACCACTTCTGGAAAGCCTCCTGACCTGCATTGTGAGAGTTGGGTTTTCTAGTGGACGCATTTAAACTTATTTTGTTGAATTCCTTAAGAACACATTTATGGAAAGAGGGTATGGGAGAGAGAAAAAGAAAAAAAATAGTTCAAAAACATTATTATTATTATTATTATTATTATTACTATTATTATGTGTTCCTATTCATCAGTAGGCTTTCATAATGTGTCGAATGAGCCAAATGCTAATAGAGGTCAATCTAATGCTGATAAAGCATCTCCAAAAGAAGAAATATATCATCCTTCTATTGCTTTTTGATATGATATGATAGACTGTGTTTTAGTTGTCTACTTGCTGCTTTATGCCATGGAATCTGCTGTTTGGCATTTAGTAAATGTTCTTATTTAAATATGAGGCCAGAAGGGGGCAATGTTAACCTTACATCTTTAAAGCAGGTAAATTTAAATAAAAGTATATTTCTATTTAGATGCTTTGTGTTATATAGTTAGAATAGTTTGTGCTATAAAAAATCATTGTTTTGCATTTTCAAAATTCCAAATCTTAGTTAAAACATTCTTTCATTAGCTAGTAAATAATAAAAATAACAGTGATATAAACATTATTGAATTTTATTGTGGAATAAACTATGGAAAAAATTATATTCAGTGTGAATATTTGCTTTTTCATTATTGCTGCACATAAATCAAAGAGAAAATTACCTTGATTCAAAGGTAAGTTGAGCAAAGTAAGTTACCATATATTTAAGAAAGCTTTTATTCATAAAAATATTAGGGTTAATATATTTAATCCCTATGTGATTTTGCAGCTATGCAAATTTGTAAAAAAGAATGCACATTATCATTTATAAATTTGCCTCCTATGTAATTAGCTTTGTAACATTGAAATCTAAATTGGTATTGATAATCTTGCATGAGTTTGTTGTTTCCTGTATTTTCTATAATGGCCTTATGCTCCTTTGATATTGATCTTCCATGTAATTACTTAGTCTCTATTTAAAAAGAAAAAAAAAGATGAAAAAGAACTTCTTTATTTTCTCTCTGGTTTGTGTATCTCTTTGAATCTGTCTTCTTCCACTAGTATTAATGAAGACTTCATTTTCTCACAGTGCTCCCAGTGACTATTTTTAAAAACTGTCTCATTTAATGTCTCCCAAGTGGGATGGGAGGAGAAACGATTACTTCATTCTAATGGCTAGTTGCTCTTGTAAATGTTAAGTATGTGGTAATACCATATGAGTTTTGCCCACTATTTCTGAAGGTGCATGAGCTTCTCCCACAGCTCAGCCCGATACCTCTGACAGAAGGAAGTACTGTCTTCCAGCTTCACAAAATTGTCAAGGAAGGATTTCAAAATTTTCTGAAAAATGTGTACCACAAAACAATACAAAGATTTGGAAGAAAAGCATGTATTATCATATTAGCTAGAGATTATGTTGTTAATATTTCATTTTATGTATTTGTGGACATAGTTCAGCACATGTATATTCATATCATGCATACATACAATTATGCTTTAAAAAGATGAACTTGAATTATTTTTTAGCATTTTTTTTACCATGCGATTTATTTTTATTTTTTTTAGCCATACACGACAGCAGAATGTATTTGGACATATAATACATACAGGAAATGTGCATACATCAATCATATTGTCTATTCTATTCTGCTGCCCTTCCTATCCTCCCTACTCCTCCCCTCCTCTTCCATCCTTTCTCTCTATCCAATCTTATGTGACACATTTTTTTTTCTTTTTCTCATCACAACATCATATATGTATTCTGTATAACAATGAGGTTCTCCTTCCATCTTCCATGCAACTCCTCTTCTCCCTCTTTTTCCCTCCCACCTCTCTTCCTTATTTAGTGGTAGTCTTCTCCTCATGCTCTTCCTCCCTATCCCATTTTCAGTCACCCCCTACCTTATATCAGAGAAGACATTCAGCATTTGTTTTTTTTAAAGATTGGCTAACTGCACTTAGCATAATCTGCTCTAATGCCATCCATTTGCCTGCAAATGCCATGATCTTGTTATTTTTTAGTGCTGAGTAATATTCCATTGTGTATAAATGCCACATTTTCTAATCCATTCATCTATTGAAGGGCATCTAGGTTGGTTCCACATTCTAGCTATTGTGAATTGTGCTGCTATAAACATTGATTTGGCTGTGTCCCTGTAGTATGCTCTTTTTAGGTCTTTTGGGTATAGTCCAAGAAGGGGAATAGCTGGGTCAAATGGTGGTTCCATTCCCAGCTTTCCAAGGAATTGAATAATTTTTGCTGTATTATAAATTGTTTTTTTTTTCAGCATGTTATAGTCATTGTTCAACATCAATAAATATTAATTTGCATAGTATTCAAATTTTCAAGAGTAGTCTAATTAATCTAGGTCTAATTTTAACCCCATTGACTTCAAATGTTTCATAAAAGTTGTACTTTTTATATTCATATAAAAGTTTTTACATTTATTGCTTCCAATACATAGTATATCTAGTCTATTGTGCAGTCAAAATTTCAAATGTTTTGCCTTCATTGTGCAAAATAGGTTCTATGCTCAACACTTCTGATTTTATGAATACTTCTGCACTATGGAGTTCTTGACTTGTGAGATGAACTTTGTCATGTAAAAATTTACCTGAAATGCACTCATCTATGCTTTTAGTTCTTAGGTTTCAATATAAATTCACACTAAGTATGCCTTTATAAAGGAAAATGAAGGTTAACTTAAGGTGTCACATTAATTTACTTTTACATCAGATCTTCATAAATATTACTCTTTTCTGGATACCTTTATGCTAATTAATTGATTTATCAATGATATTATCCATTATACACCTTGGTATCGTTTCTTTTAATTTTTACTACTAAGTATTTGCTTTGCAATTTCCACATGCAAATTTTATTTTATAAAATATTTTGTTAAATTATATTTCCTTTTCTTTTCTTTTTTTTTTTTTTCTGCTGTCAGGAATTCCTTTGGTTTTGACCTCATTTGGAAGAACATCAAGTAAACATGATAAAGTACTGAAAGGGTAAAGTTTCTAAGCTGCAAAGCCTGAATTAAAATGTAAAAGACCGGGCATCTAAAGTTCCTCTGCTACCCCCAGAACCTGAAATTCCAGAGATAGTTAAGACAAGGCCCTACTGGCCATTTAGCCTAGGGCCCTGTGCAGTTTGTCACGTAAGCAGTAAGCATACAGGGCCCGAACCAATCAGTTTGAATGTGTATCCTGCTTAGGAGTGACCAATCACCCCCGCCTGACCTGTTCCCGCCAATGAATGTGCTAATCATGTATGAGAGTTGTTGTTCAATTTTCCCGCGCCTCATGCTCATTTGTTCTGATGTATTCAAAGCCCCCACCCTTCCCAAAAGTGTACTTAAGCACTGCTTAGCCTCTGCTCTGGGCTCTGGGGTGCTCTGGCTTCTTGAGTGAGCCTAGAGCCTCAGAATGCTGAATTGGATCCTCAATAAATCCCCTCTGCATTTGCATAAGTCAGTCTCTTGGTGGTCTCTTTCTCGGACAGTACATCTTGTATTTTGCCATCATTTTGTTTCTTATATTTTGTTTCTTATATTTTGTTTCTAGGTATGTTTAATCTTTTTTTAATCTTCCCACATGTGTTTTGCACTTATAATAATTTTTTATATTCAATTATTCTCAAACTCCTGCTAATTCGCCTTGACCTTTTTCATTGCAATTTAATTTTAATCAAATTTTTAGTATCTGTGCTGAGATTTCTTTCCTTTTTAAAGAAAGATGGCATTTTCTGCAATGTCTTATAACATAAAAAATATTCTTCATCTACCTGTCTTTCCTCTTGTGATATACATTATTCCACTGCTTTATTCCTTTATTAATATTTACAGACCCAATTTCTATATATTTTTATAATATTGTTTCTCTTAAAAAATAACAACCAACTTCTAACTCCACTTACAATATTTACAGCTATCTTACTTTAACAAATACATAAGTAGACAAAGTATAGTGGATACCTGATTTGCAGATGTACTACAGAGACCATAGATTCTTATCCCTTAGAACTGAACAAATTTGGTATAGTACACATTCCATTTAATTTTTGCCTTTGAGCATCCTCCAAAATAAATCCTAGGAAGTAGAGATGAAATACAGTGCATTATCTTGGTGAACAAATTGAGGAGAGATTGAAGAATGACCTGTTAAGTAAATTGAAATTTTGTGGGCAATATAAATACAAGCACAGAGCTTCACGAAGATGTGGAATCAGAAATATTCAGATTTATTCTTGAAATGTCACTCAATTAAAAATACTATAAAGGTCCATTGACAACTAAAAATATATACTTAAAAAGTAATATATAGGCACACAGAAAGACTATAAATCATGTCAGATAAGGTATTTGGAGTCTGAAAAGTGAAAGATAATTCCAAAATTGCCCAGTGATAAAAGACATTAGCCTGTGGCTATTCATGATGCATGTCCCTGAACATACCCAATAAAGCCAATAAAATTTTTAAAATGATAAATCTGTTTAGTAGAATAATAGATGTCTTACTAAACAAAATTTATCACCTTTAAGAGGAAGCTGGCAAAATCCAGACCCTCAAAATCTTAGTATTAACATCTATTTCATAATTATTTACAAGACGTTTTTTAATAATAGTAGAATAAGTGAAATAAATATTTAAAAATTCATAGTACTGAAAGACATTATACAAGATAGTGGTGAGCAAACTAAGAGCAACAGGGCTGCTGAGAGCCATTGCCAAGTAGGAATGACGCATAGAAATTTTCTTGTCAGCCTACCCCATGTTGCATAGAGGAAGGACTCCATTGTGGAAATGGGCTTGTTTTAGACTCAGGTCATTTGCAGTGACATTGCATGTAAGGTGACCTTGCTCAAGGACCAGGGCGGATCCAGGTTTAGGGTGTATTCTGCTGGGATTAGGGAGTATCCGGCTCCTTAGGTTTAGGGCGGTTCCAAGTTTAAGGTGCACCCTGCTGGGAATAGGGCGTATCCTGCTGCCTCAGGTGCCTTGAGTTCCTGTGTGGGATTCAGGGAGTATTTTGGAATTCAGAGCCGGGTGGAATACGTGGATTTTGCCCAGAACATGGATTTCCCCAGAACGTGTGTAGAGTGCCGGTGTGAGTTCGGGAATAAAGAGTTGCTGTTTGAATCTACAAGGTGTGAGTGGCTCATGATTTTGTGCCCAGCCAGACTGCGGCACAGGGCAAATCTCAAATTTGTCCACCAATTTCTATTGGCCATGCCTGCTAATTTAAACATTGTCTATATCTGCTTTGTTACAACAGCTGAGTTGAGTGTTTGCAAGAAAGAACTTACAACCCATAAACTCTAAAATATTTTCTCTCTGCCCCATTAGTGAAAATTTTGCTGATTCCTGGATTAGAAAATCATGTCTGTTAGGAAGAAGGACTCATGGCTGAGCTCTATGATACACTAAGGTTAGCATTGTGATGGAGAAGAACAATAAACAAAGGGATTGAGAAAATAATTTAGTTCAACTTGAGCTAAATTATTAAGGCTTCATTGAAATAGGCTTCTCACCTAAGAGTCCTCTCAGTGAAATCAGCAGTAAAAAAATATAAATAGATCTAACAATCACTATTTAATTTTTTTCATTTAATATAAATCTCATTTTTAGAGCTATCAATGAGGCTTCTCCTTGATACCCTTCATGTGAGAACAACCTGACTCAAAAACTAAGCAATTTTATAAATTTACTTAAAAGAGAATTTGAAAAAAGCACACACACACATTAACCCCCCACCCACAAGATCCACACACAATTCATGAAAGTATATAATTCTTGGCTCAGAGTTAACACAATAAACATGCATATAAGAAATACTTGAAACAGTCTTCAAGGTCACATCTGGAATTGGACATAAATCTTGCTTGATAGACAAAAATCTTACAGAAAATATTCCTGAGTCTTTTTTAAAGGGAAAAACAAAAACCAAAGAAAACACCACCACCATGCACACACTCACACACATTCACACAGGACATTGAATAATAGCACTACAGAGAGCATAATGAAATATTCAGAAGAGCTGAGCATGGTTGTATAGGACTGTAGTCCCAGTGACTCAGGACGCATTGAGGCAGGATGACCACAGGTTCAAGGTCATCCTCATCAATTGATCTAGACTCTGTCCCAAAATAAAATGTTTACTCCCCAGTACTGAAACACACACACACACACACACACACACACACACACAAACACACACACACACACACACACACACACATGAAACACACATAGTCAGAAGAAATACTTGAAATTTTGGTGGAAAGACTGAGATGAGTACACATACTTCTGTTAAGGTTGAATAAATCATAACATTAAAAATAGTATAGTTTATAGGTCTTTACATTAGTGGTAAGAACTATGTGTACATCTTAATTTCTCAAATTTTCAAAATCACTCGAAAGAAGTTTTCAGGAAAGTGTTATGTGTGATTGCGTGTGTCCAGAATTGACTGAAAAAGTTTTCTACAGAAAGAATACTGAGGTAGCTGCATCTCTTCCAGGCAAAATGATAGTAGGACACACACATTAAAGATCATGAACATTGAGAACCGGTTGTCACTAAATATTCACTATTGCCTGGCCCCAAAGTGGATTTCTCCTGTACTCTTTACATGAGTCAAGGTAATTTTGTTTGAAGATATTTTTTGGTTTGCAAATATTCCATAACAGATAAATGGTCTCCAAGCTTACTTTATTAAATGTCTTATATAGAATAGATTGTTGGTTAGACACATATGAGCATAATAAATATATATAATTTTAATTTTTATGGAGTACAAATATGTTATGACAACTCATAGAAAACTGAAGATGGTGAATGAAGGCTGCTGTCCCCTTGATGATAAAGGATGAATTATCAAATTATTTAACAGGGTTTCTCTTTTAAGAGGAACACTCTACAGCATAATGGCAGTGTGAAACTGACTAACTTCATATAGAAAAAATGACGTCTAAATTTAGAAAAAAGAATGACTATTAATTCATTAAAAATTTCAGGTATTTGGGGCTGGGGTTATGACTCAGTGGAGAGAGCTTACCTAGCATGTGCCTGGCCCTGGGTTTGATCCTCAGCACCATATAAAAATACATAGATAAAATAAAGGTATCATGTCAAACTATAGCCTATATATATATATTTCATTTCAGACATTTGCTTTTTTAGAATTATAAAATTCATGCTTAAAGATAACAATTATTAATCCGTTTTAAATTAAATTTCCATAAGTAAGCTTTTGTTTCACATTATAAAAACAAATAAAATAACTTACTTATGGATCAAAGACATTTTTAGTCCTCTACTTGACATAAATAATTTGTTTCCTAAATTATGAGGAAAAAATTATTGCAAAAATTTCACTAACAGTAGCTGTGAAATATTGTACTTAACTCAATCTCCTTGTATTAGAGCATTCTCAGAACTTGTCCTCAAAGATCATCAAAAGTAGTTCATCATGCAGTTCAAGGTGCAAGTGTATTCATCCTTCAAATACAGGTTAGTGTGTGAGTCTGTTTCTGGAAACAATTACATGGGAATTTACATGAACTATGTGGACTTTTGGTCTTTAATTCTGTGGGATATCTGTATGTGTATATGTGTTTTGTTCTTTCATTTTGTTGTTTATAGATGAATATCACCAAGAAATTGGTACACTTCCAAATATAGAACTGCTCTCTAGTATGGTCCCATGTACCTTTAAAATGCAAAGATAAATACAAAGATCTCAAAGAACCTTCAGTATAATCAAAATACACTGAATTTCAGCAAGGTGTCTGAGAACTCTATTGGCTTGATTAAACAGTAGTTAAATATCCATTAAAGAAGTTATATATACAGAGAAATGTATATCTTTAACTAGAAGATATCATAGTAACACATTTCTTTCTAATATTCATGACACTACATGTTCTGGTAGTTTCTTTGTTTAAAGACTGAATTTTTATATGCACTTTTAATTATTTTACTATTATATTACTCCCTAATTAGAAATGAAAAAGTTATTCTTTAGCTTAGTATTGCATATTTTTTTTTCAAAACTCAACGTTGGCAAACAATTCTTATTGTTGTTTCCTTTTTCTTTATTTTGCAAAAAATGAATTTTATGTTTTAGCATTTTATGTATCTTTTTTCTTTGCATTATTGTTTTCTTTGCATTGTTGTTTTTTAAAAATAACAACTTTGTAGATTTCCCCAACAACAGATTTCTAGATTTTCCCAAAACAATAAATTATTTTACTATTTTTAACTTTGTTTCCATGTGTTTATGAAACATTTTTCTAAGTCAAACTTAGAAATTTTTCCCTAATGTATTTTGTATGCATAGAGATGGCAGATATTTTTTTTTCCTGCAGATAAAGGCTTTCAAATATGTTAGTGACTGTGTCATATTTGTAATTGTGAAATACACTTCTAAGCAAAGCAGGAAACATTGCTAGTATTCAAAATCATTTTTCACAGTGTACCCAGTTTACATTAATGTGCTTATCTAACACTCCTCTCAATTATCTAAGGAAAAGCTTGTTTTAAAGGCATAGGCTGGGTGCCTTCTGATTGGTAGGAATCAGTCATCAATGGCTCAAATGTCATTTAACAAATGTTTGAAAATCTGAGAATAAACAGAAAGCCCAGGGTAGAAATAGTGATTTTTTTTTTTTTTTTTGTAATGCTTGCAGAACACAGTCTCCTTAAGTGCTAGGCCATTTTTGCTTATTAAATCCTTCCTTAGCTAGCTTTCCTGCTGTGTACAACTCACTATGAAAAGCAGGCAGTTGCATGGCACAGCTGGAGACCAACTATAACAGGATTTCAGAACCAAAAACATTCTAAAATTTCCTATAATTTCCCCACACGCTTTCTTAAGAGTGCTAAGGCTTCCATTGTTTACCATTTTATGTGTGTGTGTGTAGTTTCTGATTGATTACACCACTTGAAATCTGCTTGAAAAATCTGAGTCATAATAATGACAACATCTAGAGAGTGAAAAAAACATTGTTTTTCACAGAATTTAAAATATGGTATTTGGATCTCATTGAGCAGGTAAATTGGGGAAAATATTTCTGCTCATTGCTGGGAAGTTGGTTAATTAATTTGTCATCAAAATTAATTTAATAAATTGCTTTCCAAGATATTGCAGATTATAATAAAGAGACAGTTTCTTTAAGGATTCAAGTATATTTATTTATAAAGTTGGTTGGATTATATTACCAATAAGTCACTTCTATGATAAAATTTTATTATTCCAAATGGGAACCTTTGACAGTATTATCATTCATAAATAACAAATATCGAAGTCTCATTACTTTTTCCTGGGTCTCTTCTCTTCCCTTCTTTTGTTATTGATACAGCTACTTTGATAGTATAGTAAAAAGCTTATGCATAAGGTATATTTAGAGGACTTAGAACTTTAGATCTAACATGTAAAGAACATAAAAGTCATACACCCCTCCTAAAAGAAGAAAGACTGGAATACTGGAATTTTCTTGGTACCTAAAAAGAACTTAAGTCTAAGAGCAAGTTACCACCTAAAATTTTGAGAAGAGAAATACATATGGAGACACAGAAACCAACATCTACTTATCTAGAGCAGAAGCTGCTGATGACACCAAAGAGTAGACAACACTTATTGGTAATTTTGATGAATTGTAGAAGCTGAGTGTGAGTTAACTAGCATAAGAGTGAGAAAGGGTCAAGGTCATAGTCTTGAGGGAGCCCCCACTCTTTCCTGGACCTTCTTTCCACATCTCCACCAATTCTCTTTTTGATCCCCTAGGAGGAGGAGAAAAATAGATGAGTGTAGTATGAAAGGTGGATATTTCATCATTCATTTGTCAGTAACCAATGACAAAATATATAACTGCATTACAAATGTATGAACTACCATTACTCAAAGGTTCCAGGAAAATATGTGTTGACCTAAGTAACATTGGAAATGACTGAAGAGTGTTGAAAATAGAAGTAAAATGAACTGCAAATAAGCACGGGACTATAGAAGGTAAAGGTTTTTCCTATGGGGGCATGAGCTACCAATTCTGAAAGCATTTTCACTAGGTTCTCTATCTGTACACACATACACACACATAAATATGTTTATATAAATGTGCAAATGACAAATACATTGGTGGGAGATTATAGTTAAGCAAGAGGAATCTGGGGCTAAAATAATCTAGATAGTTATCTAGCAGTAAAGTTGGAAACATCAGTGTAATTTTGTGTTTATTTTAATGTAGACATTATTGTAGTATATAGATATTTAGATGTCTATATAAAATATCAGAATACACACATGTACATACTTGTTCTTTCCACTGAGATTGCAAAAAAGCAATAATAGCTTTTGTAACAACAAGGTCCCAGAACCCACATCTTGCTTTCTAATACAATTATCAAATACAATGAACTAGGACCCTTGAAGAAATTATCAATTCTAGGGCTGCCTCAGGGAATATATAAGATGAATTAAGAACATCTTGCACTACCAGAAATTAAGAACATGCCCCAAACAACCAAACCAAAGAGCCAACCAAACAATAAAGACAAAATAAAAAATATATCAGCTGGAATATATAAAAGAAATGCAAGAAACAACTGAAAAGAACTCCCAATGTCAAATACAATAATAATAATAATAATATAATTATTGAATAATAACCCAAAGTATAACCCAAAGTACTGCATATTCTTAAATCCACAGTGAGCATGTTTGAACAAAGAAAAGTAAATAGAGGAAAACAGATAAATTTTCTCGAACAATTTGAAATAATTAATATAAATACTTCCTCTTCAAATAGGTAAATTCTAACTTCTTATATTTTAAATGAAAGCTGTCTATAGTGTTCTCCCTAAAAAAAGGAATTTGTAAATGCAGAGAGAATATAGTAAATGAGTAATTTGGCAGTTGAGAAACCTCTGGAACAGGCAATCAAGATTAATATGGAAAGTGGAAAATTGTTGCTAGAGTATGTACCTTAGATATAATATGATTAGAATGGTACTTCGGTGATCTTCCTCTTAAAAATTAAAAGCTCTAGTGTAATTTTGAAAAGACCATCAGACAAATTTTTATTGAGGGGCATTCTACAAAAATGCCTAATCAGTACTCCTCAAAACTTTCAGGGAAATTAAAACAAGGGCACTCTGAGAAATTATCATGATTTAGGAAAATTTGGGAAACATTTCAACTATACACAGTGTGTTATCTTGAATATAATTCTGCAAAAGTAAAAGGCTAGTGCATATCAATTTAAGAAATCTGAAAAAAATATTGACTTTAGTTAATAATAATGACATATTTATCACATTAATTCATGTATGTATTAGTAATAAAGAAGACTGAATGTTCTGCAAGTAATATTTCCATGTATATTCTTTAGTCTTTGATGAGTCTAATTTTTTGATTCTTAAAAGCTTTGTATAAAATACATGTCCCCATTTAAAAATATACTAAACAGTAGCTATTGCTTTCTTTTCATTTTAGATATTTTCATGTTAATATAATGCAATAAATGGTTGAGTTACACTCGGTAATAAAATGGAACAAATTTTGCATATACACAAAGTAGATGAATCATAAGAAAATAATGCTGAGCAAATTCTAGAATAGCTTTGTGGTCACAGAGGTCAATGAAGGGTGTGTATGGCTATAAAAGAGCAACACAATGAATGAATTGATTACAGAACTGTTCTGAATTTCCATGGTTCTAATAGTATCCATATCCTTGATGTGAAATTTTGCTATACATTAGGAAGATGTTACCATTATGGGAAACAAGGTAATAGGTTCACGGGAGCCATCTGTGGTATTTCTTATAAAGCATGTTTATCCAAAATTGTCTCAAAATAAAAATTTTGTTAAAAAAAACCCACATGATATTATATAGTATTTGTAAATATTGAAAACAAAGTAAAGCCAGTCAACGTAAGTGAATTACAAGTCAGTGACATAACCATTGTAAGAAGATAATTGTTTCAAGTAAACTTAAAGTAGTAATCCACACTAAATCCATGCAGGGGTGAAAACATTTCTTGTATATCTTATATCTGTGAAATAGAAAATAAGCAGAACAGTTGACGATGAGGGTCAGGGTAAATGTAATGGAAACTAAACTGGAAGACTGTCAGAATGAGTGGATCATGGAATGACTCTTGAGGCAAATAGGGGCATCATTAGGTGAGCTGGGGTTAGTAGTCATATATTTATTTTTAAGCAAGTATTGTCCAAGGAACCACGTAACGGGAAGAGAATTAGCTTTAAAACAGGGTGGGGATTTTCAGGCTAATATCACAAATCAAGAATAAGGAAAGGCAGTTGAGGTTGTATGCCAAAAAATAATGAAAATAAAACTGAGAATGTGAATTTGAGAGCATTGCCAATGAAAAATTCATGGGATCAAAAGATTATGAGATGAAGCTGAGTCCTGAGGTTGAGCTCCCATTTGCTGAATACAGAATTTGTGCAAGGGACAGCTTTGCCATGATCCCCATCCCCTATGTATATCACAACATTTTTAAAAACTTCTTGTGGCCTACTACTACTGCTTTGGCAGGATTCATACCCTGAGGATTCTATAAGTCGTGGCTTATACTTACAAGCTGTTGCAATGGCAGTTTTCTATGCAGAGGACAAAACATCTTAGTGAGTTTTTGTTTGTTTTTAATTTTAAAAAATTCTTGCTGGGCACAGTGATGCATGCCTGTAATCCCCAGAGGCTCGGGAGGCTGAGGCAGGAGGATCGCAAGTTCAAAGCCAGCCTCGGAAAAAGCAAGGTGCTAAACAACTCAGTGAGACCCTACGTCTAAATAAAATACAAAACAAAGAATAGGACTGGGGATGTGGCTCAGTAGTTCAGTGGCCCTGAGAGTTCAATCCCCATTCCCCCCACCAAAAAAAATTATTCACAAAAATTGTGAGAAGTGGAAAAGATTGAGTTGCCTTAAATATGTTAGATTAATGATGGCTGCTCTTGTAATGTTGTTAGCTGGTTGGTGTTCCAATAGAAATAGTGTTTTCCTTTAGATTTGTGATTGATGGTGATCTGCAGCAATTGGTTAATTAAAGCCTGTGGTTCACATAAAAATAGCCCAACATATCAGGATATAAGAATTCCTTCTAAGTGAAAATAATATTTTATATATCATTAAATATTTCCTAGAGATTTACCTGCAAAATGCAAATAGCATATATTCATTTTAGCCTCAGCAGTAATAAGTTCCCTAGAAGTAAATGGATGAAAATGGCATGTGTATTGGTTAGCTAAGAAGCAATTGTATGTGCATTTTATGTAACAAAGCTAAATCACAGAATATATAGTTATCACTTTTTTTCCCCAACTATACCAACCGTGCCAATTGCTTTAGAAGAGAATTAGGAAGATGGAAAGGACTATTTGTTCCTACTATAAGGTGGAAAGGACAAGAGCAATTTACAATGAAATATATCTATAAACAGTGTTCTGAATAAGCAAATCGTTATATACATGTATTTTTCATATATATATATATATACATATATATATGTGTGTATATATATATTTAAAATACTGAATGTTCTTAAAATGCCAACATGACTTTTGTTTTTGAGAAAGCCATTTTCTTTTTCCATTATTTTCATTATATAGTGAATACTTTGGGTAGAGAATTGGACTAGGGAATACGATGTTATACAAAAGCAAATATACATTTGCTTAACTGCCATTTAGGACTTTTAATCCACTATGGGATAAAGAGACATGTATTAAGGCATATGCATATATATTTTAGCAAATATTTAGAGTGTGTCTAATAAGCATGCAGGGGTTAAAACATTTCTTGGATATATTGTTCAATGCTGAAAATTTAAAAAGAACTGTATATATATTCAACATAAATTATTTTAAGTACCTATGATGTACCTAGTATTGCTCCAAGTATTAAAAGTATTAATAGTAAACAAGGTATTAAGAATTAGTACTAAGAATTAAGAGTAAACAAGATTGACACATTATATGTTATTAAAGAGATTATGATTTGGGGCATAAACAAATTTGCAAATTACTGAGATTATTTTAAGACATTATAAGGGAAATAAGAAAGAAACCAAGAAATTATTGAGCATTTTCAGGTAAATAGTTTTTTTTTTTGATAGAGGTAGACGGGGTGGAGATGAATTAAGGATCTTAATTCATGGGTGGGCGTGTCACAGTTTTGCTTTTGTGAGTGGTAGTTCTGACTGAGTTTTTACACTTTTTAGATGGCTCAGTGAATGATTACAAGTGAGACATTCATGGACATATGATTTGTCTCTTTTGCTGCATCTATATTCCTAAGAGAATAGGGAGAATAAAAGAATGAGTTTGAGAGGGTGTTTTTTTGATGTTCTTTCCCTTCTTTTATGTTTTTTTTTTAAAGTAATTGTTTTCTTTATATTAGGGCTAATTTTAGTTGAGATGTTTGCTAATTTATTTAACCCTAGACCTTTGATGCTTTTCCTGTCCTCTCAAAAAGGGAAGCAGGACATCGAATACTTAAATTCCTACTCCAAAGTAATTATTGCTACTAATTACTGAAGTCACTTGTTTGGATATGTCAGAATATATATTTGTTTCTCCTTTTTTAAATTCTATCTCAAACCTAACATAGGGGAATATTTTTCTTCTCTCAGAAGAAAATATTTTAGGAATTTATTGAAAATCTGTTTTATATATTTTAGACTCCTGTACTCTATATTGTCTCCTTTCTCTCCCTAGCTGTTGATCTACCCAGTGTCTACCTATTGTTTCTATCAATTAAACAATTTCAGTTTGAAATATAAAATTCAATTATGATGTTACATACAAGGTATGTAGTAAACTATTAATTCAGTACATCTGAATTTTCTAAATTTTGGACTTCACATCTCAAAGAAAGGTTTGGTGCCTGACTGCCTCCTAGGAGAAAACCAGAAAGCTTTTAGGAATATCCTGCCTGAAAAAAGTGTGCTTGTTTACCTGAACCCTTGGCCACATACATAATTTATTCTAACCTTGATATTTTTGGTTGGGTCCTTTGGACAAGTTGTATCAGCTTTATATCTGGATAGGAGAAGCACTAAAGTTCAGCCACTCAAGTGGTCAGCCTCGCCAATGTGACTAAACCCCAATAAAATCCTCAGAAATCTAGGGTAACATAAGCTTTCCTAGTTGGCAACACTCCCTGTATTTTCCTTGCATCAGACCCAGGAGAACTAAGCACTATCCACATGACTTCATTTGAAGAGGACGGTTGGAAGCTTATACCTGGTCTTTCCTGGAACTTGCTGTGTGCCTTTCTCATTGCTGCTTTTAGCCTATATTCTTTCACTGTACTAATGCATAACAGCTTTTCTGAGTTCTGAGAACCTCTCTAGCACATCACTGAATCTGAGTTGGTGTTGGGGACTTGCAAACACGCAAGGCATGTGATAATTTGTTCTTAGGTTGAACCAGTATGAAAATACGAAGTCTCAGTTCAAGCACATCAAAAACAGATAATTTCAAATACCAGGTTTTGCTAATAATTTCAAGGCTCTGGATAATCAAGCTGCTCCACAATGCAGGCCTAAAGAAGTCACATACAAGTGACCATCTAAGTCTGCTTTTCTTCTACTAGGAGTGAATGATCTGACCCAGAACAATAGGGGAAATTTCTAAGTGACAATTGTGAATTACTTCAAAGATTGTGATAATTATTTTGGTTATAAAATATCTCCATTTTACCTCCTAGATAATTTGACATTTTCCAGAGAACTATGGTTAGAAGCCATACATTTTGAGTTCATCTATTGTAACTAATCCTTAGTCAACTATATCCTCCTAAGACCATTCCAGAAATAAGGACTATTGCTCTTAAAAATATCTCATTGATCTATTTATGAGAAGAAGGTTAGATTGTTCACCTGCTTTATTTATTTTTATTCTGACAAAACAGACTTATAAGACAGCGTATAAATAACCTTATTTTCCAAAATTGGTTAAGTATGAATTGTGATGATATTTAATTTAGGGCTATAATTTATGCCTGAAAATGAGACTAGATCAGAAGTCTTTTATTTTTTAAGTTTAATGGAATATCTAAAAAATTTAAAGAATTTCATTCTTCATTTCCTATTCATAGCCTAAATAATAATCAATTATTAATTATTATTTTTTTATTTTTGTGTTAGAAACCTTCTTTCACAAACTATGTTATTTCATTGGATAAACTAACACATTTTTTAAACAAGCTTCTTTCATAGAGTCATCTATTATATTTTGTTAGTCATTTCTGTGTAGCAACTTAAAAAAACTCTCCTATCTTAACTCATCGAATTCCATTACAATGGTTCTCAGAAGAGGACATTTAGTGATAAAATCATATAATCACTAAATAATCAGAATGGATAACAGCACACTCAGGATGGTGTATATTGTTGTCAATGCTGAGAACTGCACTTCTATTTGCAGGTTTTACAAAATGTTCATAGTATCTTGAATTTGCTTCTAGAAAGGACTTAGGTATTGTCTCTTATAATGTTGTCTTACCTCTTCTTATGAAACTCCAATTGTTTTTTTTTTCTATTTATCCTTTTAAACTGTCATTGTGTAAACATCTCTTGGCCTTTCTTGGATAACTTATGAATAATTATTTTTACCAACTAATTTTTCATTGTCTTAAATTTTGCTTCAAGAGTAAATAATATTTAATTTAAAAGCTAATAAGTGACTTTACATTTCTACAGCCAGACTTTTTTTTTTTTTATTTCTTGTAGTTTTAGTGGGTTCTTTTTTCCCAAATATGTTTATTTTTCGTACTTAAGGGGTTTTTTTTGGTAATATGCTATTTATTTTATACTTTATGTCTGATAATTACACTGTTTGATTGGTTACATCAGGCTATTTAATTATTAGTTGATTCTTTTCTCATTGCTATAGTATCTTATATGATTATTAACCTAAATAAACAGATCTTGCTGGATTAGAAATATTAGTATCAAAAATATTTTGTTTGATTTTTTTAAATCCAAAGTACATGGATTTTGGTGGAAGTACTAAAGATAGACATGAAATTCTTTAGAAATGAAAAATGTGTGTGGTCATTTTCTGATTTTGGCTTTTTAAATGAAAAATTTGAACTACCACAAACACTGCTCATGGGAGATACAATTTTGGTATTATAAGGGAAAACACATGAACTCTGAAGTCAGAAAGCACTGGGTTCAATAACCAGACAACTTTAATTCATCTCAGTTTGCTTAGAGATGGAAGGAGAAAGAGATCATGTGATACGTCTGGCACATGTTTTGCAATAGATACTCAATGAAGATCTGTTGCGATGCTGTGATTATTGATGTGAAATTATAAGGAAGATAGTCTTCAAATCAAATGGCCAGTTATTCTATGTCTCATGTGATTTTATCATTGTGGGTGGTGGTGGTGGTGTGCTGGCAATCCAATTCAGAGCCTCACAGAGACTCTCTTGTTTGTAATTTTTCCAGTGGATTTTTTTCATCAGAATTTTGAAATTTAAATTAACTACAGATATATTGATATTAGTCTTCCTATTGCATTCAGAACAGTGATTTCCAATCAATTTAGTGAAGAGATTTAGGATATAGATAATGAAGCCTGACAACTTGGATAGAATCTCATTTTACTTCTTACTATTTGAATGATGTGATAGAGTTACTGATCTTCTCCCTCCATCAGGATTCTCAATTATATAATGAGAAAAATAATAGGTCTATCTCATAGAGGTGACATGAAGTTAACTATTATTGAACTGCTTAGAGAATGGACAGATTCACATTAAATTCTATGTCAGTGCTATCATAAAGTTTTTAAGCAAATATTTTATTAAACAGACTCACAGAAAGTGCATTTTAAAAACAATAATTCTGAATTATTTTCCTTAGTATTCTAAATATTAGGAAACCTTATTGTAGTCTTATAGGAGAAGAAGCCTACATTCTCTTATTAGCCTTTGGGGATGGCTGGTGTTGGGGCATATTTTTTTCTTCAGCATATGGCTGAAGTAACATAGTAGTTTTCTCAATGTTTCCTATATTTTTAAACTGTGTTTTTCTTGAACAGAAGAATCAGTTCTTTTTCTAGAGAGTCATTATTCTCTTGTTTTTTTTTTTTTTTGTCTGCTATTGTGAGTGTTTCTAGGTTGCAACTTTCTTCTATTTCATGTACAGGATATCTGAGGGCAAAAAATAATTAGAGAAATCACCACTGTGTCACCAGAGTTCCTGACTGATCAGCTTTCTTCTTTGCACCTCAAAATCAAAATCTTTTATGTTTTTTTTTTTACATAATGTCCAGGAATTTTAGTTGTTTTTATCAAGAGGAAGAAGCAAAACTACACTTACTCTGTCATTATGGAGACAGAAACTATGGTATTTATTTTAAATACTGTTTAAATCCCTTTGTGTCCTACCTCCATTTATTCAGGTCTTTGTCATTTGAAACTATGCTGATTTACATAGCTCTATTTTTACAAGGAATATAGGATTTGATATTTTTATAGAGCAATATGAGCAACCAGTAACTGCACTTAGGGAGCTAGAGTAAGGAATTGTACTCAGTAACTGGAAACTGTTCTTAATTACATAATCAAGTTTTTAAAATCTTTCTTCTACTACTTGTAAGCATAAGTGTCATTAAGATCACTGAGTGATGAGATAAACTATTCATGTTTCATAAAAATTTAATTTTAATACTTGTTTATTCATATTTATATATAGTTTGGTTTTATAGTCTCATTAAAAATTTATCTTACTTTATATGCCTATAAGTATATAGTATGGGAGAATGCTAATTGAATAAAAAACATAACAGAGCTATAATATTCCAGAGGTGAAAGCATTAAAAATTTCTATAGAATAACAAATCTTGGGATCTGACTGAACTTGGGCTTTCTCCCAAGTAGATTGTAAAAATCATAATAAAAGGAGGAATAATATAGCATGAACAGTTCAAAAACAACTAGGATGAAAAAAATCTAGTTTTTCATTTGAACTCTGTGTGCTGGAAATATACTTATTATATATAGATCTAATAAGTTATAAAAGTATATATTTTAAAATGCATATTTAAAATTCTAGAAGAAATATTGTCATAGTTCTACATCTGTTTGTCCTATTGATGGGATAAAGTATCAACTTTTGATGAAGTTTTCATATGTGATGACTTCTGGAAAGTGTTGAAGAGGACATTTTTTCTAAGCCTGACTTTGTAGGTATTAATAAAATGCCAAATTCTTACTTCAGAACCTGGTCAAGTAGAAAACTTCATTTTCCAAGTTGAGACTTGTCTTTGATCCTTCTGTATTCTAATATAGCTACAGGTAACTCCTTCTTCCAACAGAAAAATGAAAGGATTGAAATAGTAATTTTTTAAAAAAAAATCTATAGTTCAAGTTTTTGAATGAGATGAATAGGTACTAGAAATAACAGAAGGAAATTATGATAATAGTAAAACAGTGTATCCCCAAAATATTAAAAAGAAAGCCTACAATTTGTAATGTATTCTTACACTGAGACACCAAGATTAAATGGTTGTAAAAGGAAAGAGATAAGTATTTTGTGAAGTGTTAGTATGTGTTTCATGCTGGAAAAGAAATTCTTAAAGATATTTTTGCACATTCAACTTAAAAGAGTTGTATGATTTACATTTTTGTAACTTTCTTGGAATGAACAGCTAACAAGAAGCAAAGCATAGAAATTGAACCTATGTTTTTAGATGACAAAGCCCATATGATTTTGACTGATTTACATGGAAGTGACATCTATGTATAATTGAAAAAGCATGTTCGCTATTATAACAAATTGTAAAATAAATTCGTGTAATACATACAGAGTAAAGAATCTAAAAATAAATCAGGGGCTAATGCTTTGTATAAAAATAACTTAATACATTAAAAACTGCTCATTTGTGTTACATCACATCACAATATTTGACCTAAAGTATTATAATATTTTAAATTACTTAACCAGAAAAAGGAATACTGACACTTTTCCCATAAAATTTTATTAATAATCCATAATCGTTGCCTTAACATTCTTAGGAAATACATTACAACTTGACATATTCACTTTATCATTGAGACAATGTCTGTTAAATTATAAATTGTTCTTCTAGTATTAAGAAGACATATTTTTAATAACAGCAACCATTAACTATAAGGTAATTCCTTTAAATTCTTTACATTTACACTTGTAGAAATAGCTTATGAACCAAGGAAAAGATTTGATCAACGATATCAATGTATTAAGGTCAACCTTTTGCCTAAGTCCTGAGATTGTTTGTGAGGCTGAATTTAAATGTAATGGAATAATGAATCTGGTGTAGGAAATTTCAAGTTAGTACAGCATAAAGGTAGTGGCATGTATGCTGATTGGAATTTTAGCTAAGTTTAATGTAATAATCAAGAGCCAAATTCAGAGAACAAATATTTGAAAAACTTGCAATTTGTTCAGAAAAGCTCACATAAAAGTGTAGCCAAGGAAGTTGTGGTTGTTAAAGAGATTACATTGCCACTAAAGAGATGCTAGATTCTTTAAACAGATACAACAGAAAAGATGAGTTGGGGGCATCTCAGTACTTGACAAGATCACCCATATCAAGCTCAAGTCTGTAAAAGACAAATAAATCCTTTAAAAAAAACAATAGGGGACACCCTGTTTGCACAGGGGGCCAAGGAATTTGTTATAGCACCTTTAGCTTCTCAGGCATGCCTCACAGGCTGCCACCACTATTATTATCCTAGGGTGCCTGGCTACTGATTAAGATGCTGATAAATCTTGGCATCACCTAAATGGTGTTAGTTCTGCAGGATGCTGGAGTTAGGGTGTCAGAACAGCTTCCACTGAGATTTTAAAGGAAAGTCTTGGAGATCCGGCAAAGCATAGCAGGATCGAAATTGCTGTATGTGCCCTTAATGGGGAAATGCATAAATATGTGGGAAGGAAGATGAATCTGCAATGGAGACTGCCAAGATTAAGAAGTGGCAGTAGAATTAAATGTCTGTTGAAAAAAGCTGCAGAAATAAGTCAAGAGGCCATATGAGCTGCAACTACCAAGGCCATAAGGCAGAAGCACACAAGCCCTTTGAAGAGAACATTACAATACCATATGCCCCTCTAGGTGCTGGATATGGAGCTGCAGGACTTTTTTGGCCTGCTGGATTTTTGTCTCACTTTGGTCTTACTGTTTCTTTCTATCCCCTTATTTCTTGCTTGTAGAATAGAAATGTTTATTCTGGGCCATTATGTATTGCATATTTTAACTCTCACTCTTTACAGGGGCTCATAGTCAAGAGTTTACTTTGAGTCCCAGATGAGTTTTTGGACTTATTTTGCATAACATTTGACCCACTAAAATCATGATGACTCTTGGAAATGTACTAAATATGATTTTCTTTGTGATGAGAATGAGATTTGGGGGCCAGGGACAGATTAGGTATGAGGTGTGATATAAAAGCTCATGAATAAGACAATTGTAAGAATGTTCAAAGATAAAATGATCAGATTATGAGAGTCGTATCCTAATCCATTTGATGGATTAAATTTTAAATGGACTTCGTGCACTTAAGATTTTTCTGCTTTCTGACTGTCATAAAATGAGCAACTTTCTCTGCTATGAGCTTCTTCCTTGATTTTTTTCCCACCTTGGGCCCAGAGCTATGAGATTTTGTAACCACAGGCTGAACCTCTTAATTCATGAGCCAAAATAAACTTTGTCCCTGTTAGGTCTTTTGGTGAGAGTAATCAAGATCTGTTTAACATAATATTTATGTGATTAGGCTTCTGAGCAATATTTATAACATAATAAAATAAATTTAATGAGTATCTTTAATGTTTATTATTTTATAATATACTATAATCAGAAGAAGAGCAAACAATATTAGGAACTTGGTCTCTTCATGTTTGTACATGGCTACAAATGGCTACAAATTTTTAAATAGTTGACAAGCAAATTTAAGGTCTTATAGAAATTGATCTTTCACTTTATTACTATGGTTGGATCAAACTACAGTTCTCATATTTATGATAATTAAATAATTAATTTTATGTATTATATGTTGAAAACATTTAATTTAGATGATTCCTATTTAACCTCTATTTACAAGGCATCTATATTTTTAGTTTTGCTTTCCTCAAATTAGAATATGCATTTAAATGTATTTTAAAAGGCTCTGACTGGCAAATTTAACTTTTGTCATTTTCCTCAATATTTTATAATTATTTCAAATTTAAGTGATTATCAAAAATTTTAGGCCATGTTGAAGTAATTTAACTTAATTAAATTAAATGATTACAGTACTAACAAAAGTGGCACTAACAATTAAAAAAAAAAAAAACAACACTGTTCCTGTTGAAAGCATGTAGCTGTACTATTCAGCAGAGAATTGTGTAACCAACCAAAGAATTAGTGTGCCATGAACATCATTCTACAGAGTGTAAGTTAAACGCATAAATAAGTTAAAAGGAAATAGGTTAAAACCACGAAATGACTTAGTTTGCACTCACTTCTTTTGCCCTGTAAGTGGCAGCCCGGGAATTGTCTGAAACTCTATGCAAAGGACCTGGGAAATCTCTCTCTTTTTCTCTAACCACCTGTGCCACCATAATAAATGCAAATGCCACAAGCAACATTCTGATTTCAGTCTGAAACTAGCTGATTTCTGTGGGTTGGTGTATTTTCTGTACCAGCTGTTCTTCCAGATGACTGGATTTAAAATGTTGACAGATGCTGTAGGTTTTATTGTTCTCCTCACTAAGGAATTTGAGTGGACTTAAATTTTTCAGTTGTGTGCTATACTCTATGAATGTTTTTACCTTCTTATCCTGTCTTACTCATATCATAGTCAGACTCCTAAATAACAAGTATATCAATAACTAGTAATGTATTCTTTCCATTCTAGCATTTAAGTGTATACTAAAATGAGAAGAGTAGAAAACAACTTGGTCTCTTCATGTTGTTACATGACTGAAAATGATTATGACATTTTCTAGCAAGTTGAAAACCCTCCAGAAACTAGCCATTCTCTTCCATTACTGTTGTTCCATCAAACTACGTTTCTCAGATTCTGTGCTTTTATTGTAAATAGCCAGATTCTGCTTTCCATGTGAAGGGGATAAAAATGTCACCCCAAAATACGTTCTTTGCACGAAGGTTATTTTCAGCTAAAGGTGATTGAGAAAAAGCAGAGACAGGAAAAGCTTTCTCCATTTACCTTATCTATCTAAACAGGGCATACATTTTCTTTCTGATGACATTCCCCACCTTCATTCCAGGAAAGGAAGAACAGCCATTATCACTACACATAGACACAATGCTGAGATTAATCTGAATAAACAAATCTTAATAAGTAACTTACCTTCAAATAGTTTTCCCATATGTTTACTACCCTATACTTTACTGCCCCTTAAAATCCTTAAGATATTTTTCCTAGTATTATCACTTTATCATTTGTTGCCTTCTGTTAAAATTGTGTATAAAGAACCTGAGTATACTTATTCCTTTAGGTCTTCGCAATTTTTATATGAACAATTTATTTGCATAAAAAATTAAAAGGCTAATGTCAAATAAATTTGACATGCCTTTCCCTCAGGTTGTCTCCTATTAGTTTAATTGGCAGCTTCTTTTCATAAAAGCTAAAAGAGCAGAGGTAAAGCTTTCTTCCCTACACCTGTTAGAAATATCATGCTTTGCATTATAACCCCTAATAAGAGGTTATTTCCATTTATAACATTCTGCTTAATATCATTAGTGGAGATAAATGTCATGACACATATTATTTTAGAGGCAACATCATGTAGTGTTTTAGTCAGCTTTTTCACTGCTGTGACTGAAAGACCTGGCAAAAACAATTAGAGGAGAAAAAGTTTCTTTGGAGGAGCTCATATTTCAGAGATCTCAGTCCGTAGATGGCTTACTCCTTTGGTCTGGGCCGGAGGTGAGGAAGAGCAACAAGGCAGAAGGGTAGGGTAGAGGAAAGTAGCTCAGGACAGGACCAGGAAGCACACTCTGCCCCTAAATGACAAAATATGTAATTCAAAGGCATGACAGCAGAAACATACCTGCTTCAGCCACATTCTACCTGCCTATAGTTACAACACAGTTAATCCTCATTAGGGGATTAATGTAACAATTACATTAAGACACATAACCCAATCATTTCACTCCTAAACTTTCTTACATTGTCTTATTATACATAAGCTTTTGGGGAACACCTGTTGGGGATGCAAATCAAGTCAAGATGGCGCCTGGCACTTTGCCAGGAGGAGTGGTTTGTGAAGCAACACCACCAAGCCATTAAGATGATGAGGATTCCTTATTGGCTGACTGCTGTATCTAGATGATGTTAATTGAGTCAAGCTGTGTGTAATTAGTTAAGTGTAAATACCTCTGCTGTCTGGCATAGAAGCGGCTCCTGCTACCTTAGGTGCCCGCTGCTTTGAATTCTCGCTCAGTTCCTGCTGAGTTCACTCACAATAAAGTAGTTCCCGCTTCAACCTTCAAGTTGCTTGTCACCTCCCGGTTATTCTGCCCAGCCAGACTGCGGCAAGCACCTCATATTTAAACCATAAACTAACTAGGTATAACAAGAGAAACCACTATTAAAGAGAGTTCTGTTGTTGTCAGATTGCTAACTTATAAAGCTGTTCTATCACTTAGTAACTGTGACCTTGATGAATTCATTAGCTCTCTTGCCCTAGGGTATTTCATATTTTACATAAAAGAAAAAAGTATTCATTTGTAGAGCTGTGGTGAAAATTAGACAACTCACATAAAGTGATAGAATATCTGACTCATCATGTTCCACCAATGCTAGCTTTAAATAGTAGTATAATATATCAAACTCAAAACAAACTGTTTCATAAACTCCAGCACCACAATTATGTTGTCATAAAACAATCTCACAGTACCTTTAAGCTGTTAGCTAGAATTTAGTTCAATTCAAGACTTTTAAAACAAACATTTTTAATATAGCTTTCATTTTATTTCTTTAAAAATGCTCTAAATTAACTCACAGATGAGAAATACCAGTCTAAAACATTTTCTGCCCCCCTCACCCACATCATGCCAGTTCAATGCAACCTGAAAGTAAGTACATTCAATTTGCAAGTTGGACAATACAAAGATTAGCAAAGTGTTACTTCTGTTTAGATGAAAGGCATTTTTTTTTCCTGTTTGGTGGAAGTCTGATAATCTGCTATCTCTTCAGGGAATTTTAAGTTCAAATAGATTGCCAATTTTCTATAGAAGGTGAGTAGTTGAAAATAAATCTTTTACTTTATAATGTAGAATGTTTCCTTACAATGTATATTACATCTGCATTTTATTTAAAGTAAGTTGTCCTCTCTAGAATAGCCATAAAAAAAATCTTACCTCACTCTTTTATCTAATTAATCATGTTATTCCTAAGTTAAAATATACCTTTGACTAAAGAGAAATTAGTCAATACTCTTACTTTGCTTGGGACTTTCTTAACTATTATAAAACAATCTCCCCAGATTATCTGATTATCTTAATCATTTTCTTTCTTTAATTCCTTCTTTCTTTCTTTCTTTCTTTCTTTCTTTCTTTCTTTCTTTCTTTCTTTCTTTCTTCTTTATCTTGGTACATTGTCATAGCTATAAAAAATGGAATGGTCTAACTCAAATATATGTAAAATAATATGTTCACAAATTTTGCTGTTGTCTCTTACTTCCATTATATGACTAATGTGACTGATTTTACTAATTTGGTTAGAGCTGTAGTAGCATTTTGTATTTTGTAATGGCATGAGGAAAAGCTTTTCACAATACAGGAGCTCATTATGCTTTTATAACCTCAAACATTTTTGTCACTTGTGCATTAAGTAAAAAAAAAAAGCTTCTAAAATCACTTCATAACCATCTAAATGGAATTTGAAACCAATTTTGGAAGGCATATTCAATTCATGAAAGAACTATGAAAATACAGGGTTTTCATTTATAAGTGCACCAAGGAAGGTGACCTTCTTGGAATGTATCTCAGTTCCATATGGACTTCATTCAACCACATTGTCCAAACAATGACCTATTTGGGTTGGAAAACTTCTTTTTTAAAAAACATATAAATATCTTAGAATATCTATTACTCTTTTTTATTAGTTGTTAAGACATACTCTAAAATACTCTAACAATTTTAAAATTCAAAATTCCATAGGAATTTAAGAACTCATCTAATACCCTCCAATTTAATAGCTGAGGGTTCTAGATCATTTCATGATGATAGTAAAAAGCATCATTTCAGGTGCTGAACTTCCCCAAGACATTAGAAAAATTGTGAGCCCTTAGATAAATTATTTAATTTATTTATGCTTCATTTTTCTCATTTGTGAATGGAATTATGTGTGCTTCCTCGGTAATTACCTTGCAGGTTATCATGAAGATTAAATGATTCCAGATATTAAATACAGAGAATAACTGGTAGTGATTATGTTCTATTTCTGCTACTACTGTATTTATAATTTGAGAGTTTCAATGATTTTTTTTCTTAAAGTAAATAACTAGGTTTTTATTCTTAAATATATAGAAAAATCCTTCTTAAAATAATAATTCACTATATATCAGGGTGGGGAGTGAAGCAGAAATAGAAGAAATGACATTCAAGAACATGAATCATGATGCTGAACCAAGGAGTATTACTTGGCCCAACTCATGTCAGTGGATTCTGTTTGGAAAGAGAGGAACACAGAGGACATCTACACTCCTACTCGATTTCAACAGGTGAGGAATAGAACAACCACATTAAAGAAATCACAGCCCCTTTTTCCTAGCTTCCTCATGTGTTAGATTTCAACTAAAGTGCTCTGATAAATGGAAGAAATTACTTAGTTTTTGCTTGTAAATGAAACAGAAACAGTTATGGCTACCTCGAAAAGTTATAAATTTCTGTCATCCTCAAATATATATTTTCCATGATCAGACTGAGATAAAAACTTGGCAGTGATATGTTCTAACAGAGTAATACTACTCCCTGAGCTGTAATATTTTAAAAACTAAAGAGAAGCACAAACCTTTGTAAAATCACTCATATTGCCATAAACAAAAGTATCATATAAAAGTAGCAAAGATCTTTAAAATGCTTATGTTAAAATTATTTATTCTACTATTTTAATTGAGAATTAATAATTATACATATTTATGGGTTAAAATGTGATGTTTTGATCTATGTAAACATTCCAGGAAGATTCAGTCAAGCTAATTAACATATACATCACCTCACCAATATTATTTTTTTTCTTTTGATGAAGACGTAAACAATCTCAGCCATTTTGAAATATATGATATGCCTTTTTAAAATATATTTTTTAGTTGTCGATTGACCTTTAATATATTTACTTGTATATGGTGCTGAGAATCAAACCCAGTGCCTCACACATGCTAGGCAAGCAAGCACTTTACCACTGGCTACAACCCCACCCCTGGTATACCTTTTATAACTCAGTTCATCATTCAGTGCAATAGATCACACAAACTTGTTCCTTCTGTATAACTGAGGCATTTTTACTCCTTGATTAACATCTTTGTTTTCCCCATTACCATTCCCCACTCCAGCTTCTATTAACCACCTTTCTGCTCTGTTTCTATGATATACTCTTCCATATTCCACAGGTAAGTGAGCTTTTACAGTATTAGCCTTCTTTTTGTGCCTGGCTTATTTCACTTAGCATAATGTACTATACTTTCACCCATGTTGTCACAAATGACAGAATTTGATTGTTTTGTAATGTTGTATAATATTCCATTGTGTACAGAAATATCCTCTGGTATAGACAAAGGACTGGTTTAATGATTTCCTATGGATACGATACTCTGTTTAGACCCATGCACCTTACATAAAATGGCATAGTATGTGTGAATAACCTTAGAACATTCTCACATATACTCAAAATCATCTCTATGTTACTTATGATATCAACTGTAATATAAATTCTTAAAAATTGTTGCTATACTATATCATTTAGAGTAAAACAACAAGAAAATATCTATATGTTTAGTACAGACAAATTTTGTTTCCTGAATTTTTTGATCCTTTGTTTATTGAATCCACTGATATGGATCTCACCTGTATGGAAGGCCTAATGTATATACAATATTTTTCCTTTATTCATATGCTTATACACATTTAGGCTTCTTCCATAGCTTGGAAATTGTAGATAATGTCAAGATGAATGTGGAAGTGCAGATATCTCTTTGACATACTGATATCAATTCTGTTGAATATAAAGTCACGTAACAATGAGGACATATTCTGAGAAAAGTAATATCAAATGATTTTGTCATTATGTGAAAAATCATATATACAAAATAAGATGGCTGTGATGTCACTAGATCACTAGGGGACAATCATATGGGATAATACTCATACATATTTTTCATCCTAGACCAGTGGCATATAGGCTGTATAACCAGGAGTAGAATTTCTGGATCATATGTTGATTCCATTTTTAGTTTTATTTAGGATTCTCCATAATGTCTGTACTACTTTATGTTCCCACCAATGGTAGACAAGTATTCTTTTTTTCTTATACCTTTATCAACATCTATTATCATTTTGATAATGTTCACTCTGAAAAGTATGAGGTGATATCTCATTGTGATTTTTCACTTCATTGATGATTAAAGCTATTTAGCATTATTAATGTATCTGTTATTGTTACAGAGCTTTGGATTTCTTTAAAAATGGATTGAGATGTGACATACTTTAAAGATACTTTTGTTACTGAGGATCTTTGGGTTAGATTCTGATTGAGATCTATAATGCTTCTATTGGATGAAGGTTGTTGTCATAGCACTGGAAATTTATGGAGAAGTCAGTATCCTGGTCTTGGGCACAGAGCCAACATAGAATAAATGTGTCTTAAGATCTGGGAGGGTATCTGGGAAAATCAGCAACAGACACTGGAGGCGAACGCTAATACTGTGGAGAATGCCCTGGAGACCTGGCACCAACACCCTAGACTTAGATCTATCAGAGTTGGGTGGGACCTGCCAGGAGGTTCTGATGTCTTCTTAGGGCAAACAGTGAGACTTTCTCTTTCAATGTTACTTTACCTAGCCAATCCACTTCAATTCCAACTAATTATAGTAGTTTAATATCTCAGGGCCAGGGACCAAACCAAAACATGTTATTCTCCTCTCTCACTCTCTCTATCAAAGGTTTATTTTTGCAGCATTTTGTGTTTGCAGTAATTATGAAACACTGTTTCTCCTCTGCAAGTGACATTTTCTTTCTCCCCTTTCTTTTTTTCCCCCTGTGCTGTCAATTATGCATGATTAGTATCAGTAAATGTAATTGTAACCAAGGTGAAATAATTGATTCCAGGCTCCGGGGCCTGGGCAGCCTTCTGCTGCTGAGAAGGATCACATGAGTTTACCACTTCCATGGAAGTGTCACTAAAGGAAAGTGCCATTCGGATTCTCTGTGGTTTATTCTCAGAACATGACAAAACACAATTGTTGCCTAAATTAAAATGTGGAGACATGCTTACATGTCCAGTTATTATAGAGTAAATATAAACAAACATTCAAAAGTGGAAAACAAACAAACAAACAAAAAAAAAGCACAAAATCCTCTGATCAAATTTTTCCTCTCAGAATGGAAGGACTTCGCTATCATATGTTCAGCCTCTGAAGTGGCACAATCTTCCCCAAAACACATGGATTTTTTATTTTGAAATTATTGGTGTGGAATTATTTTGTTCTGACTTTATAGGAAATTATTTTTTATAAAGTCGAATTCTCCTGTGACTAGTACTCACCATTATACTCTTCATTTTTTAATTTAAGTTTTAGCCACCAATAAAAACAGTTTTCTTCCTCTTTCAAGAAACAATTCTGTTTTACATATGCCCACATTAACTCAATATTATATGTCTATTTATTTGGTTTTATTTATGCATAATATTGAATAAAGAGATACCACTTTTTTAAGTCTAGGTGTTATTTTTCCTTTTAATGCCAGAAAATAAGTTGTCAACTGATTTGGGTCTCTCAGGCTTGTATTTTTTCTTAATCTAATGGGTAATACTTTCTAAAAGTTATTATTACTGAGTGAGAAGTTGCAACTGAATATATTATTTAAAAGTTTTTCAGTTCTGCATTAGATTTATGGCCACAGTTTTAATAAGTCAACTTTTTTTTTTTATTATGTGACTAAAATTTTCTATGGGAACTAAAAGTTTTTACTGCTTTTTCAAAATGATTATTCCTACTAGGAGATTCCCTAAATATTTCCTAAAATTCATAATATATTTTCAAAAAAAAATATGATAGAAATAATGCAGGTGGGTAATTTGCTTGTAAATCTTTCATTGACTTCTTCAGCATATGTGTTCACTAACAACTTTTAAAATTACAGTGGCAACAATATGGATAGCATACAAAATACATAATTGATTTAGCCAATTTAAATGATACATGACTCTATCAATGCTTTTTGGACTATGTTTTTTTCTAAATAAGTAGTCTATAACAATTACATTAACAAATAAAGGGTCCAAAGCTAAAATTTTAATTTGTTTTTTAAAATTCAAAAAACGAAAGTGTGTTCTAAAGGAACTATACAATTTCATTTAATCATAGGCATTACATCCAAAATACAATATTATTTTGCTTTATTATATTTTAATTAATTCTGTAATAAAAGATTAATGAAAAGTCATATGGTCCATTTTTATATCTTGTAGATACATTTCTAATGTAACAGATTTTATTTCCATAATAACCAATAAGCCTCCCCTTTTCAAAGTGCATATTTGATAAACTACATAAAATATGAAGCATGCATTATCTCAGTAATATTCATAAAAATATAGCAAGCAAGTGCGAGGGAAGCAGACTGCCTGAGTTCACAGCCTGTTTCTCCCTCTCTCCAGCTGTGTGACTCTTAGGCAAATCACTTCACCTTTCCATGACTCCATTTCCTTGTCCATAAAACTGGAGTTATGATAATCATCTCTACTCATAGGACAGCTGTAAGAATAAAATGTGATCATTCATATGAACACTCATGAAGCCTAACACCTAGTAAGCTCTTTATAAATACTCCTATTGAAATTATGTGACTACTATTATCACATTTTGAATGAAGTACATGAGCTCAACTTTAAAGAATATTTCCATGAGCACACAGGTAATGGATGGTGGAGTCAACATTTAAACACAGATATAGCTTATTTTAAAGCCAGAATTCTTATCTATTGCTTGGGTGTCCCTCATTGCTAGTGAAATATTTGGTATGGAAAGTCTGAATACAGACTTCTAGAAAACACCTTCAAAAGATATATCCTTCATTTTATTGAGAAATTAAAAATGTTTATTAAAAATGGTTATCCTTTTGTTGTGCCAGATGATCAATATTACTTATCTCTTTTTTCACTCAGAAATTAAAGATGTATGCTAATGTGGGTGTACATATGATTTTTAACATTTTATTTATTTAATAATTAAACAATAGAAAATAAATTAATATTTTAATATTGTTCAAGAAAAGTTCATTTGTTAAAATCCATAAATAACTGGAAAATCAGAAATTCCTAACTGCTTTTTATTCATATTTTAGTTGATTGTGGCTTTTGATAAGATCCATCAATTTTCTTTTTCTTTAGATGTACAGAAATATAATAAGAAAAAGGAATATATATTTATAAAGAGATTTGGCTTCCAGGATCCACTGTTTTTCCACTTTTAGTTATATTATTAAATTCTGTATCTGTGTTTTCTTCTCTGTGGGATAAGAGTAATTTTGAAAACCAAGAAAGTATCTGAAATAGTCTCTGGATGCTCAGTGAAAACTCTCATTCCCTGACCTTATCCCCAGATGCCTAATACAGACATACTGTGATTTTACTTTCATTGTACTATCACCTTTCTTGCCTTTAGTCATGCTCACAAAACAGTTTTTTTCTCCACTGTTTATTTTTATTTTTATTTAAATTGAGACACCATAAATCTTTGTAAAGCCCCGTTCTAAAAAAAAATAACAAAAAAACATTAACCTCCTTACATATCTTTTAGCATCCCATAGGGATGAAATAAAAAAAGAATATAATTTTAAAAGCACAGTGTATCTAAAAATAGCAACAACAAAACAGATTTAAAGGCAAAGTGATACATTCAGAACCATTATCAGACATTTAAACACCATTTTAAAGTTAAAACTTAAAAGAGACTTGAGTTGAAAACTTTGAAGAATGTTAGAAAATACAGCACTATAATGAAATTCCTAATTTAGAGACAATATTTTGAGAAGAATTGTACGTTATGATAAAAAAATTTTGAAGTATAATACCAGACTAGAAAAATAAAATGAGTTATCTTGCTCTCTTGAACATTGTGTTTATGCATGTCTCCTTAAATTTCTGTCTCTCTATAAATGATATTTATATGTTATATATTATGTATAAATTAAATATAATTTTAGGTAATATATAAATATACCATAAATTTGTCATCTGGAGAGACACATATAAATTTTTGTATATGCATAAATACATATATAATTTATGTACACATATATTTTTAGAAAGTAATGGAGAGAGGTGAGAAACTGAAGAATATACTAAATATATAAAGCAGCAATGGAGAGACCACATATGAATCTCAGTATCTGACAAGGAATTTGTTGTCATCAGTCCCACAAGCCAAAAAAGAGCTCCTCTAACTATTAGCTCCAGTGTTCAAGCTTTCATCAATAACTGATACTTGTTCCTACATCTAAACCACAATCAACCTGAAACATCAAATATGCACCTCTAAACAATCATTCAGGGTACTCAGCTTCTAGTTTAACCACCTGCAGCTTCCCCATGTCAACTGCTTCCAATCAAGGTACACTGAAGCCTTCCATTTTTGCCATCATAAAGCTTTCCTACTTATACCGGTGTCTGTCTTTGAGTCTTCACCAAATGCAAATGCTGCTTGCTGACTGTAGCAAGCCTTTCTTTGTTCTCATTTGGATAGTCTGCCCTTATTTTATTCAGTTTGCCACCAATTCTCCTGGAAGGCATACAGGTGAGGTGATATATATGCAGGAGCAAGCACCCAAATACACACACACACATACACACACACACACACACACACACACACAAAGATGTATGTCACAATGAAGAAAATGCATGCATACATCATCCCCCAAATTTTCTCCTAACTCCCTATTGAAAATTTTCTCCCTCCTAGTTATCCCTTCCTGCTTCATCCCCAGAAGACCACTTATTTTCTTTGTATCTTCATATATATGTGTGCGTTTTCTATAATTTCAATCATACAGCATATACAATTATATCTGCCTCGTTCCATCTTATTTTATATTTTTTGTTCTGGAAATCAAACCTGGGTATATCTACTTTCTTTTCATTCAGCAAAATTTCTTGAGATGCATCTATATTTCTCGTAATTGTGGAAAAGTAACCTATTGTTTGGATTTATTATAATTTGCTAGTTAATTATTTTGTGGATGTTTGACACCTGGCTTATTTTCAGGTTATGGATATTAGGATGAAACTACAGAAGACATTCATATACTAATCTTTGTGCTTTTATTCGTATTGAGCAAATAAATAGGAGTAAAATGCTGGGGTTGATAGTCTATCTTTTAAAAAAGCTAAGTTTTCCAAAGTGGTTTTATCATTTTAGATTCTCTTCAGGATAATATGAGAAATCCAGTTGTTTGTATCCTTAGCAACACTGGGTATGATTACACTTTAAAATTTCAGAATTTTAGTAAAGATGTAGTAGTAGCTAAGTAATGTTAAATTTTATTTATGTAATGACTAACAATATCGACCCAATTTTTACATGCTTATTTGCAATCAACAGATATTTGTTAAAGTATTTTTAATTTAATTCTTTTGTTGACAAATTAGTTATAATTCATTAAAAGATAATTTTGTTGTTGTTGTTGTTTTGGTACCAGGGATTGAACTCAGGGGCACTTGACCCCTGAGCCATGTCCCCATCCCTATTTTGTATTTTATTTAGAGACAGGGTCTCAGTAAGTTACTTAGCACCTTGCTTTTGCTGAGGCTGGCTTTGAACTTTCGATCCTCATGCCTCAGTGTCCTGATATGCTGGTATTACAGGCATATGCCACTGCTCTCAGCAGATAATTGATTCTTTAAGAAAGAAGTATACAATGTATTTGGGGCACATTAGAAAAATTGAGCATGTTAGAAAAATTATTCGTATTGAGCAAATAAATAGGAGTGAAATGCTGGGGTTGATAGTCTAACTTTTAAAAAAACTAACTAAGTTTTCCAAAGTGGTTTTATCATTTTAGATTCTCTTCAGGATAATATGAGAAATGTGTGGCAATGGCATAAGGCTTTGGAAGGAAGAGATAGGATGAGAAGTAGGTAAAACATGTAGACAGAACCAAAAGTTCCTTCTAGTCACCTGCTGTACCTAAGTTCAACACAATGTCATAAAAGGAGAGAATCCAAGAGGAATATTAGCTCAGTTGTAGAGATAGAGAAAACAATGTCAGAAAAAACTTTGAGCAAATCTAAGTCACCATCTAAATATTGGATCCTACATCACCCACTCCATAAATAGAAGAGAACTCAAGCCTTGGCATAGTCTTTAACAGAACACCTTGAAATAACATCATCAAAATTATGTACTTACTTGGAGGAAATTCAGTCCAAGAAAAAAGTATAAGACTTTTGAGTAGAACATTAATCTAATGGAATACAACGATTGATAATTTTGTGCTATTTGAAACTATAGTTATAGACAGAGAAAAATATGAGTAAAAACATTCATGGAGAGCTGGGCATGGTGGCTCACACCTCTAATCCCAGAAGTTTGGGAAACTGAGGCAGGAGGATTACAAGCTCAAAGCCAGCCTCACCAAAAGCCAGGCTGTAGCAACTTAGTGAGATCTTGTTTCTAAATAAAATACAAAATAGGACTGGAGATGTGACTCAGTGATTGAATGCCTGAGTTCAATCCCCAGTACCACCCCCCCCCGAAAAAAAAACATGGAGAATAAATACATATTAATAACAGGGAACAGGGACAAATAAATTGTTTTTTGTTTTGACAATGTTTAACAAAAGAACTAATTGTAAATGTTAAACATATAAACAGTTTGGGGTAGAATTGATGCAGATAAACTACAAATTAATGAGTGCAATTCAGATCTATAAAATTATCCCAGAAGCTATTGATGTTAAGGTGAGATCACATAAATCACTGAGTCGATCTTAAAGCAGGAGACAGAAATTTTATTCACCAGCTGGCAGACCAAAAGTTGGTTGCAAGTCTATACTCTTTGACCCCCTCCTGGGGTTTGAATACACCTTTTATAGTCCAAAACCATATTAAAGCATATGTGGCTGTTGCTATGATTCAAAACTATAAACAAATGTCATGAGATCTAAAATTCTAAACAGAAAACGGGGTGGGCCAAAATGTCCCTAGTTGAGTACAAATTAAACAATGGTTACTAACATCTAGACGATCAATCGCAAATAGGGTACATAGTTCAATAAAAACTGGAACAAAAGAGAGACACTTTTACATTGTATAAGAATTGCCATTTTGTGTTGCCAAACATGCTATGTTAAGCAACTGTTGATGGGTACAGAGGTGAGGCTTTTCATGGGAGAAACATTTCTTACATGATGTGGAGTCTCAGGAAAATGCAGACTGTTTGGACACTGCCCATATAGCCTGGCCCATAACATCAAGACAAATTAAAAAGAAGGAGAAGGATAAGGAGAAGGAGAAGGAGAAGGAGAAGGAGAAAAGGAGAAGGAGAAGGAGAAGGAGGAGAAGGAGAAGGAGAAGGAGAAGGAGAAGGAGAAGGAGAAGGAGAAGGAGAAGGAGAAGGAGAAGGAGAAGGAGAAGGAGGAGAAGGAGGAGAAGGAGAAGGAGAAGGAGAAGGAGAAGGAGAAGGAGAAGGAGAAGGAGAAGGAGAAGGAGGAAAGTGATTTTGAGAATAGAAATAAAAAAATAAACACCTGTATATTATGATTGGTGGAAAGAAAAAAAAATAAAAAGACGGCTGGGGGAGTTAATAATATCAGGGATAAAACCATACTTAAAATAAGATTTTACCAGAGACTGCATTATGTTCTTGGTTCTTGGTCTTTTGCGTGAGAGGGTTTCAAATAAGATACTTAGTAAGAGTATAGGGAAGTTTTGCATATCAGACAGAGCACTAATCTCCAGGATATATAAAGAACTCAAAAAATTTAATACCAATAAAACAAACAACCCAATCAATAAATGCTCTAAGAAGCTGAAATGACACTTATCAGAAGAAGATATACAATCGATCAACAAATATATGAAAAATATTCAACATCTCTAGTAATTATAGAAATGCAAATCAAAACTACTCAAAGATTTCATCTCACTCCAGTCAGAATGGCAATTATCGAGTATACAAGCAACACTAATTGTTGGCAAGGATGTGGGGGAAAAGGCACATGCATACGTTGCTGGTGGGACTGCAAATTGATGCAACCATTGTGGAAAGCAGGATGGAGACTCCTTAGAAAACTTGGAATGAAACCACCATTTGATTCAAGTATCCCATTCCTCAGACTATACCCTAAAGACATAAAAACAGCATACTACAGTAACACAGCTACGTCAATGTTTATAGCAGCACAAGTCACAATAGCTAAACGGTGGAACCAAATTAGATGTCCTTCAATAGATGAATGGATAAAGAAACTATGGTACATATACACAATGAAATATTATTCAGCATTAAAAACGAATACATTTATGGCATTTGCAGGTAAATGGAGGGAGTTGGAGAATATAATGCTAAATGAAGTAAACCAACCTCAAATAAACAAAGGCCAAGTGTTTGCTCTGATAAGTGGATACTAATCCATATGGTGGAGGAACTTTGGGTGGGGCAAAAGGAAAAGGGGAGGGGGAAAATGGGTAGTAAAGATGGTGGAATGAGACAGACATCATTATCCTAGGTACATGTATGATTGCATGAGTGGTGTGACTCTACTTCATGTAAAACCAGAGAAGCAAAAAATTCTGCTCCATTTGTGTACAATGAATCAAAGAGCTTTGTACTGTCATGCATAACTGATTGGAACTAATTTTAAAAAGAGTATAGTGAAATTTATTAGAAGAGAAAGAAGAAGAGAGAAAAGCACCCCCCTGTAGAGAGTGGATTCTCCCAGAAAAGACAATGACAACCAACTTCTTTGTGTCCCAGTTTTTATTGGGGTAGGAGGGAGAGGCTGTGAGAAATTCCCACTCAGGTATAACCCTTTAGCTCTGGATTGACATAGTTAACAACCTAAAGGCAATTCAGTTATCTTGACCAATCCTGACAGGTCTTAATTGGAACTCTTTTTAGAGAATTATGCTAACTGGACCTCCGTCTTAATCACTCTGTTTTCCTAGGTTTGAGAATTTCTAGTCTGTGTTGCTTGTGCAGAGTCTTATTTATGATGTTTTAGCAATTTTGCCCATTTTAGCAAACATTTCCTTTTGGTTTTTACCCCCTGAATTTATCTATTGTCATCTTGTAAGAGGAATAGTTTGTAGAGCAGAGATCATAAAAGGATCCTGAAATACCTATCTTGACAGACATCGAGGCATCACTGAGGCAGGGCTGTTGATTACCTGATTTGTTCTTTACTAAGCATTTTTTTTTAACTCATGACACACAGTTCACATTCAACTGCTACATAACATTAGGATGAACAAAAATAAAGTCTTCAAGCAGAAGGCAAAACATATTAGATGGAAACATGATGTACTCAATGGGGCGAATCCCAGATATACATATACAAATATACACACACATATGTGCATATATTATATGTGCATATATATGTACATGCACATATACATTCAATGTGGCTGAACTGTTTATTGTTTTCTCCTCTGTTACATGAGAATGACTAAGCTAAATGGCCTTCAATAGTTAATTTACCCTTCTAACTTAACAAGGTTAATGAGCACTTGTTTTATGTCTATCTCCTGCCATGAATAAAACGTTGTGCCTGAAGCCTCCTGTCATTCTCTTATGCTGAGGGTCAAGAAAATCAGGGAGCTATTGGCCCTGGAATCACCTAGCTTTGGCAATTGCTGTGCTTACCCCAAACTTAGTATGTAGTAATTAGAGTACAGGCTCTCATTATTCTGATATTTGTTGTTATTTTGAATTTATCATTTTAACCTTAAAACTTTTGTATTCCATTAGAGTATCACTATTTCAGAGATTGATCAGCAGCTTTCTGCACATTTTTACCCTACAATTTGCTTCCTCTCTTCTCTAATCCCCTCCCTAGTAATTCATTTCTCATACATCACCAAAAGCCCACATAATTTTCTTTACTTCTGGCCTCTTTTACCTCCTATTCTTACATCCATCTATGCTGCCCAAGGTAGGCTCCTTATGGACTCAGGACTCACAAAGATGAATGAGCTGTCCTTTAGTGAAAGAAAGGGTGTGGTTGTGCATCAAGGGCTTTCTTGGTGGGTGAGAGAGAAATCAAAACTTCTATTATTCATTACCAATTGCACAGATCAGGAGAGCCCCTGGAGGTGGTATCTTTAAAGTGCCACCTCAGAAGAGTTAAAGAGAGAGAGAGAGAGAGAGAGAGAGAGAGAGAGAGAGAGAGAGAGAGAGAGAGAGAGAGAGAGAGAGAGAGAGAGAGAGAAAGACTAAAAGGTCAGAAGACCATCTACATTAGTGGTAGTAGCAGGCATGAGGGGTTTTTTGACAGCAGAGCACTCATTAATGAAAGCCATCAGTGAAGTTAATAAAGCAGATAATGCTTTCATTCAAATGCTAACAAAAGTTCAGAGATTTTGTTTAAAAATTTATATTTGTCTTCACTGGGTGCCTGCGGCTCAGGCATGTAATCTAAGAGGCTCAGGAGGCTGAGGCAGGAGGATCAACCATGAGCTCAAAGTCAACCTCAGCAAAAGCAAGGTGTTAAGCAACTCAGTGAGACCCTGTCTCTAAATGAAATACAAAATAAGGGTGAGAAATTTCATGTTCTGAAATTTGTTTCTCTTTCTGTTTTCCAATAATCTTGCTATGTGAAAAACAGAAAGCCATATTTATCAATGTTAGTTTTCTCTTTATTTATAGCTAAAAACATTTTTAATGAAGACAAGGGCAAACTATAATTTTCTTTATGTATATACAATTCAGATAGAAACTAAACAGAAAAAGATCAGTTTTGAGAACTCTAAAGTAAAAATAGAATGCTTTGTGTGTTTATCAAGATGTAGTTAATTTTTTCTTTTGTGTTTGAAAATATATTTTATTAGTTGTATGAAAGAAGTACATTTTAAAAGCATATATAAACAAATGGCAAAAATATTTACAACAAACTGGTATAAGAACTGTTAGAATATCAAAATGGGTTGCATACAGAAAAAAGGTTCTCTGGGTTTCTTTTTACATTTTTCCTTTTCTTTCTTCAGTGCTGGGTATAGAACATGGGGCCTCACATGATATATATCAATATTTTGCCACTGAGATACACCCTAGTCCTCTTTCTTATACTTACAGTAAGAAATATTTTTCTTTCTCCATTCGCATTATATTTCAATTAATTTCACTTCCATTCCATACTCCTTCATCCTCATCATTTTTCCTGTTTTCTATATGTGAAGAAAACAAAACAAATCGCTGGAAGTTGCCTTCAATGAAGATACCAGATGTCCAGCTATTCCTACCTTTGAGCTCTTCCTCTCTTATTCTTAATTTTTTGCAGATTTACTCCCAAGTTTCAACAATTCTGCTCTATTCTTTAGAGAATCTGAGTGTTATGGATTCTTTTGTACTTCATATTTATTTTCAAATTTTGATTCTTATTAAATGCTTTCTTTTAGAATTTAAATTTATTAAAAATCTTCTCATTTTTAACTTAAAATACAAATCTCCTAATGTCTTTATCTTTTTCATCTTCAAGTCTCATGTTGTTTCTTTTTCTTCACTTCATTATCTGCTAATAGTTCAATACATTCGATAAAACTAATGTGATTGGTTCATCAAAAAAACCTGAATGATTATTGATCAATTTATGTCATAAGTTTTCTCATTATTTTTCAGTCCTAACCACAGATAACATCTAAACAGGTTTTGAACTCTCCTTCATTTTCATCATCCTTCTCTCTCCTGACTTCCTCTTAACTTTTCCTTTTACTCCTCACTTGCTTTTGCTGATACACACTTTTGTCTACAATTTTTATTGATTTATTCAGTTACTTATTTTTGCCATGTTGGGGATTCAGTCCAGGTCCTAGTGCATGCTAGATAAGTGCTCTACCAACAAGCCACACCTCTTCTCTGTCTGTAGCTAGACAGTCTCTACTCACCCTTCTCTTCCACTATTTATAATTGAAACAAAATTCTCACATCCATAGTCACAAATTCCATAAAAATGCATTTATAGTACCCTCAGATTCTTGTTTTCTCCAAAACACTTATCTTCAAGCATAGTTATTCAGCTGTATACTAGAGTTCTACACCTGGATATTTAATAGACATCTCATATACAGCATATATAAAACAGAAATTTGAGTATTGGCACTCTACCCAATATCCCCCCTTCAAGTTTTCCCCATGTCATTTGTTATTTCAATTATACTTCCAGTTTCAAATCCAAATAGATGTGTGACTTCCTTAATATTGTCTTTCTTTCATCACTCACCAATATCCAATTTATCATTAGGCCTATAAATTGGATTTCACCCAATTTCTTGGAACAAATATTGCATTTTGTATCAAATAAATAACTACATCTATTTGACTTAGGTATGTAAATAGTAATTTCCCATTTATATTTTCCATTCTTACCACCAGTCTTCAAAAATAACACCAGCTGTGTTTGTGGACCACACCTGTAAACCCAGCAGTTTGGGAGGCTGAGGCAGGAGGATTGGGAGGCTGAAGCAGGAGGATCTTAAGTCCAAGGACTATCTCAACAACTTAGAGAGGCTCTCAACAACTTAGTGAGACCCTGTCTCAAAATAAAAATAAAAAGGGGTGGGATGTGGCTCAGTTACAGGGCATCCCTGCATTAATTCACCATTATTTAAAAAATTAAAAAAATAAAAAATAAACCTATCTTCACAATTATGGTTCTTCTGATAAATGACCACTCTAGTGGGCACAATTAAATTATTAGATTTAATATTGATAGTTAAAAGTTAATTCAAGCCAATACTTTTATAAGGTTAAAAGTATTTCTTGTTTAAAAGTCAGAGAACTGAACTATTTGTTTATTAAGATATTCCCAGTAATATTTTTCTCATGAATATTTATATAGAATGATATCAAATAACAACTGCATCCTGCATCATGATACTCAGTTAGTGTCTCTATATTATATAATATAGATGAGTTGTATGGAATTCAAATTATACCTCAATAAAGCTATTATAAAACATAACCATTTATTCTCAATAATGAAATAATATAATTAATTCTGTGAAGCTACATTTGGGTAAGATAATAATTTTTCATAGTATGAGATGAAGTGAAAGTTTATTCAAGCTTACAGGAAAATGCACGATAAAGATATAATAGTAATATTTAATGGAATGGAAATTGAATGTGCAGTATAGAAATGTGGAGTTATTGAAATAGAGTGATTTTCTTTTAAGTCCTATACTATCTTGGGCAAAAATTTTGACTGAAAATACTGATAGGCAGATGCTTAAAAAAGAAGATATAGATAATCTATTTTGATGAAATGTAGCAATAGGAGAAAATAAAATGGATAACTGTGTGTTCTGATTTCTCATATAGGAATGATGTACTAGATTCCATGCCATGAAATGGAAAGTTTGAAAGAAAAACTCCTGTGTTTCACAGGCTGACAGTTAATCTTCATTCTACTGTGATCTGCATTATTGGTAAGCCAATGGAATGGACAAATTAAAGCATGCTATTTGTAAATATATGATAAAAATTTATTTCTATTTAATATAAATTTTAGGAAAAGAATTAATAAAACAAAAAAATGGTGTTTAAGAATACATCTGCAGTGGGCATATAGTTTTATTTATTTTTTCAGACACAATTATAATTAGTTTGACCTACATTTGGTGACTATTAATATCTGGGATGAAATTCAGTGCACTCTCCATTAGTTCAGTAAATAGACAACTTTGGATAAAGACTCAAGCTGAAATTTAGTCCATGATAATAATATTTATTAAAAGAAAAACAAACTATTTAATTCACTGTAAAAAGTTTTAATTTATTTCTGATAATTTCAATCAAAATACAGCAAATTTTTAAAATAATAAGGACATTCCTATAAATGCATGTATTATTAGCTACATAAGTAACTGACATGGTGAAATTCTGAATTGTGTGGAATACAATTACATGAATTTTATCAATAGGCAAAATGTATTTAGTATGTTCATTTAATGACATAGTCAGACTATAAATAATAAGTCATCATAGATAAAAAGTAATATGATTTTCTTTCAATCTTGCTCACATATTTTTTATTCCCCCAAAAGTTTTAAAATATAAAAACTAGTCATGTGATCTAAAATTTCTTTAGGTAGATGGAACTTAAATAGCCAAAAATATAAAGGTCTTTAACAAAACACTAGGAAATCAAATCTAACAGTACATTGAAATGATGAGTCAACATGACAATGTGGAATTTATCCCATGGATATAAACATACTTTAACATAGGAAAATTAATGAATGTGACCCATCACATGAAAAATTGAAGGATAAAAATTAAATGTTTGTCTTAATAGATGCAGAAATAGCATTTGGAAAAATTAACATCATTTTATGATAAAACTCTTAGTGTACTAGATATGGAAGGAATACATCTCAGGAGACTAAATACAATATATGAAAATGCCATAGCTCACACCATACCATAATGTTGAATAAAGAACTGAAAACTTTTTTCCTAAGATCTGAAACAAGACAAAAGTGTTCATTCTTACTATGTCTATTCAACACAGTACTGAAAGTAATATCTCTAGCAACCAATAAAATAATAACAAGCATTCAAAATATAACAAAAACTTCTAGTTTGGAACAAAAGATGTAAATCGTCTCTATTTATAGATGACATTTTACTAGAAATTTCAATGTCTGAATTTAAAAAATAATGTGACTCATTAATTGTATTATATGTATTCATAAATACAATTCATGATTTGTCATCGAAGTTTCAAACTGTAAATTAAATGAATAAAAATCAGTTTCATTTGTATACACTAACACTGAAATAGTGTCAAAGGAAATTAGAAAAAATAATACCATATGCAATAGTACCAATAGAATAAAATACTTAGGAATAAACAACTCATGTAGTCCTAGATTGGTATACTGAACACTACAAAACATTAATGAAAGACTGGGATCATGGCTCACTGGTAGAGCACTTGCCTATGTGTGAGGCAGAGGGTTTGATTCTCAGCACCACAAATAAATAAATACAGATCCACTGACAACTAAAAAAATATTTAAAAAAATAATGAAAGGAGTCACTGATCTGATTTCTGAAGTATAAATTTATTGGCAGTATAGAGATTTTAAAGTAAAAAATATAATCTATAATAAGATTTTCAGGAGTTTTTTTACCCAAGGTCATTATTTAAGATTAATTATTGTTGTTTTAATATTTCATCTATCTTATTGTTGACTTTAAGTTCATGTGATGATTGATTTTTAGTGTATTTCCAAGTCTACATTTTAGTGTACAAATTTTTCTGTGGACATTTGTTTTGCATTCTTTTCTCTTGGGTAAATATGTAGGTGTGGTATTGCTGCATCATATGATAGCTATATATTCAGAATTTCTGAAAATGTCAAATTATTTTCCAAAATTATCATACATTTAGGAGAATCATTTTGACTTCCTATAAGTCAAACAAATTAAAATGTTTTAATGTAAGTCATTTTCCTGAATTTTCTGCTTTTTCCATTTATTTCTGGGAGGTATTTTCTAATTTTGTTATTTAGGAAAGTCAGATGTACATTTTTTTCTTTTCTTAATAGAAGATAATGGTAGAAAATCACAAAGGTCTTTTATAGTTGCCAAACTGACAAATGACACTGAGGAGAAAATAGCAAAGGATTTAATTTTGGCTTTCTAATAATACCTTTGATGTCATTATGATGTCATCTTTGATAGATAGACTCTTATTCTTCATTTAGGACCTTTATAGTGTCTGCTGCTGGAAGAAGCTATTACTTGCATGAGGCAGGTTTGTTCAGAAATCTATTAGTTTGTGTTACATAATTATTGAGGATTTTAATTGATGTGGCCAAATAATTATGCTAAGAATATTTTATAACCTTTCATAAATTAAACTCTAAGAGTAATTTAGCATATACATAGTTTCAAAATATATGCATATGGAGCTGGTCAAATAAAAACATCCTCAGAATGGTATAATAAGTTACAAAGGATATAATAATTTTAGTGATTGGTTGGTAGCATTACACAATGAACTATGGTGGTCATAGCAAATTAATGAAAAGGCAAAGCACATCAAGCTAAATTGTATACATATATAGACATATGTTGTGTGAGGTTTCAAAGTTCATATCAGTTTAGAAGGATACTAATGAATTTATATGTCTCACCTACTTTCTCCTAGGTGCATGTGTGGAACATATGTGCTAATAAGAGTTGTATGTATAATACAAATGCCAAGAAAAATAATCTTGAAAAAATTGATAAATATAAAAATAATAAAATTGATAAAGTATAGGTAGTTAGCATAAATATCTTCGTCCCCTCCTACAAATACATTTTAGAAATATAAGAAGAATTGAGAGATATTCACTAGTGATAGGTAAGCTAAAACATCAATGTTTCATGGATAAGAGTGTGTTGTGGGAAATTATAAAAGTTAACAAATACCAAAATCTTCAAGGAAACAGTGAGAGTAAACCAGATATCTCAAATGATTGAGATGAGGGTGGCCTTTTTATTGGCCTATCGAATTTTTCAAAGATCATTTATGTTTTAGCATATAATATTACTTTATTATTCATTGCTGAATAATATTCTATCACTTCGACCCACACGGCCTAACCCTAGAAACCAGCGAGGGGCGATTTGGGATTAATAAAAACACACAAACATTTACAATGAGAAAGCTGGGACCAGGTGGAACATTGACCTCTGATGGAGGAACAGTGACCCAGAGCTAACACAGCATGTTTATTATATAGGTTTTAACATCAACAGATTATTTGTGGGAAAGTTTCTCTGAAGCAGGCAGGCTTGAAGATCACAGCATGTGTAAATTATTATGGTCACTTTGTAATGCTCAAAATTCTCAATCCCCAGCAGCTGGTGTCTCAGATCAAGGTCAAGACTGATATAATGCCATGCCTTTGCCCAAAACTTCCTCAGTCAGAGCATCACTATAGCTCCTGGGAAATCTTGTCCTGCACCTATATACGGAAAATTCCCAAGGCAAAGGACAGTCACAGCTCCAGGCAGTCAAAGACCATCATCCAAGGCACCATTCTCCACATTCCTCCGTATGGATGAGCCACATTTTATCAGTTCATAAAGTTATTGACATTTGATTATTTACAAATTTCAGCTATTATGAATAAAGTACTATGACAATTTATATGAGAGTTTCGTATTTTTATTTTACTTAACAGATACATACCAGGAGTGGCAGGTCATATGGTATTCATATATAACAATTGAAAAAAAAGAACTGCCAGTTCCCCTTAACATTTTATATTTTCACCTGCAATACACAAGTGTAAATTTATCTGTATCCTTGTCAGTACCTATTATCTGTTTTTTTCATAATAACCATCCTTGTAGGTATTAACTAAAAACTCATTGTGATATTAGAATGCATTTACAATATGAAAGTGAACAAATTTTCATATGTTTATTTGCAATAGAGTATCTTCTTTATATAAATGTCTATTTCTATTGATTGTTCATTCCCTAACTTTGTAATTTGCCTTATTATTGTCTTATGGGAAATTATAACATACACAAGATTCATAGTTTTTTATCAGCTAAATGATTTGAAAACTTTTCTCCTATGCTGTTGATGTCTTTTTACCTTTTTGATGGTATCCTCCAACAAACGCACATCTTTATTTTGATGAAGAGATTATATTTTAATATGCTCCTTAGACGTGCTTTCTTATTTTATTTCTTTTTGTATGCTTATTTGGCTTTATTTGGGGTTTTGTATAATTTATACTTATATACTTGCTCATTTTAAATTGATTTTTATTTTGTCTTCTTACTAATACGAATTAATTATACAGTTTATAATGAAGTACATTGTTATATAATTTTCAAATACTTACTCCCAGTTTCTTTTCATTTCAGTAGTGATTTATGATTAAGAGGAAAATATACCACTTGACATGGGTCACAATATTTATTTTTCATATTCATATGATAAATATATATATATATACATTTATTTACATATTATAATTGTATATAGTCATATATATGATTTAAGTGTGCTATCATATACATACACAGTGTCATTTGATGAAATATTTTCTTTCCCATTGAATTTCTATGTCATCTTTGACAAAAATCAGTTGACTATATTTCTGGAGTCTTTTTTTTTTTTCACTTTAAACAATACATCACTTTTTTCTGAATATCAAAGTAGTTTAGTTACAGTGACTTTATTGTAAATCTTGAAGTAAGGTATGTTTACTAACATAATTCCTCTTTTTACATATTGCATTGTATATTTCAGGTCCTTTAAATTCTCTTAAGTAAGGTATGTTTACTAACATTATTCCTCTTTTTACATATTGCATTGTATATTTCAGCTCCTTTAAATTCTCTTATAAATTCTAGAAATAGTTTGTCAAAATATATGTACAAATTTGCTAGGATTTTCACTTTTTCATTGAATCTTGTTATCAGTATGTTAAAACTGATATTCTAGTACTGTTGAAATTCTAATGCATTAGTATAAGCATAGTGTTCCAATTATTTCAGCAAAAAAATTATACATATATGTAAGGCAGTGTGTGTGTGAGTCTGTGTGTGTGTGTGTGTGCATGAGTGTGTGTATGTGTGTGTGTGTTGAGGGGATGTTTGCACTCTTCACAGAACTAGAAAATACTGTTATGAGTATAAATTTTACAAAATCATAATATTTGTTTAGAAAAATAAAAGATCCAGAATAGCCAAAGCAATCCTGAGCAAAAAGAATGATATTGGAGGTATTACAATATCTGATGTGAAATCATACTATACAGCTATACTCAAAATGACACTGTTTTAGCATCTAAACAGATAGGAAAAACAAGGGAATGAACTAGATTACATTGGAGAATACTCAGATAAACAGTCATTTGATCTACAAAAAGGTGCCAAAAACATTCTGGACATAGCCGTTTTACCAAATGGTACCAGGAAAACTGGATATCCATGTGTAAAAGAATGAAACTAGATCTCTGTCTTTCACCCTGCACCAAAGTCAGTTTAAAGTGGATCAAAATCTTAGGAATTACACCTTAAACTCTGCAACTTCTAGAAGAAAACATTCGGTCACAATCCAACATATTATTCAGGCACTGACTTTAACAAGAACCTGAAAGATCAAAAAATAAAACTAAGAATCAATAAAATGATGACATTAAGTTAAAAAGTTTTACACAACAAAGAAAATGATTAGGAGTGTGATTGAGAGAGCCTAGAGAATGCGAGAAGTATTTTTTTACATTTACTTTTCTAACTGAGATTAGTATCCAGATTATATAAAGAATAAAAAGCCAACAGAAATAAATAAATAAATAAATAAATAAATAGACAAAAGACAAAAGTCAAAAGTACTAAACAAACATTTCTCAAAAGAACATATACAAATGGCCATCAAATGTATGAAAAAAGTGTTTAAGATCCTTAGCAACCAGAGAAATACAAATTAAAATTACATTATTAGTATTTCTTCTTAGACCTATTAGACTGACAATCATCAAGATACAAATAATAATAAGGGCAGTTTGGGATATGGGGAAAATTTACACTCATACATCATTGCTGAGACTGCCAATTAGTAAACATTCTGGAAGGCAGTATGAAAAATCCTCAAAAAATCTAGGAATGAAACCATCATATGACCCACCCATCTCTTATTATAATAATACAGGCATATCAATGTTTATGGCAGTATGATTCATAATAGCCAAGTTTTGGAACCAGGCCAGGTGTCTGTCAACAGATGAGTGGATGAAGAAAATAAGTATATAATACACAATGGAGTTTTACTCATCCATAAAGAACAATGAAGTAGGAACTGGAGAACATCATGATAAGTAAAACAGGGAACTCATAGAGTTAAAGATTGAATGATTTATTTCATATGTGAAAGTTAAGAGAAATAAGTGGAAATAAAACAGGGGGAGGAGTTTCCATGAAGATAGAAGACAGATCAGTAGAATAGAGCAACAGGATAGAAAGTGAGGGAAGACAGGAAAAGGGAGGGACTGAACAAATTATGCTATTTACATATATAAATTTACCACAGTGAATTTTACCTTTATGTATATCTATAAAACACTAATTTGAAACACAATAAACAAAAAAGGGGAGTCCAGTAGTATAGACGATCGGGAACAGGGGACAGAGGAGGGGAAGGAAACAGGAAGTACTGGGAACTGAAATGGAGAAAATTATATTCCATGCATGTATCAATACGTGGTAATGGAATCCATTATTATCTAGAAATATAAAGCACTAATAAAAACTTTCGAAAAATAATATTGAGTTGGGTGTAGTGGTGTGTGATTCTAATCCCAGTTGCTCAGGAGGCTGAAGCTCAAGGGTCACAAGTTCAAAGCCTACCCCAGCAAATTAGCAAGGTGCTAAGCAACTTAACGAGACCCTGTCTCTTAAAAAAATATGAAAGGAGCTGAAAATGTAGCTCATTGGTTAATCACCTGTGGGTTCAATTTCTGCTACAAAAAAAAGAAAGAAAAAAAAAGAAAAGGAAAGGAAAGAATATTGAGTATATAAACTTAACAGTTTAATTGTCATCTACTTTGTTCTTCACAAACTTCTTTTTGATTTTTCTAAAATAAATAACATTTAAAAAACACCAATCAATAATACAAGGGCGGGGGGGAACTTTGGAATCCTGAGTTTGACACTCTTTGGAGTTAGCATTTGGGCAACTTAATTTTTAAAATGTTTTTACATGTGCAATGTAGTTATACATAATAGTGGGATTCATTTTGACAATTCATACATGCAAACTTTAGTTATCAACTCAAAATGGGCCAAAGATTTAGGAATTAGACCAGAAACTGCTTGAGGAAAACATAGGGTTAACACTGCAATATACTGGTGGCAACAAAAAATTCTTTAATAAGACACATAAAGCTTAAGAAATAAAAGCTTTCACACAGCAAAAGAAACAATTAGGAGAGTGCAGAGAGAATCTATGGAATGGGAGACAATCCTTACACTACTCCTGACAGGGCATTAATATCCAGAATATGTAAATAATTCAAAGATAACATCAGAACAATTAACCAAGTCAATAAAGGGCAAAATGAATTAAACACATTTCTCAAAAGAAAAAATACAAATGATCAACAAACATATGAAGAAATATTCAGCATCTTTATCAATCAGGAAATGCAAATCAAAACTACATTGAGATTTCATCTCACTCCAATTAGAATGTGAATCATCAAGAATACAAATAATAATAAGTGCTGGTTACATTGTTGAAGAAAATGTACAAACTGTGTGGGTTCTCTCTTGTCTAGCAAGGAGGTCCAAGGAACAGGGTAGAGGAGAGTGTGGCTGTGGAGTCACTAATTAAGACCTCCCGAGACCAAGCAGGAAATAGGTTTGATTTTATTTCGCAATTACCATGTATATATACTCAGGCAGTAGCTAAGCAGATTACAGGCAGCCACCAATGCAATTTCTGCTAACTGTCCTTGCAGCTACCAATCGAGGAGAGGGCCATGAAGCAAGTGCAGAGACTATAACACAAGGCCTCTTGCCCAGGGCTGTGCCTACAGGGGAAGTGGCTTGTTACTCACACGCTTAGCACAAGGGAGTAGTTTGCCACTCAGACGCCCTTAATGTATGCCATGCATGCAGTACTCTACGCACTTGTCCCCATCAAACAATGTTGATGGGATGAAAATTAATATAGTAACCAAAGAACTGTAGAAATTCTTCAAAAGAATAGGAAATGAAACCATCATACTGCCCAGCTATCTAACTCCTCAGTTATGTCCAAAAGGGATCTTCATTATTAAAGAACACTATAGTTGATTTTTACTAAAATCTTGGTACTGTGGGTATAAAGTTTAAGTTTGGATCACTATATCTAATATATTGTGTTTCCCTGAAATCTTCAAGTATCTCACAACCACTGTGGTATGTGTACTGAAATTCTATTCAATAATGTAAAATCATTTTCCTAGAATGAAGATAATACTTTCCTATAATCTGGATATCAGACTCAACCATATGACTTTGTTACTTGCAAATTTAACCTACTGTCTTTCTATGAACAATAGATAAAGGTAAGTATCTAAGTTGCTAAAGTTTCTAGCACAAAATTCCAGGATGTTCTTTCTAAAATGCAATTCAGTCATTTTCTTCTTCTGCCTTGGTCTAAAATGCATATCATTTAACATTTCACTGAAGGACTTTGGTCATTTAGTTCTTGTCTGTCCTCATCTTCTATTGGTTCTCTACATTCACTCTTCAAAGATGTCATGCATTATGCATGTGTGCAGTGCCTTCTGTCAGCAGTGAGCTTCTTACATTTGCTTTCCCCAATTTATACACATCCACTTTTCTAATTTCCAAGACCTCTGCTCTATTCCTATGAAACTTTATAGATGAATTGCAACATTTTAATATACCATTTAATAAAGAATAAAGCATTTTAATATACATTATTATACATTTACTTTTCTATCTTTTCAAATTATTTTTAAGCATTTCAGGGAAGGTAACATGTCTTGTGTTGCTGTCTATCCTATAATAACATATTACCTTGAACCACAGTATCTCTTAAATGCTTAGTGAATGAGTATATGTATAAATCCCATGCCTGAGAGGTGTTTAACAAATATACCCAGAATAAGATAAAAAAAATGCATAAAGGATCACTCCTTTGTTACATATACATTTCTTCTAAGAAAGTGAAAATTTTATGTTACACAAAAAAATGTATTTTATACTTATATGCATTTCAAAGTGTATTGTCTTAGTTTTCTCTACTTATTTTTATTTTTTTGCATTCAAATCTCAGTTATCACAAACACTTAGGATATTGTCACTACTACTTGGAAGATACATTATGAATTTTCTTATAGCCTATAACTTATTACTGATAACAATCTCCAGAAATATTATCTCCAAATTCTGTTAAGCTTTCCAATATATATATATATTATATATATATATATATATATATATATATAATATATATATATATATATATATATATATATATATATATATATATATATAAAACTTCAAGGTTTTAAATAAAGCAAGAAAAAAGATTAGAAAGTATAGCCTTTCCACTCTGGAAGTTCCTATTTTTGCTTTAATAACTAGCATCTTTAAATGTGTAACTTACATTTTTTTAATTTCATACACTCAAAGTTTTTGACTTATTTGCTATTACAAATGAGATATATTTATTGATTTTTAATCCATGAGAATTTACAAATTATCTATTTTCCTACGTTTTTTTGGTACCAGAGCCACTTAATCACTGAACTACATTATCCTCAGTCCATTTTTATTTTATTTATTTTTTTAGAATTTTGAAACAAGGTCTCACAAAGTTGTTTAGGATCTCCCCAATATGCTAAAACTAGCTTTGAACTTTTGATCCTCCTGCTCCAGGCTCTCAAGCTGCTGGGATTACAGGTGTACACCACTGCATTTGGCTATTTTCCTACCTTTTAACATGCTTATCTAGGTCACTTATTTTATAATTATTTTATTGGTTCATTATAATTGTCATACTAGCGACATTCAAAATGCCATACTTGTACATGCAATATTTCATTTCCTCAATCTCCTACCCCACTTCCTCCCCTTTTTCTCTTTGCCTTCATCTCCCTGATCCACTTATTCTACTTTAGTGATCTCCTTCTATTATTATTATTATTATTAGTGAATTATCGTTATTTGTGTGTGTAATTCAATGTGGTATATTTGTACATGAACATAGCATAATTTGGTAGACTTTATACCCCAGTATTTCTCCATGCCCTCCATTCTTTCCTCCCTCTCAATTCCTCTCTTCTACTCTATTGGTATCTCTTCTGTTTGTGGGAAATACCCTTTTGCTCCTTTTTTCTATTCCTTTCTCTCTCTCTTACTTTCTCTCTTTCACTACTGCCACATTTCAGAGAAAACATTCAACCCTTGACTTTCTGAGTCTGGCTTATTTCACTGAGCATGATGTTCTCCAGTAGAAAAATTTAATAATTAAAGTCATACCACTGGTTTTAATTCTTAAATTTTTCTACAGAAGTGCAAGGGGAATAATTGAAAGTAGAAATCATTTCAGCCTGCAACCCACTATAGTTACAGGAGACTTACAACAACAATTTTTATAGCCTATGAGGTGTTCAGGAGCTTACTTCAGTTTCTGAGATTGACAGTTTCCAGACTTACAGATTTTAATCTCTACTTTAGATGAGTAGTAACAACTTGAAGTGTGGATAGAACAAGATATCTCTGGATGTCCCCCAGTTGAGAAAATGGTCAGATGCAATCTGCTAAAGTCCAGGTGTTGGTAGAATCATCAACTAAGAATATCAATTGGATATATGGTTCACAAACCCTAGTGTGACTAAATTGAGTAAAATGATCAACAATGAGCTCTTAAGCCCATTGTTTTACCAAGATAGAAAAATAAGTATTTTCATGGTGAATGTTAGAGAAATTTCAGTTTGTAATGAAGATTTGACTAATTATAGGAAAATTTGTCTTATTTTTCAGCTTGATATGAAATAAATTTTCTGAAAGTAGATACAATCCTCTTGTTTGGACTATTTAATCAAGTGAAAATAAGTTATTATTGGCTAATTTTGAGACAATGTTGTTTGGAATAATTATACATACAAAAATGGATTTCCAGTTGAATGTGAGTTTATTTTTCATCTCACCATTTATAAATCTTAAATTACTGTCTAAGTGATGGGATTTATTTTACTTATTTATTTTCTTGCCAATTGGCTTGAGATAAAATATCATAGCTCACAGAGTATTTGTTCTGAGTAAGTCTTAATAAGGTTCATATAGAGTTAGCAATAATAAAAACAGCACGTGCTCCTTCATTTTCTCATATCCTCAGTAGCTAAGTCAGGGTCTTGGAAATTTTGTGAAAGTGCAGTGTGGGTACATGTTCCAGTGGAAGGTGAATAATGATCTCTCTTCTTTTAGGTAATTTTTTTAGCACAACATTATTATTGTTGATTCAGACGATTTCAGCAGTTGGTCATCTTGATTTAATATCCATTCTTTGACTAGTTGCCTAGAATACTCAGCTGCCTAGTACTTTGTGATGTTGGGGGTAATGGGAAGAAGCCATTCCTCTTGTCAGAATGAACCAATTTTGCTGAGAGCACCTGGGTTCATATACATGCCCTGCAGAGGAAGGAAGGCAAGCCCAAGGTGAGCACACAGTTCATTGTACTATGTTATGATTAAGAGTTTGTTATAATGTAGTCATATAATATGGTATCAAATGTAGTCGCTGTGCCTTAATATGATCTAGAATTAGAGGAACTAACATAACAAGTCATTAATATATATATTTTTAGGTTCAAATTGATAATACTGGCCCTAAGATTATTGACTGAAACACTATTTTTTGACATGAAGCATTTTCAACTATTAAATCCATGTGTTTAATTAGGATGGCTGTGCTCTTATCACAATCCTTAAACTAAACCGGTACTGTGATTGGCTCATTTATATTAATATGTATAATTCTGTGATTTAAACCTCTTCTACCTTTGCTTAAGTTTGCTCTGGATAGTATTTATGCTCACTACACTATTGAGCATGGACATTGACATACAGGCTGACTCTCCTGAAGATTAGAATTTGTTACTTGGAACATTACAAATCAAAGTGACTGGACTATATGTTGACTGCCCATGATTATTTTACCTTATATCAGTATTTACTACTGTGAAAATAACAACATGTCATTTATTTTTTTAAACATCTATAATGTTTAAATCAGGCTAAACATATATATTTCCTGAAAGGTTCATCATTTCTTTATGGTGAAAACATTATAATGATTTTATTTTACATTTTTGAAATGTGCAGTTTATTATTGTCATTTATAGTTCTCCTACTGTGAAATAAAAGCATACCAGGACTATTTATTCCTAATTCAAACTTAGTGCCCATTGATCACCCTTTACCCTTTTCCTCCACCTCTGCCCAGGACTAAAGATTGAACCTAGGAGTGTTCTACCACTTAGCAATATCCCCAGACCTTTTCATTTTTTGAAACTTAATCTTGCTAAGTTGCCCAGGTAGACTTCATATTTACAATCTTTCTGTCTTAACCTCTTGAATATCTGGGAGTACAGGTGGGTGCCACCTTGCCTGGTCAATCTTTACACTTCTTTCTCTCCTGCCTGTACTTTCAGACTACTGAAACTACCATTCTTCTAGAAGATCAATTTTTGGGATTCTACATACGAATGACCTTGGGTTGTGCTTATCTTACTATGCCTGAATTTTCTCCCTAAGCCTAATGATCCACTCCTATCCATGTTGTTGAAAATGACAGGAGTTCATTCCATTTGTGGCCAAATGGTATCCCATTGTATATATGTACTGCATATTCTTTTTCAACTCATCAGTTGATGAGCTTTTGTGCTGTTTCACCTCTTAGCTATTGTGAGTTGTGATGCAATGAATATGGGGGTGCAAATGTCTATTCAACACATTGATTTCATTTCTCTTGGATATGTACCCACTACTGGGAAAGCTGGCTTACATGGCAATTCTATTTTAATTTTCTGAGGAACTTTTTCTCTGTGTTCTATAATGCCCTATGAGTCTGTTTCAAATAACTACTATAGAATAAAAATTTGCTTCTTCACCCAAAAACTGATATGTGGCAACATAATCTCCATTGTGATGTATTTGGAGGTCGGACCTTTTGTAGATTAGGTAGAGAGTTCAGAGTACTCCAGAATAGGATGAGGAGTTTTATAAGAAAACTCTGGAGAGTTCATTGGTCTCTTTTACTGTGTGAAGATGGTGAGAAAATGACTATCAATGAAGTAGGAGGCTGAACCTCACCAGATATTGTGTCTTTTGTCACTTTTTTTCTTGTACTTCTGGCCTCCAGAAATGTGAAAAAATAAAATTTTTGTTGTGTATAAACTACTTTGTAATAGCAGTTTGAATGAACTAAGACAATGGCATATGATACTTTTTCAATATTGGAGGAGCATGTATACTATTATTTAAAATTTGCAATTAGAAAAAATAAATTGCTAAGTAACAGAATTGGATATAAACATTTTTTATATTAACAACTTGGCTTACCACTACAAAGAAGATGTCACTCAACATTGACAATACAGTTCACAATATCAATATAAGTCAACAAAGATATTTATGGTGCAAAACAAACTCTTTTAAGCAAATTTAGGTAGCAACAAAGATCTATTTTATAAATCTGCATTTTTTTTCATTTCTTAAGATAACAGATTGCATTCTTATTCTATTGTATATTAATGATAATGTTACACTGTTATTTTACATAATTAAAACAAAATAATTTATGTTGCATATAATTAGAGAAGAACTGCAATGGGATGTACAAATATAAGAGTATTAAGTCACAGTATGAAACCAATGTGTTGAATAGACATTTGCATCCCCATATTCATTGCATCACAACTCACAACAATTGTTGGCATACAGAGAGAAATAATGAGGTGACCAGTCATGTTTCCCAGATATTCTATATATATAATAAATCTTCTGAATTTCTAGAGTATTCAGGCTCTTTTTTATGAAGTATAAGATTCTGTGAAACTACTCTTGAGGAAGAAGTTTAGAAAAAAACAATTTCATGAACCTCTCAGGTACTCTGAAAAACATTTGGCTACACCTTTATCATCAAATAACTGTTTTACTATACAGGCCTCCAAACAAAAATTTATTATAAAAATTCAGTAAAACCTCATCCTGTCTTGAACTCTTAATTAACTCACTCTATAATTCACTTTAATCTATTTAAGATAAAAAGAATATGCCAGTTCACATTTCCTGATTTTAATTGTGTTCATAATATATTCAATCCTTATTCCTCTTGAAGTATATGATTTTGGGTGTTGAGTAGATGGAGAGTTACTCCAAAAAAAGGACACTCTGGAATGCAAAGTAAGATGGGAAGCTCACTACTTAATGTATATTCCCAGACCAGAGCATCCACAGCACCTCAAATGAGATAAGAAGTACAAAATGATCACCTTTTCCCAATCATACTGAATTGTAATCAGGTCCTTAAGAATACTGGCATCAGATGCACTTACATATTAATATTTGAGAAGCTCTAGCATAAACTATAGTGATGCAGAGTCAGTCATATTTATTAGAAATCTATTTAAATACCATGTATATATGTGAAGATATAAACATCTCATATTTAAGTGTGTTGTTCAAATTTAGAGTGTAAGTATGTCAATCTAAAACATATCTAGGGATGAGGAGGAGGTGGACACTATTATAAAGATTTTTAATATTTGAATTTAAATTAAAACAATCAGTGGAGAATTGTACAATGGTTATAAGAATATAGGTGGTAGTCCTCATCTAATCCAAAGGTGAAATGTTATCTATCTATGGCATAATTAGATGAAGTTTTTATCCAACAAATGAGTAGTGAAAGTTTACTTTTTATCTCTTCCTTTATTCCAGGAGGTGAATAAATTATGTTAGCCCTATCATTATTTTGTCATGTCACTTTGGAAGCCTTTCTTTTCTAAATCTCAATTTGTTCTTCAAACACTAGAATGAATGACATATTTTCAGATTTATTACAGGATTAAAAACTAATATTTACCTTTAACGTAACACATGAGACAAAATGTTATCAGCATATGACAATTCAGTGTGACTGATATTTTCATTGCAGCTAGTACCTTGACTGTGTGCTTCTAGAAAGGAAATACTGCCATCCTCAGTCTCATTTTTCTTCATTCACAACACTCTACATGTTCCTGGGGAATAATTATGTCTTTGGACACAGATAATTAAGAGCTTCAGCCTACCATGAAGAGAGATAGATGTGAAGGCCATGGTGGTACATGTCTGCAATCCCAGCTGGTCACTGAAGCTGAGGCAGGAGGATCCCAAATATAGGGCTGGTCTGGGCAACTTACTGATATCAGTCACAAAGTAAAAAAAATAAAATAAAATAAAATAAAGACTTGGAGGTGTATCCCAGTGGTAGAGTGCCCCAGGTTTCCTTCCAGTACTGAAAAAAAGAGAAAGAAGCAAGGAAGGAAGGAGGAAAGAAGGGGTACATACTATAAATAACCTTGACCATAAGATCCTCACAGGAACCTCAAGTCTGGGACAGTGCCAGGAAAACCTGGAATTCACCTTCTCCTTGTAAAAGTTGACCAGATATATGAGTATCATATTGTGCAGATGTAATGCCAACATAAGATGCTCAAAATGTTTTTTACTGATATAACCAATTAATAGCTTTGTCCCTAGCTAAGTTAACTACATTCTCTGAGCTCAGTTTTTCTGTGAAATATGCACAATGTGCCTTTTATGAATTTGATAGCTGCTGTTTAATGAAAGATATTTTCATTTATGTTTATCATCCAGCCTTATTCTCTAAAGTTATTTTAAATACCATAATAAATTTGGGTGTTATATTCAGGCTTTTCCATTCATGATTTTAAGTCAAAATATCTTTCATTCTTTTTCCTGATGTATATCATCAGTTAGCATTATCTTTGTCACATAAATTTTGTGCAGGGGGTCTCATTTTGCCATAAAGTACTTTTTTGCTTTCTCCCAAACTTAACTCGCCAAAGCTTCAGTATGATAGGTATTGCAAATATCACTTCAAAAAATGTGAGTAAAATAGTTCCAACAGCTTAAAAATACTATCTAAAAAAAGCAGTCTATCCGCCTTCAAATCAAGTGTTAAGAAAGCATTCTAAGGCCTTGTTAAAGTCAAAGGACTATGTGGAAATTCTCTAGCAGGAATAAAGCTTGCCATTTCACTAATGCCTTCCCACATGAACTCTGCACAGTATGACCCACATTCCAGATCTGACCTCTCCATTTGGGAAGGATGAGAACAGTTCAGCCAGGCTGAGAGGCCATACCTGCCTACTCATATTGGAATATGAGTTTCAGAAACTGAATGGTGATTTATGAAATGGTTTCTGCTATGGATTAGTAACATTTAATGTTGAAGATTTTCCCTTTTAAATGTTTTTGACGGTTTATTTGAAAATGTTTTTACATGATTTCGGAGTTAGCTTTTCTTCTCAGGAAAACATCTGGTAGTTCATAGTCATAGTCAACAAGGATATACTATTTTTAACATTTTTTTTCTTGCCAGTATTCCCTACTTTCCCATAATATGTTTATTCCATTTATTAAAGTTGTCTCGGAAGTAAACACTCTTCTCCAAATAACATGTCAACATCTTTTTAAGTATCTAGATATGATCCTTGTGGTTTTCACTTAACTGACACTACAACTTTTAATGCTGATAGTAAGATTAAAAATGAAAAAAAAGTTATTGATATAAAACTGGCTGTCAATCAGTTTTCACTACTCAAGGTGATTTTCAGGATAAAAATCAAATTTTTAAATATCTTTTCTTTTACAACAATATTAATGCTCACACAATTAGAAGCAGACAAATCAGTAACAACTCTTAAAATTGATGTAGGAAAATGGTAATTATTTCCTCAGGGAAAGACCTGAGACCCAAGAAAATTATGTCTTATTTTAGAACTAACTTACATTTATGAGAAGCAATTTGAAATCAACAAAACAAGTCAGCTTATTTAATGGAAGTTTCATTCACATACAAGAGGTTGAATACTTGTTTTTCAATACTTTCATACATTTGAAAAAATTGATGATCATCTGTTTACAGAATAACAATTTCAAACTATTATGTAAATCCAATACATTATTATCACAGTGTGGGTTTTTCAACAGTCTGATTGAGCTGATCATAGCAATAACAAATATTATTCAAATATTTACCTTTATTAGCAATTATCAAAACCATTTTATCTATTTTTTTCCTTTCTTTTTGACAATGATCACCCTTCATACACACAAAGGAACATTTAATGAATGTGAACATTCATTATTCACATCATCATGCCTATAAAACAAATATTATAGCATAGTTCTCTGGTTTCCCAACATATATATATATATATATATATATATATATATATATATTTGTAAACACAACTGAGTATTCAGGACATCTCATTGGCTTCTAAATTCTATGACTATTTATAACATCAGCTTTCTCACAACTTTTATATTTTTATTGCAGAGACATTGTAATTAACAAAGAAATTTTAGACCATTCACTGTGATCAGTCATGTCCCTCCCTTATGGTCATGATTCTGTTTTGTTCTGACCAACCACACATTACTGCCATGGGCAGGAGCCTCTTCAAATCTGCATCCTGTTAGTCCTGTGGGAATCCCGCCTGACTGCACTTCATAAGCCACTTGTTTCAATGTAAGTCCTATGTCTGATGACTATATTTAATCCAAACTATATTTTCCACTTATTTACACAAATTAGTAACCAAAATGTGTAAAAATTTGTGTTGAGAGTCATTCTCAATGCCCATAGAAAATTTTAATAACTATTATTTTGTTTTGCATTGGCTGCATAGCTATCAGAATCTTTGAGCAGTACAAATGGGAAATAAACCATTAATTGATGAATATTCTTTGACATTAAGAAAAACAGGTGTTAAAATTGATCCCAAGATAAATTAAAGTTTATTTTTAAATGCTCTAAAAGGAAATAAAAAGAATGAAGTGTTAATAAAAATCAGAAAGGCATGGAGTAAAACTTATAATAAGAAAAGGCAATAACTGTAAATTTGAAATTAAATTAGATAAGTAAATGTAACCTTGTGATGCAAAATAAATATTTTTCAGACATGAAAAGTTTCTTAAACTTGTGGAGTTACCCTGCCTTCCATATTTGTGTAGTTGGGGTTATTTTCAGCAAATCTTAGCCACAGAGTAAGACCTCTAATATAATTCTCACTAAGAGATAGCAAGGTCAAACCTTGGATGAAGAAAAGTCAAGATAACCCAGAGATATTATTGCCAAAAAGCAAAAATGCTATCAAAGAATCCTAAAATACCAACAATAAAAATGAAGTTATCACAGTGGCAAAGCTTATACTTGCCAAGTAATGACATTTTTAGCTTCATAAAAAGAAAATAATAATTGCAGTCCATTGTATTAAATTGATTATAAAAAAGAGTCTAAGTCCATGATGACACTCAAAAATGATAGATGTCTTAAAATGTGATGAAGATAAATCATACTGAATATTTCCAATGTTTTTACCAAAAAATTGCTATATACTGAGTGAAATAAATTATGTGAGTAATATATTTAAGTGTTGGTAATTGTACAGGTAAAAATCATATAGGATATATGGAAATTATAAAACAAAACAACACAAGTAGCTTTTAAAAGTATCTATGTTAATTTTTAATAAAATATTAGAATGTATGGAGAGATACCAAAGGTAGTGATAAATATATATATCACTACATACATATATGTTATCTACATCATAAATCAACAAAATACGATACAGTAAGAAATAAGATGATAGGAGAAGTTTACATCCTCATTATACTATAGAAATACAATTAGAAAACTCAACAGTGTCTTAGTAATCATGTTTTAAGAAAAAATAAATAACATCAGTAAAATAGCCTGCAAAATTATACTAGTATCTCCCACTTTATGAGAGTATCTATGTCCCTGCTCTTTTTCTTTCACAAAATATGGACATTTATTCAGCATACTTTACTCCACAGGGGCTTTGGGGATTTTTATTGAATATTCTTCCAGGCAAATAGCAATAGTTTTTGGACTTTATCTTCATTACTATCACCTTATTTTAGCTTTCATTCTGAAAACAAGTTGAGTCCCTATTTATGCTGGATTATAATGAGAGTGAAGCTGAAAAAGGATAAAGATGAAAAACCATAATTTAAACAAACTTAAATTTATTGTATACAGTATTTTTTTGGTTTTGTTTTGGAGGCTATTAAGACTTTAAATTTTTAATATGTAGTGAAACTCTAAAGAATGTTTGTGATCTCCACAGAATTTTATTCTATTTTGAAATTTTTGAGGAAATGTCTCAGCAGAGTGCATTTTAGAAAATTATATTTTCATTTATTGCTCAAATTCTCCAGTATCCCAAGGATCAGATTAATGGTGTACTTAGTACATGATGTTTCTGCCACTTCTTAAACAAAAGTTTTATATGCTAAGTAGAGCACTCACGGTCCTCCTAGGATTGCCTGGACATCACCCTGGCTCTAATATTGTACTTAAGACATCTGTTTTTAAAGAAAAATTTCACAAGGAGAAAAACTACACTCATGCAGTTCACCTGATTTTTACAATAAAGTATTCAAATTCATTTCATGCACAAATGTGCCTTTTATGTAGCTTAATAATATGTAGAGTAATAAAGAATAAGTAATTTTTCTTCTGATTCTTGATTTATTGGAGAGCCATAAGAGTAAAAATAGATTTTACTATTTTACTCTAAAATCAAACTTATGCCATTTGAAGATTCCTAAGATGTAACATCGAAAAGAATGTTTCTAAAAATTCATCACAATAGCATTAGAAATTATCTGAAAGAAGTATAATAGGAAGTTGCATTAAAGAGATGTAACAGTCTCTTTTTCTTTAAAATTAATACCCATTACTGTGTACATGTAGTTTTGTAGTGATTTTCGTATGTGCTGCAGTCTGGCTGGGCACAAGATCACGAGCCACCACACACCTTGCAGATTCAAACAGCAATTCTTTATTCCGGAATTCACACCGGTCTCTACACACGTTCTGGGGAAATCCAAGTTCTGCCGCAAAATTCACCTACTCCACCAGGCTTAGAGTCCAAAAATACTTTCTCAATCCCACGAGAACTCAACGGGAACTCAAGGATCAGGTGTGCCTGAGGCAGTAGGATACGCCCTATTCCCACCAGGGTACACCTTAAACCTGGAACTGCCCTAAACCCAAGGACAGGATACTCCCTAAAACCTGATCAGCTCTAAACCCGGATCCGCCCTGGTCCTTGAGCAAGGTCACCTTACTAAAGCATACATGCAATGTCACAGCGAATGTCCAAGGCAAGTCCATTTCCACGAGTCCTTCCTCTAAGCAACATGGGTACGCTGGCAAGGAAATTTTGATGCGTCATTCCTACTTGGCAATGGCCCTCAGCACATATGAATATTTCAAATGCTTGGTGTGTTATTATAATGGTGTCAAGTTTACATAACAGACTTGGGGAAAATGTTTAGTATATAAAAACGTGTGTTTTCAGAGAAAATTTGTTTTTTCGCAGCACTTCTTTATTAGCTGAATGTCTGGGTTTTGTTATTTGGGTTGTAGTAAACATATTCTTACATCATCTAGAGACTTTCAGGAGATTAATGAGTCTGCAAGAATCATATGTTTGGAAGTACATCTACTAAGATAGCAGGTGTTTAGTTATTTAAAGTAAAATACTAATTGAAAATGATAAGCCAAATAATGCAACACTTAGTGAAGTAGTGAAAATTGCCTGGTGAGTTCCTTCATCTCTTAGGGACATCTGCTTTAATGTGCATCAAGGACAGTTCATTGTCTGCCTTTTGGCATGTTAGGGAAACTCTGAGTCAGCTTTTCTTCAGTACTTTTATCAAGTGAGCAAGATCATATAGCCGTCCTCAATGACTATGAAACTACACAGGACTGCATGTACCACAAACCTCTCTTCTGTGTTCCTGGTATTAGATTCATAACCATGCTGCATGTTCTAGAATAGTTCTACTTCAAAGCAGGTCTACACACTATATGGGAATCACTGCACACAAATTTTCAGGGTAGGGTCTTCTCAAGCAATTGGTAAGCCATTGCCATATTGACTAAATACATTACAGTTGTGTTAGGGTCTGTAAACAAGTCAGGATGGCGCCTGGCATATTGCAGAGGGAGTGGTTTTTTAAGTGACACCAGCGAGCCATTAAGTGTGGAGATTCCTTATTGTTTGACTGCTGTATCTAGTTTATGTTAATTAAGATAAGCTGTGTGGAATGTATATATACCCCTCCTGTCCTACAATAAACTGCTCCCACTCCTGCTGTATCAATCTACACAAGTTGTTCGTCACCCGTCCAGTTATTTTGCTGTAGCTGGATTGCGGCACAGTTGATAGTTTATAATGCGCTCTTATTAGTTCCTTTATATTTTTCATATAATAGTTTTCTTAGAAAACAAACCTGCTAGTCTAATTACATAGCTGGCATATAAATTAACATATGAGCGTTCTCTGTACACAGGCATTGCTTTCCTTAGATCAGTAAATGAGAATAGTAAAACTGGCAAAAGTGTTGGTAGTGTAAAAATAGGATCTGCTCTACCTTTCCAACATTAGTAAACTCTATTTTTTTTAATTAGAATACTCTGGGTGGATGCACTGTACCTTAAATGAACACAAGGAGGAGGGAAAAGCTAAAACAGTGATAGAGTTTCAAATGATGAGCTGTGGCACACAGCTTCTTCTCTTCTAGAGTGAGATTGTGCTTGCACTATCAATCAATCACATGGAAGCTAATTGAAACCTAAACAGATCACAAGGTGCCCTGCCCAGGGATACTTAAATATAAATATAGTTTCCTTATTCAATTAATCCACATTAGATGTGATTTTGCATTTTTTTATATTAGAAAACATCCACTTCATAAGAAATATGTAAAAGACACATTTATACATCTATATTATTTTTAACCTTTGCTACATTCCAGAATATTGTCATTATTTTGCAGATAAAAAGAAACAGGCTTACATTAAACAATTGGATGTAAGTCACTTAGATTAATAAGTAAAAAAAGGGTTGTTACTTTTGAAAACATAATGAAGTTGACTCTCTTTATAAACATGTCACCCATTTATTCATACATTGACTATGTACCAAAGATTCATAAAGTATTCAACACTGAATGAAAATAGAAAGGTATGTCACAGTTACCATCAGAACCTTTCCAAGAGCTATTTTCCCATTTTCCATTCTAAACAGGAGTCCAATTTCATTTGAAGCTTCCTCCTGGCAATGTGTCCATAATCTCACTCCTTTTTGGTGGCTACATACTTTACCTTCATTTGTTGCTGCTATAAACAGCTGTTAGACTGACCCTATTGAAGGCCAGGATATTTTGGAGATGTACCATTCTTTTACCGAAAATCATAGCCTTTCAAGGATACTTGGGTCATGCCTCCTCTTCTTGCTGGACTGCTAGAGTAACTGTATAACTGACAACCATCTTGTTATCATGAATGATGAAGACATTAGGTCAGTAGTTTGAAAAGTTTTAGATGATGGGATGGATTGATATCATTGAGGCACTGAATAAACCAAAAGTGATCTATCTCTGCATCTTCATTATTTAATTGGATTATGAAAGGTGTCTATTTTCTCTTCCCCAGGTTATTTTTCACTTTCTATGTTGTTGGCACTTAAGAGTGGCAGTGGTGTAAAAGTGGAGAGAAAGCACAGAAGGCAAACTTTTCCTGGGATTAAATCATGACAATTTTAGGTCTGCATTGGATCATCTGAATAAAATTACTATGGCTATATTCATGGCTTATAATTCCTTGTGTATTGTAAAATCCTCTGAAATAACAGCTTGCTATATTGGTCACATGTGTAGGATCAGAATAAGTAAAAAAGACTTTTGCCTTTGTTTCTTCTTCAAAGTGAATTATTGTAGCTAAAGAAATAACTTACGGGGGAATTGGGCAATCGTAGACAACTCAATATGAGTTATAATAATGACCAAGAAGTGATTTTAAGAATAGTGTCTTGTAGATATTTGTGAAATAAATGAGACAGGTCACAACATCCAGTTCAGATACATTTATTTGAGGTTAAGTTGGGTTTAGGTTACTTTCCCAACACTTTAATAAAGTTGATTTACTTAATTCTTATATCTCTTTTTCAGGATTCCTCTAAATATGTACTGACTTCACGAAATGATAACTGAAATTCTCTTTTTTTTGAAACTGAAGTATGAAGAGAAGTAAAAATTCAGAGGAGAATTAAACTCTCATGGGAAGCAACATTTAATTGGCAAATTTGATTTAGATCTAAGACTAAAATAAGTCTTTCTATTCTTTTTTATTTGAATCAAATTAGTGATAGCACTCATTATTAATCTTTCTTTTACAAAAATCACTATCTGTAGTAAGCCTTTTAGTTTTTTATGTAAAAGTGCAATATTAACAGCTTGCTCTTATAGAAAATATGATTTCAGACTGAGGGACTGAAGATATGTAAGTTATTTTTAAATTACTTGACTCTCCATAGACTTTGTTGGCAATCTTTGGGGAAATAAAGTACACTGATAGCAAAATAATTTTTCCTTTTCTGGAATTATTTTACCCTAGAGAAAGATTTTTCTTGGCAGTCTTGAGTGAATTCCTGTTCAAGACAATTAAGAGATAATTTAGAAAAAACTCTCTGGCAATAGCTTTAATTCACATCTAGGAAGACTATAGAAATATTTCTTTAAACATGGATTAGTACAGCATAGCCCAAGCCAATAATAGAATAACCTGAATTTTTAGAATAATAACAAATTTATACTGTCACATGAATATATTCATGTGTAGAATTCAAAATTTAAACAAATAAAATGTAATAGTATAAAGAAGATACTTCGTGCCAAAGTGGAATTTGCTTCAATCTACAAGTGGAATACAATACATAGAATGTCAGTAGAAGAAAAATTCAATTCAATAGTATAATTAATCAATACAATTTACCTTATTAACAACCTAAGAGATAATATTTGCATATATTTCAATAAATGCAGAAAAGCTTTGTATAAACTTCAGTGGCTTTTTGTGATTAAATTACACATTAGAAATTAGAATATGATAAGCATAATAATTACAATCCAAAAATATATACACCCTAATTGAATATGTCACAGTACATAGCAAAGGCAATTAAAATAGCACATGAAGTGAAGATTGTTAATCAGCTGATCCCAAAATTGGAATATTATTCTGGATTAATCAGTGGGTACAATATATTCTCAAGCTTCCTTATAAGTGAAATAAGAAGGCGGAGGTGTTGGTGTCAGTGTGAGGCAATGTCTTTGAAGATGGAAGAGGATCATGAATCAACAAAGGTCAGGCAAACTCTCAGTGCTGCAAAAGGTAAAAAATACTGGATTCCCTTCTAGTGCATCCACGAAGAAATGCAGTGAGATCATGTCAAAATTCTCTGCACCACATCTACTGGGGTTGTTTTAGATCATTAAGTTTGTGATCCATGAAACTTAATGAAGGAAACAGAAGAAGGATAAGAAAAAAAATAGAAAAAAATTGTAAATGTTTTGACTATTTGACAGTAGAATGTGAGAGGGAAATTAGGAAATAGGAAAAAAATACTTGTTTTTTCCTAATATTTTCCCTTCTCAAATTATTCCCATTTCAGTATATATACTATAATACCAACCAGGTGTTAATCATATAATTTAAGGTTTATTTTAGGTTTGTCATTATCCTTGATCCCTAGACATTGATTAATCTAGGAGCTCCTACAATTATATGCCCAATAGATTTACTTTATTAAATATTATTAAATATGAAATATCATTAAGATCTCAGCCTAAGATACTATAATTCCATATGTGATGTACTGATATCTTCTTTACATTCTCATTAACAATCCATTCCATGGATGGTAGCAAAGATATATTAAAAAACTGGGCTAAAGTCTAAACTCATTAAAAGATCTTTGGCTGTCACCAGAAACCATAATAATATAGTCAACAGTGATTTTTTATTTGTTGTTTCATGCAATTAGAATGTTCTTCTATTGAACGACTGGTTCATTTTCATCTTTTTTATTGAAATATAATCTTTTCTAAGACAACCTCATATAATAATACAAACCAAAGTATCTCCACTCATATTTTTTGTTTTATATTACTATTGTATTTCTTTAGTTGTGGTTTTTACTATCAGAAATTACTTAATTTGTAAAGCTGACTGACTTCTCCATCTACATCTCCAAGAAGAGAAGCCTCATGAAGATGGGGTGATATCTGGCATTAAGTGGGAGCCAACAAATATTGATATCGTGAAATACTATACAAACAGAACACTGTTAAAATGAATTTAGGAACTATGCTCGGTAGCGTTATGTGATCTATTCTGATAACATTTTGTCCCCTTGGATTAGGGACAGGAGCTCTGAACCATGGGTTCAGAGGGGACTGAAGTAGCTGGAAAGAATTGGAGGCTAGGAATTTGGCATTTTGTAGAAAAATAAAGGGCAGGGAAAAAGGCAATAAGAGACTGAGATCAATATATCATAAAGATAACATTTACATTTGAAATGGTTTTATTGAGCCTATACAAATCATGGCCCCAAATATAATCTTCAAGTGGACTTTTCCTAAAATAACATTTTAATAAGCAGAAAAATATAATTTGTCTTGTACAAATGAAAATACAAAAATCTTTGAGTAAAGTATAGAAATGTAGAAAGCTAATTTTATATAAAAATTTATGCTAGCAATCAAAGAGAAACTTTCTCATTGTAGCCTGGAAAGTTTCAGTGTTTATATCCCCCTTAGGTATTTAATCACATTTTAAACTTGTTATTAAATTTAATTGAACTCATGCTTTCAGAACTCCTCAGGCACTGTGGGCACATGAACGAATTAGACAGGGCAGCTTCCTAACATTAAAATATTCAGTGTGCATTGGTAAAATACAACATGAGAATACTTAGGAATAATTATACTTATTAAATGCAAAATATCAAGCAAATACTCCAAATGTGGTCCATTTTTCGTTGAAACCACACATATTAAAAAAAAAAAGTTGAAGATATTGCTTTGTAAGCATGCTTCTATAAGTACAGAACAGAAGAAATGATTTCTTTTTTTTAACAAAAATAATTTTTATTTTATTCAGGATGTCCCTGATATTAGAAGGAATGACAGTTAGTAATACATTTTTATCTAGTCAAATTGTCATGTTCTTGACTTTTTTATGACCCTAAGAGTTTCAAAGATAATTCATTGGTACTCTTGAACTGTAGTTTAACAGATAGTTTCAATATCCTCCTTTATCTAGCTTCTTACACTTTTTGATATATCAGTAAAGAACAAAATTTAAGTTTCTTTTCTTTCCTATATGATGATCCATTAAGTGTGGGGTTTTGTTTTCTGATACCAGGGTTTTTACCCAGGGACACTTAACCACGAACCTTATCCCCATCCCTTTTTACTTCTTATTTTGAGACAAGACTCTTTTTAAATTGCTTAGGGCCTCACTGGTAATTTTTAATTTATGTATTTAAGAAACCATATGTATGAAGACTAATCCCATTTATGTCAAATTAAATGTATTTATTTTAATTGTAACATAAAAACATAAGAATACATGATTAATAGTATTAATCATCTTTTTTTTGGTGAAGAAAAATTTTAGAATTCATAAATATTATATTATATTTTACATAATTTTTGAAATTAAGTCTTTATAATTTGGCCACTTGGAAAAACCCGTGAGCCAGAACCTTAAATACACTTATACATTTATTTAATTATTTGATTTGAATTAAATTATTTGGATCTATTTAATTTTTAAAATTTTAATTGATGAATGCTCACTTGTTTAAATGTCAGTTTAATACCAAGTATATAATATATAGACATAAGACAGGTCTGTGTAATTGGAAATGTCAGGTATAAAATTTGACAGTCATGATGGACACTGAAATCAAGAGTTTTAAATAGCCTGTTTTTGTTCTTGATGGTTATTAGATTTATTTTCAACATAACCATGTTTATATCCATTTAAGTATTTATTAATAAGTTTTTGCATGTATTTGAGAGTTAATTCTAGAGAAATTGGCCTTTGGACAAAGAATTTAAAAACCTTTATAATTATATAAAACAGACTGATCAGAAAAATACATTAACTTGCATAGTGTATTTAAAAACTTACATTGCCATAATACTAACATTTTTATCAGGTCAGAGTGTACCTTTAGCTCAGATAAGAGTCAGTTGGAAGCCTGTGAAATTCTTAAAAAAAAAATATTTGAAAATAAGAAAAAGAAAAAGAAAGTTTGCACATTTGGAATCTTTTTATTTTTCTCTTTCTGTGTTGTAGATTGGACAGGGTAGAGCATGGTAGCCACAGGGAGCTTTTGGGCTCTTGTTTATTTTTGTTTTCTCTGCCCCAGACCAGGATGGCCTCTTAAGGCAATGCATAAAGCCATACTATAAATGTATTTATTACTATGATATTAGTATTTGTGTCTGGTAATCTTGTAATAGACTGCTCATTTAAAAAAAGAGTTAATTTAGGTCCTCTTTCAGTAACTGATAACATACTTCAATAAGAGTAGAGTCAAATCTTATATTTCCCCTTTCATTTAAAGGTTGTTGAGCTGAAACATAGGGAATTAGAATTAATTGAGCAAAAGAGAAATTTTGGGGGAAGGTTGGAAAAACAGATTCCCCCTCCTTTTGCAGTAGGTTGGTAGGTTGCAAATCTTTAAATATAGCAAAAGGTAATTGTTCATATTTTGATTGGTTATCAGAATCTACAGCTAACATATGTGACTCCCCTTCCTCTGCAGCTTGTCCCAAACATTCAATTAAGTCCCTATATTTTATTAACTACTGATATGCTCTCTTCTTATTTCCAGTTGCTAAAGAAACAATAAGACCCCACCTCCTTCCTTTATTTGATTCTTTCTTTAAAAAACAGGATTTACAAAAAATAAATAAAAATTTATCAATAATGGTGGTTGAACTTTTAATATCTAATGTGCCATTGTCATTGCTAGTTTTTGTTAAAACACCTAATATTTTTACAATGGTTGTTACTATTATAACCAAAAATTTTATATATATTAAAATATATTTTCCTCATTTTTTAGGCTGTAATATTTTGTCTTTTGCTGTTATGTATGCTCAATTAATTACTTATGGTCATACTAAAATTTTACCTTTGATAGGCATGGACATTTATGTTTTACACCTTACTTATGGAAAATTTTATATCTCCAATACTTACAGTTCTTCCTCTACTATCAAGTTGCATAAACAGAATTTTTAGTACCAATTGATTTTCACATACCTCATGGTGGATAATTCTCTTTGTTATATCAGGTTCCTTAATTATATCCCTTTTACTTAACTTCTACTGTTCCTCTCATAGATGGCATAATCGTATATACAGATGGAGGTGAACAAAGAGGAGCAGTGTCTGTTATTATTACTGATAAATGGACTGTCTATTTTACCTTACCTCAAATCTCTCCACAGTGAGCTGAATTGCCACCATTGTCCTGGTGCTAAGATCATTTTCTACTACTTTAAACCTTATTATAGATTCTCAATATATAGCTAAGCATGCGCCTCATTTGGATTCTAATTTACTGTCTTTACTTTAACCCTTTAAACTTTTTTGCAGCATTGTATATCTCCAATCTTCTTCACTCATATATGCATCCACTTCCTTTCCTGCCTCCGCACCTTGTCTCTGTGTCTCCCTCATTATTATTCCTTACACTCACTAAGTTTCTGAGGCTCACTTTGAATTTGTGTCCTCCTGCCTCAGTCTCCCAAGTCACTGGAATTATAGGTATGCACTATATCACCCAACTCCATATGTTTTTTAAAAATTATTTATTGGTACATTATAATTACACATAATAGTGGCACTCATGGTTATGTCTTCATACAGGTACAGAATAAAATTTGCTCAGTTTTACTCCTCAGTGTCACCCTTTTCCTTCCCTCATCCCTCCTCCTTGCCACCTATTTTCATAAAGTTTCTTCACTTTCTTTTTTCTTTTTTCTTTTATAAAAAGAATTCTGAAGCTAAAACAGAGATGGTCAAGTGGTAAAATACTTAAAAGTTCAGACAATTAAACTAACTCCATGCCCACAGTACAGAAAAATCAGAATTTTATTTTATTTATTTATATTTTTAGCTACTGGAATTCCCCAAATTTTTCAAAATTTGTCCCAGCTTGACAGTTGTAGGATGTAGGAAAGGCTAAAGTGAACATCATTAGTGGAAAATTGGTTTAAGAGCTATGAGTCTTCATCTTCCCCCTACTACATTGTGAACTTGCTTCCATTCCACAATACAAGGCTAGCATTGTGATCCTCAAAGAGAATAAAACAGAAGGCTGTTGGGCACTAGGCATGGTTCACAACTGTGTGGGAAAGGCACAAAGTAAATAGTTGATTGTATTTATAAGACCAGATTCCCAGCTCCCCTGCTTCTTAGGTGATTAGATTGTCATGCTGAAAGAAAAGGGAGAATTTTGTTTTGGGGAATCTTACAAATAAAGACTATAGCATTTCACTAAAATTGCTGTTTCCCACTCAACAATCATCAAAATACTACTGATAAATTTCAGCATGTCTTTTATAATACCAGTCATAAATATGATGAGATAAATACACCTCAAATTAAAGTCCCAACTAAGAAAGGTAGAGATTGAGGTAAATAAAAAATCAGTAACTTCTAGAAAAAAAATAAACTTTTTGAAAACAAAATAAGTGTCAAAACATATTTTCAATATCTACAAAGATGTTAATGATGATATTTTAACATTTAGCAAGGTTAGAATAGTATGGAGAAATATATGTATAAAAGACTTTAAAACTCTACAAAATCGGTAATACAAGAGCAGAAAAAAAATCTCAAGTGAAGTTAATGTCATGGGACTTTTTCCAAAAATATAACAAACACAACTGTAGAAAAGAGGGAAAAACTACAATGTGACTAGATGATCCATCCAGGCCTGCTGAAATGCGAATACTGATATTCTAAAAGGAAGAGATAAAAGAAAATAAATAAGAAAAACTCAAGAATAGAATATTATATTCAAAAAAATTTTTTTTCTGGTCTGAATAATTTTACTTATGGATATATTCAATCAACTACTCTGCAAACGGTGAAAGCAAATATATACAATACAGACATGATTCTGTATTGGGTAACCTTTATCTCTTTTGATCTAAATTGGTTATGACATTTCTGTGCCATCTTGATTCTTTCCCACATCTGCTGGCCTGGATATGAATGACTCAATAGAGGACTTTCTGAGTTTTAGAGGTTGTCAGAATGACAAGATGAGAGAAGCAGAAATCACTACATATTCCAAGTACCTTCTCTATCATGGGAAAATAAACATGAAAGGATTTTGAAAAATTGGATAACATAGCTAGAATAGTAAATCGGGAAAGAATCTGAGAGTAAATAAATTCTCATCTTATGTCTAAAAGATGAGTGGAATTATGTAGGGCATTTCATTTTCCCATCTGTTGCTGTAAATAGTCAATCTCCTTTCCTTTGGTGAAAGCCGGAGAAAAGTCCATGAAAATGACAATATAAGAGAAGTATGCCACTGAAACATATTGCAAATGTGATTTTATATAAACAAATAGTGTTAGCGATTATATAGAGCTAAAACTCAAAACCATTAATAATTATTACAATCTGATCTATTTAGAGACACTTAAAATTAACATTTTTTCCTAATTTAACAAAAAGGATGCAAAGCATTATTTGCCTGAGTTGTTCACAATCAATTGTGGTGGAAGAACATTTCTGCGGATAGTTACCTGAATATATGTATACCTCACCCTTCTGAAATCTCAGAAGTAATCAATAGAAACAATGTATCTAACATATGGCTTTAATAGAACTCCACATTTTTAAAGGTTTATCTACTTGAATTTGTAATTAAATAATTAGTTTCCTGAGGGAATATAACCCTGAGCAAAAAAGACCATTTGTCAATGATCTGTACAGTTATAAGTGCTTTCCACAGTGAAAAAACGGCCTTCCTGTTCAGAACAGTATCTCCAGAAGCCAAAGATCACCAGCATGTGCATACTCTTATGGACCAGAGCCCATTCCAACTCTGCTGTGTTCATTCTTTCTTCTTTAAAATGTTTTCTGAAACAAATGCTGATGAAAATAACTTGAGGGAATTAGAGGAAACATTTAATTAGGTGAAAGGAAAACAACATATCAAAATCTGCACCCGTGAGCTAAAATGCAAAATGAAATTGTTCTTAGAAGAAACCCTTTCTTTGCTTTCAGTATGTGAACAGTGTGGAAGAGATTAATCACCCTTTAGTGAAAGACTTCAGCAGAAAATATCTGTAAATCATTTGCTGGGTTCTAAGAAAATACCAGAACCTTTCATTAGATGTTTTATTGTGGTAATAGCATTCCTCTTTTTTCTCCTAGCCTTTACTTTTTTTGGTGTCACTAGGCTTATAACCAAAAGGGGAATGCTAATTACAACTCTCTCCTACATGGCCTCCACACAAGCTTTCTGCCTCCCTAGTCACTACAAATGGGATTAAGGAACACACTGACACAAGCAGCTGATACACTTAAAGCATTATATCTTTATTTTTTTCATATTGGTTGCAGATGTAAAAATGTGCAAAATTGATTTCACAAGTTCTCTAATCTCTATAGCATTTTTCTGATCATGTTTTTTTTTTTAATAGAACTAGGAACCATCAGTGTCCTACACTTGGAAAGATTTCATTCAGTAGTTCATCTTCCATGTTAAAACCACGGCTTTGTTTTTGTCTGTATATAAGTTTTCTCATCTTTTGTCCTGACCTATTTCCTTGGGCTCATAAGATAAAGTGATTTATTTTGTGACATTTTTCTATTCATATATTTCAAATGTTGAATGAAAACCTCTCCATGGCCATAAAGAGTAGAACCAATTAAATTCATTTGTAATTAAATACATAGGGGCATATGACTGCATAACTACTATGATTCTACAACATGAACACTCAGAAAAATGAGTAGTTATATCCCATCTGTGTATGATGTATCAAAGTGCATAAATGCATTCTACTGCCATATATAACTAATTTAAAAAATTAAAAATTATATGTATATATATATATGCAAAAATCTCTATTGAAAAATAAGAATGTGTTTCACAATCAGATAGTATATATGCAAGGAGAAAGATTTAAAATGATAACTATTACTTAGAGAAAACTTTTCATTCTTTTGCTATTAAAGTTACCAGTTTTTCTCACAGTAATGAAAATTTTATTTATTTTTATGCTAGAGAAAATTAAACTAATTTCAAAAGTATCAGTTAAGTGTTACTGAAATTCACATTACTATATTACATATTTCATTTACTGAAAACAAAAACAAAAAAAGGAAGACACAGGCACTGAATAGTAAGGAAAAATGTTATATGTTGAAATTATTTTTACATTTATAAACATGAAATTACATTTATTAGAGCTATGATACTTCTCTAAAAGCTGGTTTACTAAACAAAACAGAACATTGATTTTCTGTATTTGGCATAATTTTTTTGAAAATACTGCTTTATAAATTTTTAAGCAAAGAGATTTAGCATTTGGTAATGAATCATCTAGATTAGCATCTAGATAAAAAGAGATGTATAACTTTTAATATGAAAATTACAATTTTATTATGTGTTTTTTTAGCAATTCTTTCTATACTTGCATGAGATCTTTGAAGTATGTCATTTTATTTCTGCTAATAATTTATACTGCTTAATATATGGAAATTTTAGCATAGTATTTGGCCCAAAATAACATTTCATTTGCTGTTAAACTTACCAGTTTCTCTTTACACACACACACATACAAACACACCATGGAGCAACTTTGTTTACATAGGTTTAAAATGGATGCATCAAAGATGACTGTCACTTATGGACAGCATCCTTTTCATTTTTTTCCTCCTGTATCCCATGATCTAGAGAAATAATTAGCATATAGAAGACATTCATAGTGTAAGAAATGAAAGATAAGAATAAAATGAATAAAATACTATATTTCTGATAAAAATCTCAAAAATAACAGAAAAAGAATTTTTAAATTTTGACTCTAAATATTATAAACACCCAAGACACTAATGTCATTATAAAATTGGAATCACATTTTAAATCTTCTTTTTGGTACAAGGTGGCAAGTGGAATAGACATTTGTACATCTCTGTGGTTCATTCATGTTTTAAATTTTATAACCTCAGAATTGTGATATCTAAATAATTTAACAGATTTAGCAAAATTCTTTGTAAAATATTTTGTTCATCATTAAAGTAGGGCAGCATGTGAGGGCTTTGATAACAACCAATGCATTGACCTTTCAAACTTTTCTATTTATATCATCATATGTGCAATGAAAAATCATTACTATGGTTTTACCTAAGGTATTCAAGCTGTCCATGGAAACTTAGTATCTCCTTTTCAAACTAAAAAATGTTCAAAATAGTTCAAATGAATTATTAAAATACCACCCACATTTATATAATAAATCCCCACTGAATCAGTTCTCAATTATTTTAAATGAAAATGTCATTTATTTGCCACTAGCATTACTGTAATTCCTGATAATAACTGGAGGCTATAAAGTGCTTAAAATTCCTTTGCTTAAGAATTTAAGGAACTATAAACCTCTTCTATCCATGTTATGCTGTTGTTTGTCATCATAAAACCTTCTGAGTATTTAAGGTAAATATCTACCTGTTAGTCACGCTTGTTGCATGATATACACACTTAGGTTTTATTGCCCTGTTTTGGCAGTTGGCTTGCTTCTAGGTGCAATGCAGCTGAATCAGAATTCCATACCCCATCTCTGCTGTGTTCTTGTCTAACACAAAATGGAACATTAATTTAAAGGTAATTTAATGGGAGTCTAGATATATTAGAGCTTGACTTTCCTATGATGTTGATTTCAGAGAAATGATTATAGGTGGTACAAGTCTTATGAAGTATAAAAAGGTATTTGTTAGCCAGAATATAAGGAGAAAATGAAGGTTATTATGAAGATGGAATTTCATCTTCAATATGTATTTCTCAAGAAATATACTTTGTCTCCAGGAAGCTTGTGACTTGATGTAGAAAGATATTTGCTGCACCCTCTGCAGTGAAACTATTGCTGCTGCTTTCCCTGAGATATAATTCACTTCTTGACCAGGACCAGGGATTAAGTTTAAAAGGCTAAACATGAAAGTCATCTGTGAAAGACCAGTATAGTACAGGAAGGGGACTAGGGATCAAGAGGAGAGGTAAATGGTGGGTCCTAAGAAATGAAAGTGACCAAGTTATGTACACATATGTTACAACAAAGCCTACTATTATTTATAATTATAATGTGCTCATAAAAATATAGTGAAAAAATTAAAAATTAAAATTATTTCAAAACATCTAACTTTTTGCTACTACTTCAAAAAAAAAAAAACAGTGATATGCATGATAAGGTTATCAAACTTTGAAAACCAACTCTAAGCAACGATTTGTTAATTTGGACATAAATAGGGCCCCTACATCTCTGTATTTCTAGAAGTTGTATTCTGTTACAGGAGACAAACACTTTCGTAATAATTTAAGACCAAGGGTGACAAACTATTGATATGGTACAAGCAATGGACTGAGGATGTAGGAGGCATATAGAGATTAATTTTGCCTCTATTCCAGGGAAACTTCAGGGACATGGGGGCTTTGAGTTAGATCTTAAGGATGACTAGAGGAGGGCATTCCTTGATGTGAGTATACAGAAGAAGTTCAAGACAAAGTGAATGGAAATAACAGTGAAAAAATTAAGAAGATTCATCTTTATTTACAATTATAAAGAGTTAGAATTTAATATCTGAGAATTGCACTGAAGCTAATTTATTTTGAGGGTCTTCATATTTGTTGTTTCCCTATAAATAGAAATCCCTGTAAGAGATGGAGACAAAGGGGATGATATTTTTATGAAAATATACATTTCAGTGGTAAATGTCACTTTTAGTTACATTGTATTACTGGAAAAACTGCTTTGTAGAATCCTCTGATGTCCATTTCATTGGAAATTATTCTGATGGGAAAAAAAAGAGTCAAGAGCATTGATTTGTAGTTCATTCATTTACTTTGCCTTATAAATATACTGTATGTTGTATCATCTAGGAAGACAGAGCCGAGTTTTACAAATTAACATGAAAATTTTGTATCTAAGTTTTGCAACCATCAGTCCTTTTCCTTTTATTTAGTAAATCACCTTAACCTCTATTAATGAATTTCCACTAGGTCCTGTTTCTATGCTCAAGATTTGCATACAGGAAGAGGAAGATAATGGAGACTTATTTTGCATGAAGTGTGTATCCCTCTGGAAGGATTTTTAACCTGCTATTAGTAATATGCATATCATTATTAGCATCTTTTTTCTAATGGAATAGCCCAAATGTGTTTGTTGTTGAGGAAAAAATAAAAGAAAGTGATTATAAATGGGGGCTGTAGCACTAAACTACCAATTTTTAATTTAATCTCTACTTTTTTTTTATTGAAAGTTGAGCCCATGGGTGATTTAACATTAATATACATCCCAAGCCCTTTTTCATTTTTCATTTTGAGAGAGGGTCTTTAAGACTGGCCTTGAGCTTGTGATCCTCCTACTTCAGCTTTCTGAGTTTTGGGATCACAGGCGTGTGTTATCACACCTGACTAGTCTTTACTTATTGTCTGAACGTCCATCTGTAAATTGTTTAACCTCACTGTGCCTCAGTTTCCTCATTTGCAAAATTGGACAACTGTGATGCTGAGTGCATAAAATAGTTTTGAGTACTAAATTACCTGATGCATGTTGTTTTAGTCAACTGTTTTGCCACTGGGACTAAAAGACCCAACAAGAAAAATTTTAGAGGAGGAAAAGTTTATTTGGAGGTTCACAGTATCAGAGGTCCCAGTCCATAGATGGACAACTAATTTTATTCTTTAGGACTCAAGATGAGGAAGGACATCATGGATGAAGACTGTGGTAGAAGAAACTGGCTCAAGACATCACACCAGAATGGAGAGAGAGATGCAGAGAGGGACAGAGAGAGAGAGGGGAAGGGAGATACCCTGGAAAAAGCCCCAAGGGCACACCACCATCAACCCACCTCTTCCAGCCTCCTCTCACCTGCCTATAGTTATCTGCCAGCTAGTTAACCCTAATAAGGGGATTAATGCACTGATTAGATTATGGCTTTGCTAATACAATCATTTTGCCTCTAAATTTTCATGCATGGTCTCACACATAGTACAAGTAAAACATCTTAGAACACTATCTGAGATGTAGCCAGCATTTTGTCATTATCATTTAAAAATCTGTTTTCCTGCCCTTCCTCCTACTGCTACAGGCCTTTTCAAGTCATTTATTTTTAAGTTCTCTGTTGTTGTTTTTGCAGTGCTGAGCATTAAATTCAAGGTCATGCACATGTTAGCCAAGCACTCTATCATAGAGCTATGCCCTTGACCTATCTTTAAGTTATTTATTGAATTGTAATTGACATACAAAGAATCCTCATATATAAAGTATACAGTTTGATAAGTTTTGAGATCGGTATACATCTTGAAGCCTTCCATAACAATCAAAATAATGAATGTGTGAATCATCACTCATTTTCCTCATGTCCATTGGTAATTCTCCTTCCATTTCTTTCCATCCCTCTTCTTTTCCTAGGTAATCCCTATAGATTTGCTTTGCATTTTCCTGAATTTTGTGCAGATAGACCTATACAGCTGTCTGTTTTTTCTGGCTCCATGTTGTTTATTGCTTTATACTGCTAGAAGTATTCCATTGTGCCCATCCTGCTATGACTTACCCATTCTGCTGTCAATAGAAAATTCTGTTGTTTCCAGTTTTGAGCTGATATAAACAAACCTGTATCGAACAGTCGTACAGTCTAATAGGCATCTTTGTAAGCACCTAAATATATTGAACAATTATGTCCTTATTTGCAACTCATGCATCTTTTTCAGGAAGTATCTGATCTAAACCTTGGTTCACTTTTTATTGAATTTTTTGTATTATTGTGTTATGAAAGTTTTTATGGAACATAAGTTTTGTGTTAGATCTAAGAAATCATTGCTTAATCAACCTAGGATAACAAATAATTTCTCATATGCTTTCTTTCCGCCTTTATTGAATTTTGGGTTACACATTCAGGTCTATGATCCACACTGGATTAATTTTTCTATATGATGTAAGAGACGAATCAAAGTTTATTTTTCCTCACACATAGATACATAATTTTTCAAGAATCGTTTGCTCACATGACTATGCGTATTCTACTGAAATGTGCCTGCATATTTGTCAAAAATTAATTGTCCTTTATGTTGTGGTTTGTTTCTGGGCTATTCTGTTCTCTTAGGCCAATTTAATACTGTTTCAAAAATAATTTTATGAAATTGTTAAAATCATGTATTGTTTACACTTCATACTTTTTGAAAACTGTCTTGATTATTGTACTTTTTTGCATTTTTTATATGAAGTTTAAAGTCAGCTTGACACTTTTTACAAAAACAACAGACAAATAAAAATCAGAAAAACAAAAGTAAGCTGTTTATATTTATTTGGTTAAGTGAAATTTGTAAATTAGTTTGGATAGAATTTAAACCTCAACAACATTGAATGACCCAATCCATGACCACAGTGTATCTCTCCATTAATTCATATGCTCTTTAATTGTAAGCAACAATAATTTTTAGTATTCATTATAGCAATCTTGCATATATTTTTTGAAATTTATCTATAATAATTTTGTACTTTGTGATATTACCTTAGATATTGTATTTCATTTCAATTTCTGATTGTATTGCTGATATGTAGAAACACAATTCATGTTTTTACATGCAGAGTTGCTAAACTTGCTTCTTAATTCTAGTATTTTTTTGAAGGTTTATGGGGTTTTCTTTTTAAATTTTTTTATTTGTTTTAATTAGTTATACATGTCAGTATAATGCACTTACATATTTTGATATGGGGTTTTCTTTGTTTTTAATTTATGTTTTAGTTGTAGTTGGACACAATATCTTTATTTTATTTTTATGTGGTGCTAAGAATTGAACCCAGAGTTTTGCACAAATTAGGCAAGCACTCTACTGAGGAGCCACAATCCCAGCCCATTATGGGGTTTTCTATATGGACAATCATGTGCTCTATAAATAAAGACAGCTTTATTACTTTTGTTTTAATCTGGGTAATTTTATTGCTTTTTCCTGATTTCTTTTGTTACCTAAAATTTCAAAATTATTGGTAGAGAAATGAGGATACAGGGCTTTTTTTTTTCTTTCTTTTTCTTTTCTGATCTGAAGGACAAAGCATTCATTTATTCACTACTTACTTTGTGGTTAGCTCCAGGTTTTTCATTGTTGCACACTATAAAATTGTGAAATTTATTTTCTATTAGTGGTTCAATGGGAATTTTTTCAGCACTGACTTCTAGATTTTTTAAATGATTTTTATTTATTATGGTGATGATTTTTTAAATTTTTTTCTCATTTAAAGTTAATATGGTGGGTTATGTTTGTTGATGTTTTTAAAATTTTGAGACTTTTTTTATTTATTTGGTTAATTCCTTCTTATTATTAAAATTTTGTTAAGGATATTTATGTCTGTATTTATGAGTTATTAGTCTCTTTTAATGTCTCTGTCTAGCTAGGAAATACTCCCGTCTAATCAGTTGTCTGCAAGTTTGTGTGATATAGATATTAGTTATCGTTTAAATATTTTGTAGCATTTATTAGCCATATTTATTGGGGCTAGAGTTTTTCTTGTTCATGTTTTTTAATCTTGAGTGACCCTAACATACTATGGCATGAAATGTGTCAATTCTACCTATATTGTGAAATGAATTGATATGGAAACATGGTTATCATATCCTTTGTGTTACTTTTTTCAATTCTACAAAATATCTACTCATGTTACCACTCTTGTGGCTGGGACTGATTATATTTTTTCCTTGATCTGTCAATCTAGACATTTATCAATTTTACTGATCTCAAATTTTACTGGTCATGTATGTGGAGCATATGTTATCTTCTACATTGCTTTTCATTTTAATATTTACTATTTGTTTCCCTGATCTTATTTTGGGTTTGCTTTTCTTATCATTTGCTAGTTTCTTAAAATGTAAGCAGAAACCATTGACTTGAGAATTTTCTTCTTTCCTAATAAAGGTACTTCGTGCTGTAAACTTCTTCTTTAGACTACTTCAGTAAACTGCTTAAAATTGTTTTGTTTTCATTTTCATTTTGTTGAAATAATTTCTAATTTGTATTTGGATTCTTTTGATTTTTGACTATATGGAAATGTATTGTTTCAATTCCAGATATTTGTGGATTTTATATATCTTATTTTATTAAATTACAATTTAGTTCATTTGTAGTGAGCAAATAGACTCTGTGTGACTTGCATAATTTTAAATTAATTGAAACTTGTTTCGTGGCTTATCTTGGTAAATAATTGTGTGTGCTTAAGAAGAATGTACATTCTGCTGTTGTTTAGTTGGCTTCTCTATAAGTTGATTAGTTTAACTTGGTTGGCTAAGTTGTTAATATATTTTATGTATTGATTTTCCCTCCATTTTCTCTATAATTATTATTTTTAACAGCTTAAAATAATATACACTTATTATTTCGATTTCTGTGGGGTAGGAATCCAAACACAGTTTCATTGGATTCTTTGTTTCAGTGTCTGTCACAAAGTCACAGTCAAGACGTTGGCTAAGGATGGTTATAATCTTAAAGTTCTGCTAGAGAAAAATCATTTTGAACTACAGGGTCATTGGCTGAATTGCTTCCTTGCACTTTTAGATCTTAAGTCCTCAGTCTCTTGCTGTCTATTTGAAGAAGTCACTGTCACTTTCTTGCTACATGGGCCTTGCATATGGTACTTTGATACATCAAAGGCAGTAAGGGAAGGAGCCAGTACTGAGTTTTCTAGTAAGAGGAGAATTATAATCTTTTTTTTTTTAAATTTCTTACATACATGACAATAGTGGAATGCATTACAAACATAATTATCCATCACATCATTTTTCGTAACTCTGTATATAAAGTATGTTCACACAAAATTATGCCATTATACATGAGCTCTCTTATTATTATTATTATATTTTTTGCATTAAAATTCTTAATACACCTTTATACCACATTTATCATATTTCTGTATATAAGGTATGTTGAATTATTGAAAGAGATATATTTAAATTTAACAATAAAATTGTGATTTGGTCTATTTCTCCTTGTAGTTCTGTACTCATCATCCTCATGTCCCTCCATGGTCAGGCTGATGTTCAGTAAAGCCATTTAAATGTCTATTTCTGAAGAGGCAGGGCATCTGATTTTATTGGTAACACTTTCAGTAGTGTTTTTACATGTTCCAACATCAAGTCTTATTTTTTTCTCTGGAAAGAATCATTTTGCTTAACAAGTGGTAAAAACTATATAAAAATAAAATCATATTTTTATTTGATTAAGTCAGTTTTTAAATTCTGTGGATTTATTTAATTCCAGATTATCTGATTTCAAAGTCTTACTTAAAAAATCTTCTTCATTATTATACATAGTCAAGCCATCTATAAATTAAAACATATTCTATCTAAAAATTATTTTGTTCTGTAGATGTGAATGAGACTAATGGCATGGTTCCTTTGATATGTTTTCTCCTTATTCCTTAGTGAGCAAATTATTTTCAAACCATGATCCAGTTGTAGTAAAAATAAATTTCTAATTATCTCTCAATCTGCTGGATACTTCCTTCTTAATAAAATTTAAGCAAGATGCTTGGTGATAAAGTAGTCTTCCTTCACCCACAAGGAGAGCTAATGCATCCAACTTAGACATTAGAGGTATATTTCAGTTCACATAACTGAGGGTATTGAGATAAAAAATTCATCCAGGGGTTTCCTGAATTGCTCTGAAATACATTTTATGTGAGATTCATCTACAGGCTGATGTCTCGGAAATTACAGCTATTCTAGGTTACATTCATTCGCACTCAAATTTCAAAAGAAATGATATTTTTACAAAATGCTTCCAAATGTGTCTCAAAGGAAAGAAGGCAAGGCCTGCTATGGTACTGATTCATGTAGCTATGGTATTAACAAATATTGACTTACTTAGGCTTCTCCCAATATTCATCTCTAGCAACAAAGTAGTATTGCTTATACTGTGGCTAGCTCAGATTAGTAGTATCTAAACTTATTTAATGAAAAAGAATTGATGATAAAACGCATCAAGCAAAAAAAAAAAGAAGTTTACATCATGAATCATTAGGCACATATGTATACATAAACACATGCAGCTAAACCAATTTTTCATGTCAAAAAATGCTCGCATTCAATTTTATTTAAATGTCATATTTAAATGCTGTTACAACACTATAAATTGATTTGATAACCAATCACAGCTTCTGTTTATAAAATAATGGCTTAGAAAAATCAATGTCTAGCCATAATGTAAGTATTACCATATTGGGACATGGTAATACTGAACAGAAAAATGTAAGAATAGAAAAAATGTTGGACATACTATAACAATAGACCTCAGAATCCTCACAGCATCATAAGTCACAAACACACATTTGTTTACCAATTCTAGAGTATCAAAAAATCCCTCATGGTTCACTAACCATGATATGTATTATGTTTTTATACTATGAAGAAAATATTAATATATATTATATATATGAAAAGAAATAAATAAATTTATTTGCTTGCATTTTTTTTCTGATTTCTTGCAATACTTTTCACTTTGACAGAAGAATTGGAAAGGAGATACAAAAACTTCCCATATACCTCCTGCTTTCACACATGCACTTTCCACATTATCACCATCCCCTACCACCAAGAGACAAGAGTTAGAAAAGGTGAACCTTCACTGACATTCAATTATCATCCAGTCCAAGGTTTATATATTGGTTTATTCTTGGTGTTTTCATTTCATAGTTTTGTACGAATTTGAGGTAATATGTACCTATCATTATAGTATCATATGGAGAATTTTCGTTGCCCTGAATAATCCTGTGTCCTTCACCTATTCATCACCATCCCCAGTTCTGACAAGCACTAATCTTTATTAATGTCCCCATAGTTTGATCTATTCCTGAATGTCATATTGTTAAAATCATTCAGAATGTTGTATTTCCTGGTTCTTGTTTTGCTTAGCAATGTGTATTCAAGATTTTTAAATTTCTTTTCATATCTTTTCAGCTCACTTATTTTTAGTTTTGAATATTATTTCACTGTCAGTTCATTTATTCATTCTTACTAGTGAACATCTAAATTGCCTCCAAATGATGTCATTGATGAGCAAACTTGTTTTAAAAACTGTTATGGAAAATTTTGTGGTTATAAAGTTTTCTAATTCTGAGGGTAAATATGGAGAAGTATGATTGCTGACTTGTATTGAAAGAGCATTTTTTTCTTTTTTTAATTTGTTATAGTTAGTTATACATGACAGTAGAATACATTTATGTGCTTTGATACATCATACATATACAAAGTATAATTTCTCATTTTGGGGGTTGTACATGTTGTAGAATCACAGTGGTTATGCAGTCATATATGTACATAAAACAATAATATCTGTTTCATTCTACTATCCTTTTACCCTCATGTACCCTCTTCTTCCTTCACTCCTCTCAACCTAATCAAATGTAATTTTCTATTCTTCCCTAGCCCTCTTGCCTTTATTGTGAGTTAGCATCCGCATATCAGAGAAAACAAAAGAAAACTTTTGTTTTGGGGGGATTGATTTACTTCACTTAGCATGTTTTCCAGCTCCATCCATTTACTAGAAAAAGACATAATTTCATTCTTCTTTAAGGCTGAGTAATATTACATTACACATACACACACATATGTGAAATATATGTGTGTGTGTGTGTATATATATATATATATATATATATCACATTTTTATTATATATATATATATCACATTTTTAAGCCATTTATGTGTCGAATGATACCTAGGTTGCTTCCATACATTGCTGGTACAAATGTAAATTGGTGCAAACCTTATGGAAACTGGTAGGGAGATTCCTCAGAAAACCTGGAATGGAACCACCATTTGACTCAGCTATCCCACTTATTGGTTTATATACAAAGGATTAAATATCCAGTTATTGTTGCTTGTATTCTTGATAATTGCCATGTGACAAAGGTGCCAAATATATTCACTGCAGAAAATATAGCCTATTCAACAAATGGTGTTAGGAAAATTGGAAAGCCACATATAACAAAATGAAATTAAATCTCTATCTCTCACCCTGCATGAAACTCAACTCAAAGTAGATCAAAGACTTAGGCACTAGAACAGAGACCTCTAATAGAAAAAAAAGTAGGCCTAAACCTTTACCATATCAGCCTAGGATCTGATTCCCTAAACAAGATTCCTGAAACACAAGGAGTAAAATCAATAATCCATAAATGGGATGGATTCAAACTAAAAAGCTTCTTCTCAGCCTAAGAAACAATAATGTGAAATGAGAGCCCCTCAGATAGACAGGTAGAGCATTAATCTCCAGGATGTATAAAAAACTAAAAAAAAAAAAAAAAAAAAAAAAAATTAACACCAGGGGCTAGGGTTGTAGCTCAGTGCTAAAGTGCTTACCTAGCACATGTGAGGTACTGGGTTCAATCCTCAGCACCACATAAAAATAAAGAAAGAAAATAATGATATTGTGTCCATCTAGAATCAAATTTTAAAAAATGAGAAAACAAATAACCCAATCCATAAATAGCTAAGAAACTGAATAGACACTTCACAGTAGAAGAAATATAATCAATAAACATGTATATGAAAAAATGTTCAACATCCCTAGCATTTAGAGAAATGTAAATCAAAACTACTTTAAAATTTCATCTCACTCAAGTTAAGTTGAAAATAACAAGTTTAATCTTTAAAAAAAAACATAAACATATCTTTCAAAGTTCTTCTTCCTTTTGCATCCTTATCTACAATGAATGAGAATTGTCATTATTCAACATCCCCACCACCATTTATATTCTCAGTTTTCTGGATTTTGGCTATTCTAGTAAATTCACAGCTGTATCTAATTAATATTTCAATTCATATTTGCCCAGTGAGAGATAATGTAGTACATCTTTTCATATGAATATTTGCCATCTATGAGTATTCTTTGTTGAGATGTGCATAAAGCTCTTCAGCTGATTTTTTTAAGCCAGGTTGTGTTTTTGATGATTAAGTATTAAGAGTTCTTTGTATATAATGAATTAATTTTTATTAGATATGTGTCTCATAAATAATCTTTTCCTTTACATTTTGTTTCATTTTCTTCCTCGGAGTAGATTATTTTTAATTTAACAATGTCTAGATTGCCAATTATTTGTGCCTTTACTAATGTATTTATAAATTCATTTTCATACCTAAGTTTGTCTAGTTTTTCTCTTATTTGTTTTATAATTTTACATTGTATATTTAAGTCTGTAATAGATTGTAAGTTAATTCTTGTGAAGAGTTAAGAGCTTTGTCAAGACTCACTATTTTTGCATGGCCATGTCCCACTGTTTCAGCATCATTTGTCAAGATTTCCTGCTTTTTGCCTGTCCTCCTTTGTCAACAGCCATTTCACTTTACTTATGTAGATTTAATTCTGATCTTTCTGTCCACATCATTGATGCATTTGCCTAGAGCACTGTCCACAGCCTTGCTGCACTAGGACAGCTGCTAAGAGAATGAGACAACTGGAGATGGCAGAAGAGTCATAGGTTTACTGAAAATTTACAGGGAAGATCCATTGGTGACAGGCTGGAGGGGATTCACCAGAAAGCCCAATGACAACAGGCTGGAAAAGTAACACCTGCATCCCTCACAGTCGTTTTTCAAGTAGAGCATCCATCCCTCATGGCACTACTCCAGAAAGTCCAGTGGCAGCCTGTTGAATGATGGGCACCTGTCTTCTCCACAGTGCTCTGTTCCATACCAGTTTCTACAGGAATAAGAGGCTTACATGTGATAACATTAGCTTGCTTTGACCCACCATATATCCTGCTTTCCAAGGAAAAGAGTTCAAAGCAATTTCTGTAGATAAGGCTGCTTTGCCCAGTATGCAGGAGAGAGTCAATAACCTACAAGATCTCACTTATCTAGACCAGTCTGGGCCTACCCTTGTTTCTTTCACTTGGATAGACTGCTGGAAACAGAAAAGGAGCATTTTAAGGACATGAAGCTTCGCTGTCCTCCCTTTATTTAAAGGGTGACACGTCTACATTTTGCCAATAGTACATTGTCTTGATCATCGTAGTAATTTATGAAGTGAAGAAATGTTAGTCCTTCAAATTTGTTCTTCTTTAATATTGTGTTTTGTTTTCTGGGTATTTTGCTGCCTGATTTATAAAAATCTGGAATGATTATGTCATAAGAAGTCACTGAATACACTTCAACTTGTGGATAATTATTGGGGCAAATTTGAATAGAAATGCATAATAGAAATTTTCTTTAATTATCAGAGATCTATATTTATTCTGGAAGCCACAGTTTATTTTTGAAAATTGGTAAGTAGCAAAAACAGGTAAGATGAACTTCCTATTTAATAAACATTGATAATATTAAGTATCATTTCTGTTACCATTAAAAACAATCTTTGCATGTTTTACATACAAGGCTGTGTTTTCTATATTTGTAGTGTGTAGCAATAGGGTAAGCTTGATTATGATGTAGTGACAAACTAACCATGATCTCAACAGAGATTCATTTTCATTACTTGCTATGTCATCATTGCCTGAATTGTGCTACTCATTTTCATGTGTATTTTTGCCCCATTTGAAATTAGACTATCTGAAGTATTTCCAGTTGTTATTAAAGAAAGTAAGGACAAAGAAAGACAGCTGTCTTCTATTTACATTTAATTGACTGAGTCACACTATCCCAAATTCTAATGGTCACTATAGAGCTATTCTATCATGAAATCTATAAGGAAAATTGGAAATATTTAATAAACTATATGATTGTGTATTTCTCTGCTTAAGAAAAAACAACCTAAAAATCTTGAATCAGCATGTACATATCCACTGTAAAAATAGAAATAGGTGATCATTGTGATAGTAGACCCACAGAGCAATTGGAATTATAGAGAAGTTATTCTGAGTAGTATTGTTTCAGAAGTTTCCATTGGTTACAGATTTTGAGCTGGACATATAAGTACAGGAAGTAGCTGCAGAAATATATATCCTCTCTGCTAAGGAGAGTGCACAACCAGACCAGTGAGAACGCTAGACCATAGTAGGGAGAGGAGGGATGGAATAAACCATGAGAATTTAAATGGTGGGCATCAAATGAAGGCCCACTGCATTAAAAAAATAGAATAATATGTAAGACTGACTCAATTTGGCTAGTAGTAGATGTGAAAGTGATGAGGATCCTGCCTCTGCAGCATCAATTGTGGGAAGCTTGAGGGTGCAGAAAACCCCTCCAGAGATGGTTTCAGAGAACAGTGTCGGCTTTGTGGCGCAGCAAAACATAGCTTTTTCAGTGAGTATGTGCCAATTTACATATAACAGTCATGATTGACAAATGGTGATACATAACATATCATATTACGGGAGTCCAGACACCAAGAGTTCAGAAACTGCCACGCAGGCTGACCTTGTACCATAGGGGAATAACTTCCTGTCAAAGGAGCAAGGAAATTGTGTTTGTTGGTGTTCTGACAGCACTGTGTTCCAAAACATAAGCGTTCTATGTTAGGATTTCCCTGATGCACAGTGAGCAAGATAAGCATTCCTTCATGAGGGTCCAGAATCAGGCCTACCAACATGAAAATAAGAGAGACAAAAATTTTATTAATAAATGTGTAGTTTATAGCTTGAGAAGTGCTTCTGAACAAAATTATATGTAGCCCTGGTTCAATGTCATGTTCATTGTTATACAAAGCGAAAAATGTAGTCAAATAACATTAACAACATTGCACTTATACTATTCTTTCACATAATTTTGCCTTAAATATTTGTTCGTTAAGGTTATGAAAATCCTAAACTAAGTATATTTAATCCAACACTCTCCCAAGTTGAAAATATTTTTTAATACAACATCTTAGGAGCCCATAAACAGTGAAAACAAAGTTTAGAAGTTCTGACTTACTACTGAGTATGGGTTTGTCTGTCTGCTATATCCCCAGGAGTTTGTTGTGCAATTTCTTACTCAAATAAAGTATTCATTTACATGAGAAAAAAGCTAGCACTAAATAGGACCTGAATGTATAACAAGTTTTTATTCATTCATAAGTCACTTCAGCATATTGCTAAGTTTTGGCATTCTTATATGTCCCATCATTTTTAAATTAGAAAAGTCAGATAATTATTTTTAATCTATATCAATTTTACCAAATCTTGGAAAAAACTTATTGTAATAATTTTCCATAATCAATCTACTTTCTTATAATTTGTATCTTCTTGAAAAAAATGAAGAAAATATTAGCACTATGATTTTAACATTGCTTTAAAAATTTGATATATGTACACTCAACCATTATTGAAGATGCACATGTGTATATATATATATATATATATATATATACACACACTATATATAGCTTCATAATATAAAAGCACAAAAATACTCTGGATCTCTCTAATTCAATAGTTTAATATCAGTATCATAGTTATTGATTTTTTTCTAGAGTGATTTGAGAGGGAAATGAAAAATTGTGTATCTGACCAAGAATATTTAAGTCTTTCTAAAACAATACTCTATTCATTTTAATTATGAAAATTAACAAAAAGCTGAGGCTTCTTTCCTGATATACAATCTGGTGTATATGTGGTGATTCAATATTTGTTGAATGATCACTTAACTGCATTCCAAAGAATATCATCAGGTGTTTACATATGGAACATAAAGATCTATGCAATAGTATACCCTAAAAGGCATATCTGTATTAGTAAAATTGCACTTTCTTCCTGGTTTCACATATACCTATATATACATATATCTATATGTATATCTGTATCTATATATAATGAAACAAACATGACATTCACATGACTACATCAAAATTTGTAAGAAAAACTGATTGACACATTCAACTAAACTTTATTTAATTTCCACAGATTTCTTTGAGCTTTCCTTATTTTTTTACAATATATTCATTAAGTGGTATTCATGTCAACTCAGCCTTCGCACAATTGGATTTAAAATCCTCTGTGATCCTGAACTGAGTTTTTATGTGTCAGTGCTTTCCTGGTATTAATACTTCTCACTGTAGCACTGCAGCCTAAAGGAGGGTAGTATGACCCAGTAGACTGAGAGAGACATCCTTCTGCTACCTATACTTCTTTCCATTCCTTCCTGCACTCCTGTGTATGTTTTACTTCCTTCTTTTCTCTAACATTGTAAATTTCTTTAAAAAAATCTTAAAAATGTGAGCTTAAAGATTCTTGATGAAGAACATACAAAATATTGCTGGATAAATCAAATGAAAGAGATCCTTTGCATAATATATGTTATGGTTTGGATATAAGGTGTCCTCCTTGTATTAAAAACTCGTGTGTTAATACAAGGAAGTAAAATGATTGGATTAGCAGAGTTATCACCTAATCTGTTTGAATGAACTGACTGGGTGGGGACTGTAGACAGATGGGGCATGGCTGGAGGAGGTGGTTCACTGGGCTGTGCCATGGAAAGGACATCTCCCCTGCAGACACTTTCTACATCTCTTCTTTTGTATGAGCTAAGCAGCTTACCTCTGCTGGGCTTCTCACTCCTTTCCTAAAGGCTGCTTCACCTTGAGCCCAAAGCTCAAGTGGAGTGGGATATCCCCATGGAGTGGGATATCTATACACTGAAAACTCTGACACTATTAGTTTTGTATAAACTTGCCCTCATCCAAGTTGTTCTTGTCAGGTATTTTGGTTTTCACAGAAAATCTGACCAAATTAAAATTTGAAAAATCATTTGTGGTTCAAAAAGATACTATCTTTTCCTGCTTTAATATCACTATGAAGGTGAGTTAATACCTGCTTGACTGACAAGCCCCCAAAATGGAGTCTAAATGTAAGAATTAAAGATTTAGGAAACAATATGTGTGTATACATATGTCCTCATACATACACGTATACACACATACATACACATTGAATCAGACTATAAATTCAGGCATATTCACTTGAAATACAAAAAAAAATAGATCTGAAATATCATAGCTTGCATTACACAGATGCTAGTTTTAAGCAGCAAATTAGCCTTAAAATTTGGGACATACTGCAATTGAATCTCATTATTATGGAAATTGAAATTGAAAACAAGAGTGCATTTTTTTACTTTTATACTCCTACATTGTCAAACATAATAGTATTTGTTAATTTCTACAGGTAATTGACTTGTAATTTTTATGTTATTACCATATATCTCTGCCTTGGAGTCTCTTAATAGTTTATATCCCCATACAAATGCTTCATTTCCAGGACTATGTACTGTGTTAGAACATCAACTCACTTGTACAATGCCATGGAAACAGTACCGCCCCAAAGGAAGTCATTTTGTTAACAAACTAATTGAATATTTCAACATGTTTTCTTATGTTCACAGTTCATTTTTATTATAAACTCACTACAAAATTGTAGGATATATGAAAATAGAAGAAAAGAATATTTGGTCCCTTTAATTTGCACAGATATTTGTATATTTTAGTTGATATGTCCATAAGTTGCATTTTTTAATATTTCAATATATATCTTTTTTTATGGAAACAAAAAATCTGAGAGAGGAGTATTTCTCTCTTGAAGATTATAATTGAGAGGAAAATATAGTGAATTTGGGTGGTTTATACTGTATCAGACTGAATATAATTGATATTTTAGGAATATAGAAAAAGACTGGGATTTGTTTGTTTATAATCTCTAGAAGAAGACAATAGAGATAACTGCAGTATTTGACCAATAATGAATGAATAGGAAGTTGGAACAGAAAGTTGGCAAGAAAGTGTGGGTCATAGTCAGAAAGACTATGCTATAAAGGGGAAAACATCACATTAGTTTGTTTATACAAAATCAGTAATTATTTTTCACCCACTATTATATCCAGTGCATGTTTTGTTTGGCTTAACTCCACAAAATAATAGAGAATTCAGAATAATGTAAGACTGCATTTTTTGATTGTTTTATGTGTCAGGGATTAAACCCAGAGACACAAACCCAGCCATTTTTCTTTTTCATTTTGAGACAGAGTCTCACTAATTGAACTTGCAATTCTCCTGCTTCAGCCTCCAAAGCTGATTGGGTTGTATTGTTCATGCCTAGAACAAAAGTGCATTTTTGCATAAGTCAATACACTACCTGTGAAGATGAAGTTGTTTTTATTTTTTTTTTTGTATCTTACTGCAAAGAGAGGAATAGAATGAAAGCCTCATAATTAAATAATTTATGTTTGAAGTACTGTGTAAAACTCTGTTCACACAATTGACAAAAACAAATCATAATAGACTTGTCTTGGGGGAAAAACAGGTAATCATGTGAGATGATGGATATATTAATTTGTCTCATTATATAAATCACTTTAGTTTACAAATTTGTTTTATAAAACATCATGTTGTATGCATTAAGTATACACGATAAAATTTATATTTAGAAATTATTTTTCTCTGTGATTAAAAAAGGGGAACCAGATGGTGGGGATCAGTAGTAATATCTACTTATAAGAAATAGTTGTAATTCCTAACTGATTAAAAATATTATTGGGATGGTCATTGTATCAATTAGAATAGTCTCTTCAGTATATTAAATGGGGATAGTGGTGCTCCCCCACGAGATTTGAGCACACTTGGAACTTTAGAATGTGACTTTCTTGGAAAGAGGGTCCTTGCAAATGTAATTAGTTAAGATAAATTGATAGTGGATTAAGGTATGTCCTAAACCCAATGGCCATGGTCCTTATAAGAAGAGGAAGGACACACAGAGGTACACAAATAACAGTGACAATGAGGCAAAGATTGGAGTGATGCAATTGAAAGCCAAGAAATGCCAACTGTTACTGGCAAACAATAGAATCTTGGAAGTGATGAGAATAATTCACCCCTAGAACCTTTACAAGGAGAATGATCCTTCTGAAAATTGGAGTTAGGAGTTCTAACAGCAAACTAATGAAATTCTAAGAACTGGAAAATAAACTTCTGAAATAAAAAATTCAGTAAACAGACAACTTCTGAATGGAGATGTTAATGTTAGAGGAAAGAGTAGTAAATTTGACTAGAGGGAAAAAAAATTCAGGTGAAGAACAAAAAGAATAAAAAGAATTAAAACAGGACACAGTGCCACATACCTATAACCCAAGAGACTTGGAAAGCTGAGGCAGGAGAATTTCAAGTTAGAGGCCAGCCTGGGAAACTTTAGTCTGGGAGATCCCACTCAAAATAAAATAAAAAAGGGGCTTGTATGTAGCTCAGTGGTAGAGCATTGCTGGGTTAAATCCCGAGAACAGGGAAAAAACCCCACAAAACTCATATAGATTCTAAAAGTAATCAAAAGTAAAAGTTTGAAAAAACAAAGAAAAAAAAAGCACAACAAAATCTAGGTTGATGCACATAAGAGTTGAATGATTTAAAGGCAAACATATATTGGGTTGGGGTTGGGGTTCAGGGGCAGAGTCCTTGCCTCTCACATGTGAATCACTGGGTTCAGTCCTCAGCACCACATAAAATAAATAAACAAATAAAGATATTTTTTTAAAATATTAAAAAGGTAAACATGTAAAATACATCTAGGAAGAAGCAATAGAAAAACCCAATATATTTCAAATGCACAAAAGTAAAGTGATTAACAGCTAGTTTCTCAGAATGCAAGAGGCCAGAGGCAAGTAGACCTCTACATTTACACAAATCAATTTAGAATTCTCTTTCAATGAGAAACAACTTTCAATAATGAGGATAAACTGAAGATGGTTTCAAAGAAAATTGAGATAACTTTTTTTGCAAGGTGATCTGCACTATAAGAAATGCTAAAAGTAGTTCTTAAAGCTCAGGGGAAATTGTGTCTGATGGAAAATCAAATTCTCAAAAAAGACTGAGGTGAATTAGAAATGGCAACTGTATGGAAATATGCAGAAGACTAATTTTTATCTTTCTCAGTTTTTATTCATATATCATATAATGTAATTCCACAAATCTATTCCATTGCTGTCACCATTATTTATACCCTTTGCCTTATAGCCTGAATTATTACTAGGACTTTTCATCTGGTCCTCCCATCTACAACACATACCCTTATGCATTTCCACAAACATATATGTTCATCCTAAATATCCCTGGATTGCATTTCCATTTAAGTCATGTATTTTTCCAATTTCTTTCTAAATTTAACAAAAAATCTGGCTTGGCAATTCATATCTTTTAGGAATCAAGTCTCTTCTACATCTTAATTCAAATGTAATCTCCCAATTTCCTCCCCTCCAATTCTCACTGCTATTATTTACAGCTGAGAAGAAGGATTATGTATGATTTAATAATTAAATAGCCTAAACCAAATTGTAATTTCCTAGGTCAGATCAGATATTTTCATAACAAAAAAAGTATCTGTCAGGAAATATACTGTGCTATGTGGTCCTTTATTATTTATTATTGCTATGGGAAACACAGGAAAGAAAATGAGTAGATGTTCCCCATGAAGAAAATGAACTCAAAATAATATTAAGTGCGACCTTCATTGTAAATCAGGTAATTCTACTGTCATAAAATGGTTAAAGCTAAAGTTGTTTTTCTTTTCCCTTATAAATCAGCCATATTATTTCTCTCAGATTATTTTTAAATATCTGTATTTTTGTATGGAAAGATTAACAGAGAAAGAGAGGAGAGAGAGAGAGAGAGAGAGAGAGAGAGAGAGAGAGAGAGAGAGAGAGAGAGAATATGAGAGAGAACATAAGCAAGTATAAATGAATCTATCAGTTTCTCACCAAAAGCCCAGAAGAGCAAAGAGCTATTTTTCATGGCAAAACAACTTTAAAAGGGACATGACTTAGAGTGCTTCTGTCATACTGGATGTTTTGAAATAATGAAGGGACAAAACATTATATAAATTTGGGGGTATTAAATAAATTCTGAATTCTTGTTTACTCATATCACAGGTACCAAGATTTTCATAAGGGTGGGTCTGTGTCTTGTGTATCCCTTCTTTATCACAGCTGGTTGTTTACCAGGACTGGCTTCTCAATATCAAATTAATCAATTCAGTTGCCATTGCCTTGCTTTAGAAAACCATGGAATAACATCATCCTTCACCTACTGGGATTTGCCGCAGACTCTAAGCTATCTTTTCCCATCCTTGATCCTCCAACTGGAGTCACATGTGCCCGAGTGGCAGTGTTGTCAGTACAACAACCTGAAATTCTCACCAAGTTCCTTATTTTTTTATTTATTTGTGTTTGTAGTGTTGGGAATTGAACCAGGGCCTTGTGCCTATGAGGCAAGCACTCTACCAACTGAGCTATATCCTTAGCCCCCAAGTTCCCTTTTTGACCTGAGCTCCTCTCTGTTCAGCAGGCTTTTATATGCCCCTAATACATCAGGCAAAACACAACTCAAAGAGATGATCTAGATGTTTTTGCTAGGCTGTGGTGGGTGCTACAGATATAATAATCATACTTCAGAGTAGATGTCTTGACAACATAAAGTAGGACTGGTACCATTAGATTCCTAAATATTTTACACATGTGGAAGGACCCCAAATTCACTGATATATGCCCTAACAAGGCCTCAGATTGCCAACCCTTACTTATTCAGTCTGATCAACATAATACCACTGATAAAATTGATAAATGCACTATCCTCTAGATATCCAGAGAGTACATTTTATGCTTGAATTATAATTAGAGTTCAAAGATAATAAAGGGAAAATTATACACATATTTTCTTTAGTATTATGATAAAACTGTTTCACCTGGCTGTTAATTTAGCTTAGAAGAACACATATGCCAGATTAATGACTGCAAACCATGTACTTGCATCTGATTTAATCTGAAATAACAAGTAGAGAACATAATTCTCTAGGATCCGTCTTTTTGTTGCATGGATTGTACTGATTAATTAAATGTAGGATTAATAGAAAATACTACTTCTGCATTCTTTAAATATTTAAGGATGCATTAAGACTATCATCTTTTGAGATGTGATTTTTTTTAATAACTTGGCTTGGTAAAGATGAAGAGAGGGGTTGTCTTAGGGTCTTTTGTTGGCCAGTCACTTTGGTATTTTACATCTACTCACTGAGACCTAATGTGGAGATTCATTAAATGCCAACAAAGTCAGTAGCAATTAATCATTTGAAGACCAAGAACACTACGACTTATGGGATCATAAAACTAGTATAAATGATAAGTTTATTAAAAAATCAAATGTGGACATCCAGTCCTATAAGAACTGAAGACATTTATAAAACTTAAAGTAAGGTACCTGTTGTTAGGCTTACTTCATAGCTTCAGGAATTAACATAGTGTGGTTTTAACAGAAACAGATACATTTATCATTGAAAAAGAATAGATAAATACATTCACACCATTATGCTCAACTGATAGATAAAGGTACAAAACCAATTTAAGGGAGAAAAGATAGCCTTTCAACAAACGGAAGAAAAAAATTGAACATCCTAGATAAAAATTGCTTTTTTTTTACAGACCATAATAAGAGTATGAAAACCAAGCTATATTTCATTATTAAAAGAAAGGATTATTTCATACAACAAATTAGGTGAATCAAGAATTTTTGATGAGTTGGAAAAAATAACATAAGGCTGTATAATTCCACTTACATACCATGTTTGAAAATATGCAATTTAGAAATGGAGAGCAGCTTAATTGCTGCCAGGACATTAGCAATATGGGAAAGAATATGATGGGAGTGAAAGCAATAAGATGTTAAAAGAAAAACAACAAAAAAGAATCTTTTGGAAGTTCCTTGAATCTCCATTGTGATAATGGATACACAAGTCTGCACAGATGATAAACTGTACGTGCTAAACACACATACACACATGAATTAATTAAGATAAAACAGGATTATTTATTATTGGTGGATTACATCATCCTGATTGTGTTATTATACTGTAACAGTAAAAAAATTTGTGTTAACAAAAGCCATCAATAGTTTTATATAACAAGTTTTCTGTATTATTTCTTAGATTATTTTTAAATCTGCAGTAGTCTCAGAATTCGTAGCTTGATTATAAAATATAACAAAAAGTGGAAATGCATAATAATAAAGGCAGAAACCAAGTGTTCTGCCAATGGCTAACTTTGACACATTAGATGGGTGTGTGTATGTTTTGATACACAGCATTACCAATGCAAAAGAAAGTAAGAAATTTTATCATATTTATTAAATATGTGAATAATAAAGTTCTAAAGGTAATGAAGAACTGAACATGATCCTGGAACATGACTATGTGGGCCATAGTCAATTTTTTTAGATTATTATATTGTTATATTTATAAGTATATTTTATTAAGGTTTAAACATTACTTTTTGTGTAAATAAATAAAAATATCATTCTGAATTAAATAAGTAGAGATGAGAAATATATTCACCAAACATGATGGCTGAATTTTATTATTGTTATTATGATTTGTCATTTTTCTGGTTGTATGGTAAAGAATTATTTTTCTGAATGGCAGTATTTTTAATTGAAATATTACACAGGGCACAGTGGCACATGCCTGTAATTCCAGCAGTTTGGGAGGCTGAAGCAGAAAGATTGCAAATTCAAAGCCAGCCTCAGCAACTGAGTGAGGCCTTAAGCAACTCAGTAAGACACTGTCTCAAAAAAAAAAAAAAAAAAATATATATATATATATATATATATATATAGCAGTGGATGTGGCTTAGTGGTTAAGAATCCCTGGGTTCAATCTTTTGTTTGTTCCTCTCTTTGTAATTTTATAATTCTAAATTATGTACATAATTCTTTGTTGCTTCCTTCATTGGTCCAAGAGTATCTTTGGCATCACATTACTCAAGGTTTGCCTCTTAGCAGCCCTGCCATTATTCCCATCTGCTCACATTACTGGGTGTCCTTGCTGGAATAGTTAGGCTCTGTAAAAAATAAATATGCCTAAAAAGGAAAGGTGTTTCAGTTTATTCACTGCTCTTACCAAAAGACCTGACTAGAACAATTAGAGGAGGAAAAATTAATTTGAGGCCCAAACATTTAGAGTCTCAGTCTTTACTTGGCCAACTCCATTGCTCAGGGACATGTGGTAGAACATCAGGTGCAAGAGTGTGCTGGAAGAAAGTGGTTCAGGACATGGCACCATAAAACAGAGAAATCTGACAGCTCCACTCACCACAAACAAAATATATGAACCCCAAAGGCACGCCCCCAGGGACCTACCTCCTCCAGCCACACCTTACCTGCTTACATTTAGCACCCAGTTAATCTGTATCATGGAATCAATGCACAGAGTAAGTTAAGACTTTCATAACCTGATCTTTTCATCTCTAGATTTTCTTGTGTTTTCTTACACATGAACTTTTGTCAACACCTCTAATCTAAAAGCATAACAAAAGATAAAGTAAAATCGATAATGTTGATGTGAGCAAACATAGAGAAAAACAAAAAAAAAATTAAAACCGAAAGACAGAAATCAGAGAAAAATATCTGTAAGTCATGCATCCAATAAGGGTTAATATTCAAAGCTTTAAGAACTGTACAGAAAGAATATAATCTGATTTCAAAATGGGCAAAGGACTCAAAGTGAAAAAAAAATTATCATGTCATTACAATTAGTTTGAATCCCCTCCTTTTAAAACAAAAGTTAATGAATCAATAAATTTTGCACTTATATATTACTTAGAATTATGAAAACTAAAAATAATCTCAAAGATATACACATGGTCAATTATACATGAAAAGAAATTTTAATGTCCTAAGAGAAATATAAGCTAAAATTACAATTAAATTTTACTTCACAGGATTTGATAGGGTATTATCATAGGGATGAAAGAAAATATGGTACAGCAATGTTTTCTATAGTTCCAGCTGCTTGGGAGGCTGAGACAGGAGGATATCTTGAGTCTGGAAACTTGAGGTTAACCTGGTTGACCCAGTGAGATTTTTTCTCAAGAAAAAGAAAGAGTGTTGGTGGATTTGCATTGGCAAGGGTATATAGAAATTGAAACAATTTTCCAGTCTTGGTGGATTTTAAATCAGTAGAGTGGTTATAGAAAATTATGTGGAGATTTCTCAAATACCTAAAATTAGAATTTCCACATTATCTACCAATCCCATATATAGGTAAATATCTAAAAGCCTTTGAGTCAGTGTTGAAGAGACACACTTGCACTGCCACATTTATTGCAGAATTATTTGCAATAGCCAAGTTATGGAATCAACCTACATGTCCATTGAAAATCAAATGGATAATGAAAATGTAGTATACATACACAATGGAATTCTTTTCAACCTTTTATTTTATTTTATTTTATCTTAAAAAGAGAGAGTGAGAGAGGAGAGAGAGAGAGAGAGAGAGAGAGAGAGAGAGAGAGAGAGAGAGAGAATTTTTAATATTTATTTTTTAGTTCTCGGCGGACACAACATCTTTGTTGGTAAGTGGTGCTGAGGATCGAACCCGGGCCGCACGCATGCCAGGCGAGCGTGCCACCGCTTGAGCCACATCCCCAGCCCTCAACCTTTTAAAAAAAGGAAAATTCTGTTTTCTGTGACAAAATGGAAACTGAAGATTATGCTAATTGAAATAAGTCAGGCACAGAAAGACATATAGAACATAGCTAAGATTCTGGAATGTGATTTGTCCCTGTGGGTTCATGTGCTAGAAGTATTATTCACAATGTGGAGGTATTGGGAACTGGTGGACCTTTAAGAGGTTCCGCCTCATGGCAGGTCACTGGAGCCACTGACCTAGGAAGTAATTAATCTTGATCTTATGGTGTAAGCTCTCATAAAAGGGTTATTATAAAAGAGCAAGACTGGCCCTTCTCCAGTCTCTGGTTTCTTGTCTTACCATGTGACCTCTCCATCTCATGTGTGCTCTTATGATGAAGTCATCCACCCTATTGTGATGTAGCCAAGTAATTCCTCCACAGATGCCAACCTGATAAGGTTGCCCAATCTTGGATTTTCAGCCTCTAAAACTGTGAACATAAATAAAGCCTTTTCCTATGAACAGTACCTAGCCTTAGATATTTCATTATTGCAACACAATATATATATATATATATATATATATATATATATATATATATATATATATATATATATTCTTACTTATATGCAGAAAGAAAACAATATTAGAAAAAGAGAATGATGTGTTGGTTACCACAGGTTGTGGGGTGCAGAGAATGGAGATGTTGGTCAAAGGGTACAATCTTTAGTTAGGAGAAATACATTAAAAGTATTTAAAATGATGGATAAGATAATTGGCTTCATTCAATCATTCCACATTGGTTATATATGTAATTATACCATACTTAAGTACTCTATAAATTTATAAAATTATAATTTGTCAATATTTAAACTAGAAGGCTTTCTTTCACATGAATATATTTTCACAAAATATTCAGTTTCTGTGCTTTTTCAAATTTATATATTAACTTTCCCTGTTATATTGTCACATTTTCATGAGCCATTTGCTGCTATGATGCAGCTGTATTACTGTAATATGTAGAGTGTACAATACAATTTAGCTTTTTTATTTGTTGAGACACCTCTATTGAAAAGAAATGCATTTGGACATTGATAAACCTGAAAGGACTTGGATTGACTAGGGGACATCTCTAATTAACAGCAAAATCCACAGAGAGTACAAGACTCTGAGTTCTACCAGAAAGAAGCACAGCAATCTCAGCTGACGAAAGGAGCTTTATCACTTACTGCTGTTGCAGCTTCACAAATAAGTCTGTCCCAATAGACTATTAGCTTTAGCTGTAACCATTTACACACAGTGTTTCTACTTATTTAAATGTTTAACCTTTAAATACAAGTTGGATGAGGTACAGAATCCCAAGAGTGATGTGTTTTAAGAATTTAGTGAAAAACATGGAGAAGTTAATCATATTTATACTGTCAAAACTTCAACTCGGGGAAATGTGAATATGAAGTGCCCATCAATTGCTCCGGCAATTGCACTGTCAATGCATTGCATGGCAGGTTGTTTGCTGGTAAGTGGAAATGTACACGCACGTCTTCCAACTTATGACAACCTTTTCACTGATTTTATGACAGACACATAAAATCCAGTTCAAGGCAGACAATGAATAACAATGTAGCCTAGGCACATCACTTTTTATCTTTCATGAGAATTGATCTTGATTTGTCTTTTATTTTGGTAAAAATTTGGAAAAAAGGACTTTATTGCTAATTTCTATTACTATAAAAATTTAAAATAACAAATTACATAAATCATGAATTCAATATAGTAGGCTTTACTTTTAATTTTGTTCTCAATCACTGCAGACCAAACTTATTATTACAGATTTTAAGATATTGGTAGAAATATGAGTGTATTATAAACCCCATATATTCATAGCCTATGGTGTCTTTATAAACTTTATTTTATTCTGCCTATCTGGATGTCTTTTACAATAGAGTTAAATTGATTTTCATATTCAGTTTTCAATGGAAAATTATATCTCAAGATGGCAATCTTGGGTGATTCTAAAAAGCTTACTGAAGTAAAAAAAAAAAGTAAGATTTAAAGAGCAAATAATGATGGCTAAATGAAATAATCCAGTCTTCTAAAAAGCAACCAAAAGAATACAGGTCATTAAAGACAGCTACTAGACAAAATCCAGTCTATTTTTATAAATAACAATATTTGTTTTATAGATCAGGGCAGTAAAATGCTTTGCTACCTCAGTTAAAAAAAATCATATGGTTCAGATATTGATTACAGCGATTGAAATTTAAAAGTGCAAGCTTTAATAATTTCACATCATTTATCTAGAATTTTAAAAGGCTTATCAGCTAACTAAAATTCAGTCTCTGCTAATTAATCACTGGTTGCTTTTGAAAATGACTTATTTAAAAAATTTCTGATGAATTCATAGCTTTAATTTAATGTAATCATTAAATATAATTTATTATTTGATTTAATTATTAAAATAATTAAATGCAGTGGTATTCTGGGGAAAATGTGGAGGAAGAAAAATGTTATAAAATGTCACTATTTTTTAAAATGAAATATATCAGATTTGACAATTCCTGAATTATTGATTGCAACATTAGTCAAATAATCAGAAAACTTGGAATTCTTCTGTTGAATGTTTAAATTTTATCTTATGTTTATTAAAATATGATTGGAATTCAAGAAACTCTGCATATTTAAAGTAAAAAGAATTGATACGTTTTGATGTATGTACACCCTGAAATTATCATTACAATCAATATACTGAACATATCACTTATCCTCATTTCCTTGTGTGACTTTTTAATGCCTCCTTATTAATTGATTTTTAACTCATATGTGAATTTAAAAGTGTATATATTTTAAAGTTTATTATGTAATCTATGTAATCTTTCAATTCCTCACACATTTTGTAAGGTTTAAATCATTTTAAACATATCAATCTCCTCCATCATTTATTGTTCATTATGGTGAAAACATTTAAAATATTTTATTTTAGGTTTTTACTGTACAGTACATTATTGTTTTCTGTAGCCCCACTGTGTGATTACATACTAGAACTCCCTATTCCTATCTAATTTTAATTTAGCATTGATCAGCCTCTCCCACCCATCTTCCATCACATTCTCCTTGCCTCTGATGACTGCACTTCTCTCAACTGCTATGAGATTAGGTATTTAGATCCCACCTATGAGATCCTGCTGTACTTGTATTTTTGTACATTGTTGAGGGCCACAGACAAGTCAAAATGGTGCCTGGCACTTTGCCAGGAGGAGTGGTTTGAGAAGTAATGCCAGAAAGCCATTGAGATGATGGAGATTCCTTAATGACTGACTGCTGTGTCTAGATTATGTCAATTAAGTTAAGCTGTGTATAATTATTAAGATGATGAGGATTCCTTAATGACTGATTGCTGTAACTGGATGATGCTAAATTGAGTCAAGCTGTATATTCAGTTATGTATATATACCTCTGCTGTCCTACAATAAAGGGGCTCCCACTGTTTCAATCTTCACAAGTTGCTTGTCACCCCCCCACACCTGGTTATTTTGTCCAGCTAGACTGCGGCAGTGCATATGCAATGCCTTCTTCTTCTTCTTTTTTTTTTTTTTTTTGCATGCTCGATTGATCTATGTTGTATCACTGTAATTTAGATATATTTTAAATATTTTTAAATAATATAAAATAACATCATGTGCATTCTTTTTGGTTTCCTTTTTTACCCAAATAATTATTTTGAGACTCATCTATGGTGAACTATATATTAATATTAAATTCTTTATATTGATGAGTAGTATAGCATTATACTAATAAGCCTGTCTTTATGTATCCATTCACCTATAGGTCAATGACTTTTTTAAAATTACAGATAAAGCTCTGATGTACATTTTTATAAAAACCTTTATGTGATTTCATACTTCCTATTATCTTGGTGCAAACTCAGGTTTAAAATGGTTAGATCATCAGTGGTATACATTGACCTATTGAGAAACTAAAGAATTTTTTTCCAAATTAGTAATAACATTTCACATTCTCATGAGAGTTCTGCTTCTCCCCTATGCTATTAAAATGTATGGTCAGACTGATTTCAGCTACTCTAATAGGTGTTTTGGGTGTGAAGTATTCTCAATTTGATATCAATTGTCATCTTCAAAATGACTATTGATATGAGGATCATATTCTATGATTATTTTCTTTTTATATAGTTTCATTGTTAAATATTCATTAAACTATTTGTGCTTTAATAAATTGTGTTGTGTAATTTCCTATAATTGAATATATATTATATATATACTGAACACACCCAAAATATCCTCACCAGGCATTTCATTAGTAAATATTTCCCCTATTCTCTAAATTGTCTTATATTCTGTATTGTATCTTCCAAAGAGCAGAATCTTTTGTTTGTTTGTTTAACGAGCAGTAAGAAAGAAGACATGGGAAAGATTTTAAATATATGATCTCTGAATTTCACTCTTAGAGATACATATACACTGGGTCTAAGGAAGAAGTTAGTTCACTTCTTTAAAACTCCTCCATTTTGCTGATAGTCAATCAGAATTGATAAATATTGTTCTATATGACACCTAAAATAATCAGAAATACTGTAAAAACAATAATGATGAGGATTCTTTACAAGTTTGTTTGAAATATATAGTTTAACAAAAACCACAATATTTGATTGAAATGTGATTTATATAAAATGAAGCTCAATGAGTTGAATTGTAGAGTTCAAATTGTTTTGACAAATTATATACTCTTTTATAATTTCAACCAAAATCAATATATAGGATTATCCTTCTTCCTAAAAATGTTTCCTCTTGTTCCCTCCTTTGTCAATCTGCTCCCATTAACACATTGTTATGTAACGAACGATTTCTTTCCTGGAGTTATTTATTTGACTTTTTCAAAATAAAATCATAAGATATAATCATGTAGTAGAATGTTGTGTCAGGCCACTTTCATTTAGCCCACTGCTGTGACAATTCCCTCATCTTGGTAGGGATATCAATAATTTGTACTTTGTTTGTTGCTAAGCAGTATTTCAATATATTTACATAACATTTCATCATGTTAAATGAAATAAGGCAGACCTAAAAAGTCCAGGGTCAAATGTTTTCTCTGATATGCAGAATCCAGACAAAAATAGTGAAGAAAACCTGTGGGATGCAGATTCCATGAAATTAGAAGAGAGTAAATAGAGCAAAGGGATTGAGGAGGAGAGAAGAGAGATGGGAAAAAAGAAAGAACAGTGTAATGAATTTGATGAAACTTTCCTATGCACATATATAAATATAAACAGTGAATTTCACCTTTCTGAATACTTATAATACACCAATTAAATATACTATAAGTAAGTACATAAAAGAGCACTAGAGTAGAGGAAAGGGAATGGGGGAGGGAGGGAGAGAAGGAAAGGGAAAGTAGTGGGAACTGAATTGAAGCAAATGATTCTCAGTGATTGCCTAATGATGTCAATATGAACCCTAATATTATGCATAATTAAATGAACTAATTTAAAAAATGTTAAAAGATATTTATATGATATAAACTTGTATATATCCATGGTTAATAGAAATTTGGTTTGACAATTATCAATGAAGTGGAATATATGTTTACACAATTTTGAGTATACATGTTTTTATTTTCTTGAGTAAGTACCAGTGATGTATGAGAGGTCTAATTGATTTACATCTTTTCAAACAGTTGAGACTTTAAGTATTTCTAAATTAGGGTATTTTTAAAATTCTTTTAACATTTATTTTTTAGTCGTAGTTGGATTCAATATGATTAACTAATTTATTTATTGTTATATGGTGCTGAGGATTGAACCCAGGGCCTCGCCCGTGCTAGGTGAGTACTCTACCGCTGAGCCACAGTGCCAGCCCCTAAATTAGGGTATTATAATGAGAGCATAATTATATCTCTTTGTGGTTTTGGTTTACATTGGCTTAAAGGCTAATGATTTTGGATTTTCTTTCATGTGTACATCTCTCCTTTTTTTTTTTTTCTATTTTTGTTTTTGGTACCGAGGATTGAATCCAGGAACAAGAGCACTTAATCACTGAGCCACATCCCAGTCCTTTTTTGTATTTTATTTAGAGACAGGCTCTCACTGATTTGGTTAGGGCCTCATTAAGTTGCTGAGGCTGACAGTGAACTGTTGATGTCCTGCCTCAATCATGTGTATATCTTTACAGTATTTTTAGTAAAGGTGGTTCTTCAAATATTTAGACCAATGAAATTAACTAATTTGGTTTTTCATTACTAGGTTGTAAAATTTATTTATTTTTAAGTATGAATCATTTATTAGCTATGTGTTTTATAAGTTGTTTATACCATTCTCTTGCTTGTTTTTTATTGTTTTCAGTGTCTTTCAAGGATTATGTTTAAATCTAGAAGCAGAAGTACCTAACTTTTGTATAGTTCACACTTATTTTAAATATCTTACAAAGATATATTTGCATAAACCAAGACTAAATCAATCCATATTTTGTTTTACTGTTCCTCTGATAAATTCATATTTTTGACTCTTACATTTAAATCTCTATTTCATTTTAATAACAGCTTAACATATGAGTTAGTTTTTACTCTCCATGGTAAATAGATGTTTTTTGACACGAATTTTTGAAATATATTTTTCACATAGAATTATTTGATATTCTTTTTTGAAAATAAATTGACTATATAGTACATGTCTATTTCTGGACTTGCTATATTGTTCCATTAATGTATAGTTCTATCATTCATGTCAGTATTCTCCTGTTTCATTGTTGTGATTTTGGAGTAATTCTTGTGATCAAGTAATACACTAATAGTGTTCTATTTGAAACTCAGTTTTTTAATTCTGGCTTCTGTTCATTTTTGTGTTTTAAATCAACTGTAAATATTTACTCCCCTAAAAATATTGTTGAATTATAATCAAGATTTGGGTAATATTGACCACTTAATAATAATTAATTTGCTAATATGGAAAATGCTGCATGATTTTAGGTCCCTCTGTAATCTATGCTATAAATGCAATATATTTTAGATATCTATATTATTAAACTCTAAAACTTTTTAAAAAATTTGTGACTTAAGTAGCAATAGGATTTGTAATAAACTAAGAGTAAAGGTCAACAGTAATATCTTGAATTTTTTTTAGTAATTAATCTTTTCTGATAGTCTTCTTTCTTGTTTCCACTGAAGACTGAATTTCCTGATATCTGATTTCAATTAATTGAAGTATTTTCTTTAGAAATTCTGTTGATAAGAAATCGTTTTGTTTTTTCTCTGAAAAGAATTCACTTATTTTGCCAGGTGTGGTGGCACATGCCAATGATCCCAGTGGCTTGGGAGGCTGAGGTAGGAGGAATGAATATTCAAAGCCAGCTTCTGCAAAAGCAAGGCACTGAACATGATAAAAATAATTATTATAAGTATTCATTTAACTACCTATCTTGCAATATATATATGTATATATACATATATATATATTCTTTTACTTGCATATAAGGATAAAGATTTCAGTTTAGTTATCCCTAATTCTTCAAAATAGAAGTGTCTAAATTCTCACCTTTATCAAATAGGAAAATACAGTGGACAAATGTTCCTTATTAATGGGTTATGTAATTAGCTTCATAAACTGCACCTCACTTTTTATGTTTCTAATCTGTACTTTCATCATTGTGAAATCCGTATTTCCTTATTCTGTGAATAAAATCAGAAATTTTATTATGAATTGTTTGCATATATCTTTCATTCCTTAGAAAAAACATATAGATTATAATTGACATTATTTATTTAGAAAATATAAACCTTTATAAAATTTTAAAGTTATTAATTTATCAAAATATTTATTCACTCAAATACATTTATTTAAAATTGCATTGCATTTAGAAAACATGTTTCAAATGAATTATTTTTGATTTTATAATTTGCAGTGAAGATCATCTGGGCTATGGTTAAATTTTTCAATTATCCATTGAATTTCTCAAATCAGAGCAAGTTTAGAACTTAATTAAAGTGATAAATTCAGTAGTAAAGCTGATCCAACTATACAACTCTTCAGTATATATCAGAAGGAATTAAAGGAAGCATACTCTAGGGATACCTGCACAACCATGTGTTTCACACAGCACAATTCACAATAGCCAAGTTATGAAATCAGCTTATGTGCCCTTGAACAGATAAATGGATGTCTTTAACACATACACAATGAAATATTATCCAGCCATAAATGGAAAATGGTGGAATGGGAGATAATCATGTTAAGACTAATAATCCAGACTTAGAAAGTTAAGCATCACATTATTTCTGTTATATGTAGAATTTAGAGAAAAGTAAAAGATGAGACATGAAATTAGAAGAGAGAACATTAGAAAAGAGGAAGGGGTTCAGGAGAAGATGGCTTAAGGGAGCAAAAATAATAAAAGTATGCTATCTACATCTATGAATATGCTCCAATGAATCCCATTAGTTAAATTAAAACACATCAAAATAAAAAAAGAGAGAGAGAGAGAGAGAGAGAGGCTAACATTGTGCACAGGGCTTGAGGCTGGACACACCCTAGCTGGCCAAAGATGAAACAAGTGGGACTCACCAAAGGAACTGATAGTGATGGATGGAGTAAAGCTCAGTAAACACTGGTGAAGAAAGAAAACCTAGAACTCACCTTGCCAAGGCAAAGTTTGCTTAGTAGAATTATTCTAGCAAATAAATTGAGAATGAACGATGAAATTATAATGTTCCTGTTTTCATTCCCTATTATGAACTAGATGTGAAATCATTCACTGTAGCTAAAAATCACAAAGATAGAGACCAACAGAAATTTGCACTTTCTGATAAAAGATTATAGAGAAAGATCAGTGAAAAAGAGAAAAGGAACTGAAGAGGAGGGAGGGGGACTACAAAAAAAAAAGATGAGTGGAAAGAATCTCACCTAACTATCCTACGTATACATGAACATGACACAGTGAAGTTCACATTTAAGTATATATATTATGGAGTAATAAAAAAATATATGAATAAATAGAAGAAAGACCAGTAGAATAGAGAAATGGCTACAGGGGGTGACAGGAGTGGAGGGAAAGGGGAAGAATTGGGGATTAAATTGAAACATTTTATATTCCATGAGTGTCAGATTATACTAAAATGAACCTTGATATTATATATAATATACTAATAAAAAAAATCTTAAAAACCATAAATAAATAAATAAATAAATAAATAAATAAATACAAGTAGAGTATATGTAGGCAAAGGAGGAAAGGGGAGGGGAGAGAAAGCGGAAGTACTGAGGATCTACTAACGGTGCAAATTTATTCCATTCATATATGAATATGTCAATATGAACTATTATTATTTATAATACAACCCACTAATAACCACACACACACACACACAAACATACACGAGGCATCTACACAATCCAAACACTTAACATCTCTTTTGCTTAATGGCTTTCCCCAAAAGCTTAAAATGTAGAAGAGTATATGGGAAAAAAGGAAGGAAAAATTTCCTTAGACTCCAAAGAGCTACCTGATTTTTAGAGACTTTGGATTCTTATCAATTAAATTTTACTTTATTGATTTTGCTATATTTTAATTATTTTCTTTATGGTTTAATTTTTGCATCTGTTTAATTGAATAATATAAACTGTTTAATTATCCATTTATATTACCATAATTCTTTTGTTTCATGATAAGTAGCAGTGTATGTCCCAAAATACTTCAGGTTCAAAAGGGAAAAAAAAATTCAAATTTAAGTTCAAATTAATATATAAATTTCCAAACACTGGAGACCTTTTAAAAATGTATTTGTGTTCTTAAAGTGAGTAAAAAATACTGTGAAAAGTAGACACTATAATGAACACCTGTTGAGGACACGCCATGTTTGATCATATGCTTTAAACTTTTGGACAGAAAATCTGTTCTCTGTGATTCAGCTTTTTCCTTAAAATCCGGATATGCTCTCCAAGTCAATTATCAATAAAGAACATGATTACCTGTACTGTAAAGTGAAAAAAAGAGCAAACTAATAAAGTGTGAAATGTTAGCACCTGAATGTGCTTTAAATTTAATTCATAATTTGGCATATAAAAATACTTCCAATAAAAAACTGAAAGGAATGCTTGTAAAAAATTTCCGAGAATTCTGATACTATGAAATGGAAACCTCTAAATCCTACAACTTCTTTTATTTCATATAAAAAGAGAAATGATCAGAATACAAGACCCACATAACAGAGCTTTGGAGAGTATTTTTTTTTTTAGTAACTTAATTACCACTTGTCTTCATTTGAATGTAGTAAAATAATGAAGACATTCAAATATATGAAGAAAAAAGTTTTCTTATTTGATGCTATTTTTCTTTTATTCCCCTATTGTCTGCAAGGGGCCTGACATTTATTACTCCTATGTAGAATTATTTCCTCCTGTAATCTACATAGTGCCAGCTTCAAATAAAATAGCTACCATCAGCAACCATTTTCATCCTTTGTAGCAAATTTCTTTCCAACTTGCTTCTTCATTGGCTAAATGGAATATGAAGGATAGATATCTATTTCGCTCAGTCTGAAAGATGAAAAGCTTAAAGTACTCATAAAATTAGCAAAATGCCCTTCTTTAGAGCTTAACTCCAAACACCTTTACAGAATATGTCTGCCACCATTTCAACTTACACACTACATAAATCTAGCTACAATAGCTTTTTAACCAGCAAGTCTTTAGAACAATTCCATTTAACAGCAGGAAAGGTGACCAGTTGTGATTAATAACTTTCTTGTTCAATTTCTTTGCTAGAGCAAGAAAATTGTTCAGATTCATCTTTGCCTCTTACCTTGATGTTTATTACAGCAGATGAGCTTTTCCCCCCAGGCAGCCACTGCTTATTGCTCTTTTCACACTAAACTCATTTCCCTTTGCAGCTGTGTTAATCTTTCTCACATTCTCCTTTGTTTTCCTTTCTTTCTTTCTATCTCTTCCTTCCCTTCTTCCTTTCTCTGTCAGTGCCTCACATAGCACATGATTTTAAAACTTCATATGTTATATTTCCAAAATCTCAATCAGGTACACAATTATTATTCATTTACTGTTAATCAGTTCATTTCAAAAATTTTATTCTCAATACATCTCTACATGTATTGGGGATTAAAGTGTACTTCGAAACAAGATAAAGGTGTTGAGTTTTGTAGGATTTCAACAGATATTTTCATATTAACTGTGAATCAATGAATATTCCTATTTTATAAGATATATTGTTAACCCTGGTCTGACAACGTGAGTAGACAAACAAATGATCTGACTAGGATACAATGGTTTGTTCTGCCCTAACCTGTTTTGCATCTTTTAAAACATTCACCAAAATAATGTTCTGAAATATTAAAAGGATTAGTTGCTTGTTCCACAATTTTAATACTCAAGTCCTTGAAATGATGTTTCTGATATTTCACTTTTAATAAGAGAGGGATGTGGGGGTAGTTTACAAATCCCAAAACAATAATGACAACAAACAAACAAACAAACAAAAAACATCCTTTAGAGGTGACATTTATGATACTACTCATCTGAACAAGGGCTTGTATTGAATTTGAACATAAGCAAGCACTCTTTTGTTTGTTAATAATGCTGAAGAAGATACTCAAAAACATTAGCCTGGTAGTTGTAAAGTTTGATCTTGAAATGGAAGCATTTTTATATATCTATGTAATATATGGTCTTATTTAAAAGATTTAGTTTTATTTTTAAAGATATGTGTGCCATTTAGGAAAATACTGAGCAATAGGAAAAAAATGAAAACTGATTAAAATATTATGTAAAATCTTTTTACTCAGAAATAATCACAAATATTGTGATTATTTAATTAATTGTTGAGAACATATAAACCTGTGTGCAGAGTTAAATATTCATGATATACAATGAACATTAGATTATACTTACTTACAAAATTGAAAAAAATACTCAAGTGCTTCTTTATGAGATAAAAAACAAGTTAGAGAAATTGAAATTTAGTAATATTTTCTCAAAAATAAACATATAAACAGTATATCTGTAAAGTGCAAAAAGAAAAAAAAATTAAACATTTGATTTCTCGAAGTTTTGTATAATTTAAATTTAGCTGTAAGTCTTATAAAACAGAGAATATTGAGGAAGTAACTCCTCACATACACTTCTTCATCTTCTATAATCTTACAACATCACTTTCATGTGGTCAAAGTGTTAACACATTTACATATTCACAATTGTCACAGTTTTGTGCTGCTGTTTTCTTGTGTATAGCTGCACATGATTACTGTTATGATTCACAAAGCTTGGAAACTTTAGAAAATGATATTGTATTGGTTACTTTTGTTATTCACCTGAAAAAATGCTGTGCCATTTCAGGAGTTTAGAAACATTTTTATCATATCTTCAAATATTTTTTAAAAAATTATTTTTGATATTTTTGCCCAAAACTATAAATCTATTCAGAGAACTGTTGGTCGTTCAACAAAGTAACTTAACTGGGCAAAGCTTGTTCATGTACTGTTTAGTTTGGTTTGATGTTGCCCTATCTTTTCATGTCAGTCACTTCATTCTTTTTTCATGTTATTTTTTTCTATAGTGGAATTCCTTTTTATAATTTCTCCTTTTAAAATTTTTGATTCACTAAACATATAGCTCACATTTTCTCTCCCTTCCTTTTATTACTTTTTTATTTTTTTCTTTTTAAATATACATGACAGTAGAGTGTATTTTGACATATTGTACATAAATGGAGTGTAACTTATTCTATTTACAATCCCATTCTTGTGATTGCACATGATGTGAACTTTCACTGGTGATGTATTTATATATGAACATAGGAAACTTATGTTTGATTCATTCTACTGTCTTTCCTATCCCCCCTTCCCATCATTCTCCTTTGTCTAATCCATTGGACTTCTATTCCCACCTACCACTGTTATGTGTTTGCCTCTGCATATCAGAGAGAACATTCTGCCTTTGTTTGTTTTTTGTTTTTTTGGGGGGTGGGGGAGGATTGACTTATTTCACTTAGTATGATAGTCTCCAGATCTATCCATTTACTTGCAAAAATAAAAAGAAAATCTTTTTATGGCTGAGTAGTAGCCTATTGTGTATATTTTCTTTACCCATTTATCTGTTGATGGGCACCTGAGATGGTTCAATAGCTTGGCTATTGTGAATTGAGCATCTATAAACATTAATGTGGTTGCATCACTGTAGTAAAATTTGATTTATACTTGTACTTAATGTGTTACGTTTTCTATTTTTTTTTTGTAAATTTTACATTGTGTTGTTTGTTTAGAATTATTTTTTTCTGAAATCTACATTTAATGACTTGTTTTTTCTTTTCAAGAAGCTTATTTTTATTTTTATTTTTAAAGAGAGAGAGAGACAGAGAGAATTTTAATATTTATTATTATTATTATTTTTTTTTTTTTTTTTAGTTTTTGGCAAACACAACATCTTTGTTTGTATGTGGTGCTGAGGATCTAACCCAGGCCGCACGCATGCCAGGTGAGCCTACCACTTGAGCCACATCCCCAGTCCAAAAATACACTAATAATTATAATGAAAACAACAAAATTTGAAATTGTTTTTCTAAAATTTATTCTCAAGTAATTGGCTGTTTCCTTTGCCCTTTGGGCACACTTTGCTCCATCTTGGTCCTTAATACATTGGTATGACACCATTCAGTGTCTTTCCATTGCAGGCTCTGTGAGAGCTGTCTCTGCGGCCCCTCTCTGAGGACATTTTGCCTCAACTCTGACAGTTTACCCCTGTGGACAATCTAAATTGCAGAAATTAAAAAAGAGAATGAGAATGATTTATTGTTTGACTCAACATCTCCCTGCTGATCTGTAGTATTGATTTAAATCTCTACAGCTCATTATTTTATTAAAATTTCTCTTCTCATTTTATAAATATGTATCTTTTTTAACATCTATTTTCTCCTTCTATAATTTTCCCACCCCTTTAGTTGCCATCCCCCTCCCCCTTTTTTGTTCATCAGCTTTACATTATGGGACTGACTGTAGAGATTATCAGCTTTAACTGATCTAGAGATTATCAGCTTCACAAGACAAAAGTTTTATTTGAGTCAAAATTTTGGAGGTTTCAGTTCATGTTCAGTTGTTTCTGTTGCTTTGGGGCCTGTGGTGAGACATTTCATCATAGCTGGATTGTGAGAGTGAGAAAACTGCTTCCCTCGTGGTGGAAGAGAGAGGCAGAGGAGGGGGCGTGGGGGCGGTGGGGGACTCAAGTCCCAATATCCCTTTAAGGGCACACCCTAAGTGACACCACCTCTTCAGGGTGCTATCACCTTCCAATAGCATTAGGCATAGGACTAAGCTTCAAGAACATGGGCCTTTGGGATACATTCAAGAACCAAACTATAGTACCTTAGCACCTTACTTTCTTTCCTTTCCTTTTCATTTTTCTTTAAATTCAATGTATTCTGATGGCTTTATTTTCTATTGTACCTGTAAAATATTACACCAGTATTTTAAAAGTTTAATACTTAAAATAAGGTGAGAGTTCTACTTTGTTATCAGTTCAAAATAGCCACATATTTGTTACATATTTAAAAAGTGGTATGAATTGTCTTGGGTGTGGTATCATTTATTAGGTAAAATTGTAACTTCTTGTTTTCTTTTTTAAACATGTAATTATTTCCCTCTACTTAATCTTTATTTACCATGTGGTTTTCTCTGTTTAATTCATACTTAACAGATTATTTTACAGACAGCTGATCTCTTTATTTTTATCTTGTGCATATAATGCTACTCATGCATTTCCGCTAAAAGAGATTATAATCAGTGAGCAATTAAAAAGAGATGGTTTAGTGTTCACTTCTAACAATGTATCAGGACTTTTTCCTTACTTGGATTTCTTCCTGTTCTTTTCCTTTCCTTTCATTTTGTATAAGATTCCTCCTCTTTAAGAGGGAAATAAGTTTGGCAGAAAATAAGATAAGTGTTTCAACGAATTTCATGCAAATTCATTATTGAAAAAAACTGTGCTACATGTAGACTTAGACATGAAAGGAGCACGCTGAAAAGTATTTTCTCACAACAGTAATGAATGTGAAAGTATTAATAGCACACATATTTAAAGTTAAATTATATTTAGTACAAATAACACTTCAAAACAATTAAAATAGAATAATACTTATAGTGAAGATAAGTAGAGAGACTTGATAATAATAGGAACCATATGGTTGGTGCAGTTATGAAGCTTTCATGACTATCACCTAGTATAATACTAACTTGAAGTTATTAATATAAGTGGTGATGAAAGAAATGATTAGTCAATCCAGTTATTTATCCAGATGACTATTTGGACGAGATTATTATGTGTTATATTACCATCATAAACATTTTGATATGCAAATGAAAAATCTGTGTTGGATCAATCCAAATCTCCCACCCACGTTCCACACAGGCAACTGCGTTGGAGTTCCTCTGTGTGGAGTGAACTGGCTGCAAAATAAAGCTAAGAAAAGGAGGTGGCAAAACAAAGCACACCACACAGAAAGTAATTTTGAAAAGCGACCTTAGCCATAGAGCTTCCATACTGGGAAGACAGAAAGCAGGAGCCCACATTTGGTTTATTTACACAAGTGAACTTCAAAGGTGTTCTACAGAATGTTCTTCACCAAATAAGTCGGAGACAGGCTGACCAAACCCAATGGATTACGCCCACTTCCTGAACTAGGAGAGCTGTCCCATTGGTAGAGCAAGGGCAGAGATCTCAAGCCTTGGGCAATCCACACAGGGAATGCCGAGATGTTCCCAAGGGGAGAGAGACCTAAGTCCCCTATGGCTCAGTATGAAGTAAAAGACCACTGAAGTAGTTTCATGGGTGGCATACAACACAAATCCTATTGTGTCTGAATTTTCATTTATGTTTGTCTCAAGTTTCTCTTCTTTTCATAAATAAAGTTTTACTAGCACATAATCATGTCTGTTTACACACTTGTTAGCAAAGGCTGAGATTGTGTCACAAAAAATTAACTAGTTATAAAAGTAATGTACTCCTCTCAAATCTAAAAATACAAATTTGTCTTCTCTGGAGTGAGATATTATATTCATCTTTAAGAAGTTATTTGCTTAAAAATGTTCATTGATCTTTTGTTCATATTTTCATGATGTTGGAAATTTTTAATATATCTGCAGTCATGACATTGTACCTTGATACTGAAAAATAATGAAGTTGAATCACTTTAGCAAAACAAAATTTTATCTGAATTAATAAACCATCAGTACAAAAACAGGGACAAATGTCATCAGAAGATGCTCATGTATCCTTTTCTATTATTTTCTATTCTTGGTCAAATTAGTTTTTTTCTTCATCAAATTAAATCATTCACCTTCTTCAAATTGAGATGATAATCCAGATAATTATAAACTTAGTTATCAAGTACTATTGTCCAATACTTCATGAACAATATAAATTATAAGTTCAGATTTTTTGTGTGAAATTGTTCATATTTTCAGTTATATTTTGTTAGTTGGAAGAAATAGAAAACAAACTGGGAATGATGATGCACTCCTATAATCCTAGCTACTCCTTGGTTGAGGTTGAAGATCACAAGTTCAAAACTAGCCTGGACAATTTAGCAATATCCTGCCTCAAAATTTAAAAAGGAGCTACAGAAGTAGCTCAGCGATTGCTTGCCTAGAATGCAGAAGGACCTGTGTTTAATCCCCCAAAACAAAAAAGAAAACTTAAAGAAAATAAATAGAAAACAATTATGGTTTACTGAAGAAAAAATAAGAATATTGGGTATGTCACATAATTGTTTAAAATTTCAGGACATTTGGGCATGACAACCAAGAATTAGACAAATTCAAGCATTTATAAAGCAAAAAATCATATTTCAGAGATATTATTATTAAAATAAAAACATAAACCCACAGTTCTTTTAAATCATTTGTCTCCTGGTTAAACAATATAAGGAGGAAATTTATCAGATGCTGTGGTTCATACCTGTAATCCCAGCAGTTCAGCAAGCTGAAGCAGAAGGATTACAAGTTCAAATTCAGCATCAGTAAATTTGCAAGGCTCCATCTCAAAAAAAAAAAAAAAAAAAAAACTAAATAAAAATAAATAAATAAAATAAAAATAAAAAGGGCTGAGATGTGGCTTAGTGGTTAAGCACCCCTGGGTTCAATTGCTGATACAGAGAAAAAAAATAGGAGTGAATTAAACTTACAGTGTAGAAAACAAAAACCAAGGTCTACCTTTTGTCTATCACTTGACAGCATGAGAATGGATTTAGTAGAAAGATCTGGATGGCTTTTGGTTTCATGGTGTCAAATTTGAGTATATCATTATCTTACTAAGATGACAGTGAATCAGGCAAAATTCCTCTCCTTAAAAAAGAAACAGTGACTTTAGAAGCTAAAATGGAATTTGAATGATAAAAATAAAAGTATTTACTAAAAGGAATTTTAACATAGAAAGTGATGTGTATTTTTTTTATTACTAGATACATAGGAAGACAATATTGTCCATCATCTACTTCCTGATTTGTATCTAAGTATAACCAGAACAGAATGTCAGTAGAAATGTAGAATATTCTAGGTCTGCATACTAAGATTGCCACTGTGATTATCTACCCGATTTCCTTCCTTTATCCAAGAGGTTAGAAATGAAGGATTAAAAGATGGTAGACCCAAATGGAGAAAAAAGCCACATCCTGAATCACTTAATGGAGGAAAGCACTTGAAAAGGCTTCCTGACATTTGTCAGATGGTAAAATTTTATTGTTAGGTCACTGACTTCTATTATGACTCTAACACCTGTACAAAATTTATTATAATTTCAATTTTATTTTGGGTAATGAATATGGTGCCAAGCATGGTGTCACATGCCTGTAATCCCAGAAGCTTTGGAGGATGAGGCAGTAGGATCACCAGTTCAAAGCCAGCTTTAGCAACTTAGCAAGGCCCTAAGTAATGCAATGAGACTTGTCTGTACATAAAATATGAAAAAGGGATGGAGATGTGGCTCAGTGGTTGAGTGTCCCTGGGTTTAATTCACAGTATCTAAATAAATAAATGTATTAATAATAAATATGGCTTATCACTCATGGACATTCCCTTCCTCTTTCTCTCCAGAAAACCACTGAAAACTGATCATGTGTATGAAATTAAATTTTAATATTCTTCAACTCTTATTTTACCTGAATTTCAATTTTCTAATATGAAGTATGCTTCTTAATATATATTATCAAACTACTCAAGGGGATAAAATAAGAAGTCATCATGCACATTGCTATTCTCTTACATTCTTATCAGTCTATATTTCTGAAATAATTTTATGAATTTTATACAATGGCTTTAAAGGTGCTTATAGTGTAGCATGAATTTGTTATTTTCCAAGAAAATATATTACCATAACCAGAATCATTATTCTTTTCTTTGAGATTGCTTAGAGACTTCACATGAAACTCTAATCAGAGGTTATTTTTCCCTCTGAATTTGAATAGAAAAATTTGCTACCCTCCTGTTGACACTTATCTTATACTTCCCTGAATTGTAGTTTTGTTTATGCAAGTCTTATCATTTCAACCAGATTGTAAGTACTTTAAGACAGCATGTATGTTTAAAGAATCTGTGTGCCCTATGGCACTTAACAAATATATCTACTAAATTTTGCAGAATGATGCTTGTTAAAGGCTCCAAAGAGACACATGTTGCCCTGAAGTCTTAGTTTCATCAGTTCTCTACAATTTTATTTATTAAGTGGACCTGCATTCCAACATATGAGCTAGGTAAAAAAAAAAATTGAAATAATCTTTCGTTTACTTTTTCTTTCTTCCTCAATCATTGTTCTCACAGCTATTTTAGAGAGCTTCTACAATTATTTAAATGCTAAAACTTAAATATATTGTTTTATATTTAGCTTCTTTGTGGGCATTGACTTCTCTTCAAAGCCCACAGTTCCCACAAAATAGTATGTTGAACTAGGACATATTATAATACTGAGAAGTTATTCAAAATAATATTTCCTCTACTTCAAAGCAATCATATTACCAGGAGACTAAGGTATCTTTGTTTTAATCAAGATCTGTTAAAACATGTCTTTGATATTTTATGTTAATTTTCCTATGTCTATATATATTTATTCTTCACATGTCTAGTATTCCTCTTTGTCACAATTTTGCCAAAGTAAGAACAGGGTCATTTATATCTGAGCCCCTATTTTATAGGTTTAATGCAAAGATATTAGTCATAAAATAGCAGATTTCTGGTGAATCTTTAAAAATATTGACCATTTTTAGATAAAGCAGCATACATAATGGATAGCTAAATGATGGATTCATTTCCTCAATAATCATTACAGAGGGTCACACCATTAACTCTAAATAAAGAGTAAGTGTCAAGTGCTTGAAGCAGGCAGTCTTATTAGAAACATAAAATGGATGTCTGTCTTCATCTTAAGGAATGCAGTTCAAAATGACATATAAAACTATGTGAACATGTTTTCTGCAATATGTATTTTGATGTTAAAATGTATAAATGTCAATATATTGCATTCAATAATTTAAAAATCCCTTAAATATTAGCAAATGAATTACTGAGACACCAAATATTTTGGTTTGCATAATATAATGAATGTGCGATTAAACTATGCATTCTGCCTATATACCCTTTGTACAACTTTAATATGACATCAGGATTGGGAAGGTGTGATATGATCCACTGAAGTAGATGTCAAAATGTTGCTGCGACTAGATGGCTATCCAATAATATAGGTAGGGTGATGGGCAGGGTTTCCTAATGTTGGATTGTACACAATATCTGAAATATTCAGTAAGATGAATGTACTGAATTCTTTGGGCTGATTTCCAAAGCCAAGGTCATCCCTTAAAGGGCAGACAACTGAAGTTTGTTGATAGCACTCTCATGGGGTGGTAAACTACCCTTTCTTTGAAGAGGTTATATGGTGGTTTCTCTCACACAATCATGCCTCCATTCCGTGTAAGTGCTAGAGCATGCACTGAAATGGTAATAATAAAATAACAAGCATATTTATTTATGTAATTATTTATGCAATTATTACTTACTATACCTCAAGCAACATTCATAATATTCTGCTTACATTAATTTACTTAATTTCCAAAATTATTTTAAGTTCAAATTTATAAATCAAGGGACCAAAACACACAGAAGTCATACAATATTCTCCATTAAGTCTAAATATCAGCTATTTTGTCTTGCAAAACCAAGTTCTTAAATGGTATATCATAGTTTTCTTTCATAATCATAAGTAGGTTATATAAATGGTATATTCATAAATGGTATATCATAGTTTTCTTTCATAATCATAAGTAGGTTATATATTTCCTACCTCACATGAGGTCACCTAGTAGGATTCTCTGATATAACTGATATTGACTGCTAAGAATTATGAAAGGTGTGTCCCATAAATTTCTTTTGTTTTTATTTATTTATTTTTATTTTTATTTTTGTTCTAATTAGTTACACATGATAGTAGAATGTATTTTAACACATCGTGCACAAATGGAGCACAACTCATTCCTCTGGCTTTACATAGTACAAAGTTACACCAGTAGTGTACTCAGATATGTATACAGGGTAATAATGTCCATCTCATTCCACTGTTTTTCTCACCCCCCACACCCCCTCCCATCCCTTCACTCCCTTCTGCACAATTCAAAGTTTCTTCATTTTTTCCCTAGCCACTCCCTATATGGATCAGCATCTGCTTATCAGAGAGAATATTTTGTTTTTGGTTTTGGGGATTTGGTTTATTTTTCTTAGCAAAATATTCTCAAACTCCTTCCACTTACTAGCAAATTCCATAATTTCATTCTTATTTAAAGTTGAGTAATATTCCACTGTATATATGTACCACATTTTCATTATTCATTCATCTGTTGAAGGGCATCTAGGTTGGTTCCATAGTTTAGCTATTGTGAATTGAGCTGCTATAAAGATTAAAATGACTTTGTCCCTGTTGTACACTGATTTTGAAACCTTGGGGTATAAATCGAGGAGTGAGATAGCTGGGTCAAATGGTGTTTTCACTGTAAGTTTTCTGAGAAGCCTCTATACTGCTTTCCATAATGATTGTACCAATTTGCAGTCCTACCAGCCATGTATGAGGGTACTTTTTCCCCCACATCCTCACCAACACTTATTGTTGTTTGTTATAATTGTCATTCTGACTGGAATGAGCTGAATTCTTAGAGTAGTTCTGATGTGCATTTCTCTAATTGGTAAAGATAATGAAATTTTTTTCAGGTTTGTTGATCTATTGTATTTATTCTTCTGTGAAGTGTCTGTTTAGTTCCTTAGCCCATTTATTGATTGGGTTATTTTTTGTTATTGTTTTGTTTTGTTTATTTGTGGGTTGTTGTTGCTTGTGGGGGGTGTTATTTGAGTTCTTTATATATTCTTGAGATCTGTGCTCTATGTGAGATGTGTGTAGTAAAGATTTTTTCCCCATTCTGTAGGATTTCTCCACATTATTTATTGTTTCCTTTGCTGAGAAGAAGCTCAACCTGCACAAAAATCAACTCAAAGTGGATCAAAGACTTAGACATAATAACAGAGACCCTGCATCTAATAAAAAAAAAAAAAAGTAGGCTCAAATATTCATCATGTCAGCTTAGGACCTGACTTCCTTAACAAAACTCCTAAAGTGCAAGAAGAAACATCAAGAATCAATAAATGAAGTACATTCATAAATTTCTGATTGCATACACCAGGATAAAAGACATCATAATATTCAAGAATTCCAAGCATGAGTTTGTAAGGATAATCATATTTTTTATTATTATCATGGTTAATGCACATATAAAAATCAGAGTACCAGGAATAATGCTTTTAAAAAGAAAAAACAGAACTTAACATTAAAACATTAAGTTTTTCTACTTCAAATTTCTTTAAGGTATTTCATCTTTGTTTTGCACAAATTTTTTGGCATTCAAAAAACTAGTCATATCGCAGTAGTATTAGGAAAGTCTCCAATTGTTTATTCAGTACTTCATGAAAGCCTTTAATTAATTTATTTCTTATTTGTTTTTTTTTTGGTGGTTTGGTGAAGGCGATCCCCCAGTCACTGTCTTGACAGGGTCACAGTGAGAAAAAGTGTTGGCAAAGCCGCTCTCCCACTGTCTTGACAGGGTCACAGTGAGGATGAATGCTGGCAAAGCCACGCTGGTTGGTGGGTAACTGAAACCATGAGACCCTTTTTTATGTAATTGGGACTTTGCATTTTCATGCTTTTGTTTCTCACAGGAGGCATGAGTATGTTAAATGCCAAACAAATTAAATTTCAGATGGCTAGAACAGAACAGGTAGTTCATGCTTTGGAGACTATTCTACTACCCCCTCAGCATATCAAGGACAAAATAAAAGGTTATTCTTCTATCTTAGTACATTGTGGACAAACCTAATAACAGACAACAATCATCCTCTGAAAGGACATGAGAACTAGTGCACCTTGACTGAAAAACAAACTCTTTGAGAACTAGTGTACCTTGACTGAGAAACAAAGAAACTCTTTGAGAAAGCAGCTCAACCAGTTTTATGAGAATAAATTTAGGAATTAATTAAAATAGCTTTATAAGACACAGTTTTAGAATAATGTTAGAAATATTATTTTATTTAGATTCTTAAGTTTAGAATTCTTAAGTCTTTAATTGTATAGGTTTCTGATATGTTTTAAGGATGATTCATAAACTTTAGGACATTTTAAATATAAGATTTAAAGGGACTTTTTTAGATGGGAATTTTAGATTAAAAATAAAGTACAAGTGTACTTTAGGTTAATGATTAGTTAGGAGACTTAGAGTCTGGTTACGTAGTTTGGCATTAGTTAATAAGAAAATAACATATCTTGGGAAAAATAGTAAATCTTGGGAAAATCTGAAGGGTGTAAATTGGTGACATGTTTTATTGATGATTCTGTACTTTGATGATTGTATGGCTGGGGGTCATATCCTGGAAGGATGTAGATTGGTATGCCCTCACTCATGTTTAAGGAAATGTCATGTCTTTGCAAAGTTTTAAATTATATAATTAATGACGTATTGTGGATCTATAATGATGAGAAAAATTGTAATAAAAAGGGGACCCAGAGAAAGCTGCTTTAGCTCTCTCTCTGAAGATTGCTCAAACGGAACGACTCCTGTCTCTTCTTTTCGCCGACGCCACTCATCCTTCAGGACTCCCTGGACCCCGCTGGGGCAGGACCCCAGCAGTGGTTCTTATTTTTTTTTTTCCATCTTTATTGAAGTATGGTTGACAAAAAAAACATTGTGCATATTTAAGGGGATTGTTGAAGTTAATTAATATGTCCATTAATACTCATAAGAATCTCTCTGTAAATTTCAAGTACACAATACATTATTGTTAATTATTTTACTGAACTAAAGGTTAGATATTCAGAACTAAATCAGTTTATAACTGGAAGTGTCTAACTTTGGTTAGGTTGTAACCAACTACCTACCCTCACAAACTCTGGCAACCATTATTACAATTTATATGAGTTTAATATTTTTAGATTCCACAGCTGAGATCATTCAGTAGTTATTTTTCAATTTGCCGCAAAGAGTAAGTTTTCCTTCTACTTTAAGGCTGAAAATGTATACACACCACACACACATACACAAACACACTCAATTGTCATTGACCATTTACATTTTTTCTGTAACTTGACTATTTTAAACAGTGCTTGGATGATCAGGAGACAGCAGTTATCTCCTCCAGATAAAGGTTTCATTTTCCTTGAATATGGGGTTGTTTTATTATATAGTAGAACAAACCTAGAGAAGTAGTTTGAGTGAGAATCTTAATGCCATTTTTGAGAAAAACAATGCAGAGTAGGACCTACAGTGATGAGTAGGAGGGAATTGTGAATATAAGATGCACAGATAATGACATGTAATTGATTTTTAAATCTCTTTTGGGGTGTACCTGACCCGAGTGGTTTTATGTTATTGTTATTGTTGTTTTCTTATCAATGATGGAGAGATATGTGTAAACATAAAACATATTTCTTACTCTCAAGACATTATATATAGCTTGAAACCTGAGAATATCAGTTTTTGTTTTTAACTGAAAATTAATTCTGCATAGCAATAACATCTATACTCTATATCATTTTTAACATAATTTTTATTGGTGCATTATGATTATACATAAGAAATTATATTACACATAATAGATTCATTATGACATATTCATACATACGCATAATTTAATCAATCTCTTTTATTACTTTCTCAACAGGTGTTGCATAAAGGGCAATGAAAATTAACTCTAAGTTGTGAAATCAAATCTATACTCATACTCATAATAAAATGGAAATTTTTAATACCACATTTTCTTGCTTAGAAGGCATAGAATGAAAGAATATAGTTTGAAAGCAAAGGAATTATCATGTGTATATTACTTTAAATGACCTTAAGGCAGGTAGTTTGTATGTTAGGCACTTGTATACATTATCCTATGTATTTTGTTGATCAGATAAATAACTTGAAAATCAAAACTTCAGAACTGCTAAGTAAACTTCCTGGCTTCACATATATTTTAACTGGTAAAGCCTGAATGGGAGCACAGCTTTGGTAATACAAATGTATGTTATGTGTGTGCCACAAATTCCTGAAGATCATTCTTTGTTTTAAATAGAAACTGCATTTTTTATCACCTTAAATAAGTGTGATTACAGGGATGAAATATGAAACATTGTCTTATGTATAAAATAAACCAAAATATTGTCATGAGTTATTAGATTGTATTAAGAAGAGAACCCAAGAGGAAAAACATCCAGTCCTTTTCAATAGTTTAAGTTGAGTGAATATAGGACAGCCTCTGTTCAGAGGATGCTGGTCAGGCAATGTCTTATTTTTTACCTTCCAAGTGACAAAGAGAAGTTAATTTTATCAAGTGAAATATTTTGGTGCACTCTGTTTTTCAGACCATATTTAATCTTCAAGGTAGAAATCAATCTCAGAAATGAAACTAAGAAAGTCACCTGAAATGAAAGTTAACCAGAGCCTGAACAGATTCTGTACCCCAGATGTTTGGTGTTTTTAGTTTAGACATTAAAAGCTCACTAACACACCAGGGGATACTTGCGACATTATTGTTGCTACTGTGACAAAACATCTAGCCATCCTGCCTGCAGCCTACTCTCTTATAAAACAGGGCAAAATGAAACAAAAAATCCCTAGTGATTAGTTGAAGACAAAAATTAGAGCTTCAAGTAAATAAGCCAAAGCCTTCTTTTCGTTTCTAATTTTTAAAAAGGCATTGAACATACTGTATTAGAAAGCATGAAATCTGTTAACTAATTCAGAAAAAAAGTGGGAAGTATGCCAACCCTGGATTGTTTCAGCCCTAGAATTTCCAAGTTTGTGATCTGCTTTATCTTCCAAGGTTAGTAGGTGGCAGAAACATGGTTTTCCTTTTAAGATTTCAAATCACTTTAAAATACAATGACTTAAAAAATAATAATGTATAGATGGCAATGAAATAAGCTGAGATGAAGTATTTGAATTTCTGTATATTTATCTTATGATCAGTTACAGGCTATATTGATATCTGCGATCAATGTGCAAGGATATATGTACCGTGTCTCCCCTATTTAAAGCCATCTTACAGGAGTTTGATTCAGTGAGATTGAGCTATCACTTGTAAATGTATTTGATACATAAAACTATTTACTGCTTTTGCTAAGCATTATTTCCACAATGAGTTAGTCTAAAGTGAGTTGAGAAAGAATATGGCATAGACTTTTTTTTTTAAACCAGCAAATAAAAATTCTTGGCTAATTATCCGAGTACCATTTGTTTAAAATGCTGTTTTGGTGGTTTTGTCAAGGTTTAGACGATTACTGTGTGGGATTGTTTCTATGTTTGTTATTGTAACTCTTTGGTCTATGTGTCTTTTTATATGATTATCATGCTCATTTTGTTGTTAGAGCTCAGTAATATAATTTGAATGTGGTTACGTGATAACTCCAATATTGCTCTTAATGCTCAGAATTGGTTTGGCTGTTTGGCAAGGATGCAAATGGAAAAAGGAATTGTTATACTCCTTTGGTAGGGATGTAGATTAGTACAGTCACAATAAAAATCAGTATGGAGGTGCCTTGTAAAGACTCCTTATTATGTGACCCAGCTACTCCACTTCTTGGTATTTATCCAAAAAAACTAAAGTTAACATATTAGAGTGATACATGCTTACTTGTTATAGCAACATTATTAATAGAAGCCAAGTTATGGAATCAGACTAGGTGTCTGTTAAAAATGAAAGAATAAACACATGTGGAATGTAAATACAATGGAGTCCACTTTATCTGATATGAAGATAGATACTCCTGCTTCTTTATGACATCCATATGAATGATATACATATTTTTCTTTTCCTCATCCTTTTATTTTCAGTCTGTGGATGTCTTTGTCTATGTGGTCAGTCTGTAGGAGACAGGACAGCATTGTTTTTTTTTTTTTTGTTTGTTTGTTTTTGTTTTTGTTTGGGGGGAGGTAGTTCTTTTGATTAAAATAGAATTTTTTTAAAATTTAAAGTTTATTTATATGCGGTGCTGAGAATTGAACCCAGTGTCTCACATATCCCAGGCAAGTGTCCTACCACTGAGCCCCAGGCCTAGCCCCAGTCCCAGGTCTTGTTTTTTAATCCAATACAATGGAGTTTTATTCAGCCATAAAGAAGATTAAAATTGTGTAATATTTAGAAAAATGGATAGAGTTGGAAACCATCATGTTAAGTGAAACAGACCAAAGTCAAAATGTCAAAGTACATACATTTTCTTTTCTATGTGGAAGTTAGAAAAAGGAGGGAAAAATGGACCTTATGAAAATTTAAGGGAGACCTGTTGATTAGAGAAGGGAAAGCAAGGTGAGGGAAGAGTTGAGGACAGGGAGGTCTTGGGGATTGAAATTGATAAAATTATGTGCAGGTGTGCATATGCTACAATGAAACTTGCAATTTTCATAATTATTTTAATCAAAAAGAAATTAAAATTATAATATAATTTCCAAAGATACTTTGCTTATTGCTGGATGGTGTTTATAAGATTTTATTTTAGTTATTTATATTGTTTGATTTAAATTACAATTTACTCTTCACATTCTCTCCCTCTGTCTCTCTGTCTCTCTCTCTCTCTCTCTGTGTCTCTCTCTGATTTAACTTTAGGGAAAGACTTAACTCTTAAGTATAGCATTCAGGCAGTTTTAACAAACACATACTAGGACACAGAATATTTTCATCATATCAGGAAACTTCATCAGGCCCTTATCCCAATCACTAAGGTTGGGATACAACTGTTTGGATTTCTAATAACATAGTTTTGTTTTATATAATCTTGGATTTTATATTAGTAGAATCATAGTCAATAATTCTGAATGTATGTCTTCTTTTATAAAGCATAATGTTTTTGAGATTCAACCATGTTACTGCATGTATCAGTGGCTTGTTCTTTTTTAAATACTAGATAGTAGAGTAGATTTATCTTTATCCATTCTTTTGTTAATAAACATCGGGGTTATTTTTACGTTTTTTCCTATAACAAAGAAAGCGTCTATGAATAATCGTTTCAAGTCTTTTAAGAACATGAGGTGTAGATTGCTGGATTCTAGCATGCTATGTTTAAAAAGTGCCAAACATTTTTTTTCCAAAAGAGTTCTTCAATGTTTGTATTACAACAAACAACATATAAGAGTTTATGTTGCTCCAGATCCTTTCTAGGTTTGAGGTTTTTGTTTTGTTTTGTTTTTTAAATTTATTTGTATCTCACAATGGATTTAATTAATTTATTTTTTCCTGATGATTAATGTCATGGAGCAATTTTTGTGTGCATATTAGATTCTGCAAATCTTCTGTCTAAGGTGTGGATTCCAATAGTGTATCCATTCTTCTAATTTACAAAGTATAATTTTTCTTTGGATATTTCAGAAACATCACTAAATTTACTAAGCAGTTCTAAAAGATTTTTCCTAAATTCTTTATGATTCCCTATGATCAAAAACATATCCCTGGCTAATGTAAGGTTTACTTCTTTCTTCCCAGTCTCAATTTATTTCATTTTATTTTATTGACTACAGTCAATAACTAATAGCAATGACTAATACAATGGTAACTAGAAGTGGTGGGAACAGACATTGTCATATTCCTCACATAACAGGGGAAGTACTTAGCTTTTCACTAATAGCTACCCTAGTCATAAGGTTTCATGTATTCTAATAATCAGGTTGAAGAAGTTTACCTATATTGCTACTTTGCTTTGAGTTTTCTATTATGAGAAATAATTTTTTTTTACATTGTCAAGTACTTTTTCTGCATTTATTAAAATAATCATTTTATTTTCTCTTTGACAGTCTTTTCCTAAGTTAAAGCTCTTTTACATTCCTAAAATAAACACTTGATTGTGTAGCATATTTACACAAATAATTTGATTTTATTCACAAATATTTCTGTTCTATAAAAAATAAGATAGGGCTGGGGCTGTGGCTCAGCAGTAGCGTACTTGCCTGGCATGTGTGAGGCACTGGGTTCGATTCTCAGCATCACATAAAAATAAACAAATAAAATAAAGGTCTACCAACAATTAAAAACTATTTTATAAAAAAATAAGATAAATAGATCTAAACACTAAAATGTAGTCGTTTTTACAAAAATAAAAAATAAAATGTAAAAACAATACCGACTACCTCTAGGACTAAGACCTATAGATGTGGTAGAGAAAAGAGAATATTGTTTTCACATGCAATGTCCCTTCTTATGCTTTCTACACATTATTTAGAGAGACATCTGAATAATGTTATTGAGGAATAATCATTGCTTTGTGTATGTGTAAGAGAGAGAATATAAACAGATATTTTGAAAAACTTTAAAAAGGCAATCATATGCCATTTTAAGTCAAAACAAACAAACAAACAAAAAAGAGCAATGGTTACCATCTTCTATTTTGAATCAATCAGAACAGAAGTGATATGCCTTTATTTTTTGTCATTCAAGCAACCAAATTAAAATTTCATATTGTTCAAACATTTATATAGGAATGATCTCTTCATATTATTATGAAATCTGGGTAGGATTAAAGTATACAAATGATAGACTGATAACTATAGAAAACATTCTTCTTCCTAAGTGCCATTATTTAACCACACAGCACAGCTTACAACAGCACTGAGAAGTCATTCTAATGTAGCTATTTTATGTGACATATGACATTGATGATACTATACTTACATTACTGTCCTAAATTTTAACCTCATATGCCAGTTTATACTGGTCAACACATTTAAAAACAACTGTAATAATCATATTTTTACTTTCTTCATAAATTCCTCGTAAAAACAAATTGAAGTAGAAAATAGAGTAGTTTTTCTTTAACATTAGAGCAATCTAAATCTTTTCATTGCTTTTGCTACATGAGTTTAAAATTTCCATGAAACACAGAATAAATTTTAGTTTGTCCATTTTTTTCTGAACTGAGACTGTCAACATAAATATCAATGAATTATATAAGTTATTCAATAACATTAAATAGTATTAATAATATTTTTATCTTCTGTTATATTTCTTTTTAGACTGGTTTGCTTCTAGGAAAGATTACTTGGACATAGTATTTGTGTTGGAAATCATTAATTTGTGATTCAAGATAGACTCTGCACACTTCATCACACTGCCATTTACCTGAGCAAATAAAATTTACACACATTACATCTACAGGGCTCCCATGGCCTTTGTCCTGTGACTGCATTCAAACAATAATGACCCCTGACTGAAATTAGTAGAAAAGATAGCAAAGAATGAGAGCACGCACGGGTGTTTTTCACCTTGATGATCTCCCAGGATACTTATCTTGGTTACTTATCTTTGTTGGCTGTTATCTTCTAACAAAGGCTACTAATCATTTGAATATAGATTACCCTATGTAATTCCCATTCCTTTTTTTGTCTAGTTCTATAAAATGTCCTTCTCATGGTCCCTTGGTCTCCTTTAGCTGCATATTTAATTACCAAAACTCAACTTCAAATCTAGTTGTTCTGGTATTTCCAATACATTCCCAATTACTTGTTGTCCCTTGCTCTATTGTCCTTCCTTCTATTTTCTTGAGACCACCACTGCTTTTTTAATGTTATTCCTCTTCTTTCTCTACTTTTTCAATATGAGTCAACATTCAACCCTGACCTTTTGAATCAGGTTATTTTACTTAGCAAAATATTCTCCAATTCATCTATTTGAAAGTTTTTACTTTATTTAGCCCAGATACAAAAGAGGAATCACTATCTATGCAGCTTATGATCTGTATTTCTTAAATAATAAGACTCAAAAAATCAAAATTACTCATAGTTTCATAGGCTATAGAATAGAATGTTAGCTGACATAAAAACATTAATCTCATTTTATAACTTCATCAAAGATCTTGAATAATTAAGTTCATTGTCAACGAAAGATATATATATATATATATACACATATATGAGTGTGTATAAATATGTATATATATATATGTGTGTGTGTGTGTGTGTGTGTGTATACATATGTGTGTGTGTATTATATGTACATATAATATGTATATATTTGGGCAATAGGCTTCAACGGTGGGCTTAAAAAATTGAGTAACCATTTTGCAACAGATATGCTGTTACCAAGGCTTTATTCTTTCATTTATAAAACATAGTCAGAGTATATATTGCATATTTTTGATGACTTAGGAGTTTTTAAAAGGATAACAGTTCATTGACACCAACTTATTTAGTCACCAGTCACAATAGCCTGTAATAAGGAATGTCATCCTGTCATTTGAAGCTTTGAAGCAATGCATTGACTTTCTTTCTCTTCTTCTCCTTCTCTATCTCCTTCTCCTTCTCCTCCTTCTCCTTCTTCTTCTATTTTTCATCCTCTTCCTCTTTCTCTTACTCCTCTTCCTTCCCGTTTTTTTTTTTTTTCCTGGCCCACTCCTTGGTATATATTTAAAGGATTTAAAATCCACAAACTATGATGACACAGCCACATCTATTTTTATAGCAGGCATTGACTTGTTTTTGCTATCTATGAAATTGGTATCTTCTTCTAACATAAGACTTTTATTTTCACTGAAAATCTGTTGTTTAGTGCTGCGGCCTTCACAAAGCATCTTATCTGAAACTTCTGGACAATTTTCTGTAGATCTTACATCAAGAGTTCATGTTTCAACTTGCACTCTTTTGTTGTGCCTATGACTCTTTACTTAAACCTCATGAGACAACCTCTGAAACTCCAGACTTTTCTTCTGTAGCTCCTTCACCTCTCTTAACCTTCAAACATTTGAAAGCATTTGGGCTTCATTCTTTTTTCTGGATCCCCGCTTAGTTTAATGTACTATGCGACTCATTTGATTTTCTAACTGACTGCTAATACTTTCTCCACACCAGCAATAAGACTGTTCTATTTTCTTCTTATTTTTTTTTTTATCATTGTTCACTGGGGTAACACTTGTAATTTCTTACAAGCACTTTTCCTTTGCATTGACAACATGGCAATCTCCTTAGGATGCCTAAATTTCAGCCTATGTTGGCATTTAGCACAGCCCTCTCAGTCTTTTCTTTCTAGCTTTTAATTTAAAATAACAGAAATGTGTTTTTTTTTTCTTTCACCAAAGCACATAGAAGCCATTATAAGGTTAGTAATCAGTCTAATTTCCATGTTGTGTTTCAGGTACTAGGGAAACCTGAGAAGAGGGAAAGAGGAAAATGGCCCATGGAACAATGAGAACACACATAATGTATAGTTGATTAAATTCAGTATTTTATTTGGATGCAATTTGTGGGAACCTGAAACAAAAATAATGACAACTAAGATCACAGTACAGATCACCATAATAGATATAATAATAATTAAAAGTTTGAAATTTTGAAAAAATTACCAAAGTGTTACACGGAGATATGAAGTAAATATATGTTGTTAGAAAAATAGGCCCAGTAAACTTGAAAGACACAGTGTAGTCCAAATTTCCAATTTGTAAAAAATGTGACATTTCAATAAAGTTTCAAAAAGAGAAAAGGAACAAAAGAAAAATGCAAAAGCAGAATTTCTTTAGCATTCTTATTTCAACTATGTATGACTTTTTGAATATGTTAAATAACTGATATTATTATGATCTACCTATATATGAGTATTACTTTCAGTTTTCTCTGCTTTTGTTTGATGTACATGCATATGCTCACAACATGCATACACAAACCCACACGTGTTATTGTGTTGAATATATTATATATGTAAAATTATGCATAAACACGTTTAAATAATAGTTCCTATTAAATATACTATATAGTAGAAAATTGTAATCATGTGTGGGTATATATATATATATATATATATATATATACATATCTATATCTATCTATCTATATATATGTGTGTATATATATATATATATATATATATATATATTATATTGTGTAATAGGAGATATAGTAGACATTGTAGTTTTATATATTTATGCAGGATAGAAAAATGCAGATACTTCTTGTTAAATATATGACTAAATATTATATATATATGCATATACTTTAAAAACATTTATAAATATGTATCTGTTGACTATTTGCTAACTAACAAAATACCCCAAATTAAGCAGATTAGGAAAAACAAAGGTCATCAAAAATGGTGGGCCAGAGGGAGGCAGCATTGTGTGTTGCTCTGTGACCTAGAACTTAAGTAGTGCAAATACTGCTTATCTGCAAGCAATATTCCTGCTGTGCACAGGGATCATGGCTACAGTGCCTGTGTAGAGCTCCAGGCCTCAACATCAGAGTAGGTCTCCCAGCTATTCGCCCACACAGGACTACAGGGCCTAGCTGGACCAACCAGCATCACTCAAGGGAGCAGAAATCCCAGATGCTGCTCCCACACAGGACACCCAGCAGCTACCCATCAGGAACTCTGGTCACCACTCCCATGTGGACCCCTATCTACCAATGTGGGGCTCCCCCAGTGACCTCCATCTTGGAACTCTACAGCAACAGAGATAGTGCCCAGTATCCTGTCTGCACCTGAGCTCTTCACACAGGCTCTGAAGACAGGTGACCACCACACATTGCATGCCCCAGAGCTTGTCTCTGAACACATCCTCCAATGACATCACCTAGCTTAACCCCTCCCCTCAATGATAAACAAAAATTAAAATAATTTACAGCTAGAAAATCTGTACTACAGAACATCCTTTGGAAAATATTCCATGAAAAGGAAATGAAAAACAACCATGAAAATCAGCAGAGGGAGGTATTACACTAAAGGAAAAACCAATCAAAGGAAAACAAAGTTAAGATAAATACCAAAAAAAAAAAAAAAAACAAGGCTGGGATTACAAATCATGTCTCAATAATAACCCTGCCTGAATATTAATGACCTAAACTCACCAATCAAAAGACATAAGCTAGCAGATTAGATAATAATAATAATAATAATAATAATAATAATAATAATAAAAGACCCGACCATTAGCTGCCTCCAAGAGACTCATCTCATAGAAAAAGACATCCACAGACTGAAGCTGAAAGGGTGGGAAAAACCATTCCACTCATATGGACTGCAGAAGCAAGCAAGAATTCCCAACTTCATATCAAATAAAGCAGACTTCAAGCTAAAGTTAATCAAAAGGGATAAAGAAGGACATTTCATACTGCTCAAGGTAACCATACACCAATATGACATAACAATTATAAATATATATGCCCCAAACAATGGAGCATCTATGTTCATCAAACAAATTCTTCTCAAGCTCACGAGTCAAATTGACCACAGCACAATAATTCTGGGTGACTTAAACACATCTCTTTCACCACTGGATAGATTGTCCAAATAAGAGCTGAACAAAGAAACTATAAAACTCAATAATATATTTAATAACTTAGACTTAACTGACATATATAGAATATTTCATCCTTCAATAAGCAAATACACTTTCTTAGCAGCACATGGATTCTTCTCTAAAATAGACCATATGTTATGCTACAAAGCAAATACAAAAACATAGAAATACAACCCTGCATTTTATCAGATCATAATGTAATGAAATTAGAAATCAATGATAAAACAAAAAATTTAAAAAAAAAACTACTTCAACACCTGGAGACTAAACATTATGCTATTGAATGAACAATGGGCTGAAAAATACATCAAAGAACAGATTAAAAAATTCTTGGAGGTAAATGACAACACTGATACAAGTGTTGTCTGGGACAAGATAAAGGCATTAATAAGTGGAAAGTTCACTGCATGGAATTCATTCCTTAAAAGAAGAAAGAGTCAACAAATAAATGACCTCACATTACATCTCAAAGCCCTATATAAAGAAGAACAAATCAACACCAAAAGCAGTAGAAGAGAGGAAATAATTGAAATTAGAGGTGAAATTGAAACAAAAAAAATAAACAATTTAAAAAATTGACAAAACAAGAAGTAAGTTCTTTGAAAAAAACTAAATAAAACTGACAAACCCTTAACCATGCTAACAAAGAGAAGGAAAGCAAAAACTCAAATGACCAACATCCGTGATGAAAAAGGAAATACCACAAAATACACTACAGAAATACACAAGAAAATTAGAAATTATTTTGAAAACTTGTACTCCAATAAAATAGAAAATATTGAAGGCACTGACAAATTTCTAGAGTAATATGATTTGACCAAATTGAATCAGGATGATATACACAATTTAAACAGATCAATTTCAAGCAGTGAAGTAGAAGATGCCATCAAAAGCCTACCAACTAAGAAAAGCACAGGACCGGATGGATACACAGCAGAATTCTAAAAAATCTATAAAGAGCTAATACCTATACTACTCAAATTATTTCATGAAATAGAAAAAAAAAGTGAACACTTTCAAAGTCAATCTATGAGGCCAATACCACCCGGATTCTAAAATTAGGCAAAGACACATCAAAGAAAGAAAACTTCAGACAAATATTTCTAATAAACATAGATGCAAAAATTCTCAATAAAATTCTGGCAAATTGAATAGAAAAAAACTATCAAAATGATAATGCACCAAGATCAAGTGGGATTCATTCCAGGATTCAAGGTTGATTCAACATACAGAAATCAATAATTGCAATTCATCACATCAGTCAACTTAAAGATAATGATCATATGATCATCTCAATAGATGCAGATAAAACATTTGACAAGATACAGCATCTCTTCATTTTATAAACAGTAGAAAGCTAGGGATAGCAGGAACATATCTCAACATCATAAAAGCTATCAATGCTAAACATCAGGCCAACATCTGTTTAAATGGAGAAAAATTAAAAGCATTTTCTCTAAAGACTGGAACAAGACAGAAATGCCCTCTTTCATCATTTCTATTTAACATAGTTCTTGAAACACTGGCTAGAGCAATTAGACATATGAAAGAAATTAAAGGGATACACATAGGAAAAGAAGAAGTGAAATTAGCACTATTTGCTGAGGATATGATTCTATACCTAGAAAACCCCCCAAAAATGCTACCAGAAAACTTTCAGAAGTAGTGAATGAATTCACCAAAGTAGCAGGATACAAAATCAACACCCATAAATCAAAGACATTTCTGTATATCAGTGACAAATCCTCTGAAAGGGAAGCAAGGAAAACTAACCCCCTTTACGATAGCGTCAAAAAAAAAAAAAAACAAACAAACAAACAAACTTGGGAATCAACCTAAGGAAAGAGGTGAATGACCTCTACACTGAAAACTACAGAATTCTAAGGAAAGAAATGAAAGAAGAACTTAGAAGACGGAAAGATTTCCCTTGTTCTTGGATAGGCTGAATTAATATTGTCACAATGACCATAATACCCAAAGCATTATACAGATATAATGCAATTCCAATCAAAATCCCAATGACATTCCTCATAGAAATAGAAAAAGCAGTCATGCAATTCATCTGGAAAAATAAGGTACCCAGAATAGCTAAAGCAATACTTAGCAAGAAGAGTGAAACAGGTGGCATCACAATACCAGACCTTAAACTATACTACAAAGCAATATTAACAAAAACAGCATTAGTATTGGCACCCAAACAGCATAGTAGACCAATGGTATGGAATAGAGGACGTAGAGAATTACCCACATAATTATAGTTATAGACAAAGTTATAGACAAAGGCACCAAAAACATACATTGGAGAAAAGATAACCTCTTCAACATATGGTGTTGGGAAAACTGGAAATCCATATGCAACAAAACAAAATTAAACTCCTATTTTTCACCATGCACAAAATTCAACTCAAAGTGGATCAGAGACCTAGGAATTAAACCAGAGACACTGTGCCTATTAGAAGAAAAAGTAGGCCTAAATCTCATTATGTCAGATTAGGCTCCAATTTTCTTAATAAGACTTGTATAGTGCAAGAATTAAAACAAAGAATCGATAATTTGGATGGATTAAAACTAAAAAGTTTATTTTCAGCAAAAGAAATAATAAGTGAGGTGAATAGAGAGCCTGCATCTTGGGAGCAAATTTTTACCTCTCGCACATCAGATAGAACACTCATCTCTATCGTATATGAATTCAAAAATCTAAACACTAATAAAAACAAATAACATAATAAATGTGCCAAGAAACTGAACAGATACTTTTCAGAAGGTGGTATACACTCAATAAATGTTTAACTGTAAAACCAACCTAGATGCTCTTCAATAGATGAATGGGTAAAAAAAAAAATGTGGCATATTTACACAATGAAATATTACTCAGCTATAAAAGAGAATAACATCATGGCATTTGCAGGCAAATGGATGGAGGTGGAGAATATAATGCTAAGTGAAGTTAGTGAATACTAAAAAACCAAATGCCCAATGTTTTCTCTGATATAAGGAAGCTGATTCATAGTGGTTTGGGGAGGGGGAGCATGGGAGAATTGAAGATGATCTCTAGATAGGGCAAAGGGGTGAGAGGGGAAGGGAGGGGCAATGGAAGTACAAATTGGAATGAGATGGACATCAGTGCCCTAAGTACATGTATGAAGACATGAATCCATATGCATATATTTTGTATATAACCACAGATATGAAAAATTGTGCTCTATATGTGTAATATGAATTTTAATGCATTCTGCTGTCATATATAACAAATTAGAATAAAAAATAATTAAACAAAAAGAAAAACAAGATTTTAACATCAACTCATGAACCATAACCCAAAAATTCAGATTGGGTTCACCTAGTGTTTTCTGTTTTCTGTCGGTGTTTATTTACACATCTGCTCTGAGCAGCTCTACAATTTTCCAATTGTATTTTTAGTTGTTGTCTAGTAGTAATCCAGTGTGCAATATCTGACACTATTACAGGTCAGCCTAATTTTTTTCTTATGAAAGATTTTGGGTTCAAAGAACAAAAATAAAATCCCAAAAAGCTTATCAATATCTACAATTCAAACTATGTTTAGTTTTACCATGCTCATTGAAACAGTGGAAACTCTATCAGATCCTTTTGTTTAGAGAGCCTACAAAGTTAAATTACAAATGATGTACATAAAAGAGGATCACTGATTTGGATAATTGCAGCAATTAGTGTACCCAATGGTTAATAAAATTTAGTAACTGCATTTTAAGTGACTACTGTAAAGAGAGAGAGAGAGAGAGAGAGAGAGAGAGAGAGAGAGAGAATGAATTACAAAATTCTGTTTAAAATATTTTAATTGACAAATTTGTATAGATTCAATATACTTCTGTCATAACCTACCCTACAGTACTTTTTATTGTTATTTGCCTAGACCCATAGAATCTAACCCTCCTGTATAGTTTATTAATCCAAATTATTAAAAGAAATTCTATGTAAATTTGTTGATGGAGGGTACATGCACATAAACATAAATATGTTGAGTATGTAAGAATTGATTCTTATTTTCCAACAGATATAAGTATTTAATGTGATACAGGAGGGTTAATAATATTTTGCTGCTTTGCTTAAAAGGAAAGAGATAAAAAAATTGAAATTGATAAATGTAATTCCTCTGTTCCTTCTACTGAGATTCTGTGCTGAGGACATCCAAGGACGGCTATGATTGCTTCAGTGGAGCAGAGCTCTCTACCCAGCCCCTGCCTGAGGAATCTTTTATTAAAGAATGGCCCACTTATTATAAATCATTATTCCCGTTCATGCACTGCTAGAAAGGAAGAATGACAGTTCACTCAAAGTGATACGAAGCTCAGTGATTTCCTAAATCGCAATGAGACAACACAGGGTTTTGCCAGTGAATTCAAGCCAATTTTCCTGCACTCATCTCTATCTTATAAGAATCGGGGACTAGAAACTTTCTTAAGTTGAGGTAAAATTGTACAAGTTAAAACATCCTCCCAATAAGGTCTCATGAAATACTTAAACATAAGGAAATGCTAGTAATTATTTTCTAATGTAGTTTCAAAATAATTTCAATAAACATAAGATTCTACACATCTCTGTAATACTTGTCAATGTATTTTCAGTGCAAATTTTGTCTAAGTTTTTCATACATTAATAATTATTATGCTTTTATTTTATAAAGTAAGTAAATAAGGAATTCATAGAACTATACCTGTCATACCAAATGAATTCACTTGTAGTATTTTTAGATCATGTTATCTAGTACAATTTTATGAATTATCTTTATAATAGTAAATTATAAGGATAACTTATGACCTTTGAATATTTAACTCTTGAAAAAAATACTTAAATTTTTGATATTTTTAAAGACTTTACAAGATATATATAATAATGACAAAAATAAGTATATACTGTATGTATATCAATAAAATAAAATAATATTTTTAGATAAACTCACAGTAGATGATTATGTTGAATGGATTATGTAATAATCACATTTCATTTTGGAACAAATATGACTAATTATCCACGAGTTACAAAGAAAAAGTGACTTTATAATGGTGGAAAGATGGTGGATATAACCTTAACAAAGAAATCAAAGTTGACATCACTAATGGGAAAAATAAACATTTGTGACTGCTGATGTAACACACCAAGAAAGTGCATTATGAATTTCTTATTCTTGACCAAATGTATTTTCTAAATCTTATTATGATAAAATATAAGGCAAAACTAAATTAGGTTATATTCTGAACACTAGCTTGTGTTAAATCTTCAAAATATTTAGTATATTTAAAAGTAAATGCAAAGATCTGGTCACAGTGGCACGTGCCGGTACTCCCAGCAGCTTGGGAGGCTAAGGAAGAAGGATCACGAGTTCAAAGCCAGCCTCACCAGCAGCAAGGTACTAAGTAACTCAGGGAGACTCTGTCTCTAAATAAAATATAAATAGGGCTGGGCATGTAGCTCAGTGGTCAAGCGCCCTGAGTTCAATAAGCAGTACCTAAATTAATGAATAAAAACAAATAAATTGTCTTAGATTAAAGACAGAGTTGCAAGACAAGTAATCACCTCAATTGCATCCAAAGCCCAACAAAATAGCTAGACAGACATTATTTAGATGTTTATTGTAATGACTATTGAATATATATAATATATTAATATTTTAACAAACATAAAATGTCTGATTTGAGTAATTATACTGTGATTATATAGCTATCTTTTTCTTAAAAAATCACTCAAACACTGAAATTCTTAAAAATTATACTTACAATTTTGCAAATGATAACAAATATCACAAACACACACACACACAGGAAAAGTCAAAACAGACAGCAGAGTATGGAAAATTAGAATTTGATAAGCTGTGAGTTTTCTCTGTCTTTGAAATTATTTGAGAAGTAAAAGTTGAAAGAGTAAAAGGTAGAAAAATATAAAACAAAACAGATTTATCAAACAAAAATTGTAGGAAAATATTATAGAGTTATGTCATCTGCAAAAAAATAATGTTTTTACAAGAAATAAAATTTCAGCTTTTGAGTCCTTTCCCTCCAGATAAGGTGTTTCAATACATGTGTTACTGTAATCTTATAAAGAAGTACTCTGAAGATTAATATGACATATATATGTACATATATACATATAATCAAGAGGTTATATACACATAATATATGCATGTATATATACATATATATGTATTTATATGGAGATATAATAATTTATCCTAAAAGTCAGAATCTTTTTTCCCTTTGTTTTGAGTTTACATATCTGTCATGAGTTTTAAGCCTACATTACTATATTACTACTATATAAAGGCTTGTCTTTTTAATGTCTTTATCTCAAATATAAATTCATTGAAATGTTGTGTGTTTTCCTGAACAATCTCATGTACCTACTCTATTTTCTTTTTGCAATGAAAATTTGGTTATATACTTACTCAAATTACAGACTCAAGATATCACCTACATATAAAAATCTGATATTTCTACACTGTCAGAAAAGTTATACACCATGATTGGCGAAAAAAGGATATCAAGCTTTCACATGGGGTTGGGGCTGGAGCTTGGGAGGAGTAGAGGAACTTTAGATAGGGCAAAGGGGAGGGAGGAAAAGGAGGGGGCATGGGGGTAGGAAAGATAGTGGAATGAGAAGAACATCATTAGCCCAAGTACACGCACGTATGATGACACAAATAGTGTGACTCTACTTTGTGTATAGCCAGAGACATGAAAAAATTGTGCTCTATACTGAAATGCATTGAAATGCATTCTGCTGTCATATATAACAAATTAGAACAAATAAATAAATTTTAAAAATTATACTAATAATATGCTGTCACATAAAATCAATAAGCAGTACACTTTCTTATTACCTCACATGACTAACTTCTGGTGTATTTTTGCGTATTTAATATATTTAACAAATGAACACTTAGGATTTACTATATCCTGGAAGGAAAAAAAAAATGAGCAGAGAGTTTGGCCTTCCTTGGGCTTACTTTTTAGCATAAACATGGGAATGAAGAGAGTGAAGTCAGCTATAAATATAAGCTTGGACATCATTGGTATCTGAAAGATATTTAAAACCATAAAACTATGATCTCATGATCATAGGGAAGTAAAATATATGAAATGAACAGAGAAGGCAGCCCAGCGACTGGCTCAGAGGGGAAAAGGAAAAATCATCAAGAAACTTGGAAAGAACAGCGAGGGTCTCAAGTTCTGAGTGAGAAAGATCAAACATTAGGAGTAAATGAGGTTTAGAACACCAATAGAGGGTTTGAAGATACTGAAAATGTCAGGGCCTAGTTATGACCATGTCAGAGAACAGCTGGAATAATTAGAGGTCAATTTCACTGGAAAAGTATGAACTCAAAAGTTTGAGAAGCTAGGGTTATTGGAAATATTTTCTAATTTGGATTTTAAATCACTAAGAAGCAAGGTAGAAATTCTTAAAGGAAGGGCAATGAACTGCGTGGTATATTTACTGAACTGCTTGGTGTATTTACTGAGAAGTGAGGGAACTGACTGAGTTCTTGTAGATAGTAAGATAGCAACACAATGGGAGCAAGTGTACTGACAATTGTTAAAAATCAGATTTGTTGGAGGTTTTCTCTTTTTCTTTTCTTTTTTTTTTTTTTGTGAAGGAGAACCAGAAGAGTCTGTTGATGAACCACAAATCCTCCACCTCCGAGTTCAATACTTTCATAAGAATTGTGGGAAGGCTGCTGGAAAATGCGTCCTAGTGTTCCCTGGGGTTGGGGGGGCGGGTGGGCACCGTGCAGGGAAAGGTAGAAGAAATGCTCATGACACAGGTGAATAATAGGAAATTTTTCTGTCAACAAATCATAAATTTCAGGGGACACCAAAGAAATCACATGGTGTCCAAAAAATAAGAGGCCTGAGTAGAGAATGATAGTGATGTTGTGATTATTGGGGATAGGCAGGAGAGTCAGCCTAGGAGGTGAGAGTTTCTCTGGTTTCTCTTAACCAGAAGAGGCACGAGGTTGAAAGGTCCCTTATTTAATATCTCCTTATGGAGATGCGACTCAACCCATCTCTACAATAGGGTACAATTATTCCAAAGGTGCAGTTCTCCCTACTGAACCTTTTGATGGAATTGAAGACTTCTAGGGAAGAATGTATAATAGAAGCAAAGCTCCAACATGCTCCTTATTAATGGAGTATAGTAGTTTTGATGAGGAATGAAAAAATACACTTTCTTCCTCTCAAATGACAAGATGATTTCCAACTGTTATGGCTTATTTCATTTTTTTCTGACCATATACAAAAATACATTGATTATTAAATTTGTCATTTTACAGTTATATTACATGACAGGTTTCTGTTTAGGAAACAGTTTCTATTGACTCCTTGTGGACCATATTTTAGGAACTTTCTGAGGATTCAAAAAGAAGATCCTATTGTATAATAACAAGATCAGTTTTCTCTTGAACCAAGACTTGCATGTAAATATTTTATATATTTACAACGTGAATATGGAAAATTTACATGAATTAATTACATTTAGCATCAATATGTTGGAGTCAGGATTCCTATGAATGATTGTTTTGGGATATTTAAAAAGCATAGATGCCATGATTTCTTGAATATGTAATATACATGCTTTGTTAAGTATTTTGTCTAATATTCAGTCAGCAGATATGTTTACTTTAAAATTTTGTTTAAGGTTTAATTCAATCTAGCAGATTATATAAAATAAATAGTTACATCTAGTGATCTTCATGAATAATGAAAGTTGAAAGCTCTTTTAAAATATTTTGTATGACATCCAATTATTGAGATAAAACAGGAATGAAAATTTTCCCAAATAGAATCATAACATTGAACTTGCATACTTATGACCATGTGATTATTTATGCATTCTAAATCTATTCAGGACTTAGGAACTTTATGTCTTTTACAATTTAATTGCTAAGTATTTGCAGTGATTTTAGGGTCTCCTTCAAGTTTCCTCACATTGTTTGTTAAATATGTGTAGTTATGGTTTTATTTTTATTCAACAGACAGAAAAATGTAAAAACATCAGATGATAAGAAGTTAAAGTCATGCAATGATAATGAAAATAAAAGTTTTAAAAATTAATTTTGCTCAATCAGATTTGATAGGTACATTTCATAATTTACACCATTCTTTAAGATTTCATCATTTTAAATAGTTCATTGATAATAAAAAGAGGTTGTTTCATCAATTATTAGAAATGCACACTAAAGGATATTTATTCAGTAATAGTCAATGTTGATATAGATAAAGTTTGTGATTTAGTCTTACATATCAAAGAAGAGAAAATTCATAATTAAAATATATAAAACAAAATTAGGTGTAAACAGTTTTCCATGATGATATTATTTAATAATATATTGCATATTGGTTAGATATCATACGATGAAAGAAAAAAGCAAAATAGTTATAATTATATTTGACTATACTAATATGAAATTTCATAAAATATAGGCATTATATTATAGACAGGGATATTAAATACTATGACTATAACAAAAGAAATCAAAATCTCTGCCTATTTTATTTTATAAGTGCAAGATATGCAGTTAAATATGCATTAACAGAGTCATGATCAAAATCATATGTTAGGATCACAGAGTGCATATAAATATTCTATTTCCATGTCCTACATTTTTGTGTGTTTTTCCATAAATAAAATAAATATATATATATATATATATATATATATATATATATATATATCTGTGTTTATGTACCTATATATGTGTTTGTTTGTTTTGTACTTTTTGTGGTGCTGAGAATCAAACCTAGGACCTCACAAATGCTAGGCAGGTGTTCTACCACTGAACTATACCACCATTACCTTTTCAATTATTTAAAACATTTTTTGTGTGGATGGGGAAATATGGGTTATGTGTTATGGTTTATGTGTTAAGTATATTTTTTTCAGTGGATGGAGGGCAGGTGTGTTCAGCTAGTTCTCTTTAAGAGAACCATTTTTGTTTTGTTTTGTTTTCTTGGGAATCTGCATACTTTTCTTCATAATGGTTGCACCAATTTACATTCGAACCAAAAATGCATGAGTTCCTCAAAGCCACATACTTCCCAGCATACATTTGCTGTCTTTTCAGTAGCTGTCATTCCTACTGGCGTGATTTGGTATTTCATTGTGGTTTTGATTTGCATTTCACTAATGATTAATGATATTGAGCAAGTTTTTCATTTATCTATTGGATATTTGTATGCCTTATTTTGAGATGGTTTATTTAAATATTTTTTAGATTTGTTTTTCCTTTTGTTTATTGCTATTGAAATTTTTTTTTAGTTACTTATGTATTCTGGAACTTAACCCCTAGTCAGATGCATAGTTTATTAATATTTTCTCTTATCTTGTAGGTCACCTCTTTGTTCTGTTGATTGTTTCCTTTGTTGTACACAGGTTTTTCCCATTATTGGGTATATCACCATAGGAATTGGAATCAATGTGTCAAAAAGACATTTGCACTCCAGTGTTTATTGCAGCACTATTCACAATAGCCAGTATATTTCATAAATATCCATCAATAAAAGAATGCATTTTTTATCAAAGTGTGGTATATAAACAGGAAATAATATCATTCGCTCGTAAAAGAACATGAAATCCTGTCATTTGTGACAACATGGATAAACTTAGTAGACATTATATTAAGTAAATTAAGTTAGGCACCAAAAGACATATACCATAAGATCTCACTTATAAGTGGACTGTAAAAAAGTAGATCTCATAAAAAGTAGAGCATTGCTCGCTAGTGTCAGGGAAAAAAAATAGGTGCTAAGGAGGAGTGATGCTGGTCATTGAATACAGTGCTATTTAAAAAGTAAGCTCTCTGGGGCTAGAGTTGTGGCTCAGTGGTAGAGTGCTTGCCTAGCACATGTGTTTGATCCTCAGCACCACATAAAAATAAATAAATAATAAAATAAATATGTTGTGTCCATCTATAGCTAAATAATAAAAATTTGAAAAAAGACTTTAAAAAAAAGTAAGCTCTTGTTCTGAGGCAAAGCAAGATGAATGTAATTAATGATAAACATTATTTTTTCTCAAACTAGAAGAGAAAAATTAGAAATTAATCATAATAAGGAAATTTTATAAGATGATGGACATGCTAATTACCCTCAGTAGACCTCTTTGTATGGATTAATCAAAGAATCACATTTTATCTCATAAATATAGATAAATGTTTGCCAATCTAAAAGGGGATGTGCTTTCTGTTCCCATGTTTTTGCAGTCTGGTTTCCTATCACATATAATTCTCAGTGAATCAAACCTAGGACCTCACACATGCTAGGCAAGTGTTCTACCACTGAACTACAACACCATTCCCTTTTTAATTATTTAAAAACTTTATTTTATGTGTGGGGAAAACATTCTTACAGGTTTATGTGTTAAGTATATTTAGTTCAGTGGATGGAGGACAGAGATGTTCAGCTAGTTATGTTTAAATGCCACTTTTTGTTTGTTTTCTTGGGAATCTGCATACTTTTCTTCAGTATGACCTCTGTCAATCTTTCCATCATCTTTCAAGGTGGCTGCCTATTGAACCAGTGCAGTTGTATAGTTTGGGTGCATGTTCCTGGAGATAGGGAAATGCAGAAGGCTGTCACTTGAAGAGATGTAAACTTCAATAGTAAGACCCTTCTCAAGAACTTTTAATTTGCTCCTAGATACATATGCCAGAAAGTATGAAGACTTCTCCAGAGCCAGCTAGCTATGAAAATTCCAGGTCTTTTATCTCTTTAGATTATATGCCTGTTACGTGCCAAATCGTGTACTACTAAAATTCACTGGGACTCTCCCTCCCTCACCAGAGAGAACCTACCCTTCCTTCTCCTAGGTTGCAAGGTGATCTGTTCTAGTGTTTTCTCTCTCTCTCTCTCTCTCTCTCTCTCTCTCTCTCTCTCTCTCTCTCTCTCTCTCTCCAATTCTTTCACTATTTAAAATCTTGAGTATTTGCAAGGGTTTGTTTCTCTACTATTTCCTTCCAGACTTTTCCCATAGTCACCCACAACAGGCCACTTTGGTTCTGTTTGATTCTAATTTGTAGAGATGTTGGGAAGTGCTAGGTACCTCTAATTCGAGATCTCATATAATCTGTTTTACAACTCTTTGCCTTTAATGATGCTTTCCCCACCTGAACAATATATTTGAAATCCATCTCATCTCCCACTCTATCCTCAAATCCAAATTGATCCTTCACACTATATATATATATATATATATATATATATATATATATATATATATAAAACATTAAGTCAGAGGTGTGCATTTCACATATATGCATTCAACATTTATTGTTCTAATCTCTTATATGTGTGAATCTCAGGGTACTAGTATGAGGACATTTAATCTCTTTCAGTTTTATTTGTAGGGTTGAGAAAATTTATTAAAATAAAGAATATAACTGAGTGTGGTGGTGCATGCCTATAATCCCAGTGGCTCAAGAGGCTGAGGCAGGATGATCACAAGGATGATCACCCAACCTCAGCATCTTAGAGAGCCCCTTAACAACTTAGTGAGACCCTGTAGCTCAGTAAAATATAAAAATGACTGAGGATGTGGCTTAGTGGTTAAATGCCCTGGGTTCAATTCCTAGTAAAATAAATAAATAAAAATAAATAAATAAATAAATAAATAAAATTTAATTATTTTACAATGCCTTTTTTTCACCTCTAATAATGCCCCATATGCATTTCAGTTCATCTACTTGCCACTTCACTTTTATAACATTTCTCTATTGAGCTTTTATTTGTATCTGGTTCTCTACTGTAGTATTGGATAAATTGTGCCTGCACTGTAAAGAACGTACAGACTGACAAGAAAGACAAAGAATGCATAAGCAATTGTTATGAAAGGATTAACAGTATAGTGTTGATACATGAAGAAGAGATGCCTAACTCAAGCACTGGAGATCTGAAAAGCAAAAGGTACACTAGAACCTAGAGAATTCATTAAAGTTATCAAGTTAAAAAGAAACAGTAGAGAAGATGGCATTCATAGAGACATGAGGCATGGAAGACCACAAATTAAATAGGGAACTGAAAGAAGTTTATACTTAGAGGATCCTCAGTTAGAATGTGATTGGATAAATATTTTCCTGGAGACATAAAGAGGAATCTCACACCAAATGTTCCTCTGATAAACTGACAGTAGTTATCTAATCCATGGCATAGATTGGCTAATTGGTCAGTAACTATGCAACAAGTCTATATTTTTGATTATTAATGCCTCTTTTAAATGAGTCTTAAATTGGATAATTAGAACTCAATGGCAATTTAAATGAAAGATTCCAGTTGTCTTCTGAATATATTTATTATGTACTGACTCTTAAAAGATTCAATTTTAAATTAAAAGAAACATAATAAAGGGAAGGGAGGGGAGATGGGACTAGGACAAACGAAAGAATTAATCAGACATAACTTTCCTACATTCACATATGAATACACCACCAGGAAAAGTCCATATCACATACAATCACAAGAATGAGATCCTAATTAGAATAAGTTATACCCATGTATGTATGATATGTTAAAATAATCTCTACTCTCATTTATATCCAAAAATAGGAAATAAAAAGAAAGAAGGCAAGAGAAAGAAAGAAAAAAAGCTAGCTAGCTAGAGGAGTCTCTCTCTCCCTGTCTCTCCACACACACACATACTGCCATGACACACACAGATATTACTTAATGAGAATCAGCAGGGTTCTTTTGATTCTAGCCATTTCCACAAATGCTGAATAAACTCCTATAAATCACTAAACTTTGATATACTTTTTAATACAATCTACAAAAAATATATTCTATTTTAAAAATGCATATCATGTGAGTTTTACCTCATGATGTTCTAAACATTAAACTATTTCACCATCTTTTAAATTTTAATTGGTAAATATTAATAGATATTTACTGAATGTCTACTATGCTGATGTTATTCTTAATTGAGGCAATATATTTTTTGTTAAGCAATTAATATTGTAAAAAATAAATCTTTGGAAAGCAAAATTAGAGATGGAAAGTGGATTGAAGCATGACAAAATTTGATTTTTTTATATATCTATTGCTAGGCACTGATATCAAACCTAGTTTGTGGTATCATATTGGCAGAGATAACTGTACCATGTTCCCAGATTAAATAGAAAATGGTTTCATGGTTTTATCTGACATTTCTTTCCGTGCCTCTCATGCTTTTCTCCTTTTATACTCTATTAGAATTGACTAGCACATCATTTCCAGCCTCTGTTTTATGATTTACTTTCCACTGCTTTTTGTGATCTGTGCGAGTCACTTAGGAAAGTTCTTTTGATAAAGAAACTGGATACCTATGTCTCTTCCATTAAAAGTTGACGGAAAAAACAACAACAACAACAACACAGAATTTATTTGCCTATATATAAAAACTACTCTTCCTATCATATCATTTCATGCTAGTTATTTATTTCTGGACCCCCAGAGGCAATAGGATCTTCTTCACAATTAATAGGGATATAGAAAATGACTTCTTACAGCTTCCAGTGCCACCATGTTTTTGGAAGAAGTGATTCTAGAATTCTCGGAAAAACAACTACAAATTTGGAGATAAATCTGCACAAGTTAATGTTAATAATATAACCAAAGCTCATAGTGTTGCTCCTTAGATTATTATGCTGTTTTAGGCATTTTTCATTTATCGTTCCATTTAATGTTTTCCAACAACTCACTTACTGATGTCCATTACCAAACAGAAACAGAGGAAAGAGAGGTTAATTGACTTGCCCAAGGCCAGCACAGGCAGATACCAAGCTTGCTCTAGGAGAATCATTAATTGCTGATTCATTTTGATGTATTTTGCTTACAGAATATCAAAGTGTCTCTTTTTTTTCAATTTAGTGTAGATTTGCTGAACTTTGTTTTAAGAGAAAGAGAAAGAAAAAAAAAAAAGAAAGCTAGAGGAGTCTGTCTCCCTCTCCCTTTGTTTATTTTGTTTTAAAATAAAGTTTAAGAGAAAGAAAGAAGAAAACTAATCACTCTTTAGAGGAAATTAAAAATGCTTGAGGGCTGGGGATGTGGCTCAAGCGGTAGTGCACTCGCCTGGCATGCTCGGGTTCGATCATCAGCACCACATACCAACAAAGATGTTGTGTCCGCCGAGAACTAAAAAATAAATATTAAAAATTCTCTCTCTCTCTCTCCTCTCTCATTCGCTCTTTCAAAAACAAAGTTAAAAAAAAATGCTTGAATTCTGAAACAATATCATAAATAGTGTTCTATCACTTGCAGATAGTGTGACCTCAGCAGTGTTTATTAAATGACTTGGTTTCTTCTGAAAGATGAGAGAGGAAGAAAGACAATAGTGTTTTTATAAATAAGCAAACACATAGCAAAAAGCATGACTCAAAAAGACTTACAAAAGGAAAAGGGAAATTTTGCTTTCTTGGTTAAGTGGTAGAACAGCAATTCTAAAATTATTATCTTTCACAAAAAATGCCAGATTATTTATGGGCAATTTATAAATTTTTTATATAGTTTCATTTTATAGGAAGTTGTCACTTGAAAAGAATAATTGTTCTTAATAAGAGTTATTTTAGATGGCTTAAAAAAAATAAAATGTAATCCCCCAAATAATCACTTTTTCCACTACTTTAGAGTAGTAAAATTGTTACCTGATAGGTTACTACTGACCAAAAACGTTTAAAATTAGAGATTTATTTGATAAGCTAAAAAATATTGTTCTGATCCAATTATATCAAAGTAGCTCATTTTTTTTTATGGTGTCCAAGACGATTTCTTATTTAATTTAGTAGTATCAATTTCAACTACAAACTATACCATATTTCATCTAGTATGAAGGAGGAAGTTCATTAGATCTTCCTATTTTTTGAAATTGAAAATAGTTTGCTATATTTTTGGTCATGACAAAAATAACTCTTATTATTAAAATGATTAATCATTTAAAATGATTCTTAATGGAACTTTTGATGTAATTTTCAAATAGCACTTCATTAAAATCTAGAATTTACTATTACTTGTATAATAGCAGCTTTAATATTTGGCACCTCACTGTTCAATGCCTATAGAAAATCCTATTTTTTTATTCTGTATTTATTTTATTATAAGTTTTCCATACCTCAGAATTAATGTCATTTTATTAGTAATTAGAGAAACACTACATCCCCAAACCACTCCAGACCATTAAATATTATGCACCAATTTTAAACATTTTATCTAGTGATAGCTTATGAATTTTAAATGTCTTATGAACAAAGGAGATACTTGTTCTGTGACATTATTCATCCTTAACTTACTAGAAATGGAAATATATCTAATGTAAAGTGTCAAATATTATGCTATATAGATTTTCAAAGCCTGAATTTCTCTAAAAGATAATTAGCCCATACTAGTGGCCTGGAAATGTATAAAAATTATATAACAAGAAACAAATAATCCAATTATTTCACTTTTTGTGCATTGTTTCTGATTGTAGTTATTCTTCTTATAGCTTAATACTTAACTTTATACTAATCTATTCATTATATTTTCTTTGTCATCAGACTCTTAAATAATTATTTTCTTCTGTATTTCAGAAAAGCTCTTCAACTATGTTGTCAACATCATTGATTTAGTTTTCCACAGAATAAATGTTTTATTTGAGTGACTTTGTGATTTTTAATATTACTATTCCAGTTTTAAATTCTTTTTGAGCACATTTTTATGAAAAAAAATTGCCTTTAATTTGACCTTATTGTTTTTTTTATTTCTTAACTTGTTATTTTCTGACATATCATGGAGAAATACTGCTTCATATTCTTTAGAAATGCCAAGTATTTTTAAAAAATATTCCATATATACCTCCCCCAAAATGAACCACTTCTTATATGTTTGTCCCAAATTCTACATAATGACTTTCCATTCCTTTTTTCTTCAATTCTTTCCTTTAATTTGTCCTGGATACTTATTCTAAAAACAGGTAAGCTCAGTCTAGGATAGCTGTTTGTTAAGATTTGAGGTGCAGGCCATGCCCACTCATCCTTATGGGTGCATACTTAATCCCTGTATGAACAAAAGAGCAGCCTAGTATAGCTGTTTGTTAAGATTTGGGGTGCAGGCCATGCCCACTCATCCTTGTGGGTGCATACTTAATCCCTGTATGAACAAAAGAGCAGCCCCTTATGCATAAGCACTGTTCCACTATTCTGTATGTACTCCATGTTCAACAAGTACAGATTAATGATCATGTCATAGTCACATAACTCTCTGTAATTCTATTAGAAATATGAATCTAGATTCACTCCTGATCATTATATATTTATCCATACTTTCTGACCTGTCCTTTCATTAGAACACATAGCTTGTAGCAGTACCTTGCTATAATGAAGAACATCTTGCCAATTCTCTTCTTATGCCCTTAAGTACAAAATACCCTTTATACACACACACACACACACACACACACACACACACACACACACAAAAGAGTTTTCTTATGAAGTTGAACTTTCTCACTTGTTGCAGAAATAATATTAATAAGAGTATGCGAATCCAAATCTATTGATTTTGTAAATTATTACCAAATCTTCAGAAAATAATAGAATTTTCTCTTTGGTTTAGATCTTGGGACTAAGTAAGTATAAAGATGACAGGGGAGGGAAACACATTCTCCTAACCTTCTTTACTTTGAGAAATTCATTGTAGTTCATGAGCCAGAATTTCATTCCTCTAATCTTTTCTCTATGTATTCAATTTTCTTGGACTTTGAGGAAATAAAAATATCTAGCAATGACTTGGAAGATTGAATTATGACCATTAACTGGACATTACTTTAAACTTAGCTTTAGAAAACTCTTCTAAAAATAAAGTTATATGGTAAATATAAGATAAAAAGAATGCAGGTAAATATATCTTATAAATATCCTTTGAAACACAAATAGATTAGTGGACAAAATAATATTTATGTAACTAATAATTATTATATAAAAGGAAGAGAAAACAAAAATGCCCAGCAAAAAAATGACCAAATGCTTAATGTACATTTGTACAATTATATTATGTATCTTTTGAAACCATATTCATTAGATATATTGAAAAATAACTAGCTTAAAACAGTATGATTGATTAACATTTTTCTGAAATTCTTTGAGTTATGATTAAGAACTGATATAACCAATCTCAAAGCAGTCCACCTTCTGAGCATAACAAGGAACACCTCTATTGAATATGACACCAGGCTTTAAAGATAAATTTTTTGGAGATATTAAAAGCTCAAGGGACCATACTCCCAAAAGGCAGGATATTGCAATGAAGAGGCCTTATGATTACACTTTCTCCACTGAAATTTTCTCTCCTTCATAATATAGGGTATGATATCAAACAGATATTTAAGATTATTACATTACTTTGGGCTATGGAGACTAATATTATAAATAAAAGTGCCTAGTCGATCAGGATCTTGATCATGGGGTGGGAGAAGATTGTCACAAATCTAATTTTTCCATGTGTCAAAAAGACAGAACAAGAAGAGGCCAAAATAAGTATTTTGTATTCTGCCAATTATTTTATCTTGAAATAAAATGTTTTCACAGAAACCTTCCTTTAGATAGCATTTCTTAAAAATAGATCACATGTTCACCCATAAACTTAAAAGTAGTTGGGTAATTGAACATGATAGCTAGTAATGACTGCCCATTTAAAAAATGGTACAGTTTCTCATTCAATGAAGAAGACTCTACAAAATAAATAAATAAACAAACAAAATTATTCCTTGATGAGTTTTCCCTGTCTCTGTCATTTTTTCCATGAGTATATTATTTTAGAATATTTTTATTCTGGAAATTTTGATTTCTTGGTACTGGAATTCCCTTTCTCAGGAATTGACAAATGACAGAAAGATTTCAGACATTGTATGTATACTTGTGAAGGAAATTGGAGAGGAGAAGACTAATTTGGGGGAAATATTGTTAGAAACAAATTTCCCAAGCAGACACAAAATTTAAAAGCTCCATAGTTTAATCTTTACTGTGATATGTTTTTTTTTTCAATCTTGAAAATTTTATGACTAGTAGCTAGTGTCATATATGACTAACAAAATTTCAATCTTCTAAACAGTACATCCAATTTCTTCTTCAGCTGCTACTATCCTGTTGATTTCTTGGAATTCCTGAATCACTGTGTATTATGCTTTTATTCTGAATAAATCTCTTATTCCCAGAGTTTATCATCTGACTGCTTATTGGCATCAATCAGTTTTAGAAAGAAGAACTTGAAAGTATTTCAAAAAAATGTACTTCATCTATGGAACACATTAGGCAGATATTTTGAAAGCTCTGTCAAAGAAAATTACCTTAATAACCAATAGTAATGAAAATGTCTTCCTCTAGTCAGTCATAAACACATTTCCAAGAGAAAACGTTATATGCACTGTTTATTGATAATTACATTTTATATTTGTGTAGAGGTGTGTGTCCCTTAAATTTGACCTGAGTGGTTGGGTGAAACAGCATTCATTATTTCTAAGCTATTTTACTGTAGAAATGATACTAGAATTAACTATTTTTATTATTATTTCTTAAAAAGTATATGTATATATGTATATCAATGTATATATTTATATGACTGAGATTAGTGCTTATGCCATTACACATTTATCACATAAGGGTACAATAAACATTTTACTGTCTTAGGAAAAGGATATATCATCCATATATTTTATATTTAGATTATACTATTTTTATTCCCATATAATTATAATAGTAGAACCAAAAACATGAACTTGCTAGAATTGATGAAACATAGCATAAGAGAAAGACTGTGTGAGGGAGAATTATATACTTTATTAAATTTCATAGATTACTTGGAATCTTACATTTTGCAAATATCTATTTATCTTATAAACATGTTAGCTTGTAAAGTTTTGTTTTATTGGGGTCTAATAAAACAAACCTTTAGTTCAGAAAGGACTAATCTCCCTCCCGAACTCTCTTTTTACAGTTTTAACACTTTGGAATGATCAGGTTGACTGATTGTCAAAAAAAAAAAAAAATAGTAAAGAATTTAATACTGAGAGCATTTAAATAAAACTTACCGATTTTAAGTTGCAAATATTAAAAGAGCAATGTCAATGTAATATAAATAATTGACCTGTTGTAATTATAAACTGGATTCACATTTCCTTCAAAAATAATAGAAATTCTTGTCATATCCTAGGGTGACCATCTTGAAATGTAGCAAAGGATTTCTAGGTACTCTCATAGCCGAATATGAATCACATGAGCAGTTTGTTAAACACCAGCCAAGAGAGTCAGAAAATCATAAGAGCATCCTGTGAAAGCAGACTCCCTTATTAACTTTTAGATGGCCTGACTTCCCAGTCTTTATTGTATCTACTTGCCTCTTTTTATGTTTTGCTGAATACTATATGGAAACCATCGTGACTCATGAGGAAGAGACTGGACTGTAGCATCCACTTTTTTGGAACAGGGTCATCATTTACCACGGCAACCAAAAGGAAGAGCCTTGCTCTCACCTGAAGACCTAATATATTGACTACTTCTTAGTGACACTCATCAATCTACCTAACATGAGTCTATAATAATTCTCCTAGGTCAGGAAGATTTCTGAATAAACCTCTTCTAATGAAATAGTTTGTCAGACATTCTCATAAAAGAATTCACTGTGGTACACTTGTCTATTGAGAATTTTAGCTCACACTGGGACAATAATTTTTCTGAAAGTCCCAAGTGAAAGCAGGTAAGAGTGATTTCTAATATCAGTCACTAGTTCTATAGAACCAAGAGATCCTCACAATAATATAAGCTCCAACGTTAATTTGTCAACTGATTTCTGGCTCATTTGTTCAGTAGGTCAGTATATTTCTTACTCTTAGAGAAATCAGTTGTTTGTATTCACCTAATTTCAACTATGAAAATTAGGTATAGCTAAATAACTTTTAAATTTTATATTTAAATTGACCATATTTTTATTCTTGATGATGAAAAGAGACTACTTATTTTTAAACTCCATTATACAGCAATTTTCATTATCAAACATTAATCTACTACATATTAATTAATTCTATTCATATAAGGACATAGTCTTACAGATTTCTACCCAACATATATATTTTTTTTTTACCTCTTTTCCTTAAGCCATAGACTATTTGAAGTCTTAAATCTCTTACATGCCTTAGGGTATCAGGATCAGATGAGACTGGTTGTCCTCAGCTGTCATGTAGTTTTTAGTTTCATTTATTTATTCATAATGCTTTCTTTACAGATCTACCTAAAGGTTCCTAGTTTAATTGTACCTTCTGGGTATTTTGATTACACAACATGCTAAAGTCCATGGGTCTCATTATTGAGGTGTTTTTCCTACATGGTCTTATCAGTTCTACTATCATTCTTTTAACTCAGAAATTTTGAAACTCTTCTGATTCCCATTCTAGAAAATGAAAGTTACTTCTTATTCCATGTAACCATGCTCAGATCATGGGAGAGAAAGGGTTTTATTCCTTAGCTGTTAGAAATCCTGTGTATCAACAGATTCATTGGTGCTCTACGACAAAAGAGACTGTGGAAATAAGAGAGAAGCCTGTTTAATGGTCCCTAAGATTATTTGACAGTTTTCCTTTCCCTTTGAGTCTCCTCTGATCAAGTTTAATATCATTCCAGTAAGGAATAGGAAGTGGCAAAGAGACAAGTAGACTTATCTCTAAGACATAAATTATTAGTCTTTCAGATCATAAAAAAAAGACCATTTGCTATTCTACATTTTCTAATTGAAGGTTCAATTTGTATATTTTTTGTTATTGATGTACTTAATTTAATGTTATCTTTAAAATGAAACTTCTTCAGTGATATTAATACATATAAAACTCCTTTAAAATCATAATTAGTACAAATTTATAGCATGTATTTACCATGTGCTATGAGGTTGAAAATCTACCTTTTCTATAGTACAAATTATAAAGTAAATATCAATGCTTTCATATATGTAAATAAATTATTGAATAAATACATAAAAAGAGGATAAGAAAAATCTTTACATAAAATTATTCCAAGTTATTTATGAAAATGTTCCTCTTTTCAAGAATGTAGGACATAGCTCTCCACCTCTTGAGAGTGGGCTGCATATAATGACTTCTGCTCAATGAGAACAATTTGGAGAGGAGAAAACTAGATTATCTTTCACCAGAAAAATATGACAAACAGTAACTCAGTGAGGCAGCATCCAAGTTAGCCCTAACAGCAATAAGTCAAGCTGAAAGTGTTAATTCGTGTCGTTATAATAACAATATTTTGCCTGTGTTTTTAATCCCCCAAACATATAATTCCTGTGCAATCATGAGAAAAACATTAAATACATCCTAAAGAAAGGACATCATACAAGTTGCCTAGAAAAATAATCCCCAACACTGTCAAGGATATCATAAATGAGGAAAGTTTGAGAAGTTATAAAGACCAGATAAATCTAAGGGGACATAAAAAATAAATTCAGTGGGGTAACCCAGATAGCAGCAAGAGAGAGAGAGAAAAAGAAAATTAGTAAAAAAAAGAAAATCGTAATAAAGTTTGCATTTAATTAATAATAATTTGTATTTTTCTTTATTAACTGGGAAATTTTTCAATTAAAATAAGATGCTAAAATAGAATGATTGTATATATACATAAAACCTCTAGTTTTTTAACATAGATTTTCTTATTTTATATATACACAGACATATTAGAAGAAAAATAAGAGAACTTGTGGTGCATAATTGATTCACAAAAATGTTTTAAGGTGTTTTGTTTCCTTTGTTTTCAATAGGGACAGTCTTTATCCATCAGATGAGAGCCCCTAGATTTACTCTTCAGGTGTTTCATGAAGTTGAATTTCTACATACAATTTATTTTCTATAGATGACCCCAGTATGTAGTGTTCCAGGATCACCAGTTTCACTTATTAGAAATGTGTATCAATAGTGGAGTAAATATTCTGAATTTTATAAAGTAGGAAAATATTGAGAGCCAAAGACTACATACTGCTCAAGGGAATCATACACCAACAATACATAACAATCATAAATACATATTCCCCAAACAATGGTATAGCTATGTTCATCAAACAAACTCTTCTTAAGTTCAAGAGTCAAATAGATCACAACATAATAATCATGGGTGATTTTAACACATCTCTCTCACCACTGGACAGATCTTCCAAAAAAAGTTGGAATAAAGAAACTATAGAACTCAATAACACAATTAATAACAGACTTAATTGACAGACATACATAGAATATATCAACCAACATCAAGCAGATACACTTTTTTTTTCTCAGCAGCACATGGATCCTTCTCAAAAATAGACCATATAGTATGTCACAGGGCAATTCTTAGCAAATACAAAGGAGTAGAGATATTACCATGCATTTTATCAGATCATAATGGAATGAAATTGGAAATCAATGATAAAATAAGGAAGAAAAATTCCTACATCCCATGGAGAATGAGCAATATGCTACTGAATAAAAAATGGGTAACAGAAGACATCAAGGAGGAAATTAAAAAATTCTTAGAGGTAAATGAAAACTCAGACACAACATATCGAAATCCCTGGGATATTATGAAAGCAGTACTAAGAGGAAAATTCATGGCATGGAGTTCATTCCTTAAAAGAATAAAAAGTCAACAAATAAATGACCTCACACTACATTTCAAAAAAAAAAAAAAAACAAAAAAAACAAACAACAACAACAAAAAAATCAGCAACAAATGCAGTAGAAGGCAAGAAATAATTAAGATCAGAGTTGAAATCAATGAAATCGAAACAAAAGAAACAATTGAAAAATTGACAAAACTAAAAGTTGGTTCTTTGAAAAAATAAATAAAGAAATAAGATTGACAGACAAAAAAAAAAGCCAAAGAAAGTGAAGTTCTGCTCCAAAATACTTAATCAAAAGTAGATAGAATTAAATTAACCATAGTAGTCGAAACTTACATAACAAAATTCATATCTGAGGCTTACAAATTATAACATAGTTGCACTAGCATTTCTTTTTTTAAATCTTGAAATAATGTTAAATCTATTTAATACCTATGGCAAAAATATTTTTTTTTAATTCTCAGTACCACATATAAATAGATAAAATAAAGGTCCATTGAAAACTGAAAAGATATTTAAAAAAAAAGAAGAAAAAAGTTACCAAATACTGACATTTAAAAATAATGATAGACAACAACACAATAATCATTTAGTTTTGAAGATTGCTGAATAGTTCAGAATTTTCTTATTTTCCTCCTGAAATTATGAAACTGTCATAGTCACAATAAAAATGAAAAGCAAACCCAAAGACTTATTTCCAAAATATTTCCAAAAATTTAAACCCACGTATAATGTTCATAATGTGGAATATGTGCTGTTGACCAAAGCAGCTGAGATCTGCGGAGTGTATACAGAAAAAAGTGAAGAGAACAAACTTCAGAAGCAGTGACAGGGTCCAGCAACAATTTCATAACCTTATGCAAAATATCATCTATAAAGGAGAAAGCCTCACCATGAAGTAAAAATTAATACACCTTATTTAGGACAATTCATGTGGTACTGAAGTGAACAAGGTGTGTATCTTTAGGATCAAGGAAGGAAACTAGGTGAGGTTGGGTAAATAATTGTATAGGTAAGCTCTACTAGAGGAAAGTAATTTATGTCAATGGCAGGACAGATAGATCTTTTAGCTTTTTTCCTCCTTTCCTTTCTCCAAGACCATTCAACAGAAAATTCTGCAAAAAGCCATCTCAAGAAATAGTAATTATGTATTAATATAGGTGTGTGTGTGTGTGTGTGTGTGTGTGTGTTTCTATCACAGATTCATACAAAATTACTGTCAAAACATTTTCAAAACATGAAGCTCAGGTAATTAGTCATCAATAGACAAAGAACAAACTTTGATCTAAATCTAACACCATGTATAAACATTAACAGATAAATTGAAAACAGAAATGTAAATTATAAAACTACATAAATTTTAGTGGGAAAAATCTCCATAATCTAGGGCTTGGCAAAGGGATTTTAGACTTAGCATGAGTAGCATATCCATTAAAGAAAAAAAATGGCAAATTGATCCTCATTGAAATAAAACATTTTTTGAAAAAGACCCTGTTATAAATATGAAAGTTCAAGTCACCAAGACCTATCTAAAAAATAATAATTACAAATCACATATCCAACTAAGTACTAGAATCTGGATCATATAAGGAACTCTTAAAATTCAACAGCAAAATAAACAAGTAAAAATATCCAAACAATTCAGTTAGAAAATGGATAAAACACGTGAAAATATTTCACAGAACACAATATGCAGATGGCAAATAACCACATGAAAAGATGTTCTACATCATTAGCAATTAGGGAAATTCTAATTAAAACATTGAGGTATCGTTTACACACATATCTGAGTGACTATTTTGAAATAATGGTAAAATACCAAATGCTGGAAAGGATTAGGAGAAACTGGATCACTCATCTCCAGTAGGAATGAAAATGGTAGATCCTTTCTGGAAATCACATTTAGAAGTTTCTTTTAAAACTAAACATTCAATTATGACCCATCAATTGCATTCTTGAGCATTTATACTATTGAAAAATACTAACTTAAGCTACACAAAAACATGTATCCCAAATGTTCAAATACCTCAATTCCAAACAGCAAAAAGTGGGAAAGAATCCAGATCTCTTTATGGGTGTATTGTTAAACAAAGGGTAGAACATTTATACCATGGATACTATTTAGTAATAATAAATAACAAACTATTGATACATCTATCAACTTGGAATTATTCTGAGGGAAAACGTTATCCAATAATGGAGTATAATGTGTGATGCTACTTATATAACATTGAAAAGATGAAAAATTACAGAAATTGAGAATCAATAATGCTTTCCAGAGATTAGAAATAGGGAAGAAAAGTTGTGCAAAAGACAACATGATAGATTTTTATGGTTATAGATTTTTTATTTTGGTGTATACAAAAGTATATATTTGTGATAGAATTGCATAGAATAAAATACAAACAAATAATTTAAAAATGGGGTATTCAGAATAAGATTGGGGAATTGCATTTATGTCAGTATCCTAATTATGATAATGTATTATAGTTTTACAAGCTATTATCACAGGAAGTACTGGGCAAGTTCTCTATTATTTATTACAACTGCTTGCAAATCTATATCTACAGCTTAAAAGTATACATATATGTTACATACATGGTCTTGATGGCATATGGGTGTTTTGTTGTCAACAAAATAGAAAGTTGAGGATCAAAGCAAAGAGCAGAGATTTCCTTGAGATAAAATAGAAATCAGTAACACATTGAAATTTGAACTTTGGAGAAGTAGCATCCAGCCAATGTAGAAAAGTGTTAAATTCGGATAAGTGTGGTATCTCTTATAAAATCTTGTAGTGCAAAATGATGAATCCTTTTATGGCATGTATTATCTTAATTCAGTCTATTTGATCTTCAGGTATACCTATAATGTTCCACTTTAATTATATACAGGAGAGTTTGCATTTTATATATATAACAGTTTATTTGGTCTTTAGGTATATCTATAAAGTTAAACTGTAAAAAAACTATAAATAAATGGAAGACCAGTGGAATAGAGGAAGGGGAACAGGATGGGAGAGAAAGTGGAAGAGCAGGGGACTGATATGGAACATATTACATTCACATAACCATTCATGTATTATTATGTCAAAACAAACATTAATTATAACTATAATATTCTAATAAAACATAAAAAACAAGTTATGGAAAAATAAAAGATTTCAAAGTAGAGGAGGGATGCATTTTCCAGTTGATCTGTGGCTCAGGATTTAGGCAGCAGGTGCACTACTTCCCAGAAAAGCTAGTGACATGAAATTCACCACAATTCAGTTATCAGAATCACAGCAGCACAAAAATTCCTGTGCTTTGAACACAGGGTAGAAAAGAATATCTTGGGAACCAAACCTATAACGCTGGCAGTGCTGGTTCCTTGCAGAGCTTAGGGATGACACAGGTAGAAAGTGAAAAAATGCAAATAAATTTGGCACAGAAGAACTCATGAAACAGAAAGACAGTCTTTTTTTAAATGATTTTTCAGTTGTAGTTGGACACAATACCTTTATTTTATTTATTTTTAAGTGGTGCTGAGGATCAAACCCAGGGTCTCACACATGTGAGGTGAACACTCTACCGTTGAGCCACAACCACAGCCCAGAAAGGCAATCTTACCTTAATTGGTCCAGAGGAAGCATGGTGGGCTGGTGGGTGAGTAGTGCTCCACTGGCACAGGGTGATGTGAGGCAAGGAGCCATCTCAATGTGGCTACAGAGTGGCTTTCTGTTGCAGGAGTCCAGGAACACATAACAGGCATTATCAGACTACCCTGGTAGGCAACTTCCATGAGATCTAGAGATCTAGAGTGCAACTGACAGGCACAGGAAAGATTCTTCACAGAGGGGCTCAGATTGGGGGTAAGGAAAGTATGCCTTCCTTTACCTTTGGGTTTGACACTTTGCAGGATTAGCTGTAAAGAACCCAGAAACTGGGGTGGTGCATGCATTTACAAACAGGTTCTGTCTCTGGGAATCACATGATTATTGGCAGTGGAGAGTGCAAGTACTGCAGAAAGTTGGTTGTTTTACCCTAACAGTGGGCTTTCAAGTGGACACCATGATATTCAGGATTCCTACAAAGATTGGCATCTGCTTGTACATGGTGGGTGGAGCTATTGTCTCTAGAACAAAGACCCTCTACAAAACTCCAAATGCACCAGAATGTCACATTCAGAACTCTGCCTCAAGCCCACTCTGGGAGTAGTTCTGTCTAATTTGCCTGGAAAAAAAAATATAGTTATCACTATTCCCCTTTTTGTCCTACATTATAATGATGAGAAGGAAATATGAGAGGTATTACAATCAGCTTCAGTTCCAGACCACTCTAGCCAGCAGCTTAGTGAGCAGCTCAAAGATGATGGGTTTGATAATACCCAATCTTGGGCTGGGGATATAGCTCAGTTGGTAGAGTATTTGCCTTGCATGCATAAGGCCCTGGGTTCAATCCCCAGAACCCCCCAAACAAACAAACAAACAAACAAACAAAAAGAAAACCGGAAGAAATAATACCCAGTCTCTATTCTCCCCAAGGAATACACACAAAAAAAATTGGAAACAGAAACAATATTGCATAGGCAGTGAGCTTCCATCTTTCTCCTAGTTTAACTGCCTCAGTGAAGACAAAGTATTTTTGTTTACTTATTTTTATGTGGTGCTAAGGATTGAACCCAGTGCCTCACATTTGTGAGGCAAGCACTCTGCCACTGAGCCAGAACCCCAGCCCAAGCAAAGTATTTTTACTTAAGATGTTTTCCCTTGTTTACCTTTTTCCATTGAGTTTGTGTGTGTATATGAGTGTATGGCAGGCATTCTTGCTGTGGTGATTAGCGTGTGTGTGTGTGTGTGTCTCAATTTGGTTTGTTTGGGTGTGAATTTTTGTTTATTTATTTTTGCTCTTTTATGTCACATTCTTTATAGCCATCACTTGCTATCTCTCTCCTGCTTTACCTTTGTTCACTTTTTGAATATTTTAAAATTTCTTCTGCTTTCATATCCCATTTTTTCTCTCTTAATGAGCTGTAATTTATTCTCTTCTATAACTACTTATAATTTCTGCCCTCACAATTCATGTCATTGTGGTTATTAGTACTCTGGAGGGCATAGTTGACACTACAGTACACTTCAATGTTAGATCAAGTTCATGGTTGTTTATTTTTGTTGCTGTTCTTGCTGACCCTGCCATAACTCATTTTATGGTAATTAATGGACACATCATAGTAGGCATTTATGTTAATGCTTTATATTGATCACTATTATTGTTGCCTTTGCTTGTCTCCCCTGCAAAAAGCTGGGAACATTACAAGAGCCTAGGGTAAATACTCTGTTGTTGAGCTACAACAATGACTCAGCCAAGTGACAGTGCACCTTTTCTTCACACACAAAATAATCTTTCTCAAGCTTTCACAATACTTTAACACATATAAAAAGGAATATAACTCCCCAAAACAATGACTAGGCTGAAACTAGGAAGGACTGACATAGAGCATCATGTCCCATGGGTAGACATCTACTCCAGTGGCAAAATCAGAGGATTCCAAAGTGATGGCTCAGACAAACCCAATACTACAGCAGCTTTCCAAGCATGAATTAAATCAACAGTTCTCCTGCAGGGAACTGAGAGGAATTGGTGGTAGAAACTAACACTTGAATTACTTTGAGACTATAGTTTGTAGGTAAGAGATACAAACAACAGAGAATTTATTATAAAAGAGAAAAACTACACACTAAAGGACATCCACACATAAGAGGAAGAGGAATCCATCTCTAGAAATATGCAAGTCCAAGATATCAGAAAAACATGAAAAAATAGGCAAAAAACGCTCCCCCTCAAAAAAATGTATAGCTCTCCAACAAAAGAACAGATATGAAAGGGGACAAAATTTCAGAGGAAAAAAATTGATTATGGAGTATCAACAACAGATTAGATTAGCTAAAAAAGAGAACCTGAGATCTAGAAGACAGAGTATTTATATGGAATATTCACTAAGCCACAAAGATAAATAAATAAACATAATCCTAATGTATGAGAACTCTTGAACAAAATTAAGAAAACTAATTTAAGACTCATCAAAATAGAAGAAGGCATAGAAATGCAAGTGGCTTTAGCATCCTTTTCAGTAAAATAATGACAGAATTTTTAAAAATAGTTTTTATTTTTTGAAAGTTAACACGAAAAATAAAAACACAAGCAAAGAACAAAGTTATCCATTTACAAACAGCTTAGATGGAAGTGTCCCTCCTGGTCATATGTATTCATACACAGCACCCCACTTTGTTTGATTGAGATCATAGTGTGTATCATGCTTTTCATCATGAATATTCACCAATTCAGAATCCCAAAGCTACAAGAGTATTTTTTTTATAATGAAGAATATACCACACAACTCAATCTGTTACAAAAAAATTGTAAATCTTTCTTGGGAACAAAAATATCACTGAAGACAGAAATGGTAAGAGCCTGTAGATAGACTTACTGGCAGGGTTACAACTAAAATAATGCATTCTTTTAATGTCAAATTTAAAATGAGATGAAGCAACAGAATACACCAAGCTTGTTTCTAAGAGGGTTCATTATCAGATTTTAATTTTAAAATATTAGCAAGAAGAAATATTCCCAGTGAACTCAGTGTTCCTATAGTAAAGCTAGAAGATGCACACCAATGGCTCACATCAGAATGTATATCCTTCAGCACTTGCTCCCTTCTTTCCCTGTGTGCCTTCTTCTGCCCCTCTGCTGACAGACTAATGAACAAGTCCTGCTAGATACTTTCCAGAGATAAAACAATTCCATGTCCAAGGTGCATTTATTTATATCAATTATAAGACAAATATATTTACATGTTGGCTAATTCACTAGCTCTATTTTTTATGATGCACTGTCACTTCAGGACATCTAGACAGCTCAGATGTTGTGAAGTAAACTACTAACTTTGTGCACAATAAACACAAGTACTTTACCAAAAATGCACATATAGCTCTATAGTTATAATCTAAAACTGTCTTTCAGACATGGAGAGACTAGCAAATAGCACTTCCCCTCACCCTTCCTCTTCCCCCTCTTCATCATTCCTGTTACTAAATTCAGTTCTACCCCTAGCTCCAAAAGGTGGATTAACAAAGGTTATTCCCAAAAGACAATTCTTCCTAAAAACTAACAAAAGAATATTTAAATAGAGATTATTTTGCTACTTTTAACAAACTTTGGGCATTAGGATTTATCCTTTAATACCTAGCCACATTAACTAAAATGCACATATAACAATGGCAAGACAATCTGAACTAATCTAAGGGACATAGATTCCTTCTCTATGCATGTTTTCTTCTTTCCCCCACCCACCACCCAATGAACCTTCAACACACTCTCCAATACATCAAGTTCAACAATTCCATTCCCCTAAATTACAACCATTGCTATGTAGTAACTAAAAACATTTTCACTCTGTAGTGGCAAGGGAATAAGTAACCCTCAGAGGTGTGGGCCAGCTGGATATAAAAGGCTAAAAAACTAGTAACAAGACATAGAAGCAAAGGAGACAAGAAATATATGTAAAGCAAGGGCTTGATGGGTGGAAAAGAGCTGATGGGTCTGATCCTAAGAAAGGGGAAGAAAAAGATAAATGTTTTATTTATAGTGAAACACAACAAAGGAATAGTGAGACAAATCAAAGGAATTTATAGATTCATAGTGAGGAAGGACTCTTTAAGATAAACAAGAGGCAAAAGGCTGTGGGGAGATTGGCCTGATTGGAGATTTATCACTTTTGCAGTGATTCTTCCTCATGTAGGCATCTGGCACCTAGAGGAAACTTGGGTAAACTGGTATCTCTTTCCACCTCTGGAGAATTGTGTTTGAACGTAGGGCTGTCTGAACCAATAAATTTGTGGTATCACAGAACTCTGTCTGAGAAGGATGTTGCCAAGGCAATGAAATGGTCTCAGATTAGTGACATTACATGAGAGTTCTCCAAGGGGCCCACTTCCACTAAGAGATGACTCAGACACACCCACAATTTGTTCACAACTCCAGAAAAGGCATTAACATTAGCCCTCTACTTTTACCGTTTGTTCTGTGCTTTTACCATTTGTTGTGTACTTTTACCATTTGTTGTGTACACTAGAATTTGAAAGTGTCTTCCAAACAAGAACATTCTGGCATAGAAACCTTCTTCTTTTCATTGCTTATCAACCCAAGGGCAGACATATACATCAGAAGAAAATTTATTAAACCTTAGGAACTAAATGGACAGACACATGCAGAGGCATATAGAAACTCAAATAGATAAGTTAAAAAAAAAACTCTCAAAGACAGATCATAATCAAAACGCCTAACATAAAGAATAATAACACAATATCAAAAGCCACAGGAGAAAAAAAAAGCAGGTCATATTTCAGGTATACCAGTAAAACTCACTTCTGACTTCTCAACTGAGCCTCTAAAAGACAAGAGGGCTTGGAATTAGATAATCTAAGCTCTGAATAAAAAAAAATATTGGAAAAAATGTTGCTATGTCCAGTAAAGCTACATTCAGATTAAAAAAGAGATTTAAATTTTTCATAAGGTTAAGTTACAAGAATTCATGACTGTTAAACATGTGTGATGGAAAATACAAACCCCAGTGCTCTCAAAGTGACGAAGCCTTCCAGAAGCACAACAAAGTAACTAAACATTAATGAATAAAATCTATGAAATAAACCAAAATGTCTAGAAATAGAAAACTCCTCTCCATAATAACTCTGAATATAAATGGTGTCAACCCTCCAATTAAAATATTCAGACTGGCACTGTGGATGTAAAAAAAAGACCAACCATATGCTGTTTGCAGGAGACTCTTCTTGTATGCCAAAAAATCAATAGGCTAAAAATAAAAGAATTAAAAAAGATATTTCTTACAAATATAATATACTAACAAGCAGATTAGCTATTTTTATATCTGAAAAAGGAGATCTCAAGAAAAAAAATAATCAGAAGACTGAAAGATCACCTCTACCTAATGTTAGAGGAAACAATCCAACAAGAAGTTTTAATAATAGTAAATATTTAAGCCTCAACTATCAGTTCACCTAATTATATAAAACAAACACTTCTTGGCAATAAATCCCAGAGAGACTCTAACACAATAATACTGGATGATTTCAACCCACCCTTCTGACCAATAGAGCTCACCCAGACACATAATTATAAAGATACTTGTGAAATAAAAAATAAAATAATTCCATAGGACCTAGGGAACATTTATAGGATATTTCATCCCCAAACAAAAGAACACACTTTTTTCTCAACAGTTCATTAAACTTTTTCCAAAGTGGACCATATGTTATGTCAAAAAGCAAATTTTAGCAAAAACAACAACAACAAAACCTAAATTATCTATACATCTTATAAGATTATAGGAAAACAAAATATTAAAAATCAATAGCAAGGAATGTTCATAAAACACACAAATATGTGGAGATTTAACCATACTCTTTTAATTTTTTTATCTTTTTAAAATATACATGGAAGGAGAGTGCATTTTGACATACATACATGGGGTACAAGTTATTCAAATTATGATTACATTCTTATGGTTGTACATGATACAGAGTTTTACTGGTGGTGGATGGGAATAGGGAAGACAGTAGAATGAATGGGACATAACTTTCCTATATTCATACTTGAATACTCCACCAGTGAACCATAGTCTTTCAAATGAGAAATGAATCATAGAAAAAAAAATGAGAAGAGATAAAAGGATTGCAAATTCAACATCAGCCTCAGCAACTCAGTGATGGCCTGAGCAACTTAGTGAGACTGTTTCAAATTAAAAAATTAAAAATGACTGGGGATGTGATCCTGGGTTCACCCACAGTTTCAATCAATCAATCAATAAATAAATAGAAAATACAATGAAATTATGGGCTAGCAGTGATGCTTTGAAAAAATACTAAAAATATATAATAATTAAATGACATGAGAATGAAAAGAAAATGTTCAGGAAGTCTGCTTTCTCTTTCCCCCACATCCTTCTCATTAGATATCAGCTGCCATTGATTGGCTCTTCTGAGAGTGAAGCCACAGACTAAGAGGAATTTGAAATCAAGATATTTATGATTTGATAAATAGCAGTCAATGAATCCTGTTGTGTGTGATTTAGAACAATTCGGAACCACTTTTCATTGTGATGAATGACTGTTTTTCCTGCCTACAATGCTTTCCATTTCACCTTTGACAAAATGCCAATTTTACTTTGGGGGAACCATTCTGCCCACTTTGAACCCAGTGTTCCTTGGAGAATTGTTATTGATTCCAACTGTACTTCTGGGATTCAGAGCCCAATCTAAGCCAACAGCACATTCTCTTTGGCCCAATTCATGGGTTAGTTCATGATCTCCTTAAAGACACTTGCTGTCAGAAATATCATTTCAATGAAACTTTTGATAAAGCCAAATGAATTTTTTTTTCACATGGATTACTGTAAAATTAGAATATAGGTTGGAATTGTTCTAACTAACTTCCTCCAGAAGTTGTTAATAATCAATCCATGAGAGTGAAAAATGCAAAGAAAAATAATCCAACTATTCTTGGACTTCTCAATTAAAGAATAAAACACACTTTTTAAAATATAGAACTTAAGTAGTATGGTTCTATCACTTTGAAAATAAAAAAATCTTACTAGAACTTCTTACTTCAATAACTTCTATAAATCTGTATTTCTGTCCTTATTATTTGTTATATTACCTAATTGACCTTATGACCTTAGTTTAATGTGTACATTTTCCAAGGACTCTTAAGATAATTGTTACTAAGAACAAACCCAAGTAATCAATGTCTACAAGCAGATGGCATGTGACACTAAAAGATTTTCAAGTATTTTTAAATTAATGAGTCTATAATATATTAGTTAAATACCTATTAATTTATATAACTTCAATAAATAACTATAAACATCTGATAATGCCTTACAAATAAATTGGTTTGCTATGTTTTTCAGATTTATTACAATTAATCTAATTCAAAATGTAATATACTATTCTAAGAAGCATTCTGAATTTGATTATTTATTTCTAAAATATATAATTTTGTTAGAATATCACTTTTAAATTGAATACTAAAAAAGAGAGAAAGGAAGAAAAAAGAAATGGAAAGGAATATTCATACATTGCTGGTTAAATATTAAAATAAAAATACTCTCCAGAAGAAAAATTCTAATTTATTTTAACTTCATTATAATTTGTAAGTTGAGCTACAGTGAATTCTATTAAAACTCCCAGTAAGAGAGAACCTTTATTTAACATTGAAATAGTCCTTGAGTCCAGCGAAGACAAAATTTTACTTGTGCTTTCACTGCTGTTGGAGTTTTAGCTTCAAAGGCAATACCCTCTGAAGCCCGCATCATGGTCCCTTCCCTAGGACAGGAAGAAATTGACACATAAGAGAAGGAATTGTTATAAGTTGTCACTGGGTAGCCTTAGGCTGTAAAAGCCAAAGCTAGAAAAATTCCTTTAACTACATTCTCCAAAAGTAAGTATGTAGGCAAAAGATTACTCATGTTCCTCATTTCAAGAAGATTAAGGAGGCAAGGCTGAGGAAGTCAAGGTCTTAGTGCAGTTTCAGTTCAGTGATGAAGCAGAAGTAAGTCTTTGAATCATGTCAGTATGTTTGAAATATCAAAGGAAATGGACCAGCTAATGCACTGAGACAACTAGAAACCAAAATGTTCATGTTACCATATTATGATTTTCCTCACATATTGTATGTCTTTAATTCTACTTAGGCATCATACAACAAAAACACTTAACTTTCTTGTTAAAAAGAAAAAAAGAAAAAGGAAAAAGAAAAGGAAAGAAACACATTAATGTGTGGTTCACTTTGAATCCAGTAACAATATTGCTGGGGTAGAGAATACTTAAGTACTGCTTTGCCCCCTAAGGAAATACATTCTAACTTAGAGCTTAGAGTTGACCGAGTCCCAATTTTCTACCATCTTTACCTTCAACTGTTTGCAACCCCAGTCCAATACCTTATATTCATGACTGGTCTTTCAGAAAACAAATGCGGGGTGTATTGTATATCAGCTGATGAAATTTAAAAGTTATTACATGATTGATGTTGTCTATCAGCAAAGAGTTCTGCTCCAGCAGCATGAGTATCTTTGTCTTTGAATGTATTGAAATACACTAAATATTTATTTTAACATTCCTTTATATTCCTTCCTTATTAAGCAAAATAATGAAAAAAGAAATGAAAAACACTATTCAAGAGGAATATTGTTTTTGGAAAATATTAAAAGCTGTATACATTTAAAACTGTCATTTTAATCCCATTCTAAATGTTGTATTATGTTGAAAATCAAAATCAATGATGAAAATGCACACTAGAAATATATCTTTCAGGTTGATGCCTATAAGGCATATTTATTTCCTAATATCATAAAACATTTTAGATCTTGGTTTTGAAAACCCTGTTCACTTATTTTTTGACTTTCAGATATTTTAATTCCATGTTTCCTTTCATCAATCACATATTATATAAGATACTAGAAGATCATTTGTATATTTAACATTGAAAATATTAATTCAGTGATTTATATACTGGGAAAACATTTAAGAAGCACAGGTCTCAGTTCTGGAATTAGCACATTCTATATTAACAAAGCCCAAACACAAAGTCCATACAAATAGGTCTTGAATTTCAATTAGTGAAATGTAGACAGTTGTGAACAAGAAAACAACAAATCTCTGTGTAGAAGTTAGCCTACTCTATGAGACAGACAACTTTGAGAAGAGACTTGTGAGGTGTATGCTGAAAATACTAACTGGAGAAAGCACATTCCAGGCACAATAAGAGCTAGCACTGTGAGGCATGGGTTTTGGAAAATAGTTGAGTAGCAACAAGAAGGCCCCTATGGCTAGATCAGGGTGGAAAAAAAAAAAAAAAAAACATAAAGACGTACAAAGTTAGTGACGTTTCCACAGCCCAGAACATACTGCAATTCAAGGTGAAGGTATTGATTTTTACTATTTTGGATGAGATGGAAAGTCACTGGGAAATTTTGGGCAAAGTGTCAATTTTTAAATAAAATAATTTTAAAAGACTGTCAATTTTTAAATAAAATAATTTTAAAAGAATGTCTGTAGCAACTAGAAAAGAGTATTTAAAAGGCAAAGATGGAAGTAAGGAGACCAATCATGGAACTACTGAAACAATTCATGCTGGCTAACATAAGACTGATTAAATGGAGATGGGATGGGCAGTTTTGGAGTCTCAATAATTTCTATAATATACTGTTAAAATTTGTACAGTGTGAAAGAAAGAAAATGTTCCTTTAGCAATTTTTATCTGACAGAATCAAGGAAGGGAATTACTCATTATCGAGATGAGAAGCATAATTAGAATAAGAGGAGAATTTGAAGGATGAGGTACAGATGTTTCTTTGAAGATATTTTTTTCAACACATAACTGAGGATACTAGGCAGGCTAATAGCCTACTAGTTGCATGAGGTGTTTGCTGTTGTTGTTGGTTTGTTTCTGGGCGAAGGATAGAATAGAAATCTAGATGTATAACAAGCAAATAGGTTATATTTAAAGTGAAGTGACTGTATGTGACTGCCTAATTAGTGAAGGTAGGATATAGATGAATAGATCCTGTGATGATTCAAAGTTCAAAAAGTTAAGAATATGGGCCAGGTACTATGGTGCACAGCTATAATCCCACCAACTTGGTAGATTAATAAAGGAAGATCACAAGTTCAAGGCCAGCCTCAGCAATTAAGGGAGGCCCAAAGCAGCTTACTGAGACCTGTCTAAAAATAAAAATAAAAAGGAATGGGTGTGTAGTTCAATTGTTAAGTCCTCTGTATCAAAATATTAAGCATATGGGAAGAAATCATCATAGGAGATGCAGTAATTCCTACTATTCCTTTGAAATTACTTTGTTTCTTAGCCATTAAAATAAAGCTCATGGAGGGTAAGTCTACAATGAGTCAATAACTAGACACTTGGTGATAATGGCTGCATTAAATCAATCTGTGACACTGAAAAAAAGAGAGGCGGAAACTAGACTATCATTGGAGGTCAAAAAGAAAGGTAAAATATCTTTTTTTTAATCTCACAAATATCTCGTTTGATGTACCAAAGCACATTAGCACACAGAAACCTTATTGGTTAACAAAACAATAAATTAAGAAGTATCAAGACAATAAATATTTCTTTGATAACTTTATGCCATAATTTATGCAATAGATGGTGCACAGTAGTACATTAATTAATATGTATGATTGAATTTTTGCACATGATAGTACTATCATTTCTATATTAATCTCTTTCTTGTATCTGTTATATAAACAAGATTACTTTTTATTATTCTACTGTAAAGATACATGTTGGTATTAAGGAAATAAATAAAGGTATTCTAAAATGCAAACTTCTAACGAAAAGAGCAATTATCATCATGTACAGCCACAAGGCACTTAAAAAATAAGTAAATGGCAAAAAGATCTGTAGGGAACAGGGGAGGAAGGGAATCAGTTATACAAATAGGGAAGGGAAAGGGGAAGTACTGGGGACTGAATTAGAACAAAGTATAGTCCATGATTTTATAATTATGTCAAAATGAATTCTTTTGTCATGCATAACTAAAATGAAAGAGTAAAATAAGGAATATACATATACACATACATATGTATGTATGTATTTCTTAATAAAGTAATTTCTGAAATCTAATAATATTTAATTTAAGAAGTCAGCAATACATGTTGTGGGATTTTAATTGATATAAGTTATATAAGTAAACTGTGCTATATTAAACTTTGGTTCTCTAGTTATATGAATTGGCTTATTTATATACTTTGGGGCTGTTATATTTCGAATATAACATTACCAGGATTTGAAAGCATCACTCCTACCTCTGAGTTTACTGATTATATTATTTAGAAAGACAGGGACTTTTAATATTATTTTGCAAATTAAAATAGGCCTTCGGGGCCAAATGTTTCTTTGATATGTGGATCCTAATTCACAATGGGTGGGGGGCTAGGGAAGAATAGAGTTACTTTAGATCAGGTAGAGTGAAGTAAAGGGAGGGGAGAGGGTAGGAAAGATAGTAGAATGAAATCATTATTATCCTGTTTACATATATAACTGAACATCTGGTGGGATTTTACATCATGTATAACCAGAAGAATGAAAAATTATACTCCATTGTATATGATGTATCAAAGTGCATTTTTCTGTCATGTGTAACAAAAAAAAATTTAAAAGGCCTTTGGATTTTTTTATCAATTTTCCAAGAATTTCATTCAGATGATCAAATTTCAATGTTTTCACAGGGTAATAAAGTTTCTAAATGAGAACAGCAGATTGGGTTTCTAAATCAAATTTTGTATAACTGATTCTGCATCCAGGAATCTGCAAACAGTCTATTCCTCAAGCACTGTTCCCCAAATACTGTTCTGCACTGAGCTATGAAACAGTTTCCCTGGTTGATGACTAACATTCCACATAAAATTTTCATCTTGAAACCAATGCAACACCCCAAATTAATTATTTTCTCCAACACATTCCAATTTTTAGTAACTGTCTTATATAAAGAAGTTACCTATGTCCCTGAGTTTGTGAAATGTCAGCATCCCCTTCAATCCCTCTACTTCCTACTGCTGTAACTAACAGTACATCTTCCAAAAGAAATGATGTCAGTTATTTAATTCAGCTTCTTAAAAACACTCTTTTATTTAAAAATAACGTCAGTAGATTTTTATATCATAAAACTTTAGTATGGTTTTTATAGAGTATTTAGAAATTGTAGATAAGTCAAGAGATTAAATTAATGCTTACCCATAATCCTAAAAGTCAGAGATAATTGTATCATGTTATTTATTCATTCAATATTCAATGCACTATTTAAAGTTCCTACCAATGCATACAATGTACAGTAGGAATAACTGAATATTAGTTCAATTTGATTTCTGATGCATTGGAAATGCACCATTGCATTGATCTCCTTTCCAAGAGGGTTTCCTCTTTTTGTTGTTTGTGTAGTTGAGAGGAATCTAATTTCTTCATTTTCTTATTGTCTTTACTTAAATTATATAAATTTGTCAAAATAGCAACGGAAATTTTTATTAGTAGATCATAGTTTATTAAATTCATTCTGTTGATGTTTATAAGTGATTTCAAAATTTTCAGTAAATGATGGGACTATCATTATAAATAACTCTTTCTCCAAGTGTTTTGTGATAAGTCCCTAAAAATGGTCTTAACTAGGAATTGACACTTTTTTGGTATTTGATACTCATTGTGTAGACTTATTTTGTGTCCCATCTCCTGCAGAGATACTCCTTCCTCACAATAATAACATTTCAGGCTTTGACCCTTTTGGTTTCAAATCATCCTGATGTTTTTCTGTTCTGTGGTTTTCTGAATTGCACTTACTTACACTAGTACAGATGAGCTAAAATAAACCCATTTGTTGTTTTGATTCACCTGCATATTTTTGATTCATGCTTAAGCATGTCAGGATTCTTTTTGTTTCTTAATTTCTTACATTTTAGCATGCATTATTTATCAGGTAATTTGTTGGAAGGTTTTAAAAAGGAGGAGAGAGATGAAAATCTTAGTAAAGAGAAACAAAGTCCACCCCCTTTTGTTTTTTGTTTTTGTTTTGTTTTATTTTGTTTTAAGAAAAGGGAGCCATGTAAACATCAGCAGAGTAAAATAACCTAGTGTATAGGGGAATGAGCTAACAGGTCACGAAAAATACCAATTTCTCCATAATCTGGTTCTACCTAAAATTAGGTTTTGAGGTAATTTATCCCCATCTCAATTAATCATACACAAACTGCAAATACTTTTACTTTTTCTCTAACTCCAAAAATAACACAGATACACTGTAGAACATATCACTCACTATGTATATTAAGAAATCACCATCAGTCCTTCCATCCTGTAGCTACTGGTGTACAGTTTTAGTATACAGTTTTGTATCTTTATCTCTGCTCATTTTTCATGTACAACATGAAGTAAAAATGTGAGATAAGACTCATTTTTTGTAGACTTTTTTCCTAAGCAATCTATCATAGGCAAATCTTTCCACATCAGTAAATGCATATATTCACCAACATTTTAATAGTTGTATAGGAACTTCTTTTACAGTTCTTCTCATGATACATGATAGACAGTTTTTTTCACTTATTTTTGTATTATTAATAAAACATCCTTGTCCACACTTCTTTTCATTCTTGTACTTCAGAGTTTTGCATGCCTTGTGGAAACTACTTGTGTGAAATCTGTTCAGGTCTCTGTTCCCTTAAAAAAGTGGTAACTTTTCTTCTCTTCACTGCATTTCTGTGGTGTCTGAAGTCAGTTTTCTGTTACTATACCACAAATTCAAGATACTCAACATATAAAGATGGAAAGCTTGTTTTGGTTCACAGGTATAATGGTTTTAGTCCATGATTGGTTGTCTCCATTGATTCAGATAAGGCAGTATATCATGATAAGAGCACATTCTGGAGCAAAATTCACTCACCCCATGACCATGAAGTGAAAGAAAATGAGGATGGACTTAAGGTCTCATTATCCAGTTTGTAGGCATGATCTAAAGTCCTCCCATTAGAACCCATATCTTAAAGGCCATATCACCTCCTAATAACATATGAACCAAGCCTTTAACAATATTCCACATTGTGGGACACTCAAGATCAAAACTGCTTCATTTTATATCTCTAAAATACTATAGATAAATTTCCAAGTAATACAAGTTTTGTGACTATATTTTAGTTTCACAATTATGCCTAGCAAATGATTTATAGCAGAGTGTGTTTGAGCCATACTTACTTATAGCAAAATATTTCTCTTTTAACTGTGGTGTCAGAAAAAAAAGAAAAGTATTTATATGGTTTATTATGTTTGAGCTTAATAACATGTTTTTAAAGGGACATAATGTCTAAATATTTGTAATCCTGAGTAATTAAAATATTAGGTAAAACACATTTTGTTGTATACAACATCAGCATTACTATAGACTTTTAATGTTCCAAAGAATTGCAACAAATTCTGAATTAATAAATTTCTAAGACATCTATAGAAAGTTGAGTGATTACTTATTTTATAACATTTAAAATATATAGGTATAAGAACAAATCAAAGAGTAAAAACTAAAGATTGATTAAACACTAGAGAAAATATTTGGCCTTTGGTTTTTTGGGATTGGCTTACTTCAATTAGCATGATATTCTCCAACTCCATCCATTTACCTGCAAATGCCATACTTTTATTCTCTTTTAATGCTGAGTAATATTGTGTATACATTATTCTTTCTCCATTGAATCACCTTGGACCACCGTCAAAAACCAATTACCTGTACATGTGTGGCTCCATTTTCTTATTCTCTGTTCTGTCCTTTGTTCTATATGATTATTCTTTCTTTATTAGTATAGCTTAATGGTGAGTCTTCAAGTCACATTTTGTGAGTCATCAATTTAGTACTTCTTTTCTATAATTGTTTTAGCTACCTGGGTCATTTCACTTCCAAACACATTTTTTAATCAGCTTGTAAATTTCTATGAAAACCCCTTTGGGGGTTTTTGATTGTGGTTTTGTTAAATGAATAAGTCACAGCATGTAGAACTGATATCTTCTTATTAATAAGCATGACTTATATTTCATTTATTTAGGGCCTATAATTTCAATGAAAGATCATTGAATTCATTTTTCTAAGTCTTACACATTTTATTAAATGTATCAATTATAGTATGAATATGAGGTGTTCCATAAACTCTTATAAATACAGAAATATTCAGAGGTGAAAATATTAGATTGTGAGAGTTTTAACCAAATCAATTAATTCTAGTTTGAATGAACTGACTAGGTGGGAACTGTAGGCAGGTGGGACATGGCTGAAAGAGGTGGGTCACTGGAAGCATGCCCTGGAAGGGTGCATCTGCCCTGCAGTCTTTTTTCTCTTTGTTTTTCTCTGATTCCTGACCCCACCATGAGCTGACCAGTTTTTAATTTTTTTCCCCCTCACCTGGGTCCTTTCTCCCATATTTTGCTGCCTTCCCTTGGATCTAGAGCAATGGAATTGGCCATGGATGGGCTGAAATCTGTAAAGCTATAAGCCTGTTGCCTTCTGTAAGTTGTTCTTGTTAGATATTTTAGTCACAGTAACAAAAAAAGTTGATTAAAAAAGAAATTCATACCAAAATGTGGAGTCATTGCATTATCTAATCTGACCATGAAGTTTAGACAATTTTGGAATTGGTTTCCAGAAAGAATTTTGAAAGCTTTAGGGATGCAAGCTGGAAAAGTTTTAGAATGTAAGGAGAGCTTAGTGGACATTTCTGGTGGGAACCCAGAAGACCAGAATGCCGACAGCAATGCAGAGTGTGCTCCTGAAGTTTCAAAGGGAAATTTGGACTCTTTGAGTCGTGAAACAGGCCACTCATGTTATACTTTAGAAGAGAATTCAGCTATATTTTGCTCATGACTTGAGACTCCGTGAGGATAAATTTAAAAGTGGAGTAAATTTCAAGGATGCACATATTCAGTTAGCGGCACTGGTGTGCTGATAGATTTAGCCAGGTTTACTGTGAGAGTTAGGAGTAGAAAACTGAATTAAATAATTTGAAAAACTTGAAGTTTGGCCCAAAAAGTGCATGCACAGATGAGGCCAAGGAAGCTATATATTTTGGAGCAATTATAGTCCCTAAACAGTTACTAAGTATGTTACACAGACAAAATAGAAAAGAAGCATTGACGTCCTCTTAGGAATTTGTAAGACCTTACCCCTACAGGCTCTAGTTCAAATAAAAGAGATAATTCCTTTGAGAAGAGATTGTAGGGACAACCTGCCCTCACAGGAGACCTAGGACACTGTTTCAAGATGCTGAGATATGTAGGAATACAGGCTACGACAGCCATGATTCTGAGGGCTTAGATATTGTGTGAGCTTTCAGCAAACCTTAGTGTCATCCATAAGATTTTTTTTTTCTGCAGAAATGCAGGATGCTAGAGTTAAGGGGTCATGGAGGTTTTTGCCAAGAATACAATGGAAGGCCTGGGAGGCTACATAAACTGTAGTATGGTTGGAGTTCCTGCAAGCTTCCCCTGATAGAGAGTGGCATGAATTTGTGAAAGTGAGACTGAAGCTTAAATGAAGACCCCAGGAATTAAGGAATGTCAGTTATAAGGAGTGGCTACTAAAAAGAGTTGCTGGCTACAGAGCAAGCCAGTCTAAGAAAGAGTCCTTGTGTACTACAACCAGCAAAGCCAAAGAGATAGGGTTTCCCAAGCCCCTGAAGAGCACTTCAAGTGGTGGGTGGCCATGTGTCCTAGATGCTATATGAGAAGTTACAGGAGATATTTGCCCTATTTGCTGATTTTAGGTCTTGTTTTGTCCCCATTCCACTTTTGTATGTTTCTATTCCTCCCTTTGGTTATACAAATGTTTACTCTGTGCCACTGTATACTGCATATATGTATTTCACTTTTGATTTTCACAGGGGCTCATGACCAAGAATTTTCCTTGAGTCTCCATGGAGACTTGGACTTTTGGGAGATGCTGGGATTGTAAAGATTCTGAAACTTTTGGAGATGAAAAAATGCAATTTGCATTATTAAATGGAAATGAGTATTGGGTGGCTAGGTGTGGAACATTATGGTTTAGATATCCAAACATAGAACAGAGGAAATGATTATTTTTTAGAGTTGCAACCTAATCAGTCTAACCTAGTTTCAATGGACTGACTAGGTGGGAACTGTGGGCAGGTAGGGCATAACTCAGGGAGTGTTGGTGGTGTACTCTTGAAGATGTATCTACCCTGTGGCCCCTTCTCTCTTTGCTTTTAGCCACCTGTGGACTGAGACCTCTGAATTTATGAGCCCCCAAATAAATATTTCTCCCTATAATTTATTTTTTTCAGGTATTTTAGTCACTGTGACAAAACTTGGGACAGTAACCTGAGCATTTTATATTTCAATACTATATTTAACATTTCAATTGGCATGTTTTGATTTTTTCTAAAGATTGTATCATCATTTTAAAAAAAATTTCTGTTGGACTATTTAAAAACATATTTCATTTTCCTCACTGAAGAATAAGCTTTATCACAAATTGTTTTTGTATCTCTATTACTTCTATAAGTTCTATGAAAGTACTAATGCACAGTAGTTTCTGAGTAAAAATTTATTCCTGAGTGAATGTATTATATGTGTTACCCTGGAAATCATATACTATCTATATCAATACCTACATCCATTCCTGTATATAGATATATAGGTGCTAATTATCTATAAATGGGACATACAAAATATAAAGATGAGAGAAACTTGTTGAGATGTTGAGTCATGCTATCACAATATACTACGAAAATTCGACTTATTGTACAATCTTTGAACATACAAATGTATATATCTTACAAATAGTTTGAGATTCTTCACAATTGAGATATAAAACAGTTGTAATGTGTTATAGTTGAAAGAAAAACAAAAAAAATTTATGAATTACATATTATTTTCATAGGGCCTAAAGGAAAATAAATGATTTTTAGTGGGTTCATATTTTTACTGTATACATCTAACAAACACAAACTTTTATACATAGGTGTTTTCTATGTGGATACCTCAATAAGCCTTAGGAATTTTTTTCCTTGCCAGTAAAAGAGAAAGTATTTTTAAGTGGAAATTTTATTCATTTTTCAAATATGTGTGGGTATGCTTACATTCACCTGTATATTTTATAGAACAATAACTAGTCTTTAATTAGTTATTTTGAAAAAAAGAAGCCGTAAGTGTATGTGTGATTTAGAAATAAAATTATTCAAAATAAGTGTCATCACCTTAAAAGTTTACATATTTTGACACTATGTTTTGACAGGTTACATTTTAATATGCCTCTTCCTATTATATGAATATATTTTAAACCTTGAGAAACAAGCAATAATTCTCTAAATGACAAATCTTTCAAACTTCACATTTTGAAAACCATTCACTGACTCTATTGCTTAACTGTAAAATATTCATCCTTTAAAAAATAGTATTTTTTTTCTTTTGTTTATTTAGAACTTGAGTTTGAACAGGTGAGGAATACTGGAGTTTAAATGAAACCACTAGATGGAGCCCCATATCCTGAACACAGGAAAAAATGTCAGAAAGTTTAAGAGAATGACAATTTTGAACCTATTGTTACCATGGTGACTTGCTTGGTTTGTTGTTGTTTCTTATTTCATTGGCCACTTTCCCCCTGTCTATTATTTTAAAAAAATATATATATGAATTTAATGTTATATTCACATGAACATATTGTGTCATTGGTGGTGTGGGGGAAGTAAGAAATGTACTAACTGCATTTAGAATCTTGTTATTCATAACACCCCTTTGCATGCAGTTTCTAAGGGGAATTAAGAAAGAAATTTAAATCATGGTAAGTGTCATGACAAAATTTACAATTAGGTTAAGATTTAAGAGATTAATATTGAAAACAAAACAAACTGAATCAGCAGTATTAGGACATGATCATGTACCTAACAGGAGCTATTCTTGGTAAATGTAGTCAGGTTAATAGTTTCAGTGTAATAATGAGAGGAATAGCTCTTAAATCTAGCAATCATTGATTTGCTGTGTTTCTTGAAATACTTTTTTTTTTCAATCTCCCTATTCAGAAAAAGGTCTTATTAATGTTTTTAAATGTAAACACTTACTAGAAAATGTAAAATTCCAGAGTTGCAGTATTTGAATGGGGGAAAATAGTCAAAGTCTGCCAAATCTAGGTTCTGACATGGAATTTTTGCAGTTTGTTTTCAATGTGAAATGTACTTCTTCAGTTCACAGTGCTTTAAGTTCTTTCAAGGAATATGTTTCCAATAGTTTAAAATGATATTATGACCCTGAGAGTTATATTGATAGAATAAAAACAGTGTTCAAACTGATTTTCTATAGAAATGCTTTTGAATTTTTTGCATATAAAAAATCAAAATATAAGAAGAATTTTGGAAATCTTATTATAGCAGTCATATGAAAAAAATCAGCCTATTTTTCTCTACATACTGTAACAAGACCCTCTCTTATGCAGAGTGTTTATGTCTCTCTCAAAATCATTCAATGAAACCATAACAACCAATGTGATGCAATTTTGAAGTGGGAAACTTTCCTAGGTTACAAGGGTTGGTTAGGCCCTAGGGTTGGGCCCTCATGACAGGATTAATGCCCTAATGAAAAAAGTAGGACATAACCAAGAAAAGGATCCCCCACCAGAACTCAACCATGCTGGTACCCTGATAGAGGACTTCCAACCTCCAGAATGGAGAGAAAATGTTTGTTATTTAAGTTACACAGCATCTGATATTCATTTTTTAGCAGCCTAAAGCAAATAGACACCCACTACATCAGAACTAGCTGTTTTATGTGTCAGAACTGGGCCTTCAAGGAGAGCTCCAGGTGGTCAATCTCACTAAGTTAATGAAAGAGCAGATGAGTGAGTCTTGAAGAGAGGATCAAGGGATGAGGAAATAGGGGAAATTCATATCTTTTGGTAAAAAAAAAAAAAAGGTACCCTGTCATGGACAGACAGCAAAGTACATATTTTTGAAAATGTGGAATCTCATGTTATTTTCACAAAGTGTTATTAGAATCTGCACAGTGACTTCTCTTTCCAATTTCATCTCAAAACTTAAATCCTCAGAGAGCCCTTCATCAGCCACCATATCTTATGCAGCTCTCTCTGCCTCTCATGTCTCCCTGATTGTTTATATCTTAACACCTGTGACATTGAGTGATTGGCTCACTTATGTATGTGATTCTTTATTTATTGTTTTCCTCTCCCAGTGGACAATACACTCCTAGAGAGTAGCACTCAGAAAATTTCCTTGTATCTTTCAGTCAATCACTTATGAGGCCTGGAGTTAGAAGATACATATTCTGTTTCCCAGGTAAAGATCATATTTCTCTGCAAACTGCTTCTGAAATATGACCCTGGAAAAATGCCCACAGAGACAAATAGCTATCACCAAATATAATGACCATAAATATCATGCTAAATGAAATTGAATTTAATTATTTACTCATGGAATTTTTTTAGTAATCTCATTTTCAAAGCAAAAGTATAAAAATAACTAATCCACTATAAGTCAAAAATCACTTTGCTGTTTTCATTAGTACATATTAGCTATACATCATATTAGAACTCATTTTGACTTAATTATAAGAGCAAGAAATATAATTTACTCTAATTCAGTCCCTGGTATTTTACTTTACCCTCTTCTCGCTCGTCTTGTTCCCTTTCTTGTACTCTACTGATCTATCTGCTATTTACCTATAGTCTTTTTTTTTTCTTTAATTAGTGTCTTGTGGGTATACATAATAGTGTGGGATTTTTTCACAGTTAAGGACCCCTCAGAGGTAACTATTTTTCGGACTTCAATTGTTAGAGATTAGTTTGTGCTGATTTTGAACTTCTAAATCAAATTGCAAAGTATGAATTCTTTTGATTCTAGCTTCTTTTGTTGAGAAAATGTTAGAGTCCATTATACATTATTTTGACTATCAGTGGTTCGTTGTACTTAGTAACTGGAGAGAACTGTATCATATGAATTTGCTATGTAATTCACACTTTGTATTGGGTAGAACCTGTGTTTTCCAGATTGGGATTACTCTGAGCTGCAACAAACATTCTTACACATAGCATTTGTTTTTATGTAATATTTTTATTTATATATGACAGCAGAATACATTGCAATTCTTATTACATATATAGAGCACAATTTTTCATATTTCTAGTTGTATACATAGTATATTCGCACAAACTTTTGTCTTTATATGTGTACTTTGGATAAGAATGATTATCACATTCCACTATCATTAATTACTCCATGGATCCTCCCTTACCTTCTCCCCCCTCTGTCCTATCTAGAGTTCTTCTATTCCTCCCATGCTCCAGCTCCCTATCCCACTATGAATCAGCCTCCTTATATCAAAGAAAACATTTGGCATTTGGTTTTTTGGGACTGGCTAAGTTCACTTAGCATTATCTTCTCTAACTCCATCCATTTACCTGCAAATGCCATGATTTTATTCTCTTATATTGCTGAGTAAAATTCCATTGTGTATGTATGCCACATTTTTTTTTATCCATTCATCTATTGAAGGGCATCTAGGTTGGTTCCACAGTTTAGCTATTGTGAATTGTGCTGCTATATACATTGATGTGGCTGTGTCCCTGTAGTATGCTGTTTTTAAGTCCTTTAGGTATAGTCTGAGGAGAGGGACAGCTAGGTCAAATGGTGGTTCCATTCCCAGGTTTCCAAGGAATCTCCACACTGCTTTCCATATTGGCTGTACCAATTTGCAGTCCCACCAGCAATGTATGAGTGTACCTTTTTCCCAACATCCTCGCCAATACTTATTGTTGTTTGTCTTCATAATAGCTGATATTCTGACTGGAGTGACAGGAAATCTTAGAATAGTTTTGATTTGCATTTTTCTAATTGCTAGAGATGATGAACATTTTTTTCATGTATTTGTTGATTGATTGTATATCATCTTCTGAGAAGTGTATCTTCAGATTCTTGGCCCATTTATTGATTGTGTTATTTATTTTTTGGTGTTTAGCTTTCTGAGTTCTTTATATACCCTAGTGATTATTGCTCTGATGTGTGAGGGGTAAAGATTTGCTTCCAAGATGTAGGCTCTCTATTCACCTCAAAGATTGTTTCTTTTGCTGAGAAGAAGCTTTTTAGTTTGAGTCCATTCCAAGTATTGATTCTTAATTTTAATTATTGTGCCACAGGAGAGGCCCTAATCTCCATCATGTGGAAGTATCCCTAACACATAGCATTATTTATCTGCATGTTTTTCTCTAGATGTTTGGTTTTTAGACCTCTGTATTGAACCATTTGATCCTATCATACATCTCTCTTCAAATATGTGTTCTCTACTCTTTGTTTTCTTCCATTTTGCTTATTTACTTTTTGCTTTAATTTGAGTATTTCCTATTAACTTCTTTTGGAAATTACTAATCCTGCTTCCTATTCCATTGGGTCACAGGAAACATCCACTTGAAATAGATTTTGTTACTCTACCCTTTCCTGGCTTTCTCTTTGCTTCTTAGATGCCATGAGGTGAGCAATTCCTTCACCCTGTACTTCTACCATGATGTGCTGTGTCACCACAGGACCAAGTAACAGGGCAAAAATGATCATGAATAGAAATCAAGAAACAAAATAAACCTTTTCTCTGTAAAAGCTGATTATTGTATGTATTTTGTTGCAGTGATGGAATAACACCTCTGCTTACTTCAAATCTGGATGCTATTGTTGTTTCTTTCTAATTTTATCCATTGTCACTTACTTTGTTGCTTTTTCACAGGTGTAGCAATTTTATAGCATATTCTTCCTTTTATAAATAGCCAGGTGTTAGATTTCTGAATGACCATATAATTCATTAAAATTGCTAAAATTTGTTTTTCCACACAATACAATTACTGGTAGTTCATTGCAGTTCTGCTAAATACTGATTGTTAAATTTTCTTAGGGTGTTTCTATATAAGATAGATTCTTATTTTCAGTGTACAGTGTTTATCTCAAGGTGGTACCCTTATATTTAGGGCATGCCTTTTCTGAAGTCTCCACTGAGAATGTATCCTAGATGGGTGAATCTTTAGTGTCCCCCAGCATTCTTAAGGCATTTCTCATTTCTCCAATATTAGTCTCTCAACACTGTCCTTTCCTAGAGCTTCCGGTACATGCTTTGTATTTAAGCATTTTAGAGGTCAGCCCAAGACCCAAAGTGAATTTATATACAGACTGTTTATGTTCCTTTTCCTCTATCTCAGCATTCTGACCCCATCACAATGAGTTCTATAACCATACAAACCTTCTCTGATTGGGCTCTATTTCCCTGAATTCGGGTTTTGAAAATTTTCTTAAAGCACAGCAGAGGAGAATTCATGATTCCTTGTGTTTTGCCTAATCTCCACCAAGAATTGTTAACTATATCTTATACAACTGTCCTAGTTTTTCATAGCAGGAGGCTAAGTGTAATTATTGCTACTCTGTCATGACTGTAACTAAAATTTTTCTAAAGGATTCATTCTAGTTGTAAGTTCTAATTCATAGAGAATCTATTATTTGTTTTTTATTATATATTAGTTATTTTTTAATAAATACAAATGCACCACCTATTATTAGCAACTGTTAAGTCTTAAGAATACAGAGGTAGAAAAACAAGTATGGTTTATGCTTTCCTGGAACTTGACAACAAAACTATTCATTAAATATAACTATGCAGAAAAATAATTTTATTCGAATCCTATAAATAGAGCAGAATTAAGGTAGCTTGCTGAGAATGCATAATACAAACTCCCTTATACAATATATTTACAAGTAAATTAGTCAAGTTAATTATTCATTAAATTTGTCTCGTTATTTCTTAAAATTCCCATAGAATTGCATTCATCTACAGTATTTTGGGCAGCAGTCACGTAAGTGAAATCAGAGGTAGTATGTTATTTTGAACTAACAACAATACTCTCACGTGTCTCCAGAATATTTTGATGTTTGTAATGTAAAATACTAACAAATGAACAGAATGACAAATGCCCATCTAAAATGTTATGCTTCTGCTAGGATGATGAGTTTGGCTTTCTCAGTTTGAAGAAAGCAAGTATATGTATTTAGATGCAGTACTTTCTATATGGACCAAGAGGAACATGAGCGTGCCTAAAGGCACATCAGCTTCTCTTGGGGAACATAGCAGTTTCATGTAAACAGGTTTTTGGCAGATGTTTTTAAAGTGCATTATTTGTTGTAAAAGTGAAATCTCATTATATGAAAATGATAAACAATTCCCAGAAAAACTGGGCACAGAAACATTTCCCTATAACCTCTTCTGTTAGTAGTCACAAAAATAAAAATAATACACAAGGGTCACAAAAATGCTGAGAGTTAATTTACTTCATTTATTAACTTAAATGCAATGTTTTAAAGAATATTTGGACCTTGATTTATTTAGATATTCAAAAGTAATCCAGTGTTTCTTCAATTACTATTATATAGTCAAACAAACAGGATGTTATTAAAGTGCTTGTTTTTTTTTTAAGAAACCAATACTATAGCTATGAGTACAGTACAAAACAAAATTTTAGGTCCTGTTCTACAAGGACACACTATTTTGAAAATAATCCAAGAAAGTGAAGATATCTATGAATCGCTAAATTGGACAACATAAGCAGTAAGTGCAACATAATTTCAAAGAATGAGAATGGAGGTCAATTTGTGAGGCTAGAATTTTCAGAAAAGTTTTGGTTTAGAAGATAGGAGTAGAGGGCTGAGGAGATATATATATATATATATATATATATATATATATATATATATATATATATATAGTTCTGTCTTTCCTAGGCCTCTGGAATTAATGTCTTGATGTGCTAGAATGTATGAACTTTGAGAAGCTGTGTTTATTTCCATAGTTTAATTAAATTTTCTTAATCACAGGGTATTTGAAATAATACAAAAAGCAAATACACCTATAGAAATACAGTTTAGGAAATTAAATAATAATACAGGCATCAAGGTCAAAGTCTCAAATTGATTCTTTTGTTTTTGATGTGAAGTCTCCTAGTTAAGAATGAAACAGAAAGCCATGCTGAGTGAGCGGAAAGAGATCAGCCTACAAATAGAAAAGGTACCGTGTTTCATGGAAGAGAGAAAATTAAAAGGCCAGTTTTCTCATGGGTGATGAGGAATGAAAATTATTCTTCATCCACAGCTCAGTGTTGTTTGGCAGTGGACAAAGAAGAAGAAGAAGGCCAATGTGGAGCCTCTTCTCTGTGTTGTTCACAGAGCCATGCAGGGCTAAACAGCACAATGAGCTGGCAATGAAGCTGTGCCATTTGGAGATTGTTTCGTTTGGTTAGTTTTCTTTAAATCTGAATTGTCAGCCAGGCAAACCTTTGACCATGTAAAGCTGTCCATTGAACATGCAGTAATGAGAATAGACAAGTGGACTTCTGTTGCTTACTCTCAATAACACTAAACATATTCTCATCAGAAGAGACAGAAAAATATCCAAAACTCTTGTAGACCCTTCACACTCACTGGAAGAATTACGATAATTTGCTACAATTTTTCAGTGCCACAACTTATCCCTCCACAAAAATCTTAAAGTATTGGTTTGCATATTCATATCTTACCCTTAACATTACCTTTAAATACTTATTTTATATTAATTTATGTTTAACTGAGTATTGACAAGAAATAATATGCACATAAATAACAAAAAAATAATACTCATAAATAACAAAAAAAAATGATAAGTGCAATGAAAGAAAAAGTAAGTATCCTCTCCCTCCTGACTCCCATTTCTCAGCCCCACTCTGTCATAACTCTCTGTTATTATAGACTCCAGAGATATTCTGTGGATATGAAAACATCATTTTCTTACAAAAATAATAAACCCATACATATTTTTATTCTTCATTATTAATGTATTGTAAAATTAATTCCATATCATTGCATGTAGAGCAGCCTCATATACTTTAAAGATGGCATAACATTTTTATGATATCATATATATCACATTTTTTTTCGATGGATCCTATATGGGTTAGTATATTGGTAGCTTAGGGTGCTTCTAGTCTTTTCTTTTTATCACTAATCTAGAGCAAGTTATAACCTCTTGAGCACAAACAAACAGTAAGGAAGGATGTTCCAAAAGAATTGGAAATAATTGGAAATCCAATTGCTACTAGGAAGTTGATAAGCTCAAGGAAGAGTTATACCTTTTATATAGTGTTACCAACACATTAATTTGGACCCATGTTTTGATTATCTTAAAGTAAGTTGATCAGATGTATTAATTATATCTGCAAAATCCTTTAACAGAAGCATTAAGGTTTGGTTTTGACTGAATAACTGGGAGAAGATATTGATGCTAACAAGTGGCTGCTGCTTGCCTTAGATTGCTCCACCTTTAGTACTGAAAACTCTCTTTTTTTATGAAATATCTTCCACATTTTAATAGGAATCCTTCTAGAAAGAGAATTCTGTAGTCCAGCTTAGCCAAGGTAACAACAACACATCACAAATCCATCACAGTGTAGTTACTCTCCATTAATTTTTTTTGTTTGTTTTTAAATACTGATTCTGTGAAGAGCATAATTAAAAATGTTAATTAAATATTCTAAAATTTCTAAATTCTAATTGGCTCCAGAAAATATCTCTACTTTATGCTATCCACCATAGTTCATGTAGTTACAAGCTTCAAGTGGACTACTTAAATTTAAATTAATCAAAAGTAAAAAAATTGATGCCTTGGTGACACTAACTCTTCTATGATCACAGTTGCTTAGTGACAACAATGTTTAAATATAGATGTAGAACATCTTCATCCCTGTAGAACACTATATTCTATGGCATTGTCTAGACAATTTCCTCTAAGAGCACCAAAATTAATTTATTTGACTCATTTGAAATGGTTCTTGTCCTTAAAAAGAAAAGAATCAAAGATATTATCATGGTTTTAGATTAACTACCCACACAAATCTTTTTAAATGAAAGTAAATGTAAATTATCTTATTTTAAAAATTGTCCAATTGTAATAAGTAGAACACATTGCTTCAGGGTGTTGGTAGTGGGAAGGTTTTGTGTGGGAAATGACAGGGACAGTGGGGACTATACTTTCCAAGTCTATTTCTCTAATATTCTAAAAATTTCACTGCTTTAAAAACTTTTATTGATTTTAAAATATTAATATCTACTTTCTAAAATTTATTCTTTGAAAAATAGTTTATGATTCAGGATATCATAAAATAACTCTAAAATTAATTAAAACAGTTTACTAATTATATACTAATAATTCAATAACAATAAAGAAAAAAAATTAATAGAGTTGAAATTTTGCTTAAAATTGAAATACTTATTAACATGATTAACATAACACTTCTTACAGTTGGAAAACACATAAAATACATTTATTTAAAAATGTTTAGTGATTTAATATTTTTCCCAGAAATAAGTTCTATTTTATTCAAAAAAAATTATCATTTTAAAAATAATTCTTAATTTGATGTGCTACTTAAGTACATTTTCTTTCCTTTTCACATTATTTCTGATATCTCACTATCTTCAATCTATATAATATTTTATAAATTATAACTCATAAAAATTTCATTTCTTTATTAAAGTATGACTATGAAATGTAACTTCAAAATAGGTATTAACACAATTATTTTAAAATATTTTGTTGAATTAAAGATTTGTGGAATTTTTTTGCTTATATTTAAATTATTGGAAAATATATCTTAGTTTATAAGAATATCAATTATAAAAATCAAAAGGGCTTGAATAAATAATTTGCAATGAGGTATTTTGTAGGGACACATTTTTCTGTAGAAGATGCCAGATTGGAATATATTCGTGTTGTGAAAATTGTGTGAAATTTTCTACTCTACATATAGTTTTGCTTTGTTTTATTGGTAGTAGAGATTGAGCCTAGGGGTACTTAACCACCGAGTCACATCTTCAGCCCTTTTTATTTTTTATTTTGAAACAGAGTCTCATTAAATTTCTGACAGCCTTGCTAATTTGGAGAACTTGTGATCCTTCTGCCTCAGCCTCCTGAGACCCTGGTATTACAGGAGTGTGCTGCGGTGCCCAGCTGTGTACATGTTATTATAACCACTTCTTGATATTCATCATCACCTCAATTATGTCTTACTTTTTTTTTTCTTTTACCCACATTAAGTTTCATAGTTGATCACATTAGTAACTATTGCTTGAATCCTCACCTCATCTGCTCCTTTCCATTCTTATCAACATTCCCTGGTTAAACTTGAAATTTGTTTAAATCCAATTCTCCTACTATTTTTTCCATGTATTTGTACATCTATGTAAATCTAAAGAGAAACTTGAAACATCCTATGTGACTTCACACTTTAAATTCAAGATCATTAAAGGAGCTCTGGATTCTGCAGAGAAAGTATTTGCCCTAGCCATTCTGCCTGTTGTTATCATGACAATGTCATATGCATTTTTCTCCTCAAACTTCCAGAAATTTATTTCCCATTGTAATTCTCCAAAGAAGAGCTATCTTAATACTCCCCAGTAATTTAAAGGAATTAGAAAACAATAATCACAAGTGTTACTCCTTATGTACCCAGAATCTGTGTCTTTGTGTCAGAACAGCTTCTTGGATAAGTTAGGGGAACCAGTCAAGTTCCTAATGAGGAGACTAAATTTGATTTAAGCACTGGCTTACATCATCTATCCACTAATTAAGGACATGGATCTCTAATGATTTATATGTGTTTGCAGAATAAATTTATCTTTCACTTGGGTCTTCTCCATCAATATGCAAACACATTAATATTTTGCCCCACCAAAAAATCCTTTCCTCGTACCAGTTCTTACTCCAATTTTTTTTTCCCACATTCACCCATTCTACTTGGAATGAAACTTCTCAAAAATATTTCTACACTTTGCTGTCTTTAATGTCTCTTTCCTCTTATTCTTGAAGCTTGTGCCCTAAGCATTTATTTCTAAACTATGTACAGAATTTGCTATGTCAGTTCCAATGGTGAATACTCCATGCTTCAGTCAGGCTTACTTTTGGCATAATCTAATATATAAAGGCATCAAAACATTAAATTAATTTTTTTCACATTCAACGCCTGAACAAAATAATTGCATAAATAAATAATGTTTTTGTGAAAGGGCAGAAAACATTATGATAAAAAGAATAAGGCTACTTGAAAGAATTGGACTGTGCAGGGCTAAAATTTAAGAAGAATATGACTGGCTTACCTATGTATAACTTATTGTGTGCATGTATGTGTGAGTTATAGTAGTAATAACAAAATGAAATTGTTTATATCATCTTATAAAATGTTTGATAGTTTTCATTTAAATTTTTCCTATTTTCATATTAGTACATATTTATAATATTTATAATATTTATAATATAATTTCATATTTATTCTAATATGATTTTAAATTATAGGTCTTACAATTTAACCATTACTTTTAGCATCTTTATCTCACACTAATTTTCATCACTGATAATTTCCAGAAACAATTTTTAAATGAAATTTTTAATTGAAAATGGAATCAACATATTTAAGACTCTTGAGACCAATATATAAATGCTGTATTAGAAAAGTTTTAGTAATTCAACTCTTCATCAGAGTAAAAAATATTATTTGTTTACAAAATATGTCTTCATAAAACTTGCATCTTTGTTTTAATTTGCATGTGCTGTTAGTAAGGTTGAAAATGTATTAAGATACTCATTTTTCTTTATAAATTCTGCAGACATTGGGGGAAAGCATGATTCTTTTAAAATTTCCTTCTGTGATTTTTTTTTGGATTGATGGTATAATTATTTTAAAAATTCTGTTGTGTTTTTAATTTGAATTTTTTCCACTGACATGTTCATTGATATGATAATGTTGTTTATGTCATCACATTAACAGATATAATATATAGATTTTCATCAATATGCATTCAGTTTTTTAGTACAGTCTTTAATTTCTCCATATTTTTGTTTTTGTTTTTGTTTTTTGGAATTTTTGTAGAATGTGAGAAAATAACTTATTTTTTCTAAATAATACATTCCACCAATATATTAATTGCCCATCATATAAATTGTGATGATATGTTTACCAGACTCTTTTATTATGCATTCTACAATCTCTTTTTGTGGGACTGCATTTATATTATTCAATTTAATTTTGCAGCCCTTTATAGCAATATCCAGTGTATGATAGGGTAAACTTCTGTTCCTAACCTTGCTTAAAATGTCCATAAAATACAATATACTTGGCAATTAGAAAAACTAAACACAATGTTAATATAATCATAATATAAATGAAAATGATCCTATCAATTAATTTAAAGAAGTACATATATTTACATTTTGTTCTTGAAGTATAGGCACATAGTCTGACTTCCAATTATTTTCATGTCTGCTTTCATATACCTTACTAAAGTATAGCGATTTTATATTATTTTGTGATTATTTTTTTTCTACATTCATCACATACTTTGTTACAAATAGAAAATTTAGGTTTTCTAAGAAGCATGCTTCCTTTATGACATGCCCTAAATCATTTTCTGTTACTATCAATTGAAATTGTATTTAACAGTTTTCCTTTTGTTTTCTTCTTTTTATTTCATTGCATTCTTTTCATTTCTTATGTTTATTCATTATCCTTTATTCAAATTTTCTCAGGATTAACAATACAATTAAAACTTGTCTTAATGTAGGATTAAAGTTCTAGGACTCTAATATGAATTATTTTCTACCTAGTCAACAGTGATAATTTATTATTTTCCTTTGAATAATTATTTAAAGATTCTTAAAATAAAGTTTTTACAATTTGTTTGTTACTTTCCCTTTCACCATTTCTTGTATTTCACTGTGATCAGAGAATGGAGCTTATAAAGATTACACCACTTGTCAATTTTATAAAGTTTGATTTTAAGATTAAATAATAAATGAACTTTTTAGAAAAACCCATAAGCAGCATGAAATTTATAAAATACATTCAAACATATGTAAACTATGAACATATCATTGTGGTTTGATTATGAGGTGTCCCCAAAAGCTCTTTTATTAATGCAGAAATGTGAAATGATTGAATTGTAAGAGCTGTAATCTAATTAATCCACTTGAGTTTGAATATACTAGATGGTAACTCTAGGCAGATGTAGTGTGGCTGGAGGAGGTGGGTCACTGTGGTCATGCCCTAGAAGGTTATGTACTCCATACCCACCCCTTATTGTGAATTGGCATCCACATATCAGAGAAAAATTTGGCCTTTAGTTCTTTGGAATTGGCTTATTCTGCTTGGCATGATATTCTCCAGCTCCATCTATTTTCCAGCAAATGCCATAATTTAATTCTTCTTTAAGGTTGAGTAATATTCTATTGTATATATACATTACATTTTAATCCATTCATCTGTTGAAGGGAACCTATTGTGAGCTGCTATAAACATGGATGTGGTACATCACTGTAAATATGCTGATTTAAGTATTTTGAATATAAACCAAGAAGTGGGATAGCTGTTTCAAATGGTGGTTCCATTCTAAGTTTTCTGAGGAATCTCCATACTGCTTTTTTTAATGGTTGCACCAATTCTCAATCCCACCAGCAATGTATGAGTGTACCTTAATCTCCAGGATATATAAAGAAGTCAATGAACATTAAAAAAATAAAAGAAAAAACACAAAACCCAATTGATAAATGGGCTAAGAAACTGAACAGATGTTTCTTAGAAGAAGAAATACAATTCATCAAAAAATATATGAAAAAAGGTGTTCAACATCCTTTTTACTTTTTTATTTTGAGACAGGGTCTTGCAAAGTGGCTAGAGCCTGGTTAAGTTGCTGAGGCTGTCCCTGAATTTGCAAATCTTCTGCCTCAGTCTCCATAGCTGCTGGGCTTATACGTGGGCACCACCGGACCTGGCCCTTTATTTTCAACATTCTGCCACTTTGAAGTTACACTAGCATATATCATTTTCTTTCTTTTATTTAATGTATGATTTTGCAACATGATGATAAAATGGGATTGTGTTTCTATCTTATCTCCTAAAATGAATTATCCCACTTCTAAATAAAGGACTATGTCCCCCAAGCTGATTTGAAAATTAGAAGTCAAACATACAGTGGTTCGGGGAATTACTGGAAATATTCATCTTCTGCAATTTGAAGAACATTACAAAATGATTAGAGGACTGTTTCAACATTGACCAGAGCCAGCCAAGGGAAGAGGAAGCCCATTCTGAGGTCATGTTGTTCTCTTATTATGTGAGAAATAAAGTCATGATTCGTTTTTCAAAATACAATATTCAGTCTAATCGAATTCAGTAGTAGTCATTTTAATTGCAGCCCTTCCATTTTGCCTACCCAAATTCTAAAATTAGCAAATTGTGTAGATTTTACCCATAAGCCCTCCAATCAGGGCAAAAGGCAGCTCTACTTCAGGTATATAAACTGGTGGACTGCCCACCCTGTTGTGTTTGCTAGCCAGGTTCTGGTACCCAGCAACTTCTGGCACAAGTAAAGTTCTCCCCACACACTTTGGAGCATGGTTTCATTTCTAACAACCACAATTAAGGAACAATATTCAAGAGTCTTCTGTGGATCTGACGTAGACTCTATGACAAATCTACATGGACCTATTTTGAAAGGAAATTTGTCCAGCATGGACAGTGAAGGCATTTGAATAACCAAGCTTACAGGGGAATCTCACTGCATAATCTCATTAAAGATTCTTGGAGAAGTATGAAGAGAAGGTGCAAATATTACATCAATTTTAAAACATAAATTTTGCTAATTCTCAAATGTTTCATTACAAATAGGACATGGATAAAAGTGATGTATGCCATTTCTGGTCTTACTCATAAATTATTACAATTTGTGGATCTTTTTCCTTCCACTAGTTGGGAGATCACAGTTACAATATCCCTTTTAGACCCACAAATGAAAGTCATATGCTGAGAATGGCAGAGTTACTTAGCCACGCATGACCACTAACTTGTTTTGTATAATTTTTGGTCCATTTTATGAATAAGAAATCAAGTTTTATATAAGCCAGAATATTTGTGTGTCTCTTTACTATGGTGCTACTATAGCTGTTACCTTAGTAATAATTTAGACTTTTACCTTGTTTTTTGCTTACATGATAGGTTCTCCATTATATATATTTTCTCCTGGGGTGATAGAACTGTTCAAATGTTCTTATTCTCAATTAAATGCTTTGTCTTTGTACTATAATTATGTCTGTCTTTGCCAAACTTATCAATATTCAAGAAAATGTAATTCACAGTGGATTTTTCCTAATAATAGCTTTCTAATTTCCAAATTGTCATTGCTGATTATCCAAATATTCCTAATAGAGCCTGTGCCTTCTTTTTTCTTTGCTACGCTCCTCTTTTTTTTTTATTTTTAGCTTTGACTATCCCTCTACTTAAAGGGTGTACCTGTTTGACTTTTTTCTCCTGCTCCTTTGCTACATATAATTTCCTCTATGTCTTCAACTATTAACTATACACTGAGGGGAACCCTAACTTTTCCCCTCAGATTAATAAAATTTTAAACAGGTTTGTTTTTGACATTAGGCCCCATCTCTATCATTTTCTAGAGATTTACATTAGAAAGCTTCATTCTTTTAGCAACTTTAAAGTGTAGATATTTTTAAAAGTTTCTTGCTGGTTTTACAACCCAGTAATGTCTTTCTAAATGACTAGGGAGCCATGTCTTTCAAAAGCAAACATGAAGAAAGATAAAGCCCCAATCTCTTAGGCTGTATAGAACAGTAGGAGCCTAGCTTTCATGGGAAATTTGTTGCAGGTTGTAAAACTAACTTGTGTCAAGAAGACATGAGGAAGTTTATTGGTAGGTAAAACTGATTAACAAACACAGACCTAAAACCTTCTCTTATTCCCTTTGCTTCTTATAAATCCCTCTTGTTTCAAAAAGTTAAAATCACTCACTCTTCTATGCCAAAAGCCTTGAGTAAAGTCTTCCTTACCTATTTGACTTTCTCCAGTGCACAGTATTCTGGTTGTTATTTCTTCTAAACTCTATTTCAAATTCCCTAATGGCTAAGTATCTTGATGACAACTCAAATTCAACATTTCCAATCATGGACTCCCCTTTTTTAATCTCCTATTTCTTTTTCTTTTACTCTTTTATTTTTCCTTCTTTCCTTGTATTGTGTTTTTCTGTTTGTTTTGTTGCTGTTCTGTGTGTTTGTTTTGTGGTGCTATGATTGAAGGAACTCAGGATCTCACATATTCTAGTCAAGAATTCTACCACTGATTCCTATTTCCAGCCTCCTCTGCCTTTGTGTTCTGTTTGTCTCTGTGGTAACTTTATATAATCTCCTTTCTTTTATTTGTAGCCAACTCATCATGTTTTCACTGTAGTTTAACAGCAAACACCTAATGATTTATTCACAGTACTATATCAATGGATCCAAGTCTGTCTTTTCATTCTCATTTCTCTAACTCTTGTCTCATCTCTGGACTATTTACGATTTAAGAATAATCTCATCTATTGTCCTGAATATGCTGTTCTCCAGCTTGACAAAACTATTTTTGTTTATCAAACAAGTGATAGGTTACGTATCACCTCTTTATTCTTCTATGGCATGCCGTATTTTCTGTAAAGGTTTTCCCTTTTTCAATTAATACTTAATTACTCTTTTTATAATTTGCTTCATATTTTAGAATTTAATTTTATCTGCTTTTATTTTACATAGTATGTATCTTCCTCATAAAATTTCCAATTTCCTTAAAGGGAAACTACTTTCTTTTACATATCTTCCCCATTCTTTAAATTCCTCTCCATATTTTTGCTATTTTAAGTGTATAATTCTCTACTATGTATTTAAAGGACAGAACAGGAGCAATGTATTCTGCCTTCTATCTCCTGATGGAAGTGTATCACATTTGTACATGTTGATAAGGAAATAAGAAAATATTTATCAAGTAATGGAACTATATGAGGTTTAAGAATTATGATTGCTATTCTCTCCTAAAGAAAAAGTTAGTGTTCAGAATCACCTGGATTAGTAACTATTGTACTCAAATACTGCATTGATCATTATCATCTGGATATAAAGTTTGTCAGAAGCTTTGCAGAGTAAAATTATATCAGGGCCTGGGGATGTAGCTAAGTAGTAGAGCATGTACTTAATATGTGTGAGGTTCTTGATCTCCAGTTTAAAACACACCTATATCAAATAATGCATATGTATACATCAAAACAATAAATGTTTCTATTTAATTTTAATATGGTATTATTTTCTAATGGATGATGATAAGGCTTTTGGTTATGATTAATATGTACTCTTTACTAAAATAAGATGGAAAAGTATTCATTAAATATTTTAGACAAAAAGCAACATATACTAGACATTAAATCAAATCAGAGACTATCAGAATCTTAAACAATAGAATAGGGTCTCTAAATATATCATGTAATCCTTAAACACAGAATACAAGCTATATTAATTTAAAAAGTTTAGTGTTTCTCACCTTGAATAAAGACGTTCATTACAAGATACTAAAGATTATTTTAGATAATACTACAAAACAAAGAACCAGCAAACCGTTTGGTATTTGTGTTTGATATTGTTGTGAAATTTCCTTATAATGGATTTAAAACTCATAATCAACAACTTCACGTGAGATAAATATGCTTTCTCACATTAGTAGAAAACTGTACTTCATATTCAATAAAATTCTGTCAAAAATCATGTAAACAGTTTGGAAAATTACACCAGAAGTTTTGTGACAGGAAACATTCAATCCAGTTGTGTGGAGTTGGAAGTCTCCATCTCTAATCTCATCAGTTATATTGTAATATTTCTTACAAGGCTTGTTGAGACTGGAGACAGAGTTGTTTTTTTTTTTTTCCTTAGGGGAACCTTCCCTTGGTGGTGTGCTGTGACACAATGTTCGGCAGCTGTGATATCCTCAGCCTTGCACACACCAGAGCTTATCTTCTGTGTCTTCTGTGTGGTCCTCCTTGGTTGTTTGTTAGCCTTGTGTCGGGGCTGGCACTTTCAGGCAGATGTGGCGTTGATGGAGAAGATATGTGAAAGTGAACAAAGTAGTTTCCCTTTAAGGTCATCTTTGGTGTACACTGGAAACTGGGCTTCAGGGAAATATTTTCTATGATGTTGCTTAAATATGGGAGGAAAAACATTTACTTTTCCATCTTAAATTCAGTGCCCCTGGGCCTGGGAAACTGAATGACAAAGCACAGATTACTTGGATAAAAAATACAAGTTTTATTTAATGTTATAAGCATTACATGGCATGGAAAAGTGCCTCATGTAGAAGCAAGAAAAATAAAGAAGCTACTGTTCTTTGAAGCTCACATAACATATGGGCAAAGGATGACAAATTTGGAGAAGGGTAACAAGACAGAGGAAAAGGGCAACATTTAAGATTTGGTAAATTGTAAGAGGGTAAATATATGTGGGATACTAATAGTATGTAAAATATAATATAATATATACAGGGTAATATGATAGTATGGCCAGTAGAGTTTGTATATGGAGACTGTTCTGGCGTCATCTCCAACTGTGGTATAAGGGTTGATCTCCCTCCCCTATTTGGGAAAGTAGAAGATGTTATCAAATGGAAAATTTGTGCCCTGTTTTCAGGCAAATAGAGAAAGGAAAGAAAGTTCATCCTGTATTAGCCTTTAATCATTTCCTTCAAATAATCTTTATGTCAGAATGGCATATTTTTATTTTAAAAATGATAAGATCTTTTATAATTTATTTATCATAAATGATTCTTAATTTTTGAGTTAAGACTTACAAAGTGATTGTTTCCACTTGGAAAAAGAATGGTCTTCTAACTTTAAATATTTAATCCCAGTTAATTACTGTGTTGATAGTGAAGTAGAGAATTAAATTTCCAAGACTCTAGACATTCACAGGCACAAATGTATCTGTGAATTGAAAAACCAAGTTAGAGATCAGAAATAGGTGAATTTTCCTAATCTTGTAGTGATATGGCAACCTAGAACAGTCATAGCTAAAAGACTCTTCAATTCTGAGTAATAAAAACAGTAAATATGAGAGTGCTCCATTATGCAAAAATATAACAGATATAAACTGTTTGCTCCATCACCACATATTTTAATAAACTTGGTGGTGAGATCTCATGACTAACTTAGTTATGGCCTGAAGAATGAACACATTTCAACATAAACTTATAACCATGTTGAGATTTATTATAGCCAATGAACAGCATGGAAAAGATTCACATGAGCTAAACATACAGAAGTTAAACAAGGCTTTCTGAATTCTCTCTGTGCTAGATTAATATAAGATGCAATTTTCTCCTGTGAGATCTCTCTATTCAAGGAAACCCACTTTAGTTCCAGGGTTCTAAATTCTTAAAAAAACAAACTTATCCAGGACCAGATTAATCATTAATCTTCATATTTTCTTCAAATATGCTATCAACTTGGTTCATCTCAATCTATCCCATTATACAGCCCCTGTGAGAGCCTGACAGATCATGGCCAACTGTTTTCACCAAGGGCTGTTGCCATGGTTACAAAACCAAACAAGGACTGAGTAAAACAGCCCTGCTTCGTTAGCTATTTGTTCCACCTACCTAAAACTAGACTTTCAATTAAAAAGCGATGTGGTAAAAGATTACTTTTACAAATTTTTGGAAATTAAATTGATATGTAGGCTTCCTTAATACTTAGTTATTTGAAAATTAATAGAAATACTGAAATTTTAAATTATTCAAAAAATTATTCATTTCACTAAAAAAGTCAATAATTTAATTATATTTCTTTTCTTATTCCGATTAAGTGTCTTTCACCTGGTTGTAACATTTGTCTTAAATCTCTGTTTCTTTGCAGACTGAGTACAATGAGGTGGTAGTTGTCAGGGGAATTGAATATTTATCCTGTATTCATTTGTTCTTTGCTCACACACTCTCTGTTGACCAAAATGACCTCAGGATCTCCTTGGCAGCCTCTTCAGAAAAGAGGACACACTTGACTCATCTGTGTTTGGCCTTGAATATTAAATGGTTTTTCAATAAGCACAAGGTGTCTTTTTAGTTCTGCCCTGCAGCAGTGCAAGAGATCATGTGCTTCGGCTATTAGAGGTCAGCGCTAGCTGTTTGACAAGCCCTGCTCTTCCTTCAGCATTTCTTCACTGAATCCTGGGCATGTTAAAATAAGATCCTTTTTCCTTCAGCTTCTGTTATTACTGTTGTCCTAAACCTTTGCTCAGGAAACATAAAAAACATATTTATATAGAGCGTATCCCTATAGCAATTATCTTACTTATATCTATTAAGCAGAATCTAGAAGATCACATTTAATTGGAAAAAAATATATTTAAATTCCTATGAATGAACACTGCAATCATAAGGTACTTCTCCTTTAGGATGATTACCTTCAGGAATACTTTTTATTTTGCTAGAGGATATATCTACTTGTTGAATGAGTATAAGGCATCAAATGTTTTCATTCTGGATACATATACTAATGTTAACACATCCTCATTCAAATCCTAAGGTACCACTGGGCTATTAACAAGAAGAGTATGAGTGGGGGGAGGGAGGGAGGTAATTGGGAATGATAACATTGTTAAGAAATAATTTCAAAACCTGTAAGTTTATGTAAATTTAATATTACTTTTACCAGTGATAGTTAATTATGTGTGAGTTTTCTAAACCATTCAGATTGTAAAAACAAATACCTTCTCCATAACTTATATATAATGTATATTCTAGATAATTTTTAACTCAGTATAAATTTTGGAGTCAAATTTTTCAGGACTTAATCTTATAAACCTTAGTAGCACTATTGAGTATAGCTTAAAGGAGGAGTATATTATATCCATTGTGTAAGAAAAGTCTATTTGGATAAGTTAAGAGAAAATTTTTAATGCATCCTTTAATTTTATTTGCTTGATTAAAGAGAAATGCAATAAGAAATCTTAGAAATAAATATTAAATATACATTATTATTGGAAATTAATAAAGTTTAATTTTCTGCTTTTCTTTCAGAGCTTTTTGTATTACAAAGAATTAGACTACTGTAATTTAGCTAACAATTTTATTAAAATATGACATTTGAATATTTCCTTTGAATAGTATTCCTATCTAACAAGATTTCAGGCAAATATTTACATACATAAATATTTTCCATCTTTTTCAGATGGAATGTTTATAATTCCTTTAAAATTGGATAAAAGATTAAGTTTACAAAGACTTTTAAGGTGTATTAAAATATTTTTCCTCTTTAAAATAATTATGGTAACCTCTTATCAAATCATTAGTAATTCTTTAGTATAAAATTTTAGAAAATATTCAACCATTATTTTATCGTACTATATTATTTTTTGCTTTTTGTCATTATGCATTATTTTCTCTGCATGTATATGGGTATGTGTGTGGAGATGTGTATAGTCTCATTGTGTGAATAGATTCAAAATATACAGATATTTGTATAATTTTATTTTCACATTAACTGCTTTCTTCTGCACTTTTGTATTACTTAGCCTTCATTTGACATAGGTGGGTATTAATTATACCAAGGTTTGAGTTGTTTTGAATTACATCTATTAGCTTGTTTCTACCTTAATTTTTGTCCCTGTTATTGCCTCTTCTTTACTCTCTTCTTTCACCAACAGCCAAATTCTGTTCCCTCTTCCTCTCTCTTTTTTATTGCTTTCAATTAATGTTTTTTTCTTCCTTCTTACAGCTAACATCCATTACCTAACTCCTGCCTCTTCTCTGACCACTTTTGAAAATAATTCATACTTTATCTTGCCTCTCTACCTTATTTTCTATTCACTTAAAAGTGTAATTTCACTAAGTAATAGAATTAGATAGTTTATGTAATTTTATGGTGGTGGTGATTATTAATACAGTAGATGACTTAGTAGATACCTGCTATCTAATCCTGATCTAGTTCACAGATTTTTATTGTTGGCACTGAGGTTCAATGATGACTCCACCATTCCTATGTAGGTTAGTGTTACATATGTCAAAGCAGACATTGGATATTTATATCAAAGTTGTATTTCTGTTGGTAACATTAGTGCTATTCTCTAAAATTAAAAAAAAAGTTATAGGACACTGAGGAAAGAAATTGAAGAATATCTTAGAAGATGGAAATACTTTCCAGGTCCTTCAATTGGCAGAATTAATATTGTCAAAATGGACATACTACCAAAAGATATATATATATATATATATATATATATATATATATATATATATATATAAAAATCAATGTAGTACTCATCAAAATTCTAATAACATTCTTAACAGAGTTAGAAAAAGCAATTTTTAAATTTGTCTGAAAAAAAGTAAGAGACCCAGAATAGCTAAAGAAGAGTAATGCAGGATGCAACACAATACCCAATCTGCAATTATACTACAACCCTACAATAACAATAGCAGCATGGTATTGATATCAAAATAAACATGAAGACCAATGGAATAGAATAGAAATCACAGAAACAAACCCACACATTTATAGCTATCTGATGTTTGACAAAGGATTCAGAATTATATGTTGGAGAAAAGATAGCCTTTTTAAAAATGGTGCTGGGAATATTTGATATTCATATGTAGAAAAATGAAGCTAGATACCTATCTTCACCTTGCAGAAAATTCAAATCAAAATGGATCAATGACTTTTAGTAATTAGACTAGAAACCTTGAAACTGCTGAAAGAAAACATAAAGTCAACACTCCAACAACATGTGCAGGCACTGACTTCCTCAAGAAGACACCTAAGCATTGGAAATAAAACCAAGAATCATTAAGTGTGATGCCATCAAATTTAAATACTTCTCTACAGCAAAGGAAATGACTAAGAGCATAACGAGTGATACTGCAGAAATTATGCAATTGCTGGTAATGGGTGGAAAAGGCATACATCATGCTAAGTGAAATCAAACAGCCTCAGAAAATTAAGGTTCAAATATTTTCTCTCATATGTAAGGGCTGGAGCAAAATAGGGGATAGAAGAAGGGAAGGACCAGTTATCATAAAGATACAGGTAATATCCTGTGGAGCAGAAGAAGGAAATCAAAAGGGAGAAGGGGGGATGAAAAAGGGGAGGAACTGCAGAATGAATCTTACCCGAATCACACTATGTACATACATAAACATACAACAGAAAGTCTTGCCTTTGTGTCCAAGTAGAATGCACCAATCAAAAATAAACAAAGTAGTGAAAGAAAGTTCATTAGAATAGAGGAGGGAGAATAAAGGGAAGGAAGAAGGGAGGAAGGTGGAATAGGGACTGAAATCAAATTTCATGCATGTATGCTTTTGTCAAAATGAACCCAGCTACTATCTGTAACTACAGTTCTCTAATGAAAAGCAAACCAAATAAAATTAAAAAAGAAACAAGCAATAGGAAGAACATAGAAGTGACTTATTGCCTACTCATAATCAACCTTAACATTTCAAGTAGTCATATGAACACAATCATTAACTTGAAACATTTTCTAAATTCTTTCAATAAATATTTTTAGAAATCTACATTATCATTAAAATAAAATATTTATTTGCATTGGAGATTATCTTCTTTGCTTTCATTAATTTAATAGATGCAAGAAGATATCCATTTAGACACTTTAAAAAACATGTATTCTTAATTACCTGTAATTTTTTGAGTATTTCATGTAAAAGAGTGTGTCAGAATAAAATGACCTTCACCTAAATTATGAAGATTTCAGATAAGGAGGACTCACTAGTGTTTTTATTTAGAAGTTGCTTGGGTTTCAGATGTCTTGGTAATTCTGCAAGTATTGCTAATGTTCTGTAAAGAGATGCCCAGGGAAAATAAAAGTGTATATTTTAGAAATAGGAAATGTTAGTGAATAAAATGAAAATATCATCAATGTGCCACTCTGTGAAGATGTATATCATAACGACCTGATAATAGAGAATCTTCTAATTGGGGGTCATGAGATCAATTTTCTTAGCCTCATTAGCTTGAGTTATAACAAAAAACAACTTATATCTTCAGAACAATTTACATAACATCTAAAAGGAATATGCACATTATATAGTTTTTCCTTGTTTTAATCTCTTTTAATAGGACTCTGAGTTATTTAGATCATGAGCAACAGATTTTTTTTTCTTTTATTTTCAACTTGCTAAAACTGTTTACAAGAGTAAACTCAATATCCTATCTTGGATGATTTCTGACTGAATACAATGAGCACAATGGAAAATGCATCTGAAAGGAGATCAGAAAGAATATTACCTGATCTCAAGAAAATGATGAGGCAAACAGTGAAAAGATGGGATGACAGGAAAAGCCTAATATTTTGTTTCAAGTTATCAGGGAAATGCATTCATCCAGCTACCCTTATAAGAGTTTTCTAGATGCTTTGATGAAGAGTACACATACACCCACACACACGCACACACACAGATGATTTCCACCATATTATATATTTACATACCAAATCCAGTTTTAGTTGAAAACATAAGTAAAAATGCTTTTAATGTAGACAATCCACTGAACATTGTAATTTAGCAAGACAACACATTATAGTGTGTCAAGTTGTGTACCTTTGTGAATACATGGCTCACTGGGCACTGCAGCTCACTGCCACTGTGGCAAGAGAATATAAAAGAGTGTGGTGCCTTAATCACTACCCCCCAAAGAAACAGAATTCAAAAATTGATATATAACCTTTGGTAATTGCCCCATCTTGCACAATATTGTAAACTAAATCAAAACATCATCTGTCCGATATTATTTGGTGTATATTATACAAACACACAAACATACACATGAGGGAGAACTTGCAAGTTCTTCCTCTTTAAGTATTTCAATGGGAATTCTAAGGTTAGTATTTTTAGTGCTATAATCTGTGTGTGTGTGTGTGTGTGTGTGCCCACGTGCAAGAGTGCACATGTGTGCTTCTTGATCATTAGAAATGATTAGGATTCACAAAGACTATTCTTCAAACTGTTGAAATAGATGACCCACTTTTTGTTGCACCAAGTTGTAATTCGTGAGCAACATTCAGCTGTACACTTCAGAGCACTTACAACACCATATTAACCATTGTATTAATTTTCTATTGCTACAATTACTAAAAATTTAGTAGTTTAAACAATCTAGTACAGCTTTTTTCTGCATGTTGTGTATCCAACATAGTTATCGCTAAATTAAAATCAAGGCATTTGTAGGGCTACATTTCTTTCTATAGGCTATAAGGGAGAATCTGTTTCCCTGCCTTTTCCTGCTTTCCTACATCCCTTAATCCTTGGAGATCCTCCAGTCTCAAAGCCATCAGCAGACAGATAATCCAGAATAATCTTCCTTCTGTAGGTCACTTGATTAGTAAGTGTAAATATATGTACAACCGTATGTTCTCCTTTTTTCCAGAAACCTAACGTTCTTGGGCTATGATTAACTCCTGAACCTCTTGGGTAGTAGTCATTGTTCTGCCTTATGGCTGTCATGAATCATGAAGTTGGAGCATTCCTATTGATATAATTTAGTGTTTTAATAAAACGAAACTTTCCCTTTTACTGAACTTCAGGGAACTTCCCTTTTGTTTTATCAGTATTTTAGAAACCCACACAAACACACCCTCTCTCCTCCCTACCCTCCCTTACCCACCCTTGTTCTCTTTTTCTCTGTTTTAAGAAATACTTTGAGATTTTTTTTTTTTTTTAGAACCTCAAATAATGTCACTCACTGAGTTCAGCCCCTAATGCATTAATGGATTTCTAAAAAAATCCTGCCATTTTGGATCAGGAGACCCTGGAATCCTGCTTCTTATATTCCATGTGTATCCAATAATTCTCTACTGCATTTTACAAATCTGTGTTTCCTGGAGCAAGTTCTGAGACAAGCTGAACTGTGATCACAGCCACAAACCCCTTCATGTTTCAAACAACATGAACATGAAGTAAGATTTTGGTTCAGAAAATTAGAAGCTATACTATTGTTTCGAGATCAGAATTATTGACACCCAAATTTGAAAACTCTCAACATTGAATACACTTTGGAAACATTTTGTTATTCAGCATCTTCTCTTGCTTTTGTAGAGACTCAGGGGCCTGCCTTACTCAGCTTCCTAAAATCCATGAAAAATGCATGTATAGCCTGCCCCCAATACCTAACATCTTTCTTCTTATTTTTTGTTTTGTTATTTTTTTGTGTAAATTTTGTCCTTTGAAACATTACAAGTTTGCTTCTTTACTGGATTTGCAGGAAAGAATGATACAGCTTAACCATTTAAGTCACCTACAATACTTCATGAATGTTCTCCTTTTTTTCTAATCCCTCTAAAATATTTTTCTTCATTTTCTGATATTTAGAAGCACATTTTTTGGTACTAATCCTCAAAAGTATGTTTGTTCTTTTTTTTTCCCTCAGACATACCCTAATTTTACATTTCCCCTCTGCTGCAAAGTTAAGTGAAATCTTCCATCAACCAAACATAATTAAAAACTAGAAAATTTTAGAAGAATTATAGATGGAAACAGGACCAACAAAAAGTTGTTCTTTCTATAGATTACTCTATCCTCACAAAAGAAACTTCAGAGTCAACCAGAAGCCCCTGCATTTAGTCTGGGTTTGTAGTGAGCAGAAAACAAGTAAATGAAAGGAAAATGGGCTGTTTTAGATTCATTAGATATAAAAATACAATAATTCAATGTTTTTTTTTAAATCAGGGACTGATCCTAGGTGCACCTAACCACTGAACCACATTCCCCAGCCTGTTTTTGTTTTTCATATTAAGACAGGGGCTTGCTAAGTTGTTTAGAGCCTCCTTAAGTTGCTGAGGGTGGCTTCAAAATTGCCATCCTCCTGCCTCAGTCTCCCAAGGCACTAGAATTACAGGTGTGCACCACTGTAGAATTCAATATTCTTAAAATAAAGCTTGAAACATTATTATTTAGTTCTATCTTGAACATAAATGGCTCTTTTCCAAGGTCAGCAACAATAATGAATATATTTTAGGAAAGCAAAAAGCTTTCTTTCTGGAACTGGAATTTGCTGAAGAAAAAAATTCATTAATGGGACAGTTTACCACTCCAGGTTATATGACTGTAATTCTGGCTGAAGGCAAAAAGGAGAATGAAGGTTCAATTGTACCACATTTTTCTCCTTCCTAAAACTTACTATGCGGGGGGGAGATGGATTCATTTAATTATATAATTCAAAGGAAGTTTAGGAGAAGTTGTTCTAACACTAACATTTCTTGAAAGAGTTTTGAAAAATCACAGTATAACACATATTGGGTTGAACAAGTGGATATGCATAAGTGCAGCTTCAGTAATTTCCAGCCATTCATATCAAGGCTGAGAGAACAGCTAGTGGAGAACACTGGCCCAGCATGCACAGAACCTAGATTTTATTCCTAGCACTGAAAAATAGAAACAATGACAAATTTCTAGCTTTCAAACCTCAGTGTACATATATTATTATTTTTATTCTTCCATAACACTTGTGATATGACAGTGAAATGGTAGGGACTTATAAGTGACAAGGTTATTGTGATGGGTCGGTGTCTACATGAGGTATTTAGGCATAGCCCCAGAAGGCTCCTCAGATGCTGGCAATAGCAGGTAGCATTTATTGTGGATGAAAGAATGCCAGAATGCAGGAAGTTTGGTCCAGTCTCATGTTCACACAACTCTTCTGTCTTCACTTTAGTCATTCAAAGAGGGATATAAAAGTTGATGTTAGGAGAAAGATGCTTGTTTATTAGAGAAGTACGACACCAGGAAGGTTTAAAGGTTTTTAAGTGTTTTTTGATTTAGTGAAAGAATATTCTCAAATGTAAGTATAGTAAACAAAATATGGACATTTTCTGGTAATATTACACTTCAGCATCATGGTTTGAACTGAATGAATAATTAAATGTAAGTACAAAAATTAGCCTAAGGAAAGGTAATTTATAACATTGGATATAGGTGTAAGTATGGATTGAGTTGTTTTTCTGAAAAGATGATGGAGTACTATAGTGACTGTGACTAGTTTTTGAAAGTTTGTCTTTGTAGATGATCATCTTAAGATCAGGTTATTTAAAGTGGACCCTAATCCAACATGACTGTGACCTTATGAAAAGGGTTATTTGTGCCCAGAGACATGTGTAGAAGATTATATGAACAGACTCAGGGAGAAAGTTTTGTGAAGATTATAATTATAATTATACAAGCCAGATAAGAGTTGGGCCTACCAGAGCTGCAAGAATCAGGAAGGTCTTTCCCTAGAGAGTTCAGTGGGGTATGACTATCAATACCTACATCTTGGATTTCTATCCTCCAGAAATCTGAGACTGAAAACATCTGTTCTCAGTCATCTAGATTGTGGTACTTTGTTACTCTAATCCTAGGAAATTAATATATTAGGATTTTTAAAAATAATAATGAAAGAAGAATGCATCTACTGGTGAAACCTCATTTGTCTTCATCAATATACAAATTTAAAAAAAATTTCTTGGGCTGTGATTGTGGCTCAGTAGTAGAGCGCTTGCTTAGCTTGCTTGAGGCACTGGGTTCAATTCTCAGTACTACATAAAAACAAATAAAGATCCATTGACCACTAAAAAGTTTTTAAAAAGTTTTTTTTTTTATTTTTTAAATTTTGTATTTTATTTTTGGCATTGTCCTTTCTTATAAAAGAGAATCTAGATTGTAAAGGACATTTATGGAATCCAATTAACACATATATTGTAAATCCAAAACAATACCAAAATAAGAACCAAATTTATGGGAGATGGAGAAATATAAGAAATAAGTTTCTCTGAATATTACCTGTAAAAATTATACATAAGAAATCTGGTAGGAAACTAATATTATTTGTCTCTGTATCTCTGACCTCAAAATGATATTTGTGTTTTTCCATATAACATCATTCTTGTTGTAATGATAGTGACATTGGAATTTCCTCAATATTTTTAGCCACTTGCAAATATTTGATATTAGGGGAATATAAATGAAACTTCTTCATCTAATCCACCCATTGGCATTAAATGATCTTTTTTGTCCAACCTGCCTACCCATACAATTACAGCAGTGTCTTTTCACTGTGAAACATAGTTAAAATACACAAATTAGTAATTACATAGATAAGAGAGGTAAACAAATTGAAGTAAAACCAGTGTAGCCAATAAAATATAGTTTTAAGCCAACTTAATCTTACTTTGTATAATGTTAGGACAGGTTGGCTTTTAAATATAAGTCTATCAATTCTTAAAAGTTTTTTTAAATATATTTATTACTGATACATTTGCTATTAATATGCTGGTTGGCTGATTTGTGCACATACTGTTAATTGGTTGATAGGCCAATGTAAACATGTAATAATGACTCCTGAAAGATTACAGAATTTTAAAAGTCAGTGTTTTGTGTAGAAAAATAAGAAAATATGAGGTGAGAAAGAGTTTGAATTTGGAAAAGTAAGAAAATATGTGGTGAGAAAGTTTTGAATTTGGAATAGTAACTAAGATTAATAAAAATAACATGATCAGTAACTTTTTTTAAAAAAGCAGCATGCTTGTACGCTGTTCACCTGATGTCCTAAAAGTCCTTGAGGAATGTTATGGTGCAAATCTCTTTGTCCTAGATCCAGAATACTAAAAAGTCTCTCATCCAGAATAAAATTAATTGCTTTCTGTTTAAAAATTCTATTGTTGTAAGCATCCGCTGTCTCTTCCTGCTAATGAAAATGAAATTAACATCTTTCAGGTAAACAGCTTTTCCCTTACATGTGTTGAAGTAACCAAATGATCTTGTCACAATTGTTTTTTCCATCAACATTTTCACTTAAAAGTTTCTAATCTTTCCTCAAGACCCTTAGAATTTAATTTGGTCTTCTCCAGTTCTTGCAATTTGTATTAGCAGGAAATAACATTGTGCCAAATATTTCTAATTGATATCTGCAGAGTATCCTGTAATTCTTCACTCATCTGTCAGGTAATTCAACGTCTGCAGTTCTATTTTTAAATTAATGATCAAAGGAATGTTGTTTTCCCTTTTGTGAAACTGAAAAACAAGACACGCTTCATCATGGGTATAATAGGAACAAAAGAAAATGTTCCTATCTCCCTCATCTTGGCAAATTCTATACAAAGTTCAAAGAGAGACATACAGTGATCAAAATGTGAAAGTGAAATGTATGAATTTGCTCAAAACAAAGGCTTTGTTGATGCGTTTTCTTGTTATCATGACTTATGTTGAATATAAAGCTTTCCCCCCACCCCCCCAGTGTACATTAGCTTCCGTAGTCATTCCTCACATAATCCCAGAGGGAAAATATAAGTTGCCAGTATCATTTTATAGATGATGAAATTTAGAAAACGAATTCTGTGAAGCTAAAATACAGACTATTTTCCAAACTGTTTATTCCTCTTCAAGATTCCATGGTGCTTTTTTTTTAATGTCAAAGTGAAATACTGCTTTTCTTATCTATTCAAGCATTGGTTTGTTATTCAGAACTGAATAAAGACTTAAAATAAATTTTCAATTATTGTATCATTACAATAATAATTCTAAGTAACTTCTGAATATATGTGATGGAGCTTAACTTTTACAGGATGGATTTCAGTATAGAATGAAGATATGTGTCTAGACAGCCAAAGGAGATCAAGAGGAACACAAATTAAGATAGGATATCAAACAAAACCTGAGCAACAAATCAAAGCATCTTAGACAATGAATAGTTTGTAAAGTATTTGTGCGATCAATTTCAAGTTCAGAGAAAACAATGCAGACCATAAACAAGTGGCTTGGATTATGTTCCTAACACCACCAGCAATCAGTCATAAGCAATATGCTCCAAATACTTTAATGGGAGATAGAGTAATCATGCCTTACAGAAATTAGAATTTAGTCTGATTTGGAAGAAGTAATTTTAGTTTAATTCACCTTTCAGGGTCAAATACCATGTTTTACTCTTAAGCATACAAATGGCAATTCTCATACATGAGTTATAATTTGTACCATACTACCCACTCAATAGGAGATGCAATGGCACCTGTCCATGCCTAGCTTTTATACTTTCATAGTATCTATTTTGAGACTGAAATGGTAAAATATAAAAGGTACTTAAAATCTAAAGCCAAAACCAAACAAAACGTGAAAACGTGAAGGGATTCTTCCGCAGTCCGGCTACAGCAAAATAACCGGGGGGTAACAAGCAACTTATGTACATTGATACAGCAGGAGTGGGAGCCGTTTATTGTAGGACAGGAGGGGTATATATACATTCCACACAGCTTATCCTAATTAACATAAAATAGATACAACAGTCAACCAATAAGGAATCTCCACACTTAATGGCTCACTGGCGTTACTTCACAAACCACTCCCTCTGGCAAATGCCAGGCGCCATCCTGACTTGTTTACAGACTCTAACAGGATTCATTGCCCATGCTGATTAATACCAAACTATATTGCATTATAATGGCATCATTGCAAATTTTAATCAAAGAGTATTCATTTGTTGCCTCATACATTTAAAGTTATGGATTTTATGAAAATTGAGCTAGTTTGTTCGTGTTATAGACCTAGTAATATTTACTCTCCTAGAAGTTCTGGAGACTATGATATAATTTTAGTTATATCTTGAAAAATTGTGAGTTCCAATAAAATAATATGTTGGAATAAGTTTCAGTCTCAGCTAGCAGCTACTAGCAGCTCGGAAGTGCCTGAAATATCCACCTTCCTTCAGACCTGATAGGAGGGCTTGCAGGATGGGATGAAACCACATCCTCAGCACTTGTGGTTAGCATTGCCAAACTGCCCAGCCAAGAAACTGAGAGTCAGGGGCTTCAGGGCATGAAACCCCTGACTCAGTAAGAGCTAAAGACCCTTCCAGATTGCTTTCTGCCACAACAGCAATATTTAGAGTTTCCTCACAGTGCGGTTACATTAGGCAGAAGATGATTGGCTTATGGATATTGCCTTGCTTATGTATGATTGACAGGCATGCCCCACTCAAACCCTATAACCGTTGTTGTGTGCATTCCAAAAATAAACTGAGCTACTGGACAATGACCTGAGGCGGGTCTCCAGCCAGGTCTCTCACCAGTCTCCCTGTTGATTCCGCATCTCTACCCTCGGCAACAATGTCGCCGAGTGACCATCGATCAGGAAGGGACTAGGAACACATTCAATAATAGTTATTATCCACCTTTTGAACTAGTGTTTATTACCATGAAAGAAACAAAGATGTCTTTAATGCTTACTTGCTTCAAGGTGTGTCATAAAATTGTACTTCGTCCTTATGTATTGCTATGTTCTTCACATTGCTAAGAGTTTAAAAAAAATGGATGCAAAGAGGGAATCTTCTCATTTGCAGGAAAGTGGATGGAACTGGAAGATAAGAAGATATCATGCTGAACAAAGTGAGACAGACACAGAAACACAAGGACTGTGTGTTTTCTCTCATATGTGGGAACAAAATAAAACAAATGAGAGAAAGAAAAGGAGAGAAGAGAAAGAGAGAGAGAGCACACGCATGAGAGAGAGAGACAGACAGACAGACATTGGGAAGAAAACATGTTAGGAAAAAGAATCAAAGCACAATATATGCATGTATAGAAATGCCACAGTGAAACCCATTGTTTTGTACAATTAATATATGCTAATAATAAAAAAGTAAAATAAATGTGGATTGAGAAGATGCAAGTAAAAACATTGAGAAAGTATGCAATATATATAAATCTACCAAGAGATTGCTATTATTATTATTTGACATTACTTATTCCTATTTTGGGTTAGTCATCTGTACATTTCATAAGTTGGTATGAGCAATTTGAAAAATGATGGCAGCCTATATTTCTGTCTTTTAAAATAGATGGGAAAAAAATACAGCTGTTATCAAGAACATGATAGTTTTATCTCAGAATATTTCAGTGTTAGTAACACATTGGTACATAGTATAAAAAATGAAGAGTTTAATGAAACAGACATAAGACACGTCAGTTGGAGTTGATTATTATGGAAATGAAGGTGATGAAGTACTTGGAATATTGCTAATAGTATGGTCTGCTCATGGTACATATCATTATACAAGGGATGCTGGTGAGAAAGAGCGTCTGCAAAACTACTCCCAAGTCAAAAAGAACTCCTACTTAGACAAAAAGATCATTATGTTGAAAGGTTTGAAAGAGGTCAGTTTTGCATCATCATTTAAGTATTACTTCTAAAATGATATTATGTGTTTTTTTTTCCTTTTTTACTCAGTGATGTGTCTGCATTTATTTTTGGAATGAGAAACTTGAAGGAAAAGAAATGCCATTACACAACTGGCTGTTTCAATAGGATTGTTTCTTCCTGAACTTAATCAGTTATTACTTACATACATTGACTCAAACTAAATAAAAGAAGAAAGGGAAATTCTGTAGTATACGTATGAATAAAAAGAATAGGTGTAATTATAGTGCATATTGCATTATTTCAAATCATATTGCTGCTTTTGTTTCCCTTAATTATGTATATCCCTCAATATTCCCACTTCAGATATTTGGTTAGTCAATTTCCTTTTCCAATCACCAGGTTGATTCCCCAAATAATTTGAATGTGCACACTATAATGTAAGTGGTGATTTTCTTCTTCTCTTTGTTTCTTTTCTTCTTTTTAATTTTGACGTCTCTGTTGTTAAGGATCAATTTATTATGCAGACTTAAAATGTTGGGAAAGCTTTTCAATTTAGTTTGACAGTGTTATTAATATGACAGCATGCTCACTGGGAAGTGAGTCCTCTAATTATAATAACTGAGGTTGGTTTAAATTGTAATGGTGATTAAGTGGTGTGGTTTTGCTAGTTACTTCAGAATTCCTCTCATTTGCCCTGGCTCAATAAAATTTGACCTCAAAATAAAAGGCAATCTAGAGAATATACTCTTGTACCAAAATGTACATTGCTACCCTAGGGGAAAACCATGTAATAAATGACTCACTTACAAAAGGGTGAGGGAAAGCCTTACTAAGCACACTTGAAGAAGTTTCTGATGCTATGAAAATAATGACAAAGCCTGTGAATTTAAGGAAGGACTTTGCATGGTAACAATGACCTGTGGTTTATAACTAGAGACATATACTGCATTCAGTAGAAATTATATAGGAACACAGGAGATATATAAATTACCTGTAGGGTAAAATCACAGGGAAGGGCTGAACATTAGAAGTGTTCATGGATAACTGTCTAGATTCAGGAGGGTTTAGCTATTAACATATATCATTGCTAATAAAGGAAATAAGTTCAGAGATGTGGATACCACTGTGTTTACTATGAAATGACCAGATTATAATGAATGGTACCACAGATGATCTTGAATTACAATGAGATTGTGGCTTGATAAACCCATCATAAGTTGAAGATAGCATAAATAGAGAATTCATTAAATATGTCTAACTTATGGAGCATCATCTCTCAGAAACATAGGACACCACAGAGTATCAGATGTTTACCTACATCATTGTGCAGCTGATTGTTACTTGTGGCTCACTGTTAATGACCAGCATTCCAAGAGAGTAGTGTATCACATATCATCCTAGTCCAGGAAAAGATCCAGATTAAAAGTATACAGTATGGTTTACATAGAATTTATATCACTTTGGCACAGTGTTAAAGTAAATAATAATAATAATAATAACAACAACAACAACAATAATAATTGTACTTAAGTTGAACCATCATAGGTTGGGTGCCATCTACAATGAAAAAATAAATAGTAAATGCAGGTATTGCTCTTGTAAGCTTAAAATTTGTAGACAATGAAGAGGTTATGAATGCAAAGTCCTTGGAAAATCTGGTTCCAACAAATGTCAATAACCCACACAAAGATACCTCATTCAGCAAGAAACCTGAGTGAAAATAAATGGATATTAGCCACTTCTAATTATTCATCCTGGTGGTTACATTAGGAAATGTGTGAAGGTGAATGAGGAACAATATGATGAAATATATAATGCATAGTACAATCTCATCATTGTCATAAATAGGCAATCTTCTAAAAGAATTATGTTATTCTCCAAGAATTTGAAAAACATTTAGGGTAAAGGATTTATGGAAAGATATCAACAAGTGAATGTATAATGAGGCATTTTGAATGAGTGCGTACTTAGCAGAATTTTCTAGTGTTTTTAATTAATATATTTTATTTTATTTTTTATTTATTTATTTATTTATTTTTTTTATATTTGAAGTCACATCATTGAGTAAGCTTTTTGGATCGGCCTCTTTCATTTATAAATGCAAATTTAAGATTTCTTCATTTATTTTTGTGGCTTCATAACTCATTTCTCTTAATCACTGAAGAATATAGCATTGTGTAGATATTCTTAAGGGGCACCTTGATTGCTTTTAATTTTTGTTAATCATGAATCAAGGTGTTACAAACCCTATGTGCAGGATTTTGTGTCTACATAAGTATTTAGTTCCCTTGAGTAAATGCCAAGGAGCACAATTGCAGAATTCAATTCAATCCATCTAGCCTCTGACTCCAACATTCATGCTCTTCCCCTCTGCAAACTATATTCACCACATTCTGACATTCCTTCAATCATCTTTCACCATACCAGCTAAATCCACAATTTCATTTAAACATCACCTAAATTAGTAAGTGGTAAGACTTTGGATAGGATTCATCCCAGGGAAAATTTTTTCTCCATCTATAGTAGGAAACTAGGAAATAAGTTATATAATTCCAACACATAATAGGAAGACAAAAATAGGGTAGATATTTCCATTCTAAAAGAGTTCAGAAAGTAAGAAGTCACAGAACTGAGAAAAGTGGGAGGACAAGTGGGTAAGGCTTGATGCTTTTGTCCTGCCATCTCACCCAATAGAGAGATATTTTCAGTGCAATCTTCTGCATCCTTGGCCATGGAGTCATTCTTCTTTACTTCACTCTTTCTCCTTGTACATCCAGCTGACAATATTATTCTTGATGTTATAGTTTAGATATGTGGTATCTTCTAAAAGCACAGGTGTGAGTCAATAAAAGAAAGCTTTGAGGTGAAATCATCAGATTATAAGAGTCTTAATTAAATCTGTGAATTAGTCTCCTAATAGTGATTAACTGAGTGGCAACTGAAAGCAGAAAGGGCTTGACTGAGGAGAAGGGTCATTGGCGGCATATAATTGGGGTTAATATTTTGTCATGGTCAAGAGAGTGTCCCCCCCTTTTTTTTCTCTCTCTCTCATTCTTTCTCCCTCTCTTTCTCTCTCTTTCTCTGTGCTTACTGGTGCCATGTCCTTGGACTCTTCCCTCCACAACACTCTTCTACCAGGATGTTCTGTTTCATCTCAGGCTTTGAGGAATGGATCCTACTGTCTACAGACTGAGATCTAATACCATGATGCCCCAAATAAACTTTTCCTCCCCTAAAATTATTTTCTTGTGGGTCTTTTTCACAGCAGTGAAATAGCTGACTAAATTGTTTTACAGTTCTCAAAATACTTACCATTTTCTGTGGATGTGATAGTGCACATCATTAATTCAAAGATTTTCTCTACAAATACTTACTGGATATCTCTGGACTAATTATATGCACACCTTCACATCAACAGAAGTCTCTATTCTTATCATGTAACATTAGTCTTTCTCAGGATGGCTAATATCACTTAGCATAATGTGCTCTTGGTTCATCCATGTTTTCACAAATGGCAGGATTTCTTGTTTTTAAACCAGAGCAATATGACATTGTAGGTAGATACCACATTTTCTTTATTTGTTAATATGTCCATGCTGATTAAGACTTTGTGCGTATCTTGGATATCTGAGGCTAAAATTAACATGAACTTGTTAATATATTTTTGAGGTTTTAACTACAGCATTTTAGATAAACATGACCAATTTGATTGCCATTATTATGTGGTAGCCCTATTTAATTCTCTTAGGAAATTTCATACTGTTTTTCATAGTTACTATACCAATTAACATTTACACGTCCACCAGTAATGGAAGAGTTTTGATTTCTCTATATTCTTGCCAATACTTATGTTTTATTAAAAAGTAGCCTTAGCTATTGTTCAGATGAATGGATAAAGAAAATGTATTATATATACACAATGGAATATGACTCAACCATAGAAAGAATGACTTTATGACTTTTGCAACTAAATGGATGGATCTGAAGACTATCATGCTAAGTGAAATAATCCAATCCCCCCAAACCAAAGGTCAAATATTCTCTCTGATATATGGATGCTAACAAAAAAAAAAGAGGGGAGGGGGAAGAAAGAATTTTTTCAAGTTAGACAAAGGGGAATGAAGGGAAGGGGACTTGAAAAGACAGTAGAATGAATCAGACATAACTTTCGTATGTTTATATGTAAATACATGACCAGTGTAACTCCACATCCTGTGCAACCACAAGAATGGGACCCTAACTAGAATAAGTTATACTCCATGTCAAAACTACACTCTATTTTCATGTATATCTAAAAAGAATAAATAAAAATAAATAACATTCTTTGTAACAAATGTGAAGTGTTATATCTTTGTGGTTTTGACCTGTATTTCCCTGATAAGCTGTGATATTGAGCATCTTTTCAAGTGACTTGTACATAGACTGGTTCCTTAGATATTCAGAAGCTTTTATAAAATGATGTAGTCTCATTTGCCTGTTTGTTTTTGTGAATTATACTTTTGGTGTCTAATTCAAGAAATCATTGCCAAGACAAATGCCATAATTCTTTTCTCCGTTTTCCTCAAGAAGCTTATAGATTCAGAACCAGTGATTAAATTTCCAGTTAATTTTGAATTAATTTTTATGTGCAATATGAGTTCTATATCAAATATTTTGTATGTGTATTTGCATTTTTCCCAACATCATGTGTTAAAAAAAAGTATTGTACATGATCAGATACTGATGAAAACCATTTGATTATATTTGTGTGAATTTATTTCTGGAATCTTAATTCTATTCTTATTTTCTAAAAATATCTTTCTTATGCAAGAAGTATACTGTTTAAATTATTGTGTCTTTCATAATATATTTTGAAATCAGAAAGTATAATGCCTCCAGTTTTGTTCTCTCCCATGATTACTTTATATATTCAAGGTCTTTTATACTCCCATATGAATTGAAGAATCTTTTTTCTCTATTTCAACCAAAAACATCATTTGGAGTTTGAAAAAAACTTGCACTAAATCAGCAGATTTATTTGAGTAGTATAGATGTTTTGACATTAATTTTCCAATAAACAAATTAGACATTCATTTCCATTTATTTGCGTATTTAATGCCTATCAGCAAGATGCATAGTTTGCACAATTTTTTTTTCTTTTTTTTGCCGAGCTGGGAATTGAACGTAGGACCTTGTGCATGCAAGGCAAGCACTCCATCAACTGAGCTATACCCCCAGGACTTAGTACTTCTTTACTTACATTTATTCCTAGAATGTTTTTTTCTTTTTCATGCTATTATAAATAAGATTTTTCTCATTTTCTTTTTTGGATTGTTTGATAATTCATGGTATACAGTAACAAAAGACTTTTATGTTTCTAATGAATCACAAAACTGTTGAATTTGCTTTGTGCTTCAACATGCTTTTTTTCATGTGTTATGTATTTATGTGTGTAATCTAAATTGTTTTCTATCTAGAAGATCATGTATTTTGCAAACAGATAATTTTGCTTCTTCTTTTCCACTTGCATATACTTTATTTCCTTTTGTTCTCTAATTTCTCTGGCTAGGACTTCTTGTACCTTTTTGAGTATAAGTGGCAAGAGTGAATATTCTTTCCTTATTTGATATAATGTGGTAAATTCTAAAAATCATGGGTTGCTTGGTCAGGCAATGCACTGCCTAAGTGAGTGTATAGTAGATTACAACACAAAGTTGCTACCACAGTGTGTAGTTAGTTATTCACTGGGTTCTCTCAGCATTTTGACAAATTTTCATCCTGTTGACTGGAGTTGTAAGTTTAGTTTCTCAAAGATCGAAAATAAAGTTTATAGCTGTTGAGAAATCAGATAAATAGACACTTTTCTTCATTATGTCTATTGTTTATTGCTTTGAAAATTTGCTTAATGTTTATGAAAGATGTCAAATTGAGAAAGACACTAAAAAAAGAAATCCACAGTTTAATCACAGATGACTCATTAACAGTTCAATTTCTTCAGGAGCCTTGTTACCTTGCAGCTTCTGTTGCACTTGTCTGTGTTTGTACAGTGTTGGGGAGTGAATGAAAAAATAATGATGAGTAACTATGAAGCCCTTTGGTGACCCAATTTCAGTGCTTGAATTTCCATGGATACGTCACTGCATCACTCTGTAGGAATTAAATGAGGTAATATTTTTGGCATTTGTAAAATTAGACTATCTTTCATTCATTAAATGTTGCAACAGTGTTAATTATTTAATGAGTTTAGTTAAGTAGCTAACTTTTTGTAGAAAGTTCACTAAACTTGTTTAATGTTTAACACCTGTGGCAATATTCCTCCTTTGATTTCTGATTTTGTAGTAGTAAAGATTACACTGAAATTGGTGATCATTAAGAATATGAAAGGGACAGCTGTTTTTGCTGCATATCAGTATTTACATCACCAATTGGTTGATAGTTCTTCTCTTTACATGTGCATCAATACACTGCACTCTAGCAATTTTTTCAATGCTTTGCTGATATCCTTTTTTAATGACAAGTGTTCTATAATGACTTTTGAAGCTGAATTCATCCAAAACTCTTTCTACCACTTTCATGACAGTGTGAATTCTACCTCCTCCTTAACATAAACCACCCTCTAGAGATTTATTGCTTTATTTCCAAGAGTCTGAGGCAGTATTGTTGGACTATAGAAGTTTTCTCAAAAGATATAAGTTTCACTCAAGAATATACTGCAAAGTTTGGGGGTCAGTGGTTGGTCCAATACTTACTTATTACAAAATAGTTATAATATTTTTCATTTGCATTTAAAGGCCTTTCTAATTTATAAAGGAGTATCTTCTGAATGTTTTTAGAGTCATGGATAAAATTTTCACATAATACTAGGTTAAGCTAAGCATTATTAAAGTTGCAGGATTTGTTCAGTTGCTAAAGCACCTGTGTTTAAAGCTGAGATATAATTAAATGCATGTGTAGGAGAACTACAACAGACTAGGAACTCTGTTCCTGTAATTTTACATATATAAAAATCTATGATTGATTCATGAATATCAACTGAATTCAAATTTTAAATGGATTATATCCAATATATTGGAGATCAGAGAACAGAATTAAATAATACATGGACCATCTATTATCATGAAGCACATTCATTTCATATTATATTTCATTTATACTAGATGGTTAATCATTGTTATTTTATACCAGTTCACCAAAATATTTGACTTACTTTCCAATGCATGTCAGTATATAATATGTTTATACTCCTAAACCTTGCCTGATTTATTATCTGTGAAAATAGTACATATTCACTGTTATTTTTAGCCTTTCTCACATGTGTGATGGTATACAAAAAGTTTAAGCAACAGTTTAAAATTATGATCAACCTCATGTTCATCAATTTCAGTGATTTACTTAATCACTTTTGTTAAATGCTATAAGGTATTCCAGGAACTCTTTTTAACACTCTTTTAGTAACTGAATTCTTCAGCTTCATGGGAAAATGACTAATATTTCACCCATTTACATATGATGATACTAAAGTATGGAAGAACCAGTAAAATTGCCCAGGATCATAATAAGGCAATTAAATAGTGAGCAAGGATTTAAATTCAAAGGCTGGCTTCAAGTGAAAAGGGATGCCAAATTGTCACAATGGACTAAATTGGCTAATCTCTGTATCATAGAGCTGGTGGTCGTGCTAGTGTATAAGGAAAGGCAAGCTCATATTTCCAGAACTTCCTCATTATACTGCGAGGAAATAGAATGTCTGTTATTGGATCTAAAAGAACAATTTGGGAGGTTTGATTGGCTGTTTAAAGTACAAAGCATGCTTGCATAGATTTGCATCTATAAATTTTTGCAAGAAAAACTAGCTACAACACCATGAAACTAAACAGAAATTTTATTTTTCAGATCTTCCTTCCTTCCTTCCTTCCTTCCTTCCTTCCTTCCTTCCTTCCTTCCTTTCTTTCTTTTTCTTTATTTATTTTGGTACTGGGGCTGGAACCCAGGGGTACCACATCCCAGCCTTATTTTATTCATTCAATTCATTCATTTGGTAAGATAGGCTCTCAAATAGTCCCTTGAGACCTCTCTGAGTTGCTGAGGCTGGTTTGAACTTGTGATCCTCCTGCCTCAACCTCCCAAGTTGTTGGGATTACAGTCATGTGCCACTATGCCTGATAATTTTCAGTAATTTAAATGCACAAAATATATTCAAGATGATGTTAAATTTAATATGTACATCAATATGCTGTGAGGTATTGAGAAAAACATCTTTGTTGAGGACATTAACTAAAAACTATATTTTAGAGGAATATATCTTAAAATCAATATTTTATACATAAACACTCATTTTCATATACTTCAACATAATGCGAAATTAAAGGTAAAATGCAGGATGAGGTTACAGAGCACACTTTTCGTTAACTATGAAAATAATTTAAACATCTTTTAAGCTGATTATAATATTATTGATTAGGTAGTGTTTAATGTTGTGTATAACATGAATCACAGGAATGAAATTTTTGGGTACATTTTAGAAAAGAGGTAGATGATTACATTTTGTACACATTACCTTTTCTATCTCTGCTGGGACATAACTTTTTAGTGTCTGTTTTCCAATTTAAGGTACTTGATAAATAAAGTGGTTTGAATCTTTTTCCCCCCACAAAAATCATATGTTTAAGTCATATGTTATACCCAAAGTAACAGAATTAAGAGGTAAGAATTTTGGGAGGTAATTAGGTTTTTAAGGTTCCACCCTCTTCATTGGGACTAATGATTTTATACAAGGGGATCTAGAGAAGGAGTTTCTTCTTTCCTCAGATTTTAATCTTTTGTTCCATGTGAAGATGTCTCAAGAAACCAGACATGAGAAATGTACCCTCACTAGCATTAGAACTGTGAGAAATAAAGTCTTGTCATACATAAGTTACATGCTTCATGGTATTTTGTTAAAGCGGCCTGTATGGACTGACACAGGAATATAGTGAACTACTAGGAAGCCAATAACTATAATTTGTGTGTTTTTATTTTCAGTTTAGTCTTTCAACTAAATACCAAGTTTAGTATACTACATTTGTTTAGTTACAATTGCTCTTTCTTCCAAAATGCACACATTCATGTACTATGGCCAAATAAATAAAATCTTTATTCTTTGTGAATTTTCTTAAAATATTATTGGATCCTAAAATGTATAGGTGATATTTCTAATATCACTTTAAATGTATAAGTGAAATTTTTATAGCAAGACTCTTATCTGCCTTACTAGCGTTTTGAAAGAGAAATAACATATGACCTCAATGATCATAGTGAGGCCCCAAAGTGGGAATTGACCCCTTCATGTCTGTCATCAGAGAATTAATTATTGATTTTTAATTTTTATAGCTTAGTGGATGGTCTATTATTTCTTTTAATACTATTATGATTTTTAAAATAATATTTTCATAATATTATCTATATAAATTTTATGAATTTATATAAATATATAGGTTTAATTTATATAAAACTATTTTCATGATAGATATGAGAACAGTGGTTCTTCTTGGAGCCTACTTAATGGGAAGGGGTAAGCAGGTGCTTTGGTGTAGTCTGCTGAATGCAATATAAATATTAAGGCTGAAATTGGGGTGATGGGACTACAAGTCAAGAAGGCTGAGTACTGATTAAAACAAAACAAAACATAAAACAAAACAATGAAAAGTATCCATGTTGGTAATAGCTAATAATAAATTATTTTTTAGGCCCTTCAGTGGGAATGTAACAACTTTTCTGTCAGTTAGTTCCATACTTCTGGCTTTCAGAACTATGAGACAAAAAAAAAAAAAAAATCCTGTTTTTTTTTCAGCCTATTATTAAGTGTTTTCTGTCACTAACACAAATACCCAAGATAATCAACTTATAAAGAGAAAAATGTTATTATGGCTCAAAATTTTGGAGGTTGCCCTTTACTTTTGGGCCTGTGGTGAGGTAGCTCACACCATGACAGAAGCATGTGGCAATACCACTTAACTCATGGCTGGGTAGTGAAAAGGAGGAGAGTAAAAAAGGAACAGGGCACCACTATCTCCTTCAAAGGCATGTCCCCAATGTCTTAATGACCTCCTACCTCATCTCTTGAAGTTTCTATCACCATTCAATAATGCCACACTGGTAGCTAAGCCTATAACACATACATACACCTTTGGAGGAGATTCAACCTCCAAACCAAAGCCAAGGTGTTCCATTTTTGGTAGTTCATCACAGCTGCCACAGGGACTAGAACATTCCTTAGAACCTCTCACTTTATTCTAGACTCTCAGATATCAATGATTATATTGCAATTTATAGAGGTGATTTTATTGCCTTTATCACAAAATCACTGTGATTCTTTAAAGTACCACCACCCATATCTTTACTTGGTGTCCAATAATTATGGTGCTCTAAACTGTATAATACTGACTACATTAACATGAGCAATACTTAAGTACACTCTCAAAAAGAAATACTGAATGCAAGAGATAAAGGAAAAAATAAATAAAAAGAGCAGTGAAAAGACAGACAAATGAGACACAGCCATGGTGTCTCCGACAGTGAATAAAGAAAGGGGAGGGAAATTCAGTGCCAAAGTATAGTAAGTAGTTCATTTTACAATACAGTAGGCAGACTACAACAGTTGATTGCATGTGCTAATGTAGCTATAAGAGCAGATTTTGAATGTTTCCAGTGCAAAGAAATTGTGAATGTTTGAGTTGATAGAAATGCGAATTGCCTAATTTCATCATTATGCCTTTATACATTTATCATAATATCACAGTGTGCCCCATAAATAGGTACAGCTTTTATGGGTCATTAAAAAATCTATTAAAAAGAGCATGGAATTACTGCTTTCCATATTGGCTGCACCAATTTGCAGTCCCACCAGCAATGTATGAGTGTATCTTTTCCCCCACATCCTCACCAACACTTATTGTTGTTTGACTTCAAAATAGCTGCCATTCTGACTAGAGTGAGATGATATCTTAGAGTAGTTTTGATTTGAATTTCTCCGATTGCTAGAGATGATGAGCATTTTTTCATATATTTGTTGATTGATTGTATATCATCTTCTGAGAAATGTCTGTTCAGGTCTCTGGCCCATTTGTTGATGATTGGGTTATTTGTTTTTTTTTTTGTTGTTGTTGTTGTTGTCTTTGTTTTTGTTTATTTATTTATTTTTTTTTTGGTGCTTAGCTTTTTTTGGTTCTTTATATACCCTAGAGATTTGTGCTCTATCTGATGTGTGAGGAGTAAAAGTTTTTTCCCAGGATGTAAGCTCTCTGTTCACCTCACATATTGTTTCTTTTGCTGAGAAGAAACTTTTTAGTTTGATTCCATCCCATTTATTGATTCTTGGTTTTAATTCTTGTGCTACAGGAGTCTTATTAAGGAAGTTGGGGACTATACCCAAAGGACTTAAAAACAGCATACTACAGGGACACAGCCACATCAATACATATAGCAGCCCAATTCACAATAGCTAAAATGTGGAGCCAAACTAGATGCACTTCAGTGGATGAATGGATTAAAAAATGTGGCATATGTACACATTTTACTGGAATTTTACTCAGCAATGAAAGAGAATAAAATCATGGCACTTGCAGGTAAATGGGTGGCATTGGAGAAGATATTGCAAAGTGAAGTTATCCAATCCCCCCAAAACAAATGCAGAATGCTTTCTCTGATATAAGAAGGTTGACTCATAGTGGGGTAGTAAGGGGGAGCATAGGAGGAATAGATGAATTACAGATCTGGAATAGAGGTGGGAGGGAAAAGGAGGAGGCAGGGTATTAGCAAGAATGGTGGAAGGTGATGGATACCATTATCCAAAGTACATGTATGAAGATACGAATTGGGTGTCAACCTACTTTATATACAAACAGAGAATGGAAAATTATGATACATATGTGTAATAAGAATTGTAATGCAAAAAAAACAAAGTACATGTATAAAGACATGAATTGGAATGGACACAATTTATATACAAAGATATGAAAAAATTGTGCTCTATATGTGTAATAAGAATGGTAATGCATTCCGTTGTCATGTATTTAAAAAAAATAAAATCAATAAAATGAAAAAAAAAGAGCATGGAATTAGATCTGGATTCAGTTCCCAGTTCTAAATTTTAATAGTTGTAATAATTTGAGTAATTTGATATTTTCTATCCTATTTTGTACTGCAGCAATATGGGGAACCTACCACATTTTGTTAATTCAATAAGAAACAGTCCTAAAATCCCAGCAGCTCCAGAGACTGACACAGAAGGATCTCTAGTTCAAAACCAGCCTCAGCAACAGTAAGACATTTAGCAACTCAGTGAGCATTTAGCAACTCTAGATAAAATACAAAATAAGACTGGGGATGTGGTTCAGTGATTGAATGCCTCAGTTCAATCCCTAGTACCAATAATAAATACATAAAATAAATAAATAATCAAACAAACAAATGAATAAGAAAAAGTAAGAAAGAAGATTAAAAAATTAATAAAGTTCCTGATACATATGAATGTATAATAAATATTAGCTATTGATATTCTTCCATTTTTGTTTTCTTTCTTTTATGTTACTCAAATTAAAGAGGGTTTTCTCTTCTTCTATTCATAAACCTTTTAACAAGAAAATGCTCATGAAGTATAACTCAGTATAATAATTATCTTGTCTAGCATGCTCAAATGAGATTTATTCATAAGCATTAGGTTTACAGTAGAATAATACTCATTAATAAAACTCAAGGTTATTATTTGTTTTAATGTATTATGACATGAATTTGAGTTAGAGATCTGAAGTTAGGTATATCCTGTAAATCTTAAATGGAAATGCTCTTTTTCTGTTTAGTAAATGAAAACTTAGTATTTGAAAGTTGTGGAGGTATTGGGTTCACAGAGTACTATATGATTCAAGCATCTTTTATTCTAAAATACATGAATCTCATTCACTTCCTCTAGTTACATTGTTTTGTTTCTAACAAAAAATTAAACTTATGATTTTATTTTTAATATTATTTTTATTACTTATGCCTCAGTATACTTTTAGTATTTTTTAATATAATGAATACATTTTTAAACTATCCTAAGACTATATAAAAATATCTCCCATAATTTCCTTTATTGTCTACCACTAAAAGAAGAAAAATGAAAAAAAAAATGTGTGTGTGTGTGTGCACGCTCGCGTGCGCATTACAAATGCTTTTTCTCAATTATTAGAAAATAAACCTAGGCAATTTTACTTGTCACCTCATGTATTTACTTTTTATATAACACTAAAAATGCTGAAGTGCATAGTTTTTCTTTAATGAGAAAGAGTTTATTTGTAAACCTTTTCCCATTTTATGTTAATGGGCATTATATGAACAAAATATTATGCATTTAGATATGAAAGTATTCCTTTTTTGCATATTTTAAATGAAAACTTTACACCTATAATTTATCAAGAAAATAAGAGTTAATTAAAAAAGGTAGTTGCACCATTATATAAACAACTAGATGCTAATTACAAGTCGCTAGCAAGAAGTTTTACTTTCTTTTTAAATGACAACACAAAACAAGCACATATTTTAAAGTTGTATTACTGTGAGTTTGTTAAAATTAAACAAATTGCCTATCATTGAAATTTACAATTGAAATTGCCTGTTATTTTCATAGGCTATCTGTTTACCTCTGTGTTGTCCTTCTGTGTCTTGTGGAAAGGGATAGGTAGTGGATTATTGCAGTTGTTATACTAACAGTGTGCACTGTAAAAAGCATATAATAAAATAAACAAGTGACCACAATCAGGAAATCAGTTTCTTAGTTATGTTGGATTCCAGGGGTACATGAGAAGTATTCTGTTCCATACGGAATTTCAGTTCTTAACTCTAAAGTTTGAGCCACTGAGGGAAAAGAAAATAACTTTTACAATTAATCTGTTTTGTTCCTTAATTTTTTCCTTTTAGATCTACTTGACCATAGAGTATATTCTGCTTTGATATATTATACATACATGGAGTATAACTTATTCTAATTAGGATCCCATTCTTGTGGTTGTACAAGACATGGAGTTTATTGGTTGCATATTCATATATAATGATAGGAAAGTTATGTCTGATTTATTCTACTGTCTTTCTTATTCCCATCACCCCCTCACTTCCCTTCATTCCTCTTTGTCTAACCCAAAGAACTTCTATTCTTCTCTTTCCTATCCTCCTTTGTTGTGGGTCAGCATTCACATAAGAAACAATATTTGGCCTTTGGTTTTGGAAGGGGACTGCCTTATTTCACTTAGTATGATATTCTCCAGATTCATCCATTTACCAGCAAATGGAAAAATAATAATAACAATAATAATAATAATAACAGACCTAATCAATAAATGAGCAAAGAACTGAATAAACACTTCACAGAAGAAGAAATATGGAAGGTCAAAAATTATATGAAAAAAATGTTCAACATATCTGTCAATTACTGTTAGAGTCGGTAAACAATTCAAGATGGCGCCTGGCATTTTGCAGAGGGAGTGGTTTGTGAAGTAACGCCAGCCAGCCATTAAGTGTGGAGATTCCTTATTGGTTGACTGCTATATCTAGTTTATGTTAATTAAGATAAGCTGTGTGGAATGTATATATACCCCTCCTGTCCTACAATGAATGGCTCCTATTCCTGCTGTATCGATCTACATAAGTCACCCCCCCGCCCATTATTTTGCTGCAGCTGGACTGCAGCAAATTACAGAAATGCAAATTAAAGCTATAAAGAGGTTCCATCTCACTCTAATCAGAATGGCAATTATTAAGAATATAAGTAACAATAAATATTAGTGAGGATGTAGGGGAAAAGGTTTAAGCACACATTGCTGGCAATACTGCAAATTGGTACAACCATTCTGGAAAGAAGTATGGAAACTCCTTCAGAAAACTAGGAATGGAACCACTATTTGACCCAGTTATCCCACTCCTTGATTTATACTGAAAGGACTTAAAATCAGCATACTACAGTGACAGCCACATCAATGTTCATAGCAGCTCAATTCACAATTGCCAAGCTATAGAACCAACCTAGGTGCCCTACAACAGAAACAAAAAAATGTGGGTTATTGATCTGGGTTTTGGTATCTATTATGAAATAAGGGGTAACGTGAAAAAATCATATTTCCTGCTTAAATTCTGCTTTGAAATTTGTTTCTATTAATTCTGTTACTATTCTATGGTCCAGTACATGTCTCAAGGTCCCACACATTAACGCAAGCTGTGGGTAGGATGGGAAATGGGCCTGCAAGGGGGCAGTTTCTTCTCCTTATTTTTATCCTGTGAAAAAGTAATAAAAACTTGCCACAATCTGTCCTCTCTGGATGGAATATCCATGACCACACTTTTCTCAAAATTCAGAACACAACCTTTATGAATTTTCACTCTTTACCCCTGTTTCATTTTCAAATATTTAAGTCACTAGTTATTGGGAATTTATTTTCCATCTGCATTTAAACTTTTGTTTTGAGAATTATAGATTCACATGAATGTGTTAGAAATAATACAGATTCTTTATTCCTACTTTTCAATTCTACTCAATACTAATATCTTGCAAAACATACAACCAAGACAATGGTGTTTATATTTCTCAAGACATAGAATATCTTCACCACTGCAGATTTTTTCATGTTACATTTTTAACCTACACCCCCTTCTCTATTTTCCCATCTATTCTCTAACATCTCAGTACCATAAATCTATTCCTTATTTCTATACATTTTTTATATTGAGAATGTTATATAGATGGAATAATACAGTGTGTAGTTTTGCAGAATTGAATTTTTGTCACTTAGCATAATTCCCTGGAGATTCATTCAGGTGGATGCAAGTACCAATAGCTTGTTAAATTTTAATATTGTGTAATATTCCATGGTACAGATGCATGACAGAATATGCCAGAATCTGCCAAGGAAGTGAAATAGTGGAAATTTTCATTCAGTATTGGTGGAAATAAAAATTTGTACAGCTACTTTGGAACATAATTTGGCAGCTTCTTTCAAGCTAAACATACTTTGTCTAATGATACAACAATTATCCCCCTACATATTTACCAAACTTATTTGAGAAGTTCTGTCTACCAGTGATTTTTTTTTTAAATCAGGGATTGAACCCAGGGGCACTAAACCACTGTGCCACATACTCAGGCTTTTTTAAATTTTATTTTAATACATCATCTCAAGTAGGTCTTAGTTACTCTCTAAGTTACTGAGACTGGCCTCAAATTTGCATTCCTCCTGCTTCAGCCAAATAAGTTGCTAGGATTACAGGTGTGCACCACCACATTTGGTTGCAGATAAATATTTATAATAAATGTATTCATAATCATAAAAATTGGAATTAACTAAGATGTTCTTTAATAAACAGCTTGTTAAACAAATAATGGTATATTAACAGAACAAAATTTTAAATTTTCAATATTTTTAAATAAAAATAAAATTTCTATTCATCTGTGAAAAGACATAGATGAATCTAAATGCATATTGCAAAGTGAAAAAAGACAATCTGAAAAAACTACAATTTTTCACTTACAATTATATGATACTCTGAAAAGGTAAACTGTAGATATGGTAAAGATAACAGTTATTTCTAGGTGTTCAAGCTGGAGTGGCGATTGAGTATGTAAAGTAAAAGAGACTTTAGGATGATACAACAATTTGTGACACTGCTCAATGCATGGCAACCATTTATTAAACTTAGAGAATTTTATAGCACAAGCAGAAAACTTTGATGTATATTAAACAACACAACATCAGAGAATGAATAGAAAAATGAACAACTAGATTTAATACAATCTAGTTGTGTTAAAATATAGAAAATGAAGTGTGGTTGTAGCTCAATTGCAGAGAACTTGCCTAACATGTGCTAGGTCCTGGGTTTGATACCAAGCATTCTGGAAATAAAGTATAAAGTTATCTAATTTAATTGGTTGGGAAAAAATATTAGCCTAAGTATCTTCGGAAGTGAGTAGTATTTGCAAAGGTAAAGGTGATAGAAATTACACATAAGCACTCTACTCTTGTGTATCATGTTGTTTCTCATGAAGATATGAATTACTAATTCTGAAACCACAATGTATGTATATTGAAATTGAACAATTAATAAAACAGAGATAGTAAAGCCAGGTTTATTAGTATTGGCATAAAAAGTTACAAATAAAGGGAACAAAGGCTCATGTGATAATCCGCTAGAGTTGGAGAATATGATATAAGTCTATGTGTAACTTCATAGATACATAGTGACACATATAGTGTATAGATACATATTAGAGCACACATGTCTCCTTGTCATTTTAACTGGAAGGACTTAGAAGCAGCATGCATACTTACAGTCCTGATTTTGCTTCATATATATAAACATATATTAATATATCTACATATATAGATTACTATTTATACAAATACTATTTCTCATATATATTTGCTAGAAATCTAAATAAAAGTATATAGAATTTTGCATATAGGTATATATGATATATAGAATATAAATAAATGTATTATAATTGATTACTTATTACATATTTATCTATGTATTTTTAGATTTTTGTATTGTCAAGGGGATAAAGAGTAAAACAAAATGGGGACCCTTGGACAAATGGTTGATTACAGAATTGTAGCTGAAAATACATACAATGAGATCATTTTGGCAGAAAGTCAAACAAGTGCTTTGAAAAACAAATGGTAGAGGCTTGATTCAAGATAGCAGATTAGAAGAAGTCTGCATTTTTAATTGCTACATGACTCAGAATTCAAATAGCTTGAGAACTTCTTCTCAGTGAGGTAGGTAAAAGAGGGAATTCACTGAAATTCAATATCAGACAGGCAGAGACTCTCAATGATTCAGAAATTCAGATGTAAAGAACAAGAAACAAAGCCCAAGGAAAAAAGTACACTGGAGTCGAGTTGGTTGTAGTAGTTGGTTCACCACAAATGGAGAGAGAAGCATAGGACAAATTTGCCATGGAAAAACCAAAAAGCAGTATGGACTTAGCTAAGCCGGAGTCTGCATAGTGAGCTGGCATTTAAAAAATGCTGTGCTTCTCATCTGACAGGGAGTTGAGGGTGGGGAACCATCTTGAGGAGGTCATGTTGCAACTTGCTGTTGGGGGAGCACATGAGATCATAGCAAATATGGCCAAACTGTCCTGACAAGTGCTTACCATGTGAACTAGGGTACACCTGATTACTACCTAAAATAATTTAAAGAGCAAAATTAAGTAATATTTATTGTTAAGTCATACTAAAAATAAATATCAATGATTCTGTGCTTGTATAAAAATTGTTAAATGAATGAATGCATAAGTAAATATAAATAAATGGGAAGAATAGACTCTCCTAATAAAAGAATTCTAAAGATTTTATGAAAATACTTGTCCCATATTGAGGTTGCTCATTTTTTCTTATTCCTTAAATGTTGGTTGCTCATAAGGTACATTCCAGAGAGTACTATATAGGATTCAAGGAAATAAAAAAAATACTTTTATAGTGGAGAAATCTGACTAACATTGCCCAAGCCAGATAATCATTTAACCTCTGTGGTAAGTCCTGATGGAGGATTAAGAAATGGAAAAGGTCCAGAGAAAAGCAGCAAAAAAATGAAGACACTTTGATGCTACCACTCTGTCACCATGTACTGGGGTAAACGTTGCCTGTTGCTCTCAGTGCAGTGGCCACTGGTACCTCTTATGATTCTGTTGTTTGTGAGCAAAGATGTTCCCCTAGCAAGACAGTGTTTATGGAGGAGAGCAAGAGAGAATTCCTTAATTTGGAGCTGATTAAACTAGGCATGGGATACAAAGAGAGGGTTATCTAGAAGAAATAACAAGTAGGCAAAGAATGAAATAAGGGTTTCTAGATTAAAAATAAATCAGTCAATAGTTATACCACACTTTAATATGACCCCTTGATATGAGGTGGTGAGAACATGTTACCCTGCTGGTGTTCTTCCTCAGTCCCCATAATCACATTCAAATAAGGAGATAGTAAACAAATCACTATTAACAGACATTCTACAAAATACCTGAAAAGTACTCTCCAGAACTGCCTAGTTCATAACATGGAAAATCTGAGAAATTGTTACCACTAAGGAGTCTGGAGACACATGACTTACTGAATGTAATGTTTTCCTGAATGAATTTCTAGGAAAGAAGACAAACACTAGGGTTCTCTTGGAACTCTATAACTTTTACAACTCTTATGTGAAAAACTACTCAAGGGTTTTTAAATAAATCTGAGCATTGTCATTTCATTATAATTAGTTCCGAGTGACATCATCTGGGAAATTATTGTTGTCCTAAATTGAAGCTGCTTTTTGATGAACAATGGGACTTTCTTTATTCAAACGTATGCAGAATAGTTATTAACATTTACCATATCTAGAGAAGTAGCTTTAAATGATTAATTAAGATGAGGATTAAAAATTCTTCTTTCTAGCATTTAATATCTCTTGACGTTTCCCCTTGAGGGAACAGATACATGAATTTCTTTCTTGGTATTATTTGCCTGGTAATAGATATTGAGTTTTTCATTTTCTTCCTCTGCTAGTCTTTGTTTGATCCTTTGACATCCTTTCATCTCTTTCATTTAAGCAGCCACTTTTTATTCTTATCATGTAATGCAACAAGTACAGAATGCATTCATATCTTGGAATATTATTTTATTTAAATTGATATGATTGTAGTATGACTTTCCTTAATCTGCTAGATATATACAAATAAAAATAATTACAGGTTCAAAGAGTTGTTTTGAGGGGCTTCTTCAGTAGTCAAAATATTGCTGTTTATCTGATTAAGGCTGAGTACTGTGAATTAAACAGTATCTCATAATACCCTGTTTGAAAATGCCGCTTATGATAAATGAACAGTGTTCACTGAGGGAGGGACAGTATCATTGTTTAAAAAGAATTATATTCTATTCACAAATTACACCTACTGGCAAGTGGCTGTCTGCCTTACTAAATATCTCAATGTTCCTCTTCTTTCTGAAGCTCATCAAGATTAGAATATTTTAGAATTCTTTTTCAGCAATGATCAAAATGTTAGCTTCAACTAATATCTTGGTTTTTTAAAAAAAGATGATCTTACATAAAATTGTGTTGTGAGCCTTTTATTTTCCCACTGTTTTATTTTACTGTGCACAGGTATCAAAGTGGTTCTAAATATGAGATTTAAAAAAACATAAAATAAGTCAAAGACACTGCCTATTCCAAAATAAGCTATTGAATACTATTATTTTCTCTGCTCTCTAAAGTTATTTATCTGTTTCTCAAATTTCTAGCTATAAAATGGGAATAATAACCTCTACCTAATATAGCTTTTTTGTGAGGATTAAATTAGGTAATTTGTGTAAAGTATCAAAAAAGTGTCTCTGTACATCATAGACGCTGAGAAATAGCTGCTATCTTAGCTACAGAAACTCTCAACATAATGCCATATAAGATATCTGATGAAATATCTGCTATGCTATTATAGGTTATTCACATTCTTAAGTTCATTTTCTTGTTCATATGGCTCAGTCAGTGGGTAATATAGTTATATTTAAAACTTTAGTAATAAGCTGCACTTGTAAAGCAAGACTATATTATAATAATTGTCATTAATGATTTAGGAAATAAAGATTTAGAAAAATAAGATTATTTGAAATAGGACTTACAGAGTGCAATATTATGTCTAGACCACATTATATTATTTTTCTGTGCTAGAATTCAGGTTCACTGAGACATACTTAGAAGTTTTAAATACATGTTGGGGTGGGATTAGAAGTAGGAGGAGATTAGTTTGGATATTTAACATTAGATTAGATAAGGCACAGAAAAAAAAGAGTAAAGAAAAAGTTTAAACAATATAGAAATTATGTAATATAAATTATGTAATATTAATTTCAGATAATAGGCAATGTTGCTTTTGGTCACAATTTTTTTTCCGTTTCACTTGAACTGATTTTCACTAGTTTTTCATATTTTAATATTTTTATTCTCTTTTTTTTCTCACTGGTTATTATAGAATAGTCCTGAGTCATTCTACTTTAAATAATTTTTCATCCCTCCATTGATATATAGCTTGAAAGTTTAAGCATATTTTTTATTTTTGTTTATTCTGGTTCTTATTGTTTGTATTATTGTTCTTAGAGTTTGTGTGACAGATAAATACCTATTCAAAGTAATAATAGCTGAGGAAAAGCATGTAAGCATTAGACAAACTCTAGATAGGGCAAAAAGGTGGGAGGGGAAAGGAGGGGGGAAAGGGTGTAAAAAAGATGGTGGAATGAGATGGACATCATTTCCCTAAGTACATGTATGAAGACACAAAAGGTGTGAATATATTTTGTATATAACCAGAGATATGAAAAATGTGCTCTCTATGTGTAATACGAATTGTGATGCATTCTGCTATCATATATAACAAATTAGAATAAAAAAGTAAAAAAGAAAAAAACAATAATAGCTGAGCCAGTGTAGTGGCCAATGCCTATAATCCCAGGATCTTGGGAGGCTCAGGACATCAAAGCCAGCCTAAGCATCTTCAAAAGGCAATTAGCAACTAAACAAGACCCTGTCTCTAAATAAAATACTAAAAAAGGGCTGGGTATGTAGTTCAGTATTTAAGCCCCCCAGGGTTTACTCCCCAGTGCGCCCCCCTCCAAAAAAGCTAAGCATTCCTCTAATGTTTTAAACTTCTCAGACCACTCAGTTTTATTTATTTTTACTTTTTATAGATTTACCAATAGTATGAAATTATTATTAATTGCATATTTCATATGTTATATTCCTTGTCCTCCATCAGCAGTTAAATTGTCTAAAAGTAGATCCTTGTATAAGTATCCTAAGTAACATTTTTCTCATATGCCTTCTATTTTAAAGTACTCTGCCTGAAGCCTTTTATTATCTAAAGACTTCCTAGATTGTTTTCAATGTTCAATTCCCAATGTCACAATTCCTGACCCAGTAAATTAGTCTTTTGTGTGCTGTATAATGTTGAAAGTGCTCTCAAACTGGAGGCAGATTAGTCCTCAGATCTCTCCTGCTGACTCTTTGTGCTCTGTCTTCAGGAATTGTCACATTTATTAGGCACTGCTCCTGCCTTTTGTGATTCCAAGCTGTGACTCTATCTAATCTTTTTTTTTTTCCTTATTAAGAGTTCTGTGATGTGGCTATAATTAGCATTTTAAAAATTCCCTTCTTCAAAAATGCCTTTAGCTCTTAAATGATTGTCAGCAGTAAATTCATTAGAGTGTGGTGGCTTGATTTTTCTCTCTAATGTCGAAATGTTTGGTTTGGTCAAAATAGAGATTCTGCAAATTGAGAAATGCAACTCATTAGTGATCAGGGAAAGAATCCAGACATCATCAAGGTTAGCTGAATGTGCTTCTGAAGGTAGCATGGTACCTGAAACTTGAAGCTTCATCCTCAGAGATGGGCAAGATAAAATTAGTGCATCTGGCAGAGCTGGAGCTTGAAGAACTAACCAAATACTCATAAAAGCTGCCCAGGAAAGTGTTTCTCTAGTCTTTCATGTATGCTTCCTAATTTCTAGTCCAAAGGGACTAGTATTAACCTATTCTTTTTCATCCATGGGCACTTTGAGTAAACCCTAATCAGTCCATGTAAGTTGCATAAGAAAATCTTGATACTCAGTATCTTTGTGGTTACTGTAAATAAGGATTGCTGCTGGGTAATAAAGTTGAAGCCTCTGTGCATAGGGCATAGGGTTCTCTTAGAAAGTGTAAAACTATTAAAATTACCTTAGGAAAAAACTAGAAACTTAATTCATACCAGAAAAGGAACCATTTGTTGTCCATGAGCACAGAAGTTGCACAGTGTTGATGGCAGTGAATTTGTTAACACTGAACATGGTGAACTTGGAAGTATGTTATGTGAAATGCCACCTCCATTGTATCCTTCCTTCATACCAGACCAGCCAGGAGATGAGAAGGAAATGGAAAGTGAAGGAAAAAGAGTCTAGATAAGGTGCCTCTGGAATTTGGCCAATTCTTGGGTTCAGCGGAGCAGGGATTTTACACTTGAAGACAGGCTGGCTTTGGGGACAGTTAAGAAATATTTTAAAGTAAGCAACAGACTATTCTTTTGCTCATTCTTTTTTAATTGTTTTTTTTTTTTTTTTTTTGCTTTTTTGCTTATTAGACTGTAGTTCATTCCAGTGGAAAGACTGAAATTTAAATTCACATACATATATCCAATACATATATAGATAATGTGTTTATATACTTACATATAAACATAAGTATGTGTTTATATGTGTACATATAGTGTGTGCACATATATGCATATGTATATAATATTCAAAAGAATTATTTTCTACTGTTAAAATATTCCTTTGAGTCAATCTAGAAATTCCAATTAGTATTACTTAAAAGGAATATAAATGTGTTTAAATGTGTGTAAGTATATATGTATATGCATATTATATATGTATGCATATAGTGTATATGTATAATATTTACATATAGTGTGTGTACATATATGCATATATACACACACTGTAGTATGCATCATAAATACACATGCATATAATATATATAATAAACTATATATATCACATATATACTATGTACATATAGTGTATGTTTATGTCATTGCAAATTGAAAACACATTCTAGACAATAATTTATGTTAACAAAATAAAAAGATGGTGATGATTTTTAGATCTCTTCTATCCAGGATGATCATTTAGAAAACAAAACTAGCTTTTCAGTCATTCCCCTTGGAGACACCATTTTAAAGAATCATTTGTTTTCTGGAATGTTTAGTCATAACTCATGTAGAATATTTCTAGAAAACTGGAGGCTTCCTTATAAAATTTGTCATATATAAGTGAATTTTTAATGCTTATAATAATTAATTTTTAAATATCTCACCATATAAACACAACTTGTTAATGATTGTGAATGAGTGGGCTTTGCAAAATGAGTTTGGGAGTGGTCTATATTTCCACCTGTAAACAACTTACATGACAAATAATAAATATAGAATTTTTAGTTATTTCTGTAATTTAGAAGGATAGACAAAAAAAACTTTCCCTGAATTTATGTGCAATAAGTACCTCTTTTATGGTAGTATAAATGTTCTACTGTTAAAATTGTGGAAAGTAGTTTATTTTTTATCAAATCCTGAAATGATAATTCAGTATTGTCACTGAAAATACAGATGGTTTATAGGCATATCAGATATTTCAGCAGCTCTAAACATGCCTCGCTGAGCAGGGCTCTCTGTAGACTCCTGAGCCTTCTTGTATATTTCCTGACACTAAAGATATTCTTCCTATATTATCCCTTCAATTGTTCTTCAAGGGGAGACAAAGAGTATCTGAGGGAAAGAATGTTAAGGTGGAAGAATAAGGGAGGGATGAAGAATTTCCATCTTTGTTTGTAGAGACTTCTTCCTTTTCTCCTCAAACATACAGCTTCAAGTAACTGAATTCTGCTATCAACTGGAATGACTTGTGAAATGGATTATTTGCCAGAGCCTCCAGATGGGTATAGCCCAGAGAATATCTTGATTTCTATTTTGGAACAACATAAGCAGACAGCACAACTGACCCTGCCTGGATATCTCCCCCTACAAATGACTACCAGAATAAAAGGGTATTCTTTTAAGCAAGTAAGTTTGTGGTAATTTGATAACACAACATTAGAAAACTAATGCAGGTAGGTATGAATGACGTCTCCTCGCTTTTAACTTTGATGGCTATATTTATACTCTGCTTTCTCAAATTACATTTCACAGTTGTGACCATCATCCCTTCTCTCACTTGTGCACTTCGTTATGTGTTGGGAGTGTCCTTCATGTCTTTAAAGTGCTCTCCCATTTGGAAATGAACTGACATAATATACTCTCAGCAAGTATAGTATATGCAGGTTGTTTTTTAAAATGCTTATAATAAGCCTAGAAACTGGGAAATTGCTCTTGAACTTGATGGGGTATTTTTTATCCTTTTAGATAAGATAGTAATTTCCATCCTTTTGAAACTCTTCAATTTAAATCATAAATGCTCATTATATTTTTCTTCATTGTTAGCATGATCAAGCCTTATGGATGCATATTTTAGCACCTCTTGAAATTGTTATAGTCCTTTGAATAAATAAGCAACAGAGAAAATGAGGTCTGTATTTCCCTGCATCTTGTTTTCAGAAAGGGATTCATTTTTCTATAGCAAATGCCTAAAAAGCTGAATAGTGCCAAGGCCTCTTCTGTCCATGGAAATACATTAACAGACAATACTTAATAGAACAGACCTTCCAAAAAATGTTTTTACTTTTATAATATTAATTGAATGAACAGCATACCCTAGTTAAGAGTAACAAAGAACTTAGTTAATGAAAACAAATTTTATCAAAGGAAATTTTATATATATATATATGAAGATTTAATACAAAAAAAAACTTTGCAATTTTTGTTCAGAACAAAATTTCTTAATCACTAACAAGAATTATATTGGTTCTGTTGGCTTCTTCTGTAATTTCTCCTTTATTATTTATAGTTACTAGCTATAGTTATTAGTTATAGTTAATAAATGATAAAATTGTTGTATGTCCAGTTTGTTTCTAGTTTGCATAGATTTATAAAGCATAGCTTTATAAGTAAAATTTATGATACAAATGTTATGACTTAAGGAGCTGAAGATTGTCAAGTGAAAATGTAAGAATACAGATATTGGATTGTTTCACAGTTAAGATTACAGCAATGTATGATCATATAGACACCAATAAAAGGCAACTAATTCATCATTTCATGAATGCATTTATTGGCCAATAAAAATTTAATTGGGTACAGCTTATAAAGATTTGCCTTTCTGTGGTATTAATAAAATAATTGGCAAATCAATTTGGAAGATGTAGAAAATTTTATTTATAAAGCAATAATCAATTTATTTTCCCATTTATTTATTTTGATAGTGTTTTATAGTTACATTCATTTTATATAGAATACTAAAATTTGTTTAGCATGCTACCTGTCTTTGTTGATTTATCTAGTTGGTTACTTAGTTTGTATTCAAATTGAGATCTTCTGACTTATCTCATGACCCAGACAATGCTACTTTCATAATGTTTTAAACATATTCAAGCATCCTATCAAAATACATATTGGACTTTTTGGGCAACACAATAAACTTACTTTAATATATAATTGAAATAATAAGATCTTCAAAGAGTTAAGTCAAGCTAAAAAAAAGAGAATAAAGGAAGAATTTGTTATAACACATACTGAAATGCTACAATTAGATAGACAAATGGAGAAATATGAAAATGAGTACACTAAATGTAAACAAATGTTTTGTGGGTTGAAATATACTTCTGTGATTTTTATTTTGGTGTGTTATAATTATACATAATAATGGGATTCCTTATCATATTTGTACATGCACTTAACAATTTGATGAAACTCATTCACCAGAACCTCTCCTCCTCCCTACCCATGATCCTTGTCTTCTGCTCTGCTGATCTACATTCAATTTCTTTTTCCCCCCCATTTTTAGTTAGTGTACTATGATTGTATATAAAAATGGAATTCATTGTGGTGTATTCATACATTACAACATAATTTGGTAGATTTCATTCCCCAGGACCTTCCTCTTCCTCTATCTTATTGGTTATATATATATATATATATATATATATATATATATATATATACACACACACACACACTACACACACACACATATTTTTATTATTATTTTCTAGATTCCACAATCCCCAAGGGTTGAAAGAATTCAACCCTTGGTTTTGTGAGTGTGCTTTATTTTCCTTAATGTGATGTTCCTCAGTTCCAACCACTTAACAGCATATTCTTCTTTATGGCTAAGTAAAACTCCGTTGTGTATATGTAGCACATTTTCTTTAATCATTGATCTGCTGACAGACACCTATGCTGCTTCCATAACGTGGCTACTGTGAATAATGTTGCTATAAACATTGGTATATATGTGTCATTCTAGTATGCTTATTGTAAATATTAGATAAATACCAAGGAGTGAAACTGCTGATTCATATGTTTATTCCATCACCAAATGGTTGTATTAATTTGCATTCCCACCAACAATGTATATTTTTTCCCTACATTCTCACCAGCATCTATCATTATTTGTATTCTTGATCTTAACATTCTAACAGGAGTGAGGTGAAATCTCAGTGTAGTTTAGTTTGTATTTCCTTGATCGCTTAATATTTACATTTATTTATTTACTTAGATAACAAGAAAAATTAAAACATGATACTCTCATGCAGGAAGTCATCTGTGAAATACCTCAGAACCTAGTCTTCACATGGAAGCCAGTGAGAGAATAGGTCTGGTGCTGGGAACTTCCCAAGGCTCTCCCACACTGACCCAATGCATGTGACTTTCCCCTCAGCTTTGTTAGAAAGGTCCCTCATAGAAGCACTGAAGATGGGTGTAACTTATTAAGAACTGAGCAACATACCTGCCCCCACCTTTACCCTATTTTGATGAATAGCATTTTATAGAATTTCTTTGATGTGTTCCTAAATAAATAAAGCAGGCAGCAGGCTCCTTTGTGTTAAATCTGGATCCATCTGGTCAGTTTGCCCTTCCTGCCCTTGCTTTTTAAAGTACTTTCTGTGTTTTTTTCTCCATGCTATTTTTCTTAGCTTTATTTCTAAGCCAGCCCATTCCACCAAGGGAAACCCCATTCCCACCACCATGGGGGATGTGGGTAGTACTCTTATAAAAACACTTTGGGTCTTATCCTCCTCTTTTTCTTTTCCCCTTTATCAGTTAATATTCATCCAGGCTCATTTGCTTTGCTTTGCCAAAGTGTATGTGTGTTCAGAATGGTAGCAAGGCAATTTAGATAAGGTACCTTGATTCTTATAAATAATCACTAAATTTTTGAGGTCCAAATGTTAAAGATTTGCTATAGATAAAACACTAAAATGTTGCATTCTGAGAATATTGAAAAGCAAGTTCTTCAAAGCAAGTTCTAATTTTCTCTGCATATAAAGGTGAAACACAGAAATCAATACACAATGCAGCATTCTAAAGACTACATATATCAGTGTGAAGAGAGTATGAATTCATGAGCCCACTTTTCTGTCTTCCAATCAGTAATTTCTGGTATAGCCAAGAGAAATATTTATTGTGGCATTTGTTAATCTTTTTATCTTTTACTTGTTTATTTTTTGTGATCTCAAAAGTCCCATTCAATATTATCCATTTATCTTGGCTTCCATTCTAGTAAGATTACTTTACATTTAAATATTTTTTATATTTTAAATAATCATTATTTATTAAGGCATAACATATGAATGATGTGGAAAACTTTTTAAAAATCCTTTAACTATTATCTCCCTCAAATATATAAATTTTCTCCTTAAAAGCAATCAAATTTACTTATTGAATAAGGAAAAAATTCTATAACTGTTGTCATATTTCCAGCTGTCTTTATATGTGAAGGTAATTGCCATAATCTTAGAGATTTATTCTGAATCAACAAATTTGAAATGAAGAAAAAAATAATGCTTATTCATTGTTCAGGTAACTTAGCTAACATTTCTTAAATTAAAAATACAAAAATGTTAATGTTTTACTCACAGAATGGGTTCTATTTTGACATACTACTTGTAAGACATAAGTAAAGATAAAATTTGATCTGTTTAAAGTAATATATATATATATATATATATATATATATATTATATAAGTTTAAGTATTTTTATTCATTTAACTTGGTATGTTTCTGTTTCTCCTATAAGAATATAAACTAGTAATACCAGTATTTTCTGTTGTATAATATCTTGGAAATAAAAATTCTGGGTTTCTATTTTTAGGAATACATATACATATATATGTACATGAACACTTATATACAAAACAAAGAATTGTGTTTTACATTTCACACAATACAAAATTTTAAAATGATTAAAAAGAATGTCCTTTAATTTACTAAATCTAAACCTAAAAGCCCAGATTCTCTAATTATTAAAATTAAAAGTTATTTTCTATTTATGGAGGTTTTGTCTATGCTGATATCAGGCTTGAAGTTTCAAGAAAACTCCAGTATATATCTGTGTGTATATATGTGTGTGTGTGTTTGTGTGTACTAGTGTGAATGAGTAGTTACGTATATTTTTCTCCTGAATGAAAACTCTTTTACACAGTCAATTTAATAATGTAATTGTGTAAATATGAGTCTTATCTGTTGGGTCACTCTAATCTATTGATTAAGCCAAAAGTGTTTAGCATTGTCCAAATGTATTTAGTCTATTCAATGTAGACTATATGCAGAGTACATTTCATTTTCTTTTTATTTATTTCTGTTTTGGGGAGGGATGGTACTTTGGATTGAACCTGTGGGCACCTTACCACTGAGATCCAGCACTTTTTATTTTTTATTTTGAGACAAGGTTTCACTTAATTGCTGGGGGTCTCACTATGTAGAGTGATATTTCTACTATTCACGATTATTTTAAATAAAATATAATAAAACTTTTCAATGAAATTTTGGGATGTAAGAACTTGTAATATATTAAAATAAGTGCTCAAATTTATGGGACATTTTTAAAAACATTTTATTGTATCTTTTTAAAAATACCTTTAGTTTTATTTATTTATTTTTATGTGGTGCTGAGGATTGAACCCGGTGTCTCACACATGACAGGTAAACACTCTACCACTGAGCTACATCTCCAGCCCCTATGGAGTTCTTTTTTTGAAAAACTTTTCTTGACTTTTTTAGTGATAATTAAGAGTACAGAAGTTAGTAATAGATTGAAAATTTTAATTTATCTGTAGAAAGAGATAATTATTTACTTACTGCTACATATTTATTTCCCCTTGTTTTGCATGCCTTTGTGTGTATATGTGTATGAGTTTGTGTGCATGTGCATATGTCTGTATGTGTCTGTGTGTTTGCTTGTATCAGTCTGTTTTCCCTTTTTATCACCAAATACCAGAGACTGGATAATTTATAAAGAACAAGGGTTATTAATTCAGTGAACACTATGAAAATTTAGATGTTGAGGAGATGTAAATGATTGCAGCCTTCTTCTTTTTGGATTCTGAAGAATTCTGAGGCAGCATAGAAAATCACAGGAAAAGAGAAGCTTATTAAAAAGAGAGTAAAACTGATTTTTATAACAACAAATTTTGAGATAACCCATTAACCCATTAATCCATCAAGCCATGAATGCATTAATTCATGGGAACAGTGCTCTCATGATCTAATCAATCTTTGATGATTCCACCTATTGCCAATACATAATAATAACTTAGCTTGAATTTCAATAAGACATTTAACTTATAGTGATATGCATAAATCCATCTCTCATAATTTGATATCTTCCATAATTCAATATTGTTTTCATTCTTTAAATATTTATTCATAAATAGAATTTATAATTAGTTTTATCTGCTCTTAGACAAGGTTTTTGGGACAAGAGAATATACTGATTTGATGTACAACCCTATAAAATAGGTAAATTTTTAAATATCTGTATTCAATAACATTAGTTATTAAAATAGTTCTTTTGGAATATGTATTTTAAAACTACAGAATGGGAGCAAATCTTTACCACAAGCACATCAAATAGAGCACTAATCTCTAGGATATATAAAGCACTCAAAAACCTTAACACCAAATAAAACAAAAAATCCAATCAACAAATGGGCCAAGGAACTGAACAGACAATTCTTGGAAAAGAGTATAAAATCAATCCACAAATACATGAAAAAAAATGTTCAACATCTATAGCAATTAGAGAAAAGCAAATCAAAACTACTCAAAGTTTTCATCTCACTCCAGTCAGAATGGCAGCGATAAAGAATAAAAACAACAATAAGTGTTGGCAAGGATGTGGAGGAAAAGACACACTCATACATTGCTAGTGGCACTGCAAATTGGTGTAGCCCATCTGAAAAGCAGTATGGAGATTTCTTGGAAAACTGAGAATGGAACCACCATTTGACCCAGCCGTCTCACTTCTTGGTTTATACCCAAAGGACTTAAAAACAGCATACTACAGGGACAAAACCACATCAATGTTTATAGATGTTTATAGGAATATAATTCACAATAACTAAAATGTGGAACCAACTCAGAAGCATGAATGGATAGGAAAACTTTGGTATATATACAGAATGGAATATTAGTTAGCATTAAAAGAGAATAAAATCATAGCATTTGCAGGTAAATGGATGGAATTTGAAGAATATAATTCTAAGTGAAGTTAGTTAATCCCCCAAACCAAAGGCTGAATGTTTTCTTTGATATGAGGAAGCTGACTCTTAATGGCAATGGGGGTAGGAGGGAAGCATGGGAGGAATGGAGGAACTTTAGATAGGAAAAAGTGGAGGGAGAGGAAGGAAAGGAGCATGAGGTAGGAAAGATGGTGGAGTGAGTCAGACATCATGGCCTTAAGTACATGTATGAAGACACAAATGGTGTGAAAATACTTTGTGTACACCCAGAGACTTGAAAAAATGTGCTTTATATGTGTAACATGAAATGAATTGTATTTTGCCATTATATATAGAAATTAGAATAAAAAATTATTTATTAAAATAAGGACAAGCAATGATAATAAATCACTCAGATGGTATGAATTTCAGCACAAATTAATTTTGATACTTCACAAATTTAAGTGCATTCAGTCAGATAATAAGTTACATGCTTGACTTTAATGTGCAGAAAAGTTGCTTTTGATTCTAAGGGTATAGTTAATTGAAGACTGGGTGGATCAATAGAATAAAGCAACATTTACATCAATATAATTGACAGGATGCATAGAAATCAAGTTCACAATGAGAAAGTTAGGTTTTGGTGTGAAGAGTTACAAGAGTTATATGACAAATGCTTTATAGCTGTTGGTTAAGTACTCCAAAATGGCTATAAACTTGCAGCACAACAAACTTTCTATGCCAATGTCATGCTTGGAATGTCTCAAGGTTCATGTAATTCTTTAAGGAGGAGATTTCTTATCTAGTTCTGGTAGCTATAGGAGGTTGAGATTGGAAATATTAGAGAAGTTAAATAATGTTGTAATAATCACAGATGTGCCCAGGTCCAAAACCAGATCTTTTTACTCAAATATCAACATTCTTACAGAGTATATTATCTTTCTTCCACATATGAGCAAATGACTATTAATAAATTAAATTAAATTATTTATTCAACTTATTCTTTTTCAAAAGTAACTAAGGACTATTGAATGATTTCCAGTTTTCTCCATATACTAGATGCAAGAAATCAGTCTAAATTATATTTCTAAATATATTTGATCCATTTTCTAAAATCCATAGTAATTCCTGATTTCATTTTTCAGTTGATCATGTTTTTATTGATGTGATGATTACTAACTGAAAGTCAAAATTTTATCATTTTAAAAACCTGGTCTGTCATTTTTCTAATTAACATAGACTCTACAGTTATTTATTCCATGTATTTATTATGTAAAAAGTTGAGAATGTTATCTTAATTTTTTTTCATTTTGAAGTGAAGGAAAAGTAGTTGAAACAAGGTTATCAGTTTCATATTTTATTTCAAGGTATAAGAAGATCTTCAATGCTTTTTATATTGTCAGAATTTAAAAGCATTATTTAAAAGCACTCATTTGCAAATTAAAACTAATTTACTATATTCATTAAATCTACACATACATAAAATGATTTTCACTTGATTATGAATATTATGATTAAATGAGTCTTAGTATGCAAATATCACTTAGGTTCATTTACATATGTTACTTAAATCACAAGCTCTTATAATCACAGTAAAGTTACTCAGAATACAATGAATTCTTACATATAAACATGAGAAATTATCATCCTTTAAATTGTACTGGCAGTAATTTTTAAGTAGCCTACTTGTCCTCCTTAACTTAAAATATAAAAATGCACTGAAAAATTTATTCAAATTATTTTTTCAAAATTGCAAATATGGAACATATACAATATATGAATGTGTGTAATAAAATGTATATGTTTATTTTGTAGTATAAATAAAGAATTATCTGAAACTTACAATTTAGGAGAATAATTAAAAATAATTAAATATTTATGATGGTGACAATAAAAAAATCAGGATCTCAACCTCATAATAGTTATAATTTTCTTCATGAAATGATATAAAATAAACTGAGAATTAATGTTTATATATCTGTATGCCTATTGTGATAGTAAACATCCTCCTGGAAATAGGTTACTATATCTTCACAAAAGTCTTATGAATCTGTGTTACTATCATCTCCCATTAATCATATGAGCAAAACAAATCTACAAAATAAGTATCTTTTGCAGAATTACATGTGTATGAGTTAGAGAAGCAAGAGTCTAACTCTTAATTCTGCACTTCTAATCTCTGCATCCTTTGTTTCTACCACACATAAAATTAATTGGTAAATTCAAATGTGAACTTCTTTATTTTTATATGTTTGTAAGGTTATTTATGTGAACATTTGAATGTATGCTCACTTTGACTACCAATTTCAAGTCATGGGGATTCTGATATATATTTGTAAAAATGAAACTATAAATTTTATAACAGTGTATACCTCTTTTATGTTGGTGTCTTTGCTCAGTAGAATTCTAGTAACAATGAGTATCATTATATGAGACATAAATATTTATTTAATTTTAATATTGCAGTATTACAACAGAATTTTAACTGATATCTGATTTTAAAACTGATGCTTACTCAGAATTCTCTATTTATTTAAAATAAAATGAGTGTGATTGTCATGGCCCTCCTCTCTTTTATAAGAGACTGCTATGTTTTAAATTAAGATTCTTTTATATTGTGCATAATAATTATACATAATAGTGTGATTCATTGTTATATGTTCGTATATGTACACAATATAAGAGTGTAACTTGAACAATTTCCTTCCCCAATACACACTGTTATTTTAAAATGTAGCATTTTTTTACGTAGAATTTAAGATACAGCATTCAAAAATATCATCTTGCAGATTCATGCTACATGTTTGTTGATTGCTTTAGTTCATCCTCTTTTGTGCCTTCCTAAATGAGGAAACAAAAAAATTTCTCTTTATGTCCTTTGAAAACATTAAAAAAAAATGTGTTGAACTCTCACTGGTCTTATGACTGAATATAGCATAATCTTAGGGAAGCCTATTCATAATATTTCTTTCACCAAAATATCAAGATTTTGAGACTTCTTCACCCTATTTGGGGGTTTGTTTGATTAATTATATGTTACATATTAATATGTGCCATTAAATGTGAATTTCTGATATGTGACAAATCATATTTTTGTATTATATGTCTCAGGAAGTGTTTGGATATACCTATATCTGAAATTCAACTTTAACTAGGAATTCTGTTTTTAAATATCATAACCTTAACACACATACTCAAGCATTCACATGCACACATGTACACAAAGACCAAAGCTATGTCTAAGTATGACAGATACTATGCAGGAAAATATATTAGGAAATTAAAACAGGGAATAACAGAGAAAATGGACTGCAGTTATAGATAAGACAGACAAGGCTACTGAGAAAGTAATACTTGAGCAAGGGTCTGGAATGAGGAAGGACACAAGTCAATTTGCTCTAGAAAAGGAAGATTTTAGGCAAAGAAAATGGCAAGGGTCAAACACTAAACAAGAACTATGACATTTTACCTGAGCTTCAAAGAGTGAGACTGAGAGCAGAATGAGCTCAGGTTACAAGAGTAAATGTCAAAGCAAGTATATGTTTCTGGTGTATTTTGCTAGAATTTTTAAGCACTGTGATAGGTGAAGACATAAAAAGACACTTGCCCACTTATTTCATTAAATGTTCTAAGAGCTGGGGTTGAAAGTTGGATCAATGTTAGAGACCTACCTAGAACACATGAGGCCCTGGATTCAATCCCATAAACAAAACAAAATAAACTTTCTAGGAGCTAGATTCTGTTCATATTGATATCAGGAAACAGATGATAGTATTTGTAGGTAGAGAATCAAGACAGAAATAATATATTGAATACGCTTACATTCCCTCAGGTTTAAATGTCAGTTCTATAAACAGTTCAATGTTCTAGGAAAATCAATAGAAATATCAGATAAATCATATCCATGAATATTCTACTTCCAAAACCAACTAGAATGTTGCATAGCACACTAACATTATATATTAACTTCCTGACACTACCTTGATGTGCACATAACATGATACACAATGTCTGTGTATTACTATAATTTTCTTTTTTCCATTTCTGGAAGTTTCTAAATGAATGCAGCAACTGTCTTCTTAGGAAATCAGACATCCCTTTAAAATGCATTGTACACCACTACATACTTTATGTAGGAAGAAATGCGTAAGGAGAAAATGAAAAAAAAAGAAAGAAAAACAGTCAAGGGAAGAACACTACACTAAAGGAAAAGTCAATCACAATCAAAGGAGAAACAAAGTCAAGTTAACAACCAAAACCAAAATGACTGGGAATACAAATCATATCTCAATAATAACCCTGAATGTTAATGACCTAAACTTACCAATCAAAACATAAAGACCCAACAGATTCACTTCCCAGGAAAAGACATTCACAGACTGATGATAAAGGTTGGGAAAAAACATACCACACACATGGACTTTGTAACAAGCAGGGGTTTCCATCTTCATGACAGATAAAGTGAACTTTAAGCCAAAGTTAATAATAAGGGCAAAGAGGATATTTCATATTGCTTAAGGGAATCATGTATCAACAAAACATAACAATTATAAATATCTATGTATATCAAACAGACCCTTCTCAATTTCAAGAATCAAATAGACCACAACACAATACTGGGTGACTGGGTGACTTTAACACACCTCTTTCACCACTGGATTGATCTTCCACACAAAAAATAAAAAAGAAACTATAGAGCTCAATAATACAATCAATAATTCAGAGTTAATGGGCATATATACAGTATTTCTTCCATCATCGAGCAAATGAACTTTCTTCTAAACAGTACAGGAACCTTTCTCTAAAATAGCCCCTATGTTATGCCACAAAACAAATACAAAAGAAATCAAAATATTATACTGCATTCTATCAGATCACAATGGAACAAAACTAGAAATCAATGATAAAATTAAAAAATACAAGATACTCCTATACCTCGAATGATGAATGGACAGCAGTAGAAATCAGAGAGGAAATTAAACAAAAATACAAAGAGGTAAATGAGAACACCAATACAACCAATACAACATATCAAAATCTCTGGGACACTATGAAGGCAGTGCTATGAGGAAAGTTCATTGCATTGAACTTCATTTAAAGAATAAAAATAGAAACTCAACAAATAAATTACCAAACATTACTTCACAAAGTCCTAGAAAAAGAAGAATAAATCAATACCCAAAGTAGTAGAATACAGTAAATTACTAAAATCAGAGCTAAAAATCAATGAAATTTAAACAAAAGAAACAATTCAAAAAATTGACAAAATGAAAAGTTGGTTCTTTGAAAAAATAAATAAAATTGTTAAATCCTTAGCTACACTAATGAAGAGAAAGAGAGAGAATATCCAAATTAATAAAATTCATGATAAAAAGGGAAATATCATGATGGACTTTACTGAAATACAGAAGATAGTTAGAAGCTATTTTGAAAATTTATACTTCTATATAATAGAAGTATAAATGTCAAAGACATCGACAAATTTCTAGAGGCATATGAACTACTCAAATAGAATCAAGAGGACATCCACAATATAAACAGGCCCATTTCAAGCAATGAAATTGAAGACACCATCAAAAATATACCAACCAAGAAAAGCCCAGGATCAGATGGATTCACAGACAAGTTCCATAAGACCCTCCAAGAAGAATTAACAATAATAGTTTGCATATTATTCCATGAAATAGAAAAGGAGGGAACTCTTCCAAACTCACTTTATGAGGCTAGTATCACCCTGATACCTAAATTAGACAAAAACACATCAAATAAAGAAATTTCAGACCAATGTCTCTGATGAGCACAGACAAAAAAAATTTTAAAAATATAGTAAATTGCATACAAAAACATATTAAAAAGATAGTGCATCACAATCAAGTGGTGTTCATTTCAGGGATGCAAGACTGTCTCAAAATATGGAAACCAATAAACATAATTCATCATATTAATAGACTTAAAGATAAGAATCATATGAGCATATCAATTCATGCATAAAAAGCATTTGACAAAATACAGTACCTCTTCATGTTCAAAACACTAGAGAAATTAAGGATAGTGGGAACATACCTCAACATTGTAAAAGCTATCTATGCTAAGCTCAAGGCCAACATCATTCTAAACAGAGAAAAATTGAAAGCATTCCCCATGGAAACTGGAACAAGGCAGGTGTGCCTTCTTTCACCACTTCTATCAACATATTCCTTAAAACTCTAGCCAGAGCAATCAAACAGATGAAAGAGTAAGAAAAGAAGAACTCAAATTATCACTATTTGCCAACAACATTATTCTATATTTAGAGGATCCAAAAACCTCCACTAGAAAACTTCTATTATTCTATATTTAGAGGATGCAAAAAAAAAACTCCACTAGAAAATTTCTAGAACTAATAAATGATTTCATCAAAGTAACAGGATATAAAATCAATACTCATAAGTCAAATGCATCCGCGATGAATTCACTGCAAGAGAAATTACAAAAACTATCCCATTCACAACAGCCTCAAAAAAAAAAAAAAAAAAAACACCTTGGGAATTGACCTAACAAAACAGGTAAAAACTTCTACAATGAAAATTACAGAATGCTATAGAAAGAACTTGAAGAAGACCTTAGAATATGGAAGTCCCCCATTCTCTTGGAAGAATTAATATTGACAAAATGATTATACTAGCAAAACTGTTATACAGATTTAATTAAATTTCATTTCAAATTCTAACAACATTCTTTAGAGAGCTAGAAAAAGTAATCATAAAACTCATTTGAAAAAATGAGAGACCAAGAACAGCCAAAGCAATCCTTAGCAAGAAGAGTGAAGCAGGAGGCATAACAATACCAAAACTTAAGCTGTACTACAGAGGAAGAGTAACAAAAACAGCATGGTATTGGCACCAAAATGCACATGTAGAACAATGGTACAGTGTTAGGGTCTGTAAACAAGTCAAGATGGCACCTGGCATTTTGCCAGAGGGAGTGGTTTGTGAAGTTATGCCAGCGAGCCATTAAGTGTGGAGATTCCTTATTGGTTGACTGCTGTATCTAGTTTATGTTAATTAAGATAAGCTGTGTGTAATGTATATATACCCCTCCGGTCCTACAATAAACAGCTCCCACTCCTGCTGTATCAATGTACACAAGTTGCTCGTCACCCCCCCCCCCCCGGGTTATTTTGCTGCAGTACAGAATAGAACACACAGAGACAAACCCACATAAATATTATTATCTCATACTAAACAAAGGCACCAAAAACATACATTTGAGAAAAGACAGCCTCTTCAACAAATCATGCTCAGAAAACCAGAGATCCATATGTAGCAAAGTAAAATTAAAACTCTCTCTCTCACCTGCACAAAAATCAACTCCAAGTGGATCAGAGACTTAGGCCCTAAAACAGAGACACTGTGCCTAATAGAAGAAGAAAGTAGAACCAAATTTTCACCATGACAGGTTAGGAACTGACTTCCTTAACCAGAATCCTAATATGAAAGAAGTAAAATGAAGATTCAGTAAATGGTATGGATTCAAATTAAAATGTTTCTTCTTATCTGAGGAAACAATCAATAACGTGAATAGAGAGCCTACAGAAGGGGAAAAAAATTTTACCACATGTTCCTCAGATACAGCGCTAATCTCCAGGATATATAAAGAATTAAAAAAACTTAATCCCCACAAACAAACAAATCAATAAATGGGCTAAGATACTGAACAGATACTTCAGAGAAGAAGAAATGCAAACAGATAAAAAATGTTCATCACCACTCGTGATTAGAGAAATGCAAATCCAAACTACTCAAAGATTTCCTCTACTCCAGTCAGATGACAATTATCAAGAATACAAACTATAATTATAGCAACTCTATTCAGAAGAGAGAAGCTGTGGAACCAACCTCAGTGCCCATTAACAGATGAATGGATAAAGAAATTTTGTCCATATACACACTGGAATATTAGCCTTAAAGATGAATGAAATTATGGCACTTGCACGTAAATGGATGAAGCTGAAGACTACCATTCTAAGTGAAATAAGCCAAACCCCAAATACCAAATGCCGAATATTTTCTCTGATAAAAAGATGCTGAACCATAATACTGGGGGTGGCAAGAGTAAAGGGATTTGGATTGTGCAGAGGTTACTGAGAGAAGGTAGGAAAAACGGACATTATTATTATTACACTACCTGTGTGACTCTGCAACATGTTCAACCAGAAGAAGAAAAAGTTGTGTTCCATTTGTATGCAATGTGTCAAAATATATTGTACTGTCACTTATAACTAATTAGAACAAATTTTTAAAAGCTTATAAAAGTAAAAGATATATATATATATATATATATATATATATATATATATATCTGTGAAACGTGATAATATGCCACTGGAGTTTGCTCATGTAACATCTGGACTAAAAACAATGTCCTTTTGAAGAAAATTATTCAGGATCGTGGAGAATGAGCAAGAAAAAATCATTAATAAAGATCTATACAGGTATAGATTTTTTTTGATAACAGGAATTAACCTGAGCAACACTTGACCACTGAGACCACCCCCAGCCCTGTTTGGTATTTTATTTAGAGAAAGGGTCTCACTGAGTTGCTTAAGACCTTGCTAAATTGCTGAGGAGGGCTTTGAACTTGTAATCCTCCTTCATCATCCTCCTGAGCTGCTGAAATTATAGGCGTGCACCATTGCATCTGGCTACATTTTATTTTATTTCCAATTTCATGTCTGCTAGATTGTAGGTGCAGGTACATACAGTAAAGTTCTATGACATATTATATACTATCTCAAAAATATTTTTAGTATCTTCTATGTAGATTCAAAAGTAAGGAAGAAAAAGAGTAATTGAGAACTTCTTGAAAGTATATAATTGAATGAATGCCCAAGTTTAACAGATGCTGACATCAAACAAGGTATTTGCTCTACCAACACAATAAACCAAGAGTATTCCTTGAATATACATGTCTTCCACTTGAGCAAAATAAGAGGGACAAAGATGTAAATTTATAAACTAAAAAATTCCACATTTTAAAATTTAAAACTAATACTTGAGATGCCTCTCATTTGCCAAGTTTAACTACTCCATACTATGTGAATTAAGAGTTCTGGCAATCTGAATTCAATCATGAAATAGAAACCATGCAGTAGTCTTAAAAGGGAAACTCTGATTTAATAAGTGACTGTCCACTGGAAAACAATGTTTCTAGGGCAATATTCTACTGAGGTTATTATATTTACAAAGGATGATTTTTATTGTGTCTAGCATTGCTTGTTATGAGAAAGAAGTTAGTATCAGGGAAAATGCATTTTAAAAGGAGTCAAAAGAGTTAGATTTATGATCTTTCTTTGTTAGTTTTTTCTTCAGACAGCCTGAAAGTTTCCAAATGCCACATTCTCCTCAACATTTAAAAAACTTTTTTAATTCCTCCAGGGATGTGATGAAACGTACATGATATAATGGAGATAAAACACTTGTTAATTCTTACCCAAAGTTTGATTTTATTGATGTCACTGTTATAGTTGATCTTTTAATGACTTCACCAAAATCAATAAGTGCCCCAAATTCCTATGTCTGCCAAGGGATAATGAGAAGAGGGTGCCAAACTAACAATACAATAGAGTTCTTTCTTAACTATTGGATTCTTGCTTAAGATTTCCCACCAGTGTTGTATGGTGGCAGTTTTATAGAACATGCATAGATGCAATTCTGCTAATGAAAACAAAAAATAAACCTGGCAATGAAAAAAGCCTGTGTAGGAGCATAATGCAATAGTGTGAATCTGCTTATGTAAAATCCAGCAAACTATTTTACAAACTTTTTGCTGATTTTAAATGGGAAAAAAACAAAAAACAAAAACCATGGTTCCAGGATGCATTAGGTGTTGATATACCACAGTGAGAATAATTAATGATTTAGCTTCCACAATGATAAATTTACTTCTGGAAACATAAGGACTCATAACCATAATAATCTTCCCCAGTTGCATGAGAACCTGCTGAAATCACTCAGTAGGTCATGTGATTCATATACCTAACCTGTTTGGATAGGGAGGGAATCAGTCATTTCATCTCAGTTGTATTCTTACTGTAGGCAAAGCTTTTATATTGTGTTAAAACTTAATTTTGCCATGTTCTGTTGAGTATCATTCTAAGAAAAAGCCTTAGTTTTAGCTTTGTGATACATGCAATTTGTAAATATTTGTACCTTGATCTCTATCCTCTCTATATTTTCATATTTAAAATATAATTTTTTTTTGCAGTTGTACTGGGGATTGAACTCAGGATCACTCCAATACTAAGCAACATCCCCAGTCCTATTTTGTATTTTATTCAGAGACAGGGTTTCACTGAGTTACTTAGCACTTCACTTTTGCTGAGGTTGACTTTGAACTCACAATCTCCCTGCCTCAGCCTCCCAAGCCACTGGAATTACAGGTATGTGCCACTGTGCTGAGCAAATTTAAAACTTATTTAGTAAATTCTGTCATACTTCTCTTTGTTTTTATTTCATTGGAATATAATTTAGTTCTAATACATTAAAATAATCTTTCCTAATTATTACAAAAATAGCATAACTTTCTTAGGTAAATTATAGATATTGTTCAAAAGTTTCATTTGAATCTTTTTACTTCAAGGAATTTTTCTTTGAAATGAGTGTCATTAGTTTATACTAAATTTCCCAACGTCATACTTATAAAAATTATTTTCAGAAAAATTAAAATAATAAAAATATATGACACTAATTCTAGTATTTCATGGAACTGCTATTAGTATTTTAAAGATATCTCTACTCTTTAAATTTAAAAGATATGAAACATTCAGGTAAATTCAATGTCTTTTTTGACTCTACTTCCACTCATATCCCTCCATCTTTTGCGTCTTCCTTCAGCCTTTTCTTTGAGTTAAATACTATTTAATATTTGGTATATATTCTTCCTATCCCGTAAAAAATATATGACATTATTTTATGTGTATTAAATTTGCACATATTATATTATGATTTATATTATCAGCCATGTATTTTATTGAATGCCTTGTGCTATTAAGTTATAATTGTAAAAAAAAAAGTTATAATTGTGTGGGGATCGATATATATCTATACATATAGAGAGAGAAAAAAAAGGAAAAGAAAAAATATCAAGAGATGTAATATTTTTATTCTAAATTTTTATTATAATTCACAATTTGATGCAAAGCATTTTTAGGCTATCCATTCATTATTTCTGAGCTGTACTATTGTAACCAAATCAATACCAGAATTGCAGTAATATCTTAAAATCATGTGACAGTTTTGTTCCTAGAAAAATAATATTCTAATGTGATTTCCCTGAGTTTCTGTGTCCTTGGTTAACTTTGGAGTGGTTAATGAAGGCAAAACTATTTGATAATAATAATAAATCATTTATGTATTGTTAAACTGACAATTGCAAAATCAATAGCAGTTTAGACTCCTGGTGCCTTAGTATGAATCAAGGAAGTGGCATTAAATTGTCAGAATAAGCATTATATTCTTCACTGACACATGCTTATAGAAAAAGAAAAAAAGCCTGTATTAAATAATTATAATCATTGTCAGTGATAAATTAATTAGTTAATATAAAATTATCAATTCATCAAATTTGTCCCTCACATATACTTTTTAAATAATATTCATTGAAGTAATGGAAATATATATAAACACTTCTACTCTGTACCAAAGTATAATGATTGCTTGAGAAAAAAAAAATATTTGTGAGATGTTTTGAATTTTGAGACAAAATATATTCTCAAGATCATGATTTTTACATGAAAGATGAGTGACTAACTAAGGATCTTTTCATTTGAGAATTTCATAGATATTTTCTCCAAAATAAATTAAGTGAACTGATACTATATTTTTTTTAAAAAATGACAGAATTGTTTGTCAATTACAAAATGGGTCCATTAATGCAAAATTTAGAATTTTAGAACATTTGTGTCTTCTACTACAAAATTGAGAGCTGTACAGTGTTAAAATATTATTGATGAAACTGGTGGTGAAATAAATAATTGCATTTTTAAATTTATGTATAATAACTGTTTCATTATCTGAAATATCCATTAAATTCAGGGAACTTATATTTTCCAAATTACCAATGTATGTTTCTAAACTATATGCAGAGAAGTACATTCAAATGGAAGACACATATATTTTTAAAGAAATTAAATATGAAATATTTATTTCCTTAAAATATTACAATAAACTCTATAATGCATATAGAATTTTGATGTATATTCAAAGAATAATAACATAAATGTCTGAAAAGGGCATTCAAATACTCTTTTTTTCCTATTATGAATCTCAGGTAAATTTTCATTGTATAATTTTATATTTTATATTTATATTTTATTTATTAGATTTAATTTTTAATTTTTATTTCTTCTTTTTAGTTACACAAGACCATAGAATGTATTTTGATATATCATAGGTACATGGAGTATAACTTCCCATTTTTGTGGTTATACATGATGTGGAGTTACACTGTTTGTGTGTTTATATATGAACATAGTAAAGTTATGTCTGATTCATTCTATTGTCTTTTCCATTCCCATCCCACCTCCCTTTCCCCCATTTCCCTTATACCTAACCCCCATCCAATCCAGTTAACCTTCATTCCCCCACCCTCGGCTATTATGATTCAGCATCCATATATCAAAGATAATATTTGGCCTTTGGTGTTTTAGGACTGGCTTATTTCAATTAGCATAAGAGTCTCCTGCTCTATACATTTACTGGCAAATGTCATAATTTCATTCTTCTTTAAGGCTGAGTAATATTCAATTGTGTATATGGGCCAGATTTTCTTTATCTGTTCATCTGATAAAGGCAACTAGGTTGGTTCCACAGCTTAGCTATTGTGAATTGAGCTGCTATGAACATTGATATGGCTATGTCACTGTAGTATGCTGATTTTAAGTCCTTTGGTTGTAAACCAAGAAATGGGATAGCTGGGTCAAATGGCTGTTCCATTCCAAGTTTTCTACAAAATCCCCATACAATTTTCCATAGAGACTATATCAATTTGCAGTCCCACCAGCAATATACGAGTATAACACATTGCCCCACATCCTCACCAACACTTATCATTGTTTGTATTCTTGATAATTGCTATTCTGACTGGAGGGAGATGGAATCTCTGAGTAGTTTATATTTACATTTCTCTAATCACTAGTGGTGATGAACAAGTTTTTAAAATATGTTTGTATTTCTTCTTCCCTGAAGTATCTGTTCAGTTCCCTAGCTCATTTATTGATTTATTTGTTTTGGGAGGATTGAGTTTTTTGAGTTCTTTATATATCCTGGAGATTAGTGCTATATCTGAGGTGCATGTGGTAAAGATTTTTTTCCCATTCTGTAGGCTCTCTATTCACGTTATTGATTGTTTCCTTCATGAGAAGTGTTGGGAAAAGTGCATGGAGTAATGCATACATGACATATGTTAAGGGCGTCTGCGTGGCAGGTCACTCCCCTTGTGCTAGGCATATGAGCCCAGACTGCTTACCCTGTAGGCACATCCCTAAGTGTGAGGCCATGTGTTGCAGTCCCTGCACTTGCTCCATGGACCACTCCTCTTGAGTCTCTGCAAGGACAGTTAGCAGAAATTGCATTGGTGGCTGCCTGTAATCTGCTTAGCTACTGCCTGAGTATACATACTTGGTAACTGCATAATAAAATCAGACCCGCTTCCTGCTTGGTCTCCACAGGTCTTGATTAGTGACTCCGCAGCCACACTCTCTTCTACACTGTTCTATGGACCTCCTCGCTAGATGAGAGAGAGCCCACTCAGAGAAGAAGCATTTTAGTTTGAATCCATCCCATTTATTGAATCTTGATTTCACTTCTTTCACTTTAGGATTCTGGTTAAGGAAGTCAGTTCCTAACCTGACATGGCGAAGATTTGGTGCTACTTTATCTTCTATTAGGCACAGTGTCTCTGTTTTAGTGCCTAAGTCTTTGATCCACTTGGAGTTGATTTTTGTGCAGCTGAGAGAGAGAGTTTTAATTTTATTTTGCTACATATGCATCTCCAGTTTTCTGAGCATGATTTGTTGAAGAGGCTATCTTTTCTCAAATGTATGTTTTTGGCACCCTTGTCTAGTAGTATGAGATGACAATATTTATGTGGCTTTGTTTCTGTGTGTTCTATTCTGTACCACTATTCTACATGTGCATTTTGGTGCCAGTGCCATGCTGTTTTTGCTAGTATTGCTCTGCCGGCTGTAGCGTCCCTGGCAGCCCCAGAAGGCCCTGGGGAGTGTCCTGGACTCAAACTGCTACTGGGCACAGAGCAAGAGCCTGCGAGACTGTGCCTCCAGGTCAGGTCTGGATTTGGGCTCTCACAGTGGTATCCTGCTCCCCGGGCGGGGGGCAGGGAAGAGCTGGCTGCTGCTGCTTGGAAAGTCCTTGCTGTGCCATGAGCAGCTCGCGCACGTGCGCAGATTCATGCACCCTCCGGTAACAAAAAGTATTTAGTAATAGCCTTTTGCTGCAACTTGTTTTCTGATAATCCTTCTTCTTCTGAACTTTCTTTTTCTTTCTGACTGGAGTTTTCTGGGATACATGCCCTAACTATTCTTGGTTCCACTGGGGTGCCTTCTTCCCTTAGTAATTTACTTCTCACCCCTTCCATATTCTCATCACAAAGACAATACAACATTTCAAGACAAAACAAGACACAAACATACTGTATCAATCTTTTCCATTTTCTCAAAATGACCATTTTTCCTCTCGCCCTATCTGCCTAGAGACGAGCAGATTTGCTCCCGTCCTATCTATGGATGGGCAGCTTTTTCTCCTCAACTTACCCCTGAGTCTCCTGGGGCTCCCCGTACAGGCCACCATCTGCCGCAGTCTGGCTACAGCAAAATAACCTGGGGGTGACGAACAACTCGTGTCCATTGATACAGCAGGAGTGGGAGCCCTTTATTGTAGGACAGGAGGAGTATATATACATTCCACACAGCTTATCTTAATTAACATAAACTAGATACAGCAGTCAACCAATAAGGAATCTCCACACTTAATGGCTCACTGGTGTTACTTCACAAACCACTCCCTCTGGCAAAATGCCAGGCGCCATCCTGACTTGTTTACAGACTCTAACAGTTAAGGAAGTTGGTACTTGACCAAGTATTTTGGACTACTGCACCTATGTTTTTTTTCTAGCAGTTGCAACATTTCTGGTCTAACTCCTAGGCCTTGGATCCACGTTGATTTGACTTTGCAAAGGATAAAAGGGATCGAGCCACATTCTTCTACATATCAGCATTCAGTTTTCCCAGTCCCACTGGTTGAAAAGGCTATCATTTCTCCAACATATAATTTTGAAACATACCTCAAGTATCAGATGAATAACTATGTGGATTTGTCTCTGTGTCTTCTACTCCTTTGATCTTGATGTGTATTTTGATACCCATATCATGATGGTTTTCTTTTTTCTTTTCCACAATAGCTCTGATTTATAATTTGAGACCAGGTTTTGAGATGACTTCAACTTGACATTCTTGCTCAGTATTTCTTTGATGATTCTGGGTCTTTTATTCTTCCAAATGAATTTTAGTACTGTTTATTCTAGTTCTGTGATGAATGCCCTTTCCATCTCCTCCATTCTTCTTCAATATCTTTCTTCTGTGTTCATAATTTTCATCATATAGGTCTTTCACCTCTTTGGTTAGGTTTATTTCAAAATCTGTTTTGAGGTCATTGTAAATAGAATATTTTTGTCTACAGCCATACCACCCTGAACGCGTCTGAACTTGTCTGTAAATGGGATATTTTTCCCAATCTCTTTCTCAGCAAGTTAATTATGGGAACATAGAAAACCTACTAATTTTTTAAAATTGATCTTTCTTTATTTATTAGTCATAAAAGTCTTCTGGTGGAGTGTTTCAAGTCTTCTAGAGGTAAGATCATGTCATCTACAAACAGATAATTTGACCTTTACTTTTCCTATTTTATCTCTTTAGTTTCCTTCTCTTTCCTGATTTCTCTGGTTAGAGTTTTCAGAATCATACTGAATTGCAGTAGTTATGGTGGACATCTTTGTCTTGTTTCTGATTTTAGAAGAAATGCTTTTAGTTTTTCTCCACTTGATATAATGTTGGCTTTGAGTGTGCCACATATAGTCTTTATAATGATGAGGTAAGTTCCTTCTATCTACCAAATGACCATTGACAGATAAATTTATTAATATCATCATGATACATCAAACAAAAAATAATACAATGCAAAAGGGAAAAAACAGGAGAGAGGGAACTTATCTCATCATTAGTAGAATAAACAAATTCATTGATATAATCACTATGAAAAAAATTTAAGACACACAGTGTGTATAAGATTAGCATTATTCCTATCTCTTCAAGAATTTATTTGATGTTTATCATTATTTCATTCTTCAAATTGAGGAATTGAAGCAAATACAAACAATTACCTTGATCACTTTGATGTTAAGACAAAGAAAAGAAAAGAAATTACAGGCCAGGAATTATGGCTCCAAAAACAAAGTTCCTAACACTTCTCTTGACATACTTTTGATTCTGATGGGTAGAATGTTGGGCCTGGCAGACTCTCCCTATTTGTCTCTATGCCCTGAGTAACATAAATGTATCTTAGTTATAAGGTTTTCTTAGTTCTTCTTAAGCTACTGGGTTGTTTATCATTTTAGAAGGATGCCAGTTACATGTTTTTAAAAAAATATTTTATCAAAGAATTTTGCTTTCTTCAGTTTTACTTTCTATGTTCCAATAACATTCACTTAACACTTATGAAAAAAAATAAGGAAAAGGAACATAAGAACCAATTTTTCTCAGTTGATATTTATACAGTAGAATAGATCTAATATATTATATGCATCAATGATTTAATTTTTAATCCACACATATTAACTGTGCATGTTTATGCAGAATAAGGTGATAATATGAAAAAGGTATATAATATATACTCATCAAATTAGACTCATTAGCTTTTCTTTCTCATTTATCATTTCTTTGTGTTGAGAAATTTCTAACTTCTACTTTTTAGGTCTTTATAAAATATATATTATATCTTTGTTAACTATAGTCCTGCTACTGTGATCTACAATAGAACTTATTTCTTTTGTCCAGCTTGGTTTTGGTACCATTATCTGACAATGCTCCACTTCCCTCCCCATCCCCTTCCTAGCCTGTGGTCGCCACTATTCTGCTTCCTACCTGGATCAGTGTTTCCATATATAAGTATTTGCCTTTCAGGGACTCCTTTATTTCACTTAGCATAATAGCCTCCTATTCCATTTAGTCTTCCACAATTGACAAGATTTAATTCTATTTTATGGATGATAGTATCCTATTTGTGTATTTGTGTGTGTGTGTGTGTACCACTTACAAAATCCACTCACCCATGGATGGATATCTTTGTTGATTTCACATCTAAATTGTTCTTCACATATTTCAATAAAATGTTTCCATTCAAAACTATATTTATTACTGACAAAATTTCTCTAATTATTGTATCTCAGAAGCCTTCATGGTTTTCAATTTGAAAGTATTCATTTATAAAAGTTTATCCTGCCATAGTTTTTTAGATTCTAAATTATTTTATATAATTTTTTCTCTGTTTATTGAGCTCACAGAAGAAAAACACTGATACTTTATTAACATTTCATGTGGAAAAGCTACTATATAATTGTCTTCTATCATTTTAAATACTTCTGTATGCCATTACCTTGGTTAATAGTATAAATTTGACAATAAAATCAAATAATGAATTCATAATAGAACCTCACTATCAAAGATAAGTATAAAGCATACTTTCCATAATACCACAGCTTTGTTGTGCATGGCCTCTTTTTTGTTGTTGTTGTTGTTGTTTGTTTGTTTGTTTGTTGCTTGTTTTTGTGATGCTGGGAAGTGAACCCAGGTCTTTGCATGCAAAGCAAGCACACTACCAACTGAACTATATCCCCAGCCCTTGTCTTATCTTATTGAAGTAATGTTTGTTGGGTTTTTCTTCTCTCCTCCCACTCCACAATTTACTTTGGTAGGAAATCACCTTATACAACCTACATTTAAAGCATAGAGGGCTGTACTTCATGTTCCTCAGTATGGAAAGTCTATGCAAATTATTTGAAATTCATCTGTATGAGATATGTCTATATTCTCCCTTGTTAAATTATTTACTCAATAATTAGTCTATGTTGGTATGAACTCCTATTAGATTTTTCATTAATTATGATGGAATTCCTGTGGATATAAGTATTTTCTGGTAGTTTATTCAAAAAGAGAAAAAGTTATATCTTTCATGAGTTCTGTATTTGATCACCTAGAGTAGTATACAAATTTCTGTCTCAGGGAACAACATAAAATTTCTTGACCTGCTTCATCTCTGGGTCCTTTGAAAGTAGAATCAGAGCCATTCCAATTGGATTCAGTAATCACTATTCAGGAGCTAATCCTTGGGTCCTGTTAGATTTCAAATTTAGTGTTTTATTCCTTTACCTCACATTTTTTAGTATTTAATGATTCAGGAAAAATCCATCTTTTCTGTTTTCTGTTTTTTATTCCTTAATCAGAATTATTTCTAGGAACTATTAGGTATTATGTTGATAAATGAGTGGAAGCATTTTTTTTCTTTAATCATTTTTAGTATGAATTCTGAGTAATTGTGCTAGATGAATTTCATTACTGTTTCTCAGGAATCTCTTCTACCACTTTGAAAGTTTTCTATTTGATTTTGGCCACTTTTATTCCTTTAATTTTCCTGGTAGTAATTATGAGGTTTAACATTTATCTCTCTGATCCCCTGCAGCAGCTGTTTCAAGGTTGACCTTCTTTGACTTCTTTATGCTTATGAGAACTTTGAAGCCCTTTTCTTTCTAATTCTTCCTGAATATCATAGAACTTACGTGTTAAAAGTGAATTGTTTATTGTGATAGTCACCTTGATTTCTCCTTTGAACTTCCAAAACTGTATTTTTTCAATTCTTATCTAGTAACATTTTAAATTTTTTTATGCCGATTTCTACTTACCTTTTTATTTTAACTTAACTAGTGAATACATATTAAATGTTCACTATTTCCTTGAAACAGAAATAATACTTTTTAAAATTCTGATGGGCATGCTGCCCAACTGAAGACCTAATAGTACAGGTGGGAGGGAAGGAAATTGCTCCCCGCCAGCGCTAACACGGATGTGAATTCTGGAGGGAGGCTCTCAAATCTATTGCCCTGATATCTCTACACCTTGCTGTTTCAAGCAGGCATGGTGGATCCAGCCAGTCCTACACATCCAAGGGTGCACCTAAGCCCATGAGCTTTTCCAGTCAAGCAAGTTTACCTTTGGGGGCAGTGTGGAGACCAAGAACCAGTTACAGAATTTCAGGGATGCTTAGGAAGGGACAGCAGTTTGGAGTTATTTTTACCAAAAATGAAAGTTAGTTTTATAAAGATAAATGAAGCTAAATAATACTGTATTTAAAAAATATTAGTTTAAAAGAAGATGATTTTTTTTATTAGATTATTGTCGTCATTGAGATTAGCATTGATCCATTGATTTTATTGCTTAGGCAGTAAGTTAATTGTGTAGTATTGTGGTATATATACCTCTATTAGATGGAAAGGAAACATTTTAATTAGAATATATATTTTAAGTAATTATATGTTGTATGTTATTTATGATATGCTATTTATGTGTAACAGGAAACATTCACATAGTTAATCACTAGCATATACAATTTATTTATGAGGCATTTATAATACATTTTACATAGATACAGGTTTTCCCAATTTGCTTCTCTGATACACTTTACTTATGTACAAATAATTAACATTCGCTATTAGTTTCAAATCACTTCCTTCTTGCTATAATAATGGCTGTATTTTAAATTCCATGATTTTCTTTCAAATATACAAAATAGTTATAAAAGTAAATAATGTTAACTGGCCCACATAATTGCACATGTTTTCAGTAGGAAATATAAAAGTTAATATAAATTCTGGGTTGTTTCAGCTATATTTTGTCAATATTTGAAATTAAATTTATAAATTTGTTTATCTTTAGTATATTTCATTTTACATATTTGTTAAATGAATTTTAATATTTTACTTGTTGTCATTCTATACCTGCTCTTCAAGCAACTGAACCAGCAAGGAATATGATCTCTCCCAAATATCATCAAAAAAGCCAAGTCCCGTGAAGCATTATTATTTTTTAAAAATGTATTTTTAAGCATGATTGTAAATATTGTACTTTATAATTATATAGAAATAAGTGTGTCTTTAAAGGTAATTGATGCAACTTTTAGTTTAGCTTATCCATAATGTTTAAAGAAAGCAAGTTGCTCTCTGAGTTTGTCTTTTCAATCTGGCTTAGGACCTCCTTTCAATACAAATAATTTGTTTTTTCTTTTTTTCTTTTTTTGTTTTAGTATATTTTTAGTTGTAGATGTACACAATATCTTTATTAATTTTTATGTGATGCTGAGGATTGAACCCAGTGCCTCACATATTCAAGGCCAGAGCTCTACCACTGAGCTACAGCCCCAGCCCTGCTAATGATTTTTTAATGGTTACAAAAATGCTTAGGACATCATAAAACAGCCACTCTCTGGGAGAATAGTTTACCTCTGAATTGTTCAAATTTTAAAACCTAAAAACATAGATTGATATTTATTGAAAGATTCTTTCTTCCAGAGAAAATTGGCAATGCATTTTCTCCAAGAGTGTCATTGTAATAATTTACTTTTCTTTATTCTATTCCTTAAATTATTTTGTTTAATTTAATATGTATTGTTTTTTATTATTTGAGTACAAAAGCCCTACTATGAGTAAAGCAATCTCCGCAGTGCTATCAAATAAAAATATATAAATTAAAAAGAAAAAAAACCTTTAAAATATTGCCATATTCCATGCACTAATTGTTGTATGACTTCATATAAACTATATTATTAACATGTCAAGATTAGAAATGTACATTATAAAACTAGTATCAGACAAGCTAACAAAATTTATCCAATTAGTAAGTGACATAAATGGAAATTCAAATCATATGATTTGAGGCAAATAGTATTATAATAATAATAGTCATTGCTTTTATTCTCATTTATTAATTCCCAATGTCATACATATATTTATTCATTTGCTTCTTACAAGAAATCTAAGATGCCTACATCCATGGAATTTTCTAGGATATGAGTCAAATCAGACAATTAATATAAAATGACTTTTAATCATTACCCTGTGAATAAAAAAAAAAAAAACAGTGAAAATGTCACCATTTTTTAGTTTAGTCCTGATAATCCTGATTATGTACATGAAGAAAATTAAGAATGAAGAGTAGTGCAGAGAAACTCAGAAAGTGTTTTGGGGGACATATTGAACTTTTTTTTTTCTGTTCACATGATGGGGTGGCTTGATCTAGCTATTCTGCACAGGACTGTCTCTAACATGATTTCATCCATCTCCTTTGTGAGAGTTCATGTCTGAGGAAATCTTTTTTAAGTTGCTGCACAGCAGTGTCTTACCAATGTGACACAATAGTTTTCTTGAGCTCTGTGAAGAACAGTGATCATACAATATTCATGGAGTTTCCACAATAAGAATTATGTCAGAAAATAAAAGAAGACATTTCCAGCAATACAATGTATTTATTTCATGTCCATTGGATGCCAGACTCCTGAGGCCTACTTGTAAATACTCTTCTTTGTCACTCTCTTAATATTCAATATAGCTCTTTTCAAATGAAATAAATAAAACAGGGAACATGTTGCATGATGGTCTGAACTCCTGTTTTTAGTATTGGTAATATCTAACCAATGAACTACTAATACCTCTTTGACTAATAAAGAAGACCTTCAAGGGTACCAGCATTTAATCAAAAGCTGTCTATTTATGGTGGGTATTTTCCAGCAACCTGAATTTTATTTTTGTTATTATTGAAAACAAAATGATTTTTAAATGTTCCAACATTTTTTGGGGGGTGGGGGGGTACAGCTAAATTTTCAGCAGTGGTCCAGAAGTTGAAATGACAAGTTAGGTTATTCAGGATCACATTTTAAATGACCTAGTTTTAAGAAATTTTACCATTTGAAATTGAAGTTATACTTATTTTGATATACTTTCAGGCTAAGGTAAGCTTTTGATAGTATCTTAGGCATTTTTATTTTGCCAATTTGGAAACAGATACTAGAAGAACTGAAGTATTAATGTGTGTGAGGGGAGTGTGGGTGGGGGGTGGTTGGGGATGGTACTAGGGATTGAACCTCAAGAGCATTGTGCCTCTGAGCTATATCCCTAGCCTTCCTCTTTTTTTTTTTTTTTTTAATTGTGGTACTGGAAATTGAACTCAAAGGTGCTTTATAACTGACCTAAATCTCTAGTCCTTTTTATTTATTTTATTGTTTATTTTGAGATAGGATTTCACCAAGTGATCCACTCTTGTCTTGAACTTGCTGTCCTCTTGCCTCAGCCTTTGGAGTTGCTGGGACTAAGGGTACACACCACTGCAACTATACCAGCCTTTTTAAAATTTTTATTTTGAGAAATATCTAAGTCCATAAGGAAGACCTCAACTTGCAATCTTCATACCTCAGCTTCCCAAGTTTCTGGGATAACAACTGTGCACTGCTGCTCCCAACTGAAGTATTATTTTTATCTGTCAAGACATTTTGTTGGGGCTGGGGATGTTGCTCAAGGGGTAGCGCGCTCACCTGGCATGTGTGGGGCACTGGGTTCAATCCTCAGCACCACATACAAATAAAGATGTTGTGTCCGCAGAAAACTAAAAAATAAATATAAAAAAATTCTCTCTCTCTCTCTCCCTCCCTCCCTCCCTCCCTCTCTCTCTTTAAAAAAAAAAAAAAAGACATTTTGTCAAAAGCAGTGATAGTGATTCCTTAATTAATGAAGACAATAAAAATCCACATTTGAAGATTCTATTTTTGAGCAATCAGAGCAATAAAGAAAATATGTAGAAGATCTCAATAGTAAAAATACCAATTCATTTGACTTTCAGTATTCTCTGAGCTTCAAAAAATGAATTCTTTACAGATTTCTTTTTATAATGAGAAATGAAACTATGAATAAATTATTTGGTTGATGTAAAGTACCATTTTAATTCTCCAAATTCATTTTATTTGTTATTCATTTCTTTCATATTTTTGTACAGACACTAAATGTAACCTTAAAGAAAGCGGACATCACAAATAACAAATTTGTTTAGAGCTGCTTTTATGACATGTATTTTTACTTAGTTATTTCATCAGCATGATACTAATGAAAATATAAAAAAAGAGTCCATGTTGCTCAAATACTATATGAGAAAATTTGTAGACCATGTATGTTATATGAATTGAGTGTATGGTCTCATGGGGACCAGGGTCTGAGTCCATAACTGGTACCTCCTGACTATGATTTTTGGACTTTCGCTTTTTGGACTTTTGATCTATTAAATGAACTGATTCTCCCAATAGTTATAACTTTTATGGGGACTGTTAGGTCTGCATAATTGGATGGGTTTAATATTTTTATTGTATTCTTCTTAAATTTATTTGTACTATTTTGTAGCATTATTTACATGCAAACTTTTAATTTTTAATAATATATTAAAAACTTGAATATAAGGTCTGTGTTTTACTTTATCTGCATTCTCTGAAACCTGGGGACATTAGCCTTTGTATTTTAGAAGTTTATAATAGTGGATAAACATAACCAGTGAATTTAAACTGAAACTCTAGTAGGTTAAGTGATAGCAGTATATCATATTAGCTAAGACCAATTTTTCCAGGTCAAGTTTGCTTCCAGAGCTACCTCATTATTCCTTTTTTAACAGTCTGTCTGCAAGAGGAAGACAGGAGCTAAAGAACCCTCACCAGTCAAAAGACAAACTTCTCAGGAAGGAAAACACTACTTATTCACAGAAGCAAACTGTAAACCAATATCATCCATCACCAACTCCACAGACTGTCTGTCTCTTAACACATAATGACCCTATAAGGAAACTTGGTGCCAGTAGGTTTACTGACAAATACATAACCAGAATCATGAATTGCCTTATTCTGGAAACTTATTTCAGTATTATCAGTGATTTTTTAAGTATTTTATTTTCATATTAGTTGAATGTGAACATTGGTAACCAAAGTCCTTCTACATATGAGTGTTGTAACAGTGACTTGAAACCATATTTTTTGGATTAGAATTAACTGAACTATTTTCTATGTGCAAAGAAAGTTTGTTCCCAATTCTAGCAACTATGCCTGCTCTACTCTATTTTGTACTCACATTCTCTTTAGACTAAAGTGTTCTCTGATATAAAGCCTTGCAGTTGGCTGTGCTCTTTTCAGCCTGACAAACAGCAATTTGGTGCATTTGGAACTTCTTATTAAACTGTGGCAGGTTAAGAAGTCCAGGGCTAATAGAATTCCCCTAAATGATTGGCTGAGACATTTGTGTTAGCTTAATTGTACATTTGCCCTTTGACTAAAATTAGGGATTAAGTCCCCTCCCTGGGAACTGCATTTTAAGTTACTAAGAAATTGGACTTCACATTCTAATTAGATCTTTTCTGTTCCTTGCTGCCATGGGGTTTTTTACCTCGACAACACACAGTTCCATTATGTTCTTTTTATAAAAGATTTTCCCTTCATACTTTATGTAAGGCTGTCTCTCTCTTATATTAGTAGTGGCTCACCGGTTGTGATTGTGCAGGAGGTGGGCTAACAGCTGAGATGTGGGCATTCTACCTAGCACCTTTCACTTCCTCTTTTTTCACCATGTCAACTTTAGCACAGCATGACTTTGTCCTAACAAAGACAATTTTCTAAGGAACACAGTGCTGGTCAGGTGGCCCATCTATCATGTCATTCAACTATTGACCCAGTCTTGTACAATACTTTAGAATGCTTAGCATCACCTGAAAATATCTTCAATTATGGCATTGGTTTTTTTCAAATGTCCTTCTTGAATATAAATATTTGTCACCATAAAGTCTAAGAATATATGATGCAACAGCATAAAAAAATTTAATTCAAAAGCATCAAAATGGTATTCAAAAATACACACAATATCATGTTCCACTGTAATATATATTTTTCTTAGTGAACAATAGAGTGCTGATTGTTGAGTGTTATTTATGGGAACAGTACTCATTTCTTTTCTTTTTTCTCTGAGTATTTCTATTGTTGCTATTATTCTTCTGGATCCTTTTCACCCTGCTTACAGAAGGAAAAGAAAGAGGGCCATGTTCTGCTTTGAGTGAGGATCTGAAAGTTTGTTAGCTCCTAAAATCCTCCCACTGTTGTGTGCTTGTACTTTGTGGCTGAGTAATAAGTCACCTGTACACATAACTAAGGAAATAGTATTGTTTTGAAGTTAGCCTTCCTGCATAATGTATAGGTAGAAACAAAGTTGTTTTTTTTTTTTTTTCAATACAAGAGATTGAACAGAGGGAAGCCCAATCAATGAGCTTTATTCCCTGCCATTTTTATTTTTATTTTGAGTTAAGGTCTTCTCAAATTGAATAGGGCACCATCCAAATTGTGATTCTTCTGCCCGAACCTCCCGAGTAGCTGGAATTACACGCATAAACCACCCCACTAGCTGAATTACTGGTTTTTGAAGAAAAGTTTAATTTCTCACCTGTAAAATGAAAAGATGAGAGGTAAGCTTTAAGATTCCTTCTGAAGAAAACATTCTGTGAATATACAATGATTTTTTCCCCTAAGATTGTGTCATGGTTTAGATGTGATGTCTCCCAAAAGCTCATGTGTGAGACATCTCAAAAAGGTTGGGAGGAAAAATGATTGGGTTATAGTCTTAACCTAATCAGTGAATTAATACCTGATGGGATTAACCGTGTGGTAACTGAAGGCAGGTGGGTGTGGTTGGAGAAAGTGGTTCATTGAGTTGGCTTTCTATGGACAAAGATCTCAGAAACTGTGAGCCCCCCAATAAACTCTTTCTTCTATAAAATTGTTCTGGTCAGATCCTTTAATCACAGCAACAAAAGTGCTGACTAAAACAGATGGGGATATATCACTGAGCCTTTTTTCTCCAAGAGACAGGGAGACAGCAGGCCGAAATCATAGGGAAAAAAAAAGAATATCTAATATTTTTCATCTCTATTAATTAAAATGAATATTTTATTTTAAAAATTTGCAAATTAAACATTTTCTTAAATGTGTGGTTGCAACTTATGTTTCATTTCCTTTCCTTAGGCTACCTATGGCAATTCTCCTCTGCAAGGAGGAAATATGAAATGCATTTACATTGCTAAATCTCCTCAGCCTATTCCCAAGTACAGAGCTTATCATGGATCTAGACTATGAAACAATTTTTGTAGAATAATAATTAACATATAAACTTTTATCTCTTTAAGTTTTAATAACTTCAGTTTATGACTCATATTCCAGATTCTAAAATAAAGTACATTTCATAGCCTTTGGATATAGTTATTATTTAGCTAGAGGAGTAGCAAAATCAAATATTTATCATATATTAAAGTCAAACATTGTTGACTCTTCTTAAAACTCACAAGTCATCAGAATAGAAGGTAGTACATCAGTGTAGATTAAATTGCATTCTTCTTAGTTCCTACTGGTGATTTTAAGATTTTTTTTAAACCTCCCATCCCCTTTTATATTGTTAATATATTGATGAAATTCTGTAGAATTTTCCAGCTGGAAAAATATTCACATGACATCACCTAGACCTAAAATATTTTTATGCAATTTTACACAATCTCCTAAAAATTTGTTTTAGAAAAGCAACTTAATAGGTTGACTGTAACATGAAGAATAAAAGAACACTCAACCTGGAAAACAGCCTAAGGAATGAAACCCAACTTCTTTGATATGAGTATTTTTCCTTTCCAAGTTTCAAAGAAATCCAAAGCATCATCCCATCCTTCCTGAATAAATACAGTTACAAATGAATGTAACTATCATAAGAAAAATGCACTATTTAAATTTTGATTTTACTTCAATTACTTATAATTACACAGTTGTATAGTAAAGCAATCAAATCTTATAAATAACATGAAAGTAGCCTTGAGCACTCATACAGTGCCATTCTACTTCCTATAGAAGAAATCTCAGTAGGAACTAGTTCGCATGTGCCCAGGTCTTAGTCTTTTAATTTCCTAACATCACATATACCATCAATTTTTGTAGTTTTTTTTTAATAAAAGGAATATCTAAACTCCATGACTTAGATCTTATGTAATATTCTGAGAATTGTATTTGATGATAATATAATTAAGAGATATCCTCATATTATTTCATAAAAAAGACTTCTTTTAAAATATTAGCATTCTGTGATATACTTGTACTGTATTTTATTAAACCATTCCCCTATTGATGATATTATTTAAGATTTTGAAATATAATGCTTTTTTAATCCTAAAATTGTGGACTACCTTTTTAAAAATTTTTTTTTGAAAATATAATTTCTTTTGCCTTTATTATGTGGGATTCATGCTTTTTATGTGTCATAAAGAGGATCTCTAGTTTTTTAAATGAATATTCAATTTTCTTCATCCCATTTATTGCCCATTTGCAGATTATGGTTTTAAAACTTCACCTCCATTTTATATTCTATCTTAATGTACCTGAGCCTAATTCTTGTCTTGCTGTAAATTGGTATTTTATTAACAACTTTCTGTAAGTCACATACTATTAGCTCCTGTCGAGGTTTAGTTAGTATGCTATGCAGGTATCATTGTCTCATTGGCCACTTGAAAACATACTTGCTCAGAACAGATGTCTTGAACTTTTCTTTTTACAGTTCTGTTGCTGATTCCTGCGGCCCTCCTCTGTTTCCGATACTTCAAAAGTGAGGATAAATTTAGGGCAATTTGATGTTCAACAGTATTTCCTTTTAGAGCCTATACATTTCTCTTTTGACTCTTTTCAATGTGTTTTCACCCTGAGGATTTTATGGCACTGCTCCAAATACCTAGAAAAATATGTAACAACTCACAGAGTTCTGTCCTATAGTTATACTTCACTTGTAAATCTATCCTTAGATTAAACATCTATTTCTCTTATTCTATATCTATGGAATTCCAAAATTATGACTGTTATACCAAATATTGATGGTGTGTTGCTGCATAAGAGATGAAGGAAGCTAAAGAGTAAAGGAGGAAAATAAGAAGATGAGTTTTGGCCAGCAGCATAGGTATCCTGTATTCTTAAGTTTGGCTCTGCAAAGAATCACAGAAAATACCTTCCATGTTCTTGGACAGGTAGACTTAATATTACCCAAATGGCAATACTACCAAAAGCACTTTACAGATTAAATGCAATTCCCCCCAAAATTCCAATGATATTCTTCATAGAAATAGAAAAAGCAGTCATGAAATTCATCTGGAAAAATAAGAGGCCCAGAATAGCCAAAACTATTTAGCCAAGTCCAAATCCTTGGTGAGGGAAAGTGAAGCAGGAGGCATCACAATACCAGACCTTAAATTATACTCCAGAGGTATAGTAACAAAAGCAACATGATAATGGAACTAAAACAGGCATGAAGACCAATAGAATAGAAGACACAGAGACAAAAACTACATAAATACAGTTATCTTATACTTGACAAAGGACCAAAAACATACTTTGGAGAACAGAGGGCCACTTCAACAAATAGTTCTGGGAAAATCATATGTAGTGGAATGAAATTTAATCTGTTTCACTCATCTTGCACGAACCTAAACTCTAAGTGGATCAAAGATCTAGGATTTAGACCACAACCTCTGCTCCTGCTAGAATAAAATGTAGGACCAACACCACACCATATTGGCGCATGAACAACTAACTTCCTTAACAAAACTCCTAAACTGCAAGTAAAATCAAAAATCAATGAATGGGCTGACATCAAATTAAAAAGCTTCTTTAAAGCAAAGAAAAACAATCAAGAGCATGAAGAGAGAGCATATAAAATGGGAGAAAATCTTTACCACCTGCTCCTAGGATAATAGGTATTTGAGGCAGTGTTATAAAATCCTCAGAGTGAAAGCACATTGAAAAGACTCAAAAGGAAAGATGTATAGGCTCTAAAAGGAAATACTGCTGAGCATCAAAGAATACAAAAAATTTAACAAAAACAACCAAATGATCCAATCAAGAAATGGGCAAAGAAACTAAATAGTCACTTCTCAAAAGAAGAAATACAAATGGCCAACAGATATATATATATATATATATAAAGTTCAACCTCTCCAGCAATACAGAAACTACATTGAGATTTCATATCACCCTAATCAGAATGGCAAATATCAAGAATACAAGTAACAATAAATGTTGGTGAGGATGTGGGGGGAAATGTTCACTCATATATAGTTGGTGGAACTGCAAATTGGTGAAACCACTCTGGAAAGTTGTATGGAGATTCCTCAGAAAACTAGAAATGGGCCCACCATTTGACCCATTTATCCCACTCTCCAGTATATTCAAAAGATTTAAAACCAGCATACTAGTTTGTATACACAGTGGAGTATTAGCCATAATGAATTACTTTATGACATTTGCTGGTAAATTGATAGATCTGGAAATTATCATGCTAAGTGAAATAAGCCAATCCCAGAAAAACAAATTCAAATATTTTCTCTGACATGTGGAAGCAAACCTACAATGGAAAGGGGTGGCAATATAAGTTCAGTGGAGTAGACAAAGAGCAATCAAAGGAAGGGAAAAGGGGGGGCTGGGGATGTGGCTCAAGCGGCCCGGGTTCGATCCTCAGCACCACATACCAACAAAGATGTTGTGTCCGCCGAGAACTAAAAAATAAATATTAAAAATTCTCTCTCTCTCTCTCTCCTCTCTCACTCTCTCTTTAAAAAAAAAAAAAAAAAAAAGGAAGGGAAAAGGAAAGACAGTGTAATGCATCTGACCTAACTTTTCTATGTACCTATATGAGTATGCCACAGTGAATCTAACCATCCATAAGAAACAGATGTCTATAAGAAACTTTTAAAAATACTATAAGTAAATGGCAGAAAGATCAATAGAAGGAAGGGAACATGGGATGGGGAAAGGTAAGGCTAAGGAGAGGTACTGGGTTCTGAATTAACACAAAATATATTTCATGCTTGTATAATTATGCCAAAAAGGATTCTACTGTCATATATACCTAGAAAGCATCAATAAAACATTTTTTAAAAGTAAAAAAGTTCTTTAACTTGTAAAATTTAGAAAAGCATCTTTATGAGAAACAAATATATTTGGGAAAGGAAGGAAGAACATATAAAAAGTTTAGAATTAATGTCACCGTTGGATTTTGGAGAGAGAAATTGTTAATTTGTTAATGACTTATTTCTAGGATTGGAGGCTCTGGGGGGCTCTGCCTGTCCCCTATCTCATTTCTAATAGTAGATGAGATCTAAATACTAATGCATATCAATACTCAAGGAGAAGACTGGTTTTATCAAAACTAGCTAGAAAAACTTGCCAGTAATTATAAAATAAGTCAAACATTGTAGTTTTTAAAAAATTATTTCTTATCTTCAGGAAATCCTTATAGCCATTCTATTAAAAATAGTCTAAATAAAGGAATGTATGCCTAATACGTATTCCTAGGGTTTTTCTGTAACTACTTTTTAAAGTTTCTTTTATTTATTTATTTACTGAAATGTATAACACAACTGTCCATCAACACTTTTGTTATCCTGTTAACTTTACACATAGAAATAAAAATAAAAAAGGATTAGAAGAAATTGAAAAGGCAGAGAAATAAGATTTATACAATCTAATTCTCTCTGACCACTGTATTCTTATTTATGCATCCTACAAGTGTATTTGTGTGTGTGTATGTGTGTGTGTGTGTGTCTGAATATATTTTCATAAATACAGTATTAGTTGATATTTTGGTTTTAGGACTAAATACACTAATATTTACTGATATTGAAATGAGCACTAATTATGTGTTATTTCCCATTTTTACTTGACCATTTTAATTTGGACTTTTTTGTTTCCTTATCACAGAAAGTTGAAAATCTAGTACTTTGATATGAATACCTCCTTACTTAGATATGTGATTTGCTTTTTTCCCTACTTTGCTGACTTTTTTTTCCTTAACAATGTCTTTTGACAAGGAGAATATCCAAATTGTCATTTTTAATGTTTTTAATGTATTCATTTTCAATCAATAGAAATATATTCACTTTAAATGAATTACAGAATTTAGCATAATTATGTTTTGCATAAAAACAAAGCTGAAGGTCACAAATATCTTCACCTCTGATTTACTGGAAAATTTAGTTATTAACTTTGGGGTTATAAAGCATTTCAAATTAATTTTTGTGTATGTTGTAACTTTTGAGATGAGTTTAAGTTTTTCATATGGATATCTAAATATCTGGCAATAGTTTCTGTAAAAACTATTCTTTTTACACTAATTTTCCATCATAAGTTTGTAAATGATTAACAGAGGATTGTATATTTCAAAACTCTTTTTTCTATTGCATAGAATTGTCTATTTAGATACCAATAGTATGCTCTATGTTTTTGAGAATTATAGAATAAGTATCAAAATCAGAAAATGTAATTACTTTAAATTTTCTTTCTTTGATTCTGATTATTTAATTTCCTTGTTATTTCCACAAGAATTTTAAAATCAGATCTATATAATTAACTATCTGTGTAATGTTGCAATTCATTTATAGATCAATTTGGTAAAGAAAAAATCAATATCTATATAAATCTATAAATACTACATTCCATTTATTTTTCTTCAGATTTCTCTGTGACATTTTGAACTTTACATTTAGAACTTTCAAGTCATTTTTCAGATTCATTTGCATTCCATTTTGATGATGTCACAAAGTATATATACATAGGTACACACATATTTACATACACTTAAAATTTCTGCTGTTCATACTAATATGTGCAAGATGTTGATTTTATTTTACTTTAACATAAATGTAAAACTCATGATGGATCAATAGATTGTTAATTTGCTTTAAAATTGTTTTTAATGTAATTAATTAATTAATTAAAATTTTAATTGATTAATTTAATTAATTAATTTAAAATTTTAATTAATTAATTAATTAAAGACAGGAATTTAGTATTTTGCCCAGGCTTGCATAAAACTCCTGTGTTTAAACTGTACTCCACTTTTAACCTCCCAAGAATCTTGGACTATAAGCACATGCCACTGCACCTAGATGACAATTGTCTATACTTTAAATAATTTCTTATAATGTGAAAACTACATAAAACTAGTTTCTGATTTTTATTAAAACCCCTTCCTGTGCATCCAGGATTCAATCTGGTATTATTTTGATCTGTCTAGATGACTTCTTTGACATTTCTATTAGTGCTGATCTGTTGGAAATAAATTTTTCAGTAATGTACATATGGAAAAAGTCTGTATTTTGTCTTTGAATTAAAAATGTGTTTTTACTGAATCCAAAATTTCAATTTAATTTATTTATATAGATATTTTTTCATTCTATATCTTGAAGGTATTGCCTCCTTTCTCCTGATAAGAAATCTTTCTTTTACTGTAGTCAAGAGTAGCTTTTGAGATGTTTTATTTTCTTTATCCGCATTTTAAGATGTTTATTTAAGATGTGCCTTGGTGGGTTTTTTTTTGTTGTTGTTGTGGTTTTTTTTTTTCCATGAATCTTTTGCTTGAGGTTCTTTGAGCTTCTTGGATCAAATTCAGCCATTATTTATTAAGAATTTATTAATTACCTAAATTCACATTTAGGTATTTGTTGGCATAATTATAGCCATCTTCCTTTCCTGAACCCCACTTTATGAATATCGTTCTTATTCTCAAGAAATAGAAACCAGCCCAAGATAAAACTTACCTTCCTTGAGAAATGCTGTTCTCTCATAGAGAGATAGGAGAACTGCCTGTCTCTGTTCCTAAGAAACAAATTTGCCTTCCACAAAATCAGGTGATGCTTGCTATGCCAATCAAAACTAAACCTGCCCCTAAGGCGAGGCCATGATTCTAGCCTATAAAAGTAGCATTCAAGGGGGAGTTGTCACTGCTGTCTCTTTTTCTACACAGAGTGGTCAGTCAGGCTCCTAACAATAAACCCTCTTCATGTGGGATTACTCCTTCACCATTTTCCTTTCAATATTGTTCCATAGTCACTGATGTTCTGTTTGTATTTTTTTTTAAGTCTTTTGTTTTACTCTTTGTGTTTCATATTGGATAGTTTTAATTGCTAAGTGCAAAAATTTATTCTTTTCCACAATATCAAATCTTATGGAATATTTTTCTAATTAATCAAAATTCCAGACACTATTTTGCCTCTGTAGAAGTTTCCTTTGTGAAGTTTTCTTTTCTTTCTGCATCAATAGTTTTAGTGAAGAAATGTGTTTTACTCACCTAGGCATGGCTTGAGCCTTTAAAAACCAGTACTATGTAGCCTGTGGCAGTCACTTGAACTCAGGAGTTGGAAAGCAGTCTGTGCAAACATCAGGAGACCCAGTTCCAGAAACAAAACAAAACAACAAAAAAAAAAAAAAAATGTGCTTCTGAGAAAATATAAGTAAGCCCAATCTCCAGTTTTTTAAACAAAGCAATCTGATATTTTGCTGAGGTTAAGTAATACAACTGTGGAGATCACCTAGTCTTTAAGACAGTAGAGTATGTTGACACCAAATTCACATTTAAGAGAGTAGAGTATGTTGACACCAAATTCACATTTTCATACATGTGTTTTGTATAATGATGACTGTCTCCTTCCACCATCCTTGCCATTCTCCTTTTCCCTCCCTTACAAACAGAGAGATGATAAATTGTGTTATAAAGATGTATTAAGAATTGTAATAAAAAAAAGAGTGAGAGAGCTCATGTATAGTGGCATAATTTGGCGTGAACATACTTTATATAGAGAGTTTCGAAAAATTGTGATGTGAATGGATAATTATGACTGTAATGCATTCCACTAGTGTCATGTATGTAAGAAATTTTTAAAAAGACAGTAGAGTAAATCTCTGCTTTTATAAAATGTAAGCCCTGATTTTTTTTCTTTTAGGAGGGATGTTTATGATATGATGAGAGGCCAAGTTTATTTTTTATAAGATTAATTTAATTTGACCATTTCATGTGTATAAGGATCATGCCCAATGTATGACAACTAGAACATTGTTTCATTGCAAACTTCTGCAACAGTCAGCATGTTCACACATAAATGGGTAGTTTTCCTCATGGAAAGAAAGAATATATGGTTATAGAGATTAAATGTGGTTGTGAAGTTTTTATCACAGCCCAAGTTTTCACATATTACTTAAGATAATTTTTGTATTTGAATGTCTTCAGAGACTTTTATCAGGTTTCTGAGACACACTTCATCTCTGTCTTCCTACTTCACACGGAATTCTTCTTAATAGGTTTCTCCTACGTTTCAAGGTCTCTCCATGTTTTTGCCTCAATGCAACATCTTTTCTGATATCCATAGTTCCCTGGACCTTCCTACTCTTTTCCACCTGCTGGATAAAACAGTGTTCTCCAACACTTCTTGGTTATATTTAAATGCTGGTTCATTGGTATGCTGACTCTGATGGATTTTCAGCTGCTAATGTTTCTTAAAGTTCTTACTATGACCAAAATTGCACACATATTGCTTTTGCTGATTTTCAGGTTTGCATTCACAATTTTTTTTTAAAGTTTGATTTTGTGTTGAATTTTTTATCACAGTCACCAGCTGCTGAAATGGCTTTTCTCCTATAGGAATCAAGATGTAGCAATTCAGAATAGTAGTCCCTGCTAAAGGTTTTGCCACACATTTTTCAGTCACAGTTTCTCAAAGATTTCTCTCAGACATCATCATCATCTGCTATGTATTGTCCAATGACTCAGAACCACTCCTTCACATCACTTTGTAGTTTAAAAATGAGGATTAGAGGTTGAACTAGTCTTTTATTCCATCTTTGACATAGAGAAAGGTACACATCCTTATTGTTTTGAATATGTTACTTTTTTTTTTTTACTTTATATGCAATAAATATTTTTTCAGGTCCAATTGCCTGTTATATAATCACATTTAATGTATGACTTTATTTTACTTTTTCTGAGTAACAAAACTCACTTATCAATTCACCATTGGTTGATAGGTAGGATGTTAATGATTTTATGGAATTTTTATTTTTATTTTTTTTAAAGTGGAAAGTAAAAGCTTTATTAAAGGACAGTAGAAAAGACTTCTCCCTGGAGGTAGAAGGGGACCCAAGAGGTGGAATTCTTGGAAGGGCGCGGTCTTCCCTCTTTTATAGCTAAGGTCTTCCTTCAGCTTTCTGGCATTCCTTTTGCATTCCTGTCCTTTGTTTGCTCTGTTATCTTGCAGTGATGGAATGTAGGTGGGAAAATGTGGCCTGTAGAGACTTTAAACAATTATACTCAAACTGCCCTCTATGTTTTGGTGGAATTTTAAAATTTAGTATTTTTAGTTATATATAACATTAATATTCATTTTAACATAATAAAAAGCATGGAATATAATTTGACTAGTAAGGATAGAGTATTCTAGGGATCAAGAACCCACAGATGTGAAAGGAAATGAGTTTTGTTTAAAATCCCCATTTAGGACATAGGGGTGCAGCTCCATGATAAAGAACCTGTCTGATATTCTTGAAGTCATGGATTTAATTCTCACTATCAAAAAAGAAAAATTCACACTTGTATATATCACCTCTCAAATACTTCCACATGCAACAGATACTTTTAAAAATACTGAATATTTTATTGGATTGTTTACTTCTGCCTCAGCTTTTCAGATAAGAAGTTACTGGTGTCAGTTTTTGTCATTTATGAAAAGGATCTATCAAATGTTTAAAGAGGTCAATAGTCAATGAATAGCATACAATTACAAATGAAGGACTATTTCTCAGATTTGTTTTGTGGCCTGTAAATTCAAGCAATTTTCACCATATCTTATAGTGAATCAGTAGTCAGTCTAAAATATAATATGATAATCTGGGCTCCAATATCCTTATGACTTGATACAGTTAGATGATACCAGTCTTGTTTAAGCATTTGGGGGGAAAAGATAGCCCAAGTATGGACATATTAGCTTACTGTCCTCTGAGCATTTGAGTAGAGCCTTTCCTGCTGTTTGAGACAGAACACAGTATTGATTTGAACATCAAGGCTCAAATCTCTTCTCACAAAAAAAAACAATCAATAAAGGTGAGCAGGAAATTTGCTTAAATGAAAGCCTGCAGGACATGGTCATGTAAGACCTTTTCATTATAATAAGTGTTTAGTTAGCTTTTTTGCTGCTGTGACTAAAATATCTGACTAGAACAAATTTAGAGAAGAAAAGTTTATTTGAGGACTTAGGGTTTCAGAGGAATTAGTCTGTAGAAAGCCAGCTCCATTCCCCAAGGCTAGAGGTGATGCTAATCATCCTGGCAGAAGAGTATAGCAAAAAGAAGCACCTCACCTGATGATCAAAAAGCAGAGAGAGAGGCCTCTACTTGCCAGAATCAAATATATACTCCAAATCCAAGTCCCAATTTCCACCTCCTCCAACCAATCCTACCACTTTAGTTACTGCTCTGTTAATCCCTGTCCAGGGATTAATGCACTGATTGGGTTAAGACACTTACAACCCACTTATTTCTCCTCTGAAGCTTCCTGCATTGTTTTACATGTGAGCTTTTGGGGGACACCTCACATCCAATTCATAACAATAAGCAACTAAATCAAATACATGAGGAAAATAAAGTTTTGTCAAATGTAGCTCATTGATAAAACTGAAAGCTTTGCAAAAATAAAAATCATCTCAGAATAAAATACAAAATGAACTTTGTAGAAACATCATCACTTCAAAGATTTAAGATTTAAGACTACTAAATTAATTGGAACAAAAGATGATGTATCTAAATGCAGTCACAATCCTGAAGATGTTTCCAAATGATCTATCTACACTTTTGAAACAAAGTAACCCAAAACAATGTTTTAAAACAATAACTATTATTTAATTTGCTTCTGGATCTGGAAGTCACTAATGCCCAGGTGAACATATCCTACTTGCCAGTTCATACAGTGTCAATAAAAAGTGCCTGAGGTCCTCATAAAGATTTTTTCTCTCACCTGTTATACACCAGGTGAGATTTAAGCAGGGAATCATATTGGAAATTCTTAGATGTTTTGAAAACACCAAATTCACATTGACAGTTACTTGGCTTCAGAAATACTTCATGGTGTTGGAAAAAATAAACATTAATGGAAATTTTTGTTTTCATTTTTTAGTACTTGCACATATTCATTACGAGAAGAAATCTGTTGTAATTCATATATTTGTTTATCAATAGGCAACATTTCTATCTGGCCTCTTTGTTTTAGGTTTCCAGAAATTTGCATATGATATGACTAATTATTTTTTAGTATATGCATAATTATAGTTTTTTGAGATTTCTATATATGTAATTTGCTATTTGTCCCTAATTCTGGAAAATTCACTGTCATTATTTCCTAATCTATTTCTTCTGCCCTATTTCCTCTTTTCTTATTGTGATTCTAATTATACACAAGTTAGATCATATGATGCTTGGGTGTTTTATGTCTTCTTTTTTTGTTTCAATTTTGTATGATTTCTATTGACCTATTTCTAACTCAAAGATGGTTCCTTCGGGTATGACAAAGACATTCTTTATCTCTCTGTTGCTGTGTTTTTAAATTCTAGCTTTCCATTTGATTCTTTTTGTTTACATTTTCTACTGAAATTTTTGAAATAATCCTGCATATCATCCCCATACTCCATTAGATCTTTTCATATATTAACTACAACTATTTTAAAATTCCTGTCATGAGTTTTCATATCTGTGACATTTAAAATCTGGCTTTGATTAGTACTTTGCCTCTTAGGAATGTGCTTCCTCATACATTTTTGTATGTCTTATAGTTTTGGGTGAAAGCTTTTCATCCTATGCAGGACAGAAGAGACTGAAGTAATTGCATATTTTTTATGCTTGGAAACCTTTCTTTCACTATGCCTTTATTGCAGTGGTTTGAATCATCTATTTAGAAGTTAGGCTGGGGTAAAGACTGTCATTACAGTGTTATCATCAGTGCACAAGAGGACACGAACACCTGCAGCAGTGTCCTAGGTCCAGTGTGTGGACTAGCTGGCCATAGTGAGGGCTACTTGATCCTGAGTCTCAGGTATCCCTTTTCACTGTGCCTAAAAGAGAGTCTTTTGCATGCCCTTGTCCATCTGGGTAGTTTTCAACTATCACTTGTTATTCACAGCTCAGCAGTTGGTTGTAGGAACCTGTGTCATGTATATTCTGTGGTGATTTGATCAAGTTTTACTTTTAGACAGTCATGCTATCCCAAGGTTGGGAATGTTTTCTTCTTATTTCTTTCTTCTCTTTCACAGAGGAAAGAAATAACTGCGAAGTTCTCCATCTCCCCAGGAACAACTATTTTCTACTTATTTCCTTCCCCCAAATTCAATAAATTTTCTCTGATGACAAAAGAGCTATGGTGTATATTGCCCACTCTGTCTCAGATTACTGATTTTGTTCCATAGAGGATGTAGAGGAAAATGGTCCAGGTGGAGTTTCTTGTCCAGGAGGAGGCCTTATCATTGTTGTTCCACTCCTCCAAGTCTGCAAGATAATGGGTATTATTTTAGGGCCACTTTGGATATTTTCTGTGAATATTCAATGAGGCTGCTCAATAAAAGCTTTCAGTGGGATATGGGTCCCCCAGTATCTGTGGGCTTCAGTTTCATCACAGTATTTTAACAGCCTTTAACAAATTTTCAATTAATCATACTGAACCTTTATTAGAAACACCATTTATGTCTACACCAAGTGACCCCCTCACATCTCTCATCCCTTTGCAGTTTTCCATCTGCGTGAAGGTCAGTGACTCTGAAAACATTTTGAGGTCATTAGGTGCTCTGTTTACTTATTTTATAAAAGGCTCAAAATAAAACACACAGTTAACGTTTGCTGGAGTATTTTTTGTTTGTTTCTATTGTAAATATGAGTGTGAAGCACCTTTAATTCATCACATTCAGAAATGAAGACAAATGTCTCATTTATTCACTCTTCTATGATTTAGAATTTTAACAAGCATATACTTGACATTTATTTACTTAAATAACCCAGAACATATTTTAAAACACTTTTATCATAAATGTCTCTGCTTAATAAGCAGAGACATTTATGATAAACTAAGGTATAATACTTTATTTCAAAATTATATAGTAGTAGTTTAAAATTTAGAGTAATTTAATAAACTTCTAAGAAAACACAGTGAGGGTGCAAAATGTTTCAGATTCAAACTGATATATGCATTTGGCGGGTATAAATAAAAGGTTCACATAAAATAGATCTAGTTACGTTGTTTTCACATTCTGTGTAAATTTCTTTTTTACTTTGAGAAAGATTCCTGTACTTTTAAAAAACAATCTAGGAATGTGAGACAGTTTACTGGGTAGGGAATCGAGAAATAGGGCAAGGTTCATGGTAAAAGGATGTATTTGAGCTGCTGCAAGGAAAGGATGGGTAAAGACACTTGGTGGCTGAGGCATACAAGTTAACTGTGTGGTGAAATCAACTGCGGAAAGAGAATTTTCAAGGTATCATAGATTATGAGGGGAAAAAGCACTGTCAGTGTAAATATTTCCTGTCCAATGGGTTGATTTTATTCCTTTGGGTATGAGATTGTTTTCTGATTGGCAACAGAGATCCCAGGGATAATTTGGCTCTTAGGTGGTTATCTATTTAGAACATTTTTATAGAGTGTCAGTTATAGACTTCTTATTTCCTCATTTTACTGTTTTGATTTAGTCAATTTTCATGAAAATAAATGTATTATTTTTCTGACAAGAAAATCAATACAAGCTATTTTTAAATGAGAGTCTTCAAAATGAATCCCAGTATAGTGAAAAATTAATATAATTAATGCAATAAAGCAATAAAACAACAATATATACTGCAATGAGAGTGGTCGGACGCCACCTAGTCATGTGATCTTTTTTTTTTTTTTTTTTTTTTTTTTTTTTTTTTTTAGTTCTCGCGGACACAACATCTTTGTTGGTATGTGGTGCTGAGGATCGAACCCGGGCCACACGCATGCCAGGCAGGCGCGCTACCGCTTGAGCCACATCCCCAGCCCTAGTCATGTGATCTTATATAATGAAAACAAAAATCCTTCAAACTTCAGTTTACATACCAATCAAATAAGAGCATAAATGAAATTAGGTACTTTTCACAATTGTGCCTTAGGATTCAGAATGGTACTGTTACAGAGCACAGGTCTTCTGTGAAACCAAAGTAGTGTGGAACCCCCCTCACCCACTTCAAATCTAGATTCTTATGTCAGTCAGTCATGTCACGCAGAGCAACAGGCATGAGTTTCTTGAAGGAATAGAAAAAAACAAAAACAAAAAGAAGAGAGAGAATGGATCCTCTTTTGAAGAGAGAGAATGGATCCTCTAAGAGAAGGCAGGATGGTGTGCCCTTTCTACTCTCCAATTTTATTTGTGGTCCCAGGAAAGTTTCCAAAGAGGCCAACCCAGGTTCACCCCTTGACTTTTGATTGACAGCATGATAATATCAGACTTTCAAGTTGCTACTGCTATGACAACTCTACATCACCTTGGCCCATGCTGACAGTTCTAATAGAATCTGTTCTTATAGATTTTATGGTTAGGGGGACTTGTTCTTATTGCCTTGAGTTCTGGAATCTGGTCTGTGTAAGGTTCACATAAGTCACCATCTTCAGGGTAGCTTATTTTCTTCCTATTGAGATTCTGGAACTGTATTTCTCCTGTAGGTAACAGGTAGTATGCTGAAGAATAGAAAATATTCTTTCCACTTAAGTGAGTCAGGGCTGCAAGTAACTTACTTTCTAAAGTGGAAAACGTGTTGGGGTCAGCACAGCGGGCCCATTTTATAAAATTATTCCTTTAATCTCATGCTTCCACCACTCACATCTGTCTGTTCCCTATCAGAACCAGGGTGGTGGTCAGGTGCAAGAGTCCATCCATATTTGTTAGCTTAAATATTAATGTTCAAGCTAATTTTAAGATAAAGCTGTTAACCAACAAAAACAAAAATTGAAAGACTATGTTCAAAAAGAATTTTTAATCATAAGTTAATCCATTAAAGATTCTCAGCTGCATTATTATTTTCCTAGGGCTGCCATAACAAGGTATCACAAACCGCATGATTTGAAACAATATTTTATTCTCTCAGTTTTCAAGGCAAGAAACTGAATTTAAGAGATTTATGATTCCTCTGAAGTTTTTAGAGAAATTTTCCTTGCTCTTGCTTGCTTCTTGTGGTTACTAATAATTATTACTTTCCTTGGTTTATAGATACATCACTCTAATGTCTGCCTTGATATTCACATAATCTTCTTTCCTCTCTATGACTACATGACTTCCAAAAAATGTAAGTTTTATTACTTTAGGGCAAACCCTATTTGAGCATAAACTCTACACCTAATTACATCTGCAAAGACCCTCGACTGAGGACTTCAAGAATACATTTGTTTTGGTAACTTTTTTTTCTTAGCTATAGATAGACACAATATCTTTGCTTTATTTATTTATTTTTATGTGGTGCTGAGGATCAAACCCAGTACCTCACATGTGCTCTACCACCGAGCTACAACCCCAGCCTCTTCAAGCATATGTTTTGAGGGAGGTATTTCAATCCACAACAGACACTAATAACATATGTGTTTTGAGAGAAAAACAGTGCTTGTGGAAATGTTTAAAAATATACATTTATATATTGATTATGACACTCTTTAGTTATGTAATATTGAGTAAGACTCGTAATCTTTCTGAAACCCGTATCCTTATTTTTATTTCTATTTATTTTTTTAAAGAGAGAGAGAGAGAAGAGAGAGAGAATTTTTTTAATATTTATTTTTCAGTTCTCAGTGGACACAACATCGTTATTTTATTTTTATGTGGTGCTGAGGATCGAACCCATGCCAGGCAAGCGCATTACTGCTTGAGCCACATCCCCAGCCCAGTATCGTTATTTTAAAAAGAAGCCAATTTTACCAATCCCATGAAACTTATTGGACATTACATGAATTCACATGTGTAAAGCACTTAGAACAGATATCCAATAATTGCACTATACATTTTGTCATAGTAATTTACATAGAAAATAATGTTTTTTCAATTAATAGTCAAGCAAGAGATGAACTCCTTCATTATGAAGAGAGGAAATGAAGGAGGCTCTCAAATAATACAGTGTTTGAGCCCTAAACGATTGTTAAACTGGATAGATACTTACAGCATTTTGGCAAGTGATGTGAGTCAATGTAACTCTTCTGTTCTATTTCCTTTCTGAATTAAGAACTAAGCTATCATTAATTTCAACATTTTTCAGCATGAAACCATTTACACTTTCTTCTTAGGCTTTTTTTTTTAATTCTTAAGACTTTCCATTAAAAAATAAATAAAAAATATGTGTTTTACATCTAATGGTGTGTGAATATATTGTGCAAAAGCAAATAATCAGCTGGAGATTTTTTGCCTAGTATTAAAATAATTTTAGAAAATTAGATACAAGCATTATGAGACTGCTCTGAAAAATAAATTGGACAGTCTCGAAGATACATTAAACACAAGGTGAAACCACAAAGCAAAGCAACATAAATTAGTGTAGTATCATGAAATTTGAGGAAATTAAGAATTACTATATAGAAAATTACACCATATATATACATATGTATTTACATATGCATATAAATATATATATATATGCATATATATAAATATACATGTATATTTATATATATGCATATATATTTTGTTATCTGGAGTATGATTGTGTATAATTGGAGAGATAAAACATTGATATTCCTTCTATATTTTAATATTCACCAAGTACTCAAATTTTAATTTTTTAAAGTGCTCAGAAATATAGTAAAAACTATGTGACATGTTTGTATTTCCAAATATTGTATTCTTCTTCATTTTTTTTTTTTGTAAAATACAGCTGTGAAGCCAAATGGTCCTAGGATTTTTCTTGTTGGGAGACTGAATTATTAATCCTATATCTTTGTGGCCATCAGATTTCTGATTTCTACATTTTTCAGTCTTGGTAGATTAAATATTTTTAGAAATGTATTTGCTTCAAGATTGTCCAATTTGTTTTTCAGAGCAGTCTCATAATGCTTTATATTTCTTCAACATCAGCTATAATGTCTTCCCTTTCACTTTTGGTTTTATTTATTTAGATAACTTCACATTCTTTAGGCTAGCTAAAGGTTTGACAATTTTGTTTAGCATTTTAAACAATCAATTCTTAGTGTCTGATGTTTTCTAGTATGCATTTTATTTATTTCTGCTCTCATCCTTATTATTTCCAAATATATGCTAACTTTTGGATTACTTTTTCCTTTGTTCTAATTCTTTGAGATGCCATTAAATTTCTTCCCCAAAATATTTCCTGATTTTTAGAAAAAATTTTAATATAGATCCCAACTAGGATTAGTTTTGTCACAAACCATAAATTTTGGAATATTGTCTTTACATTTTTCAAGTTTTTGTCTCAAATTATTTTTTTTAATTTATATATGACAACGGAGTGCATGGCCATTATTATTAAACATATAGAGCACAATTTTTCATATCTCTGGTTGTATACAAAGTATATTCACACCAATTCGTGTCTTCATATATGTACTTTGGATAATAATGATCATCACATTCCACAATCATTTATAACCCCATGCCCCCTCTCTTCCCCTCCAACCCTTCTGCCCTATCTAGAGTTCATCTATTCATCCCATGTTCCCTTTCCCTATCAAGTTATTTTTTAATATCCTCTTTAATTCTAATTTTGCCCAATAGTTTTTCAGAAGCATATTGTTTAATTTCTATATAATTTTTAAATTTTCATGATTCCTCCCATGTTTAATTTCTAGTTTCATTCCACTGAGCTTGCAAAATATACCTGATATGGTTTTGATCTTCTTAAATTTGTTAAAAATTGTTTTGTGGCCAAACATCCGATCTATTCTAGAGAATATTCCATGTGTTATTAAGAATGTGTTTTCTGTAACTGTTGGGTGGAAGTTTGGTATCTGTATTTGAGGTCTATATTAGTTAGGGTTCTCTAGAAGAACAGAACCCACAGAATACATATATAGGTATAATTATAAAAAGGGGAGGGGCCGGAGATGCAGCTCAGTTAGTGGAATGCTTGCTTCACATGCACAAGTCCTTGGGTTCAATCCCCAATACCCACCCCAAAAAAGGAGGGGGCATTTATTAGACTGGTTTACACAACCAGTGGCTGGATAGTTCCCCAATGGCCATCTGCAGGCTGGAGAGCTGGAGGAACCAGTACCTGCTCTGTCCTCCCAAAAAAGATCAATGATACTACCTCAATCTATGACCAAAGGCCTGAAACCCCCTGGAGATCAAATGGGAAGAGTTTGCTTTGTAAGAATGAAGAAGCTAGAGTCTGATGTACTTAGGACATCACAGCAACAATCAAGAACTCTTCAAGAAGCTGGGTTTGGTGGCTCATGCTTGTAATCCCAGTGACTCGGGAAGCTGAAGGATTGTAAGTATGAGGCCAACCTCAGCAATTTAGTGAGACTGTGTCTCATAAAACATAAAAAAGGGGAACCATGATGTAGCTCAGTGGTAAAGCACTTCTGGATTCTATAGCTAGTAACGAGAGAGAGAGAGAGAGAGAGAGAGAGAGAGAGAGAGAGAGAGAGAGAGAAAGAGAAAGAAAGAAAGAAAGAAAGAAAGAAAGAAAGAAAGAAAGAAAGAAAGAAAGAAAGAAAGAAAGAAAGAAAGAAAGAAAGAAAGAAAAGCCTTCAAGACAAATTGAGCTTGGGTCTGATGCTGCTTGGATATGCTGCTGCTTTCTTGTTCTTTGTTTTCCACCCAAGCCTCCAACGTATTGTACTGTGCTGCCCATAGTGATGGTGTGTCTCTGCTTCAGTTCACTATAAAACCATGTCAATCACTCATAATCTTCTGCATTTCTTAATCCAAGTTTATAATTCAGACAAACAATCACAAGATCTAATGTGTAGTTCAAATCCAATGTCTCCTTATTGACTTTCTGTCAGAATGTTGTTGTTTTCCAGTACTAGAAGATAGAACTCATGCTCTTGCATGTGCTAGCAAGTGCTCTACCAATAAAATATATATTACCAGCTCAATCTATTTAGAAGTTGAGCACTAAGATTCCATACTATGATTGCATTACTGTCCATGTCTTCCTTCAAATCTTTTTTAATATATATATATATTTTTTTTTTAGGTGTAGATGGACACAACACCATACCTTTATTTTTATGTGATGCTAAGGATCGAACCCGGGCCCCGCCCGTGCTAGGCGAGCACTCTACCTCTGAGCAACAATGTTTGCTTTATATGTTCATGTGTGCTGATTTTGGGTGAATGTATATTTGGAATTGTTTTATTTTTATTGCACTGACCCCCTTCACCATTATATCTTCTTTGTCACTTTTTAACAATATTTGACCTAATGTTTATTTTGTTTGAAATAAGAATAACTACCCTTGTTTACATTTGATTCATGTTTTCATGAAATCTATTTTTCTGTCATTTGACTTTCATTCTGTGAAATTTGTTTATGGTGAAGTAGGTCTCTTGTAGAAAATATCTAGTTGGAACTTTTTTAATAATTCATTCATTCAATCACTGCTGTGTGATTAGAAAATTAAGTGCGTATTAATATTTGATAGTAAGGATTTAATAGTGCTTTTTTTCTGTTAGTTCAGTTGCTTTCTTCCTTTGTGGTTTTATGGTGTTCTGTAGTAGTATGCTTAGAATTTAAAAATAAAATATTTTGTGTTTCTACTATAGGTTTTTGTCACCCTGAAGCCCACATTAATTACCTTTTACTTATAACTGACTATTTTAAGCTGATAACAATTTAATTTTAATTATTTTAAAACTTTACTTTTACAGTTTCTGCTTTCATGTTTATTTTATTTCACAATTCGCATCTTTTTATAATTTGTATCACTTAACACATTTTTGTGGCTTTAGTTGTTTTTAATTTTTTCTTTTAACCTTTATAATAAAGATATAATTGATTTATCAAACACCAGTAGCTATTAGCTCATTTTACATTTAACCACATACTTGCTTTGGTGAGTTGAACATTTTCATATGTTTTTGTGGTAGTATTAAGTAACATCTTCTTCCTTCAACTGAAAAATCTCCTTTTAACCCTTTTTATAAGGCAAGTCTAGTATTGATAAACTCCCTCAGCTTTTGTTTGTGAGGAAGTCAATATCTCTCTTTGGGAAGGCAGTTTATCCTTCAAAGTTTTGAATACATTATTTCATTCCCTTATGGCCTGAAAGATTTTAGTGAAAAATGCATTGATAATCTTATGGAGGTTCTTTTGTACATAACAATTTGCTTTTCAATTGTTGCTTTCAAACTCTTCTTAAGTGTTGATAAGTTTACTGTAGTGTCTCAACATGTATTGTGTTTTAATTTATCTTATTTGGTGTCCGTAGTGTCTCTTAGGTTTGAATTACTATTTCCTTCTCCAGGACTGAAAATTTATCTAACATCATTTCTCTTAACATATCCTACTCTTTCTTTCTTCTCATTCTGGTACCTGATAATACATGTGATATTCAACTTAATGATATTGTAAAGGTCTAGTAAGCCATCTTCATTCTTTTATTTTTCTTGTTAGTCTATTGAATAATTTCCAGGAATCTCTCTGCAAGGTCACTGAACTTTTTCTCACAAAATAGTCTATCATTGAACCTTTATATTGAATTTCTCTGTTCAATTACAGGATTCTTCAGCTCTTTATAATTTCTGGTTAGTACAAATGGTCCCTGACCTATGATGGTTCAATTTAGAATTTTTTGACTTTACAATGGTGTGAAAGAAATACATAATTAAATACAAACTATGCTTTGAATTTTGAGATTTTCTTAGACTAGTGATATGCATTGCAGAGTTCTGTTATGATGCGGGGAATTGTCAGCCAGTTTCCAATCAGCGATGTGTACAAGGATAAACAACAAATACTGTATGGTACACTGAGTTAATAAGCTATGATGTTTGATAGGTTAGGTGTATTAAATGCACTTTCAATCTAGTATGGGTTTATCAAGACATAAAATATCAAAAGTTGAAATTTCTGTACTTTTTAAATAATTTCTATTTCTTTGTTAAAATTCTTAGATTGTCCTTTCATTTCTTTACAATTAATTGAACACCTTTATGTTAATTATATTGAATTACTTACGAAAACAATAGCATGTGTCTACTTCATATGGGTAAGTTTCTAGGGATTTATCATTTTTTTTTTAAATTATTTTCCCATTTCTTCCATTTTCTTGACTTTTTGTGTTGAATTCTATACATTTAGATAAGATTCCTTCCTCTGCCCATCTTGTTAGATTGGCCTAGTGTACAAGAAGGTTCTTGCCAATTTTTTCCAACAGGAATTCTAAGAAACCTTGCAAGAATTTTTGTTGTTGTTTTATTTGTCCAAACTGCATTGTGGCTGGTAATGATGAGTTGCACAGTTCCTTCTATAATATTAGAGTAAATTATGGGTGTTATCTCCTACTGTTTCTGTACTAAGCCACAGAGAGGATCTGAGGCATCCACCTAGACTTGCTTTTGACTACCCGTTCTGATCCTGAGAAGACAGACAATGGAAGTGGACCCGTTGTATACCCCCCTCTTTCTTTTCTCTTGTCTAACACCACCTAACGAAAAGAAAGCCCCATCAACTGCCAGAGCTATGTTGTTGAGGAGACAGTGCCTTTGGTGAGAGGTATGAAAATTTGTGGCATTTGGTACATGAACCACCTCTTTCCAGGAATAATGTTTCTGCCTGGATTTATCACAGGCAATTCAGAAGAAAAGTTTATGAAATGTGCCACAGACTGGCTGGGCAAAATAACCAGGGGGTGACAAGGAACTTGTGAAGATTGAAACAGCAGGAGCCACTTTATTGCAGGACCGCAGAGATATATATACCTAACTAATTACACACAGCTTAATTAATTAACATCATCTAGATACAGCAGTCAATCATTAAGGAATCTTCATCTTAATGGCTCAGATGGCATTACTTCACAAACCACTCCTTCTGGCAAAGTGCCAGGCGCCATCTTAACTTCGTTGTGGCCCTCAACAGAAATGCAAAGTTCTGGCACAGATAGGTTCATGAGTGAGTATAGTTTGTCTGTATTATTGGATTCTCAGTGCAAGTTTATTAAAAAAAAAATGGATCACTAATGTGTCTATGGGAATGTGTGCAATTAAATCATTTGTGGATTATAAAATGAGAGTTTATCTAAACTACTGAAGGGCATACCTGTGGAAGATTTTGCACATCTGTTTAAAACCATTTATTCTTTCAATGATCTTGGGAGACTTAAGTACACATAATCTTTTGTTTTATTTTTCTCTAACTAGTTATACATGAGAGTAGAATGCATTTTGACACATCATACATAAATGAAGTATTATTTCTCATTCTTCTGGTTGTGCATGATGTAGAATCACATCAGTCATGTAGTCAAATATGTACATAGGGTAATAATGTTTAATTCATACTACTATGCTTCCTATTCCCTTACCCCTCCTCTTCTTTCACTCCCCTCTACCCAATACAAGATAATTCTATTCTTCCTAGCCTACCCCCCTTATCTGAATTAACATCCAAATATCAGAGGAAAAAATTGGCCTTTTGTTTTTTGGGATTTGCTTATTTCACTTAGCATGATATTCTCCAGCTCCATCCATTTACCAGCATATGTCATAATTTCATTTCTCTTTAAGACTGAGTAATAATTCATTGTGTATATATACAATATTTTCTTTATCCATTCATCTGTTGAATGACACCTAGGGTAGTTCTATAGTTTAGCTATTGTGAGTTGAGGTGCTGTAAACATTGATGTAACTGCATTGCTATAGTATGTTGATTGGTTTTATGTCCTTTGTGTATAAACTGAGGAGTGAGATAACTGGGTGAAATCTTGGTCCCATTCCATGTTTTATGGGGAATTTCCATACTGCTTTCCATAGTGGTTGCACCAATTTGCAGTCCCTCCAGCAATATATAAGTGTTCCTTTTTCCTCACATCCTTGCCAAAATTCATTGTTGCTTGTATTCTTGATAATTGCCATAATCTTTTGATCCTGGAACTAGAAATTTAAGATGCATTCCCTCAGATAGCAACTGTAAAAGTTGGGGTGTAGGCATAAATTTCTTTTGGTGAAAAACAATAAGCTGCATTTTCATTGCTTCTCTGACCTACTGCAGAATAAGAAGTAATTACTCGCCTTCTGCTAATTTATCACTTTTAGCTGGGTGCAGTGGCATATGCCTATAATCCCAGAGACCCAGGAAACTGAGGGAGAAGTATTGCAAGTTACAAATCAGCCTTAGAAGATTATTAGTGCCCTGTGCAATTTAGTGAAATCCTAATTTAAAATAAAAATAAATAAATAAAAAGGGCTAGGGATGTAGCTCAGTGGTAAAACACACAGTATTCAATCCTCAGTACCAAAAATAAATAAAATAAAATAGAAATAAAAATATACTTTTCCCCTAATAGCATAGAAAGACTCATGTATATCTAATCCTTTTATCTTCTAGAGTTAGCATATTAAAATCCAAATTGTGAGAAATTTCAGAACTAGCACAGTATATATAAACTTCAAATGCTTCTTTCCAAAAAGAAGCTGAATGTTGGGGATTTACTATGGTTTTACTGTATCCCCCTGAAAGCTTGTGTTAGAAACTTAATCCCCAGTATAACAGTATTGAAGTGAGACTTTCAAGTGGTGATTTGGCAATGAGAACTCTACCCTCATGAATACGTTAATGCTGTTATCACAGGAAAGAATTTATCTTTGTGAAAGGAGTTTCTTTATGAGTTTGGCCCCTTCTTGCATTTCACCCCCTCTCTGTCTTCTGCCTTGGGATAATACTGAACCCTTAGTCTAGGACTTCTCAGATTCTAGAACCAGAAGCCAACACATTTCTGTTCATTATAAATTAACCAGACAGGGTAGTCTGTGTAGTCAGTCCTAGCGCATAAAATAAACTAAGATGGAATTATTTTAATGATTGTAAGGCAATATGCCCAGGTGGGGCTCATGTCCATGTATACCTTAGCTTTTTCTACCCTACCAGAGTGGACATTTTTTTCAGTTGTATGGTAATAGGAATCTAAAAATAGGTTTCTGAGTTTCTGTAAGAGAGAACTTATCTCTGAGCAGATGCTTGTTAGTTCTGCCTGTGAATGTGTGCAGACTAAGGGCCCTTCTTTTATCTTCCATGTTACTAATGTCTGGAATGGTCATTTTCATTAAAAAAAAAAAATTTACTCCATGCAAATTCAAATAGGTCTAGAGAATAAAACAAGCAAGAATAATAACATGCAAATATAAAGACTGGAAAGATACCTTCAGGAACTGATAATAATCTGAATATTTCAACTAAAACCCGAGGAAGGTTCATATTTTATGCAAATATTATTTCAACAAATATTGCGTTCCTGAAGAGTTGAATTTTATGTCAAAATTGGGTCTACTATCAAGGTCTTCTGATTGACAGCACTGTTCTAATAGCTCCAATTCAGGAATACTTTTCATTGAAACACCACAAAAATATAATGCAACACAATAGTAAAATTAAGCTCAATGTTGATTCACTCAGCCATGAAAGAAATCACAATTCACCTATTGAGTTGTCTCCAGTTTCATTGTATTCCTATTCCCCATAAACATACCTTAAAATTACTTAGAATGTAACAATGCTTATTTTTTTAAAGAGAAAGAGAGAGAGAGAGAGAGAGAGAGAGAGAGAGAGAGAGAGAGAGAGAGAGAGAGAATTTTTAAATATTTATTTTTCAGTTTTTGGCGGACACAACATCTTCATTTTAGTTTTATGTGGTGCTGAGGATCGAACCCAGCGCCCCGCACATGCCAGGAGAGGGCGCTACCACTTGAGCCACATCCCCAGCCCAACAATGCTTATTTTATATCATTGTATAATTAATTATACAAGTTGATTTAGGCTGTTCTAACTATTTTTTTTTTGTGTGTGTGTGTGGTACCAGGGATTGAACCAGCAGGGCTACATCACTGAGCTACATCCCAGCTCTTTTTAAATTTTATTTTGAGACAGAAACCTACTAATTTGCTTAGGGCCTCACTAAATTAAGGAGGCTGTTTTTGAAATTGTGATCCTTCTGTGTCAGCCTCCCCAGCTGCTAGGATTACAGGAATTTGCCACCACATCCGAGTAGCTGTGTTAACTATTGACAGAAAGAAAATATTACATATTTCTTAGTTTTCAGAATGTCTTCTGGATAGAAAAAAAAATCAAAAATTTTGCTGAAAACAGTGTTTATGCTTTTTCTTGATGTTTTGAAGAGTTAAAGGATGTGGAGTTTACTAAAATTAAGGGTTGTATATTAGGCTTTGAGAGTTTAATATATAAAAATTCAGTTGATTGCTTTTTGTTATTACATTCTGCCTCTCTCTTTAGGTCCATTTAGTTTCATTCTAAACCTGGAAGTCAGGAGCAGGAATCTTAATCCTGAGGCTTTTACCCCTTACATTTTTTTTTTCCTATCCCCTTTCTCTGCTATGTATTTCAGAGATAATGATTCCTACATAATGCTTCTCCTAAGTTTCTTCGTTTGTTACCTGTTATTGACTAGTTCTACATCATGAAATAATGGGTAGTGGGCAAGGGGAGAGGGCAAATTCAGCATCTTGTCTGGAACAGTTTTTGTTCACAACTCCGTCCTGTGGTTCCATGTCCCTGGAGACATGTGGTCCTGTTCCAAGAGTGTTTGGTCTCTCCATTCCACTTGGCTATGGGCTCCTGCTGTTGCCAACTTTGTGTGTTATCTTTTCTGTCTTTTGTATGAAAGGACAATGTCTACCATGCATGTGATCAATTTCCTGAATTTTTATTCATCTGTTGTAAACACTTGATTTTCTTTTTAAATTATTTTTAGTACTAAAAAAAGAATGCAGGAGTGTTCTACCACTGTGCTACATGTCTAAACTTTTTTTTTTTAAATTTTTGAGACAAATTCCACTAATTTGCTAAGGGTCTCCCTAAATTTTGTTGGTTGTTCTTGAACCTAGGATCCTTCACCCTCAGCCTCCCCAGTCATGGAGATCGTAGATGTGTGCTACTGCACTGGCTTCTCTTACTTAGAATGAATAATATTATTTCCTTAAGATAATAGGCAGTTTCTAAAAGTGTTTTGTGTTCAATTTTTCTCTTTTCCAAAATAATCAATATTTCCTGATTTTTCTAAACACTTTCAAAATATTATAGTGTACTCTTCCTTTCTGGACCCCCCCCCCCTTTTTTTAAAGCATACATGAATGCATCTTAATTCAAGCTTTGTTTTTTAACTTAACATTAAGTTTTCTTTTTATTGTATTTAGTACATTCACTATATATTAATTGCAGACAAATGAAAATTTTGGTATATATGGTCAAAGTCACTTCATTTGTGGTTATCATAAAAAATAGAGGTAGGATGTAGGTTCAAAATGAAGGTAAGAAACAATCTAAAATAAAGGTTTATACAATTAAAATACTAAATGAGACACAGAAAGTAACAAAAATAAATCAATACCTTAGGACATTAATGGCTCTCAGGAAAGAAAAGAAATAGTTACAGAGATTATCACAGTAAATATACAGAAAAAAAGGACTAAGAAGACATAAAGGTAGGATGATAATGGAGATTTGGTTTTAAGACACAATCAAAAAGAAAAAAATGCATCTTGGAAAGACAATGTCATTTGAATGCTCAATATTAACCCCTTAGTCCAGTTTCCTGGAGGAAAATTCAGTGTGCTCATCTGTGCACAGTTCTACTTGGCTGTATAAGTAATATATAGCCATAAAGAAGATTTAAAATTCTTATGTGGAATTCTTTCTCTCTGAAAATCAAAGCAACAACTGTTGCCAATGTATGTCTCTTTCCTCCTTCCTTGTTTATGGACTTTTTAAAAATATATATTGGAGCAACAATTTTTAAACTGTATGGCCCAAAATATGAGAAAGAAAGCTTTTCTTTTGAGGTTGTCAGGTTGGGTATGTGGAGAAACAGTAAAAGAGTGGGTCTGTGATAGTATTTTTGAATAGCTGAACCAAAAGCAATAACTCCTTCTTTTGGATAATGAGATATGGAATAAGCACCTATTTGCTTAAGCTTCTATCAATGATATTCTCCATTTAATATAGCAAAATGTGCTCCTATCAGGTTGGACATGTCATTGTACAAATTATAAAATGCAAAGTTAAAAAAAGGAAATATTACATTTTTACTGCCCAAGAAGGAAGAGGTAGCTAGTATTTGCAGGTTTAATGTGACTGTGATTAACTGAGAATTTCTTTTGTAATTGCAATATATCTGCAGTGATGGGTGAAGAATAAGGGATCACAGAAAGATTCTAGTGTGTCTTACCTTCATGATAGTTAATTTTATAAGTCAATGTGGCTGGGCTAAGGGATACCCACACAGCTGCCAATGCATTATTTTGGCAGTATTTGTGAAGGTGTTTCTGGAACTGATAAATATGTGAACAATCATATGTGAATCAATATGAGACAGAGCCCTGGTAATTTCCCGTGAAGAATATCTTCACTAATGTTTGCAAGAATCATGTATCGATAGTCTGAATAGAACAAAAAGGTAGAGGAAGTGTCATTATCCTCTTTATGAGCTGAGATGTCCCTTGTCTCCTGTCCTTGAATATCTGTGTTCCTTTTTCTTAAGCCTATGGAATTAGACTGAACTACATTGCTGGATTTTCTAGTTCATAAGTTTGTAGAGAGCAAATTGTGCCACTTTCCATCCTCGACTGTCAATAAATCTCTGACCTTCTTTCTGCCTCTTTCTCAGTCTCTCTCTGTGTCCTCCTCTTACTGGCTCTGCCTCTCTCAATACATATACAATATATTCCTATTCTTTTCTCAGAAGAATCTTGGCCTAAACAACTTTTTCTAAGAAAAACAAATAAAATGTTTTCCTGATAACTACTACTACTTTCATTTTTTTCCCACTGAGAAAGGCCATGCTTCAACTTTACTCCCTACCCCCTTTTTTTAATGGAAAACTAAGGAATTAGAGTGGCCTTACTAAAATTGGTCAAATTTTTCCATGTAAAATTAAATTCTGTATTCTGTATCCAAGGAGAATGTACCTTACTAAGATAGAAGTGTCTACTATAAATATTTAACCAAAAAAGAAAATTTTCATGTCATTATTGCTGACTTTATGACATTTGGAAAAAACTGATCCAAAGTTCCAATCTAACATACTAAAATATTCATTGTGGTTAAAATCATTCAGAGGAAATTAAGGTGAAACAAAAATACTTCAGCTCATCAGCAATATATTTTTATTAAAAGAAAGACAGAATGGATAAATATAGAATGTTATATAAGGTCTCATTAAAATGTTTCTTCAAAAAATATTAGTGATTCTCTCATTTTTCTCTGACTGTCAAAGATAGAGGATAAGAGCTTATATATTAAGTATATAATTGGCTAGCTTTTATTTTATAGTAATATTTTTCTTTCCAGTAGAACTATTACTATGTAAACAAAGTTAATTGAAAATTCAAGCAAGTTCAATAAGAAAAAAATAATAAGAAGAAAATACAGTATTTTCTAAATTTGGTAAGTATTAGTCACAATATAATTAATTTGACTTAACCTAATAAAAGCACAGTAAATGCAAATAAATATTCTTCAAATTTATTTCGGCTTCTGATTTTCTTATAACCAAAGGGGAAAATATTGGTCTAAAATATTTATAGATGTGAAGAAATATAATTTTATGCCATAAATTGTTAAGGAAGTGATCTGACAAGTAAATATTCACCCTACCCAGATAATATTTTCCAATAATATAACAAAACTTTAAAAATAAGCATTGAGCTACATAGGACATTTACATTGATTGGCAATTTAATACTATTTCAAAATCAATTCTTATTTAACTTTTTCTTTTGGGTCATTAAGAAAATGCCACATATATGTGTATGTGTGCATTAAGTACATTAAAACATTCTCCCTGAATCCAAAGTACAACTCAGTGGTTCAATTGATACCGAAACATCTTTTGAAGTTTGGCTTCTGCTAGACAGAGGTTTCAGATGAAATTCGGGGACAACTTGGGGTGACAGATATCAGGAGCCAGAGACAAAAGTACTGAAATCTTTTTTGAAAATTTTGACATGTTGGAATCATTTAATAAAAGTAACTTTTAGCAGTGGGAAAGACAATCTAACTCAATATGCAACTGCATAGCATATTTGGAATTCCTGCTTCATATCCAAGAACAAGAAGGCAAGTAAATTATTGAACTCTAGATAATCTGTTTCTTCTATGGTCACAATTTAGTATTTTGTAATCAGAAAATTAAAACATTATAAATAAAAGTAATATATTTAGCACCAAACTTATACATGATAGATTTCCATTATTCTCTCTAAATTATGTAACTGTGTTTTAGAAAATAATTTCCAATCTTTATGACTCCTACTAGACAGTAGAGGAAATATACCACTTCCTTGAATATAGAATACAGAATTTAATTTAACATGGAAAAATGTGACCCATTGTAGTAAGGCCACTCTGATTTTTAGTTTTGCATAAATAAAAGATCAAGTGGACTGAAATGGTATTTTGAATAAAGAAATGCATTTAAATTTAATTTTGTTAAGGAGTTTGAAAAAATTGCATTTCTCCTTTTGTTTCAGTGAATAAATACTCAGATTAATCATGATAAACTTTTTGAGAAAATATTTATGGTAAATTTCTAAAGCCCTGACTTTATGGCCTAAAGAAATAAACAGTAAGCTTTTTAGAATTAATGAATTTCATTATATATTTTATGAATTAAAATTATAGTTACCCTCACACAAGTGATAAATTATACTATTGTAGAGTTTTAGAATTTTGAGATAATAAAAAATTATTGAAATATCTTCATTACATTCATTGCATGCCTAAAAATCCTGGCCCAGGGAGATTAAATAACTTGCCTGAGTACCTAGAAGTATTTAATGATCTACAGGATAGATGCTATTCTAGCCATAAAAAGGTGTGAGATTATCTAAAATTTTGGTTTTTGATAAATTGTATCTGCAACTTCTGGTTATGACATAAACTTCAAAGGTGCATTCTATTCTATTTATCAAGGACATTCTATTATAAACATGGGGAGATATTTAAACATAATTTATGCAAGCATACACATTTATGTGCATGGTCTTGACACAGAATAAAAATGTGTATGTATTTATTTCCAAGTAGTATTAAATTAATAAAGAATGTAAAAATTGTGAGTAAAAATGATATAAATAGGCTAAAAATAAAGAATACAGAAAGATAATTTATGTAAATGGTAAACAATGATATCAATGGCTACCTATATTTATATAAGGCAAATACATTTTAAGTCAAAAGTATCAAGATACAAAGAGATACATTAGAAAAAGACAAAAAAGATCAACTCACAAGGAATATATACCATATACATTCACACACAGATGTGCGCGAGTGCATGCACACACACACACACACACACACACACACACACACTTTCAAAATCAGAGTACAGAGCTGAGAAGAAAAAAGAGAGAAAAACAATAATAATAGAAAATTTCAACATCTAATTTTAAATAATGGCTAAATCATTAAGGCAAAATATCAATAAGGAAACAAATGAGTTGAAGAACACTACTGAATCACATGGAGCTTGGGGATAAAACATTTTACCGAATAGCAGTAGAATATAGGTTCTTTTCAGGCACTCGAAGAATGTTTTCCAGGATAGATTACGTGTTAAGTCACAAAACAAGATCCCCCACCCAAAAAAAATAAATATTTTAATAAGATTAAAGTCATACTAAAATCTTTTCCTACAAGTAATAAAAATGGATTAAAAAAAATACCCTGTCTCAAAATAAAGAAAGGACTAGGGCTTAGCAATTAAGCACCCCTTGGTTCAATTTCTAGTTTGAAAAATATCCAAAGGAAAACAGGAAAATTCACAAACACATGAAAATTAAACAACAAAATCCTGAATAAAAAATGTAGAATAAACTAGGAGGACGTTTTGAAAATATCTTGGGACAAACCAAAATGAAAACTTAAGCCAAAATAAGCAGGACACAACAAAAATAGTAAGAAGAGGGAAATTTGTTGTAGTAAGTCCCTATATGAAAATAGAGAAAACATATTTAAAAACAATGTAAACTTATATCTTAAAGAAATAAAAAAGTAATAACAAACTGCAAAGTTAGCAGAAAGGAGGAAACAAACAAACAAAAAAAAAAATCAGAGGAAAACCAAACAAAATAGAAAACAGGGAAAGAGAGAAAATCAACCACACTGAATTGATTTTTTTAAGATCATGAATACTGACAAACTTTAAGCTAAACTGGGAAAAAAGAAAGCAAACTTAAATAAAATAAAAAATAAAAAAGAGACACTATATTGGATGTCACAGAAATAAAAAGAATTTTAAGAGTCTGCTATGAAGAGTTAATTATACACAAACTGAATAGGCTGGAAGAAATAATAAACTTTAGCAACCATACAACCCCTCAAAACTCAATCATGAAGAAATAGAAAATCTAAACAGACCTAAAATTATAATGGAAATTGAATCATTAGTACAACTCATTTTTGATTGAGGAGTTTATCAGTTTACATTTAAAATATTAACCATTACTCTGGGACATGGTGTTCCACCATGCAGCCAGTGCAATGGTTTCATTAATGAGGTTCTTGGCATAAAAGTTAGCTAGCAGAGATCGAAATAAAACACACAGACTCAGTTACCTTATTTCTATTGCCAGGTCCGAGAGGGCTCCCCTCTCTGGTTTCCACCTCTAACCACCCGGCAGGGCAGCAAGGATTACTCAGGAGAGAGAGAGAGAGAGAGAGAGAGAGAGAGAGAGAGAGCGCGAGCACGCCAGGGAGTAGCCTTTTATTGGGGAACAAGAGATTCAGGGGAGAATTCCATCTAATGAAGGTTGGGGGGGGCCGCACTCCAAGGTCAGGGTCAGTGATTGGGCCCCCAGGGGTCAGTGGTCAGTCACACACCCACACAACAGACGGGTTCTCTCATCAGGAGAGGGCCGGGAAAGTTCCGACACAGCCAGAATGCCTCAGACCCAAACGGGGAGTCGCCCAGTCACGTGTGAAGATGGCTCCCCACAATGGTTGTGTACACCTTTAATTCCAGTGATTTTGGAAGTTGAGGAAGGAGTACTTTAAGTTTGAGGGTAACCTTGGCAACTTAGAAAGGCCCTAAGCAATTTAGCAAGACCCTGTCTCATAATAAAGAAAGGACTAGGGCTCGGCAATTAAGCACCCCTTGGTTCAATTTCTGGTTCCAAAAGTAAAAATAAAATAATAAAATATTAACCTTTACTGAAGAACTTACTGTTGCCAATCTGTTATTATTTTGTTTTGTAGGGTTGTTTTGTTTTTGTTTTTGTATTTGTTTTTCCCTTTCTGTTTTTTCTCTCCAGGCTGTCTTCCTTTGTGTTTCATTGATATTTTATGGGGACATTCTTTGATTCTTCTTCATGTTCTTTGTATATCTTCTATGGCTATTTCATTTTTACCTACCGTGAGGTTTATATAAAACATGTTGTAACTGTGAAAAATTTTAATCTGATGACAACTCAGCTGCAATCCCTTACCACACTACATTCTTACTTGTCTTCTCCACGTGTGTTGTTCATGTCATAAATCACACATTTTATTTTGTATATCTAGCAATGTGTTTCATAGTCAGTTTTGTGGGGTTGCATTTTAGCCTCTATAAGAGAATGATGGTAAGTGATTGATTTAGCAGTGTCGTGGTACCAGTGTTCTGTGTTTGCTTGGTATTTGCCTCTGTAGGGAGTTTGGCTCTTTTGCATGCCTCTGTGTTGCTGAACCCTTTACTTGGTAAAGAATCACTTTACCATTTGTTGTAAGGCTAACCTGGAGGTAAATTCCATTAGCATTTGATAACCTGGGAAAGTATTTGTCTTCATTTTTGAAGGACAGTTTACCAGATAAAGAGTTTGGGATCAGTGGTTTTGTTTTGTTTTGTTTCTCTTAGGACTTTGAATATGTCCTCTCACTCCATTCTGGCCTACAAGGTTTATACTAAGTTTACTAAGTGGTTGTCTTGACTGATTCTCACACTCAGAATTCTCTTTAATTTTTGATTTCTGACAGCTTGTATGTAAAACATGTCAGTTGGTTTATTTATATGCTTCTTGTTTGTTATTCTTTGGGCTTTTTGAATCTAGATGACCATTTCTTTACCAGGTTTAAATAGTCTGGTCAATTATTATTTAAATAGGCTTTATATCCCCCTTTAATTTTTACCTATTCCAATAAGCATATGTTGTTTTGCTAGATGGTATTCCTTGAATTCTTCATTCTTTTCCATTGTTTTCTCATCTTTTGGCTCTTCTAATTGGATAATATTGAATGATGAGGTTTGGAATACATTGATTCTTCTACTTCATCAAGTGTGTTGTTGAGTCTTCTAGTGAAATTTTCAATTCAGTAGTAACTACACGACTAGTGATTTCATATTCAAATTTTCTATTTGTTTTTATTTTTTATTTTACTTTATTATTTTTATCTATCTCTTTGTTAATCTAATTTTGCTCTTATGCTATTTTACTGGACTTGTTGATAATTTTTTTTAATTTGAATTCTTCATTTCTTTGGAGTCAATTTCTGGGAGCTTCATTTGTTCCTTTATTCGGAACATATATCCTTACTTTGTTGTGGACTCTCTGTTGGGATACACCAATTTGAGTCACAGCGTCTCTTCCAGTCTTACAGAATGGCTTTTTATAGTGAAAACATTTCAATAATCAGCCTGGCTCAAGAATATAGATTGTCCTCAAACTTGTGCCTGCACCTTGTAAATTCTGATTAGAGGACTTTGCAAGGTTTCGTTTATTTATTCATTTGTTTGTTTACTTCAGAAGCATTTACTCTTTTTCTCATTCTGGTGTCTGGGTGTTTCTCTACAAGTATTATTGATTCTCTTGAGATGCTGCAAGCTGCTCAGTTTTCCTGCGATTTCAAAAATTCCTAGCCTTCTAGGACATGTCAGAATTTGTTAGTGCTTCAAGTTGTGTATGACAGAAACCAATCCACAAAACAACCCTTTGAAAAAACTCAGAATATTGGACTCATATTACATTTTTTCCCTATTCCATGGGAGCATCTTCTGATATTTCTTAGCCTCTGTCTACTCAACCACAGCTAATCTGAAGTGATAGTAAAGTGCCCAGGTCTTTTTTGTTCTCAGTGATCACCAGATTTGCTGAATAGGCTGTGTCCCATCAGTGCTCCAAGGTTGTGGTGAGCCGTTTCTGTGAACTGTGGCCGCCATTACAAGATGGCGCTGGTTTCCCCTGTAGTCTGTGACAAACAACTCCTTATCAGAATGAGTTGGCACGCTGTGACTTGGCACCCTATGAGAAAAGTCCACGTGGCAGTTGTGCATTGGGGCTTTATCTGCTTTATTAAGGCTGGGGCACACGGGAGTAGGAGTAGTGGCAGTAGTAGTAGTAGTAATAGTAGTAGTAGTAGGAGTAGCAGTAGAAGTAGTAGTAGGAGTAGCAGTAGAAGCTAAAAGACATGTCAATACAAAGGCCTGAATAAACAGCTGAGAGAAGAAAAAGTATCAAGGACCTGAATAAACTGCTGAAAGAAGATTCCTGAGTTGCGTCTTCCTTGCCGGCAAGGGGTCGCGACAAGTGGTGCCGAGACCCGGGAACCAGAACTTTCAGTCAGTCAGGGGTGGTGCACCGGTTAGTCCCAGGTAAGTGGGATCTGCGATCAAAGCAGGGATAGTCCCAGTAAGTGGGATCCGCGTCCAAAGCGGGGTCAGCTCCTCTACAAAGAAAGAGAGAGCCTCATATTTATTGCAGCTGCACTGTGTACTTTCACTTTTGTTTTCTGTGTTTCTTTTGTTGTGTCATTTCGCTTTTGTTTTTTGTGTTTCTTTTGTTGTTGTGTCCTCTGTAGATAAAGAGAGAGCGGGGAAAAAATGAATAAATAAATAAGATGCTCCTCTGTAGATAAAGAGAGAGCGGGGTTTTGTATTTTCACTTTCTTTATACTGCTTGGAACAGTATGGGTGCTACTCCCTCAAGTCCAATTTTGCTGGCCTTGGACGGGTTACTGCGTTCTAAGGGACTTAAAGTGAAGCGGAGCACATTACAGAGGTTTTTAGAAGAGACTGACTCTGTAGCTCCTTGGTTTGCTTTTTTAGGGAGTCTCACGATTCCCAGTTGGGACAAATTAGGGAAAGATCTGGATTTCGCTTACAAACAAGGAACTTTAAGGGGCGGTACCATTCCGCTTTGGAAATTAGTGAGGGGGTGTATAATGGATGGTAAATGCCAGAAAGCTGTGAGCGAGGGTCAGGCCGTTCTTGAGCAATTGCATGAAGAAAAATCGGAGGGGTCACATAGCGAGGTAGCAGAAAGTCTTAGGAGTAAGAGTGGTGAAAAGATAAGGGAGTCTGAAGTTAAACAGAGGAGAAGGCTCTATCCGGACTTGACTGAGTTAAAAACTCCCAAGGACACAAGTAGCTCGGACAGTTCTGAGGAATTAGATCCACCCTAGCCGCTCTCAACCCCGCCTTCTCATCTTCCCCCTCCCTATCAGGCCCACAGAAAAGTCTTAATTGACCTTCTCCAGAATATTCACCATGGCTTATTTTAGGACTTTCAGCAAAAGAATCTCTACAAAAAGGTTTAATGTAGATAAACTTCCTATTTTCATGTTGCCCTGTTTTATTTGGCTACTGTCTGAAACAATCAGCACTCCAGGTGCTGGACACTCCCTTACTAGTTTTTCACAAAAATATGTAACAAGGCCTCTGGCCTTGAGCTGGGCTTCACAGTGCTGACTACATTTCTAAGATAAGGGAGTTACTAACTGGGCTCCATGGTAACAGCTGGCAGGAAGAAGAACTGGAAAGGGAGATAGAGGAACTGGAGGGTCAATTGAAAAAGTCAAGATTTAAAGCACCTACAGCCCCGATCGCTGTCACGCTCCCTCCTTATAACCCCGATTGGGACAAGGACAACCCCAGAAGGCTGGGGGGTGTTCAGTGGCAGCCTAAGACGGCCCAAACTTCCCAGTAATTGAAAACTTGGATGCCGATGGACAGCCGGCCAGAGTACATGTTCCTTTAGCCTTTAAGGATATTAAGCAACTAAAGGAGGCAGTTACTAATTACGGATCCCATGCCCCCTTTACATTGACTCTCTTCGAGTCTTTCTCTGCCAATCAGCTGACACCTAGTGACTGGCAACAGCTTTGCATGGCTGTGTTGTCCGGAGGGGATTTTTGTTGTGGAAAAGTGAAAATCAAGAGAGGTGTCGCGAGCTAGTCCGAGTCAATCAGGACGCCGGCTTCCCACGGCATAACCTTGAAATGTTAACAGGCTTGGGACAATATGCTATCATAAATCAAGAAATTAATTATAATCCTGGGGTCTATGCTCAGATAGCTACAGCAGCCATTTAGGCTTGGAAGGCTCTACCTATTTCAAATGCTAAAACAAAAATTTCAAAAATTGCTCAGGGACCCTCTGAGCCTTATTCTGACTTCATTGCCTGATTGATGCAGGTAGTAGGAAAAATATTCCCTAACTTGGAACAAGCCATGCCTGTCATTAAGCAATTGGCTCTTAAATATGCAAACTCCTATTGCCAAAATGCCATTAAATCTACCAGAGCAAAGAGTGTTGATGACATGATTCGAGCTTGTAAGGATATTGATGGAGCTCATATTACTGGACAGGTTCTGGCCGCTGCCCTCAAAACAGGAACAGGGGCCCGCCCCAAGGTCTACTGGGCAATCCAGGGACAGAATGGTGCCCCGGGGAGTAAATGACTTCATCACCTCCCACGGACCAACCCCTTTCTATCTGTAGACTCCCTAGGGGAACGCCAGGAAGTACAGGATGTACAACTGCAACCGCAGGTCGCAGAGACAGAACAAGCTGCTACCGCAGTAAGATCTTGGCCAGGCGGGGGAAAATGCAGACAAAATCAAACAAAATACAATCGGCTAAGAAAACTTGGAGAACTTTTGCCCTGAAAATGGGCAGCAGACTCCATGTTGTTTGCATCACCATGGTAACCATGGGGTGCCTGGCCAGAAGAGCGGCTTCCTGGTCCCACCTCCCACACTTTTGCGGGCTTCTGATTGGTTCTTCCACAGTCACTCAGACAGGACTTCTGGTCCGCTTTCCAGCCACTAACCTGTACTGCTGTGTTTCAGGTTTCTACCGGAGCTGCTCAGAGCCTGTATTTTTTTTACAAAAAAATGCCTACCTGTAAATGCTAATGAAAGATATCTTTTTCAGACAAAATTTAATTCCACAGGTTTCTATGTTACAGTCCTAAATTTAAGCTAGTTCTAAGTTAAATAACCTGACTTTTTCTCTATAGTTGTGTTACTAAATAATGTTCTATTGATGGGAGATATCAAATATGCTTCTTTATATTTTACTTTTAATTTTGAAGGTTGTGAGGATGCATTTGCTCGCCACAGGAACAAGCCGGCAAAGTTCCTGTGATGACCAAAGAATCCTTATTTTCATTGCTAACTATAAAAATAAAAATGTATACTCAAGGATCTTATTTCAGTTACATCAAGTGACGTCACATAGAAGAGTGCACTCCTAGTTAAAAATAAATTAAAATGGATCCAAATATTTTAAGACCACGTGGTTACATAAAGTTAATAAAATTATAAGTCATATTCTTATTCTTTATATATATATATATATATTTTAGATATTTAGATAACCTATATTTGTTAATCTATAAATTAATTAGTACATGCCTAATTAATTAGTTAATATATATTTGCCTAATTGTTTTTCTTCAACAGAAAACCCATAATTTATGTTTTATATTTACATTTATCAGATACTCTGCCTTTTCAGTTACAGATATTTGAGATAAATGTGTTTACTATAAATTTGCTTTTCAGTAAAAATACAATCAAGTAATTTCTAAATCTCAAAGTAGAATTAATCAACACATTTTATCTGGGATTTTGGCTGCTAATCAAAGGATAGAGTTACTTCAAGTTCAAGTTGAGGAATTGTCTGACCTAGTACATTTGGGTTGTATTGATCAAGGAGCACATTTATGTATAACCTCTGTCAGATTTTATGATTCCAGAAATGCCTCATGCATCATTGGAGAGTATCTATCCGGAACCTGGTCCATGGAAGCAGAAAACTTGATCCAGTCTCAACTAACTCAGATTGCTGTTTTGAATAGCACCCATGTCGATCCAGTGACCTTGAGTCAATTCACCACTTGGATATTTTGGATATCTTCTGCCTTTTCCTTTTTTAAGGAGTGGGTGGGAGTAGACATTTTTGGTACTATGTGTTGCTTTGGTGTGATTCTCTACTTGTGGTTTCTCTGTCGCCTCAAGGCCCGCAGTGCTCACGATAGGGCTATGATCATACAAGCTCTTGCTGCTTTAGAAAATGGCAACTCGCCACAAGTCTGGCTTGTGCATCTTAAACAGTAAACCTTTGACATGGTCATTGCACCCCAAGTTACATTGCACTGGGATCGACATGTCCTTCTTTTGTCACTCTTCTAGTGTTGGAACTTCTACCATATCTTTCCTTTGTGCATACCTCTCCTCCCTGCCTTTCTGCACTAGGAACTTTGCTAGCTAATCTTACGGTCCAACTACACCTGCCATTTGATGGTGATGGTCATGGGTCCTGTTTATGGAGGCGGTTACCATAACAATGTCCTGTTGGCCACAACACGCTGAGCTGATCTTGTAGTGCCCAGTGACGGGCAACTTCCACGCTTGCACTGCAACCTAAGACAGGGGAGTGGGGCCTCCCCAGAGACGGGTAAGCAGTGCAGGGGCGGTGGACGACCTAAGACAGGGGCTACTTGATTCCCTTTGACATGCAATAAACAAAAGAGGGGAACTTGCTGATAGCAGGCCTTCCCTGGCCCCCGAGGCCCAGCCCCCAATTCCTTGTTCTGCATGTCAAAGTGGCCAGTTCACAAGGCCATGACATATGTGCTCCACGGGAACGTCTTGACCTTTATCTAACAATGGCAGATGTCACAACCAAATTTATCCCCCTCTCTATTGTCCGTGCCTTTCTCTTGGGGTGTTGCCAACTTAATTTTGTCTGCACTACAAAGACAGCCTCAGCTGTCCCCCTTTGTCTACCATCGTCACGATACAGGATGCGAGGCAAGGCACTGCACTTGAGTGATCCACTTGAGTGGACCTCAAGGGGAGCATGTCCTATTGCATGCGGGTTTGACGTCCACGCCCCGCCCCACGAAAAAAGGCGTCGGCTGATATGGCCTCAGGTTTGGGGAAGGGCCCTCCTTAAGGCTGGGCCATACTATGCAGCCACTTCTGCACAGTGGGATAGGACCTCTACTCTCGCCTGTATTGTCGTAATAAAACAAAAAAGGGGGAACTGTGGTGAGCCGTTTCTGTGAACTGTGGCCGCCATTACAAGATGGCGCTGGTTTCCCCTGTAGTCTGTGACAAACAACTCCTTATCAGAATGAGTTGGCACGCTGTGACTTGGCACCCTATGAGAAAAGTCCACGTGGCAGTTGTGCATTGGGGCTTTATCTGCTTTATTAAGGCTGGGGCACACGGGAGTAGGAGTAGTGGCAGTAGTAGTAGTAGTAATAGTAGTAGTAGTAGGAGTAGCAGTAGAAGTAGTAGTAGGAGTAGCAGTAGAAGCTAAAAGACATGTCAATACAAAGGCCTGAATAAACAGCTGAGAGAAGAAAAAGTATCAAGGACCTGAATAAACTGCTGAAAGAAGATTCCTGAGTTGCGTCTTCCTTGCGGGCAAGGGGTCGCGACACAAGGTGACACAGAAAACAATACAACAGGCAGACTCTGGAAACCAAGAATGTTGAACACCTGCTTTAACTCTTTTCCTTCTCAGGGAAAAGGCAAGAAATAGGAGTTTATAACCCCTCCCCCAGTTATGTGCTGAACTGTGGCTGGGCATTATGCCTCATGAATGTATGCTAATCCTAAACCATTGTTTTAATTTCAACAGTCTCTAATTCTGCTATTACCTGTCAGTACTGAGAATTAGTAAAGACAAAGCCAAGCATCCCACAGAAATCAGAAAGTTAGATATAAGGTGTTGTCTTCTCTTTCCCTCACCAGTGAGCACCTGTGGATTATGAGTTTCTTTCTAACCATATGACACTGCTGGAGAGGGAAGGTGGTCTATTAGGTGTGCTGCCCCCAATTTTCCCATCAGCTTCATTACAGCGGGTTTCTATCACATGTGGGATATGGGAGCCTTTCAGTGTATTCATAGGTTTCTCTCAATGTACATTGGTTTATATATTATTGTTAATTCAGCATTTCTCTGGGTGAAAAGAGGTTAGGGGTTTCCCATTGTGCCATCTTGCTGACTACCTTCTGACCTTGAACAATAATACTTTGCAACCAACTTCTTGAGTATCTTTCCACAATTAAAATTTTTCTACCTGATATATAATACAAAATAGTAAGACTGATATCATCATTCAAAAGACTACTGAATTGTATTATTTTAGACATAAAATGAAATTGAATTTTTTTGGTTTACAGCTCTTATTTTGATCCAAGCATACAATGTATAACCATAACCACAATCAAGACACCAAACAATTGAATCACCTTAAAACACTGCTTCATATTCCTCTTTTAGTCCTATCTTACTCCCAATTCATCACCTACCAACTGACACTAAAACTTTGTGTTTTCCAGAACATGGTACTAATGGAATAATATAGTATGTACCATTTTGGAGTTGGTACTTCTCATTCAACAAAGTTCTTTGAAATTTATTCAAATCATTTTTTGTATAAGATTTTTAGATATTTATTCTTTTCTATTTCTATTTTTGATTACCCCTTTACTGTATAGATATTCTCCAGTTTATCCATTCACTTCTTAGTGTCACACAAGTTATTTCTTATTTGAGGTAATCATAAATAGAGGTGCTATAAATAATCATGTACATGATTTTGTGTAAAGAAATGTTATTCATTGTTATACCATCCCAGAACTAGGAGTGCTGGGTCGAATTGCACATATAAGATGTGTTTTATACAAAATAGACAATCTGTTTCTCTAAATGGTTCTATCATTTTGAATACCTTACAGCAATATATGAGATTTCTTTGGCTTTGTATACTTGATAGTATTTCATTTTGTCACATTTTCAATTTTAATTATTCTGGAATTTTTTTTTAGTAATATATCTTCTTGGTTTAGTTAGTATTTCCTTAAGGGCTAATTGTGTTACATGGTTTCATATGCTTATTTGCTTCTTTGTATCTTCTTAGGTAAAGCGTTGGATCAATGAAGGCAGTCTTCTGTTACTGCTAAACACACTTCTTTCTTACTCTGGCAGTTTGATTGTATATGAAGGAAATGTGCCATCATTATATACCTGGGCATGGCCAGGAAGCCTGGAGTCTCAGTTCATAAACCCAGGTAGCTAGTTCTAGGTATTTGATGAAGACATGTACTTGTATTTCTAGAGCTCTTATGAACTAGCAACTGGGTTTTGTTGCAAAATTTATTTGATTCATTTTAGTCATTTCCTTAAAATGTCATGGAGACTTTCTGAATATTTTATTCCTTCTCCAATTATAATTGGCACATTTTATTCACCCTTCTGCAAGCCTACTGATAAAGGACCAAAATTTAGTCAGAAAATCTTCTGAGGTAAAATCCCCAAGCCCTCTCCTATCACCATGTAAAAGTCTTTCTCAGTTCTTCTCACTGTGCACATTTTCTTTTACTTCATTTCATCCAAGTATATGATGACTATTTATAAATTATATCACTCCCAATCCAGTAAGTCTCAACAGTGATGTTCACAGTGTATTCCATCTTAGTTAAAGGATGAATCAAAAAGTTTGTAGAAACCACTGCACACTATCTTGCTCGGAGCCAGAAAACACTGCACCCACGTGGAGAGGAACAACACACTGCTGTTTCCTATTCACCAATGTGTGACTGTACCCAAACTAACTGCATCTTGGGACACTGCAGCCACTGCCATAGCCCTTCCCACGTAGTAATCTCCACCATGATAATGGAAAGGGCCAGGAAGCAGCTGCTTATTGCAGCACTGCATGCCACAGTATGCCATCACTGACAAGGCCACCCAATGCCATCACACAGCCCATTCTTCCAGGCCCATCTCCGAAAGCTGTTGCCTCTGTCTTGGGACACCTTCACTGCCATCTTCTTTGCCTTCAGCTGGGCCAGATTTCATCTTGGTACACCAACTGAGGCCTGTAAACCCAATAGTAAGGTACCTATCAGCTTGATGCTACTGCTGATACCAAGAAAGGACTTGGCCACTTCCATCTAGGGAAAACAACCAGGACCTAGAAGACTGTCAAACAAGGTTCCTGTGGGCCTGACTGCACCAGAGGTATCCCTACTAGGTGTGCTAACAGTCACCATCCTGTTGCAGAGGAAATAGGGAGCTTTGCATAGGGTTGTCTGTTTCTCTTTTTTTTCTCTTGCTAACAGTCAACTTCTGTTGATTCCCCTTTCAGTCATTCTATAACCTAATACCTCTATAGTCTCACATCCTACCTCATAAACATTACATTATACCCTGCCTTTATCGCTTTGTCCACCACTAGAAACTGTTAACATTTATGCAAACTTACTGGCTACATGGTAGAAGATAACTGTATTCATCATTTTTGTTTGTAGCAGCAAAACTATGTCTAAATAGGAGCTAATTGATTTATGGCTGCATATTAGTTGCACTGGGTGCTGATCTCCCCTTTAAAGGTGAGGTATCCCTGGCATGCAGGGACACTGCAAGACTTTATGGTAGAAACATCAATAACTCAGATCCACACTACAAGAGAGGAAGACACAAAGACAACATGAAAAAACAAGGGGAGAAAATGTCCCAAACAAATTAAGACATTATAACAGTAGCATCCATTGACAGTGCAATAGATGAAATGTCAGAGAAGAAGTTCAGTATGTACATAATTAAAGTGATCTGCAAATGAAAGAATGACCTAAGTGAGCAAATACAGGCAAAAATTGATCACTCTGACAAAGAGATATGAGAGCAAATACAGGTAGCAAAATATTACTTTAAGAAAGAGATTCTGAAAAAAAATATCAGAAATCCTTGAGATGGAGGAAATAATAAACCAAATGAAAAACTCAATATAAAGCATCACCAACAGACTAGATCACTTGGAAGAGAGAACATCAGATAATGAAGACAAAGTATACAATCCGGAAAATGAAATTGACAACACAGTGAAGAGAGTAAGAAACCATGAATAGAACATACAAGAATTATGGGATAGCATGAAAAGACCAAATCTAAGATTTATTGGGATAAAGGAAGACACGGAGATTCAAACCAAAGAAATGTACAATGTCTTCAAAGAAATAATATCAGAAAATTTTCCAAACATGAGGAATGAATTGAAAAATCCAATACAAGAGGCTTAGAGGACACCAAATGTACAAAATTACAACAGATCTACACCAACGTATATTGTAATGAAAATGACAAGCATACAGAATAAGGTTAAAATTTTAAAGGCTGTAAAAGAGAAGAATCAGATTACATATAGGGGAAGACCAATTTGTATCTCAGTGAATTTTTCAGCCCACATCCTCAAGTCCAGAAGATTCTGGAACAACATATACCAAGCTCTGAAAGAAAATAGATGCCAACCAAGAACCTTATATCCAGCAAAATTAAGCTTCAGATTTGATGACAAAATAAAAACCTTCCATTATAAACAAAAGTTGAAAGAATTTATAGCAAGAAAGTCTGTACTACAAAATATTCTGGACAAAATATTCCACAAGGAGGAAATGAAAAACAACAGTGAAAATCTGCAAAGAGAGGAACTACAATAAAGGAAAGAGCAGTCAAAGAGAAACCAAGTCAAGTTAAAAACCAAAAATAAACTAAAATGTCCAGGAATACAAATCATATTTTAATAATAACACTGAATGTGAATGGCCTAAATTCATCAATTAAAAGATATAAACTGACAGATTGGATTAAGAAAAATACCGACACAACAATATTCTTCCCTCAGGAGACTCATCTCACAGGAAAAAAAACATCAATAGACTGAAGGTGAAAGGATGGGAAAAAAATGTATCACTCACATGAACTTCATAAATAAGCCAGGATTTCCATCCTCATCTCATATAAAGTGGACTTCAAGCAAACGTTAGTGAAAAGGAATAAAGAAGGACATTTCATACTACTCAAGGGAATCACATATCAACAAGACATATCAATCATAAATATCTATGCCCCAAGCAATGGGCATCTATGTTTATCAAATAAACCCTTCTCAACTTCAAGAATCAAATAGACCCACAACACAATAATACTGGGTGGTGACTTAAACATACCTCTCTCACCAATGAATAGATCTTCTAAACAAAAAATAAACAAAGAAACTATAGAACTCAATAAAACAATCAACAACTTAGACTTAATATACATATATAGAATATTTCATCCATCAATGAGTGAATACACTTTCTTCTCAACAACACATGGATTCTTCCCCCAAATAGACCATATGTTATACCACAAAGCATGTCTCAGCAAATACAAAAAAAATAGAGATATTACCTTGACTTCTATTTGACCATAATGGAATGAAATTAGATATTAATGATAAAATAAATAATAGAGGGGCTGGGGTTCTGGCTCAGTAGTAGGATGCTTGCCTAGCATGTGTGAGGCCCTGGGTTAAATTATCAGCACCACATAAAAAATAAATAAATAAAATAAAGGTATTGTGTCAATCTACAACTAAAAAATTATTTTTAAAAAATATACTCCAATACCTGGAGTCTAAATAATATGTTACTGAATGACAAATGGATAACAGAAGACTCAGGGAGGAGATAAAAAAAAATCTTGAGGTAAATGAGAAGTCAAATAGAATATATCAAAATCTCTGGGACATTATGAAGGCTGTGTAAGAGGAAAGGTCATTGCATTAAACTTATTCATTAAAAACAGAAAAAGTCAACAAATAAGTGATCTGATATGACATTTCAAAGTCCTAAAAAAGGAAAAAATGACACCAAACGTAGAAGACAGGAAATAATTAAAATCAGGGCTGAAATAAATGAAATTGAAACAAAAAAGAAACAATTCAAAAAATTGACAAAACAAAAAGATGATTCTTTGAAAAATAAATAAATAAAATTGACAAACACTTACCCACCCTAACAAAAAGAAGGAGAAAGAAAGAAATTAAAGGAATAGGAAAAGAAGAACTCAAACTATCATTGTTTGCCAACAACAGGACTCTATACTTAGAGGATCCAAAAATTTTCACCAGACAACTTCTATAGTTAATACATAAATTCAGGAATGTAGCAGGATATAAAATAATTATCTATAAATCAAACATATTTGTACATCAGTAATGAATCCTCTGATCTTTCAGAGGATTTAATTAATTTCTCTTGAAATTAGGAAAACTACCCCAGTCACAATAGCATCAAAAAATAAAATACTTGGGAATCAACTTAACAAAAAAGGCAAAAGACTTCTACAATGAAACCTACAGAACACTAAAGACAGAAATTGAAGAAGACCTTAGAAGATGGGATGCTCTTAGATATGTCAACATGGCCATATTAACCCAAGCACTACACAGATTCAATGTGATTCCAATTAATCCCAACATCATTCCTTATAGATACAGAAAAAGCAATCCCAAAATTCATTTGGAAAAATAAGAGATCCAGAATAGCCAAAGCAATCTTAGCAAGAACAATGAAGCAAAGACACCACAATACCAGACTTTAAATCATACTAAAAAGCTATAGTAACAAAAACAGCACTTTATTGGAAACAAAATAGACATGTAGACTAAGGGTACAGTAGAGAAGATGCAGAGACAAACCCACATAAATATACCTATCTCATACTAGACAAAGGAGCCAAAAAACACACATTGGAGAAAAGATAGACTCATCAACAAATTGTGCTGGGAGAACTGGAAATCCAGATGCAGCAAAATGAAAATAAATCCCTATCTCTCACCATAAACAAAACTCAACTCAAAGTGGATCAAGGACTTAGGAAAAAGACCACAGACCCTATGCCTAATAGAAGAAAAAATAGCCCCAAATCTTCATCACCTCAGGAGTCTTTATCCTGAAGCTCAAGGAGAGGGATTCAACTAAAAAGCTTCTTCTTGGCAAAAAAAAAAAAAAAAAGAAAAGAAAGAAAGAAAGAAAAAAAAGCAGTGTGTGAATAGAGAGCGTACATTTTGGGAGCAAATTTTTACCACATGCACATCAGAGAGAGCACTAATATCTATGATATATAAAGATCTCAAAAAACTTAACTGCAAAAAAACTCAAACAACCCAATTAATAAATGGGCTAAGGAGTTGTTGAATGTAAACTTCTCAGAAGGAGATATACAATTAATCAGCAAATATATGAAAAAAAATGTTCAGCATCCCAGTAATTAAGGAAATGCAAATAAAATCTACTCTAAAATTTCATCTCACTCCAGTAAGAATGGCAGTTACCAAAAATACAAGCAACAATAAATGTTGGCAAGAATGTAGGGGAAAAGGCACACTCTTACATTACTGGTATGACTGCAATTTGGTGCAACCAATATGGAAAGCATTATGGATATTCCTTAGAAAACTTGGAATGGAACAACCATTTGAACCAGCTATCCCACTCCTTGGTCTATACCCAAAGGACTTAAAACTAGCATACTAGATTGACACAGTGCTTTTAGAAGCATAATTCACAATAGCCAAACTGTGGAACCAACCTAGGTTCCCTTCAGTAGATGAATGGATAAAGAAACTGTGTATATACACAATGGAATATTACTGAGCAATAAAAGATAATAAAATTATGGCATTTGTAGGTAAATGGATGGAGTTAGTGAATATCATGCTAAGCAAAGTAAGCCAATGCCAAAAAACAAAGGCTGAATATTTTCTCTGATAAGTGGATGCTAATCCATACTGGGGAGGGGCAGGGGATGAGTTGAGGAATTTGGATGGGGCAAAGGGGGAGATGTGGGTGGTTATGGGGATAGGAAACATGGTGGAATGAGATTGACCCTTGGTATATGTGTGATTGCATGAATGGTGTGACCCTACATTGGTACAACCAAAGAAGTCAAGACTGTGTTTCATTTGTGTACAATGAATGGAAGTGCATTCTGCTGTCATGTAAACTGATAGAACAAATAAATAATTTTAAAAAAACTGTAACTATAACATTGATTACTGTTGAGGATGCAGAGAAAATGACTGACTCATAATTGACATCGTTATATGTTAAATGATACAGCTACTCTGAAAAAAATTATATACTCAATAAAATAATGCAACTATTATTTAACCTAACAAATGTCATTCATAGCAAAATTAAAACTTATATTCACACACAAGCTTATACATACATGGCTATAGCACCATTATTTATAATTACTCTAAACTGGAAACAATTCAGATATTCTTCAGTGTGTGAAAGGTTAAACAGACTGTAACATATAACCATATGTTATACTTTGCAATAAAAAGAACAAATTTTTGAACAACAACAACATAAGATATGTTAGGTAAGTCATTACTGAAGAATTTTTTCAAACTTATAATTTTACATCTCTTAGCCTGTACTCTAAGTTGCATATTTGAATCAAAATTTATTGACCAATTTTGTCAACTATTTTACTTGAATTTTTCCCTGAATATTACCCAAAGACATCAGAAATGGCAACATTTCATAGGATTGAGTTTTACTATTATTAGTAACACTTCTTAAATATCTATTTTAAATGAGCCAAGGTACTTATGTGTAGGTAATTATAATGTTGACGCCTCCACTTGTCCAGGCAAGTGATCAAATGTTATGCACTGAGAGAGAAGCTGTATAAAAATTCAAGAATCCAATTCAGTTCAGTAGTGATTGGTGGGTTTTAGCAGTTGTCTGTACTGTTTTCAGTTCTCCTTGAAAATTTGTGTCTTTTTTTCTTTCTTGTTTTTAAGTTCTGTGTTTATTTCATTTCCATGTTCCCCAAGTCACCTTTTTAAACATTTGCATTTGCTAGACAATTGCATATTTTTTTAATTCCCCAACCCCTGAAAAATACATTTGGTTCATGTGCATTGTTTACAAAACAAAAAAGAAAAAGAGGGGAAAACAACAACAAAAAAATATCATGAAAGGAAAAAAAAAACAATGTATTTTGGGTTAATATTTGGTATTTCTTTTAAAGTATTTTTGTGCTGTGAACATTTTCTGCCAAAGACCATGATGTGTGACTGTATGTTTATGTTATCATAAATATTTAAATGTAAACATGGCTGTTTTGTTGTGCCAAAAAAAAAAAAAACCCAAGATGAAACCACCTGGTCTCTGATTAAGTCTAAAAGAATTACTAAAAATAAACTAAGGAACCAAACAAAATAGTTGTTGTGGAAACATATTTGAATCACTCAAAGCAAATTGAAACCCCTCCCATTTGCCAAACATAACGACTCAGACTCCATTGCATAGTACAAGCCCATGCAAATCAACATCACAAAACAATATATGGTATGGAGTCAATAACAGACCTGCACACAGTGCAAAGTACTGAATCATAGGAAAGTCCCATGGGTACGTAGCTGATTAGGAAATTTTTACCTGAAGAATATGATCTCTTAATCCATCAAAAATTCATTTACTTATTCAAGAAATATTATTGAGTGCCTGCCAAGCGATGTCTGAATCATCAGGAGATCAAAGGTGACATTTTTATATATTATCCTCCGAGGAAATTAGAAAAGAAAGTCCAGACCAAGTTTGTTTTGAAAGCAATGGGTGGATCAGGAAATGAAAATGAAACCATTCAAATTTAGCCATGGTAGATGCCATAAAGCCTCATTGGGGGCAAAAGCTAAATGTATAATTACACAGGACTGATTTAGGAGGAAAAAATAGGAAGTGTAAACATTGTTCTAGCAGCCTAAATCTAAGTTTCAGGGGCTGAAAAGGAAATACAAGAAAAAAATCTCATCAGATTTAAGCAGGAAATACATGATCAAAGAAAAGGCAAACACCTGTCTAGAACAATGACAAGTAGGGAGAGAATGAGTGAAGGAATAAATGGCGGCCTGAGCCTAAATTGTGTTGGGGCTTCCAGTAAGAAAACTAGTCATGGCTTGCACAGCAGATGAGTGCTCTCATCTGAAGAGACGTTTATTCTCACTTCAATTCATACCCCAACAGAGAGTACCCAGACAGGGCTAACACAGAAATGTGGAACTGTTTTGGTGGAATATGGAAGATGTCAAATAATATAGAATATGAAATAACAAGAGTTCTTGAGTCGTTCTAGTTTTGGTGAATCAAATGAATACACATTGTTCAGCTCTGGAAAAGTGAATCGATGAGGAGTATTTGACAACACAACTTACCTTCTTTAACTGCAAATAAAAGATTTTTGAAGGGAAAGTTTGGATGAGGCTGGGGCTGGGGCTCAGTGGTAGCGCACTTGCCTGGCATAGGTGAGGCACTGGGTTTGATTCTCAGCACCACGTATAAATAAATAAAAATAAAGATCTATCAACAACTAAAAAAAATATTTTTAAAAAGTTTGGACATGGGATAATGAAGCATAGAAGTTCCAGAAGGCTCGATTGTGAGCAATAGAGGGAATAAGCACTGTGCTGCCATGTGAAGCTTCCCCTAAGCTTCCCTCTGCTGGATGCAATCCTATAGACCATTTCCTTGACATCAGTGACTCCTGAGCTCTTTCTACCCAAAGCTTTATCCATATTATCCTATATCTGATACTTATTCCCAGTCTCAAGACTAATATTTTTTTCTATAAGGAAACACTTTCATCCAAAGTTAAATGACCAATAGCAATTGTCTTAAAGTAGTTACTTAAAGTGATCTTCAAGGCAGTAGTAAGACAAAACCCAGAAGTCTTTCTCAAAGTGGAGCCATCCCAATTTGCCAGTGACTTGATTATGTATGACATCTGCGATCACCTGAGAGACTGAATTGCAGTCCAGCCCATAGACCTTTGTAAATCTCTTCATGCTTACTTTTGCTTAATGTAACATTCAAATTTAAATTCTGGTCAACTGGTGACTAGGAGCAGCCTTACCTTTATATAAGGTGTGATATTTCATCAAAATTAATGAGTCACCATAAGTATCTTGTCTTCCCTTTTAGTAAGGATATAAATAAGTCATTTTCCTAATTTGTGGGCTATTCCTAGTTTCATGTCCCAAAACATTCCAAAGATTTCATATGGAGCCAGGTCTTGCTGAGTTAATTAAGCAACCTGTTAGCATGGATGTGATTACCTTTGATTTCTTCCTTCATAAAAACTCTTAGGAAGATACTATCAACAGATGTACTAATTCACCATTATTGTCAAACTGAAAATTCTGTGATAGCAAGTTGTGGATTAGTATGGCAGTGTATTTAAAAATACCCCAGGAAAATCTAAAAAGTAATATTGAATAACTCTAAGAATATTAATCCACAAAAATGCAACTTGGGCCTATCTGAATATCAAGGTAGAAATCAGAACAAAGGCAGCAGTCAAGTGTTTCACAGACAGAATTATAGTTTTGAGCTATTCCTAAATAAAAACCAGTTATAAATCGTATGCTTAAGAAATACTGCATTTAAGGTGATTCAAGCTAAAAGCATCACAATTGTGAACATTTTGGATGAAAGATCAGGTTGAAAATTCATTTTAAAATTATTTAGACTAAATGATAAAAAATGACATTTCAGAGATAAATTAATATAATATCAAGTGTAAATTATAATTACAGAAAATATTTTGAGATAGTTTTAATAAAAATTCTAATTTCTAAAAATTTTTTTCTGAAACACAATGTTTAAAATGCCTAGTTACATTGTTTTTAAACTACTAGCTTGACTTCAAAAATATTTACTTTTATAACTTTTGGGTCTAGGAATAATTACAGATAATGTATAATAACACACCTAATTGTAATCTGTTCCCATCTTTGAGTTTTTGAAAACATTTAAGGCAGTTTTTTACAATGGTTGCAGGAAGTATTTCCTCCACTTCAGCATTAAAATCATGACACTCTTGTTTAACTCTCCTAGCTGGTACTTGGCAAATACTCTACCTCAAAGCTATCAAAATCTCCCTCCTGAGCTATTCAACACTGCAAAAATAGTCTCCCTACTCCTGCCTTATTTACTATGCTATACTCTATTCACAACAGAGCAGCTAAAGTAAATAGGTTGAAATGTACCAGATCCTCAGATTTCTTGTCTAACTGCGGTGCCTTCTCATCTCAGTATAAAGGCCAATATCCTGAAATTGATCTACAAACAAAGTGTATTTTATATGCTCCAGTTACCTTTCTGACCTTATTTTCTATTCTGTCTCTTCTTATTTTGATCAAGCCATAGAGGCTTACTTGCTGATTTATTAAAATACCAGGCAAACTCCTACCCCTGGGACTTTGCACTTGCTGTTTTCTCTGGACTGCATTTTATTTCCTCAGATATTGCAATGGCTTGTTGACTTACTTTTTTTTACATCATCACACCAATATCACATTTTGAATAAATCTTCCTCAAGGTACTTAGTTTATTTTTTTTTTGTTTTACTTAGTTACACATGACAGTACAATGATCTTGACATATCATACATTTGAATCAGATGGGATATAATTTCTCATTTTTCTGAGTATATAGGTTGCAGAGTTTTTAACCTGTGTTTAATTATTCCTGTTCTCATTCCTCACACTATTTTAATTCTTTGCATCTATTGCTTTTTTATAAGCATATATGTTGCTCATTATTCGTACTAAGTTCCTAAATTAATATAATTTATGTCTGAGAGTAAAGATCATCCTTTTCTACTTTTATTTAAATTAAATAAATATATTTTAAACCGATACATAAAACATGATATTTGTGTATATTTATGAGGTAACGTGATGTTTTGATGCATGTATATATTAACAATATTTAAATCAGGTTAAGCATATATACATTTCTTTGAATACTTATTGCTTCTTTATGGTAAAGATACTCAAACTTCTGTTTTCTTCTGGATTTTTGATATGCAGAGTGCATTACTGTTTTTTTTTTAATTCTGTTATAAAATAACACACCAAAACTTCTTACTGTTCTCTAACTATTCTCTAACTATACCTTAGTGACAATTGATTTATATATCAACATCCGTCCCTAACTTGTTCTCCTCAGTCTCTGGTACCTATTATTCTATTCTCAATCTTCTAATAGATCAACACTTTTAGATTCCACATACAAATAGGATCACACAGAATTTGTCTTTCTATGCTTGACTTTTGTTTAACAAGATCTAGAAGTTCAATCATTTTCAATTTCCTATTATTATTAATAATGCTGCAGTAAATGTAGGAGTGTAGATGTCTCCGACATACTAATTACATTCCCTTTGCATATATACCTAGGGGTAGCATTCCTGGATCATTTGGTAGTTCTACTTTTAAAACTTTGATCACCCTCCATATTGTTTTCCATGATGGCTATATTACTGTATATTCTATTCAACAATATGCCAGTCTTTTATCTACAGTCTTGCTGGCATAAGTTGTCTTTTCATTTATTAATAGCCATTCTTTTTTTTAAATCTTTATTTTATTTATTTATATGTGGTGTTGAGGATTGAACCCAGGGCTTCACACATAGTAGTTGAGCGCTCTACCTATGAGCCACAACCCCAGCCCAATTAATAGCCATTCTTACTGATATCTCCTTGTGATATTGATTTCCATTTCCCTGATGATTAGTGATGTTTAATATGTTTTTAATTTATCTGTTGGTCATCTGTCTCCATTTCAAAATGCCTGTTGCTTATTTTTTAGTTTATCAGTTTATTTGTATCTTTGCTGCTGAGTTTTTGGAGTTCTTCATTCCATGATTATTTCCTTTACTGTGTGAAAACTTTTTTGTTTGATACAATACCATTCATCTGTTTTTGCTTTTGTTTCATGTGCTTTGGGAGACTTGTTTTATATATATATATATATATATATATATATATATATATTTATATATAAACACATATAAACATATATATACACATAACTCTCTCTTTATATGTATATATATATATATATATATATATATATATATATATATATATATACTTGCCATCTCAATATCCTGAAGCATTCTATTGTTTTTATCAGGTAGTTTTATAATTAAGTCTTACATTTAAGTGTTTAATTTATTTTGAGTTGATTTTTATAACTGGTGAGAGACAAAAGTCTGATTTCATTCCTCTGCATGTGAATACCCACTTTTCCCTAACCCATATCTTCAAAAAGTTTTTCTTTCTTTAATGGATGTTTTTCTCTCTTATTGAAAATCAACTGGGTGCTAGAACATGGGTGTACATCAAGGCTTTGATTTTGCCCCATTCCTGTTTGTGTGTGCTTGCTAATACTCTGCTGTTCAGATTACAACTTATTATAATACTATCTGTTTGTGTGTGTGTGTGTGTGTGTGTGTGTGTGTGTGTGTGTGTGTGTTTGAGATCATTTTGGCTTTTGGAGGTTCTCTTTGTCTTCTAAATTCATTGAAGAATGCTGTTGGTATTTTGATAGAAATTACATTGAGCCTGTAAAGTACTTTGGGTATTTGGACATTTTAGCAATATTCTTTCAATCCAGGACAAAGAAAATCTTATCATTTCTTTGTGTCTTCTTCAATTTCTTTTATCATTTTTAATAATTTTCACTGTAGACATCTTTTGCCTTTCTGATTTATTTATTTTCTTTTTCTCTGCTTTTTTCTTCCTTTTCTTATGAATGGAATTCCTTTCTTTCTTATATAATTAATTATTGCTGCATAGCAAAGCTACTGACTTCTGAAGATTAATGTTTTATCTTGCAACTTTGGAAAATTAATTTATTTGTTCTAACAGTTTTTCTCTTTCTTTTTTTTTTTCCAAGCAGAGGCTTTGGGATTTTCTATGTATAAGATCATGTCACCTTAAAGGTGACAATTTGATTTCCTTTTTTCCTATTTGGATGTTTACTATTTCTTTCTCATGGCTGATTGTTCTGAATAGAACTTCCAATAATATTTTGTATAAAGTGTTGAAAGTTAACATCCCAACTTTTTAATTTTAATCCCAGATCTTAAACAGAAAGTTTGCATACTTTCCCATATAGTATTATGTTAGCTATTGTCTTAGTATAAATGGACTTTATTATGTTGAAGTACATGAGAGTAAAATTTCTCTTTCAAGGTCAATAATAGATTATCACTGCTTAGAGAAGGGAGTAACTTCTAATAATTGAATTAATATTTTGAGATATTATGCATGAAAAAAAGAGATATTATGCATGGGGCATTGACAACTCAAAATAATGAGGAAATTAGTGTTCAGAAGTTAAAACATTGAAAGTTATAGATATCTGGAACTTATATACACTATTTTCCAATGGCTCTAAGTCTGTAATATTACTAAAACAAAAATGGAGACTTTTAAAAATATTTTTTAGTTGTAGATGAACACATTTATTTTATTTTATTTTATTTTTATGTGGTGCTGAGGGTCAAACTCAGTGCTTCACACATGCAAGGAAAGTGCTCTACCAATGAGCCACAACCCCAGCCCAACAATGAGGATTTTAAAGGAAACACAAACTTCAATCAAAAAAAACCTGAATGCTCCCATGACCTTTTTTTTTTTCCTATTTTTACTATGGTGATTTATCTACCCCTTTGACATTCTCAATAGTTTTAATTTTTTAATATTGAAAACTTGCTCAATTCCAAATATGATGGACACAGACTTGATTTTGTGATAATTCCAGACAATAAGTAAAGTAAGCAAATGAAATGTTGCTTAAATAGAACTTTGATTATGAATATTAGCAATAAAAGTTATGTTTTTCTCCTGAAAACTAATATGTGCCAGGATCCAAGATACCTAACTTCCATATTTTTTTATAAAAATTAAAATATTAGAATGTTTTTTTAGCACTTTAGAGAATATCTTAAAATAACTAATTACTTAAAAGTAAATGTCCCCCCACCTCTTCAAGTCCAACTGATTCTCTAAATAATTCAAATTAAAGTTAAGCTCACATTTTCCACATTATAGATCAAAAACCAAACATCAGGCCCTTTATAAGACTTTGCAATGCAATATATTTTTGCAGAATGCAGCACTCTACAGATATTTTGTACTAGATTCTCATAGAATTCTTTTGAATTTGTGTATGTTTTTGTGTATTATTTTAAAGGATTTTTGTTATACTAAGAGATGCTTAAGCTGCATGGAATATATCTAGAGCAAAATCCTAATTTCTCTTACTTCTCAACATATTCTTGATTATATTCTACAGTAACTAACAACATATTTCTTAATATCCCACAGTTGCATATATTACCAACACTAGGCACTAGCTTTCTATAATCTTGATCTCTTTTATTTACTAAGAACAGAACAGTTTTGTTTTGCCATGTTTACAAATTTTATTTGATGTGCAATGTTATGACAATGATTTAACATTTTGGAAAGTCTATATTCTTCATACATATTTTTAATTAATTTCTATTAATAGAATTCAAAGGATATAAACATTTAATCTGATACAGATAAATAATAGAGGGAGAGTGCTAATTATAAATGAGAGAGTGAATTTTCCATTTTACTAAGAATTCAGTGACATAAGCCATTTTTAATAGTAGTATTATAAGGGATACATTATATTAAGTTACATTTGCATTTATCCTTGGATATTAAGGATTGTGCTTGCTTAAATTTCTCATTTCAGCACTCTGCTAAAACCTTTTCATCATTTTGCTATCCAATATCAGCAGTCTCTCAGACAAGGCTCACATCAAATTAATTCACCACTCTCTAAAATTGCAGAACAAATACTATAGATACTATCAGTGTCTGTTGCTCATTGTTGATTTATATTTCCTAAATCAGCATATGGTACAGCAGAAAAACTACAAAAATGTTTGATTAATGAATGAATGGCAAGTGCATGTTTAAAGAAATAGGAAAGATGAATAAGTATCAGTTTAAAACATAGAAAGTTAAAGCATAATTATTATTTTAAAATGCATTTAGTAATGCAGAAATCATGGAACTGATTAGAACTTGATTAAAAGTATCTTTATCAAGTAATATTATTTCTATGTCTTTTATATATAGGGAGATGAGGATAGTAGAGAGCAACAGGCAATCTCTGATCTTGAAATTAGCTAACATGAAATAAATTAATACTTGCAGTGGGAAGAATTTGGTAGTGTTAGTATCAATTTTAGTTTAAGTCAGAATATATTTTTTTTAATATCACAGTTGTGCTCCATGTGGATAAAAAAATAGTAATTAGTAACCTAAAATCAAGATTTGGAGTCTCTAACTGTTGGACTAAGCCATTTCCACAGAAGGCCCCTTTGAAAGGTGCTAAAACCAGTCCCACAATGCAATATGCAGTCACCAGTCAATAAGCAGTAGCGAGCTCCCCTGGCATGCTTTCGCCCGGTTGGATCCTCAGCACCACATACAAAGATGTTGTGTCCGCAGAAAACTAAAAAATAAAAATATTTTTTAAAAAAAGGTATGAGTGGAAGAGGGAGACCCAATTACTTGGAGATTTTTGTTTAGATTGAGTTCAAAATGGGGAAGATGAGTCCCAGCAGAATCCCTTACATCAAAGAACAAAAAGTCAAGAGTCCAATATCTTCTCCCACCTTCAAAAGCTAGACCAAAGGAAAAGGTGGGAGCTGGGGAAATCCATGAAAATAAAAGGGAGATCAGTGCAGAAGAGGAAGGGGATTGAGGAGAAGGGAGGAGGGATGGAAAAAAAAGAATGGCGGAATGGAACTGAACAAATTAGGCTACATCCTTGATTATACCACAATGAATTTCACCTTTATGCATATCTGTAAAGTACTAATTTAAAATACTATAATAAGTAGAAGGAAAGCCAACAGATTAGAGGAAGGGCCCCAGGGAGGGAGAAAAGGGAAAGAGGAAGTGCTAGGGACTGACAGTGGAGCAAACTGAATTCCAAGTTTGTATGATTATGTCAATAATCATACAATATTTTGTATTCTTATAATACCCTGATAAATCATTTTTGACAAGAGAGAAAGGAAACTGCACAAAGTGAAATCCTACATAGGGACCTCCAAAATCACCACAAATATAACTACAGGTGAAAATATAACTAGAAAGAAAACCCTTAGAGGTTTTTGAAAGCAATTCAATGTTAGCCAGAAAGCATATTTGATCTTTAGATTGGCTAATTAAGTATAATGTTTATCTTATCTTTGAATTTTGCTTTTCACTTCAGGGATTATTTTAACTCAAAAATAAAATTTTTATGAAATTGATTTTGGTATTTTTTTTAAAGCCTTCTTTATTTCTTCCCTTGATGCGAAGGCTTAACTATTCTAAAGGTTTTAGACACATTCCCCTACTGTAATCAAAGGTATTTGAGAACAATATATACTACTAAATGCTACTTAAATCCGATGGGATATAATTATTTCTTAATTGGCCTTGGCATAATTAATAACTAATTATGACTACCTAGAAAAAAAGAAATAGAGATAACCTCCTATATGTTACCTATACTTGTCAAAATACTACAAATATATATTTTAAAGCTACCCATGGTGGTGTACACCTGAAAGTCCAGCCACTTGAAAGACTAAGGCAGAAGGATCCTAACCTTGAGGCCAACCCAGGCAACTTAGCAAGAGCTTGTCTCAAAAAGAATAAAACAAACTATATACTATATACATATAAGAACATATTTTTTGGAATAAACTTTTACTAAAAATCATTCTAATTATGGGGAGATTTAGCTATAGTTATATTTAGCTATAGTTTATATTTCTTCTGGGAGACTTAGCTATAGTTAATATTTTTATTTATGCATATTTCTTATATGAGTGTAACATAACATTCTACTAAATTCACATATCATTTTAAATTTATTTCTATTAGACTTTTTTGTATTATGCTTAATGTTATAACTTATTTGCCTCTAGTAATTTATTCTTATATTCATCCAGCTGAATTTATAATTGCAACATTTCCATTTCCTTTTTTCTCAGTTTGTTTAGAAGTCATATATTCCATTTCATTATTTTACTGGTTACTTTAAGTTATTCACCTTGTTAACTTTGTGTGTGTTTTACAACAAACTATTCATTCTATTATTTTGTTCATACCTAGTGAAATAAAAGTAGAAGATATAACAGTCTTATTATTGTTTTTTGTATATATGCTATTTCTCAGATATAAAATAACATATTTTATTTTGGTATATTAATTAAATTTACAAAAATGTTGATAAATTTTTGTGATCATAGTGACTGAGAATTGTTTCTCATTTTTTTCTTTTTAATTAATGAATCTTTTTTTTAAAAAAAAGAGAGATAATTTTTTAATATCTATTTCTTAGTTTTTGGCGGACACAACATCTTTGTTTGTATGTGGTGCTGAGGATGGAACCCAGGTGGCATGCATGCCAGGCGAGCGCGCTACCGCTTGAGCCACATCCCCAGCCCTAATGAATCTCTTTATTAAGAAATTATTTTTACTAAGGAAAATAGGTTTACTGGAAGCAAGATACTTGTGATATTTTCTACAGAATGATGCTGCATATGTTGTGAAAATTCTTTGTACACCATTAGGTTTGTTTTTAGGAGATTTACTTTGTTTTGATTCATTTTGCTTTTTGTTTTTTTACATAGTTCTTTGAAAATCCCCAATTCACCATAAGTTACCCAAAAAATCTGCTGTGGTTATGACTTCATTAGAAATAATTTCTCTTAGTTTTAACCATGCTTCTTATTTTTGAACACATTCTTGTTGTTATTTTAGATAGGTTAGTCTTTCTCATATAGAGAATATCCTTTACTTCATAATAGCTGCACAATTAAATTCTGGATAATGGATTATTTTTGAATTATGAAATTTTCCCTTAAATAATTTTTTAAAATAATGTTGTTTGCATTCAAGTCTACACTGTCTGACACCACTTTGGTTAAGGTTTTCATGATATATATTTGTATGTGTATCCATGTATATATTTGTTGTTTTGTTTGGTTATTTGTAAATTGAATCTTTTAAAAGAAGCATTAGTGGGCTTTGCCATTTAAAAAAAAAATTCTGTACATCTTTGCCTGTTAATTGAGGCTTTTGTCTTTTTACGTTTCATGTAATTATTAACATGGTTGTTTTGAATCAAAAATATGCTGGTAAACATTTAACAGTAACAACCCCTCCAAACAATTGTATATATATACACACATATATAAATATGTTTATTATTCAATTTACTGATATTCATCTTATATTAAATATAATTTATAAATAACAGTAAATCACAATAAGCTGTACAATACAATAAATTCAATATTGCAAATTTATTCTCACTGAATACCTTCACTAATTTTTGCCAAACTATTGCTTTAAACAAATTATGATTATGAATTATGAACAAGTATAGTTCTACCATGAATATTTTTGACATTTTCATTTGTTATATGTATATTTTTATTTGTTATATGTATAAGACAATAGTAAATACAAGCACACATTAAATCTTTACTCATTTGCCAATGAAATAAACACCTTTGTTGATTCCAGTGAAATCTTTTAAATACATTTTCATAAGATATTAGAAACAGAGAGCCTAAGATGCAATAAGAACCTTTCTCAATGTTATAGAAGTGTTAGTTTTCTCTATTTGACATTCCTAATGTCTATGATACGAGAGAGGAAGAGGGAGAGAATACCAACTTTTTCTTGATGTGACTTATTTCTTTTTGTATGCTTATGTGTTAAATGTCATAAAGAAAATCTTCTGAATTTCTGGGGGTTTCTTGGTGGATATTTTGTTATGTTTCCCATCAGATGAGGAGAGCTTCCTGTGAATCTCTCATTTAGGACCTAATGAGTAGAGTGAGGTCTGTCAGTGCATGCTGAGGACCTGAAAATTGATTTGTTACTACCATATTGTCTTCTTTCTCTTTCCTTCCTTCCTTCTTTCCTTCCTTCATTACTTTGTTCCTTCCTTCCTTCCTTCCTTTCTTGTAGTTAGTTATGGGGGGGGGCAGAATGCTTTCACTTTATCTGTTTATTTTTATGTGGTGCTATGTATTGAACCCAGTGCCTCACACATACTAGACAAGCTCTCTGCCACTAAGCCCCAGCCCAAGAAGAAAAGAAGCCCCCCCCCACTTCTTTTTTCCTAAGAGAACAGCTTCCTTTTGCTTTAGAATAACATTGAAGCCTGAGAGACACAAAAATATTTAGTGTTTTTTTTAGGACCAAAGTCCATTCGTAAAATTGTTTCATTCTACAAAATGGTTTAGTAGCAATCTGTCAGTTTTGCCAATGTGGTTAGACATTCAATTTTATGACTATTACATTCCATCCTCAAATAAACAAAATAATTAGAGAAAATAGTGAATTCACAAACCATTTAATACTCATAAAACCTTCCTGTTATGTAGGTTTGAAACTGGGCAACTAAAGTAACTATTCATCTTGCTTTTAGAGTAATTGCACTTTAAATATGAATTCAGGAAAGAAAAACCCCAGTCATTAACTACCTTGATTTTAGACCTTTTATCAGTGTGTATCTTTGAAGCAGAACCAATGGAAATAAAATAATTTTCAGCAAGGCTATTTATTTTCTTAAAGCAGTTTGTCCCAATTAATGTGCTGAATACAGAGTATCCACCAAGTCAAAGTTTTCATGTTATTTTAATGCACAAAAACATGGTTCGGTTGGCTGCTATCAACAATTTTCAGAAGGCTTGCATTTTATTTATTTATCTATTTATTTATTATTTTAATGGAAGATTTGATTGTGCTACTCTTAACCAGTCTGAAGAGTTAAATATGATATAAACATTTTATAGAATGTTTCACAATTTTTTGTATGTATTTTTTTTGAAAATACCTGTATAGTAAGTATGGGTCATCACTTATATGACAGCAAATGAGTAGGCTAAACTAGCTGAGACAAAACAAAATTATGTCCTTTGCCATGTGTTCATCTTTGATTGGTTGAGTTATTCTTAATTCAACAGTGCTGCCCATTAGCTACCTATGTCAAATGTTTTTGTCTAAAAATGCACTTCTGGATCATGATCCTTAAAGTAAATAACTGTGACTTTAATTAAACTAATAAAAATATGCTCATTTGAATATATGAATGTAGTGAACTCTGTCCTGGGATGTGATAAGCTATAATATTTAATATGCTAGCTTTAAAACCACAGTAAGAAAATAAACACTGTTAAGTGTTGTTTTAGGGTAATTTTAAAAACTAGAGATAAAAGAGATAAGCTTTTCTTTGTTACAAAATACATGACAGTATTTTAAAAACTAAATCAGTAAATACAATGCTTAAATTTCTCAGAAAGGATATTCAATAAATTTTCAGATCAATAAACTGAATATTTGTTATAAATATCAAATTAACTGTCTTTAAAAAAGTGATATCGATTACCTTCTTACATTGCACATTGAATTCTTAGAAAAATCTGTCAAAATGTCACAGGAAATAAAAAAGTTAATAATCCATGGAGTAAAATATAAACTTTTAAATTACTGAAAAAAAATTTGCCCCGATGTGTTCTAACCAGAAAAATTCCTAATTTCTTTAACATTTTTCCAGGATTTAGTTTTTCTAAGATTTGGCCTACATAAGTAATTTAACTTTCTGCTGATGAGGCCACTTTCTTTGAACAGGAATAAAAGTTGAGAAGTTATCAAAAAATGCTATAAGATTCCACTCATAGTACTGACTTAAGCCAATTGAATGGGTTTGAACCCTTATTCCCCCCATCTGTGAGATAACTTTCCTACTTGTATTTTTTTTTAATGTTAGACAATTGTCAATTACTATAACCAGATACAATCTGTCATTCTTGTTCAAGGCTGAGAGTTGGACATCCTTTATTTCATCATATGTTACAAAGTACACATGTTAAAAAGAATCTCTCAATGACAGTACACACATTCTTGTATGTGAAGAAAGAGTAAGTATTGCTACAGGAAAAGGGATGAATCTTTGGCTTAGGAAACAATTATTAATAAGCCATGGACCAGAGAGCCAAATATGCAATCCATAGACTTTATAAAAACCCTCTTTTCACAGCTCATAAATTCTTTCTCCTTCCACACACAATTTGCTGTCCAGTGTCTAAGAAAATCTATATTCAAGAGAAGTTTCTGATAGATATCTCAACATTTTTAAACTTGTCCACTCATCTCAATTCACTTCCATAATTCTATATTCCAAGATCTTCTAGCTCTTTTATTCACTTTACATTTATATGTATTATATCAGAACTGTTTATCTTTTTCTTTTACATTTATGTTTTCTTTTCTTGTACTTTTTGCTGTTTTGGTAGTTAACCTTGGGTCTCAAACTTGCAATCCTTCTGCCTCTGCCTCTTAGCAGCTGAGATTTCAGGTGGACACCACCATGCCCAGTACCGGTACTCTTTTACTATTTCTCTTCTCATGTTTATCCCATTTCCCCATCACATATATCTCACACCCTACTCAAAGAGTATAGAACAGGCAAAACTGAGTAGAAATCTTAGATTGCCGCAGTCTGGCTGGGCACAAATCACGAGCCACTAAAACAGGAACATACTTTATTTCTGAACTCCATCAGCACTCTCCACACATGCTCCAGGGAACTCCCCTGCAAGCCATGCGGCTCCTCCAGGAACCAGCAACTGGAAGTATCCCTCCTCTGGCACTTCCCCAACCAATGGGAACTCTCCAGGAATCCCGGAGATCTCAAGTGGAACTCAAGGGGAACTCCACCAGAACTCAAAAGTCATCATCTTAATGGCTCCTTGGATCACCTCTCAACTACTACTTCTGGTGAAAATGCCATGCATCATCCTGACTTTGCTGTGGCCCTCAACATTAGATGATAAGAAAAAAAAATCCGGTTTTAATATATATATATATATATATATATATATATATATATATATATTCCCTCAAGGTCTTTTTTGTGTGTGTGAGGTGGAAGGGTCAGTTTTATGTAACACAATTGGTCAAAAAAAAAAAAAAAGACAAGACTTTTCTTTTGTTGATTCATAGAGGTAACTTAAACCATATGTGTTACCTGTGTTTAAAGTAAAGAGAGCTTCCACTAATTTCTGAGGTAAAATTGCTGTTTTTCTGAGCTCAAGTAAGCAAATTTTTATCACAGAAATATGCATATTTTTTTTCAAATTAACACGAAGCTATTTCCCAGTTCTAATTAAGATATTTAGTGTGTTCACTGAATGAAACAAAATAACTTGGACTTTTAAAGAAATTTATCTAGTCAACTGAGTATTAGTGTCCTATCCTAGAGTAGTTTAAAATGCTGAAAGTATAGACATAGTAGATGTAAGTGGTATCTAGAAAGTGATGGTTACCTGAAGGTCCCCAAATATATTTTCATTTATAAGGTATTGGTAATATTATATCAAATTATCTGAATATTTATTCCAATAGTTCATGCCTAACTTTGTGACTAGATACATTTCAAAAACAACAGCAATATGCTGGGAGCAGTGCCACATACTTGTAATCCAAGCAACTCAAGAGGTTGAGGCAAGAGAATCACAGGTCAGTCTCACCAATCTAGTGAGGCCCTAAACAATTTAGAGACCCTGTCTCAAAATAAGAAATAAAATAGCACACAATTTATGTTTAGCAACAATTTGCATGAACTTGGCCCCCAATGAACCAATATTTTTTTTCTTTATTATAGCATTATAGTTATACATAGTAGTTGGGTTCAACCCAACAAAATCATACATTCATGGAATTTGATTTCAGTTCAAAATACCTTTCTTCCCTCTTCCACCGTCTGCATTCTCCTTTTTCTACTTTGCTAGACTTCCTTTTGCTCATCTCTTTATTTATTGTTGGCTGGCTCTTTTCACTTATACATGAAGGTGAAATTCGCTATGGCATATTTATATGAGTCTATCTTCTATATTCTCTCTCCTTTGTTTCTCTTTCTTTCTTTTTCTTACTTACATTCCAAATTGTCCTTTTGGAATGGAAATCTTAACTCATTTTAAAATCTGTTACTAAAATACACTAAGTTGTAACCCTGAATAAGCTTCATTTTCTAAGAGAAATATGCCACAAAAATGTTTCTGAATTTTAAAACTGAAAGCATATAGGACTTTGAATTGATGCGGTTTAAAAAAACCCTAAAGGAATTATAATCTGCATACACTATTGCCTTCTTCTTTAGCTGGCAGAGCATTCTTCCTGCAAAGAACAAATGGAAGAATATACATTTGAGAAAAAAAAATAAGATAAAAGATCATATCACATTGTGCAAACTCTGTGTCATTCTAAATATACTTTAAGATGATTGTGAATTGGCATGTTGACAATTGAAAGTATTATGGGAAAATATTAAAGAACAGACTTTGCAAGCAAAACTCTGTAGTACATATTGAAATAATCAAAGGTTTTGTCTTCAAGTGCTTGTTTCTTATCTTGCCTGGGGTCCGGCTCCTTTCCCCACCCCTTCTTTCTATTTGAAATATTTTAAGTATGAAGTTTATGGCACAGACAGAAATATTGAAAATAATGTAACATTTGTATTTTATTCTCAAGAAAGAAAGAAAATGTTGATAAGCCCAGAAACAGGGAATGTTGATTTAAATCAACATTGTGCCTAATGAAAGATCTCTTAACTCCTGCAAATCTTTTTCATAATTCCACTCCTCAAAATAAAGTGAGAGTCCTTTATTTGAAGGAAAAAAAATACAAACAAGACAAACCCAAATGCAGTGGCCCCTTTCGTGTATAAAAAGGGAGGAACTGTTATCTGTTCCACAATGTTCCTGTATAACAAAAGGAAAGAGAAACACATATTTGCCCAAGGAGCTGGAGAAGGTCTGCACTAGATTACAGGATGAAGCTGCCTAGTATCTGCCTTTCAGCAGGAAACCAGCACAGCCCTGGAGAGTGTGGTGGATACTGGATTCACTCTATGGGTTCAACAAGCCCTATTAGTAAATAGACACACTCTAGGTAAATGTTTATGAAACTACTTTGGATGAAAAGTGTACAAGCACTTTAGAAGATTATATTTACAGATAATTGAAACAAATGGTATTTACTAATAAATGAGACTTCATTGAAAAACTATTTTTTCAATAGTTTAAAATTTATACCTGTTATATCAGTCTTCATGCCTGATATCACTGATATTTCACTGCTTTGCCTGCTTTTAAACCATATTTAATATATCTTATTTTTACAACTGAGAGTAACCAATATCTCATTTATATTATAATTTATTTTATAGGTACTTTATGAAAATGATTTAAAAAGAGAAAGATAATTCATCATGCAATAAAAATATTACTAAAATTTTTGCATTTGATTACCTGGGAAATATATTTACAAAATAAAGTATAATTATACAAAGTTTATTCTGTAAAATTGTTTATTGAATAGATATTAAAGTTATATGTAAAAGTATACAGTAGATGTTACCAATTATTATTTTTTTTAAACAAACCTTTGTAGTTTAGTCTGCATTTACAAATCTATTGCTAGGAATAGACTAATCCTTTGATATTAATTCACAAAACTTAATTTGAATAATTTTTTTTCTAATTTATTCATTAAACAGAAAGAAGATAATGAATCCAGCTTAGTGCTTTTCACATCATTCAGTACTTTGATGTGCTTAAAATGTCATGATGAAAAGTGGATAAATATTCATCCAGATTTTCGACTTCTTTAATACAGTTTCAAATCATTTAAAAAGCTTTTTAAAAAGAACTGTGACTACATTCTGTTTAGATTATTATAAAATAAAATAAATTTAAAATAATATGTAACACTACCAAAGTCTATGAATTTCACCTTAGATACAAATGTATAACTTTAAAAACTGTCATAATTTTCAGAAATGCTAAAAGTTTGAATTAAGGCCAACAGTAAATGACAAAGAAAATCAGAATCATTGAAACTATCAAATAGGGAAAATATTATCCACCGTCAACATAGGCTTTTAAGTTCTACTGAAGTAAGATTTCCAAGCTCAGCAGTTTGAAGATGAAACCATTTACCTTGGCTTTTGTTAACTTAAGATCTTCAAACAAATCTTTTATGATTAGTTACATAGGTTTTCAAGAATTGAAAGTAACTTGCTAATTGTAAGGTAGGCATAATCTTCAGTCCCTAAATTCTAATAATCTATAAGCCTTTTTTATTATTTGTGTAAAAATGTATTTAGATTTTTTTTTCTTCTGGCAATTTAAAAGTAATCAGTAGTCTCAGTTAACCTATGGAACTTTTTGAGAAGCCTTCAAAATCAACCCAGGACCCTGGCAGGATACACCTCAAAGGAATCACTGCTGGATCCATAGTCCATGTCTTGTTGAGCTGCACAGTTCATCCCTGAGCGAGTTAGCTTCACATGGCTGTGCAGGGACCAAGTGTCCACAGGACTGGACATTTATTTATGCTTCTCTTGCTATATCTGCACCACAAACCTCACCTTAGGTATCTGGAAAATACTGCAAAATTCCAGAATAGGTAACTTCTGTTATTTGAGGGAACAATTCCTCAGTAATCAGAAGCTGAACTAAACTAGGTCCAGTTCCTCTGCCCCATTTAGTATGAGTGTTCCTTAAAGCAGCTTAGTCTCCCTGTGCCATCTCTTAACCTGATCTTCAAGGAGTCAAAGGTCATTCTTATTCATATGAACTCAAAGGAGTTGCAATGAATCCATGGAAATGTTAATCTATTGTTTCTTCCAGTCCAAACTTCTGTCAATATTTTGAAATTATCCTTGAACTGTTTTGAAACATGAAGCACCTTTTCTGACTATAGGTTAAAGGAGGAAAGAAGCAAAGCCCAAAGCACAAATCTATAATTTATATATGTCACACTCCTTATTGCATTTATATCTCAAAGTGCAGCACCCAGCATATTAACATAGTCTCAAGGTGGGCCATTTATTTCCCAGTAGCCCATTTTCTAATTGGTCTTCCAGTCATGTGACCCTCTCCTCTTCCTCACAACCCCTTCACCTTGAGGCCAGAATTAACTTTCTTTACTGTAACATTAGGATGTTCTATAATACTATGATGCAGTACTGACTTTAACAGATAGGAATGCACCATCTGTCCCAAACCACCCCATGGTTTAATGTCCTGCCTCTACACAACTCTAAACTTAGATTAGCAGGAAAGTACCATCATATAAAATATTTATTACTCATTGCCTTATTTTCAATAGTTTTCTTGGTTTTTCTTTGTCATTTTGCTTTTCTGTTTGATGTCTATTCCTGCTTTTTATTTTTTTCCAACTCATTCACTTTTTAAGTCACAGTTTGAACATTTCTTCCTCAGATGTCATTCCTAACTTCTCTAAACAGACATTTGTTTGTACTGTTTCACCACAGCACTCAGTACATACTTCTGCTAAGCAAATACTAATACTAGATTGTATTTAAAATATTTGCATTTAATGATTTCTCTAACACAAAAGATATTACAGGAAATTATTTATATTATCCTGTTTCTTAATACCCCACACTCAATTCATGAAATGGTAATATGTCTACAAGTCCATTGTTGATTGATTAAATATTTAGCATATATAAACAATTATGCCTTCACACAATGAAATTTGATTTGTCATTTTATTTACTTTGAGCTATGGTTAATATAGCATAGTTCATAGAATACAGACTTAATTATGCTAGTTATTCTAATACTTCTTAATCATATTTATTTGTAACTATGAAGCAATGTTCACAACTTTATCCTTAATATAAATGGATTATAAAATTCTTAGAAAAATTATGGAAAATGTCTAAAGAAAATGAATAATTATGTTCACAGCAAAGCAATCACCATCTACACCAAACTATACTATAGATTTTTAATTACAGATATTTTTCAGTTCTAATAATATGTGACTATTTTTTAGTATGAATTCATGGCAGGATTGTTTTTAAATAGTGACTAATTATAAATACATCCAATAGTATTGTTAGCAAAATATATTTTTTCCTATAAAGCATAAGGAACATTCTCCAAAATTTATCAAGCTTTTTAACTTTATATCTCAGTATTTACCATGTTTATATACAGGAATATACTTACTAGTCACAATGATGAATGTCAGTATTGCTAGGAAAGCTCATCTGAATTTCAGCTTCAATATAATATAGAGTAATAAGATAATTTCTTCCACTGTATGAGGTATCTCAAAAATGTGAACAATGATAGTAGGTTGTAGTAATTTCTTTGATGCAAACACTAGTGTCCTATTTTTAAGAAGGTGTTAGTGATGAATGTTACTAGTGCATGTATAAAGTTAAGAAAAAAAGAATTTCATTTTATTCTTCATGTGTAGTTGGTAGAGAGCAAAGACAGTAACAATAAGCCAAAAGATGAAAATAAGTTTCACTCCTGATCTAACTTTCAAAGAAACTATCTATTGTTAAGTAACATTTGGAAATACATACTTCCATGGTATTTTTCTAAGAATATATATTGATATAAAATTAAATTATGAACACATCCACATCCACATAAACAAATACACATAGTTCGGCGCGCGCCTGTACACACTCACACACGTACACACCAACAAAGGTATACTCTGTATTTGGCTTGGAAACATACTTTCTTACAATTAAAAATGGAAAATCTCATTAAAAGTTTATATTATGTGAATATCTGAATATGTCACAGTGAATCTTGTTATTATGTATAATTATAATGCACTAATTTTTTAAAAATTATAATTAGCAAACTATCAAAGATGACCAATATAATTATTTATTATTAAAATTTATAATCAGCAAGCTATCAAAAATGACCAATATAATTATTTATTAGCACTAAATAGTTATGAAAAAATGTATACTTAACATGTTAATAAAAAGCTTAAATAACTGTTAATATTTTATTACAGTTAATATTTAATAACTGTTTATATTTTATTAACATAAAATAAAGCATGTTAGTTGGGTGTTGTGGCTTGTGCTTATAATCCCAGTAACTCAGGAGGCTGAGGCATGAGAATCACAAGTTTGAGGTTAGCCTCAGAAACTTAGCAAGACCCTCAGCAAAATAGTGAGACACTGCAACAAAATGAAAAATAAAAAGGGATCGGGGTAGCTTAATGGTAAAGTGCCCCTGAGTTCAATCCCTAGTACAAAAAGTACAATAAAATACAATAAAGCAAGATGGAAAATAAATAAATAAGCAAGTGAGCCAAGTCGAAAACAAAGGCTAAATTCAATGAATTTTTAAATTATATATACTTAAAAAGGGTTATTTTTAATTATATATATATATATATATATATATATAATATATATTATACTGATTACATAAAATGTAAATAGATTAAATTGCCTAGGTTGTATCAAACATATAATATTAAAAATATTTAATATCACCAATTCAACAAACTCTTCCAAATAATAACAAAAGAAGAAACCTTCTCAATCTGCATTATAAAATAGTATGAGAATTTTGTAATGAAAGAATTAAACTCTAATGAAAATAAAATAATGAATAAATAATCAAATTATGAAAAGAAGATATAACTACAGAGTACTTACAATAGAAATTCAAGAATGGGTTAACTTTTGATAGGAATTGGCATAAAAAGAAAAAAAATAATATGATAATATTTTAGATTGAAATAACTGTAAGATTTTTACCTTTTTATTATACATATCTGCACACAATTTTATTATACATATCTGCTCACAATGTAGAGCATTGTGTGCAGATACACATATACATAGTGACATGTGAACAATAGGCAAACAAATTAACATATTTTTTTCATAGTTATCATTTAAGTATATTATTATGTCTGGCATAGTGGTGCAGACCTGTAATCCCAGCAACTTAAGAGGCTGAGGAAGGAGGACCCTAAGTTCAAAGCCAGCCCCAGCAACTTAGTAAGACCCTGCCTAAAAATAAAAAGTTTTAGGGATGTGCCTCAGTGGTTAAATGATCTTGGGCTCAATCCTTGGCATCAAAAATTAAAAATAAAAATAAATAAAATATATTATTAATATTTTAATTGAAATGAAAAAATGTATATATTTACAAAATTATGTTTATATGCCTGAATATATTGTAGAGTTATTAAATCAATCTAATTTAACATAGATATTATATACCCATATATATTTTATTTATACACATACACACACACACACACACACACACACACCCATACTGGGGTATATGTGTTAAGAGAACATCTGAAATCTAATTTCCTGGCAGTTTTCCGGCCTACAATACACCATTACTTACTGTGGTCACCAGGCTGTACAAAAGATCTCCAGATTGTATTCCTAGTGTCTAATCAGCAAACATCCTCCCATTTCCTCACCCAAGTTCTTGTTAATCACCATTCTACTTTTTACTTGGATGATTTTGAATTTTTAAAAATGTGTAAGCAGAAGTGAGATCATGAAGTGTTTCTTTCTGTGCCAGGCTTATTTCACTGAGCAAAATATTTTCCATATGTCTCTTTTATATAAATTGATCTAAAACTGCTGTGCAAAATTTGAGTCAAAATTCCAATAGTTGTCCTGTGGAAATTGAAATGCTGAATTGATCATACAGATGAAAAATGCTGCAGTTGAAGAACTCATGCAAAAGTCAGACAGTGAAGTTTTGACAAAATATTAGAAGAAAATTAAGTAAAATAATTTGCTCTATATAGAGTAATTTGATTTACCACCAAATTAACAGTGCAGAGAAGCACCGATGATCCTTCTAATGTATATTACTGCCTCAAAATATCTGACAAAAGTGAACAAAAATGCATTCTGAATGCTATCACTCCATAAATATATAGATGTGTTGTGTGTGTGTGTGTGTGTGTGTGTGAGATTAGGAGGGTTATACACCATTTTACGTGAAAAAAAATCAGCAGAGGAATTGGGACTTGAAATATCACCATCATGTTTTTTGCCATTCATGACTTGGATAATCAAACTGAGAACCCAGGCCTCAGAGATAAACCTCCATACTTCTCAACCAAGCTGTAAGGGGAAGTATGTAACCTACAGTTTGTTCACAGGGGCAGTGACTAGATAAGGGTTAGAACATAGACAAGGTATATGTATAGGTTCAAGAATCCTGGGGAAAAATAAAAGGCTAAACACAGAAAATGCTGCAAAGGCAGAATACCTTCCCAAGGCACATGGCCCTAAGTGAAGTCATAAGCGAAGTATCACTTTTTGGAAACAGATAGTGAAGCCAAAAAATAGTGCACAAAGTAATGTCTTTTAGAGTGTACCTGTGAATTCTCCTAAGAGCAAAAATTTTTCTTCTAAGGAGACTGAACTCATCTTGACAGAAATTTCCTCTAGTCACTATTACCAGTGAGTTAGTACCTTGTGCAGTGAGGGCATAGAAACATTTCAGAATATGTACTTCTGTTATGAAATGTATGCTCATTTCAGCAGTTTGATTCAAGTTACTTTGATAGAACCTAAAAAAGTGCCATAGACAGCTGAAGGAGAACAAGCAGTCTTCATAATAAAATTTAAAATATTAACATCCATCCCATTTATTTAGGGTAAGGTATTTTGAAAATCATAGGTATGCATAAAAAATGGCCTCCCAACAAGAAGCATTTGGGGGGATAATGATTTATTTAATAATTATATCACATTTCTACTTCATTCTAAACCTATTTGATAAGGCTACAGGGAATAAACTAACTACACACAAGTGTCTGTATGGACAGATAGACATGTAACATATAAGAGCATCCTTAGCTTTTCACTTTTGCCACACCAAACATAAAGGCTAAGGTGAAAAGTATAGAAAATATCAAAAGAGGAGAGGTATGGACCAAATAGAATTCTTACATGCTGCAGTTGAGAATATAATAGTGGTATATGTTATGCTAGTAAAGTCTTTGGCAAGAGCCAGGGATGTGGCTCAGTGGAAGAGTGCTTGTCTAGCATAAGTGAGGCCCATGGTTCGGTCACTATTATCACAAGAAAAAAAAAAAAAAACAGAAAAGTCTTTACAGATTCTTTTGAATATATATATATATATATCTACAGTGAGTCCACAATTGATCTGCATGAAAACAAGAAAATATATTCCCATAAAAAGACTTATTCAAGTTAGTCACAGCAACATTATTCATAAGAGCAAACAACTGCAAAAGCAAGCACGGAAAAACTGCTTTTCCATCAATAGGAGACGGAGTAAATGTAGTGTAATACACAATGAAACATCATTCAACAATATAAAAGAGATAACAAACTGCAGATGGCTGAATCTTGCCACCTGAAGATAATTGGAATAAAAGAGGATAAACATGAAAAAACTGAGGAAGATTACTATGGCTGCTGAAAGTTAAAATCTTTATGCCACTGAGTGAAGCAAGATAGGGAGAAACTGCTAAGGCAAGTAGTGTATATTTTGTATGTGTGTGCATTATAATCACATAGATCCATTTCCTGTCTCATTAAAATGAATATAAATAACATAAATGAACAAAAATAAAATCTTCATTTTATTGTTTGAAATCATTCCTTAATTATAAAAATAATAATAAAGAATAAGTTACTCCAGCATTCAAAGATGAAGAATCATTCTGTACCTTTTGTGAAAAAGTGTGGATTTAGAAAAGAATTACATTGACTGTTGTACCTATGTTTATATATTTTTAGGGCTTCAAGAAATACCAAATTTTAACTCTGTGGCTAGTTTCTTTCAGGTGTGAAAATCTTGGGAAGGACTGGGCAGGAGGGATAAAATTAAATTAACCACTTAAGGTAAATTGACAGACAAAATAGATTTATTTTTTCTTGACAGATGATGGAGAATATATTATTTAACTTTATTTATTGTTGTTACCTATTTTAAAGAAATATTGCCCTATTTTTATATTCAACTGTCTTTAAAGTTTTCAAGGTTGGGAAATAATAATTTTCTCAAACAAATTAGTTTCTCAATGCAATTTGGCCAAATGCAAACATTATATCTGTAGGTTTGTTTTATTGGAAAATTGTTTTCATATATATCTTAATTCATTAGAAGAAAAAACTATATTGCTTATGAACATAGAAAGAAAACAGCTAACTTCATCTGTTGTGTGGGATAGCTTCTCCCTACCTTATTCACCAAGAACTTTATCAGCTGATAAATAAATTGAAGTGAATCAGGTATATAAGAGTTTGATGTAAACATAAGACTAATGGAAGTAATAAAACTAGGAGGAAATTTTAATAAAGTGAAATCCAACAAATCAAGACAAATTCATAGTATCCACAAAAAATGATATATATTGAAGATTTTTATAAAACTTATCAAATACCATAAAACTTGAGCCAGTTAATTACTACATCTAAATAAATGACAACATTGGTATAAAAAGGTATTTTGATTAATTAGCTAGCTAAAGGATCTCAACTCCGAATTTTAGAGAAACCGGGCGAAGTTTTGAAAAGTAAGAGTACAGGGTCTCATTTCACAACAATAGTTTCCAGTAGTGGGCCAAGCATAGACCATTTGAAAATTTCCTTAGGTAGTTTCAATATAGCAAGAGGTTGAAGAATCCCTGGTGGCTCTGAGGGCCTTTGACACGTAAATTGTAATCTCCACTCTGGGATATAAGGAGCTAAGTCTTAAGGGTTCCACTAATAATGTAAAATTTTTTAAATATCATTTAAAGAGCCTGGGGCTTATTTTGCTTATGCGCAAATCAATGTTTCACATTTACCAATCATTAGACAATGCTCCAGTTCTAGAATTGCTTCATTATTTTTTTCCTCTATAATTTTCCATAAAAAAGTGACTAAGCTTAGCTTCTTTATTTAAACAACAACAACAACAACAAAAAGTGTACCTTTTCTTGGGAAAATGGTATAAGGGAACCAAAACGATCATGACATAGGGAAGGTTTGCTATCAATTTGTTTTAAAGAACTCCAGCAGAAATAACACAAAACCTCTAAATATACTGAATATGCTGCCCATTTCTATGCCTAAACTATTACTATCAGTAATCACATAAAATGGAGCGCCAATGTTCCTTTGTACAAGACCATAATTTACTTGTTTCCCAATATTTGCATCATGGATGATAAACAGTAAAGTGAAGAGTCAAGTAGATCATATGTAGAATATTTGATCTTATGTTTGAGGGACAAGTCTTGTGTATTGTGAGAAATTTGTCTTGTTATAAACCTCAACTGCAGAGTCCCTCCCAGTATAGACAGTTTCCTGACATGTAAATTACATAAACATTTCTCTATTACTTGGGTTACTGATAAAGCTATGAAAAGATATATCTATGAAAGGAATAAAGAAAGGAAGGGATTACAACAGCAGTGATCAGTCAATAGCAGTTATGAGCTAGTGTTCAAGCTCTGTATTGTCTTAAATCTAACAAGAGAAACAGGAGCATATCAAAGAGCCATATTCATGAGAGTATTTAAACTTACTTAACACAAGACTAGGTATAATAAAAATAACATTCACTTTTCTAATCAGTACCCAGAAGCAATCTGTAAATATGACAATGATTGCCGATTTTCTTTTTCTCATTTTTTTCTTTTACAACATAAATATGTTATTTGTAAAAATATAAGAAGGCATTGATGGAAAAGGATATGAGATCATTCTTATCAGTTATATACTTCACAGGATTTTTAGATGTTAATTTACAGTTTAAAGAGATAAGCTAGCATAGTAAACATGAGTTGAGACTGGAAAATCTACTTTTAAGCAACACAGAAAAAAAATCTTCTGTCAATTTTAATACAGGAACAAAAACAGGCTTAATGAGAATCAAAGCTGGTGAAAATATAATTTTCCTTTTTAATATTTTCATTCATCTTATGTAGATCAGTAAAACTCCATTCATCTCTTTCTAGATAGATAGCTAGATAGACAAAATAAAAACAATGATAAAATTATCCTGTTATTTGAAGATTATTGCAGTCCAGAAATCCACAGGCCATATGAAGAGTAATAGTACAGTCAGGTAGCTCTTGGTACACCAGTGATATGTGTTTGGCATTATTATAGTTGAATTATTATATTTCAGTTAAATTATAAATACAACAAAAGCAAAATAGTCAATTATAAAAGTGGTTTATTTTATTTCTTTTGGGTTTTTTTTGTGGAACTTAATACCTTTCCATATAATGAGAAACAAACCAGAGACCTTAGGACTGATAATGCCATTTTTCAGGGATATATTCAAATTACAAAAAAATTAATCTTATTTTCTCTTAAAAACAATAATACCCATATTACTTAACTAATGTTCACTGTCTGGCTTATGTGGTATCTTACCCCTAAAGAGTTGTAGTTGCTATGTTAAATGTTTTTGTTTATATCACCATATGGCATTCAATACTTGAAAAGATGCTAGAAAAAAGAATTTTGAATAATATCTCTCTAATTTTTCACAAAGATAATTAGACATTATTAAGAAGTGCTATCTTGTTATCTTATTCACACATAAGGAAAAAGCTAAGGAGAATTATCTCTTGCTTTTCAAACACCAGTGCAAATGTATCATCCTTTGCATATTTATGTCAATGGTCAATAAATGAAAACTTCATAGCAAACTGTTCATATTTACAAAGTGTTGCAAATAAGATATGTTTTTTCCCTCAATCAAATCCACACCTAGTTATTTCATTTGAGATATGTGAATCCATTCTTTCATATATCTCACTTATTCCAAGGCTTCATTTTACATTTGATTGAAATAGTATTTTTGAAATAAAAGTCATATGTGAAATTTATATCAAGAAAGTTTTATAAAATTGCATTCAAAACCTCGAAATTATAATAAGAAATTTATTTATCCTAATGCATAAAGAATATGTTGAGATAGAATACAATATTCTCACATTTTCCAGAGGTATAACTTACTGACTTTGGGGTACTCCACTCATAAAAATGTTGACAAATAAATCTTGCTATTAAACTTTCTCATCCCTGGTGTATTTCTTCAAAAATTACCAACAGGATAAAGCCTAACTGAAGAGATAGCTTGTTGTCCCCACTCATTTCCTGATTCCCTCACCCCCCACACAGTTCTTACTCTATTCACTGTTTGCCAAAACAAAATATTGGACTATTCTGGACCCATAAAAAATCTAAGATTTACACTGTTATATTATCATCAGAAGTATAGTTGTTGGCAATAGCTGTTTTAGATCAATATCTATTGGAAGGGTGACTAAACTGATCGCCATGATTCTGTAGAAAAGAGGCTAATGAGAGTAGCATGCCAGATCTTGTGATTGAGGTCAGACTAGAGTGTAATTCTATGTTTCTGGGTGACAGTGGAAAAGATACCCCTAAAGAGCCTATGGACTGTTATGGGTTTAACCTATCTATACTGAGTTTCTCAAATATTATGTTTTCTCTGAATTGATTGAAAACAAGGTATTACAAATGTTAAAATATTATTTTTTATGGAATATTACCTGGAGAGTTATATATATATTGCACATGACTGGTAGATAAGTTAGATGTACATATCAAATACTTTGACTTAGTTCTACTGTTATTTTTTTTAACATATTCTTTATGCATTAAGATAAATAAATTTCTTATTATAATTTGGAGGATTTGAATGCAATAAACAATAAATCTTCTATGCTATGGGAAGAACTTTTAAAGATGTCCTGAATAATGCTCAGAACTCAAATCTGAAGAATATCACACCTGTGATTATGAAGAATTTACATGGCACTGTTGACCTTAAAATGCAATGATTATCCAGATGATCGCATAATGGAAGGAAGATTTCTTCTGTGAAAGGAAGAATGGGAAGTCAGAAAGCTTTAAAGCATGGGAAAAGTTTTATTTGGTGTTCCTAGTTTGAAGATGAAGGGAGCTACGTGAAAGAATGAAAGAACAAACTTCTAGGAATTTAATACAATCCCCAGATGACTGCAAGTGAGAAAATATGGATGTCACTTGTATAAAATCATGGGAAACTGACTTCAACCCATCATGTGAAAAGTCATAGAAGCAGATTATTCCTAGAACCTCTAAACAAGAGCCCCACTTGGACTGTAATAATTTTTGCCTTGAAATTCTAAGCAAGGAGCCTAGCCAACCTTATGTGGACTTCAAAGGTTGTTAAAAGGTTTTTTATAATTCCTTATTCAAAATAGCAAAATGATACACATATGTCATCTATTAATTTAATAAAATTTAAAAATATACTAGTGTAGCACTTATAAAATTTCCATGAAACTACTTTTGTGAAATTTATCATTCATGTCATATGACTGAGAGGCAATATAGTAATATAAAAAACAACTTAAATTATTCACTTGATGTGAAAGAGTAATCTTCTTCTGAGATATTACTCTAAAATTAATTAAGATATTGGGACATAAATGTGCACAAAGAGGTGGATACAAGTAGACTACAATACTGTTGTCAATGGACCACCCTTCATGTGTCCTAGAAGCCCTTCACTACTACAACTCACTTTCTCATGGCTTTGATAGCATCTTTCCTGTTATAGAAGACACCAGACTCTCAACTAGATGTATCTACTGATCTAAGGCATACCTGGTAAAGTCCTTCTCAAAACTAGAAAACTTCAGTGTTAGAGTCTATAAACAAGTCTGGATGGCGCCTGGCATTTTGCCAGGGGGAGTGGCTTGTGAAGTGGTGCCAATGAGCCATTAAGTGTGGAGATTTATTATTGGTTCACTGCTGTATCTAGTTTATGTTAATTAAGATAAGCTGTGTGGAATGTATAAATACCTCTGTTGTCCTACAATAAATGGCTCCACTCCTGCTGTATCAATGTACACAAATTGTTCATCACCCCCCCGGTTATTTTGCTGCAGCCGGACTGCAGCACTTCAGTTTATTTTTTTGTGAAACAAAGTAGAAAATAAATCATAGAGACTTTTAAATGACTATGTAGTTATGGAAACCAGTTTGCCTTCAGTAAGAAAGAAGATGAAAAAGTTGAGAAATAAAGATTAACAAATAGAAAACAAAAGATGAAACCTAGGGGCCTTGAATCTCTGGTTCTAGGTATTGGGTAAACTCTACCACAAACTGACCTTTCCTGTGGTGTTTGTGGTTAAAACTGTCCTCCAGTGACATGAGATATACTGGTATTTTAAAAAATAAAATATTTCTGCTAGGTTTGGTGTCTAAATAAATTTGAATTAGATTTCTCTTGCTCAAAAAAAAAAAGATTTCTGAGAAATTCATAGCATAAAAGCAACAAGGGTGATATCCCACCATTATCAGTAAATTATGGCTCATTCATATGACAACATTTTATGCATCTGTACAAAATCACATTTAAGAATAATGACTCAGAAAATTGTTTGCCTTATAATTTTATATGAAAACTAGGGATACAACAGTATTATTTTTCTGGTAAATACTCTCATGTTGAAGCCAAAGAACAAAGAAATATTGACAGTAACACACCACATATTAATAGCAACTATCACCAGATAGTGGGATAATGTTTGGGTTTTGTTTTTCAATTATTCATTACTCTTTTTTCTTGTTCAACAATGAATGTATATTATTGTTATAATAATAAAAATAATTCAACTTACTTGCATTGCTCATAAAATTATAAAACATGATAGTATTTGCCAGACAGGGTAGAGGAGAGTCAGGGAAAGAAGAGATTAGGCAACAGGATCAAAGTTACATCCATTTGGGAGGAATAAATTCTGCTGTATTATTACACAGAAGGTGACCTTATCCAACAGCACTACCATACTGTATGATTCATATAGTTCAAAATAGAAGAGAGAATTTGGAATGGTCTCATTATGAAGAAATGGTAATTATTTGAGAAAAAAACTAAAAGATTACAAAATTAAATGCAGCTATAAACAAATGTATTTGGGTTTATGTAGGTTTATCACTTGCTGTCAAAGCCATCTTTTAAATTAAGACCAGGAACACAATTATAAAAAAGACATCATTTCAACCAGTAATCGTGCAAGTACAGTATCAGAAATGGAAAAGTTTATTATAAAGCATAGCAGTTATGGATAGCTAAATTTAGTGTTTGAGTTGATCTTATTCCAGGATGGGTATGTAAGCTTTGAGAAATACAAAGAATGGAGGTTTATCTTAGTAGGATGAATAGCTTCATAGAAGTATGTACAAGTAGTAAAAAGAGAGTGAGTAAATTGGTTCTCTTACAGCAAAGAATGTACTATTTTTTTTTCTCATTTTGCAGAATGAGACAAGATTTTGTAATACATAAAAAAACTGCAAATAAATTTTCATAAGAACTGAAAAATTTCTCAAATCTGTTTTCATCGGTGTTTTTTGTTTTAAACCTAAAACTTTTTGTATTTTTTTTTGTTTAAAACTTTCTGTCAATGTTCTTTATTTTATTTATTTTTTATATCCCATACCATTAAACATTTGTAATGTTCTTTACAAGGAGGTTTTTTAAAAAAATATTTTTTAGTTGTAGATGGACACAATATCTTTATTTTATTTATTTTTATGTGGTGCTGAAAATCAAAACCAGTGAGTGCCTTACACATGCTAAGCAAGCACTCTACCACCGAGGTACACCTCCATCCGTAGAAAGAAATTTTATAACAAAAAATAATGTGAAATATTTACTACTATATTTTATATATTCATTCTATAATAATTCTATATTTAAACAAATTATACACAATGTGTTTAAATTTATGTACAATGAGTTTTCACCCTGAAGAATTTCTAAATCAAGAATTTTATATGTATTAACTATGTTGTTTACAACAACCATCTGAACAGGCAACTTTCTATTACACCTGTCTTACAAAAGTAGAGACTAAAACATTGGTCAAAACAATATATTTCTAATTCATAAGCATAAGAAGTAATAGATGCAGGACTCATAGTAACATCTCCTTTTATTAGTCAGATTGTTATTTGTTATTCTTCAGTACTATTCCCTTTAGGAATTTGTATTTCCATACTTCTGAGCATTTATTCTCTAGTGGACATTGGATAAATGATAAATTATTGAAAATTTCTTTTTTATTTTGAGTAATGTCAAATATCCCTGTTACTACCACATTTTAAAGAAGAACATTAATGTAAGATATAATTATATTGAGACAGTGCATATAGAGAAGATTATTGATAAAGAGTAAAAAATTGGTTATTATTTAAACATAACATAATGAAGGAAGAACATTTAAATGAAGCTACAGTACATTATAATTAAAAGACAAACTGATGAATAAAACAAAACAGGTAATTCAGAAGTACATCACGTGCTTTATGGCACAGATGCCATTAAAGTTTGGTCTGTAACAATAATCTTTCAACAAATTATTTTGCACCAATTGGATATTTATGAGAAAAGAGAAACATGACCTGCAAAATCATTTTCAAAAGTTTCATAAGCTTGCAGATCTCAATATAAAATTAAGACAATAAATATACAAGAAACCCTGCAGAATATCCTCACAACTTTAAAATGAGAAAATTACTTGCCATTGAGTGAAAAGAAATCTGCTTTAGTAGTTAAAGTCAAGATTCTGGGCATCTGTTTATCAAAAGACTCCAGTTAGAGAATGAAAAAAGAAACTACAAGGTAAAAGAAGTATTTGGAATTCATATACCTAATATAAAAAAGAGACTAGATTCCTATGTACACAGAAAAATTCTTACAAATCAAGAATAAGAGAACAAAGAAAGCAATAGTAAAATTGACTAAATAGCTAAAAATAAATTTCACCAAAGATAACCAATGGCAATCAAATATATGAAAAATTCTTACCTTCATTTTTACTCAGTAAAATACAAAATTAAACTGCAGTAAGAACCACTAGACACTTACAAGAATAGCTAAAATTTAAAAAAAAAAGGACAGAAATGCAAAGTATGGAACAAGCTCTAACTCTGATCCATGCAGTGGGAGTACAAACCATGCAGATATTTTTGAGAAACTGTTGGTACCAGCTAACTGTAAATACATTTTAGTCATTGAAACATCTACTTATTATTTGTACTCTCATAACTATGAACATTTTCTAACATAGGTATATACAATAGTCCTTAAAGTACTATCACTCTTAGGAAACAGAAATAACCAAGACGGCATGACAATAGAATGTATAAATGAACAGCAATAAGTTTACACAGTTGAATACTCTTTAGTACAAATGAACAATAAAAATATGTGTGGCAATCATACCAATAGAGAAAACAAAACAAATATGAAAGTACTTAATGAATAATTCTTTTAGAATATTATTTAATAACAAGCAAAATTAGAAAATGGTGATAGAATTTAGGAGGGTGGCAGGAGAAGCTTCCATATGGAAACTCAGTGGTCTTTGAACTAGATCTCAATTACACTAGCAATTTGTATGTTATTATTTAACTTATCTCTGTGTATATATCAATAGACATATTGACATAAAAATGCAAGATTATGCAAAGTTATTCAGAACACAATAACTTTCAGTGCTTAGATTACACATTGTTTTATTCTTATTGATTTTGGCTGATGATTCCTTTTATATGTATGTTTTGATCTTAGAAGGAGAATTTATATATTTCCTGTCAGATATTTGGTGCTAGTAAAAATTTAGATTAATCTAGACACATAGACTAATAATGAAAATTAAATAGTTATGAGAAAAATGAGGGAATTCAGGTATCTACTACAATACAAGTAGTATCAGATTAAGAAAAACTTTAGGATTAAATTTTTCAAAGTATTATATGTTTGTTTTAGATTATATTTAATTTACACCAATGAAATCTTTACAAGAGATGGATCACTCACTTGAAATTCTGATATCAAACATTATAATTTAATTTTTCTTTGAAACAAAGTCTCTCCAAACTGCCTAGGCTGGCTTTGAACCAGTGATCCCTTTGCCTCAGCCTTCTGAGTAGCTATATTCATAGACATTCAACACTGTGCCCAGTTCCCAATAATATAATTTTTCAGAACTCTGTAACACCAACATAATAATTATGTAATAATAATGTCTAGATGAAGGAAAAAAAACATTGCTGAATATTTATATTGGATTTTAGCAGTTCACTGAAAAAGTAAGTAAATATCATTAAGCTGATTATGTATTACTAACACGATATAGCTGATAATTTGTTAATGGACTGAAAACAATCACCCAACTCGATTTTAGGAATTTTTTATGCTTGTTATATCAGTTTAAATATGAATAAAAGAACCACTTTCAAAAATATACTAGTTGAAATATTTTATGGACAGTATTAATCTTTTGACATGACTTTTCACATTTGGAAAAAGTAGATTATGAATCTAGGGGTAAGTTTTTAAAGAATTGATATTTTTAATACATATTTTAGTTGTAAATGGACACAATATCTTTATTTTATTTATACATATTTATGTGGTGCTGAGGATCGAACCTAGTACCTCACACATGGGAGGCAAGCGCTCTACCACTGAGTGCTTGCAAACCCAGCCCATGAACTGATATGTAATACATCCTTCATTCTTCAAATATTACCTGAATCTATTATGATTTTGTGAAATTTAGCCTATTCTCAGGTACAAATGAAGATTTTTCTTTCTGAAATTACCTCCCTTTTTTAAAATCAGGCAGTTTATTTATTTATTTTTTATTTTTATAATATTTTATATCAGTAGACTCTTTCTGGACATTCTAACACAGTTTATAATTTCAGCAACTGAGAAGCCTGAAGCAGGAGGAATGCAAATTGGAGACTAGCTTGAGCAACTTAGGGAGACCCTGTATCAAAACAAAAAATAAAAAGGAGTGGGACCTAGCTCAATTGTAAAGTACCCCTGGGTTCAATCCTCAGTTCCAATAAATAAATAAATAAACAATTGTTTGTTGTTGGGAGCCAGCGACCGCACCCTGAATATGGCGCTGGTCTCTGCTTCCGCTTCATTAGTGGTTAGAGTTGTTAGAAGTAAACAACTCCTTGTAAGGCTGTGGGGCTGGGCTCTGGCCTGCTTCTGCTGCGCTGTACCTATTAGACTTTTCCACGTGGTGCTAGTTCATTGGCGGGGCTGGGTACTTAAGCTAGGGCAGACCGACCGCTCTCTCTCTTGTTCCTGTTTTCTCATCATGCTTCAAGGGTCCTGAATAAACTGCTGAAAGAAGAATCCTGTGTCGTGTTTCCCTTGCTGGCGAGGGGTCGCGACAGTTTGTGTCTATTCACAGATATCCACATAAAGGAAACCCCAAATGAAAATATTTTCCATATGTAAGTAAGCTTGTACAAAAATTACTATACATTTAAAAATTCAACTAAATATTTTATTTTCTCGTTATAGTTTTTTAAATTGCCTAGAAAATTTTCTCTTTGCCATTTTATTTCACCCATGTAGAAATTAGAATTGTTTTAAAAATTCAATGCAAATTAGTTGTTCAGATTCCCAAGATTTAAGGCATGTTAATTTTTTAAAAGATTTTCTTTATTAAAACATAATTCATTTATACCCAATTTCATCATTTGAAGAATAAAATCTGATGTACTTTCACAGGTATATATACACATGTACATACTACCGAAATCAAAATAGAGATAATTTCCTTCACCTCAAACAGTTTAGGGAATATTTTAAAATCAATCTTCTCACAACCCAAAGCCTTAGAAACTACTGATTTGATTTCTTTTCTTATAATTTTTACTTTTCTAGAGTGTCGTATTAGTAGACACACATGACATGCAATCTAAGTAACTGATATGTTGGATTTTATTGATAAGACAACAATAAATATTTGTGCATAAACTTTCTTAATTAACTGTCTAGGAGTAAATGTTTCCCAGTCATAATTGATCATGTTTAACAACTAGATTTGTAAATGACAGAGAACAATTTGTTTATAATGTTTAATGATTGTGATATTGCAAATATTTCCACCAGGACTGATTTTATTTGCCGGGAAATGGTGGAGGTTGAATCCAGGGGTGCTTAACTACTGAGCTATATCCCCACCCATTTCTTTTTTTTTTTTTTTTTAATTTTGGGACAGTGTCTTACTAAATTGCTTAGGTCTTCATTCAAGTACTTAGGTCCTTGCTAAATGGCTGAGGTTGGCTTTGAATTTATTAGTCTCCTGCCTTAGCCCCTGGGATTACAGGCATGTGTCACCAGGCACCACTGACTTGCTACACTTTTGCAGCTCTATGAATGAAATATAAATAGTTTTCTCATCATGATACTTGAGGTCATTTCACACACTATTTTATTACATAGACTAATTTTTGTAGTAACATAGGTTTTAGCATATAGAAATGAGGCATTTCAATTACAACAGTACGTTATATTCCTTTTTCAATTGAGTAGGAGGAAACCGATTTGAGACTACAAAAAGGAGAGACAGATATGTAAAATAAAAATGCTACCTGCGAAACCAGGGATGTAATAAGAATTCACTCAAAGTACTTCAGTCTGTAAACACATAGGTTTTGAAACAAAGTATTGGTGAGAGTTGACTTTTAATATCTTCTTGGATAAGGTGTTAAAATAAAGTTATGAGCTCTGAGAACAGTCATTTGTAAACATTAATAGTAAAATATTAAATTTATTAGTTACTGAAATTTTGGCATTCAAAGTGAATATGCTCCTCACCAAATGAAAGTCGTGTTCCTGAAGACATAGCTTTAGGACAGAGGACAAATCCAAAGCTGAATTAACAGAAAACATAAGGAAATTCATATTAAGAGAATACTATAAACTCATTGTTAAGAACACTGAATGAATTATTTCACTACTTAGTTTTTAAGCTCTTTAAAAAGATTATGAAAATGGAGCTAATAGTAGATGCACCTAAATAGCCATAAATAAAGAGAGAGAGAATACACAAAAGGAATTGTGTATGTGTTGATAACAGAAATAACATATATTAATATGCTTTAAATATATTAAATCCTACAAGGTAATGACAACTGAGATAACATTTGTATCACCAGCTTAGTATAGAATAGATTGTACCTCTTTCAAATGATCTCTCTCTCTCTCTCTCTCTCTCTCTCTCTCTCTCTCTCTCTCTCTTTCTCTCTCTCTCTCTCTCTCACACACACACACACACACACACACACACACACACCAACCAAGCAAAAGGACTCTAGGTTTCTACAAAAGGAATATTTTGAAGAAGTTGTCCATCCCTCCAAGCAGGTGATTTCTCTGATATCATCCTCTAATGCATATTGTCAAAGAGGATAATAAAATAGAACATATCTCCCTGAAAGTAGAGGCAAGATTGTAAATAACAGAAGACTTAGGCAATATTCCCAGGGAATGATATTCAGAAATAACTTCAAAATAAGGAGTCCTCACTGCATTGGGAAATGGGATTTCAGATTATATTACCCCAAGATTTATTTGGTCTATTCTAAAAATACAAAGTTTGTCTAACATTTTTTTTTTTCAAAAGAAAGGTTTGTTTTTATTTTGCATTGCTGGAGATTGAACCCAGGGCTTCATGGATTTTAGGCAAGTGCTCTGCTACTGAGCTACACCTTCAGTCATTGATTATTAATATAAAATATTACATTAATAGACTTTAAGACAAAAAAAAATCATTAGAAGCAAACGATACGGTTTACAAAATACATTGTCAATTAAACAAATAAAAATTCTAAAATTTTCTCTATCTAATTACTCATATGTGAACCAAATAACTTCAAAATATGTAATTCAGAATGTAGCAAAATTCGAAGACGAAACTTATCTAAAATTATGTAATATGTATAGAGATTTTCATACCTATGTTTCAGTAAGTATTACAACAGCAATCAAAACATCAAGAATGTTAAATAGTTGAACAACATGATTAATCAAATTAATCTTCTTGATACAAGTAAAATGCCACACTGAACAATTCAGACCAAATTTTCTTTTTACATGTACATGAACAGCTACCAAAGTGCCTAATTAAAGTATCAAAAAATTTTTAAAGATTGAAAGAATTTTGAGAACAATGAACTTAAACCAAAAATCAAGAACAGAAGGATAAATAGACAGATCTCCAATATTTTAACAATTAAGCAACACACTTCTAAATAGCCTTTTGGTAAAAAGAAGAAAGTATAGTGAATGTTAAAAAACAGTTTGAACTGACTGGTATGCAGAACATCCTATCAAACCCAGTTATACAGAAACCCAGTTATAAAGAAATGCTTAGAGGGAAACTTGATTTTCAATACGATGAAGTTTGAAAATGAATTTAAACCAGGGATCAACAGAACTTTTCTATGAAGGGTCAGATAGTAAATGTTTTAGGCTTTTGGGTTATATAGTTTCTGTCCCAGCTACTCTCCTCTGCCAGGGTAGAGTGAAAGCATCCATAAACATTCAGTAAACAGGTGACTGGCCCATGGGCCTTGAGTGCGTCAGGAAAAAGGAGCCATACTCAGTAACCAGGACTAAATATGACTCACTCACATATCCACTGACTATAAATAATACATGCTCCTTAGATCTGGTATAAAGAAATAGGTATTGCATCTGAGCAATGCAACAGACTATGATGAAAATATGCATGCAATCACATCTATGTTTATGGAAGGAAATTGTGGAAAACTTTCATTTCTCTGTGATGGTACACATCCCTTAAGTATTTATTTGAACATTGCCTTCTCAGAGAGAACTTCTCTGTCCTTTATATATCAAAATAATATGGCTTTCACTTCTATTCCTTGGTATATTTTTTTCTAGTACTTTCCATTGTTTTAAATTACATTAAAATTTTTTATTAATTACTTGAAAAAATATCTTTCCATTTCACCTACTAAATTGCAAATTCTATAAAGCTGTATCTTCTTAGCACCAAGAACACTGCCCGGCATAAAGTAAGTTTGTTCTCCACCATCAGAAACTGTAAGCCCTTTTACAAACCTACTGATTATATTGTAGATAATAATTGAATTCATCATTTCTGTACATTGTGACAAAACTCTAAACATATTAATAGCAAACATTGTTTTTATGGTATATATTGTTTATATTGGTATCTGATAACATTGCCCTTCACCTCAAAGGAGAGATATTTGATCCCTACAGGGGCACTATAAGCCTATAGGGTATAAATGGTAAAGCCTCTGATCCACAATGCTAGAAGGGAAGACAAAAAGCAATATGAAAAAAGAAGGGAAGAAAGTGCCCAAACGTATCAAGATACCACATTATTAGAATCCATGGCTAGCATAGCAGAAAAGAGACACAGAAGGAGTCCAGAATGTAAATAATTAAAATGTTCTGCAAGTTAAAGGATGATGTAAGAGAGCAAATACAAGCAGAAAAAGATCATTTTGACAAAGAGCTACATAAACAAATACAGGAAGCAAAAGATTACTTCAATAAGGAGATAGAGGATCTCAAAAACAAACAAACAGAAATCCTTGAAATACAGAAAGAATAAACCAAATTAAAAGCTCAATTGAAAGTATCATCAACAGATTAGACTACTTGAAAGATAGGACCTCAGAGAAGGAGGAAAAAATATAAAATCTTGAAAAGAATGTAGATCCTACAGTGAAAATGGTAAGAAACCATGAGCAGAGTATTCAAGAAGTATGAGATAGCATGAAAAAAAGAACAAATTTAAGAGTTATTTTATTAGAGGAAGGCAAAGAGTTCCAAACCAAAGGAATGAGCAATTTTTTAAATGAAATAATATCAGAAAAATTTTTAAATATGAAGAATGAATTGTAAAACCAAATTCAAGAGGCTTACAGGATACCAAATGTTGAAAAAAATCACAACAGATCCACACAAACACACATTATAATAAAAATGCCTAATGTAGAGTATTAGGAAAGAATATTAAAAGCCACAAGAGAAAGGAATCATATTATATATATGGTGAAGCCAAAATTAGATAACAGCAGATTTTTCAACCCAGATCCTGAAAGCTAAACGATCCTGGAACAACACATATCAAACTCTGAAAGAAAATGGAAAAACCAAGAATCATATATTCAGCAAAATTAAGTTTTAGATTTCATGATAAAATAAAAACCTTCCATGATAAACAAATATTAAAACTCAAAAGCCTTCACTACAGAATATACTCAGCAAAATGCTCCATGAAGAGGAATTGATAAACAACAATGAAATTCAGCAAAGGGAGGTATTACACTAAAGGAAAAACTAATCAAGGGAGAAAGCAAGTTCAGTTAAATACCAAAAATAAACAAAAATGGCTGGTAATGCAAATCACGTCCCAAAGAGAACACTGAATTTTAAAGGCCTAAAGTTATTAATCAAAAATCACACACTAGCAGATTGGATTAAAAAAACCATGCTGCCTCCAAGAGAATCATTTCATAGAAAAATACATCCATAGTCTGAAGATGAAGGGTTGGGAAAAATCATACCACTCACATGGACTGTGGAAGCAAGCAGGGGTTTCCATCCTCATATCAAATAAAGTAGACTTCAAACTAAAGTCAATCAAAAAGGATAAAGAAAGACACTACATACTACTCAAGGGAACAATACACCAACAAGACTTAGCAATTATAAATATATATGTCCCAAACAATGGAGCATCTATGTTCATCAAACAAACTTTTCTCAAATTCAAGAGTCAAATAGACCACAACACAATAATTTTGGGTGATATTAACACACCTCATTCATCACTAGATAGATCTTCCAAACAAAAGCTGAACCAAGAAACTATAGAACTCAATAATATAATCAATAACATAGACTTAAATGACATACATAGAATATTTCAACCTTCAACTAAAGAATACACTTTCTTCTCAGCAACACATGGATATTCCTCTAAAATGGACCATATATTATGCCAAAAAGCAACTCTTACCAAATTTTAAAAAGTGGAAATACTACCCTGCATTCTCTAACATCATAATGGAATGAAATTGGAAATCAATGATAAAATAGGAAATAAAATCCACTCCAACACCTGGAGACAAAATAATATGCTACTGAATGAACAATGAGTTGCAGAAGACATCAAGGAGGAGATTTAAAAATTCTTAGAAGTGAATGAGAGCATAGATAAAATATATTGAAATCTCTGGGACACTATGAAGGCGGTACTAAGAGGAAAGTTTACTGCATGGAGTTCATTCCTTAAAAATAGAAAAAGTCAACAAATAAATTATTTAACATTACATTTAAAAGCCCTATGGAAAAATAAAGAACCAACAAATCAATACCAAAAGCAGTAGAAGACAGGAAATAATTAAAATCAGAGCTAAAATCTATGAAATTTAAACAAAAGAAACAATTGAAAAAATAGACAAAAAGTTGTTTTTTGAGAAAATATATAAAACTGGCAATACTTTAGCCATGCTAATGAAGAGTAGGAGAGAGAAAACTCAAATTACTAATATTCATGATGAAATATAAATATCACATCAGACACTACATAAATACCAAAGATGATTAGAATTTTTTTTGAAAACTTTGTACACAAATAAAATAGAAAATATCAAAGGCATTGACAAATTTCTAGAGTCACATGATTTGCCCAAATTGAATTAGAATGGTATACACAATTTAAACAGATCAACTTCAAACAATGAAATAGAAGATGCCATCAGAAGTCTACCAACCAAGAATAGCCCAGGACCAGATGGATACAGAGCCAAATTCTACCAAAACCTTTAAAGAAGACCTAATACCAATACTCTTCAATGTATTTCAGGAAATATAAAAAGAGGGAGCATTCTACGAGGTCAATATCACCCTGATTCCAAAACTCATTCTACAAGGTCAATATCATCCTGATTCCAAAACCAGGCAAAGACATATCAAAGAAAGAAAACTTCAGACCAATATCACTAATGAACATAGATGCAAAAATTCTCAATAAAATACTGGTAAATCGAATACAAAAACATATCAAAAAGATCATGTACCATGAACAAGTAGGGTTCATTCCAGGGATGCAAGGTAGGTTCAACATATGAAAATCAATAAATTTAATTCAACCCATCAATAGAATTAAAGATTAGAACAATATGATCATCTCAATTGATGCACAAAAAGCATTTGACAAAATATAGCATCCCATCATTTTTAAAACACTAGGAAAACTAGGGATAACAGGAACATATCTTAACATTTTAAAAGCTATCTATGCTAAGCCCCAGGCCAACATCATTCTAAATGGAGAAAAACTGAAAGTATTTCCTCTAAAAATCTCAACAAGACAGGAATGGTCTCTTTCACATCTTCTATTTAACATAGTTCTTGAAACACTAGCCACAGCAATTAGAGGAAAGAAATTAAATTGATACAGATAGGGAAAAAAAGAAATCAAATTAGCACTATTTGCCAATAATATGATTCTATACCTACAAATCCCCAAAAAAAATTTTACCAGAAAAGTTCAAGAACTAGCAAATGAATTCAACAAAATAGCAGGATACAAAATCAGCACTCATAAATCTAAGTCTTTTCTGTATATATCAGTGACAAATCATATGAAATGAAAGGAGAAAAACTAACACATTTATAATACCCCCCAAAAAAATAAACTGGGGAATCAACTAACAAAAGAGGTGAAAGACCTCTACAACAAAAACTACAGAATGCTAAAGAAATAAATTAAAGAAGAATGAAAGATCTACTTTGTTCTTGGATAGGCAGAATTAATATTGTTAAAATGACCATACTATCTATATAATTGCATTATACAGATTTAATGCAATTCCAACCAAAAATCCCAAAAATGACATTCTTAAAAAAACAACACAAACAAACAAACAAACAAACAAAAAACAGTCATAAAATTCATCAGATCATCGGAAACACAAGAGACCCAGAATAGTTAAAACAATCTTCAGAAAGAAGACTGAAGCAGGTGGCAACACTATCCTGACCTTAAACTGTACTACAGAGCAATGGTAACAAAAGCAGCATGGTATTGGCACCAAAATAGAATTTTAGACCAATGAAACTGAATAGAGGACAAGAGACTAATCCACATAATTTACAGACAAAGGCACCAAAAACATACATTGAAAAAATGATAGCCTCTTCAACAAATGGTGTTGGGAAAACTGGAAATCCATATGCAACAAAATAAAATTAAACCCCTATCCAAGCACAAAACTCAACTCAAAGTGGAACAAACACCTAGGAGTTAAACCAGAGATGCTGTGCATAGTAGAAAAAAACAGTAGGCCCAAATCTCCATCATACTAGTCCTCTACTTGTTTAATAAGACTCCAATAGCACAAGAATCAATAAATGGGATGGATTCAAACTAAAAAGCTTCTTCTCAGCAAATGGAACAATCAGTGAGGTGAATAGAAAGTCTATATCTTGGGAGCAAATTTTTACCACTTGCACATCAGATAGAACACTAATCTCCTGGATACATAAAGAACTCAAAAAGCTAAACACCAACAATCAAACAAAACAAAACAAAACAAAAACCAAATTACCCAATCAACAAAAGGACCAAGGAACTGAACAGACACTTTTCAGAAGATGATAGTCAATCAATCAACAAATGTATAAAAAAAAGTTCAAAATCTCTAGCAATTTGAGAAATGCAAATCAAAACTAAGATTTTATCTCACTCCTGTCATAATGGCAGCTATTAAGAATACAAACAACAATAAGTGTTGGATAGGATGCAGGGAAAAAGGCACATTCATACAGTGTGGTAGGATTGCAAAATGGTGTAGCCAATATGGAAAGCAATATGAAGATTCCTTGGTAAACTGGGAATGGAACCCCCATTTTACCCAGGTATCACACTCCTCGGTCTATACCCAAAGGACTTAAAAACAGCATACTACAGGGACACAACCATATCAATGTTTACTGCAGCACAATTCACAATAGCTAAACTGTGGAACCAACCTAGATGGCCTTCAGTAGATGAATGGATAAAGAAAATGTGGCATATATACACAGTGGAATATTAGTCAGCAATAAAAGAGAATAAAATCATGGCATTTGCAGGTAAATGGATGGAGTTGGAGAATATCATGCTAAGTGAAGTTAGCCAATCTTCCCCCCCAAAAAAATGCCAAATGTTTTCTCTGATATAAAGAGACTGATTCATAGTGGGATTGAGAGGGGGATAATGGCAAGATAAGACAAAGAGGAGGGAGTGGAAGAAAGGCGGAAAGGGGCCAAAACAGGTGTTGGAATGAAATGGACATCATTACCCTAATTACATGTATAAAGACACAAATGATGTGAATATACTTTGTGTACACCCCAAGATATGAAAATTTGTGCTCTATATGTATAATATGAATTGTAATGCATTCTTCTGTCATATATAACAAATTAGAATAAAAAATTTTTAAAATTATTAATTTTCCAGCTAGGCAAATTCAAAAATTATTTTATTTCTATTTATATATGAGAAAAATAAAAATTAATCAAAAATTCATACAGCCATACCTAAAATATCACATTCATTTATATTTACACAAAAAAGCAGAAGAATTTTGCACAAAAATCCCCCAAAATTGTGAGAATTATTAGAGTTCTACGTATATGGGGGTGCATACCAATCTTTAAAATAGGATGATTTAGTAATGTAAAGATATTAAATCTTGCACAATTGGTCTCCCTACACAATGCAATTCCAGTCTAGATCTGAGAAGATTTTTTTTCATGGATACTGACTAAATTAAACTGTATATGGAAACAGGAAAGGCAAAATTTGGCAAAGCACTCTTGAGGAGACACATGAGGAGGAAGAATTTGCAATATCAAATACCAAAATCTATCATATAGAAAACTATACCAGAAAGTTATCATAGGGCGAAACCAGCAATTTCACTACTTGGTATATGTCACAGAAGGATGTAGTCTTACTTATCACGAAATATCATATATTATGTTACTGACATCAGCCTATTAATAACTTAATCAATGATAAAACTACAAAATTATCTAATGCCCAAGTAGAATAGAAAAATACATTGTGATTCATCCCAAAATGGAACACCATGCAATAATGAAAAGGTTTGTGTTAACAGCTTCATAAAATAATGTGGATAAGTCAAACATAATGTTGAGCAAAAGAAACAGACTGAAAATAATACTTGAATACTTACTACAATACACTCTCCAATATGTTGTTAGCAATTAGGAGAGGAATTTCTCTTGGGGTGTGTATGGTGAGGGGCCAGTTTAGAAGAGAGCACTACCAGCAATTCTAGAAGTTTAAATTCTTAATCTTCACCTCAATAGTGGCTTCATAGGCAAAATTTTTCTTTTTGAAAATTCATCAATTATCTGTGAAAAACCCACATTATTTACCTCACCCTACAAAGATACTTTCATACAATATTTGCCATGCATTTAATTTAGGTAAATGATTTTGGCATTTCACAGTTTAATAAGCCTGCAAATTTGTGTACACTGAAAAATTTGTACATTAATGAATAATGACCTATCTTTTAAATAAAATTTAGACAAATAAACTGACACAGAATTGAATAATTTTTATATAACTTACTATGAAAAGCATATGGCGAAACTGAAAGAAATATTTATAAAATTTTTAGAACATATGACAAATATATAACAAAGTAGCCTTTCATAATTTTACAGATCACATGAAGGTAAAACTCAGTAGGCTTCTATATAATTTTAAGGATTTTAATTCCTGGTTGGCAGAGGGTGAAGATATATATATATTTTTTTCATAAAAAATAGGGATATATGAAGACTCACAAAGACTTCTGTCAATTTTTTGAATCTGTAATGTGATTCTTTATTTTGGAAAATACTGGTGATGAATTATTCCCAACAAATCACTAAGCATAAATACAAGTGTTGACTGTTAAGTAGCAAAACTGATTATATCTGTCACTTGGGTATTTCTCCAACTTCATTGCTTATTTGAAATATAAAATAAAAACACTTCCTAGAATTCTAACTGTATCACTACATAGTTGCTGGTGAATCAACAAAAATATTTTATTTTTGAAATAGATATTTAATTTATAAAGCTACATTTCATATGTTTAACCATATTAGTGTGTATTAATGTGCATATTCTTATACAATCATTCATCCTAAGTGAGTGATAAGGAATAGGATATTTACTAACTGTTTCTGATATTTTAGAGAGAAATTTCTATTTTGAAGCATACTTTCTTAACTATAAGATATATCTGCATAAAGAGATACAATGACTGAATAATTAAAATAGTGGTTTTGTTACAGCTTGCTGTGTAATCAACAAACCTATTGGTAAGTAACTTAAAAAAATTTTACTCATAAGGTCATAACTATAAATTTTTCAGTGTACACAAATTTTCAATATTCCATAGAGCTACATTGTCTCTACTTCCCTTTAGAGTAACAAAGGTGGCTAAAATAGAGCTGGAGGATGCATTTCCAATGTGAGTTCACTCATAATTAACAAGTGGGGTCTTCCTGGTGGTTGGTCCTTCACATGAGGTCTTGTTCTGGGGTTCAATTCTTTTGTATAAGGCAAAATGTGGGTTAATGAAGATTCATACAGTATTATGTTTCCAAGACGAATAAACATATTACATTTTTGGTGGTTCTCCCAGGAAGCAAAAACATCTGCTAGACCATATTTCTTAGGATTTAGCTTAGAAATGTGTAGAGTATTGCTTTTACCACTTGCCATTTTTTAAACAAGTCACATATTCTAGGAGATGACTTAGACCATTCTGTGGAAACCAGGAGGGATGTTTCCACAGAGGACAACAAAGTTTATCTTAGTCTGAGATACAGCTCCTACTAACATTCACACTCATGTTCTTTCCTAAAGTAATATTCCTTTATGACATCAGCTCAAGCTTGAAACCTGTTATAATATCCAAATCAAGTACAGGTGTGCAAATGAATCTCTTCAAATACAGATTCTCTTGATCTAACTTCAGAGGCATGAAATCTGCCCTATAGGAGCCAAAAATATCTTGGTGAGTCAGTGAAAACAAAATATTTCTATTCAAAATGATAGAAAATAGGAAGCATAGAGAAATTGGTCCATAAGGATTCTGAAAGGCAGTTGCTAGTTTTTTGATTCAGGTCCAGTTCTATTACCATGGAATTATTCTAGATGCTCATCTGAACTGTGAATGATGTTTCATTTTCTAAAATAAATGATCCATGTTTCCAAGTGAATAGTTTTCTTAACCTGTTTATTTTTGCTTAGAGGAAGCATTGGAGAGCATTCTAGCTGACAAGGAGAGGAAGTGGGTATGAACCTTTGAATTCATTCAATCAATATCAAGAGTTGAATTTTCAAATAAAGTATTATGAAAAAATCAACAGCAGGATTAAATAGATGTAAATAGAGCTAAAACGATGTTGAAGAATGGAAAGGGATAGAGATGAATTTAATGTAGCATAACTAAGCTCTCTTTAATTATCTATGTAAACTGATGTTCATATAAGCAGAGATATTTACTCTTGCACATTATAAAGTGCTAAAGATATTACAGTGATCAAGTTTTACAAATTGAGAGGAAATTAGTTAAGGTAAGATAAATTCTTAAAACAAAAAAAATAGTTTTTCTTATTTATGAATATCATAGCATTTTTTTTCTTAAGGATGACTCCAAAATTAAGTGCTTTAATCTTCTCTAATAACTAGAAGGATTTGCAGAATATTAACATGTTTGATTTTGACTAATTATAAAACACAAATTAAAAATTTACCCATAGAGACCCGATTTTTAAAATACTCAGTAGTCTTTTAAAATAACATAATTTTTACTTTTTATAAAAGAAATTTTCTCATATAAATATTTCTTGGATATAAATTTGAAATGATGAAGGGTTGTATTTTTTCTTTTTAATTTTATTGTTCATAGCCAATAATTTTAAAAAGGACCCACAAATATTTCTTAAGATATTACTATTACTAGGTATTCCAAATTGTTAGTTTTAAAGCAAATAATTAATTAGAAATTTCTGTGTGTGAGTGTGCATACACCAATGATTTCTTTGTATATTCCAAAGAAATATCATCTTCTTTCAAATTTTTACTAGACATATTACTACAAGATTAATATGTAATCAGTGAACATTATTTCTTGGAAGCCTATATACTAATCCTGAAAATTACCTTTAATTTTAGTTCATTTTTCTCCGCTACCAATAATCAGTATTTCAGTTCTCACATTTTAATTAAAGTCAATAATGAGAACCTAATTCTTAAATAAATTATACCTATTTCCAGTATAATTAAATTCTGTATTTTGTTTAATAAAATTAATTTTATCCTTCACTCTATAAAATATTTTTTTTCCCTCAGACCAGTGAGTATGGTCACTTCATAAGGAAAATTATGTATGCGAAGTTCTTGATATAATTATCTGGAAAAAAAAACTTCACTTAATTGAATTCAGAAATAAAGCACATTACCATCTTTATTATGAGGGAATATATCCCAATGATTTATCAAAGAAAAAAATATTGGTAATGCACTCTTCTTGCATGTAAATATAAAACAGAAGGATTTGTATTTTCTTTTGTAGCCAGTAATACAAAAAAAAAAAAAACCCTACAAATGTTTCATAAGCTATCACTTTTACTAGGTATTCTAAATTTTCAGTATTATGTGAAAACTTCATTGGAGACCTCAAATCAAGTCAAGATGGTGCCTGGCAGTTTGCCAGGAGGAGTGGTTTGTGAAGCAATGGCACAGATCCATTAAGATGGTGGGGATTCCTTATTGGCTGACTGCTGTATGTAGATGATGCTAATTGAGTCAAGCTGTGTGTAATCAGTTAGGTATATATACCTCCGCTGTCCCACAATAAAGCGCCTCCTGCTACCTTGGGTGCCAGCTACCTTGAGTTCCCGCTCAGTTTCCCCCTCAATAAAGCAGTTCTCGCTTCAACCTTCAAGTTGCTTGTCACCTCCTGGTTATTTTGCCCATGCCGGACTGCGGCAAACTTAATTAGGAATTTATCTTTTGATACTCTACATTTTAATTGCTACTCAATTTCTTCAAACAGGGCAACAGAAAATTCTATCCTTTGGAAGAGATTTCAAACTCTGAAAATAAATATATGGCACTGATTTTATGAGAGCTAATCTAAGAAATACATACAATGTGAACTAGGAGATAAAATGAAAAGTCTTAACAGAGGATTCATTTTTAGTAACCATATGAAATAATTTACATATCTAAATAAAGTTTGACTTATTGAAAGGGTGAGCTCAGCAAAAGAAGTGTAGAAAACAGGGATAGAGACAAAAAGCAGGTGTCACTAGCCCTAGGCATAGAAGCCCTATTCTGGTCATTTATCAAGAAGAGAAACTCTTTGCATTTGGTGTTGTAACCCAATATTGTCATGCACTTCGACTACACCCACTAGATAGTTTGCTCTTCCAAAAAGTTAAGCTGAAAATAAGTTATCAATGATTCAGAAAATTTTTAAAGTATTGAAGCACTGATGTTGAAGATAAAATTGTCTTTGAGACCAAGTTCTTTCTGTTTAATACTCAGGTACATGGTTCAAGAAAGGAAGGAAAATACATACACAAATTAATTTTAAAATATTTAGTAAATATGAGCATTTATATAAATTTTTGATACATATAATTGCACAGTGGAATAGAAAAATTATAGCTATTTATCATCTGTGTCAGAGCCTCATAATATAAAACAATGTTAACAGTATTGTCAGTCAATGTATTTCCAAGAGAAATCACCAATGACACAGCATAGGTATAATTCCAGTTCTGATACTGAATCTTTGACATTGGAATAATCATATGACCTTTCTTTCTCTCACTTTCATATACTGTCAAGCTCCAACAGAAGTACCCACATCAACTGTAATTTTAGAACTCTGAAGGTATGCAAATAAAAAGTACTTATAAGCTCTATAGTAATTTCCAACATCAATAATATATTTACTGTGATTGTAAAAAATATTTAAGGCATGTTTATCAATGATATACCTATATGTATACTTATTTTCATCTTTGAAATTCAGTGATGGGCTTATAGCAAATTTTTGGCTGACTTGTGAATTTAGAAACTAAAAGTCCTTATTCCCTGTAGTCAGCATTGATTATTTTTTATAGATACAAGAATGTTTTATATCAATAACTTTATTCTAAAACATAGAAAACCATAAAATCAGAATCTGTTATAAATTTAACCCCATTTGTATTATCTTAAGCAGTCTCCAATATTCTCAAAGTATTACTAGTTCTGATATTTTGATTTTTCTCTATATTCATATCAAACTGGTGAAATAAATTATATTCCACATTTACTATATAGTATATTGGTATATATTCATTTTTAACTAATAATAATAATTATATAATCAGTTCTATTTGTGATTAAAGAACAAGGTTTTGAGCTAAAATAATATGTCTCAAATTCTGTTCAACTAACTTATATCTGTTGAGTCTTATTTAAAATCTTCTGAGGCCTTGAGATTGTTTTCTTTTAATAATAAATTGATAAATAAATGAACAAATTTTTCTGTCCACTTTTGCTATTATTGATTCAATGATACTAAAATTTCTAACTACAGTTGTATATTTGCTTATTTTTTCTTGCAGTTTTGTCAGTATTTTGGGGCATAGATCCATAGACTAGTTACAGTCTGTAATCTCTCATCTCTGAACATGTTGCCCTTTGTTTTTTATTATGAAATTATCTTCTTTATCCCTAATATTTTCTGAAATCTATATTTTCTGATATTCATTTGTCTACTTAAATTGTATTTAATTGGCCTATTTTATGGTCTATTTTGGTTTAACTAATGGATGAAGGTTGATTTTCACAGAAGGTCTTTAATGAGAATTACTATAATTTGCTTTAAAAATCTCTTTATTTTCATTCCATATAAGCTAGCAGAAGAAAATTTTTTCTGTTAAATGCTTATCATTTTTCTAGTGTGGGAGGCCATTCTCGCATGTGATTTGAGTTACCTCCCTGGCTGGGTGAGAGGCGCTTAGGCACAGCTGTGTCAGTTTTCCCCACCCTTCTCTGTCCATGCAGAGGCGTCTGGCCACTACTTGGAAGACCCAATCGTTGCCCCTGACCTTGGGATGCTGCCCCTCTTAATCTTCATTGGATGGGATTTTCCACAGTATTTTTTGTTCCCCAATAAAAGTCCACTCCCTGGCGTGTTCTCTCTCTCTCTCTTGCTAGCCTCTTCAGTAAACTTCACTATCACAATAGGTGGCTGGAGTCTGGAGCTACAAGGAGCCTTCCTGGAGCTGGTTTAAAGGTAATTAGAGTCTTGTCTCTTTAATTCAAAACTCCCTAGCAGTTCCTCACGACTCAACCTTCTTTCATGAAGCTGTAGTGGGTCATGGGCTAAATTCTAGTATGTCTTCCCTAACACCAATTATTTTGATAGAAATTTGTTCTTCTACTTGAATGTATTTTATCACTTGTCTGGTTCTTTGATGTCATGATTTGCACAAATTATAGTTTGGATCAGATGTTTATGTATTTTGTTTTGTTTTATTAATATTAACTATTCAACTTAAAACTGCTTTTAACTATAGCAGTCTTTCGTTGAGTTTCTATATTTTTAAAACAACCGTAAAAATTTCTCTTGCCATGCATTTTGAAATGCTTTTTATGTAGATTGTTTTATTAAATGGGATAAGAAATTGCTCCCATGACCCTCACTATATTGATTTGCTACATTCCAAAAAAAGTGAAGTCTATTTGATCCACTCCTCTTGAATCTGGATAGGTTTTCTGTTTGCAATAACTAATAAAATGTAGCAGAAGTGCAGTCCTCTCTTTTGGGCCTTTTGTAGATTCTCTATTTAATCTCTTGCAGTGCTGGGATGAGAGTGTTGTATAAGAAAACTGCCTGTCTACTGGGTCATGACAGGCCAAGCAAAGGAGAACCATGCCTCACTGGCTTATTCAGCCCAGCTGATCCTTTAACAAATGCAGGCAAAACATCAGAGGTTTCATTCAACTTTTCAGGAAGCAATTTGGGTATTACTAGCAAGTTTTAGTCAAATTTGCAGTATGAATTGAAAACAAAGAAAAATAGAGCAGAAAGATTTGAAAAAAAACTTGGAGTTTGGTCAGAAAAAAAGAGCATCACTAATGTTTCCGCTAAGGAGGGAAAGTTATTGGTACCAAGAAAAAGGATCCAAATGCTTTGCTCAGGGACAATAGGAAAAATGACTTGAGGGCACCAGATAAATCAGCAAGGCCCTACTTATCATAAGCTCAGAGTTATACAATGCAAATTTGTTTCAAGGACTTTCTAGGACAGTCTTTTGAGAAGGTAACCCAGGCACCCTGCTATCAAGCACTACTACAGGTATCATTGTCCCAGGATTTCTTTCCTAGCCTCCAATAAAAGTTGCTCAGAGCTCACTGCAGGAATAGTTCAAAGGCACCAGGGTAAAGCTCCCCAAAATCCTGCCATGGACTTTAGCATTTTCCCTTTGATGGTGGCTTTGCAGACATGCAGAATGCAAAGAATACAGGGTCTTGGAGGCTTTGACAGAAGTCTGGGAGGCAGAAAATACTTGACAGTGTTGGAATTCTGAAAGTAGCCCCTGATGGAATAGAATGTGTGGGGCTGGGAGAGTGAAGCCAAAGCTACCAGGGCCACCCCAGAAAGTTAGAAACCCCCACATGGAATGCCTGCTGAGCAAAGCTGCAGGCTGAGTGGAAAACCTTCTCAAGAGTAGTCATATGGGCTGCAGGCAGCAAAGCTGTTAGGGTGTGGCTGCTTATAACTCTGGGAGCCCACATTCATCTTCAATGTGTCCAGATCCCAAATATGCAGATGTAGGATGTAATATTTGCCCTGCTGAGTTTCACTACTGCTTTGGCCAGTCCCTCTTCATCATTTCTATTTTTCCTCCTTTTAGAATGTGAATATTTACCCCATGGCATTGTACCTTGGAAATACATAACTTTATTGTTAAGAAAGAAGAAGGCTTGGGGATATATCTCAGTTGTTAAGAGTGCTTGCTTTACATATACAAGGCCCTGGATTCAATCCCCAGCATCACAGAAAAAAAATGAAGGTTCTGGAAATTCTTAGCCTATCTGTATGAGAAATACATAATAATGAAAAAGCTTATTTGTTTCAAGAGAACACTAAATTGTATAACTGAACAATAATTTGACAAAGAGTTTGCGGTTATAATTTATGAATTTATCAGCCATCTATGCAGAATCAGGAATAAATATATGAGTATACAATCAGAAACACTTCAGTTTGATCAAAAGAGGACAAAGAAAGTATAAAACAATGAAGCAAAGCTGTCAGACTTTTTGTATTCCACCACAACCAAACAGAGATGTTTGGCTAGGAGTGTGCACTATTCTCCAAGGAAAAGGAAAAGTGACCTTAAAGATAGCTCAGAGATCCCACAACCGCCACTCCTACCACATGCACAACGATGTTTTCTCCACCTTTTCAAAGAGCAATCACCCACTCCATTTTTGAGGGCCAAGAGAGTCAAACCTAGGTCTCTGATGTGTGCCACCCTCTCAAGAACCTGCAGGGGTACGGCCTTGCTAGAGTATGAAGTCAGGGGGTAACTCTGCCATTACAGTGAGCCTAGAGGCCTGAGTATTAAACCAAAGAGGATTATTAAAGCCTTACATCATACTAGAATTTCCCTTGATAAAATTTAGACTTATTTGAGATCTTTCACCTTGCCCTTCTTTCCTATTTCTCCCTTTATGAAATGAGAATGTCTATTGTATTTTGGAAGAACATAATTTGTTTGGCTTTTCAATTTTGCAACCAGAGATGTTTTTTGCCCTATGAGCAATGGTGTAGTCTTATCCCTATCCCATTTAGATAATATTTAGATGAGGCTTTGAACTTTAGACTTTGCAGTTAATGCTAAAATAAATAAGATTTTTTGAACTCTTGCAATAGAAGAGTGTATTGTGCTTGTGAAAATCACACAGATATTAAGAGTTCAGGGGAAGTATGTTAGGAACTAAATTGTGTCCTCTTAATATGTTGAATTCTAAAACTTCTATGTGACTTTATTGGGCATAAGACATTTAGGAGTATAAAATTAAATGGTGTAAAAACACAAAACACTAAATCCCTAAGATGATACAAAGTATTCCTATAAAAAAAAGACTCCAGATCACTCTCTCTCTCCTACCTCTCATGCTTCCTTTATTCTCCTCTCCCATCCACATGTTTGGTGGAAAATCTATGAGTGCATATAATAAGAAAGAGGGCATCTGGAAACCAGGAGGAGACAGTTCACACAACTCAACAATATTGGTATCCAAATCTAGAAATTCTACTCTTCATTAACTGTGAGAAAATTAATGTTTATTGCTTCAGTAGCAGTCTATAGTATTTTGTTAAGGAACAACTGATGTGTTACATTAAGTCCATGCAAATCTTTTAGGCACTAGCAGATAGTATTTTCAAGACTATATTGTTGGACCAATGATTTTAAGAGATTTTTATCCTTAGAAAAGTAGGTTAAGCTTTCTCACCTGCCAAATGATTTATAGGATGATTATAAAGAAAAATAACACAATATGCGTAAAATAGTACTGTAATGAATATAAAAGAGCATAAACTTAATGAGCTGCATTCAGAAGATATAAGAATTAGGTACTAAGTCATTAATTTAATGAGAAATGTTAGTTCCTAACTACCTAGTTACCTTTTTCCCCAGGTTTAAAGTGAAATTATTATGTATGTGTTCTCATTTCAATTATATAATACAATGAACCTCAAAACTTACATTTTTCAGCTCAATGGTATGATGATTTTTAAAAAGCTTAGGAAATATCAGATGTAATATGTTATAGTTTCATGTTATAAGTAAGATGCCCTAAATATAAATGATATTCTATGTGGGATTTTATTTTTGAATAATTTTCCAAGATTAAAATATATTAACATGTTCAATGTTTAAATTCAATGAACTGAGGAAGCTCTGGAAAGTGATGTTATTTTATGTCATTCCTTCCTTCTATAAGCATAACCAGGTGATGAACAAAAATAACAAGTGATGCCAGGAATAAAAACTGTGAATAAACAATTAATTACATTAAATTCTTCCTAGGTTTTTGTTGTTATTTCTTATGGAACATTCATAATCAAGCTTGAGAAGGCAGAAATGTATACATTTGTATGTGTCTAAGTATTTACCTAGCAATCTATTCATCTTTAAGCACATAATTTTAGTTTCTATAAGGTAATTTATTATTTGTTCATTACCCTAATATGTTGCTGTTAACACACTAATAACTACAAAAGGTTTAGTGTGCTATCTTAAATAATGTTTTCTGATTTATTTTGGACATTTTCCCCTAAATTAATTGTTGGCCAACTTAAAAATTCAGCTGACTCACAAGAGAGCTTTTTCCATTTTTTGGCAGCATGTTACAGAGTCATTGTTATGCCATGTTAACATACTTTCCCTTGCCTATAGTTCCACTATATAACAGGATCCCTCTTCTTAAGCTTAAAATAAAGGGAAAAATAACAAAGTGAAATGATGTAAAAGAAAGACTATGTTTAGTGCATCTTTACTATATGTTATAATATTGTGGCAAGTATTTGCCACTCAGAACTAACTCACTGCTAGTACAATTACCGTCTCTATTTTCTTACTGATTAGAAATTTCAGATCTGACAAAGACCCAATCAACACAGGATGAGCTGAAACAAATCCTACATTAATGTATCATATGGTAGAGAAAGCACTTCTCTTTGCTGTTTTTTCATGTAACATGATACAATAAGTACTTTTTGCAACACAAATTACTATTCCCAACTTTGGTACCTCAACTGACTAGGTAATACAGTTATCAACCATGTCAAAAGCATTTGAAAAAAATTAAATAATAAAAGAATTAAATAAATTAAAATAAGTAACAAAATAATAAAAATAAATAAAAGCATTCAAAAGACTTCTCTCAGCCACTCTCTTTCACTCCGTAGCCTTTTTTATCTCCATCATGTCATGTAAATGACATAGACAAAGATAGAGAACATAAATAAAAGTGAAGATAACTGAATTCAGCACTATTCAGATCATTTACTTCTTACCAGGGGACTCTCTTTCAAATCTGAGATTACCTCTCAGTTTTTATTACTTTCACTTTCCTTTCATATATCTTTTCCTTATTTAGTTTCCTGTCCAAGGTCCTAAACAGACTTCCAGAAAGCTTTTTAAATATGCTATGTTAGAGGTAAGGCTACTGGTTACTTAAGGCTGCTTCTAGTCAAGTTGGTTTACATTATACAACAAACCAGAAATTTGCATTTTCAAATTTACTTTTCTATCTTTTTTTTCTGGCATACCCATTCATAATCTCACTCATTACTTCCAAAATTTTTCACATCTAGCCTAATTCTACTTCCCTTTTCTTGCCTGTATGACCTACTTTATACTTCAGTGGGCTGTATTTACCAGAAACATATATAAAATCTACAAAGGAAAAAAAAATATGTACAGCAATAATACAGATGAAAAAGTCTCCCACAAAATATTAGTAAATTGAATACAACAATATACATAAAGCGTTAAGCACATGGCCAAGTAAGATTTATCCCACATATGCAAGGTTGATTTGTTCCTTAAAAATCAACTCAATTTTCATCCCATTATTATATAAAGAAGAAAAAGGCTATGGTTGTATCAATAGATGAATAAAATATATTTCTCAAAATCCAACACCAGTTCAAATTAAAACCTGCAGCAGAATACAGAAGGAATAGAGGATATTTTTTATTCTTTCTTTCTTTTTTAATTTTATTTGTTGGCACTAGGGGTTGAACTCTGGGGTGCTTTATCACTGAGCTACATAGCTAGCCCCCAAACCCCACCACACACAGACTTTTATTTTATTTGAGATAGGATCTCACTAATTTGCTAAAGGTCTTGCAAGATTGCTTAGGCTTAACTTGATCCTCTTGACTCAGTCTCCAGAGTCAATGGGCTTGGAGGCATGTGCCACGACTCCCAACTCAGAAGATAACTTTCTAAATTTCATAAAGAACTTCTAGAAAAATTAAACATAGCTACCATCATTCTTTTTTTTTTCTTTTTCCTTTTTTTAATTTTGGCTCAGGCATTATTAACACAATTCAGCATAGCAATGCATTGTTTCTCTGTTATGTTTTTTAATATCTTTATTTATTTCTATGTGGTGCTGAGTATTGAACCCAGTACCTCATGTACATGAGGCAAGCACTGTACCATTGAGCCAAAACCCCAACCCTGCTACTTTCATTCTTAAAGATGAGAAACTAGAAGTTTTGCACTGACATGAGGAACAAGACAAGAAGGCCAAGGCTGAGAGTGTATTTCAAGTTTTGTGGTAGAGAATACATGAGGAATGTGTGAGTCCTTGGGTTGAATCCCCAGCACTTCAAAAAAAAAAAAAAAAAAAAGAAAGAAAGAAAGAGGGAAAAAAGGACAATAGTGTTTTCTTTCAGCAATCTTTTTCTACTTATATTAGAAGCCTTAGCTAATCTATAATGAAAAATCACAAAGTCCATTGAAAAAATCAAAGAAGCAAAGGTAGTGATATTCTATGCTTTTGGACAAGAAAAATCATTTTTAAAGAGTCAGTTTCTCTGAAATGATTTATAGGTTCAGTGCAATGCCCTCAAAATCAAAGCAAGTAATTATATTTTATAACATTTTTTTGAGTTTAATACACTCTCTCTAAAATCATATTAAACTCATCTCTGGCCCTCAAACTGCTCTCTCTCATCTGTCATATCATAAAAAAACCTTGAAGTCATCTTTAACTACCTTTGCCTTATTTTGACAAAATATAGTTTACATAGACTGTCAAGAGGCCAAGAATAGCCAACACAAAACTGAAAGGAAACAAAATTGAAAGATTATCATTATCTAATTTTAAAATATACTGCAAAGCTCCAGAAATGAAGGCACCATGGGAGTGGTAAAACAATAAGTAAATCAACAGAAAAATAGCTCAGAAGAAGCTCCACATGGGTATTGTCAACTTATCTCTGACCAAATGGAGAATATCATGTTAAATGAAATAAGCCAATCTCAAAAAACCAAAGGCTGAATATTCTCTCTGATACATGGATGCTAACCCACGACAAGGGAGAGTGTCTGTGTGGGGGCGGGCAAAGTACAGAAGTTCATTAGACAAAGTATAATGAAAGAATAAGAGGAGGGATGGGAATAGGAAAGATAGTAGAATGAATTGGAAATAACTTTAATATGCTCATATATGAATACACATCAGTGTAACTCCACATTAGGTACAACCATAAGAATGGAATGAGTTGCACTCCATGTATATATGTCAAAATATAACCTATCTTCAAGTATATCTAAAATTAAGAAATTTTAAAAATAGTAAATCAGAAAAGATCATAAACAAAAAAAGAACAAAGGTGATATGAAACAGTTAAGTTGACATTTTCAAACAATGGTACTGGAATGACTAAATATCCACATGCAAAAAAATAAATAAAAGAAAATAGATATCTATCACAAAAAATAACTCCAAATAGATCTCTACACAAATGTAAAAAGGAAACCTAGAAGATTCCCAGAAGGTAACATAGGAGCATAATGGACCTTGACTAAGGCAATGACTTTTTAAATACAACACTAATTTTAAAAATCAATAAAAAATAGATAAGCAATTTTCATTAAAATAAAAAAAAACACTTCTGTTTTCAAAAGACAATGTCTAAACATTACCAGGAAAAGCCACAAAACGGGAGAACAGAAAACAATATTTATATCAGGTATTTCCTATTAAGCAATGTTTCCCAAAATATACAAACAAATCTTGTAACTCAATAATTAAAAAACAAACTCATTTAAAAACTAGATCAAATTTTGAGCGGACACTTTGCTAAAAAAGATGAAAAACAAACATGAAAAATGTACAATGCCACATGTCATATAGCAAATCAAAACAGGGAGATACTATATTTCCATTAGAATGGCCAAAATCCAATATACTAACATTACCAAATGTTAGCAAGAATGTGCTGTACCAAAAATTCTCATTCATTTCCAGTGTGAATGAAAAAAAAATGGTAAATCACTTTGGAAGACAGTTTGGTATTTGCTTTATTTTTATTTTCTAGCAAACCTAAACATAGCCTTACCATATGACTGAACAATTGTGCTCCTTAACATTTAACCAAAATGAGTTGAAAACTCATATCCATACTAGAAAACTTCGACACGGATGTTTATGGAAGCTTTATTTATAATTGCTAAAACTTTGAAACAACCAAGATGTGCTTCAGTAGGTGAATGGAAGCATAAGTTATGGTGTATCCAGATGATAAAATATTATGTATGGCAAAACAGAAATAAGATATCAAATAATAAATGCATATGGAGGAATCTTTAATGCATATTGTTAAGTGAAAGAAATCAACCTAAAAATGACACAGTAGTTTATCCATTAGTACGACTTCAACTATATGAAAACACAAAACTTTTGAGACACTAAGAATTGGTGATTACCAGGGGTTGCAGTGAGAAAATGTAGTACAGCAAATTTTGAGGGCAGTGAAATCACCCTTTATGATATAAATGTAATTATAAATTTATCAAAGAACCAAGACTGAATCCTAATATGAACAGTGGACTGTGGGTGAGAATGACGTGTTACGTTGATAATGTCATTTCTTATAAAAATGAACCACTCTGGAATATGGCTTTGGTAGTGGAAAATGCAGCACATATATAGGAGTAGGAGACATGTACAATCTCTACACCTTTGTTTCAATTTTAGTGTGAACCAAAAATTACTCTAGAAATGAAATCTATTTAAAAAATATTATACAAAGATAAAACAAGTTTTTCTTTGAAGTTAAACCAGGGAAATAAGTACCTTTTTAATTTCATGTTTCCATTGCTTTTTCTTCTCTTTTCTTTTATTATGTATCATTTGTATGGGGAGAAGAGGTAAGAGATTCCATGGCAGGTTAGAGCCAGAAAAGTAGAAGAAAACAGGCAAAGCAGATGAAGCATTCTCAAGGAAAGTAGAGAATGCAACTTGTCTAGTATTGACTCTGAAAGCTGAACTTTTTTTTTAATCTACCTCAATTTGAAATTACAAGTGTTATGTTGAAAGGTTTGTAGAGCATGGGATTTCTCTTCCATAACAGGACAAAAGGCATTGTTCCCACTAGGTTTCCCCAGGAAAAAAACATGTTTTCAATAAATGCCAAAGTGGCATACATCTTTTCCTTGTATCTATCAAACTAATTTCTAAGAGACTAACAAGAAATTAAATCCTTTCTAGAAGGATAATAAGGCATGGATAAATTCTTTTGTCAAACATCATTTCAGAGTGGAAGTATTCAAAGGCACACCTTTGGTGATTTATCTAGTGATTTCTTTTCTAAGATACAAGTGTCTACTGGGTCATTATAACAGCAGCAAGCTTAAGAAAATGTGGAAATATATAATTAAGGAAAGAGCTGACAGTTATCTTTCTCTTAAATTTGCACAGCTGGTTCTTGGAGTAGCAGTAGACCTCTTGCATCCATTTGAAGTTGATTTCAATCAACAGTGATTGCCCAGTCTGGACCATTAAATATATAAGCTGATTTCAGTGAATTGAAACACCATAGATGTAGAAATCAGTATAGGGAAGCTAAAGAACAACAGGAAGAAATCAAGGGTCCTGAAGTAAATAAACTCATTTTCTAACACTGCTAATTACCTCTTCTAACTTTGAAGTTCAGCAGTTTTGTTGATTGTTCCTTTCTTCTGTAAAGTGCTTGAATCTAGAGGATTTGAAATGCATGAATCTCCAAAACAGACTTGTAAGTAAATCAATCCTCATAGCAGTCCCCCAATTAATGAAAGCTCCACATACACAGAGGAGTCAGCAAAGTTAGTGTGGGGAAGCTGAAATGCCTCAAGAAAATACAGGGGGGGGTGCAGAATGGACCCCTCCAATTGGAGATTTGGAAACTAATGGAATTTTGTTTATTTTAGCATAATCTTTTAATATTCCTCCTCATATTCTGAAATTTGCAAACCTTTAATATAAGGAAGCTAAAGGTACTTTGTCCTGGTTTGTTTTCTTTGAACAACAGAGAACAACTGTTTAAAGAACCCTGAAAGCCATCACCCTTTTATTAACAATCACTAATAGCACTAGAAAATGGAAGATACTTGTTTAGACCTTCTTATATGGGTGTCCTATAAGAGTGTATGAGAAAAAGTTATTTATTCTTTTAATGTATTTTGTCACCTTCCCATACAAGGTTAAAACAACAATAGAAAAATAGGAGAATTAGGTGTCATGCAGTAGTAAAAGGAGAAAGAGGAGGAAACAAATGATTTTTAAACTAGAGACGGCCTGAATGGCAATATTCATGTTTCCATTGCACAGAAATCTGTACCTTAAAATACAAGCAGAAAACTATTTTCTGTTACCTTTTTTCCTTCCATCAAAGAGTATGCGTGGTATTTTATGATTTATAAGAAATTATTTTTAGTATACTTATTTTTTGTGTATTTCAGAGCCATATGCCTCTGGACATTTCCCTTAATTAATTAGAAAAGATAATAATTTTTATGTCTCACAGTAATATGTGGTTTTTAATATCCAACTCATATTTTTAAAATGAATAAAATCTTAGTCTTTGACTCATTATTTATGTAATATGGAATAATGTATTTTAATTAAAGTCATAACTTTAATTTTTATGTGGCATATTTATAAGCACAGTTTTGATTTTGAATTATAATTTAAGGAATTTTAAAATCTTGAATAGTATAGGATTTAGCAGATTTATACAAAATTTATATATTAAGACTTCAATTAACATTCAGTATATGAATTGAAAAATTGTAGTGAGGCTGAACCTCTATAGATATGAGCTCAGATATTTGAAAAATAATATTTTTTTTTCTGGATCTGAATTAATCTCTTTTGCCAGTCATCACAGATTTCTAAAGTAGAGAAATATATCCTTGCTATTTTAAATATTTTTTTCTTGAAATATCCTTCCACTGTTGTTTTAGTCAGCTTTCTCACTGTTGTGACTTAAAGACTTAACCAGCACAATTGCAGAGAAGGAAAAGCTTATTTGAGGGCTACTGGTTTCAGAGATCTCAATTCATAGACAGCAAGCTCCATTCCTCTGGGCTTGAAGTGAGACAGAACATCATGGCAGAAGAGTGTGGTGGAAAGGAAGTGGCTCATATAATGAGAAAGAAGATAGAGACTCCACTTGCCAGACACAAAATATATATCCCAAAGGCATGGCCCTAATGCACCCCTCCCTCCTTCAGTTACTGCTCAGTGGATCCCTATCAGGAGATTAATTCACTGATTGGGTTAAGAATCTCACAACCCAAACATTTCTCCTCTAACCCTTCTTGCATTGTGTCACACATACCTCACATCCAAACCCAAACAACTCTCAATAGTTCTTTAAGTAACTAGATATATAGTCAGTCTGTGAGAATTTCCACCCTGTTCCATTTGTCCAAAATGGCGACCGGGTACTTAGCGAATGATATGATTTGTGAATGGTATTGGCTATTACCAAGGAAATTGAATGGAAGTTATTTCATTCAAAACATCTACAATTTGGCCTTTTCATATTGCCTTAGAATTCTGCTTGGGATCAAACCAAGCAGAAGTGAAAGCTATTGGAAAAGCTATTAGGAAAGCATACTATCATCCCTAGCTCCCTTCCTTAGCTTTCCTAAACCATCATAGCTAGAAATCCATATGTAATAGAATAAAATTTAAGCCCTATCTCTCATCCTACACAAACATCAAATCAAGGTTGATCAAAGATTTAGGTATTAGAACAGAACCCTTGCACCTACTAGAAGAAAATGCAGGCCGAATTCTTTATCATGTTAGCTCAGGAATCAACTTCATCAACAATACTCCTCAAGCACAAGAAGTAAAAATCAAGAATCAATAAATGTGATGTTATCAAACTAAATAGCTTTTCCACAGCAGAGGAAATAATCAAGATTGAGAAGAGAGCTTACAGAATGGGAGAAAATCTTTGCCACCCTCACCTTAAATAAGGTATTAATTTTCAGGATATTCAAAGAACTCAAAATATAAACACCAAGAAAAACCCATCAATCATCCAAACAAATAAACAAATAACCTAATCAATAAATAAACAAAAGAACTAATTAGACCCTTCTCTAAAGAAGAAATAAGAATGCTCAACAAATATAAGAAAAAATGTTCAACATCTCTAGCAATTACAGAAATGCAGGTTAAGACTATATTGAGATTTCATCTCACTCCAGTCCAATGGTAGTTACCAAGAATACAAACAACAATAAGTGTTCACCAAGATGTGTGTTACTTTCATACATTGCTGGTGGGACTATAAACTGATACAACTATTATGGAAAGCAGTATGGAGATTTCTCAAAAAAAATAGGAATGGAAACATCATTTGACCCTGTTTCTCTACTCCTTGGTATATATACAAAGGAGTTAAAGTCAGCATACTACAGTTATACAACACGTCAATGTTTATAACAGCTCAGTTCTCAAGGCTAAGCTATGATAGCCATCTAGATGCCCATCAAGAGATAAATGGATAAAGAAAATATGGTTTACATACACAATTGAATATTACTGAGTCATAAAGAAAAATGACTTTATGGCATTTGCTTCCAAATAGATGGATCTGGAGGTTGTTTTGCTAAGTGACCCACGAATGCCCCTCCAAACACAGGTATATTACCTCTATTATGTAGAAGGTTAGCTAGAACAAGAAGTAGAGAGTGATGTGAGGGGAGAAGAGTAAAAGTTTAGTGGAGTAGAAAAGGGGAATGAGGGAAGGGTGAGGGGACAGGAATAGGAGAGACATGGGATGAATTGGACATAACTTTCCTATGTACATATATGAATACATCACTGTCAATCTCCATATCATGTACAACCACAAGACTGGGATTCTAATTATAATAAGATATATTCCATGTTTGTATAAATATATCAAAACAGATTCTACTGTCATGTTTAAGTAAAAAAGACAATTAAAAAATCATGGTTGTATACAAAGTTGTGATATCCTAAAAGAAAGGGAAATGGAAAAAGCACCTTTGCCTTTTTGAAGCCAGCTTTCAAATTCACAAATAATCATTTCTGTGATATTTGATTAATTTAAATTAAGCCATTAAAATCAGATCATATTCAAAAGGAAAAACAATAGCTTTCACATTTTGATGAAACAAGTATCAATAAGCTTATAGGCATATTTTAAAATCACTGTAATCTGAATCAAAGTATGAACAAATAAGTATTATGTAAAATATATTGCCCTTCTCCCATTACCTCCTTGGAAGCCTTATTTATTTGGAATTGTTCTTAGCTTGAAGTTCAAGTCTTTATTACCTTATTTAGCTTTTTATGTGGGTGAGTCTTCTCATGTCCAGTTACTCTAGTGTGGCTCTCTGAAGATAATTCCCTTATATCTGAAGACTTGTGAATTATAAAGAAAAATTACCTATACCATAATCGCTTTTCTCCCATGCAAATAATATATAGCTACTTAACAGTGAGACTGGCTTAGGGTAATGGCTATAGGCTGTCGAAGAAGAAGAAGGAGAAGGAGAAGGAGAAGGAGAAGGAGAAGGAGCAGGGAGAAGAAGGAGAAGGAGAAGGAGAAGGAGAAGGAGAAGGAGGGGGAGGGGGAGAAGGAGGGGGAGGGGGAGGGGGAGGGGGAGAAGGAGGGGGAGGGGGAGGGGGAGGGGGAGGGGGAGGGGGAGAGAGAAAGAAAGATGTATTGAGATATGTATTTACACATCTAGAGCAAATCTGAAAGCTATCAATTCTAATAGCTTCTTGATTAGAACTCAGTCTTGCCACCAGGGAATGATTCTGCAAGGCCCTTGGATCCACCTGTCACTTTCATTCTATGTCAAGCTTCCTGATTCTGCTGATTGAGTTATCATTTCTTTTCCAATAGAAATGACCAGTATTTTCAACTGAATAGTTTTCTCAGCATTGCATCTTTCTTATACTAGTTCAAGGTTCCAACAGTTTCTATTTTCTTTTGCTGCTGTTCATCTTAGTATAAATTGGCAGAATTTCTGTGAATATATTCTTTTAGAATTTTGGTAGATTATCATATGTAGTAATTCAATCTATTCAACTAGATAAAGCCACCACACTCATAAGTTTCCTGGAAGGTTGCTAAGGAGAAATTTCTCAGTATTTTAAAGGCTTTCTTACTAAACAAAGAGGATCAGTAAGACATGACATTAAGAGGCTTAGAAGGAATGTATATATTTAGAATACCACAATAAATATTTCTGTGTTCTTAACGGAGGGTTTCTTTGTGCCAAAACAAATGTTTTACTTACCTCATCTCTTCTTACTTCATATTTTAATAGATGGAGATTTTTAACACTCTGAAATATTCTTAATTATATCATGAAGTTTATTGTTTCTACTTTTCTTGTTAACAAAGATGATAACATCACTTAACCTTCCAATTACTAAATTTATTTTGCGCTTCCTTTAATCTTTCATAATATCCTCCTAAAGTGCCATAAGTTCCCACTTGGAGTCTCCTTGACGATTTTCAGGCTCTCATTAACATCTTCATCAATTTTCTTTCTGTTTCCCCCACCCACGGTGGCCTAAGCTACTTGTACCAGTTTTAAATGTTTTATTATCATTGTAGCACTATTCGTGGTATCCAAATCTACTCCAGGTATTTCTGTAAAACAAACTAACACAATATTTAGTGTTTAGAGAAAAATAAACATTTAATTACAAATCTGCTCTTTAAGCAGGGCTTTGAGGGTACTTTATTCAGCATTACATGAAGATCTGTTGTCTTGAAGCTGTATATTGGAATTATGTGAAGGTAATTTCTTTCATGTGTCTCTTGATAGATGCTGGCTGTAAGTTTTGTAACTTATGACTTAGAGTACCCTTGTTGAATTATATGCCATTTGGTCTCTCTGTGTAGATTGTCATCTTAATATGATGGTTGCTTTTCCAAAATGAGTATCCCATTGATCAGTCAAGCCTTTTCTTCCCTGGCATCAAAATTCAGGCAAATTTTCTTCTAATAATTATTTTTAATAGCAAAGGGTCACAGAAGCCGCTCTGTACTTAACGCCGTTCTTTGATGAACAAGTCTCAGGGAGTTTGCAGGCAAGTTTTAATATCATAGTCCAACTATTGGCTATAATATAATTCCTGTTTATAGTTCCTTTGCTGCTTCATGTTAAGTAGTATGAAGCATTTAGAAAATAAGGCTCTCCACTAAAATTTACTTTTAATACTATTAACTAGCTTTTTGGATTTTTGCAACTGAATTCAAAGCTTGACTCTTTTTTGCACATTTCTGCTATAACAATTAAAATAATCATAGCACAGGCCCTCCAGAAGATAAACAAATGGGTGCATAGAGAGGTCAGAATGTAAAAAAAATGCAAAATATAAATGCACATTAACATACCTTTAGCTGGATTTAGTGGCTCATATCTTTAATGCCAGTTACTCAAGGAAGCCAAGACAGGAAGCTCATAAGTTAAAGGCCCACCTGGGCAACTTAGTGAGACCCTGTCTTAAAATTAAAAATAAAAGGTGGTAAGGTTGTAGTTCAGTGTTAATAGGTACCTGGAATCAATGCATAATATTAAAAATAATACATACTTTTATTTTTCCAGTTACAATTCAAAGATAATTCCCAAAATATTACTGAGGGGGGGAAGAAAAATACATAAAGAAAGAACAGCATAGTGGAAGGACATGGAGGAGAAATGCTACTCCCTTTGGGTCTTCCAGAAAGCTGTGTAAGAGAAGGATAATGGTCAGAGGGAAGATGAACCCCTCTTGAGCACACTCCTAGTAATCTACCTCCTTCAGTTATGTATCACTTGCCTACAGTTACCACCCAGTCAATTCATTCAAAGTGGGTGATACTTGGACTGATTAGGTTACAGCTGTCATAATCCTCTAGATCTTCCTGTTTTAATACAGAAGGTTTGGGGGGAACCTAATATCCAAACTACAACAAACATAAATGGATAAATGAATTTCACAATCTATGGGTGGATTTTTTTTTTCTGGGATCAATATTTCCCTATAGGTTGAGTTTTGAAACACTACTTTGAATCACAGTAACTGATTTTGATATATTCTTTTAAGATATTGTAAAGTAGAATATAATCAAGTGAAAGAATAGCTATATAGAGTTTTGAAATTCAAGAGAAAGTTTGAAAATAACCCACTGCATATACTCAATTGAATTAAACAAAGGTGCCAATGCAACTTTATAGGGAAATGAAAGCCTTCTCAAAAAAACAATACTGGAATAGTTGAATAGTCATATTGCAAAAACAAACTTTGACTTTAACTTTTCTTCTCGCTTTTTCTCTCTGTCTCTATTTCTGTCTCTCCCACATCATACACACACAGATACACACAGACATAAAAATGTCAGAACTCTAATGTATTTATAGTATAAAATATGATATTATAAAACCTCTTTAAAATGTTATATTTGTGAATTGGGTTAGAAAATATATTTTGTGCAAGAAATTAGAAATATTATCCATAAAGGGGGAAAAACATTAAATGTAAGGAAAAATATAGACTAGATTTTATTAGCATTGCTCAATAAAAGACACTTAATAAAATGAAAACTTAAATCATATTTATAATACATGTATCTAATAATGAGTTAAATTAAGAATCATGAGGGAAGCCTATATATTCATAATAAAAAAAGAAGTGTATTTGTTTAAAATAGGAGGAGATGATTTGAACAAACATTTCACAAAAGACACAAATATACAAGTAGTCTATAAACACTACATAAAATGGTATAATTGCACTCATCAAAATGGAAGTGCAAATTAAAACAGTGATTAATTTCTATGTCACATTAACAAGAATAATAGGATGTAAAGTAACAATTCTTATACATTGCTTATGATTGTAATATGTAAATCCTCTTCATAAATATATTGATTTCACCTAAAAAAATAAGCATAACCCAAAATTTAATTTCTAAATATTTACCTATAGTAAACAAGTATATAAAATTTTATACAAGATAGCTCAAAGTAGCTTTAATAATAATAACCAAATATTAGAAAACAACTATTGCTAAACAGAAGAGTGGATGCTAAAAGTATGCTATAATTTTCTAAGGAATTCTCTCCAGAAATAACATATTTGTAAATGCAACACCATGGTGATTCTTAAAAGCTTCTGCATATTGAAAGAAACCATATACAAGAGAATAGAAACAGAATTCCATTTAAATAATTCTCAATGAGTTGAATTAAGAAAAAATAAATAAAAATAAAAAAGTGGGTTTGAGTGAAACTCAGGGCACAGTGCTTGCCTAACATGCATGGGGCCCTGGGTTCAATCCTTAATGCTGTGGGGAAAAAAAATAGTATTTTCCTGTAAATAATGGGAATTAGCTAGATAGCAGGAAATAGCAGAAGGAGGTAAAAATACAATGCCTTCCTGAGGACAATTAAGTTTTGACATACGGTCTTGAAATAGCTGCTCACATATGATAATGCTGTCTGCTTCTGGGGAAACATTTCTATGGTTAGATTTACCTTAAGGTCTCTGAAAATTGTACAGTTCCAGAAGTCCAGAGCAACCTTTTTAAGTTGTGAAATATGGGCTAAAATTCTGAATCCCTGAAGATTTACTGCAATGTGGGTGGTGAGAAGAACATGTAGGGTTCCCAGTGAGTTTCAAGAATAGTCTATCTCTGATGTAATTTCTAAAAGATGAAGTCTCTGAATTCTAGATTGTGAGAGTCTAGCTATCCTCAGTAGATAGCTCACAAAAGTTTCTTCCTGTAGAAAATGCATTTCTATAAAATGTATGAAATCTTTAAAATGTGCCCAGGAAAATGGGTTTCTGTATCAGTATAAGCTTTCCTGCAGGAGAAGATTTCTGTCCTACCAAACACAAAGAACCTACTGTAGGTACATGATGATTCTTCACTGAAAGTGATCAAAGTCCACTGTTAAATGCTTAAATCATTCATCAAGATGTTGGAAAAGCACCACTGCAAGATTTTTTCTGTCTTCCAAAGATTATAAATTTAACAAACGAAATATCAACTAAAATATATTGTAGATTTTTTTTAAAAAGTCACCCTATCAATATTTTTTGATAATTTGGTTCCTCTTGTCTGTCCTCTGATAAACTGTTCAGTGAAAAACTTTAAACAAGGGAAGCTTCATGACTCAGGGAGAACTAAGTGGCCATTCAGACTTCCCTTGAGACTATGCTTAACCTTGAATGTACATTGTTTTGAAGCCAATTTTGTTTTTTTTTTTTTTGAACTTCAGGCTAATTTGATCATCTCTAATTTGAGTTGGATCAACCCTATGAAATTTATTCAAGTTCCACTTCATGATAATGTCTGTCCTGACTGACCTAATATGAATTTTGTTGGTACACAATTATTTCTGGTTGATAATGTTTTGTAGAGCTGGTCAGTTTCTTCAGTAGAAATTTGGGAAATTACTGTAGTCCAATAGTATGATCTCATTGTCAATGTACTTTTGATATTAATGCTTCATCTCCTAAAAGATATGTAAATAATTCTCTTATAACCACAGGTTGATCACCATAAAATTTGTTATAAGATTAATCTTTGATAAACCCTCTATAAGTTTCTCATTCATTCAGTTTTGCCCTATATTTCTCTTTTTCTAATTTATTATAATTTAAGACAAATTTCCTTTCCTTTTTTCTTCAACATAACAAACATCCTTGCACATTGAGCTTTTCTTATCAAAGGCACATCTTAATTTCCCTGTATAATTGCAGATAGACTTTCTCTTAATCTTAGTAATTTTACTTATACATACCAATTAAAATTCCTAACCAATTTCTTAATTTCTAGTGAACAATAGGAAGCAAGGAAACTGAGTTATCACACTAGCAATCTATATAGTAAAAAATCTATCAGTCACAATTTCTAAAAGCATGTGCTCTCTTAGGCTGCAATTTTTCAATTTTAGCATGTATGGTCATAAATACTTTTACTCACTCTGTAATTAAAAAAAACCTGCAGAAAAGATAATACTTTTATTTATATCTCCTTTAATGTTTACTATGTCAGGGAATTGAATTTTTGTTTTGGGAAACCTTTTTAGGGAAATCTTTCCCTCAGTTTCTACTTCCCATTTGATTCTTCATATAAAAGAATGTTAAAACCTAATACAGTACAGACATATTTAAGACATTCTTATGCAGAAAATTTATCTTATTTACTATCTTATACTATTTTCTGTTCCCATAATGAAATAGCTGATGGGGAGTGCCGCAGTCCGGCTGCAGCAAAATAACTGGGGGGTGATGAACAACTTGTGTACATTGACACAGCAGGAGTGGGAGCCCTTTATTGTAGGACAGGAGGGGTATATATACATTCCACACAGCTTATCTTAATTAACATAAACTAGATACAGCAGTCAACCAATAAGGAATCTCCACACTTAATGGCTCGGCTTGCTGGCATTACTTCACAAACCATTCCCTCTGGCAAAATGCCAGGTGCCATCCTGACTTGTTTACAGACCCTAACAGGGGAGGATTTTATGAAGAAAATTTTTTCATTTAACTCATAGTTATGGAGGCTCACAGTCCAAGATTTACTGTCTTCTCTATTCTATGTTCAGTTGCATGTCATCACAGTGGTGGAAGTATGTGTAGAAGAGACAGAAGAGATCACATGGTAGGACACGGAAGTCACCAGATTTGGGTTTCAGGGTTAATATTATTGAGTGCTGGGGATTAAACCCAGGGCCTTACCCGTGTTAGGCAAGCACTGTACCACTGAGCCATATCGCTAGTCATCAAGCTATATAACAAACCACTGTCACAGGAGCTAACAGTATCCTAGAACTACAACAATCTCTTTCAAGGAAGATGACCCCAAATTACCAAGTAACCAAATTACTTTGCATGAAATTCCACTTCTATTATGGTTCAGATGAGAGGTGAACCCGCAAAGTTCACAGGTGAGACATTCCAAGAACATTCATAAATTAAATGATTGGATTATGAGAGCCTTAAAACAACCAGTGAATTAATCCCCTGATGGGATTAGCTGAGTGGTGACTGAAGACAGGCAGTGTGTGGCTGAAGGAGGTGTATCATTGAGGGTGTGCCTTTGCGGTATATAATTTGTATCTGGTGAGTGGAGTCTCTCTCTGCTTTCTGATCATAATATGAGCCACTTATTTCCCTCCACCACACTCTTCCACCATGAAGTCCTGTCTCACTTTAAGCCCCAAGGAATGGAGCAGCTGTGTATGGACTGGAACTTCTGAAACTGTGAATCTCAAAATAAACTCTTCTTCCTCTAAAATTGTTCTTGTTGGGTCTTTTGGTCACAGCAGCTAAAAAAGCTGACTAGAAGAAAAAACTGCCTAGGTATATCTTCTTTTTTTAAGTTCCTGTGAACTTAAAATAAATGTGGGTCATGTTTTAATTTTTAGAGAGACAACTTCATTTATATAAGCATTTGCTTTTTTTTTCTTATATCTTTCTCTGAAGTTTAATTAAACATAGTTCTCTGACATCTTCATGATATAATGAAAGAGGAAATAATCACCAGACATATGTCATATATACAGGCACACATAAGTAATAACCAGAAATAATTTCCTATAATTAGAGTTGAGATCTCAGGCTTAAACATCATCATTACCTCAACAAAGAAGAAAGGAGGTTAAGATCCAGTTAAGGTAGGATGTTCAAAAAACTAAACAAAACTCCCTAAACAAAGAGAAAATTTCTATGCAATTTGGGTTTTTATAGAGTAATTTGCTTTATATTCTCTTTTTGAATCTTTGGCCTAAATCTCATCAGCTGAAAGTATTAACTCACAATTATCTAATGGAGTATCTTATAAATGCATATGAGAGGTCAATAATTGGGATAACTACACTCACACAGTCATAGTCTTCAGTGTCATCTGGCAGAAATAGTTAAGTGGTAGGGTTAAATAATCTGCAGTATTTCAGGTGAGATTAGAAGGGCATAAATCAGACTGCCATATGATTTAAGTCTATTTACTGAAAGATGACAGGTTTAGAATTAAATAGACTTTCCACAGCATATGGTACCTGCAAAAACAAAACAAAACAAAACAAAAAAAAAAAAACAACACCACAAAAACCCCTCACTCATCAAATCCACTTCAGATAAGAATTTTAGCAAGTTATCTATTGCTTCATCTACTTTTGAACAATTAGCTTATAACTTGGCTGTTGTGTCTAACTGCAGGCTAAAAGTTGGTACTTTTTTGTTTCCTACAGGAAATACTCCCTATTATATTTTTATCTCAGAATGTTCCACTATATTTCTAAATATACTCTGCAATATAAAAGTGTTTCACCCTTCTTTTGTTTGCAAGATTGTGTAACCAACAAATCAACTTTGTGCAGAAAATCCTTATGAATTAGGAATTAGATTTTTTTAAAAAAATTTCTTCTAAACTCTTGTTGGCATATGGTAGTTGAGCTAAAATTTTACAGATTCAAGATTAGGTAAAGATTGTTACAGAGAAATATAATCAGGGTTATTTCAATCAAATTGTAGTTCTCTTTTGTCATGTTCTTAGTCTATTTTAAGTTTTACATTTGCTTTTTTAAAAAGAGTCTTTTAATGAGTCAATTTGGATTAATTTGTTCATTTACATGCTTCCATATACCAACTAAAAATACATGACATTGTTTTGGAAGGGGTTTCTGGTCTCATTTTTCCTAACATGCCTCATATATAAATTTAAAAAAAACTCTCCAAATTGAAATTTCTTCGTGTGGCCATTGCATTTCTAAACTATTTCTTGTTAGGTTACCCCATTTCCACCCAAATTGCATGTTCTGTAGCCATAATTCTGAAACATAAACCTAGCTGGCAATCCAAAGGTAGAGAACTATACTCAGAATTTTAATAAGCTCACTACTAAAACTATAAAAAAAATCAAAACTGCGAAATCAAAAATAAAACAGAATTTTCTATCCAAGGCCCTTAGCCAAACCCAATCAAGTGTTGAGGCATTTCTAACCTTGAGTCCAACTAAGATTATATCTAATCCATTCAGACAACTGAAGTCTCTTAACTGAACCCAATTCATTATAGTAGTAAAGGAAATGGAAGAAAAAGAAAGGAGAAAAAATAAAGTTTGCTGAGATAAACTCAAAGGGAGCTCACAACAGCGATTGGATAGAGCTTAGGATTCTAGAGAGAAGCTTCCACAAGACTCTTGTTGCCATGAGAAATTGTTAGGCTCAAAGGGCCTCATGTACCTCTAAGGGTTGTTGCTTCAGGGATCAAGGGAAGATCACTTTCTAATCTTCCTGACTATGTCAATCTTTTTAAAAAATAACCTGTGACCAGTTAAGAAAGTTCTAGGACAGGGCAACATTTCCCACATTAGATGGTTCAATGTGTCTCCAATCAGAATATGAAGCATATTTATAACCAGAAAACAGAAAATAACATACATCCATTACCTGATTATCACAGGTCAGGATTTATCTTATTTAGGAATTATTTGATACTCTTCAGTCTACTTTTGGCTGGAGCGTTCTATGCTATGACTGACTGGGACTCAGTTACTTGCTAATCAGGGTGAGTGTGTGTGTGTATGTGTGTATGCGTCTGTACAACTTTCTTGCACCATAAGCTAAGATGCACTTCCTTGTATACTGAGGCCACTTTGAGTTGAATTTTATCCCTCAGGTAGAAAGCAAGTGTAAGTCAAATGCAACTGCTATACTTAAAAGCAGGATTCGGAGTTAACCAACTCATCTTTATTCATGACTAGAACTAAGATAATATAAACTCAAGGATAGTATGGTGGCAAAGTTTTGCTGAGATTACTAAGAATCAAGAAAAGCCAGTGAGCAAGAAAATGCCCAAGGAAGCAAAGGGGAAAAAAAACAAAAACATGTCAGAGTTTTGATTAACTCCCAACCAGACTCAGTATCGTTAATTATGGTACATTCCAGACTTTGTAATCTACAAGTTATCTCACTGACCATGTAACTCCTCCCACATTTTCTGTTTAAAACAGCTTTAATATGATGTTTTAATATTTAGCCACAAAATTCTTAATAAGGCTCATGTTTTAGCCCAAGCTCCCAGATGCAACATATTTCAAAGTAATAAATTATGATGGACCTTGGAACACTTGCTTACTTATGTGCTCTGTGATTTCACTCTCATAATACACTTCTTCCAGGAAAACTCAGCTGCCTTGAATGATCAACACAAATTTATTTCAGAAACTAAGAAAGGTTATTATCCAAAATAAAATAATAGCAGGACAACATGGATCTGGAGTCATTATAGAATTGCTGATGTGAACCCAAAGAATATTTGTTTTTTGGCAACTGAATTCAGTAATAAAACAATGAGCCATGAGAAAAGACTGTAGAAATATACCCTGAGTGCATATTTGCTATTACTCTTCTGCTGGCTTTATTTCATTAATAAATAAAGAACAGTACTGTATTAGCTCAGTATCTAAGGGCTGCATTTCTGAATACAGTGGTTCCATTGCAAATCTTATTGCATTTTAAATCATCCCACAACACTACAAGATGACCAAGAAACTGGCAGGAAATTTCTTACTACTATTACTGATCAAAATATGAAAAGAAAACAATACAAACAGCAACAAAACAAAAGTATTGCATGTAATCTTTATAGCATAGCTAATAAAGATGATCTGAAGAGCCCATTGACTGTTTCTATGCCAATAACCTTAAATATGGTATATATAGCTTGCAAGTACTCATAGGCAAGATTACACACACAAATCTGGTGAAGTGGTGCATGGTTGTAATCCCAGCAGTTCAGGAGGCTGAGACAGGAGGATTGTGAGTCCAGAGCCAGCCTTAGCAATTTGGCAAGACTGTAAGCAATGTAATGAAATCCTCTCTCAAAATAAAAAATAAGAGCTAGGAAGTGGTTAAGTGCCACACTTAACTTAGTGGTTAAGTGCCCCTGAGTTCAATCCCTGGTATCAAATACAAAACATATTACACATACACACATATGCATACATAATTAAAATATGCATATATAATCTAATAATATAATAAATAGCTGATAATATAATACACATAATCTTGCTCAATCAGTGAAAGGTATTTCATGTTTTTGAGAAGGGTGACATTATGTATGTGGCTAAAGATATAAAGATATAAATCCCAGTTTTCAGATTTTAAAGCTCAGCTAAACTTGGCTTCAAGGTAAAATGTGAGTGAAGTTGGTGGGAATGGTGGAAAGACTAGAGCTAAAAGTTTGAGTTTCTGGAAGCTAAACTGAAAGTAAAGAATATGTGTAGCCAAAGATTTTGACAGTGCCACTTAGCAAATACTAGCTTCAAATCATACCCTGCTGTGTATCTTTTAATATACCTTGTGAAACTTTAATTTATATCAGGACCATGATAGAATGGTTGTATCAGATTTGTGTGGAGTATTCAACAGGCAAAATAAGCAGTGAACAGAATGAAACAGATTCTTTCAATTTCCTTGATGTTTTTAAAGAAGGATATTCAGTTTCATTCATTGGATAGTTAAATAGTTTGTACCTATTTAATACAGATTTTTTCTAATGGTAGGAAGCAGCATAAATGCCCAGTCTGTATAAAAATATTCATCTGTTATGTTGAAGTAATTTTTTTGTACAAGGCATTTAACCCAGGAATGATTTGCCACGGAACTACATCCCCAATCCTCTTTATTCATATATTTATTTTTTTTATTTTGAAACAGGTCCTAAGTTGTTTAGGGCCTCAATAAGTTGCTGAGGCTGGAATCAATGTTGTAATACTCCTGCCTCAGCCTCTTGAGCTCCTGGTGTGTGCCACTATGTCTGGTTTGAAGTACATTTTTGTCTAGTGATACATTCTATAATTAAACACATCATGATAAAAGAAAATGCCACCTTAAAGAAAATCACACTCAACAGAAAAAAAGGTATTTTAAGAATCAAAAGTGTCATGGGTAGAGGATTCCTCTCAAATAACAAACTAAATACCAATATGTATTCTATAAAACAATAATTTATCATATTCATCATAATACTAAAGTTAATTTTTTGTAGACTATCATGAATGAGGCTATAGCATGATATAAAATATATATGCAATTATTTTATACACATCTCAGGAAAATGGTGACAAAGACTGAATACTCTAGATTTCTTTTAAATAATGGTTTATTAAGGTAATAAAAATGATAGAGACAATGGGTTTTTGAGGTCAACTAAAGGAAGTAAGTAGTCCTGTATTTTTATCATTCTGTGCATGCAAATGTACTGATGGTTGTGATGGTAGAGGGGGTGTAATTTGCTCTTCTGTGAAAAGAAGCAGAATATAATGATGCTCTTTCCATGCTTAAAATATTTTTGAACTTTTATTATGAATAATATTTTAGTACTTTTTAAAAAATTCCAACTTGATCTCTGTCTCTACTTCCAATGAAGTCTATGAGCTTGGTTCATAGACATTCCCTTCAATTAAATTAAGTTCTTATTCTCTTTATGATTATTTGATAACTATCATGTGTTGCCCTATGCAGGAACATACAGTAGGTGTCCAAATTAATGTGGAAATTTCTCTGCAGTATTTTCATATGGGAATATGTTGTACATCCATTATGTCCACCCTCACTTCTCCCCTGTCTGGCCTGTAATTCTCTTCCCCCTGGATTCCTTGCCAACTTCCCAGTCAGGTCATTTTTTTTTGCTCCTGATTTTATTATAACATACAATCACAACCTCACCTTAGTCATATGATTTCTTATTTATAAGATACCCATTTGTGGTAAGATAATGCTTTGTGAATATATGCAATGATTGATTTCCTTCGTGTTTCAACAAGAGTTTTAAATTGATACCTTCTGAAATACTTTTACTCTCTAAAGATTTTAAACATATAGTAACTTCAAAATGCACTTGCACATTTTGATAAATATAATTATCCTAATTTTCTAAAGAACCATTAAAATTTAAAGTGAGGCAATGTTGTGCCCAAACAAACTATGAATTTGCTTCTGTTGGCTTGTCATAAGAAATAAATAAAATAATCAGTCTATGAATTTACAGATGCTCTTCTCCTCTGGAATAATATATTTTAGATCCTATTAGTCAGATACTGACCACACAATCTTGATATAATGCATCTCTCTAAGATGAGTTCTTCCTCTACCAATATTTCCATGATTGGGTACACCTACTACATTAGTTTAGAAATGCTTCATCTCCACTCACCAAAGCATGTGTCACATAGTAACATAGAGGGAGAAAGGAAGAGAGATTCTTTACAAATGGTGTTCATGAGGTATATAATCTTTTAAGCAGTAACAAATCAAGCAACTTTAAATTTTATGTTATTTGTAGCAAAATGATTTTATAATATTTGTTTCCCTAGCATTTAATTATTATCAATGAACTTTCACCTGAAAATTCATATACTGTAAGATGTTAAGCAGGTCACTCAGTGTGCACAAAAAAACAGTTTAAAGACAGTTTTATTAATAGTCTGTGTCTCAAAAACCATAGCAGTTCTGGAAACTGGGAAAGTATTGTATGTAGTTTTTCTTATTAACATTTTTTTTCAAAATTAGTATATATGACTAGAGTTTTATGATCCACCATAATATGGCTTAATTTTCTTAATATAGGACATTTTTCTCTAGTAGAAACTAAAGCCATCTTTTATGATCTTCTATCTCAGATACATTAAAATCAGGAGAACTTTATTGTTGATTATTTGCAAAATTACTCTGAGTATTAGCTGATAGAAGCCTTGACCTTAGGATTATATTTAATATGTTGTTTTGTTTGAATTTTTGTTTAAGTCATCCCACTACACACAAACTGAAACCAAATTCACTTTTACCTTGTCCAAAGCCCATGAAATTTGTCTAATGAGTTGGTATAGTTTTTCATTAACCATAGTCATAGGGCATGATAACATTCAGAGGTACTGTAAGGTATTCTAGGCTTGCCTTCCCATACCTCCAATCTGGAGTAGCAGTCCAAATTTTCTTTGGTAGAATCAATCACTCCACCTAGAACATTAGTTTTCTTTTAGACCTTCTAACTCAGTAGCACAGAGGACCAAATGTGGGCTTGTGTAAGACTTAACTTCCAGTTCAGTGGAAATATTATTTGTCTCCTGGTAGGAGCATCCTTCTGCTGTATCTAAAATCTCCAGGCCTTTTTTTCCCATATTTTCCATATGTTTTATGAAATTGTGGGTTACCAGAGCATACATTTTCACAAAATGGAAGCAAATATATCTAAAGAGTCACTGAGTGGCCATTCCCATTTGCCCTTGATTCCTGGGCCTGTAAGTACTGATTATGGTATAAATAGCACCATACATTGAATGTAGATAAGGAACATGATGAGCCTTCTGGAGAACCTTACGCCTGTTTTGCAAGGTATTGCCACCACACTAGAACTGTGGCTAAATTTACAAGAGATCATTCAATTGTTTCATCAAGCCAGGTGCTTCAGGATGATAGGAAACACACTAATATCAGTGAATTCCATGAGCACAGGCCATTGTCATGCTTTTTTTGCTTTGAAGAGAATTCCTTGCTCAGAAGCAATGCTCTTTGAATACCAAGATGATAGATAGGTCATTCTGCAAATCCACAGATGGTAGTTTTGGCAGAAGCATTGAGTTCAGGGAACGCAAATTCATATCTAAGTGTCTATTCCAAAAAAGACAAAATACTGCTCCTTCCATGATGGAAACAGTCCATTTTAATCAACCAGCCACCAAGTAGCTGATTGATCACTCCAGGGAATGATGCCATATTGGAGGCTCAATTCCAGTTTCTGGTGCTGGCAGACTAGACTCTATGGTGGATATAACTGATCAACCTTCATGAGTGGAAATCCATGCTAATGAGCACATGCATAACCTCTGTCCCTGCCACCATGATCTCCTTTTTCATGAGCCCACTTGAGTGATGACAAAAATTCCTAGACAAACATGCAAACTGGTATTCACAGAATGGTCCATGCTATTCAATTGATTATTCCAACCTTCCTTTGCTGAGATTACCCTTTGGTAAGAATTTACATGAAACACAAATACCTTACAATTTTTTTTCACACTCAGAGAAATATTTTCACATTTATCTTCAACAAATTTCTTTGTCGCCAGTTTACCAATCATGATTATGCAGCCAAACTATTGGTGATATTCCATAAATTGGTATTTAATCACAAACCAATTGGCTAGTTCTCTTTCCCAGAAAGATATAGTACATTGCCCATTGTTCTGTCCACTGGAAGATTTGCCTTCATCAGTGTCCCTCAGGGAGTCCCCATCAAGCAGCCTTAGCGCCACAACTGTTGACACTTGGGTAGTGTCTGCATGTTGTACAGGATCTTTCAAAATCAGATTAGAGTTTTCCTCCCTACTGTTAGATGATTCTTGAGTCCACAGGTATAAGCTGGAAAGAGAAAATAAGGTGGCAAGGAAGGATAATTCATAATTGATATCCCTGTTTGAGCTGGGACATCAATCTCCTGTTCACAGACATTCAATCTGAGAGTTAACACCATCACCAACTCCAAGTTTTCAGGTGCTTTGACTTGAACTGAAATATACCACCAGCTTTGTGCGTACTCTAGCTTGCTGATGTCAGATGATAGGACTTCTCTGATTGCATAAATGCATGAGACAATTTCTATAATGCTATATAAAATCTCTCTCTCATTTATGGTTTCTAATTATGTGGCTATCCATCCATTGAAATCCTATTAATGGAACAAATAAAATGAGTTAAAAATTTTATTTATGTTTAAATGTATACAACAACAGGCAGCTAATGGGTATGGCAGTGGCAATACATTTGTAGGTAATTATTCTTTAGCATTGCCCTTTAATTGTTGTTGACGTGGGAAAAGCAGAAGCATTAAAAAAAAAGCATGTTCCAAATTGCAAGTTAATGGATCTATCAAAAATAATATCATTGATTTCAATTAAAAATACTATATAAAGTCAGTAGTAGATTGAGTAATTTGTCAACAAAATTTTATAATTGCTTATTTCTAGTTAAAGTTTTTCAAGGAATTTCAACATCAGGGAAAAGATGAGGAATTAGTGGTAATGCATTTTGTAAAATATGTTTCAATTTGTCTGATACTTTCTCATGAACAGAATTTAGTAAGGAAATTAGAAGGAAAAGACCCCCAAGGTTTTTCTGGTACTTACTATATACTAAATCATTTCTCAAAATTATTACTGCTTTTATAATCGAAAAACATATTAGGAACAAAGATTGTATCCTCATATCTTCTTATTGCTAGTAAAGTGTAATGATTTTTAGATCCTGTCAGAGAATAGAGGTAAGACATATATCTATGGTTTACAAATAATACCTATACGTAATCTATTTTATTTTTATTCTCCCCATACCTATATTGCATATTTTTGAAAAACAAGAGCTCATACAGATATTTCTAAATCTACATTTGTCTCTACTCCTTTGCTTTTACTCACTTATTCAACTATATAGTAGAACTAAAAGGTTTCTATGATGTAGTTGCAGTAATAAGAAGTAAACAATGTCATTATAATTTCTGAATCTCAGAAAACACCATGTTATGCTGCTGCCTGAACACAGCTACATAATTTATATACATTGTGTTTTATTGGGTTCATGACTTAAGAAAAAAAAAGTTCTGTGAGTGAGAACTAGGTTATTAAGTAAATCACATAATCTTTATGCTTAGCCTACATGCATTCACACTTTGAAATAAGAAATGATTGAGTTATTCACATCATTAAATATAAGGACATTTCCCCATGACATAGTAATCTATGAAGACACTAAAATATGGTAGAAGCATGTAATATCATGCAAAATATCTTTATTCAGATAAGAATTTATTAGGTTCTTTTGCAATTAGGTGAGCCTGTTCAGCTAAATTGGTCAATACCTTATGAAAGAAAATGACATGTGTCACTTCTGGCCAATTCAGCTAGAGGTGATAACATTCTCCTTCCCTAGATATCCATGCTTAGGACATTATTTTCAGATTTCATAGCTATAAGAAAAAAGAGGGCCTTCTTAATTGCCTCAGACATGATATAAGCAAGAAATAAAAACATTATAGTTCAGTTGGGAAGGTCAGCATTAATTTTTGTACTATAAAAAGTGATGGTGTTTGTTTTGTTCTAGAATTGTCTAAATAATTGCTTAAAATGCTCTCTGTGATTTGCATATTGGGATATAGTGTAAATGTGGTCCAGCCTTTTGTGTTGTTTGCATTGATCATCACTTAGCAGTATGCCATGAGGAAATCCTTCTGATAATAGCCACTTTATGTGAAATCATGTTCAGTATTGCTTTTGAATTATCATTATGTCTACATAACTAGAGAGTTATATAGCAGAAAGGTCTTAGACAGACATGAGGGAATAACAAATTTGACCTTGTGCTCTGCTTCAGCAATTAGATTTAATATGTCTTTGACCAAAGATATAAAATATACCTGTCAGAATGGCTTCGAGGATTAGAGTTTATAGATACATAACATTGCTGGTATAAATCAAGTATTGTGACCTTGTAATAATTTTTTATTCTTATTTATGAACATTTTTTTCTAGGAACGGAAGTATATTTTAGAAGGAAAAAATGTTTCTGAATAAGAAAGGATTTTGTAAGGTAAAGTAAACTAGTTGTACAATGCCTAAGTAAGTTACACAAGGTTTGTGAAGGATAAATGTCAAAAAGTTTGTGTGTGATTAGACTGGCTGTAATTAGCACAATCAATTGAAATTATTTAAGATTTTTTTCTGAGGTCAAAATTAATGTACTCACATTTGTACCCTTACCCTTAAATCTCACTTAAGACAAAATGGGAGATCAGTATTTCCTTAGCACTAAATAATCTACCCTATATGCTAGAAATTTACTTAGCACAGTAAAAACTGAAAGATGGATTTCTTCCAGGGTACACAGGTCTAAGTAACATATTGAGAAGAGAACCACAGTGTGATTCTCTTCAGTCTGAGAGTAGCTGAAGCTTTTGGTAAGAATGGGGATTAAAAAATCTTTGGTCTCAAATAGAAAGGTACTAGCTAAGTAATAATTAAAATCATACATAATTGTATTTAGAAATTTATAGAAGCATTAACTTGCTTATTTTAATTTGATTGTTGTAAATATATAAAATGACAATTATGCTATATCCTATTAAAATTAAAACCATGCAACGTTTATAAACAAACTACTGTTTGTTTTTAAGAAAGTTTTCTGACTCCAGAAACAGTGCATTCCTTAGCTCATTTTCCACAGTGGGAAAATACACAGTTGGCTATATACCTCTTTAAAATGTTTGCTGAGGACCAGTAAAGCATTGCCCCCAAGACATACAGCAGCATGTATATTGTGTACATCTAGAGAAGCAGATGGTAGATAAACATATAGGTAGATTAAAGATGATAGAAAGAAAACCCATCACCTCCAGAAAGTAGTTGCCGAGTGTTAGCCATGAATATAAATATTCCTATATGGGGTATCTCAACTAATTTTTTTTAAATGCATTTTTTTTACTATTTACTTTGCTTGTTTCTTCTTTGCTTGACAAAGATTTATATCCAGTTATTAAAAAAAAAAACATGAGGGTGCACACAAAGTATCTGCAGACAGGCATCAGTCTATGAAGGGAGAGGGGCTCTTCCTACAGAAAGAGGATGTTTGAACACAAAATATCCGGCATCCATAGGTCTTGTTCTTAATCTCCTCACTTTTTTTTTTTTTAAGAAATCTTAGGTTTTTGTTATTTTTTTTCCATAAGGATGACTTTTAATATCTGCAGTGCAGTAAGGACCATGAATTTAAGATAACAAGGCGTGGCTATCTTGTGTGGGGGGGATATGGCAATGAATGTTAAGTTCCTTGTTTTTCCATTGTGTGTGAAGATTTCAGCACAAATATATGGTGGGGGCTAAGAAGGCACTGGTTTTTATTGATGAGGACAATGACCACAGTGGGTTTTCCTTTGGGTTATTGTGTTGCAGAGTTAATTAACTCCTCTGCCATAAATGTGTCTATGGGGCAGGATGATGAGCTTAATGTTGGAACCAGTCTACTCAGGTGGATGCCTCCTTTCCATTTGGGCATTTTAATGTCCTCATTACCAGTGAAATCTTATGTGTATTTTGATACTCCTTGCTCATGAAAATACTAGAACTTCTATTAGATGAACCAAAATAAATGCAAATAATCTGTTAGGACAACATTCTATCAGTATGTCAATGGACTGTGTCAGTGGTATAAACAATTAAGAAACAGATACAAGTAATTCAATTGTAACGTGTGAAAAAGAATTATGAGTATTACTACTATGTTCTTTTTCATCTGAAATAACACGCAGGCTTCAATGAGATTACCCTTTGTAGTGGTGTGACATGAGACAATGTTGAAGAGCAAAGGGAGTGAGCTTAAAGAGAATACCAGCCATTTTAGGCCAGGGCTTAGGACATAGACCTGAGGCTGGAGTTGTGTCTGGTGTCATACAGAGGGCATAATTAGTTACGATCCTTAAGGATATGCAGAAGACAAACAGGTCACTTAAAAAACTGACCTGGGTTAGTTATAGCATTATCTGTGGGGAAAATAAGTGGTAGGAGAATGTATGCCATTCTAACAGGAAACAAATGTCATTTATATTCCACCATGTACAAACATATCCATGTGTCTAGATCCCTTCATTTGTCATAAGCAATTACAAATCTAAACTTTTGTCCTTGAAAATATTCAAATTAATGTTTAACATATTACCAAATCAAAAGAACACGTGCCTGGGAGTGTCTTTGGACTGGGGCTACTTGTTTTGTCATTTTGCTTACAGCACTTTTTCACAAACCCCACAGATTTATGGTTTCACAAATTGTGTGCTTTTAAAATTTATTAAATTAGTAACGTAGGGCAAAAACTTTTGAGAGTTTGATGTAAACTGCATAAGTTGTCAGAAAGGTCCTTAATTAAAATATGTAAATTAGCACATGCATTACAGCAAAACCTTCTTGAATTATCCAGTGTGTCATATAGTAGTTCTCAGTAAAGTCCCCATGGTCAAAGTGAAGAAAAGGTGAAGGAGGGAATAGTGCTCAGCCATCAAAGGTGAGCTCTGAAGGAGTTCTACAGGGAACATTGCATTCATAAACATTTTGGAAATGTATCTGATGATTGTCAAAGATCTGACCATTTTAAATAACTTCTTTTTGCCCTCAACAGGTACTCATAATGTCTATTATAATGATCAAGGATATAATGGTTAAAATTGTGAGAAGTAGATCAATACTGAAATCATCCAAATATGATAAAATTGATAAGCAATTTCACCTTACACAAGCTATGTGTAAATCTCTTGTAAACTTGAAGGCATTAATATAACCTTAAGGAATCACTATCACACTTATTGTATTACATTAGAATATCTCTGGTACATACCTATTCCTTGTTCAACTCTGTGCAAGGATTGTCACATAAGCATACAGTAAAACATGCAAAGTTTGATATAATAGCTTTTGGGGGGGTGAAGAATAATAATATTCTACCATTTTATAATAAATTGACCTCTGTAAATTATATATATATATATATATATATATATATATATATATATATATATACATACATACATATATATAACTTAGAAAAACTAATACCACATAGAAAGTTCTGGATACATATTAGTTATGCTTGTTATTAGTATATTTACCATCTTTTTAGGCATGTACTCTGCTAAATTGTGCTTTATACTCTTGTGACTAAAATAAAATGGTATGGTAAAACTAGCTAGTTAATGGAGATTTAGTTAAAGCCTTCCATGATTGGTGAGAAAACTTTACATCAATCTTTTTTAGCTTAAGAGCCTTTGAGTTTAAGCATGATTTATGAACTACAATGGATCAGTAACCAAATATCTGAAAACATCTGCACTGTAGCCATCTGTTTATGCCTAAATACCAGATGTTATATATGTTGCAAATTTATATTTACTAGAATTGCTTTAATATGTATACTTAGCTCATAACAGTGCAGCTAACACAAAACACAAATTATAAGTATCCCTGAGTCATAGATGAATTTAAAACATTTCATAATATCTCTTTAGCTATTGAACTTAATGCCCTGGCAGGTTAGAGCAGAATAGAGAACTTAATAAAACCCTATCTAAGCACCTAATATTTGTGGTTACTGAAAATAATCAGGTTCTGAAATTAGTAAGTTTTTTTTTCTCAGCTGATAACAATAAGAAAGTTTGTTTACCAATAGTCACAGACAGATGAGAACTGTGATAAATGTTTTCAATATGTTTATAGGTTGTTCTTATTGCATGGGGAGAAAAAAAGTGCTAAATTCAATATCTTTTAGATTAGAAAAGACTGATTATCATGGTAATGGCTATATGTCTTCCCATAAGGGGAAAAAAAGGTGGGAGGATTAACTACCCTAACTTACGTGCATATATTTGGTCACAGAGTTAATTTTCTCCTCCAGTGTACTGAGCAACTGTGTTAAGTTACTGAATCCTAGAGTGTTGATTTTAGAGGATGCATATCTTGTGTTTCCATTTTAAATAAATTCTTTTTGCCCTCAATTTTGAAAAGCTTCCATGTAGGTGATAATTAGGAGATAGGAAAAACAGAAGCTATGGAAAAGGAAAATGTTGCTTCATGACTTCTGGATTTGCACTGCATTCAAAAAACACATCTCTCTATGTCAAACCATTAGATTTTGAAAGATTCTAAGGAGAACTACCTGCTAAAATATATTATTGCAACTTGTCAAATTAAAATTTGAGATTGATTTCATTGAGTTATCGAAGTTGTGCCAAATAATCTTTAAATTCCTTAAAAAGTAACTAGTTAATAAACAATTATACCTTATCATGATTCTTCAGGGAGGGGATGGGACAAACTAGTGTTCTTAACAATATAAGAAAGTAATTTTGTACAAGCAAGTATGATAATATATGATAAATTTATACATATACATATATTATGTATATTCAGTTTATATGTAGTAGAGGCAGGCAAAAGTTCATTTGCTTTATTTAGATTTACCCCCTAGATTTTGAATGAATATGAAATTAATCCATATGATCTGAAGTATAGTTTAATCTTTATAATGGTCTAGAATAGTAGCTTCCAAGCCACAGATGGGGGTTATGGGCATTCTTTCCTCTCTTATTTTTACTATGAGAACACACAAAGGTATGCATTATCCATTATCATAAGCATGGATACATCAGTGTTTTGCTAAATATTATAGATTCTAAAATATTAATTATGTAGGGTAAAAAGGTGAGACAAATACATTGAAGAAATTTAGAAATATTACATTTTAAAATAGCAACAGCAGAAAACAAACTTGAAAATTATTTTATTTCAAGCTATATGGTCTCAAAAGTAGGAAAGATAATATATAAACATGCTAACTTTTATACATTGAGCAAAATATTCAGAAAGCAAGCCAGGAAAAACCAGTACTTTAATGTATTTTATTCAACCATGGCTCAATTTTTGACATCTATCTTCTCTTAAGCGGTTTCACTTCCAGCTGGATAGAGAACAAAACAGCACCCTACCAGGAAAGTGACTTTTTTTAACCTTTTTTTCAGTTATGTGCCTGAGAAAGACAAGCACAAATATTTCACTTTTGTGACCACAGAGGATTCGATCTCAAATTCAAAGACTTATGAATAAAACCAGAATTAATTTTAACTTGGTATAATTCAACCTTTTCAACCTTTTAAAATAATTACCACCAAGGTCAAAAATGTATATTTCTATTTTATGTAGCTGTTTGTTTTAGGATGACAAAAATTCTAAAAATCTACAATTCCTGATGATATCACAGTGAATTTCCTTTCAATCAGCACCAAGCAAAGTGGAACTCTTGGCAACAATCCTGTGTTTCAATTGTTTGTGCTGTCACTCTGTGGCAGCTGAACGTAACACACCATTTGTTTTTAGGAAAATGATGTCTTCTGTGCAACAAACTGGCTCACACCCTGCTTCCCTGCTGGATTAATGTGTTTGTGTTAGTACGGAATGCTCCATTAATGTGGTTGCTTTGAGTATTTCAAGTGTCAGATTTTAGGTCTTCATAAATGGACTGAAAATCTAAACATTACATCATGTGGAGTAGGATACAGATAAAGAATAGAGAAATCTGATTTTAAAATACTCTATGACACTGATTTTTATGAATAAGAGCAGCCAATCACTGAGAAAATTCAGGGACAAAGGCAGGGCCATGGCAAGAGGAAATTTTGTTCATATCAGAGAAGAAATATGTTACTCTGAATGTCAGGAACAAACAACACTGTCATTTACTATTAAGTGTCAGTGGCCAACCTGTGCTGTTGAGCTGAGAAATAAAATATCTTCTTTGGCTACTTTTATAAGATCTTAATATATCATTGATTAGTACATCAGTCACTTCAGGGAAAACAGAATATTGGTTGAAATGTTTAGGCAGAGTACAATAAATGTATGTATAATCAGTTCAATAATCAGGCATGTGAGCTTCGGAGAGAACTTATTTCTTTGTCTGCCCTTGCCTGTCTGGCTCTGGTGATTCTGTAGCAATGTGTTCCACAAATTCAGTCATGGCATCGTATCACTGAAAGAATTGTTTTAAGATTATCAAATTCGAACAATCTGAAGTTTGCAGCAGATGAGTAATGATGGAGACTCTGTGTTCTGGGAGTATCTGACCAGATTAGTCAAAGGAAAAAATAATACTTGGTTCAATAAGCAATTAAAAAACTGACCTATCCAGAAATTTCAGAGCAGCTTCAATTCTAGGACTTCATAGAGATAGTAACTTGAAGATATTTTTTTTTTTTAGTGCATGAGAAAGAATCTTACTGATGAAAGAGTGAGAAATGGTACTCACCCACTAGACCTTGTAAAAAGGTATTGAGAAAAAAGTGTGTGTGTGTGTGTGTGTAAACAAATATACCTGTAAAAAGGTATTGAGAAAAAATATATATATATACATTTACCTCTCTTATTGTTTCTCTTGCTGAGAAAAAACTTTTTAGTTTAAGTAAGTCCCATTTGTTGATTCTTGTTATTAACTCTTGTGCTATGGATGTCCTATTAAGGAATTTGGAGCCCGACCCCACAATATGTAGATCGGAGCCAACTTTTTCTTCTATCAGACGCAGAGTCTCTGATTTGATATCAAGCTCCTTGATCCATTTTGAGTTAACTTTTGTGCATGGCGAGAGAAAGGGATTCAGTTTCATTTTGTTGCATATGGATTTCCAATTTTCCCAGCACCATTTGTTGAAGATGCTATCCTTCCTCCATTGCATGCTTTTAGCCCCTTTATCAAATATAAGATAGTTGTAACTTTGTGGATTAGTCTCTGTGTCCTCTATTCTATACCATTGGTCCACCCGCCTGTTTTGGTACCAGTACCATGCTGTTTTTGTCACTATTGCTCTGTAATATAGTTTGAGATCTGGTATCGCTATACCGCCTGATTCACATTTCCTGCTTAGAATTGCTTTTGCTATTCTGGGTCTTTTATTTTTCCATATGAATTTCATGATTGCTTTATCTATTTCTTCAAGAAATGCCGTTGGGATTTTGATTGGCATTGCATTAAACCTATAGAACTTTTGGTAATATCGCCATTTTGATAATGTTAGTTCTGCCTATCCATGAACAGGGTATATTTTTCCATCTTCTAAGATCTTCTTCTACTTCTCTTTTTAGAGTTCTGTAGTTTTCATTGTATAGTTCTTTCACCTCTTTTGTTAGGTTGATTCCCAAGTATTTTATTTTTTTTGAGGATATTGTGAATGGAGTGTTTTTCCTCATTTCCATTTCAGAAGTTTTGTCGCTGATATACAGAAATGCCTTTGATTTATGCGTGTTGATTTTATATCCTGCCACTTTGCTGAATTCATTTATTAGTTCTACTAGTTTCTTTGTAGACCCTTTTGGGTCTTCTAGGTATAGAATCATGTCATCTGCAAATAGTGATAATTTAAGTTCTTCTTTTCCTATTTTTATTCCTTTAATTTCTTTCGTCTGTCTAATTGCTCTGGCCAGTGTTTCGAGAACTATATTGAATAGAAGTGGTGATAGAGGGCATCCCTGTCTTGTTCCAGATTTTAGAGGGAATGCCTTTAACTTTTGTCCATTCAGAATGATGCTAGCCTGAGGCTTAGCATAGATAGCTTTTACAATGTCAAGATAAGTTCCTGTTATCCCTAGTTTTTCTAATGTTTTGAACATAAAGGGATGCTGTACTTTGTCGAATGCTTTCTCTGTGTCTATCGAGATGATCATATGGTTCTTATCTTTAAGTCTATTGATGTGGTGAATAACATTTATTGATTTCCGTATACTGAACCATCCTTGCATCCCAGGGATGAATCCTACCTGATCATGGTGCACAATTTTTTTGATGTGTTTTTGTATTCGATTCGCCAGAATTTTATTAAGGATTTTTGCATCTAGGTTCATTAGAGATATTGGTCTGTAGTTTTCTTTCTTTGAGGTGTCTTTGTCTGGTTTCGGAATCAGGGTGATGTTGGCCTCATAGAATGAATTTGGAGGAGCTCCCTCTTTTTCTATTTCCTGAAATAACTTGAAAAGTATTGGTATTAATTCTTCTTTAAAGGTTTTGTAAAACTCTGCTGTATACCCATCCGGTCCTGGGCTTTTCTTGGTTGGTAGACTTTTGATGGCTTCTTCAATTTCATCCATTGATATTATTGATCTGTTCAAATTGTGTGTATCCTCCTGACTCAGTCTGGGCAAATCATATGACTTAAGAAATTTATCGATGTCTTCACTATCTTCTATTTTATTGGAATATAGGTTTTCAAAATAATTTCTAATTGTCTTCTGTATTTCTGTAGCATCTGTTGTGATATTGCCTTTTTCATGCCATATGTTAACCTACATCCTGGGAACAAATTATTACTCCTCACACTTCAGATAGAGCCCTAATATCCAGAGTATACAAAGAACTCAAAAAATTAGACAATAAGATAACAAATAACCCAATCAACAAATGGGCCAAGGACCTGAACAGACACTTCTCAGAGGAGGATATACAATCAATCAACAAGTACATGAAAAAATGCTCACCACCTCTAGCAGTCAGAGAAATGCAAATCAAAACCACCCTAAGATACCATCTCACTCCAGTAAGATTGGCAGCCATTATGAAGTCAAACAACAACAAGTGCTGGCGAGGATATGGAGAAAAGGGTACTCTTTTACATTGCTGGTGGGACTGCAAATTGGTAAAGCAGTTTGGAGATTCCTGGGAAAGCTGGGAATGGAACCACCATTTGACCCTGCTATTGCCCTTCTGGGACTATTCCCTGAAGACCTTAAGAGCATGCTACAGGGATGCTGCCACATAGATGTTCATAGCAGCCCAATTCACAATAGCTAGACTGTGGAACCAACCCAGATGCCCTTCAATAGATGAATGGATTAAAAAAAATGTGGCATCTATACACAATGGAGTACTATGCAGCAATAAAAAATGACAAAATCATAGAATTTGCAGGGAAATGGATGGCACTAGAGCAGATTATGCTTAGTGAAGCTAGTCAATCCCTAAAAAACAAATACCAAATGTCTTCTTTGATATAATGAGAGCAACTATGAACAGAGCAGGGAGGAAGAGCAGGAAGAAAAGATTAACATTAAATAGAGACATGAGATGGGAGGGAAAGGGAGAGAAAAGGGAAATTGCATGGAAATGAAGGGAGACCCTCATTGCTATACAAAATTACATATAAGAGGTTGTGAGGGGAATGGGAAAATAAACAAGGAGAGAAATGAATTACAGTAGATGGGGTAGAGAGAGAAGATGGGAAGGGAGGGGAGGGGGGATAGTAGGGGATAGGAAAGGTAGCAGAATACAACAATTACTAATTTTGCATTATGTAAAATTGTGGATGTGTAACTGACGTGATTCTGCAATCTGCATTTGGGGTAAAATTGGGAGTTCATAACCCACTTCAATCTAATGTATGAAATATGATATGTCAATAGCTTTGTAATGTTGTGAACAACCAATAAAAAAATGAAAAAAAATTAAAAAAAATTAAAAAAAAATCTGGAAATTCACTGAAGTTGGTTGAAGCATTCATGTTTTCACGATGCAGTGGCAAATCATTCCAATACATGATTATTCTAACTTGAAGTTGTAATTCAAAGAGGATAAGAAACAGCAATAAAAGAAAAGTCTGGATTATGAGGTTGAGGACGTGGAATATGAGGTTGTAAAAAAATATATATATATATATATATACACATATATATAATGAACAAATCTTAACAGCAACATCATCATAACAAACTCTCTAGCTAACATTTCCATTATTAACATTGAGAGCAATCTAAGGAAACTGATCTTTTAATACATCCTTAGAAGCCCCAAGTAAAAATACATCTAGAGCAACTGCCCTTGCCTGTATTTGCCAGGAATTACATCCTTTTCCATAGACTGACTATTTTACTTATCTTTTTGAAAGTTCAAAGAGAGAAAATTCACAATGTATCTTGAGACTTTGGTACTAGACTTTTAAAAATTCTCATTCTATGTTTAATAGTTACTAAAATTAGATATTATAAACTAATAGACAAATGACTAAATTTAGCCCTCCAAAGTGGTTGGCTTGACCTTTATTAAACTCTTTTCCATATACCTTTTCATTTCAATTATGCAGTCTTTTCTTCATTAAACTAATAATAATTGGTGGTATGCCAACTGTGTTGTATAGAAAAATTGGTAGACCCAACATTAAATTAAAAACTTGGTATTGATATAAACCAAAAAAAAGTTGCTCAAACTTGGGTTCTACATTACAATCTGGGGGTTATTTAAAACTTGTAAACTCTACTTCACAATTTGGGAGTTAAATATTAAAACCTAATTTCTCAGTCTCCTTTTAGAAATGAATATAATTATAACTCTAATATCTTTAATATTAAAATATCTTTATTGTTACTTATTTGTATTTAAAAATGGTTATTACTTATTCTCAATGTTTTCTTATAATAAATTACTATATACTAACTAAAATTTATGAAGACACTGCTATTATATCTTCAAAATACAAGTATGGAATCTAAAATACAAATTAACTGATTGTTGCTGAAGATCATACAGCTAATACACATTAAAATTAACAATTTTGCTCAAGTTTCAGGCTACTATTCCAACTGTTATGATGTATGGTTCTCCACTTCGATGCTGACTGCTGACTCTTCTGTTATTTTTTCCTCCATAATTTACATTGATAGTGCAAATTTTAGAAGCTGTCATTAATAATAAGACAAACCCTTTTTAAAAAGAATTTAAAGTCTAGCGGGAAAACTTAAACATAATATGATGTGAAAGAAATTAGATAGTGTGTTTAATTTGATTATTAACACCTGGAAACATTAGAGTTATTTGTTAATATTGTGGAATAGTGTTAAAGCTGTGGCTTCTGACTGAGAATTTATCCATGGAAGATTAAAAAAAAAAACTCATTCTAGAGAGGAGTTTGAATGTACAGCGATGGAAAAAAAAGCAAAGTATCTTTCCTGTACACATCAAATTAGATTTTCAAATAAAACTTTTACATAAACATTATACATTTACTCCTAACAAAACTTGTATGAGAGGAAACTCAAATTTAAAAGATGAAGTATCATGTGCCTCATCATATAGATTTAAGGTATTGTAGAAATTTGAACAAGAAAGCCACTCCAACATTTTAGGTGATAAAACAGCCTAGGTATAAAGTAGAACTCTAAGTTATCTTGACAAAAAAAAAGATAAGACAGAGCCTCAAAAACTGGGAGGAACAACCTTCAGCACATGCAGTAGAAGACATGAGAAGAGCCATATCACTGCTCAGGAAGGTAGAATAAGCACAGGCATATTTTCCAATTGTGTAAAAATACCCATGCATGTATGAAAATATCAAAATGAACTGCATTGTTTTATATAATTCTAATTCACTAATAAAATATTAATAAACCACAAAAACATAAATTGTAGGGATTCTTTGAAAAATATCTTAAAGAATAGAAAATATAAGAAAATTGAATATGTGTTAAAAAGTTGAAAGGGCCAGGCATGGTGGCACACACCTGTCATCCCAGTGGCTCTGGAAGCTGAGGCAGGATGACTACGAGTGCAAAGCCAGCCTCAGCAGTTTAGCAAGGCACTAAGCATCTCTGTGAGAACTTGTCTTGAAATTAAAAAAAAAGGGGGGGGGTGAGGGCAGGGGAGCTAGGGATGTGAGGGATGTGGCTCAGTGGTTAAGTGTCTTGAGACCAATCCCCAGTACCAAAAATAAAAAGTAGTTGGAAGGAACTTAGATATTACTCTGTAAAGAAAGTAAAGGGAGACAGAAGTAAGGTACAGAGGCAAAGTAATGGCTAAATGACAAAATGGCTATTTTCCCAAGCTGCCAACTTTGTTTATATAATCGATAGGTTACATAAGTCATTGGCATCATTAGTACATACTGTTTATTATATCACAAGGCAGGTTACAGAGTCAGCAAGATTATGCAGTTTAATCCTCAGTTACATACTAAATTGCAATGTGCGTTGTTAGGAGCTTTGTGTAGCTTTCAAGAAAGTCCGTTGTCTAAAGTTACTATTAAATGGACAAGCTTAGGAGTACCTGAGCTTGGTGAAACATTGTAGTTATCTAGCAAGAGAGTTCCTTTATTGCCAGGAGTTGAGTATCTCAGATCAAAGCCAAGGCTGATAAGATCTAGCATAGAGCCTCCTCATGAAGGGTATTGCCAAAGCAGCTAGGCATTCCACACTTTTGCACAGAAATGTTCCTAGGCATTGAGCATGTGTTAGCTATCTTGCTAGTTCCTGGGAGAAACTATAGAATGTTTCAGCTGTGGAAAACAAAATGCTTATTATTCCCTGGGAGTTTGGTCTCCAGAGGAAATTCACTGTCTTTTATATTATCACAGTTAAAACCCTTACATTACTCCATCTTGCCATTTCTTATGTAAGAGAACCAAAGCACAGAGATGGTAAACATCTTGCCCACAAAATGCTTTTTGACTTATTTTATGTGATGAACATTGTCCTCATACATTTAGCAGAAACAGATTTTACAAGAAAAGCAAACTAGGGGTTGGGGATGTAGCTCAAGCGGTACCGCCCTCGACTGGCATGCATGCGGCCCCGGGTTTGATCCTCAGCACCACATACAAACAAAGATGTTGTGTCCGCTGAAAAACTAAAAAATAAATATTAAAAAATTCTCTCTCTCTCTATCTCTCTCTCTCTCTCTCTTAAAAAAAAAAGAAAAACAAACTACAGGTTAGTAGTCTTCATAAACATAGATACAAAATCCTAGGTGAAAAAAAACCTGGCAAATATGTAAAACCAATATATCACTACCAATTAGAATTTATTCCAGGAATGCAAATGAATGCAATGCTGGCTCAGCATTTGAATAAACCATGCTAATCCTCCATATCATTAAAAGAAAAAAATAGAGAATGATCTCCATAGATGTCTAAAAGACATTTCATGATTATTTTTAAAAAATCAGTAAAATAAGGATTAAATATGATATCCTTAATCTGTTAAGGGACATTGGTAAAAATGGTACATTGAACAAGAAATTTAATGATTAAAGACCAAATATTTTCTCCTAAGCTTGGGAACACAGGATGTCCGTTCTCACTATTTCTATTCAATATTGAAACGGGGACTTTAATCAAAGGCAGTGCAAAAAGGTTAAAAAAAATGGAAAGGTGATTTGATTATATCTCTATTAAAAGATGGCAAAATTGCTACATAAAGTAATCTGAGTGCTTCAACAAAGAAGCAACAAGCTTGCAGGACATAAAGTCAATTTACAAAAGCCAAGTCAAGTATAGTTCTGTGTGCTTGAGATAAAGAGCCTGACATTTAATTTAAAAACATTCAAAAATTTACTGTTTATTTATAATTAGTACAAAAAATGATGTTATAAACCTACCAATAAACATAGCTATAAATATATATAATTTATACGTGCAAACCTACACAATACTGATGAAAGATTCCAAAAGATTCAAAGACCAAAATAAATAGAATAATAAAACCTTTTCATGTATTGAGGACTCAATATTTTAAGCATTTAATTATTTTCTACATGATCTGTTAAAGTCAATGCAATTTTATTTAAAATTTCAGTAGGGATGGGAAAGAAAATAGCAAATGGTGTTATGTGATTAAAAGGAGAAGTAGATTTGATTTTGTGGATTGCTATTTTTCATGGCATCCCCAGGTGTTCATACAAACTCACTTCATATCATAGTACCCTAGTGGAGGAGGAGTGAGGGGAAGAGGATGAGGAGGGGAGAGGGAGAAGGAGAATAAGATTTTGAAAGGGCAAATTTGACTATTCAGTAATAAAAATTACAAATTTTGTATCAATGTTAAAACACATTTATTTAATAATATGTCATATAAAAGAAATTTAGAGCTTATAACAATTCTAATAATAGTTTTAAAATTTTGCCTACCCAATCATTCCAAAGGCATTATTTATTATTGTCATTCTCACATGTATTATGGCAGTGTGTGTCCCAGGAATGTCTGACATCTACACTGAAATCTATAAATAAATAATAGTTATATTTTTTAATAAATAATATAGAATAATATATTTTATCTCATATTTTCTTTCATGCATTTACTTGATCACACATGACAATTGTTAATAACATAAACATTCTAAAAATTATTCAATGTCTCTTTTAATTTTGATTAGAGTATTTTACATTATTGAGATTATTAAAGCAGAACAATGAATTCATTAGACCATACTATGGTTATACATATATCACAGTTCATTCAAAAAACAGAAGATTGGGGACTACATGAAGGGGACTTGGGGAAGGAGAAGGAATGGGATAAGGGAAGAACAGTGGACTGAATCTAACCTAAGTTTCATATGTACATATATGAATATAACACAGTGAATCTCACCATCCTGTACATCTACAAGACAACTAAATGTAAAATGGCAGAAACATCAGTAGAGTAGAGGGAACCGACCAGGGTGGGAGGGAAATGGGAAGTCCTGGGGACTGAGTTAGAACAAATTATATTCCATAATTTTGTAATTATGTCAATGTGAATGCTAGTGTTACATAAAAATATATAACTAGCCAGGCGTGGTGGCGCACCCCTGTAATCCCAACAGCTCAGGAGGCTGAGTCAGGAGGATTACTATTTCAAAGCCAGCCTTAGCAACAGTGAGGTGCTAAGCAACCCAGTGAGACCCTGTCTCTAAGTAAATTACAAAATAGGGCTGGAGATGTGGCTCAGTGATTGAGTAGTGTCCTTGGGTTCACTCCTTGGAAAAAAAAAATATATATATATATATACAAATTACAAAACAATTCATAAGACTAATCAGATGATTGTGTATCAATTATAGGTTATCACAACAAAGCTATTCTTGAAAATAAACCTAACACATTTCTTCTGAAAAATTTTACGTAAAATATATTTTTTTCTTCTGAAGGTTATGTCTCCTCTCCATTTGCAGAGATGTTGGTTAACTTCCTGTGGAGGAAAGGAGATGGAAAACGGAATGAAGCCAGGTTACTAATTTCATAGCAACAAAACCCAGGCACTATTTAATGTCCATTGCCCTAACCCCTGTATTCAATCATTTCTCAGAACAAAGGATTTTGCCACCATTTATAGTTTGGAAGTGAATGTTGACGCAATTTGAAGTCCCTGTGATTAAATAGGCTTTGGTGTGCAGCAGGGAAAATGAATTCTAACAGTACAGTTAATGGTCTCCATGGAGATAGGTAGTTGAAATTGAAGGAATTTTCCCACTTAGGAATTGGAGTATTTAGAAAAAAATTAGTATATATAAATCAAATGATTAATTGTGTGCCTCATGTAAATTTTTTTTCTTATGTGGGTATTCTTCTGTCTTTGATTTTGTGTAATTTTCACCCAGGAAATTCTCTTTTACAATGGGTGAAAGCTATAGTTTAAAAATTCTGGAACTACTATGTAATTCTCTAAATTAGAAAAAAAATGGTTATTAAGGATTATGAAATACTATATACTGTATAATTCATTAGCAGTTCATTTGTGACTCTATAATTTAATCTAATTTGGATAATATATTTGGAAAAAAGTTCAAGGACATGTGATTTTGAAAAAATACTTCCAGATGATTTCATTATTTAGTGGTTCTTTGCTAAATAATGTATTTATGCAGAATTTATTTATAATTCCAACTTTTCACTCATAATTCTTGGTTTAAAGGCAGTAACTTGTCTTACATCATGATTTCGCAGTAAATTGAACTGGCTTTCTAAGAAATGTTCTTATGCACACCTTTATATGGATGGAATCGATTTCCTTGGGCAGAAAGTATTTGGATGTCAAAATGATATTAAATATAAGAAAAGAAAAAAAAACAACTTTGCAATCAGAAAAGCAGAATTAAGAAATCTTTTCAGTTGTTTGATAACTGAAATATGTCATGAGTTTATCACGGTAAGCGGTTTTCCAGTGACAATTAACAATACTACATTTCATTTGGAGCACTTACCCATGTATGGTAATAATAGAACTGATATTCATACTAGGAGAATGGAGATGCTAATTCATTTATTTCTAGATTTCTTCTTTGCCAAGCACAATTTACACATCTCTTATCTAGTGAATTGTTTATAGATTCCAACTTTATTCCAAGATCTCCATAGGTATCAATTCATATGACTTAGCATGGGATCAGTGGTGACTTTGGCATCAACAGTGCAAAAAATATCCAAAATATTGTCATAGAGTTTAGTTTACCTTGACATTTCCCCCCCGATGTTGAAATACCTTGAAATGCTTGCATTTGTCTTTTAATGGTTTTGTTGTACCTATTTCCTTTTCACAGCCAAACTCTAACCAAATATAAAAACTACTTGCTTATTGTTTACAAACTTTCTGCTTAAATATGACAATAAAAATGAAGCCTGAAAAAGTGGATTTACTGTCAACGTTTTTGAATGTCCTACATAATATCAGCCTTCAACTTTTAAGCTTTTACCTCAGTACCTTTGTGATAAATATTATTATTGAATAAATGAATGGATAAAAATCATACCTGTAATTATAGATTTAATTATTTCCCATTGTCTGCCTGACGGACTTTACCCACTCTCCTCTCCCTCCCTCCCTCTCCTTCCTACTTCTTCTTTTTCTTTATTTCTAAGCATTTTAAGCCTTATTGAGGTATGATTGATGTGTAAAAATTACACAGCTTTAATGTATGCATTTTAATGAGTTTGGACAAATGAATACACCTATAATGTCATCACTAGGAAGGCACTAATGACATCTGTCATTTCTAAAATCTTACTTATATTCTTTTATATTGTTTTGTTGTGTGCATGTGTGCTAAGAAACTTGATATAAGATCAATTCTCTTAGTGTACTGGAAGGTATATATTACCATATTATTAAGTACAGGTACCTTGGTGTTTGACATATTTTTAGAACCTATTTTTCTGGGTAACCTTCCCCACTGAGTAATAATTCTCCATCTCCACCACTACCCCAGGATTTGGCAACAATCATCCAAAGAAGATATACACGTGACCACCAAATAATATGACAAAAAATGTTCAGCATCACTAATCATCAGGAAAATAAACAACAAAATCACAATGAGATATTGCCTCATAAGTGATAGAATGGCTATCATCAACATTACAAACTATTTTATAGGTAATAGTCTGAACTTATTTAGAATTAATAAAGAACAGAGAAATTAGAATCCTTTATATGTAATTGGTAAGAATGCAAATTGGTACTGAGGAAAACAGTATGAAGACTGATCAAAGTATCAAAAATAGACCTACCTGATGATCCAGCAATCCTACTTCTGAGTATGTCCTAAAGGAATGAAATCAAAATGCTGAGGAGATATCTGTACTCTTATGTTTACTGCAACTTTTTTACAGTAGCCATGGATAAAAAAAATGTATTATGTGCATTTAACTGTATATTATTTAACATTTCAAAAGAAAAAAAAACTTTCACTTGATAAAACATGGAACTTGCAGGGTATTATGCTAAATAAAATAAGCCAATCAATGGCGGATAAATGCTCCACAATTTCATCTATACTGGCCCATAAGATAGTCTCAATGTCTTTCAAATCTAGCAACCCACTAGACATTTCTACTAGATGAACAACTGTAGGACTAAACTGAACATTCTTGGTAAATGGGAGCTCCATAGTAATAGGATGCTATTTTTTAACTCACCACATCCTCTTTACTCATGCATTTACCACCTATCTGTGTGAGTTTTGGCAGTCAGGTTCACAAATGTCTGTGGATTAAATCTATAGTGAGAATTATACTTTTGAGCACTCCAACCTCACTGTCTATCAAATAAAGCCAGACTTTATCTAACACTACCTCTGTGTGCATCTTCTTCCTTTCTGTGCTGCGCTCAGTCTACTCCATGAATTCCTGAAGAACACAGCTTTAGTAAAAATCACATGCTACTGAATCTTTACACAGATTGTGCTTCTAGGACACCCAACAAGGCATCTATACTTGTCTACCCAACTGTTCTCTCGATCACACAGACTCAAAATCTAGAAATATTTCATACTGTGTCACGTTTTTTAGCATAACCCAAATCAATACTAAGATTTTCACATGTAACTTAAATTTATTGATTTCCCATTTTATCTGTCTATATGAATTATTAGGATAAAACTTTGTGACCACTTCTGATTTATTTGTATAACCTTAATAACATCAGTTATAATCACCATTTGTCAATTCATTTTGAAACCAACATTCAGCTAATTTCATTTTTATTACTTTTCTTATTAATTTCAACACTCTACAAACACTTTCCTTTAGGAAAAAGAAAATGTTCAATATTTTTTTATAATTTGTCGTGGAAAATCCTCCCAAATTTCAACCAACCCTATATCTTCGTAATCATTAATCATACCAGTTGGCCTTCCTTCAATATTATATATCAAAGTTCTGTCTCTGATGCCCACTTCTATAAGAACTTTACCAAGAATTCTTCCCTGATCATTTGAATCAGAAGTAGTATCTTCCTTATTTGAGTTTATATAATACTTTTGAACTCATGAATCATAATATATAGACTTTGGGCTTTAGTCATTTCTAAATGATTTATTTCCCTTGTTAGATTGAAACACTTTGTATTACTCATTGTTTGGGCTTTCATAATATCTAATGCAGTACCAATCACAAGAGAACATTTGAATAACCCTGTAGTCTTATTAAGAGCATGTTTTCTCTCTAGTGTAGCATAATCTTTAGCTATATGCGTTATCCGACTCAAGGTGGAAATCTATAAGTTTCTTAATGACTTCTGGTTATAATCACAGATTATGACTTTAGCATATTAAATAAAGCAAGACTGCCAGATCCATTAAATATAGCAAGTGCATGCGAATCAGCTGGATGAAATATTTAAAATATAATTTTATTGGCATCATCTGCAGAGGTTTCACCATTGTCAATCAAGAGTAATTGTTCAGGTGATTATAAAATGCACCAAAGTAAAAAAAGAAAAAAGTAGAATCTTTAAGCCTAATCAAAGCTGAGTAGATCATCCTTGATATGATATCCACATGATACAACTACCTAATAATCTCAACTATGATTTTCTTGTTATTGTTATAATTTTACATTTTCTGGAATCTATCCCTTTCCAGTAACCAAATTGCTTTGTCTTTTATTTCAAATAGTGTTAACTCTTTCTTACTTAACTTATTTAATGCCACAGTGTCATTTCTAGGTAATAGTCTGAACTTATTTAGAATTAATAAAGAACAGAGGGATGAAAAAACACTTTTCTGGGACTAGAGAATAAATTTAAATTCATCAACAATAGATTGCTACAGATTGATTGATAAACAAGATAATTGGGTATACAGAGATAAGTGAAATAATACACACAAATTATATATATATATACACACATATATATATACACACACATATATACATATGCATATATATGTTTGTATATACATATTACAAGATGAAATTTTATAAGATGAAAATCCAATGTAACTATCTGTAGAACATCCTGACATAGGAAAACGTTAGAATAAAGCCCTAGGGTGGGAGTTCATGGAGGACCAGAAAGAAGGTCTCTGTATGTAGAGTGAAAGAGAAAAATACTCTGGGGAACAGTAGTAGTTGAATCACTAAACAAAATGCATAACACCAGTCCAAACTGGTGATTTCTCTTTCTTTAGTTGGTTGCACATGAGCAAAAATGTACAGTGGTTGCTCAGAATTAATATATATATATATATATATATATATATATATATATATATATATATATAAATATATATAGAGAGAGAGATAGATAGATAGATAGATAGATAAAAAAGGTCTATGTTCAGAAATCACTACTGAATTGAGAAATGAAAATGGATATAACAAACCATCTACAGACTATGAAGAGTCTTTTTTTTTTTTTTTAAACCAGAAATTGAACTCAGGGGCATTCAACCACTGAGCCACATTCCCAGCCCTATTTTGTATTTTATTGAGAGACAGGGTTTCACTGAGTTGCTCAATGCCTCACTTTTGCTGAGGCTGGCTTTGAACCCGCGATCTTCCTAACTCAGCCTCCAGAGTTGCTGTGATTGCAGGCGTGCACCACTTGGCCAGCCTGAAGAGTCTTAGTAAAAGTTCTAAATTGAGGGCTAGGGTTGTAGTTCAATGGCAGAGCGCTTGCCTTGTATGTCTGAGGCACTGGGTTTGATCCTCAGCATCACGTAAAATAAACAAATAAAGGCATGCTGTCCATCTACAACTACAAAAACAATTAATTTTAAAAAATTATAAATTGAGATAATTATGAAAATCAGCCCACAAAAAGTCCCTTTCAAATATTCTATCAACATCAACTTTTAAGGAGTCCTGTAGAATATTTTCATAATAAATAAGAATAGACTGGTGGTAGAACACTTGCCTAGCATGCACAAAGCCCTGGGTTTGATCCCCAGCACAACAAAAAACAAAGCAAAGCAAAATAAACACATCAACAAAAATAGGAAAACTGATTGTGAAGATTATTGCAGCATACATGTCAAAATTATGATATAATCAATCAATATGAAAAACACTGCTGATGTCAGTATATGCCCTTTTTGTTGCACATTACAATAGGGATTTGTCACATAGTCAAATATAAAATATCCAGTAACTATGACAAGACAGCATTTTAAATGGTGATACTAAAATCATTAAGGAAGTAATCATGTAGAATGGAAGATCTGCTGAAAAACTTAGAGAGTAAATTTGGCTGGGTCTATCCAGGATTACTGAGTTTACTTCTTTATCATAGAAAGAACCACCATGATATCTTGTTATTTTTGTTCTATAGCTAACTTTCTGTAATACGGAATTGTGGCAATAATGAGAGAATGGTAAGCAGAGTATTTAACTCATCCATAAATAGTAACTGGATTTTTTTCAAATACCAAAGTTATAATATCAAAAATTTTAGTTATGAGTTGTCTGGATTTTTACCTTATTTTACTTTATGTAGCCAACCTCAGATCATATTCACTGTATAGTATTTTTTACTTCATAATGTGCCCACGAGAATAAATTAGAAGTGTTGTTTTTAGATATGATTAGTAAACTAATAACCAAGCCCCACTGCATATATAATAAAAGAAAATGAAATTTTATTTCTTTGAATAGCCTAGTAAATTTTTGATCCCTTAGTATCTCATCGAATATTTATTTGGTATATTCGGTATCCAAAATTCTCATCATTAATTCTCTTGTGCCTTTTAAACCAGAATAATAGAATTTTCCAAAAATTATTATATAGTAAGAAATCCATTTCTGCTTAGAGTATGCATATACTGTTAAAAGTAAAGCATAAGTGGACAATCGAGTAATTAAATGTTTTAGAACAACATGCAATATACATTTACAAGTTCTAAAAACTCTTGTACATTCTACATGAAATATTTTTGAAAAAATATAAATGAGATAAAGAAAAAATGTATAATCCTTTAATCTTGATTTAATGAATATAGAAAAAATGAATCCTAATGGTACTCTAGAAATAAAGCTATTTTGTGTGTTTGATTAAACAACTGATCTTATGATTAAATTAGTGATTTAATTCTACTGATTTGACTTTGAAGTAAGAAAATGCTAGGAAACATTAAGAACAGAAGGTGGCAGGGCTGTTCTGGAAATATGCTGTTTCTAATAAATGTTATCACCACCCTTACCCTTAGATCATGTTTTCTTCATAACATTTACAGAAAGGTTCAGGCTTTCAAACTCAGTACTGTATGTATTACCATGACAATTTTATCGGATTCATTAAGTATGTTATCGTAATTACAACTTACTTTGTAATTCTCAAATATATATCTCCAAGTTCTAAGCTGATGGAAACAACAATAATTTGCACTAAAAACTTCTTACCATTTACTCATTTTATAAACTTTGGAAAAATTACCATTTTAATGACTGTATTTATTTTATTTACAAGATGCTAGATATCTTTCAGAGCATGTAGAATACAGAGTTACCATTAAAATATTCCTTGTGCCATTGTACTTTAAAGTTTCAGTATAATCAAAGAAAGTTCTGTAATCTCATGATACCTGGATATATACTATAGAATAATCTTATGGAGACCACTTAGAAATGATAATTCTTCTAATTGCATAATTAAAACTAAAAAAGGATGTTAATTTTGAATGAATTTCTATTAATTCCAAATTAAAAACTAAGAGAAACATATATGCCAACAATCCCTTCTCTCCCCACTCATATTTTTTCTACTTGTAAAGTGCTTTTATTAGTATATTATAGTTATACTTAATAGTGGTGTTCACTTTGACATAATCATGCATACATTAAATTTACAATTTTCTCCATTTCTATCCTCATTATATCCTCTTTCCCTTCCATCCACCCCATTTTCCTCCCCTACTGATCTTCCTTCTATTTATTTATTTTTTTGTAATTAACTTGGTGCTTTATAGATATAAACAAATGTAGAATTCACTGTGGTGCATCTATATATGTATATAGCAAAATTTGATGAATTTCATTTCTTATTCCTCCTCAAACCCTTTTTATACTCCAATGATCACACTTCTGTTTCTATGAGACACGCCCATTTTTCCTCCTTATTTTTATATAGCTCCTGCATGTTAGAGAAAATATTCAACCCTTGATTGTGAGTCTGACTTATATCACTTAACATAATGTTCTCTCCAGTTCCATCGATTTACCAGCAAATGCCATAATTTCATTCTTTTTTATGACTGAATAAAACTCCACTGTGTATATATACCATATTTTCTTTTCCATTTGTCTTTTGATAGGCATATGGGCTGGTTCCATGATTTGACTATTGTAAATTGAGCTACTATATACATGGATGTTTCTGTATCACTACAGTCATTTAGTTCTTATTTTTTCTTTCAAGGGAAATAATAATAAATTTATTTAATAAAAATCTTAAAGGACATGGGAAATTTCATGTAATGAAGACTCAAAGACTCAGGATCTTTGGGAAATATCAATGTCATACTTAAGTCTGGTGAAGCAGGGACATCCCTATGAAAATGTGTTTTTAGTCCTTATGGATAAATACCAAGGATTGGGATAGCCGGGTCATTTGGTGATTCTGTTATTGATTTTTGGGAGATCACTATACTGATTTTCATAGTAGTTGTAGTAATTTTCAGTCCCACCAATAATGTATAAATGCACATTTTCCCACAAACCCTCACTAGCATTTATTATTTCTATTCTCAATGATTGTCATTCTAAGTGGAGTGTGATGAATTCTCAGTGTAGTTTCAATTTGCATTTCCCTGGTTGCTAGAGATGTTGAACATTTTTCATATATTTATTGGTCATTTGTATTTCTTCTTCAGAGAAATTTCTGTTTAGTTCTTTTGCCCATTTATTGATTAGGTTATTTGGTATTAGGTTACTTTGAGTTCTTTGTTTATTCTGGATATTAATCCCTTTTCAGAGTAATAGCTGGCAAAGATATTTCTCTCCTTTGGTAGGCTCTCTTTTCAATCTCTTACTTTTCTGTGCAGAATTTTTTTTTTTAACTTGATGTTGTTCCATTTATTGATTCTTGTCTTTTTTTTTCCCTTGATCTTAATGGGTATTCTTAATGTAATTGGTGCTTGTGCTACTATATTGCTATCTACTTTATGTTTTCTTCCAGCAGTTGCAAATTTTCTGTTCTAGTTCCTAGGTCTTTGATACACTTTGAGTTGACTTCAATTCAGGTTGAGAAGTAGGGATCTAGTTTCATTCTTCCACATGTGGATATTCAGTTTTCCCAGCACCATTTGTCTGTCTTTTCTCCAATATATGTTCTTGCCACCTTTTTCCTAAAGACATTTTCTAAAACTAAAACAAATGTAACTTTTTAACATAAAATTAGTATAGATAAATTAAAAGAGCCAGTGTTCAACTTTTAAACTTTGATTTCATAGTCTGGATATCAAATGAAGTTTTAATTTTAAAATTTAAAAAGTATAAATCTATGGGAATTACAGGAAATATAATAGGAGTTAAGAAAAAAGTAGAACACATGAGAATAATAGGAGGTACAAAAAGGTAAAGAAGCAGCAACAAATACAATATTTTGAAACAGTTTTACTTGTGACATTCTAAAATCCTTACATAGAATTTAACAGTCAAATGATCATAATGAATTTATGGAATGTTGTTAATCTTGAGAAAATAAAAATAAATAGATTAAAATTTGCAAGAAAATTCAATTTTTCTATATATGCCTTAGTTATTTTAAGATAAAAGATTTTATAAAGAATATTAGTATATGAGGGCTGGGTCTGTAGCTTTGAGGCAGAGTGCTTGCCTAGCTGTGTGAGGCACTGGGTTCAATCCTCAGTACCACATAAAAATAAACAAATAAAATATAGGCAGTCTTTTTCATCTACAACTACATTTTTTTAAAAAAAGAAATATTAGTATATGAGACTCAAATGGGTCATACATGTCACTGAAATATGTAGAATCACAGAAGTAACAAAATAAACATTTTTTGGAAAAAAATGTTTTTTTTTCAATTATACAGAATAAGAACAGCTTTCCTAACTCAAAATCTATGCATTAACAATATTAAAAAATCTAAGTGATTAATTTTGAGTATGCTATGGAAAGTATTCCTTATTTTGAAAGCCAATTTAAAATGAAAAACAAATTTCTAACCTTTCCATTACAAACTCAATATCTAAATCAAACAGTAGATGTAAGAAAGATAATTTGATGCAGATGGGTGTCCCATTGCAGTTATTTAAAAAAAAATAAAAATAAAAAGTACACCCGCCAAGTCTTTGGCACTCTTCCTTCTTCAAAACATGGATCCTAGTTTTGCTCCTCAACTCTAGTGATGGAATGAGGGCTGAAACTTCCATCACTAGGTTATAAATGATACAAGACCTTCTCCTTCCTCCTCTTGTATCCTTTGCACTGGAGGGACTCATGAGACTGCATAAGGCCATCTATAGTCTTTCCTAGTACTTTCATAGGAATTAACCAACAATGAACACAAGGTTAGAAAACTGTGTACTCAACATTTAGGAAAGGAGATTTACTGGTGCATTCTGGAAATTTCACTCTAGCCCTCTCTGAGGAGAGTGAATTTGTTCTAGAGATTTCTGAGATCTGCCACTGCCAGAGGAGGCCTCTGCTCCCTTTATACTTCCATGTTGCACTGTCTTGACATGATATCTAGACCCCCAACCAGCTTCTCCCAGACTTTGTTGCCTTTGTCAGTGCCTGGCAATTCAGGATTTCTCTCCTCCTTTTGACATTGGAAATAATGCTTTTACATGCATTTTTTCTATTCCTCTTTTTGTTTGGTTTCTTGAAGAGAAAGTATGGCAATTTACTTCTTATATTCCTATAAGAATTAAAGTACAATTTTTAATGATAAATATAAATATAAGTCATCTTCAAGTTTGTGTTCTCCCTCATAAACATCAGTATTATTTTATTGCAGTTAAAATGTTATAATTAAAAGCTTATTAATCTATGAAGTAAACACTAAAACTCTTCACATGGAAGCACATTCTTTTGTTGTAAATATTGAAATTATATTTATACATTGAAATATTGAGCCATTCTATTTACTTTTACAATATTTTATCATTGGCCATGAAATTTTAACTAATATAACTTATAGCTACTTTTGCTGATGTATAGAAAAGTTATCTATTTTTATAGGAGATGTTTCATAACTTTTTATAGCTAACCAACTTAGAGCTGGTTTCTAATCATTTATTTTAGTAAGTATTATTTAACTCTAAATAAT